>NC_088603.1:66306808-68706808 GCF_036013475.1 Columba livia | reverse complement strand
GCCTAATTTAGTGTAATCGGGGGGTATTTCACCTGTTGCCAGTTGCCCAAGGGAAAAAAAGTTCTTTATGCCTCTTGTGACCGTATTGCACAAGCAAACCCTTGGCAGCAGGAGTTCAAACATGGAAGTGTAGATGGATGTCTGTCCTTCCCAGGGGGATGTTTCAGAGACTTGAGGGGTGGGTTATGGGAATACATGGGGGTCTTGTGCCTGAGTCTCTGAAAGCTGGGTCCTCCCCAGGCTCTGTGCTGTTGGGGGATGGGGAACTGCCTGGGGGGGAGGCAACCAGATTTTCCTTTTTCCCATCTGCCCCTGCCCAGCCTTTGCTGTTGCGTTTTGGTGAGGCTGACTAATTTTTTGTATGGTGCTTGTGGGTTTCTCGTGTGATAAAGAGCAGCACTAAATAGAACTGCATCCGCTATACCTGTAGCTTACTCCTGTAGGTATCCCACCAGCTTTAGAGATTAATCCATCCCCCACCTTAAGCAAGTCCTCCACATTTTGGGCATTTGAGTTTCCCAGGGACTGCAGGGCCAGGGTGTTTCCTGCCCTTGCTCCACCTTTGAGTGAGCAGCACCATGTTTTCAGTGAGCTCCCATGAGCCCTCAAATGATACCCTTGGCTTTTCTGTTGTCTCCCTCTTTCCCAGGTGGGGGAGATGCTGGTGGCAGGGCCGTCCAAGCCTCTCCTGAAGGATTGTCTGGGGGGCCATATCTCCTGGAGAGGTGCTACCTGGGCCTGTGGCAAGGTGCTCCCTGCTTGTGGGACCAGCCCATGCTGGGTGTTCACGCTGCATCGGAGCAGTGGCTGCTCCTCACGGGGCTTTTTTCACTCTTCCTTGCTGCTTCATGGTCAGATTTAACCCAGTTGCATGCTTGTGGGTGCCCAATGCCAGTGGTACAGCTGGGGCATGGGGCAGAAAAAGGTATGAGGCACATGGGGGCTGCCTGCAGGCCTGCACACCTTCTGTGAAGTTTCAGGATGCCCAAAAAATATTGAAGCCAACTAACTGCCAAACATGGATTTTGTTTAAATACACTCTGAATGTTGCATTATGTCTATAACCCAATTTTTTCCGTCCTTGGGGAATGTTGCCCCTTTGAAGTAACTGTGTACAGCGTGGTATGGTGGATAAAACAGTGCCTAACTGTGGGAAAGTATCATTGCAGTCTTCACTGGGGCTTCCGTCCTGCAGAGCCTTGTTGGTTACATTGGTTAGTTGGTTTGCAGTGTAATGGTGGTTTTTAGTTTGTGGTGGCTACAGTGACCAGTGACTGTGGTCTGCGAAGCAGCTGACAGCCTGAAGAGCATTTGTTGAGAGAAGCAAGCTGAAGCTTGCTCAGCCTTTCCACAGGTGGAGGTCATGGAGTTATCTTTTTGGTGTGCTGATTGTTTTGTAGATTATTAATTTTATTATTTTAATGTCATTTCTCATACTTCTTTCCTGTACATTTTCAGTTGATTGATATCTCTGTCTTTCTCTTTGAATATGTGTGCATTTTTTTAATATGTCAAAATTCTTTATTGATCTAATAAAGTAATTAAACCGCGTGTCTCTGAAAACATGGTACGGTAGGTTAGTGAATTTATTTAAAAATTAGTGTCTAATGTACAACATCTTCTAAGTTACCAAACATTCTGTGAGCAGTGTTGTAGTTATGGCTGTTTTCAGAGAACTTGAGACTTTGCAGGAAAAATAGTTTTTTGGAGTAAAATATTTTCTGCTTGTTTTCGTTATGAAAGGGAATAAACTGTTACTGTCAATGTTTGTGCGAATCCATCCATTTGTCACACCTTGTAGTAAATGATAATACTCCCCTGGCAATTTTTGAGATACTGAAGTGTGGAAGCAAAAACCCTTCATTTAGTTATTTAGATAAATGTAAATAATAGTTTTTTTTCCTTTTTTTTTTGAGCTATTTCAGGCAGCTTTTTAAAGATTCCACTACACCCCCAAGTAGATGTGCCCAAAACAGAAGAAACCAGTCCTGAAAGTTCAGCCTGGTTCCTCTCTTGCCTCGGCATGAATTCATAGCAACCCACGGGCATGAGAATGTGGAACAAGCTTCAGAGTCATCCCCAACTTTGCTTAACCTTGAAGTCAGGCTGGCAGTAGGGTGGAAAATGCTTTCCAGTGAGAGGTTTGATACTTAGTAAAGTCTGAGATGGAGCATAGCGGGGGTAAATTCTGGCTCAGATGGGGATGGCCTTGCTCCTGTCCATGCCTGCCTGCCCTTCCTCGCTCTGCTCCCCTGGTGCTTTGGTGGGCCTTGCCCACACATGGTGACAGGGAGGTGCTCTCCAGGGGTTTGCTCAGGCAGCATTCTTCCCACTGGGACTCAAGGAGCCTTGCTGGAGTTCAAGTGAACTGCCTCATTAGTATTATTGTAGCTTCCAATCAGCTGTAATAGTACTGGGAGGCTGTTTCTGCTTTGCATAACTTTCTAGAAAATGTACTTTTACTTTCCTACATGTACACCTTGTATAGAAGAACATGTGGTGAGGCTTTTTGTCAGGAGACAGCGTGAACTGTATTTTCCAGTGTCATGACCAGCAAGTGTGAAATCTGCATCAAAATGCTTTTCCCAAGCGTCTTTTAGGCTGACTAGGGAAAAGTACTGCTGGGTGCACAGGGTGCTCGTTCCCGAGCTCGGGGCAAATGCTGACACTGGTCTTCACTGGCGTCAAGGAAATTTTTGCATTGAGTTTATTAGCAATCAAACTGGGGAAGTGATCTCAGAAATCCTGCAGCCTTAAGGATGTGAAGTAGGAGCGGATGGGAGGAACCCTAAGTGATATGAGGGAAGCAGAAAGCTAGGAGAAGGAAGGTCCAATAAAATCAAATAATAAAACACACCCATAAAGCTGCAGGACCTTAAGTTTGAAGGAGTAGCTCCGTGCTTACATTCTTGGCACAACTTTTCATTTTTAATCGGCCTCCTGGCTTCAGGCTTCCTCCTGCCAAAACTGTGTTCTGTGTGCCTGCCCTCTGCAGCTGGAGGGTCCCTGGTCTGGCCATGGCAGTTCTGGTGGAAGAGGCTGTAGCCCAGAGAGATCAGGGAGTCTTCCCTGTAGCACTCATGGCTCTTGGGTGGGTGTGCTTGGCTGGTTTTCCAGATCATAGACTTCAAGCAGTAGGGCATTAGAAATATTACAGGTTATTTAATATATTGTTGGAGCATTTGGCTGCACTAACTGCTGCTTTTAGTAGAGTTCAAATTTGAGATTTTTCAGACCAAGAGGGTTTGGAAACTTTGTTTGTTTGGTTTTGAAAAAGGAAGCTATTTCATGCTTTGAAGGAAAAAAAAATATGAAGACCGAACTGCAAGTCTCTTCCTTAAATCAAAGTTTTCTGCCTGAAATGGGAACAACTCGGCAGAACAGTTTAAGTAAACATGGCCATAAGTGCTTATCTGAGACACTGGCATCCTCTCTTCTTACTGTGTTACTTTTTTGTGGTATCCTGGTGTCTCTCAGTCACTGATGTGTTTGTTCTCACAGCACCTCGTTCACAGGCACGCACTTTCACCTCCATTTTGGTAGTTGCCACCAAGATTTGAGATTTCATCTGAAGAGCCCACTCCAGGAGTTTTCTATACCTCTGTAGCTGAATTGCTGTCTGAAAGGTCCTTCCCCCTCCAGCCCTCACTTTCTCTCCACCACAGTTGTGGCTTCTTCATTTATTATGGGGGGAAAAAACAGAGGCAACTGTTCCTGAGTCATCTCAAGTTAGTGTTCAGCGTGGAACAGGATAAACCCTAGGCCTTGAGACAGCAAGTGACTGATAGTGTGCAATTGTGGCCTCTATGGGAGGTCAGGGAGTGTAGTATAAACACTGGGAGAATTGCTGAAAATCACGTATATGTGTGAGAGGGCAAGGAGTTAGGTGCTGTTGTCTAAACCGAGTGCCTGAGCGTGGGATCATGTTGGTTTGGTTTTTTTTTTCTGTTAGGTAGAAAATTGTGCTGTATTGTGAGAATGGCTTATTAATACCCAACAGTCCAGTTTGGGTGGCTTTGCCTGAGTGTTTTAAAATACTGTAGGCTCACACTAGGTCTGTTATCTGGGGAGCACAGCCACACGTAAATAACTTTTGTGCTTCCACTGTACGGTTGCTTGAAACTTCATTATTAAAAAATATTAAGTTAATATTTTGCTCTTACGACTACCTTCTAAGATACCTATTTGTTTTAATTTGTACATGAACAACAACGAAAATGTTTTAGTTACAGAATGTAGGATAATAACTTATTTGATAGATCAAGTAAAAAATTCTGTGATATTTGGTAGATTGCTTCTGTAAGTTCAGTAGCATATTCTTTAAAGTAATGGAAGAATAAGAAATGAGACGTGAGAGCAGCTTTTTTTAATGGGAATTAATGTGTCTATACATTTGTGAGGCTCTAGTATAGGTTTTCCTTCGTTTTAGCTATGTTATGAGGAATAAAATAAAGAAAGAGAAAGACCTTGCCTCTCTCTGACAGTTCTGTCATGCTTCACACAATAGTGCATCAAGACATGGGAAATGATTTCAGCCATATTTTTAGTCAAATTCTGAAAAATTATACTTCTTGGTAAAATAGTCTCCAAAATTATAAAGCTAGTACGCATGCAGATGTAAGTATATTGCACTTCCAGTGTCAATCTAGTATATAAAGAGCTTCACAACTCTTTAAATCTGCTCTTCTTTCATAATGGGCTGCAACTTGTTTACTAATGCTTGAAAGCATGTACACATCAAATAAAACTCTGGTATTTGGGCCATAGTGTACCGGCATTATGCAAAGTGAAGATTAACCACACTCTATATTAAGCTACAATCCACTTTACTCTTGATTCCTAGTTCTACTAAATCAACCAAACCATCAAAGAACAAAATTAGTGGAAGGGCTCATCAGACAATAGATTTATTTCCATGTTTATTTGCTTTATTGTTAAGAAAAAGGCGATGAGAAAAGCAAATCTCCTTGTGCCTCAGGGTATTATAAATTAATGATAAGACATGAAGTGAGCTTTTGGGTGTGAAAAACTAGCAACAGATGCAAACACTACATAGCCGCATCGTATGGTGTGTATGGTGTTGCTGTAACAGCTGAGACACGATATGCTCGCTTTGACTGCTGGTGCTGTTAATAGATAGTCTTTAGCCAGCATTATAGTGGCAAATCTGACATGGAATGAATTTGCAACAGTGACTCAAAAGACTTTCCTAACACGAAGCATCTTTATTGCAGATCATTTTAGCTTTTTCCTGTTTTTACTCTGCTCTCTTTCAGCGAAAAGGTCAAAAAAAGCAGTAGCTCAGTGACTGAATTTTTCAGAAGTGCATTACAGCAGGGAAAGTGGGGAAAGCTCTTGAAGAGGTGTCTTACTCAGTAAGTTAAGCCTTTTGCTCTTGCAGATAATTGCTTTTTCCTTTTTATTTTTTTTTTTTTTAATGAATCTTGTGTATCAGTTTAATTAAAGCCAGTTTTAAGGTATCTCCAGGCAGGTGTGGAACTCCTCATCCCCACCTCAGCTTTTCCCCTCACCCAGATGTAACCTTTGCCACTTGAAACCTGTCAGCCCACCGTTCTAGATGTGGTAGCATTGAGTCAGCTGTGTATTTTCATAATATGACTGTCCATCTGCACGGAATGTGCGTGGTTACTGTACTGAGGTTTGTAGAATTACAATATAGAGTGTGTGCCCTCTTTCACTTTCCCTGCACATGTGTGTGCATGCACCCACACACTTGAATAATGCTCTCCCTCTGTCATTGCACTCTGAAAGCCACCAGCTGTATTAATGAGAGATTTTCAAAGCCCAAAACAGGGCTTTCCCTGTTTCCCTAAAGCAGTAAGATACGTATATTTGCTATTGCTATCACTGTCACTATAAGGAATTAAAAAAATGGAGAACTGCATCCTTTACCATAACAGAAATGGAGGTGCACAGGAAGATTTTCTTGATGTAGCCAGAGCTTCAGTTAGTGCTGGTGCCTTACTGTTGATCCAAATTGAAGATCAGAGCTTTAAAAAGTTAAGTGCTGGATATTCAAATTTCACTTACAGCATTAAATTAGGATGGCTTCTAAGTTTAACTAGCCTTAAGGGTGCTAAGTGTTTCCAGCTGATGCCAAAAGGACTTTCAGCTGGTCAGTAATTCTTGAGATTGGGCCTGATACTACTTACTGTCGTTTTCTTGCACACCTGATACTGCTGTATTTTTTGCAGGTATGAGTTCCTTTGCTCACATCTTTTCATGCCTCATTTGCTAGCTCTTCTGTTCCACAAAATTGGCAGAATGACAGCAGGCAACTCCCTTATCCTTTTGTGTTAGGATTAATCCTCAGGGTTCTTTCTGATCTGTCTCCAGAAATGTGTATTCAGCTTAGGCTGAATGCTGATTTGATTTGTAATACTAAAACGTGGACAGTGCAGATTGCTTTCTGAGTGTTTTCTGTCTCTTAACAAGAAATCGTTGTAGAGGTGTACCTGAACAGCTCCAGAGTTTTAAGCTCTCTGTTAAATAAAAAATGCTTTTAAAATACAGCTGTACTTTGGCACAGGCCTAAGTACTTTGCTGAATCTCTATGTTTGGCTTTGTTTAGCGTACTTGGAGCTTTACAAATAACAATTAGATGACCTGTCTTTTTTACAGGTGGTGGTATTTTAGCTCTGAATTGTGCTTTGCTGCTTTGACATGGTAGAAAGATTTTTATTTTGATTTCAGATTATATGGCTTGTTTTTACTTCAGTCTTTTTCTACTTAATGTATGATTTTAATTAAAATTTTGTTGCAGTGATTGATAGTTTCTTTATTTGATGCCTGTTCATAGGCATTTATTACTTTTTCAGTGTAATGATATTTGTCAGAAGAGAATGATATTATTTGTTTTGTCAATTAAAATGAGGCTGTAAATTACTGTAATTTTGGGGTACATTTCTGGTATGAGCAAACAGTATTCCCTTGGTGAGTCTTCCACTGTGGAAAACTGGGTTATTCATAATATATTTTAGAAAAGACCTGTGTTCCTCTGAAGAGGGATAGCATGGTGCAACTGCTGGAAACTATAAGAAGAATCTAAATGTATGTGTATTTGTATTCAAAGTATGCCTCAGCATCTGCAGTGTTGTTCCTCCTGGTTCATGCAGTGGTCTGGAGATGGTTGGTTGCGGGTTCTATTGCTTTCTTTTTCTTTTTTTTTAAACCCCGGTTCTGTAGGACATGAGGTTATTGGTTCAACCCCGTGCACCTCAGTGCAGTTAACCTCCCCGGCTCTTCCCAGAGCTGCCTTGTGTCTGCCACTGGTGTGGCCGTGTTAGGTCCTGAGGTGATGGCACCCACAGCCACCGGAGATCAAAATGGAAGTCGCACAGATGCGTGACTTTGGGTTTTACCGACAAGAACAAAAAGGATTTAGCAAAATTACAACTCAAGAGTAAGCTGTGGGAGGAGGGAGGAGATGCTGTATTCTTCCCTGCTAAAATCATAGTGTTAACATTCTTGGCAGCATCCCTGAGCTCCACAGTAACTTCTGGTTTACATTTTAAAAATGCAACAAATAGCATATACTGTTTAATTCCGGGTTGCATTATGCAACAGCAGGCGATTGCCTCAGTGAAGCACATCTGCATTGCGAGAATAAACTCTCCTGGGAAGCAAGCGCATCTTCCGCAGAAGTCGTCGTGAGGCGTGGGCAGGGCATTGCTATTTTGGCAACCAGAGGGAGCCAGCCTTGGAAAGCTGCCTCACCTTTCACTTTCCATGGAACTTACCCTTTCTCCCTGTTTCAGGCACCAGCCACTGCCACTTGCTTCTCTTAGTGCTGGTGTGGGCCTGAGGATGCTTTCAGTGGTTGATTAAACCATTAAGTCAGGGTTCTGGGAGCCACGGTCTTTGCTGTCTGTCTGACTTGCTTGTGATCCCTGTGCAGGAAATGCTATTGAGGAGAGGTAAGAAAAGCAATTCTAAAAACATCCAGAAGACCTAAGAAAATGTTTCCGTTTTATTAAAAAACAACCACCACCAAAACCCCAAGCAAACAAGAAAAGCCCAAACCACACATCTGTGATATTATCATCTTGACCTGATAAATTACAAGTCAATAAATTAGCAGCCATTGATGGCAGGTACAAAATTCCTGTCATTTTCATACTGTGTTTCAGTGTACTTCTTCTAAGCCTCTCTCTTGCTGGAAGCAAAGTCAGGTTCCTGTTCAGCTGAAGTTCTTCCTGTCATCCTAAAGCTTGGTTGTCAACCCTCCTATTCCTCTTGTCAGCATGCATTACATTTTTATGGCAGGGTTTAGCAAAGACCTTCCAACAGTGCCTGTGACAATGTAATTGGACTTCTCTGATAGAAATTACTCCCTCTTTAATGGGGGGCTCTGTATGCTTTCTAACATGGCTTTCTTTGAAGCAGGCTAAGTGTCTGGTCAGCCGGTCTGTAATGTGGGTGTGCAGATTTTCACCAAGCACTATTTGAAGTAGTTATTCATGGTTTGCTGTTAAACTGCAAGGCTGGAGTGAGTGAGATTCCCCAGGGGTTTGTCCTGGCTTTGGTAATACTCATTGTTTTCATTATTGAAATGATTGATGGAGCAGAGAGAGCAGTTATTAAATTCACATAGGGTAAGAAGCATGGAGGGGGGGCTGCAGACTCCTTGGAAGGTAGGAGTCTGTAGGAGGGTAGGATTGAAGTTCAGAGTGGCCCTGGCTAACTGGAGGAATGGTTTGGGGGGAAAAAAAAACAGGATACAAACTTAGAAGCACCGTGCAGAGATAGAAATACCCAGTTGCATGATACAGGAAGGGGAATGGCTGACTCAATAGTGGTCCTACAGAAGAAGGTCTGTGAGCTGGAGTTGGGCTGTGCTGGAGGCAGTTTGGCCTGGTTTAGTTGAATAGGGTATTAAAAAAATCACAGCTGGTTCCCAGACCACCAGCACAAAGCAGCCTGCAGCATGTCCTGCTCTTCTGTCCCCTGGGAGCTGGGCTGCCAGTGCTCTGCTGAGCGGGCAGCTTTTCCTTCCCTCCCCTGCCTGCCTCGGCTCCCACCCTGGAGCTGGAGCCTTGGCAGCTCCATCGGAGAAGAGCCCCAGCTCAGCTTCTCCCAGGCTTGATCTGTGTGCGCAGGGTGAAGGGGATCGTAGACCTGAGACCGCAAGAATCATGCAGGGAACAAAATTTCCCCATCCATGCCCCTCAGACAAGCCCTGGTTTTGTGGCATGTGAAGAAAAGACACGAAATAACCCATCCACTCCACTCAGTGTTGGAAATAGCTCAACATCTAGTTTGGGGCAGAAGGTGGTCAAGAGCCAGCTGGAGGGTGTCCAGGGAGAAGGCAGTGAAAATGATCAAAGATTTGGAAAACATGACCTGGGAAAGAAGATGAAAGAATTGGGATTGTTTAGTCTACAGGAGAGAAGGCCAGTAACAGATGTGATAGCAATGTTCAACTATGTGGAAGCTTACTACAGGGAGGAAGGGAATAAACTGTGCTGCACAATTGCTTGGGTTAGGCTGAGAAGAAATGGGCTTCATTTGAAGGTGGCAAGACTTAGGTAAACATTTATAAAGCTTTCAAGTGATAAGGGTATTTTGGTGCTACAGTCATTTGCCTTTGAGAAAGCTGTGAAAGCATCGTCACTAGAGGTTTTTATCAAACAGACAAACCTCCTCCAGGAATATTTTGGGAATTGCTTTGGGGAAGGAGGTGGAAGGCATGCTTCTGAAGGCCGTTTCCCAGGAAATAACTAAGATTTTTTTTGTGTGTGTCTGTGATCCTGTGAACTTAGATAATCTCTAATAACCCAACAAATGACTCAGAAGATAGTGGTAATTCATTGTCGCGACATATCAGTGGTAAACAGCTGATTTATGCACAAGACCCGATGATTATATTATCCTTCTGCTCTCTGTTCTAGTTAAAAAAAAATAATCTGTGAGTAAGCTAATTTTACTGGAATGTTTCAAAAGCCTTTTCTTGTAAATATATTACTCTATACAGAAATAGAGGAAGTCGTGTTAGTTGGCTCTGCTTATTGAAATATTGTGAACAGAATCAGTACCCACTAATACACAGCATGGCCATAGTAAAGCCAGCAGTACTTCATGGGGCATGGGAGTTTTACTCTAGAGTCTGATGTTGCATTTTCAACCTAGATGTTCATGCACTTGTGTACTTCTTTTATGTTGAGTCAGGGGGCAGGCTGAGAAGACCAAGGCTTTAATTACCTCATTGCTATCCATATACATGGGTTATTCTTCTCCATTATCCTGTTAAGTGCATGAGGCAGCAGTTCAAGAACAAGTCTCAAACTTGTCCTTTACGTCTTAAGCCAAAAAGCACTTTGGCAGCACCTGTAGCCACCGTGATTGCATCTCCCTGTGGGTTTGCCGTTCAGCGTATGGGGATGGCATGGGGAAAAAGGAGAGGTTCTTCCCCACAGAGTAACCTGCCTTGAGACATGGCTTGTAAAGTCCACACAGATACTTTCTTCCTTCTTTCACTCTTGCTGGAGAATTGCGTCTGTGACTTCACCAGTTTCTGCGGGTCCCCTAAGGCTTGTAACTCAGTGTCTGCTAGAGCACAAAAGTATTTTACTTTATGAAACACAGCTTCCCCTGTCCTTGTTGCTGTACAGGGCAGGGAGGAGGAGGAGGTCTGTGCTGCTGTAGCCCTCGGGAACAATCTGGGTGATGGAGAGGTGCTACAGGACCCCTGTAGGAGAGTCTCCTGAGTAGGTAGGGCCAGGCAGTTTGGGTCTGGTGAGAACAGCCCAGCTCTTGTCTCCTGTTCAGCACAGCTCCCCCCTTGACAGCCTTGAGGGGCATTTTGTCGCTGTCATCCTGGGACTAGGAGCATTGGCAGAGGATGGTGCAGAGTCACCGTATGCCCAGCACAGATTTCGCAAGGTTTACTGTAATCCTGGCAGGATCCATGCTATCCCTGAGCAGTCAGACATCACCACGCGTTAGTGTCCCCCGTCCTGCAGCTCTGGCCCCACAGAGCTGTGCTTACACCAAGAAACCCACTGCTGAGCAGGTCCTGGTGCTTCTGCATCTGGAAGAACTGCCCTGAGCACTTGAGAGTTGCTGACCATTACCTCTTTGCAAAAGCTTCCTCCTAGTCTGCTGCTGTGCAGGTCTGTGTCCTGATTGAGCATGATAAAAAAAAAGAGGGCGTGCATTCACATGTGCACATTTTTTGTCCTCTTGCCTTTTTTAAAATTTGAAATACTAGCGTGCATTTGTCTCTCTCCCAGTGTACCTGCCATGCATTGGCAAACTGACATTCTTTTTCTTGATCTTGAGTGTCCCATCTCGCGAGAAATGAATCAGCACTGCTTCTCCTGTGGAGGGTTCTTCAGGGGGATTGAAATAGCAGATTTCGATTGTGACTAAAATCAACAAGCAGGAAGACTTTAATAAAGTAATCAGCTTCTAAATCTCATTTTGCATTTACTGGTTTTAGTTATTGTCTTTAAAGAAGGGAATGCTTTCAGTACTTGAAATAATTTTATATATAATTTTTTAAACTTAGACTATGTTGTATTTCTACAGATGTTCCACCAGTTATCTGGTCCAACATAGATTTCTGTGGGCACCTAATTTTACTATTTTTTTAAATCAGTTGTGCGTTTTCTGTCCACTGTTTACTAGATAATATTTTTGCACATGACTTGTATCAGGTTATGTTCACATGAAAATAAATGTCCATAAAAAATACAAAAAGGAGATTTTGAAACATTTATGTTATGTAACTAAATGCTTCCTTAACATAGGAGCTGGGAAATAGGAGGAGGAAAAAGGAGGAAAAAGGAAACAAATGAAAAACGCCACACCCCCCCCAAAAAAAAGAACCACTCCCCAAACAAAACCACCACCACCAAAAAACCAAAACAAACAACAAAAAACCCGAAACCACAACAAAACCCAATCTTGTTTGGCATTAAAATAAGGCTTATTTAAAAAAAAAAAAAAAGTTAATTGTAGTTTTTAAGTAATTTTTTTTGTTGTTACATTAGAGGGCTTTTAGAAATCGTATATCCTGGACTCTTGCACATCACTTCTCTTAAGAAATTATTTGTTCTCCTGTTTTCTTACTTTTACATCTTCCACTTCCCTTCTCCTGTTTGAGCCAAGTATTTAACTCAGCCTCCTGACTGCACTGAAATGAAGAAGATGCCCTCTCTGGCCTGGCAGAAGAGGCTGGTACTTCAGGCTGATATAGTATGTCAGTCAGGCCTGGTTTAAGAAGTGCAGTCAGTAACTGCTGTGAGTTCCAAGGTTTGATTTTCTTTGAGACTTCAGCAGCAAAACCACGTTGTTCTTGAAATGTTACTTTAAAAAAATAATTAATTCAAACTATTCCAGTAGATACAGCGTTTGAATGTACTATGGATTGTGACAACCTAGTTTAAAATCGGTCTTAATTTATGTACAGAAATACATGAGAGGAAAGTCATTTATTAGTCTGTATGTGGGAGATAGTAACCCAGCTCCACTATGCCCAGAGGGAAAGAAGGGAGTTCTATGGCAGACTGAGGAGAGGAACGGTGTTTGGGGCTTTGCTCTTGTGTTCTCAGTCACCTGGGATCCTGCAGAAGCAACTCCTGTTGTTCAAATTTATCTTGTTGTAAACGAGGAAGTGAGACTGAGTGCTGTTTAGAGATTTTAGGAATAAAGTTAGTGATTTTGCCTTCCAGTGTGCTACACCTACATCATCTCTCCCAGGAAATGGCAAGCGAAATGCTGCTTTACTGTCTTGTGCCACTGTCCCTTCATGACTGCAGTGGTGGCTGTGGGTGCCATGAGGGGCAGCGAGCTGGAGGCTCATGCGGGTCGGGTACGATAACACTGACCACTTGAGGAGTCTGGTGGTTTTCTTCTCTGGAAGCTTTGCAGACATGAGCTGGATGTAAAGATACTAGACAAATGCCTTTTTATTTCTCTAGTGTGTGTATGAAAGACATACAGATTTCCAAGGTTCTTGGAAACCTGGGAAGGAATTAAGGATGTGGTACTGAGATAAATCTTCAGAGATGTGTATGGGTGGAGGGTCAGGCAATTTCCCCTCTTCCATCTCCCTTAGCCGTGACTTCTTTTGATGCACACACTTGCTGGCATTGCTCCTGGTCACAGGAGAAGTTATTTCTCGTGGCACATACTGTGCTGGTTAACTCTCAGCAACATGAACTCTGCGCTCTGTCACATAGACCCTTGTGTCTTGGGTCAGAAGGATGAGTGCATCTGATGGCTCCTTTTGCAAACAGATGTGCAGAAGTGTGTATATTGCCAGGAGGCTGTGACTGAGAGATGTAGGAACCGTTTTGCAGAACTATCAGTAATAGTTTGTCATCGATTTGTCACCATTCAGCAGCCTCAGCATTGAGGGCCTCAGAGTCCCACGATGGGAGCTATGTAGATGCAGCAGTTTCTCCAGGCTGAGTACAAGGGAGTCCTTGCTGAGCTTGTGTCTGAGTTTTGATCCTAATTTGTTGCTAATTGTCTTTAGGTTAGCAGGCCCTCTCTGTCCACATGCAAATTGTGAAGTGCATTTCAGGAATTGCCTGCAGAATGTATAGAAGGACTTGCATCAAGTGTTCAAAGAAAATAAAAGAGCAGGTGCTGGTGAAAACCAGCAGTGAAATGCGCGTAAGGGTGTTTCTGCATGGCCTGCACCCTTCAAGAGGTAATGGAAAGATTAGATTGTGAAAAAAAAAAAAAGAGTTGTGCATCAGCTTCCATGGGTCCTGGGCAGTTATTTTTTTTTTTCTAAACAGTGGAAGCTGTAATCAGGAGTGTGTTTGTTTGTAGAGCTACAAGGGGGAGGCCAACACAGTGATTTGTGGTTGCAGACTGATTCGCTGCTGCTGCAGCCAGTGAATGGTGGGCAGGGTGGGGTGGATTTCAGGAGCACCAGAGACGCTGACTGGAGGCAGTTGAGAGGGACCTTCTCCGAAGAGTAAAGAAAGCAGTTCCTCTGCAGGCAGGCCAGAAAATGGAAGTAGCAGCTAGCAAAGCCTCTAGACAAGATTAAAGCTGACAGGAAATGAAAACTTCACTGTTTTTGTTACACGCTGACCGCCCTCCCCCTTTGCTAATGCTCGCCGTGTCCGTAGGAGAGCAGTTCCTCTACCTGCTTCTTGGAAGGCACACGCTCGGGTTAGAAAAGTGCGTGACCAAAGTGCAGAGCCAAGCTCCGCTGTCAGTGTGGCTGCATGAGCCTTGGCGCTCGGGCCAGCTTTATTTTAGACATGCAGTTACTGCCATTATCTCCGTAAAGCCTGCATTTGAAAGCAAGGACGTGTGTAAAGGAGGAAAGTACGGCTCTTTCCTGTCTCTGTCTCTGTGCCTGTTAATATGCTACAACAGCTGTTGCTGTGCAGGGTGTGTTAGGCTCAGCCACTACTCTTCCTCGGCATACCTGCCAACTTTTGAAATCTATAAATAAGGATGTTTGGAGCAGGGTGAATAGATACACCTTCTAACTCCATTGAAATACTTGGACACAACATGCTTATTTTGGCAGTGCAGATTGGGAAAAATGAAATATACGTATATTTTGCCAGAATACAGGGGACTATCTCTCCTGAATAGAACAGCTGGCATGTGTATGTGACTAAAGCAGATTTGCTTAGATTTATGCTAGTCATGCTATGAGCTGCACTAAAAGAAAATGAAACAAGTCATCTTTCATATCTTTCATCCCCTTCAAATGCAGACCTTTGCCAAGCTTTGTTTCTTAGAAATTAGCTGAACCTGATGAAGCAGGATCTTGTGTCTAAAAATAGAGCATTTTACTTTCCATCTTGCCCCTTGCAGGCAGAGTATAATCTTCTCTCAGCCAAGAAGTGAGATCAAAGGCGATTTGAGCTTTGCCTTATGTCTCTGTCCCCTTTTGAGCTGGTGACAGAAGGCCCTCATCTTTCCTGACCAGGTTCAAAAGCGCAGCGAGTAGGGATCCTGGCAGTGAAAACCCACCATTGCAGGTCATTTCTACGGTCTGGGCAGCAGCTGCATTTTGCAGGTAATGTGGCCTTGAGTATGACTGTGTGGTTTCTGCTACCCAAGAACATGGTGCTTGGTCTCTTGGGGCTAAATGTGCTGCTCTTGAAGCAGAACGGGGTTTGCGATCCTGAACAGAAAGATGGCACTTCAAACTTGAGTTTTGCAAAACCATTTGAGCTGCAGGTATACCAGTTCCCAAATAGTCCCCAGCTGCCCTTTTGGCTTCTCGAGACAGGGACGAGCTGTGGGGCTGCGGCTGCCTCCCGGCTCTGCAGGTGTGTGCTGGGGAGGAAGAAAGGGGCTGGGGGGACTGCAGTCTCCTGCCCTTGGTGTCCACTGGGAAGGCAGACTCTGCCTAGCAGGAACAGGAGAAGCTGGCTGTCGGCCAGGTTGAATGCCAGGATCCCAGCGACAGCTTCCTTCCCCCCCTCTCTTCCTCCCCACCCGGCTGCCTGAGCGGTTTGGAGGGTGGTGTCTCAGGGCGCTAGTCAGGGTGTGTGTGTGTGTTGGGGTGCAGGGGGGGTGCTGTTGCTTTGCTTTTTCTGTGCTTTTTTGCACG
This sequence comes from Columba livia, assembly GCF_036013475.1. Classification (NCBI taxonomy): domain Eukaryota; kingdom Metazoa; phylum Chordata; class Aves; order Columbiformes; family Columbidae; genus Columba; species Columba livia. The sequence goes on along the minus strand of NC_088603.1, from coordinate 68,691,249 downwards.
TGGATCTGTCTGCACCTGTTTGCCTGCTGCTTTTCTGATTTCCATGCACGGCGTTTTTTGATTCAGAGGATCGCAAGCATGCGAGCCAGCGCGCAGCAGCTTGGCACGACCATTTCATTAAAGCAAAGGAGGCCTGTGTCCTGCAGGGTTGTTTTAGTAAAGACATGCCCCATCTGCTGTTTCTTATCACCCTTTTTATCTGCGCTGCTGACTCATGCAGTGTGGTCTGCTCAGCTCTCCCATTACAGTCACATCACACTTTGAATTACCTTTACTATGACTCACGCTTGTTTTTTCACTTGGCAAGTGTCAAGCCAAAACCAACCCAGTCTTGCCCCTCTCACGTGTTCTGTCCTATCTTACCCTTTACCCCCAAGTCTTGTCCCTCTGTAATAATCTTGTCCTTCTGCTCAAGTAAACCACCTGTAACAAAGTTTTAAGCTGTGTAATTTTGTTTTTCACAGTATCTCTGCACTGTTCACCTGAGGCCTGTGGTTGTCAGGCTTGTCCTAAACTATGTTAATTACTCTTACTTGCCTTCACAGATGTGTTTGGTGGAATTTTTTTTTCATTTTTTTCTCTCTATTTAAAGAAAAGGTGTGTTAATTAATGTTTTGCTGTGAAATTTTGCATTGGGACACGTGCGTCTTCCATATTTTCGTATTTGATATACGCACACAGATCCAAAGGCTCTTTTGACTTCAAATTTGCATGTGCGTTGGACTGGTGAGACCACAGCTTCAGACAACTTGTGCTGAGGTTTTCCTTGGTTGCTCTTGGCCTGTACTTCCAGAATCAGCTCGTAGACCAAGGTGCAAATCCTGTGTGGGCAGTCGGTAACTCAGTACACTGAGCTTAAAACCCCTGCTTGAAGTTCTAGTGTGTTGTTTTCAGGTTGAAGAGAACGATTGTGTTGTGCTTCTGAAGGCTTGGTATTTCCTTGCTTCCGGTGAGGGGAATTTTGCCAGTGATTTCTGTGTGGAGAGATTTGTATCCCTTTGGCCCTTTGCAGTGCTGAGATCCCTAAATCCTTTTCAGAGAGCCTGTCTACGCTCCACTTAGTACACATGATTAAAGTGCTGCTGATTTTTGTATCTTATTGTCCTGAACCCCCAATTGTCACGTCAAACTTCTGCTAAGACTGACAGTCTAGTTGAAATCCGTTTGCCTTGAATAAACCTTGTCAAACTGGACTTGTATGTTACTACTGTGATAGCTACTTTGATATAATAGAAATTGGCCTGGAAATGAAGAAGTTCTAGGAAAAAGTTTTAGAACAGGAAAAGGGGATAATGCCAGATTTTTTAATTCAAAAAAGTAGTTTTCCTCATATTCTTCTAACAAAACATTAGGCAGGTTTAGATTGCTGTGTCAGTTTTCTAGGAATTTTCTTTTTTATTGGGGTGCATACAAATGGTGAGAATACACATCTATATCTTTTCGACTTGTGTGTAGAAAACCCTTTCTGATGTTAAACATGTAACATCTTTTTGGGCCAGGCTGTGTAAAACTTTTCCAAAGGATAGCTGCCTTGCAGGTTTATCTAGGCTCTTAGATGTACCTTTTGAAGCAGCATCAGCTGGTGGAGCAGACTGTCCTGTCAGGTCTCAGCTCTCTGAGATGCAGAAAAGTCCTTTCAGTACCTGATCTGCAGGGCGACCCGTTGGTGAGAGACTTGGCAGCTCCCTCCTGTGTGGGGCACCAGACTGTGTTTCAGCATTTCTGTGGTGGTGTGTGTGCCTGAACTTGGATGGATTTGGCCCTTTGCTGCTAGCAGTTTGGCCTGAGGATATCAGGGGATATGCAGTGAGCGCAGAGGCTTTACCCTTCCAGGCCTGTGGGATGGGCCAGCCATTGGCTTCAGTCTCTGGGCAGGTGTGTCATGTCCTCTCTCGTTCCCAACTCTCCTCTCTATTCAGCTTGAAAACTTCATGGCTGTGTGAACTGCTGTTGCTGGGTGTCCCTGGTGGTGTGCTGCCAGGCTTTCTTGGTGCTGGTGTAAATAGATGGCGCTAATCATGATCGTAAGCAAAATATTCCATTGCTTCTGAGAAGCATCTTGTTTTCTTGTAAGCCTAAAGTGATAACTCCAGACCACAGATGTACAGCCCTCTCGCCCAAGATGTGGCATCCGAGTAGGAAATGGAGATTGCTCATTTGAGTGCTTGACCCTTGCAGGTTTTGCCTTTGCAAGAAGATGACCATGGATGATATGTGTGTTTATGTCTACATGGTGCTGTCCCTGACTTGCTGCAGGTGGTGCTGAGGTTTGTCACAGGCACATAACGTGGTGCGGAGGACACGGGTGCTTATTGGCAGAGGTCTGTGTGCCTCGTAGTCACGCACCGTGGCTGTACTCTTAGGAAGACAGTGGCGTGTGGAGACTTCTCCATTTTCTGGTTTCACTGGGGGCGCGAAGGAGGAAGCGTGGGTGTGCGGGTGACTGGCGCCGTGCCCTCCTGCCGGGGGCTGCTGGGCGGCCCTCGCCCCGGCCAGAGCCAGGTAGTTCACCTCCTGCCTTGGGATGCCGGGCAAGGTCGGCACAGGCTTAGCTTTATTCCGCGGCTCGTTTTACCCATATGCAAAATAGATGTGTAGTGATACCCGTCTCTGTTGTGGAATTGAGGCTTAATTAATTAATTAATTGATGTTCGCTAAATGCCTAGAGATCCAAGAATCGCCGCGTATGCCCCAGAGCAGCAGCAACACTTTGAGGTTGGGGAACCATCTCCTCTCCTGTGATGAGGTTTCCCAAAAGGAGAGGCTCCGGCTCCTCCCTCCCCAGCTCCTCTCCCACTTTTTTTTGGATTAAGCGGTGCCGTTCTGCGCGTTAATGATATGGCTTGCTCCCTCTGGCTTCTGCCTAAATAAATAAATAAATAAATAAACGGATGTGCTTAATGCAGTCAGCACGTAGGGCACATGCCAGAAGAATTTCACAAAGCAGCAGAGCTGGGTTGCCAAATGTCATGTCTTTTATATAAAACATTCTTCAGGAAGCAAAGTTGCACAGGGGGAAAAAAAAAATAAGAAGAAGAAAAAGAAGAAAATGTTATAAAAACTCTCACTGCAGTAAGAAACATTTTCTTCCCCCACAGGCAGAATGTCTGGGCCGTGTCATGGTGGGATCAAGGGAGTCTATTTCTATTCCATCTTAAAGGCCCCCTTCCCATTTCTTTTCTGCACTCCCCCTCCCAAAGAGTAACTCTTTATCCTGCTGGCGTGGAGAACTCAGTTTAGATTAGCATTCAAAAGCAGGGTTGTGGGATGGTCATCTTAGATGTGAAAATGTTTGCCAGTAGATTTTGGGTGGAGAGAAGGCTGTTTAAACACTGTTGGTGCCAGAATGTTTAATGGTTTAATAGTGTTTTAGAATGTTTAATAGATTAATGGTTGAGGAAAGCAAACAAAGATGGGTTCTTTCGTTGTTTGTTTTTTTTTCAGTGAGCATGGGGGAGGCAACAAAATTTCAATGTCAAAAAATAAGACTGTATGTTGTAAATGCATGCAAATGTGTTTCTATTGAGAGAACTTATATGTATATTTATGTGTTTTACTGTTTGTTGTGTCACCTTTGGGAGCATGAGCTGCAGTGGTTTGACCCTGGCTCTTCTCTGATGTGGGAAGCTTGCTGTGGTGTTTGCTGTGTTCAGAGAGGCTCTGTATCACACCCCACTTGAACCGCACCCCACGACTTGCCGTGGGCTTGCAGGAGCTGATGCAGAGCTGCCCCAGGGCCCCGCGGCCCCTGCTGCGTTTCCCTGGAGGTGAAGGATGCCGGAGGGTGGATGGGTGGGTGTGAGCAGTCGGCTGGCTGGATCCGGTGTTTTGGAGGTCAGCGTTGTGGCCCACAGACTGTAGGCTGGGAGTGTCTGGGCTGAGCAGCGAGCGGGGTTTTGCCCAGTTTCAGGGCCCTGCAGGGGCTGCTCAGCTCACCAAGCTGCTTTTTGGTGAAGCCACGGGAGGGTGAGTTTTGGAAATCGCTCTGTGTAGACTCATGGCATTGCTTCTGTTTACCCACGTACTCCCAGTTCCTATTTCGGGGAGATTCTTACACCTCGAGAGGCCGGAATTTTTTTCCTCTAAATTAAAGCTTTGTTTTGGCAGCATGTTGTCTGGAAGTGCCTGCTCTCCCTATGGTGCTCTTGGTGCTGTGTACTAACCAGTTGACTTTCCAAGCCTGGTGTGTGTTTACAACGTAAATGTGGTTCATTGAATTGGTATCAATAGTAGACAATTGGAGCTATACTGAAGTTGACAAAACAGCATTGAAATCGATTTTCTGAACTTCACCTCTCTACAGTGTTTTAGCTCATAGAAGTATTTAATAGTATAATGTGAGATTATTTGAGGCAGTAGTGCAGCCTCGCAGGGCACTCCTTGCTTGCTATAGCTTCAGACTTGCCAGAGGACAAATTTAAACTGTGTGTAATACTGTTTCTCTCTGTATCTGTCACAATTCGTTTGAACTTCCATCAGGGTTGCTACATGGCACTGCAGAATAATTAACACAGTAAGCATTAGCAGCATGTTCATTTGTGCTATATTCTGTCAGGAAGAAATCACCATCAGTAAGTAATCTCAAGGGCAGCAAGAGCTTCTGCTTTTGGACTCTTAATGCCTGTATTGGAACAGGCCAGTAACGCACTGGCAATGAGTCTTTTTAAGTTAGTAGAGTTAAATAATTTTAAAATGTTGTGAAAAAATACATCTTTCCTCCTTCTTCATTTTACCAGGAGGGAAATTTGAATTATCTGTGTTTAAAAGCCCAGATCTCTTGGTATGGTATCACTGGGGAAGTCCTTGCCGCACAGTTTGTTGTGACAAGGGCTGGTGTTTTTTCTGAGTTGTGCTGCGTCAGAAATGGGGACTCTTTAGTCATAGTTTTTCTTCCTTCTTGTAATTACACAGTTCTGAAGTCCTGCTCCTCTCCTTGGGTTGAAGGCCCTGAAGTTTTCACTGCTGCTGGTGTGAGTCCTCATCTACGTCTTGTGGATTCAGCTAATGAGCAAGGAAAGAAAACCCATTAACCAGACTAGTGCTTGGTCTTTGGTATACATGATGTCTTTAAATTTAGAGTGCAAGTGTTGTAATATAATTCCCAGATCAGAAGAAGAACATTCTGAACAACAATTCGTAGTAGTATTTGTATGTCCAATGCAATGAGATTGTGAATCCATATGGTAGGTATTATATAAGCATCATTTTAGATTCATTTCTGAATCAATAAGTCACGTAGTCCTCAGAATATATGAATACGAAAATGATATTTGCACAAAGAAAGAAAATGTGATAGGGACCCCTTCTAATTTATATTTAGATGGTGTGGTGATGAGCATGGGAAGAGCCTGAATTGGTCAGAGATGCGCTAGCGTGAGTTCGCCATGTGGCCTTTCCCTTTCATGTTTGCTCTTGCTTAATTCTAGAGGTTTTTTTCTTATTTCTTTTTCATTGCAGATGTATTTCTCTTCTCAGCATTTTGCTTACATTGTCAATATAGCAGTGTTTGTTCAGCTCAGACCAGGAGAGGTATTCGATTTTGTAGCTGACATATATTTACAGTCACCTTTCAGTCTCTGTGTTAGATTGCCATCTCTTATGAAAAACATCTTATAAGCAGCATAACCTACTAGCTAAGAGATCTGGGATAAAACCATCTCTTTCTCTGAGTCCCTAGTATTAATAAAAGACAGATGGAGGCATCCATTGGGTCTTAGGTTATCACCTTTTCTGGAGCTTATATCAGTTATTTGAGATGTAAGAAACCTCCAAGACTGTATCTGGTTGAAATTATCTAGTAGTCTACTACTGTTGCTGAAGTGTGTAGCTTAGCTTGTGTGGATGGTTTGAACAGATGGCCTTGAGCAACCTGATCTGCTGAAAGATGTCCCTGCCCACAGCAGGGGAGGGGCTGGAATAGATAGATGGTCTTTAAATGTCCCTTCTAGCCCATAACGTTCTGTGATTCTGTGGATTTGTAAGATGTTTTTACTGCTCTTTTTCTCCAGTGCAAGGATCTCCTCTGCATATCCTCAGTAGTTACTCCTTTACTACTAGGAACAGAGGGTACTGTGTCTTTGAATGTTTTGACACTCATTGCTTTAGTTCTTGAGTCATGACTTACATAAGTCTCTTGAGTAGGTCTCAGGTTGCTATTTAGAGGTGATGATATGTTTCTTGGGGAGATAATATGGAGTCAAGGAGCTTTGGGGATTGATTGTCTTGCTTGGTTTGACCTTTCCTCATGGTTTTTGGTACATCTTTGTATCAATAGTCATGCAAGACAAGAGGGGAGAAAATGGGTTCTCAGAAAATGTCTGTCCTTAAATGCAGATGTAGACTCAGAAATAGTTATATTCAGATTTTAGATTTTGATCCTTATCAAAGTGCTTGAAAGAGAATGGAAAAATCACTAGGTATCTCCTGGTGAGTGGTCTCTTGAATATGAGACTATTCCTGTTAAGGTGCTCATACACAAAAGTAAGAAATGTAAGTCCAGGTATTCAGGTTTGAACACTTTATATCTAACTTTATAAAAAGGGGAAGTGGAAAGAGGAAGAGTTGGGAGGTAAGGAACAAATAATATGGTGGTTTGTAGGGTAGCCTCAGATATTCAAAACCAGTTGCTCTAGGCTTTTTAAAATATCAGCTTCCTGCAGCATTTTGACTTTTTGTCATGGTCTTCAGGCTGCCCCTTCTTTACTGTTCTTTACAGTTCTGTAAACTAGACACCTAAGCGGGGAGAGGAAGAGAGAGTGGGCCTCACTTAGTCTCATATTGTCAAGAATGTGGTGGGAGGGGCAACGGGGGGAGAAAAATTAGTGAATAATACCATGAAAAAAGTTCCAAAACTGGAACCACTCCAGGCCACAGGAGATCCTGTACAGTTTCATGCCTTGTTTGTGGAAGATGGTCAGAAGGTTATTTTTTTTCCTTGTCTCTGAAAGAAAGCTGACTCCAGACCTACTTGAAGTCTTGCGTGATTTGCTAAAAGTCCTGGGAATTGGTAACAAAAGTCCAGGGTGAATACGGTGGTTAACTGTAGGTAGATTATTGTTTTGGCTCTCTGTCTTCATACTTCTCAACTTAATTCCATTAAAATGTGTCTTATTAGACTTCTAAAATGTCTTTAGAATCTTCATAAGGTTTCTTGAAATTGTGTGTAGGACAATATTAGGATCATATTATTCATGAAAATGGTTTAGAATGTTTACAGTACATAAACTGTATGTACATATATTAATCAGAAAGACAGAACACTACTCATCCAGAGTATTTTGCTTTGTTCAGCAGATTTCTTGTCAAGTAGGAATGTGGATTTGGGACATGCTGTGACTTCCCGGTGATATTCTCTATTGCTTGTCATTGTGTACCTGTAGGACTCTTTGACTTGTGAGTGAAATACCATGTATTGTTGTAGGAGGCGTTATGTTCAGTGTTTTAAGGACTCTGTAATGTACAAGCCCGATCTCTAACGTGTAGTTCCTTTCTGTTTATCATGATGGGAGCATTGCTCTCTGGTACTAAAACAACTTTCAGTTTTTTGATAGTAGTAGTGATCGTTGCTTGCCTTGCTACAAATCTGCTGAGTGGGTTTTTCAGGGGTGAGATTTACTGCTTACTTCAGCAAGCTCTGCAAACAATATCTGACTTAATAATTTTGTTTTCGGCTTGTAATTATACATTAATCTTTTTGGTAATGTCTTCAGAACTTCTCAGTTCATTATCAACTCTCAGAACATAATTTAAGGAATAACGCGTATCCTGACTGGTCATAATGAGGCTGAAATTCCATCTTGGGTTTCTGGTGTCATCACAGAACTGGGATGGAATTACAGCTTTAATTTATGTACTATGGGGGATACATTATTTATTACTGTGCATTAGAAAATGATTAATCTCTGCTTGTGTTGCAAGGCTATCCTACTGCTCCGAGTCCTCAGGAAGTGCTGAGACATTGTAGAACTTCTTGTGCGGATTACGGCTTCGTGAAGCTGCCAAAAGGACCATTGCATTATTCAAAAACTGCTAGAGGTGATGAAAATTTATGAAGCCACTATGGGGTTTTTCCGAACTAGTAGAATTCCTACAAGGCTTCAGTTGCTAAACCTGAGCATTTCCTTACCTTTCATCCCTTTCAAGTGTTTCATTTCACCTAAAGCCATGATCAGATAAACGGGTTGAAGAGCACTGTGTTTTGAGGACCCTGATCCCGCAAAGCACTTTAACCAGAGTCAAGCTCCACTGAAGATAACAGAAATTAATTATGTGCTTAATTGGTCTGCTGAATCAGTTCTTTAATTTCTACTTCTTTGGCTGTTCATAAAACCTATTTCTTTCTTTGTCCTCCACTTCCCAGAATTGTGTGTGCATATATGTGCATGGATGCATCCATGAATGCAGCAAAGCTACACGGGAGCAACACAAGCTAATGGGAAACTGCTATAAAATGAACTGGCTCTTGCAGTTTTCATTCCAGTGGTACTTTTTTTTTTTTTTTTAAGTTGGTTTTGCCCTGATATTATTCAATTTTTATAAGCATTTTGAATACTAGGAAAGTCAGCAATCAAGTTCTGGTGTGTAATTACTAGTACTGTGTAACTAGTTGTAATGTCCACAGTTACGGCTGTGATGAATTTGAGTCACAGCATTCCTTCACAGCCAGTTTTCAATGGGATTTAGCTTTTCTACAGGAATGGAGAATTTGTCTGGTTTTGTTTTACAGCCTGTGGACATGTGTTTGTACAGATACCTAGTACCAGCCACTACACCATGCAGCTGTTACCAACTAACATAACTAATTCATGCCTTTTCATAAAAATAATTCGGTATTTGGGGGTGAGGGGTTGCAATTTTGCATTTGCAATGCCATGCCTTGGTTTGGAAAAAAAAAGACAAAAAAAATTCAAACCCTAGAGGTTCATAGAAATTCTAAATAATAAGCCTTAGCAAAATGTCTTGAAAGTACTCAGCACTATTAGGTCTGAAGAAAAGAACTAGGTATTTGTAAAAGATCAAACAGATACAAATATCTTAAGAAGTCACTGATGTAAATTAAGTGAATGCTTTATACTAGCACAAAAGTATTATAAAAAATTAAATACTCCCACTTTCTAAGGTGGGATTTTTATCTAAGGGTCTGATGACATGTATAAACCACTCAGGTTTCAGTCCTGTGGGTTATATTGTCACCAGAAACTCTGACTAATGATGCAGTAAAGTCTTACAAAAGACAGTTGGATACCATATGACTCTTAAGTGACTTCTTTTTGTTGTTTTATTATTGTTGTATGTTTAAGAAAACAGAATAGAGAACATCACAGTACCTACTGACTAAATGGACATAGTGGAGAAGCATTAGTCTGGTTTTAATTTGAGTGACCGTATTATAAATTGCAGACATGGAATCTAAAACCCCATGACAAAGCTGGTAATACTTGAGGTGTAAGAATCTTGAAGCTGGTGTAGAGGAAGACATACAAAACATGCCGGCAGCTCTCCCCCACGCAAAATTAAAATGATTGTCATTTTTGCAGGGAACACACCATGGGAATCAGAGTTAGAGACATCCACCCCTCTTCAGTTTGAGAGCTGAAGAGATGGCTGCAGTTTCTGTGCAGAATTTCAGCCCACTAGAGCTGTATAAATAGATCCCTGGCACCATGCAGATCTGTGCGGGACCAATCGCTGTTCCCTTCTGCATCACGAGGAGATGCAGAAGAGCAGTCCTCTGCGGCTACCTCTCCCATGCCTCTCATATGGACCGGTTAGATTGGGACTTCTGGGGGCAAAAAGCCTTGTTCAGATGATGCTCTCTGCTCTGGAGGAGTCTGGCGTGAGAGTTGTGCACATTTAGGCTAATGTTTTAAAGCCTTGTTTAGATCTGACATGGCATTTGTGCTAGCTTTCTGAATGAGTTGCAGCCTTGGGCAAATCCAGCGTCATGTGAGTCAAGATAGTGTATCACATCAGCAGAGAGGAAGCCAGCTGTTTAGCATCGGGGGAACTGTTTAATTGTGTTATGGTAGATACATGAGACTGAGATACTGAGCTGTGTGAATTTTGTACGCACACTGTAGTTTTGTACGTTTCTGTTTGCCAGTTTTGTGTAGGGAGGGGCTTCACTCAAAGTGTGATAGGAGAGACAGAAATGAGGATGAATGTACAAGTTTAAGGGTAGATTTCTCAAGGTCTGTAAGTTGCCTGTCTCTCTTGGTAGTTGTAGGGCAAATTATATTGAACCCTTGCCGTCCAAAAGAGTTGCATCTTGCTCCTGGCAGCCAAGGGTGACACACTGGATGTACATTTCTGCACGCATGCGAAGTACCAAATCCTCAGTGCTCCTCTGTGTGAGGTTCATAAGCTCAAAAGCAAACCGAAGGAGAGGGAAGAGAAAGAATGACCGTAGGTTTTAACATAAGTTTGGGACCCAGTACCATTTTGGCATAGATGCTCAGCTCTGGGAAATGAGTCTGAAGGTAGCACTGTTATACACCGGGGAAAATGTGCCAGCCGCTCCTTCCTGTGCAAGCGCTTCCCGCTCACCTTGCCTGCAGTGGGAAGCTGGAGAGACATGACTCTGCTCACTGGTGCAGGGTTAGAGCCAGGTCCAAGCTTTGTTCTGCAGACCGTGACCTGCTTTATCATCCAAGTTTTCTTATAAGATCAGTAAAGATTGAGTAGTCTCGTTGTGCTGTGCCGACACTTGGGGCTGGGTTGTGCCTGCCTCGGTCTACTGCGTGAGCTTGTGGAGTTGTGTAATTGCAAGTTTACTGTCATACAACGAATGACTGATGGCATAATTTGTATTTTCAAAATACATAAGCATCTCAAATTAATCAGGTGGTGCGGTAAATATTTCCAGGAGATAAAAACAAAGTATTAGGGCAGGGAACAGAGTTATAAATTTCCTTTAATGAGCTGCATATTGTTTGATCATGTTTTTTCATATACATGAGCTTCTGCATGCCAAATTCTAGTAATAATTGGCAGCTACTTCACAGTCCTGGAGAAATAATACTATAAATACTAGAAACAGTAAAATGAGTGGATGTGTCAGTTTGCCTTTCAGACTACTGTGACTAACAGGTGATTAGTACAAATAGTATTAATAGAAGGCCCGTTTATCCTTTCTTCTTGCTCCTGGAAATACAAAGAGAGGGTGAACTGGGGGAACAGAGGGGGCACATTCAGGTCCTTCAGGCAGTTCTGGCTGTGTTTAACTTGCAGATCTGCGCAGTCCTGCTCACTTCCTGAAGCCCTTGCAGTTAAACACGTAAATGGTTTGGGGCCTGAAAGAGCCTCCTTGGCTCATTCTTTAGAGTTTGCAGTAAAACCTCACAAAGCAGGAAGAGCCCCAAATTATAAGTCTTTTCCTGCTTGCAGTGAGTGGGCTTATGATGTCAATGGGATGTGGAGAGAATCCATGTCCATTTGTTCATGTATGCCAGTAATATCTTCAAAGATGCATCAAATTAAAATATCTCATGTTTCTGTGTGCAGATCAGCTGTCATTATTTTTCAAAGGCACAAAATTTAAATAGCAAATATTCATTTAAGGAAGTTTTTAAGATACGTGGAAAGCACTCAAATGTGCTGAAAAGAACACTCAAATGGGAGTGAAAGATTTTTCTTTTTTAATTAAAGATTTTTCTATAGTAAAAACGTGTCAGTGCTTGGTGAAAATCACAGTCATTGAAACTTGGGAGAACGGGGGAAGAGTTCAGTCTTTCACCATGAAGAACAGTTTGTTTTTAATGATAATGAGAAGATCCCAGTGATAACTGCAAAGGCCTAGGAAAGCAGTACAGTCATGGGTGGATGAAATCTTTCTATAGAGTTTGGATGTATTTTTGAAAATGCTGTGCTGCAAATCTTTGGGCTTGATGCTCCTCACTTGTAGGCAATGGAAGGGTGATTCCCACTGCGGAGGGGATTCTAGGCTGAAATTGTATGACTTGTCATATAGATCAGCATAAGACTAAAGGAGCATAAAGGCCCTTGCCGACTTTCAAAATATGTTAATTTTTGCTTAAAACCTTAAGTTGATTCATCTGCTTTATATTACATTAAAATATATACCTGTATGTTGAGGCACATGCATTTTAGCATAAAATGCAAGTCCATGGACTAGTACAAGGGGCTTGTGTTCGTAGCATTTTAGACATTGCTTCTTTTAAAGCAATTATGTAATGATCGCTGGCTTTTTTTTGGTAATACACTGGTTACTGAAAGCGGGATGTTGTCTATTTTGCCCATTTGCCAAGAAAGTTGTGCAGTTGGTTTCCTTGCAAACCTCAGTCATCCTGCAGAGCCTTGCTGAAGTGTTACTTGGCTTTTCTGCAGGACAGTGGTGATAGGAAAGTTACGGGGTGTTGCATTCACTAGCTGTAGACACTGAAGGGAAACTCCAGGTGTAAGATTGAGGAATGTTGGAAAAGACGGTATAATATTAAAATTGAAACTGGTTGGTGCTGGAAAATGAAACTGAGTGCTAGCTTTGTCATGACAAATATTTGCAGGTTGAAAGCAGTTTCATCCTAGGTCTGAATAAATGCTGGAGAGATAAGACTGCACTGCAGCCTGTGTTAGTTCATGTGTGCGTACGTAGAGGCGCACAATACCCAAAATAAACTAGAGGGTTTCTTATTTTATTTTTTCTCTCTTTACGGACTCTGTTCACCAAAGTTAATAAGACATATGTGGCCATATGCAACATTGTGAATGTTCCATAAACCTAACTTGGTTCGAACTTAACTTTGTTCCTGATGTTGTCATTATCTATCTTATATTGTGAATCATAGTAAGGAAAAATAACCTTGTTTCAATCCTCCAGGGGAAAACCCCTTTCTCTGTCTCACTTCTGCCCAAAAACCCCAGACACCTACTTGTCCTGTGTCATCTGAAGCAAATTTGAGTCTGTTATCTGTACTTAAATCTACAGATACACTTTTCCTGTCTTGCTTAGGAACAAAATGTTGTCCCAGTTTCTGTAGTTGCAATTTAGTAATATCACAAACAAGTTAGTAGTAAACTGAATATGTTAAAGAAATGGAACAGAGGAAAGATTACAGTTTAATTCCTTAGAAAATAATACCTAATATTATTCATAAGCAGAATGCGATTCACAGTAAGTAAAAGTAAAGCTATATTTCAAACCAGCGTGAGTGAAATAAACCTCCCTTGGTAAGACTATGCTTGGATTTGATACTAATGAATCTTGCAGAACTGGCACTTCAGTTCTGAGTTTTAACATCAGATCCATTTGTTTATCTATCTTGCCAGTTCTGCGTAATTTTCATGGGCCAAGGTGGATATTTTAGTTTGTGTTCTTTCTGGAGCATGCTATCTCTCTCAGTCTCCCCGCAGTAACAATGGAATCCACTGGCCAGCTCCAGCTAAATTGAACAGACGGATTGAGATCATGAAGTCCTTGAACTCCTAGCAGGTTTATCAAACAGGCAGTTGGATATAGGACAAAGACAGAAATCAGTGACCTTTCTAAAGGAAAGGCCTACCCGTGTTATCACAGATGTGACAGCTCACTGGGGTGCGAGCAGTTGCGAGTACTCCCAGCAAAGGGCTGGCTATGGTCACTTGCTGTGCTGCTCGCTGTGCATGGGGTCACCTACCTGCAAGAGGCAAAGCCACCAGAAACCAGCCTTTGTGGACTCCTCTGCTTAGGGGACTACTTGGTCTTTTAAAGAGGGAGAAAATACGAACTCCTTTTACTTCTCCCGCACTTTCCTAATAAATGTAGTACTTTTACGTTTCCAGCTTCCCTCTGCTATAAACAAGCAGCACGTTCACTCTTGTTTCCCATGTTGTGTGGAAGACAAATGCAGCCTGACAAAGTGATGTGACCGGGGCTGTGTGGGAGGCATAATGTGGTCCTGGCCTGTGCAGCTGAGCTGGGAGGTTAGAGCCCAGCCTGCGGTACCACTTGCCTTTTCTGTCCTGTGTGTTGTAGAATCACTAGTGAATGCAATTCGAATGCACAGATCAGGTATTACAGGTCCTAGACCTTCTCAGATGGCTTTCAAAAATGCAAGACAAGAAGTTAGGCACAAAACTGCACTGTCTTAAAAATTAACTGCATTAGAAACCATGCCTCTGGCTGGTTAAATGCATAGAAACAATTGTCTTTGAAGGAAACGAACACAGATCCACGATGCTTTGAAGACAGAGGACAAACAGCATGGTAGCAGTTGTGACAGGGGCCAGCTTTGCCTTTTTCATCCATGAAAATGGATGGGCAGTAAAGTGAGACTGGATTTTACACATACTTCCTTTGCGCTTGGGTGTCCTGCTCGCAGTGAGCTTGCAGTCCTCTCCTGCGTGGAGGGCCAGTGGAAGGCACATGAAGGAAGAGAGAAGTTTTCAGGAAGTATTTGAGTACTAGGAAGACATTTCACTTGGCCTTGGACAGGTCCTCAGTGCAATGGTGAATGTCATTCTTGCTCAAAAATGTGCTGCCAGGTCCCCAACTGTTTAATGAAAGTTGAACAGTTGATTTCCTACACCTGGAGCACAGGGAGGTTTCCATCACAGGGTATTTTGTAGCAACTTCCAGTGAAGCTCTTTGAGTGCTGCACTCTTGTTACTGCTGAATACAAACAGCTTATGAGGAAAAGATCCTTTTCCCCTTCCTGATGATGTTTTCAACAAATGTGATGGATTGTATAGGCAGATGGCTTCTAGCCAGTGGCCTACAGACCTTCGTGTGGCCTGCAAACCTCCATAGGCTCAGCAGGTACTTCTTAATAGGTGGCAAAGGGTAACTGAGAAATTTAGACATCATGTCATACAATTCTTAGCTTTTCATGCACTGAAAAAATGTGTGATGACTGTCATTACATGAATGAGTTATGAGAAATTTCAAGATTTTTGGTCTTTTTAATGATATTTGGAAAGAGAACATAAGACCTACTGTGAGAAAAAATACCAGAGGATATTTGACAAGCTCAGATGACAGCATAGTCACCTTAAAAAAGTACTGCCTAAAATTTTCTGCTGGCTGTTTTTATGACTAATGCCTAAAGTTTGTTATTTTTCATGGGGTTTAGTGGGGGGAAGGTAGTACTTTTTATGTCTTTTTATCCAGTTTGTTTTACTTTTTCCCTTCTATAACCATTCCTTACTATTTTGGTGCAAGATGAAGAGCAAGTATTTTAGAGAGCAGAAGAACTCATTGTAAAACTACAGAAATTAGGTTAGTTATTGTAGCTGAAACTACTTTGATCTATTCTCTCTGTTCACCTCAAGATGCCCTTGCTGCTGTCACTATTACACTGTTGCAATATTACAATAGAATATAATAATATCATTATTTGGTGGCATAATGATGAATAACAGCAGATTTTTATTTTTTTTTTTATTATTATGCCCACATTAGCAAGTAGTGTGTACCACCTATAGAGTATTTGTATAGTGAAAAACCTAGTGCTGGGATCCTGAGGTTCACACCAGGCACATTTCAGGGTTCTTTTCCTTCTGAGCAGTCTGGTGCCACTGAGTGCCCGCTCTGGAGAACATAATGGTTCTAGTTTAGTTCCTCCCAAGGGGGATTCAGTTCACTTGCTCCAGGACCATCCCATAGCGCAATTAAAAGCCCAGACAAGGTGGATTATCTGGAGATTATCTTGCTTCAAAAGCTGCATCCCTGATGTGAACAAAAGTGCTAAGGTAGCCATGGCCTATAGGAACCTTGTAGGATGAAGGGATGGAAAGAAAGGCAAATTTCAGCGATCTCATCTTGTAGTTGTATCTGTTACTAAAACATATTTCATAATTTTTCTTTCTTAATGTTCTTTCTTCCCTTTTCTTTGTAGTTATTGCTGAAAGGGGAAGGTTGGTGTGAGTACGCATCAGAGAAGGAAGGCTGTTTTGAGAAGTTAGAAAGAAATCTTCTACCGAAAGAAGGGTCATGTCTTCTTTAAGGAGCTTATATAATGCCAAGTGTACGTTAGATGCTTAACCGGTAATGACCCATGTCTAGCTGTTTGTGCTTGACTTGCTGACTGGAGACAGTGCTTATGCCCTTGAATTCAAGAGGGTGGGCAGGGAATTGAGGCAGTTGGTTATTGTGAGATACTGGCTAGGCATGCTTCATTTCAAGGTATGTAGGCTCTTTTTGGTGTATGTCCTGAGGCAGAGAAGGAACATATGGTATGGTGAGATGCAGTGTCATATTATTGCTAGCATGACTTGAAAAATATATGATGTTACCTTAGAGGGTAGGTGTGAGAGCCGGTCTGGCAGATGTGACAGCCTTGCTTTCTGGATCTGACAGCTGACAGCCCAGAGAGCCTACTACCAAACTTCATATTTGCCGAAATGCTCATGTTATGATTTGTGCTGAAGAAGTAAGTAAGCGTAGAGACAATAGAATCAGTGGTACAACTTAAAAAAAAATAAAATAGTCTGGAGAAGTAGATTTACACAAAAGCTTCATCTTTCTCAGTGTCCTGTCTCCTTGATTGGAAGAGTAAATTTGGCTACAAAAGTTAAATAGCTTTTCTAGCCAACCAATTCACTGGATCCAGGCAGAGGACAACATTTCTTCTGGTGCCTAGGAGATTATGGTTGCTGGCCAAGCTGCTGGCATAGTCCTGCTGATCTCAAAAAGTAAAACCAAACTACAGTGGTGCCAAGCTGGTTGTGACTTAGTCAGATTTTTGTTCGAAAACAAGCTTATGGTGAGGCCTCCAAAGTTTCCTGCAACAAAGGTCACCACAGGTTTTTGCTGAAGTGTCCTGTACTATGTGGTGCTGGAGATAAGTACAAGGAATATTGATTGTTCATTCTTTATAGCAGCAAACAACTACATTTCAAAGTGCAACCTCGTATAGCTAGAAGGTAGTTGAGCTGAGTAAGTAAAGCAGAAGGTAACAGGAAAAAAATAGCAGACTCATCTCTCCCAAAAGACATGAAATTTCTTCTTTTTCTAGAGCCCTTCATTTGAAGAACCCAGAATGTATCTGCACATTGCAAATCATGCCATACTTCATTTTCTTAACATCTCTTTCTAAACTATACAAGCCCTTTAGCAGAGAGACAACTACAGCTGCTGCTTTTCCTGGGCAGAACACTGAAGTTTTACAGAAGGAAGTTACTGTCCAGACTGGCTTGGCCATCGAGAGTCTGGGTGGAGGGTATTCAGCTCTTCATCTCTTGGGACTCTTGGTTCTCCTGGGAAGCTGAGGAGGGTTGTGCCATGGTGAGGGCAGGTGGCTGTATGGCAGGGTCACCTGCCATGGGAGGGAGCTGCTGGCTTGCACTGCGGTCAGTCTCTTTCAGACCTGTGTGC
Source organism: Columba livia (assembly GCF_036013475.1). Taxonomy (NCBI): domain Eukaryota; kingdom Metazoa; phylum Chordata; class Aves; order Columbiformes; family Columbidae; genus Columba; species Columba livia. The sequence goes on along the minus strand of NC_088603.1, from coordinate 68,673,941 downwards.
TGTGCTCAGATGCTGGGATATGGAGGCACTTAAGAGGGTGCCAGGTGAGTCTGAGGTCAGCACCTGGTGAGGCCGGGCCGATTACGACTTGGAAAGACCTAACACCCCTCTGGGCAAGCGGGAGAGTGTGGCTCTGCGTCACCTTTTAATGATAAACAGGCTGACACGAGCCATGGGGGTAGGGAGTGAGTGCCGGCAGTCCTTGCTCCAAAAATTGTTCGATGAAGTCACTCTTGGCTATTAAGAAAAGAGGGGAGTTTATGGTGTTCGTGCTTATGAGCAGAAGGCAAGAAAAAGAGTAAATACTGAGTGGGAACATGTGCCTGAGCCTGCCAGATCCTTGGCAGGGGCAAGGGAGGGCAGCAGGCCCATTTCTGCATGACTGGGGAAATGAGTCCCTGTCCCCACGACAGGCTGCTGTGCAGAGAACCCGTGCCGCCGTTTCTATGTCCTTCCTAGCTAGTCTCAAAATGAGATTGCATTTTAGCACTCTACTTTGATCTGGTCTTGGCCCTGTCTTGTCACATGTGGCAGTACCACGGTGGTTTTGTCCAGGGCCACCCCAGAACTACTTGCCCTGGGGATGGTGAGGGAGACTGGCAGCCCCACCAGCTGCCCAGGCTTGGAGGTGGGCAAACCTGCCCCAAATCCAACAATATAAGCAGAGTCTTTCGATGTAGTTTGTCCTGGGGTTTTATTTTTTTCTTTACTTGATTCTTTGTTTTCACTGGGCTTTTTCATGGGCTTTGACTGGAATCAAGTCACAATAACATAATGAACATAAAAGTTGACTAGAATGGAAAATCAGTTCAGTGTGTTCAGCTCCATCAGCAGTTTGAGAGAGGCACCACTGTGAAATGAAGGAAGACTGGGGGGAAGGAGGGGTTCCACTGGTGACATTTTATCAGGTTGCTATTGTCGTGATATTTCAGGTTTTCTTTTCTTAAAAAGCAGATTATTTCTGCCTTCTGAGTGTGTACCAGCACACCTGTTGCATTCCTATGACTCCAAAGCCAGCAGGCAGAGAAAAAGACCTCGTGATTTTTGTCCAGTCTTGTAGCTTTTGAGGGAAGTACTACGTTTTGAGGAGAAGTGCTGGTCGAGCATCATTTAATTCTTAGGGGTTAGCAGTACAGCATGTGTGAGGTGTGATGTGCTGCTGTTTTCAAGGGACCTTGGCTGAATTCAGCTGCTTTGCAGCTGGCAGGGTTAATGTTACTTGTATTGGAGGAGGAAGGGAGATTTTTTATTTCATCTAGCTCTGCTGGGGGCTAGAGAAGCCAAGCACCGCCTCATTTATGGCGCTGGGAAAAATGAAAGAGCTAACAAAATGCTCCTGTAATTTGTTTGAAGTTGCATTCATTTCTCCAGAAGGGGGAGAGTGGAGTAGGATGCTGGGAGGAATGTGTCTAAATCAGGACTGTCCTTCCTCCCTGACTTGAGTCCAGACGCTACAGAGAAAAATCAAGACATTTAGAAATGGGCTGTCAAATCTACTCATATGTGATTTTTGCCAAGTCCAGCATATTTGACTGTTGAATGAGGCTTTGTATATGTGACTGAGTAGTTCTGTATTGAGTTCACAGTTGTTTTTGAAACCATTCAGGTTACTGAGCAAATACCAGAAATGCACAGAGGTGCAAGCCACGAGTAGATAGGGTCTGCAGGAAAAGCACACGTGCATGTGGCAGACCTGCCACTGCTTTCTGATTGTGAAATTTGGCTCACGGTAGGAAAAAAAAAAAAGCAGAACCAGTTTGGTTTGAAGTATGTTTGTTACACTGGATCTTTAGTGTTTTATCATCTGCTGTATAAATTGCTACCTTTTTTTTAGAAAACCAAACATTTCCTTCATCACAGTTAAATATATTTTAATTTGGCAAACCTTGGTTTGCTGCTCCTGTTTCTATAAGGATCAGATGGGTAATGGAAGCTGTACAGCAAATTAATGTATGCTACTCGAGATAGTAAAATGCAGGGCTACAATAGGCCTTTTTTCAGCAGCTGTAAAGCTGTTATGTCACTACAGTGAATCCATTCAGTCTCCCCCACGCTTGCTGGGAGCACCCAGGAGAAGGGAGTCGTACTAGTGAAATGACTATCCAGCAAAACAATCTGAGGGACGTGCTGATGACTCACTCCTTGTTTTGTTTCACAGGGTCTTTTTCTGCGGATGTGATGTTTCAGCCCCACATGAGTTAAGAGATCTTTAACTTTGTCCACGTTACCAGATTATCCACTAAATCAGCGTGGGTGTTGCATTCCTCACGTCAGCCCTCTGAGATGGGGGAATACTGTTATTTTTGCTGTAGAGGAAAGGGAAACTGAGGCACAGGAAAATTTGGGTTAAGTGACAATGTGCATTAGTAGCCAAACTCTTATACTTTAGTTGCACTGTAGAAGCTTGAGTGTCATTCAGAGCTATTTCAGCCCTTCAGGAAGTGTCCTGTAGCATTTGCCCATAGGTCATGCAAAAAGCCTAGAGAATAGCTGGGAATCTGTCCCTCAAACAACATTGTTTGTCTCTTTAATCAGAGCATTAAAAATCTAAATATGTGAGAACAGGAGGAATTTATGCCGATTTTGATTTTAAAATAGAATCCCTGGGCACCTTGTATTTGAGTCAGGGAAAAAAAACGAGAGGCAGAACCTAGTTGATTCAGCAGGGTGACACTCCATAAAATAATCCCTTTAACACTTTTGCTTAAATTAAGAATGGTTCCTAGGTGGCATGAGTCATGGATGGAGTGTCCTCATTTCACGCTGAACTTCCAGCCTTCTGTGGATTTGTGTCACTGCTTCAGAGGGCTGTGCCCTCTTCCTGCAAGTCTGCAGGCTTGGCTGTTGCAACCTTTACTCACGTGGAGTGAGAGCAGGCTCCTCGAAGCAGGCAGCAACACCACGTAAGTGAGAACAAGCACGGCGGAGTGGGGGAGCAGGGTCGTTTAAATGGAGTATTTTGGATTTGTTTCTACTGTGAGCAGCTTTGGGGAGTGGTGACGTAGGCGCAGCCTCTGTGCACATGTCAAGGGAAGCCCATTTTCCCCTTTATTTGTGTGTTGGTCTTTGCTCTGAGTTTTACGTTGTGCTTTCTCCGGCAGGGTGTGTAGAAATAAACTGTGATGTAGAAAGCTGTAATTTCTGTATTTCTGACTGCTTTTGGAAAAGTTGTATTTTCTGAAGTACCTACAGCCACAGAAGGCTGTGGATAATGTCTCTATTTCTTAAAAGCAATGGAACATATTATTCAGAGCTGTCTGTCTGTCCTAACTGAGGAAGAAAACCAAAGTAGTCTGGCTTACATGTACACAAGGTCAAATCTTGCTCTTTGCCGTGTTGTCAAAGTTTGTTGGCTTCAGTGGCGGTAGTCACAGGTGTAGCCCCGGGAACGATTTGCCTTTCAGGCTTTTTACAGTGCAGGAATGAATATCGTTGTTGATCCTCAAAATTGTTTGTAGAGAAATAACTGGGATGCCTGTAATCCGGAGGGGCCGCGCAAATGCCAGACCGCTCTCTCAGAGGGAAAGTGAACTCTGCACTGGCTGGCAGCGTTTGCTTCTGGTAGCCAGGGGATTTTCCTGCTGCCAGAGCCTGATTTTGGAGGCTTCTGTGCCTGACCAGCTCCTGGCCTGCCTTGCTGCAGGTACGGGAGAGGGAGGAGGGCGAAACAGGGGGTGGTGAGAAAGTGTTGTGGTGGCAGCACTCGCTGAACATTTGAAACCCTTCAGACCTTTTTTGGCGATGGTGGAGAATGTCAAAATTGATTGTGTTAGAGGCCTGCCAGTTTCTCTTACTCATTGGCCTGGTCGCTCCTCCTCCCTTCCTTCCTCTCTCCTCAGCTGGGCTGGGTTTTGTGGTGCTAACGCTGCGTTGCTGCTCCAGCACGGCTACTACTTCCCCCATGCTGCTACTACAGAAATACTACAGTAACTCAGGGAAGATTTAGGGAGTTGGCCGTATACATATTATTAGTGGTAATAACAGTGGTAGTAATAATAATCAAACCGACGATTGCTCCCCCGTTTAACAGTTTGATACTTTACACAATGAATTTTCTTCTGATTTGTATCTCAGGGCTTTCTTCGCTTCTCACCTTCATAAATTTGTAGAATCTAGTGTATACTGGATTGTGCTTTTCAATGGATACTTTGTAGTGTGCTGTCATGCAGATTTTAAAAATAACATGTTTTTGAGTGGTCTAAAATAGTTGGGATTTGGTGTTTGTTTTTGTTGTGGGTTTTTTGTGTGGTTTTTTTTTTAGGTACAACCCACAGAAGAGTGTTCATGCTGCTTCTGCTGGGGAGAGTTATCACACTTGCTTTAAATAATGAAATATACATTGCAGAAAGGTCAGGGATTTCCCCTGAGCCACCCACCAATCACTTGAACTGACATTTTCATTCTGAGTGTTTTCTTGTTTTGTTTTTGTTTAAGATCCTGGAGCACAGGGAAAGAGTTTTAATGCAAAACATCAGAAAAAGGCTGCAACATCTCCTGTGAGAGAGGGGGAAAAAGATCTACAATTGCATGTTGGAACACTCATATGATTTGAGGTAAGTGACTGGAGGGTCTCGTCATAAGTTACAGGCAGTTTGTAATTAAATTAATCATTATTTACCTCAGACTGTCGTGATGTTTCTGTCAAAAGCAATAAAAGCAGATGGGAGAGGGAAGGAGAGAACTTTAATAGCAAACCCAGAAACAGCAGTAAAAATATGTAATGCACTTACCTTTTGAAAATGGGCCCCATGAGGTCCAATTCTGAAAACAGGCAATCATTCTAACATTTATAAGGGTTAAACCCTGTTTAAACTAATGAGGCTGATCTCCCTGAAAGTTAGGTATGTGCCTGAATATTTCCAAATTTGGAATCTCTATCATATGGGAACTCTGCAGAAGAAAGCTATTGAAGAATGTACAGCGCACAACCACAAAAATGCATATACAATTCTGTTACTGTTGGTGATAATGTCATGAGTAATCTGATTTTACAGCATTCTTAACTGATATTTTTGTATTAAATACACAGTTCTCATTTTTATGTTTAAGCACCTCATTGAAATACCAAAGTGCTTAACAGAGCCTGTAAATTCTACAGCAGCTTTAGTAATACGTCTGCCTTAATTGCTTCATCAGTGTGTCTTGAACAAGTAGAATTAAATGTATAAAGAAAGTAATGACCCCTTTCATAACAAGAGTTGCAAATTACGCTGGATATTTGAATAGCAGCCGAACTAAGAGTTCCTTGACTGAGGCCAAATTGTGTTGTCCTGACTTTGTTTGTTTTAAATAAAGGCAATAGTGAGTTGCAGGGAAAATCTCACCTTTTCCCTCTAGTCTTCTTTTTTTTTTTTGTTTTCATCGCTCATTAGGAAAGAATGACCTCCGAGTCTCTTTTGTCTAGTAAAGAGAATATGTTATAGTTGTAAAACTTAGAACCACTGAAGTTGCTGCATAAATGAAACTTAAAAACCACCAGTCTCTTTTTTAAACAAAAAAATCAACCTATTTACTCTGTTCTGTCCCATAAGTGTGCTGAAGGAGACAAAATTACTGTAAGAAACTTGCAGAATCAAAAAGACCCACATAACATGGAAGAAGCAGGGGATACAGTCCCACAAACCTGCAGAATATCAAAACCCTGGGCTGGTGGCATTTGCAGACATTTGTTACTTACCAGGTTTCAGAAGAGAGGAGAGCATAGCTGGCCCCTGGTGACTGCTCTGTATTTGCTTTGTAGGAACAGAGCTATTAAGTTTCTTTTGAAATCAACAGGCTCGCTGCAGGGAGCTAAATATTTCCTTTCTGGTCAGTGGACAAGAGCCATTGCTTGGGAAATTGTAATAGTCCTGTAGGCATTTGTACTGATTTATCCTAAAAGTTCCAAACTTTTACAAATCAGCGTAGCCAACTCCTTTGCCTGTGCAGGTCTTGCTCTAGGGACTGTGAGCCCAAACATGAGTACAAGACTCTTTCAGTAGGAATCTGAGGCGATTTCTGTAGTTGTGAAATGAGGTATTAATGCAAATCTGTTTGAAAATGCTGCTCTACAGCCTTCAGGGGCTCTGGTCCTTACCCTCCCCTCTCTGCACCCGCCCCTGTGGTTCAGGTGGGGAATTACTTTCCTTTCTGGAGCGAGCCCTCGTCCAGGTGTAGGGTGACAGTCCTGGCCAAACGGGTGGGAGAGAGAGAGGTGCCCCACAGTGACCCACATGTGATTGCGTTCAGCCCACCTCTGCTTTCTCTCCATCCCACTCTTCTGGTGGCACCCAGTCCTTTTCAGCTCTGCAGAGCATAAATCAAAATACTTTTATTCCTGTCTTTTTTCATTGACGTCAGACAAGGATAACGTGTGTGATTTTCCTTTCACAGCTGCCTTCTTGTTGCTCTCAGAGGAGGCGCATGTTGAAGTTCAGGGGAAGGTATCTTTGTAGCATCTCTGTGGCCTTTATAATCATTCGATCAGCTCTCTGCAGTCACAAAATTGTTTAATCTTGTTTAGTTTTCTTTGTATTGGAGGGTGCAGGAGCTCATTGGCTGATCATTAAAGAAAGGGAGATTTCCTTGGTGGCAAGAGAAGCTTTTTAATATCTGTTAAATTGTACCACTACTCCTGCCCTTTCTTGATTCTTTTTTTTTTAATGCCACCTTTTATGTGCCTGGAAAAGGTCCTGTGGTATGTGCCAGGGAGTTACGTGGGCGCTGAGCTGAGCGGGCAGAGGGACCGACCTTCTCTTGCCTTGTATTTTTCGCAGGGAGTGAATACAGGGGACTGAGCCTGCCCGGGTTAAACACATGCCTGTTATATTTTGCCTTTCTCTGCTCTTCTTTCAGCTGTCAGCATGCCATGTTCAGACGGCAGTGATCAGTCACAAATTGTCCCTTGTCCATGCTCTTCAGCTCTTCTAAAGCATTAGTTTAGTGGAGTTCTTCAACAAAGATGGCACTGGTTCGAATGTTTCTTTTTCTTTTTTTGTGTGTGTTATTTTTTTTTCCTTTCTTCCCTCTGGCTAATGGAAAAAGAGGTTGTTTGTTTGTTTGTGTTTTCTCCTCAAGTCATCTGCATTAGTTCCCAAAGCAACTTGTGTTAAGTGGAAATGAGGCTTTGATAATATGTTTGCTTGCTGGAGACTCGCTTAGATTTTTTTCTTCCCCCCCCCTGCCCAGTATATGGATCTTTTCAGTGGGGCGCCTCTATTGTGAATCAGAAAGAAAGTGCACGGGCTGCCAGGCACATAATGGAATTGTTCATTTGTTTCTGTAAGTATGTGTGAGCCTTTGTAAAGAGGAGGCGGTGGGGGCAGAGAGTGGAGACCTGCGCTGCAGGGAGCCGGGAGCGTGCAGTGGCACAGCCTGGGGCACCGTTATGGTGACATGTGGCTGTGCCCACTCTGCTCAGTGCTGGTGGGCATTACCTGGGGCTTCTGCTGCTTAGCACATCGTGTAAAAATGCGTGAAGCTTAGGTGGCCATTGATTATGCTGGCTGTTAAGCGCATAAGGCAAAATATTGGAAAGATGTAATATTTCCAACACTTTCCTTAAACCATGTGCATTGGCTTTCAAAAGAGTGATGTAAATATGAACCATGCCAATACTGTGCTTCCTCACTGTGAGGCTATTTATTATAAAGGACGTATGGTGTAAGTCATTTTACTATGGAGTAGATAAGAGTGTGAACTAAAGCCTTGGATCCAAGCCCACCAGCAGCTTTGCAAAAGGCAGGATCCAGATCTGAAGTCAGTGGTTCACACAGTTTCTAGTAGACAGTGGTTTTGACTTACTCCATAAAATGGGAGTAGCCAGAACTTTTAAATTGAGGCTTTTAAACAAGTTCTTGCCATTTTCTCACCCACTGTTCACCTCTGCTTTAGAAGATTACTGTAAAAGCACACCAGCCATTTTCTCCAAGTCACTGTGGCCAGGACACACCAACTTAAGGAGCAGAGAGGGGCTTCTGAAGTGATTACTGTTATACAGCCATATGCTTTTTTTCCAGAGGAGTTTTTCTTTTGAGGAGTTAGACCTCCTGTTCCTTCTGGATGAAGTTCTTTGGAGGTAGGACCTTGAAGTTTCACAGATACCAAGAAACAGTTGATCAACCTGGCATGGAGCAAACCAGGCCACAGTGGCTGGAACTCACCACCTCCTCTAAACCCCTCTCTCGTGATACCATAGCTGAATTACAGATGTGAAAAATTACAGCATTGTAGACAGTAAATTAATAAAGTCTAACCTTTCCTTGCTGCATAGGGGACTCTGTTCTTATTCTCACCCTTCTCCTTTGCCCTTGGACACAACATTTTTAGGACTTTTTGGTCTCTAGCGGTGAGGCATCTGGTTATGTGTTACTTTGCACATCTGTTAGATATGTCAAATCCAGCACCCAGAGACTTTATGCAGATTTGCAGCACTCTTTGTTGGAGTTTGAATCCATAAGCCAATGAATGGCTTATGAGGATACAAAAATGCAGTATTTCAATCTACTGCATGTATTACTGCAGTTTATTGCATATCTATTGCATAAAAATACTACAGTCCCCTTTATGTTTGGTAGAGAAAAGCCGGTATGGGAAAGATGCAAAGTGCTGGTGAACTGGGAAGTATTTAGTATGGCAGTAAATATGCAGCCTGTTCCAGTGTTCTGTCACCCTCACTGTGAAGAAGTTTCTTCTCGTATTTAAGTGGAACCTCCTGTGTTCCGGTTTGTACCCATTGCCCATTGTCTTATAATTGCTTGTCACTGAGAAGAGCCTGGCTCCGTCCTCGTGATACTCACCCTTTACATATTTATAAACATTAGTGAGGTCACCCCTCAGTCTCCTCCAGGCTAAAGAGACCAAGCTCCCTCAGCCTTTCTTCATAAGGGAGATGCTCCACTCCCTTCATCATCTTTGTTGCCCTGCGCTGGACTCTCTCTAGCAGTTCCCTGTCCTTCTTGAACTGAGGGGCCCAGAACTGGACACAATATTCCAGATGTGGTCTCACCAGGGCAGAGCAGAGGGGAAGGAGAACCTCTCTCGACTTACTAACCACCCCCCTTCTAATGCACCCCAGGATGCCATTGGCCTTCCTGGCCACAAGGGCACAGTGCTGGTTCATGGTCATCCTGCTGTCCACCAGGACCCCCAGGTCCCTTTCCCCTACACTGCTTTCTAATAGGTCATTCCCCAACTTATACTGGAACCTGGGGTTGTTCCTGCCCAGATCCAAGACTCTACACTTGCCCTTGCTATACTTCATTAAATTTTTCCCTGCCCAGCTGGGAAAGCCTGTCCAGGTCTCAATGGATGGCAGCACAGCCTTCTGGCCTGTCAGCCACTCCTCCCAGCTTAGTGTCATCAGCAAACTTGCTGACAGTCACTCTATTCCCTCATCCAAGTTGTTGATGAATATATTAAATAGTACTGGTCCCAGTACCAACCCCTGAGGCACTCCACTAGATACAGGCTTCCAACTGGACTCCGCCCCATTGACCACAACTCTCATCTCACTACCCGATTGTCCAGTCCACACTTCCTCAGTTTAGGAGCAAGGATGCTGTGGGAGACTGTGTCAAATGATTGAAATCAAGATACACCACATCCACTCCTTTGCCATCATCATCTTTCATTTGAACAGTTTCCTTCTCCACTAACCTCACTGTTCAAGATTCTGCCTTCCTTATCCTCTGGTTGCTAGTTCTGCAAGCGCATAAAATTTGGCAAAAACATGTGACTCCTTAGCTGGTCTTTTTTCATGATCCAGCATAGAAACCAAATGTGATAAATGTTATTTCTACAAATGATGAGCTAGGACTACTGATTTGTGTGCTGTGCGTGACAGCGAGCAGGAAAACTTAATTGTAATTTCCCATGTTTTTCTGTTTGCCCTGATGAGACTATGCTCTGTGCTGGTGGTCCTTGGATAGAGAGGCTGAGAAGAGCATTGCCAATAAAATCGTGTGCACATCATCTTCCGTTTTGCTGATATGTAGCGGAGCAACCCTAGGGAAGTGAATAATAGCCGTTTTAACAGCCATGTATGTTACTTGATGCTTGGGAGCCTCTTGCTAGCCCAGTTAAAACATGTTGGCAGAGTGTTAGAGGTGTCTGGGTAACGCAGGGGTTAGTGCAGAGGTGCTGGAATGGGGAAGATTTTATTGAATCCATGACACTGTGAAAACGCAAATTCATCCGAAAGCTGACTAGAGGCAAAAGCCCGAAGACAGAGCTGTCAGTGTGCTTCCCCTCTGCAGGAGGGCTTGGCAGCTGGAGCCCATGTGGGAGCCCTTCACCGCTGAGCCGCGGTTCTTCGTGCCCTGGCTTTGGGGGAAGCCCGTGCCTGCCAGGAGAAGCCGGCCCCAGGGCTCCTGGACCCCATGGCCCACCCGCCCTCAGCAGCAAGGGAGCCGTTCGGCAGCCGTCCGCCCTCTCCTCCCCGGGTTCTCTCCGGCGTGGTTGCTGTGGGCCGGGTGCTGCAGCTGCTTTGTTTGAAAGGATAATATTTTACACTGTTACTGTGGAATACTGCAGTATTTTTTGTAATTGCGGGCTGCATGCCAGTAATGTTCAATAACATTTTGCTCTTACTGTGCTGTTGCTACTGTAGGCATTCGTTCCAATTTGGGCTGCATTTGCAGTACGTGGTATTTTTTTTTTTTTTCTAGTCTGTGCTCATTATCTATTGTGGATATTTTTGGATTATTCATTTCTACCCACTTCTATCCATACAAATCTATCTCAGAAAGCATTTCAGAGAGTGGCAGTGTCTGTTGAACAAGCAATTGTTGCGGCTTTCACAGAATTACGTTCTTCTGCAAGTATGAAGCAAGAATGAGACGAGAATGAAGATGAAAATTGCTTTGTAAGTTTAAAAATGATAGTGGTTTTAAAAATGTTTGAGGCACATAGAAGGCTAAGCCTTTCTTTGATTGGTGATAAGTGTACTTAGTCCTAAGTCCTGGTATGCACCAAGCCATAGGTGGCTGAAACCTCTGGGATGGCAGAATCTGGGAGGCACTTAAGATTGTCAGAGCCTGTAATGATTCTCCACAGTTTTCATTTTAAGTATTCATTTTTTTTAAAAATTTTGTTTCCAGAGGAAAGTAATTGTAGCTTGGAAGATGGTCAGCATCATTCGTGCCAACAATTGTTTATTAACGTTGTCGTGGTCTGGAGATGAAATTTTTGTGAAAGGGAAATTAGAGTCCTAGACATCAGAATTTACAGCTAGTCGGCCTGTACACAATTTGTTTCAGGAAGGTAGAGGTCGGGTCCAGAAGAAGGCAAAGAAGGTACAACATAAAGGAGACAATTAATTTGTTTTCTGGTAAATTTGGAATAAGATACAGTGTGTATACAAAAGGGATTGCACTTCTCTCGTGTGTGATTTTAGTGTCCTTTTACTGTGCTGACTCACCAAACTACTTCAGTTTCAGTCTGCATTTGGTTTAAATTACCTCAGAGGCCTGCATTTGTACACTGCTCTGTAAAGTACTTCCCCTCTGCAGTCCAGTTGTCTTTTGTTTTGTTTTGTTTTTTGTTTGACATTTCAACTGACTTGTCTTTTTTCGTTTTCCAGGTCTCTGTTTTACTAACATTTGAAACCAATCACTCTATGCCTGCTTAGACCCTTATGATAGGTAAAAACCATGTTGTAGCAACAAATTGAACAAGGAGTGAATCACTGCTTTCTGCCTTTCCATTAGATTACCTAAGCCACTATGCATAAATATTGCTTTATGTACGATACAACAGCATGATTATCTCACTGCATTGACAGAACAGTGCTGGAAGTGAATATAGTTCTTCTTCTATTACATCTTTAATGAGCTACAATTAAAAATAATGTGTTGGCATGCCAGAATAGATATCTTATTCTCAGAACTTAATCGAAGCCATTTCGGCTGTTAAACTGAGTTGACGTTGTGTTGTTCTGAAAAACTTGAGAATTAAACAGCAGAAAAATCTGCTTTGCTAGATGGAAGTTAACTGGACAGTAAAACATGTCGACTAGAAGGGTTCAGGTCTGTACTGAGTGCAGAAGCCTGCTTTTTGTCTGTCTTTGAGGGTGAATTTTTTACTCTATAGTAAAAAAAAAAAAGTAAAATCACAAAGCATCAGGTTTCTGCAGAGCTCGAGATAGGTCCCAGGTCTCTTGACACCTGTGGCAGCAAGTCTGAGTCACAGATGGCACAAAGCTATGAAGCCTAATACTCTCAGTATTCAAAAGCACACCTACGTAGGAGTTTAATATCAAGTACCTCTTCTAGCTCTGGAGGTTTTTTTTCCCCCAAAACTAATAAAATTTAAGAGTCATTCTTAGACTTTGCGGAGAAAAATTTTCTCAGCATTTGTGGCTTTGTGAAGGATTGACATCACTGAGAGATCAGAAAATAGCACTGTCGATTTTAGCTTGACAGCATTCCATTCTCTGCTCCAGAAAACTGATGAATAACAATGGATGAGTCAAAGATTTCTTGGAATTTTTTTCCCCCCTTCCCCACAACCCACCCGCCTTGTGCAATTCCATTGCCATTTTTAGCATGAAGGGCAGTCCTCCAAAGAATGTCTGTGTGCTTGAACTGTGATTTCTTGAAAATTCAGAACAAAATCAAGTTGTGTCAGATGACAAAAATTGTTGTATGTTTCTATGCATTTTGCTAATAATACGTGAGCTTCATTGAAGAATCCACAGCAAAAGGCAGGAGGCTCTTGATAGAGAGGTGTTGCATCTCTGCTTGAGCAGCATGGAGATCTCCCTATCATGCTGCTTCATTATGTTGTGATGAGTATTTGCTTAATTTTTTTCTGTGTTTTATCAACTGTGCTCAGGGAAGTTGCCTGACAAAACAAATTATCAGTGGGTTTGGGAGACTTGGACCAGCTTGAAGCACTTGTTGAACCACAGCATCCTTCTGTCTTTGCCTCATTTTTCTGTGTGGAAAAACAAGAATTATGTTTCTTATGTATTTTGGCAGGATGTTGAGAGTAGAAATACTAAGGACAGAGAATTGTGCGGGTGCTACTGTTACCTAAGTGATGTGGTGTGTTTAAGATAAGCAGTGTTCTCAGCTGTTCTTGGCAAAATCACTAGGGTTATGATAGGTGTGATTTTTAACTTTGAGTATTTTTTTTTTAATTGCAGAAGTGGCCTGTATGAGGCATATTCTGACATGTCAGAATGAATGTGTGAAGCATGATGCTGTATGAAGCTGCTGAAAAGAAATGTGAGAGGAGAATGTTAAAGTGATCGTAAAGGGAGGATCAGTACATTTTTCTTTTGCAATAGATAGCTTGTGTTTTACTTAAAGTTGGCCAAAAAAAAAAAAATAGAGAAAAGGAAAAAGTGCAAGTGTCCCCTTAAGAGCTTCTGTGTCAAATTTGAAGAATGATTTGAATTCAGTTATTAAAGTGTGAAATGGAGGGATTCTAGTTCTGCTTTAAATTATGCATCTCAAATTAACCTTAGCTACAGAATCTGTGCTGACGCCCCCATAATGACACATTATTGGTACTAATGGCTTCTTTATGACTTGAGATACAAACAGACATCCTAGACAGAAACATTTCGGCTTGGGACTAAATAAGACACACGGTGTGTGTTCCCACCTTGGGTTTCTAGTGGCAAAGCCCTGCTCTCCTGGTGGCTGTGCTCATCGGCTCTTCCTTCCAGCTTCCATGAGCTGCTCCTCATCCTGGCAGGCGAGGGCAGCTGAGTGAAAACCTGCTTTGTGAGCTTGGAAGAGGAGGAGAGCAATAAAATTGGAGTGAGCGCAGAGCTTGGCCAGACATGGAGCATTGTAGGGAACCAAGACAAAGATTGGGATGTGGGCAGTGGAGGGGAGGAGGAGCTTCCAGCAGATGATAATCTCAGGAGGAAAAGGACCCAAAACTGTAAGGGAAGCACAGAAGCGATGCCAGGATTTAAGGATGAAATGGCTAAATAAGGGAAGGGTGAGATTAATAAATAATGTAAGCAGTAGTGGTTTGTTAACCCTTCATGTGCCCTGCTGACATGAAAAGGAGACACATTTTTGAAGCTCTGTGCACTTAAAAGTCTCCCTTCTGAAGCTCACTGTCATAGTTTGAGAAACTCCGCTTCTACCCAGAATTTTACACGGGGTTTTGCAGCTTTCTTTGTGCTACTGGTGTCTCTCCTGGGACAAGAATGATAGTTACTACTTGCACGTAGCTACTGGGTGGGCAGCCTGAACGTAGCTGTGAATGAGTGAGAATGGCACAGCTCAGGGAGCTGCCTACAGAAGATGCATGGAGTTTTATGTGTTGATGAAAAAGGAGGAGTGGCTTGGTAAAGCAGGCCCAGAACTTAGACCCTGGCTTCTCTTCCCAAAGATATTCACTAGCTTATTGTTTTATCCTCATCTTCTCCGTGGGCTGTCAAGATGTGGGGTATTGGCTGCCTTCCCTGTCAAGCTGCAGCTCTGGGAATTTGCTTGTTGGCTCTGGCAGGAGCGATGGAGAGGTGCTCCTGCCCCATGGTTGTGTCGTGTGGTCTGTTACAGGCTGTGCGATATTGTGTGACTTTCTGTATGGGGCTGCTCTCTCCAGAGACTGCTGGTGAGTAAGTAATCTTGCAGTGTTCTGGATCCAAAGCAGAACAGCATGTGAGCATGTAGAATCAAATACAAAAAAGCATTCAGATACCTCCTTTGTATTCCTCAAAGGAACCACATTCCTGAACTGGGACCTAAGACTTTTTTTTTTTTTTTTTTAAAGGAAATATGCTGTACAACACATTTACTAGTGCATTAGAGATATTTATATGAATAATTAAAACACCATTTGGGATTGCCACAGTAATAGAACAGAATGCGTTTTGTCATCTTTCTTTTCTGTTCCTTTTTGTTGATTGATTAATTTATTGATTTCTTCCATTAATTTAGAGTAGGTATCTTGAACATTATTGCAAATTAACAAGGCTCTGCTTTACATTAATAAGCTGTTGAGAGTGCTAATGGAATTAAAAGAAGTCAGAATTCAGTAATAGAAGTCTGAAAAATTGAGGCTTAGAACACATATCTAGTATTTTGCATCAAATAGGTTTGTAAAATATTAGTGTTTGTTTGTACTAATTGTTAATTCAAAAACATATCCATTTGTTATTCATTATTAATAACTTAATAGAACATCAGAAAAAATGGAAAATAAAGGCAACAAGCTACCTCCGATTTTCTGTTGTATTTGTAGTTAAGCTGGTTGGAGTCAGTGGGAAGATGTTGTGTGAACTGGAGGGCAGAACGTCACTGTTAGAGACTGCAGTCCTTCTGAAACCATGCGTGGAAAAAACGATAAACTTCTGAAACTGATGTCTGAAAAACACAGCTGTGATCCAAGAGACCTGAAGTTGGACTTACATTGAATTTCACATGCATGTGCACATGAAATCTTTTCATATTTGTTAGCTGGAATTTCTTCTCATTTATGTCTTTGATTTTCTTTATTATTTATGTTTAACTGATTAACCTGTTCTCTCGTATTTTTTCCTTCCTTCCGAAGTGCCTGGTTTAGGAATATGCTAGAATGTATGTTAAATATGAACAACTAACAATTGTTAGGTGGGTGTTGTTAAGATCCTTTTTCAGGGCTGTGTTTCTCTGTTTTCCAGCTACAATGGGCAATTTGTTGTAACACTTGAGTTAGTATCATATGTTTTGTTTCGTGCTGTTGTTTTAGCCATGCTTGGAATGTGTGTTTTCATATGTATTTTTGGGCCCAGTTTTGGATGCAATAATATGATGACTGACACTGAATGATACTTAATCCGATGGGTGCCGTTACCTTCTGAGTGTCTGTGACATGCTGTGTCTGATGGCAGGCATCGACCTTCTCCTCCTTGTGTGTCTTGCTGCGCACTCTATTTGTAATTGTATGAATACACATTATTAACATCATGGGAATTGTAATCGATGACAAAAGGAACATAAAATACAGTGGGTGCTTGGGATTAATTTATTTTTTGCCTTTAGTTGTTTGGTTTGGATATGGTGTTGAGTTGGGTGTGTGTCATGTTTGTTTTTCGGCTGAGTGTTTTTTCTTTCCCATTGATGAGCAATGGGAGGGGAGCAGTACTGTCAGTCAGGGCCTCTGCTCATCCCCCATGAGCCTTGTGCCAATAGCAGTACATACATACTTCTCACCTAGCATTTTTCCAAGGCTTTACAAGCAGGAGCTCACCCCTTGTAGCATCTAGTATCTCTCTTGCAAATGTGCCATCCCAATACAATGTGCATGTGCGTTGCTCGTGCTGTTGGCCACCTGTGTTGAGGTGCAAGAGTTGTGCCGTCAGAGGCACCTGCTTCTGCCTACCAGCTACTGGTGATGCCCACGCTTCCCTGGGGAGGAAGCGTTGGTCTGGCTATAGACACGGCCACTCATTAGTCTAGGTTTTAGCCCTGCTTCTAGTAAATGGTTACTGTTCTGAGTTTAATTTGAGTTGCCTTACTACGTTGCCATAATAGAGTGAGCTATTGAAACTGTCTACTGCACAGGGGGGTGTGGAATAGCTGTCTCAATATGGAAAGTGCTGTATGAAATTGCTCCACTTGCTGTTGTTACATGTAACACCTACAGTGACTATAAATGAAGGGTATTAGAGGGAAAAAAATAATATTATTTCAGTTCGTTTACTTCGTGCATATTTGACAGCCCTCTGTGTATAGTCAGTTACCTGATTTCCTGGCATAGTCAAATTTCTCTTTGTGTGGCTCTTTCAGCAACAGAGGAAAGAAAATGCATTAAGGATCAGAACATGTGGCTGTAAATCCAGGAAAAATTGTCAGCAACCTCAAGAAGACATCTAAGTATGTGGAACTGCTTTTGACTCATCTTCCAAAAGCAACTCAGTTGTGGAATAAAGGTGCCCTTTTGGGCTGCATTTCAAGACCATATGATTGTACTCAGACAGGCATTTCAAGGATCGATAGCAAGCCAAACACATACTTTCTTTTAGAGGCAGATTCACTGATTACCACCAGAGCAATAATAGCGCACTGGTCAGCATAAACAGCAGAAATGGTAAACATGGATTCTCATCTCCGTCGTAACATGTGTTTAGGGTTATGCTGTTTGTTGCGGTGGGTTTGTCCCCGTAGTTCAGGGGAAAGGAGAGTTGTTTCCCCCATTTACCTTCCTCTCTCACTTTATGCTTCCACCTGGAGCTGGGGCTGAGCTGTTTGGTGTCTGTCCAGGGACAGAGCAGGGCAGGGAGAGCATGCTTAGCCAAAAAGATAAGAGGGTGGGTCATTTTGAGATACCAGTGTTTTACAAGGTGCGTTTTTTTGCTGTGTGTCCTGCTTAGGACCTAGTAAAGAGCAAGATTTCCCCTGTGTGTCTACCAGGAGCCCTTCTGCATCGGGGCTGCTGTGGACCTGAGTGTAGGGTTTATTTTCCCTGAGGGAAGGCCCCGTGCTTTTGCTGTGTTTTGACAGCCTGGCATTGCAGCAAGTCAGTAACTTGTGTGTGCGTGGTTTTTGGTTTGGTTGTTGTTGTGTTTTTTTTTTTTTTTTAATCTGCCTTTCTAGGTTAACTGAAGCTCTGTGACTTTTTAACCCGCTGTCCGTAGACCATTGTTTTACAAGCTCATTAAGGTAGCTGGGATGGCGATGGCAGCAGTCCTGCTCCCCCCGCCCCTTGGGTGCTCATTAGATGGCTTCCTTGTGCTGACATAAGCATTGTGTAGTTGTGCTCTGAGCCAGGCCTGGGAAAGAATTCAAGTCAAAAATAATATTCCCCCTCCCCCCCCAAAAAAAAAAGAAGGTATGTTTTCAGCAGGATCTGTTCCGGAATCTAGCTCACCATCATTCTCACACCAGCTTGGAAAGCATGAGGGTTCATACTGGTATGGGGTGAGGTGCTCAGGGGCACTGCTGGCAGCAGGGACGCTGACTGCTTGTATGGCGTCTGCCCAAGGAAATGGGGCTCCCATGACCCTGTCTTTACTTGAGTCCATCAGTCCAGTTACATTTATAGTAATTTCCGAAGCTGTGAGGCCTGAAAAGCAGCATCTGAAGGTGTGAAGGCCCCCTGAGCTCAGCGATGTATGGTGGCTGGCAGACAAACCCAAATCACTTCTCCCCAGTGCTGGAAAGCTGTCATCAGCGGCTCAGCTGCTGACCTCACGAGGCCTCCTCTTGAGATGCAGTCCCGCTGCCCCACTTTGGGTTGAATGGTGCCCATTTTGCTGGGTGTCAGCTGTTGAAGAGCAGACAAGAGAAGAGGACAAAGTGCCCTCTGGGAGGGACTGTTCATTCCAAGGGGCAGGAACAGTTAACTTTCTGGGTCCTGACTGCCTAGGGGGCCACGTTTCCAGTTGTGAGGTTGTTTTTCTGTTTGTTTTCTGTGTTGTTGTTTGTTTGCTTTGTAATTCCCCCTAGGAATGGAAATTTGTGGAAGCTGGGAAAGTTGGGAGATGAGACTCCCTTCAGTTTTTGTTTGGACGCCCAGTTATTTAACTCTGAAGCCAAGCAGGTCTTTCTAGACCCATCTCCATGTAGCTTCTCCTGAACACCTGGTGACATCTCTGTGCCCTGCTGGGTCCAGGTTCCCTTCCACAGGGCTGAGCTCTGCTTTGGCCAGCACACCTGGGTTTCATCTGCCCAGGCAGCCCTGCTCTGCACCATGACCAAGAAGCTAATATGTAGACACACATTGTGGTTTCCTGCTGTTTTGCTTTGTAACCAGTCCACTGGTAAATATAGTTTGTGTGTGGTTATAAATTCATTCTCTCATTATGGGCAGTCGTTGTGCAATAATTATGTAGAAATTACGACCGAGGATTGTTGTGGAGGGTTTTCTTTTTTGTTTTGTTTGTTTATTTATTTGTTTTTGTGCTTGACATGCCCTGCAAGTGAGAGGGAGCAGGGTTTTGGTATCTACCCTAACTAATAGAGGGCCACAAGCAGGAGCAGGGATTCAGCTTGGGCACAGGCACTGTCTCGCAACCTGCTGATTTTTATGTGGCTCCCTTTGCGTGGCTACACGGAAACTGCAGGGCAACTCAGGACCTATGCTGTTCAGATACCTTTTTATGCTTGCTTTACACTCTGGGCAGACATGCTGTCCCTCCTTGCAGGTTTGGTACTGTACACGTGTTTCTTCTGAAATGCGTGCCTCCCGTCTCTTTGGAGGTGTCAGCAGTACGATTCCTGAAGCTTTTGTATCTCTGGCTGCTTCCAGTCCTGCTCTCTGGGCAGAGTCCTCTTGGTGCTGCTGCCCGGCCGTGGGCTTGGGGTCTCTGTGCCCAGCAAAAGTGCTCGGGTGCTGCTCCCCAGAGGTCTTCCCTTCAGATGGGGTCCGTCCCGCAATCCCTCCTTCTGTTTGGCTGTGGAATTAAAATAAGGGTGGGGTTTGATTGATTACCCCTTCCCCCCCATTCCTTTATTTAAAATTCTAGTCAAGCAGATCCAGAACAACACTGCTCGTCCCTGCTGCGTTCTCATTTTCCTCCTATCCCTCCTTTAATTTTACATTATCCCTTGCGCTGTGTTTGCAGGCCATATGTGTCCTTTGAACTCTGAAGAAGCTGTGCCAAAAGGAAGCCTTCCTCTCCTCCCCTCCTCCCATCGTGGAGCTACTCTTAGATAATTGCAATTAGTATACAATGCGAAGCAAACCCAGAAGTGAAGTTCGCGGGTGTCTACAAATTTCCCAACAGCTACAGAAACACTTGTCACTTGGTCTTTGCTTTTGCTCTTTAAACCTGCAGTTCCTCGAGTCTGAAACGGCCGCTCCTGCTCTGGGAGGTTTTTCGTAGCCCGAATTTGCCTACCGCACCCCTGGCAAGGCACAGGGATGGCTGGAGCTGCTGGCACGGTGCCTCAGCTCGGCCTGGGCCTCTGCGCAGAGGAAAGGTGGAACTGCCCATCATTGTGTTGCTGCGCTTGGCAGGGGCAAGACGGGGGGAATTAGTGGCTCCAGGAGCACGACGTAGTAGGACAAAAAAACCCTTCAGCTGTGTTCCCAGGGAGGGGTGGGCAGGTTGCCTGCTGCAAGCTGACCGCAGTGGGAAAAGTAAAACTCTGCCTGTTAAACAGAACTTTTGAGAATGACTTCTCGTCATTCACAAGCTGGGGAGAAGCTGCTGGGCCAGTGTGTCCCCACCACGTCAGCCGCCTGCCCAGCCGGAGGGATTGCCGTCCTGTTGGGCTTGAGTTTTCAAGGGGGGATGTCCTCCGTGGAGAAGGTGACAGGTGCCTTTTGGGTCCCTCCCCCTTCAGCCTCTGAGAAGCATCTTGTGTGTTAAGACCAGGTTTTTGACCTCATTTCTCAAAGGAGTTTTAAATGGGGAGAAATAGGAGTATTAATTAGCGCCTCATTAAGTACTTGTAGTCAAGTATGATAATTTTCTTGAAAGGATAATGTATTAGACGAATAAAAATACTCTCTATTTAAAAATGAATACAAAGTCATTTTAAACCACAAAGATTATTGTACATTTCTGAAAAATTAATGTGATTTAAGCAAAAAAAATTTTTGTAAATTGAAAATGCCATGTTAGGATGTTTAACTTGTCGATCTCTAATTAATTATTCTCAAGTCTAGTGCTTCAGGACTTCAACCTTACCTGCAGGGACAGAAAATAATTTTTCCTCCACTTCATTTTTTCAGTTATTAGGTTTGAGTTGTGGGTGTGGTGGTTTTTATTTTTTATTTATTTTATTTTATTTTTTTTCTGATGTCTTTCTCAGAGATTGGCCACAGTGAAAGGTGAGACCCTAGACAGGGCGAAGTGGTGATCAGAAATGATACAGAGATTTCTTTGATGGGTTTGATTAATGTGATGTACCCATGTGCTGATTTCTAGATTTGGAGCTGAGAATAAATGTTTTCAGGGATATTTCCCCCTGTCCTTTTTGTCTGTGATATGGGACAGGTCCTGTCTGCTAGGACCATATAGGCTTCCTTCAGTTAATTCCTGTGACTTCACCCAAGTTAAAGTAATTTTTCCCATGCGTAGTTTGCCCCATAGATTAGTTTTGGATTAGGCATTTCGTTGTCTCTCTACTGAGCTACTTCACATTTGACTACTTAAGGAAAATTGCTCTGTATGTTGTGGAAGACAATGAAGTAAATGGTTGGAGCTGGAGACATAACCTGGATCCATGCATTTGCTGTAGTCACTGGTTAAGTTCATGTACTTATTTAGGGAGGACGTAACCAACAGTAAAAGAGCTCGGTATAAAACAGAGCTAGGTTTACAGCAGCCCATTTAAATAACTTCGGGTTTTGTAGCATTAGGAATGAAGGCACTTCCTCACTAGTTTCATCACAAACATTGCAAGTGTTATAAAACGCCTCTTGCTTGTGTTGTTCCCTTGGTAGGGATCTCTACAGGGCAGGTATCTGATACTTGAGTCCCCCCCATCACACTTGTTCCTTGTAATAGGTCTGCGGTACGGATCCAGTGAATGCTAGCAGGTTTACTGTTTCACTATTTTTTGTGGTTTAGGTATCTGAGATCCATGTGACTTTACAAAAATATTATTAAAAGTTGTCCAACAGGCTAAAATACACTATCTGGGAGTTTGGGTACCATACCAGGCTCTCTCAGGTGCCTTCTGAACTCTTGGGATATTTGGTGATCCTGACTGACAGTTTTCTTTGATCACAAGACACACCTTTAAGTGTTCTCCATGTCTAAGCAGACAGCCTTTGCATCTGATTGTCCACCCTGTAGTTTCCTTTCAGCTTTGCTCTTGCCCTGTTGTGGCTTTGCCAGGCTTAGGCAATTGGGGTGATAGCTGCTGCCTTCTGGTGAAAGCGGCCTTGATTTTGCCTGTATCTAAAGGTGCTTTTCTCAGCAGAGCCATCACAGGCACAGTGGCCTGAACAGCCATCTCATTCAGGCATTGTATGTGCAATAAAGAGATTTTGGTTGTCTTTGGGACACTTGCAGAGGCTGTAGTTGCCTAGTGAAGGTTTTGAGTCATCCATTCTTTTTCTTGAGATGATGCTGGTGGCCAGGGCTTCTTGGTGGTATGTGAAAATAGGTACAGTAGGTAGCTTCTGTAGGAGCCTGTCGCCTGAGTGTGGTGCTCCTGTTCATTTATGTGAGCTCTGTTGCTACACAAAGTGCCTCCCAAGACGAATGGTCTGTGCTGCTGTAATGTTCCAACACATGGTTCCTAGTCTTTTCTGATCTTAAATGAGACCAAAATCTATCCGTTGACTTACCTTGAAAATCCTCTTAGGGCAGACGATCTAATTTTCAAAACCACCTTCTAAGGTTGCAACTCCAAGCACTCAACTGGCTGTGGCTGTGGCTGTGCCTGCACCACGGCTGCTGTAGTGACCCCCCCATGTGTAGCTGTGCAGATGTGCCTCTGCAAAATCCATTTGCACAGCTCCCAGCATGCCAGTTGCCTTCCTTTGGAGTTTGTGTGTGTTTTCCCCTCTTCTCACAGCGGACACAAGCAGGCTATTTTTTTTTTTTTTTTTTTTTTTAATTGTGACATTGCAGCTGTAAATCTGTAAAGATTGCAAAGGCATGACAAATAGTAGATCTGACTGACAGCGGTGTTAACTTTTTCTTAGCATTTCCCTGGAATTCTAGCTGACATTGTCCCCTAATACATGATTTGCAAGGAGCCCTGTTTAAACTAGCAAATTATTGTGGCAATATGTCAGACTAACCGTACCGGAGACTAAAGAGCAGTGCAGCATTTATGATGATAAAATAATTTCAGGTCATGTCTTTTTTTCTTTGTGTAGTTTTTCTTTTATTACTGGTGCTAAAATGGCTGTTGCAGCACAAGTGAGAAAACCAGACTGAACCTCCTGGTTTTTTTGTTGAGCTCTCAGCTGGAAACCCCTCCCTCGATTTTTTCCATTGATAAAAGTGTCACAAAGGGAATCTAGAGCAGAGGAATAGGCAGAAATAGAACAATACAGAGTCCTGGTCTTGAATCACAAAAGGAGTTAACTAATGTAGATGCAGTACTGGATGAGCTGCTGCTCCTTTCATGGGCAGGTTCATTTAGCTGTGGTCTTAGCATTCGTGGCTGCCCTCAAAGCCATGTAACAAATCAGCTATTTATTGGCTTTTTACTGCAGAGGCTCTTTAAAAGGCTATTGCAGAGCATTTTCTTCTCTTCCTTTCTACGGACTGCTTTATCTGACCTTCAAGAATTCAGAGTCGCAACAGGGGCCAAAAAACCTCACATACAAGAATGCTTTTATTGTTAATTTATAAAATACGTCTTTCACTAATAAAATAAAGGTGTGACATTTATAGAGCTCTGATGAGGAACACAGCAGTAGAAGAGGCCTAGGTCTCCTACGGTTCAAATTGAGGACAGCTGATTTCTATGAGAGAAGAAGCAGGTGTGCTCAATGTGCAGGTTAACACTTGCATTCAGCTGTTCCCGTGATGCTCACGAAACTTCCAGGAATATTTTGCAAGTATTAGGTAACTTTGTAAAGGGCTTGCTTCAGTTAAGTTACTGAGGGTACTTATTACTCCTTCAGTGTGTGGAGGGGTAAGATTTACCTGGGTTTAGTTCCACTAGGTGGTAAGTTTATGCTTTTTCTATGAGTTTCTCAGCATTGTGTCCCTAAAACAACAGCTTCTCTATTGCTGCTGTGTTTGACCTGTGTGTCAGGGTGGAATTGCTGACTGACATTTTCCACAGTGTCTGTGTGGTCGCCTCCACGTGGTGTGGCGTATGTGAGTGTCTGCGTGTGGTGCTGGTGAGGAAGGGGCTTGGAAACACCTGTGGATGACAACTGGTGTATCTCTCATGATTCTGGGTGCTTCAGGGAATGTGATGGCCCATGATCCAGAAAGCTCGATCCTGAGCGAGGCAAAGACCTGCTTTCTGTGTCCGCAGTGGGAACAGCAGGTGCTCAGCACCCCAAATGTGTGCACAGCACCCTGCTTGGTGCAGAGCTTTTAGATTTCTTGAGGTTTATTGTGAAGCACTGTGGTTGTCTTCTTCATGTACCTTCCCACGCAAAAAATAAGTGCTGCTCTTCTCTTTTCCCCTGTTGTCCTCCTCTTTTTCTCTCTCCTCTTTCCTTCTTCCTGTTTTTCTTAAACTTGCCAAAATGCTACAGAGCTGCACACCAAAGTCTGTTTCCTTGTTCTGACAGTTTTTTGTGGTTGGGTAACAAGAACACACACAACTATGAAAGTATGGCATGATAATATAGCAGGAATCTGCTATTTAAAGAGCAAGTGAGTGTGATATGGTTGGCCTATCCATATGTTATTGCAAGGGTATAAAGGAAAATATGCAAAATAGTAACCGGTTAAGAAGGAAGACTGAAAGTAGCATTTGGATTTAATGGACATTTCTGTTCTCTTCATCTGACCCTATAAATCAGAGCTGTTGTATTTTGTGATGTTTGTTCTCATTACATTTTTGTTGAACTATCCTTCCTTTAAGCAAAAAAGGAAAGGCAAGAGGCAAAAATACTTATAGATGAAAAACAGTGAGTAAGATTAAATCATGGTGTGCCAATAATGTGATTAAAAAGTTGCTTTACAGAAGCCTCAGAGGAGTAACTGATTGCAGTAAATGATATGATTTGTCTAGCATTTTGACTCTCCAGGAGTTTTTTCTTCTTGGTGGTATAGGGAGAGAAAAGAATTGGTAAATCCGGGTTTCTTGTTGCTGCCGCCTTGCCCAACATGCTATTTCCATGCAGAGGGATGAACTCTTCATGCCTGTGCTTTATTTGTCATAATGAGAATACATGAGAGACAAAATGTGCGCTTGCCTGAGATGTGTACTCTGTCTATGAGTAAATACAACAGCACAGGCCATTTGTCTTGATTGCTATTTTGTATAAAATTCAGTAACCACATGCAAATACTGTATACAGCAGAGGAAAATGCTAAAAGCCAATTCTTACTAGATACTAAATGGGTTACTAGTTGGTGAATTATTAAAAATACAGTTACTCTGCATTGTCCTTAGGAGACTCGGGTTTGAAAAAGGCATGTTCTCTGTGATAGTGGGCAGAACATCCACTGAATCAGTGTTTTGGTTTATGAAAGGGCTGCCAGACATGGAAAGCAGGATCACTTCCTAATGTTCTCGATGCCAAAGAAGGAGAATAAGGTAACAGAGGAAAGGAGTAACATTCTGAAGATGTTTTGTGGGTTTTTTCTGTTACCTTAAAAATTAGACATTTATCAGAAATTACGACAATTTAGTTGAGTGTTATGCTTTGGACAATTTTAACACTAATAGGATGAAAGCAGTATAAGTAGTAGCTACAATTATAGCTGCAGTTACTAGGAGAAATCCATGTTCTGTTATTTGAATGCAGCATTTGCTATCTGCCTGAAAGGCAGCAGTATCTCAAAGAGTCAGGGGAAGAAACTTCTTTTTTTAATTAATTTTTATTTTCCATTGCTTTTTTTGAGAAAGCTTGTGTGCATGATTCATTCAGGAGGTCAAATCCAGTCTTTTTCTTGCACCTAAACCAGTTTAAAGAATTAAAAAAAGAGGATAAGTATGCATTAAATATATATATATATATATACATATATATATATATATATATAAAGTGTTGGTATGAGAGCAAAATGAAACTGTTGAGTTTGTATTCCTTGTAGCCCACGAAAACTTATGGGTCATGCACAAATTCTTCAAAGGGTAATTTCCCTTACATTTGTCATCAGGTTTCTTATCATTGTGAGCCATTATTTGCTTCCTTTCAGTGACGTGCCAACAAACAGTTTTCTTTGTAGATGTGATTGAATTTTAGTCCTTAGAGAGATTACAACACACAAACCCTTATGCCTTTAAAGTACTGGTATTTAAGATGTTTATAAGGAATGTGTTTTATGTTTGGGTAGAGATCATTTGGTCCTGGTGTTAGTCAAATTAGGGCTGAAGTCATGGAAATCTTGACTTTTCACCGACTTAATGAATCCTGGCAATTTAGCATGTGTGGTGGGCACCTCACTCATTGCAGTTTCCAAACGTAAACAGATTATGTGCTCCAGAACACCAGGACATAAAAAGATGTTATTAACACTGGTTTTGTCTCCTGCATCTTATAAAGGGAGGGGGCAGGTGTATGTATGGTGTAAATGGTCATATTTCCATAAAGTAAAGTTATGCCAACAGAAGCAGAATGGCATTCCGTCCTCCTGGCCACTATTTTTGAAGAAAATAATGGAAACTGCTTGTGTAGTTGTCTCTGTATATTACTTTCTTCTCTTCTCTTACACTGTCTCTGTGGCAAAAGCTGTCCTCTAGTCATGTTGGTTTTTTTTCCCAGGTGACCAAACATGCTTTTCCAGCAGGTCTCACCATCTTCCCCTTCTCTAAACTAAATTCCTGTTATTTCCATTTTTTTTTTCCCATTTTGAATACAAAAGTAGCTTCCTCCCATCCCTACATTTCCAGCTATAGCAGTAGGACAAGGTGTCTTCACTCCTTTCTTGCCCTTCTGTACCCAGCCCTCAGGATTCACACGTCCTGAGGAACTGCTCAAACTCAAGCACAAGTTACATCTTCATCCATATGACGCAGAAAACCCAGCTAAAATGGTACGGCTCTGTGAGTTGAGAAGTGTTAGTTACGTTTCTGCAGTGCAGAGTGGGGGAAGAAGTTGCTGTAGGTTGTGCGAGGGTTTGCTGTGTGACTGGATAGATGCATCGCAAATCTGCCGTACAGACTCACAGCTTGTCTCTCTCTGGAGTTCCCAGTGGGTAACATTGCACCAAATTGGATGAGCCATTCCCATTCAAAATGTCTAATTTGTGCTGCTTAATTTCCAGTGAGGATGTAATGTGATAGTAAAATTGTTCTGTAAAGGGTCATACACTGTTTTACTGTCACTTTGTGAGGCTCAGACAGAAGGAAATGATCAAAACCACTCGATGCTCATTATTTATTAATTGAGTTCTGGCAGAGCCTTCCTACATTCTGGCTTTTTGTTTGTTTCTTTGTTTACAAACAAAAAAGAAAAGCACAGTTCACACACACACACACAAAAAGGGAAATTTGTTAACAAATATTTCAGTCAAGGGAGAAATGGCATTTGGGGGTGTTTGAGTGGAGGTGCCTTGGAGTACAGGGAGGGCAACTTGGCATTGCAGTGTCACCCTCTCTGAGTATTGCTCCTGAAAGAGAAGAATACTTTAGAGCACAGCGGACCATAAATCTTCAATGCAGGCATGCTGGGTTACTAGAAAATGTTTACCCTGGTGAGTTCTGTGTTGGGGAAATGTTAAGTGATTGCGCTTTACTACTTGTATGGATTTACTTGCTTTAAAAAGACAAACAAACAACCACCACCAACAAAAAAAACCCCAAAACTAACAAGCTGCAAGTGTTTCTTTGCTTTTCTGTATCTCTTCCTTGTTTCTTTATATACTCAGGTAAAGATTAGTATGTTGAAATAATTATGTCTTTCTTTCCTAAGACTGGTTTCTTGACTTCAAAGTCCCAAAGCTGCTGAGAGCTCAGTCTTCTATTCTGCAGCAAACCCCATGAGGACAGACCCTTTCACAGATACTGTGGCCTGAATGGTGCTGAGTTGAAGCCTGAGGTCTGCAGACTTTAGCTGCTGATTTCTGTCCCCCTGCCCCCACCCAGGGATTTAAAATTTAACCAAGTATAGGTGATTTTTTAACAGGAACAGCTAAAAACATGTATCTGATCAGCATAACCATTTCGCTATTTTTTCTGGCTTAATGCAGAGCCTGAAACCATTTTTACATCACAATAAATTTGCAACAACAGCAGCAGCAGAAGTAAAATTAATGCAGTCAGAGCTACATATGTATTTTCATACTCTCTCCAAAATATCTGAAGTTTTTTTGCTGAAACTTTCCCACGAAAGCTCAGTCTGAGGTAGATGTTGGCATGGAAGTTGTTAATTAAAATATTTGCCAGAGTTGTAAAAAGCTAAACTCAAGGCTTTTGATAGAGAGGGTTGAATAGTCTTAAGTGCCGTGGTTGCTCTGAGAACTACCTTCTTTGGGCTGCTGGTCTAAAGGTGGTGTCTTCAGGTGGAACCAGCTGCAGCACTATATACCCCGTCCTCGAGATATGTATTTCTCTGCCTTTCACTTTGCTGCTCCTCTGTGGAGTGGTAGAAAATATGGTTTCAGGAGATCGTTCTTTTCAGGTCACTTAGATCTACATTGTTTCAGCTCTCTTTTCCTTGTCTGCTTCTTTGACTTCACAAATGTTTATTTCCTCTCTTTGGATTAGAGGTGGAACTTGAAAAGGCAAAATACTCAGCGGGGCCCATTGGGCTTTGTCATGCCCTGGCCGTGTCCTCATCACTTGAGCTCCAGGGGTTCTTCAGCATCGTCCTTCCTCAAAAAAATAACAAGAAGGCACTGGCAGCTGCTGAAGTCCCTGCTGCTTTGCTCTGCTTTTAACCCATCAGTGCTTTTTGGACAATTGTGGAAGTAGTGATACGCAACAGGGGTCTGTTTGTAGTTCCTCTTGCCTGGCTAAAAGGCTGCAGTGGCTTTTCTTGAACCATGTCAAAAGTAGTGGGCCTCCCTCTGCTTTCCAGGTTATGAGTCAAGGTCCTGTCTCTGGTTGTCTGCAGGCCATCCCTTACTTCTGGGCAAAACTGGCATGCTTGGCTGCCACCACTGGGTTTCCATTGGGAGGGAGCTCCAGCATGGGGATGGCAAAGGAATGGCAGTATGTCCCAGCCAGGCCTCTTGGTTGGGACAGCCAGGACCTGGGAGGTGCCATGGGATGCACCCAGGCGTGCACACACCGCCTGGTTGATGTTGGCAGTGTAATCAGTCAGGACACAGAAAACGTTTGCTCATCTGGGTCTCCCGAAGAGAAAAAGCAGGGCTTCATTTTCAGGCTTTGTCTTACAGCTTGTCTAGGAAGTTGGTCAGGGTGGGACTATCGAAAGCACTTGCAGATTTTCAAGATCCCAACTTTCCCTGGCTGGGAGTAGTATTTGCATACCTCACTGGTTGTTCAGGCTAAATTAATGTTTGTAGAGCACACTGTGTTCCCCATCTTGGAAGGACTACATGAAAGCTGCTGTTTCTTGGCATGTTGTACATGTACTTAACCAGGACAGACAAGGCTCATTGCCTTTTAAAAAAAAAAAAACAACCTCTGTCAGTCCCTCAATATATGTGCGAATGCATTTTTTTAATATATAAGTGTTTATAGTAAAGCAGAAACTCTCTTCTATTGAAAGAGTCCCATTTCAAAGGGTTTTTTTTTGTTAGTTTGCCATTAGTTTTTCTGGTTGCTGCTGCTTTGCATTCTGGGAGGGAGTATATGTAGTTTTTCAGGGTCTTTCTCTGCTTATAGAAACCTTCCAGTGCATGCAATAAATCCTCTAGCAATGCTTTTTCTTAAGCTGAGAACAGAAATAGAGTACATAATTGGCTGGTAAAGCTGATTGATATTCCTTAAATCTTGATTTCATTCCTTGCTCAACACGTCAGCTGCACAGAAGATTTTTCTGCTGTCTTCTGAACTCTGTTTCACACAGTCCAATGAGATGTAAAGAAATAATAATTTTATAAATCTTTGCAAAACCAAATTAGAACGAACATTAAATGAAATCCGGGGGGGGGGGGTGGGGAGGAGCTAAATCTGAAAAAAATATAATTAATTCAAACTATTAAACATTCTTCTGCTTGTAGTTTGTCAAAATTCTCCTTAAATGTGTGAAAGAGGGTGATTTCTCCAAAGGTCTTGCTTGCAGAGCATCTGCTGGAGATGACAGCATCAGGAAGAACAGAAGTGGCCGCGGCGTCCGTGCCGTCGCATGGTTAGCATCACAGCCCGCGGGAGCAGAGCGGCTCGCTCTTCTGCAGGAAAACCCAGGCTTGGAGCTCTTAGCAGCTGGGATTCTGCTTGTCGTGTCATGCTGCCGTAAATCCTGAGCCGCTCCATTGAAACAGAGGGAATTACTCCAGATTTATGCCAGTTTCGATGAAAAGAGGCTTTCTGCTGAATGGATCTGGGCAGCCGCCTGCCAGGTGGAAGGGAAAGAAGTGACTCAGCATTCAGCAGTTGTTGCTGATCGCTGGCTTTTGCCAAGCACAGAGTCACAGATTTTATTTTTATTTTATTTTATTTTATTTTTCCTCCTCCTCTCTCCTTGTTCTTCTCCCTGCCCCCCTCCTTTTTTTCCCTTGGGTGAGTGGCTGCTTTGTGCACCCCTGCAGAAAAAAGGACATAATTTCTCGTGGAAGTAGAGATTGAGGCGGGGCGGGGGGAGAGCAGACCGGCCTGAGCTCTTGTGAGCAAGGAGCTTGCAGCACAGCAGACCGTTCTTCATTTCAGAGCACGTAATACTGACTGCTGCTTCTTACCCCCGGGAGATGAACGCTTGTAGGAGGGAGTTAGCTGCGTAGCTGGCCTCGTATTTCTGTCTGCACGGCAATAACCCGACTAATGCCAGTGATAGCAGCTCTTCCCGTGGGCGCACACGCGGGAGCAAAGCGTGCGGCGGAGCAGAGTGAGGTGCAGCCTCTTGCCTTGTCCCCCCATCCACCGCTGCCCTGCTCTGCCTCCCCAGCAAGCTCACCTTCTCTGAGCCAGCAGCAGTGGCTCTTATCTGCACCCGAAAAAAAGGCAAAGGAAGGGGGGAAAAACCCCATAGCTATGTTCTAGGTCCATGTGCCAGTTGAGTAAATATTGAGGTTTGTTTTGGGCTACCCAACAAGGCGACTCCAAGTTTAGAAATGGTGTTAAATTATTGCAGTGAAAAACAGGATTTAAAAACTCTAAATGGGGAAGACAATAGCTTACAGTAGATCTTGGAAAAACATGGGCTGATGAACTGAAGCTCCCTGAATGTTTCAGCCCATCTGTCTTGTTAGTTTCTGTCTTAATCATGGATTTCATGAAGTGTCTAATTTTCTTTTTTTAGCTTTCTGTCTTCCTCTCGTACAAAAGTTATAGCAGGGAAATCATCTGAGCTGGATTTACTTTTGCATCCAAGAGAAGAGCAGTCTATAAAAAGGAGTGGTGTGTGTGCTGGGAAACCAAGTTTCTCTGCTTTGGGTTTGGGGGACAAGATCTTCCCACCCTCCCTTCTGCTGCTGTGGTGGTTATTGGGACAGCTGGAGAGTGCAAGTATAGGCACATACCCGGTAGCTGACAGTGTTTTTAATTGTCTGGCTCTGATCCATGGTTGTCTAAACAGCGCGGACTGAAATGCAGGCTCCGCTGACGTTACCAGCAAAATTCCCTTGCTGTCCCGCCCACTGCTGCCACTGTTCCTGGCAGCTATCAAGATGTCCTGGCAAGTCCCTGCTCCCTCTTGCACCTCAGGAAGGCTGCAGCGGCTCTTCCTAACTGGAGAATTACTTTTTATTTGTATCTGGGAAGGGGAGGGAAAAGGCACAAACCAACCAACAGAAACCTCCCCCCAAAAGTCAGAGCATTTCGATGACCCCTCAAGAGGGTCGTGCATCTCCAGGTTCTTCTAGTGTGAATCCATCACGCAGAGCCCAGTTGGTTTTTAGAAACAGTGGAAATTTTTGCCAGCCCTCCCAGCACAAATAAGGCCATGTATATTTGCAGTGTGTACTATGCAGAAGACACTGATTGACATTAATTAGGAGTGGGTGGTGTGAAAGCATAAAAATAAAATTCCTTTCTGCCGGGTTTACTATTAGAAGTGAAGTACGCGGTGTGACACTGAGTGCATGTGAGTGTGCACGTGTGCGTGCCTGCAAGTCCGTGTGGAGCGAAGGGTGTCTATTCAGCATTTAGAACAATAGAGTAAAGGTTTAAATGGCTATAAATAAAGTCTGGGATTGCAACCTTTTTTTGTGCGAGCTGCTCAGTGAAATTGTGCTTCAGAATTGTTTCTTTCTGGTTCTGAGTTCAAAACGCCTTGCTAAAAACCATATAACGCTGCAGATCACAGCTTGGGTCAGTTCACCTGCCTCAGCCTGCTTTGTGCTGTTATGGGGACTGTTTTGAGAAGTGATCAGGAAGGACAATGTTTTTTGTAAATTTTAGCAGGAGCAGCATTTTGAAATTAAATGGATCACCCTTTAGCAAGCTAGTATTGCTCCAGTTGATGATATTTATTATTTCCTTCTCTTTGTGTATACTGGGAATAAGAAGCAATAAATGAATTCCACTGCATTAATGGTTCGTGAAATGTGTTGTCAGATGTGGCTCGCCTTCTCTTTGTGAAATAAATGGACAGTCATCTGTGCCACTTTAAAAACATATTCTTTGGATCTTAACTGCATTATGGTATCTGAGCTCCAGGACTATGAAGCTTTTCCAATATCTGTGTTTTATGTGGGTGATACTGCCAGAGGGTTATTTATGGAACTTTAATAGCTGTCTGTCTGCTCTACCTGTTACATTTATCCTTCATACAAGACAATTCAAAACATGGACAACCATCTCAGCCTAATTCACTGGTTGCTCAACTGAGGGATACTGGCTGGTGACCCCTTCCCCAGTGGCTGAGGCTTTTCCATGGCAAACTGCAAGTTTGTGTTTGATCTTCATTGATAATAGCTAAAGGACAAATTTCCCCTGTCTATAACACCTCTGACATTATGTGTGTTACTCTAATTTCTGATTCTTTAAGTGAGCTCTGAATCCTGACCTCCTGTATTGGACCTCTTTTTATTATAGCCCAGGGATTTGATGGAATTGAGTTGTTAGTCTCTCCATTTCCTAGCTGAATAATTCTGTTGACAAGCTTAACATTTGCTAGGGGAGAGGGTGGGAATGACACCTCAGCTCTCCTCTCCAGGCCTGCAAGTTGCTGGTGGTAGAGGCTGCAGACACCATGAGCTGCAGCTGCTTCTGCGGTGCCTGTGATTGAGATACAGAGCTGTTTCCTGAGCCTTCTGGTTAACTATAATTTTCTAATACATTACTTAAAGTAGATTTAGTGTGTTGGATATTCAGTTAAGGGATTTTTCTCTTAGAAGGAGAACACCAAAGCTGACACACTGGCTTGCACTGGACTCATGAACATCAGTGGTGTTGCTTTAGCATCGTTATATGTCAAAACTGGCTCAAAAAAAACCACAGAGTCCCAAAAACCAAACCCCCCTGTCTTGCTGATGCTGATCCTCCCCTTACAGGCTGATATTTTGGGTGATGCGTCACATGTTGCTGAGAAGGAGCACGTGGCTTTGGCTACAAGAGGTTGCTGACCATGGGAAAGTGGAGCTAAGGGTGGTGCTGGCAGCTGTTTTCCAGCCAGCTTTGGTGTCCAAGTGTACAGAGTGTGTGTGATAAAGCACTTCACATTACTGCATCACGGAGACAGGAATTCAGAGGTTTCTGCAGATGTGTACCAAAGGCCTCTCTTAGTTAACCCAGCTGCACGTGGTGCGTGTAGGGTTGTAGGCAAGATGCTCGCTCTGCTGTCCCTGGGTGAGCCATTGGCACGGCTGATCCCTGGCAGCTTGGCTGATGTGGATGAGGAAAGTGTTTGAATTAGCTGCAGAAGCGTAAAAAGTAACTCACGGTACGTGAACACTGAGGTTTCCCCTGCATGGGGCAAGATGCTGTTGTTTAGTTAAGGAAACCACAAGGAGGTTGATTTCTGGGTTTTGGTTTTGTTTTATTTGTTAGTATAGCAGTTTGCTTCTGTTTGAAAGGGTTGAGTGACGATAAGTTCATGATTGAAGCTGTCATGGTGTACACAGAATGCATGACAAATCTGGTGTCAAAGAAGTCGCTTGTAATCACATATGTGTAGATAAAAATATAGTGAGTTTTAAGTAGTGTTTGACTTTATTTATTTTTTTTTACTGGCTATAATTGTGATGTTACTACCAGTTAATCACAATTGAATTTCAAGACCCTGTTTTCTTGCTGCAAACCTCAATTCAGTGAATTGAGAAAAGATATGTGAACTATGAAAAGAAAGAAAAAAAAAATTGGGGGGCTGCGACATGCAGCGGGGCAGAAATACCATGTTTGAATTAATCCTCAGACTGTTTCCACATTTAAGCTCCAGTTAGCAGTGTTCTTGGGAGAATTATTCAGGATTTAAAGGGTTCAATGCAGATTCAGTGTCTTCTAGAATAAAATATCTAGTGACTGAAGAACCTTGTGGGCTTTGGGACTATACATCTGTAAAGATAGATGTGTTCCTTCTTGAGGCCTGTAACCACTGAAGTCAAGCCCACCAGTATAGCACGGGATTTTCCCACCAGTAATGTAAAATGTACAAATCCCAGGTCTTGATCTTTATACGCATAAAGGCTGCTTCACGCTCTTGAGGCAAGTGAAGAGATCTTGAGCCAGGTATAAATCGTCTAATTAATTTCAGGCTTCTTGCCCTTTTCACACTGATTAATATATTAGGCTGTCTAAACATAAAATGCACAAGTAAAATGTGTGTGGGAAAACACTGTGTAGGTACATATCCTTCAATGAATGGGTAGCTATTTGTAAGCTTGAATTAATTAGTTAGGCTGACATGTACAATCCGTTCAGTTTTGTGGGGGCTGGACAGTTTGTGGGTAAGCAGGAGGGAAATCCTTCAAGGGATGTGTCACTGTAGGACATTCTCACACTGAAATTTCTAGGGGGAGAAAAGGAAATTACTATTAGAAAATCTGCTTGTGATCCTTCACGCCATGAATGTCTCTTAAAAACAGAGCCTGTGTTTCATATGGTACTTCAGTTGTCATCATGTTTTTCAGTTCCCTGTTATAAAACAGAACATTAAATTATTTTTAACACAATGTATAGAGACAGGGCTTGAAATAGTTTGTAATCAGCTAGGCTGAGTCATGGCTGCATTGGTAGGTGCTTTCTTTTTAGTGTGTATAGAAGAAAATAGTGGTTGCACAGTCCAGATGCTTTTCATGTCACAACTGGTCACATGTATTTGCAGCCTAAGAAAACAGAACATCAGAATTTACCTCAAAACTCTTTTAACAAAAACTTTTAGTAATCATTGATAGTATTTCAGAGACATAGTGGTACTGAAAATGTTACCATAACTATAGCCATAAAGTTAGAACTACTGTTATTTTTGGAGTGTATCTAAACCAGTGATTTTTTTTTTCAAGTGGAAATGCTGGCAGAATTTCATTGTGTATGTTGAATTCAAAGTTACTCACTTCTTTCTTCCATCTCCTCCAGTTTTAGTTATCCGTTTGGTGAAGAGCACAATACAGCAATGCAGGATTCGCTTTCCAGGGATGATCTAGGGCAGGGGTGTCAAACTCATTTTCACTGGGGGCCACATCGGCCTTGCGGTTGCATTCAAAGGGCCAAATGTAATTTTAGGACTGTATAAATGTACCCACTGCTTGGGTGTCCAAATCAAGCCCGGAGGTGGGCTGGTGGGCTGGTGGCCTGGCCCGAAGGATGGGATGGCAGGAGCTGGATCTGCATCTCCCATGTCCACCCAAGGGCTCTCAGCAGTTAAAAGACCTGGGATGGGTTCAATACTGAGTGCAGATGATCGTAGACCTGCTTCTTCAATGCTTTTGACTTGCGCAAGTAAAACTCATTCCACCATGAGCAGCTGCTGACACAGCTTGTCCGGGAAGCTTTCTTTGCTGGAGAGTATCACAGTATGTTTGGGATTGGAAGGGACCTCAGAAGATCATCTAGTCCAATCCCCCTGCTGGAGCAGGAACGCCTAGGTGAGGTCGCACAGGAACATGTCCAGGCGAGTGTTAAAGCGGTGATAATGTTTCCCCTTTGCTGGGATGTGGGGTTTTTGCTGTGTGCATCAGTGATGCTGTGGTGGGTGTCTTGTTTTTTTTTCAATCTGGGATTCAGAGCCGTGCTTTTCATTTTTCACTTCCACTTAAATAGTAAACCAATGTTTTGTAACACCAGTGTTTTCAAATCCTGTGATCACTGAAGTTACCAAATGATTATTTATTGGGAGTAGAGGATTTCCATTGTGTAATCTCTGTGCCAAATCAGAAGGAACAGTGCGTCAGGATTTTTTTTTTTTATTAGAAAAAAATGGTAATAACTTGACATTCCATGGTGCACATAAATTGTTGAAAGTCAAAAGACCATTTGCTTCGAGGCTGTGCATAATGATCTCATTTGTTATTATGTGGTCTGCACAGGCTACTCTCAAGACGTGTAGGATTTCTTCCTCTCTAATGTTTCTGCATCAGTGTAATAGATCTGAATACTCCATAGATATTTGACCATCTGGTTCTCTTAATTCCGCTGAATTTACCAGAAGAAAAAGCGTATTATGCCCTTCTAAATATAGTTCATTTTCTATGACTGAAAATTGAATCACTTATTCTGTGAAAGACTCTGATATTCTGTAGTTTTCCTTTGTTGTGACTTGGATATTCTTAGGAAAAGTAAACCCTTGATTTCTGGGTGCAGGTACTGTGATGTTTGGGTTTTTTTCTTCTTTTAATTTCTCTTATTTTGTTGTCAATTTGTGATCCAGATGTTCTCCAACTCTGCAAAACAAGTAAAAGGTATTAGTGACCTCTCTTATTCTCCAGATTATAGTAAAAATAAAGATCTTAAAATGCCTTAGAAGGAAATGAAGACAGTCTAAAAAGAAAGCTAGCCTGCTGGGAGGAATAATTTAAAACAGAAATTTGAGGGACTTCCTTAATAAATCTCAAATGCAATAAAACTCTTTGTAATTGTGGTTTGATCTTGACATTGAATTTCTAGTTTGGAGCCTTCCAGTGGCACGATGTCTTGTACGCGGGTTCGGTGTGTGTGCTGGGGTTGGTGTGAGCGGTTTCAGTTGCTGAAGCGGAGTTGCAGGGGTCGTGCTTGAAGCGGCTCACGCTTCACCGTGAGGCTGTACAGCGATTTCACTGAGCGAATGCGAAGGCAACCATTTCCTCAGTGCCACTAGGAAAAAAAGAGGGGTATTAGTAGCAGCAAGAAGAGGGACCAGCACTTGACGCGATGACAGTTTCTGTTTGCCGGCCAAGTAAATGTGTCAGGAGGTCACGGAGGAGTATCTATGGCAACCAAGGGATGGAGGATGGCTCTGCTGGGCCAGTGTTGCTTGCTGGGCAGAACCCCAGGCAGTGGACTGTGATATGACCCGATTAGGACTAAGCTACTAACTGAAATTGATAGTATTTATCAGCCACAGTCTTTAGAAATCAGTGGAAAGCAGAAAAATATAAAAAACCCAACCAACCGAACAAAGAAAATAAATCTGTCAAAAGTAGAGAAAGAAAAAAAAAAAAAGGACCAAGGAGGTTTGTTTGAAATCTTTCCAATTTAAAAAAACTCAGTACACCTTGAAGTATGGTAAGCCTGATCTCTTGATAGAGGAAAGATATTTCTCTGTTCTATTAGGAATGTTTTTACTCTGTGTTGTCTTAATTTTTCTTTAAATTTATATTTTTAAAGGAGTCAGGCTGGTCAGGGATCTTAGAAGCCAACCCCAGACTTGCCATTGGTCCAGCCATAAATTTTGTATAGCGACATTTCTTATGTGGCTATTAAAAAGAAAATAAAAACAAACAAACAAAACAACAAAACTCCCACAAAGTCTTTCAAACCTTTGGTGGAAAAGCCATCAACTTAAAGACTTAAACATCACTGAAAGCCAGTCTGTGGGACGCGTTAGCTGAATTCCCAGTGTAATACTATTAAAGCAACTGTCTTAGGTAATAAATGGTGATATGTTATATGACTCACCTGAGGGGTCATTACTATTGTTTGGCCTGAAAGCTGATGCTGTTTGCTGGGCCATAGTGAAAAAGGTGTCCATACGTGCCCTGTGTGCCATCGAAGTGGCATCGGGGAAGAGCGGCGACAAGTTTCCTTGGTGATGGCTCTGGATGCACGCTGGGGAGAGGAGATGTATTGCCAACTGTTTCTTTGGCCTGTAACCCAGAATATTAAAATCTGCTATGAAAGTACTGCATGTTCCTTTCTGTTCACCATATTGCATTTTGTACTGCAACATGGAAACCCAAAAAGTAGTACTGCAGTGTGGGACTTAGGGTTCGAAGGGTTATGGCATTACACTACGTTATTGAGGGGATTAATAATCTCCCGGACATGTTGTAATTTGCTTTATATTAATGAACACGCACATAAATAATGTGGTAAGATTCTGCAAAGAAATAACGTAGTAAAAATCTGCAGTTTGCTTGGGCATCCTTTTTTCCGGAGGCCTGCTGCATTCTTTATAACACAAAGTTTTGCATCTGATGCCCTTCTTGCTGCTGAGATGTCCTTCTCTAGTGTGACCCTGTTGAGTGTCATGAGGATGGAGCCAGGCTCTTCTCGGTGACAACCAGTGATAGGACAAGGGGCAATGGGTACAAACTGAAACACAGGAGGTTCCACTTAAATATGAGAAGAAACTTCTTCTCAGTGAGGGTGACAGACACTGGAACAGGCTGCCCAGGAAGGTTGTGGAGTCTCCTTCTCTGGAGACATTCAAAACCCGCCTGGACACATTCCTGTGTGACCTCATCTGGGTGTTCCTGCTCCAGCGGGGGGACTGGACTAGATGATCTTTTTATCTTTCAAGGTCCCTTCCAATCCCTGACATTCTGTGATTCTGTGACCCTGTGCTCTGATACTTAGTTTGCTCAGAGGCTGATGAGTGTCGCATATTCGTCTCGACCCCTCATTTTGGTTTTGCACATTCCTACGTTTCGTCAGGTGCCAACCGGTGCCATGGCACCGCAGGATGGAGGCGGAAGAGGCCTGGGTCAGCAGGAGCTCAGCAGGACACTGGTTGCT
Source organism: Columba livia (assembly GCF_036013475.1). Classification (NCBI taxonomy): domain Eukaryota; kingdom Metazoa; phylum Chordata; class Aves; order Columbiformes; family Columbidae; genus Columba; species Columba livia. The sequence goes on along the minus strand of NC_088603.1, from coordinate 68,635,314 downwards.
GCAGGGGCAGCACCTTCACCCCAGGGGAGCTGGGAGGGGGATGTCGCGACGCTCTCGAGATGCTTCCTCTGCATATGTGTGGAGCAGCACAAGTAGACTGGTAGGGCTTCTATATCTCTAGATATCTCTAGAGCGCAGTGTCATTCTGTGAGAGTAAAGAGAAATAAAAGGCGAAAATGTTTACAGGGTCACAAAACTGTGGGTTCTTTCAAACTCCTACAGAAGTAAACGATTGAACAAGTCTGCAGCGGGTTCAGTCGGGATGTGCAGCTCAAGCTACAAATTTCTGTTCTAACATAAAATCTGATTATTGTTTAATGAAATAGAAAGTCAAGGCTTTAAATTGCAGTTTGGATGTTTTTCTTCCACAAGATTGTGTGGCATTTTTTGTTTTGTTTTCTGTCTTCTAGTGTCAGTATCTGAAAGTTTACTGTGGTAAGTCTGAGTGACAGAGAACATGGTTTGTTCCTGTTGAGAGGAGAACAACCGGGTGGTGTTTCTCTGGGTTCAGAAAGCCTGGAGGGAGGAAGGAAGGAAGTCAAACTTGATGCTGCAGAATGTTGCTGGAAAATTACCTCATAAAGCCTTTCCCCAGTGCCCATGAACCTGAAGAGCTTTTTGGTGCTGCTGAATTTAGTGTGCTAAGGGTGGGTGTGCTGGGACTGTGCATTCTAGCAGAGCTGGAAGAGTGACTGTCCATGATTCTAAAGTGACCTTGTTCATATAGTCAAGTCCAATTTGCTTTATAAATCTGTCATGACATCGTTGAATTATGATATGTTACTGTCTGTACTGGGGGCAGAAGCTGAAGCAGAACCTTATTCAAAAAATCTCCTGTCTAGGGCAGGAGATGATGAGTTTGAAATAATTTATGACTGATGGTCGTAGTGCCATTTGCATCCATATTTTCAGTGTCTGTGAAACATCTTACAATAGTGATTCTTAAAAAAACCCTAACAAATTCTATTCCTCGTAGTACACAGAAACTGCCCTAGAATTTTCCTTGTTGTCTGTTTTTGGATCCTGTTTTGTTGGCAGCGTGGTACAAGCTATAGCTGGCATCCACATCATACAGTGCGAGGCTTTGTGTAAAAATACATGAGAGTGAACGTGGGCAGGGCTGTAGCCTCTGCAGTTGCTCTATTTGTAGCACAGCTCCTTCATCTTTTGTATGTGGTATTTGGACAGACTTTAACAAACCTGGCTTAGGGTCTGGAGTGGCAACCAGCATCATATCAAAGCACTTAGTATATTTTGAAAGGAACTTGCTTATGCAGCAAAAGTTATGTATAGCTAGCTATTTTGTTTGACTGATATAAGTAAAAGGTATTCAGAAAGTATTTAAAAAATCCACAGATTTTTACTCCGTGTCAAAACATAGCATTTAGAAATCTCACCATGAAAGCATATACCCATAAAAGGAGCTCCCTGTTCTGTTTTAGGGGATACCTGTGAGCTGAAGGCCAGTATGATCAGTTGCTTTCGCTCTGTTTAGGTGTTGGAGTACAAGACAGTCCATGGGTAAGGTCTGTTCCCATGGATTGGGTGCAGTGGGTCTACCCTTAGTAATGGGGTGAAGTTCTTCAGGGAAGACAGGTGAAGGGTTTCAGTAGATGTGAGATGTGATAGGTGAAACCCATGCAGCCACCAACTCCATCTCCTGCTAAATCAGATGAAAATGTTTAAGAAATAACCTGGGTTTTCTAATACCTAAGCACTTGACTTGAAATATTAGGGAAAACGAAAGTGTGTTTTTTCCCTCCTAAATGTAAAAAAGCCACTGGAAATAATTTTTAAGCAGGCAAAGTACAGATTCAAAAACATGTATGGCTAATCTGTCACAAACAAGGTATGCTTATTTTCTCATTCCTTTGCTTCAGAGACACTGTTAACTAGTTTGTTTTCTGAGACCATAACACGTAGACACTAAACAAAGAACAGCGGAAAGTAGACGACTAATAGCAGTGATGGCAGAAGCACCACTTAGTTTCTTATTAAATAAAAACTGTTTTGCTTCCAAATTCCGAAGTTGCTATAGTTATTTAATCTAGTTTGCCCAACCTCTCTTTTTAAGACATTTGTTCTCTTCAAGGATGCAAAGGACTTTTTTTTTCTTTCCCAGAACACATTGGTTTAGATAATAACCCCTTTTCTCCATCATTTTTGTTCAACACGTGACATAGAACAGTTTCAGATGGAGGCTTGGCCCTCATTAATTAGAGTTTCAGGAAGCAGAAAAAGGGAGTGCTAAGAGAGTGCCTTCAAATAAATCACGATTAATTGCATGTAGAAATGCTCTGACTTCATTTGAATATGCTTAACAAGTCTTTACAGACTGCCACCGCTTTCTGCTGTTGGAGAGTAAAACTGAGAGTACGTGTAGCATCAATACGTATTTGAATTTACACCTGGTCCTGCTTTCGCTGCTAGAAAGCACAAGCAGTAGTTGTGCTGCAGTCTGCTGCTGGCGACGAGAAGGAGCTCTCGAGGAGATCACACTGAACTCCGAAACTGGACATCTTGTGTGTACAACGCAGGTACAGCTCTTCTTCCCCAGCAATGCAGAGCATCCAAGTCTGTTTTTTGAAGGAGGATTCTGCCTTGTTCACCTCCATTTCCCTGCGGAGTGCTCTTTGCCCTGCGTTCTCTTTAAAAACAAGCCTTTCCCAGTCCCCTACCCATTATGCCAAAGGCTATCACAGTGTTATTTGGCCACGTTTGAGTTTTCCATTGCCCTCAGAGCAGCCTACACAATATGCCTTTGTGTGCCCTTGGACACATTAGTAGTATTTCTGTCTGTGCCCCATCACATTTGGGACTTTGGGGACCTGGACATTTTACAAGGTAAATTCTTTCTTGCTCGTGGCTACCAGTGTGCAGTTCTGCCTTCTCCCGGGTCCTTCCCTCCGAAAGTTACTCTTGCCATATTGGCAAGTGGAAGGTGCTCATTTTGAGGGAGGGAGGGAGGGAGGGAACAAAGGGTGAAAAGAGTAATTTCCACCCTGCAAGCTGCTGTCACTGATGGAATGTAACACGCTTGCTTTATCAGCCATCAGTTAAGTTATTGCACCACTTTACAGTTTGTCATCTTCATCAACGTGTTCAGCATTCGGTGATGAAGGTTCACTTGGGAGAGGAGATTGCAATTTGTTGAGATGTGCTAGCGTGAAACCCTCATCAAAAAGTGGCAGCAGAAGAGCCCAGCTCCTCAGCCTCAGTAGAAGAAAATGCCTCCAGAGGACAGTTCTCTGGCTTTGGCTTTAACCAAGGTCTGTGGTTAAGTCGCAAAGGACAGCTTCCTTATGCAGTTTTGTCATGCTTCACAACTAAGGAAAGAGAAAAGCTCTCACCTTAGCAACTTGATGTTGCCAAGAACCAAGAAGCCCTGGATTCTCTGTAGTTGTGGTGTTGCTGCCAACTTGCAGTCTCATTTGGGGGCTTTACGTTTAATCGCTCTGTGCCTTTTTTTCCTTTTTTTCTTAAGCTGTGAGGTTTAAATCCGCTCCCATTGTATGGGGGAAGGCTTCTTGCGGGAGTCAGCTGGGTGGCACTTTTCATGCTCCGTTCTGAGCAATGAAGCTTAAAGATCTGCTAGTTTTATGCTGAAGAAGATGCCTTCTTCTTGAAATCAGTAACAGCCAGGTACTGTGAACCCACTGCTTATCAGGGGTGTCAAGCCATCTGTCCTGAAAACCAATTCCAGTTAACTTCTATAAATTTGATCTGTGCCTTTGATGGTATTTTTCATGTCCTGTCTTCTGAAGAAAGTAAAGGCAAAGGCGATGCTTTAATCTGTTATCAGCTCCATTGATTCCTGTTACTTTTTTTTTTTTTTTTTTTCAGTTTTTGGTGTTGGTAAAAAAATCAGGGCCTGTTATAATCTGTTATTAACAGATTATCATCTGGGAGAAGGAGCAGCAGGATGATAACCAGCATCTGGAAAAGAAATGGAGAAGCCAAGGAACATGGGAAAAACCTACAGGTTGATGGTTGGGTTAGGAAGATACAGGAGGTAGGAGCTAGAACATCAGTAAAGTGTATATGGGATAGCTGAAAATGGGAAGGAGTGAGAGTGGAAAGCCAGCGTATCAGAAGGTGCTGGCAGTGGGCTGAGGACCAAGAGGTTCCTTAGTTGTGTATAATACTTTAGCAGTGTAAAAGACTGAAGTTTATTCTTCTTGATGGGCTAATAAGAGCTCAGGCTTTTATATCTTACCTCTCTGGGAGCAGAGCGGCTGCAGAGTGGAGAATTCTGCCACAGCAGACATAAGCCAGTTGTTGGAAAGGTCTTGTCTTCTGTCCCTCTTACGCAGTCACAGGAGCTGTAAAGCAATGGGAACGTTCAGAGATGTACAAACTCCTGCCCTAACCCTTGTCCCATCCCACGCTTTTGAGTTTTCTTAACCATATCCAGCTAATGCTCCAGCAGCAAAATGCAAATACTGTCATCCTTGCTGCTGGGAAAAGTAATGGTATTTTGAAGTGTGTTTTAAAGCAATCCAATGGTAAGGCACTTCAGGGTAAAGATTTAAGTTTTAGTTTGACTGTTTAGATTTCCAGTTTATTCCTCCCTCTCTTCCTCAGCTGTGCTTGTGCAGGTTGTCTTTTTCAGAAGAAATAATGTCCAGTTCTTTTGCTCTTTCCTTATTTTTTCTTAAATTAACAAACAATCTTGCTAGAAATATATTTTGATAGGAAAAGGTTATTTTTCTTGGAATTCTCGTGATATCTGAGACTAAGTTATCTCACTAGCAATTAAATAGGTTTATTTTTCATAGCCATATTGTAGGGGTTTTTGTGCCATACATACATGTCCTTCCAACCTTTCTCATCTAGCAACTTTTAATGAAATCCAGCTTAATTTAATTTTAGTTGCAAGTTTTTGCATTATTATTCTTACTTCTTTCCAAAAGAAAGGCAAATTACAGAAACAACCCTTGTGAGATACAAACTCGTAGATGATGATATCAATTTGCTTTTCACAGTTAGGCACAATAAATTGCTTTTCATTGCAGGTGGAATTTGCTGCACTGACATGTTTCCTCCTCCACAGAACACAGTTGGTTTCAGAGACAGGGATAAAGAGCTTGCAGTCATTAAACTGAAGCAGCATCTAACTTTTTATTTAACCTAATATTTATCTGCTTGTTAAGCTACATAGTAAGCTGTATGGACAGCTTATTTTCCAATTGTATTTTAATTTCCTGCTACCTGTGAGGAATTTGCACTTAACTTTGTGATGAGCTTCCCCAGGGAACATTACAGTCCAAATAAAAAAAGAGCCCAGAATCCTACAGGCCATGCTTTTTCAAAATTCCTCATGTGAAAAAATAGGAGAGCTTTCCTGTGTAGGGAATGAGGAAGGAAATCTCTCAAGTGGACTACATTTTTGACAAAGCAGATTTTATTTTTTATGGCCTGATTCAGTATTAGATTACTGCAGCCTCATTCCATCTTAATTTCATCAATCAGTGGAGTTATTTCAGCATAAACCTGGCACAGGGGATGGCAGAGTTAGCCTCTCTGTGTGTAATTATTCTCTAGTCTGCAAGGGTAAAAAGCACCTTCTGGAGGCCAGCAGCTCTGCCCTATTAAATCTGCTGCAAATGTGATCTGAGGCATTGAACGCTTTGAACTCCAAGTACTTAAAACAAAACTTTGAAAGCAATTTTTGTTACTGCAAATACACCAAGAATTTGTAACAAGAAAAAGGAACTAATGCCCTTACCCTGTAATGAGCCCCACGGAGGCAAATCTTGCATTCCTATTTACTCGGAAGGCAGTGAGTTTGCCTGCCTCTTGGTGAGAGGTATACAAGAGTGGGCCGTACCAGAAAAATGCAGTTATTATTAATTAGCCTGTCCTAACCTGCAATAAAAAACATATTGTCTGAGATGAGTTCATTGTGGTCTCTTCTCTGATGCCATGCTTTTACTGACCACTCTTTGTCTGTATGTAAAAAGGGAGAAGACGGAGCGATGTGCAGTAAGTGTTCACTATTTGTGTCTGACAGTAGAGGTCTGCTTAAGACGGGAAGGTTGCTTGTCATTCAGGTTATGGAGTTACAGCCTGCATAATCAAGTGCTTTAAAATCCAGCATTTTAAATGGCCAAATCAGTTCTTGCCCTTAGAGGCATTTCAGGACATGCAGCTGCAGTGTACATATTTGTAAGATTCAACATCTAATTTATGCCTTAGAAACCTCATGTGATTCCCATGCTGGTGCTGAAGTCTTGTCTGCGTTTCACAACCGTATCTGTTAAGGTCAGAGCTATCAAATCTGGTTAGTCCTGGCCTGATTTCCAGAGCAGGCAGGTCACCTGCAACCTTCTGCTTCATTTTAATGGGCCTCTGGGTGCACACAGCACTGCCGTGCAGGAGGCCAGCTGTGTAAGTACTGAAGTATGGATTGGCACCTAATTTAGTGTGTCCAGGGCTGAAAATGTTGGCTTAGTGTTATCTCTCCCTGGAATTCTCATTCTGTGTATTCTCTGTATTTGAGACAGGAGCTGTCATTCAGTGAATTCCAGTACAGAAGCCAAGTAGGTCAGTGCCTTTAGGTACTACCGTACATGATATATTCACCCATGGCTGAGTTATCACCCTCTGTTGAATTTTAATGTAGGTGTTTTTGCTGAAACATTTTGCTGGGGCTCTGCTTGGGTTATGCTAGTCCTGAGAGGGCTGCTTGGCCCCTGGATGAGCAAAGGTGGTAGAGCAAGCTCCATCTCTTTAACAGGTTCCTATAAGGGAGCCTGGGAGCCTTTCCCATCAGGGGCAAGGGAGTTGCCCCCTCCTGAAGATTTGAACCAGAAGGGACACAATGGCGAAAGCAGCCAGAAGACAGACTCTGGACCCAAACTGCATATAGATCTACTCTGCTTTAACCTGATTTGTTGTTTGGTCCAGTTTTCTGCTCTTCTCTGAGCCTCTTTTGGTCAACTTCACTTTTAACTGTCTCATCTTTATCCTCTTTTGGTCAGACCTTCACTCACTGTCCTTCCATTCAGCTGATGTTTTCCTCGCTGAGTGCAGAGCCTCACACTTCACATCCCAACCAGCTGCAGGGGAGCAGAAGACCCAAAGGCTGTCCATTCGTGCAGCTTCCACTGAGACACGGTAGCTTGCTGCCTGCATGCTCCAGGTCTGTTTCAAGGCAGAGGAAACTAAAATAGCTTAAAATACTTCTTGCCATTGAAGGTGAACATGTGACTGCCTTAAACTACACTGCCACCAAAAGCTTACAGAAATAACATGTGGTCTGCTGCCATCTGCTTACACCTCTTTCCTCCACCTTTCGGTGCTTTTGTCACTTCAGGCTGCTCTGAGCTCTTCAAACCAAAGACCGTCTTCTCTGTCTTTGCAAAGGGCATGCTGCTGTGGCACCTTCTCCACCCTGTCTTTGCTTTGCTCTCCATTTGCACTGTAATACAAATAATAGTAATAGAGTTGATAGTTTTATAATGTAGTCTTAATGAGGATGTGGCTTGAAGCAAAGAGGAGTTTCATTTTGTGGTATGTGCCCAGTTGTAACTCATCCCTAACATGAATTTGTTGATAACACTCAGATCTCAGGTATTGATCGATGATGTAATTGTCATCCTGTAGTAGGATAGATGATGTAATTCTTACCCAATGACTGAAGACAGTGACCTTGAGACAGGTCAGATGGTTGAGCAGCATAGATGGGTCACTTATTAGAAAGTGCCCTTGTTTTAAAACTAAACTGTCACCTGTTAATTATTGGGGAGGAATAACTATAACAAAATGCCAGCATGTCGCAAAAGATAGAGCATTTACTGACTTTTACCAGCAGTTACATACTCTTGTTTTCACAGGTGACTTTTGATGGGTTTGCTGCTCTGTTGCTTTGGCCATCATTTCAATTTATATTCGGGTAGCATAAAAGCTGACTTCTGTGAGCCCAAGGAAAACATTTGTTTCTGGTAATAAATCACACATTAAAAAAAACAAAGTAGAGATGAATGTGATCTGAGAAATTCTCGTAGGTGGGAGGAAAATATATGGCACAGTTTTGCCAGTGAGATGGCTTCAATATACATTTGAATAACAGGTATCATCATATTTCATTTGTATACCTAATAAAAGAAAAAAGTGGTAAGCATTAACCAGCTTTTGCTTTTACGTAAACAGTTGGCAGAACTCAAGAAAAGTCATGGAGAAAAAAAGAAATAAACCTATTTGCTGTGATTTGTTAGTAAAATGGTTGAGAAAAAGACATATTTTTATCTCAGTGGAAAGAGGCTCTGAGAGACCCCAGTGAAAGCATAAGAAGCATTCAGTTATGAGAAGTATGGATCCTGAAAAGAAACGGAGAGGTTTGGAAAGACAAATGGTTGAAGATCTATTTTTGGTTCTAGTGTTGGTATTTTCTTAACTACTGATGCATTTCTGGCCTAGAATTTGCTGTTTCAGGTCAGAGTTCTTTGGAATTTTTTGTCTCTCTCCTTGGTAAACTGGTGCATTTGCAATGTAGGTATTAAACTGAGGAACTTGGAAGAGACTTCTCTTCAAGAAGATCCTTACAGAAAGTAGTGGAAGAAGTTAATAATTCGCATGAATTTGTTACCTAATGAAGACTACAAAAGAGTGACTAAGAGTCTGACTAATTAATTACTGAAATTAATTGATCTTGGGAAATCATATATACATAGATCAGTCGGATTCTGTATTTTCCAGTTTTCTTTGGCACAGAAGTTTCTCCAGGAGCTTGTTTGACAGTAATTAATATTATGAGCAAGTATTTATTTTTCTGAGTTCAATGAACATGTGCTTTGCATTGTTGAAATACATTTCCCTGTTTTGTGGACTTTTCAGGTCTTGTTTTCCTACTGTATTTGCTTATGGGTAATGTTACTTAATGTCTAGGGACTCCTAACATGTAAGATATTATAGTCTGTTAAAAGCAGTTAAGATGTTAAAGTCTGTTCAGTTCTTTATGTGCAAAGGCTCTTATGCTTGGAAATCCTTCATGCCGTGCCTTAGTGAGAATTTCAGGTTTCAGGGGGAAGAAATAAGAACTTTGGATGTGGTCCTTCTACAGTATTTCTTTTCTAAGTGTGCAATAAATCTAGATGTGGATAATTGAAATTGTGAGAAAATCATGAAAACAAGGAAATTAATCCTGTCATGCCAAAGGAAACATAAAATCTCTCACACACACTCTCTGCCTCAGGGATTAAGCATGTGTCTTCATTTTTAAGCAAACTTCTGTAGCAGGGTGCAACCACTTCAAAAATTAAGTTTCTTTGGCAGGCGGAGGCTCTGCTTGTGTGGGGAATTGTTCTTCGCTGAGCTGTGAGCCTGACGCCTGAGTGCTCTGCTCTCCTTCTTGGTTTCCTTCGCACAGCTTCGTATGAGGTAGGCAACTGCTCTTACCCCTTTTGCAGATGAGGTACAGAAAGACTGAAGGACACGCTCATAAAACCTCTGTGGTGTTGAGGTTTGACTTCTTTAGTTTCCCAAATCCTGGGCAACTTTTCTATCCTGTAGGTTACTCTTGCTTGAATCCTTCCCTAGTGTTTTTCTGTTTGGTGCCAGTGTCGTTCTGTTGCTCGCTCTGCTCCCGTTTTTCCAGCCTGGTCACAGCTCAGCTACCTCAGCTAACTGGCATCCATGACTAGGAGGGTTTATGCATTCAGAGACAGTGGCAAGTCACTGAACATTTTCTGCCTCTAGAGTACTGCTTTAGAGAGTGAAATTTGCTCCAGGGCTGTGTATGAATTCTTAAAGTCCAATCTGCTAACTTGCAGCACACCCTCTGGATTTCACTTCTGCACTTGGTTGATTTGCTTTGTTGTTTCAAAACAAAATGGAATGACAGTACTTGTCCATGAAGCTTCCACTTAGGCAAATTCCTTTTTATTTTCTCCTTCTTCCTCGGTCAGCTACTGCCTCACCTTCCAACTTTAGTTAGCATTTGTCAGGAGACTCAGGACCTTCAGATGACCCTTTACATTAACCATTTCTCTCTCTTTGCTTGCTCTTTTGGATGCTTTTTCCCAAATGCTCATTCCTACTCCCAGAAACCTCCCTTTTCTTCAGAGACCTTTGCTCTCCTGCCCTGCACATGTCTCAGGCATGCTGGGTAGGCTGTCCCTTGAGACTTTGCATTCCAAATTTACGAATGTTTTACGGTATCTGTTGTGGCAAGTCTGTAGGCATCTGAACCTTAAATAATTGTGTTTTGTAAGTGCAAGTTACTATAGCTCCTCAACCTAGGAAAACTCATGTGAGCTTGTACCAAAGCACTGTCTGGTGAATGATGGTGATGGAAATCTTCCTCGCACCCCTTGATAGTCTCTGTTTCTTTCATACTGCGCTTAGGAAGGTGGGTCTCTCAAATTGAAACATGTATCCTCTGCTTCCTAACCTTCTTCACAAAGCTGTAAAGAGGCCTGGACACAGTCCAGGAAGTTCTGGATTATTTTCTTGCCCTGAATTTCTTCACTAGTCAGTGAGGTTTTTTCCACATCTGTTTGCTGCTCTGCTAGCCAAAGTGGAACATTGCAGGGACTTGCTGCGTAGTCTAGAGACTGATGAATTGTCAGGATGAGGGAGCTGTATATCTGATTTTCCTGGAAGACTCAAAGGAAAATCAGGATGATTTTGAGGACATGGAGGGGTGAGTTGTTATTACTTACCTGCCTTAACTATTGTTTTAAGTGCCTGACACTGGGATGTAGGCAGGGTATCCAAAACTTATGTGAGTCAGAACTAATAACAGTATGCCCCGTGAAATGAAAGTCAGGCCATACATGTCTGTGTCTTGCCTTGTGATCTGAACAGTTACTCTTTTTCAGGAAATAAGCTTATCTCTCTACTTGGTTTGCTCTTCCTTGCAGCAGTTCGGCTTGGAAGCAAAAGGATTTGGGTTGAACCCATTACTCAGCCTGGCACTGGTGCCAAGTTGCATCTACATTCCCTTGTACTTCATTACTCTTTTCTAATCAGTATAAGTTCACTAAGTGGAGGAATACAGCTCTCCAGCTAGAGACCTCACTGTGAAATTATAGAGTAGAACACTGGTTTGGCTTAGTTTCATTTGATCTCCAGTTGGAGGAAGGTTTCCTTTTTCCTTGCTCCGTCTTTGGTCTTGTCTTACTCTATAGAGTTACCAGGATAGCCTGGTAACATGCACTACATGCATTTTAGTTCTTCCCCTGTATATTTACCTGTCCAGTGGAGGAAAAAGTTCAGGTTAGTCCACATAATAGACCCATATAATGGGTGAATATAGAAGACATTATTGTTTGCAGAACTTGCTTGTTTGATTCAGATAGGTGAGAGCCAGGAAGTCCAACTCAATACAGTAGTCAGCAACTTAAAGCTGTGTCTAGATGGGATAAAAAATACATAGGCTGATGATTTCTCATCGTGATTCCACAGATACGGCAGTAATGCTTCATACTTGCCCAGTGTAGATGTCACTTATTAAGGGCAGTAAAAGGTATTTCTACACTTACCACTAGAAATAGGTGGGGTTTGTGATGTTTGAAAATACGTGAACAGGATAGAAATGTGTGTCATATTGTACGATGGGGCTTAGATCCCTGACTTTTGTCTTAAGGGGCTTTTGGAAAGTCTCAGCAGTACTTTAAGTCCCTTTGAAGACCTGTTCCCAGCATCCTGGTTTCCCCTGGAGGGCCTGAGAGATCAGTCCATGTGTAGCTCAGCTCCACCACTGTGTTTGGAGGTTGCCTGCCTGCTGCTTTTCATGGCTTTTCCTTCGGCTTCTTAAATCACTCCAACTAAACATGCTTTGCATCCTGTAGCAGGGAAAAGGATATGTAGTAAGCACCAAGGCTTGTAAGTGAAGTTTGTCCTGATAGGAAGGTCCCATCCAGCAAAGGGAAAGATTCCATGTAAAGTGGGACTTGGTTTAGGTTTTTCTTCCTTCTTCTGCTTGTACTTATTTCTTGTAATCTAAGACGTCTAGCATCAGTCTTGAAAGGATGATCTGCAAAGCACAAAGCTGGAATGATCCATGTGTACGTGGATCTACCTGTGTACATCTCTTTCAATAAAATTGTAAAGTTAGGCGTTTTGCCTCTATTTCAGTATGTGAGGAGAAAGTGACTTTACAACTCCTCTCCGTTATGCCATAAAAGTAGATGGTAGTCACCTTTGGGGGAAGAATGCTTCTTGCCCCATTGCTCTCTTCTTCTGAGGCCTGGTAGCAGCGGTGGTCCCCTCTGCAGGCGGTTCAGGAGTGCAACTGGCACCCCAGAAAATGAAAAACACGAGTCATTTGCATAGCACATCAGAACCCAGCACACCCGCCTGCCGGAGCAAAGACCACAAACTTTCACATTTGAGTCATCTGCTGAAAAGCTACATATTTTTATGAAGAAAGAGCTAAATGTTTGTTTTAAAGTAATTTTATTTGCTTACTTGAAGCTGAATCATCTGACTCTTAGATGTTGAAGGTTATGTATCAACAGGATTTTCTTGCTATCTTTCTGAGTCTGCTGAACTACAACGATCAGAATTTGACCTTTCTTCCAGTCATAAGAACAATTGTTTGATTCTAGTGTGAATATCAATGTTTGTGTCTATAGAAACCAATCAACACTTCCTCCTAATTTTTGTAATAGGCTGTGACTGCGACACTTGGATTTCCTGTCTCTTGCATATCTGAATCAAAAAATCTCTGCACACAAAGATGTCTTGTCTTTTGCATTCACCATCTATTGCCTCGTTAATAGGCATCATCTTTATTGCAGTCTGTATTTCTCCTGGTGAGATATGTCCAGACATCACTGAAGCCTATAATCTTCTTTCATTTTTATTCCACATTGTGGATTTGTTTAAGAGACTTTCTCAGTAATGACCGTAGGAAATAGCAAGTAATGTAAGAAAAGCTGGTTGAACTGCCTACAATCAGCATTGCACAACATTCAGTATTTTTCCAGGATAACCTTTTAAAGTGACATTTTTCCAAACTCAGTGTCAGTTTCATGTTGTGGTTTGGTTTGGTTTTTTTTCTTCCTTTTCACATTTTGGCATGAATGATGCAGGTTGTCTTGAAAACAAGATACAAACCTCCACATTTTTATACCTTTCTAAAAAATAAGCCAGCTGTTTCACTGAGTAGCTGTGTAGCACCTTCACTTTTGGGGGTGGATATTTGAAATTTGTCTGTAGAGTTGCCCTGGTATTAAGGATCTCCCTTCTCATTTGCAGGAAAAAATGTCTGTAATCAGTTTATAAACTCTGAAATGTCTCATTTTGTATCTACACAGCAGGAGCTTGTTAGGTAGCACTGCACTGAGCATACTGTATTTTAAAGCTGAAGGATTTCTTTTGGTATTGCTACATCTCTCTCCCCAGAAGTGTTGTGGTCCTAGGCACAGGAAGCGAAAGGAAGGTGATTGTCCTCCCATGTTTTCAGCAAAGCTGTTGGTTTCCCAGACAGGGTGGAACAGAAGGACAGGATCGAGAGAGAACACAAGTGATGGGAGAACTTGGGGCTGTCTGAACAAGGAGATGAGGGTGGTTATGGCTGCAAGCACCAAGTGTGAGGACAACACTTTGGAACTGGTGTGACTGTCAGGGGTAGATTGTGTAATGGGACTGAGATTAAGATGAGGACTCAGGAGCAGACTGGGGTAGAGTCTGAGGAGGGAAGCAGCAGGAAGAAAACCATAGAAGAGAAGGTCAGGGGGAAATCTCTAGTCTGTACATTGGGATGGAGTTTGTGATTCCTGAGGCTGCAGTTGGATGCTGCTTGTCCTGTCTGGTAAGAAGATAACAAGACTGTTCCACCTCCAGTTATTTGTTATACTCCAAGTGCTCGATACAGCCCTGGAGCCAAACTGAGACAGCAGACTGAATTATGCAGGTGCTGTACCTCTGCTTCAGTGCAAAAACCCTGGTGTGAAACCAAACACTTTAGCTTAAAATGCTGCCAAGTCTGTACGAAATGTCTTAAGTTTGCACTGAAGTGGATGAGGAGCATTCATGCAGTTTGTTCAAGCAAGCTCCGTGGTGGTGGAACAATCTCCAACAAGAGGATGCAACAAGTATCTTGCTGGTGGTAGTACCTCATGTGGACGCATTTATTTTCACCTGTTCCTATACATTAGTCTTGCTGTCCCTGTGCTGTTGGTATATATCTGTGAGTTCAAATTTTGTGTCTTAAACTTGCAGTTTTGGTTCACTTGAAGTTCAGTTATTCGTTCCCGCTTGCAATTATCTCAGTGTCTCCGATGGCAGAGGTTGCTTTGTTTGCGTTTAAAAGTTTGAGTCCCGGGAATGATTTTGACCTGTAGCTATGTGCAGATGTCCCCTTTTGGGTCTGCCTGTGTCAGCACAAGCTTTCATCTGCTCGCCACACCTCCCCTTGGAAATGACCCTCTTCGGCCTGCTCTGGGGAGGAGTGAGCGCTCCCCAGCTGGTCGGAATCAAAACTGGGTTAGCATAAAAGAGCGTAAAGAGTAGCTTGTAGCCACTCCAGTTTATTTTCACCGTAATGGATTACAAAATGCTTTTACACCAGACTGCTAGCACTTCTGAAGGGAGACAGTCATCACAGGAGAGGCAGCTGGTGCCAAGCAGGTGTGTGGGAGGGAAAACTCATCAAGTGGACTAGTTGGGTTTGGAAGAGACCTTTGTCCACAACCTCAGTCTCTCTGGGTCTCAGTTCTGCCTGTGTGATGGGGAAAAAAAACCTTCTCACTGGGGTGTTGCAAACATGCACTAATTTTAGTATATCAGGCAGATCAAGTAATATGGTGACAGCCAGAAAATAACCTATAAGGAAATAGCTTTTTCTGTCTTGAAAGCATGAGGTTTAGGACCATTTTTAATAGTGAGAATGAAGCAAACTCCTGAGTGTTGCTTATTCAGTAACACCAGCTCTACTATATCATGAATGGCATCATTTCCTGTAGAAAAAAAACCCATGTGATTATAAAATTAAGAAAGAAGATGAAATGTTGCACAATTGGCTGTATTTCTGCTATTTCCTTGTCTCATACTTCTTCACTTCACTTTTTTGACATGTTTGTATGTGTAATGAACTATTTGTGACCAAGTTTGCAGTTGCTCAGTACTTTCTGTCCAAAGATGTTAAGCAGTTTAAAGAGGACTTAAAGGCCATTAAAGCATCTTACACTTCTGCCAGTATGCTTCTTTAAGCACGTGTCTGTCTCCAAAGTGCTTACCTCTTCTTGTTAAAAATGATTGCAACTTTAATTTAAGGAGATAAGAGGATAAATGTTTTTTCTAACTTAACGTCTTCTAAATCTGATAGAAAATCATGTCATTTTTTGCATGTCTCTCTGATAAATCAATTTATTTCTCTGAAAGTCCTTGCATAGCAACAGGTGAGTGAGAGGTACACAAAAAATACAGCTATGAAACCACAGATGTTGTCAGTGAGGAAATAAGAGCTGGCTTAACACTCATAACTAGGTTTAAATAATTTTGAAAATGACACTATTTTAAATATCCCTGTCTCTTACTTGCACTGTGTTCAAGGAGTTGGGTGTCTTGCTGCGTAACAGAGAAAACAGACACACCAGTAAGTAAAAAAAATAAAATTACCAGAATACCTGTCGGTGACTTTCTGTGGTGTTTAGTGTGCATCACTCCAGATGATTTCATTTAGAGTTATGAGTGTTCAGCAACTCTGAAAAGCAATCATGCAGAGTCTAAGGCGCGGAAACAACTTGGCATGTGAGAAAACGTTGGTTTTAGCAAGCGTGTTTGCCACAGAGCAAACTGTGTGTGAGCTCCCCGCATAGGAGCGACCCCTTGGTAGCTGCCCTTGTGTGAGCCCTTACACCGGGGTGCCTTGTGGTAAACAAGAGGTGGAACAGCAGCCCCCCTGGCCTGGAAGGAGTTGCCCCCCTCTCTGCCTTTGCTCAGGGCTGAGGTCCTGTGTTGGGGCAGCTCTTGCAGAGCCCTGCCAGGGTATGCCCTGCTGTGCACCCACTGCCGTGTTTGTCAGCCCCTCTCACTGCTCTTGCTCTGGCTTCATTAGGTCATTTCTGTCTGTATTATGGCTAGAATAAGCACAGCGATGGGAAACGGCTTTGGCTTTGTTTTTTTATCTCGAGGAGGTAAAGATGTTGTGCCTTGTCCAGGCAGTCTGATGTTTGAACAGTGTTGGGGTGTTTGTTGCTGGGGCCGGGGTGTTCTGTAGTTTGGCTATGCTACTGTTCCTTTTATTTTTTTCAGCCAGGGGCATATCACAGATCTATTTTTTGATCAGATAGCATTCCTGTACTATAATAATTCAGAAGCAGTATTCACACACTAGTTGTGCGAAATACCTGTTGCTCACTTCTGTACTTGTGCCTCTTGCCCTTGCCTTCCATTAGGTACAGCTGACCCTGTGCAAGTTGTAAATTCCATGGAGCAGGCACCGTCTCCTAATGTGTGTTTGTATAGTGCATAGCACAGCAGGACCCAGGTTTTGTTGCCGTTTCTGGACACGCTGTAATGTAAGAAGGGTACTCCGTCTTGCTGAGTAATTAGAATAGTTCACACTAGCTGAACTTGCAGAGTTTCCTGGGTGTGGGCTGGTGAGGAAAGGGATTTTTCTTTCCAGGCTGAGAGGGGGCTTTGCAAATGTTCCACAAGTCACAGCGGCAGCTGGCTGTTCGGGTGCTGGACAAAGACATAATTTGGAAATAGCTCCAAAGTTGGCCCTTCACGTACCAGTGCTCCCAGATGAGTTAAGGGGGGGGAGTTCACACCTCTCGCGGTGCCGTTGTTTCAGTCTGCCAGGCTGCAGACTCAGCGAGGGCGCAGCATGCAGGTTTTCATAGTGAGAGCTTTTGTCGCTCCCAGAAGTGCTAGAAACTTAATTGCTTTCAAAGGCAAGCTCGGAATCTGGAGGACCCAGTACAACCTGCTGAGAGAACATAAATCATGAGATACTATCAGGTTTCTGTGCTGGGGCTTGCATGGAGTGAGTTTGCTTTGTGAGCGAATGCCTTTGGAATACACTGGTATGTGGGTTTTTTTGTCGATTCTTAGACATAGCAGTAATTGTTGTTGGCTTTGTTAATAGGCATCTATGTTCTGTTCTGTAGTTACTGTTCATGTTTTCCAAAAAGTGTGCAGACAAAAAGAAATATTTGTTCTGCATTGAAATCGTGAAAGCATTTCTGCACTTAAATAGATTGACGGCTTTGGTCCAGGTGGTTCCCAGCCATTGTCCATTTGAACAGGCACAGAGAGAGAGCTGGCCGGTTGTCTTTTGACCATTGTTGTTTATCTTCAGTTAGAGACATTACTTAAAGTGCCAGTTATTTACTTGTTCCTTTTTTACATGTGTTTGCCAGCCGCCTTTGTACCTAGCCAAATGAACCGTAGTGCTAACTGAGAAAAAACTGCCCTTTGTAGATAAGGAATAGCATTTCCAAATGTCCTTATATAACATGGTTCACTAATTTTATTTTCCAAAGTAGCTCTTGTGAAAATCTGTGGAGGTGGTCTTTAAGTTGGTCTGGGGTGTTAGCGGCATTTTTATCCACAATCAAGTTTTAAATGTAGTTTCCCCCATCTCCTTAAATGCTTAGTTTATAGGCTGTCCATTGATAAGAATACTCTTTTGGTATATTCTGCATGGAAACTAAGGCGGGAAAAGGTTTTAAGGTGAGCCAGCCAAATAATCTAGGGTCTTTTGATCAGTTTCCATTAGTATTAAACCAGTCATCTGCCCTATTAGGTAGTGTTTGAAAGGAAGTTCAGTGTTTAAAGAAGATAGACATACCAGTTGACAGTTAATATGTCTTCTCAAGTCACCAGCAGAAGCCTCATTGAACTTTCTTGGCAGAGATGCCTTCTGCAAAGGGTTCCTAAAACACCTCCCCAGCTATTGGACTAGTTTCTGAAATGCTCTGGCACTGCAGCGGGTCTGGTGCCAGGGCTGGACACTTGGTCCAGCTCCAGTTGGAGCTGAGGAAGGGTTGAGTTTTAGGACCTCTAGGATGCCTTTGTGTCTAGAACGAACTGAGCACTGGAATCAGGTGCCATCCAGACTGTGGTGTATTCCTAGAAATTGATGAATATGCTGTTTTAATTTGGGAAGCTTATATAGCTGAAGTTATGGAGATATTAGCGCTTTGAAGCGAGAGATCTGCAACTCTTGAGATTGCCTGGCACACAGATGAGCGAAGATCTAAATTGCTTTGAGGTGCTGACAGTTGTCCCAGCTTTGTGCAGACACACCTTTGCCAGTACTGACAAAACTCGAATACCAGTTTCTCATCACTGTGCTCTCCTTGGCTGGTGTACAGCTTAAAACCGCACTATACCTCCAGAACTTTAGCACAGAAAACGGAAACAAGGGGTCAACAGCAACAGTATTCTTATCAAATGGTTGGTTTAAAATGCTTTGAGTATTCTAAAAAAGAAATTTGATCCTTTATTTGAAAATTGGACATTTAATGCATTACATCACTCTTATCCCAGGCCACTCTACTGAAGTTGCACTGAATACAAGAACAGACTTTGGTCCATGATGAGGACAGTAGCAAGTGGAGGAAAAACATTATTTTCTTTTTACAACAGTGAGTTCCTCCAAACATAAGAGATGACTGAAAAGTCTGTTTTCGAAACAGTTCCGACCCTAAATGCAAATAAAACTTCTGTGATTTCAGCTTTTGCTGGAAGTCTTGTTCATCTGTGTGACAAAGCTCTGGCATATTAATACCAAGTGCTTCCTAAAGAAACTCATATGAAATCTAGGGTAGGTCACAAGTGAAAAGGGGTTGAGACTCTCTCTAATCCACATCATGGTCCACCATGTATTTCAGTACAACTGTCAGTAACAGCCTACCTGCTATAAAATTTTCACATTAAGATAGAGTGTATTGACAGATTTCAATGTATTTAGTCCCCTCAGGCTAGAGATCCACATGGTGGTTGTTGCTGACTGCTTCTGTGAGCCCCTGCCTACAACTATGGAGTTGGAAATGAACAAGCAAACTCTGGCTGATACCCTTGGCATTGCAATGTGGATATATTAACTTTACTCATTTGTCAGGCAAAAAGTGTCACAATTAGGCACTCCAGTAGCAAAACTATCAGTGTTCTCGGCTGCTGTTAGCACTGCATTTAGTTTTGTTACTTTTGCCATCTGCTAATTAAGCATTGCACACTAGAGGAGTGGGAGATGGCACTGGCTTCAGGTCACTTTCAGAAGAGCTGAGTGGATTCTTTGATTTGCTGTGATCAAATATCCTGATTGCCACAGCCTAGCTCGAGTTCCCTTTTTGACTTGGTGACTGAAGTTTCTTATGAATTCTTCTAGTAGAATGGCATGCAACCTTCTTGAATTAAAAATTACGGCAGCTCTGCTCCCTGAGTGCTGCAGTGGTGGCACAGCAGCAATACTGACCGAAGTCTCTCCTGTGGGTGCATCTGTGCTGCCTTTATCTGTTCGGTGGATTGGACTAGATGATCTATCGAGGTCCCTTCCAATCTCTAACATTCTGTGATTCTGTGTGCTGGACATTACCTCTACATCTGCTGGAAGGGCAGCAAGGCAAGCCTTACAGCACGCATTCCGCACAACCAAGGCCTTTGTCAGCTGGGATATTCTTTTCCTCTGGCTCCTCTCTTATCTTTCTCTTGTAACATGCAAGATGCTCTGATGATCTGGTGACACTTTTTTTTTAAGCCTGTGACCTGTTTTTTTACCATTGTAGTCTCTGAACTGGTTTGTCAGTTCTGGGTTGCATTGTGGCTCACCCCAGATAGATGGTTGTCTCCCTTTTTCATCAAGCACTAAGCTCATGGGCATTGATCAGTAAAAAACTTCAATGAAAAGGTAAACTTGCCTTGCTGCTATAACAGTTCTCAGTCTTCAGAAAAGCCAGTAGATGGGGTGTGTGCAATTCCTGTGCAAAATCACTGCACTTCTCAACCCAAACAATCAGCTTTCATTTTTACATATTAGTTGCAGGGAGTCTTTTTTTTTTGCTGTTAGAGATGGCCCTCCATGCGAAAAGTTAAACTGTCCTGGGTGGAGGCACCCAGAAGTCTTTATTGATCCTTATGCATGAAACACTCCAACTTACAAACTAATGTGTACCTTGCAACACAGGTCTTTGAAATCTAGATATAAATTTTGTATCATAAGCTTTTTTTTTTTTTTTTTTTTTTAAATTTAACTAGTTATGAACTAGGAAAGTACTGGATAACCAAAAATAGGCTGGGTTACCCCAGACTTCTGCTTAACTTTGAGGTAGCAGTACTAGGTAGAGATGCCATAGGTCCAACTACAAAATACACTTCCTCTTTTTGTGTCTCCAAGTTCAGCATTTAAGAGTAAATGTCTATTTGTATGCATAATTCTGTTGATTGTAGATGTGAAAACTGAATTTGCTAGCAGTGTAAAATAAAATATTTTGCTGCTGTTAACAATGTTCATAATGCTAATGTAAATAGTAATGATAATACAAACTGTAGAAAGGGTTGCTTGTCACATCCTGGGCTAGATTTCATGCCTATAGGTCAGCTATGGTAGACTTGAAATAGGAAAGAATCTAAAAAAGAAGATGAGTTGGTTTGGGACAAGTGGGTCCGGGACAAGTGGGTCCCTGAGTTGTCTTCCTGCTGGGAGGAGCAGAGCATGAGCCAACATGGCAATAAGCTGGTCCAAGGTCATTTATGCCATTCAAAATAAAACTGGCTAGAGATGGAGTTCTGTTAGGTAGGTGCTAACTGCTTAGACCTGATTTGTGATGGAGAGACCTTCAGATGATTTGGTCATAATTAACCAAGGGAACTCTACTAAAACACAGTTCATGTCTGACATGTATCGACGTGTCTTGCCAAAAAAATAAGTTAAAATTAGAATACAGTATCAGACTTCAGTTATCTTCTGAGAAGAAGAGTAAATGCTGATGGCCAAGATTTACAGCTGAAGATTCTCAAGAGATTTTGGGAAGAAATTATGTGCATACACTCTCCTCCAAGCTACTAATGAAGTTGCGGGAATGTAAAAATTTTCAAACAGCAGAGTAGCCTCAGTTAATTCCAAATAAAAGTTTAATAGTGGAGTATGAGTGAGTCCTGAGGGCACCGGTCGTGACTGTGATGAAAGGGGCAAATAACACAAACCTGTTACCTAGAGCTGCCTTTCAGATGAGAACCACAATAGATGTGCTTTAATCTGGTGTAGTGAAGTGTGCCCAGATTACTCTGAGCATTTAACAGTTGCAGAAGTGATTTACTTTCCTAGCAGTCTGATTTTGTGTTATAGCATAATCTGTTTCCCCTCTGTCTTTAATGTGCGATTCTGCTGAGCATGCAGTTCACATGGGTTGCCTCCGGCGGACGGTAGGTCAGCTTTTGAATGTACGAGAATTCATGAAATTCAAGTATTTTGTGTACACTTAACAGCAGTTGTGCAAGTACAAAGGCTTTGCTTTATCAGCAGATGTGGTCTAGGTTTACATTTATGTCCACATGCAATTTTTACTTTTATTGCAGTCGAGGGAAAAAAATCAGGATCTCGGTGCAGTCTTTTACAATCTGCTTTGGTAGCTGGCCAGCCCACTTACCCTTGCGTGAAGCACATGCTGGGGTGGTTCTTTCTTCCATTAACTCTTTGATGCTGGGAAGCGCGGATGATTCACATAACATGGAAACCGTGGGGGGAGAAAATTAAAATAAATGCAAGATTAGCAAAATCTGTGTACTTACCTTGGGCCAAGGCAGGAAGGAATTTGTGTGCTGTGGGAACGATTAGATGGTAATGTTTGCTGGACTGCTGTGATGGGCGAGGGATATTTGAGAAGGCGATCCAGCTCTGCTGGAGTCTGCCGAGGGAGCGGAGGGCAGCCTTGCCCACTTGCAAACTGGAATTGGGTTGGGCGCTTTCTGGTTAGTCAAAAGGATTGCTGGCTGTTGTTTGCGATAGCTCAGCTGTTTCCCATGTGACATGGCCGCGTTTCCTCACTTCTTGCCCAAGCTGGTACTGGAGGTTGGAGTAGAAGGCGCTTTGCCAACGTCGCTCCTGTCTGGTTAAGGCCTTTTTTTTTTGATGTTGAGCTGGGAAGAGTTGGGGAGGAATCATATCCATGCATGGAGAAATGGTGATGAGGGCAGCACAGAGGGAAGGCCACATCTCCCTGCTTCCCAAGCGCGGAAATAACCAATGCCAATGTGGGAGCTTGTTTGCAGCAGCTCTGCTTGACCCAGCCAAGTGTCCATCGTGCGGTGAGTGTTGCGGGGGAGTGGGGTGGGACTTCCTTGCAAGGTGATTAATGCGATCTCCAAATGCTTCAAGGGGGGGAGTCATTCGTGAGCAATGGTAGGAGCTTTTTTTTTTTCTCAGGGTTGAATACTCTGCTGTCCTCCTTTAAACCAGAGAGATGAGAATCTGGGAGAAGGATATGAAAAATAGATTAGTTTAAATTGAAACCTGGCATCTGGAACACCTCGAACTTTGGCAGACCTCGAGATAATACTTCAAAGTTGTTCAGCCCCACAAGGTACAGTATAATTTTCTGTTTGATGAAAGTATTACTCAGGAACTGGCATCAGTCTTGAGGCTTCCTTGTGCTGGGCACTGTCACACTAGCTAGAAGATAGGTACAGGCTGAGCTGACTCTGAGCCTGCACACTCTGAGCTGCTTACATGCCTGTTCTTCATCTCCCCAAATATTTAGCAGTAAACATCTACCCTGAATTGGCTTTACCACATTGAGCAACAAAGTGTAAATACACCCCAGCTGTACTGAACCTGTCTTTACTCTCCTGAAAAGATCTTTTGTATTTTAAAATCATTACAGCCAAAGCAATGTGACTATTATTTGTTTCATGACAGCAGGAAAGGAGCATGGCCTCCTAATTACCCTAAAATTCAAATGCTTGCAGGGGCACTTGGAAAGCACAGGGCTCCCTCAACCCCCTGCACTTCGGCAGGTATCTGTCTACTCAATTGATCAGATCTGGGCACTAAAGAGAAATTTAGCACATTGGTTTATCTATGAATGTACCATTCTGGCATTAACAGGGTGATTCCTACACCTTAGAGCTCAGAGGCAGACAACATCTTTCCAAGGGCACTGAGTGCCTATAGTTCTCACTGTAGTAAGTGGACCCACATTCTCTTTTGGCAGCGTACTAAGAGAGCGAGCAAGTCAGCCTGGTTCCGTTTTTTAGCCACGTGCATCTGGAGCTCATTCTGAAATACGATTAATACATGCCTGCACGTAGGTAGGATTTTTAGGTTGTAAGATTACTAATTGGTTTCAGTGTTGTTTGCTGCTTGAATGTTGGGTTGTTTGTTGTTTGGGGGTTTTTTTTAATCTTAAGGTAAAAAGAACATTTTTAGCTTCTAACAAAGAAAAACACATTTTCTCTTAAATGTCTTGATATGAAGTAATTGAAACTAAATTTCTGCACAAATAATTTCCAGGAGAGCGGCTGTCAAGTGCGATGATAAAATCTGCACTTTTGCAGGGACCCAATGAGACTTTGCAAATTTAGATTTATTCGCAATGCTAAATGTGGTTGCAGATGTCATTTTTTAAACAGCACTTTTAGAAGTAGTTAGCTTAAAAGTATAGCAATTCAAACCACAGAGGGAATGATTTTGAAGTGTAAAGTCTTGAAACACAACGCAGAGGTTGACAGTTTCACTACAATTAGAAGCAAGGCAGGCACAACTCCCACTTCTGAAAACTTTCCTATCGCACTGCTTCCTCTCTTGGCCTAGAAAACCTCAAAGAAAAAACCTTTGAGTGGCTTTGCTTATTGACTTAACATAGTTATATTGAATAGCATTAGGAGAATGAGCAGAAACGGCTGCCAAATCTGTCTGTAAAGAATAATCTTTACAGAAAGCTTCACAGAGGTATTTTTCCACATGCTTTCATTCTCCTGAGAATGTTGCTTTTTTGAGGAAAGCAAGTTTTAGGGTCTTGTTTTTGTGTGTGTGTGTGTGTGTGTATGTGTGGTGGTTTTTTTTAACAAGGCGTGTTTTGTTAGGAAACCACTCCCTTCTGCTTCTGCATTTAGACTTGCTGCTAATTGCCTTTTGGTCGATGACATTTTCCATGAATTGCCACATTCTCCCACACTGTTACAACTTCACGCTGATTATCTTATGTGGTGCTTCTGCCTGCTGCCTTTTGGAGGAGTGGCTGAGAGGAGGATATGGTGTACCTGGGAAATTGCAATTCATTGCTTTCTGAGAGGAGTTTGCTGGAACCAGGTTTTGTAGCTGCTAAGATATGGCAGAGGCTGTTCCTCCCAGGCCAGGGTAGGTGGGATCAGGAGGGCATCCTGTTAACTGTGTGGGTTTAAGCACTGCTTTGCTGTGTGCCACTGATGAGGAATTTGCAGAAGTCATGACAAGGTGGTGTGTGGCATGCTAGGCTGGTATTTTTCATTGTAGTGGAAAGCCAACCCCACGCCCTGGTGCCAGAGAGGGCATGGGAGGGAGCAGTTTTTGTGGGCACCTCTGGCTCACTGAGCCCCTTGGGATGCCCACTGAGCCCAAGCCACAAGCCTAGCTTTCTCCAGTGCCTGGGGACAGCTCAGGTTTGTCCTTAGCCCAGCTCTGTCCTCTGCAGCAAAACCTCCTGGAGCAGCAGAGTATAAGATCATCGCTGATGGAAGCTCAAGTGCTGCCGACACAAGAACTGGATGTAGCAGAGTGGTTCAGCACAGCTAATCCACTTAAAGTGTGGAGCTCATCTGCTGATCTGCAGGGGTGGCAGTGCTCTTAGGTGGGATAGCTAAAGAGGCTTTGGCTTGAGCTAGTGCTTCAGGGCAATCAAGTCCTGCAGCTAGGGCTGGGGATCTGGTTACACTAAGTTGGCCCTGACCCAACCAAATGGGGTTAAAAGTGAGAGGTTAGGTGAGATAAGCCCCTCTGCTTAAGCCTTGTCTTAGCTCAGGAGCTGATCAACACGTTCGAGTGCTTTTCCAGTCTAACTGCTTTGATCAAAGGTAGGGCTTGCTTTGTCTGTGAACTGGGATGAGCTTTGCCACTAAAAGCACTTTTTTAAACTGGGGTAATTACATCCGCAGTACTGGCAGGTAAGGTTTCTGCTTTAATCGTGTCACTGCACATAAGAGTACAGATCTTTTACAGGTAGAAAAACTGTGATATTTGATGTAGTAAGCGCAGTTGGGTCTCACCTACACTGTGGCTATTGGCAGCGGCGCAGGATGAACAGCTGGTGTTGTAACAGGATCTCTGACTACTTTACTCCGTTGTCCACCCTGTGACATGAGGGTTTTCACCTCAAAGAGGTGGTTAAAAAAAATCAGGTCCATCTGACACACCAGCAGCAGCACCGGCTGCAGGCACGGCCAGCGTGGCCTTTTCTGCCACGCAATGGTTGGCAGGGGTGGCTGCTGCCTGCGAGAGCAGGCGGTGGGCACTGTTCCTGCCCTGCCGCTGTTTGTCCTGGATAAAACCTTTATTTGTTCAGTCTTACCCTTTTTTGTAGTTAAAGGGAAGGGAGGGGGGAGTATGAGGAGCAGTGTGCAGTAATGTACACTGCTGAGTCCTCCCTGTGGTACTAGGAGGTGTCTGCAGAGACTAAAACTTGGCTGTCTTTTGTGAAAAGGGCTCATAATGTTCCCACAGACCAAAATTCTCCCTGCAGCTAATCCCCGCTTGCCACAGGGAGGTGGAAATGGGAGTGCCACAGGTCCAGTTGAGTCTGGTCCCACCACAAGCCAATGCAACCAGGGACCGCTTTCATGCTAGCCACATACCGGTTGTATCCCTGGGTACAGAGACCTGCTCCCTCCTGTCCTTCAGCAGCAGAAAGAGGCGGAAATGAAGGCAGGACTAATTCTCCCTGAATTTCAGGAAGGGCTGAAACTGGTCTGTTGGAATAGGGGGAGAACCAGGAAACAGGAGCACCTCTGTTGCATAGCTTTGGGCAGGTCAATTATCCCTTCTCTGGTGAAATTCCCCTTTGCATAGGGTATGAATAATAATACTCACCTTGCAGGCATATTACAGAGTGTGCAGTTAAATATGGGTTTTTTTGTACAGTGTTTGTAATGTGTAAAACCCTAAATGAGTGTAAAGTATTATTGCAAGTTAATTTTATTGAGGGTTAAACATTGGTGACGTGCCCAGCTGAGCATTCGCTGGCAGTGAGCTAGACAAGTGACCAGCAGCAAGTGTGGTTGGCAGCAAGCTATGGACAAAAAAGGAAAACCAGGCTAACTTATACCAGTCCTACATATTTCTTTTTCTCTCTATTACCACTGTACGTTTCCCATGAAGCAGATGGCAGTGATCAAAATATCAAATTGGAACTCTGTATTTTAATAGACTTAAATTTTGCTGTATAAAAGGCAAATAAAGGTTAATGGCATGAAAATTCGTCTTGTAGGATTGTGAGAGAGTGGAAGTGCCTCCAAGCGTGCCCAGAATGGTCCTTGAATGACAGCTTCCAGAAACACACCCTACCTGAGTAGTTAGGTGGCTGATTTTTCCCTGAGGGGGTGGCACGCTCAGGGTGCTGCGCTCGTTCCTGTGCATTTCACGCCGCTGCTGCTCAGGGGTTTGCATTGGCAACCAAGTGGACTAAAAACCAGGAGGGAAATCACTTTAACAAGGTTGGTGCCCCATGAGATGGGGGCTGTGCAGGGTGTGTGTTGAGGGGTGCTGCTGAGTTTGAAACACAGTGCAGTGCCAGACTCCGACGTGCTTCTGTGTGTTTTAAGAGAGGGAGAGACGGCGTTGTGTGATTTCTCCAGCTTGCTCTAATCTCACATGAAACGGGGGCTTTCCAGTGGTGGGGTTACTCCAAGTGCGATCGCACCAGCAGGTTTCATGTCACACCTCACCATGCGTGTGCCTCCCATGTATTTTGTTACTGCCTGCTCATTCTTGTTAATTTTTATTAGGTGTGAAATGCAAAAGCTTGTCATAATTACCACTAGTAGATGATAGTACAACTGAATACCAATCTTTGAATAATCAAGGCTGAGTTCTACCCTTAGATAATTACACACCAGGCTCACTGGAGCCAGGGTATTCCTGTTAGGGAGAAAGGATTTGGCTCAGACTTTCTCTGTGTGTGTTACCTCACCATCTTTGCTCTGTGACAGCGCCCTGAGGAACAGGTCCAAAGGTCAGCAAAGCAGAGAAGGATCCTTCCAGTGTCTTCTTTTTTTAAGCTTTGTGCCAAAGTCTGCGTCCAACCCGTGTTCTCATTGCGTTTGAAAACATCTCTTGGCCCTGGACTTTCTCTAGGTCTAAAAGCTGTCATGGTCACTTAATCAAACATGGTGACAGCATCAACTCCACAGTTAACTTCTCATTTAGTGGTGTTTCTGAAAATATGCATTGGTGCAGGAAAAAAAAAATGGTTGAGATGCAGCATATGTTGCACATAATGATAGTTTATTGCCTTTAAAAAAAATTACAGCATAAAATTTAGGGGGCAAATCTCAAATCCTGTGAAATTCATGGCATCATGCCAATTTATTTGAAAGAACTTTACATTTGTCCCTAAACCTTACAAGTCTTTAACTACAGTTAATTTGAAATAACTTTACATTTGTCTCTAAATCTTACCAGTCCTTAACTACAGTTTCCTTTCTTGCATGCCACTCACCTTCAAGATGATACTCCTTTTTTGGCATTATTAGTTATCATTATTGTTGTTGCTGTTATTATTCCAGGAGATCTGTATGGGAGGAACACTGAAATCTGGATTAAAAATAGCATTTTCATGTCCTCCCACTCACTGTACTTTGTGCACAGAATGCCTTTTATAAATGCAGACTTGCTGCTTGGCTAGATAAAAGAAGCTGTCACTTCATTTCCATAACAAAGTCGTTCCCAGGAGAATTTCATTGTTTTAGCAATAAAATTTTTCTAAAAGGCCTTTTATTTCACCTGAGAAAGGTAACAGGGATGAACCTCTGAG
Organism: Columba livia; assembly: GCF_036013475.1. Taxonomy (NCBI): domain Eukaryota; kingdom Metazoa; phylum Chordata; class Aves; order Columbiformes; family Columbidae; genus Columba; species Columba livia. The sequence continues at coordinate 68,607,412 of NC_088603.1, read as the reverse complement.
TGGTTATTCCACAAAACAGTTAAGAGAAAGCAAGTCTGTCTTGATTTGGTGTAAGGAGATTTGTATGTGTATGAATTCATTTTAGTCTAAAATGAGAATACATTCCTAACTGAAAATCAAGTTAGAAACACCCCCCCAACCTTACACAAGATCACAGTTTTTTTGCCTTGCTTGCAGAGACATCACACATCTTTATCAGCACTCTCCTGAATAAATTTGGTCATATCCTGAAGTTCAGCCCTGTTTCAAAAGGCACTTACATGACTTCTGATTCAGATGCTTTCCTGAATTAAAGGCAGCCGTGGGTTATCATTACCAATTATTCCGGTGCATTAATTTTGTTACCAGGTATGTTCTTATTCTCAGAGAAGAGTGATGGCTGTGCGCTGTGCTGAGGCTGAGCGCTTCTTGAAGCGGCGACCCTACTTTTGCTGTGTGTACCTACACAATGGAGCACGGGGGCAAGCTCGGTCCCTTCCTGCCACAGCCTCTCTCACCACTTCTCCGGCTTTTCTCACCCCTTTTCTCAGCTGGTCTGTGTCCCATGCCAGTGTGACTTTCCTTTTCTCTGAATGCTGAACATGCTAAAGCATGTCAGAACTAGAGCATCAAAGAAGTGCTGATATAGAAAGCATATACATTGAGCGAGAGGTCCATATGTCCTGCGGTTTAGTTCTTTGTTGTCTTTTTTTTTGGGTGTCTCTCATTTGTCACCCGTTTTGAGCCATGTTTGCGTTTTGCTAAGTATGAATTGATGCAATTACCACTTCAGTCACTGTAGACAGCCTACTACGGTAGGTAGGTACATATAGTCAGGAGCAAAAAGGAAGAGGAGAAAAACATTTTCTTCGTAGTCAGGAAAACCTTTATAGATTTGGCATCACACTTAAAATTACATTGTATTAAAGAAATGCAGCAATTTCGGAAATTATTATTTATAGGAAGGTTTGTGAATTCAGGATGTGATATTCTGACTCACCCAACAGCAAACATGTTTGCACTCCGGCTACTATGACTCACGCTGGCATTTGTCTTGAGCGTGGCAATTGTTTTAGCCCTCTGCTCGGTGCACGATGAATGAAACAGCTGAGGTCCCCTGTTGCAGATTTACTACGTGCAGCGACAGTGGTAAATCGCAGGCTCAGCTGTAGAGTATTTCCTGGAACACACACACACGCACACATGCACACACATACGCGTGCGCACCCCCCTCAAGCAATTTAATACTTACTTTTAAATGCTAGATTCATAGAAAGGAAATGCATAATTACAGAGCTGGCTTTTGCACCACATAAAGCAGCCCACATCAAAAGGTGTTTGCCATTAATGTTTCAACAGGTAATCTCTGGATTTATTGCCAAGCCGTGTTCCTGTTACTTAGTGCTCAGTGTCAGAATCATTGAAATCTCTGTTGTAAGCCAGCGTAGTCGTCTTAATCCTGCAAAAAGTTAGTCAATAGCGCCTTTGTTTTCCAGCTCTGTGTTTCTCATTGCATTAGCAGCGCAGAAGATTTGGCCACGTTGGAAGCAGGGAGAAAGTTAAGGGTGGGTTCTGGGCTGGTTTCCTAAGGAAGGGAAGCTCACGTGATGGCATTGTTTGTGCCTGTGTGTGTGTCACCAGCCTGGCAGCTCGCGTTCCTCGGGTCCTCCTCAACCCAACTTGCGGCATGGTTAGGGGCTACGGGGGAAACTACTCTCTGAAAGCGTTCTGTGAGGTGGCACATGGAGAGCTGGGGGAACCTGCGGCTGAGCCCAGTGAGCCAAAGGCCATGGCACCAGCTCGTATCTTACCAGCACCAGGGAACTGGTATGGTGGGCATCCACTGGGATTACTGCTGCTGCTGCCAAAGGTCAAGCCTTTTTGCTGGTTTTTGTTAATGCTACAGTCTACAGAGCTCTCTCCTTCAGGTGGTGTTTCTTTGGTTTGTTAAAATACTGCAGATAAACGAAACCTCAGCTGTTGGTTTTGGTGCTGCTACTCTTTGGGACTCAGAGTTTGGATTCCCTCTTCAACACCGTCTGTTCGCAGGAGAGCTGTGGCAGTCATCTGTAAGATGTCTGTACAATTAACAAAAGCCAAGCCCTTGAGCTTGTTCTCATCTGTAACAAGTAACAAGAGTTCTGCACGTCTTCAAATATGCAGGAAGCTCATTGTCTCAACTCCGGGCTGAGCTGCATTTTTTGCATAATAGGTTCCACAAAAGAAAAAGAAAAATATTTATGTCATGTAACAGAAGCAGCCAGAGTGGTTATTTTTATTACTTATATCTGTTCAACATTACTGCCTCTGAGCCTGAATTATTATGGACCATTTGCATTCTTTTTCTTGTTTCTTCTGCTCAAAAGACCTGTAGGAATGACTGTGTCAGAAACATGCAGGGGATAGAGTTGTTTTTCTTAAAACCTGTGTGAGAATGAAGAAACTTGGCATGCTAAGAGAAAGGTAAATCAGTGCTGAAATCCCCCCTCCTTCTTCATGCTATTCGTGCTTTGATAGCCATGAGAAAATGGCAAAAAGGGAGGACTGATGTTAATGGAGTGATGGATTTTTATTAAAAAAATATGTCATTGACATCTGATAGGAGGTATTTGTGTGCTATTTTTCTTCCAGTTCTCATATACTATTTCTTCTTAGACAAAACAACCTAGACATTCTCCTGTTATTTTTCCTTTCACCTGGTGGCACTGTGTGCTGTGCCCACTGCCCACTTCTTTACTTGCTCTTGCAATACCTTAAGCTTCAATCTGTTTGTGGGGAAAATCTTGTAGAGCTTAGAAACTAAACACAGTAAGTGAAACACAGGGCCAAACACAGTATAACTTCAAGTCTTGTTGGCAAAACTGGATACTATTGAAGTACAAATAATGAGCATGGTTGTGATTGCTGTTATTTACCTGAAGGTGATGTCTCAGAGGTCCTGGTCAGATTTGTGTTTCTGTTCTTAGTCAGCATTTTGTAAATAGAGTGTAAGTTTGAGTTGGCGTGCATATTTTTGTATCTGCAACTCTTCCTGTGGTGATGAATCTTCATGTATTTTCTGATTGCTTGTTCAAAGGTGTTTGGGTTAGGGGATGAGTAATGAGAGCAGTGGGGACCACTCTGGAGGACGGTGATTGGAATAAAGTTGCTTCGTTGGTTTCCAGATAAGAGGTTTTGAAGGCCCACTGAGTAGGGCTGAGAAAGCGCATTCCCAGTCCACTTGCATAGGTTGGTGCCAAAACCAGAGGTGGTTTACCTGAGCCTTAAGTCAGAGAAAAAATACCTGCTGTGGATGAAATAATGATGAATCATGGTTTTTTAGATTAGATCTTGGGACTCTGATTTCTAGATGACTGACAGTCAACGTTAGGTGTGCAGAATCAGTTGTCATCCTCAGTAGTGGCTCCTCTGCTGGAGGGTCCTGTCCATCTGCTGTTTGCAGACAGAGGTGCCCAACCTTCACTTTCCTGGTGAGTGAGTGCTCACACTGGAAATGCCATTTATACAGGGAAGATGCTCAGGGCTGGGACAGCCCATAGATGTGTTCACAGAGTTGGGGAAGGTCGCATATATCTTCTTCCCCCTACTAAAAATTGTGGGGCAGGATGGATGGATTGCATCCTTGCGTGAACCCTGTGGTCGGCATACTGGTTGTTTTTTTTTTTTTAGGACCTGCAGGATATGATATGCAAAGTGCTGACAACTTGATTTAGTATTGCCTTACACCCACATGCAGTTACTTACCCTGCACAAAGTGGGTGTAACACCTTGTGAAGTTGGGCATTTCACTGTATACCACACACAAAGCCATGGGAAGTGCTTGTTTACATGACAAAACTGTGGAGAATCAAGATTCAGATGAGGAATGGATGCCAAACAGAAATCAGAGTCATACCTGCCTGTTTTATGTAAAGGAAACCTCTTTTGTGCAAAGGTGATATTCCTTCACCATAGCCTTAAAAGTAGGCATAATTGTGATTTAAGTCTTTTTTTACACTAGCAGAACAATTAATGTAAAGATGACTCAGCCCCATCAGGAGCAACCTTTGTACACTATAGACAAAATGGCAGTAGATTTTCAGGCGGGTGAAGTTTGGCATGGCTGTTATAGAGCAGCTTTTCTTAACTTGAAATCTAAAACATTGTTAATTCTTGATTTTTATTTTTATTTTTTTTAGTGTCTTCTACATGTGTAAAATCAACTAAATGTGTTGAAAATCATTTAGAAGTTTTTTCCTAACATGATAGATGATATGCGCATTAGGTAATTGAAATCGCACACGCTCCAGAAAGATACAGCCTCGCCTTTCCCATTTGCGGTGGGGCAGGATTGAACCTGTCTAAAACTATTTCATGCAGAGGGAGGATAAAGGAGGAAATGAATTACGGTTTTATTTGAGTTGAAGGATTAGTTGTGGGATAATAGCGAACAACGAAACAACTTGGGAACAACGCTGCCATCTCTTAAACAGTTTTATTAGCTTATGCTGATTTGTGAATTAGGAAAACCAAATTATGTGATGCAAGAGAGCAAGGAATGGCAATTAAAAACCTGCAGGAAAGGACTGGAAAAGTGGTGATCTCTCACTGCCTGCTCTTCAAAGCAAGATGGAGAGCATGACCTTTTCTTGGAATAAATACAGAGTGTTGCACAGAGCTGACTTCTGGTTTTCGGTTTTGCCAATTTGCAATCGCTTGCTTGTGCTGTGGTTTTCATTTCTTGATTGCCCTGGGGTCCAATTTTAGTATCTGAATACTCCCAAGAAGTACTTCCATGTTTTTTGATTTGAGGTCTGTTCATCTCTCAATTACACTTCTAATCTGTCAACTCCATGTCCTTTTTAGTGCTCAAAGGCCGGGCTATGCTGTGATATTTAAATAACCATAATGCTGTGGGGCCATGGCAAACAGCTTCCTAGCGTAACACTTCCCATTTATAGCTGAGATGTGATGGTAACTGTGTATGTTACAATTATTCATTGATCATGTTGTAACTTCAGTTGCAAAGCCTGGCTAAAACCTAGTGGTACTGCAAACCCGCCTTCCTTGATGGTCCCTCCAAGGTATGACACTTCTGCACGTTCCAAGAGGAGCACATCATAGCAGCCCATCAGATCTACGCAGCAAAAAGATCGTCCCAATTAGGGAATGAGTGCTCCGCTCCTCAGGCGAGGATCTTGCTTCAAGAATCAGGGTATCTCCCTGTGCATCCTGGAGTTTGTGCTGTGCTGTCTTTAAATCTTAAGCATGTCTGGGAGCATTTGCAGGCAGACAAGTCTTGCCCCTTGCAGAAAGAAGCGCCTACGGGTAAGGTCAAGTGAGCAAGTTGTAGCAGATTAAACTAGCTTGTGAATTTACAGCACTTCATCTGCTCCATAATAACTGGCTGTGTGAGTGGTGCAAAGGCACCCTGTGGTGAATACAAGGTCTCTCGTCCTTCTTTCCCTAGAGCATTAGGATACCTTGCTTAATGCCACGTTTCCCGTGAAATAAAAACGCATGGACAAGGACAGCTGCCACAGAGCACCCCTGCACTGTATCGCACAAACGCCGCTTGTGACTTGTTCCTGTGTCCACATTCTGGCAGGGAGGGCTCTGCAAGACGAATTCCAGACCGATAGCAAGATAACTGCATAGTTACGACACAACACTTGCTCCTGTTTCGGCAATTGGAGCCCTGCTATGGGCAATCGGAGTCTTCTTTAACTTGAACAGATTCCAAGTTCTAATCCTGCCTGTTGAAACTAGTGGAAGGACTTTCCCTGCGTGTGGTGGGTTCCAGCCTGGTGTTAGATGCAGTTGGCTTGCCAGGGAGGCTCAAAGGAGTCCATGCAAGCAGGAGCTGCAAAGCTAGTATGGGAGACAAGGTGTGCATGGAGTAAACTTCCCAGCTCTGATTAAAAATACTTGGAAGCCATCTAATTTTGGCAGAAATGTTAAATATTTTCATCTAGTCTTTTGGAGAATATTTTCAGGTTGCCCTGAACATTGAATGACAAGAGAGAAGTGTTTGGTGGATTTTGGGGGAAAGTCATGAAGATGAAAAATCGAAAATTTTTTTAGGAGATTTTTGAGTGGCCAAGTTATTGGGAAAAAACCAGAAGTTGGTAATTTTGAAAATGCCAACATGTTGCATTTTAAAATCTAGAAACACATATTTTGAGTATTTTGAGGTTTTTCCCTCAGTCTTGAGTTTCACCTAATTTAAATAAATAAACATCTTGCATATATTTTGTTTTGGTTAAACAAAATGTTGAAGGCTGACTTAAATATGGTTTGGGGTGGATCTTTTTTTGATCTGCTTTCTAAAGTTAAAAAGCTTGTGAGATGATATCCAAGGGTGGCGTTCTCTGTCAGACAAGCAACAGAGTCCCATTTTAGTAGAGGAGAAGATCTGTTGACCAAAGTCCTCTAGGTAGGGCCTGGGTATCTGAAGGATCTTGAGGTTGCGGTGCCTGTGTCACACAGAAGCTGTACTTCCAGCTCAGAATTTCTTAAGCTGGGAAAGCTTTAGTAACAGGTATCTACAATGCTGCAGTCCATCACGGAAAGGACAAAGATGCGTGTAACTGAGGCTGATCATCATCGTCATTGCCATGGAGAGTCTCAGCCAGCTGGAGGAGATCGCAGACGTTCATGGATGCTGCTCTGTGAGGGCTTAGCCTCAGCCAGTAACTCCAGGAGTAGTCTTGCACCAAAGCAGGATCAGCTGAGCAAATAGTGGTTTGGGGTTTGGAGGTTTTTATAGTTGTTGCTGTGTTTGTTCGACTGAAACAGACTGTCTCAGGGCTGTGAACTTCTTTGAGTAGTTTCTTCTGCCTACTATCATTGCATTGCCTTCCCTCTGCTCTTTACCCATTAATTGCTCTTGTCTGCCTGTCTGACTTGCTTCCTGCCTTCACATAGAGTGAGGTTCATCTGCATTCATCTGTAGCCATCTAATCTGACTGAGCTCAGTGTCTAGACTTACTTTATTGGGGGGAGAGAAGCAGACCTTTCTAGAGAGTGATTCACTCTGTCCTAAAGCAGATGCTTAAGATGGGTCAAATTAATCATTTTCTAGATTGCCTAGTTTGCGCCGCTGAAAGTAAAGAGAGCTTGCACTTTCTCAGGTGTAAACTTTTGGCCTGCACCTGTTTTTGGTTCAGGGAGCTGGATTGCACCATAGTGCTCATAGGTGCACAAATCTTGAAATGATATGTGAAATTATTAAGAAGCCTTACGTCAAGGAGGTAGGAAAGGCTTGTGGCACAAAATGAAACTAAGAATTTAGGAAGCACAAGTAGAGCATGGGAACCTGGTTGAAGGAAAAAATGTTCAATTTGGGCCCCGTGGAAATACACACTGTTTTCAGTAGTCTGTGTGGGATTCACATAAAAACGTAGCACACCAGACCCCAGTGAAAAGGCTGAGGATAGTCTGATACCACGTACAGAAGGCCAAAAAAATAGAGAGTTGGTCCTCAAAGAAACGATACCAAAATATGAGGATGAAAGAACCACACAATGTTAAAAACCTCAGATGTGAAAAATAGTTTCTACTGAGGAATAGTAAGTGTGTGTGTGTATTTCTGGTTTCAGTACTCCTCTGTTGCAATATTACAGATAACCGCAGAAATAGATAGGTGTTTGTATCCCCTTAGGGAAATTCATTGAAAACAAAAATCTGTGTGGATCTCTCTGCGCACTGTGGGCTTTGGTTGCAGACACTCTTCAAAACAACAACCCTGAGTAGTTTTTTCTTCCTCTTGTTATGGCAACAGAAATATCCGATAACTATTATAATTATGTATCTGCTTCAGCAACTCTGAACTGGATTTTAATTATTGGTAATAAGAAGTTTCCTTTCTTTGTTTTGCTTTTATTTTACAGCTCTATCTTGCTTTATTTGAAAGAGGAAAACCAGTGAGGACCTGTGAGCAATCCAGAAGCTTCTGAAGAATCTTCATGCTACAGGATAATCCAGAATTCCCCAAAAAAGAACATAGTGAATGTTGTGAGTTCCTAGCTGTGATGATGTGTACCTGCAGTTGTGTCTTTCAGGGGGGCAATAGCTGCGCTATAGTGTTTGCTCCTTTCCCTGTGATGTACTGAGCATCTTTTCGCTCTGCTGAAACCAAAGACAGATGTATTTGGGTTGGACTGCAAAACCAGACCTGAATTTCTCTCTTTCTCTCCCTCTCTCCCTCCATGTCTTCAAGGGCAGAATATTCTTTTCCTGGGGCTGCTACAATTCTTTAACATATTACTATCATTTTTTAGTTAAATATGTAAGCCTGCATTTGAAGGCCTTGTGACTGTGTAGCCTAACAAAAATGAAAAATGTTGTGGATAACAGTTCACCAATCTACAGGTCAGATTTAGGAGTTTTATACATGCTCATACAATGGTTGGAATTATTTAGCCACTTTCAAATTAGAGGAATACCAATGTTGTTATTTGCGCCTAGTATTCCAAACTCCTGTTGCTTTGATCAATTCATTTCATTAGTTTGAGTATTTTCAACACAAATGCTTCTCTTGGAGGTTTGTGTTCATGGAAATTGGAGTAGCACACATTTCAGAAGGAAACACAGTCACATAACTAAAACTCTGATCTAACTGCGGCATTTAATAAAAGAAACTGTTCCCATGAGGGATGGCTAAAATGTGCAGATCAAATGTAAACATCCTCACAAAGAGAGGAAAACAATTTGCTGCCTCCCAGGTTTGAGGTAATCCTGATTTTTGTCTTAAGAAGGAACCTTGGGAATTTAAAAATGAGGTGAGTTAGTATTTGAATTCTTATGCTCAAAGTATGCAGTGGTCCTTCGGGATGTTAGTAGTGATAAAACACCTGCAGATTCTTCCAGTTTGAGTAAATTAGTTTTTACACTTTCTATACATTCGTTACATACAAATATATTTTCTGACTGCTGGACATGCCTTCTAGCTCCTTGGAAGGTGGATACCCTCCCTTGCTCTGTTTTTCCCTTTGCTTTCAGGCTTTGGGAAGCAAGATTGGGCCAGGGTCTAAGTGGTGCTGCTTTCCCAAGAGCCACATGCAAAATAGATGTTAGAGAAAACACTGAAAAATCTTCATCATCTCTCCCCTTTCCTACGTGCTTTGATCTACAGTGAAATACTTAACAAAGCTGACATTTGGAGTTGTTAGTTACTAATACCACTAAGCTGCCAAGTTAGTAACTCATTAAGATGAATAAGGGGCCTCAGAGACCTGGAGCTTCTCACTGTCTGTGTGTCTGAGCAGACGTGGCCGTATCAGCTCATTCCCACAGTCTGAAAGACTTACTTGAAACCACAAGGGCTCACTTTGCACACTGACATCCTAGAGCAAAGGAGGGCAGCCTTAAATAATAATAATAATAATGAAAAACTGTCCTAGCATGCAAAGCTGTTGGGATAACAGGAGATGTTTGTTCAAGATGTTGCAATCACCTCCACTAATTGCAACAGCAGCACCACCACCTCACAATGAGGAGAGCATTCCCAGGGTCCTCTAAGGTATGTGGTGTGCCAGATCAGCCAGATAAACTGCATGACAGAAGGAGGCAATCATCAGCCATTACAGGGGATGGAGTATCTGTTGAAGATGCTTTTGGTGTCATTATTACTTTCTGCCGTGTCCTAAATGGTTTAAAATGGGCACTCCTAAAAGTTCAGCATGGTGGACTACTGTTGCAGTGCCAAAACCCTGAATTACACTCATGAAGCCTGAGTTTGTGCAGAAAAGGCACCGCTCTGCTCACCAGGTACAGATAGAAAGTGCTCTTGAGAATGGCTCTCACCCTGGCATTCAGGACCAGTTTCTTTTGGGGTGTCATTCCTAGATGATGGAGAGCTCTTTAGAAGTTCAGTGAGAGCATATGTTGTCACCTGGCTTCTACTTGGAGGACAGTGCTGTGAAGAGGAGGCAGTTGACCAAGGCTCCTACGCTCCCTTCCCCTCTTTCCTTTACCCTCTTGGGGCAACAGGACTACCAAAGATGAGGAGGTGCTTGTGCTTGTGCTTGTGCTTGTGCTGAAAGGAAACACTGTCATATGATTATTTTACTGAGGAATAGAGCTCTGCCTTCAGTGTGTGTTTGCAGGGTGTTGTCATGTTAAGATGTGCGGAAAGGGGTCAGACCTTTCCCGCTGCAAGCGGTAGCTGTTCTCATCCCTTCCACCTCCTCCTCCTGCCACCCAGGCAAATTTCAGAGGAAGGGGGACTGTGAGGAGGGGGGGGGGGGCAGTAAATTGGGACCAGTGTCTTGTATCCACCTAGAAACTGCTTGTTTACTAAACAGTACAAATTTCTTGCTTCCTTTCTCCTGCTCTCCTCATTTGGATGAAGCACATTTCTGGAATAGCAGAGCTGGTACAAATCAAGTCCATATTCCTCTTTTGCAGAGAGGAAAAGGGATGTCAGGAGGATTTGTTAAGGAGGAACGTTTATTTCACTGAGTGAGGGGTAAAAATGAAATGAGGTGAGGCTCCTTTGCTCTCGCATGAGGGCACGTTGTGAATTCCAGCATACAGTGTTGTAATTTTCTGATAGGATTTAGGTGTCCTGAGGTGCTTTTTTTTCTATCCTGAAAACATATGCCGCAGCTTTTTTGGAGTGCTAGCCGCACAAGCACATTCTGACAGGAACAATGAATAAACCCTTCGTGTTCCTCACTCACGGGCATTTCTTTTTTGTGTGTGTGTTTATGCTAAAACCTCTGGTATAGTTTGTGAGAAATGGAAAATAAATATTTAAATCCAGTATCTAGCAATAGCTGAAGCATCCTTCAATTGATCTCGTATCTATAGCTGTTATTTTGGGCAAACTACAGATTGCAGGACAGTGAACATCCCTGTTGCTCGCTCAGACAGCTTTCCGTGCCTGCCTTCGGTGGGAACCTGCCACCCTAAGGGCTGACCCCAGAGAGGGTCTTGGGGACTGTGACCCCTCAAGGCTTAGCCCCGGTCCTGTCCCATTTTTGAGCTGCCTCCTCCTTTCACCGCTCCTTGGCCCTCCTTGCTCCCTTCATCCCAGTCCTATCTCATTCGTTTTCCTCCTCTGGCCACCGGCTGTTTTTCCTGGCACCTGGACCTGCCTCGGGGCTGGGGTGAGAGCTCCTGGAGCTGATGTCAGTGCTGCTTCCTCAGCCACCAGCAGCAGCCTGGGCACACTCGCTGCCCTGAGCATCGCCTCCTCCGGCAGCCCCTTGGAGAGGAGGCATACACCAACACTGAAAATTGAATGTTGGTGTGCCTTTTACAGCGGTTTTCTGTGAGCAACTGTCTCCCACACCTTCAGCCTCAGCGCTGGGTTTGCAACACGGTTGGAAGTGATGTGCGGTGTCTGTTCAAATGGTGATGAGCTGTGCACTCCTTGGAACAGCGATGGGAGGTTTTGGCACATGCAGGCTTAATGATCCTGAACATCTTTGCTTTTGAATCGCTTTGGTATCCATACGCTAAACCACTTCGTAGTTTTCTGCGGAAATTGCCAGGCTGCCGACAGAGAGCTGCATGTGTCCATTCTTCCAAACAACTGCCCAGTACATGCCACTCGGTATTTATAGGGAGAGGGAAAAAGGAAAGAATTGCTGTCATTTGAGAAATGTCTCTCAGAAACGGCAGTAATTTATTCCCAGGCATTATTCTTCATTAAGAGCTACACAGACAGCTGCAGCTTCCCATTAAACAGAAATTGCACTCTGTAGGCATGCTATACATAGGGCTTCAGGTTTCTGACATTCTCTGCCAAAAATCAGAAGTATTTCTCACAAAATAAATGTTTATTCAGAAAGTCTTATTTCCTGGCTTTTATTTCATGTCACATGCTTCCGCTGGCCAGAGAAGAACGGCTCAAGGCTGACATTTGGGAGAGGAAGCTGAAGCAGTTTGGGTCTCATTCAGCGCTTCAAAAAAAAGTCTCCGACTGTAACTCTGAGCCTTTGGTTTGGCAGTTTGTTTTAACTGATGAACATTGGATTAAAATGGGCGTCACAGAAATACAGCAGAGCTGCTGTGCCTGTGCTTCTGTAGGGGTTTCTGCACATCAAGTGGGCTCACACCCTCTCCAGGCCCTGAAGCCACTGTCTTCTGAGTGTGCATGGGGTGAACCTCCCTTGGGTGGCTGGCAGCAGCTGAGCTGTTTCGGCAGTGGGGCATCCCCCATACAGTTAGCGCGTTGGCACCTATGGACAGCATGTAAGATCTGGGGTGGGTCCCTTTCCCCTGGCACCCAGCAGATGGTGGCCAGGCTGGCTTCAAGTGCTGCAGAGGGTTGTGCAGCAACAAGCCTATAAGCCACAAACACCTGGGGACCATTGCAGGGCGAAATGCCTTTTTATTCACATCTGTGCAGCTTTGCTGGATTTACCTCTCTCTTCTCTGCATTCCTGCAGTCTGTGTCCTCGACTCACAACTTTGTAATCTGTGTTTTCCCTGCTGTCCTTCTCAGCCTAGACTGCTGAGCTTCCTCCTCCTTTGTCTCCATTGCTTATCTGCTGGATCCATACTTTCCGTTCGGTGTGCCAGCCTCTGCCACTCCAGTAGGTGACTTTGCTGTTGTAGCAGCCCCAGTTGGTTGCTGTTGTAATCTGTGGCTATGCTGTTCATGTTAAACACAACATGTCTTCATCCTCCTTGTCTTCCCCCAGTACTTCCCACACCCCAGGCACCCCTAAGTTTATGGCTTGCAGTATGCAATCCATGTATTAAAATAATTTTTAGTTAGGTCATTCATTACTCTCTTGCTTTCTTCTTGACCGATATAGCTTCCAGGGAACTGAGAAGTTGTAATTTCTCCAGGGCTAAAATCCAAGTCTTTGATAGGCAGGCATGATGCCTGGGGCCACTACATGTTGCTACCGGTTGTCAGCTTTGTAAAACTTACCCTGCAGAGCAAAGAAATCTGGCCACAAAGATTGTTCTCCTCTCTTACCGTGGCAAGCTGTAGTTTCCCAGTCTGTTCTGCATTCCCTTCTTTGTCTTCCAAGCAAATGGCTGTAAGATTATGACTCCCATGTTTGGACTGAGAACAGCTTTTGCCTGAGCAAACAGATTTCTCTTTGGCAGTCACTTCAACTGCTGTCCCAGCTTTTTGCTGTCAGCTTTGTTTCATGATTTGCCGTTAGAGAAGTCCAGGCAGTACTAGTGCATTAGAGTGAGTTAACGAAGCAAGCAAGGCAAGTGAATGCGTTTGTTAATGATTACAATACCAGGGCAGTTGCAGTGTGGTCCATGCGGGAGAAGCATCTCCTGTAGTTCAACAGTGTAGCTTATGATTGTTTTTATTTTTAACTTGGTGGTGTCGGCTGGAGAAACTTCTCGTCCTCGCTTGCAGCACTCCTTGGTCCAGGAGACTTCAGTGAAACCAAGCAGCAGCATCGGGAGCCTTCACCAATTGACAGCATGGTGTGAAAGCTGCTCTAGTATTTGCAGGTTGTGTCTGGGGTGAAGCTGATCAACACACAGGTGTCCCGTGACCATTAGACTATTTCTCCTGCTGCTCCTCTGCCTTTCCTCTGTTCTACTGCTGCTTTGTTGTGCTGCTCTGTTAGTGAGCATCATTGGTGAGCTGGTTTGCTGTGTCTATGATGATCTAGTAGCCTGTAGATGCGTTGTCTCTCAAAGCTGATAATGTTGGTGGCAGCAGCAGGAAAAGAATATAAATGGAGTTCTTCTAGAGGGGAGGGGTTTTTTCCATTTTCTGTTTGGAGTGTGCATTCAAAAGGAAAGGCTGCTGCGGCTGCCAGGTTAGTTAAAAGGGATCACAAGCCCTTTGTAGCACAATAGTATCCTGAACCACTAGTTCATTCATATTTATTCCAGGTTTGTTTGCAGCCTGCCAGGCACGTTGACCCTGGATGCTTATTTTGGGAAGGATATTAGGTACTTTTAGACAAACTGGCAGTATTGATGCTATCAGTGTTCCTTCTCAGTGAGTTTTATGTTTCTGGTTGTTAATCAGCATTGGTATTTCCAGCTGCAGACACTGATGAATGTTTCAGAGGCTCCTGATGGCAAAAGGTCAAGAGGAAGAAGATAAAGCAGCCAGTTACTGAGATTGTCCTCAGCTTCTTTCCCTGTTGAGGTGTCAGAACTAGAGACAGGCTAAGGAAACCTGAGATGCTGCAGTCTTTTATTTAGTTCTAATGGGTTCTCCTGGCAGCTCTTTAAATAATAGAAAACCCTCCCCACTATGGCAAATCAAGTTTATTGCACTAGTGCAAGTTATTGCACTAATAATAGAATAAATCTATTTGGGGAATGCGGGTTTCATTAGATAAGGAGAGGAGGGTTATTTCATGGATTTCTGTGCCAGGCAACCTTCAGTCAGAATTGGGGTGGTGATTTATGAATTCCCTTTGTCTCACTTCCAGGATTTGGACTGCAGAGAATCCTGCTAAAGCATTACAAAAGCTGTGCCAGTTGAAAGAAGCTGGGCAAAATGTGGTTTGGCTTCCTTGAAACAGAGAGATGTCCACAATGGAGGCAGCAGGCAAATTGTGCTTCACGCCTTCAGCTGCTAGCAGTTTGTCTCTCTGGCAGATAAAACCTCTCTTCTTAACAGCTTGATTTAGCATTTCTGATGCAGATAGTTCTCAAAAAGAAACCTCAGGTAACTTGAACCTCTGATGAAGTAAAAGTGAGTTTGACACTGGGTGGAGAAGCAGGAAGAGCACTGGAGGAGCTAACACATTCACAGTTAACGTGTTTGGGATCTATTTTACATTTTTTTGAAAGGAGTGTTGTTTGTTTTCTTGTAAAACTATGCACCGCAAGCAATTTTGCTAAAGAATCAGCTTCTTATGGAGAAAGAAGGCAAAATAATGCCTCTTTGTCATTCAGTCTGTGTCATGCACTGCTGCTGTTTGAAGCGGGAAGGTTCTCCTAACTGACTTCTGAGTTAAGGACATGTCCGTTAGATCCTCAGGGCGAACCAAGATTCTTTTTTACTTTTACTGGATCCATTAAAATGTTTGTATAGCTATCTTTATTCAGCCTGAGGGGTAGCCTGCAGGGTGATCAAGGAGATTTAAGTACAAGCACTTCCTTTTTGTTGACCAGTCAAACCAGTTCAGCTGAAGTGGTTTGGCTTAGTGAGCAGTCCTACTTCTCCTGATGACATTCACACAAAGGGTGAGTGAGCTGCAGAGCTTTATATGTTTTCATTATAGGTTGAAGTCTCTTCTTAAATTAGATGAAGCAGGCAGTCTTCATTAGCTCAAGGTTTTCTTCTTGTTATTATTATACTAATGTAATTATCACTTTTCTTCAGTCAGCTTTCTTCTTTCCTTCTTCCAAATAAAGTCTTTCCATCTTGAGAGTATTTTGAGATGGGGACGGTACAGTGAAGTAGTGAAACTATTGTTAGCACGGTGTTCTTCCTCTCCTTCTCTTCAACTATTTAGAATGCTACACAAAGAAAGAGGAAAAATCAAATACATGAAAAACATAACGGGATCCTCCTCTCTCAATAAAAGATTATGCAAAGGAAGACTGTTGTCTGCCTAAGCACATGCAATGGGAGAAAGCATCATACATCAGTCTGTAAGACCCCTGCAGTTCTTTGCTTCAAAAAAGCAGCATTAAGAACTGAGGAATCACCCCGCTCTGCTGTCAGATGACATGTTGCTCTAGCAGTAAGTAGTTCTTGGGCATAATGAAATACCTGCTGACTGCAGGGAGTAAGAGAGGCTCAGTCGCAATGGGTACACACCTATTTGTGCACCTGAACCTCGTGCAGAGATTCCCAAGCTGACAAGGTGCTTTGCTCAGGCTAATTAGCCCTGCTTCTGCCCTTACATCTTCTCTGATGATGCTGATTAAACTGAGCAGGGTGCTGCTTGACACTGCTGAGAGCCAAACAAGTGTGTCTGTACAGCCTTGTCCTGCAGTGTGCCCTATAAATGTCCGAGCCTGCTCAGCACAAGCCCGTCAGTCTATGCTGTGTGGCTGTGCAGCACAGGTCTTCCCTGAAGTTTTATTGTATGTGCTATCAAGAATCAGTCAGCCTTGGGTGGCTTGCTGAGACTGCGCTAAAGGTATTGAGTGTTAGGGAAGATCTTGAACAATGAACTGCGTGCAGCTGCCTTGCTCTCAGAAAAGCATTTGCTGCAAGGTGTCTTCTGTTCTGTTTGTTTTGTTGCTTGTGAATGACTTCCCTGGTTCTGGAGGTGGTGGTCTTGAGCTCCAAGGGAGAGGAGGGTGGTGAGAGGACAGAAGTACCCAGGCGGACAATCAGAAAGGGTGGGACTGAGGAATAAAAGTGTGAAAAACTTGGACTCTCTGCTTTTCATTCTATTTACATGTGCAGGACTGGCAGAAAAATGGGTTGGCAGCCTGAATTAGATTGTGAAACCTTGCTAATTAGCTGTGCATGTCCTACTCCACTGTTCCTTTCTTCTTCCTTCCCAAGTGGGATACTTGCAGAAGGAAAATGAGTGCAGAGGTAGGTGACTTTCATAATTCAGTGTTTTAACATTTGATTCTAGCTGTACGTATTGCAATATAGGTAAGTTCACTATTAAATATTGTTTCAAAGACATTGACTGAACTTACAGAAGACAGGTTTTAGAAGAAAACAAAAATTTAAAACCCCAACAACTAGAACTATTTTTGCTCCTGGCGGTAGAAATGGCTTTTTACACTCCTGACTGTTCTTCCTCTGACTGGCACCTTCCTGAGAAATACGATTGAGAATGAATGCATATGTGTACATATATACACACATGTCTATCTATATATACATTGATTTTAGCCTGGAAATGTAAAAGTAAGTGCAAAAACATATGCTGGTTTTGGCAAGTTGTTTGTTTTAGTTGCAAGGTTTCCTGATTTTCTTCAATTAAAAGGTGCGTTAATGTTCTGTGTATGAAGCCTGGAGTGTGATAGTTAGATCTCTTGTAAAAAAAGATGGATGTCCATGTTTCATTCCACATTGTGAAATGGTAGTCCTCAAAATATCACATCAAGCCACTACCCATGAAAAAATAGCTGTGCTGTATTATTTTTGGGAGTAGCAGTTTCCAAGACAGTCAGTATGATTGCAGCCATTAAGTGAGTAGAAGGTGTTTTGAAAGAATAGAAGGAGCTTTGTTGACTGAAATGGCTGGGTCAGAGCTGAAAAGGAAGAGTTTGCTGTTTTAAAACATAGCAGACATTTTAGGCATTCTTATCGGGATGCTTCACTAATGCAGTTGTGTGAAAGACTGATAAGGGAATGTGCGATAGCAGCCCTCATAATTTCAAGTGCCCAAATTTGGCACGTACTGTGGTAATGTAAAATAGTAATAAATACAAATCTCGTGTTCTGGAATTCCCGGGTCTGCTTGTTAGCAAATCAGTGTGTAAACACTGTCTCAGTGTGTCTAATACTAGAATGTGTTTTGTTCTTGCGAAGGGATCTGTGCAGGCTCTGCAGCCCAGGAGCACGTATAAGGCTAGATTCAGACTGAGCTGTACTCTACATTTTCTAGAGGAAACCTGTTCTGTGTAAACCACACACCAAAACAAAATATAGATATTTTTTCACTGTAATGTGGGTATTTCACCAGTTTTAAGTCACGAATATTAGTTACTGGTTTCACTCGAGCTACCTAGTAAGATCTTGCCAGGAATACCTTAACAGGACAACTCAATCAGAATTGCAGATTTAATATTGCTCCTTGGTCAGGTTGGGAACGGCAGTTCACTCCCAGATCTGCACCTGTTAAGTGCATGACAATGTTTTGGTAAGAGTGGGAAGAGCTTTGTTCACCAAAAAGACTGCATTGGGATTGAAAGAGGAGAAAAGCAGGTGAAAGAGCACTGGACCAGTGATGGCAGGGGACACATCCCAGCACCCCATGGCCCCCATAGACCTACAGTAGCTGTGCTTTCTATTACAGACTTGAACCCTGATCCTGCTTGTTGACCTTAGGACTGACTGCTGTGCCAGGGCTAGAGCCACATTAGGGAATGGTGTTTATCCATGGTCAAAGAGGGAAACCACGCCAACACAAAGCCCATTTTCTGATGAGACCGGTGCTAAATGTAAAGTGTAAAGCAGTGGTGATTGCTTCTTCAGAAAGGCGAATGGAATAGATGGTCCTTAATTGAGTTACAGTTCGTATTTTCAGGCTTATGGCATAATGTGTTTAAGCTCCATGAAGGCAGTTCTATTTAAACGTTCCTTCAGGACTTCAAAATATTGCAAAGAGCAAAGCAGACTATCTGATTGTGGTTGTGCAAGCTGAAACTGAAATTGTGCTCGCATGAGTTCAGTCTCGGTACTTGTATTGTGCTGGAAAACCCAAGTGGTTTGGAATAGAAAAGATTTGTCATGTTAAAGCATCTCTTTTGGGTTCTGTATTTTTCTGTCTTTCCATTTTGGTTTTGGCGAAGATGGTGTGGGGGATGAGGAGTTGCAGATTGATGGTTGTTTGTCTGTCTTATTGGAACGGAGATTGTAGGAGGCTTTCTCATGGCTCTTAGTCAGACCAGTGCCTGATATAAACAGTATTTGACCCTTGAAGATGCTACATGTGGCTCTCATCCAGCCTACCTGCCTGATAAGAGCAAACACTATGATAATATTCACAGCAGAGGGAGAGGAGCACTCATTTGGGGAACCATTCCCATGGATCAAATCACTGTGTGCTTGAAAGTCTTTTCCTTCTGAGAGCATCCTTCCGCTTGACTTATTTTCATGTAGTTCAAAGGTGTACCAGGAAGGAGAATTTGACACCTTGATGGAAGGAAGTCACAAAATTAGGGCAATGGTGTGTCCTGACATCACCACATGGTACTTTTTTAGACATTGCGTTAATACGCGATAACTTGTAGTGGTAGCTATGCAGCAGCTGAAAACAAACACTGCAAAAACTTTGATCTCAGGCAGTGTTTGTCACTACAAATGTAATTATCTGTGTGGACCATCAGTCTTAAGAGGAGTAATAACAGCAGTGTGGGAGAGCTTGTGGTATCCAGTCTGAGGCGTTTCTACCCCGCTGATGTCAAACAGGCTGACAGCAGGCAGAGACTGACGGCAGAGGTCAAGTCTTGCTGGGCTCATTACTTGCCTTCTGTTTTATGGTGGAGCAGGGGAGAAATTGTATGCTTGCTCTTTACCTGAAAACAGTAAGAAGGGAGGAGATAGGAGGAGTAGGCAATTAGAGAAATAAAATGGCAATTCACGCTGCTCTTTCATATAATTTCTTATATTCAAAAGTAAATTAAATAATTCTTCTCTTCTTGTTTTCTAATTTTTTTTAGATGCAACTTAGTTACAATAAGAACTTTCTTCCCTTGGTAGGAAGTAATTCTGATACGTAAAATTTGATACCTAAGGGATAAGACAAGGGAAGATGTATTGTTTTCATAAATAAGGAATAATTTAAATGATTACTGACTGATACTGACAACTATACCTTTTCACAAAGGAAAATGGTAAAATCCAGATTTAACCAAATAATTCTAAGCATGGCTAGATTTGGAGTGCAGTGGAAACATTATAGGTTTCTGAGAGTGGCTGCCCCTGGAGTTTGAGAAGAGTGGGTAGAGCCAAAAGCTGGTCCGAGCTAAGGTCTGATGGTGTTTGAATCAAAGCGTTTAGCTCCGGTCATGATACAGATACAGTAGTTGCCTGATCAGAAAGTGGGAGTTCAGATCCCACCTTCCCCATTGCTCAGACTTCTTTGGGTTTCTGGTTCGATTCTGGTTTGTTTCTTAATTTAAGCAGTCACTTCTGTGGTATATGCTGTCTGCAGTCAGTGTTGTCCTACGTTGCTTTTTCGTGAAATGCATGTGCAGTTCCTGGTGCACCAAACCTGGTAGAGGCAGGTGTTGCCTTGTGGAAGGACAATTGCATTTCTTGGTTTCTATCATACCTTTAAAATTCTTCCCTTTCCTTCTCGCCTGCAAAGAGACTAACCAGTGCTTAGGTAAGTCATGTGTTACTCCTGCAGCCCTTTCCTCTCTTACAGCTTGGGGTTTGGGATGACTCCAGTGCTAGGGCATGGACTTGCAAGCAGGAGACATAGTGGCAGAGCCAGAAGGAAAAGATATCTGATGGGGGACTGGAGGCGTGTCATGACCAGTCAGTGCTGCAGCCATAAAATGGAGATAATAGTGCTGATATCACTACTTGGTAAAGCATTATGAAATGTTTTCATTAGTATTTCTGTTCCAGAGCCTGGTTGTTTTTAGCCTGGATTCCAAGTAAGTGAGGTGTGTTTGGTGATGTCTGTCTGTCTGCTTGTCCATCCCCATTCCTCTCCTTCCATAACATGGAGCGCCTTGGCTAATTCCTACCAAATGCAGCAGGAAGTAGAAGTCTCAAAGACAGTTAAATTCCTAAAATTTTTTGTTGTTGCTAAACAGGCAGGGGAGGCGAGAGGCATGAGTTAGTGCTGACAGTGTCGGGGAAGAGGCAGCCCAGCCCTGCCCTTGCCTCCAGCAGCGAGCCCCAGGGCCGCGTCCAGCAGGGCATGGCAGCCCTTGCCTGGGTGCCAGGCCAGCAAGGCTGGGCTGTTGGAGGGTGCTGCGGGGAAGATGGTGCAGAGACAGGTGAACATGGAGGGGGTGGCAGAGGCGTGGAGCATGAATCCTGCTCTCTCTGTTTCTCCATGGAATAGGAAGTGTTACTAGAAGGGCTTACTCTCAATTTGCCATTTAAAATCCTGGTGGTGTGTTTGTTTCTGGCTGTTTGAAACACGCCTTCCTCATGTTCCTGAGATGTTTTCACGCCTCTTCTGTGCAGAGCTGGGTTCCTATGCCACAAGGAGCTCTGAATCTTTACTTGCATTTTCAGCAAAGCTCTTGTGTTCCTTCCCTTCCATGCCACTCACGTTTACTTCAGCAGTAAGTACAAATTGAGACCCTCCTTTTTTCCCTGTAATGTTGGGGCTCCTGTCCATGTATCCCAAGTGGAAGAAACCTTACCATGCTCATGAAGAAATTCTCTCTTTGTCCGTATTATACGCATTTAATGCCTGGTAGGCCCTGTTTTCAGTGACTGCTGAATTTCTCCCTTGCCCAGCTCTGTTTGTGCCCCTAGAGCACTGGCCTTTTTCTGTACAGGGCCTCTCACTTACTTGGCACAGCACTCTGGTTTTGTGTTGCTCTGTACATTGGAGGCAGATTCACAGTAGTAGTAATAATCACAGGGCCGCAAATTTATTATCTCTTGTTTAGTAACTCAGTGGGTGCACATGTTTATCTTGTACACTTGAGTGCTGTTTTTAAATAGTGCTGTATACACAATAGATAGATTTAAAGTTGACTAACCAAGAAAACATCCTCAAGGCTGAAAGAATAAGCGTGAAAGATATGCAAGAGTTGCAGCCTGGGTTTTAGCACTGCTTTGTGTCTGGTATGTTGATGTACATGGCTGCAGCAGTTAGATGGCTCATTTGGGCACCCAAAACCAAGATAATTTAAAGCAATCAGATTCATCTTGTGTCTAGGAAGAGGGAGTTTATACTTTGCAAGAAATAAGAGATTTGCAAGTTGAATAAAAAAAAAAAAAAAGAATATTTAAATAAGCATCTTTTTACTGGGAAGAAGGGACAGGTAAACAAGTAGCCAGCTGACCACAAGCTCTGTGGCTTCTAAAAAGATAATTATATGAAGACCAAGACTCTTGAACTACCTTCAGGTCAGTTGTTTTCAGCTGTGTTAGTTTAGGGAAGTTTAAAGTTCATTTGCTTTGGAATGGAGCAGCCATGACTGCGAAGGAAGATGGCTGGAAAGCATCAGTCATGGAAAAATGCTGTAGCCTAAAGTCAGCTTTGAAGTCTCCAGGTCATTTTATTGACTTCCTAGACTTCAGGTTAGGCCTTCGGTACAGAAAGTCAAGATCAGACGTGTCTCTGAAGTTATTTTTCAGGGATTATTTTTTATGTGTGATCTGTACTTCTCTGTCATTTAAATAAGAATCTCTCATATCAAACTTATTACTATTATGGCATTAGATGTGTTGGCCTCAGTCAAAGGCCGTTTTGCCTCGGTGTTTGAATACAGAAATGGTAATAAAAAGCTCTGCAGACCAAAGAGGTCATAATGTGCCTGTGTATGTGTGCGTGGCGGAGAATGGAGATTTCGGAGAGTGTGTACATTGGCTCCCAACTCAACTGACCTTTGCAGTCATTTTGCCAGATGGTAGCCTGGGCTGTTGTTCAGTAAAGGGACTAACTAGTCCAGGAAGATCACCTCTAACTTCTGGCTGAAAAGCTCATCTTTGAATCAAAGAGAATTTGACTAGAATAGTTTAAAATCTTTGTCTGTTACCTTGTACTTTTAAATTATTTTTTAAAATTATTTTTATGTACCTCCTGTTTGCATTGAAGTTAAGACGTACAGAAGACCCGTTTATATAGTAGACACCATGTCTGTTCTCCTCATAAGACAGGACAGTTCCCTGCAATGCATTTTCAAGTGTTTTGCCCTATTAAGTTCCTAGTGTTCAGACCTCATGTCTTCCTCTACTTCATTTAAGGAGTTTTTAATAAGTCTTATATTCAGCCTAATTTTCACTTTCAAAAATTTCCCATTAGTATTAAGCTGCCCAAGCCAGCGTCTGACATAACTCTGTCTTAATCATTTCTGATGTTGGTCATATCAGAAGGGGTAAAAGCAGCAGTAATGGGCTACTGTGAATCATCTGTTCCTTCAGTACACGCTGTGAGATGCGCCTGAGAAGCTGTCCACATATGTCAAACCCCATGTCTTGACCAAAGGAGAAGGATTGTCTGAAACTTTGAGATGTTTAGTTTTATCTGAAGCAAAGTGACTGAGCCTTTTTTGTACTATCTGATTGAAGTGGTGTTGCTGCACTTCAGAATTTCTGGAGGCTTCATTTCGTCACTCTGCCTTTAATTTCCTTCTACTAATCTCAGTTCTGTCTTGTTTTCCTGTCAGTCCTATACATTCTCTCAACACTAAGTTTTCATTTCTTCCTTTTTATTTCCACAGTAGATGGTGGAGTCACATCCCACATGGCTCTGCCATCTGGAACAACTTCCCTGACTCATATTCCTTTTGAGTTTCAGCTTTATCCTTGGCCTTTATGTGATAATCTTCCTTCCTATAAAACAATCACATCTTATGCCCAGAGGCTTCCATTTTTTTTTCTGCTCAGGTTTTGTCCTCAAGACACATAGCTCTTGCTACCATTGGATACACAAGGTATGTTGTGATCTGTGCTTACTATTAGACAAGACCTATTTTAGAGACACCTAAACTCATACTTAAGTCTAATTCCTGGTCAGGACAACACTTCAGGGCACACTTATCTTTTTAACATCCCTTTATTCCTTTCATTTCAATCAGCTTCACTGATTTGAAGTTAGGTGCAAGTTTAAGTGCTATGCACATGATAAAACCTCAACTGTGAAACATGTTTTTTATATTAAAAATAAAATCAAACTAAAGCATATTGCACAGTCTGAAAATAATGAAAGATTCAAGCAGAGAAGATTTCAAATGTGATACTACATCTTCTTAGGTCTCATCTTGAAAACGTCAAACATGCTGTAAAATTAAACAAAAATCCAGTAGCCTTGCTTTGCAGTCTGTTGACTCAAAACATTTTCTGCTGTACACTGAGATTTTCAGTAGTTGACATAGTATGCAGTTGTTCTTGCTAAGTTAAGAATGTCTCATGCTTTCTGGAATCCTGTAGTAGAACTGCTGAGTTGCAATACTTGCATTAAGAAAAAAAAAAGGAGGTTAGTTTATTGGGTGGTTGCACACAACTTGCAGTGCTTCTGTTTTTCTCCTAGTGGCTCCATTAAAGCTTCCATGAGATGGGGGGAAAATACAGCTAATAGCAAGCTGTGCCTGGGCACCACACAGTCCCGGCTTTGTGCAGAGTACGGCTTTGGCATCTGGAGTGGGAGCTCACTGCGCGTTAGCAGCGGGACATTCGCTGACATAAATCGCTTTCAGAGCAGTGGAGGAGCGCAGCTGTGTATTTGTGAGAGCTGGATGCCGTCTGTCTCGCACTCACCCTGAGATCATGGAAGATGTGGTCAAACTTGCGTCTCAGACTCTAAGTCTTGGGTGTGTGGCACCACAGTCGGATAACCTCTCACTTTTGAAATAAATGCAAGCTCTGTTGCAGGGCTCCTACCCATTTTTCCTCATCTTGGCCCCTTTCTTTTCCATCTTCCTTCCAGGCAGAAGTTCAGTCTGTAGAGAACACATAGGAACACACATCCTTCCTAATTCCTAAAAAAGTGAGGAGCGGGGAGCAATGCCTGGCTTCAGAGCAGCCCTTTAAAGGAAGCTCGTTTAGAGTCCCTCTAGTATTGAAATTGGCTGTTCTCAGGGAGAGCGTCTCACCTACAGCGTGTCTCCCACAAAAACGAAGAAGGGGAAATGCATTTCCCTTCATCCTCAGGAGTAAAGCTGACTATGTGTGTCTGAGCTGCACCTTAGGACATCACAGTGCTACTGAGGAGAGAGACAGGAAAGGTATAGACAAAGGCAAAGTGGCTCAGGCTGCTCTTGCAGCCCACAAAAGCAAAGCTGCCAATTAATTTATTGTGGGAGCCTGCATGGCACCACTGTGGCCCGACTTTGGGCAAATCAGTGTAAAGGAGAGAGAGTAATACCATAGGTTGCAGAGTGTTTTCATAGGTTTCTCAAGGCTTTTTGTTTGTTTTCATTTAGTTTAGTTTTTTTTGCTTGGTTTGCAGTCAACACCTGAGCGTGCAGCTGAAGTTCTTGCAGTCACGACCATCCTCTCCTTGCCCTGGATCACTGCGGAGTGATGCAGTGACTTCTGCTTTGCTTCTGGAGTGGTGGCACAGGCAGTGTTGTAGCATGAGAACATTTTTGAAGACTGAGTGTGGGTGTATGACTGTCAAAGTTGAGAGGTTTTTAGTATAAAATTTGAACCACAGTGCTTCATTAATGAGTGGTTTGCCTTTCTCCTGCCTCAAATGGGGAAAGTCACTGAAGGCTGTATAATGCTTGGTTCCTTCTGAATCATGGGGATTGCAAGACTAGAAGTGTATTTGCTAAACTTATTTTATAATGCGTTGCTTTTGTGCCTCTCATGTGGTCCCTGTCCAGATTCCCATGGATCTCTAATTTTTTACCTCTCTTAAATGCTCAATGGATGTGAAAAACTTTCCTATGCGTGGAAGTGGAGGGGCTATTGCAAGTAAAAAAGATTCACATGTCCTTTTCCCATTCATCACCGTTCTTGGAGATTTTTGTGGAAAATTCACTACCCTAGGACCAAACTAAGCCTCCTTCTTCACAAGCTACCATGATTAGACTGTGGGATTAAGCCAACATGAAGCAGTGTTTTGAGGAGTTTCTGAAAAGTGCGTTGTCCCCAGTGAATCTCTTTTTACTGTGCTTTCCTGTTCTGGAGAAAGCGTATTCCTCACACCAGCGCTGCCATGCTTGTCAGTTCAGCAAATGTTTCTTTGGCATTGCACTTGCTGTTTTTGAACCACAAAATGCTTTTAGGTAAAGTTATCATAATATAAACAGAAAATTGACAGGCTGAATAGTTGTGGTTAGTATGTGCTATAGTGGTGATGACATGGGAAAATATGTTGTTTTTCTCCAGATGACTGTTTGAGGTTAGTTCTAGACCATTTTGTTCATGATGTGCCAGCTGAAATTATGAGAGTATGACTTTGAAGTAAGCAGGTTAGTTTGATTTTATTTATTTATCTTTTTAGGCCTGATAAAGGCCTGTTGTCAAAGAATGGATGTTTTTTTGTTATTATTATTTTGGGATTTAAAAAGAGAGGAGTAAAAGGTTAAAAGGACTAAATTCCCTCTTCCAAGAAGTTCATCTTGCTGCATAATCTAACCAAAGGTGTCTCATCCATGGGACTAGCATGGGCAAAGCCTGGCCCACAGGGCAAAAGCCGGCAGAGCTCAGGTGCCTCTTCTTCAGCAGAAAATGCTAGTGTGAAAGGGGGATGGGTGGCAGCAAGCAAAGCTGGTGCTTTTTGCTGGCAGCAGAAACATTTCATAGGCATGTTCCTTATGTACCTTTCTGGCATTCCAGACCAGAGTGGTACAGCATCCTGTCAGAATGACAGCTCAGGAGAGCCATCGGTGGCATCTTACACCCTCCATCAGTTATGGGATGTTCTGCACGCACCAAAAGGTGTCACGGTGCTGAGTCAACAGGCAGCGCTGTAAAGGACCACAGAAACATGTGTCCTGTTTGTAAGATAGAAGCAAGAAAAGGAGGCATTTAGGCAGGAGGTGATGTTTGATGTTTTCATGTCAAATGATAAAAACAAAAGTGACTCAAATGTCACTTTCTTCCCAAACAGAAGTCTTTTTGGTGTGGGCTGCCAGTCCGTGTTAGTCCGTGATATGCAAAGTATTCAGAATTTGTGTGTGGCTAAGTGATGGTTTCTTTTTCTTTCATCTGCCTCCGTTTCGCTTTGTGCTGCAAGGTTGCAGTTGCGTGTCAAAGGCTTGGCATTTTTAATGGGACCTTGAAACAGCTCCAGCAAACTGCAGCAGAAGGAGAAGCAGAGGAAAACAGAAGCACAGCAGGAGACACATTCACCAAACTTATCTTTTGAAATAAAACCCTACTGTTCTGGAAAAGTCCTTACTCCACCTGCCACACCAGTGTGTGAGTTTGGGGTTTAAATCTGCTCCAGGGTCTTTGTGGTGTTTAGGTCCAGAGAGACAAATAAGCTGTGGAGGAGCAGCATTAAAGGTGAGTTTGCCTTCACCCCTCTGAAATGCTGTACTAAAATGAGGTTATTAGGAAAACCCACTCAGGTGAATATTTTTCTGATGTTTCCATTTTTTTTCTCTGCTTGTATGGGCTAATATTGGTTCTTTTTGTGATGTGGGGAAGATTGGGGAGTGGAGTGTGTTGCTAACATCTCTCCTGCCCCTGAGCTGAGTAGCCTCTGAAGCTTCTTGAAAGTTAGACCACTTTGACTTTCGTGTGGTGCCCTTTAGCCCCAGCAAACACAAAGACCATACAGTATGGATTGCTGGTTTCTAAAACACCATCAAAGAAACAGAGGAAGAGACAGTAATCTAATCCTAATGTTCTCCTGATCCTGATGGTCTTCTAATAATTTATGGAAGGACCGTTCCCTTTCCCAGCAATTCTTTCTTCACTCTTTGGTGTACCTCATATCAGTACAGCCAGTACTCTGAAGAGTTTAATTTTAAGGCACTTACTCAGAAAAGCTCCCATTTTCCCTACTTCTGGTTAAATATTGTAAGATATTTTAATCCATTTCAGTTAAAATAATGATAGCATATTGATTAATATTATAATATTGGTAATATTGTCTGACCGGTACAGTTTTTAATGAGGTTAAGCATACTTGGATGTAAAAAAAAAGAACAACTTATTCAAGGATGATGTGTGGATGTGATCATCCAAAAGGTGACCTTTCAGGGTTGACTTTTCTATGTCCAGAAATGAAGGCAGGTGGAACAGCTAGCTGACAAATATCTTCTGTCTTTTCACATGATTTTTTTCATTCACTTGATGATGGTCCTGTTTATAATGTAGAAGCAAGAAAAGGCAGCAGAAGATAGGAGGGGATGTTTGTGTCTATGTGTTTAATGGTAAAAACAAAAGTGACTCAACTGTCACTTTCTTGTAAAATAGGAGTCTTTTTGGTGTGGGCTGCCAGTGCATGATAGGATGTGGTGGCTTAATGCACCTGCTTCACTTCAGCAAGACTGATGCACATTTGATTTCCACGGCCTTGCTCCCAGTCTTTGGGGCAAGCACTTGTGTAAACAGTTTGCAGGGATGGGACCTTTGCCTCAAAATTATTTTGGGCGGACATTCACACATATGTGGGATGCCGAGCACAGTGGGATCCTGATCCTGACAGGGGCCTCTGGGCACAATGCTATCATAAATTTTAAATAACAATAATACTATAAAAAGTTAAATAAATGTGCCAAGTTAATTTTATGCTCCCCTCCCCTCAGGCAGATTACCATAAATTGCATTTCTGATAATTAGCCCAAGCAGTTATCACTGAACAGATACACCTGATTTCCATGAATTGTGGTAAATACATGGAGGACTGGTCCTGCAAGGAGCAAAGAGGTTCCCAGACTGACCCGACAGGATGAGATCCAGTTGTACAGATACTGTATGGATGAGTTTGCCTTTAATTGGCTTAGTTATGGGTTATATGTATAGTGCCATACAGTTCAGATTTTGGTCACTTGCACTCACAGCCTCAGAAAAGAATGCACTGAACTGTCTGCACCAGGCTTATTAAACTGTCATAATAAACCACTTTACAATTCCAGGCAGCCCTTTCTAAATGTATTGTAGGGCCTGTTAACAAACACCTGTCAGGTTCTATTGAATCATCTGAGTGCCCTGATCCACGGCGTCTGCTGCCGTGCCAGGAAAGCGGGGCTGGCACAGCGCGCCCGCCTCCTCCACCAACACGCGCGGGGGGAAGATGTTGGGGAGCAGGGAGGCTTCCAGGAGCTCTTGGCTTGCCTTTCAACCTGGTGGGTTTTGGTAGTAAGCAGTGAGGAAAAAAGAAGGAAAAAAATAGGTTTGTGTAAGGCAAACAGCCTTTCTGTTCCCTGTTAACCCAGCTGTCACGTAAGTCTCAGAACATTTCAAGCTTTTCTTTCTCTCTTTTTTTTCTTTCTTTCCCCCAAGTTAAGATATGGAAGTGTAAACAGATCTTTTCCTCTGTTGCTGACTTGAATGAGGGCTGGCCCCTGGTACACGTGTGAAAATTGCTTGGCTGGGAAAGATCTAATGTTCGTTGTGTCGTAGCTTTGGAGATAAAGTCCAAACTCCCTAGCTGCTTGTGATGACAGAGAGTGCTACTTGTACATGTTCGCTTCCAGAGACTGAGCTTGCAAAAGAAGGGGAAAATTAGCCCAGTAACATCCCAGAAATGTTTGTGGAGGGTTTTTTGTTTCATGTTCCGGGATTTATTTTTTTTTCAAATCACGAACTCCAAATCCAAGGAGGCTCAGCAATCAGGATGTTTGAACGCCAGCCAAGGCACTAAACTGGCAGCCATCCATTCTGATATCAGTGTGAGTGAAATGTGTACTCAGTAACTGGATTCAGGCCCTTCATAGTTTGCAAGCAAATATTTCTGCTTTTGCAGATCAGATAAAAAACAGAAAAAGCTGTGCAGCTCTCGAGCATGTGAGAGAGGGGTCTGCACCTTTGCAAAGGGGCATTAACACTTCAGTGTCCCAGTCAAAGTCCTGTGCCTTATGTCACCACATTGAAAGCTGTGTTTCATTTCCAAAAGGCATTTAATTATGTCTTTTAATGTTTTAACTACTAAATCTACCTTGCATAAAAGCTGTAAGTACCTCACACTGCTAATAAGCTGTAGGAAAGTGAAGTAAATTGGCATTTTGTAAAAAGGTTGTACAAAACCAATGGAAAGCTATGCAAATCAGCTATGATACAGCCAAATTTGCATTTTGTCTTGGGTTTAGTGATGATATGCACAACATGACTTTGGCAGGCCTGCCTCTTGGGATGCTGTGTGCACTGGTGGTATGGCCCTGTAGGGTCAATTTAACAAGCGTAACATTGTGATTTTCCATGCAGTTTCTCAGAACCACTGAGCAACGTGCAGCAATAAAAAGTGACAGAGGAAATCGATTTTTAAGAGTAAATACATTTAGTAGGAGGAAAAAGTGTTATACAAATCTTTCACCTTGCCAAAGGAAGGTTAGCAGCTTTGTTTGGTGCTGCTCAACTTTCCAGAGTGACTTCCTTTTGGCCTCTTGTTTTTTTTTTTGTTGCTACTCTTTGGTTTGGAAGCATCAGGACGAGGAGGTGATGAAGAGTTCTTGTGCTCTGGGTGCTCAGCTCATCAGAGCAATATACAGGGGAGGGAGACGTGTTACAAGCAGCTGACGGTGCAGTTTCACAGCCTTTTTGTTCACTGAACCAATGGCAGCTCTTAAGACGTGTTGTTTTGCCCAGCTGAGAAGGAAGGTGGGAGCATACTTGGGGTTTCTGGTGATAATAATGCGATTCTGGGGAGGACAATCTGCAAATGAACTTTCAGAGCCCTTTGCACAGTCTGTTTTGTATAGGAGAGACATGTATGCTTTTCTAAGTGTTGCTGGGAAGTACCTCTGAAATGACCTTACTTGTTTTTTTCCTCATCTAAGTTTTCTTTCAGGAATTCATTCAGTAGGTTAAATTAAAAAAAAAAAAAAAATCAAATAAAGATAAATCAAATTAATTAGATTTTTTTGGCATTGGCCTTCGCATACTGAATGTTCTATCCAGCCAGCTATTTGAACACAAATTGGTTATCTTTTCTGGTGTGAAAATGGACCAAATAAAAATTTCTGTATATGCTTTACTTGTCACAAGGGTGGATTTGCTCCAGCATCCCTTCCCAGTTATCAGTGCTGTGTGACAGCTCCGTCTTGCAGGGTGCTGGGCACCCAAAAGAAGCGCTGGGTGTTTTCATTTCCCATGCCGTGATCCTGCATGATGAAGCATCAGCCGCTAACCTGCAGTGGGCTTTGGGCTGGGGTCCCGCAGGAGCTGCTCAAGAGCAACCAGAGGGAAGCATCTCTCCGTAAGGCAGTAGGTAGGCAGCATCTCTCCTTAAGGCAGGGCTTAAGCAGGAGTTCAGTGGGTTTTGGACAAGGCACCTAGTACAAGGCTGTCCCGAATTTAAGCACAAGCTTAAGTACTCTCTTCCTGTGACCTCAGCACACCCAGTGCTCAGTTATTACGATAGTTTGCCTTACAGAAGCAGAAAGGAGTTTGGCTGCTCTCAAATGAAGTCTGCCAAAAGAATAAAGCACAGCCCAGCAAATATCTTTTTTTTTTTTTTTTTTTTCTTTTTCCCCCTGGCTTCTCTGTAAATAGTTGAAACATATTTCAGAGCAAGTTTAGGTAATATTTTGTGGTGGTGAGTGAACACTGTGATGCTACGGTACATTTTGTTCTCCTGAATCTCGTCACAAGGTGCTTGAGTGTAATTTAATTTGGGTTTTTAAATGAGAGAAAGGAAGAATGCTGTGAAATCTCATCTGTATTTTGTCATTGACTTCATGAGAAGTCCTTTGTGTGCATTTGGGAATAGTTTGGCTTCTCATTGAGCTGTATCACTGGATACATGTTGAAAGTTTTTCCTTCTTATCCTTACTACACAGACAATCACGTCATTCTTGAAATGAATGCTCCTTTTGCTGTCCATGTGCAAGAAATTATGCGAACATCTGTGTAAG
The DNA here is from genome assembly GCF_036013475.1 of Columba livia. Lineage (NCBI taxonomy): Eukaryota > Metazoa > Chordata > Aves > Columbiformes > Columbidae > Columba > Columba livia. The sequence continues at coordinate 68,576,245 of NC_088603.1, read as the reverse complement.
TCGCAACATACAAGACGGCAAATCCTTGGTGGCAGGCTGCAGAGCCCTCTCTCTCAAACCCGTGTTTTCTGCAGAGCATCTGTGTGCAGCCATCAGCTTTGTTCTCGCACTGCATGCTGTTGGTTTTGTGTTCCACAGCTTCGCTTCTAATAACAACTAGTAGGGTTTTGTCTACCCCCCCCCCCTTTTTTTTTTTCAAGCACCAAATGTATAGTTTCATTTTGGCAGCTGATTTTATCAAGAAAATGGTATCAGAATTGTGTGGGATTTTGTGAGTCATTACCAGAAATACTGCAGTGGGTGGATTAGCCCCTTCGAAGTGGCTGCTCTGCATGTTTTTGGGGTATTAAGGTGCAGGGAAAATAGGGTCACGCCTGCGATTTTTCGCACGCACCCTTGGGAATACCCTTGTCGAGAACGATGTCCTTGTTCTGTCGGCAGCTCTCTGCTGTTCCCAACGGGCACCAGGGAGAAGAGGAGTGATGCTTCTCAGTCTCCCCGCAAACAGAGCATTTCTCGCGGCTGTCCCTATGTGACAGGATACTGCAGCACCAAACACAGGTGTTTCGGTCGCGGGGTTGAGCAACACAAGCCTGTGGCGTGAGAAGCCAGGGCAGCAGTGCTGGCAGAAGCACCTGAGAGGGTGTGCTTAGTTGTCTGTGTTTTAGGTGTTGAGGCTTTCAAATCAGTCTTGCCAGTTTGTAGCTGCATTTGTTTCAGTTGCAGGCATCAGCGCTTCTTCCCAAAGCCTTGCCACTTCTCTGCGTGTGAAATGCATCCCTGTTTCCATCCCAAACCTCACTGGAGAGCACCTTCCCTGAAGTGAATCAAACCAGAAGTTCCCAAGTGCTGTCTTCTCACTTTCAATGGCACAGCCCTGTATCAGGGCTCTTGGCATCAGCCTGGTCTCTAAGGAGCTGTGCATTCTCCCAGTAACAACCAGGTTAATGGGACACTCGTAGAGACATTTGTTGGTTTTCTCGTGTAGTGTGCAGACTTTTCATGGACGGAGACCATTTGGGAATAATGTGCAACACTATTTTGGAGTCCTGCTGCCTCCCAGACAAATTTATCAGCACCAGGACCTGCCTCTCTGAGCCTGCGGTCTCCTGCTCCCTGGTGCGCTACCGAGACGCAGGGCACACTAGTTTGCATTAGCACGTCCCACCACCGATATGTGTTTTCTCTGATGTGGGGCTGAGGAGGAATGCACACGTTTGGTCTTGCGTGCTTCATCTGAGTATTCAGCAGCAAAGAGTTTCACAGCAGAAGCACATTTGTTTTGGGTAGAGGCTTTCACCTTAGGTCCTAAAGTATCATGCTGCCCTGTGTGCTAAAAAAAATATTTCTTCTTCCAAGAGATAACCAAAGCAATGCGAGGAAAATGTTTTGATGAAATCCAAACAGGGTTGGAGAGGAGGCACAGCAGAAACCCATCTCCTGCCAGTGTCCGGCTAATGCTCTTAATGAAGTGTATTGCTGCGCTTTGAAACACAGCAGAAACCTGCTCTGATGAGTAATGGCTGCTTGTGCCTAATGCTCTCCCAAACATAATTTAAGACAAATAAATATGCATTGTCCTTCCCTGCTTCTTCCTACAGCTCTGCTTTTGGGGTTTTTTTAGCTCGGTTTAGGAATGTCAAAGAAAAACAAAGTGTTGTAATTTCCGGCCAGCTCCCAGTACCCAGGGCAGCTGTGGTAGGAGCAGGGTGCAGGTAGGTGGCTGCTCTCCAGCCTTCCTACATGAATCCAGAGTGCAGCTGCCTCCCCCAAAAGTCACCAGAGTGGGGACTGCTGCCTCCTCAGCTGGTCTTTCCAGGCAGAGCTGTGCTGGAGGCTGCAGAGCTGTGTGTGGGGAGGAGCGACCTGGCTCTCCGTGGCAGAGACAAGCAGGGCAGAGCCGCTGGCTGCCATCTTAGCCACCTCCTCCTGAGTGAGGTGGGCAATCTGCAGCACTTGTTGCTTTGCCCTGGCATGTATGCACGCCCATAAAGTGGTTATTTGATAAGGCAGTAGAGTATTTGATGCTGCACTGGAGTCCCTGCAAAGTGTAAGAGCTGTAGCCATGGGTCCAAACTGAAGTAAGGGGTGAAGACATCCCTGGCAGTGAGATGGATCCCCCACTCTATGCTTGGGCAGACATCCTCCCATGCACAGCCCTCACACAATCACCATATTTCTTCTTGTACCAAGGAAAGACCAGCCTCTCTTCCCTAAACCAGGGGTGTCAAACTCATTTTCACTGGGGGCCCACATCAGCCGCACTGTTGCATTCAGTGTAATTAGTCCTACATCTATACAGCCCTAAAATTACATTCAGCCCTTTGAAGGCAACCACGAGGCTGATGTGGCCCCCGGCGAAAATGAGTTTGACACCCTTGCTCTGAACCATCCCTATAGCCCCTTTATGCTTCTGGCAGGTCACTCACGCTGCGGGAAGGGCAGGGCAACTGCACGAGACAAATCCTGTTGCAGCGAGCAGAGGGAGCGTGGTACATACTCTTTGTACCCGGCTCCCCTTCCCATGTGCACCATGAGGTAGGGTCACCGAGATGTGGCATGAGGAAGAGCAGAAGGAGCGTCTCCTCCATACGCTGATGGAGAGTGATGGCTTTGGCTGCTGCACCAGGTCAGGTTTCCCTCTGGTTGCGCCCTGTTGGGTGGAGGGAGCAACTGCTAGTCTGCAGAGATTAAAAACCCGTTTTCAACGTGCCTCTGGAGCAGGTGCGGGAATCAGCCTACCCTGGCATGGGCCGCGAAGTGGGCTGGGTTGCAGCCTGCTGGGGGTCCTGTGAGCAGGGAGGTGGTGGTTCCTTGCACGTCCGGGAGCAGGCTGTGCATGAGAGTCTCAATGTGGCGTTTGCACACTGAAGAGCGACAGGACAAGTCCTCTGGTGTCACCCCAGCTGTCGAGAGTTGCATACTGAGGCCTGGGGCACCGTCGGCTCTGGGACGTGGCACAGCAGGGAAGTGGTGGCCCATATGGTTACTGTGCCTGCAGAGCTTGCAGTGGGAGATGTTTGGAAGTGACAGCAAGAGTAACAACTTGCTTGATGAAACAAACTACAGCTTCTTCGGGATGCTGCAGTCAGGGCAGGGCCAGACCCAGTTCTGGTCCTGGTCCTGACGTAAAACAGACCTTTGTGGACAACTGTCCTGTCACTTCTCATTACATAAGACTTGAGGGGCCTGGAGCCCAAGTCTGATGAGGAGCAGCTGAGGGAACTGGGGCTGTTTAGTCTGGAGAAAAGGAGGCTGAGGGGAGACCTGATCACTGTCTGCAACTACCTGAAAGGAGGTTGTAGCATGGAGGGTGTTGGTCTCTTCTCCCAAGTAGCAAGGGACAGGACAAGAGGAAATGGCCTCAGGTTTTGCCAGCGTTGTCAGGTATTGGAACAGGCCCAGGGAAGCCGTGGAGTTGCCATCCCTGGAGGTGTTTGAAGGGCATTTAGACGAGTTTCTTAGGTTTGGTGCTAGAGTTAGCTTATGGTTGGCCTCCATGATCCTGAGGGTCTCTTCCAATGGAACCGATCTTATGATTCTATGAACCTTATGTAGAGCTGCAATAAATGGCATTTTTTTTTTTTTTTGCCTAGAAATTTGGCCTCCTTGGAAGTTGAGGCTTTGTTTTAGAAAATAAAATAATAACAGTAACTATTCCCCCGGCTTTGTTCTGAGGGTATTGTGGCTCAGCTGGAGCCGTAGTACAATGTCTGAAACTGTGGATTTACGTGTGGCATTACCAGCCTTTCCCCCGAACAGGTGCAAACTTTGTGTTGTGTGTGTACTGTAAGCTTGCTTCATGCAGTTTTTTTAAATCCAAAGCACACACTTATGTGGCAAGTCCTAATTAGAAATTGGGCAGCACCAAACCAGTGAGTCTCTCCATTGACTCTGACAGGCAGCACTCATTTCCAGAGCCAGGACCTTCTCTGGTCAGCCCTGGGGAAAGCATCTCTTGGTCTTGCAGCATGGCATCGCTGTTCCCTGATGCAGGACAGCATTTTGCAGACATGTGTTGTTATATTGCCTTCTGAGTCAATGCCCTATTGTAGGCTGGAACATTGCCGCTGTGTTTGAATATTATTCTTTATGGGGTAGTCTGCATCGTACTCAGAAGCGCAAATGCACACACGAAAGATTTGCAGAGGCAGGTGGTAGCCGGTATTTTTCTTCTGTTTGCAGTTTTTAAATTAAAAAAAAAAAAAATCTTTTCAAGTTCTACACTGTCAAGAATGTGGGTGTCTGGCTGAATGAAGGAAAAATAAAATAAACTTGCATAATAAATACAGTAGTAGATTTGCAATTTCCCTAAACTTGTAGCATAAATACAAACAATTTGGGGGGTTGGTTTGCTTGGTTCCTTATCCAAGGAAGAGGAGGAACTGCTGAGGAAAGTTTCCCTGGATGGATTTTCTTATTATAATTATGTTAATTATTAGCAATGCACAGACTCTAGTTACAGCATGAAATGCTACTTTCCGACAAAATCAGATCTGCTTTCTTTTACATCACGTCATATGTCAAGCATGGAACAAGTATCCAAAAGCCTTGGGTATATCTGCATGTGTTTTTTTTTAAACATCTATTTATTTAATACTGCTGTTTTTTCTTTTTCAGCATTTAAAAAGTTGACTGCCTAGAGGTAGGCACCTGGATTTATATTTAGGGACTGAAATAAGTGGGATGGCTTTCAAAGGTCCTGCATACCTGCAGTTCTCGGTAAATTAATTAAAAGCAGATGTTCTTTTTGGCAACTTTGACAGAAACAAGTAGGAGATGCTGGGTGCCCAGCACCTTTGAAACACTAGCTGTTTATTCAGATGCCTACAGATGGAGTTAGACGTTTAAATTTAGGCACCCAAGTCGGAAAAGTTTTGGCCCTGTAATCGTAACAATCTCTGTCCACTCTGTCCTGAGGTGCTGTGGCAGAGATTCACCCGAGAAGTCGGAGGTTGGTACGTGGGAGCGAGCGGGGACGGAGTCTGTGTCTCGCTGCGGTGGGAGCGAGCTCGGCTGCCTGCCTTATAGCACATGCAAACGGGGGTCAGATGGCTTGACAGTTGGTTATGAAACTAAACAGAAATTATGCAAAATGAGATTGATTTTGCACATATTTTTAGGTTTTGTCTTTTAGGAGCTTGAATCTTTAATTAAAATACCAAAGGGGAAGAAAAAAAAAGTACAGGCGGCAACTGTTATGTTTCACATATATACTGGATGTAAAGTAATAGCCTGCTATGCTCTTTTTAGGGATCATTTTTATCCCATTGCAACTGAGAATATAAAGCCATCTTACAACTTGCCAAAAGTGACACCTGCTTTCATACTTCCTAATAATTACTTTAGCTTTGACAGAGAGTACTTGGCAGGGTGCATACAAATTATGACTCGCTTCAGGGTACAAATAATGTCATAATGACTTTAAGAGTTTCTCTTTATGTTCAGGATATTTGCATGTACATGTTTTGTTGGTATGAAACGTGAGAGTGAAGAGGAGTTTTGGGTGACGACTTTAACTTATGAATAAATGTGTGTTGGATATTGTAAGCATACAAACAGACTATCAAAGGGAAATAAATAGTAAGGTTTTCAGTGGCTATTTGAGCATGCCTTTCTTTTTTGCAACTCTGTTGCTACGAGAACACCCTAGACATTTGCAAGGAATAAAATGACTTCTAATGCGAGATGCTCAGAGTTGTCGCGCTAGAGAACTTGCCTATGGGTAATCGTTCTGGCATCAACCTGCAAGGTTTTTTTCTCCCTCTGCCCTGCCTTGCAGTGAAGGAGTGTTCAGTTTAAAATGCATTTGGATGTTGTGTGTGCTCTTTTCCCCTGTATTTTCCTATTCTTGCAGCAGTTAAGTAGAACATGAAGTCACATGTATTTATCTGTCTCCAAAATCATGATTTTTAATATATATTTGACACCAAACTATAGCTAGGAAGGTAATCTTCCTCAATGGGTGGGAGTAACTGAATAGCCTTTAAAGTATTTAGGGTTGAATATGTTGAAGTATGTATTACCTATAAAAGCCCTTTTCGGGAGAAGGCAGCAGCTGCACAGAGATCAGTGACAGGCTTCCCAAGACCAGCCCAGAGTCTCTGGCAAAGATGCACTTGCACATCAGGGTGGCAGGAGTTTTGTCCTGCGGTCCAAAGGAGACTTTCCCTTCTCTGCATTACTTTATCATCCAGCAGCACCTTGAAGTTCTAAAATGCTAAGGAAGGGGAATGTCGAATTGGGTTTCCCTGTTCCTGTCCGCAGCCTGTCCACTGCCCAGTTTTTGTAGCAAAAAGAAGGCAAAGGAGAGGGCGAGAGGCAGGTGTAGGGTGCTGTTAAGCACTTGCTGAACCATTTCTGAAGGTGAGTTGAACACTTTCTAAAAAACAGAACATGACATTTTCACATGCGCTTCCTTAGTGAACTGAAAGAGGAAGGCATCGATAAATACACTGCTTTTGCAAGGTGGAATGAGCAACCGTGGAAAACAGTTGGGAGTCAGGCAGTTTCTTATCTGTAAAAAGTACAGTATGTTGCTTTTCCACCTCTGTGAGGGGACTTAAAAAGAAAAATGCCTTTTGCTTCCTGCCTGAAAGAAGCTAAGCTCTTGCTATAAAAAGAATGAATTTGGAAAACGTCTGGTGTGTTTCTGCGTGCGTGTGTATTAGTCCGTATCTTTTATCAGGCAGAGCTTTAGGAGATACAAAGTTCATATGTGTGTGAGTGTTTCATTACCAGAAAGACTTTGGCAAATTGCAAGGAATTCAGACAGCTGCAACAAAACTGATTAATGGACTAGAGAAGAGAAGAAAGATGAAATACATACTGTTTGTCTGAATGAGAGAAAGAAGGTGAAAGAACAGAGCAATATTAAAACTACGAGTCCTACAGGATATAAATATCCACGTTTGGAGATTTGTTTTCAGGTGGTCCAAGCAGTATGACCAGGAGTAGTGGGATAAAATTCAGCGCTGAAAACGTAGGCTGAAATCCAGAGGCACTTCCAGCTGGTAAGATCTGTTAAGACTGTGGAATAATCCCCGGTAGGATGGGGTGAAAGCCACGCCACTTGAGCCATTTGAACTGGAACGAACAAACACAGAGCTCCCAAATATGGCACGAGAAAGGTCCTGTGTAGCATAGGGGTCCGAGCATCACCTTTGAGGCATCCCCCCCTCCTCCCCCTGTTATCTGTGGGTGGAAACAACACTGACAATGGCTGGAAATCGCACAGCTATTTCTGAGAACACTGTATTTTAGCATATATTTGAGTAGGGATTTCCTTGTGGAAACAAAAAAAAATCCTTCTCTGTTCAGCTTTCTGTAACTGTCTCTGCTTGTTGTACTTGTTAAAAAAAAAAAAAAAAAAAGAAAAATAAGAAAAAAAATAATAATGAAAGAGAAGTTGCCTTACTCTAAAACTACCTAGTGATAAAGTTTTTTATACTTCACTTGGAACAGGCTCCTCGGGCTGTTCTCGAAGGCTGAGGAAGAGCTGTTGGCAAGCTGCGTACAGCCATTACAAGTGAGAATGACTGAGCAGAACAGGCCTGTTTTACTCATTCACTTCTCTGCTGTATCCAAGCAAGTCATGAGTTCTTAGATTCCACTTTTCATGCAGGGGCTTGGTCTTTTTTTTTTCTTTTTGTTTGGACAGAAAGCTGATTTTCCAGTGTGTGGCTAGAAAGCTACAACACGTATGAGGAAAACTAAGGTTTTGTGTGGGGTTTTTTTTCTGTAGTAAGCCTATAGGGGTTTTTTATGTTACTCATGTTCACAGTGCCATGTCCGCCATAGGTTTTCCTTACCACCACCTTCTCTTTAAAAGAATGCACGCAAAATGAATGTTTACCTTCCCCTCCCCACACTGCTGTGGCTGCAAGGCTTTGCGTTGCTATATTCCCTTTGCTGCTCAATGGATAAACTGAGATAAAACTATCACCGCCTTTCCTTTCACTTCCTTCTGGTAAAGTCCATGTTAGGAAATTTTAGAGATGGAAGAGCCTGAATCACACACGCAGAATCACAGAATGTTATGGATTGGAAGGGACCTCAAAAGATCATCTAGTCCAATCCCCCTGCCAGAGCAGGAACACCTGGATGAGGTTACACAGGAAGGCGTCCAGGTGGGTTTTGAATGTCTCCAGAGAAGGAGACTCCACAACCTCCCTGGGCAGCCTGTTCCAGTGTTATGTCACCTCACTGTGAAGAAGTTTCTTCTCATATTTAAGTGGAACCTCCTGTGTTCCGGTTTGTACCCATTACCCCTTGTCCTGTCATTGGTTGTCACCGAGAAGAGTCTGATGCTGAGATGGCTGTTCACCTGGAGCTTGCAGGACTTGCATCCTCGGATGTTTTGTGTTGTAAAGGTGGGGAAACGGGCGCGGACCAGGCTGGAAGCATCCTGCATCTGTAGCTGCCTGGTGTTTCGCTACTGTGTTTTCCCTCTCTGAGAGTTCCCTCCCTGAGAGGGGAAGAGGATTTGTGTGGTTTCGTACAGGCTTTCTTGTCACAGCTGGGCCTTGTACGTTTTTCAGAGTCTCTGAAAAGCAAGGTTAACGATTTCCCGCTGCCACCTAAGTACTAGAACACAGATGGGGTACTAGAGAGAAATATATGACAAGGTGGTGTTGAAGCATTTATTTCCTTAGCAGGAAGTATTGATCCTGCAAACTATATTCTGTTACAATGGCTTTATTTCTCCTGTATTAAATGACTGATGCAGACTATACTGAAACAATTTGTGTGATGAATGTTGACGAACCAACATAGCAGTTGGTCACCGTGTACATCTTAGTCTGCTGCTGACTGGTTGCTTTCAACAACTAGGGTTTGGCCTGAAAATCAAGGTTTTAAAGGTTTATTTTGTCACTTAGTAATACACTGGGGTTTGGTTGCCTGATTTGGTCATTTTTTTATCAGCCTTTATCGACACTTGAGTAATGCCTGCAAATAATGAACGATGCTTCTGCTTGTTAAATGTGCTTTTTTTTGTTTTCGTTGTTTGTAAGCCTGTTTCAAAGGAGCAGTCAGGGTCGCCTCTCAGACAGCATTGCGTCTTCCTAAGTGTATGCTTGTAGAAAACAAAAATGGTCCCAAAATTGTTCTGAACCTTTTGAATTAAAGCCCACATTCCAGATCTGGGAGAAAAGTAATGATTTTTTTTTGGCCATGTTTATGAGGTGGTGTTTGCTTTTTAAATTCATAATACAGTCAAGAAGCAGCTGAATTGCAGCAGACATAAAGAAGGATAGAAACAGGAGCCATGTTTCTCCTAAGTCCTGTAGAATTCAACAGAAAATATCTTCTTCCTTATATTTTCTTGAACTTTTCTGTAAGTAGTCCTGCTGGGTTCAGATTCTGAGGTAGTTTTTAAATGGTCATGTCTGCCATGACAGTTAGATCTCAAAAGAATAATCTGTGAAATGCCTGTCTCCCCCATCCTTCCGTGAACTAATATTAACCTAATGAATCAACTGCAGTTCTGCCTTCCTCGCCAACCTTACAGAGGGCACAGAACAACATTTCTGTGGCACACACTTAACTTTCTCTTCTGAAGCCAACTTGTTCATCTCTGAAAAGGTGAATGTTTTAGGGTATGAAAATACTTTCTTTTCTCGGGTGGAGAAATCCTTTAACTGTTAAGAGTGGTTTTGGATGGTTTCGGGGTGATAGCTTCCCATTGCTGCAGCCCTTCTCGCTCCTTTAGTTCTACTTAATTCTACCTAAGGAATCAGGTGAACTTTTTGGTGTTTGGTACTGCTGGCAGCAGAACTGGAAGGTCAATATCCTTTTTTTGTCCCCCTTTTGAGGGCTAAATGTAGGATCTTGCCCCCCAGAGGGGGCATGAGAAGTGAGGTGCTCACTGTCACCTGGGCATCTTGGCTGTGTGGGCACGATTCAGCCAGGGACCTTCTGCTGGTGTGACTGCTTGGAGTGATGGCCAGGAAGGCTCTACCTGGCCCTGGCCAGCAGCACAAGAATTTGTATTTCCAGACTTTCTGCAGTTCTTTGCTGAAGCCTTCCTGCACAGACACGTTGCCATGGACCACCTCTGTTCACCATCTGCAGAGGTATGGGACTGTCCAGCAGTGAAGAGCAAACCCTTCACCAGTAAAATTCATCACTCTCAGTCGGGCATTTGAGTCCCAGTCCATCAAAGGGGTTTGTGTGGGCGTCTTTGGTCTTGTACCTGCTCAGCACATTGGTTTGGTGAACAGGAACTTTTAACTGACTAAGGCAGACTGAAAGAGGATGCAGTTTCTTACACTGCAGCAGAGGGTAGAGAACTGGCCTTTTGGTTTTGGTAGAGAAAGGGAGTTGTGCTTGACTCCTCTCCCTGAAATACCCTGGGCTCCGGAGCTGTCAGTCTGACATTGTTCTCAGCTGAAAGTTGCTTAACAGAGAGGAAGAAAGGAGAGAGGAAGATGCTTGCAGAAGAATCGCCTATGTTTTGCTAACAAATGGGCCAAGTGCTGTTTTGCAGGTCAGGATAAGCATAGAAAAATTAAGCAGCACCAGAAAACTTGCAGTGGATCAGCAGAATATTCTCTTAGGAGATTCCTTCACAGATTTAAGAAGGCAGAGGAAGCGAACAACAGACAACTCAGAGCTCAGCCTGACATTTGCAGACAGCATATCAGCGGGTTAGGGTTGTAACTGCAAAGGTAAATGGGACACTGATACGGATTAGGTGGTGCTAAGCGTAGAGCAAATCAGCCTCACATGGCAGCAGCTCCCTTTAGGACTCATTGGCTGTGCCAAGTGTGAGACGAGTGTCTTGGATGAGATATAAATGGTTCAGCAGTAACTGTATTTCAGGAGTAAAGAGCAGGCATCAAAAGGTTATTGAGGAGGCAAGCAGAAATGTAAGAAGCCAAGTGATGATTGCGAGGGGTAAAATTATTCAGCGGAGGGAAAGCCCCGCACACCAGTCTTGTGATGAATAAAAATATATGTTTCAGCGTATCATAAACAGTCTTTGCCTCTTGCACACATATGCGTTGACACAGCTGTAGTTACCAGCAGACTCACCTCAAAGATGATGTTACTCTTACTTTCCCATCATATTCAAATATTCAGATTTGTGATAAGAGCTGAGTTCTTTTGTGTTTCCCGGCACAGCTGTATACTGAAGGCTGCTTTAGTCAGCCTCTCCATCTATCTACCTTCCAGTAGTGTGACTGGGATTTCTGTGCACACCTGGGCACAGACTTCTTTCCCTGTGTGCATGACTTTTCTAATAGAAAAGTTCGTGCATAGGTGCTTATATATGTATGGTTGCAGGAACAATTGGCAAACCTGAATTTTTTTTTCACCATTTTTCATGAGTTTCAGAATTAATTTTTAGAGCTTCAGTGCACTTTGGAAAGACATTTTAAAAACTTGACAAATTCCGGATTTCACATGTGGAGTGTTTTCCTTTTTGCCTTAGCCCAAGGGGGAGGAAAAAAAAAAAACAACAAAAAAACAACCACCACCACCACCACCAACAAAACAAAAACCCCAAACAAACAAAAAACAACACCACAGAAAAACAAACACCAAAAAACCCAAACCATAACACTGCATCTTATCTTTCTGCAGGAGAAGAACCAGTTCAGTTCCCACATTTACTTCCAGAAAATAAATAAATGCTACTGAACATGGCATGTGCAGTTCCTTTTCTCATTGTGTGAGGGGGCTTTTTTTAAGCATTTAAAAAGCTGGAGGTGAAATGATTAACGTGGGCACTGTCTCATAGCTCTAGCATCAGCAGATCTCTGCTTCCTTTTTAGTATCACTGGAAGCTTGCTTGACATGGTATGAAGAGTAGTGTTGTATGAGTGATTTTTGCGTGCAAGGAGATGATCTTTGTAGCTCGTCCCAGCTCTGTCTTGCATGAATTCATCAGCAGAGGAAATAAGCACAGTTTAGTGTTTTCTTTCTGGGCTTGATCCCGTGTCTGTTGCCAGATGGTTTATACTGGTTTAAATGTTGCTGGAGTTGCTCCCTCATGTGGAATGAGGAACCTGTCCACCCTCACGTGTACTGCTAAAGTGGGGGAAAATGTTGGTCTCTTGGTATATCGTGATAGGCTGAACCGGACCAGTGTCTCTTTGCCTCATCCATGACAGCATAGCAAAGAGGGATTATAAAAGATCTGTCCCGATCTAGTCTTACACAGAAGCGAAGTCTGCAGATAGCAAAGGAAAAAAATACCAGCTGATTGAGTGGAGCCAGTGCCAGCATGACCTTATCCACGTGGTTGGGAAAAGCACCTCGGGAGTGAGAGGAGGGGAGTATGTTCTTCCCTTGACTGGGGTTTAAAATCTTTTATCCTTGTGTCAGGCGTAAGCCAAGCAATCTTCATGGTTTGACCACCCATCCTGCAGCCTCTGTGTGTGTGTTGGGGCGGGGGGGCAGAAAGTTGCTCACTCTTTTTGCATGTAATCGTGCACCTCGGTAGACGGCTGCTGGCTGCAAACCTGGTTAGTGCCTGGTGCTGTGTGTGCAGCCCTGGTTGATGTGCTGGGCTGGCCCTACTCTCCTACCCACCCCTCCACTGCACGGCTTTTTGTGCTAGACTGGGAAGGGAGGGAGGGAGCAGAGAGGTGCAAATCCACGGCTGTTTCAAGTCAAAACCCGGTATTTGCGTCTCCTGACAAGCTCTGTCTTGGGCAGTTTCATATATTGTAGCTGCATGCCGTGGAGATAGTGTACCCTTCAGGCATGTTGGACTGAGTTGCTCTCTTCTCATTTGTGCAGCGTTGCTGGTTTGTTAGCCGTAGATTAGAGACAAAAGCTTTTACAATTAGTATTTTAATGGGAGAGAAGAGGAGTGACATTGTGACCCGCTTACAAATGTGTCTGCCATCGTCTGGATTTCAGCCCACGTTGGGGAGAGTGAAGTCCTGTTTCCTGGGGATTAATCCAGAAAACGGCCCATTGTTATCGGTTCTCACCATTTCAAGCCCCAGTGAGCATATTCTGGTGTTTCTAGGTGTTCAAGAAGCGTACGCCTTCCAGTTGTCTGATTAAAGAAATTCCAGGTAGCGCGGGGATCGTTGCAGAGTCTGAGGAAGCTGAGATTCCCAAGTGCAGTCTTCTCAAGCCCTCCTGCTAGAGAAGTAGAGGAAGGAGCTTCTTTCCAAGAAAAATGTAGGCTGGGTAATCTGACATCATTCAGAGTCACATCACCCTACACCCACCAGAATTCAAAGATAGAATGAAAATGGCATAATCTGTTCTCACAGTAACTCTAATAGTACTGCTCCCACAGATCATTGTGCGTCGTCCCCGCCATCGCCACAATTAACATTTCTTGCAGTGACTTTGGAAAGTGTTGCCATAACAAGGTTGCTGATCAGCAACTACAAAAATCTTAACAAGGTGCCTAATGGAGCTTTTTGTTTCTATTATTTCTGCTTAATATATTCTGAAAAAGTCAGGAGGTTTTAACCTTGCCTTCAGCTGCAGTACTCTGGTATAGTGAATAGAATACCCCTTCGTTTGTACTGAAGCTAGCATATGTTAAAATGGCTTGGAGACCCCTTTAATGTAGTCAGTGCCTGAAGCCAAAGAAAACTTATATCTGAACACATGTTTTTGGTCTTGAGCTAAAAAATGCACTTCATGCTGAATAGCCTCCTCCAAGTGCCGCAGTTAATAAGCCATGTTGTGTTTTTACTGGAAAAGTATGCTTCTAGCCAAGCATTCTTTGCATTTTTCCCAGGATTTAGTCATAAAATCACTTTAGACATATTGCAAGTATGAAATGTGTGCACATCAGATAAAGGGCAGCAATTTTTGTTTTGCTGTAAAGCTCCATGGAAACATTTTTATCATCATCAAATGCGTTATCCCAAGAAGTCTGGCCCCTTTTTTTACTGGTAACATCTAGCTGGGTAAGAAAACACCGAATGAGAGAGACTGCACTAACAAACCATAGGCAATGGTGGTTAGGTGAACGAATGTTCAGCATCCTCTCTATGAGTTCGGTAGCATCAGAATCAGATGGCATTTCGCATATTGTCTTGGATGCAGGTATCTGGTGCTATTAGCTGACAGACGTGCAGAGGTATGTGTTCAGTCCTGGCCGCCTAATTCTGCGTGCATAGAAAAGTGAGAAACCTGGAGACTTGCTGAACTATTTTAAGCATTATTATTTCAAGAAATGATTTACGCAAGCGAGAAGAGCCTCTAGCACAGTCGGCAGGCTCCCAGGCAGTTGCATCTCACAACACACTCTCGCAGCCCCCTCTGGCTGATGCTCTCAGCATCGTTGCTCTGTGCTGGAGCCAGCTGCAAAGTCCTGCTGATGGCTGGAGGAAAACCTTCCCGGGGGCCAGTGGGGAGCGAGATTCCTGGAGGGAACCTCTGCTAAAGTCAGCAGCAGCGAGGTGTTAAAAGAACAAGTGTATACACGGTTTTATGTATCGGAATAGAGTGATCTAGCTATCAAACATATGTTCACACATACAGAGTATACAGAGTAATGTGTATATACCACCTCGCCGAGCCAATCTGTGTTCTGAAGAAGAGAGATATTTAAAGCAACTCTGCAAACTTTATAGCACTGGGGGAGACGAGCTGGGCTTGTCTCTGCAGGGACTTGCAGTAAAGCTGATCTGATCTGCATGTCTTTGTGTATACAATTTGAGTATGTATTTGTGGGTAGCTATATAAATGCGAAGAAACAGGCACGTGGATTAGGAAGACAGATGAAGGGGGAAAGTCCAAGGAACAAAGAGAGGTTACCCAGCCCAAAATCTAATTTGAACCTCATGAAGGTGTCGTGGAGTGGTGAAATGAGGAAAAGCCATGCTTGTGGACTAAGGGAGCACTGAGAGCATTGAATCCTCACTACCTCACTTCTTCGGGACCAGCATCTTTCTCCTCGCTTTCTGTGGCAGGCAGCTGCCTGCCCAGTTTGAAGATCAGGCAGGAGCCAGGAAAAAGCCAGGATCAACTATGCCACGCTCAGGCTTTGAGCAGGGAGAGTGGAGAGAGCAAGGTGGCAGCTACTTGTTTCATCTCAGCCCAAAGGAGTCAGGAAGCCCTGCTGTGCACCAGTCCTGGTGTAGGGTGCTCGCCACCTGCCCATGGTGAGTCATGTTTTTTGACAGATGAGGAAAACATCAGTGCTGTGATATTAGTTCTTAATCATCTTGGGAAAAGATTAGCTGCTAGGTTTGAGGCCTTCTGCAACGAGCACATTTGTTGCTGAAGTTTTTGCTACGGTGTAATGTGTCAGGGAAAATTTGAGATGTGTGTGGATCGAGGTTAGGTTTTGAAGTGCAGAGGTTTCTGCAGAGGTTTCAGACGGGAAAGCCAACAACGTGTTTTCGTGTACACGGCGTTCCTGTACGCAGCATACAACAGAAATGTTGGCCTTAACCCATTCCTTCCGCTGTGGGGGCACCCTGTGAAGGAGCCGCCTCTGTGGTGTTCAGGACTGCCCCCCTCCTCCCCTGTCTTCCCAGAAAAAAAAGCACGTTTCCAAACTTGGATACCCTGAAACAACCCAAAAGGGGAAGGGCTGGAACATGGGATCATCAGAGAGCAGACTGGTTCACTGCAGCCATCTCTCTCTGCTCCCTGGCATCCTGATCCGGATGTGTCTGCCAGAGTCTCCTGAAGGAGGGCAGCTCTCCAGGGAAGACCTCTGTCTTTGTGCTGGCCAGCCTCCACCCACGGGTGCAAAGTACCAGCACAAGTCAATATCAGATCTTGAGTGCAAACCTCACGACAGTAGGGAGAGTAGCTGGGTTTGCCTTTGCAGGGTCATACGCTGGAGATACGGTTGCAGGTATGTGTGTGGTTCACCAGAGATATCACACTGCATTTATTCTGGATCAGACAAGGCTGAGGTTTCTCACATTATAAACAAATCTGTGAAGCTCCATGCTGATTTACTACCTGAAATGTTTCAGCACTTTGCATCTCTCTGACAGCTTGGCATTTTTAGCTTGCATACACTGTAGCAGCTTTCATAGAGTAGGAACTTTATTCCACTGCTGTCTTGCTAAACGGCGCTTTTTTTTTTTTAATCGTACCTAATCAATCTTGCCATGTTACTAAGAGCAACATCCCCGCTGGCCAGGGAAAAAGCTGGAAGTCTTACATGGCCTGGTGTGCAGCCGGGCACAAAGCTCCCTTTCATGGCTTTGGCTGCATTACCAGCCGCGCCGAGATCACTATCCTGATAAAACCGTGTTGAAAGCACCGATGCTGTCTGCCGAAGGGATAGTTTTAGAATGTTCTTCCCCTTGATAACAGTAATTTTACAGCAATGTAACTGTTGGATTTAAGAGTTAGATCCGTGTAAATGAAGGCAGAATCAGATAATTTCTTCTGAGGCAAAGAACAAAACTCTCTATATCAGCGGTTATAAATGTGTAAAAAATTCCAAATGTGCATACACACACAAAAATCTGCATCCTCTTAAGGCAAGACTGTAAATAATTAATATAATAACCTGCTTACAAATGCAATCTAGGTATATTAAGTTAGTCAAGACATTTCAGATTAGTCCTCTTTTTTATCTTGTTTTGTTTCCTATACTCCCATGAATGTAGGTAGCTTCCACCTGCATGAAGAGCGAGCAAGCATTTTCCCTTCTCATTTGAGAGCTGCATTTTCAAAAGGATCTTAGACCTCTCTTCCAGGTTCCCAGGCATGTTTTTCTGAGGCTTTTTTTTTTTTTCTATTCCAATTTTTCTGTGTTTCCAAAAAAATAAAATGCGGCCCATTGTATCCACATTCCTAGGGGCAATTTTTGCAACTCTTTGCAAATAAAACACTTAAAGACTTCTTGCAAGGTGCTTGTGCTAAACAAATGTAGTAAATAATACTGAAATTGCAATGCCTCTCATTTACATTTGAATAGAATTACTGAGATGTGGGATGTTGGTGGTACAAGTGGCTCTAAGTACACTGTTTTGGGTTTTGTGTTCACTAATACAGGCAGCTTTATCACTTGCATGTATAAAAAGCATGATACTTTGCAAAAGATACACATCTCACTTTGCTCTTCTGTGAGTGACTAAAGTTAGGACCTAAATATAATGAAGCTGGTCTGATACTCAAAGGTGCTGAACAACTGTGTCTTCTCTTTAAGTAACAAGGAGATGCAGCTGCTCAGCCCATCTAAAGAAAAAGCATTTTTTTAGGTTCCTAAAAATGGATTTAGAAGTCTAACTTAAGAATATGAGGTTCAAAATACTGGTTCACACAACATCTATGTTGGGCAATGAACTGAGCAGGGGTGCAGATGTACTCCTGTGTTTGTGCAGAGCTGCCCCTCGTCTTTGCAGTCAGCCCTTCGTGGAGCAGTGCAGGACAGAAAAGGCTTTCTTCGAAATGCTGTATTCACAGACTTAGAGAAATTCATGAGGGGATTCAAGAACCCACGGTACCCAGAGTCATTTTGCTTCTTGTGAACAGAGGTCATGAGGCAGAAGCCCCAGGTTCTGGTCTTTGAGGACTTAAAAAAGCACTTTTGGTTCTCTAGAATGTAATGGTTGCCTCCTACCAGCACCCTTTTGCATCCTGGCTTTGCTATGGTAGTGTGGGTCATCTTATCAGGGGCATAGAGGTAGAACATAGCTCCTTCCAGCTGTAGTTGAGGTAAAGAAAACAGGTTGAATTTGACCTCCTGGACCACAACCTGGATGCAGGATCTAAAAAATCCTTGTCATAGTTTACTCTGTCTGCAAAGGCTTAGCAATTTTGCAGTAGTTGATGTTTAATATTTTTTTTCAGTGGATGAAGGTATGGTGATACAGTACATTAAAACTTTCCTGATGTGGGCAATTCAATGAGTGTCTCAGAAGGCATTACATGTATTTGCATATGAGTTGAGGAAGGAATATGTTTACCAGAGACAAGGTGAGCCAGCTGTCATGCTATCTCAGTGACCTAGAGGTGGGATAGATGAGCTGGTAGTGCAGCGGCAAAACCTTCTGCTGTGTTGGTGATGTCCACCTAGTTCCCTGCTGCTGCCAGAGGCTTGCCCTGGGCTGGGGACTGTTCCATATGCATGAAGGCAAGAGTGCTGAGTCCTCCAAAAAGTAAGTTTGCTAGATATCCATTTACATTTAAAGGGAGAAGAACGGTGATTCCTGCTCACAGCTACTTGTCAGCCAGCCCTCTGAACTTGTGTTAGATTTATCTCACTTATCTAAGCAGTGAGCAGGCCCTGCACACCAGTAACAGCAGCATTTATGTGCCATTTGCACAGCAGTGAAGTATGAGACAACGTGACACTTAAATTAGTGTTCTGCTCATTGATAGGTAAGGATGGGTGCTGTAGCATGTAGTAAACCCTTCCTGCATCTGCTGCTTTTTAGGATCCTGTGTGTGGTGGTGTGATATGGCTGACCTGTAAACTCACACTGAATAAATTTGGTTAATAATGGTGGCTTATCCTGCCATTCCTTTGGGCACGTCGTGTTAGACACTATTTCCAGAGGGAGGTCAGCAGGCTTAGTTAGATCCCACAGGTGCCAAAGTAGACTTTGGGGATGAGTGTATGCCACCAGTTGGTTTCAAGCAAAAGGTCCTCTGGGGATTATACAGTCATCACGCGCTTAAGAGATCACTGCTGTGGCTCGTGTATTTCTGAATAATGGAAGAGATGTGCTGTTGGTCATGCAGTGGCTTCTTGAGCACCTACTGCTGGTGCATTGACACAGGTAAGTTATTCTGACTGGGCTGACATTGACTTATGGGCTTGTATTATGGCTGGAGTCTTCTTGCCTTGGTGTTACCAGAGAGTGTGCATACCTCCCTTGCTTTCGCCCTTATTACGACATATTTGAAATTCGTGCATGCTCATGCAGCTGGGTTTAGATAGGGTGAAATGTCCTCAGATCATCGTTAGATTATGAGGAAGAAATAAACACAAAGTTGCATGCATAGCTTCATCTTATTTTAGGAGAAGAGTTTGGAAGATCTGAGAGTAAAATTTAGCACAGAATGCTTAGATTAAAAAAATATATATATTCTTCGGTTGACTTGCCTTTGAGCATTTTCTTAAAAGTACTAAAAGAACTCTTTTAATGAAGCATAAAAATTGATTGTTTCTTGCCAGGAGGGATCGTCTTCAATCTTCAGATACTAAGGACTTCATGAGAACCACAAGAAGAATATCTTCTTGAATCATTTACATTTTTCCCCTTTTGCAGGCTTATGTAACCATGCAGAAAATCTAATAATAAGTGTGCTATTAGTATCCAGTGTGGCACCTTCTGCAAGCTGAGGTGTCATATTATTACAAATAATTGTGCAGAAACATTGTAGATGCAGAGAGCTTCCATATGTAGCTTCTTTGAGTAACCTTTATCAAAAAAGATCTTGGGCTAATTGAATCAGTCTTCGCTTCTGTTTCTTCTGTTTTACTATTCTATTTTATTGTTTGAGGGAGGAAGAGCCTGGCTGCTTGCTTTTGTTTCTGTGAAGTCTGGCATGCTATTAATGGTGTTGGAAGGAATAGGCTAGTAGCAGTACTCAGAACCAGGTGTCTTGTGGTCTTTTATTTTTACATACACACCCACCCCTTCTTTGTTCACCCACCCACAGGCTCTTGAGGATTAAACCTGACCTACAAGCCTCCCTTTCGGTTCTGGTCTCAAGTCCCTTGAGCAGGGATTGTCAGCCTTGTGGTGAACACTCGCTCAGGCAAGGCCACAAGACTGATCTGCTCCTATAACTTTCCTGCCAGTGAGTTCAAACTCAGCTCAGGTCCACAGTGCTCACCGATGGGACTGCAGGCTTAGCTTGAAAGTGGGCAGCCTACCGAGCAGCAGCAGCAGCAAGAAATCTGCAGGGTCTTCTCTTCCCTTGTTATTGCAAATGATTCCATCTTCTCTATTGCAACTGACTCCTCTTTTTTTTTCTTTTCCCCATTCCTGTTGCCTTGGTACCCAGCAGCAGTGGTACCCACACCCAGAGCATCGCCTCCCTTCTCAGGTGAGCACAGCTTGCTTGCTCTCAAGGCGGTTCTTTCCACCTGGCATCTCTTCACTTGGTTTTGTGCATGTTGTGGACTCAGTTGTTTCTCCAGGTGATTATTTAAGGCATAAGTCCTCTTCTCTGTAGTTGTTACTGTGTGCTTTGAAGACACCATAAAAAAATTATAGTAATAAAAAGTGTGATGCTACTTCTGTGTAAATTACCTCTCCAAGCTTACCCCTGAAAGGAAGGAGCTCATGAAAATGTCGTTGATGGCATCTCCCTGCTCCGGGAGCACCAGTGCGCTTTTGTTACCAAAACTGGTTTAGAAATTGTCCTAGCCACCGAAAAGAAACACCTGAAATCTCTAGGCATGTCAAATGTCAGCTGCCTGTGAGTGCTTAACTTCAGTTCCTCCTTTGTTTGTGCAGGGACGGGTCGTTGGGGGTTTGTTCAGCAGTGCTGCCTGGCACAGTGCAGGTGCCAGCCACCCCTTCCTGGCTGCAGGGTCCGTGCTGTTCTCCCTGGCTGAGTCTCACTGGCAAATGAGGCAGTACCTGGCGAGCCATGCCATGGTCACCCACAGCCTGTCTCACTCGGTGCCAAGCCTTTACTCTTAAGAAGCCAACAGTCCCAGGTTTAAGGACATGTTTGAATGTGAGTGCGGCCGGAGGCACAAGGGATGGAACCGCACCCTCACCAACCTTGTCCCCGAGCAGGTGCTTTGGAATCGTGGGCTTTACAAGGTGGTGATCAAGGGGGATGGTTTGGGATAGGAGGTATCCTAACCATCGCCATCGATAACCGTTCCTTGCTTTCATAAGCAACGTCACTGAAAAAAAGGGTAACCTGCCACCCGAAAACTCACAAGAAAGAGCCTGGTTGTTTGCTGTAAGTGTGTTTTTCAAAAGTGTTCAGTACCCTGCATCAGCGTAGCAATTCCCATTTGGGGTATTGGATGTGTTCATTGCTGTAACAGCTGATAGCATTCAGTTATATGTAAAAGATTGTGCATAGTGTGACCCTACAGGGTTGTTTTACTGTTGTTTCCTCCTGTGTTCTTTCCAAGACAATTTAGTGCTTTCTGGCAGGGACCTAATCCTGCAAGTTACTGAGCACCATGAAATCCCATTAAAGCCAGTGCATTCAGCTCCTTGACAGTTTGTAACTTTATTTGATGCAGGTTGTGGTCGTGCTTTGGCAATAGAAATAAAGCTATTTTTAAAGGTCATTGTGTTGTAAGCTTTTATAAAGCTGTACTCACACAATGGATCTCTCTTAAATCTGTACTTCTCCCTGCTAATCCCACAGACTTATTTCTTTCCCCTTTGCTGTTCTTGTTTTGATTTTTTTCTTTTTCCTTAATAATATATTTTCTTTCATGGCTTCTCCTAGTTCCTTAGCTTTGCAGCCCTTCTCCTACTTGGGTGGGTCTTTTTATGTCTTTGTTAGCTGGGAATTGTTTCCCAGCCGTGATAGCTATGGGACTCCTGAGGTCTCTGCTGCTTGAAACACTCATTCAGAAGCATATTGGATAATTTCCTGGCCCATTTCCCTTCTGGTTTACTTTTAAACATCTGATAAGTTTGTTTACAGAAGCTCGGGTGGTGTGTGCCAACCTAAAGAGTGGCTGTATTCACAGGCCAGTAACACAGGGGGAGGGACGAGCTGAGTGACCACGATGCTCTCAGGAGCGGAGGTGCCCGCAGGAACGGAGAGGGATGCCACTGCAAACTTCAGATATAGAGCCCAGTCCAATATTGAGCCCTTCCTAGAAAAGCCTGGATTTTGCTGTTCAGGAGTCATTTAGCATAAGGTATTTGTACTGTCGTCATAGGTATCTTTTCAATTTGTTTTTACTAGAAGGATGGTGACTTACCTTAAAACTATCCTTCAGGTGTCATTTAGGTGCTTTTCCTCACTGCTTTTTTGAGAAGAAAACTCGCTGTGAAAACTGGGCAGTAGAACTTGCTTTGTTGGACTGACAAAAACCATTCTCCAGTGCCCAGCCCTTGTAAAACCATCCTTTGTAGGGAAGCCTCTAGACTCACTAGGGCCAGCAGTGCAGCCCTGACCTATAGTTGCAAGGTACAGACATTTATATTGTAGATGTGTGGTGGTGGTGGTGGTGGCACTTCTGCAGTGGAGGAGCTGGCCTCTTGCATGCCGGAAGGAGAGGGTTGCTCTCTGTTGTATTTCATCTGTGCTTGGGTTTTTGTCCCTTCTGCTCCCTGGTTAGGTTTTATTGGCAAGAGGAGCATCATGTCAGGACTGTGCTGTTTGTTTTGCTCCGCAGCTAACTGAAAAATACAGCCTTGCCTTGCTGGATCCTGCCAGGGACCAAACTTAATGGTCTGTGTTTTAATTTAAATGACGCCAGCAGTAGGATGAACAGGGTAGGGTCTGTCAGCCCTTCCTTCCAGCGGTTTGCTGTACGTCACGGCTGTGGGCCCCTGGCTGGCAGATGCCATGTGGTCAGACAGCGGCTGGAGGGGAGTTGCCGTGCCAGAAGACCTGGCACTCAGCTGCACACCCGTGTCCACTGCAGAAACCTCCAATCGCGAGTGAGGAGCTGCTCTGCAATGGTACCCTGCAGTGTTCCCCGAAGGTCCTTCTCCTCCCTGAGATGCGAGGAGTGTGTTTTGTGCTTTCTAAGGCTGCGAAGGCTCGCTCATGTGGCTCTGGGAAAGGCTAATAGCACTAGGTTCAAGGCTGCTTTTCAGAAAACACAAGCATAAGGGCTTTGGCCATACAGACAGAAATACAGGAATCCAAAAGAACAGGCTATCAGAAGGCTTTTGTCTTTTAACCTGGTTGTGTTTCTGCATTGTGAAGATGACAATGAGACTTACCGTGAGATGCACGATGAGAGACGCTGTGCCGGCAGCTCGCGATCACAGCTAAGGGAGCCGTGGGGAGGAGCAGCAGGCTCCTTCCCTTCACGGGTTTCACAAACAGGAGCTTTTCTGGTACTTGGTGATCATCACATTCCCTCTCCCGTGACAGGGAAGGAGGCTGCTCCCCTTTCAGCCTCTCCCACTCTTAAGCTGTTTATTCACATTAAGTGGTGAGGAGGCTGGATCAGCCGTACTTCTGTGGTGTCCTTAGTTAACACAAGGATCTGACAATTGTATCTCTAATTATTCTCTCACCATCCCTACCTTTTAAAAAATATTTCTCTTTAATTGCTGCTTTGTCAACTGTGTAATATTGTACTGGTATCCAAAGGTGCTTGTTAAATAAGGGATTTGAGGCTGCAGGGGATTGAGCTGATCGTTATGAGTCTGAGAATGGGACCTGTGAAGCATGTTATCTGAGGCCTCTGTGGATAGTTAAATTAAATGAATGCTTTTGTGATAAACAGGTTTTTCAAAGTAATCAATTGTGTGAAAGCATGGAGTGTAAGCCTTAGCAGTCTGGTTGGCAAGGGCTTGAGAGCCACAGCTGCTACCTGTTTCTGCTGCAGTGCCACTAATGAGCAGTTAAAGACTATATCCCAGTCCAGCGTTTCTAGATCCTTTCCTTTTTTTCGTTGCCCTTGCTTTAAGGTGGCCCAGAAAAGAGGCCAAGAGGCAGAAGGCATCGAGAAAATGGAGCAGGGAAGCGGTGCCATACAGTCATCCCATGATGTCGTAGGGCTGCCATCAGCCTTCCCAAGTTGCTTGCTTCGTGGGGGTGGTCTGTGAGGGAAAGGAGCTGCAGGAAAGGGGTGGAGAGTGACAAGGCTGCAGTATGAACCACAGCTCCTGCCAAAAAGTGGTGTAACAGCTGTCGTGCCTGCAAAAGGCAGTTTGCTTTGAGCATCTTTTCTTTTCCTCTGTGCAGGGAATGGGCCGATATATAGGCAGCAATACGATGCTCTAGTGCAGGGTTGTCAAACTCATTTTCACCAGGGGCCATGTCAGCCTCGCGGTTGCCTTCAAATGGCCGAATGACATTTCAGGGCTCTATAAACGTAGTAGTTACATTTATACAGTCCTAAATTACATCTGGCTCTTTGAAGACAACCGCAAGGCTGATGTGGCCCCCGGTGAAAATTAGTTTGACACCCCTGCTCTAGTGTTTTGCATGGGCCTGTCGAGTCTGTGCCTTCCCTACTTATTGCACTCTGTATCTTCTTGTGGGGACAGGTACAGCTCCTGAGAGTTAATCAACATGCTGCTGGCTGCCACACACAGTTGGATGGTAACTCTGGGGCCTGTAGACCACAGTGTTTCCATGGCTGACCCCACTGAGAAGGCAGGAGGAGAGGCAGGGCAGGCTGCCTGGAGGTAGAGAGGCACGGAGACCTGCTCCAGCAATGTCAAGTTCCTGCCTTGTTTGCTTTAAGTTATTTTTCCAAAGACCTATAACGGTTGAGTTCTCTTTTATTTTTGCTTGATTGTTATCTATGCTTAAAAAAAAAAAAGGTTTAGTGCTAGCCTGAGTGAGGAACAGCTTGGGCTGCACCCTCCCAGGCTTGCCTTGGCCCATGCAGCCATACTGAGAGGGACAGTGTTAGGCAACTGCAGCTCCACGCAGCAGGGTGGTACATCTTGATATCTGCTTTTCCCTGGGACTTGGGAGATAAGTTTTGCATGGGAAAGAGGTGAGAGGGATGCAAATCTGGAAGAGGTCTGGTGAAGCAGAAGAGAGCAGAGGTTTTCCCTGGTCTCCTGCGCATCAGATGCAGTCTGCCTTACAGTACTGACTGCCCAGCAGGAGCAGCGTGAGCCCAAGGAAAAGGACGTAGCTAGGGGACACAAAAGGTGAGACGGGATATCTGGGACTGCCCTGAAAGGATGAAGGTGGTCTCATCAGCCAAGGGGCACTTGGCTGCACAGAGACCTAATTTCATTGACTTCTTGCATCAGGGCCAGTGGAATTTGTATTGTGTCACCAGTTATGGTCACAGCAGATTCTTGCATTGTTTGCCCAAAGTGCTACAAATCGTCCCTTTGCAAAGGCAGGGGAGTAACAGGCAGAGGTGTGGGAACACCCCCATCACCAGCACGCTTTGCAGAAAAATGTTACCCGTGTGTGAGGTCTGGGCTCACCGGTGACTGCAGAGCATGTCATGGGTGGTAACACTTCCTACATGTATTCTGTGTTGCTGATGGCCATGGTTTCACCGCACATAGGCACGACCCACTTGGGGAAATAAAGAGCTAGCATTCTTTCCCTTAAGCTGTCAGCAGTATGTTTGGTTTGGTTTGTTTGTTTTTTTCTGTTTGTTTGGGGTTATTTTTGTTTGTGTGTGTTTGGTTTTGTGTTCCCCCTCACCCCCATTTTTTGTTTGCTTTGTCATTGTTTTCTTTTTGAATGTAGAGGATGCAGCCTTTCTCCACTCTGGTCCCTGGACACTCTACGTGTGTGGTGGCTGTATATATTTCTTCTGTCTCTTTCTTGCATCAGTAATGTAGAGGAGGTACAGGTTTGTAGAACAGCTGTATGAATTCAGTGGGGGATAAATAGTTCTACCTGTCTCATGTTTTCCATTTTCATTCTGCACTGCTCAGCCAAGGCTTTAATATGGCAGGAGTGGTGGAATCTGATCAATTAAAACATTGGTTGATATAATAAGATCACGGGCAAGTTTAAATCCGTGCCTTTCTCAGCTTTTAGAGATCTTCCAGCCATGAGGGAGAGGTTTCAGGAGCACCATTTCCTCTATCTGTACACAAAACTGGAAGGTCCTGAGATAAATGAGCATAAAGCACTTTAATTTCATCAGCTTTCCCCCTTTCTCATCTGGTGTGGCTTGGAAATGATGGCTGTGGTCAGACTAAGAACTGGAAGGGAATGGGGTTTTGTGCCTTCTACAGATAACCTGAATTCTGTCCATGAGTTCATGATCTGTGCTTTTTATTGTTTGCTACAAAAATAGACCTTGTTTTTCTACCATACATGGCTCCAGAGCTATCCAGAGGGAAAATAGAGTTGCTGGGACATGTCACCCCGCTGCTCTTAGCCCTGCGGGGTATGTCTTTGCTACGGTGAATACAGAATGGATGCTGAGTAGAGGGACTGTATGACTCTACTTGTCTTCTTTTCACTTCCCAGGGAATCAATTTGACTTGCCATTTTGAATTCTTAAATATGAAACAATAAACAGCTCCTGCCTTGTACTTAATAGTGCGAGGAGCAAGCAGCTTGTCCACGCAGCAGTGCGGGAGGCTGTCGACAGAGGGGTGACTTCAGCCAGGCAGTCTGGAGGCAGCGCGATTAACTTATTTTCTTCCCTGATCCATCAGCCCTCTTGGTCACTGGAGCATTGAGACCTCCAGCTGTACGGTGTCCTGGATTGGCCCTCGCATACCTCCCGTGACTGCCTGACCCCAGGGCTTCACTCCTCACTTAGCCCAAGTGCCTGTGGTCCTGTGCCTGGGCTGTCCCCAGAATCAGCGCTGTTAAGACTGCAAGAGGTGATGACTGCAGACCTGGGAACTCCGTAATTCATGCTCCCCAAGCAAACAAACATTCATATGCGATTCACACTCCCAGTGTATTAATAGAGACAGAGCAACATGTGTTTTCTGCAGGAGCAAAGCACCTGTTGAGGTTGTTTGGGGTGACCAAGCACTGCAGTGGTGCTTTACTGCTTTCTGCAGGCTCTTGCGTCTGCTGTGGAGGGAGGGAAGGGTTTTTATTAGGCCAAAAGGGGCTGTAGGTGGGGAGCCATTCAGACATTTCAGGTCCACTTGCTGGATTCATGTGCTCAGCCTAAGGCAGGGCAAGTTGAGAAGCTGAGGTTGTTACCTGTTCTGGTCTAAATCTGGCATTTGTGAAACACTTGATAGAAATCTTCTAGCAATTGAGGTCAGCATTTGTCCTGCGGTATGTCTGGTGCTCCCCTACGAGGTGCATTGATAAATACATTTTGTTCCATGGTTCTGTCTGTCTGCATGTCTGAAGTCAGCATTGCAATCACTCTCAGCCATTTTATATACCAGAAGTGAGTCTTAATTAAAGCTCCTTTGAGGTTGTTTAAAAATTATCAGATCCTCAGTCACTGGGCAAGTAGCTCAAGGGCACGAAGGTTGCCCTTCTGTGCATCACGTGAAACAACACCAGTCAAACTTTGTCCAGCCTTAGGAGGCACTGAAAGCAACCCCTAGTACCTCTAGGCAATGACTTATCCTCCTTCAGTGGCATTAGGGCATTATAGTATGCCTTGGGTCTCAGATACTTTTAGACACAGATTTCACATATGTGATCTTTCATGGATTTCCTTTTGCAGAGCAGAGCCTAGAGCCACTGTGCTTTATCCTCTAGAGAAACTGCTATGGGTTGACCTTGCAGAAAAGAAGCAACATCCTAGCTGTTTAATCTGGGCACCTTAGAGAAACAGTAGCTGTAAACTGGAAAGCCATTTCTATCTGAAACATGATAACTGAGGAGGAACCTCATACATGCCTCCCGGATGCAATCACCCCCAGGGACCAGAGCAGTTGTAAGTAGGTAGGTAGGAAAGGAAGAACAGGCTATGCAACCAGTTCCTTCCCACAGGACAGCAATATCTGAAGTTCTCTCTATTTGGGATACTGGGTCAGGTAAGATGTGAAGAAAGTGAGTGAAAGTTGTTTGGTGCGCTCCACCTGCTAATGCATGAGGAATTTTGGAGAATTTTACATGGACGTTAATGGTGATCCTGTTGGCATTGCCATTGGTGGCACTCTGGTCCTTGCAGGTCCTTGCAGGTGTGCACAGACCTGGAGGGAAAGGCCTGGCCAGTGGAGGGCAGGCAACAGGCTGGGGGGGAGTGGTCTCCAGGGTCTACAAATTGCCCGAGGAGCCCAAGCCTACACTGGTAATTAGGGGCTTCTGCTGAAGGGCTAAGAGCTTTTTGTACCTCCTCAGATCCCTGAATAGGCTCTGTTATAGGTTATCTCTTGTTCTTTAGCCTTTCTGGTTTGGTTTTCCTTGATTTTGTTTTACTGGGAGGGGCAAGGCTTAACTTACAAAAATTTCCATTGTTTCAAGGTAGTCATCCAGGTCCTGCAGAAGTTGTTCGGCAGTTTCTAATTGCAGGCCATCTTTTAAGCTCTTCACAGACCAAACTATAAAAATTAAAACATTACTGCTAAACAAAAGAACACTGACCAGATAAAACCAAGAGGAAGCATTAAGAAACCAGATTAAGAGAATTACTTTCTTTGTCATTTCTGTTCTTAACTCGTATTAGAATGGGCACAAAATACCTCCTTTATATCCCCAAATGTTCAGCATGGAGTTACTTAGAAAGAATGCCTGTGTGCACAATATACACCCTGTATTCCTCATTGTAGTTCCCATTGTGGCAATCCCTGCCTGTGTTTTCTATTCCCAAGTTTTATCAATCTGAGAAAGAGTATTCCTGAGGCTCTGCTGGAAGGCAGAAGGGTGAAAGAATGTTATGTCTATGGAAATGTCAGAAGAAATGCTTTCCAGCATGCTGTGGATCATTAATTTGTCTTCAAAGAAGTGTTTTATGCTTTGGGATTTTACAGAGCAGCTACATAGAGGATATTTTACTATTGGACAGGGCATGTTCCCCACAAGGTAACATTGTAAAGCATTTTCTTCCCTAACAGGATTGCAGACAAATAGTTTCTTGCCTTTATCCTCCTGTTTTATCTCTGCTCTCCCCAAGAATCCCTCTTAATTCCTTGGTTGCTCTTCGGGGTAATGTGAGGACAACGCAACTGAAGTGGAAGATGAGAGAAACGCAGTGTTAAAGCAAACTGAAGCTGGGATGATTTGCCAGGACTGGGGAGATAACCCATGCAATCGGGGTCATTTCACAAACATCAGGGGACAAGGTTCAGGAGTAAAATCTGTCATTAATGAATCTGAAAGACGGCTTTGCCCTGAAAGTACTGAGTCAATCAGAAACTGCTAGAGTTTTCTACTCAGTTTTCAGTGACGTCATCCATATTATTATGAGAAGACAGAAAATCAGCAATTATTTTTCAGTTTTAGGGGTTTAAAATACCTTGCTTCCCTGTTCAAGTCAAATGAATAATGACGTTAGATGATGTGCGAAGGAATGCTTTTTAAAAAAAACAAGTGGTGATTTTTGATGATGGATGTAACTTGGTTACTTTGCATGAAGGTGTGCTTTGTTTTTTTTGTGGTTTGGTGGTTGTTGTTGGTTGGTTGGTTTTTGTTTTGTTTGGTTTTTTTTTTCTGTATGGCTCATGCTACTGCACTGAATAGCTTGCAAGAACATTAAATTAGAATAGTGATGAGGGTATTGACTGAAATTCAGTGCTGGTAACTGAATTGGCAGCAGCTTCCAGTTGTCCACACCCCACCTCCCTGCTCTCCCCTCAGTCCATTTTGCTGGTGTTTCAAAGGGGTTAAGTGCCTTTTCCTCAACACCACAGTTTTCAACATGACCTTTTAATGCAACCTGCTGCCAGTGCCAGTTCGCAGCATTTCCTGAAGAACTCAACGTGTTTGTTCCCATCTATGACGTGTAAGTAATAGGAAGAACTCTCACTCCTCTGGGATGTGATGAGGTTATGCTGTTAAAATTTGGGATGAGTTCCTTGTGGTTAAAGATATGTGTACATATTGTTACCTGAAGAGCAAACGGAGAGTTGGAAAGAGGATCTGAGAGTCCAGAGTCTAACCACTAAGCCTTTCCTCCCAAAGAGAAAGTATTTTAAGTGCAGGGATTACATTTTTTAAAAACAACGCATGCGTCACCACATAAATATAAATAGCAAATACCAGCAAATGAAGCAAAAACTACCCCCTAGAGCTGTCAAGTTTCTGTAAACATTTTTGTTCATTTCTGCCCTTTCTCTGTAAAGTTTGGTTTTCTTTGGAAACCTGATCTGCAGCACTGCATCATATGAAGTAGTGCTATGGAAAAGACGTTATTTGTTGCGTATGTTGGTTCACTTAAAAAAACTAACCAACATGTACTCTTTCCAGCAAGTTCACAACATGCATCAGTCAAAATTTCACTTGCTTCCCAGGGATGAGGTCTGTCACTTTGCTGTTGTGCTAATGCATATCGCATGTAACTTGTGCTCAAGCTTGTATAAAGTTGCTTGGGGTTGTATGAAGATCAGTTACATAGAGCAATAAACACTGCATTGCATTGAACCTACTCACTGTGCAAAGCAGTGGATTCACGGTCTACATCTACTCAAGTCAGATTTTTGCCTCTGCCCTCCCTTAGATACCCCTGCCAGGCACCGTGGCAGGTCTGAAGTCCCAGTGGTCCTGTTCAGCAGAGAACTTAATCCTGCCCTTTGAGCTAAGTCACTAAATATCCTCAGTGACAGGACTTCATGCACTCTGGTTCCCCATGGTTTTGAGTTAATGGGCACTCGAGTGGTTTGCTGGGTCCCAACCTAGAGAGACACCAGCTTTGATCTTTACTCAGATGAGTTAAAGTCACTCAGGCAGCTCGTTTGTGCACACAGAAACCCAATGACTGGATCTGTACTAGAAACATTGTGTTTGAGCACCAGCAGGGGAAAAAAAAATCATTAGTAGAGAAGGAAAAGATCTCAAAATCAAAATCAGAATCATTCTGTTTAGACTCTAAGGGTTGCTGTTTACTTTTATAGGTTTGTTTATACAAGTTTTGAGGACAAACTGCATTTTTATGATATGAATCTACCTAACTCCCAGCAAACTCCCCTAGAAAAATTCCTAAGAGTTTTCCTTAGGGCTGTTAAAAAAAAAAAAAAAAGAAGAAAGAAAAAAAAAAAAAAGGACATGGTGGAGCAGTTTAAGAGGTGGTATGGCTCTGCAAAATTGTGTTTGCTTTTCCACCAAAGCTTAAGTAGTTCTGCATTATGCATCTACATGGAACAAGCATAGCCAGTGCTAAGAAACAGGGATATAACCATGTTTTGAACAGTTTCACAACTGCACAGAAAGTATTGTCCCCTGCATGTGCTGTTAACGCCCAGATTTTCCTCTTTGTACAGCTGTTTCCCACACAGAAATCTAAGATGCTCTCTAGAAGGTACCATGTTCCATGCAGTCTTCTGTTGGACACTGGGTTTCCATCTGTTATTTTATTCCTAGGACCAACACAAATGTCATCCTGATCATAAGATACAGAGACATAGTTTATGGGGAAAACTGGTACAGTCTTCTGGAGAACCATGTTAGTGGCCCAGCAGCCAGCAGTGTCTTCGTGCTGTGCCTAACAAAGCTTTTTTGGGCGGTGAAACCTGCCAGGTATCATTGCACAACTCCCATTTGCATAGCTATATTGACAGCAGTAGGCCAGATGGCATTTGGCAAAATTTTGGACCTGACAAATTTCACAGGGGTTTTACCTTTTGTTCCTCAAAGGCCAGGATTTCATCCCTCTTTCTAAATCCCATGAAGCTGCACAGCCCTGAGGAGGATAAGAGCTCGCTAGTGGGAGATGACTGCACCTTCTGGCCTCCCACTGTGTGTCGGCTCTTGACCGCCAACAGGGATACTGGAAAAAGAGTCTAAACTCGGGGCTCCATCCCACTGCTCACAAGTGTTACATTTTCAGTGAGGCAAGGCAAGCGATTCCCCAAAAATGGCAAATGTAAAAAGAAGGTTATAAGCAGGAATGAATTCCCTTTCCTTGGCAAGAGTTATAGATGTGTTGCAAACCACATCCCCATTGTGTTCATGCCCAGATCTTCAGTGGTGTGTGCTGGTGCAGCTGCCACTCATGTCAGCATTGCAAGTCAGCAGTCAAGGGTAGAAACTGCAGAGGCCAGATGAACTCTGTTTTTCTGTTGCTCTACACTGTTTATGGCTGCCTAGCATCGTCGTTATTTTTTTCAGAGTTTTTGCTTTTCTATGGCGTACCAGCTGTTGCTCACCACAGGCAGCTTTGGGAGGCCAGATGTGCTCTCGTGATGTGAGCACTTACGAATTGACCCAGAATGCCTTCGCTTTGTTTTGCTGGAGGTTTTGTGCAGAATCAGTGCCATATCATCTCTTCACCAAATGCTTACAGTCTAAATGGTAGAGCAAGAAAAGGAAGCCAAACCAGTGCAGCATGAAGTTGCAGGGAAAATATGCTAGGTTTGTAAACTTGTGGCCCGGTGTCTCCTTCTGTCTTCAAAGAAAGCTATTTATAGAATCAGTAAAAAAGCCATTTGTCTCAGTAGTTCTTCATTTAAAATCAGAAAATGGAAATAGATACATGGCAGAATATGAGGATTTCTTCTTCATTGCATTAATTCATATACCCTCATTCATTCATTTCTTATTGCATCTCTTCATGTTTTAAAATATAGACAAAAATAAATCAATGCTAAGGGTAGTCCATGCTACTAGCTCATGATTGCAACAAGCATTTTATCATGTGTCTGCCATTGCTGAAAAACTGAATTCATCATCTCTGTAAAGTGGTTTTGGAAAAAAAAAAATGGTGGTTAATGGTATCTTATCAGGGATATGTTTGAATGGTAACTAGCCTGAGGTCATATTGATCTGAGAAGAAATATCCTCAGGAATCCAAATGCACAGTCTAAATAAAATGTAGGTAGAATTAGCAGAAGATAGAACCAGCTTAATCTGATTGTTTTGTTTCTAAGCTGATGCTCTCCTAACTCTTGAGAGACAGAGGGAAGTGCAGACGTGAGTGTGTTATGCACAGCCAACCGTGGTGAGAGGACTTCATTAAATCCTGGAGGCCCAGGGCAAGGCCAGTGTGAGTTTGTCTTTTCTAGACCAGACTTTGATCTTGGCTGCCCTGGAAGAAGGCACATCCCTGAGAGATGACAGTGAGACTTCTGCAGCTCCCACACAGACAGACTTAGTGAAGGCCTTTTAACACAGGAGCTTTTAACACAACAGAATAAATGACCTTTTATAATAAGAGGCTGTTTCGAAACAGTCTTATGGTGGATGTGTTCAGCCCATCAAAATGGCCAGGTGGGTGGGAGGATGACTTCTTTTCCGGCACTAATTAGATGAGGAAGTTTGTGGTGGGATGTGTGTTACGTCTGTAGAAGATAACTGTAATTTTTAACCGTAATGGTTTACCCTTCCAGTTCCCAGTGGCACATGTCCAGGTTCTGATGGCTGGGAAGCGCTGCTGTAGCCAAGGACTCCTTGGTGTGTCAGAAGGGCAGGCTGTTAGTTCTGCTCTCAGTTTCTCTCTCCAAACTAAATGGAGGGCCGTAGTGTTCATCTGTCCCCCTCGGGAGTTATGTGAGTGATGAGGGTGCGTAAAGCAGTGATAAAGTAAGGAGAAGACTTTACGAAGATGGTGCCGGCAGGATGCTGAGTATCAGCACCCCCTGGAGATACAAGATTGTTCCCACGTAGGCTAAGGAGCTATATTAACATCCTGATGCTGTGCTTAGGTCACTAAGGCTTCAGGCCTTGGGCAGGAAGGCCAACTCCAGACAGAGGTTGTCGTACTTGGCTGCAGTTAAACATTCGTGATGTTAAAAGCAGTCCTGGAAAGCGCTGGGGTAACATCTGGTCACCAGGAGACAATGCAGATTGAAAAGGCTGTGGTTGGACAGGCCTGGACCTCCTCTGGCTCCCTGGTGCAGGAGAGTGGTCTGAGTGTCCATGCTGTGAGGTCCTTGCATGGTTATCACCATCCACCACCACCCACGTGCAAAAGAAGGAAGGGAGAAGTGACTCGTTTTGCATCCTGGCCCTGCAAATGATGCATGCAACTGCGTGGTCTCCACTCCTCCTGGCTCCTGCATCACCCCCGTTCTGCCTGCCACGGTCATTCCTTGTGTTTCATAAGTGCTTCTGGGGAGACGCCCAGTGTTCATTTTGTTCTGCAAAATGTTTAGTCCAACACAGGAAATGGAGCATGTTTAAGGAAAACCAAACTGCACACCCACCCCAGCAGTCTTTGCCTGCCTGTCAAGCGAGAGGGAGAGGCACTTATGGAGTGCAGGCAGAGCCACAGGTGCTGGCAGCCCGTGACAAAAAGTGGCCTCACCTGTGGAGACTTGGGGGCAGCCAGAACACTGGGGAAGGGAGAGCTCTGGTTTCATGGTGTGTAGATGGCAGAGCTGTGAGCAAGGGCAGTCGGATCCATCTCACCAGCTGGCTCACTCAGCAGTTTTCACAGGAAGTGTGGAGAGAACACATTTTACAGGAGATGCTTATCATTACCCTGTACTGCTTAAATATAGTCTGTGTAGCAGGTTAGAGCTTGTTAGGCTTTTATCTTCTCAAGTTGGAGGATGATGTATTAATCCATGAGTGTTGCAGCCTCAAGTGAATTAGAGAAAGTCATCCCCAGTGAGTAAAGATAAATGACATCTGGAAATTAACCCATTACACAGTCTCTTCCAACGAAGTGCTTACTGAAATATTAAATTGTAAATGAAGATACTTCAGGTCTCATGTGGAAGTCAGAAAGACACTTATTTGTAATTCCAGTACTGGTTTTATTATTATTTTTTTTTTGTCTCAGAGATTTTGTTTCTCCTGAAAAGGTTTGGGACTAACAGCCCCAGAGGACCAAATCTCTATTAATCCACGGAGCAGGCACAGCAGCTGCAGTGCGAGCTGCTCTACCCTGTTAATGTGCTGCAGCCTTTGCCTAAAAAGGTCAGTCCCAAGGGATGTGGTGTTAGCTTAGACTTCACAGCATCCAACTTAAAAAAAAGAGTTCTTCAGCTCTTTATTGACATGCAGCTGTATTAATTGAACTGGATTTAACCATTCATTTAGCTGGATTTAAGGTGACAGGCTGGGCAACACAAACCCACTATAAACTTTTCTGCTAGGGGTATTCCAGATTCAGCTTGAGCCAGGATGCACCTTGAAGTTGAGCGTTGCTCAGCTATTTTAAGAACAACAGCAGTAATAATATTGAGATGCACATTCAGCCATCAGTGTTACTAAAGTCTTGGCAGTCTTTCTGGTTTCTAGGTTTGCCACTCCACACCAAGGTTTGCACAGAGGTAAAAATGCCCCTGTTATTCCAGGGCAAGTCATTCTAGTTTTAAACCAGTATAAGGTGCATGCAAGTTGGTGAGATTTGCTTTGGAGTAAATACGCGTCTACAAATACCCTTGTTCCATGGTAAGATCTGCATGCATAACAAAAAGCAAGAGACAAATCATTTTCAAGAGTTCCTTCCTCCAGCACCCCCCATTGCTGCGGTGATGGTTTTTATTCTCAGAATGTGGAACTGGACCGAGCCTGACAACATCAGCTCACTTCAGAGAGGCTGCCCAGCAGGAATGACTTCGGCTGCCAACCTGAGCTGACTCCAAACTGAGAACCCAGAGGGCAAACCTCTCCTTCCCATTATCTACCCTGTAAGGCATCAGAGCCAATTTCCCATTTTCTTTTAGTGCTAGCAGCTTGATGATAACAGAGAATTATTAAAGCTATATAATATTAAATGCGATGGTAATTAGATAAACCCCAGTAACTGCCAAACTGTGATTTTTAAAGACTGTTGTTTGTCACTGGCTTTTTCTTTTCTGGTGGTGGACAGACTGTCTTCTCTGTTCTGCAGCCACCGCCACTGCATGAATATGGCCTCTTTTCATGGAGGGAATTTGTTTCTGCTCGTTTAATTGCTTTCAACCCATCTCATTTATTTTCTTACTGCAAGGCTCTCAGTTGCCCTCATGTTAAGAGTATTTGGAAGACCATTTATGGCCTGCAGAGGCTTGGGGTCACACAGCATCGCTTGGGGTGGTGGAGCTTCTAGGAAGAGAGAGACTGCTCTGCAGGGAGGGCACAGGTTTGATTTGGAGTCTGGCTCAGGTTGTCCTTTTGAATAAGCCTGGAAACATTTGATACAAGAACATACCCAAACAATTTTGGACTTGAGGTCCTTGGATGTTTTAGAGGTGTTATGGAGGCAAAACTAGGCCTGCACTTACTGAAATCTTTAACATATCGTTTTACAAGGGAAATCTCCCAAAGTCTGATTTGCTCTTTTAGCTGTTTTCATAGGCACATCACTTGTGTGCTACCGCTATGCTTTCCTCATTAATAAATTCCTGGTATAAGGAAGACCTGATAGTTAATACCGTTAAATCCAAACCAAATGTTAATTCGCATGCATATTTAACGTTGTTTAATCCCTGTTTAAGATCAGCAGTTTGAGTTTTTTTCAGAAATTTTGTACTCGCCTGCCTGTGAAGTGTGGATTCTCTGCAATGAACATGAACAGAATAACCTCCCATGCAACGGTACAAGAAAGACCTCTGCGGAAGGCTCTTTCACTGCTGGTTTATGTGGTTAAAATGGGAGTAATACAAAACTAATCAACCTCAAGAAAACATTGAAGATATGAATGATTGCTCATATGAGCCTGCCAACCTTCTCGGTATGTTTTCCATAGACTTAAGGGGTCAAAACAGACAGGACAGAGCAAGACTCTTTGAGTGACAACAGTACTTCTTTTGGCTTTTAGTAATTTTTTCCTAGAGTCAGAAATGAGTGAGTGCACAGTCTCAATTCTGACTCAGTCTCACACTGTTAGTGATAAGTGGCGTTTTAACTGATATTGAAGCAAGGACAGAAACTAACATTTAAGAGCAAGCAAGAAAGACAGAAATTAGGAGAGTAACAAAGAAAAATGCTAAAACAGTAGTTCAGAAAAGAATATAGTGTGGGGGGAAATTATTTTAGACCAGAACTGTAGAAAAAGTACTTGACCACAGACTGAAAATTGGAAAAGCTGCTGTTCCTTGTCAGACCAGCTTGATTTGGAGTCTAAGCTGCTGAGCGACAATTTTCATCTAGTCTGATCCTGTGTCTTTTAATTAACCAGGGTGGTCATCCACATCTTTGAGATTTTGATGTGAGCAGGAGCTCGTCTCTGTTGATTTGCTTGACACTCTGTGTGGAGAAAGAATCAGCTGCTACTGGTGATCCCAGGGCTGATTTGTCTGCATCTTCCACTGGAAATGTTTCTGTAAACGAAGTAAGCTGTGCAAGGAGGCACCTAGTCTAATTGGAGCATTAGGTCTGTGCGGTAGGTGGTACGCAGGTGGTTTTTTGTTGGTTTTCTGTCAGCTCATAGTTTATTTGTGACAGATGCAGGGTTTTGATGGATGTAGGCAGTGCAGCTGAATGGAAGAAACATTATGTGCTGGTGTGTAGTGCAGCTGTGCTGCAGCTTACAACACTTTTAGGGTGCTGGTCAGGATCCTGACCTGGGTGATACAGCGGAGTCACTGGTTATGTTACCCCCCACCTTTGTAGCTCCGCACTAGAGTGGTTTCAGCACAGTTGTGCTGAGTGGTGTCACAGAGCAGAGCTGTCAGAATCACCTGCTAGAATCTGTCATTTTTGAGAGTCTGCCAACATTTTCTGTGGATGGATGTAACAAGCATATTCCCATCCTTGCCAGCAGCCCACTAGTGAACTGAAATTGTACAAGGTTTCACTGATAAAGCCGTAGCAGTACAGTCCATGTGAGAAATGCAGTTCGGACTGTCAGATGATCTCCTCGCTAACTCACCTCTCTAAACACCAAAAAGCCAAAGGAGCCTCACCCCGACCACCAAGAAATGTTGCAGTACCACTTCTGTTAGCCATGCCAGCAATGTTCAGCAACAGCTCAGGCAATGTATGTGTTGGAGATGTGTTTTCTCTCCCTCCTTCCCCACTGAACGTGATGGACCAGCGCTATGGCTTCTGCTGAGATGATGCAGCTCCTTCAACCCCAGCTCACCAGACAGACCAGCGGTTCCCTTCCCTCTCCTTCTCCTTTTCCCTCTCATTAAGCCAGTGCAGTAGCTGTCATCTCAGCTCAGCTGTACGTCAGAAAAGATAGTACACAGTTTCGGCAGCAACCTGAACCGAAAGGAAGGATTTTGCAGGCAGAATTGGAGTCTTGGGGAATGAGTTTGAATGATGCCATCCCAGAAGAAGAAAGACTCTTTTTCCGGTGCATGGTTTTTGCCAGCCAAGAGCAAGGATGTGAATTTTAATATACATGGGTAATCGACCTGGCAATGATTCAGAATGCTTGGGTAGGTCTTGCCCCATCTAGGAAAGATTTAAATCTAATTAGAAATCAGAGCTAGGAGGAAATATATTTCTGTCCATGAGAATTTCAAAGATCTCAAAAAAAGTCTCATGCTGTAATGGGAGGAAAACTTGAAAAACTGAGATACAATTAAAATCAGATAATAGGTAAAAATGTTTTCTAAAACTGTACAACAAAGCCTATAGCTCTTTATTCTAACTAGAAGATAGTTTCATTTCAAACCAAATTTCATTTACATTACAGCATTTTTTAAGTAGACCTTCACTAAATTTTTGAAGCAAACCTTTGTTTTCAGCCCAGCAAATGGATTTTTTTTCTGCAGTTTTCCCAAGCCATAAATGTATTCAAACAGTTTTCACTTGACCAGATTCAGATTTGAAAACAAGCATTTTCTAATGTAAATTTTCCTTGAAAAATTCCTGCCACTTCTATTAGAAACCATTAGTTCTTACTTAATTTTGACGCAAGGGCAACAGTGACTGTGTAGCTTATCTCAGTTTTAGTTGCACTAGCCTTATAGTGGAGCATTACTAAGGTTTTTCCACCCCAGGAGCTGAATAAGTTGTGACCGATGATGTTGTTTTAGTCACCCTAGCTGTATGATCTCATGGTTATTCCATGTTTTTCTAACATGTCTGTTGTACCAAAGAGATTATGTATCATTATTGCAGTAGCTATTTCACATTTCTAAGAAAATGTAACATTCATTCATAAATACAAGGAGAACAAAAGACAGAAGAACCAGCATTATATTCCATATCTACCATACGGAGCCTGCAAGTCAAAAAACACATATAAAAAGGAAACCAAAGCAGATTAACAGACGTAAAATCATTATGCATTCATAAGAAAAAATCAGAGTAGGCAGAGAGAGTGGTAAACAGATCGGATGCTGGAAAATCGCTCTATCCAGGACTAAATGAGTGTAAATAAAACTAGGGGGAAAAAAAAGTTTTCTTTTTCGCTGTAGGAATGGCAGTGGTGGGTGATTAGCAACAAAAGGAGGGCTAAGGAGAATCTCCATCCTTTACTGGGTGCAGGGGGAAGCAGTGAAAAAAGGATGAGGAAAAGGCTGAGGTACTTGGTGCCTTCTTGCCTCAGTCTTTAATAGTAAGACCAGTTGTTCTGTAGGTGCGCAGCCCCCTGAACTGAAAGGCAGGGACAGGGAGCAAAACAGAGCCCACATAACCCAAGGGCAAATGGTTAGCAACCTGCTACACCATGTAGACACATATAAGTCTATGGGACCAGATGGAATCCACCCAAGGGTACTAAGGGAGCTGGTGGAGATGCTCACCAAGCCACTTTCCATCATTTATCAGCAGTCCTGGCTGACTGAGGAGGTTCTAGTTGACTGGGGGTTAGCAAATGTGACCCCCATCTACAAGAAGAGCTGGAAGGGGGATACAGGGAACTATGGGCTTGTCAGTCTGACCTCGGTGCTGGGGCAGGATATGGACCAGATGATCATAAGTGCCATCACAGAGCACATACAGGACAACCAGGTGATCAGGCCCAGTCAGCATGAGTTTCTGAAAGGCAGGTCCTACTTGACTAACTTGATCTCCTTCTATGACAAGGTGACCCGCTTAGTGGATGAGGGAAATGCTGTGGATTGTTGTGTACTGAGACTTCAGTAAGGCCTTTAACACTGTATCCCATAGCATCCTCCTGGAGAAGCTGGCAGCTTATGGCCTGAATGGGTGTACTCTGTGATGGATAAAGAACTGGCTGGATGGCCAGGCCCAAAGAGTTCTGGTGAGTTGAGTCAAATCCAGTTGGCCAGCAGCATCCTGGCTTGTATCAGGAATAGTGTGACCAGCAGGACTAGGGAAGTGATCATGCCACTGTACTTGTCACTAGTGAGGCTGCACCTCGAGTCCTGTGCTCAGTTTTGGGCCCCTCACCTCAGAAAAGACATTGAGGTGCTGGAGCATGTCCAAAGAAGAGCGACGAAGCTGGTGAGGCATCTGGAGCACAAGTGTGATGAGGAGCAGCTGAGGGAACTGGGGCTGTTCAGCCTGGAGAAAAGGAGGCTGAGGGGAGACCTGATCGCTGTCTACAACTACCTGAAAGGAGGTTGTAGCATGGAGGTTGTTGGTCTCTTCTCCCAAATAGCAAGTGATAGGACAAGAGGAAATGGCCTCAGGTTGCACCAGGGGAGCAATAGATTGGATATTAGGAAAAATTTCTTCATGGAAAGTGTTGTCAGGCATTGGAACAGGCTGCCCAGGGAAGTGGTGGAGTCACCATGTCTGGAGGTATTTAAAAGATGTGTAGGTGTGACACTTAGGGACGTGACTTAGTGGTGGACTTGATAGTGTTAGGTTCACAGTGATCTGAAAGGTCTAACCTAAATGATTCCATGATACTGATGTCTCTGTAGCCTTGGGGTAAGCTGCGGGGCACTGGGATACATCGCGTCTAACACACAGCTATAGCTTTTGAAGTTCACCGTTAGACACACAGGGTGCCTCCCTGAACAGACTTGACCGACTGTCCATGTTCCTTGCTTATCCTGGTTGGACAGACATCTTGGTGAGATGAGGCAGTTTTTTTTAAGGAACTCCTCTGAGAGCTGTCTTCTCCCAGCAAAGTCTCCCCATTGGGTTCTGCTTTGCAATATGAGAATTTGAGCCTATTCTAACTATTTTCTTCTCTGGGAGAACAGCACTTAAATTCCAGTTTGAAGAGGAACACACAAAGGTTT
The DNA here is from genome assembly GCF_036013475.1 of Columba livia. Classification (NCBI taxonomy): domain Eukaryota; kingdom Metazoa; phylum Chordata; class Aves; order Columbiformes; family Columbidae; genus Columba; species Columba livia. The sequence continues at coordinate 68,535,674 of NC_088603.1, read as the reverse complement.
TGAGCACTCAGACCTCTGGCTGAATGTCTTTTGCTCCCCCTAATTCAGTTATGGTGCTTCTGAATGGTCCTTAACTGACATGGAAACTGAAATCCTGTCATTAGCGAGGTATCATTAGTTAGAGAACGAGCTTTCACACTAGGTCTTGCTTTAGCCCCAGTCTGGAGGGAGCACTTCAAAGCCCTGTAGGTAGTACCTGCTGAACCGCATTGGCAAACTGCATTTGGATGTGTCTGTCATGACGAAAGGGCTAACGCAGATTCACTGGGCGCTGTGCAAGAGGCTGCCCTAGCTCTGGTGGGAGAGCTTTGTCAGCAGGGGATGCACAGTCAGGAGCTGCGTTTGCTCCCGTGGGTCCGAGGAGTGCTGATAAAATCTGGAACTGCACCATCATGTGTTTGTGTAGGAAAGGAGCTGTACAGCAGCTTGTACCTGCCATGTATAATTTGATATAATGAATTTAAAAGGTCAACATTGCAGTCTACTAGTGTTCAAAATAAAACTCCTGAAAGGTGAAATTCTGTGCTTAGACAGTTGTGAAGTCCCCCTTTGTAGCTGAATCGTGGGATAACAGATTTCAAATGAACTGCTAGCTTTTGGTTGCCTCTGCCCCACTTTCCAGTTGAGACCAGTGGATACAGCTAAAGCCACCAGCTTTGATGAAGAGGGGAATCAACATTTCTGTTTCAGGCTGTGTTTGTATAAACAGGCAGCTGCTTGAATATGCTGAAGTGTGAGGAATGTAAGCAGAGAAACAGCAAGAGCGTGTGGAAATCTCTTAAGAAATACCACTGAATACATTGGACTGCAGTTCAGCATTTTGTTATGGGCATCATTTGTATTTATACTGTCAACACTGAGTGGATGAATGGAGATACAATGAACAATATGAACAATTTGAATTTTTCAGTGTGAGCTCGAGACGTGATTCTGTTTCTCCAGCAAAGAAGATGATTTTTTTTCTGCCGTTTCAGGGATTAGGTAAATCCCATGAGTGATGACAACAGACAGAACTAGGGCTTGCAGAGATACAGAAGGGAAAATATACTTGACACTTGTGAGAAGTGAACTCTGAGCTGGCGGTGTGGTTAGACACGCAAGCCTCGTTTCACAGTGCTGAAATATTGCCTTCTCATTCTCCTACCTTGAATCATGAAACCCCACATTCTTCTAATGATTCTTTCAGAGGGAGAACTGAAATGATTCATATAAAGAACCAGAATTGCTCAAACCACATCCCTTTTGTTTATCTAGACCAAACTAAAACCTCTGCCCAAGTTCAGATCGTTTGGAATAAAATACTCATAGCGTTCCTGGGCTGGTTTTCTTCTCCTGTTCCTTTATGTTCCTGTCTTTCTTCGGATAGCTTGCTTCAAAACTCACGTAGTACTTCTTGTGACAGAAATCATACCTCGCTGTGTGCTTCTGTGTATGGACAAGAGGCTCAGAAGTTGGAATCTCATAGGGGTTAGTTACCCTGATGCAAGGAAGGAAGGTCGCTGCTGTGAGGAAGGCTTGAGCAGCTGTTTAAGCAGGAGAGAGGCAGCTGAGACTGGTGACAGGGGCAGAGGAGGGGGATTTACATTGTGTCTTGAATGAAGTAGTTCTGTCTGGGACACAAGAGAAGGGAGGTGAAGCAACGAAGAGGAAGCTCCAAGCTTCAGATGCCTTTTAGAGAAGGGTTAGGGATGGGGACAGAGGTAATGGAAGAGACATAGTGCCTAAGAGCTTGGATAATTTAAAGGCCCTTAGCTCAAGATTGACCTTCTGGTGAAGGGGGCTGACGTGAGTGTAGAGCACTTTGAGGCTGCTTGAGTGCAGAAGGTCAAGGACTAAGAAACATGTCACCTTCAGACACCTTTTCATCTCTTTATCTTCTTTAATTCTTTTAATGCAGTAAAAGCATCTTGAGTAGTTTTTGTCTTCCAGTCAGCAAATCCTACATGCTGTCATGTAGCAGTTGAAGAGGCAATGTTCAGCCCTACTTCACTTGCTGATAAGCTGCAATACCTAACATGTACTTGTAGCCTTTAATATGTATCGACAGCCAGTTCCACAGAAGCTGTGTGTCTGCCTTTCTACTAGGTTCTTGGGGGCTTTTCAGTACATACACCTACACAAAAATTCAATAAGGGATCGAGGCGTTAACCATGGGCTTCTGTGGTATGGTCAGAGGGAGAGTCAGGGTCAGGTGTTGGTTTAGAGACTTTCATATGCTTTTTTAAAGTGCATCTGAACTGCAGGCTTTTAGCTAAATGTTGGCCTTACATTAATAGCCCTTTTTGACAGTCTTTATGTAATTTGCCCTTTGTATCATGGTTTGTGGCAGTAGCCTTCAAAGGTCTGTTTTGGTTATTTTTTTATCTGAAGATAAATAGTGACTTGGAGAGTAGCTAGAGAAGAAGTGGTTGGAGTTCCTGCAGGGAACGTGTGCTGTCCATGAATACAGAAGGTGGAAGGTTGTGAGTTCTGATTTGCATCACTGGAGGAAGGTGGGAAGTGCGGGTGCTCTTGGAGCATGTCAGCCAGCTCTGCGGCTGAGCATTTGCACCAGGGTGTATCATTTTCATAATTTAACCATAAAACCTATTTCACAGGAGTCACAGTGCTTTGTATTTCCATGTTACTTTTATGGACTTTCTCGGAGTAACCTGCCACCCTGTATTTTTTCGCAGAGGGCAGGATGAGGTGAAGAGATGCTGATGGCTTCCACGCCGTTGCTCGGATCCGCTGTGGGAAATGTAACACCTCTCCATGTCCGAAATGCCCAACCTGCAACTCTTGACAGGAAAGTCAGAGCTGTCTCTCAAGGCCTGCTTTTTGGAGTAGTCACAAAGCAGCTTTCTTGTAGCTTGCTGGAAAAAAAATGCAGTGAAAGTCATTTTGATGACAGCTAGAGGGAAGAAATAACATTCTTTGCAAACTTACATGTAAAGAATAAGAAAAACAAGTGCAAGAGCTGTGCAAGGGAGAGGACTCTTTATTTGATGCTTGAATGCTACAGGCCTGTGGGAGGTCTTGTGTTTACAGATACGGGGGTCAGTCAGAGAACTCCATTACCATTTGCTCTTAACACTGGTTGTGTGATGCTTCCCCTCTTTTATTTTCTTTCTGTTCTGCTTTGTTCCCTTCTGCCTGGATTAAGCTCTGCAACGTATGTGGTATGTGCAAAAGAAAGGGTGGGAACCTTGCAGCAAAACGAGTTGAGTTGATCCTGCCACAATTCCTTTTTTCCCCCTAAATAATCAAATTAATTAATTAGTTCATTGCTCTGGGGAAGTACTCTACTCCGCTGCTTGCTGGCTGCGCTGACTTACAAGGCTGCTCTCAATTCCACGGTCTCCAGAGCTGGTGTCTCCCCCCACCGCAGCTCCCGAGCCCTCCGTGCTTTTGGGGAGGCCGTGGCAAAGGTGCGTGTGCCTCCCGGGCTGCCTGCAGAGCTAATACCCCTCTCAAAGCGTGAGGGATGTTAGATCACCCTTTTCTTCCAGCCCCGGTGGCAGACGTGAGCATGCTCCTTGCATGCATGGCACTGGCTATTTGCCAGGCTTAGTGTAATTTTTTTTTTTTTGAATGAGTGAGTGAATGAATGAATGAATACCTGATTAAGTTAATGAAGCTGAGCCAATGGTGGGAGGGAGCGACTTGGCTGCTGCCTGCTCTAAGAGATCTGGCAGCACATTAGACTTGCATAACGCTTTACAGCTCCATGCTGCGCTCCATATGAGCCACAGGAGAGGGCTGCAATAATTACTCGTCTTTTCTCCTGAAACCAGCTGCAGGTAGCTTGTCATCCTTTTGTCCATTTCACTGGTGTCGGGGAGTCACTTGTCTCTGCGCCGTGGATTTCCAGTGGCAGATGGGTAAGATGCTTTCACAGAAGTGCTCGCAGCGGTGAGAAAGCATGTTCGTGGCTCAGTGGGTTTTACGAAAGATCCATTCGGATATCCAGGCTGTGATTCACTGGACCCACGTGTCCAATGGAGGAATGTTTTTAGTTCCTGAGTTCAAAACTCCTATGTAAATAACCTTTATGGAAGCTGTGTGATTTTTATTTTCTTGTTCCTTCTTCAGTTGTCTGGGAGAAGGGGAGCATAAGGTTTTCTTGTACCTTTTTTTTTTTTTTTTTTGTAAGAAAAGCAATTTTTAAACCCTTCCAGTACTTTCTGATTGCTGTTCAAAGCGAGTTCTTTCTGGCAGTCCTGGATGGTACATACCTTTGTTTCTCACGTACTTAAATTAGGAGTACTGGCACTGCCTGTTAGCACACCGCCTTCATTTGTCAACGTTCCCTGTTTGAGAGCAACACTGATGATTTGCATTCTTAGTTGGAACGGGTGGGTTTTTTAATTGCAACTGGAGCCTGTGACTGTGGAGCCTGCTATGTCGTTATAAAACTGCATTATTTCTTTTTCTTTTAATTGTTTTCTGCCTTGTCTTGTCAGATAGAGCAGTCGGGGCAATCTCGCCCTCACTGCGGTGGCCTCAGTCAAGTGATGCTGGTGATGGATTTGGCTCTCTATGCCTATTGTATCTGCCTGCCACACTCCCTGTGGAGCAGGAGAGAGGCTCCCTGCAAAGCTGAGTCCAGAAGAGTAACTAGTGAGTTGGTTTTGTGGGCTGCAAGGCCAGGACCAGCATTTTATAGGGAGAGAAGGTGCAGAAGAGTTTGTCTGGCGTGGGTCTTCTTTTTTTGCCCATGTGCGTTCATACGTGCACTGATGCCCTGTGAGATTGCCCGTGCTCAGACTGCTGGTTTGAGGGTCTGCGCAGGATGAGTGGGGAGGGCTGCAGGGCACACCCAAACATAGCTGACCCTGAATGGAGAAGAAAAAAGATGAATGAATTAGAGAAAGAAAAACCAGAGAGGTGGCTGGGGGGCGGAATGTTGAACCCGCTCTCGGCCTTCTGCAGCGCTGGGGGAGTGTGTTGTGTGCCTTGAGGCTGGGATGAGCTGCTGGCGTTTCGGTTTTGTCAGTGGTGATGGTCAGCGATCCTGATAAGGCGAGGCACGAAGTGTGTGCTGGGGCTATGACCAAGGGCTTGTGCAAAATTGCTTCGAGTTAAAGCTTTGCTGAATGAAGCCTGGGAGCATGCGAGGTGTTGGAATCCATTTCAAGGGGAATTTAACATCAGTTCATGTTTCGCACTTTACAGATGGACTAATTATAGTCTAATTTGCTAGCACGTGGAATCTACCAAAGCAGCAGTCTGCAGGGAGGACTTCCAAGGAAAGGCGTTGAGCATGCAGCTGACCTTTCCAAATCTGCCCCTAAAGCCATGCTCTCACACCGTCCTCTTATCTTAAGGGCTTAAAGGTACATTCCTCCCCATAAGTGCCTGTGCTTATCTGTAAAATGGCTGCTCCGAGTTGGCTGCTGCTTGGTGGTGTTACTGGCTGGATCTTCAAAGGGGTGAAACACCCCTGGTTCCTGTAATTTTTCATGGGGGTCTTATTCATGTCTCCTGGCAGCAAAGCCAGGCGTCTCTCTAATTTGCTTTGCTGAAGAAGTAGAGAACGTTAGCGAGCATTTTCAGACACATGGAAGGAGACCTGTGTGACATATCTGCAGTGCAAATGTGTTCATACAGGCATGACAGTTTCTGTCACAAGTTAAAATGAGCGGCGAGTGGGTGTTGCTACGCTTATAGTCACTCGTGAAATTTTCAATGGAAAATTGTGTAGGCAGCTCCCATTGTAGCTGGGCACATTTTAGATAAATGAAAAACATCAACAAAGTAATTTCGGTATTAGACTTGTTTATAAATGAACTCTATTCACTCATTTAAGCTGCTGAAGCGCCTCTAGGGGATGGGTGTAAGAGGAAAGGATATTGCTGTGCTCTGTCAGACAAGCTGGTCCTGTAAACCAGCTGTCCTGCGCTGGCAGCAGTTGGCACAGTGCAAGAGATAAGAGGTGAGGTGCTGCACCCAGCCACTTGCGGAGCCGCGTCCATGAGACCCACCTTTCCATCCTGGTGTCGGTGGGGTTGAAAGAGCACTTCAAAACGTGTGTGTTGGCTCCACAGCTTCCGCTGCCCCCGGATGTGCTGGGGGTGGGTGATGGGGGACACTGCCTTCCCAAACATGGTGATTTCGTGGTCCTCCTGCTCCTGGCACAGCCGCCTGCGAGGCTTCAGGATTAGGGTTTTGGAGGGGCTTGGCAGACCTCTGTCAGGCTGTAAAGGCTTCAGCATGGCGTGGTGGTAAAGTGTTGAGCTGCTGGAATGTGCTCCAGTGTCACACCTGGATCAGCCCTGCCTGCTGGACCATCCAGCTCGCGGTCAGCCTGAGTTGAAACCCGAGGCCCAAGCAGCCCCAGGTATTTCCTCTGTGGCTGCAGATAGAGGTGCTTCTCGTAGGGTCAGCTGGGGTGCACTTTCTCCTGTGCATGCATCAGGTTGTGCACACTCACATGGCTTTGCCCAGGCCCTTACTTTGTGGCTAAATCCTTCTCCCCCTTCCTCCGTAGAGGCAGAGGGCTCTGGGCTCCAGCTCTTCATCCTCAAAGAAATTTCATGGTGATCAGCGTTGTCAGCTCTTGCATTTTTATCACTAGTCTCTAGATATCTGATGCTATTTCACAAAACTGCAGTTCTTGGTGTCAAATGATGAGATGGGAAATTCCACTTTTGGCTAAAATAGTAAGCTTCTGGTTTTGTGGGTTGCAGAGAAAAGCTAGAGACCTTGAGCCTGAAAGGCCTCACACAGCAGAAGGTTAAGTTAAAAGTAAAAATAGTGAAAAAGCAAACAACCTCCACCGTTATCACTTTAAGAGATCTTCGATTTGGAAACCAGTATCATGTTTTTCAAGAGCAAGAAGTAGGGCCTGACTCATGATATTTGAGCACCCAGCTTTGGCACTGCGAGGCAGGGGATTTCTGTGCCAAGGAACGAGAGTGCTGCCCACGGGGTGGGCTGGGAGGGTGGCGGGATGGCCAGAGTTCTCCAACACAGCCCTGCCGTGGGGTTGGCTTGCAGCTTCTGGAGTAAATGCCTCCTTGCTTCCAGCCTGCCTGCCTGGCCAATTCTGCTGCACTCTATGGTACCACCTCTTTGCAAAGCATGCTGGAAGAGAAGGGATCACCTTTGCTAATAACTTTTTCTGTAAAATAAGTGGAATAAATGAGTAGGCAGCTGTGAATCTACTCAGATCACCCATGATGCTCAGCAGTCCTACAAGGCTGACATGTAACTGCATCACTTTACATGTGCACAGAAAGGTACACTGCACATCCAGAGCATCGCATGACTTTCACAGATCCTGAAAATATGGGCATCTTTCTTGTTGCGGAACCAGGTGGTGGTACCCAGATGAACTGATGGCAGAAACCTCCAAATTTATGAAAGTTAATTCCAAATCTTAATTCAGCAGTTAGCCTAGCTAAAACCAAAGCTAATACTGGCACCATATTCTTGTACATATTACCAGCACCTACCACATAAAATAGCTATGTGTACCTGACGGCAGCGTAACTGTAGTAAAACAGGACTACTGGAGGCCCGTGCCCTGCTTAGATCTTCCCCTTACCTTGAAAATTCAGGAGCTAAGCAGCCGGGATGGATAATTAACCACTGGAGTCGCTTTCTAATAATCAGTTTGTATCGTCTACATTTATGAATGTCAGTAAGTGAATGGCTGTCATGAAACTCCATCATCTGTCCATCCTTTTGGCATAATGTCCTACACTATTTTTTCCTCCTAAAGCTTCCTCACTCAACTCTGGTACCTACATACTTGCATCATAAAGTCTCTTGGGAATGTTGAGCCATTGGCCATCTCACATCTAGTGATGTGCTTGCCGAGGTTTGCTTGTATCGCTGGCTTTTTATGTTGTGTGGAAGCTGTCTGATCTGACCAGGGAGAAGGAGGGATATGCAGAAGAGCTGCTTGCTCTGCAGAAACCTGTAGCAATTTGCTGTGGTGGACTCCCAGAAGCATAATAAGAGCTAACACTGCAGTGGACAATCTGTCTTGCAGATGCGGTGTTGATCAGGAATCCTTTAGTTTTGGGAGGCGAATTTCACATTGTAGTAGAGGTTTTCATGTTTCTTCTTAATGGATCTCTGCAGTTGGCCCTCCTGGGAAATCTGCCAGAGAGCTGTGAAATTGGTCGGATTGAACAATAAACTCCTATAGCTATTGTTGGCGTGTGCCGAGCTGCACATGGCAAGGCTAATTAAATCTGTAGCAGTTACAACTATGAATATGTAACTGGCAGCGGGCAGGGCGTAGAGCAGCGGGGGAAGCTGGAATATAGATCTGAGAGCCAGAATGCAGCTGTGGAGCCCTCTGCAGTGTGTCTGTCTTTTAATCTCTCTGAATCCCATCCTATGACATGCCAGACTCCTTGGAGGGGTGGGGAGAGGTGGTACAAAGTGCTTTCCCACTGATTTCCAGCGCAGCTGAAATTACCTGCTCGCCCTATCGTGACAGGATGGGTGGGCGATTTGAGGCGGGAGCAACAGACTGCACTGCTTTTTCTGCCCAGTAACACCCCAGACATAAAAGAACTCTGTGTCAGGCTTGATTGAAAGATTTATTTTTCTGGTGTACTCTTTGAACATTGCGTTGATGTCTACTTGCCAGGCACAGCAACAGTGTCTGACAGAGGGGAGACACAGTTTTTTTTATTGCATGGGTAGATGTGAGGATTTACTGGTCATACCTGGAGCCAGAAGCTAGAAGTTAAAAAGTCAATGATAATCTGTGTGTTATTAAGGTTTGGGATCAAAGGAGGCTTTTGACAATAAGCAACTGTTTTGAATTGAATACCCCTGAAGTTGGAGGCTGATAGCTGCCCCCCTTGGGTTAAACCCAAGTGTGTGGTTCCGGCCCTGGCTCCTGGTGACAAATGTCAGTATGAGTTTGTTAGCAGCTGCAGAAAGGTCAGGGACCAGAGAGGAGGACGGGCCAGATTTCTGAAGGTGTTTTAGAGACCTAAAAATGATGATAGCTGCATCACGAGACTGCAAAAAGTACCTGATTTATGAAGGCAGTTTGCATGATGACTGTTTGCATAGCCAGGTGCTGCGGTGGTTTTGGAGTCTGGCCCCAGCTCCTCTGCGCTCCAAGGGTCCATCCCGAGTGGTGGGATGCAGTGTGCAATTGCAGTGCGGACTGAGGCTGGCGTTGCTGCTTTTACCTTTGCTGCAGTGAACTCCAGATAAATAAAGGAGGTCAGCCCTTCAAACTGTAACCCAGTATCCTCTCATGAGTTTTAAATTTATTAGATGAAATAAACAGAAAAATACTGTTTTGGGAGAGACATAGTGAGGTTTAAAGTGCCTTGCGGAGAGGCGCTGGAGTTTTGCATGAAAAATGCAGATCCTGTGCTCCGGAGAGCACCCCCTTTGGGACCAGAGCAAGCCCAGATGGTGACTCCTCCAAGTGATTATTTTTCTGCCTTAAGCCTTTCCAGGAATTTGAGTGTGGGCAGGCTGCCAGTGGACACTGGCTGTCCAGACGCTTTAGCAATGTTTCGTGTGTACTCGCTGCCAGAGATACCAAAGTCCAGCTGCTGTCCCTGATCTCTTTGTCCCCTTTACCTTCTCAGCCATAATTACACAGGCGTGCACACACGCACGCATTCGTGTGACCCACACACGTACAAAGTGGGAGCGAAAAATCACCTGCTGTTTGCTGTCGTTTGCATATCTCACTAATCGTGATCGACAGCTCTGAAGTTATAGAGAACAGAAATCTCAAGAGTCGGAAAAATTACTTGGATTTAAAAAAAAAAAAAACAAAACGTACAAATAACAAACTGTGCAGCACACTGCAGAAGGCAGGCATTCGTCTTTCTAGGACAGCCAGCAAAGAGCAGTTTAACCAGGTCTTGTATTTCTTGCCTTGGAGACACTCTGTTTGGGTTGTCTCCCTTTCATTGCTTCCCGAGCAAAATCAGTCCTGTCTTATCTTTGCTGTTGCTGGAACTTGAATTATGCTGAAAATCTACCATTTTACTTTTAAGTCTCGAAGTAGAAGTAGGCTGTTTTATGCTGCACATTTGCATTTCTGCAAATCCAGTCCTGTGTCTGTTAGAGTTCAAAGTCTCACCGTGAAGTACTTGAGCTTGGAAAAGTGGGGCAGTCTTCACCGCTCTACAGCTGTCTCATCCCTTGTCTCTGTTAAGCTTGTTCATTCCTCCTGCGCTCTCCGGGAGATTTTAGGCAGCCCTTTTGTTGCCGGTGATGATGAAGTCAGCCGTATGAAAGATTTACACATGCCCAAAAAAAACCCTGAAAGATTTAGTATTTGGTAGTTTTGAAGGATGTTAGCTTGGACATTGGAGGCTTCCCAAAACTCAGAGGCTCAATGCTATTTAGCAGAACAAAACCTTTGCTTCAGCTCTGGCAGAGTGAAACTTCACCAGGTTTCATACAGCTTCACAGTAGTACTTTTGATGTGGAGAAGCTGAACCCAGACACCTCAAACTTTCGCAACAACTAGTTTGGGGGAGCCTTGTTTGTCCATCACAGCAGAGGCTGTCCATATTCGGTTCCCATGTACAATCTCCCTGCTCTGTTGCATACAGGGGGGCCAACCCTCTGCTCCCGGCTTTTCCCCATGAGAGTGTATTTAAATCCTGGGTTTGCAGCTCGTGTCCATTGCCACGAGAGACAGAAGGAGGGTCCCAGCCCAGCATGAGCTCCCCATGGCAAGGGGAGCAGGACAAGCACTTCGTGTTGAGGGCGTCCCCTCATGGCATCCCCGGGCAGCCGTCTGGGCCTGGAGCTGCTGACTGACCTGCCAAAGCCGACTGCCCGGGGCAGAAAGGCTACAGCCAGCTAAAGTTACCCAAGGATGACTGCGCAAATGTGAGCTCGGCGATTTTATTTTTAGTCGAACTTAAAAATAAAAATCCGTAAGTCATGTGTAATATAATAATTTTAGCTGTTGCCAAGACACGCTGAGCAACTGCTAGGAGGAGGGGAAGACCCATGCTGGTACAGCGGGGACCCTGTCCGAGGCGGTGGTGCCGGCGGGTCGGGGTAGCAGTGCCGAGCCCCCTCTCGGGGGGTACTACTGCCCCTGAGCCGCCCTGCTCAAGGTGTTGCTGGCCTTTGTTCTTTTGAAGCTGCCCGGAGTCCTTTTGTCCTCGCTGTCACCTCAAAACCAGGGAATCTGCCCTGAAACAGTGCTTTACCCCCCCACGGGCTCTGTGGCTATTGGTGTTTATCAATATTTAAAAAACAGAATAATTAATTTAAGACTGATTGTATCAAACCGTTAGGTTTGGACTTTTCCTGCAGTCTTACAGCAGCTTGGAGGACCATAAACATAAAGAGTGCTCTTAAAGATAGGTTTAATCTTAGTCTAGTATGTTTTCAAAGTACTGCATACGAATATAAACATCAGGCTTATTGTTCATTAGAAGCAAGGCAGCAGAGAAAGAAATCCCCCAAAGGAATATTACTTGCCATAAGTATCATTACTGCTGCTCAGCATTCACTTTATAGTGGGCTATATGCTATTTCCATCTTCTTTCTCATCCACTCTTAATTCTTTTTCTCTCCATCTTTCTTTCATGTAATGCACGCTTTTCTTGTTAGGATGCCGCTTGTGTGAGGTGCACAATTTCTTAGCACCCATTCTTTCCTATCTTTCAAAACAGCCAGAAAGGCAGGTGACAAGTGGTGGCTGGACAGGTGTGGGGAAGAGTTTCACTATGCGTAAAGTTTGCTTTGGGAGAAGGCGAGGCAGGTTTCAGGGAGATAGGGGGAGACTGTCAGCTCCTTTTGCTTTATTTTCAAAGCGTGATGTGATTTAGTTACAGTGTTTTCCTTAGCAGATAGTGAAAGAGTGAGGAAGACTTTGTTGACTTTGTTGCCTTTGGGTGGCTGAAGTCACTGAATTAAGTGATTGCAAAGCAATCAGCTACTTTGGACAAAATCAGCCCAATATAAAGCACTGAGCTTTCACAATGGCAGGGGCTCCTGGTGTGGATCAGGAAACCCAAACGTGCTTTTCCAAGCAGTCCTAGAGAGGCATCCCCAGGACTGAGTTTGCTCAAGGTTTGGACCTGTGGCTGTGACCGTGACTACGGTACCCGCAGCTTCTCCCTGTTCTGGCAGTCACTAAGAAACCGGGGGATGGGCTCTCAGCAGAGATGGAGATGGTGCCAGTGCCTGGTTCTGACCAACCTGCCTGGGGTGGGGGGCATCTCCCAGTGTAGACCCCTGCCCGGGCACCTGGGCGTGATGTGGCAGTAGCAGAGGGAGTCCAAAGCATGGGGGGTGGGGGGGGCAGAAAAATCCCCACACGTTAAAAACCTGGCTGACAGCCGTCTCTGGCTCTGGGCTGCTGCTGTAAACAGATCGTGTGGCCGAGGTTCATTGCCAGACGGGTAGATGAAGGGCACGTGTGCCCGTAAGGAGCCGTGGCGTGGGGGGACGACGACAGGGGCAGCTGCTGCCTCCGAATCCATGCCCAGTGTGGTATTAAGTAACCCTGCAGGTGACTCTGGGGTTCAAAGGTTCAGGAGTGACCCACCACCTTCCCTCCACACCACTAATAGCTGCTTGTTGCTAACGTAAATATTTTGTGTGTGCATGTTCCTCAGGGCACCCTGCCACGCTCCCGTGCTTTTTAGGACACGGCAGGGTGAAGGCAACGTCATCGTTGCAGAGGAAGGAGAGGCTGGAAGAGCGAACCAGGCACCTTAGAGACATGGAGGGTTTTCCCAGAGGAAGGAGAAAGTGAGCCTTGGGAAATAAGTGACCACTGCTAAATGTGGCAGGTTATGGCCAGAGAGTTTCTGATCTGCCTATAAAGTCTTAATTGTTTTTGTGATGCGTTAGCAGATTTTTGCTGCTGCTTGCAGTGCAGCTGTCAACTGCTCCTTGACACAAGAGCAACAATGCATGACCAGTTTTGTTTTTTCCAGAGGTTTTTCTTTTACTCACTTGCTTTTTCAGGGTGTCTGCTCATTTGTTCTCATTTCCCAGCACTGACAGTGTTACTCCCTCCTCACTTGCCCACCCTCTCATTGCAGAATCCAGAGGAGCCGTCAGAGAATCGTGCTCACGGGGAGATGATTCCTCATGAAGTCACTGGATCCCTTGCAGAAATCAAATGTGACTTTCCGTTTATCAGACTGAAATCAGAGCCAGCCAGACAGTGAATCCAGCACAGTGGAGGGGGGACGGCGAAAGATGAAATCCAACCAAGAGCGGAGCAATGAATGCCTGCCACCTAAGAAGCGAGAAATCCCTGCTACCAGCCTGCCTTCGGACGTGAAGCCGGTCCTGCCAAATGAAAACCACCGTGCAGACAACCTATCATGGCTCCCCAGCACACCCAGCGGCCAGGGCAGCCTGGGGGGCAGGCACCGGCCCGGGGGGACGTCGTCGGCGGAGGCAGGCTTGCCGCAGGGTTTGCACAAGTCGCTGTCTGCAGGGCTGGACTATTCCGCACCGAGCGCACCCAGGTCCGTTCCAGCCTCCACCACTCTCCCCACGGTGTACTCGCCCGCCCTCTCCCAGTCAGGGACCCCCGTTTCCCCCGTGCAGTACACACACCTGCAACACACCTTCCAGTTTGTTGGGCCCCAGTACAGCGGCTCGTACACCGGATTCATCCCCTCACAGCTGATTTCCCCAACAGCCAATTCTGCGACCGGCGCTGTGGCGGCGGCCACGGCTGTTGCGACCACTCCATCCCAGCGCTCCCAGCTGGAGGCTTATTCCACTTTGCTGGCCAGCATGAGCACCTTAAGCCAGCAAGGGCACAAAGTTGAGCCGCACCTGGTCAGGACGCCTGGACTGATCGCCCCCGGGTCTCCTCCACCCACCCAGCAGAACCAGTACGTCCACATTTCCAGCTCTTCCCAGAGCACTGTCAGAAATGTCTCTCCTCCAACCATCCCAGTCCCCCTGCACCCCCATCAGACAGTAATCCCTCACGCCCTTGCCCTCGGCCCTTCCTCCCAAGTGGTGGTGCAGTACGCCGACTCAGGGGGCCACTTTATCACCAGGGATACCCCCAAGAAGCCTGACAGCAGCCGGCTGCAGGCGATGCAGGCCAAGGAGGTACTGAACGGCGAGATAGAGAAGAGCCGGAGGTACGGCATTTCGCCCTCTGCCGACATGGGTCTGGTCAAAGCAGGCAATAAACCAGCTCCCCATCATTACGAGACCAGGCACGTGGTGGTCCACTCGAGCCCCGCCGAGTACGGTGTGCGGGATTCCTCAGGTGTCCGAACCTCCGTCATGGTGGTCCCCAACAGCAGCACGCCCACGGCGGATATGGAGGTGCAGCAGGCCACCAACCGTGAGACCTCTCCCTCAGCCCTCAATGACAAGGGAAGCTTGCACTTAGGAAAGCCAGCCCACCGGTCCTACGCCCTGTCTCCGCAGCAGGCTCTGGGCCATGAGGGGGTGAAGGCGGTGGCCACGCTGTCCCCTCACACCGTCATCCAGACCACCCACAGCGCCTCCGAGCAACTCCCCGTCGGACTGCCAGCGACAGCCTTCTACGCCGGGACCCAGCCACCGGTGATCGGCTACCTGAGCGGCCAGCAGCAAGCCATCGGGTACCCCGGCGGCCTGCCGCAGCACCTGGTGATCCCTGGCACCCAGCCCCTGCTGATACCGGTCGGCGGCGCGGACGTCGAGCCGTCGGGAGTGGCACCTGCCATCGTCACGTCGTCTCCCCAGTTTGCAGCAGTGCCTCACACGTTCGTCACCACCGCCGTCCCCAAGAGCGAGAACTTCAGCGCGGAGCCCCTCACCACCCAGCCTGCCTACCAGGCCACCATGGTGCAGGCGCAGATCCACCTGCCCGTGGTGCAGTCCATCGCTTCCCCCGCTGCCGCCGCGCCTCCCACGCTGCCCCCGTACTTCATGAAGGGGTCGATCATTCAGCTGGCCAACGGGGAGCTAAAGAAAGTAGAGGACTTGAAAACAGAAGACTTCATACAGAGCGCGGAAATTAGCAACGACCTGAAAATAGACTCCAGCACTGTGGAGAGGATTGAAGACAGCCATAGCCCAGGCATTGCCGTGATACAGTTTGCGGTGGGGGAGCATCGAGCACAGGTAATGGCAGCGCATGATGGGGTGGGGGGGATTGGACTGGGGTGCATGCTGTGGCCCCCCCAGGTGCAGCTTTTCTCAGCGCATCTCAGTCACTTTGGGTCCATGCAAGGTTGGTTCTTCATTGTTTACATCCATCCATGAGTCCAACTCTGGTCCCAAAATCATCCCCCTCAACAGGCCAGGGAAGCCATCAGGGTCACACTGATGATAAATTTAGTCTCTTGGATGTAACCCGGGTCTTTCTTATAGCCAGAGAACCCACAGGAAGAATTACATGCTCTTCATGTTTTTTCATTAATATATAAAATTATGTAAGCAGTACAAGAGGGTATATTTTGCATTTTGATAGGTGATTTTTACCTTCCACACTAGAAAGCTCAGGTTAGATTCAGCTCAAGTCCTACCCTTGAGAGACAGGTAGGGCACAAGGCAGTGAATTTCCATGGCTTAAAAACTTGGAGCTGCCTAGGAAGGGCTCCATCACACATGTAAGTTACTGATGTGCACTACAGAGTTTTACTGAAGCTTCTGTTGTGGGTAGTTTAAACACTGCACAGTTCACAAAAACTGTTTGTTTGAGGGTAATTTGGAAAGAAAAACTATCTAGGTGACTGGGAGGCTGCGCTTCTGACCTTTGTTTCTCGTTGGTTCCAAACGTAGGAAGAAAACCTGTAACTTTCCAAAGGTATTTTTAGGCTGAACGTGAGTACATACTGATCATAAAGCATTATCCTGATGCTGTCCATTTTCTGAGCAATTTAGATTCTGCTGTGGTGAGGCTGGAACAATTCAGATACACTGGATAGCATTTTGCTTCCTAGAGGTACTCATTTTAAATAATCTTGTTGCAAATCTGTTTGGTGTGGTTTGAACGCTGGGAACTGCAGCATCTGCAACTCCGATGGTGCACCCTCAGTGCTAGAGAACCAGAATGAGAGGGAGGGAGGAGCTGGACGCTGACACATGTAGTAAAGCACCTCAGGCTGACAGTTTGGAGAAGAAAAACAAACAGCAACGGTACTGAGAAGCAGATTACACGAAAAATTTCCTACAGTCACAGCAGTCTGTGGCCAGTCCTCCCCGCCTTGCGCACACATGGTATATTGCTACATGTGACACATCCCCTTTCTCATGTCAAATGTGCAGATTCCCTGTGTGGTTTTTATTCATGTACGTTTGTGCATCTGCACAGCTGATAGAAGTTTGGCCTCTGGTGCTTTCAGTATAAAGACGTGATTTTTTTCCCCACCGCTTAACTGTATTTTGGTGCATCTCAGGCTTCATTATTAGAGGAACCGTCCTTGGATCAGGACCAGTTCCTATAATTTGCCCCAGTGCCTTGAATAATGAGATTTCAAAGGCAGCAATCTCCCATCTGCAATTTTCATCTTGCTCTCGTTTCTCTCCGTGCAGCTGGGCCACCGGTCTCTGCACTAGCAGAAGAGGTACAAATTAGCAGGTAGCATTTGTGTCATGTCTCGTTCGCATATCTGTCAGCGCAGGGGATGTGTTGCAGTTCCAGGCTCCAGGAGGAGTGCCTTTGCAAGGGGGTGGACTGCCATCCTCTGGCAGAAAGCAAACCGAGTCTGAGGCGTAAAAATCCAGGGCCAGGCACACGGGTCTCACCCAGCAAAGTGTCACCTTACGGAGGATTCTGCCTATCAGGAGCGGGCTGACATCATCGCTGCCAAAATACTCCCCAGCTGTGTTTCCCACGGGGGATGCTTCCAGAATGGAGGGCGAGTCACGTAGAGATATGATTAGAAACAGGGGTTTAATTTAGGTTTCCTGCAGATTCCAGGACTTGGTCTCTTCCCAGATCAGCTGCAGCCCTGCATAGTGGGGACAGCTCTGCTGTTTTTCCCTTGCCTGAGTTGAGAGAGAGAGATCGTTTCTCCATGCTTGAAGCCTCCAGTGACCTCACCCTCAGCCTGACGTGGCCATAAGAAAGCATTTAGTCTTACTAGCAGGCATGCGGGAGTCATTGCTCGTTAAAAAATTGACTGCATGAAGAGGGCTTAAGTCTCCTTGTTGAAAGAACAGTATTTAGTGGTGCTGCTTTGAGCAGTAGCACTGCGGTGCCGCTGCGTTTAAATATATCTTGACTCCGGAGTACAGCGGGGATATATCTGCATGTGTAGCTTCACAAGGTATTTCATTACAATCAAGTTTCGGTTGCATGCTTACTTCTGGAAGGAGGGAGCTTTTCAAACAGTATTAGCAAGGGACTGTAAGTTGTAAAGAGTAAGTGCTGTATCAAAAATAGCATTGTATCATTAGCTTTGGCTCACTTATGTACTCTTTTCAGCCGTCTCTGGGAAGTCATTATAATATTGATGAATTCGTATTTTCAGACTCTGCAAACATTAGCTAATCTTCTCACCAGTTGAGGGACAGAGGTAGGAGATTATTTTTAGCTGAGTGTATACAAATGTAATGTAAACAGGGAGGCACCGCACAGCTGCTATTGTATCGTGTCACTGCAAGCCCACAGCTGCCCCCCTCCCAGCCCAGCACTTGGGCTGAAGGAGGTTGTCCTCCCTCCTTTCCCCATCTTCCAGTCACTTGGTGAATCCAACACTCTCCCAGGTGTTGGAAACCTAGAGGAAGGTTAATTGACCTAAAGCTACATACCTTTTCATTGAAATAACTGGCCTTATCCCTGGAGGGAGGCAAGTTTCCATTTCACAGCATCCCTACTCTGGATTAGCAAGAAGTCAAGTATCAACTGGACGAGAACGCAAAGTCCAGCTATTATTCATCTGCATTCAGGTTGCCTAAAGGAAAAGACATACAGATCTGCATCTCTTTGCAATTCCACATATTATTCTTGTAGTAACATGTTCATCATTATTACTTGTCCTTTCTTTTGCTGCCAGGAACAAGCGGAAGCCATTCGCCTCCATTGATGTTAAGGTCAAAACACACAAGAGATGCAAAATAAGTTTACTGAAATGTGTGCTTTCATCCCTGCATTTCAGTCCCTAGTTATTCCTAAAGTACATCTTAAAAAGAAAAGATCATTATACAGTTCTTAATTTTTCTTTTTTAAAAAAGCAGTATCATAGACACCAGAGATGGAAAAGTCCTGTTAGATCATGTAGTTAATAGCCCTAACTAGTTTAGTGCATATTTTTTTAGATCATCATCTAGCTTAGTTTTCCCCTTATATATCTGCATGCACGCAGACCAGTTACTTTTTCTTTTATTCAGTGCTCTCCTTTTCATTATCTTTGGCACCGTAACAGGCACAGAAAGAGAGATGTTGACTCGGTTTGCTGCTGCAGATGGACATCTCTCCCAGCCTTTCCCTCTTGTGGTCTTCGTGTCCCCTTGTCACAGGGGCAGTAAGTCCTTGTTCCTCCAAGTGATGGGGCAGCTGTGGTGTATCTTCGAATGCATGTTACTGAATTTTGGGAGCGCAGCAGATAAGAGCTCTGGTGTTTTTTGGGGTGGAGGGAAGATCAGGAGTCCCGAAGTCTCAGAGTAGGGAAGGTTGTGTGGGAAGGCGGCACTGCAGAGTCTTCTCTCTGCTGGAGGGAGAGCTTCTGTTCCACAAATCCACACAGTTGTGTTTTGGACCTGAGGAGTCTCTCAGCACCCACAGGGAAGCTGCCTTCAGCAGAGAGCTCCACCACTTAATTGCACGTGGTTTCTAGAACCGCTTCCTCCTCTTTGTTTCCAGCCTGCCACTCCTAGTTTCATCACATTTTAATAATATCAGAGAGAAAAACAATTGGAAAATGTATGTTTACATTTATTTAAATACAGTTCACGTGAACCACTACTATGAAGTACCTTTTGATTTAGCGCTTGTCACGTTGGTTTGCCAGCGAGTCCCAAGACTAAAGTTGCCCTGTTTCTGAACGATGGGAAAGGTATTTATTTCTTAGGCATCAGATCTTCCAGCACTTAGCATCCGTGTTCCAGCTCCATCCACAGTTTCCTGAGCAGTCTGAATTGGCTGCCTTACCTACTGGGTTTGGCTGAGATATACAATTATAAAGGGTTATAGAAAATTGCAGATATTCAGTGGCTGCACTGAAGAGTTCGGGGGGTTTTCACTAATCATTCTTAAAAAAAAGAAATAGAAATGTAGCTTGCAGTAGAGCCTCGATGTGCTTGAAGAGGGACCAACATTTTGGTTTCTTGTTTTAGTGTCTTAGTAGTTGGAAAACAAGTTCCAGACTTCCTTCTCTCTTACAATAGTCATGACAAGTTATTGAGGGAAGGAGCTTTTGTGTTTTAACGCAGCAGACAGAAAAAATTATGTGGGGCTGTTTTTACTGAACTTTCATACTTAAAAGGTCTTTGACTACTATTGCTCATGGTTGCCTTAAATCCCAAGTTAGCTGAATCCAGAAGCAGCCAGCTGAAAAAGCACCTGATAATCTGTGAGAGAAGCCATTTCAGATTGATAGTAGTACATGCACACTGTGACCAGATCGTGGAAAATACAGCATATCACCGTCTTTATTACTTGGTATTATTCGTGATCACCACCACCAATTCCAGGATTTGTTTCAGTGACTGACAGTTCAGACAAGTGTTTTGGATGCCACATTAAAAAAAAAAAGAAGTAACGTGCTGTGGAAGTGTGTTCACATCAAGAGGAGCTTGTGTGTCGGTGAGGATAATGCACACAAGCATGCATGATTCCCACAGATACAAATAGCTTTTGACAAGGATGGGTAAGTATAAAAAGAAAGAAAAAAATATAGCAGGCAGGAAGGAAGAAAGAAAGAGGAGAGACATAGTAATATAAAGGAGAAAGCTGCATCCACCAGATGATCCAAGCCTGGAGAGAAGCCTACAACTCTGTGTAGACAGCAGTTTCCATTTAAGTCCATGGGAGATACTGGATATTCACCACTTCTCCCAGTCAGATGCCTTACTGAGAGGAATATGTGTGGAATAGGGTCCCAAGCTCTGGCCAAATATTTCTGCAAATCCTGGCACTTAAGTGTTTCTATCCAGCAGCATTGAAGGATGGGTCTTCGATGGTTACCTCCCCCCACTTATGCTTCAAAGTATAAACCAGGCCTAGAGTCAGGTCCCTTTCCACTGTTGCCATGTGTGTAGTTGGCTGTTGGCAGACAGTTCTGGTCGGAAGAGCTTTAATACGACAGAAATCAATGTTTTGGGGAGTATCTAGTGCCTCTAAACTGCTCCTTTCAAAATTCCTTGTATAGTGGCTTGCTCTGCTGGGCAGGCAGAGTGGCAGGAGATGGTTACACCATCAGACCAGGATCCTGCCTTCAGCATAAGCCACCCTCTTGGAGTTGCAGACCTTATTGGTGTTACGCACAGCAAGTTAAAAACGTGCTAAATTTTTAAAAAGTATTAGTCGTGATTTCCAGCCCTCATGGGTGTGTGCCAGGTGGGGGTTTGGCCCCATGGGCCATGGCTTGCATGGGCCCACATCAACTGATGGAGCCTGCAGACGCAGCGCCGTGCAGCGAGTGCTGCAGTGCTGACACCTGCAAAGATAAGTGGCTGTTTAGGTTCTTTATGGTGTTGGGACCTCAGGCCCTGGCATCTGCAAGGTCAGGAAGCAGTGGGCAGCTGTTGATGGTTTGTTCTCCTGGCTATTGCAGCTCCCTGTTTGATAGGGTTCGTAACCAGATATGCTGTTGAAGTGGGGGGCAGAGGAGACAGGGCAGAAAAGGAGACTCAGTGCAGGAGCTGCAGGAGGAGGAGGACAGATGATCCTTTCCCTGAGGAAGGGCAAAGAGGTGAACTCAGCTGTAGGGTGGGACAGCAGGTGTGAGAAGGAAGAAACTGGACTGGGAACAGGACTGCTGGGGGATGGTGGGTTCACACTCGCCGCTCTTACAGCTACAACTCTGCACATGCTCATGGTTCCCATCAGCATGCTTCATGTGTTTAAGGCTAGTAAGTATAGGCTTGTATGGGTGGAGATCAGGATGATGGTAGTTTAGGAAATGGTATGTCAGAGCTGGGAGCAGGAGCCAGAGCTTCTTGCAGCCTTGGGGAGCTTTCTTTAAACCCTCCTTTGGCTGGAAAGTGTCTTTAGGTGTAGATGACAGGTTCTAGGTACCACAAGGGTACAGTGTGGAAAGGAGGTTGCCAGATGCCAAAGCCTTTTTGCCTCTTATGCCTCTCTGAGCAGCTGGATAAAGGTAAAACTTTGTTCCCGACAAGGTCTTGTGCTAAGAAATGCCGAGCTCAGATAAACCATTAACACTCATTTGACAAGGACAGGCATGAAGTCCACCGGTCAATGCACTGATTTCGCAGAAACTGAGCGTCGCTTTTGCAATTTGGGTTTCATCCCTTTCCCCCTCGGCGAGCGCCGTCTGCTGCACAACGTGTGTGAGGGCATACGGGTGATCTCATGCTCTCCCTTCTCTCTCCCTCTGTCTCTCTCTCTGTTGTCCCTTCTCTTTCTGCAGGTCAGCGTGGAAGTCTTGGTAGAATACCCTTTTTTTGTATTTGGACAAGGCTGGTCATCCTGCTGCCCCGAGAGAACCAGCCATCTCTTTGATTTGCCATGCTCCAAACTGTCGGTGGGGGACGTCTGCATATCTCTCACGCTCAAGAACCTGAAGAACGGCTCTATTAAAAAGGGCCAGCCCGTGGACTCAGCTAGCATCTTGCTGAAGCATTCAAAGAATGACAGTCTAGCTGGAAGTAGACACAGGTGTGCGGAGCAGGAAAACGGGATTAATCAGGGAAGCGCACAGATGTTAGCTGAGAATGGTGAACTGAAGTTTCCGGACAAAATAGGATTGCCTGCAGCACCTTTGCTCACCAAAACAGAACCCAGCAAGCCCCCGGCAACGAGGAAGAGGAGGTGGTCAGCCCCCGAAACACGAAAACTAGAGAAATCAGAAGAGGAGCCACCTTTGACTCTTCCCAAGCCTTCTTTTATTCCTCAGGAGGTTAAGATTTGCATTGAAGGTCGATCCAACGTAGGAAAGTAAAAGTTGTTTGGGGAAAGGAAATTAGGCTATCCCTTGTCATTTTTATCCAGATTACTGTACTGTAGACTAAATAACCCAGTATTTACATGTTATCATCTTATTTTAGGTTTATGTTATAACCTTGTTGTTATAGTTGCAGCTGGTATTATGCAGGAGACTGGTGCATATGTTTTTCCACAAGTGTTTGTCAGTGACTAGGTTTATCGAGAGCTACGGAAGGGGCAGTATCTGCTTCACACACCCTTAGTGGAAATGAATGTGTTGTCATGGCTCCTGTTTTCTAACACCTCGTGTAGGACAGGGTCCAGCTGTGATTTTGTTTCCTTTTTGTCGCTGTTTCTTTTGTTTTCGTTTTGTTGTTTTGGTTCCCGTTCTAGTTTTTTTTCTGGAGGGAGGTGAGGAGAAGGGAACTGTAGCAGAGGTGCGTGTCAGGCGTGGGGTGTGTGCGCGCGTGTGTGTGAGTGTGTGTGCGCACCAGTCCCGAGGAGGGACTGGGGTTCTGTGTCTGGTTGGTGAAGAGGTTTCCTCACCCAATGTTGAGGACACCACCCACGGGTCTTCTTGAGAAGGATCGGATGTTTTCAACAACAAGCCAACACTTAATCAAGGCTCTACAGTATATATATATATATATGTATATATTTTTATATATATATATATATATATATATTTGTGTGTGTGTATATGTATATATATATTTTTTCCCCCCATGGGGTCTGACTGCACTGATTTTTATTCCTAAAGCAACTGCCACACCAACATTTCCTTTCTGCTTGCTAGTGCAGTTCCATTGCCCGGAGTCAGCAGATGGGGAGGCTGTACAGGCTCTTGCTCCGGTCGCCCTGCAAGGTTTTCCTTGCCGGCGATGGGGTGGGTGGGTGGGTGCGTGTGTCGTGGGTGTGCGTGGGTGTGGGTGAGGAGGCCTCCGGCTCCACAGATGCGCCTGGCTCAGGCTCGCTCCTGTTTCTGTGCAGTGTTAGACAAACCGACCGGGTTACGCCATTGACATTTGCTTCCACAAGGTAGATGCGTACTGCCCCTGGGAGATCACAGGCATCCGTTGTTCGCAGTTAGGTTGCAAATCCTTTGTCTTTAGTACTGTTTTGAGTTCATGATTATGGACAACTGGTGCCACTTTTTTTCAGATTTCGGTGTGACACAGGAATCCGCTGTTGGAGATGAACCTAGAATGTCTTTAAGCACTTAAAATGCTGTTCACACTTTATTACTGAGCATCCTGGTCTAACACTCAGTACGTACTGTATCTCACTTTAATCTGCTCAGAAAGCAACAACAACAACAACAACAACAACAACAACAAACAAATCTCTTCAACACTGTAACTACATGCAACTATGTAAAGTTTTCTCACAGGCAAGATGCTGAAAGTTTTAATGTGGTTTCAAAGGGATGAATGTGAATTATTGAACTAGTATGTGACAGTCATTGTCCACAAAGGACTACTTAATAGGAGGCACTTTTTAAACTTTAATGCTTGAGAAAGAGTTAAAGGCATATGTGAGCTGACAGATAATTAAAAAAAAATAAGAGAAAGGAAAAAGGAAAGAGGGAAAAAAAATCATTGTCCAGTGTTTTTGAAAAAGATGGACTTTAAAGAATCTTGCAATTTGCACATCTTGAGTTTATCATTTGTGTGGTATTCCTGCAGTTTTTACCTAATAATGTTGTGGGTTAGGGGGGGTCTGAAAGAGCATAAACAAATGTAGCAATTACTCACTAACCTGCCTATGCTCTAGGCCATTTCATAGGGTTACGTTCCTTTCAGAGTTCATTTTTGGTCTTTCTACCATATCTGCCACACAGAACCAGGTCCTACCGGGACAGCTCTGAGAATTTTTCTTCAGACTTGCTGAGAGAGTTTTCCACAAGAAACATTTCTATACGTAAGCAAGGTGTTTGTTTGTTTTGAAAACAAACCTATTGTTATTTTATTATTATTATTATTTGTTATTTTAATTGCATGGTTTTCCATTGGAAAGGCGAGATCTCAAGAGTTTGGTACAAACCAAGTAGGATGGGGATGGGGCGGGGGGGGAGGGAGGGATTCACGCCGTTCAGTCTTTCCTTTTCCCCAGGTTGGGGCCGGATCCTTTGGGGTGCTGTGCACCCCCCTCCTGCGGGAGCCCCGGGGAGGTGCGGGGATGAAGCACCATGGGGCCGAGCGCTGGAGTCTTGTTGCTGCCCCTGGAAAGATCCCTTTGGCGGGATCCCCAGCCCCGGGGATGGCGCTTAGGCCTGGCTTGAGTGGGCGGGCTCGACATCCTTGGGGAAGCTCTGGAAAAGCTGTACAGATGGGGAGAAAAGGAAATATAAAAGTCCCGTCGTTAGAAACGCAGCGACCTAAAGTAAACAAAAGTTATTTAAAATCTTGTTTTCCCTCTCCCCTAAAATACAGTCCCTTTATTTAAGAGAAGAAATGTTAACCCCGAACCCCAGCTTTGACTCTGTTACTTGAAATTAGCTCACACCAGAACTAATTGTTTTTATACCATATTCTGGGGTGCACCAAAAAGTTGAAATACATTTAAAATAGCTTGAAACTATTCTTGAATTTCCTTGAATTTTATTAACCTCTCGGCAGGCTACCAAATAGCTGAGTGGGTTTCTTCTCACAGTCACACTGCTTAGTTAGTGCTTATCTGTTAATATTTCTGCTCAGAGAAGTTGCTTAATCTTCCATATACTCTGCTCAGGGCACTTGCAATTTATTGTTTTGTTTTGTTTCCTGTTTTGTTTTTAAGCTTTGATGGTAAAGGAATAGAAAGAAATACAGATTTTAGTTCACAGTCGTACCACTATTTCTGTACTTCATGCATACTCGAAAAAAAAATCTCAAGTGAAACCATACGCATACACATTTGTGGTTAATAAGGAAGCAGCGGCTATTAAACTGACTGGATCTATTCAACTAACACTAAAAAAATAATAATAATAAAAAAATACATTTGGAGCAATAGGAATGTATTAGTTCTGTGCTTGTATTTCAGACCGGGGAATTCTGAAATAACTGGTTCTTTGCAAACAATTGTCCCTTTCCGTGCTTTGGCTTTTGTAGGATGTGCAATACTTTACGTGCCAACTTAGACTCACCCGCGCGGTGTTCGCTAGATCTCATACCCACTTCTGATTTCCCATCGCTTTGTTTTGTTGTTTATTCTAATCGTTTTTTTCTTTGTTCCTTCTTATTTTTTAGTTCTTTTTTTCACTATTAGTAGCTGCCTGTCCTCCTACCCCCCCAAAAAAAAATAATGTGTTAAGGGTGAAGCATCCCTTGCCCCGGGAAACACCAACCCTTTGTGTATCTGATGTTAAGAAAGATCCAGGAAGAAAAAAAGCAAAAAATGATGTATTAATATCTGTGTGCCAACCAGGCGGAGGGCAGCACACAGACAAGACCTGACTCCCCCCGAGGAGAGAAAGATCCCCCCCTGGGACCAAGTCCTTTGCAAAAGGGGGATGCTTTGCCTCTCCCCCCGGCACTGAGCATCCCTTGAAGCGAGTCCCCGCCCGGGAAGCACCATCAGTCCCTGGGCACAGGCAAAAATGCCACTCGCGGGCACGGAGATGCTGAGGCCAAGCTGAAGGAGGAGGTTTAGACGCTGCTGCTGCTGCTGCTGCGCGGCGTCCACTTGGCAATAGTAACTGACAATAGTTTTTCTTTTTGTCTTTTTTTTTTCTTCTTTCTTTTCAGCAGGCCTATTTAGTTTACAACAAAATGCATACAATCACCAAGAAATTAGTCAGGGCGAAGAAAAATAAAACAAGAACCTCTTTATAGGGATTTCTAAAAAAAAAAAAAAAAAGCTATCTATCTATCTAATCTATCTATATATCTATATATATAAAGTGACTGTTCCTTATAGTGTTTAACTTAGGCATTGTTTCAGTTCGTCTGGGCCACATCATGGGGAATTTGATTTTGATGTCACTTACCTCAAGTCCACTGGTCGAGACCCAAATCGGAGTCGCAGTTGACCTGTTTTACCATTTTGTGCGTTGCCCTTGGGCTCGCTTTCCCTCAAAAACGCAGACCTCGGGAGGAGGGGGGGACACGCATGTTCCTTTTTCTTTTTATTAATTCCTTCATGCCGCTGTCGCTTCATTTGACCTGTCGTTCCCGTCATTTTCTTGGCGTGGGGAAGTGACATCACTACTCTCATTTCCCTTAAATCAAGGAACATTTAGAAACCTTTCACACCTTTTACTCAGGGATGGGGCTGGCATATGTGTGGTACACTGATGTGACCAGAAGCAGCACTTTTACTGCTCCGGAGTAGGGATGTACAATGTTACAGACAAGTTTGGATTTCCTGCATCTTGTGGTTTAAACTTTGTAGATCTCATTTAGATGGCAATACAAAAGCAGCATGCTCAGCACAAACTGTAGCTGTTGGTTATCGTGAAAATGCGGAGATTTATTTTACTTTAAAGTGTGTTGTAGGAAAATGGAAACGGTGAAATTCTGTTAATACTTGCAACTGCTAAAAAAAAAAAAAAAATCCTGTATCAAGGAGAGCGAATCCTCAGTATTTTTAAACACTAATAGTGTTATTTCAAAGACGGTGGGGGGGGTTCTCTTGGCGCAGTGCTCTGCGTGTCTGGAACCCAGTTCTGCAAAAACTTACGCATGTGCTTGCGGGAGGGCCGAGCTGGCTGGCGAAGGCTGCTCAGGAGCTCACTGAGAAGCACACGTATAAATCTTTGTGAAATCACAGCTCGGTTCAGTCGCGGCCACGTCCTGACCTTAACCAGGCGGCTGGAAAAATCTTGGGTGATGTCCAGGTTCAGCAGGGCGAAAGCCCCAGGCGGGTGGTGGGGATCTGGCCCGTTGGAACACTTCTGCTGTCCCAGGAACTCGACAAATGGCAAAATGGGACATGCACTCATACAAATGATTTCCATTTCTTCCCTCCCCATCCTCACAGGTGACAGCAGAGCCTGCTCTGGGCTCTGGCTGGTGCTGATGTGAAAAGCAAGGGGGATGAGCGCACCACCAGAGTGCGGGCAGTAATCTCCTTTCCTCTGGTTTATCCAACCCTCCCACCCCCCCAATCCTAAAATACATGGCAAAATGAGAATTTGTTGATGCAGATACGCATACGTGCACACGCAGACGGGAGTGTCTGTTTGCACACAAATAAATATGTGTGGATTTTTTTTTTACACGTATGCCTACATGTGTACTTGATCCCTGTCCTGAGGACAGCCTTGCTTTGTGTCAATAGGGAAATTCCAAACGCGTTGCACACCTCTACTCCAGAGTTCAATTTCTTTTACATAGACGACCTCGCTTCAGATGTGTTACCTTTACTGATAGGATCTTTTCTTGTAGCACTATACCTTGTGGGAATATTTTTTGATGTAAACCTAATTTGAGAAGCTTATTAAAAATAGAAACTTTTTTTGAAGCACTCACATTGAGGAGTACAGGTAATGTTTTAAAAAATTGCACAAAAGAAAAATGAATGTTGGAGTGATTCATTCAGTGTTTGAAAAAGAGATGGCTCTGTTTGAACAGTGAGTTTCATACCTTGTTTGTAAAAAAAAAAAAAAAAAGTTTTTAAATACAAAAGAAGAGAAAGGTTGAAAAGTTACATGTTTTTTGTATATAGAAAATGTCATGTCTAGATGATCTGATTTGTATTGGCCTTGGCCAGGAAGAATTATTACTTAAAAGGCTCTTAAAGAACAACTGTGCTTAATTTTCTGTTCGTATTACATGGGTCCCATTTCTGGGGAATGGAGTCACGCTTCACACTTGTTTATTCCTGTGCTGAGCATATACCCTGGAGCGGCAGTTCTCGAGCGCGGCTACCAGGCACTTCAAAGGGTGGCTACTGTGCAAAACCAGAGTCTTGCTCTCCAGCTGCGTTTTGGCTTTAAGTCTCTCCTGCCTGCGCCAGGGGGGCCCCTGGCAGCCCACGGGGCAAGGCTGGTTTTGAGGGAGGCCTTGGCCGTGCCCTTGGCTGTTGAGCGCAACCTGCTTGGTTCCTGCTGAAGCCTTTCGGTCCCGTTTTTTTTCCTCCCTCCGGGATGCTGTTCTGTGTTTTTTCAGCACTTCCTGTTGCAGACGAAACCCAAAGAGTATAACCCTGAGCAAGAAGTGCTTCTAACAAGGGATCCTAGCCCAGCGCTAGCAGCAGAGCGATACCCCGGGCAACCCGGCCTTCTGAGCCCCATCACTGCCCCCTCTCTCCCAGACTCCGCTTTTGGAGCTGCTGGGGAGCAGTCAGTCACACAGAGCATGTTTCCAGTGATGGTCTTGACAGATGATGAGACCAGTGTTTTTTTCAGAAGCCAAAAGGAGAGGATCCTGAAGCAGTTTCTGAGGAGAGGGTCCTTTTCCAGTCCAAAGATTGAGCTGGGCAGCTGGGAGCCAGTGGCAGGGCGGAGGGTGTGAAGTTTCAGGCTGCACCCGTCCCCCTCCCCAGAGGTAACCCAAGCTTTGGCTCCTGCAAGCACAGGGGACAGAAAATACTCACCCTGTCCAAGTGACCCCCCTGGGTGCTCAGAAAACCAGCCCCAGTTGTGTTACAAATGAAGTGCATTCAGCCAACAGGTAGTATTTATACAATAACAGTCTCTAAGGTTTCTGTAGGGTTTTTTTTCTTGTTAGCTGAAAGGACTCAAGTCTTCCACTGAGGATTTTATGGAGGCTTCATCCAAGATAGTTTCTTTTTTGTTCGCTTCTATTTTGAGCGGTCAAAGCTCCTGTGCCCTTTCCCTTGACCACGCGGTAGGTATGCATTGGAAGTGTTGTTCACGGCGGGCGTTAGTCAGTCAGTTGTTGAAGCCACCATGGCTGTACTACAGGATTGCTGACGAGCAGAAACTTCAGGGCCCAGATCCTCGACCGGCACGGAGCTGGTGTGGGACCACCAGGCTCCCCGGGCAGCCCCACTCTGCCCCCTCACAGCCATCCTGCCCTGGCGTTTGCTTTAAGAAGTCCAGGACCCACGTATTCACCCTTTGAACGTGCTGTGCAGCACTCCTGTCCGAGGCAGTCGCGTTGGGGTCTGGGTAGCCAAGGGCAAAACGGGCCTGGGGCAGCTGCGGGGGGCTCGCTCTGTGTCTTCTGCCTGGCCGTCGGGCTGGCCTCTTGGCGAAGTCACTCATCTGTTAAGGCATAGATGCAACTCTTCACAACAGTCAGCTAATGTTGAAACTCACTAATGTATGTATTTGCTTTTTTTTTTTTTTTTTTTTTTTTGGATAATATATTAACTTGTGGAACACTGTTCTTTTCACAGTGTTACAAAACGGGGCGGGGAGGGGGGGAGGATTTCCCAACCTTTTTCAGTTTGGGTGAGCTACTGAAAATCATTTTGTACTAGCTATGTCACCGCTCCCAGCAGCCAGCGGCAGCGCTTGGCGCGGGGCCGTGCCGGGTGAAGGTTTAGCCATTCTACAGCAGTAGTTTTTTAAAGGTTTTTTTTCTTCCTTATTTTTTTTAGGGTTTTTTTTTGGTTTTCTTAAATGGTCTGGTTGTTGCAAATCACACTTCCAGTGTAGTTCCTTAGTGTAGGCCCAGTAAAAGGGATATCGCAGCTTTGTGTTGGGGAGAAATTGAGCTGACATGGCCAGTACAAAGGAGAAATAGGGAGGGAATAACGTTTTGCACCTTATTGAAAAGAGGAGAAGATTTTAAGTGCATACAGACATAGTTAAGAGCTTTTATTGTGACAGGAGAACTTTTTTCCATATGCGTGCATACTCTCTGTAATTCCAGTGTAAAATATTGTACTTGCACTAGCTTTTTTAAAACAAATATTAAAAAAAATGGAAGAATTCATATTCTATTTTCTAATGGTGGTGTGTCTATTTGTAGGATACACTCGCGTCTGTTTATTGAATTTTATGGTCCCTTTCTTTGATGGTGCTTGCAGGTTTTCTAGGTAGAAATTATTTCATTATTATAATAAAACAATGTTTGATTCAAAATTTGAACAAAATTGTTTTAAAGAAATTGTCTGTATACCAGTACAAGTTTATTGTTTCAGTATACTCGTACTAATAAAATAACAGTGCCAATTGCAAATGCGTGTTTTGTTGTTATAACTGTGTGAGAGCTCTCCTAGGGAAGTAATTTGTCCAGTTTAATTCCCCCCATCCCCCCATCAGCAGTGCATTGTAGAGCGTTTGCCTTTATTTGTCACAATGTGGAAATGCACGCATACCCATCCAGGGCCATAAAACCCTCTGCAAACTTCCAGAGTTAACTCTTTATTGCATAACAAAACTTTCCATGTACAACTTTCAAACACTTTAAATGATGGTGCCACATGCACCAGAGGCACTGCGCACACACTGAGGTTGCCACCTCGGCAGGGCCGAGCAGGGCCAGAAAACATCAAACACTCATCGGCTCTTTTTTGGCCGATTACACAGAAGCGCTTGACAGATATCGCAGGCAACACCAAGGAGTTTTGGACTCTGAATTATTTATTTACGTATGAAAACTCCAACCACTAAACACTGTGTCAAGTAAATGCTGGGGAGGGCTCACTTTAACATCTGCGTGACCGCAAGCAAAGCAAAGGCAGCAGGGGAAGGTCCGTGCTGTGTTTAGGGGTGAGGAGCTGTGCCAGCATCTAACCCAGATGTGCTGTGGCTGCTCTGCCCCTGGGCAGCCCACAGGGGAGTGCTCGGCCCTCTCCTGCCTGCTGGCTCTGGCTGCTGCAGAGAGCACTCTGCTCTTCTCGGGCCTTGGCTTTTGGGGTTTATTCTATACAAGCAAGGCCAAACCTGGCACTGGTTGCAGAGGCCCTCCTGGCTCCAACAAAGAACTTTTGGTATAAAACAGATACTAGCAACTAGAAAGCAACAGCCCCCCAGGGTGGAGAGGTGGGAGGCGGTGATGGACAGATGCTATATGTACACTGGCCAAAAGCTGTAGCAGCAAGTCTGTTCAAGACAGTGGAGCTCAACAGGTATTACCTAGGGAGTGCTTGGTTCAGAAAACTCAATGTGTCCGTGACTGGAGAGCACCAACCCCCTGTCCCAGCACGGTGGGGCTTGGCTAATTGCTGCTGTGTTTCTTGCTCACCCCCATCCTTTCTCCCACTCTGTTGACTAGCTGAAAAGAACACACAGGCACACTTCATATGGGAAAAGCTCCTCCAAAGGTAAGCAGAGAGTCTTCCTGCCCCTGCTGACAACTCTCCACATTTACAGGGTGAGCTCATCCTACATTCACACACACACCCGTCCCCTGCAATGCCCTAAGGTGAGTACAAAGCTGCACGGCCAAAGCCCCTGCCCCATGGCTGATGGGGGTGAGGCAGCTGTGCTAATGAGCAGAGGGGGAGGCCTGCACTCACTGGATTCGTGCACTTGTTTCTTTCAGAGCAAAGAGACCTGCCTGGCTTGTGTGGCAGCCTGCAGGATGCTGGCTAAAGGCCCACTCCTTAAACAGGCTGGGCTTATGCCCATGAGGAGGTCTACAGGTGTGCTCCATGCAGTCACTTGGGCGTGAGCGAGGTTGCTGCCGTGCCAAGCACTCCCTCCCCAAGGAGCGTTCAGGTAAGCCAGGCTGCACGGGTACAGGGACCAGCCAGCCCACCCTGCACAACGTGCTGCAGCAAGGGGACTCCAGAATGAGGGTGGGTGTTTTACAAGTCCTTCTGTTTCAAGAAGCCAGAGATGGACTCACTCAGCAGGTATTGCTTTGATAATGTAACATGGCCCTTTTCAGCACCCTGCTTGTTGGGTTTTGGTACATTAAACCAAATCACTGCAGAGCCAGTGGGCTGAACCTCAACATTGCTCTTGAGTGCTCAACAGTTGCCTGGCTGGGAGAAGCAGGCATGAGCTCAGCCTACGGTGCAGATTGTCACATTCACAGTGTTCCTCTAGACAGGATGGGGTTGGGGTGGTAGGATTAAAGAAGACCAGTTCATGCACAATCACCCAACACTAAGCTTTTACGAATTACACTTCCCACAGAAGGACACCAAGTAACAAAGAACCTGGTTAAATGAGGTGAGGTAGATCCACAAATGGCACGTGGCATTTATCAGTAGTTGTGGTTTTTGCTGGGACCATCCTGGCAGGCATAGCGTGCCCTCTGCCCCCTCTCTGCCCCCTAGTTCCTTGCGAGAGTGGCAGTGGACTTGAGCAGGGCTCAGCACCTGGGGCTAAGTGAAGATTAGAGCAACTACTAGGGCATAGGACTGGGTGTTAAAGGAGGGCTCCAGCTCATCTTTTTTTTTGGTTTGTTTTTCCATTTTCCATCCTGTCTGAGAGCTGGACATGTGCAGTGTAAATGGTGAGCGCTGACATAGTTGGGGGTTATCCCTGAACAAAACCGGCATATAACGTGAGACAGGTGAGATGCAGCTGATTTCTCTCTCCCATTTGCTTTGGAGGGAGGAGAAGAAAACATGCTGCTTATCCAGATGACGGTAAGAGCTGCCATTTAGAAAAACCAAATACCTTAATTCAAAGCTTTATCAGTAATTATTTTTAGCATTAATGTCATTCACAGCCTGGAGATTTTGGGGGGACAAAATAAGATTAGCTTATCCGCACCCATTCCTATGAATCAGCAGTCAGTCAGAGGTAAGTGTGCAAGGGGAAGGAAAATGTGTGCCTAAGAGTGGCCCCAGGCCAGGCTGGCTGTGTAAGGGTGCAATCTGCCTGGAGAGGAGGCTCCACGCATGCCACACCTGTGGAGAGGCCGCCCCCCTTGTCCCCAGCGCCTGCCCTTCAGAAAAGAAACTGTTCCAGAGACATGTCATAAAGCTGCTCTGTTCAGTGTGCGTATGATCTTTTTTTAAAAAATGTTTACAAATATATATATTTTTACATATGTATATGTATTCTTACGTTCTGTTTAGAAATGTAGCTAAAAAAAAGTAGAAAAGCACTAGCGAGAGTAGGCGTGAGACCAGCAGACTGCTGCACTTCCCACGTGTGAAGGCACGAGTGTGGAGAGACAGCTCTGGTCAGGCCTGCAATGTGACGGTCTAACCCCACTCCTGACCAAGGTGTTCATTTGCCTTTGTACCCTAACCCTTTACTTCACATAAATAAAGGAACCGTGACCTCCTACAGCTGTACCAATGCAGAGTAGTAATACTGCCCGTTACTAATACTCTGGGCTTAGTGCAGGTAAGAGCAGGGTGTGGCCCACGTTGGGGTTTGTGATAAAGGAGCCTGGCAACTTCTTAACATGAAGCTTTCAGGCTGGAGGGAATAGAGATCCAATCTTTTGCTCTTAGGGCCTGCTTCTCTTCTACGTCCAGGTCACTTTATGGTATGTGCGTAGCACAAATGGTCCTTAAAGCCAGCACAAGCATCACCTGTGCTCACATTAAGGCCATTATTCACCTCCAAAGGAGAGAAAGGGGTCATACCATAATTAAGAATTATGTCCTATATGTTAAATGGAAGACATTTAGAATACCAGGCTATTTGGAAGACGTTCTGTGCTTTTTCTAATGTGCACAACATACTTCAAAATCAGCAGGGATCAGCCTGTGGCCTAGATTTGCTCCTCAGCATGGTCAGTTGCACCACTCCTTGTGCATGGCTTTTTGAGCAGTCCAGCATACAAATTTAATTCTAGAGTTTCTTTGCTATTCCTCTTCCTACAGATCACTCTTTTGCTTTTCAAAGGAAGCCTGCCTCTTTCCACAGGAAAGGAAAGTAAAGCTCTGAAGTACTGAAGTAACATCTGCTGTATTACAATCTCAGCAGCACTTTAAAGTAAGTGGCCAGGCATTATTAATTCATTGGTGCTCACTTTTACATCATTTATAACAAGCTACTGTGGTATTCATGTGGATGCAATGTGTATTTCCAAAGAAATTTCTTTGTGATTTATCAATTAATTAGCGGGCCATTACACTTTATTAAAGTGTTACCCAGAGTCTTAAACATTCATTACTGCCTTTAGAGCAAATGCTTTAACTCCATCTCAGCCTACCAGTGTCTTGCAATCAGGCTGTTCTGCCAAAAGCTCTATATTGCTTTTCATGGTGTCAAAGACTGCAGAAGAGTGGTACCAAATAACCAAAAGTAAATTTGATGCCTCTGGCCTCAGTCACCAGGCCACAGACAATGCATGTCGCAGCATTTTTATGTCTTTGTTAAATGCGTATGAACAGGCTAGGGAACAAGCAGGGCTGCAGAGAAGCCTCCCCTTGGTGGATTACTGTTGTTGAGTTTCAATGTCTTAAAAATCTGTTCACAGAGAGCAGGTAAAGGCAGGAACCCAAGTAATTCAATAACTGCATGCACGAAAAAGCAGGCAAGCTCTGAGCTTTTGTCTCCTGAATGATCTCCACGGATGGGGGCAAGGGGGACAGCACAAGTTGGCTACATTCAATGCCAGCTTCTCTGAAGAGGCAAAAAACATTGAATAGGGAGACTGAAGTAAGAATGGCAGAACCAGCCCTGTGAACTGAGAGTGAAAAAGATCTGGCATTTTTATCCTCACAGTAAGAAGTCGCCAGTAACCAGGCCTCATCCACTATCCACCTCTGGCACTCTGCAGGCTGGCAGCGATGCCACAAACATCTATGCTTTTGCCAGAACAAAAATGAGCAGAATTTGATTTTTGATTTCGCCACGCAATTCCTTGAATCTTTTTCTCTCCCAGCCTGCAATTTCAGGAGGATGCACCACCAAAAACTGTGGTAGCTGACAAGTCAGTCTTAAAAAAGGGAATGTGTGTGATGTGTGCAGGCATAACAGCCATGTCTGTATAAACCAATTCCTTGTTAACTGATGTTTCAGCAGCTATTTATCAGAGGGAGAAAAAAACGGGTGAAGAAATGTTGATCGAAAAATAAAATAGGCACAACAACAAAAGATGAGGCTATTGCATTTTGAACCAATGGCACTGGGTTAATAGCAAAGCCTTCCCCTTCCAAATCCCAGCCATAGCCCCTCCAATGGCTATGACGCTGCCATCCTGAGAGAGAGGAGAGTTTGCCACTAACAGAACACGGAGGAGAAGGCAAAACACAACAGCAGCCCTTCCTATTCCTCTCCTCCGCCCCTCTCTCCAGTTCCCCTCAGACCTGGGCTAAGAGAAGACCTGGCTGTGCTGCTGGGTGACTCTGATAAATGTTGTTCTCCTGCTCAGTTCCTTGAGTTTGGCAGCTCCCACGTAGGTGCAGGTGGAGCGCAGCCCGCCGAGGATGTCCAGGATGGTGAGTTCCACATCTCCTCTGTATGGTACCTCCACAGTTCTGCCCTCTGAAGCCCTGGAGAAGAGATTGGTTACTGCATTTGTGTCCAGAGGCAAAACATAATAGTGTGTTTACTGGAGCAATATGGAGCTCAATACTCTGTATGCTGCAGTTTACAAACATTGCCCCAGCTTTTTTGCTTGTTTCCCTGTTGCTTCTTGGTGCTCTCAAGCACTGAATGCTTCAGCTCCAGTCACCACCAATACTGGGAACTGGAGGCAGACAAATCTTGTAGATGCCCTGAAAGCCCATGAGTGTATGTATGGATCTGCCCCTTCCTTCCTTCCACTATCTGTCTGTAAGCAAGCCAAGCTTCCCGTTTATCCAAAGGTAAATTTGACCTTGAGAACTGCAAGGTTTGAAGTATAAGGAATGGCCAGGCTCAGGCAACTGGCAGAAATATTGGAGCTGGTTCTCAGCAGGCACCCCTCAGCACAGCTCTACAGAGGCTTCACAGCCCCCGGGCTCTGTCCCATGTCACTGACCAGACACTGTCTCCTACCTCTCATTCTCCAGAGCCCACAGAGATGGAGTAGGAAAACCTGTTATGGAAACCTGCTGCAAAGCTGTCTCCTGAAGCTACAGGTGAGCTACCACAGTTCAGAGCCAGACAAAAAGACCAGAAAAAACAACAGTGCTGTCAATACTGTCAAGTACGGGCACATGCCAGCACAGATTTCACTGTTCTCATAAGCACATCTGAAGAGCTAAATGATGGAAGAACGCAGGCAAATAACTTTCACTCCTTCCCCTTCAGCTTTTTCCAGCCTCATGCTCAGCAATTCCTGCAGCTGAGCTCCCCAGTCACCAGCAGATCTCACAGAATCATGGTATGTCCTGAACTGGAAGGGATCCACAAGGATCACCGAGGAGGCTTTAGAGCAAGCTTGTATTGCCCAGCATGCTGGCTTCTTTGGAGAGGTAGGTTTGGGGCGGGGGGAGGGAGTTGCTCTCTTTCTCCCCTACAAAACAGAGGCAGAAATCACGGCAGGGATCTGTCATTGTTGTAAATGTGGCTTTATTTACTTTTCCCTTAAACGAGTTGTCTAGGGAATAGGGCAAGAAAGAACGGGCGTGCCTGTTTGGAGGCAAATAATTAACAAATGCAACAGTGGCTATGTGGAGGTACTTCAGTGTGAGCATGGCTATATTTCACCTTGTTAGTTTAAATGTGAGGTCAAAGCCCTGGGGACACAATAAAGGAGAAGTGATAATATGCCATGTGAAAAAGGAACCATGATTAATCTTCCTACATCTGATGAGTAACTGACTCTTTTCTTGAAACTCTTAAAGAAACGCTGTAATAAGCAGCCAATGGAAAATGTATGTTCCACTGCCCTCACAGACTGCGCAAGGCTCACTGGTGTGTTGCATGGCCTGTGCTGCTGGGAGTTCACACACTTTTATTTTCAGCTCCAGTGCCATCAGAAGAGAAGGCCTGGACCACAAAACAACACAAGAGTAATGAAACTACCATTCTGCAGCTTGGTTTTTGGCCATGCCCACCTCCTCCAGTCAAAGTTGGGAGGTTCTGCTTGGCCTCTGGAAACCTTCCTGTGAGACTGAGAGACATCACACATCTGGGAATTGGGGAATCCAGTGCAAATTTTATCCACCAGATCCTGCTGTCTGAAGAGTTCTGCATGCTGTATTGGGCAAGAAAAGCAGGGTTTACTGCATTCGTGCATGACTGCCCATTCAGCTCATGCATGAGTGTCCAATTAATTTATGCATGAATGCCTCATGTGTTCAAACTTGAATGCCCCGTTAATTCATGCACAAGCAGCATGTGGGGCTTTAAGTTACAGTGTTTTGATATCAGGGAGCTGATTGCAAACATAAGCAGACGCAGTTACAGTGGTTCAGCAGACCTCCAGAGATGGGAACATCATTGCTCCCAAAAGTACAAACACTTGGAGGTCCTTTTTTCAGAGAAGAATTACAGAAATGTGGAACACTTACAGCCACTGCCCCTGGAAGATGTCCCTGTAGTGGCCGTGGTGGTGTTAGGAAGCTGGAATTTGTGGGATGCCACTTTTGGCTTTGGAGACCAAAACCTACAAAAGTGGTGAACACTAATGTCACAGCCCCAAAGCTCTGAGAGCTAGACAGCTGCTACTGCTCTTCTGGTATCATCTAAGCTGGTGTGATGTCCTGCTGATCAAGGAGTGACCTATATATACCATACCAGGGGAAGCATGCTGGAAGAGAGGTGTGAGCTTAACTTCACAGAAAATGCTGAGAGTTCAGTTTTAAGTTCATCCTTGAAAAAAAGTGTCAAAAAGGGCTGAAAGTTCTCCATGCTCCCACCCTACACATTGGGAATAAAAGATGTTCCAGATGGAAAAGGAGTAGTATAGGATGGAAGCGGGACAGAAATAACAGAGCTGTGAGTTAAGCAACTGTGACAGTGCACTGTCAGCAAGTTTGCTGATGACACGAAGCTGGGAGGAGTGGCTGACAGGCCAGAAGGCTGTGCTGCCATCCAGCGGGACCTGGACAGGCTGGAGAGTTGGACGGGGAAAAATTTAATGAAATATAACAAGGGCAAGTGTAGAGTCCTGCATCTGGGCAGGAACAACCCCAGGTTCCAGTATAAGCTGGGGAATGACCTGTTGGAGAGCAGTGTAAGGGAAATGGACCTGGGGGTCCTGGTGAACAGCAGGATGGCCATGAGCCAGCACTGTGCCCTTGTGGCCAGGAAGGCCAATGGCACCCTGGGGTGTATTAGAAGGGGGGTGGTTAGTAGGTCAAGAGAGGTTCTCCTCCTCCCCCTCTACTCTGGCCTGGTGAGACCCCATCTGGAATACTGTGTCCAGCTCTGGGCCCCTCAGTTCAAGGACAGGGAACTGCTGCAGAGAGTCCAGCACAGAGCCACAAAGATGTAGTCTGGTCCAGGGGTGGGGTCTGTGATAAGTATATAACTAAACTGTGATGTTAACCCCTGTAATGTGGTGCCCACGCTGGAGGAGTGACACTTCAGTAAGTGTACTGTCGCAAGATGAATCCCTACTGTCTGGTCCAAAGGGAGGAAGAGTGGAGTTTATAACTTATGTACATTAAGATTGTGAGGATGTTGAAAGGGTTCACAATGGATTAACATTCAAAGATATGTGCTTTGCAGAGGTGAGGAGTGCCGTATAGGCCATAAATTGCTGGGCTTACTGCATTCTTGTGTGACTGCCAAATTCATGCATGAGCACTGAACAAATCCATGCATAAGTGCCCAGTTAACTGTTGCCTAAGCATGCAATTAGTTCATGCCCATATATAACTTATGCCCAAGCAACTTGTTAGTACACACACACGTGTGCCCAACTTGTTAATGCATGGGCACACAGTTAATTTACATATAAGCACCCAATGGTTACACATATGGGTGCGGTGCTGGGCATATATGGTAGAGTTTGGCTGCCGGCATGACCTGTGTGGGAGAAGGCTGTGATCTGCTTCATGACAGTCACAGAGACAGTTCCACCTGGCTCTGATAACGGTGTGAACCACCAAGACTTCAGCCAGTCAGGGGAAGCACATAACACCTCTGCTCAAGTGTATTTAAGAAATAGCAGCAGCCACTGGGAGAGGAGACACACTTGAAGAGACATGCAGCTGGAGATGCATTCCCAAAAGGAGGTGCTCCATGCCAAAGGTGTGCACTCCCAAAGGGACAGTAGTAATAGTCTCTGGGTGATCCATGCCAAAGCAGGGGTGACCCATGATGAGCAGGCACAGTAAGAAAGAGTGGCAGACAGAAACCACTACACATGTGACCACTATGTCTTGTGCCACTCCCTTCCTCACTGGAGGAACTGGGACAGAGTGTGACCTGCGGTAAAAG
This sequence comes from Columba livia, assembly GCF_036013475.1. Taxonomy (NCBI): domain Eukaryota; kingdom Metazoa; phylum Chordata; class Aves; order Columbiformes; family Columbidae; genus Columba; species Columba livia. The sequence continues at coordinate 68,496,627 of NC_088603.1, read as the reverse complement.
GGTAGCTGAGAGATAGAGGGGCGAAGAGAGGTGTCTGGCTTAAGTGGATTCTGGAAGAGGGGGAAGAAAGGCGTTTGCTTATGCATTTAATTATCCAGTGATTTGAAGTTTGTGTGAGTTGGCAATAAAGGAAACTAAGCAAAAAATCCCCATGTCAAGACTGTTTTGCCAGTAACAAATGCCTGTGTGCTGGCTGTGCATGGATTACAAGGGGTGTCACAAAAGCTGGCACATTTGGCAGAGGGCTGCATCAGCAAGTCGGCAGAAACTGTTGAGGGATTTGCAGCTCTGACATCTCTCCTGGAGTTATGACCCAAAATGAATCTTTTCTCAGAAAAGAAAGGTGAAGATGGAACAACTGGGACTTCCAACAGCTGGGAAAGGTGTGTTCACATGCTCTCAGCAAAGATTCTCTGTCTCTCACTAGCCAGGGAATGGTGACCAGAAAGGAAGAACTATTTGCTTTAGATTTTTCACTCAGGGTCCAATCTGCAGTGTGCCACGTAACTCCTGGCCAGCTCAAGCCTGCTGCTGGCATGGAGAGATGTGCGTAGTGGGTGGGAATCCTGGTAGGGTGGATGGGGTGAAGCCCTGGGATTATGCTCTGTGAGCCCACCAAATGTGAGTCAGGAGCGAGGGGTCAGGCTGCCCTGGCCTGAGGCAACCATGGAAGTGGAGCATTTACGAAGTGGCAGAAATTGGGGGCAGGTCTTCCAGGCCATCATTTGGGACACAGAAAAAGACAGTAAGTAGCAGCCAGCTGCTGGTGCTATTCTGCCTCTGTGGCACAAATTCTACCCTACAGCTACTATGAAGTGCCAAAACTCAGTAGCAACTGTGAATTGCTGAGTGACCACAGCAGAACTGTGGTGTTCACACAAAACCTGTGAAATCTCAGAAGGGTTAACAAAAGCAAATTGGCTCTAACTGAACAATACTGCCTGTGGTCTCTGTTCCTGCTTGCCTTCTTTCTTTTCTCCCATAAAAGCAGCTTAATAATTGCCTTCCAGAAATTCCCAGCTCTGATCTGTGTTCCTCATGGAAGGAGGTAAAAATAAACCAATACATAAATGACATAAAAGTAATGAAACTGGGTACACAGATTTCATACAAAATTAAATGGGATCAACTTGACATATTCATTACAAAAACAATTACTCTCATGACTTTATTCCCTGCTACAGCCACCTCAATTTTAGGCTACAGCATGTCAATTTTAATTCAACTGTTTTCTGGAGGCTCAGAGTCTCCAGCCAAAATGTGTAATTTTGAGAAGAGGAAGTTAAGTGACAAGCTGTCTGATTCTGCGGGGGGCTGACCACACTGCGCTCCCCACTGTTTGAATAAAACATTGTGAGTGCTCGGGCTCTTCCAAAGGCAAAACAGCTTATTGGGGTCACCAATACAGATTTACAGCTGGGCTTTTAAAATGCACATAGAGAAGCTTCACTGACTTGACCCATTTGGGGTATGCAGCATTTAAAATGCTGAGTTAGAATCCTTTTGGTTCAAGTTTGCTGTAAGCTAAACTAGTGAGTGACTAAATTTCATGTAGCTTTTCCTACAAGAGTAATTAAAAGCCAAGCCTTGCCCTCTTTCCAATTGTCCCTTCAATGCCCAGCACATTTACAGTGCTGCATAACCAACTGTTGCTATTTTTACACTACAGTGACACTCATTGTGCTGGGACAGGCCAAGCAAGACCAAGACTAAGGCTGGTATGGTCAGCTCTGAGTTGTGGTGCAACATGAACAAGATGAGAATCAGCTCCCTCACAGTTAACAACCAAGACTCACAGATTTAACACCTGGAGCTGTTGTAGCGAGCTGCAGACTGGGGCTCCTTCCACGTTACATTTTAGTGGCACAAAACGGCAGTAACTCAAGAGGGACTAAAAATTTCAGATGGTGCTCCCACTGCCTTGTTGCTGAGGTTTCAGAACTTCATCCCCAGGGGACTCTAACACCAGGATGCAAATAAAAACACAGCTATGAAAAAAGCAGAATTTGTGTAGCATTGTCAAAAAGGAATTGAAAGCGTCTAGACTGAGCCAAATACAGCACCTTTCTGTACATCCTTTATTCCTACAAGACATAAGACTTGTACTATATCTCATTTTTAAGGAGGACCTGTGTCAACTAATTCTTCTGCTGGCTAAAAATTTTGTTGCCAGATCACACAGACAGCTAACTAGGTGGAGCAGAGCTTAATAGCTGCCTTAGTCCTTTGGCCCACTGGACAGCAAGCTTTCTCAAACCTTTCTTGCAACTTTCACTAGCTCTGTGGTGGCCAGGCCCTAAATGACTATGCTGCACAGAGATCCATGCAGCATGCTTGTGCTGCTCTGTGTTCTGTCATGGAGCTGCCATTAACCGCCTGCCTGACCAGCATCAGGCCTTTCCATCGCTCCAGCTGACACAAGCAGAGGGTAGCATGGGACAGTGAGTTATCGTAATACAGATAAAAGGTTGCCAGCACCTCTATGTCACTGGCAGTTGCCACTTTTAAATTATGAGGTAACTACCAGCACTATCTACTCAGACCATTTGTTCAGAGGTTTTGATGACAAGCAGATTTCGCTGGGGGACAAAAAAGGTCCCAAAACTGTGCACTGCTTCTGGGAACTGGCATATGAAGCCAGAGGGAATCAAAGCTCAGACGTATGGAGCACATCTTTCTGGTGCACTGTTTAAGCTTGTCTCAGATGCAGATAGATTCCTGTGCAGCTCTTTCTTCTGCAAATAAGCACTTGTGCTTGAAAACAAAAGCACAGCCTACAGTGCCAAAAGAGCTTTGCAAGCCAGCCAGGTGGGGAGCCAGTCACACAGGTTGCTTCCCTAAGCAATCTACTGGTGTCCTGGTTTTGTTGAAAACAAGACCAGTTTCTCTTTTAGTGAATATTCCTTTCAGCTAAGTTCTTCTAAGTAACTGCAGTTTTCTGAATTTGAATGCATGTGTTTGCAGACAGGAGCTGAAAACGTAAATGGTATGCAAGGTCACTGATAAAAATGCACATCTCATAAGTGAGAGGGGCATATTTGCAAGGAGGGGTGAAGAGAACAGGTGACTAAAATTGACTGAGTATTCCATTCCATCCATGTCATACATAAAAGTGGGAGGTCCCAAGGGTCTCGCTCTCTTTGACTGTGGCTGGCACCTGAAGAGGACCCTGCCTGCTGTCTCTGTGATCTGAGGCCTGGCTCCAGACCCTGAATCCCTGAATCCAGTTCCGGTCTGCTGCAGAGTCCAGCCCAGGACTTCTGAGTGCCTGCCCTGCAGCTGCTGGAGCTGGCTGAGCTGCCCCAGGAAACTCAAGATTTGTTTTGTATATTTTGTATTATTTTCTCTATTTTATTAGTACCATTAGTAAAGCATTTTTAAACTTTTTTCCAACTTGCAAGTCTCTCTCTTCTCTTTTCCTCCTATTCTCTTTCCTTGGTGTGGAGGGCTGGGTGGGTGGGGGGCCCAGTTAAGAGAGAGCATCTGCCATGGTTTATTGTCACCCTGCAGTAAACACTGACAGATTGATTGGCGTCCAATGTGGGGCTCAAAAGCATTAAAATCTGGCACAAGAAGGGGTAAAATTTGGAGATTTTGGTGTTCTTGCTGCTGTGATGTACTTTGAATTTTCTTGGCACAGTGCCAACTCATAGGGTTGAGATACAGGTCTGTGTGCTTTGGACATTATCTAGTAGTATTAAAGTAGATTGAATTACATTGGTTTAAAGATGCTGTGGCCTAAGCTGTGTCAGTTACTCTCCACAGTGTGTTCTGCAGTACCTTATTTGTGCTGGGCATATTTCACTAATAGGTTCATGCATTTTATTACATCTGGAAACTGGACAATGGTGACAATTTTACTGTGTGGCTTGGCACTGATAATGAATTTATACACATTATTGTTGTATCTAGAGAAACCTCCAGTAGAGATTAAAGAGAAATACACCTATGTGTTTTCTAATTGGATGAGCCAATCTATAGAAAAGCTGACTAACAATACCTTTTCCTTTTACATTGGGACAGATTACAGATGTTTTTGAGAGCTTTGAATACCCCTGGAGCTTTGATCGTACTTTGTTGGTATTGTCAGGTTTGCTGAATGTGTGTCAGTTCGTGCTAGTGATAAGAGAGACGAGGTTAAAGAGGATTGTGTCTTTTTTTACTCCTGGGACTTACGTGGCATCTGCTGAAGCCTCAGCAAGACACACAGTTGGCGGCTCCACACAGAGCAAGGCAGCAAAAGCTACGGCTACAGTGCCCATAGCCACTGCCCCCCCGACTGCTGCTTCTTCAGCCTCAGCAACTGCCAAGGCACCTGCAGCTCCCACACAGAGCAAAGCTGCCAAAGTCACTGCCCCCCCAACTGCACACATTGTTGCTTCTCCAGCCTCAAAGACTAACAAGGCAACTACTGTACCACCCCCACACTGTGCACCACTGCTGCTGCTGCAACCACAGCAGCCACTGTAATTATGCCAATGCTGGTGACAGTCATTTAGACTCTGGAAATAAATCAAGAGATGGTGAGCCCATGTCAGCATCAGTTGCTGGTTGTAAGAGAGTCACAAGAAGGACTACTCGTGTTGCAGAAGATGGCCAAGGGGTATCATCAACACAAGGAGGAGAGGAAGTGACCACTCGATCCTTTTCTACAAGTGAGCTGAGAGATATGCAAAAAGACTTCAGTCATCATGAAGGTGAGAATGTTAGATCTTGACAAAACTCATCACAAGCTTTTTTGTCCTTGAAAAACTCTTTACTATCATGTCTCATCCCTATGTCCAACTGATTTTCTTTTCCTCAGGACTCATCCTCAGAAAGTAGTATTGAACCAGACTGTGTCTAGTAGGCACAGACTATCAGTTAAGTGTGGCGTCCACAAGCTCTCAGTTTCCCCATTTTCACATAGGCTTCTCTTTCAATGAGCCTAGGTTTTCTGCCAGATCAGGAAAGCTAAAGGCTTCTCTCCTGCACAACATCTACCACTAGCCTTCCTTAGTCTCCAGCAATTATTGCAGTCTAGGTGCTCATAATAAATACCTGGGGGAATTTAGGCCAAAAGCGACAAGTCTTACCACTTTGTAAAGTGCTAGGTGAACTAGTGAACATTTTTATGGTACATTTTAACTCTTCAGAAATCTCAGACAAAGACCACGACAAGAGCCAATGTCAGGGTGAAGGACAAGAGGCAGGATCAAAGATGCCTTCTATCTAGCATGATGTATGGGATTGCCATGGTTCTGTCTATCAGCATGCCTCTGTGTCAAAGTGTGAGTTGCGTTTTGTTTTGTGGATTCCATTCCACTTCACATTCTGCACTGTCACTTTCACAGTGCTGCACCTCTTACTCACGGCAGCAGCTGGACATACTGGGATGAACCCACATGCTGGAGTAGTTGTAGCAGAACAAGGGCAAGAAAACCCATCAATCCTGAATATCTGAACAGTAGGTAAGATCACTGGCTCCAAGACCCAAACAAACAGCAGCTTATCAGATGGGACCAGAGTCTCAAGCTACCTCAAAAGAGGAGAAGAATCAAAAGGGACCCCTCAATAAACCAGTGTATACTGTAAGACAGGAAACATTCTCTAACAAAGTATACATGAACCATGCTACAGGCAGTGATGGTACCTGCCACTAATAAGAGAGAGAGGTTTTCTCGAGTCATCTCTTTTGTCAAAAAGTCAAAATTCTCAGTGCATTCTGGAGTAAAATAGCAATGGACAAGAGATTCCTTTGCAAGGCCTGTCTTCCCCTCTCCCCTGCTGAAGATTTTAGCTTAAAACCTAAGCTCTCACATGCTGCATGAATTGGAGCTACTCTGGTGCTCTGTTACCCAAAAAGGGGTGGGAAATATGTACAGAAGGATTCTGCTGCCTAAGAAGACTGCTCAACAAACATGGGACTCGAGGCTACTGCCCTCATTAGTGTTACAGCTCTAAATGAACTCCCTACTGGGGAAACCCTAGCTGAGCTTTGCCAATTGACCAGGCATCCACTTTTTGCAAACAGAAGGGGGCATATGGACCAGGAGGAACCCATACACCAACCACCAGGACACCCAACTTGGATAAGCAGAGAGCCAGAAACTGCAGTTTGGTATGCCATGTTCCAGTATTTAACTCATGCACATTCCGAGAGACCCATAAGTCAGAACAGTGCCTAACAACTTCCCAGACCACTGGTGCTGCAGTGACATAATGTTGCACTGGCTCCAACCACATGAATATGGTTGCTCTCTCTCTTGATAGTCACCCCCAGTTCCTTATCCCTGTCTCCCCCTTGATGTCAGCCCTCCCTCAAATCTGCTGTCGTAAGTGTTGGTAACAGCTTCCTAAACGGGAACAGAGGCATGGACCTGTTTCTAACAGATGCCTTTTGCACAGTTCTGCTCCAGAAATTACTGGATAGCCGGCTCACTGCAACTGAGCCTGTGTGGAATTCATACCTGTATTCAGCAACACCTCCTGAATGCTTCTTCATGGCTGTATCAGAGCTCATTCCATAGAAGAGTTTCACCTTCTTGCCATTCTTTTCTATAATCTCTCCAGCACACTGGTCATGGCCCGCAAACATTCCTCCAAGCATGACAAAATCAGCACCGGCTCCTGTGATCAGCAAAGTGACAGGTAAGGAGGCAGGGAAGGGAGAAGAGGCTGAAAGACAATGCAAGAACACAGTGGCCTCCAAAACCAATAGCCAGGCCTAAATAGTTCCGTACAGAGAGTCCCCTCCTGTAATACATGCAGCAAACTTGCAATAAATGCTTTACTGAAGAACTGACACATGCTGAATTGTATTTCTCTGGTATTCAAAATGCAAAGAATCCTCTCCTGTTGTGATGACAAAGATATAGATTACTCCCCTCCACCACACATGCTTTATTTTCAAATTCAATTTTAACCCTTTACTCATACAGTATCTGAGCACAGTTCCTTATTAACTACTGTTGTGAGTGCAGTACTCATAAGCCCTAATTCCCAGGGCTAAGACCTTTTGAGCTCAGTGCTGTACAGAGAAGACAGCTACTTCAAGACCTTTCTAGGCTACAAGCTGTGAGTAGGAATGTATCCTGAAGGAAGGCATACTCATGAATATAATGTACTCCTTCCAAGACTGACATAAAACAAGCCATCAGCCACATGCATTCAGTGTAGGTCTACGTGATCCCTTGTCCAAGAGATCTGGATGGGTCTGCATTTGGTTCCTGTTGTTTAAAATCTCTGGGCTAAGGACCATCACCCCTGGGTTCTGCGGTACTCAGTGTGTACCACAAAGGAGGCCTAACTCATAGCTACAACTCCTAAATATGTTCCAGATACTGAATAACAACACTGAATACTCAATAATACCTGTTCAGTCTGTCCATCTCCCTTGGCTTTGCAATTCATGAAGTCAGTTCCACTGGAGCTAAGATCAGGAAGACGGTTTTTGGAATCACTCTTGATTTTCTACTCTGATTTCAAATATTTCCAGCTGGGCTGAAACTACTCCACCAGCAGCTTTTGCTGTGATATTCTGGCATATCTTGTCTTGCTTGGAAAAGTTTGGCTTTTACTCTTTTATGAGCCTGTGGTGACCCATCCCTGAAACAAAGCACTTTCCTGTTCAGACTCTCTGCTTCTTCAGTGTTTATGTGTCAGAACAGGCCCCCCCTCTGCTCAGCTTCTTCACAGAACTGGCAAAAAAACAGGGCTATAAACCTCACTTCACAGAAAGCAGATGAGCCCAAACTAACCACACCCTGTTATGAACATGTCCGAACTCTGGGGAGATCCCAGGCTAGGTAAAGTCTGGAATTAGGATTTGCTCCGATCTCTTTCACTATCCAAACAATAACCTTGAAATCCAAAGACTAAGTTAAATCATTATCCAGTCTGCTCAGCTTCTGCCATCTGTTGAGAAGACAAACCTGAATTTGGGAATATTTTGATCTCAGAATACATGGCAACTGTGGAGTGCACACTGGTTTATAAAAGCCAGTTCCCTCCTTCCACCCCTTTGCCAAAGAGCAGACCTAGCAGCGACGCCTGGGAGCAGAGCACCCAGCTGCTCTGCTGATCTCACCTCCCTTTGCCCAGTTGTTGTTTGAAAGGAACAATATGTCCGTGGTAAAGCGATATTAAAAATGAGGCTTGTGCAAAACTGCTGAGCACATCACAGGCAATATTTATAGCCAGGCACCCATTCAGGCATCTTATCATGCCAGCTCCCTGGCAGATTTTTCCTGAGCTTTCTTGTTTCAGGTGGCTGAGTTTTAAAGCCTCAGTTTGAGTCACATCTGATACTACTATTAACCTGCCAAAAACGAAGGGACCGCTCATCCTCTTTTAAGACATTCTTAATTACTGGTGAGGAGTTCCTGTTGTTGCCTGGCACAATCTTGCTCCACCTTTGCAAAACATAAGTGCCCTGGGAAGTCTAGTTTATGTCCCCTTTATGGGTAGAAGAAAACATGAGGAAGGAGGGACGGATTTGCGATCAAGGTTTCAAGGAGGGGCTTTGAATAAGTCACAGGCTTGCCAAAGGACACACTGGACTCTTTGCTTTGTCAATACTATCCTCCCGATTCCCAGTTCTAGTCTTGTCTCTGGTTATGGGTCTCATAGTCTCCAAATTATTAATGCAAAACAGTCACATGAAATCTACACTTCAGAATCACAGAATTTGGTTCCTGTGCACTTAAATGTCTATTTATTATTTTTCTTTTGATTGCGTATTTTGGGAGGAAAGCAAGTATGTTTGGATTACAGGATTGAAACACATCCAACTTGAGTAACTTCTGCAAACTACAACATAATTCATCAAGCTCTTCCAGAAGAGAGCAGCCATGTCACAGCAGACACAGCATGTCTAAACACTGGAATGACACATGCTTACTGCCCTACAGCTCCGGCAATGACAAGCTTGCATTAGATATATTTTTCCAGTGCTCTCCAGAACTTTCCACCCTGCTTCAGTGTTGCAAATATGTCTGAAAGTTTCAAGTCTGTTCCACTGCTTTTCTACCAGTTAACATCCAACCAGGAAGCTCTGGTTTTTAGCATGGTCTTTCTTCATTTCTGCATGATGTTCCATGTGACATTTGCAGCACCCACCTGCAGTCTTTCATTTTCAAGTACAGATAGACAGCGTGCCATTATTTTAGATTGTAGGAGACCAGGAACACCTGGCAACAGCCCCCCAGATAATACAGGATGGGATGGGGTGTGTTGCATACAAGCATCACAGCTCACCCAGAGTTTGGTAGATCTGTCCTCTCTCTACACAATGACACTTCAATGCACTGATGCTGGGGAGGCCTTCGCTGCATATGGGTTGATTTTGCTCATTAGCACTTCTCAGTGGCTTCTCTTTCAAGTGATTACAAAACATGTGTGCTGACGTCAGCCCAATCTTGCAGCACTCACACATTTCTGCTGTATCTGGATGGAGTCCCTCAGACGTCTTTTGTACACCTGATAATACAAGTTACCGATAACCAGATAGGCTCTGCACAAATTCAGCTGGAGTCAGCTTGGATCTGTAGCCTGAGCAGCCCTCCAGACAGATGCAGTGTAAGTTTGCCTGGACCACAGCTCACCCTGGAATCAACATTCACCTGTGCTCCGGCTGAGCCTGCGAGCATTTGCAACAGCAGATGCACACACACAGCTATTGAAAACATGAAAAAAAAAAGCCTGTATGATCTGTTACATATATTTTGGAATCAGTATATGTCCCCAGTTGACCTTTCCACTCAATTTTTCCTTTCTTTTACTTCCCTGCTCCTCTATCTCTTCTCACCACTGCTGTAAGGAGCAGCAGTGTTGTGTTTAAGATGTTGGCATAGGATTCAAAAGGCACATTCTGTTCCTATCTGTGTCACAAAAATGTATGTGACCTCATGCAACTGAACTCAGTATTTCTGTGCTTTGACTTATCATCTTTAAAAAAGGAGACAGTAGTGCTTCTTTGGGGCATTCTCAGAAACATGTTCATATTATCAGCCTTTCCAAAGGTGCAATTATGTGAGCTATCCAAGAGCCCAACACAAAGTTATTCGATGCTTTCTCTCATTTCTGCATCAAAACCCCTCTTTTCTTCTTAATCAACCTACATCTTTTCCACTATCATCTCCAATATCCGGATGGCAGCGACATCTTCAGTTTCCCAAATCCATCCAAAGTTCCCATCCAGCCATTCCAGAATTCTAGCAATCTCTCCCAAAGTACCTGTAACTCCTGCATTTTTGTCCCCCAACTTTAGACTACCTTGTTTCCCCTGTCAAAACGCCCTGTCTGACTCCTGACACCAGTCAGTGGTGTCACCTGCCACTTGTAAAGCCTCTCAGCATCTCCTTCATGGTTCTTCACAACTCCTCACTTGCACTCAGTACCCTCTACTCCTTCTGTGCCCACGAACTTGCCTCCTCCAGTCACATCTTCAGCCGTTTTTCAATGCTAGTCTTCACATCTGGGACTCCCTTACACTTTTTATGATTCAGATGGCTCTTGTGTCACTGCTTTATAATGAACACATCAACATCCCGTTTGTGAAGACTTCACAATGACTCATCAAAACCAGATAGCATAATCATTTTAACCTAAAGTCCCCTCTGTGTGCCTTGTGTCCATGCTATGTCCAGGCCTCCTATCCTCAGGTGAAACTGTACATCTGTGTGTTTTCACGCACAGTTTCTGCTATCCAATATATTTATGTAACTCCTTGCCCCAAAGAGGCTCTCAGCAAGTGCAGAGGTCTGTGCTAGACAATTCAGTATCGGTATCGAGGCTTTGGCCTGTAGAAGCTGGGCATGGAGGCTATCTTCTACGTGGCTTACATAGTTAATCACCTCAACAGCATTCAATAAACACCAATAATAATAACAATATCTAGAAGCTTATTTTGCCACCCACCTTTAACTAATGCACACCTGGCTCCAGCTAGTCAGATGTTGACAGTACGTCTATCTCAATTATATGTAACCAGATATGGTAAATTTATTGCCTCAGGGTAATCTCTATCAGTTCCAGCCCTGTACCTGTGACACAAGGGTCAGACTGATCTGTCTGGCCTACTGTCAGGGTAGAACTACTGCCTGTATAATCTCAGCTTTCTGATGCTCCTCTGTCCCAGGGAGAACTCGTGGTAGCCTTCAAACACATACCACTGTGAATCCCAGCACCTCCTGACAATCAGCAAGGCCAGAATCTGCCCTTTCACAGGTTTCATGCAAGTTTCTGTTCAGTTAGCCCAAAGAGACAACAAGGACCCTTCAGACTTGCAATAAATGTCACAAAGGAAAACACTTCAAACACTTTGAAGTTGGTTCTTGTTGTTCTAACTTCTGGAAACACTGTTGTTGAAGAAAGACCTTTTCCACAGGCCAGGTTTCTGTGCAGGCAGATGGGAATGCAGTGAGGTCACAGTCCCAGTTCACAAGCTCTCAACAACAATGCCAGCAATAATCAGCGAAGTGATGGAGCCAGCAAAAGCCAGGCAGAACAAAGGCCTCATTGCAGGCAGCATGATGTCAGCAAGGGCTGGGCTGAGTGGGGTGTTTTTTTAATACAGCTTTGTTGTCAAAGAGGGTGGATGCCACTGTTCACCTATGTCAGAATCCCCCAACTGGAAGTATCTATTCCCCATGTCACATTCCCCACTGGGTAATACAAGGGTGCTGTGAAATCCTGTGACTAAGCAGATGCCTTGCTGGTAGCAATCACTCCACAGCTATGCTTAGAATTCTCTAATTAAGCCTTCCTTGTCATCTGACCTGTCTGAAAAGAGGAGCTGTCTGCAAACTTAGAAGACAGATTTTGGTTTCAACCTTTCCAGGAGGCCCGGAGTTTTTCTTGGCAGGCCTGTAATCTGAGTTTAGGCCTGCTCCTGTTTTCCATACTTGCAAAGCCTCCTGCCAAGCAGACATGCTGTAAGCATAATGTGCTAGCTCTTGTATTGTACCACCCTGAAATCCCAATGAGACTGTGCTCTCCCACTGTATTCCAGGTACTATCTCACTGTGACATCTCCAACAGGTCTGGCATTTTGCAGAGGCCTTTAAATACCCTGTCAGTCCAGGATGTGTTTAGCACCTGGTTCATGTACACTGCTGCAAGGTTATGGCTAAGTGGCAATCCTGACCTTGACCACCCACACCAATGTAACTTTCATGCCCAACAAAGAACACCTACAGATTAAATTCTCTGTTCTATTAGCAAGAACGGGTGCAATTCACTGAAGCTCTTGGCATGAGAGCAAAATCTGTTAATTATTAACTCAAAGTTTTAGATATCTGCTCAGCTCTAGGGGATACAGTATAAATAAAATTTCATCCCTTCAAGTGGACAGCTGATCCCAAGAACATCTCCAGGGATCTGGCCTGCCTTTTTGTTTTGTTCTTCTGTCCAACACACATTCCACCATCTCTTCGTCCATTCAAGGCCCAGGTCAGCCTCATCTGGCAATGTTACAGGCATCTTTGAACCCTACTCAGAAGAAACTCTTATCGGTTTTCTTTGTATTACTGTCCCAGAGGCTGTATCCCATGCACACCTGGCAGATAGTTTCTAAATAGGACTTTGACCACTGTACATTTTGTGCTGTAGAATTTGGACTGCCTGGTCCAAAGAGCAAATTCATGTCTGGTGTATTAATTTCGCTGGAGTCACCCACGGGAACGAATGTAACCTACTGCTGATTAGGCACTCAGGGTGACATCGACTCCTGCATCATTGCTGACGGTGCTGGAGCTGTGTGGGGTGTAACGGGTGGCACCACGCGCCGTCCTTACCAAACGCTTTGGCGACATCTCCTGGGCAGCTGCATCCTCCGTCCTGCACAAAGAAAAGGCGACAGTGAGTGGTAGCGAGCCCACTCAGGGACAAAATGAGCACTGGTGCTCTGAGACCTGCCCCAGAATGGCCCCCTGAACAAAGGAACAGCATGTCAAGAGCTGACTGTGCTCCACTGGCACACATCATCTTGGCTGAGTTTTTAAGGAATCCATATTGTCCTTTCTATTGCTTTTCTTCTTTAGGCTCATTTACTCTACTCTATCAGTCTACTGATAATACCACTCATAACAGCAGAAATGCAAATTCCTGACTGCAATTTCCTAAATCCTATAAAGTGGAAAACAAAAACTCCTCTGATGATCTGAATCATTCCCTGACATTTTAATGAAAGGCTATGTGACGCAGAGGTATCACAAACCCCTACCTTAAACCACCAAAGACTTCTAAAATCACTTTCTCAGCAGTTTACAATCTATTAAAAGGTCACAGTGGGAGGGGTGAGGAAATATACCATCAGCTATGTTGGATTTTGATCTGATAATCTCTAAGTAAATTGGGTAACCTAATCTTTCTTAAGCGAAAATGAATCTCTCATACTCCCCATTTTTGCTATCGGTTTGATTAAGAAACAGCATTTTGAGATCTTTAACATCTTAGAACTGTGTGTTTCAGTTTCAGAGCATAGTAAAGAAGTGGCTGATCACAAGGTTTCAGTTGAGGGGAGGGAAATTATGTATGTGTGACAGGGCTATAAAAAAGGGATGGCACATAGCAGAACTCATCACTTGCTGGGGGTCTTTAGGTTTGTAAAGGTCTGAGCATCAGAGGAAAGATCCTTCTACTCTACACAGCCATTGTACCAAGAGGGCTCCCCATTCCTTTGACGCTCAGGGTCCACTACAGACTGACAACACTTATCCTGTGTTTGAAGCTACTCCCCAGACTTGTGTGGCTACTTTATTTTATCTCACCTCCCTGTTGGCACAAACACATGCCTGTGTATGACCTGCAGCTGAGCACAGGCAGACACCCCCACCATCAGCCATTCCAGAGATGGCTTTCGCAGGCAGCTGGCAGGAGAGCCGAGTGATAGAACCTTTCTGTGCACAGAAAAAGATTCAGACACAAACTAAGCAGCTGGATCCAAAAGTGAGTGGCTTTTCAAAAGGCATCCCACCGCAAATAGTGTGTGGTAGAACTTTAAAGGCTTTTATTCCCTTTACTGATAACCTCTAGCATATTATGCCTTTTGTTGAGCTAGACACCCTGGCTGTCAGCTCCAGAAAGCGGTGCTGGGTTGACAGCTGAATCTCTCCTGCTAAGGGCTATGCTTGTGCGATTCTTTCCCTCTGACAAGTCTGTCAGAGCCTGGAGGAGGCTGTGAGTGTATGTGCACGTGTCAAGGGAGAAAGACCTGAGGTAGAGAGATCTAACAATCTTCAAAGAGTAGTGTCAGGAATTTGCCTGACTCTTACTGTCTGACTGAGACAGGCTGGCTACGAATGTTCTCTGGTAGACGGGTTTCAGTCTGCTCTTATTGGGTGGCTCAGTGTCTGACTTTTATAATTAAGCCAGTTGTGGCAGTGGTGGAGGCTTCATGCTTTCAGAAGTACCATGAGGATGGAGGCCTTACTGTGTAATCATTAATCATCAGCTTCAAAAAATATCACTTTGAATGTCAACAAATTACAAAATGCTGAGCAGATTAAGAGACTTCCCAAAAGCTCATGAGTTACCATTTAAAAGGAACTGATGATGATGATTCACAGCACTTCTTTATCCATAGATGTGTCCACTGACTTCACATAAACAGGTAATTTTAATGATTCACAGAAAGGGAAACAAAAAGGGGACATACTAAGCAGTAATGCCAGAAAATCCTATATAATAAAGTTCTATGTATTAAACCACTTAATTCCATGTGAAAAATCAAGCACTCTGTCTAGAACATAAGATTGTGCTTCTGTTGCATTCAGCTAGTCCCAAGAGGGGCCTGGGTGTGGACTCAAAATGACTTGTCCAACTGGTGGGCTACTGTCATGGAGCTTGTTGCAGGCTCAGCCTTTACCTCAGAGCCCAAGGGAAATGTATGTGCACAAATACCCTGTGAATCCAGCAGAACTGGCACTATCCTGAAGTAGGCCTACTGGAAAGGTTGGCCTTGGGGCCTGTAGAGGGCATGATTCTGAGATAACTGGGTACTAAGCTGGAGGAGAGAGTAAAATAGCTTTCCAATCAACATAATTATTTCAATGTTACTAAAATAATGTTATTTTCCCCAGTCTTGTTCTCAGAACAGATAAACCATTTAACAACAAAATTTAGCCTGAGGAAAAGAAATATGGTATGGAAAACCAGTATGAACTGGTTGAATATTCAATATTATATGCAAATTATAATAAGCTTGTAACTATGATCTATATGTTTCAAGCAACCTTTATAATAATACACTGTATAACCAGCCCTTTCTACAGTATTAGCAAATATAGTATTTTTAATGCAGAAGATATATAAAGTATGTGGCATATACAGCAGTAGAAACAATACATATGGTGCTTAATTCTGAACTACATATGCTGGGTATACGTCTGTGTTGAAAGTGTTCTGCCTGGAGGAAGAGATGGTATGGCAGTAGCTGGGTGAAGAACCTCTTAGTCATCCTTTCCACTGAAAGCTGGTGGCCATCATGCAGGCAGGGTGAAGGGGAAACAGAGATCTCTGTCAAATGATAGCCAAATGAGAGAGGACACATGGAAGGCTGCTCTCCATTCCCCACATTACTGGCTTACTAGAGTACGTGACTGCCTCTCTATCCAGCAAAGTAGTTCTCTGACCTACAAGAAATAGAAACTTTATCTCAAGTAGGGCGTTTCTGAAGGAGCTCTCCTGCTAAATGGTCTCTCCACTGTAACTTGCTGCTGCAACTTGCCGAGGCCAATGGATTAGCAGGAATGAAAAATGAGACCATTGGCTCCCAGACAAATAGCATAGGAGGGAAACAGTGCCTGTAGCTTAGACAAGGCTTTCCTCTCTTCTTTCAGCGAGTCATGAAAGATTCATTTCTGAGGTGAGTTTTGAGTCTTAAAGATAATTTAGCATGAGGAAAGTAACTATTAATAGCGCAATTTCACCTCCACTTTCTCCGTGCAACTCTAGAGAGACACCAGGTGTTCACTTGGACTATCATGTTTGCCTAAAAACTGTCACCTTCTTTGTCAATGTATCAGCTCCAAAAATCATACATGACCACTTCAGCAATAAAAACATGTCTAAAATCCCAGATTGTGCTGCCATCCTAGCAGAATTCCTGGAGAATGGGATTCCAGTGTGCTGTGTTCCTTGTAGTGCCTGTACTGTGCTCAGCACCATCACTGTCTCATTCATGAGTGGGGCTCCTTTCCCTTCACACCTAAGCTGAGACAACAAAAAAGAGGAACAATTCAATGGAAGGTACTGGATGAGACAGAAGTGGATGTAAGAAAGTGCCCCAAGGGACTAACCCATATCACACCATCAGCTATAGTCTACATGAAGATAGTTGGTAGGCTTTGAATCTTTCCATATCCTTCCTGCCACTTCCATATCAATGTAATAAAAAACTATTTTCTCCTGCTGCAATGACATAGATGTGCTAATACTCTGACTTTAGGGGTCTCCTTTGGCTCAGGTAAGGTATGCCCCTTCCTGAATCTACATAATGACAGTAGTGAGACATTTTAAGGGATGCCATGCATACTTGTTGCCACTAGTCGAAATTAAATACTTAGGCTTTCTCCCACATGGTGTTTTTCCCTCAGGAGAATACCTCTTTTTTGTCATACTCTTACTCCGGCAATGACCATACAGTCACAGTATCACAGTATGTTTGGGATTGGAAGGGACCTCAAAAGATCATCTAGTCCAATCCCCCTGCTGGAGCAGGAACGCCTAGGTGAGGTCGCACAGGAACATGTCCACGCAGGTCTTGAATGTCTCCAGAGGAGGAGACTCCACAACCTCCCTGGGCAGCCTGTTCCAGTGCTCTGTCACCCTCACTGAGAAGAAGTTTTTTCTCAAATTTAAGCGGAACCTCTTGTGTTCCAGCTTGATCCCATTACCCCTTGTCCTATCATTGTTTGCCACCGAGAAGAGCCTGGCACCATCCTCATGGCACTCACCCTTTATATATTTATAAACATTAATAAGGTCCCCCCTTAGTCTCCTCCAAACTAAAGAGACCCAGCTCCCTCAGCCTTTCTTCATAAGGGAGGTGCTCCACTCCCTTAATCATCTTCGTTGCCCTACACTGGACCCTCTCCAGCAGTTCCCTGTCCTTCTTGAACTGAGGGGCCCAGAACTGGACACAATATTCCAGATGTGGTCTCACCAGGGCGGAGTAGAGGGGAAGGAGGACCTCTCTCGATCTACTAGCCACCCCCCTTCTAATACACCCCAGGATGCCATTGGCCTTCCTGGCCACAAGGGCACAGTGCTGGCTCATGGTCATTCAGTCCAGCCTTTTCTTTCTCCAATCAACATACCAATACCTCTCAGAATGCTGCAGAATTCAGGCATGATATCCTCAGCCTTGCTTTAGTCTCCTTAGCTTGGGTGACAGAGTGAAGTTGCTGTGGTGTTAGAGACCCAGCTACACCTGAAGGCCCAGATGTTGTAGCAGACAGGTATTAAATTGCCCTCCTGTGCTCCCCCTGTAATGGCTAGGGGGTTGATAGGCATGGGCTCACTGGAGCCAACATGATTTAAGCAGGTCAGGAACTGATACATCCACAAAGCAGCAAAGAAGATGAAGAATAGTACAGAACCATCTGATTTTTCAACAGTCTAAATACACACCCCCTGTTTTCTTGTAAAATCAGGATAATAACATTCCTCTGAGAGCTGCTAGAAGAAAACGATTATTGCAAAACTAGGATAAGTCTCTGAGCACTACTGTTAGAATGACACCTACAGATATCCAGCCTTCATAGTAATGAGTCAGTCTTTCATGCTCTATTGCACACATGTTCTGCTGTCTGCTATAGGCATAAACATTTGTAATACTGCCCAAGTCATAAAAATCACAGACTGCTTTTCTTTTTTTTCTGCAAAATTCAAATAGGGGAGCCATGGAAAGGAGGGAATGCATATGCGTTAACAATAAAGAGCAAAAGAGATGTGACTGTAACATATACTGGTTCTCCTGCTCCATCATATCCACAGCTCCAAGAAATACAGTCAAGCCATTTGCCTATCCACAGTTTGTTCTCCTCTCCCCTCTTTCTTCAACAACACAACACAACACAACACAACACAATACAACACAACACAACACAACACAACACATCCCCTTCCTTACACAGATACTAGTCACAACTGGTTTGAACAAATCCAGGCTTTCCAGTGATTTCACTTGGCAGTAGATCTAAAACTCAGTGTGGAGTCTCTTCTAGGACCACAGAGGTAGGCTGCTGGCTGTGAGAGTACCTGTGAGCACAGCACACTGGTTAGCCCCTGTACCTCCCTGAGTACCTCACAGCCAGCCTGCAGAGACTGTGCAAGCCTGATGCAGGCAGTGGCACACTGACTGGCTGGGTACACCTGAGCACACAGGAGCTTTGGGAGCTGCAGGCTGCAGCCTAGCTCAGTCTGAGGCCATGTGTGCAGATTTAC
The DNA here is from genome assembly GCF_036013475.1 of Columba livia. Taxonomy (NCBI): domain Eukaryota; kingdom Metazoa; phylum Chordata; class Aves; order Columbiformes; family Columbidae; genus Columba; species Columba livia. The sequence goes on along the minus strand of NC_088603.1, from coordinate 68,478,198 downwards.
TTTTTCTATGCGAGGTGAATCTGATCTTGCTGGTGAAGTGGAAGCTGCCATTAGCAGGCAATACAGGTACATACTCTTTTTTTCTCCAAAGGCCCATTATTCCCCCAGATCCTTGTGAGAGCATAAGTGGCTCACGTGCCAGCTGTGTTCTACAGATCCAGCTCTGAAAAACTCCTGTCCCTGCACAGAGAGCTCTGTGAAGATGCTATCTGAATCAGTCTAGCTAGTAGGGTACAGATAAGCTCATATTGTTTTACCTTGTACTCCCTTCTACTGCTTGACTGTCCTTCAGTGCCAGTCTCTGGGGAAAGCCATGTTGCATTTCACTCACTTTTCAGAAATCTTTTGTAGGAATGACTATTTGCTTCAATGTGAAAACACTATCAAGCTTCCTATTCTGTTCACATAACAGCTTACTCTATTCAGGGAGCAAGAAGCAGCTTTGCAAAGGCACAAACAGGAGTATAGGGGTCAGCTGGAGATGACAGGATAGCCTTTAACATGCAGGGTATTGGACTGTTTGATTCACCTATTCCACAACAATTTGCACAGTAGGAATCTGAGAGTAGGTGATATTTACTTACAGAGATGATATGTCCTTTCAAGCCATGTGCTGAGTCTGCACACTCAATAACAGCACTTAGCTGTGGATATCCCACCCCCGTCTTAATCCGAGTGGTACAGACGGAACCTGGACAAGAGAATGAAAGGAATAAAACATAGCCCATTAAGCTGCCAGAAGAGATACAGCTTGTTTTCTTCCTCTTGTGGAAAAAATGTGTTTCTACCAGTATTATGTTTCCCTCAGGAAGTCTCTATTGCCAGTGTTGGCTTCTCGTGGATAAAAGGAACACACAGGAACTTAAGTTTTGAAATGCTATCACACCACTTCATGGGAGCTGTAATTGAGGTGACTAATTTCCCCCCATTCTTCTGCAGGGCCACAGTTCTCAGTGTAGGTCTCATCAGTAATGCTTCCCTGTGAAGGAATTACTATATCACAAAATGTGAATCTGACTGAGTTGCCTGAAGGGAACGGGGACAGAAGGACCAGAGACCAATGTCACAATGCATAAGACTCAGCAGCAGCATTTAACACCTGAATATTTCTTCCAACAAATATATCTTTTCTACATACAGTTTTGAACATAATTCTCATGGAAAATTTGTGCTCTTATTTTCTTTATTCTATTTTTTTCTGGAGATTTTCCACAAGGGAGAGAAACCCATCTTTTGCCTAGTTCTTAAAACAGAAATATTTGATTGATTACAATAGTTGGAAATATAAGAAAATCAGCACACAGCATTTAAAAAGTGAGATAAGTAATAATCAGAAAGCTGCATAGTGTAATATTACAGGAAATACACTAGCTATATCTGATCACTTCAGTTATAGTTCAATATAGATCTTTTGGAATACCTTCTCTATTTTTCTCCTCAAATTAAAAGTCAAAATGAGGACCGCTTTTGACAGTCCAGGTCTTATATTTTAGGATAGAGACCACAAACATCTGCATTATAACAAGAATTTCAAAACAGATTCTAAACCAAATACAGTGAAATCTGGATCCCTTCATGCAGCTGATATCCAGGTATACTCAACCTACTAGTAAAGTAAGTTTCCAAAGATATTTTAAAGAACTGACAAGATGAAAACACTGAGAACTATTTCTGCAAAGTAGGAAGATTAGTTTTAAAATAATCTCCACAGGATATGCACTTATATATGTAATGCTTTATAATAAACCGCAGCCACTTTCCACAGAATGGACCATTATCTGGAAAAGAGCCTCAATATCTGATCTTCTGTGAAGAACATTTGTTACTTGTGGTTTTGCATGCTCAACTTGTACAGATCTGTTCAGGAAGATCTCCAGAGGGGGCTACACAGCATTTACTCCTATGTCCACTCCGAGGCTACAAAGTATAATATTTCTTCTTTTATATTCGGAATTTGCCTGTGACAATTGCACCAGATCTCTATTGTTTATTCTTCACCTCTTTTGCAGTATTTATTGTCATTTGCTGTCTTCTGAGTGCCACTGCAACCTTTATTACATTGTTTCCTATGCTCAAATTAATTAATTCATGAACTGTAACTATATGGCACTGTATAGTAAACGACCAGCCTGCACTGGCTGATCACAGCTATACTGTCAGTGGCACTTGTGTTAGCGAGTTTAAAATTTAGCCCACGCGTGGTGACCCCAGCTGCAGTCTATAAAGAAAACAGCAAGAGGAAGTAGCACATGAACAAATGCACAAGGGCAGGAAAGAAAAAAGGGAAGACAAGATGGCAATGTATGCCAGACGACATATTAGGGTACGGAAGGTAGGAAAAAACCTGTAAGAAGTTTAGGGTCCTCTCATTTATCCTGGGAACATTACAGTGATAGGTAGTGCATTAGTGTAAGTTTTATAGCATTAATGTAAGTATTATAGCTCCCAGGCAATAGTAACAGGTAGAGGCAATGTCATCCATACTTCACAATTAATGCCATTTCATTTTCGAAGACAGTGACAAGATGGTCAACCTCAGAACACAAATCATAAAGCTATTTAGAAAACTATCTTTCCTTGATAGAAATGGATACCTGAACACAGTATTCCTTGAGCTGGGATGATTCAGTCCCTTCTCAACAGGCTAGAAAAAGCGTTCCTAAACACAACACATTACCACAGATACTGTCAGCAACTCAGTGCTTCCAATAATAGTCATCTTTGCTGCCAGAAGATGGAATATTTAACACTTTGCAGTATGAAACACTAGCACCTTGTCCTTGTATTTCTTAAATATACTGTGTGCAAGGGCACTGTTATCTTATTGACCTTCATGGGTGTGGGCATCCCAATGGGCAAGCAAACAGCACTGGTTCATCTGGACAACTCCCCCACCAACATTACCATAAGTCACCCTTATTTCCCTGGATTTGACTTACCTGGTCCAATGCCCACTTTAATAATATCTGCTCCAGAAAGAATAAGTTCTTCTACCATCTCTCCTGTCACCACATTGCCTGCCTAGACAGAAGGAACAATATCACACACACGGGAGATTTCAAGACTACTGCAGTGAAGACTAATTATGATAATGCAGAGTTTTATCCAGAGCTTTTAAAAGTTGAACTACATAGAGTCAGAAAGAACATAGTTCACCATAATGTCCATTGTGCATGCCACACAGATTAAACAAATCATACGGGTACATTTCCGAGTCAAATGAATTTCATGATTGGTCCAGGAAAACCCTGATCCTTAGGATCTCATCAGGATATCTGCTTTGTCTGCCATCCCTCTAATCTTCACCGAGCAGCTCCCAACCACATCATCCATAACCACAGGGGCTATACAGTCAAACCTCTCCCTTACATACAGTGCAACTCTTCCACCTCTCCTGCCCTGCCTGTCCATCCTGAACAGCCTGTAGCCCTCCATTCCATCTGCCTACCTCACTTTGTGCGAAGATGGTCAGATCTTATCTAAAACCCCAACAAATCTCTTTCTTTTTCCAGATTTAGTATTTTGAGTAATGAAATAATAACAAACGTTTTTATTTCTGCCATTTTGTACTTTGGTGCCAAAACTGGTATGTACATCCAAACTACATAAATAAGGGTATTTATACTATATACATTAATTGGTTGTAAAGATGCCAAAGATGAAAGAAAGGGGTTTGTTTCCCTCTGCACAAACTTTGGAGAGATGTAGAAGGCATGCTGTTTATGGTAAGATCTGAGAAAGAAGTCCTGAATTGTTTTGTGCTCTTTACCACGTTTTTCCTTGCACTTCCATAGCCCTTCTCCTCCTCTGGCCTTCATCCTCGATACCTTTCTTGAAAGTGATGCCAGCCCTTTCACCCTTTGTTTTGCTCCTTCAAGTCATCAATTTCTTCTGTTGGCCCTCCACACCCCTAATCAACTTCTTAGTCTTTGTGTGCCTTCATCCAAGACAGAATTTATATTTCTTGAACCTGAAGGAATGACAACTGTCCGTAACTGGGACAAATGAGTTCTCACCAGGGCTTTGCACAATTCTTGCCTTTCCTATGGAAATATCTTGCCTAACACACAAGAATGCATTTGTCTGTATCACACTGGTGGGTTGCAGTCACCCTGTGATCTATTCATGCCTCCAGGAACATGTGCCTACTCTCACATTTCCAAACTGGAGCAGAAACTCCCCCCTGACATTGTGTTACCTGTTTCTGCCCTGCAGTTTTTCTTGAATGCTTTATTGATGTAGGGGCCATCTCTTCTATCAGGGCTTCAACCAGTAAGGAGTATAATGGCTATAGAAACACACCATGAGATACAGCTTCTTCTGGCTCACAGATGTCATGAAATCCAGAATATGATGTGGACAAGGAAACCTACATTTCTTGAACCATGGTTTTCTGCAATCTAAATTCAAAAGACCTCACCATGAACTTCACTGTTTCATACATTTGACAGCATCAAAGCATGAAGGGTGGAATCTGAGAGATGTGTTAAGGAGGCTTTCACCCATCAGTAACCTGCTGGAGTACAGCTCCATGCTTTTACGACCAGGAGATCCAGCCCGCCACTAGCCAGGAAAGCAACGGACACACTGTGTAGGTGGGTTTTCAACAGGAAGCTGATGGTGTCAGTCTTGTCAATTTAGCAATGCATATCTGCCTCCTAGGAAAGGTCATAACCACAGCTGGCATTAACTGAGCTTCCATTTTGGAAGTTTGATTGCAGAAAGTGTCAAATCAGCTCATTTGTCACTGAAAAAGCTCCAAGAGATGAAATATTGGTGGGTCAGTGTGATGCAGTTAGTGTCACTGCTGTCTGTCGGGATCAGCTTTAACCTGATCTGTGTGAATACAGGTCTCAGAGTTTTTACATGAAGTATGGAAGCATTTAGAGAATAGGAAGGTTGTTGCTGATCATGCTGATGTGGGCGTGGAGCTGGCTGGCTAGGTGGCCATCCAACACTGAAAGGCAAATGCATCTCTCTAAGAGTCCCTATGTGCCTGCAAGATAGCTGCAAAGAAGGACTGAAGATTTCTGCTTTTTATGAGTTCACCTGAAACCACCTGAGTGCATGGGGGGACGGGGTGGGGGATGGGGAGAGGGGAGAGAGGAGAAAAGTGAGAGGAGAGGTTGTGTTGGACCTACAATGATCATCTAATCTAACTGCCTGACCACTTGAGGGCTGACTAGAGGTTAAAGCAAGGTGTTCAGGGCGTTGCCCAGATACCTCTTAAACACTGACAGGCTTGAGGCATTAACCACCTATAAAGGAAACCTGTTCCAGGGTTTGACCACCTTCTCAGTAAAGAAATGCTTCTGATTGTCAAGTTGGAACTTCCCCTGACTGATGCAGCTTTGAGCCATTCCCACACATCCTGGCACTGGATCCCAAGGAGAAGAGCCCAGCACCCCCCTCTCCACTTCTCCTCCTCAGGAAGCTGGAGAGAGCAACGAGATCATGCTTCAACCTCCTCTCCAAGCTGGACAAGCCCAGTGTCCTCAGCCACTCCTCAGAGGACATGCCTTCCAGCCCCTTCCCCAGCTTTGCTGCTCTCCTCTGGACACATTCACATCCTTCTGAAATGGTGGGGCCCAGAACTGCACACAGTGCTCAAGGTGAGGCCGCACCAACACTGAATCCAGCAGGACAATCACCTCTTTGGCCAGCTGGTGATGCTGTGTTTGATGCACCCCAGGATGGAGTTTGCCAGCCTGGCTGCCAGGGCACACCTGCCAACTCACACTGTCCCTGCTGTCACCCAGCACCCCCAGGTCCCCTTCTGCAGGGCTGTTCTCCAGCCACTCCTCTCCCAATTTATACTGGTGCACAGCGTTACTTCATCCCAGGTGCAGAATGTGGCATTTGTTCTGGTTCAGTTTCATGTCACTGATGATTGCCCAATGCTCCAATCTCTTCAGATCCCTCTGCAAGGCTTCTTATCCCTCAAAAGAGTCAACAGCACCTGCCAGTTTGGTATCATCAGCAAACTTGCTAATGGTGCACTCAACTCCTGCCCCGAGATCTTTGATGAAAATACTGAACAGATCTGGCCCTGGAATTGGGCCCTGAGGAACACCGCTTGTGACCAGTCACCAGCAAGATGTAGCCCCACTCACTACAACCCTTCAAGCTCTGCCCTTCAGCCAGTGCATCGTCTACCTGCTCATCCCACCGCCGGACAACTTGTCCAGAAGGATGCTGTGAGGGATAGTATCAAAAGCCTCACTAAAATCCAGCAAAATTACACCCATCACCTCCCCTTCATCTACTAGGCAGGTGACTTTATTGTAGAAGGACATGAAACAGGACTTTCCTTTTGTGAACTTGTGTTGACTATGCCTGAATATTGCACTGTTCTTTAAATGTCTTTCAACAGCACTCAGTATGATCTTCTCCATAATTTTTCCAGCTACTTGGGTTAGACCAAAAGGTCTGCAGTTTCCTGGGTCTTCCCTCATGCCCTTCTTGGAAATCTGAATAATGCTGACTAGCTTTCTGTCAGCAGAGACCTCCCGACACTCCCAAGACCTTTGGTAGGTGACTAAGAAGGGTCCTGCTGTAACATCTGCTAGCTCCTTCAGTACTTTGGGATTAATCCCATCAGACCCATCATCAGACATTTGAAAACCAAGTTTGGTTTGGATTTCAGCTTTGTGGCCTGTCTCATGTTTACAGCATGTTCCTAACTAGAAAAACTGCACAAAATAAACCTGCATGAAATACAAGTCTAGTTGCCCACATTACCCGTTTTGCACTTGTGCTGAGATGGGCTATTCATTTGTGGAGATCTGAATTTAGGATCTAGATGTGTTTAGCAAACGTCTTACATAATGACATTCTGGGACTTATTAAGTGTTTGTAGTAGCACTGATGTGGGCAGAGCAGGAGGCAAATCCTAAAATCCTTAATATTTTTATATTTTTTTATTGAAACAAAACTCCCGCTGAAGTCAACAAGATGTACTCAGGGAATGCTGGGCAAGGCCTATTCTCCACTTACTGATTTTTGGCTCCTATTTCACCACTTATTTATTTTTAACAAATTTTACTTCCCTCTTTTATTAGCCTGAAATGGCTGATAAGCCACCACCTGAGGCACTTATAAAAACAATGATACTGTCAGGCAGCAATTTGTGGTCTATGACACAGGACCACTTAACTTTGCTCAAAACTGCATGATATTGATTTAAAATAAAATAAAATAGAACAGTCGGGAAATAAGGAATATATAATAGGTACAGTGTTTCCAGCTAAGTGCTGCTTCCTTTCCGCTCAGTGGCAATTTGTTATACTAAGTGTTGTACACTCCAAGGTGGGGTGACAGTGAGCATGCTGCTTACAACACTAAGGAAGCATTTTATATCTGAAAGGCAGATGACTACCTGTGCAGTATGATACTCAGTGCATTACAACTTGATGAAATACTGGAGTTCATGCAACAGATTCATAAATAGGACCTAACAAGTATTCAAGTCAGTGGCTCCACAAGATTTGGGATCAAATATGTATTTAACTTAAACAGTAGTGTCTTCTGATTAGCAGAGCACAGTGGGTTGTCAAACTGTCTCTTCAGAAATGCTAACTAGACGTTTAATGTTAAGTTACTGCTAAAGAATGCTGGAACTGCATATGTTGATTCAAAATGCTCATCCGAGCAGGGAAAAGCACTTATGTCCCCAGCATACATTTTTTTCCTGGAACGCATGTACGCACATCAGTGGTTTCTGTCTTCCTGAATCTGCAGATCCTTAACAAATTTTCAGGGAAAATGTGGAGCTCTACATAGCAGACTTCAACCTGCTGATGCCAGGCTTGCTTCTTTTAGGTACCTTTTCCAGACCTCAGAGAGGACAAAAAACACTGCGAGAGAAACACAGCTATCTGTGTGTGAAGAGACCCTAGTATGACAGCTGAAGAGCAGGGAAAGCTGTTTTCTCACATCCAGCTGAGCTGTACTTGCACTGAAAGAAATGCTTGCTTTACATTGATGCCTGTATGACAGCTAAATAGAGGCAAAAGGGCTTTTGAAAGCCCCACGTGTAAGGTAAAACCAGATTACATCAACTAAAAAAAAATCTGAGAAGGTGAATACAGAAAGACTGAGACTACAGAGATGAAACCCCGTTAAAGTTAACTAAGATCATAAAGCAAGTAAAGTAATTGGAACTTGTACAAAGAAGATGGACAATATTGCAGACAATACATTTTGTAGTGTATTTGGGCAAGCAGTCAAGGAACACAGTAATTGTTGGCAGTACTGCATTAGTGAAAACTATGTTCATCTTAATGATGAGCCCAGATACCAATGCATTTCCAATTTGCTGCAGAGCTGGCTTTCTTGCAAGAGATATACCCCTGTAACTACCTTACTGCTAATCTAACTTTGCTACCCTTGGTAGTAAAATAACAGCATCAGTAAGAACAGAAAAGTCCCTGCAGCTCAGGTAAACTACGATGCTTTCAAGGCAGTCAGTTATTAGGGGCCACAACAAATCACCCTGGCTGCGGGCTGGCCTTACACACTCAGGGTGACATTCAGCTGTACCACTTGAGGTTTCAAGTGAAAGTCACCCTGGTACACCCCGGCATTATCCAGGGTGACTGAACTGTGGGTCAATCCTGAGGGAAGTCCTGAGCTCAGAAAAGTCAAAGGGAGTTTCACTACTGACTTCAATGGGATCAAGATTTCATCTAGCAGGAATATAAAAGCTTCAGCTTCTCTGACAGAGATGCAAAAATCAGTGAACACAGTAGGGCAGTGCCTCTGAATTTCAGTCAGACATTTGATACTGTGCCTCATAAAAGCCTGCTATAAATATCGACTCACACTGACTAAGACAGGAACACTGCTGCACTGATTGAAAGCTGCTGGCAAATGGCAATGGATCAAGCTGGGGAGAAGTGTCTGTGATAACAGTTCTCAAACTTTCCTCTTGTATCCTAAAGGAAAGCACAGTCTGTGCCTCCACACTAAAAGGAACACTGCCAAAGGACACTTCCCACCCACCAAAGCAAGAGGTACTTTACCGTAAGACGGAGAAATAATGCCCTTTGTGAGGCTGAGCCATACCAAGTGGATGTTTGCACTTAGCATTGTGCCTGACCCAAGACAGCCTCAGCAGCATCACTGTCTTCTCCCCTGAGATCCCAGCTGACTCCTGCTCTGAGACCCAGCAAGGGTGGACATGCCATGCCTGCACTGACGGCTGCTTGTTCCAGATACAAACTGGGAGCAGTCTACATCGCTTTCTCTGACTGAATTTTGCCTCCAATAAGCCCCTGAGAAGTTCTGCTACTGACTTCAAGAGGAGCAACAGTTTCTGGCCATTGCTGTTCTCCTCTGCTCCTACCTTGCGATTCTGCTTGCCTTCCTCTCTGGCCCACATCTTGTGGGCACTACTGCATCTGCAAGTGTGCTCCCTCCCCAGTCTTTTCCTTTCTGCCATACTCCCTGCTCCCTTCTCTTGGGCTTCTTCTGTATAATGAACAGAGAACACTACAAAAAGAAAAATTCAGGATAAAAACTTGGGAAAGCTTGCTGGCAAAGATATCTCACCTTGCTAAAAAGGAAACAGAAGAACCCTAATGTCTGCAATTACACTAATAAACAAGGACTATGCTTACTGTAATATAGAGGATCTGACCCTCTGTCATGAAGGTGAACTGAATTTTGCTTTAGACTTCAGTGAGTAGGCACAACCCAAGCACATAATGATGTACCACAACAAAACACCCCACCATTACTCTTGATTCTGGGAGGCAGTGCTGCATTGGTGAGACACTTGGGAGACTTGAATACTGCTTCTTCCTCCATCCTTCATGTAATGAGTGGTTTGAGGCAAATCATGTTGTACCGTTCTGCTCTTGTTTGTCTTTCCTATCCTTTGTGTTCCACAGAGAAACTGATCTTTGTAAATTAATATGAAAGGCAGGAGTGAAAAGAGCTCGCGTCAGAGCCAGGCAGAAGGAAATAGTAATGTGATTATAAAAGCAAATATTTTTAAAGGCAAAAACATGCATTTGTAATGTTGTTACACAAGAGATATCCTCCATCTGCACTGGAGCATGAGCCACAGAGTACTACGTTAATCACAGTTGCTTTGCACATCACCTTTCAGCCTCAGAGCTGAACCCATTACATGGCCCCTGCAAATACATGTTCCCTGAGACCCGGGGTTGGGTTACTGTTATGTACTGCACTGTAGCTGACTGTGGAATGAATGGTCATGCTGAGGAAAGCAAACAAGACAGCCTGCAAGGTCCTGGAGATCACTTTGAGCTATAAGAAAGCTCCTTTATTTTTATACCTTCTATTTAACTGTTAATCCGTTTGTTTGAAAGACACAACAGCAGAGAACACACTGCAGGCATAGCACAGAGACATCAAAGAGGACAGAACAGGTAGAAGCAGGACATGTCTTCCAGAGTATCATAAAAAGAAGCCTAGATGAGCTCCTGCATTTCAGCCAGGAATAGCTTCAAAAGGCCATTTTGGCACACATTGTAAAGTAAGCCCATTTGGAGGCGGGGTAGAGGTGTGTGTCCCTAGCTGAATCAGACTTTCAGGGACCACACAGACTTTGAAGGCTTTGGAAAATAAAAGGTTTTTGAACACCCCAAGTTTATTAGCATGCTTTTAGGAATGGAAATTATCCCCGCACAGGAGACAAAAAATATAAGCCATACTAAACCATGCTAAGAGAAAGGAGCTACAATCAGAGAAGGCAACTGAACAGATCAGGTATGTGTGTTCAAACAGGTGGTACTGTCAGGACAATAAGACTTGAAGTAATGATAACGTTAGTCACTGAAGCAGAGAAACTAAGTAGGTAGCTTAACAGATATGGGAGGTGGATGAGACTGGCTTAAGGACCTTGGACTAAAATCTGCACTTGATACCTGACTTTGACATTGACCTCCTGTACCTTCTGGGCAATTAATCTTAACCAGCTGAGTTCCCTCTTCAGTCAGCAAAGTCAGCACTCTGTGGGGAGGTGGAGGAGGGTATGACACACAATTTTCTTTCCACTCCTGATAGAGAAGATTATTTTTTTATAAATTTTTTTAACTATGTGGTTTAAGCTCCCTTACTCCCACAACTCTTCAAGCCAAATACACTGGAGTAATCATATCACTAGGGACAACACTTCTGATCCAAAGCAAAGAAACAGCTCCTTCCCTCACTGCAGTGAACATGGAGCAGGAAGCTCAAAAAGCCCACATCTATCATTTCACACTTCCAAAAGCTCTCCCCAAAGCCACAGGAAATATGGCCATACCAAAAAGATTCTCATGTCTGCTGGGAGGTGTTGAAGGATGCCTATTAACTATCCTATGGAAACCCAGAACTCCACAGGCATTCCAGCCCACTGCCATTTTCCAGTGCACCATCATTAAGAGGCAAGAACACCACCTTCCTCCAGCACGGAAGGAAGGAACATAGTCTCCCCTGAGCTGCTTGAATGTGCAGTTTTCTACTGAACCAAGTCAGAGCAGGCATTTATGACCACTTACACTCCACATTTATTTTACATATGCGAAGCTTTGTGCCTGGAACGAAAGAGTGAGAAAGTGTTGCTTAAACACATGATTTTTTGCTGCACTGGCTTGAAGAAAGGCTGGTAGTCTCATTAAGAATCTGCTGCCTGATTAAGAATTTCTGCTGTGCTCACAGAAACAAATTCAGACTCATTTCTTCAAGGGCCCTGGGAAACAAGTCAGAGCAGTAGGGCTCTACTGCAAGGAGTCCCGTGTGCCAATGCAAACACCCTACTCTCAGTGCAAAAGGGCTGAAGGAAGTGCGGCATTAGTGCTGTGAGAAGTGACAGTAACATCACAGAAGGGGATGAAAAGCCCCTGCATTGACTGTTTTGCTCCCTGACGACCCCATCCACAATTGCACAAGACCCCTACAATTCTTATCACAGGCAAAGATTAGTCTATATTCAGCTGTCTTTCATAGTGATCTAATAGACGGAAAAAGTCATTTGCCTCAATTGGACAGAAATGTTGGTGCATTCCCACAGCAAACCTCAGCTTGGAATCACCAAAATAAACCTACACACTTTATGATTAGAGGTCACATCTGCTGTGGGAAAGACGATGTGAGCAGGAAAAAAATTGGATCCACCCACTCTGTCATGCCCACATCGAAGTGCTGTATCAGAGCACACAGTGAACATGCCCAGATAAATTATCAGCAACGGAAGACTGACAATGCCAATATGTTATTAAACAGTCATCATTTAGCTCAAAGTCAACATCTTGCTGGACTGAAATGGCAGATGAATAGAGCTGCCCTCTATTCTCAGAAGGGTATCTGTCCATATGTATTTGCCTGGAAGACAAGAGGTTTGAGTCAGACTCTTCTTTCTTTCTTTCTCTCCTTCTTTCTTTCCTTCTTTCTTTCTTTTTTCTTTCTTTCTTTCTTTCATTCCTTCTTTCTTTCTTTCTTTTTTTCTTTCTTTCTTTCTTTCCTTCCTTCCTTCCTTCCCTCTCTTTTTCCTTTTTTTAAATGAGGACTCAGAAATTGATGGAATTACCACAGAGCTTCTGATGCCTACCAAGAAACCTCTGGGCCTTGTGTTTGCACAAAATTATTCCCCCAGACACACCCTCTGCCCTTTCTACACACTTACCATAATGGTGTGATGTGGGAACAGGGCACGGACAGACTTCACAAACTCCACAAAGTGTTCTGAATAGCCATTTGCCACATCCAGGCAGATGTATCTGATAAGTGGAATGGCCTCTAGAATACTTGTTAGCTTGTCCAAATCAGCTTTTCCACTACCTGAGCTTGCTGCTACATGCTAGAAAGACAGGGAGAGCAAAATGGAGTAGCAGTTGGTAAAAACCGAGATAAACACATACTTTGTATGTCTTTTTCTGCATAGGCTTGGGAGGATTTATGCTAGAAACTAGTGAAAATCATACAATATAATATGAAACAAATACCTTCCTGGGAATATCAATTTGTTACTTCTATTTTGTTTAAAGGCTCTAAAATAAAGCAAAATTAGCATTTTATCAGCTCTTCATTCACAAGTGGATTCTCATAGGCAAATATAATCACCTGAGACAGATAAAAGCTCAGTCCTACTCACATTAAGACAAATGAGCCCTAATTTGGTATATTTCCAGAAAGGCAGACTGGCAAGACCTGAGGCACTATGAGAGAGTGAGATCTGCATCTTTAAGTTCACCACACACTCCCTTGATCTAGAGCATCACAGAATAGTTGAGTTTGGAAGGGACCTCTGGAGACTGTGTAGTCCAACTGCCTTGCTCAACTAGGGTCAGCTACCATTGAAAACAAGCAGATTGCTTCCTCCTTTGTATTTCTATGAATTCTTTCCAATAGAGAAATAGTTTCCACAGCTGTTGGCCCACAAAACCTCTGCAGAGATCCAAGGTCACAGCGCAAGTCAGTATTTAATCACTAGGAGATCCTACTCCAGTGATTATGAACCACAAATGAGCTAAGTGCCAAAGTGTTCAGACACAGGATACTCCTGGGACCACTTTCTACCCTGTAGTGGCATATAAGCAACCCTGATGAACCTAAGTGATAGGCTGGCTTTCAGACAATCCTGTAATCAATAGTCTTTGTAATATAATTCTAAAATGTGCCAGAAGTAAAGATACAATACAGCTGTGTGTCTTTTCCATACAGAAAAAATTTCAAAACTGAACTGAATTCCAAGGAGGAGGGGAGACAGCCAGGCACACTCTTATACTGCTTCTCCTGGTGTAGGGGCATGCCAGAAGAACATAGAAGAAATCTGCGTACGAAGAAGTTGGAATCTAAGACAATGTTTAAATCTAGTAAATGGTGTTTCTCTGTAATGGCTTAGGCTAGGACTCTGTGAACAACTGAGGCAGCACAGCTAGTAGTAGCACAGAGTGAACTCCAATACAAGGAGGTAAATGAAGGATACATATGCGCCTGCAGACTCTGGATCCACTAGCACACCTGACAGCAAAGACCCTGCCTAGCTCAGGGGTGTGCAGGGGCAACCTCTGTTTGGGTTACTTGAGGCTACTGGCATTTGTGGTCTTGGGCTTCTCCCTCACCAGCACTATCACAGCTCCTAACAGCAACAGAAGCTATTCCCAAGTATTTCCTTCTTTTGTTCAGGGTACATCTCTGCTTCTATTGCAGCCATATATAAACTTTGCTTTTTTGCATCTTAATATAAGCAGTTTCATAATGGACTCACATAGCTATTCATTTTAAACAAGGACAAGCCACTTCCCTTGATGCATTTAAGCACAGCAAATATCTTCATTCCCCAAAACGCACTTGACAACAGTATTCCCGAGAGATCCTAGTGTATGTGAGTTCAGAACAAAGCAATAAACCATAATAATTTACAGTATGAAAATGTACCTCAAGGCATTCTGGGTGATTGGCAGCAAACAGTTTCCATTCTTCCAGAGAATAATGCTTGTGAATTGCAGTGAACATTGCATGCTAGCAAAAATAAGAAAACTGATATTAGTGTCCAAGATAGTCATAATTCCCCCCAGCTGTGGACTAGCAAGTTACCAGAAATTCCCGTTTTAAGTATAGGCTCATCCTACTTGAAAGAAACAGTAACAGTGAATAACAGACCAGGCAACTCCAAATGGCTATTCAAAGGTAACTTGGCATACTGAGCCAACCTTTAAGGATCAGATTTCCGATGGGTTTGATGAAGTTATGGTCAATATTTTGAATGTGCTTAAGCACTGCAAGAGATTAAGGAGAGATTTGAGACCAGAGGCTAATTAACTAGCAACTCCTGACTGCTGCAGCTTTATCCAGTAACCTATGTTTTTAAAACTGTTGTCAGCTAATTGTTTTTTTCAGGTAGGAAGCACAATATACACCTGAAAAACTAAGCTCTAGATGCTCCATCTGAAGCTGAGCTACATCCAAGACAGAAGCTTCTCAATAAGCATCTTCACTGAAACTATCTTATATCTGGTGCCCTGGCTCCGGTAACTGTATTGCTGGAAAAGCACAGCTGCTTCACAGTGAAACTACAATCTCTTGTTCTGGATTTTTAACTCATGTCCCCCTGGTCTCTAACAAACATAGCTAAAAATTAACAAAGGCTGCTCACTGTCACCCAGTGGCTCCCCAATTGTTGCAGAAATAAGAATCAAGACTTACTTTTGCCATAACCACAGCCATTTCAAATGTCCCCACAGTGTCCATGTTTGCCACTATAATGGGAATTCCCGTGTACGTCTGCTTGGAGTTGCGGAAGGTGAAGGTACGCGTGAGGTCAACCTGCAATGAATAGGCACACATTCTTTTTAAGTAATTGATAATAGCCTAGCAAGAGTTTTGCCACTGACTTCAGTTACAGCAGGCTTGCACACTGCTCCTTAATTTTCATCACATTTCCTGTTCTTCCTCCTTTCATTCCACTATTATCTCACTTTATTTACCTTGTTACAACTTCTGCCTTACAACTAGGAAAGAAAATATAAAAGTAAAATAACGTTTTTTGTGTTTAAGAGCATTTTTGCTCAAGAAAGATAATAGAAATTACGTATATTAAAAAATAAAAATTAAAAACCAAACCAAACAAGGCAGAAGTGGTTGTAAAGGAAAGGGCAATGAGGAGTGTGGATTATTTTCCACAGAAGTAACCTTAGCTGCTTGTTTGGCTGCCTGAGAAACCCAAGTTGAAGTCCTAATTCCGCAGAAGTCAGAACTGGAACTCCCTCTGTCTCCAGGGAATAGAGGGCTTCGTGCCAATCTTTGATGTAAATGACAATATAATACTCAAAATCCAGCTCTTACCTTTGGCTATGGTTACCAGTACTCTTGCCATACAATATAAGCAATCATACCCTTGCTTATTAAACCATGATGCTGCTAGTTTCTAAGTTAATTTCTTACAGTTGTGTCAGTCTTCACGTTCAAAGTTATTCTTTCTTCAGCATCCTCAAATGATCATGGTAACATCGGGCATTTTGCTCCTCACATTTATTTGCAAAAGGTAATATCAAATTTAGATCAGTTCCCACTGGTCTACTTAGCATCTTGCAAAAGGGAAAAAAAATCTAGAAATCCACACAACTGTTGAAAGGTTCAGCTCTTCGCTAACAGTGAAAATGAAGGCTCTTTCACAGTTTTCATTACTCCTTACTTCAGCCTTAGTCCAGGAACATTTACAGACCTGAACTGAAATCCATCACCAGAAAGGAAGCAATATAAAAAAATACAGGACTTTGATTATTTATTGACAACATACTTTGGGCACCGTCATATTGCAGGCTACATTCTGACTGATTCATGTGGTGGGGGTTTACTGCTGATTTGTTAAGAGAAAGAACTTGGTGACTCAGTGGTATTTTGTGAAACAGGTTCTCATTTTGTATAAAGGAAGGGTCACTTGGGGGAACAAGCTAAGATAGATCTTAACAAAGACTCATCCTTCTTGTCATTTACTATCAGAGAGGCCTAATTCTCCACCCATAACTAATGACATAATGTTCTTATGGGAATTTCAGCTGCAGATGACATGAGAAAATTGTATGAAGAAGGTAGGTATAAATATGAAAATTTAATGTATTTTATTCACTTTTAATGCAATTTATTAACTAGAACCAGGGGAAAAAGGACAGAGTATCACATACAGACAATGTACCAGAACCATTGCCTTACAGTTTTGCACAGGAAAAATGTCTCTTTCAAATGAACTTAAGAAAGAAGAAGAGAAGAACAGTATGTTTAAGAAGACTGAGGCAAGATGCAAAACTACGCAGGGAACACAAGGTCATTACTCTTTCAGTGATTCTCACCTCTACTTCCCGTAATTTCTCACATATGACTTCCTTTAGCCAGTCAGCCAGGTGGATCTCATGCAATTATCCACACAACTGATAATACTGTAATGGAAGGCATTTATGAGGTATACATTTATGAGGGATAATTGCAGGGCTTCCCCTAATAAGGCTTTTGCTCTGTAAGAAATGGCACACTGGGTTGGACACGTTTATGTGATGCTCTAGTTCTCCAAATGGCCAGTAGAACCAGATGTCTGGGAAAGTAATACAAGAACTAAGCAAGTTTTGAAAGATTCTTTCCCTAGCCTACCTTCCCAGGTCCTAAGAAGCTGATGCTTTGAAGACAAAAGTCTTCTCTGATCCATTCTGGTAAATAGCCACTCATAGACAAAGAATTCACCTTGTAATTTTTTTAACCCTTCACACCTTCAGCCTCTCCAATATCCCATAGCAATAAATTCCAAAGACTAATTATACATTACATGAAAACTACGACCTTTGCCTGATAATTACATTCTGTGCTTCCTGCTTCTTATTTTGTAAGAGAAAAATCAACAGCCACTTCTCAGTTTCACCTTTCCCATTCCAGTCCTCATTTCACAGACTTCTAGCCTATCCTCCAAAGCTGTTTCTTCTCCATACTGAATAGTCCTAGTACACTTAGTTTTCTCCTCATGTGGAAACCAGTCAATACTGCTGATCATCCTGGCTACCATTCTCTGTACCTGTTCTAGCATATTATGCTGTTCTTGTGAAGGGATCACCAGTGGTATGTACTCAAGACGAACATACCAAGTTAGCAAAGCTAAATGGTTTTCCTTAGTTCCTCTAGTAGCACTTCTGACCATCTCTTTGTCTCTTTCCTGAGTGGTAACAGATAATTTATAGCTTATTGTTCTATGCATTATAAGAAAATAACTTCTGACTCTAGGGTTGCTCACCATCACTCAACAATAGTAAGAGTTTCTTTAGAAAGAAAATCATTAAATGGATTTTTTAACTCCTACCTAGACCTTCCACAGATGAAAGTACTAGGACATAGACTGTGACTGTTGTGTTAAAGGTCCCTGGACATATTTGAATTTACAAATTTAAATTAATGTCTGGAGTTCCTACAGGGTGCTTGTCTGGTGAACATAAAAGGGACAGCCTGGAGAGACAAGTCCAGCAAAGGCAAGAATAGCAGGCTATGTGGGCACCAAGACCCCACAGATGGACAATGCTGCTCCCACTCCAATCATTGCTTCAATCAGTTTTGACACCTGAATTCAAGCTTCACATTTTATGATATCTTTTCAAAAAGAGAAAGCAATTGTGGAAAATGAAGACAGTGCAAGGCATCAAAACCAAGTGCCAACATAGCAGACCTACACGAAGAGCTGCAAACATTCCAAAGTGCCTCTCTAAGAAGCTGACTTAATCCCAGTTACTACATAAAAAGCTATCCTTGCGCAAAAGGAGGCATTCACACCAGAGAAGCAGACGCTTGCTGATATAAGCTTCAAAGCAGCAGCTTGCTGGGTAACAGGCTCTGTAGTATGCTGCCTCTGTTCCTTTGCCAGAACTATTTATTTATACTCTTGTTTTGAAGCAGGCTGGGGCTGTCCATTTCAGATCTGGCTCGGACAGACACTGTTTATTCCTGTTGCTACAGCCTCAGTGATGGTGTCCAATTTCTTAACCTTCACTGGTTTCCACTGACCCCCCTCATGACATGCACTTTTTCTCATGTGAAATGTTTTTAACAGTTCATCATAGCCCGTTACACCCGTTACAACCCTGCCATATCAGCTCGTGTTCCTCCTATCATTTTCCCTTCCCAACAGCCCTTCTTTCCACAGCCTGCACTAAGCTAAATATACAAAACGCTGCACTTCAAGGAGCCATGTGTCACTCACTGGAGCACAGCTCCACCTGTTTGCCAGGCCAGCACAGTGTATTTTGAAGAGGGACCATAGGTCCCCAAGCAAACGGCTGGAAAGGGCCTACAGGCCTTCTGAGCAGTAACTGCACACAATGAGGAATTGCTCAGCCTGGACACCGTTCTTTGTAAGTTAAAAATGACTAGCCTGAGATTACCTTTCTACTGAGGGGGCCTCTCCAATCTTACACCTTCATAGGAGCAAAAAATTTTGCCTGGTTGTTGCCCACAAAATCTCTGGCCGTGGCCCTGTAAAAAACACAGCCACCTCGTTTCCCTTCCCAGTCTTGTCTTTCTACCTCACTTGATTTGTCTCAGTCTCTCACAACTTCACTTCCCCTGGAGAAAAGCTTAATCCTCTTTCCATCCCTCAGCACAATGTAATTCCTTTATTAGTCAAACTAAATCCTTTGTTAACCTTGAGGTTATGTGAGGTAAACGAGAAGGCACCTTCAGCCCAGAGGCAGCCATCTTTTCTGTAGAGACAATCCTCACAGGATTTCCTGGGGTCTTTCCTAATCCCTGCTGAGAAGTAACTACTATCTCAGCTAACAGTGGCCCTGGGCCAACAAGGGACACGGAGCCCTGGGCAGCCCGGGCGACAGGCGGATGGCTGGGCTCTGCCGGCACAGGTCACACAGCAGCAGTAGGCAGGTCGCAGGGGCTGACATCAGTGAGGGTGAAACGCACCCCCACCAACCCAGGTTTCCACCGGAACGGGATCCCAGCCCGGGGCACTCTCTGCCATGGGAAGTGCTCCCCAGCATCTTCACCAGCTGTTTTTTTTTGTTTGTTTTGTTTTTTAAATTATTTTATTAGTACTATTTTTTTTAAAAAGAGCATGTCAGTTACTCGGTAACAGCACCGCCCACAACCCCCGAGGCTGAGGGTGAAAATGCCGGCCGGCGCACACGGGTGGCTTTTGCCGGGCCAGGCTGCGGAACCGGACACCTGCTTGCCCCTTGGCAGAGCTGTCGGCTCATCGCTGCCCCTACTGCCGGCAGCCCCCCCCCCCCAAAAAAAAAACGGAGTTCACCCCCCCCACCCCGCTCAGCGCCGCAGAAATTCGCAGAGGCATCCGTTAGGAGAAAACATTTTCCCTCCCTACCCCCCTTTTATTTTTGCTGAGGAGCGGGGGAGGACGGCGGGGCATCAGCTTGCAGCGCCCTCCACCCCCTGCTCCGCCGGGGTCGGGGCTCGTCTCGCCAAGGGAGGGGGACACGCCGCAGGCTCCCTAACCCCGGCCCCCTTCTCCCAAAAGCAGCGGCATCTCCCCCCCGCCCCGCCACGCAAAGGGCGTTTCGGTCGGGGAGGGCATTGCTACGTTAGACTGGGGAATAAAAATAAAGCAAGGAGGGAGGCAGGGTTAGGGAAGTTAGGCGCTGAGAGTAGAGAAAAAGCATGCTGGGTTCCAATGCCCCCACCTCTGATCTGCTTTTGAGGCTGCTTCTTTTAGGTCTGAGCAGGACATCTTTAAAGTCCAGTTTGAGGTCTGCGTCTACCCGGGGCATCTTGCTGGGGCGACGGGGTTCGGGGGCCCGGGCTCTCCTGGCGGCGGCGGCGACAGTGGCGGCCCCGCTGCGCTCTCTCCGCTCCGCTGCACCGCGCCGCCTGCAGAGCCGCGCCGGCCAAAGCCTGCGGGCTGCGCACGGAGCTTATTTATAGGGCGCGGGGCGGCCCGGGCCCCATCACTTTATTAGGAGAGGGTTGTTTTTAGCCGTGCAGTTAGCCGCCCTCTGCCCTTTCTCCCGCCGTAGCCACCCCCGTTTCTGCGCCAGGCTGGACACTCTGTGTGTGGCGGGAGAGCGGTGGGAAACAGGGACGCTGCGGCCTCCCGCAGCTGCCCGCGCCGGGCACGGCAACGGCACCGCCGGCGGCGCAGCGGCCTAAGGTCAAAGCAAGGGCAGAGGAAATGGCGCCTCCATGTGACCGAGCGAGCGGCTGCCGAGCCCGGCGCCGCTGCAGCGTGAGAGAGCTCGCCGCTGCCGGGCGGCCGCTGAGATGCTGAGCTGACAGCTTGCACGGCCCCCCCCGCCCTTCCACTGCCCCGGGTGGCGGTTGCGGACCAACGGCCGCCCGGCGCTGGCGATGCACAAGTGTGATGAGGAGCGGCTGAGGGAACTGGGGCTGTTTATCCTGGAGAAAAGGAGGCTGAGGGGAGACCTGATCGCTGTCTACAACTACTTGAAAGGAGGCTGTAGCATGGAGGGTGTTGGTTTCTTATCCCAAGTAACAAGTGATAGGACAAGAGGAAATGTCCTCAGGTTGTGCCAGGGGAGGTTTAGATTGGTTTAGATTGGATATTGGCAAACATTTCTGCACAGAAAGGGTTGTCAGGCATTGGAACAGGCTGCCCAGGGAAGGGGTGGAGTCACCATCCCTGGAGGTGTTTAAAAGACGCATAGGCGAGGTTCTTAGGGACATGGTTTAGTGCTAGGGTTAGGTTATGGTTGGACTTAATCATCTTAGGTGCCTCTTCTAGCCAAGATGATTCCATGATTGTGTGCTCCCCAACGTTTTTCAAGTGGATGCGGCATGGCCCAAAACATCATGCTTCCTTCCTTATAAAAAGCCTTTGGTATCGCTGGGCTCTGGTGGAAATGTGACTTTCTGGGGTGCTCAGCTCTGAGCCCATACTTGGCCTCCTCCCTGCCCATCATTCCACAGTAAAACTGAGTGTTGTCAGCCTCCTGGGACCCTCTGAGCTGGTTCCCCATCTGAATGCAGACCAAAGGGCTGGTGTGTGTTTTCAGCATTAGAAATGGTCAAAAATGTGCAGCTGGTTGGTCACAGGAGAGCAATCACAGTACCAGCCACCTGGAGCTGCTGTGCATAATAATTTCCTATTTTAGTATATGTAGAGAAGCAACAGGGAGCTTCTCTTTTTTTGCCCTCCATAGCAAAGACAAGCCTGATTTGTGACTTCATATGATACGTTTTCAATGGCTAGCCACTGTTCAACACACAGTTGCAAACCTCGCGTAACAACAGAATTATGCATGCTGGGTCCATCTGCATCCGCTGGCATAGTGATCAGTACAGGGCTATCACATATCATATGAGTTGACTTTCACAGGAGATTTGAGCCTTAAAGTCTGTTTAATTATGAAGTCAGTGGGTTGTAAGATTTGGACTTCTTTGGAAGACAGATGAGCTAAGCCTTGTCAGTGACTGGAAGCTGAAGCACTGGAGGATCATGGCTGGCTTCCCTTCCTCAAACACATTGCAGGATGAGGTAGTGCTCTCTTTTTTATCTGAAAGTTGCACACATCTGGCCAACACCCTGCCTCCAGCAGAGCTCATAGACACCTCTTTGCCCAAGTGTCCCAGATAATTCAGTATGACTGAGTGTGAGGCCCAGTTTTTACACAGCAGGCAGGGCATTTGAGTGCTTGCAGTTTTGAATGTCCAGGTTGGGAGGCCTTGAGTCTGGTTTCCAGGAAGTCTTGAGGCTTTAGAACTACAGATGATGTTCCAGGAGATCCTTGCCACTATGGGTATTTCCCACAGAAATATTCAGGTGAAACAGGACCCTTCGTAATGAGTCTCATATGCGTAACAGAAGCAATTCACTTGTCGGTTTCTCTACTTGATTCAACAATGTAACAGAACTATTAAAATTTATTCTTCAGACAGATAGCCACATCTCCCACCGTTTACTGTTCAGTATTAATTAACATTTTGCTCAGAAGCAGAAAGTACTGATGAGAATGGGTCCTGTGAAAGTGGCATGCCTATAGAAGAGGACTGAGAATGAAGCAAAAACAAATGCCCTCTGTCTGTGCCTGGCACGATGTCTTCTCTTTGCCCTCGTGGCAGGCATGTGATGCTGAGAAGAAAGGAAGAAGCTACTGCACTGCACTTTGAATTCAAAAGGTCAGCACTGTCATGGGGAGTAGGAGATAGAGGCTAGCGCTGATACTTGTGAGCCCCAGAACATGCATGCCTGATGCTGTGTTTCCCATTTCCACTATTTTAATTTTAGTTTCCACTCACAGAGCTCACCATGCTATTTTTCTGTGAATTACAGTGTCTGCTAATATGCAATATTTTCCCCATGTACATGTACCAACAGACTAGTCCAGTCTCTCAGATCAGCTCTGGTAATCTTGAAAATTTACAAAATCCTCTAGTTTCTTACTTCAAAATCTGTTTTCTGTAATTGAAGTTATGGTTTCTTGCTGAGCCACCTCTGTCTTTTTTAGTGTCCATTCTGAAGTACCGGCACCAGAAGAATGCCAGAAATGAAGATCACCTCATTATGTATCTTTGCTATTCCCCTTTACAGCTGCAGTGATGCCATATTATCCTTTTGTGTTATGGAAGAAAGGGTTGTTCAGCCAGGCTCTATGCCTGGTATTTATCCTGTAAGTGCAATCACTAATTTTTCTGAAATTAGCATATGTAAATTATTTCAGTTACTTTCCTTCAGAACTGTTCTTTTCTCTGTTTCATTGTTTTATATGTGTACTTAACAGCAGATAGAACTATGCACTCAGAAGAGAACTTATCAGCCAGTGTAGCTGAAAAGACCAATGCCAGTGTAACTTCTTAGGACTTCTGACATTTTTCTGAACTTGGTGTTTCTGACAAGAGGGAGAAGTGATCATAATAATGCAAATAGTTACTACCATGTCTCAAGAAGCAATATCTATCAGCCTATGATTATCTAAGAGATATTGTTGTCCTTGTGGTTTTTATTCTGTTACTGTAATAGTATATGCTCTTGTATTTAATAATAGAAATTAGGTCGCATATGGGACCTGGTAACAAAGGACATGGAAGAGGCTGAGGTGCTCATTGACTTCTTCACTTTGGTCTTCCCTGTTGAGATTTGCCTCAGGAATCCCAAGCCTCTGAGACCCATGGGGGCATGGGGAGCTTGTTTCTGAGGACCAGAAAAAGCAAATGTCAGTCCTGTCTTTGAGAAGAGCAAGAAGGAGGAAGGATCTAGGCAACTACAGGCCAGTCAGCCTCACTTTAATGTCTGGGAAGATGATGGGGCAAATAATCCCCGAAACCAGTTCCAAATGCATGAAGGACAAGAAGGTGATTGAAGGTAGTTGGCATGAATTTACGAAGACAAAATCGTGCTCCGCTAACCTGATTACCTTCCACAATGAAATGACTGGTTTGGTGGATGAGGGGAGAGCAATGGAAGTTGTTTATTTTTACTTTGGCAAGGCTTTTGACAGAGTCCCAATAACATCTTCGTAGAAAACTGATGAAGTGCAGACTAGCTAAAAGGACAATGAAGCAGATTGAAAACTGGCTGAACTTCTAGGATCAAAGGGTTGTGATCAGTGACAAGAAGTCCAGCGGGAGGTCAGCCATTTGTGGTGTAGCAGGTTAATTGTAAATGGCATTAAAAACATACCTTTTTATCCATGCTCAGTTTTCTTCTAATTTAAAGAAGAACACTTTCCTCACTAACTCCTTGGTACTGATAAAGGTGTTCAGTGATAATCTTAAAGTATGAGCACTTCTGAGCACCAGAAACACCTCTAGGGTGAATGTATAATGAGGTTGTCATTATTTTTCAACAGAAGCCAGTAATGAGATGGTCACAGCAGATGCACAGCTGACAAAACTGAAGGCACATGCTGACTGCCTTACTGTGGTTCCTAGGAAAATACTATGGCCTCATATAGCTCCATACAGACAGCCTGTAACATAATTAGCACGCGTGTTTGAGGAGTGTGGTGAGCAGTAGTGAAAGCATTGCTCAGCTGGCAAGTGCTCCTGCAAACTGTGTGTCACAACTTCCCAGCAAAATCCCTTAACTTGAAAGAACAACATGCTGCAGGACATGTGTGACGAAGATCTTTCACTGTTGAGCAGAAGTAGTACATTTGGGGAAAGAGCCTTATTTTCCTTATGAGAAATTTAAATCACTTTCATTATTCTGTTTAAGGTTGGGTCTTGTCTATACTGAATAGCATTTCCCAGTAGATGGATCAAGAGACCTAACTCAGCAAACCCTGCAAATGCAGGCAGAAGATTTCTTTTGGTTGTGGAGATAATGGGGTTTCTCTGAACTATCACTAATATTATGGCATCTACACTAGGGCTTTTGCTGGCCTTGGCAAATACCAGAAATGGGAGGAGTGGGGCTAACACCCCTGACTTACACAGCTGTGCCGAGCAGACTTCAGCCACGTGCATGAAAATCACTTGTTATGAGGTGAAGAAACTCATATGCTGTATTTTCATGAAATTCAAAGGTCTTAGGGTAAACAACTAATCACAAGCTGAATCCCAGGCCCACACTGAATTCAGTAGTACAACCTCTCATTGAAGGTACAATTTACTTAGGAGTGACAGTATCCATTCCCATTTGATTTCAGCAGGTTTCAAGCGCTATAATAATTAGAATCAATCACAGCAATTAATAATTAATGGACTCTGACCTTCCTTGCCTTATGAAACATGTTTAGAGCCTGTTTGTGCTGATGAATAAAATGGACCAGGCCCAAACTCTGTCCTTGCAAAGCAAGGGACAGAGTGTTACTCACACGTAGCATCCATTTAGATGCCATATGTGAGCTTAGAGGGGTTTCACTCATGCTGCATATTGGAAACAGTCTGGTGCCGTTCCCTGAACTGCGCTCAGACTACATGGTGGAATGCTAGCTCACCAGGTTGTCCAAAGGAGTGTGATACTAATTAAAGAGTACGGACCGTTGCATGGTAGAGCATGTGGCCATGCACTAGTCCAGTTCAGTTTACTACAGGGCTTCACTGTTACGAAAAAGATCTGTAGGTTTTATTTAAATGGGACAAAAGCTGTTGTATATATCCACTGTGGACTGATATTTCTGTAAATTATATCCGAGTCTGTAAAAGAAAGTGACATTCTTTCAGTGGAAATTGTAAACCATCTCACATGATGTAACAGGGTTTCTGGTGCTGCTACAGAGCTTTGTTTACAGAGCCAGCCTCTCCTCAGTGGTGCCCACTGGCAAGACGAGAGGCAATGCGTGTGAACTGAAACACATTAAATTCCACCTGAATGTAAGAAAACACTTTTTTTTTTTCCTGTGAGGGCGGTGGAACACTGACACAGGTTGGCCAAAGAGATTGTAGAGTCTCTGCCCTTGGAGATGTTCAAAACCCAACTGGACATGGTCCTGGGCAACCTGCCTTGGCTGAGCAGGAGTTGGACTGCATGATCTTGAGAGGTCCCTACAAGCCTCAACCACTCTGTGATTCAGTGGTTCTGTACATTACATTGTCGCTACATAGTATCTTCCTTTGAAAGATCTCAGAGGGCTTTAAAAATTACGGTAATAGTTTATTTGATGGTCATAAGCATTGTTAAAGCTCATTTATGTAAGTGAAAGGCATGAAAAGACAAATTCAGGGATGAAGCAAAATCCTATCCAAGTTACACATCAGAACTCTAATTATGATCTCACACTGGCTTTATTGCCATAAAATTCTACTGACTTGAGTGGAGCTGTCCCTACTTAATACCACTGTAGAGGGAAATAGACTGTGGAGTAAACTAATCAGAGACAAGTGGCAAAGTGCCATAGCCTGCATTGATTTGGCATTTATAGCAAATTGACTTCAGGCAGCAAATACAGTGGACTCACTGCCATTAGCATAATTAGGATTTGTTACCACCAAAACATGGTGAAATTTGGCCTTGAGTTGTAAACCCCCATGGCCAAAGTCATACAGAGGGTCATTTTTAGGGTTGGTACTGAAACCAAAAAGGAGTTCTCAACTACCATCTCAGGGTGTGTTCAGCATGGCAGAACCTCACGTCATACTCTATGTTCAAGCTTCTCCTCTGCTCCCATGAGGTTTTCTCTGTGTGTTGTATACACGTTGCCTGCAGGCCCACAAAGTCACTTCATTAGCTTCTTCCTAGCCTCACCCTATGTGGTTATCCACAACACCACAAAGCCCAGTAGGGGAGGGGGCTCTCTGACTATTGACCCTATATATTCTTTTTCCCTGCATCTCTAAAGAAGTTCCTTGATGTGGCTATCGTGGCTTCTTGGACTTCTTTTGGGAGGGGTGGGCATTTCTAGGGCCTCTCATATTCCTCCTTCTGAATCTTGCTTTGGCCCTGGAGCCTCATGCACACCCATGTTCTTGCATCCATTGTCCGCTAAAATCATTAGACAGCCTGACTACTTGGCCTCCTCATCTCAGATTGAGGGGTAGAAGACTTTTGTCTTGATGGGGCATAAACTGATTTACCAGGATTGTCCAAAAGTTACTAGACCAAACAGCAATGTAAGTGATAAATAAGGATTTATATTTCCAGATAAAGAAATAAATGCAATAGTGCATCATTGCAGAAGTATTTGGGCCAAGAAGGACTCCGCAAAAATGAACTTCTGGAGTTGCCTGCGTACCAGCTGATGATTTTTTGTCAGCAAATCACTGAATAACATGACAGTGCATGAGAATTTCACCACGTGACAAACCAGACTCTACCAGGTCAGACCATGCCCCCTTCTCCCCACAGTGTTTGCATTCCAACTTGGATGCAAGCTTGCACGTGAATTTGATCCATCATTTCTAGCCTGGAAACTCCCAAGAATCAATTGTCAGTTCAACCTTCGCATGCAAAGACAGGATAATACTGGGTTCAAGAAGCAATTTTGCACAAATGTTTTTCTTGCCAACAGTTGATTTTCAGTATGCAGTAGAGAAGTCACAGCACTGCTGGGGCGGTGCAAATACTAATATTGCTATTTGACTCTTTATTTTTTAGTTTATTGTAGTTTTTTTTTCAATGTACCTGTATCAACATGCTGTTTCCTTCATGTTAACATATTTCTTGTGGAATTACTGAGTTGTGGGTTTATCCCTGAGTTTGTGTTGCTAAGGATTAAAGCGGATAACATGGGGGAAAAAAAAAATAAAGCAGTTCTCCTGTACTTAACACCATTGATTTGGTCAGTGCCTCGGGCATAAGACAGTCTAAAGTCCTGAAAGTCCATTTCTTGCTTATGGAGAAGAGTCAGGACGTTGCCCCTTTTAACCCTGGTAATTGTTTCTTTTGGTGTGGTGCCCAAAGCCTGTGTGAATAAGCACTCTGGCATTGCTATATGAAAGAAATGAAAAGCACTTTTTTTTTTTTTTTTTTTTAATTATGTAACCAAATAGCATTTTCTTTATTTTCTGGGCTTCTCTTGACATTTTTGTGTTGGGTGGAAATCTTGCTACAAATTTTAAACTGCAAAAATGTTTCTAAACTATGAACATCTGGTAATGACTAGCTTTCAAACCCAATTTAATCTTTATTTAAAGAAAAACCTAGTAACTTTGCTGCCCAACTGCACCATCTACAGGCAAAAAAACCCCATGTTGTTGATATTACAAAATGTTAGAACTGTATTAAGCACTTTCTTTAATCGTTGCAGTTAATAAATAAAAGTAGAATTTTCCAGTTTTAATCTTAATAAGTATGAGGGGTTTATGTCTTTTGTGTTTAAAATTACATTTCCCACAACTTTAAATACCTTGTACGCTTTGGCCAAGGAGTTTTGCTTCTGCAAAACTTGTGTTAATTTGCATCTTATCATAGAAATAGAGAACAAGATTGGCTTGGTCCTTAACTGCATCTTAGGAGTTTAATGGGATGTAGATAAAAGCTGCTGCATTTATCAGCTGTCACACGCTTTTTCATAAAGACACCTACATAGGGATTATGATTAACATCAACTCAGTTGTCACCAATATGCCTTTTTTACCCGTAATTCCTCACTGCCTAAAGTTATTCTTAAAATGACCTAGAAAATTCTGCTTCTCCCACAGCAAATAAAACCTTGCTAAATATCCTCATATATCATTACGATAAAATGGGAAGGGAAAATTTTATGCCCCAGCTTGTAAAATATGCACTAATTTTGCAAGGCTGTTCAAAACCTGAAGATTATTAGCATGTGAGGCCACAGTAGCTGCACATTTGTAGCTATTGGCTTGTGTCTAACACGCAGTTTCGGTGTCCATGGTATTTCAGTAATCAAATAGGACATATATGACATGAAACTGATGTAATTAATTGCCCTCCTCTTTTTCAGGAAGAAAGCAGATCCTCTTTACGTTTTCTCCCCTTCCTGTGAACACATATATTTTTAAAAATATATATCCAGGGATAAGCTAAAGTGAAATGCAATCTGTCAGGAAAGTTCGAACGCATTTAAGTGATTTTGTTCTGGGAGGAGAACAAGACCACTTCTTTACTTCAATTTTAGGCTTGTATGTAGTGCCTTTGCTGGGAAACTCTGTGGAGCAAGAACATTATTTGTCGCAATGTGTGTTGAGCACCCAGAGTCAGTCAGGCATGGATCCTGATTACAGTCTTTTTGCATTAGTATAATGAAGACTTCTGAAAATATTGCATATTTTTGGTCTGTTATTCCACATCCTTGCCTAACAAATTATTATTTTGCATTTTGATTTGCACCTACCCATCTCTCCCCTTTTCCTGAGCTGCTGTGCAGCAGTGCCAGTTTCTGACGTTAAAAGAGTTGGCATGTTTCACCCCTGCTGTCCATATTTCAGCAAAGGCAAAAGTCACTTCCATTCATGGCTTGCAGAGTGCTTTTGGATCCTTCAGGATGAAAGGTGTGATATAAATATAAGATACCATTCATTCCCTTTTTTCCACAGCACACACAGTGCTAATAGGTTTTGCTTTCATCTTGAGCTCCCCTGACTAAATTGTCAAACATCTCAGTAATACTTGAATGTTTGCTTCGGGCACAGTCATAATCACTGTTCTGTGAGCTCGGTCCCTACAAAAGGATGGCTATTCTCCAGGCACACAATTGTCTCTCCTACTACCAAATGCCTCTTTATTCTTACCATCATCAATAGCTTCTCTTAAAATTTCCCTGGAGTTTCCTTGCTTTGGTCTAATTCTCTGGATTTGATTCAGGTCCCATTTCCCATTTGCCATGTCCGTTCACCTGCAGTACAGCCTGTGCTGATCCTGTATCCCGAGCAGAAAGGACCAGCATAAGGGTATTTCTTTGGAATTCTGAGACTTGTGTCTGCTTTTCTTCCTTCCACTGTGTTTAGATGGCAACGGCGCTTCCTCTTCAGGCAGAGTTCTGTGAGGAAAGCAATAATCAGCTTCTCCCAGCTATCTAAGCTACTACCCCCATTCTCTTCCCAGAAAGAAAGAGGAAAAACACAATTGCTTTTCTGAGCCCTTCTGCCCAGCTCTGTGGGAAAGGAAATAATTAGCCTCATTAAGCTACAAGGCCAGCAGCCCCTTGCTTTCCCTGCAATCCCCTTACTTGGCCCCACTGTGTTGGAGCTGCAACGAGTCCCACAGCAAATAGGGCTGAGCAGGCGACTGACTCTGGGCTGTAGCCACATCGCCACTCACTGTGCTTTTTCATGTGCTGCCATGGTCCCCACCCAAGGCAGCACAACTGGCCCTTACAGAGCTCTGATGGGAAATGCAGAACATGATGGGGCATTTCCTCGCACTCCCCCTTTTTCAATTCTCATTATTTTAGCTCAATTATTTTTGACTCCGTGTTTGTGGACCATCTTGCATTCAACTGCAGGCTACTTCTTTTCATCCTGACATACCGCTGTCAGGTGGTAATATATTGTTCACCAGAGCGAGAACTTGTCAAGAAAATCGATGAGCTGCAGTGTCGCTTTGGAGCCAGGCAAACAAGTCTTTTGGAATTTGTTAAATGAGATGTGTGGGGCTACACTGTCATGTGGAGGAAAAGACAGGAATAAATAAATGGCTATAAACATTCTGATCTTTGAAATTGATCTACTCGAATTACTGTGTCTGGTGCCCAACTTGGCAAAAAGACATCTTTCTTTACTCCCGATTACTTTCCTAAGCCTACATTTGGGCCATGGTAGAGAAGTCTGGTATAGTCCGTGGCATAGAATCTAGCTTCCCCTCATGCAAGTGTAAACTGGGACTACTTCTGTAGGAGCCAAAGATGGTGTCATCACATAAAACTCGTATGTGTATGATCAAAAGGAGTTATTGTTTTCCTTTTGCCACAGCCCAGAACAGATCTCGGAAATGCAGAACCATTTTCATATTTAAAAAACACTTGATATTTAATCAGAACAGAAGTGTGGCATGCAAAGAACATGGGCATAAATCTGAGCTGAGCTGTGGGAGACATTAATCGTGAATTATGCTGATAAAGAACAGCTGTATTATTACATCAGAAACCATGGAAACAAATAATTAATTTGCTTTCATTAATTTCCCAATTCTTTCCTGGCAAAAAGTCCAGAAATGCTTAGACTACAGATCTAATTGCCATGACAAGAGTGTATGCATTGAGAGATCGTATCAATTACTGGGCCATCAGATGTCATTATGCTGCTGCAGTGTTAAGACACCACCCCCCACACACACTCTCTGTCTCTTTTTTTCATTGGTTACTAACAGGGAGTCTGAGGCAAAGAATGTGATAAAATGTTGATGGTAATTTTCTTATGTAATAGAAAGGAGTCTGAGTCCATTTCGGAATCTCAGCTGAGCAGGGTTGCACACAGCTCTGAAGTGGAAGGGAGGAACGGCATACAATGTTAATTCTTTCTTGAATGACAACACTATGGAGGCCACAGCTTCTTTGTCATCCTGGTCATCCTAGATTATGAAAAAAAAAGGGTAATACCTAGGTTTAAATTCACTGGCTCACGTTAAACAGCTGATCCAAAGGACTTGGAAGCTGAATTGGGTGTCAGAGGAGAAGTGTAATGGAGGGATGATGGGTTGTGTACCAAACATTTTTGAAGGGAGGATGCAGATTCCACTTGCCATGCTGGTGAGGAGCACCATGCCCCTGATACCATGGGCAGTGCAAGCCAGGGGGCAGGGAAAATGCTGTGGCACACTCAAAGCTCAGCTGCCCCTGGCTCCCAATGGGCCATCTCATGCAACAGCCCCTTCCAGGAGGGCGCTTGTCACTAACTTCTCTGCTCAACGGTAGTTCATAATAGCATCGCAGGATATGATGGAATGTGTGGTGGTGGACTTGGCTGGAGGGAAAATGCATCCAAAACCTTGTCCAGCTTGTCCATGTGACAGGTGGAGCTTTCTTCCCTTATATGCCTCTGATGCTGGAGCATGATGTGGGTTTAAATTTGTGTTCTAGAGGACAATAGGGACTTAGACATACACAGAGTATATACATATGAAAACTATACATCACAAACACTCCTACTGCAGCAAGCCTACAAACTGAGGAAATTATTAGTAACCGGTAGATATTCAAAGGACAGAGTGGAACTCCAGTTCCTGGGAAATTCAGGCTGAACCTCTTCTTCTGGAGGATGTAGTTCTTATGCTTATAAATGTTCTAGTGCCTTTGAATGAGGCAAATTTTATTTCAGTAGCAGGCAGATCAGAAATCTTGGCATTGTTTTTTGTCATGAAACATTCTCGACAGGTATATATGGCTGCTACTTGAAAATTCCTACTGCATTGTTGAAACATTTCCAGGCATCACTTAATCAGGTGAAGGAGATCTTACATCACTCCTTGTTCTCACTCAGGTTTGCCAATTATAGCTTGTCTAGAATTTTGTCTCCTCTTACTCACAAACGTGTCTTCAATTCTTGCTAAGTTCTGCAGCTAGGCTGAGTGATCAGAACCAACATTTCTGAATGTGCAGTATGTGCTCTCTCCCTGTGCACCATGATGGCCACACTGATGACCACCATCAGCCCACCAGCCTGGCTGGATATCGGTCTGGTGTTTTATTTAGCATGGGCCAGGAGGGCTTAAGAGGTAGGGAGTGCATAGCTGCATGTCATTTCTTCATTACATGGCACAGGCTACACATCATGTACCAGGTAGTGCTGGGAGGAGTGCCAGCTATTTAGCTTCCCTACAAAATCTGTGCCTATGGAATGACATGGGGAAGCTATTTACGTACAGTTTATAAATTCAGTTTTATACCGGGGGCTCTTTATGCGTAACCACTGGTTGAACTGGACTCTGTTTTGGATATCTGCTTCTGTTTTTCTCCCATGTTACACTGGAATCTCAGATGCTGGAGAGACACCAGACTGCCCTAACAGGGAAGCTACTTGAGGTGTTTTCTTTCAGGCCAACAAGCTGGCTTCTTCCTCAGGACAGGTTTATCAGAGAGTGCTTATCGAGCACAAAAATCATCTTGTAGAAGTCCTCATACTTAATAGAGTAGGTGCTGTTCTATTTGGGTCACGCAGTTCTACAGCCTCAGAGCTGTTATTAGAGCTGACTCTGATGAGAAAGACCAGTGGAGATCTGACATGCTGCTTGTTTTCTAGCTATATCATCTTTTGTGCTCTGTCTCTTAAGGGAAATGCAGCAGTGCTGAAAATTCTGCATGAAGTCTCTTCTTGGTTGAGGGAGTGTGTGCCACATTTGCGACACACTACACTAGTGCATGTTTATGAAGAGGTGACATTCAGGAGAAGTGAGAACTTGAGAGAGACATTGCTGCTTCTAGTGCCTAAGCATCTGGATGAGAACATCAAAGAGAAGGCTAAGACATTTAAAAGCCATCTGAACTTGGTCCAGGGCAACCTGCTTTGTTGCGAGCGGGTTGGACCAGATGACTTCCAGAAGTCCTTTCCAACCTTAGTCATTCTGTTGTTCTGTGATGTACACATGCATATGGACTACATACCTTATCATGCAAGACCTGGAAAATATCTTCATTGTTAAAGACCTGTGGACCTAAAAGCATGCAGGAATGAACATCTGAGCCTTTCACAGCGATTTAGTAAGCACACAGTAGGGAAAGCTACCAAGAGCTGACATGACAGTCTCTTACATAATGCAGAGGCATCAAATGGGCAATGATTGACATCCACTTGTCCACTTCTGGGACAGCACAGCTTCTAACAAGTCAGTGATGCCACAGCTGTAGCTTCAAGTGTTTTGGCAGGTGGGCATTGTTGCTGGTGACATTGAGCTTGTAAGATTTGTTGGTAAAGAGCAGGCCTACATGCAGCATGGCCACAACAAGTCCAGTCCTTACTTGGCCACGCCTTTGTGTCAGTCTGTGTTTCACAGGCTCAGATTTCACATTTGGCTACAAAATTCATCCAACTGGTGTAACTTACCCCCAGCTTTTTTCCTCCTCTCCTTCTTCCTCCATGCTTCCCCAGACCCTTTCATTGAAAAAGTCCCTCTGCCTGTGCCTCTGTGTGATGACTGCATTCAAAGTGCTGCTCAACTTGAAAGATAATCCAGTAAAAGAACTTTTATTTATCCCTTGATCTTCTTTCATGTGTGCCGACATGAATGGCTGGGCCAAAGCTTCAGTATGAAAGACACAAGCACTGGAGCAAGTGAAGGCATAAGTGCATTTGAGAAACACACATTGCAGCATCTCTACAAACTATGGGTGTGCTAGAAGGATTGCAGAAGGGTTCAGAAGTGGTTGCAAATATTAGATGAGTTTGGTGGTATTAGACAGGTTGGGAAGTAGGGCATCAGTGAGTGGGAAGGACTTACTGGTTGTCAGAGTACAGTACACTGTGTTTTCCTCAGCCAGGAAACTGCAAATTGCTCTTAGTCTTTAGCAAAAGCTCAGTCTCCTCTGAGTTGTAGGAGACTGAGCATCACCTCTTCAGTCAGGAGCAACTGAGCCATTGCCATCCTGGGGGATTCACAAGCTGGAAGGGGGAAAAGCCACTTTCAAACCATTCAAGAAATGCCCTCTGTGTGTCAGTCTCCCCACTCCTTTCATCAGTGCCTTGTACTGGGATGCAAAGGGAATGAGCCCTTGCAGCAAATCTCCCTGCGGCTCTGGCTCTCTGCCCACTGCCAGCAGCCCACAGACCCCTGCTCATGGGCACAGAGCTCATGTGGCTCGGAGGGGTTGGAGCCAGACACCCACCTCACACCACAGGCTGGGCAGGCCGGGAGCCAGTCCCTGCATTTGGCTTTGTGTTGGTGCCAGCACTTCAATGTATGGAGAGATTCCCACTGGGAAATGCAGATGCCACATCTTCCAGAGTCTCTTTTGGTCCTTTTTAAGTTGGTCATGTGTTGTTGTTGTTGTTGTTTTCCTGGTTAAGATAACCTGTTAACAACATAGTAGGAAGCTATTCCCCATATCTCTCCACCACTTCATTACACCCTTTGGATGCTGTGACGTGACTTATTGCTTGTGACAAAGGATACCTGCAGAGGGCAGCTTTACTCTTGCATCGTAGGTCTCCGCTTCTTGCTTTGTGTCCCCATCAGCGCTGCTCAGAGCACTGCGGAGTTCTGTCTTTCCCGCAAGAGAAAATATCAATTTACATCATATAATTTTTCTCTGTTTCTTTTTGTCTAGACTGCCTGTGACCCAATCTACTATAATCTCTTTGGCTGAACAACATAAAGTTCATTTTTGAGGCATGTGATTACAAGGTTCTAGAGGACACTAATTAGGAAGAATATCTGGGGAGAGAATAGGGATTAGGAAGTATCTGTCAGTCAGATGCCTGTCAGCCAGCAGAATAATAATAATTAATCATAATTAACAATACGTTTTGTGTCAGCAGTGCATCTTATCTGAGGACTCTACAAGCATTTTGTATTTAATCTGCACTGCTCCTTCTGAGGGGAATAGACATGATAAAATATTTAGAACAAAATTTGCAAATGGCATTTCGGAAATGAGACCCCTAAGGCAGTTGTATGCAAGCACCAAAAGAAAGTGGCTGGTTTCCAGACGTGCTGAGCATCTGCAAAGCCCAGAGTTTGTGTGCCAGTATTAACCGAGATGTCTTTTAGCACAGACAACGTGTGTGCCGCCTGTTTCTTAGTAAAGGACAACAACTTTTCAAGTGATATACAGGCTGTGCTGGGAAATGCAAGTCTGACCCTCTGGACATGACTGGATTTACCTCTCATCTGTGCCATTTGCATGCAAGCATGCATTCCGCAAGGGAAGAGCCTGATCACACATACAGGACCAAGTTCTTATGTGTGAGCTGGACACAGGTTGAGGGATATGCAAGGCCAAGCATGCCACAGGTCAGTTCACCTGCAGATATTCCAGTTACAGTTTTTCTTAACCATGGCAGGAATGCTTTGAATACAGCTGGAACACTGCCAGCAATGATGGAAAGTGTGCTGTTTACAGGACTCGGTGTACCTACTCCTGCTAAATCAGCTCTCAAATCATTGTACAGACACTGTCCAAAGCACTAAGAAATGCTCTAGTGAACAAGATAGCAGGTTGCTTTATAAGTCGAACTTCTGTGTCACAAACAAAACAATAGTGTTGAGAAAAAACTTCCCGTAGTTTTGTGAAATATCTTTTCTAGCTACACTTTTTTCAGTGTTTCCCCCTCGCCTCCCGCTTCCCCCAATAGGATCTCAGGATGTGTAATGCTATTTTTAGTAGCACCAGAAAAAACCCAAATAATTTTAAAAATCCAGAGTTTGAGCTCACATGTACAATGCCTTACTGCCACATTTCCCACACACAGATTATTTCTGTCATTTTTGTACTCAACAACCCTGAAAACAGAAGTGTTACACCCTTAAAGCTCAGCTCCCTCCATCTCTCCAGGCTCACTGGAGACATACATGCCATTTCAGATGAAAAGTGTTTGTTTTGTCCAACTAATAGCAGGGTTAGTCACTTAATTGGATGCTACTCCACCTCTTGCAGACCTCGCAATTTTTTTGCTAACACAAGTTAACTGAATAAAGGCAAATAAAACTGTGCCACAAATGACTCTCCACAACCCCAGGGTGAATAGCCCTTCTTGGCCTGTGTTCAGCCTTTTTTGTTCTTCTTCTACCACCATCACAACAAAGAACTGGTATACTCCGTAGGGAGGGAAGCCTAAACTCTGCCACGTGATCTCCTAGGTCCGTAGCACAATGGTAGAAATCCTCCAAGTTCTGTAACAAATGCAGATTAGTTAGAAAATCCCTCTTTAGAATTGATTTAAGTATGGAGAGAAAAAATACATCCAGTGTTGCAGCTTTAGTGCTACTTATGTGAGATCAAAAATTCTTTTCTCTTTTTTTTTTTGCTAGTTCTCATATTTTCCATTTCTGCTATACTACAGTGCTTTTGAACCAGAATAACACAAACCCCTAGAAAATGATGGATATAGGATGAAAGGTTAGGAGTTCCGGCAGTGAAACAAGCAGCAGATTATAGATTCGTAATGTCCTTTTTGAGTCTCAGAGTTATCACCACTTTGTAACGGTCAAGCTTCACAGTACTCCTAGCTATTGTTTCAGCTTGCCTGGGAATACAGGCAGAGCATTCTACACTGGTGACAATCTGATACTAAAGTCAGTAGTAATAACTGCCATGACGCCCAACACATTTCCTCTGTCTTCAAAGATAAAATTGTGCTGTTCTGTTCAACACAACATGTTAAAACCTTGTTTGTAGATTTGGCAACATGGTTGCAGAGGTTTCTGGAGGTGTTGAGAGCCCACTGTGACTTTTCTCCAATGCTCAGATGGAGAGATGTAGTCTCAGCTCCTTCAGAAATCTTTCTTTAAATTTTATGCAGAAAGGTCTTTTTATTTCCACAGATGTTACTGTCCTTTCCACCCTATAGGCAGTTTCAACTGTGCTGTGACTAAATCCACTTAAACCACAGTTACCCTGTGCTTGCAGAGGACAGTGTCACTTGGGGCAGGAAGTGAAAGTTCATCCCTTAGGAAAGAGCTTGCCATGATTTTGCAAGGCACAGCAGTAACCTGGTAACCGACTTATCCATTCCTGTTACATTTTCTAGGTCAGCATGAATCATTCTTAAGGGAGCAAATTTAAGCAGGCAAGCTGAAAGGACTGTAACTACCCTGAGCTCCCCCTTCCCCAGCTCGCACTGCCCAAGGAGAGCTTTGTACTTCCATGGCACATGGTGCAGTCAGTGTGATGCGTTCCCCATCCCTCCCCCCATCTTCTCGGCGTGCTGCACACCCCGGCTTTACTATTGACTGCAAAGCTAACAATGATTCTGGGTCTAAAGATCCCATCCCTGGCACCCCACTGAACAAATGCAGAATAAAATAAGATAATAAGGCAATTTCAGTCTGAGTCAGGAGACAGGAGGTGTATATGTAAGGGCACAAGGAACCAGTGGGAAGACACTGCTCAAAATAAGCAGCAGATTCCAAAGCAAGGTACACAGCAGAGAGGAAATTCTGGTATACACTCCAGTCTAGCCTTATGTTAGACATGAGAAGGAATCCATGAGCTTGGAAATATGAAGGGTTCTCCCACTACACACATTTGAAGATAGTGACATACATATGAAAACAGTACTCTTTCCTTATGCTGTGAACAACAGCATCAGCAGCACGACTCACTTTTATCCAGTTGAACAATACTTTCCTAGAAGACAACAGTGTGTAGCATGTAAATTTGACCACACTGCAATATTTCTTTGGTGTTATCTCTGAATATACTGTGGGCCAGAGTCTTGGCTGTTTTAAAACCTGAGGTTCTCACACCATAAAGCTAAAAAAAATGTGCTGGCACGAGTGTCATGGTCCGTTTGGCGATGGACTCATGATGGTTCTTTTAACTTGATCTCAGAGTGCAAAATTAAGGCGACCAAAAACCAAGGGGTTATAATTCAATCAAACAGTGTTACTTTATTAATTTGCCCATAAAGCAGCATGCAATAGAGAGAGAGAGTAAGAAAGAGAAAGGGGAAAGAAACGAGGAAAAGTAAAGGAAAAGATGAGAAAATGCGGTTGCGTTTATCACCAGTCCAGTTCCAGAAGCGTCCCTCTGGTCTCCGGGTCCAATGGAGTCTGGCCGGTCCTCCGTCATGGTTCGGGATCCTCTGGTGGGAAGATCTTCCATGGTGTCCATTCTGGAGTCACCTTTTATGCTTCTTCACCCCACCTTGTTCCCATTGTTTTCGCAGCCCAGGCTCGTACTGCGCAGGGTCGAAAGATTCACTCTTTCTTTTGCCAATGCTTACGTGTCCAGCATTCAGGGGTCTTTCTCTAGTCCATTGGGTGACCTCAGGACCCTTGGCGAGCTTCTGGGCAAGCTCCTTTTCATTGGCCATTGTTTGAGGGAATGGGTGAGGGACACGTGTAACTGAGGCAGCAAGTGAGAACACATTCTTCTGGACAGTGGCTATTGTTTCTGGGTCGAAGAGACCCTCATAACAATAGCTTTCAGGGGGCAGGGGCTGGTTTGGCTGGAGAAGCAGCCAAAGTCCACACAACAGACATTGTTAGCAGGAGCCACCCCGTATCGGAGAAACAGTGCAACACAATGCTTCTCCTCGGGCCTCTCTCCAAGTCATTGTCCATGGGTTCTTTCAGTCTCAGCTTCAGTTCTCTAGGTTCTTGATGGTGATGTTCAGGCAAATACTGCTCCATCTTTGGACCAACTCTCACACACGAATTACAGACTGCAGTGACTTGACTTGGGCTGAAGACCAACAGGGTGTGACATACTGATTAACATTCAGTCTTGGTCCAGCAGTTTGTGGGCAAAGAGCATCTCTCAGCAGGAATAAACAATGAAAAACAAAGAACGTATCTTAATCAATTATGTGGAGTATTTCCTAGCCCACAGTAATCACCAGTTAGGCATGTTCTATTCTTTTGTGATGAACTTCTTTTTTGACCTTTTATAAGACACTTCACTTCCTCATGCCTCAGTTTCCACACAGGGGATAAAAATATTTCTTTAACTTGCAGAGATGTTGTGTTGATTAATTAATGCCCATCTGTACTTTTTAGGCTCTTGAGATGACAAGTGCAATGTATGCATTTACTTTTAAAACTGTGTTTGACTATCTTGCTAAAAAAGACATCATTTGGACCACCACCAGTGTGGGGAGGGAAGAGTTATCAGTGGACAGAGGAAATGAAAAGTCAGCATATCTTGTGCACCCCTCAAAACCTGCTCTTCCAGGACTTGCTCAATGCTCATCGCAAGACCAGAATATCTGCAAAATACCTGCTGTCTCTATCCAGGTTTAATTTTGGCTAACCTTTATTCAGGAAACAAATTGTGACAGCTGCTGTTCAAACACAGGGGGCCTTGTGTTGATGTCAGTAGTTGTATGAGAGACAAATTTGGCTTGCTAGCCCATTTTAATGAGTGCATGAGTGTACATATCTCCTCTGTGTAACACTGAAACAGCGTTGAAGCAGGTCAGGTTTTGGTTTAAATTCCTCAGTCTCTGGGGTTCTTGTTTCCTGCAGAAGAAATCAGCTCTTCAGCAAAATGTATGTCACTGTAGCAGAATCAGGGGTGCCACCTGCAGTTAGAAAGCTGGACTCCACAAAATGATGCCTTTGCTTTCAGGGACTGCATTGCATCTCCTCATGGAGCCTCTTGAATGTGGGTCTTTATTTTGAAAGAGAAGTCCTAGTTTGTTCTGTTGGAGAAGCGCTCATTGTTTCTCAGATTGCCGCATAGGGCAAGGTGAGTAGACTTTTTCTTCTAATCTGCCTGTGCAACAACTCCAAAAAGTGTGTGTTAAGGAGAAACAACTGCACTGTGCAGAGGACATCAGGCTCTAAAGTGAATTTTTAGTTAAAAAGAACGCATGGGTTGAACGTGCAGCTGAGCAATATCTGAGAGGCTATGGAATTCAGGATTTTCCTAGATCTAAGAGGTTTACATTTTTAGGTGGAGAATAGCTGTGCCCCATTGTAATAAAGCTGAATGGTTTATTGGCCTGTGTACAAACCCTTGATTTTGGCAAATAACGGCTGACTGGGAAGCTGGAAGCCGTGTGCTGTGCAAGCAGTCTGTAAGCCTTTTGTCATTCTGAATGTTGGTTCAAGCAATCTTTCTTTGACAGCTCATTTGCATCTGAGCTATCCCCAAAGAGTCTGAGAGTTTGGAAATAATAGAGATGACATTTGGGTAAGTGTTTAAAAATGCGCAGCAGCAGCATGCTCGGAGGCTTGCATTAACAAGCAGAAAAGAATCCTGAAAGTGAGCTATAAAAAAAGAAGTAGAGTATCTGTCTGAATGAAGTAAGCTTCACTGGGCATCTGATGACTAAGTAGGAAATTTTTTGTGCCAAAAACTGGGAAGGTAAGCGTTACTCGCAAGATGACAGTGCCAGAAAATAAACCAACACCAATGAGGCTTATGGCTAGAACACAGTATTGAGCACAGCGTACTCCCAACCTCTGTGAAGTGCTCCATTGAGAAAATTGCTTGCAAATCAGACTGAATGGCAATGGAAAAACAGGGCAACAGAATGCTTTCAATGAGCCAAAAAATTGATGTGATTTTAAATGTTCCTGTCCTCTAGCACAGGCATGGTGCCAGCAAATCTGTTCAAGCAAGCTTTGAGGATTAGGGAGATGCAATTTTGCTAGTTCCCAGGCACTCGGTGTCATGTGCAACTCTGGAGATGTTGCTCGGTACCAGCAGGATGTATCCTGACAGGAAAAGAGCTGGTGGCTGGTGAGTTTGGAAGAAAACTGCTTGTGCCAGAATGGGTACATTGAAACTGTCTAGGTGCAGGTAGCTCCATGCAACTGAAGCAACACAGAATTGTAGGTATCAGGAGCATTAAAGTTCATCAATTGGATTTACCGCTGGTGTTTCCATGATGTGCAAATATTCCAACTTTTATTGCTATTGTAATAGCTCGTATGGGCAGCAGTTCAGCCGAGGGCCTGGTTTTATGAACATATAATAAGAGACAGCACTTGCCTGGAAGCTTTTTAGTCCAAATGGGGTGAAATGAATAAAGACTTGAAGAAGAAAAAAAGCAAGAGGAGGGAAGGAATTGCCCTGAAGTAAAAGGACAAGTTACAGCAAAGCCAGAACTTCCAAGTTCAGCATCGTGCCCATGACAGCTGTGCAGAGCAGCTCAATGGATATAAACCTCAACTGTTTTAGGACCACCATTTTATACTCATTTTGCAAAGCATAATTGCCTTAATAAGGGAAGGCAATGTGACATGTTGGGCCTTCTGAAGAAAGAAGACCAAAGCACTCAGGTATGTAGCTCTAAAATGGGTATTTTGAGCTCTGGAATGTTAGAAAAGTATATTAGTCTGCTGTGGAGGAATGGATATAAAATTTAGGCTGTCTACAGATTCATGACCTAGCTATGATCATGAAGGCCTGATCCTGCTAGGAGAGGCACAGGGACACAGGATATACATGGTGTTCACTACAGCCTTGAATCATGGCTCGCTCCTGCCCAAAATCCTGCCTGCCACTGTCTATGCCTAACAAAACACAGCAGGAACTGCTGAGCATTGGAAATAAGTTTTAAAGGTCATTGATTTCAGCTATTTATCCTTCCCTGTCTTCCACACGGTAGATTATGTGTTTTTTACCTGGAGCTTTCTTTCTCTTCTGTGGCATAAAGAGTCAGCCTGCAGTCTGAGCTCCTTTGCCCGCCAGTGTCATGCTCAAGAGCACACACAAGCCAGAAACACTCATATAAATTACCTGCAAAGAAAAATCAAAGGCAATCAGCTAGTGTTGACTGTTCTCATTCGCTTCAGTAAGCAACCCTAGTGCAGCAAAGCTCCGGCCGAGTGCCGCTATAGCCAGCCCTAGTTCCTTCAGAGCTCTCAACCCAAATAATATCTGTTCAGCTGTATTGCTGCCTTCCTTTAGATCCAGAGGAAACACTTGAATCATAAGGAGGCAACAGTGTCCTGCAGTAATATATGAGCAAGGCCTTTTATAGCTGTGTTTCTGCCTGGAAAACCAACTGGCTCATTTAAGTCTAGATGCAGGTGATAAGCCAGCAGGTAAGCAGCATGGGCAGCGGGAAGTTTGGGCTTAGCAGTACTGAGACCCAGGCTAACATAACAGCAGAGACAAAATCCCTCTGCAAAATCACTTGCTTCTTTGAAGAGGTCAATTAGCCATTAGGGAGCATTTTTACAGAGAATCTCTAGTAAATAACTCAGAAGGGAACAGGATTTTCTCTGTGATGAGAAAGGTGGAGATGTTGAAAACTTGTCTGCTTCCTCTTATTCTGGAAGAAAATCTCAGAGTTATTTTGTGCAATACCTGCCCTCTTCCTCTGCTTCCCTGCCAGACACTTCTCCTTTTTCCAAGTGGGCTGCATGGGGGAATGCCCAGGTGAGGACCCAACTGCCCAGACACTTAAGTGATGAGCAGGCTGAGGAAACACTGTGATTTTGATAACTGATGTTTCAAAAAACCCAACCCTTTTATGTTCAAGAATTTCTTACTTTCCATAGAGAAAAAAATAACTAAGATTGTGAAGCAGAAATAGGACCAAAATATCCTGCAACACCCAACTGCTATTCTGGGATGGCATACAAGTGAAAATGTGATGAAAAACTCAAATGAAATTGTCATTTAAAAGAAGGCTTCTTGTTAAACAAGTAAACGTTTTTAAAATACCAGCAAGGTCAGTTTAAGAAGGAAGCATCTGATTATTGACAGATTTGTACAGAGGCTGTAAAAACTCTGAAGGTCAAATGATTTGTCAATGGAAATTTTGTGTTCATCCAGTAAAGATAAAATTGTTTTCTCCTTTTTTTTTTCTTTTT
The DNA here is from genome assembly GCF_036013475.1 of Columba livia. Taxonomy (NCBI): domain Eukaryota; kingdom Metazoa; phylum Chordata; class Aves; order Columbiformes; family Columbidae; genus Columba; species Columba livia. The sequence goes on along the minus strand of NC_088603.1, from coordinate 68,435,027 downwards.
TTTTTTTTTTTACCTGTCTTATGTCTTACCCAGCTTTTCACCAAAGGTTTGAGATCTTTGGGGGAAAAAAATGCATGGAAATCTTTAGGGCTGGATTTTTTAAAAAAATATTTCTATAAAATCCAACTAATTACCAAGTATGGCCAGCTTTAGTGAGAACACAGAAAAAAAGTAAACAGCAGGGAACAATAGAACTGCTCCTCCCCATAGAAACCACTTTTCGAAACTATGGATGGAAGTAGCTGGAGAGTTCTGGAGCACTCCTGGGTTTTCATTTGCAAACCCTGGACGGGGAACAAGGAGCCAGAGAAATGTCTCGCAGGATCCTAGACCTGCTGAATAAGACCTGTTTGAAATGACAACCCACAAATAGTACAGTATTTCGTGAATCAGTTTAGAGCCTCAGTGTACAATGTCTGTGATCACAAAAATACCTTAAATGTTTTTTCATTTCCTTAGTGCATCAACTCCTACAGGTTCTGGACACTCTCAAGCAGAAGCAAGCAGGTGATTTGCCTGTTCTTGTGCACTAATGTGAGATGCAGGCTATATGTTTATTTTAAGAAAGTGGGGGTGGATGTGCTTCTTTGGTCCACATTCTCTCTAAGAAAGTCCCTGTGGTGTGTGGGAACAATCGCTGTGACGTGCCTTGACAGGGGTTTTGTGAAGGAAGGCAATATCCCATTCACTTAACTCTAAGTCTAACTCCCTCTGGAGCAAGGACTTATCACAAACAGGCTGCAGCCTATAAAACACAATAAAATTCTCAAAATCCATTAACATTCATTAACTACAAGAGGCTCTGGAGAGATTCTTGAATGGTTTGGTACAAAGGTTACTTCCATCCTTTTTCTAGATTTTATTCCTTCAGGCTTCTCCACAATATTTCCAAATCACCTGTGTCACAGATGTCATCTGAGAGAAATAAAGACATCTCCAAAGAGGACAGTCTTTAATCTGAGGGGTTTTGTTTTTGTTACTAGCTCTTGTTTCAGATAGATGAGGTCAAACAACATGATCACATACATGGATAGTATATATGGTTATTAACATGAAATACCTTATCTGTGGCTGCATCTACCGTTGCATTTTGATGTGGTGCAATAGTGCAGTGTTGAAATGAACCCCCTGGTCATTCCCGTTTCTGGTACACAGTGCTGCTTGGCACAGGGGAACTAGGCTTCCTTTGAAAGAAACTGCACCAAAAGCTCTACTCCAGATATGCATCAAACATGCCTCAGCTCCCAGTGAGGATATAAGGCTCTGGACCTATGATCTGTCCATCAGAGAGCTTCAAACCACATGCCTGGGAATGATCAGATGTCACCCTGCATGAAACCAGATGAATTCAAGCTCTGGACGTTCCTTGTGCTAAAGGCAGAAGGGAAAAAACAGCCTAGACTGTCAAATCAAGTCAGACAAATGAAGTCAATAGCAACGGCACAGATCACTGTCTTCCCTGGAGATATTTGCTCTGTGTCAGTCTTGCTGACTGACTGGTTCCTTCTTTCTCTATGACATTTGAAAACTAAAAATAAATTAGGAATTTAATATAAATAAATTAGCAGTTAGCACTGTTACTGCTGTGCAGGGAGGCCTGTAAAATCTGGGCTAGGAGCCCTAGAAATTGTGCTACTGAAGGGCGAGGCCTGGTCAGCCATGCCCTTTGCCTTCACAAATCACTGATGTTCAAACAACAGCCTTGTTTGGGTTGAACTCTGGGTGACAGAGAGTTTGGTGTGGCTTGAACTGTGCCTTGCCAGCAGAGGTAATGGGGCTTAACTGTGGCCCTGCCTTCTTGTATCCCTCAATAGTCCCTAACATTGCCACTTTTTCTGAATGTTTTGCAGCCTGAACGGTTTGGTAGGGATAGCTCCAATTTTGAGGTGTAGCTGAGTGTAAGTAGCTGCCATTTCCTGTTACTTTTCCTGTGTTAAGCATTGGGTTTCCCTTGGAAAACCAGTATATTTATTGTCCTGCTTTTTGCATGTGCTCCATTCCCCAAATATTTTATGAGGCCAGAGCACTCCTCGTGAGCTCAGCACTGTGCTGGGTATGCTTCAAATGCTCAGTGGTTCCCTAACTCTGCAGTAGGAGACTGGGGGATTTATTTGTGACATGGATTGCATTTGTATGCTTCATGATTGCTATGTGCTTCATGCATCAGAGCTTCTCCAAACTCTGTCATCTTGTCATTATTCTGAACACAGGTGACACTGAGAAGGCACATCCTGCACACTAGTGACACATCAGACCAAGTGATCCAGGTGAGCTAGTTTCTCCAGCTGACAGCTAGAGGTATGAAAGCACCATCTTGAGCTGCTTTTGATTCACCACCTAAAGAAACCAATTATAGCTAGTCCATATGGGACTAGCATGAATTTTGAGCTAGACCTCTGGAATTGCAGCAAAATTCTGGGTGACTCTGCATCAGCAGACCCTCTCATGGGTATAGACATTCCAGATTGCACAAACACATAAAATAGCAAACCTCTGCAAATTAGTATTATCTTTCTTCTTCCAGTTCTTGTTGGTTTCCCAAGGAAATCTTACAAGGGCTGCCAGTGATGCCCTTTACTTTTTAATACAGTCAAAGCATCCAGGTATCTTTCAGGGTAATCTCATTTTCAATCCCTTCTGTTTGTTCTCGCAAGAGTGTAATCATGACTTCAAGCCTTCAGGTCTTGTTCTCTTCTCATGAGATGACAGTCACCCATGAGGGGCTGGGATGCTGGGGCTGTGATGGGTTGTGTGCTGCAGGCTGGTTCTGTAGGTAAGATGGCAGATCAAAAAGCTGCCTGGCCTCTGTCTAGAGATCACTGGAATCCTACCCATGAAAAATAGACTCCAAGAAAAGGGCAAAAACATAGCTATAATTCTTTCTGATCTGGTCGAGCTACAATGTTAAATATAGTGAAATGATTGTACAGCATGAATAATTATCCTAGTCCTATTTGCCTTTCTGCTGTATGGAAGAATTAAGCTCCTTGAAAAATTTAAGAACAATGTAGTCACAGTCCATTGAAAACAATTACAAGGGCAAAAGAACCTGAGATGCTGCATCAAGTACCTTTGATTTTTTTCTTCCTTTTTTCCCCCTCTCCTTTTAGTTTTACTTTACATGGCTTTGCTGACAGCATTATGTCACATTTTTCCTAGATAACTTTTGTTGTGAATTTTGTAAGATGTTTTTATCAGTTCTTCAAGGCTGATGATAAGATGAATTACTCAAGGCATCCTATTGTTCTGCAGTTCCTATCGACCTCATAATTTAATCATTTGACATGGGTACATTCTTTGTACATCGATACACCATTTTTTCTATATATAAATCAAATGGGAACAAAACATTGACTGTGACTTAATTGTCAGACAAGGCAAACCACCAGGCTGTCACTAACAAGGAGTATTGATATATTTATGTACAGTTGATTGTATGTCTCAATGTATGACTCAATGTACAGTTGATTTGAATGTGATTAAGAAGTTCATTGCTTAGTGTTGGGGAAAAAAACCCAAACCCTTAATTATAAATCAACAATCAGTTATGGATTTTTGCAATGCTTAGCATAAAATTAGCGCACAGATAAGCCTCTGGCTTTTGGCTGAGCTTACTTGAGACCGAGATGCTGTTGATTGGCAGAGATCTGTAAGCATTGAGTTCAGACCTGTTATAGTCAACTTAGATGTTGGAGCTCACTTCCTAAGAGAAGAAAATGGTTTTATTACTAATTGCTTTCTAACTGATAAAATTCAATTCTTGGGTTAGGCGTTTCACAGGAATTTCTTTACACACATGTTTGTTCTTGTGAGCTCTGTATGTCACATACAGGCAGGAGCACAACGAACAGTCAGGAAAACCTCATAACATGTTTTTCTCCTGCAGGCTTTGCAGAAAGAAAAATAGGATATTACAGCATTGGCATTTCCAGGTAAATTTGCCACACAGGAAACTAGAAGTCTTCATTTTGATACTTAAGCAGCTCTCAGCTCCATAGTCAGTCACTTAATAGGCATCATCTGTGTTCAGCAGAAGATTCAGAGATACTCCTTCAGTGTTTGTGGGAAGGACTTGCAGGAGCCCATTAGTTGTGTCCAGATACCCAGAGCTGGTGATGCAGTTGTATCTGCAGAGATACTGTGGCTGTGCAGTAGGTCTGGATACATTTCATAGTAGAGAGGTAAAATAAAGAGACAATGACAGGTTTCCATATGGTACTGCTTCTTCACTGAGCAAGAGACTCTGCATGCAAGCCGGCTACCCATAACTGTTGGCTTCCTCCAAAAATATACCTGCTCATTAAAGCGACTCTGCCCTTTTTGTTGATGCTATTAAACTGAGAGATAAATCAAATGTTTGTGGGTATGTATGAAGGAAGGCAAGTAAAAAAACAGAAAGCAGCAAATCTGCACAATACACAGCATGAAAGCACTCACAGAAGAAGGTTGTCTGTCCCTGCAGTGTTTTTATTTGTCTTTCACCCCACCATAGTAAGCCGGAAAACAGGCCTCATAAGGTGCTGAAACACTGGAGGAACATGGTGGGGTCCTGTTCATGTTCCTTGAGGAACTTCAGTTTACTGAGACTGCCATTAATTATTGGGACTGAAATGATAAAAAAAGAAGGCCTTGAATAGGGATGTTGGTACTTTTCCTTGTGTCCACAGAAGTGAGAAAAATACCTTAGGCCAGGGTTGCTTCCCCAGAGAAATGTTTGCTCAGTTATCTGACAGATCTTGCAGTTGGCAACACCTAAATTTAATTACAACTTCAGCATCATGGTAATGGAAAACTGTTTTTACTCTGCTCTCAGGCTCTTAGATGTCAGGCTCATCTGCTGCTCTTTTCCAACTCCCTGATGGGGCCACGGTGAATAACAAGCCGGTGCTTCTGGATGTGCTGTGCATATATACTCCTGGAAATTACCCACAAAATACCCTCCAGGAAAATTCCAGAGCCACTCCTGATGGTTCACTCAGCACTAGTGAACCCCCTAACTGGATGTGAGCACTCACCCTGTTGGAAAGGGCTTAACCTAATAAGCAAAACAGGAGTCTGACTCCCAGCCCTTTTGGTTTTTGTTTTCTTCTTTCAAAGCCATCTGCTTCTCTGACCTATTTCAGAACATGCAAATTCACAAGCGAGGTGAAATTTCCCATCGAGCAGTAGCCTGTGAAATATAATTACTGTGATAATTTTGGATTCTGAGCGGTCAGCACAGCCTAGGAGCGCCTGCTCAGCAAACGTGTTAACACAATTACAACAGATATTAAAAACAGCCACAATGAGATTTGGCAATGACTCTGGATAATGACAGGTAGCTTTTTTTGGGGTCAGAAAACAGACAACAAAGTGCCTGATAAATGTTTTCTGCTTCCCAGAATGCTGCACAGATGCATTCTCAAGAGAAATGGTTGAAGGCAAAATGAAATAATAGTGAGAGAGCATTGCATCCAGACTGCTTACCCAGCAGCATGCAGAAAATGAGAGACTGTTATGAAACCTGTGCTCTCTCGCGAGGTCTTTGCTACCTTGTGTGACCTCTGTCAAGTTACACGCTCATTGAGCACTGCAGCTTGTCTGTAACAGGGGCTAATGACACTGAGCCGGCTGGGTAAATCCATATGGGGTTTATGGCTGTGCAGTGCACAGCGTTTCAGGGTGTACAGTATGCCAGTTTGACAGTAGCAGTGACAGGGGTAAGGCTGTGAAGCTGTTTCGAAAATCTTAGAAATATGCTGCTTATGAGATTATTTTCCCATTGCTTCACAGTGGAATACAAGAGTCAGATATAGTATTATATTTGAATGGGAACAATTTTGCTGCTTCCAGTAAGACAGTATTGTCCATCACCTCACCTGCCTGATTTTTTTCTTTTAATTATTTCAGAAGCACCTTTGAGATTCACCTAACATTAGAGAATGCGTTTTGATGGTGGCAGCAGGTGATACAAACCATACTCCATAGTAAATCGTACTAGCACAGCCTCACCAAAGTGAATGAGAACATCGGTTTTGCCCATTAGCATCTCTGACACTGGTGGGGGTTTCCAGGCTGTGAGGCATGGCAGAGGGAGCCTAGCTTGACAAAGCAAAGCCCCAGCTCTCTTCTGGGAAAAAAATGCTCTTTGACCTGCTTTGCTTCTTACCTTGGAAGAGGAGCTACGTGCACTGCTGATGTGCTCATAGCAAGACTTGGGGGAGTCAAAGTAGCAACCATTTTGCACGTTGTCTCCATTTCTTGGGAGGGCATAAGTACAAGGTGTGCGTGAGGTTGAAGGGGGGAACATGTCTCCCTGCATCTGAGACCAATTTCAATCTATTGTAGCACAGACCAAAGAATGAGCGAGCTCAGCAGAAAATATACAGAAGAAATTCCTAATGCAAAGGTAAGATGGAATGTACTGACAAAGGTGGGGAAAAAAATCCATTTTGACAGACATGCATAAATAAAAAAGCGCAGTGATTCAAGTACTGGTTCAGATGTAATCTGAAAATCCAGTCACAAAAGGCAGTTTTGCTCTCTTCTTGGTGCTGCATGTCTGCAAAGTAGCATCTCGGGGCAGAAGAAGACATAGGGGTGCTGCTAGATGGAAGTGTCAGGCAGCACAGTGCTGGCCTGCTGCAGGCACTTGTGGGGCAGTATAGAAGCTGCCCTGCAGGTTCAGGACAGCAATTGGCAGTGTAAATGTGTTTTAACAACCAGCTGAGAAAAGCATCCTACGTCACACGGCTGGCATCGTGTGGGAACTCCACGTAAAAGCAGAATTCAACTCCAGCTCTCCAGTGATGAGAATTGCTGCTTTAAGCATAAAGCTGTTTTTCTCCTCCCTCCCCAATACTGACATGTTTTCCAAGTCAGAGCCATTTGAATGAGGCAGAGAAGGAAAAAAATAACCACAACTGAAATTCAAAGATTATATATATATATATATATATATATATACATATATGCACAGATACATAGATATATGTGAATACATGCATCTATCTGTTCTGGATGGTACACACACCAGGGGTTTGCATAGGCAAGATTTTTTAGGATGGCAAAACAACATATTTTTCCTCAGTATCATTCTTAGAAAGTTTTAGTTGAGGTTTAAGAAAACATCCATCAGTATGAAACAGAGAGGCAACACAGTAAAATAACTTTTGAGTTATACAAGTTGGCACAGTTATTTGAACACAGTCAGAGACAAACATAATGATTGTTCCCACCTGGCTATATTAAAATGTCTCTGCTATAAAAAAGTCTTCTGTGAGCTGCAGCTCTTATTCCTTTAAAGTAGTTGTCTGAGCTTGTTTACTATTTATGTTAAAACAATACTGAATGTTTTGCTGTCATGTTGGGTCACGGGACAAACATAATAACAAACAAATGAAAAGGCACAGGCGAACAAAACCAAGGGATCAGTGTATAGATGTCTGACACAATATCTGACTGGAAATTATTCCAAAAGTCAACATATGCAAGTAGTTAAATGTGGCTTATATTTTCCCTTTGTCCAGGGCTCTGACTTTCTCAGCAGCAAACACTCGCAAATGCACCATCTGTTGTTGAAGAGTGAGCAGCTTAATGAGGAGGATCAGATTTTTTCCATCTCACTTATTCCTTAGTGGCCATTCCATTTTCTGGGCAGTTGTTGTCTGCAAGTAAGGCAAAATTTCCTTTGGTTTCCTTGAGCTGTTTTTCAGACTTAACTCATTAGACTGGTCATTTGGGATGCAATCAAGGGTGTCAGATACATTCCATGATTTTTAAATACTTCCCTTTTAAAAGGAAAGAGACCTGGGGAAATCACTCAAATATTATTGTCAGTACAGCTGTACAGTGTTATAAAAGCAGAGGTGTAGCACTAGCGCCAGCAGTCATATATGCGTGCACCACTCTATAGTCACCTCACTCTGACTTTCACCAGTCTGTTAATAAAACTACCAAGGAAGATGTCCCTATGTCCTTCTTCATCTGGATCATTTTTTCTGAGCTTTGGGACCATGGTATGGTGCATCTCCCACAGCACATTCCCCACACTGAACTGGTGCGCTTACCTCTTGTGGACCTTTTCCAAATGTCCCACTTCATTTTCGCCTCCCCCTGGCAAAAAGGCTCCAGGTCCTTTCTCTGCAGTTTCCCAGCCCTCCTTCCCCACAGCAAACCTGCCAGAAGGAAAAGCAGGACTTTCTGCTCCAGGAGGTGATGATCCTCATTTAAGCTTTACCTAACTGACAGCCACATTAGCAACCAGCAAGAAGCCCATGAGCAACCTGAGGCTTAATTTTCGTAAAACTGAGCCATTTATTTCTCTAATCCCATTGCACTGCTAAAGTAGCCTGACTGTCCATGTGGAGCAGCAGAGGCTGCCACGTTTCATCTCTGCCAGCTACTCCCTGTGACAGTTTGGCATTACACTGTTTGTGCCAAGGAAAATGCCAGCAGGACCAGGTATAGACAAAGTCATAACTCAGTCAGTCTTTGTGTTTAAGATGAAGGTCTTATTATGCTGCTGCCACCATGAAACAGAGCTTCAGACATGCCCCTTTTATACAGTCCAGACAGATTAGCAGCACTTCGGGGAAACTGGAAATCCAGGTGGTCATAGCAGCATTGATGGCAGTGTATGGCTAGGTGGGGTGAAGAAAACAAAGCTCAGAGGATAACTGATACCTCATCCTAATTAATGTCCACATACAGAGTTGCACAGTAAAATGAGACACATGACTCATTTCCCTTAGCCCTAAGCATGGCTGGAGGAAATGGTTGTTTTACAGAGAAACAAACACAAAGCAAGAGGCAAAGCTAACTTGCCCACTGTGAGCACTTCTGTTTGAACAGAAAGACACATCTCTTGTAGGAGGGCACAGCATTTTCCAGGGAGTGGGAAACCTGGGGTAGTAATTACCTGATTCTTCAACCTACAAACCAGAGGGAAGGAATGAGTGTCAGGGGGAAAGAACATGTCTTGATATTTAATAAAAACAAGAGACATGCCTGAACTGCACAGTTGAGATCGTGATCCAGATGGCAGACTCAACTTTGAACTCCAAACCTGGAGGTTTGCCTGGCTTAACTTCAGTGCTCCTTAGAAATAAAAGCCAGGATCAAAGTACAGAGAGCTCAGATGCTGGCCTCAGTCTTGGGCCTATTTTTGTGGTAAACTGTGATACCTAATAAGAAGATCACTAAGAAGAAATGCATCTGTCACAGAAAAACTGTCAGGCAGATGGCTAAGAACCAAAACTTCCAGTCTAGACTGGAGTCTGCTGCAGGCTAAGTCACTTACAGCATAGAGAAACACAAATTTAGGAAGATTAAACAATTAGCTACTCTCATTTATTGGAGACTGTTCAGAAAACACTGCTATGAACTCTTCCTTGTCTAGGGTGAGTTAGCTACAGACATGTTTCCTCTTGAAGCCTTTATAGATTCAAGAACATCATTAGCAAAATCCCAGAATCACTGACAGTAGTTTAAGTCCCTGTTTGGCTTTTTCCTCAAAAAGATATAGCAGCATCACCATTTTTAGACTACACATCTGCAAAAACAGCTGTCTTCTGCTTCTTTGATATGTGGTTCAACAGAGACCCAAGTGCCTGAACTGTGGCATCTCATGTTTTAAAATATGCAGTAATATGTCCTTTGTGAAAAAGGCAAAAGATCGGGGGGACAAGCATTTTATAGGAAGAACCAGAAGATTATAGGTAACTAGGGATTTTGGGATTTGGCTTAAATGAAGAGTAGGGAAAATACTGCTATGTAGCAAAGAGGATAACAGCGTGCGGACGGAAGGTGATTCAGAGTTGAGGGAGCTGGTTTGCTCCTGGAGTTTGAGTTCAAGATACTAAGAGTGCAGAAAAGGACAATCTAAAGTATAAGACTGAGCCAGGGGAGATGACCAGGGCAGGGTTTGTGGAGAATGAGGGAACAGGGAGAATACAGGTAAAGAAACTGGTGGAGGTAGAGAGCAGAAAACCGCGGTAAAGCCAGAACATTCCATTTTTGGATGTGAACTCAAAACACTACATCCTCAGAACAAAGACAATGCCGTGCAGGATATGAGAGGTGACAAAGCATGCAGCAGGTGAGAAGAGCTTTACACTGGATGCTGTGTGGAAGCTGCAGGTAAAGTTTTGATCTGATGATGGTTTGGTGATAGAATTATCAGTGAATTTGCAGAACAGTTTCCCTTATAGCTGCTTGTTTAACAACCTGCAAAACTTTCTGAAAATGCCTTTTCCTACAACTGAAACTCTTAATGCTTGCACTGAAGCAAGAACTATGTTGGCCTGCGTGAACATCTGAGTTTGTTTTGAGGGTATGTAAAACCTGAAGATGATTCTTATGGCGATTTCCTTAAGTTGGCCAGAGCTACAAAGAAAAATATCCTTTCACTAAGATACCGAGCTTTTTGCCCTTTGAGTACATTCATTTTACTGGAATAAAACACCCTACCAAAGTAAATTTTCACGTGTAAACTAACCTTGTTTAGGAGAAATGTATTTTGATAGGCCTGCATTAGAGGTAGAAAAGAGAGTTTGCAACACTGTGGGGGAATGGGGAAAAAGTCCCAAGAGACTGAAATATCACCCTGGGCATGGATCACAGAATCACAGAATGTCAGGGATTGGAAGGGACCTCAAAAGATCATCTAGTCCAATCCCCCTGCTGGAGCAGGAACACCTAGATGAGGTTACACAGGAAGGTGTCCAGGCGGGTTTTGAATGTCTCCGGAGAAGGAGACTCCACAACCTCCCTGGGCAGCCTGTTCCAGTGTTCTGTCACCCTCACTGAGAAGAAGTTTCTTCTCAAATTTAAGTGGAACCTCTTGTGTTCCAGTTTGTACCCATTGCCCCTTGTCCTATCATTGGTTGTCACCGAGAAGAGCCTGGCTCCATCCTCGTGACACTCACCCTTTATATATCTGTAAACATGAATGAGGTCACCCCTCAGTCTCCTCTTCTCCAAGCTAAAGAGACCCAGCTCCCTCAGCCTTTCTTCATAAGGGAGATGCTCCACTCCATCATCTTTGTTGCCCTGTGCTGGACTCTCTCCAGCAGTTCCCTGTCCTTCTTGAACTGAGGGGCCCAGAACTGGACACAATATTCCAGATGTGGTCTCACCACGGCAGAGTAGAGGGGAAGGAGAACCTCTCTCGACCTACTAACCACCTCCCTTCTAATACAGCCCAGGATGCCATTGGCCTTCCTGGCCACAAGGGCACAGTGCTGGCTCATGGTCATCCTGCTGTCCACCAGGACCCACAAGTCCCTTTCCCCTAATAGTTCTTGTTAGGTATAATACTTCTTGTTAGGTATCCAATAAGGTGGTGGTGAAGCTGCAAGGTGTTTCACATGGCAGTGCTGCATTCCTTTCACAAATAGTCTGGGCAAGAACAGGCTCCAGTGCTCCAGGAAAAAAGTACCCCAGTGCAATCATAAAGGATTTGAGTCTTTGGAAGAAATCCAGAGACAACACTCAGCTGAGGTTGTATCTGCACCAGCAAACCAATGCTATTTCTCTGTGTCTGGTGTTAGATGAAGAAGGTTTCAGCCACCTGGGGTTCTTAATTTAACATTTGCATAGCCAAGGGTGGGTAAAGAAACATATGACATGAAGCTATTTATTATATTATTAAAAACCACAGCAATGTATTTGAACATTGGGGAGTTGCCCTTTATCATCCTGTCACTTGTTCATCGGCCTTGTTGGTTCTTCCTTCCACAGTTACATGTTCCCCTGTAGCTCAAGGACATGATTTTCAGGATGAGTTACAACTATGCTGCTGATTTTATATTCATAAAAGCACACTCTGTTTCTGGTGTTATTCTGTCTCTTTCATCACTACAGACAGTCCCTGCCACACAGAGAAAATATTGTTTGCAGTAATGACCTTGGCTTGCAGGACGTGATAATTGATTTTGAAGGAAATCTTTTTGGTAGGAACAGGATTTGGGCAATGCCAACACTTGGGCACTTGAGAACCTACCCAACATCACGGTCTTTTGGGCAACAGTGGCCACTTTGGCAATACATTTGTATCTCTCTTTTTCCTTCCAAAAGTTTTTCCACACCTATCATTCCTTCAAGTCTCAAATGCCCTCTCCAAGAAGGGCCTGACAATTATTCTTGAAAACAGAAACTGAGCAATTGTACCACCTTTTTTTTTTTTTTTTCCTTCTCCCTTTAAAAATATCAGGGAAGAAAGTCATGGTCCTCTTCTTCCTGTTGCAGCAAAGGGATTGTTCACCCAGGGAATAGAACAACTCTGGTGCTTTACTTCTTCAGCTCCTGGAGAGGTCCAAATGCACATTGCCCTGAGGGCAAGAGAGCCCTAGCAAGAGGTGGTGAAGCACAACTTTCAGTGTACTAAATATAAAGACCCTGCAATTGCCCTTCAACAGTGACACGTGTGTTACCAACACATTGCTCAGAAAAGGTGCTCTCAGGACACTTCAATTTTGCTTCACTTTGTGGATCTTGGCAAGGCAGAGAAGTCAGCTGCTCAAACCACAGCAGAGTTGAAGCATTTTTAAAAATTGCAGTTTGAAGAAAAACATAGGCATAGGCAAACAGTTCTAAGGTCAAACACGGACATCTGGCATATCAGTGTAACTTGAGGGCTAGTTTGCTGCTGGGCACATGATTTCTGCACTGACCTTTTGGAAATTGTGCTTCTGAAGCAAGAGTTGGGTCGGCTTTGGAGCAGAAGTCCAAGTTTTGGCCGTGTCTCTGTGCCTGGTTTACTTCCATCATCAATATGTCATCAATGAGAGTTCTCTATTGACTATTTATAGTTCTAAACAAGGAAAACAAATACTGTCTCTTCAGATAAGCTGCCAATGTCTCTATAATTCCCACAGTTGTAGTGCTATGATTGGAATTTGGTGCCAGATGCATGGATTCCTCAAACAAACAGCTTTCTGGCAGGAGAGAGGAAGATCTGGCTCTAGCAAGCCTGTTTATGCAAAAGTTGCCATGTTAACGTCTAGCATTACCTGGGCTGATTTGCTTTCAAGAAGCAGAGAAGCTAGACACCAGCTACTATTAATAGATGAAAGTAGAGATGGCAAATGTCTTCACCTGTAAGCACACTTGGGCAATCCCACTGTAGCCGCTAAGTGACCCTGAAAGGGAAATTATAGACAAACATTTTTGTTTAGGCACCCCAATGGTAAGAGGAAATTTTCAGTTATACTGATATTTTTCTTGCTGCCACCAAGGGAGACGGTGCCCTTTGTGCTCCTGACAAGGCACAGAAAGGCGGGCAGGGAAGGCAGAGGTGGAGAAGAGAGAGAGGAAAAGAGAAAGAGATTTTCAGTGGATGGTGTTGGCCAAAGAAATATTCTTTCCTGGAGCAGAGTTTATGTGGACGGGTTGTTTTCGATGTCTCATGATGGATCCCAGAAGTCACTGGTGAAAGAACAAAAGAGTCTTCAGGAATAAGGGAGGATCAGCAAATGGTGGACAGGCTAAATTGGGGTCACTCAGGAGAGGATCAAAGTGAAGGCAGAGAAAGGCATCAACTTTCAGAGTCAGATTGATTCCCTTCCCACTCTTGTCTCCCCCGCCCTCCAGCCTCCAAACAGCTGAAAAGGATTTTGTGTTTTATTTGGCAGGAAATAAGCAAATGACCTGTTGTTAAGCTCTGGGCAAGCTGGTATGGTTTGTTTGCTTGACCTTTTTGTTTCAGGAACTTTGTGTACGCATGAGTGCTATGAAAGTTAGCTGCTGGCCAGCCCCCACCAGTTCCTCCATTCTGTGGGAACAGGAGGTCATTCTGGACCTTGCTCACCATCTCTGAGCACAGGGAAGCACCAGCCCTGTTCACTCTTCTGGATCCCTCACATGCCACTCTCACATGGGGAGGAACCACAATTCCCACTATATTTTTAGAGTTGTCACAGTTTGTGTTTTCCCACTACTGCACCAACCAATGATTCCTTTAGCCGTGGCTCTGTGAGCTCTTCCTTGGTGTCACTCCTGGCTCCTCTTCCTAGCTCACACCACCCTTTGCAGGAAACTAGAAGACCCTGAAACCATGATAGCTTTTACCACCTGGTACTGTTGAAGGTTGCGTTGAACCAATGGGCTCCAGCTGGTGGTTTAACTTCAAGTCATGTGATATTAGGAGCTCCTTGCAGACCAGGTTTGGCTGTGGCCTGCCAAGGGCGTGCTTTGGTGGGAGTTTCCTCAGTGAGTTACCAGCCTGGGTGCAGCTCACCTGCCCCAGCATGCCTAGTCTCCTGCCCAGCCTCTCCCAGACCACTTTCTCCCCACACCCTCTCACAGAGGGCCAGCTGTGCTCCCAGGCCACCTGTCCCAAGGGCTGCTGAAGCCCTGGCTGCAGCACCAGAAGCCCCCTGGGGACTCCATGCGTGGGCTTCCTCCAGCAAAGCCGCGCCCAGGCCCTGCTGTGGAGTCTGCCTGGCACTTCTGGCAGTCTGCCCCGTTGTGGTTTTTTGTTTGCTTGTTTGTTTTCCTCCACAATTTTATTGAGATTTCTCACTTTTAAACCCATTTGTCAGTTGCTATGTTCTGTTTTAACAGGCTCCTGCTGGCTGAATCCATGGGCACAAAGGCAATCAAAGCACTTACTTGGCACTACAGCATGCTTACAGTGACAAAAAGCAGGGGGGCAGAAATTCAGGAAGGATATTTGACCAGGCATTACTGAAGCTAAGGTTTGCCAATTCATAATTTTAACACTCCATGGAAAGTATGTTGTTTAAAAATGCATACAGGGAATCTGAGCTGTAATTTTCCTGTGTCTTTGATCAACATGCCAGTGTGCTGCTGTGAAGTGAAATAGTGTAGGCTGATGGGTAAGAATTTTCCCCCAAGGGCATTCTATTAGGAACACAACTTTGCTGATTTAGCAAGGAAATAAATCTTGAAATATATGAATGCTGCTGTGTACATGCTTTTGTACATGTACTTGGGGAGGAAAGCAACGTAATTTAAAAATACAGAAGCCTTCATTCTATAGTTCTTTAGCATTTCAACATTGTATGTATCTTGAAATGAGTGACTAAAGCTGGCAGATAGAGCTGTTACAGTTATAACCTGACACTTCAGCATCCTGCCTTTGTAGTCTCTTGCAGGCTGAGCTCTCCATAAGAGAGATCTTGATGCAGCAAAGGGAAGATGAAAGCCAGGCAGATAAGCAGTGGAGGGCTGGGAGTTGCCAGCCCCAGTAAGGCAGGTGTAGTTCTTCCAAAATCCCTGTACTGTTAATTAATAACATTTAACTGTAACAGTATTTCAGCAATAATCTCTCCTACAGTTCTCCTACTGGCAGCCCTCTCTCCACACAGCTAGTTTTGAATGCTGATCCACCATCAGGAGATCTAAGTAAGTAACAGGACTTCTGCTCCTGAATTTACCCAGCAAGTCATGTTCTCTCTGAACCTGAGTTTTTCCCTTTCGGGTACTTACAGCAGAAACTTGAGACTATTGCCTTTTACAATGACATTGTACACGCCCACTGGGATTACAGCAGCTGCATTGCAACTCTGAAGATAAATGAGAACTGAATTTTCTGTGAGTTTTCCTGCCAAGTTGTACTGGCTTTGGGTAGCCAGTATTAGTACAGGAGACAGCTTCATTATGAGTGCCTGGTACACACAGATACACCTAACATAAGGTGTGCGAGGCACTAAATGAAGCTTTGTGATCAACCCTCCTGCTCCTGAGAAGGAAGGGTAAAGGACACACTCGCTCGTTGTTCCTGTGATTTTTTTTTTTCCCCTCTCCCCACTGCTATCCATTATGACACACAGACAAAGGATCTTAGGAGAAAGACCAGCACTTTGGCAAACAAAATCTGTCTCTTTGCACAGTATGACTATGTGTCATGTGGAGTTGAAGCTCTCCTATTGTTTCTTTTACACTCTTGACCGCTCTTGGCAGCTTACATGGATTGGACACAGTACTTACAGTAAACAGCACACTGGAACTGCAAACATTGAGCAATCCACAGCAGTTTTGGAGGGTTAAGCCCAACTCTGCTAGCACAGCATAAGCAACTACATTTCAAACAATGCTTCTGAAG
This sequence comes from Columba livia, assembly GCF_036013475.1. Classification (NCBI taxonomy): domain Eukaryota; kingdom Metazoa; phylum Chordata; class Aves; order Columbiformes; family Columbidae; genus Columba; species Columba livia. The sequence goes on along the minus strand of NC_088603.1, from coordinate 68,418,979 downwards.
AAAGCTGTCTGTGAACAAATCAAAGTTATTCTTTTGTTTTGCATCATATTAGATTTTACATATAAACCAAGAAAGGCTTTTAGTGATTGGCAACACTCAAAAGAGGCTACCTGGTGGTCTGTTCTCAGAACAGGTCATAGCATTCTGTTAAAACCACACCAGTTGTAGAGTATACTGATGTACTGACCCCACTCCTCCTAACTGGAAAAAAAGCCTTTTAGTCTCTGCTTGTGCCTCACACCAGTGCATAACCAGACTCCCAGCAGTCTTGGATATAACCAGGATGTGTCAGACTCATGTCTGGACCTGTATCTCCGTGCTTCTGCTTGACCTGCTGCATAGCTTCTCAACACCAGGCAGCAGATGTTTATAGAAATCATAGGCTTCATCCAATTTCCACCTATGCCATACAACCTGTCAAACCCCACCTTGATTAGAGTTTTAACTACTGGAATTATTTTTGTCAGGGATGTCTAATTACACAGCCTATTTAATTATAAGGACCTGGAGTTAATGCCTATCAGCTTGATCTTGTTGAATGCTTTAAATCAGATGCCTGTATTAACATCTATTTATGATAATTTACAATCCATTTCAGCCAGCTGCCATAGGATGATGGATTAGATATTACTAATATAATTGTTAGTATAGAACAATAATATTGGAAGCGAGGAAGGTTGGCTTTAGCACTATTGTACAGTAGCTGCATACAATCTTCTTGAAAACACTTATATACCCATTCCTTCCTGTAAATGGCATATAGGAACAACAACTTTTCTTCAGAACTTCTGTCATCTTTGAAAGTTAATTCAGTAGCACCCCCTTTTTGAGATGAAATATTAATCTCTAAGAGGGTAAGTTACCTTGTGCTTGAATGCATTTGACACTGAGACAAACAGTTTTTGTATTCAGAATGTGTTGCCTGGCTGCCAGCCACCTTTGCCATTCCCTGATCAGCAGCATTATTTTAGGTCCAGGGTCTAAGCGTCAATCCCTGATGAACTGTCCTGACAACAAGACATACTACTCTGTAATAATCTGGTTTAGATAGCATTAAACTCATTTTAAAGGGTCACAGTTAAGTGACTTCAGTTCTCACTTGCCAGAATAGAGGCCCCTGGATTCCACAGAGCTTTGGTCTGATCACAGCACCATCATACACCCTTCAGCTTACTGGTGGGGGGGAATCCAGAGGACCATGCCAGAAGTGCTCAAGCACCAACTCTTCAAGAATGTGAAAGAGTCATAAGTTAGTAAATATGAATAGCTTCAGCCAAAAGAAATATGCAAACACATCCATAATTAAGAACTTTCCTAGACAGGACTGCTGAAACTCTCAACTCTCAAGCTGCATTTTTTTTCATTTCTCTTCTCACTGGAATATACACCATATGTTTGGGACAATTTCCTGTAGGAAAGTTCTTCACAAAATTAATTCTGAAGGCTATTTTACAGTTGGAATGTCAGTTGTTTTAAAATACACTGCCTGAACAAAGGTGATCATATCATGTGAATTTTCTTCCCTCCCTTGAAATTTGCATGCACTCAAATTTCATTACCCCATAAAATAACATTAAATATAATAAACATGCAAATACTTCATACTGGATTTTCACTTCAGGAATGCCTCAGATAAGTTATTGGTAACACAAGGCAGATTTTTAAGTTGTTTATTAATCTGAATATATAAAAAGACAGAAGTTGCCTACGATATAGGACAAAGCTCTTGCTTCATGAGGAAACAAAATTTTCTTTACAAAGTGAAAAAATAAATACCTTTTCAGAGTAAGGTTTATATGCTAATGTGTCATAAAAAAGTAGAGTTTTAATATTTTGACAAAATGTCTGTGCAAAGAAACAGATGCATAAACACATATTACTGCTACATTAAGGCAATATGAAAAGTATAGTCAGAAAATTTCAGTAAAGTGACAGTGTACTTTTCTAGCTTTGATTAAGCCAGTATTGCACCCAAACATGGTCTCTAGTTCCCTCTGTACCCTGGAGAATACACTAGGAAACCAGAGCCCAAAATGCCCAAGTAGGGGGGTGGAGATGAAAAAATTTTAGCAGGAAATGACCTACCCAATAAAGATGTGAACTGAAGAAAGCATTTAAAATTATACACAACCCTTATTGTAGAAATTAATGGTACATGCTTAGTAGTTTAAAAATCAGTCTCCAAAAATAAAGCCAACTTAAAGGGCAGCTCACTACAGCTCCCCAGACCATCAGCCAAGTTGGACATGGGAAACATGGGAGTACTGTGCTCACTGAGAGCTATGAGTGAAGTCCCACAACAGTACTTCCATGGGACTCTCCTAACCCACCCTCAACACTTCAAGATTAACAAGCTTGTCCTACCCTTCCAAAGCTATTCTCCCAGAATTGTTCCTCTGTTTAACAGAATTATGAATTAAACACAGCTGCTTGATGAAGGGCTGTAACTTTAGCTTAAGAAACAACTTTTAATAAAAGAAGTTCTCTCCTCTTTAAAGCGGTTTACTAAAAGCAGAAACTATGAGCCATACTAAACTGTTATTTGTAAAAGCTAGTCTTACTATTAAAATAAATGGAGCAACTGTACTAAAAGGGATTTAGAAAGTGTAAAACAAAAGGCTGCGTTGCTCTTGCTGGGTATATCAATATGCATACACCACATTTCTCCAGGGTTACCTAGCTTTTTGGCAACGCCACCATGCTACAAACATACGCATCATTCTCCTTTAAAGGAACATGAATTGATTACACTTCTCTCAAAAGATATCCCAAACCACTTTGGACATGCTGAACCAAAAATATTTATGTTAAAAAAATGCAGTATTTTTGCTTTTGATCATGGATAGGTGTCAAGAGTCATTGCCTTCTTCACAATCAATGGTTGCGTTTCATATTAGTGCAGTTTAAAAGTACATGATGGGTGGATCATATCACAGTCAGATTGAGAAGACTGGTGTGGGTTGGCAAGTACACATGCTGGACATGCTCTACACGAGATCTGCAAACAGGACACAACTGGAAAGGAAAAACATTAGGAAATTAGTTTACTTCATATTTGAGAGTCTCTACACATACTGGAGACTTCCCTCTGTGTACACAATAATAAAGCACTTTACCATCATCTCCATATTTAAAACAAGGTATTGTGAGAAATATGCAGCTAATTTTCACCATCACTGCAAGTCAGCACAGCTAAAGCTTATCTTTCAAATGTATCTAAACACAATAATATTCAGAATTACTTTACCACAAACAAAATTAAGCTAGTGAGTTTTACTAGAATATCAATGTAAGCATATTAATCCATGACTTAAATATACAGAAACCCAAAACTTCCACATATTTGTTAACTGCCATCTTAATGGCATTGCAATTACCTGTAATTGGGCAGCACAGGTCTTGCAGCATACTGTGTGGCCACAGGGACAAAAGGTCGAATTTATTTCTTCTTCACAACACACCATACAAAGCATGGACTCCTTTAGCTTCCGCAGCTTCTCTTGCAGAGCTTTTGTTTGCTGGCAGCTAAGACCCTCACAATTGTCACAGTTCATGCTACTTTCAGAAGACTTAAGGGGGGAACTCGGTGGTGTTTGGTCACTTCTTGAAACAAGATCCACAATGCCAGCATTATAAAGAGCTCTCCTTGCATGATCATAAACTTCTTTTGACGTTCTTCTTATGTCAAAGACATATTTTTTACCAAGATTAATGTTTTCATTCAGGAATAGAGATGCTAGGTGGCCCTTTAAGTCCCGACTATACTGCATCATGACAGCACTGGTGACAGTGTCACACCTATAAAACAGGACAAATACAAATGTGGTTAGTTAATACCAATAAACCTATGCCTACAATAATCTGTTTCCAAAGTTGAAGTTTGAAGTAACAGCACTGAAATTAAAGCAAATAGAGCAATCCAAGATAATATTTAAACTATTGAATGTGGTTTGCATGACAACTCTTTGAAAAGTGTAAAATGGAAAAGTAACAGTTATTTGACATCTTCTAACAGGTGACTTGTCTGGTAAAATGGGGTCGGCCTACGGAAGGAACTTAAGACATTATGATAATATAAATAGCCATTCTTGCTTAATCCACAGTTCAGTTTGGCAGCACTTCTTTACATGGTAATTTCTAAACATTGCATTAAAGAATTCCATTTAATAGTCTTTGGCATAACACCTCTTTAAACAGGTTCTCAAAAAAATTTTAGCATAGAGTCAAATAATATCTTTAACCAAATTTCCACTCAGTACTTTATATCATCTGAAGGAAACCAGCGTAGAAAATTCAGCCATTTGTATTTGCCACTGAGTATTTCAGCTACCCTAAACCATGCTTTTCACACATTTCAGTGATATAGTTAAGTCTGCAGAAGCCTATTAAGGCATATCACTTCTCTAGAAAGTAAAGACTAACACAGAAAACAAGGACTACAGCCTTGCTAGGCCTAAGGTCCACAGTCTAAGCTATTGCCTAACTAAAATTCTGCTTAAGTTAAAAACCAAAGACTGGAAAGGACAGCAAAAGTTACAAGCAGACACCAAGTTCAAAAAGTTAAGACTGTCTAAGAGATTATATAATGCTTTGTGTCAAAAGCATACGAAGAGTGCAAACCAGCAGTGCAAGTGCTTATAACTACAGAACAGAAGAAGACCTAACATCAGGTTCACAAAGTAAGCAGTGGTTGGCTGTTGATTAGCTGCAGTAGCTAGAAAGGCAACTAGAATCACAGAATGTTAGGGATTGGAAGGGACCTCAAAAGATCATCTAGTCCAATCCCCCTGCTGGAGCAGGAACACCTAGATGAGGTTACACAGGAAGGTGTCCAGGCAGGTCTTGAATGCCTCCAGAGAAGGAGACTCCACAACCTCCCTGGGCAGCCTGTTCCAGTGTTCTGTCACCCTCACTGAGAAGAAGTTTCTTCTCAAATTTAAGTGGAACCTCTTGTGTTCCAGTTTGTACCCATTACCCCTTGTCCTATCATTGGTTGTCACCGAGAAGAGCCTGGCTCCATCCTTGTGACACTAACCCTTTATATATCTGTAAACATGAATGAGGTCACCCCTCAGTCTCCTCTTCTCCAAGCTAAAGAGACCCAGCTCCCTCAGCCTTTCCTCATAAGGGAGATGCTCCACTCCATCTTTGTTGCCCTGTGCTGGACCCTCTCCAGCAGTTCCCTGTCCTTCTGGAACTGAGGGGCCCAGAACTGGACACAATATTCCAGATGTGGTCTCACCAGGGCAGAGTAGAGGGGAAGGAGGACCTCTCGACCTACTAACCACCCCCCTTGTAATACACCCCAGGATGCCATTGGCCTTCCTGGCCACAAGGGCACAGTGCTGGCTCATGGTCATCCTGCTGTCCACCAGGACGCCCAGGTCCCTTTCCCCTCTCTAATAGGTCATTCCCCAACTTACACTTGAACCTGGGGGTTGTTCCTACCCAGATGCAAGACTCCATACTTTCCCTTGTTATATTTAATTAAATTTTTCCCTGCCCAACTCTCCAGCCTTGTCCAGGTCCCGCTGGATGGCAGCACAGCCTTCTGGCATGTCAGCCACTCCTCCCAGCTTCGTGTCATCAGCAAACTTGCTGATAGTACACTATTCCCTCATTCAAATAATTGACGAATATATAGAATAATACAGGCCCCAGTACTGACCCTTGAGGCACTCTGCTAGATACAGGCCTCCAACTAGCTGTGTTAATTGTGGTAATTGCTGTAACTGCATTAAAATTATCTAGTTTGAGAAGCTGTGCAGGTCTTTGCCTAGTATATGTACTTTCCTATGCTTCAAGTCCAATTCTTCTACAAAGCAACTGAAACATGGTAGTTAATTTAGAGAAAACACCACTAAGTTTTACTGATCAGTGCTGGACCTCATGGCAGCAATGAAAAGGGGTTAAAAATCAACCAAATGAGCACAGCACTCCCACCTCAAGAAAAAAAAAAAAATTACAGGATAAAGACAATGGATAGCTGCTGGCATGAAACAATTCTGGGCGTGTGAGCAAGAACAGAAGAATTGTAGGAAGATTTAAATACACGGGATGGGAAGGCAGCATACAGATTATTTCTAGCAACTGCAGGAACCAAATAAAGGAGAAACAAGGAGTACATGTGACACAGCACTGTAACAGGTTGCCCAGAGAGATTGTGGCGTCCCCTTCTCCAGAGACATTCAAAACCAACCTGGAAGCATTCCTGTGCAATCTGCTCTGGGTGAACCTGCTTTAGCAGGTAGGTTGGACTAGATCTCCAGAAGTGTCTTCCAACCCCAGCCATTCTGTGATATGAACTACACCTGCATATTTTGAAAGGCAATCTTTCTTCTCCTTTGCTCTCTCATCCTCCCTCTCAGATAAGGAGAAAACAACATATGTATTGTTTACAAAGTATTCAAGAACACTGTTAATATTCTGAAGTGCTGTTATTCAGTCACAGACTGAGAAATTTTGGCTACTTGTCCTGTACTCCCACAGCCCACAAAATGGAAAGCAGCAAAAACACATTCAGCTTCTGGACTTAGGAGGAAAACAGAGGCTGTGAAGACAACGAAATGTGGCGGTGTATTTCTGACATGCAGTCACATTGCTGGTTACTTAAGCACTTAATTCAAATGCTGTGGAGAAGAGCAGCAGCAGTTGACTCTAGTGGCAATACTGACCTGTAAAACGCATGTGTCTCTGTAATTGCTCTATAGAGTCCACTTGCTGCCCTTGTACTGATCATTTTAAACAAGAGAACTACACTATTACCAGACTCCTTGGTAACAGTCAGATATACATTCTTCCCAGACTGAGTTGCCATTTGAACAACAGGATAAGCAATCCTAAAAACAAATATAAAAGAAAGGTTACTTAGCTTTTAAGGATAAGGGCATTTTTCACAAACTGCTCCAGTGTGCTTTTATCAGGAGTTACAATGATATCTGACTGCTGTATGTAATGCTAGATTGAAGATGCTGCCTCAAAAATACATTTCAAAATCAAGAGCATTAAGGACAGTTGTCATATTGATTGTAAGCAGGTAGTGCCATCAGACCCTACATTTCAATATCTCCTTTTACTAATTCTTAGAGCAGGCATTTTACATCTATGTAAAAAACAGAGGCATGCTCAGTACTTCTGAAAAATGGAAGATGGAAATGGTTTCACAAAACACATACCTGTTGATAGGACTGAAGTCATCTTTGCAGGTGGATATGCCTTCGGGTCCAACACCAATAAGGAGTTTTTGCCCTTCACTATCTCTTACTGAGTGCCACTCTACGCCATAGTTCTCTAGCGTTGTAGCAATCTGTAGAACCTGGTATTCAGCAGAAGCTTGACTTAAACCTTCTAGCTCCTTGTGCTTTGCAATAATGCTGTTGATAAAAACATTAAGAATAGGTGAAATAACTCAAGTATATGCCATTATTATCAGCAGCTTGTTTTAACATAGGTTTTTAGATGACCTAGTTAAACAGATTAATAAATGCTGCTGACCTGCTTTATCTGGCTATAGATTCCCAGTAATCATGAATTGGGAAGTACTGAGAACTACCCAAATATCCAGAGAATGTTCAGGAGACAATATTCTGCATTTGCTTAGAGATTTAAAAGCTACATGTAATCAAGACTTTCCAACTAACCATCCCTCCCCCATCATATTTACCTGAACAACCACTAAGTTTAAAACTAAAACAAACAAACCTACAGACTACCACAACACACTTAAACTTCCTTGACATTCAGGAACTGAGCCATGAAGGTGTTTTGGGAATCCTCTTCCCAATGTAAGGACACTAAGCCAGATAAATTCTTGATAATTTTTTCTCAAGTGTAGGTCTAAGACATAATTGCAATTTGACTACCCTGCTCCACATATTTAGATACCTGTATTTCCCCAAGTACCAGAGTTTAACTGTTTTTGCTTTTCAAACAAATAAATAGTCATCCTTGAGCTTAAAAAAATGAAACCAGAACATCAGATAAAACATTCAGGTTGTATTTTGATCTCCAAAGCTATTTACATTTTTTTTTTTTTTAAAACAACACAAGATACTACATAGCATCAGCAATTCAGGACATAATAAAATCTTAACCTTTTTTGGAGACCAAAAGCATATTTCATGGTGCTCTTTTTACCTCTCCAAAATGGTAGTGGTGAGCTCTTTCGCACACAACTCCTCATAGTTGTACTTGGCAGTGTTCTGGTTATAATCTCCAAACTTCATCTGTGCCAGCAATGCACTAAGTTCAATTGCATGCTCTGAAGAACACTGAAGATTACCAGCAAGAAGATCTTCTTTTATATGCAAGAAAAACATATGCCTGCAATGCAATCAGAAATGCTTGCTTACACAACACATTAAAAAGTCTTTGTAATCAAGATATGTATCAAATAACATCTGTTTGGTAACCCTTATTTCAGTAATCAAGGATTTACAGTGAAGGTACCAAGTACAGAAAGTCTGGCAGAAGGGAAAGAAAAGGGCCTCCATCTTATTATTAACTTACACTTAAAGATGAGGTTACAACTGAAGGTGGTATCAAAAAGCACTATTAAAAGAAATGAATGCTTTAATATCATGCTCTTAAGAACTGCTTTAATATCTAAGTCACCAAGTAATTTCAATTTAGTGAGCAAAATAAATGAAATATGTTTGGACTAGTTTGCTATGTTTAAATGTCTTCGGTTGCCATTTACAAGTTATTCTGCACTTCACAAAAGCAAATTTGGGAAGAGCAGCTCAGAACAGCATACACATGTCTATCACGCAGCAGGAGAAGCCATATATTCTCTACACACAGTAGAAATGCCTCTGCCACCATAGTCAAAGAGAAGATGGTGCTTTTGCCAGTGACACAATTAACAGAACAACTTGAAACATCTGAAAAGGCACTGTGGAATGAAATACAAAAGCATCTACTGCATATTTGTCAGACCAACCCCTGTACTTGGGATCAAGGCAGGTTTGACAACTAGCTTGAAATTAAGAATAACTTCGTGAATTTATCTAATATGTCAATTAATTAGACAAATCAAAATCCCCACCACCAGCACCATGCTAATTTCCCCTATAGTCAATCTTGTAGAAATTCTTCTTTACCTCCCCTCAAGGAAGACAATATATAAATTTCTTACCATTTGTTCATAAGACTCAACATACAGAAAACAGATGCAGAAGTAGTTACATATCGCTGAAAAAAAACTTCCAATAAATGAAGCCTAGCACCCCCAGGGATATGTCTTAGCTTTCACACTTACAGGACATTTATAGTTTACTTTTCTAAAATTAAGTGTAGTCTACTTTTCTTAAAAAGCTATACTGAATCACTCATCACTGAAGTTGAAGATGCTAGGAAGCAATTAACTTTCCTTTCAACAGCAATTTTGTATAACATATTATATTTGTCTGTTGTAGTGCTCTGCAATTACATGTACAACAGGGCAAACGGGTACTTTTTCAGCACTATGAGCAATTACATAACTTGCAAAATTTGTGTTTGTTCTTAGCTCTACCACAGTAAATGCTGCAGCTAAGAAAATACTGGCACAAAAGATGGAGAACTTTTGTGATCAGAAAATAATGGATATTACATTATCCCACAAGCTGCTCCACAATGCATTTCCTGCAGCAAGTCACAGGCCCAACATCTCCCTTTGCAAGCAGTTTGAAGCATGCTAGAGCTTCACTACAGTTTTGACACAAGTGCTTAATTGCATCCTTCGAATGTCCAGACATCAATCTACAATTCAACAATTCTAGCGGGGGTCTGGTAGAAGTGAACATCCTCAGTCTGTGCAGGATATAAATATGGGTGACAAGGGGACCAGAACTTCAGACAGTACAATTGTCTCCACTGTTAGCAGGTTATTTCTTGTTTAGGCTTTTCTTGGAGTAAATCCCAAACCTCTTCTCCAATCCCTTTCTCCTACTTTGCCAATTCATAACTTTTTGGCTTGGGCCACAGAATGGCTTTTAAAATGTATAGCTTGTACGTGCTTCTTTTGGGATTCAGTCCATCAATCCAGACAAAGTATTTGACAAATTAATAACACTGTGTCCAAAATAGATTCAAATAATAGGTCTCTCCCTAATTCCAATCAACATTTCATAAAATAAACAGCTTTTCATGCACCTCTAATCTATTACTACCAGAACAGGTTTTCTACTCATTATAAATGTGTGCTAATTACACATGCAGTATTTCAAAGAAACATCTGACAATTTTCTCCTCATTAGCTGACACATGTTTACAACTACCCATACCTAAATGCTGTATCTTCAGTTTATTTTATACACACTACAGCACTGACTACACAGGGAAGAGTCTGTCTTCTCCCCTTGCTGTGAAGACCTTTTATTGACTTCAACAGGGAAGCTGAAAGAAAAGACTGCTCCTGCAAATACAGAACCAACTACAGTAGAGGCATGGTTTGTCACATTCCATTACTAAAAAGACAGTAATGGCACAGGTAGACAAAAAAGTTTAAAGTACAATGTGAAATAGCATCACATTACCTAACATGCAGTAACTTCCTGTAACTATCACAAAATAAAACATCTTATAGGGACTACGCTACTTTGCGTTTTTCTGATAAAGTGGACCATGGTAGGGCATATAAAAGGGACAATAACTGCGAAGTAACTAAAACTATGCAAGTTCATGATCTGGCTTACACTATGGTAAACTATTCTGTTGAGTCTGAGAAAACAGAGAAAACCACTTGTATTTAACAGTCCATTTCACAAGGTCATCAGTCTGCACCTAAAAAACCTATTGCTGGCCCCAGCCCATTGCCTAACCTCTTCCATAATGAATAGGTCAGAAACCAGTTAACATAGGGCCTGCTAGTCAATTTAGTTTTTGAATGACAGTGAATGACTTCATACTGTTGTTTTTTTCTATTTTGAGTCTATCGGTGTGTTTGAGGAAGAAAAAGCATCTAGAAATTGAAATACAGTGAGGGTTGCAAACATTTTATACATCTGAAAGTTATTCTGATTAGTGCAGATTCCAATTTGCCTATCCAGCCTAAGGTTGCATTTCTCCAAAGCTATATTAATATCCATTGCAAAATCATCCCTTTTCAAGGATCAAAACATGACACACCAGCCAGAATCTGATGATAAAAGCAGATTTTTCTTTCTTTTTTTTTTTTTTTAAAACATAAAACTTAAATGCATGTTACTTTGCCTGTTTAAGGCTCAAAATACTTTTAAAATTGTTGAATACAGTCAAGCAAAACAAAAGGATTAAGAGCCTTGAGGGAGTTCCTTATCTAATTCTGCAAAGCCTAAATGACCCAGCAGTGTGTCTGTTAAAAACCTGGTCATATTACAGTTTCTATTAGTTACTAGAAAACATTTAGCTAAGTTTTTGTAAATTAGATGGTGATCCAATCACTTAATAGCAGTCAATCCACTGTCTCCTCTCTAGGAATCTCTATATATAATGAAAAAAAAACATCATTAAAGCTTTTCCCACCTCTAAAGATAGGTTGTGCAGTAAAAGGGTACTCAGGTTTTTTGAGAAATTATTTCAGTGTATTTTATGCTTAAGGGATTTTTTTTTTTTACCTAGCACATTTTAAAACAGTTACCCACTTTAAAACTGAAAATTGAACTGTTTATAATTGAAGTCCTTTAAAAGTTACATTTCGGACATTGCTGGTAGACTTAGTTTGACCACTATATAAGAAACTAATTGTTTCTGTTTCTGCATCATCCACCACTTCAGCTATACACAATACAGTAATATTACCTGTTATAAACTTGAAAAGTAACTCAAGTCACACAAAGGTATGTTTTCTACCCCTGCCCCAAAATTCTCTTAGCACATTCATCAGCTTTTTACTGCACTTGCCAAAATTTCATTTCATCTTTAAATCTTCACAGAAAGCAAGTCTTTGCAACTCTGAACTTTACCAACCGATTGTTGTGGCTCCTAGTCACCTTAACATCTCCTAGACATGTTGGGACATTGAACAACTAGCAGCAGCTTTAAGAAACAGCCTAACTTGCCATTGCACTTGCAGCCTGAGTTCTACACATAACAGTGTTAGTACAAAAGACAGTCTATATAACCTAAACGAGTATTAAGTTTCCCCCCCTAGACCTCATGCTAGCTCAATAGTCCTCTGTTTTCAGTTCCAGAATATTTCCTTTGAGTTTGGTAGTTCAAAACGACATAGAAACACTGACAAAATACAAAGCATCAAGTTTCCCATAACTATACCTCATTAGCCACTGGCCAGGCAGAATTTCTTCTGTTCCAAAAGAAAAGCAGTTTTAGAATTAGAACAGGATCACATGCTTTCCTCAAGCACTAGTTACACTGGCAATTTTATATTAATTTAATTCTTATTTTTGCCACAGTGCTTTTCATATAATTTAAGTTCTGTGGGCATATTAAAACACTTAGTAAAATAAAATGCACAGTGTGATTAATGTATTTTAGCTGCACATAAATAATTTTATACAAATGCTGTAGAAAGAGAAGGTTTTAAGTACATTTCAGCAGATGGCCCGTTTTACAAAAAAAATACAGTTACCAAAGTAAAGTCGCATCAATCTCTTTTTGCCTCCCTCTGGACTGATTACACTGAACACCAGTACCAAAAATGGATATCAGTATTTCACTACAATGAAATTCCTTCAGGAGGCAGATAACCTAGTTAGTGTTCATCCAACTGAATTGGCAATAACAGCCCCACAAAATAAGTGCTATGGAAAGTGGGGAGTATAAATAATACAAGATTATATATAATAATATATATATTATGCATAATACAAGATTAATTTCTCATTTCCTTAACTCATTGAAAATTATTATGTGCATTAGGATTCCAAGTTCTGTGCTGAAAACTTTGTTTTTACTACTTCAATCAAGGAAAGGAAAACAAGGCAAATAGAAATCTAAAGACTATATTAAGAATTTTAATCTCTAAAGTTAGCTTAGCCAGTGGAAAAAGTGACAAACTCCAATCCTTTACCAATAAGAGTATCTGTATATGACTAATGATTCCTAAACTAGAAATCTAGCCAAAAGAACCCATTCTCTTGCCAGACTACTGGCAAGGATCTTAGCACACATCCCAAGGGGACTGTTCTCTTTGGGTAAGACACTCCTTACCACAGAGTAAGACTCTTTCCTACTGTGAAGTAAATTGACAACTCTGTAGTCTAAAGGAATCAAAATTAAGAGGCTTTGTTCTCCCCTAAAAATATAAATTGATGAGGACCTCTTAGCAAGAGAGTTCTGTTTCTAAAAGCCTATATAATGCCACTCCCTATGAAAAAGGAAAGCCAGGCACAGTTACAATTATGTTGCTCAGTATCTCTGTTCTTATTGCTCTAAGAGTGGGTGAAAGGTTACCAACTGGAATTCAACCGATTTAGACAAACAGATCCATTAAACTCACCCTGGTGTCTATTACAACAGGCTTTTATTGCATGTTGAAAAAAAAAAAACAACAACAAAAACAACATTGCTGCACTGGCTAGCAAATACTATAGGATAATTGGATGTTTTTCTTTTTTCTACCTACTGCATGTATCTAACTGCTCAAAGTATTTTTACAAGACAGTTTTTAGTTTTCACTAATTCATCAATACAACTGGATAACACTACAAAAACAATGTACTTTGTAAATATAATTCTGACACAGGGCAGGGGGGGCAGGGGCAGAATCACACACAACTTTCAAACAGCTTCCAAAACAATAATTAGCGATGTCAAGGCTGGCAAAATACAGCTCTTTTGAATGCTTCATGAGATTGTGCAACTTGTTAGAATCTGGTGTGTTATTTTAAATTGTCATGGCTTACATACGAGTATTCGATTTTCAGTCAAGTTATGCAAGACAACTCCCGTTTTGAAGTACATCTGGGTCAATTTTACATTGCTCAAGAAGCGATTCACTTTAAAGTCTTTTAGCTTTTGTGCAATCACTGCAAATTGACTTTATCGTACCAGACTTAAACCCATTGTTCTCCTGGACGACCGTTTGGCACAATTTGCCTCCCGTGCGGTTCAGCAAACACTCTCCTTGTTAAGGTGGCTATAAGTTCCAACACTTCACTCCTACGTGTTTCACAAAGCAAGCTTTTCGCCACCGCAGAAGAAAGTTCTGCCCCGAGACAGAGGTGCAGGCCAATTAGGAGTTGAGTTCCTGGGGCTGCCCGGGCCAAGTCCCAGCGTCTCAGCCGCCGATTCGCCCGGCCCGCCGAGGAGCTGCCAGCAGAGGTTACTCGCAGCCAGTGACCTGGAGTTACCCCGGCGGGGCGGCGCGCAGCCCCGGCTGCAGCCCGCGGGCCGAGCGCCAGCAGCGCGGCTCCTCCCGGCCCCTCGGCAGCGCTGCAAGCCCCGGCTCTACACCCGCCAAAACGTCTCCCGAAAATCCCCATCAGCTGAAGTACCATCGGTTCTCCAAGTCGCAGCTCCTCACCGTAATTCAATGCCTCATAGAATTCGATACAAAACCCACCCATAAATCATTCCGACAAAAACCTGACTTTTCCTTTTTTTTTTCTTTTTACTAACTGTTGCATTACCTATCAAGAAATACAGAAAACAGTGAAAGCAAATGTGACATGACGAGCTTATGATTTAGATCTTGGACTAGCAGCACATTTACCTTCAAGCAAAAAAGATAGCAGTCCTTTTCAAGCCAATGCGATTTTCCATTCAAAAAAACGTACAGTTATCCAAACTCTTCTAAACAAGAAGCACACTGTTCACATTTCAGACTTGTTTATAGAACTCTAGTTGACAGCAGCAGATTAAATTTGAATAGCATTCTTGCACTGAAGCATTTTCATTCCCCTGAAAACAATTCTAAACTACAAAATCCTGTGGTGAAATTCAGTACCAGGCAGTCAAATAAAAAATTAGAAATTGAGATCCAAAGTACAATAGAAATAAAACACTTTTAACCCTGTAAAAAGGAAGTGTAGTAAGGCGTTTTTTTTCCCATGCAATTCTTCCATTCTCAAAACACTTGGTGAAGGTGGTTTGTTGCCACAGTGGTCAAAGATACAACTGTAACCCCTGTTCTGCCTTCAATAGTAAGGCAGCTTTGTTCCAAAAGATTAAAAAAATGCATGACGTTGCAATCTTGCACTGGATTGTACAGTGATTAAAGGTAACAGAAGCAGAGGTTGATGTTTAGTTGCCAGATCAGCTTTTCACACAGCATGTAGAAACATGAACATTAAATTGCTACATACACCTTTAAGTGCAAGATAAGGATCATACAACAAGGGTTGACAAAGCTTCCCAAGTATGTAGAAAAAAAAGGTAAAAACTCAGTCACAACACTTGTTATTATAATCACAGTGAAGCATACCAACAAAATTCAGAATTAGTTGCAGCTTCCCAGATTTCAAAAGCAGTCTCAACATGCATCTAATCTATATCTAAAAATAGTACCAGAGGCAACAAAGTAAATCTGGGAGACTCTGCCAGACCACCCTATACATCAGCTGTGGTCATAACTGCTAAAGCAAACCAAAAATATCTGTCACTATTTCTTTGCTGACCAGCACATTGACTTTCCAAGTAAAGGGAAGAAAAAGTGTTGTCTCTAACTGTACAGCTAATGCTTGCAGTTCTGTTATATGATACACCTATTGATTTAAAACTCTGTGACAGGTTTAACAAGTGTTTTTGTCTTATCCTTGATACGACACACACTTACATGCAAACTAAACACAAAGGCATATTTATGTGCCTATGTAAACCCTCAAGGAGACAACTAGAAAAAAAATCTACTGAAACAGTGTCAGCACTACAGAGATATACATCGACAACAGGCACTATGGAATTCTAGGTCTGCTATACGTAGACTGGGCACACACAACTAAAAGGTTGCTATTGCAAACTACTTCACAACTTGTATTTGTTTATAGAAAGAATACTAAAAATACTCTGGATGTAGACTGAACAGGTTATCTGAAGCCTTAGAAGTATTCATGTTCGTTGGACACAGTGACATTAAATATAGTGTCAATGCCCATTGTTCTCCAAAATTACAAGCAAATATTTCCAGAGCAGAATGTTAATATTATTATGACTGAGCCTCAATTAATTTTAAAATTGTTTGTCAAAAGTATTAGCTTCAGAGCAGTCTTAATTTCTACATAAAAGAAAGCTTATCCCACCTACAGCCTTTTCAAGTCATCTTTATAGTGGAGAAGTATTTGCTACTTTGATGTAGGTAGACAAGGTCTGTTATATTCTAGCTACAAAACCTGTCTTTTAGGCCCCTGGGGTATGTTTCACCAGTTCAAGCTCTCCATTAACTTGCCCAACCTGCCAAGTCTTGCATTGACAGTGTTGGGAGGCAGGAACTCAGGTGTCTGCAAAAACCTTGTAAAGTTGAACAAACATTCATCAAGGATAGCAGAAAAATTCCAATCATATCAGCTTTGGGTTTCCTCAGATTCACCCCAGTTTGTCTGTGTGTACACACATCAAACATGCTCAGGGTAATCTGCCTCATCAGGTATGTTGCTCCTTTTGTTCTACATAAAAATCCTTTGTTCTTTGGTTTTATGCTTATTCTCCTTGAGAATATTTAAACAATGGCACAAGTTTCTTTAAAGATAATATTCCAGAAGAGTCTAAAAATATGCCATGGATAGCAGATTTTTCCAAAACAAGGTACATTGATACTGGAATTTGTTAGGATGTATTTACCTAACTAAACCTACTATATAGGACAACTATGGTATAACTCCATTGCATTCTGAAAACTTGAACTAGATTGATGAGCTTGAAACCACTTACCAGAAGTTACACCCCTGCACATTAGTTCAAAAAGTAAAACAATACATGCATGCTCTTAACTCAAAGCCTTTTTCCTATGAAATAAACAGCAAATCATGCTGTCAGCCTCTGACCAAATTATTTAGACAAATATTCTGTTGTATTCATGGCCTTCATTCTGAGAGTACAAAGTTGAGTAGTGAAAACATGTTTTGAGATTATCATACAGACACTTGTTTTCGATTTGTCCCATTTGTATTAACTGTATTATCTAAATGTAACAGGAAAAATTAGCTGAAAGATCAGAACTGAATATATCATCTGTGGCTCAGAGTTCTTTAAAAGTTATGTCTATTGATGTAGTAATCAAACTCGAGTAAAACGCAAATGTTCCCTACTAATCTTAGAAGACTAATTCTTACGACTGGATAACAGTATAACAATTTAGTTAAGAGTACTGGCCACAGAAGCAGCATTAGAGCTGTTTCTTTTGTAGCCTCAAAGGGCCTGTAGCTATCTGAAAGTTACTGTAACATAACACCAGACAAAAAGGAACTCTGCGAGTTTTCTGCACTTTGGGAGCAATTGTTTCCTGCTTTTCTGTACCAGCAGTTTAGAACGACCTAGAGTAACACCACTGAACAGGGGTTACTATCGGACATGCAAAAATCATATACATAATTTGCTACTGGTAGTTTAGTTTCTTCTAATTTCAGCAATAAGTGCTCATGGAATTACCTACGTTCATCAGAGTTAGCTACACAATACTTACAATATTACCAGTCTCTTATATTTTTTTTCCAAAAACAAATAATACATTTAAGTAACACTAAGATTTTAAAACTACAAAGAAAAGTCAAACCAAGAGTACCAGAAGATGGAAGAAATAAGGTCAGTGTGTAATCACTTCCATCAGTTACAGAAATTGAAAACAAAGTAATAAATTATATTTACTTACAACCATCTTTACCTTACCTCGTCTGTTCTTGTAAGATAAGATGCGGCTCTACAAAAAACTTGACTCTTAATTTCAATCTGTAAGGGGCTAAACCATCCATCTGCTGGGAGATCCTGTTCCTCAAATTCAGCCACAGATTCTCCCCTTTGCTGCCAGTGAACTGCAGTCCAAAATAATCAACTTCTATAATTCCCAACCTTCTGCAAACCTGAAAGAAAGACATTCTTCATAATGAGCCCACAACACCGAAAAATATCACCTGAATCAAGTATTGTTTCAGACTGCTCACTTAAAAACACAAAAAATAAAACCTGCCGTAAGCAACATTATACAAAAGATTACTTAATCACTTGGATTTTAAGTTGTGTACAAAATAACACGTAAACAAATACCAAGAATAAACGGGGAATTTCTCCACTGGTTAAAAAGGACATGGACTTCCATGGTCAAATTCTAGCCCCCTTCTCATCCCCAGAAGAGGCACTTAAGAGGGGATTTCCAAAAGAAGATTGTATCTATTTAACATCACAGCCATGGAGTTTTCTAGGAAAGGAGGAGAAAAAAAGATATACAACCCAGAAGTTTTATTTAGATGCCACCAACAGACCGGGCTGCTGCATTTGGCTCTCTCCAGCATTGCTACAGCAGCCGCCGCAGCCACAACGAGGCGACAGAAGGGCGAAAGCACCTGGACAACGGCTCCAGTCAGCACAACCCCAGCAGGCCACGGGGGCCAACTCGGCACCGCCCGGGCCAGGTGGGTCCCACTCGTGCCTCCCCCCCACCCCAGAGGCAGTTCGAACAGGCGGCAGCGTGAGGCTGAGGCCTGCCCTTCCCACGCAAACTGTAAAGGAGAAGGGAGAAGAGCCGGAGAGCCCCAAGGCAAGGCATGCAGCAACTTCTGCATCCAGCATGGAGGAAAAAAAAAATAAAAAGAAAGAAAAAAACAAAACCTAAAACAACAAAACCACACCACAGAAGCGGGGAGACTGCGGCGGCTCCCGCCGGCTCCCCGCCCCTACGGCCGCGGCCGCCCCTGCGCAGGGTCGCGCCGCCGCCCAGCCCTGCCCCGCGCCACCGCCGCCCTCAACGGCCGGGGCGCCGCGAGCTGGCGCCGCCGCGCCCCTCGCCCCCTCAGCCCCCCACCTGCGCGCTGTATGAGGGACAAGGAACGGGCGACGCGCGCCCGCCGTCTGTCAGGCACCAACGGTCTGCGCTGCCCACGCCGAGCCTTCGCGTCCCTGGAAGGCGGCAGGGCAGCGGGAAGGAGAGCGCAGCGCGGCCCCCTCACCTGGTTGAGGCAGTCCTCGCCGTTGGCTTTCGCCTCGACCTCCACCTCCATCACCACCGCGTCCGGCCTGGTCACATAGCACAGCATGGCTGGAGCCAGCCAGCGCCGCCGCCGCCGCCGCCGCTGCTGCTGCCACGGCGGACACCCGGAGCGGCTGTTGCTGCCGCTGCCCGCGGGAAATCACAGCTGTCGGTACGGGCTGAGGGAAGGTACGCAGTCGTCCCTGCCCGCCGCCCACGCCCGGCCGCTTACAACAACCAGCCAACCACCCCCCACTCGCCTAGTGCTTGCGCTCCGGTGACTCCGCTCCCTCCACATATACCCTCCGTCTCCCCCTCCCCCTTTCCGAGCGGCACCTGCGGACCAATCACGAGGCGCCGCTCACCGCTGCGGGCCGCCGCAGCCACCAATCAACGCCGCCAGCCCTGGGAAACGGCGGCGGCCGGGAGGGCGTCTGTTGTGGTCGCTCTCTGGCGCCCCCTGGCGGGACGTTGGGCCGCGGGCGGCCGGCGGGACTCTCTACCACTCCCGTTCCGGGGCTGTCCCCTCTGCCCGGTGCGGAAAGTACCCTGTCCCGGGCCCTGCCCTGCGCGGAAAACCCCTGTCCGCCGTGGCTTGGCTGCCCGAAGGAGCCCGCCCTCGGGGCTTTCTTCCTCTTCAGCACCCAGCACCCCCAAATTATCTTCACCCACCGCCACCTGCAATAGCCCAGTGCTGCTTACCCTGGAATTATGTCTGGCTAAATGGCAGCTAAACAAGTTCTTCTAAGTGAAGGTGGAGACCAAACCTAACGGCAGGGACTCTCTACAAAGTTGACTTGAGAGCGAGTGGCCATGAGCTATGAGGCAACCAAATATTTTCACGGCTCATCTGTAAACTTTGCAAACACTTCTTTTCAATGAAAGGAAAAATAACATCTGGATTAATGCTCGCTCTCTTATATTCTCTCTGGCTTTGGCCCAGCTTTGTGTTATGCAGCATGCAAAAGCACTGGAAATGTGGAAAATTTAAGAATTATCTGGCAATATTAAGAAGGACCAGCCAAGTGATACCGTGGCCTCTATTTCACTGTCATGCTAATGGATGATGGAGTTTGTACACTCATTGAATTCTGTACGTATGAAACTTATAGGTGATTGCAGGCCAGGAGAGGAACACCTGCACCGGGTGAGTGCTTAGAAGTGTTTGTTTGACAAACATACACAAGGTATATAGAGCAAAGTTTATGGCTGCTTTAACAATGTAAATTGAAATGACAGGGAGGACTAAGTACAAAATGCACGCTGTGTGGGTTCCCGAAAAGAAATGCAGATCAAAGAAGTACTGAGCAGTGCAGTGGTGAGGAACAAGCAGGCTGTCAGGGGAAGAGCTAAGAGAGGAAATGGGGATCTGAGAATGCAGTGAAGGATAACAGGAAGAAGAACAAACCACAGCACTAATGCAAGGTCACAACAGGGCTGAATATTAGCTTGTTCCCATGTATATGGGTCGCTAGCTTCTGTCTGGGTATTTCTGCTGCACTTTTCAGGGTTGTTAGTATTTTCAGTTTTACTAAAGGAACTCTCAGAATAGATGCTCAATCTTCTGGGAACTCTGCAAACACAGTATATGGCTATTCTGATAAGTGTACATAGAGCTATATCCATTTTGTTCACGTGAACTCTGTAACCAGAAGACTGCTCAGATCCAAAGCAGCCAGAACAATAAAAGGCAAGTAAGAAACAGGACATGAGATGTCAAACCTGAATGGTACTGCATTTCAGCTGTACACTTACTAGCTCAGATTTTTTGTGCCCAGGTCTGTAGTGTTTCAGTCAAATAGTGTAGTGTCTTAAAGACCAGACTCATAGAGTTAAGGGTAGAAAAACAGAAATAAGACGAAAGATAAAAAAAAATCACAAAACTATCTTAAATCTATGATTTTATGGGAAAAAAAACCAAACAAACAAACAACCTTTTTGGGAGGGACTTCATTATGAGGGAGATTAGCCACTAACAAATCACAAAATATTTTAGTATGGAAAAAAACCTCTATTCTCCACTTGTTCTTTAGTTTCTGTTGGAGTGGATGCAGGAAATAAGATTTTAGTTTTCTAGTTTTACTTCTATTTATTGAGATGTTATGGTATTTTGTGTGATTTCTACATTTCTGTTGTAATCAAAAGAGTCCTAGCGTTGTTATGAAGAAGAAACACAAAAACTGCCATGAATGACTCATACCGCTAGTATTCTGATATCCTCTCCCTGACAGTAGCTCAGATCAGATGTTACAGAGGAAGGTGCAAGAAATCTTTATGTAATTGTGAGATAATGTGCTTGTATATTTTCTCTAGCATTAAACAGTTGAAGCTGGCTTATACCTCATAGATTAGCCTTTATTTATTTGTCTGTGTCACTTGTATACTAGGAATCTGTTCACCTTGTGCTAGGCATTGTCCGCACAAATAGAAAGGGAAGGTTCTTGTCCCAGAGATCTTACCTTTTCTGTCTATATTAATATCCTTTTTGTACTTTCTTTTTATCTGACTTAATGTAAATTCAAGTGTTCTTATTATGTCTGTAAGAGTGTTATCCTGCTTTGAAACCTGCTAAACTGTAAGCCACAAAAATATCTTGTGGCAGTAAATTGCATAGATTGTTTAAGCCCTGTGTAAAACAAGTATTTCATTTCAAGGGTGTCATCTGGACACTGCTGTCATAGAATTACAGTCAGCTTCACCGTCTCTCTGTGATATTTTATTCATGCCATACAAGAGAAAGTAAAGAACCAAGTCCTGCATTAGCACACGGGACAGCTTTTGCAACAAGAGCCCATTGCAACCCTTTGGGATCTGAGAGAAAAAACTGAAACGTCTTACAGTCTCCTGCTTGGTGCCTTTGATGAATCAAAAACACTCAGTGAGGTACACTGTCAAACTGTTTATAGCATGGATGTTCACCCTTTGTGTTATCATAAAAGAACATTCTTTATCAACATGTTATCTCCATGCTGTATGTCATGAAATGCTATGTGCTATATGACAGTGATATCTCTATGATGTCTTTTGCTATTGTGTCAATTTGTATAACTAATTAATTTTATATACATTAATATATTCAATGTATATATATATATATACGTCTGTATATATATATATATATATATTTTTCCTTGATGTAATTCCTCTACAGGGTGCATTTTTGGTGACATCGTACTCCACATAGCAAGCATTAGTTGTAGTGTTTCCTTGTCTGATGTTTAAACAGAAAGCCTGTGAAAAGTCCAGTTGTTTGGAGAGGGGAAATACTAAGTTCCATAGCTTTAAATTTAGACCCCAACATGGCAGTGTTGACCCTTGTTTCCAATAAAGACTAATGCCTCTCCTTGTACAGATTTTTGTTCACAAGTTTCTCCAGGTACTTACTTCCAAACTATTGCCATGATACCCCACCTTGTGAGGAATCCAGGAGTGTAGTGATGGTCTCATTACCCAGATGTTTTTGCAAGATCTTCTCTAAGATTCTGTCTTGTGTTGTTTGTTACCCACAGTATTGACTCTGATCGAATTCAGGATACTTTACTGCTACAGAATACTGTACTAGAGGGTAGAAGATTAGAAATGCTCAGTTCCTGCATGTGCTCAGGATGAGGCTTCACAGAGAACTTAGACATGCATAGCATTTATTTTTACTGTCCATTGGTGGCAGTGACATTAAAGGCAAACTCTTGGTGACAAAGGTGTGCTCTACAGAATATGAGAGAGACAGTAACCCAGACAAATTATTAGCTTCTGCAGCCCTGTATAAAAGAGCATCTGTTCCTTTTCTAGGAGAGCGAAACACCAGCAGACTGGGCACTGGTTGTGTGTGGTGCCTTTTGTTCTAGCCAAAGTGAATGGCTGCATGGCAAAGTATTTTTAATTGTAATCCCAGTTTATATAATAATCAGAAGCAGTATGAGGATATTAGACCTTGGCATTGTATTTTTTCTTGTACCTTGTTTATGCTGTTCTCCTGTTCTGATTTGTTGCTTTCTTATTGGGTTTGGTTTAAATAAGAGAGGTTTAAATACATACAGATTGTTAGGCTATTGACAGGTTGTTGGGTTACCCCCACACCCACCAGAGAAGGGCCATGAAAGGCCCATCTACATAAGCACAGAGGAGCACAGGGAGCACAATGGTCAACAGGAACCCAAATTAAACACTTGGAGGAAAGGAGACCCTGTCTGCTTTCTTCCCAGGGCTGTCCCATTAGAGCCTCAGCCCTTCATGAGTCGTGGGGAGCAGCAGTCCAGGTTGCCTTTGGGACTGTGGAGATTGCTAGCTGGGAGTGTGGGACATGTTAGGGGAGGCAGGTGAAAAGCTTTTGGCACTTGAACAGGACTTTTTATGGGATGTTTAGAGGAGGAAACAAAAGCAGGACAAAGGAGGAATTCAGATTATTTGAGCAGGAACAAATGTGGGTAATAAAGGGATAAGTGAATAAGTGGGTCCATCCATGTGCAAAGAGTTGGCTGGCCCAGACATTTTCTGCTGATGCCCTGCACCCATCAGCACAGTTGTTCCTGTCTCATCATTAGCTTCACTTTCAAATGTTTTCTTGTAAAGGGTTCTTTACGCCCTGTGCTTATGTGGGTCCCTGGTGCAGCAACTGGAGTGAGTGTGGATGTGATTGCTAGCAAAGCTCATGCCAGCCAAGCCAGTGAGTAGGTAAAGTGGGCTGGGGGCCAGGATAGGTTTGGAGGGCTCTAAGGACCATATCAGGGTGTGAGAGTAGCTGCATGTCTGTAGGAACAAGAGTGCAGTGGGGTGGCTATAGGTGTTGTTGCTAATTGCAAGTTCACTCCCGGAGTGCAAAGCACCAATCTCACACTCAGAAATGAGATATTGATTTTATTATAGAGTTGTACAAGTCTGGATGCTAGGTCAAACTAGCATACCAGCAATACAAAAGTCTCAATTAAATATTTTCATTATATACATGCCCTTAGGGCAGTACTGTAGGGCTGATAGATTACAACATTTGCACACAAGTTATATAACACTATTCTTCCTATGCATGCTCAGTGAGTAGAGGTCTTCTTCTGGAGGTGGATAGCCTTTGCCAAGGAGGTGTGTTTTTGTATTAAAACAATATTATAATGAACAAAGTTTACTTTAGGTTAAGCATGTCCACAAAATTTGGCAGTAATCACTAGGTGCTCAATCAACTTGTTCATAGTTGACTTCTCAGTTCTGGAATAGGCTTTGTTCTACAATTAAAAGTTAACTACTCTTAGACATCTCATTTATTATTTGTCTAATATTAACTTTCTAGTAGGCCTCATGGTCAGGTCTTTTGGCCTGTCAGGCAACATAGGGACCAAGGGAGTCCTGGACAGCTCTGGTGTGTGTGATGGTTTGTACCAGCAGGTGAAGAGGAGTGCAGCCTCCAGGGTTTGTATGTCCAGGTGCAGCAACTGGGGAGACTGGGATCCAGGGGCAGCTACTGGACAGACTGCCTAAGCCCAGCTGCTGGAGGGCTCCACATGATAAATAAGTATATGTATTCCCACCTATGGACCTCTGCCCCACTCAGCCAGAGCAGGGAGAAGGATGAAGCTGTTGGTGCCATCAGTGTTGATGTGACTGATTTGTGTGCCTGTGATCTGTACATCCAGTGGCGTCATACATATGTATGTGACATACACATATGCTTTGTGTACTGTATCTACTGGGAATACATGTTCAGCCTCGGTACTGGTTGGACCTGGGGGCATGGAGTGGCAGTAACCTCACTTTTTTGGGGCTGCCAAATCAGGTATGTTTTCCACTAACACAAATCCTTAGAGAAAAGCACTGGAAAGCACGTACCGCACCATTATTACTTCAGTTCTGGTTTCCTTCATCTTCTTCTGACTGTCTTTTCATATTCTGTATCAAACTGAGTAACCAAGAACCAGGTCAGCACAAATGCATTTTAGGGCGATTTGAAATGAAGCTGAGTGGGAACACACAATTGTAGCCAGTCTCTTCTGCTATCTCCTCCCTGGGTAAAATTGCTTTGTGCATGAACACAACGTTAGTGTCCAGCTTCTTTATTGTCACTGTCAAGGCTGCTGGTCGTGTTGCAAATGCACATCATTCACGTGGAGGATGATCTTCTGACTGAAAAGCATGGAGGGAAGCACAATGTTGAGGAGCTATTCTGACAGTGGTGGTTGCTTAGAGGAAACACCATCAGCCATCCACAAACACACAATCAATTTTCTACCTGAAAAATTATTTTAGTGTTCTTATATATATCATGCCTCTGTCTGAACTTTTTTAAAAAATATTCTTCTGTTCTACACTGCCCACAGTGCTTAATCGGCTTCTATGGAAAAAGTATGTGTCAGTGGTTGACATGCTTCCCACAGAGCTGGTTCACCTTTACCAATATAGTGAACCCACAATAATGTGCTAAGATTGTCCATGCAGCTAACAGGCCATAAACTAGTTGCTTTACTAAGCATTATCTGGTAGCCAGCCCCATGACTCTTGACGAAATTAAAAAAAAAAAAAAAAAAAAAAAAAAGGGATGTCAGTTTGATTTTGGGCTACCTGGTCTGGGACATTTTAAGAACATAAAAACAAACTCACCAGGTCAGACCAAGGGTTCACATAGCACTGAATCCTGTTTCATGGAGGTTCAGCCCAGTGGCAGACTGCATGCATAACGTGCAAGAGGCACTCTTTGATGCCTATAGGCAGCAAAGTGCCTGAGGCCAACACCTTAGGATATATCAAAGAGTCTAAGAAGAAATTCTTATTCTTACTTCTCAGAATCTCTTCACAGCTTGCACTGATTTGTAATTCAGGGACTTCCAGTCCATTTTGGTGTTAGATAAATAATTTTGTCAAGTGGAATTGCATTTCCTACTCAAAAACCTTTGCATTTTGAGACCAGACTCATTGTAGAAACCCTTTTCTAGTTATTGGGACATGTATCAGCTGTTCGTGAAATTTATTAATCCAATTTCTTTGGTAATTTATTTATAATTGATAGCAGAAAGAAATCCCTCAGTCTCTGCACTTTTTCAGAAGCTCTTAAGATCAAATCACCTTTGAATTTGAGCTTGTTTTCCAGGTCATCGATTCCATTTCTGAGCATTTTGCTTCCTTTAGTGTTTGTAGAATGGAGTCATCATTGATTATTTTCATGTTGTTAAAATGTGCTCTTGTGATCTAGAATCAAAGCTTTCACAAATTAAATTCTCACTAATATTTCTTCCTCCTACTGTCAGTATGTGTTCATATATTAAAATGCTTGTTCTTCTCCACACCACTTTCAGAGCTGCCAGGACATTGGAAAAAATGGGTCAGAGTTTTAACAGATTAAAATACCTAGAAAGGCTTGGTATAATAGCTATTTTTGTATATGTCAAACCATCAATAATCACAATTTTTTAGAACTGCATTTATCTAAGAAGTTTTTACATTGTCATAATAAAAATTCAGTTCCAAAAAATACAAAGAGTTATAATAATAAAAAAAATAAAAGTTTTTTTTTTTTATTCTGCATTATCACAGCTGTCAAATGTTCATTTTATAAACCTTGTAGTGTTAAATCTTGTAGATTAACCCTATCAATCAATCTATATAGCCCTTTTAATGTGATTGTATTACAAATAATACCTAATGAAGAGCCAAGACAAAATACATAATTCTCTATTTTTGGTTGATTTCATATGTGCATTTGACCTAACTTTGCATACCCTTGTTTCCACTGTTTCTCTAGTGCAAACCCATTAGTTGTTTGTCTGAAGAAAATGAAGCACACTGTCAATGATGGAAAAATTGAAAAAAACCCAAGTATCATTAAGACTTGATGTGAGAATGGAAAATATTAAATAGCAAAAATAATGTAAATTCTTGTAATCAGTTCTTCTAGTTTTTTTTTCAAGGTTGGTTTTTAATTTGTATGCTTATTTATTTATTTATTTATTTATTTTTTCCCCAGCAGCAAGGCATAGGGCTTTCAGCAGTAGCTGAGTTTTAACATTATTTAATCTCAGTGGATGTAACTTAGTTTTAAAAACTGAGTCGGACCTATTTCAGTTTGACATTTGCTAGAAAGAGCTATATGACTTGACTTGATTTAACTACTGAAGAGGTATATGTACCTTTTCAGTGATGCACTTTATAATATGTTAGATTATATAGTTGTATATTGACTTTTTAATTTTTAGTGGTGAATGTATATTTCTAAATAAAATAAGTGTAAGTTCAATTATTTAATCACTGAACTACCTTTCCGAAGTAAAATATCATGAAATGCATTGTCTTTTTATATTTTGCATGATGCAATACTTCACTAAAGCTCGTGAAATGAAAGATTTTGACCTGTTTTTCTTTCTCAAATAATTGCAACAAAACACACTGGGAATGCATTTTGATGTGAGAACTGCCCTTTTTCATTAATATGATTTATGAGCTTCAGCTTCATTCAGTGTAATTCCACTCAATTAAAGCTACAGTAAAACTACCATACTTGTCTTGCTTATTTGTTTACTTTTTATTTATTTTATTTTATTTTGTTGGAGAGTGTGTGTTTGCTATTATTTTATGGTACCTTGCAAATTTCAGTTTTGCTAACATGCATAAAAAATAAAAAAAAAAACCCACCCCACCTCAATTCGAAGAAATTATGTCAAGTGTGAATAATAAATTTTTGTAACAGCTGTAACAGAGGAACTTAAGTGAATTCATTTTCCTTCATTTCACAGACCCTGTACATCCTGACCTCTGATTCATCCTCGTTTTTAAAGCATCTATCTGCGTAATCAAAACCTTGTATGATAAGGCACACACACAAGCAGGGTGAATACTCATGGCAAAGACGGTTGTAATTGTAACATTTTTTAAATTTTTGAGTTCCTGACTTTGCAATTACAGTAACTTGTCTAGAAAACACATTACAATAATTTTAAATTGTTTTTCAAAGGAAAAGAAAAATATCTCTTCTCCCTGCCTCTTTTTCTTTTTTCTCTTGTTACATTTTGTCTCATCAAACAGACTCAGTGTGACATTCTCATGTGCTACAGAAACATTAGCTCTACCACACTGGCCTAACTGTAGCTAACAAATACATTAATAGAGGTAGTATTTTATTAAAAAATAAATCATGTTTTCCTTTTATGACTGTAAAATGTAGCTTCTGAGAGTACTCAGTTGTCAGATGATGTCACACTGGTTATTTGATTGCAGAAACTGAAATTATGTGCAGTGAATTCCCCTAGAATTTTTATTAGACGAAAGGGTCTATTTCTAATTCTATTGTCCTGTAATAATAGTCTGGTCTTCTGATTTTAGAGCTACTTATCAGATTTCATAGACCCATGTGCAGGTCAAAAAATTTCACATCAAGTTTTAAAAAATATTCTCTCTTACAATGCATTCACAAAATTCTGAAAGGGAATTGGCCATTTTCTGCCAAGGAATTTAACAGTCGGTATTCTTCTGGCTTCTTTCAAATATTAATTCTGAGGAAAAGAGAGTATTATGGTTACTATTATAAATTCATTTTATATTTTTAATTTCTCTTAGAATTTATATAAATATCAAAATTTTCTTTCACCTAGCAATTATTTTTTATTGCTCAGTATCTTTTAAATATTGGATTATTTTATTCTATATTATAATATCCCAGTTACAATTAATATAAATTTAATTCACACCATTCTTATCAACAATTTAATACTTAATTTGTTTATAGTCTAAAACAGAGAAATAAGAAATACCTGGGCTATTATATCTCTGTGTCTTCTGATATACACTGAGCAATATTGTTTGGTGCTAAATACTATGTCTCCCAAGTATTACTATTACAGCAGCTTGTTTGAAAAGATAGTATTTGAAATCTATCAGTGGTACTGGGTGTTTCAAGAAGATGGACCCAATTTCAAAGCAGATTAATATCAAATTGGGTCCGTCTTTTTGAAACACCCTGTATTTAGTCCAAAAAATGTAGTCTCTAGGAACTAATGTCCCTGTATTTTGCAAAGGAAAGTCTGAAACAGAGGCACAAGAACACACAAGTGATCTGATTTCATGATTTTGTGGGCGTATTTTTCAGGAAGGCATTTTGATGGACTATTATCTTTCAGTTGAAAGAATTTGCAGTCAAGACAAGTATGTTTTGTTTTAAATGTCAGTCAAGAAGACTGCCAACAAAACAGAAGCAAAACTGGTTGCCCTTAGAACCAACATAACTCACCACTATTAGCCATTTTTTCTCTTACAATATCTTCAAATTGGTCCATCTTCAGCAGCTTCAGTTTTCTTATTTCTTACTTCATAATTAGAAAAGAGCTTAGGGTCTATAGCTTTCATGACCACAGTAAAGAGCTCATAAACTAATTGGAGGGATTAATATTTTAATTTTCAAATGTTGCTCATTACCTTTAACAAAAGCAAAACTCTATTCAGTCAACATAACAAAAGTTCCTCTTCTTGAGGGTTTAAAGCACGCATGGCATTTGCTGTGAGCAAAAGAGGAACAGATGTCAAGTTGTGGTAACTCCAGTTAAGCAGAAATCCAATGAGTAAACTAAGACAGGTCAGAAACTTCCAACTCTGCCATAAAAGGGAAGCAAATATTTTATAAAGGTGATTATTCCTTTCTGTGAATAAGTTTATTCTTTCCTAAGAAAAGCCAAAGTAAGCAACTGTAGATTAGATTTGCAGGAGTTAATGCAGTGTGTGGAGATTCTCCCTGTATGCCACTTTTTAGGGAAAATTTAGGTCAAAGTCAGTGATTTTGTCACTTGACAGATCCAGTACTTATCACTTCTACAAAAAAGGGAAGCTCTAAGTGACACAGAATTATGCCACCCTGGCAGCACAAAGTGGTTTTCTGTGCTGAGGTATGGAGTAGGTAATGGTTTCTCTCAAAGTCATGTTATCATTTCATTAAAGAAAAAAATATTCCTTCTATAAGTAGTCCATGCTAAAAATGCATACACACAGTGTATGTATACATGTATATTTATGTAGGTAGGTATATATGCACATGTACTTTGATTAATACCTTCTGAGTATGAAAGGTTAGCTATCTTGCATTGTAAATGCTTCCCCAAATGGGTGATACCAATTGTTTCATGAAGTCAATGAAAAACGGATAAAGTCTGACAAGTGATTTTCTGAAACATTTGTCTCACAGTTGCATGACACACTTTCAGCAGGATCGGGAACTTGTTAGACAAGAGGCAAAGCTCATGATACTGACTGTGTCGTAAATGAATTTGTTTGCATGTATCAGATTCCCAAACTGACACTTAACTTAGTGTATGATGGAATGCAAAAAAAAAAAAAAGTAATAATTTTCTAAAAGCTGCAAACTGGTAGGTAGACTGCTTATTACAAAAATTTTTAATAAGCTCGTCTGTGAAACCAAGGCAGTGCAGAGGAGACAAAACAGACAAAATAATACATTCAAGTTCAAGAACAGAAAGAGACATAATGAAAAATTACGTCCTTGATAATAAAAGAAGATAATTATAACTTGATTTTCCTTCCTCATGAAAGACTGGAGGAAGAAAGAGGATAAAGCTGAAAACATGAAGATATCTGGAGACTCTTCTGGGAGAGCTCTTCACATTAACCACGGAATAAATAAATGTAGTGCTTTACAGAGAACATAATCTCTTCATTCAGGATCACCAGAAACATTAAAAAGATTTTTCAATTATTTCATTTTCTTTGTGTTTGCCTTCTTTTGAATTTGTTTTCATGCTTGACAAGTAGATACCTGTACATAGCAAAACATCTTAATAGCCTCTAATTCTACCAGTGAAATCATGTAAGATGGCCCAGAGATTAAGGCACAATCCAAGAGAAGTGGACCAGAATTCTGTTTTTAATTTTACAAACAAAAATCACATTTCTCAAACTGCAAAATGGATATGAAATGGGTATCCTGTATCAAAGTATCTCAAAATAATGGTTGATTTACATAGCTGGGAAGAAAACAAAAGTATAGAGTTTTCTCTAAAGTAAATGATACAAAAGTAGAAGTCAGACAAATTGTCCGTATTCACAGACGCTTCTTTTTATGTTCTACAGCTCATCAAGAAAAACAATAATTTCCATAAACTGTTTTTGCATCTGCAGTTTTTGTGGGAAAACTGCATTGCTCTGAAAGAATTTCAGTGTGTTTTGTTGTAGTTTGTGTGAGTCATTGCAAGTCATAAAAGTCAGAGCCTGTCCATTGTAAACCCATCATTATTGTGTAGGTCAAGGTTAAAAAGAAAATGTCTGGTTTATGATTCCATTCACTCTTCTAGCTCTATATCAATTCTTGTCGCCAGAAAAAAAAAAAACATAGTGTTTGAGAACTGACAATTCTTTGCAATTTCCAAAACCTCAGTTCAACATTCATTAGACAGCACCTCTTTGAAGAGTCTCTTGGCTAAAATATTATGTTTGCACCTGGCAGATCTCACAAAAGTTTAAAGAAAAGGTAGAAGTGTAGCTACAAAATAGTACACGTGCAACTCTAACTTTCAGCACAGAAAATGCAATTTCCCTGTCTCAGCAGGTCTTAGCATTTCAGAAATTCTATTTACAAAGAAGATCATATACTCTTAATATTAATTACTATTTTAGACCCAGGAGAAAACAAAACCAAACCAAAAATAAAGAATCATGGTATCATAATAGTTTTGGCTGGAAGGGACCTTTAAGGCTCATGTAGTCCAACGCTCCTGCCATGAGCAGGGCCATCTTCAACTAGATCAGGTTGCTCAGAGCCCCGTCCAGCCTGGCCTGGAATGTCTCCAGGAATGGGGCATCTACCACCTCTCTGGGCAACCTGGGCTGGTATTTCACTACCCTCACTGTAAAAAAAATTTCCTCAAAGAAGAGTGACATGCCCATGAAAGAGCACAAGGCTGTATCTCTTGTTTGAGGAAAGCTATTTTTCTTGTGCCATCAACACAGGCTCTTTCACTTGACTAGCTCTGGACTTTTCACAGAGCTCTAACAACTATTTTAATGTCAACGTTCATTTCAGGCCAGTATAAAATCATCTGTCTCTTCCCATAGATTTTTAAATCCCTAGATGACCTCTAGATAGTTTTAAGAAGTTTCTTCTTTTCTCTGTAGTGTCTTCAGAACCCAGTGCCTTTAAATATCTCCTCTTATTACTGAGACCTTCCAGTTAACTGGTGACTGGAAATATGGTGTCCTGTGCATGAGTCTTAATTACTATTGTGGGAACTCATTCTCAGCAGGAAGTCTGTGACTCAAAACCTACATTTTCTAAGAACCCAGTTCCCCTTTAAAGCTGTTCACATGTAGGCAGCATAGCCCTCAATCTTGTTCTGCTATCCCTTTATCAAACGTTCAGAAAGGTTGTGTCTGGTTTTTGTTCATTTGTTTTGTTTTTAAAACATGAAACCACTCCCAGTTCGGTATTCAATTTGCAAAACATATTTTGGTAGGTGATAAAAATGATCTGTTTGTGAAGCTGCTTTTGGCTATGGCAGGAAGGCTGTTAATGGGCAGTTTCAGTGAGTGCTGGCATCCCATAAATAACGACTATTTCCATGAGCATCAAAACTAATTGAGCCTATGGATTTGTCTTGTGGTTGGATTCCCAGCTGCTTAATAACCTCTCACTGAGGCTTTTCCTTTGACTGGAGCATTCCTAATGTCCCTCTCATGTGTTTTTTTCTGGTGTCTAATAAAGACTGAGTTCATGCTGCAATCTTTCCTCTATTCTTTATACAAGTAGGCAGTTTTATGAAACTTATATAATAACTTGGTATATTTAAGACAACTGCCCCTATGTCAGACTTAGTTGAGACTGGTCAACATTTTCAGAATTTACTGGATTAGGGATGAGCAGAGAGAGCAATACATTTACCATATTAACTTAAGAAACCAGGCTCAGTGTTTTAGGTTTTTGTTTGTTTGCTTGTTTGTGGAGTTTTGTTTTCATTTGGTTCTTTTTGCATCCAAGAACTGAGGTCACTGTCTATTTGTTGTTCATGTCTACTGGTTTATGTGTAGCTATCAGTTTGTCTAGTGAGGAATAAGTTAGCAGCCTCTGGGTTTGGCTGTACCATTGTAACAGGAGTGTGTTGGTAAGCTTCTTGAACTATCCATGGCCATTTCCCATAGACTCTGTAATTACTCTTCATTGTCTTAAATTCCCTTACATTTTCTGTTCCAGGCATCTTGCCTTACTGGCTGGCTGCAGAGCACTGACCTCAGATTGCTTGTGTGGGAAAACTAGGATAGGCACAGATTTTTCTACAACGATTGTTTTTCCAATGACTACTTACACCCCTTCTCTATTGGAAAGAATTATTGATGAAGACCAATATATCAGGGAATATCCATATATGTTGTGGCATTTGCTAATTCTGTCATTATGTGTTGATGTTTGTGATTGTTCAGCTTTGGCTTGATAATCATGTTCCTCCCCTAATTTTCATATGAATTTTTCACATCATCTCTCTTAGATAAAAGCCATCCTCTATGCAAACTTTAATACTCTACATCAAAAGCAATCTGTGGCCCTTTGTGGTGAAACATCTCGTGCCAAACAAAACAAATGTGGCAGTGTATGGTGAAAGTCTTATAAAATATGTATTTAAGTGTATGCTAATATGCACTCTGTTTGCTAACAGAATCAAACAGAACCCTGCAGATACAAAAAGGAGAGAAAAATATTTGCATCGTTTAATGTAGAATTTCTTCCTCCATAAACACTAGAAACTATTCCCCTTTAAATATTTACTTAGTTTTGCTATGTGAAGCATTACTTGAGTGAAGTGTTTCATCTCTTCTTTAAATGTGAAAAGTTATTCCGTTTGTTCCATCGCTCCCTAAGGAAAAGGCATTTCAAACATCATTTTAGCATATGCTTTACCGTGGCCTTTTGCTGGGGTCCCAAACTGATCTGGCAGAACTCTTTCAGCTCTGCTCTGCAAAGAGCTTCCTTTTGCTTTGGAAGATATCCTTAAACTCTTCCTCAGTTATTCTGTTCTCCTGAACTTCAACTGAGATCAGCCTTTTGATGAAAGCAAGAATTTGGTAAAATTTTTAGGTCCTTTAAATATAATACTATTGCAAATTGCACATCTCATGGAGACAGAGCTAGGGGCTTAAAACATTTTCTTTAAGTGCTGATAGTCTTTCTTTCAGTGCCCCATTACTTTTTGGGGGCACTATACTGTCTTGTACATCTTTGTCCAATTCAAATGGAGAAGTATCCTGTTTGCTGTCAGGTCTCCATCTTCTACTGTAAGTATTGTTTTTTGCAACGACGGTGAATTTTTTCTGAATTCTGTTTCACTGTATGTACACCAGCATGCTCTGTTAGAACTTGCAAATTCTTGCAAAATGATATAGTTCGCTGAAGTTCCTCTATCTTATGTTATGACTAACAAGCCAAGTTTAGCTTGTGCTAGTTACCACAGAATGTGCTATTTTTTTACAGGCTTACTTCGACCTCCACGTCTCCCTGCTTCAAGCTTCTTTTATCAGAACTGCAACATCTGAGCTTTGTCTGTTCCCAAGAACTGTTGCTCTGGGCAAAATAATTTCTTGTTAGCAAATTCTGGTTATGTTGTCATGGACTAACTTTAACCTGCCTGTTGCACTTGTACTATCATGCACATTCTCTTGCAGATTTTCATTCCATGTCTCCATTATATGGTCTTTTATTAGGTCATGAATTATTCTCTCAAAACTATCAGTTTGTCTCTTCTCCTTTTGATTTTGATTTTGACTCTGTTTCTCTGAAGTCTTTATGTACTCTTTGGTGGATATTTATATACGTTACTTTAGATGACTAAGTCAGAAGGCTCGTTCCCTACAGCTTCCTATACACGTTGCAGTTTAACCCGACAGTCAGCTAAATGCCACATGGCTGCTTGCTCACTACCCCGCAGTGGGATGGGGGAGAGAATCAGAAAGAAAAAAGTTAAATTTGTGGGTTAAGATAAAGACAATTTAATAGGATAGAATGGGAAAACAACAACAACAACAATAATAATAACAATAACAATAATAATATACAAAACAAGTGGTGCACAATGCAATTGCTTACCACTCACTGACCGATGCCCAGCCTGTCCCTGAGCAGCAGTTGCTCTCCCTTAGCCAAAACTCCCCCCAGTTTATGTATTATATGATGTCATACAATATGGAATATCCCTTTGACCAGTTTGGGTCAGCTGTTCTGGCTGTGTCTCCTCTAAGCTTCTTGTGCACTTCCTCACTGGCAGAGCATGGGAAGCTGAAAAGTCTTTGATTTAGTATAAGCACTGCTTAGCAACAACTAAAACATCAGTGTGTTATCAAAATTATTCTAATACTAAATCCAAAACACAGCACTATACCAGCTACTAGGAAGAAAATTAACTTTATCCCAGCTGAAAACGGGACAATACAGTCACTGAAAAGAAAGGAATTCCTTATGAGGACAACTACAGCATTTAAATCATTCTCCTGCTGCTACTCCTAGCCCTTGCCTTCCTCTCTTTTTCCATTAACAACCTTTGAATACTATCCCTCTATAATTTAGCT
This sequence comes from Columba livia, assembly GCF_036013475.1. NCBI lineage: Eukaryota > Metazoa > Chordata > Aves > Columbiformes > Columbidae > Columba > Columba livia. Next base: position 68,383,422 of record NC_088603.1, on the reverse strand, counting down.
ACCTAATTTATAAGACTAAAATTAGGCAGTCTGAGTACTCCTAGGTGCTCAATAATGTATTTTCCATGTATTTCCAGATCCTATAATGTTACATTTCTATAAATGTTTATAGTTAGCATTTTCTGCTTGAGCTAACTGGAAGCTATTAGAATTGTGCAATACTTCAGACACACTGTTACCCAAAATAAAGCTACCTTTTGATCAATCATCCTGGTTTTGCTGGCACCCACTGATTTAACCTTCCCCAGTTGTCCTCTGCACTTTACCTCTCATGCAGAGCTTTTAACTGCCACATTCCATTACTGAGGTTATTTTCTGATTTGTACCACTACTCCTGGTATCACATCCCATAGTTCAAAAATCATTCATAGCCAAATATCTGAAAGAGCCCTGTTTCACTCAGCTTCAGACTCTAACTGATTAGCACTGTCTGCCATAATTGTTGCCATGTCCACTTGCAATTAGCTCATGTCTCAGCTTCTTAAAAAATACAGTTATTCAGAAGCAGTGTTTCTCCCAATCAATGGTATTATAAATACGAATATATTATTCAGAGAAAATCTAAACAAAGGTCCAGAACATAGAAGTCATAGCCTTTGAAGCCTCTTCCAACCCTGGCATGCCAGTTTTGGGTGGCATTAGTCTATGTTCAGCCATAATTAATAACCATAATCAAAGAGAAACAGTATTGTAAGGTAAACTCTGCAAAGCAGATTCCTAAAGCGCTTGAGGCAGATGGCTGTGCTAATCCATGAAGACTAATTTACAAAACAAGACAAAAATGTTTCAATGTTAAGAATCAAATTGTAAACAGGGATACTAAACCAAGATGTAATTTCTATTAAAAGTTATGTACAGTTCCATTCAATTATTTTTTTGTGCTCTAGAAGATGTAGTAATAATTCCTATTTACTCCAGCGTTATGTGTGCAGTTACAGCTTTTGAAGATTTCCATCATTCATACTCATTGCAAACACTTAACTATTGAACAGGGAGTGAGGTGTTTTGTCTTTACATCTTGCAGACAGTTTATTGAAGAAAATAAGATCCTATTTTAAACATTTTAGTTATAATTTCATTTAATCTTTTATGATTTTTCAAATTTGAATAATTTACTCGGAATCTGACGTGCAGTACAACCTACAGATTTAAAAGTACCAGATACTATTGTTCTTCATTATTTAAAGTACTAAAATATATAGACACTTCAACAGATGCGAGAAACTGGTTCCACTTTTCATACTTGTACAATAGGTTTAATTCAGTCTATGAACTGAATGTATTTTAAATGGGTATTGCTAACCTGTTCAAATAATCCATTTAAAATAGAAACTTGTTCCTTGAATCATGGATACCTACAAAAATGTACACCATACTATCAGATATCTTTATCAGTATCAATCAGTATCACATTGGGGCTTTGATAAATTTTAAGTAAAGCTTATCACTGTTTCTAATCATGGAGAGTGCAGAGTGTTTTACTGATGGTATCATTGTGGAACTGATTCTGATTTCTTCAACTGTGATGACTTAACATGGATCATTGCTGTTTGTTACCTGATGGATTCATCAGTATTTTATGCTATCATGGCCCTAAATAATATTAATATGGGCTAGCCCTGGAGGTGAATACACCTCTATGTGAGAGGACAGAGTGCAAATTAGATCTGAAGGATAAACAAATATCTTCAGTGGTATTTATAGGCCAAAGCATCTTTTGTCCCTTCACAGGAATTAAGCAAAGCAGAACTAAGTAAAATTTCATTATGTTTATTAAAAGAATACAACAACCTAGGGAATTATGTTTGAGGCAAATATACCATACTGAATCTGGAGCCTAACAGAGGCAATGCTGCTGCATCTCCACACCCCCATGTCCAACCTGTAGTGAAGACAGACTCTGCTGATCGGGTGCAGGGCATCACCAGACAAGTGTCCTGGCCAGCTCCTGCTTTCCGTAGGGCATCCTTTGGAAGCTTTAAGGCTGTTAGTTGGAGGATTTTGTACACCAACCATAAAGACTGTAATTATCTATGATCCCTACACAGGTCTTACAGAGGATCATCCTTACACCCTCTTTCCTTAGAATAGCCATCAAAAGTTGAACTAGAGTCTGCAATGCATTATTGTTCAGAATAAAAATCACTATGGAATGAATAAAGTGATATAGACCTGCCTTCTTCCCCGCCCCCAAAAACACAACCAACCAGCCAACCAACTAAACAACCAACCAAAATTAAGAAAAGCTTAACTGGGGCAAGAAAAAAATCTACTTGAGGAAAGGGTTGGAACACATTTGTCTTTGGATTATGCAGCAAATTAAAGGGAACACAGAGTGAGCAGTGGATAAGTAACCTGGATCAACCCAAAGGATGATAATTTATATGGTATTTTGCCAAGATTTTAGACTTAATACAGTTACTCATCTTGTCTGCAACATGACAGCAGGATTGAAAGCTGCTTTTGAGTTTCAAATAGGTTTTATACCGCTTGAAAGGACTGTCCACAAACAACGATTTCAGCTGCATCTAGGCATTTCTCTCACTTATGTACATAAAAATAAGAAAATTAAATAAGACTTCTTAAGAAGACATTCTTCTGAATAAATTTGTAATTTTATTGAATTGAAAGTGTTTATGAGGTCCTGAATACACTACTTCTTCTTCAGAAACTATAAGACAGAGAGAGAGTTTGACAAGCAATTAGGAATCTCAAGACAGAAAGCACATCAAAGCCCAAGGTATTCTTGCTATTAATCATTGTGTAGATCTCCACTACTGTAAATCAACACCAGTACACTGAAGTCAATGAAGTAACTGAAGCAACATTGATTTCTCACAAGCTGCAAAGCTGACCCAAAGCATTTCAATTTTATTCAGGTTTATTTAAAGAAATAGAGTTGCATTTTTTCCCTTTTCCCTGTTTTTTTTTTTTTAAGACAAAGAGAGGAAATACGAAAGCTAGCATTAATTAAGTGTTTAGAATTGAGCACATGAGAGGATTAAGAATAGATATTGAGATATTTTTCCAGCTTTTCATGTATATAATATTTATTTTCTTGTTTCTGAACCAGTTTGTAATTTCAGTTGTGGCAATTTAGTTATGGAGCATTTCTAATGAAATACAGTACTATTACTGACATAACATCTGACTGATAGTATTTTACATGTACTCCAGCGATAAATTTACATTATAGCAATTTTTCACATGGGAAAAGTTTGCCAGTATATGTTATAAAATATTTGAGTATTCACCTGCATTTCTTTGTTATCAGACTAAAAAAAAATGCAATGGATTAATGAGAGCAAGGGGAGTTCCTACATACAGCCAATAAAATACTATGCTTGATGAAATTAAACTTCTGTGTGTCAATTGTTATTTAATTGTTCACCATTAAATATACAGGACGTGTCAGATAACACTGGGGTAAAAAAACATTTACCTCAGTGTTTTAGATTAATTTAAGGTACTTCTTTTGAACTATGACATTTATAAAAGCTAAGATGATGGAACAGGACAGAGAGGAGAACATCCCCATAACAGCACTAGAAGGAGTGGCTGGGGAACAACGCTGCTCATGTCTATGCTTCCATAGCGGTGTCTGCTTTACAAAGCAGTAAGGATAGAGATTCCCATTAAATAACCCCAGTGATTTTTGATCTGCAGTGTGCTGTGCTTCCCACTCCTCCCATCCCATCCCCAACCCCATCTCTCAAGTTGCAAGTCCTCACTCTTTCTCCACCAGTTTGCACACCCCAATCTGTTATTGCAAGCCTCTTCCTTTCCTGTCTCTTCTCATGAACACATGCTTGCTCTGCACACCATACTGCTGAAGCACCTCCTTTCTGCTAAGATCAGGCTCCTCCAACCTTGGAGTTCTTTTATGGCACACCTGACACCTCCTTCTCAGGTCCAGCTTCCCCAGGAGGCTCCAGTGTGTGTCTTACCAGGGTAGTCTCCTCCAGCTCTTGGCCATCAGCTGCTGTTTCTGCTGCCTTTCTCCTTTCTATCCATGCTCCCATGGCCACCAGCACACATTGGGTCCCCTTCTGACTTCAGCACGTTGTCTCTCTTGGGACTCTCAAGAAAAATGAAGTAAGATGTGTTCAGAAAAAAAGTGCACAAATGTACCATGGCCCTACTAATATCTCAAAATTATCATTGTATTAATACATTATGTGTTTGATCTTAAGTGTCAAATAAATGCAGATTCTGTTATGCAACATATCACATCATGGAGAATACAGAGTATCATGAATTTATCACATCTGACATGGAATAACCTCAAGCAATAGGTCAAAATGAAAGCACTTTGTTGATTCTTTCTCACAGTCAGAACCAATTACCCAATGGAAAACATCCATTTTTGAAAGAATGGGTCAGATTTTGAAGCCTGTAAAGCAGTCACTTATGAATCTATGTGGGATACTTCGCCAGATCTATATTTACCCAAGCCTTGTCATGCTGCCTTCAAACAGATGTTGTAAATAAGTTTCATCTAGAGTCATATCATTTTATTACTAAAGTAAATGAACTGAGGAGGAGACCAAGAATGCAAAGTAGAATAGAAAAGGTCAGTGTTGCTCTCTCTATGGTGATAAAAGTCATGCTAAGGCAGGGGTACCTAAACAGAGGTGGGAGGGGGGGAATTGGAAGGAAGGAAGGAGGCAGCAATGTGTGAAGAGGAGAAAGGGTGATTCACCTGAGAGATTCCCACTGCTTAGTACTGCAGCACCTCTCATTTCAGGGATCTCAAAGGATACATCTAAGCTGCAACCTCTGTGTTGTCCTTGGTACCGCACTTGCACTCTTTGCAAGCAGGAAGTCTGAAAACAGAACCCTGGGTTTGACCAGCTGCCATGAAAATACAGCCAGAAAGTGTTATACACCACTTCTCAGTATCTTTTTTAAAGATAACTGTATTTTTACCCCAGTTACATTGAAAAATAACTGAGGCACAGATAGATTACCTGCCTTTCCTGAACTCAAAATACAAATCAGTGACTAAGCTTTTGTTAAAACCCAGATACTTTCTCAACTGTGTAGCCCTACTACTCAGAAATGACCTGTAAAAATCTATATTGCCCCAGAATTCCCCTGAATTAACCAAAGAGCAGCAGCAGCATTTGCTGTTGCAGCGGTAGCCAGTTTAGATCCATCCATTTGGCTCTCCTGTCACTCATTTCCTGTGATTAGCCACCTAACTAGGAACTATGCATATTTTAAAATCACAGTTCAAAATGAATAAATGCAATTTCTAAAACTGTATTTCTGTGTTGGATTATGACACTATAAAATTCAACTTAATGTCTGCTGACACTTAAGTGTTTCATATGCACAAGAGTATCAAACCTAGTAAGCAGACAAGAGAGAGCCACAGCAGTAATTGGTACCATCAACTTTCAAGTAGATTGGCTGAATTTAACAAACCATGAGAGAATTTGATTTTTGGGTCAGCAAGCTGGTAAGCCTGACAAGTGCGGATTCTATTATTTCCGTGCCTGGCTCTCAGAAGGACTGAAAGGAGGAGAAGAAGAAACACACAACACGTCAGCAGAGCTTGCTGCACCGCTGATTAAGAGGACAGCAGAAAGCTTACTCTGCAGCACAGAGCACTTTATGCCATCTGTCTCCCACTCCTCAGAAGATTCAAGTTCTGCAGTGCTGGACAAAGGGGTGGGAGGGCTTTGCATAACCCAGCCAGCCCCGGCAATTCACCGCTTCTCCAGATCTAGAAACAAAGGGTGTAACTCATCCTGCTTTTGCATGCACACCTGAGGCACGGAAAGGAGGATTTTGCTTAGGCTGATTTCCACAGAACTGATCAAATCTGGTGACAGGAGGGGAGCATTGCTTTGCTGGGTGTGCAGATATTACGAAGCAATAGCTGTGCTGTTACATTGCAAGCTATGTGTGACAGGCTTAGTAGATGTAAGCATGTCATCGTTTACCTTCAAAGATCAATCACCTCTTGGTTTATACTCAATTAAGGACACTATAAAAGTAAATTAGGCAGGACTGGAAACTGAAGAATGCTTTTTTCAGTTAGGAATGCAAGAAGCAATTAGTTAGGCAAATTGCAGTTGGAGTTTGGCCAGTAACATCAGATTCTGTTTCTATGAGAAGCAGCACAGGATCCTTAAGAGCACAAGTCTCATCCAAAAAGAGGAGAGGAGATGGGATAACTGCGCGTTCTTTCTTGTCTTTGTAATGTTCTTTCATTTTCCCCATTTTCACTTCTAAATTACTTAATTATATTCTCTATTCACAAACATTCTCCTATAAAGTTGCCTGGAAGTCTAATCCTACTATTGTAATTGCAAATGAACAGAAATATGATTTGAAGGGCTATATATTCAGACTAAAATATCAGAAGACATTCCTTGGTCAGGAAATTAAATATATTTTAGTGAACTGAGTACAGGTCTCATAATAAACACATAATGCAAATATAGAAAATGCAAATAAGAATTTGGGGACTTGTTTAATTTTTATATCTGAATGAGACACTTTTTGTTTATCTCATTATTACAAAAGCCAAAGGAAATAAAGGTGTCATTTTTGCCATAGATGTTAATCTGTGTTATGTTGGACATTTTTTTATTTGTTTACAAAGCAAATTTTTATTGCATAGAGTGTAGGCAGATTTCTAAACAAAATGAGATGCTAAGAACAGTCATAACAAGCAGTGTTCCCTGAACGTGATAGGGCCACAGTTTGTTAGAAAAAAACCCTATGATAACAAAGTACTGTACAGGCAGATAAAGGTTTGTTGTTAATATGAAAGGTATGAAAGCTGAACAAAGAAAACTGACAGGATAAGATGATCTTAACTCTTAACTGTGCATATAAATATATATATATGTGTATGTTATTGAGAATGAAAGGAAAATATTCCTTCAGATGGGTTTACAAAGGAAAGAGCTAGAAGAAGCAATTTTCATTTTTCTTTTGTAATCTAGATAGTGTAAAATTATTCTGTCTTCACAACCTCAAGGCAAAGAAGACAGCCCGCTTCTCTAGCTATAAAAAACAATCTGTCAGGTTTTTTTTAAAGGAAGTCACAACTGATTTTGCATAAAATAAAAAGCAGGAGGATTAGAGCTTTGTGGTGACAATGAAATCTGCTCAAAACTTTTACAGCGAAACCCAGAGCTCCAGCTAGGTCTTGCTTGAGGCATAGATCCTGCAATACAGGCAGTTTAGATGCTGTAGCTTCAGGGCTTGAAATGCCAAACATTTAGATCTCCTTATTCATCCAGATTTATGTTTTTGCAAAAGCGCCTATGATTGAATGGAGCTGAAGGCTAACAAAATTAAAACAACCTGCAACAGATAATCCCCACACCTACAGCATCTACGCAATCCTTGTCCTCCCCTTTTAGAATTGGTTACAAGGCAAGTGGAAAAATATTTTTCCAAAAATATGGTTCTTAACAAACTGTGTCATGTAATGTGTTAAAGTTATTATTCTGTCAGATTACATGCTACTATGTCCAACTGGCATTCTTTTTTATACTACCTATATGCTGTAACAGTTGATTTCTAGCTCTGGGGTGATATTCAATGGTTTCCCTTTTGTGAATTTGAATATGAGCATGGTCTCCCCAAAGTTTTCAAGAGCTCCAATATTAAATTGTTGGACTAACCTCCATTGGGTCTAAAGCCCACTCTAGTACCTATGAAAAGACTCTCATGAATTTTTAAGCACTAAGCTCAGTCACCTGGAGTGGAGTCAAAGAAAATGAGGCAAGGACCCCACTTTTTTTGCTCAAACGCTTTTCCCAAAGTCTTATTTAGAGCTGAACAAGCTCAGTTAGTGCAAGCAGGGTGTGGGGAAACCTTCCAGTACTGCTAGCAACTGGTCATTTGCCAAAACAAAACAGAATCTGTCTCCAAATTAGTGATTACTTAAGATCAGGAATTTTATGTCTGTATTTGTTTCTTTAGTAGTTAGCATGCTGTGGAAGATGTGCAATCAATCAGTCCCAAACCTCCTGAATACAAGCAATTCTGTCTTGTTTGAAGTCCAGGATAGTATCTAGTTTACCGGTTTACAGATATTGCAGTTATGTTGGGTGCTGTCTAGCACAGAGAGCTTGAACTGCTCTGGTGCAGGTAAAAAAGATTCATAGTGGTCCCTGATAGTTACGGAGAGATTTTTAAAGGAACAAAAGGAACAGCACCCTACAACTACTTCAAGGGCAGTTACAAAGGTGCAGAGCCAAACACTTCTTGCTAGTTACTGACAATGTAACAAGAGGTAATCACCACATAGATTTGGGTTGGGCATCAAGGGAAATACAGAGACATGGTGGAACCTCTGTCCTTGGAGGATTCAAGGACTTGGCCAGGCAAGGCCATGGCTGGCGATAGTTCTGCTTTGAGGGGACTTCCAGAGACGCCATTTTTTGTAGACTTACTTACATTATCTTGTGCTTTTAAAAATCCCTACTTCAACAGGACTTTAACCCTCATGAGAGTGCACATGGAAAAAGTAACAACCTGTAGGAAGGAAAGGATACTCTTTGTGCTTATCTTGACTGACATTTTCCAAGCCTGAGGGCAATCATCATGTGAAACATAGCCCCCAAAGATGTAACATTCAGCACTTTTAACTGAATTGTATTTGGACTTTGTGCATGCAAAAACACCTCAAAATTCAGGATATGTGAAATCTAATGGACAGAATCTGATTACATAGCACAGACTGGCATTTCACTCTTAAAATTCGAAGTGTGTTTTCCAGATACATGCATTACGCAGATACTGCTCATTGCATTCAACCACACTGCACCTCTGTACAAGCGATAGCAGTTTGATCCTGGACCAATATGTTTGTTTTATTGCATGTAAATGGCATTCTCCTCTTGCTTATTTCAATGCAAGTTTCAAAATCAGGTTTGCAACTACCTAGACTATGTTTAGAGACATATACACTTCCACCAAAAAGAAGTTTCCACCATCTCATCAAAAAGTGTGTGATAATTCTCAAAGCCCAAGCATACAACCTGTTTTCAGCTTGAAGCCACATCTTTGAAAACAATCATCCATTTTCAGTTACTTGAGCAAACTTTGATTTGGGTAAAGGAGGAAGACTGTAGGCTGACTTGCAGTCAAGTGGAAGAAGTCTCACCTAATGTTACTGTAATAGAAACACAGGCAAGGAATGAGCGATGCAGAAATCTGCAAAGTTGCCTGGAGGCCAGAGCTGGGTTTACAGCAGGCTGCTCACCTCTGATCACAACAGACTCTGGAGCAATGCCAAAAAACAAGCGTTCATACCAGACTAAGCAGAATGCTACACCTATTTAAAAAGAAAAACATGTCAAGAGCAATTTTCTTTAGAAAATACCCTATTAGTCATGGTGGTTCAGCGTCTCCCTGCACAACTTAAGAAGACAAAAAAGGAAGCAAATACGTTACAGCAAACCTAGGAATTCACCTACCACATTACTTAATGATGTACACTGGAACTTAAAAAGGTATCCAGCCATTTCATAAAAAGATGATTAGTGTAGCATTACTTCTGCTTTCTTGCCTAGAAGAGGAGATGTCATTTTTTAAAAAGTAAAAGACTGAGATAGTAGCTTGGCAAGATATCCTGTCATATACCTCAAATCAGATGCCTCATTTATAATTTATAATTTCATGAGGCCATTCAGTTTGTAATTTCCTTTCTTCCTTTTTCTATCACCAAAATGTGAGGAAAAAAAAAGACAGAAATAATGAGTCAGAGAGAAACTTTCACCTCTAGAAATACCCTCCCCCTGAAACTAGAAATAATATTATGAATTTATCCAGTAAAGTAGAAACTTTAAGCGCTTCTGTTGTCTTTTATACATACGGTATGGGCCAAGTAGAGACAACACTTTCAGATACAGCTGCTCACAAGTAGGTTATACATCTAGTAGAAGAAAACATCCCTGTTTTATTTTACGAGAAACTTCAAAGATTTCCAGTTGGATTTTTTTTCCCTTATAGCACATCGGCAATGTTAAAAACCACACGTGTGCTACAGATACTGGATTGTGCTATAAAGGAGCTGGGAACCTGGCTCCGTAAAAAAGTTTCATCTGGCTGAAACACTGTGGGACAGCAATACATTGCAACAGCCAAAGGAGAGGTGGAAAGCTAATGCTGTAACTCTGTAACTTTGTTACTGCAGGTCCTGAAATACTGCTTAGTTTTGAACTTCCACTATTCATGTCCCTGATGAAATGTGGGCAAGTCTATATCGAGCAGCCAAGGGCTTTATAGGTATGGAAATCCAGAGCTGCATTAGGAAAATTGTTTTAATGTGCTGATGACATCTTACAGTTTGCATCCAACAGAATTATAGATTATGCATTTAGATAGAACATACATGACAGAATTTGGGAAAGGAAAAAAGCATCTACCTTATTGCCTGTGGGACAAACACTGCCCGTAGATTTGTGTGGCATTTACACATACAGTTTAGAAGAGAATTTGTACACATACATGTCTAAAAAGAAAGATAAATGGATTTTGTAAAACCAGTACTCCAGTTTGTACTGATACCGTCCACAATAAAAGACTGAAGAGTGCTTATAGTGGTCCTGTTCTGGTAAGTTTTTAACTTTTTGGAATGGTTAAGTAACACTTCTTTTTTTTTTGCTCTTTGTAAAGGTCATGTAGCACTGTAGGGGAAAAGAGAGTGGATTTGAAGTCCAGCTTAAAAGTGGAGAGTTTCGTAATTTCCTCATCATTATAGCCCTTTTTTGTGTTAGAAGATGTACATCTCATTTGAATGTTCTTGCTTCTAGACCAAAACAGTCAGTTGTTTCAACCTCTATTCATAGGCCCTGTTTTCTGAACCTCTTATTTTTGCTGTTCTCTCCTACAGCCTCCTCAGAGCACAGAAACTTGAGCCAGCACAGATCCCCCACAGCAGCCTCTGCCAGAGGAGTGGAGCACAGTAATTATCTCCCATGTATTTTATACAACATTTTTTTGCTAATACACCCCAGAATACCATTTTCCCATTTTGAGCACCACATTCCTAGCTCATATTCCACCTGTAATTCTCTTTAAAACCACCTTGTTCTCTGCCATGCTATCTCTCTGCCAGATATTCCCCAATTAGTATTTTTACATTTCATTTCCCTTCCCTTACCATAGCACTTCTTACTCACCTTTCCTGCAGTATTTATAGAATCATAGAATTGTTTCGGTTAGAAGAGACCCTCAAGACCATCAAAGTCCAACCATAACCTAACTCTAGCACTAAACCGTGTCCCTGAGAACCTTGTCTACACATCTTTTAAACACCTCCAGGGATGGTGACTCTACCACTTCCCTGGGCAGCCTGTTCCAATGCCTGACAACCCTTTCATGAAGAAATTTTTCCTACTATCCAATCTGAACCTTTCCTGGTGCAACTTGAGGCCATTTCCTCTCATCCTTATACTGGAGGTAACATACACATGAATATAATGAGTCAGCCTGAGTGCTTTATTACAGAAGAAATATGTAGTGGCTCTTCTAGGAACCACTGCTTACAGATTTATTGACGATTAGTTACATCTCCTAGGGGAAAAAGAGACAGGTAGGGCTGCATATGGTGGAAAAACATTGTTCAACAATTACACAATTAAACTGTAGTGTGGACTCAGCAGTTCCTCAAAGCTATTTTATGCTTGTAGATCATTACCTGGAAGTGAACTTCCAGGACTCCTGGAGAACATCACAGAGAGAAGGCAAATTGCACAGTAGATTTACGACAAGAACAAATATGTGCATTTGTGCTGCACCCTGTGAAACCGATGGATTATGGCAGAACAGCAGGGCTGTAGGAGTCATTTGCTAGTGAAAAATGTGCAGAGCTGGTTTAAACCTTTCAAAGTACAAAAGGGAACAAGAATTCAAGCTCAAGCATGATAGTTACCGTATGCTGGGGGGTTTTGTATATTTTTTCTAAAAAATACAGGGTGGAGGTGGGGAGTTGGGGTGGGAAGAACACACCAATTAGCTATAGATCGCTCTTATTTGCACTTATGGAAGTCTGCAAAGAACTTCTGCCTATCCTTTGAGCTAAAGCCACCTCCAGAACAACCCTGATACTCCAGAAACCATTTGTTTTCTCTGTCTGTCCTACTGCTCACCCAGGGAGGCTGCTAATGCTCAAATGATCGGTATAGTTGCCCTTCTATCTTTACCATCCTGCAGAATAGGGCAAGGGGAATGTGCTGTAGATGGTCCAGTTCAGTGTTACCAAGTGCATTTTGTGAAAAACTTGAAGCCCCATCCCTGCATGGTATCGGACCTCCTTCTTATCAGGAGGTGGCACTGTATAAAAGATGGTGCTAATTCTCACAATCCAGCCTTGGTGAGCAATTCTTTTAGAGGTGACAGGGTCACTTTCCCAAGGAAACCTGAGGTATCCCTTTCTGTAGCCAAAACAATGTTCTGCATTTGCATAGCTTGATGCATATCACCATCCTACCTGACAATTTTTGCTCACTGTAAGGTGTATCTGCATATTATCTGTTCTTAGTTTACTTGTACTAATAATTCAGTGGGAAAGGTCTGTTACTTCTCTGAAAAACCTACATTTACACAATTGGTCAATGTGTGAAAACTTCATTTAGAAGGAACAGAAACACATAGGACAGCAAAATAAGGACTAAGAGAGTAATCGCCCTTTTACATTACTACTATGGGTCTGAGAAATGAAGAATAAGTTATTTGGTAGGGTAATGTAAAATGGAAATGGAAAGTCATAATGAAAATTTTGTGTCTCGAATATAGCCACTCTCTTAGTGCATCTATCAAGAATTTTTCACCCCAAATGACAAAACAAGTGGAACTGTCCCTGCTGATGTATAACTATTATGTTTCATAGTTCATACACCTGATACATTGAAACACATACTGGGTTTTCAGATTCTTCAGTGACACTGCTAAATATGTGTGTGTGTATATATATATATATATATATACACACATATATATATCACAGAATCACAGGATGTCAGGGATTGGAAGGGACCTCGAAAGATCATCTAGTCCAATCCCCCTGCCGGAGCAGAAACACCTAGATGAGGTTACACAGGAATGTGTCCAGGTCGGTTTTGAATGTCTTCAGAGAAGGAGATATATATATCTATCTCATATATACACACACATATATATACACACATGTACATACATATAGATGTACATACTTAAGTATGTACACATATATAGATATAGAAAAACACAGACACAACACTGCACTTTTGATTTTTTTGCCTTTGTAAAGTGTAGGTAAAAATATCAGTTTAAAATGTCATACCAAGCATATACATTTTCACTTAAAAATTCCTATGAAGTCGCTTTACTGAAAACTGTTTTCATTATAATTTTTCTGTGAAATTCACTTTCTTCTGATTCTTGAAGTTAGTATTCAGGTTGAAATACAAAGCATTCTGAATGAAAGACAAAGCTTGGATCTCACCGAGAGCTTGCATGAACTCTGGGCCAGTGAAATCACACCTCTTGAATATTCATGTCCTCAGGGGCTGTGTGTGCCTTGGTATTGAACAGCATCCACAAGTACTTGATTTGCTACTCTCTTTACAGTCCGTGACATGTTGAAGACACTTGGTCATTGAAACTTCCCTCTGACTCCCCGCTCCTTGTCAGAGGACCACTGATTAACAACCTAGAGGAAAGATTTATCTACAAAACTTCAGTTTTCATAATACTGACTCTCAACCCATTCCTCAAGGCTTGGCAAGAAACATATTCCAGTCCAGAGACTATCAGATAAATTTAGGATTTGTGTACCATGACAAAAATTCATATTCTCATCATGATTTCTGCCGCTAAGAGCGAGTACTGGAGAAGCTGAGAAGGATTTGCCTCGTTGATTGTCTGTATGAAATGAATTTAAAGATAGTAGTTCTAATTACAGTAGCTTATGAAATTGAGCAGCACCAGACTGTCAATGTTTCTAAAGAAAGCAGTAGATTAAATACTTGCTGACATCCAGTAGACTGCCATGGTGGTAATCTAATGGCATAGTTTAATGGTTTAAATGGTGCAGTTTAGTGGTAACAGACAGCAATGGTGGCAGTCCAAGGTGGCCTTGAGGTTGTTTCTGTAAATGCCTGGCTTCAATGCATCCTGCATCCAGGTATAAGAGTGAGTGTGAGTATGGTGGATAATCAATATGCCTCATTCCTGTCAAAGTCACCCAGGATCTCTCTTAGACCAGATAACTTTTTAAGAGGAAAACACATGTTGATTGTAGCTGCATGTGAACAGCCATTAAAATATTGAAAGCAAAGTTACAGAGGATAACTGTCTGATCCAACCATCAGACAAGGACCTCAACTCACATTTTCATGGTCAAGTACTCCATCCATAACTTAAACCACTGCACCCAGGGTCGTGATGATTCTCTGTGTTACTACTATGGATAAGGACTGCTCTCTGCACATCACAAAATCACAAGCAAAACAATCAACTGGGAAGACATTAGCTACTTGTAGACAAAATAATTTGCTTACTATACTGCTAAGACAATAGTTCAGAAAGCTTCTTATCTCTTTCTGACTGCAGCCTGGCTATCTTATCCCAGAGCCAAAAACAGATGACACAAGTGTCTCCTTGTATTGTCTGCTGCCTCGCACATGCCTTTTACCAGACTTCAAAGTTCAGGGGCATCTTCTGTCTTATCTACAAGAGTGTCAATATGAAAAACTGGCAAGGCAGACATGTGATCTGGGCCAGTGACCTTTGAAAGAATTATACTTTGAATTTGACCATTAGTCACACTGTAAGCTCAGACAAGCAATAAAGCAATGATTGGTTGATGCAGCAAGTGTTCATTTATTTGCACCACCATCAAAGAAACATCAGTTTGTGCAGAAACAAACCGGCATGTGAGCATGAAAGGAAATGATTTACCTTAAAGCTGCTGTGGTTCTTCTAGATGTCATCCATATGGAGTTAGTGGCTCATCCTCCGTGCTCACTTTCTTGTCCCCTCCACCACCTTCAGATCAGAATCATGAAGGAACAAAGAACAGATGGATCTTGCTGCTTTCTCCTTTGTGTGAAAGCACAGAGAGGCATGAAGCACACAGCCAGCACGTACTAGCTTAAAGGCTACTCTGTCATGCACAGGACATGCACGTGCATCTACCATAGCATCATCCTGGACCCTGATGCTTGCTAGGTCAGTGCTGGCTTTTTCCAGGGGAAGAATAAGATTAAACAGCTGGGTATGGGAGTCACTCTGCGAGGGCAAAAGAAATCGGGAAAGAAAGAAAGAAAACACTGTCAAAAGAGTAAAGGATGAGGAGACAGGGTTTTTGCGATTTGATGGATGACTCATTTTATTTGGTCCTGCACCCTGCTGATAGTCTCCCCATTTAAAATTTATAGTGAAAGTTCTTCATCAGTACCTCTTTTCAACACTATCAACACTAGTTATAAAGTTCATAAAATCCTAACCTCTTAGTCAGTCTTCCTTGCTCGCCATTATTTCTGCTTCCTGGAGGGCAAAAAACAAGCCTATGAGTCTGCCTTACACAATTTTCTTACTCTTTGAAGCCTGTGTACTGTGATTCTTCTTTTTTTCTTTTTTTTTGGTCTTTGAGCTGACATGAGGGCCAGTCATATGATTCCTGTTTCTGTTTTCTTTTTCCAGCTGTTCCACACATGGCAGAAATGACTCACATGAAGGACCATAAAGATGTACTTGTGGTTTGCTAAGAAGAAATCTGCAAATCACCTTTCCACTTTTTTTTTCAGCTTGCTGTTTTTAAAAGAAATTCATTAATTCTCCTGCCTCACTGGCACATTGGGAAACTGATGGGTCCAGTTTCTCCATGTGGGTAGATCACCAAACTACACCAAATCTTTCTGAAGTCTTATCCATATAACCCTGGTCATCATCTGTGCCATGGAAGCATGCAGAGAACAGAATCAGTGAATTTTGAGTCTGTCATGGAAGAAACTGGGACTCAATTGCTAGCCCTTCAGTAAATGAAACAGTTAGGAAGTATGATACTCTGTCTCTGAATGTGCTGGACTCAAGCTTTCAGCTGGCATTAATTTCTTCTTGATATTGGGTGCTATTGCCAATTACTGATGCATTTAGACAGCAAACAATAAATATCTTTTTCTTCGTTAATGAGCTTGCCAGCATGACATAAGGGCTCATTTGTGAAAACTAAGATCTCTCTGTTTGTCTCTAAAATGTGTTTTTCAGTTCTGGAGGACAAAACTGTGATTCTATAATCCTTTTATATTTTGTCATCTTAGGAGTTGCTGGTATATCTTATATTTATGGACATCTCATAGTGAATAAACTATACATTACATTGCAAAAAACACCCAAAACTACCACAGTGTTCTGCTAGTGTCAGAGCCACAGTGAAAAAGAGACAAACTAGGCAAAAAGCAAACATCTGAGGATGGAAATTCTCCTGGTATACTATGGATGGTGATACAGGAGAAAATGTCTTTTTTTCTCTATGATTACAGGTGAAGTTCGCACTCCAACACAGAAATCATGGGCTGACTTTTTCAGGAAGAAGATTGTGTGCTAGGGCTATCAGCTTATTAGAATTCCACTCCCTTGTGCTTCACTTTCACTCTCGACTCAATGTCAGCGTCTGGTCTTTGGTGGACAAGTGACTTGCTAGACCATGATTCCTTCTTCCCCCTCCCTCTTTTCTCTCCAGCCCTGTGATTTATGAATGGTACCAAGCTGCTTTTCAAAATCTGCTCTGCTTTGTGGTTACACATATAGGACATTTGCTGGAAGTCTTTAATCATAGAGGCCACAAGAAACAAGCTTTTGAAAAATAAGCACGTTGTATTTGTTCATTAACATGTTTTATATGAGAACAATGTTCTTCACTTAAGAACTTTCAAGTTGCAAAGTAAATACTTTGGCATTGAATTAAGGCTGTTCAACCTCCTGCTTCTCTCCTTTTCCCTTCATACCATGCCTGTGGGAAATCATTTCCTTGCGTTCAAAGTTGTACAATCCTAGCCCATGATGACAAATTATTTTTCTTATAGGAACATACCTCATTTGGTACATGGTCAGACAGAATTGAGTGAGTGTGCAGCTATTCAACAGATTACTTTCTTCTTGCTTAGCATTAAGCCCCAAGGTCTATTAACACCTCCAGCCAAACCCTAGTAAAGGGACCATTATAATTTCTCCCAGGGGTTATCGCTGGCAGTCATCCCTACAGTGTCTTGGTGAATCATCAGCACATTCTGGCCTAATTTAAGATTACACATTAATGTATTGTGACTACTTAATGTTACACAGTCCCATTGATTTGGAGTGCAGCTGTGAGTGCTGTAGCACTTTCATGTGTCAGTCTCCTTAGATGAGGTCCTCAGAAAATTAAGAATACAAATTTGCAACTATCTATGAAAAACTGGCTTAAATGATTTATACAACAGATTTCTGTGATATGAGGTAAGTAAGATTGAGTTACTTGGTGACTTATTTATCTTTTACAAAAAATGAAAAAATAATGATCTTGAGGTTAGTCAAACCCTTTCTCCATTCATCTATTCACCTGCCTGCCTCTCCACCCTGACAACATGTGAACCTGCTGGGCAGTTTCAGCCGAATTTCACCAAAGGTCGGGGATGTCAAATATAAATTAATGCTCTTAAGACTGTGCACACTCAGGCAGAAGCAAGGACCCAGAATGGTCTCAGACATAACATGCTTAGGCAAACAGAGAAGTTACAGATGCAGAAGTAGGGAAAAGGGTTTAAGGAATGGAAAATGGGAACTGGGAAAATAGGTTTTATTAGCTCTGTAGTTCATGAAAAGATTTATTTTTCTACGGACTTATTTATTTTTCTATGGACTTATACACCTCCTCAGTTTTTCAGTCAGGGCCCCTCTTTTTTATTAATCTCCTTCACTACACAACCCTAATTGACTCCTAAGAAAGCACAGGGGAAAAAAAAAAAGTAATTGGTTATATGTTTAAAGACTACACCAGAACATATACACCTCAGCAGGAAAGGTTTGGATAGCAAATTAAGCCTGCACAAGGCTGCCTTAATTCAGGAATTTCCTACCTTATACGTGTTTGATGCTTGAACCGTAAAAACCTTGCTTTTAATAAGGTGTTTTGCAAATCTAATCTTTACACATACACAGATGGGAGCTGCAGGACTAAGAGTGCGTGCAAAGAATTTCAGACTGCAATATTGTTCCTGTGACTGAGTGTTTGAAATAAAGAGTTCTTGACATTGTCTTATTAGTGAATTGCTCCATCTGACATATTTTATATTCATCGTTCAACTGTATTATTTGAAAGCAGGAAACAATTACTGAATTTGCTTTTAGAAATGCTTAAGTGATAGCAGGATGTGCAAAGTATGACAGCTTTTTCATGTTGATGCAGCTGGGTCCCGAGTTTAAAATCTTATTTATTTTATGGATTTCAAAAAACACATTTAATGCCTTGCATCTTGAAAGAACTGAACAGACAGGCTTTCATTGATTTCAACACACTGACTTACAGATAGCAAAAGGGTAACAAAGTTCTATTTGTGCAGGTTTTTTTCTAGTATTCCTTGTTATTACAGCAAAAAAATATCAGACTTAAAATTATCATTTCCTCACATTCAGGAACTAGATTATAATCGACTGAAGAAAAAAAAAAAAGCCCACAAGGTATCTGTAGTTAACTGGTGTTGTAATATATAAGCTCAATGAGAAAGACACTACTGTAAGCAGGATGTCTAAGCTGCACATACCAAATATACTTGTACTAAAGCATGTTTTAATTACACATACATTTGTGCTTGTCTTTCTCTCCATATATGTGTATGTACACACCTAGTCATGTATGGGGATTAATTAGGAAAAAAGCCATTCTGAGGGAAGAAGATTTCTAAGGTCCTAGATCAACGTTGAAGGCAAATACAGACAGTCTCAGGCTCTCAGAGACTGCGATGCTCTAGGCTCCCAGGGTCCAGGTCACCATGATGAATTTGGCATATGCTAATGTAGGTCTGGAAGCCTAAGGTAGAAATTTGCATCTGTGCATGACTAGGGCAGGAATTAAAAAGATACTGAGAGGATGATATAAAGAAAAGAAGAAATAAAATGGTGGTGCAGAAAGTATACAAATGGATCAGATGGAGCTTTTGCAAAGTAAACTACCTTGGATATATTGGAGATACTTTACTGAGTTAACATGTGTTAACATGTTACAATTCAAGACCTAACTCGTGGCCGAGGTTTTGAGACAATCTGATGACAGAGGGAATGAAAACAACATCATTCAGTAGCAATAAAATCGTGTGCACCTGAGAGGTTTTCTCTCTCCTGTGATGCCTGCACTCTGGGATTTAGCTAGGAAAGGCTGGTTTGAAAAGCTTAGTAAGCGTCACAGAGGAATTCATGCCCTAAATCTCCCAGCGGCTCTGGCCTTGCCTCCTGCAACCAGGAACCCTACTCAGAAGTGCTTTCCATCTCTTGAGAAACAAGGTTTTGCTGCTCTGTTTTCCCACTACCAGAAACCAACATAATATGGGAAGGAATACCACAGGAATTGCAGACAATATTTCCTGATTTGCTTAAAGGGAATAACTGACAAAGGAAAGGAAAAGTTGTGAATGGAAGTGACATATCAAGGCATTCACTTAAACATCTGATGGCTTTAACCTTCTGTGAAATTCCAGATGGGGTTTTGAAAGCAAGCGAGTCTGCTGCCTGCAGCCAGGTCAGTACTTCACCATTTCTAATGAGGTGGCATCACTCAACCAGACAAAAATAGACTGCTCCTCCACAGAATATAACAGCCAAGCAAAATCTGCAGGAGTTCCTTATAGTTCATAAATACAGTCAGGCTACAAACCCATGATTTAAAGGCCTTTAAAATCACTGATTATTGGGGTATCTCCTGTGATAAACTGTCACACAATTTAATTATCTTCTGCAGTATCAATTTAGCGTGATCCCTTGAGACATGCCATTGAACTCTGTGTTCACACTTAGCAAATGGTTCAATTATATCCTCTTCAGTTCTTTGGACACAGAGGGGAGGCATGTTCATCGGTCGCACACCCCATTGAAGTACCAAATACAAGTGGTCATCTTTGGCAACTTGTCCTTGATGCTGTTTTTTGGCATCTATGCCAGCTAGAGGCCCTGTGCCCCACCAAAGAGCAGAAACCAAGTTGGGAGAGAGCAGAGGAAGCCCCCAGGCACTTGCAGGAGCCAAGCTGGCTTCAGTCCCAGCAGGACACTTGCTCTGCCTGCTCTTTGCCTTCTTTCTTGATGCATCCCCCTGTCCCTGCCTGGAAACCAGTTTCCAAAGGGAGAATGCTTCCACCTCATTGCATTGTATAACCCTCTGGGAGTTATGGAAAGAGGCTAGGAAAGCATTCAGAGATACTTCCACTTAAGCAAGGCTTCGTTCCCACACATTCACAAAGACTGGGCTCCTCTTGTTTGATCCTGTGGCAAAGTTGCAACATTGGTACACAACAGCCTCTGTAAATTTTATGATGATGGAAGCTCAGAAAAGTCTGTGCAGGACCGTAATAATAGCACATGGTTTCACTGGAGATTAAAGAAAAGCTGAACAAAAAAAACCCACCCCCACATTAACCCTTAGTTCTCTAACAGGTCGAGGGAAAACCATAAGCATAACCATGAGCATACTTGACAGCAGAACACCTGGGACTATGAATCCAGGACAGCAAAAGAGAAACCACAAACTTTTCCTGTTGTGGAAGTGTTTACGAAGAAACTCCACATTAAGCAGGCCAAACTTTGCAACAGTTTGGCTCCAGACCTAGTGATGCAGCTCAGTTATCTCTCCTTATCACAGGGTACGTTGTTTTGAAAGAGGCATCCTGTTTTTCTGAGGTCCTTGCCTTGCCCAAGGTTGTCCTTTAATCCTGTAGTGCAGGTTAATTCTGCCTGGCTGAAGGGTAGCATACCAGCAGCACACAGGGTTTGGGCTGGGCACCCAGACCCTGCACATGCCCTTGCTTTTGCCATAAATTACACAGACTCCTGCTGGGTTTTTTAAGAAGACCTGATTCTCCTCATAAGGAGAGCAAAGCAAACGTTCACATGCTGGAAAAGTCATTAAAGGCAACAAAGCCAGCAGGAGCCCAACAAAAAGGTTTTCACCTTTCCAAAATTCAAACACCAGATCCCTGGAAACAATCAAACAACACTCAAAGTAGTGATGCTGAGCAAGTTTCCAAACAGCTCTGGGACTCAAGAAAGTAGATGCATACAGGGAGATGCATATATGAAGTCTGCACAGTCAGCACCACCTTGCTCCCTTGCTTGAATTCCTGCAAAGGAAATTATTTTTCCAGTACAGCTTAAAAGAGCCAATGGTTTTGTGGATAATCCATTAAATTACTGTTATTAATATTACTAATATTATCATCTTTAAAGACCCTCTCATCCAAGCTTTATCTCATATCTTACCTGTCTTTCAGAAAATTATTTAAGTTTGCTGCATTCCATCAATCTGAATTGTAGCTTGCTCAAGTGCATAAGGAATATGGCAAGGAGAAAAATCATTTATGTGAAGGAAGTAGTCAATTACTCCATTGATGTGTTCTATTTTATAGACTTTTCACTGCCAATCAGTGTCACAGCTTTTGATCTCTTTTTCTGAACAAGTGCACATTGTTTCATGCAGTTCAACTGATTTTTGGCCTAGTAGCACTCTGTAAATAAAGCTGTCCCTTGTCAAACAGTTAACTTCTTTCCCTTTGCACATCCCCTCTGAATATTGCCAGAGAAACAACAAGCCACCGTCAGCGGTTATTGGCCCAGACAGGCACCAGACGGCAATCTGACCATCTCCATTTCATGTCAATGCAAAACGCAGCTGGAGAATAAGAAGCGTATTTGTAGCCTGGGAGCCATCTCAAAGCGGAGCAAGGTTCACAGTATCCTCCTCTGGAGCCTTTGGGCAGGAGGCAAACTCTGATTACTTGGTGCAAAGCTGAGTTATTTTGAAATGTCAGGACTGAAGAAGGATTTGGCGTTGTGGGGTTTTTGTGTTAAAAAAAAATAAAGTAGCTCAGTGCAGAACAATCTGATGTAAAAGCAGCAGCAGCATCACACTGGCACTGATTTTATCTGCACTGCCCTTTGAGCATTTTGTTGCAATTTTTCCTAGCTAGTCATTTCCGCAAAGCTTCCTGTTCAGCTAATAAAGACATAACCATATATTAATAAGCTGTTGGAGACCCTTTCCACTTACAGACAGGGTTCTTGAATCTTTGAAACAGCCCCTGTTGCACCCGAGACCTCTGTTTATGCAGACTGCCCTAGTCTGACAAAGGCTGTGCTGAAAACAGGAGATTGTTGTGTCCCTCCAGAGAGAAAGAGAAAAATAAAAGCAGCATTCAACCAGGACTTCCTCAAGAGGGTCTTGCTTGAGTGAAATCATGCTGGAAACTTGTAAAAGCTTTGCAGTGTCCTACCCAGCTGGGAAATGCTCTCACTGCACAAGGGACAACTTAGTTCTTTCATGCTGCACAGCAACATTCACATTTTTCCAGCTCAGTGACTCTGATATGCAGACATGGGTAAAGACAGAGTGGAGAAGAAAGACATTTCAGCCCTTTCCTCCAGGTTTTTAGCTCTAAGACAATATTATCCAGTGATTAAGTTACTGCTATCCAGACCCAGCTGTTATTTTTGGATATGCCCTTTTCCAGGTTTCTGACATCAGAGACTTAGTAAAATTCAGTGTACCTCAGTTCCCTCATCCATAAAATGGGTGTGAAAAATGCTTTTAAATATGAGAGCAAAACATTTTTTAAATGCTGGGATATTTCCCTATCAATGACTCTGTGGAAAGGTAAATTATTTCTGTCTTATAAACTACCATTATCTTGTTAAGTGGACCTGTTATCTCTTCAAATACATGGCAGAATTTTGTTGTGACCGGCTAAAGAGTTTTTACTGTGTCTGCCAGGAAACCTGGTATCAACAGCTATATTAGCTTCTTGGATCCAACTAAACCATCAAAAAACACTCTTATCATACATGTCCGCACATGGAATTACCCAGCAATGATAGACTATTTTTTTTCTCCTCAAAACAATTCCACATAGAAGCATGCCCTTAAGGTTCACATCTTCCACTGAAATCAATCCACAATATAAGATCAGGCCCTAGTAAATAGCTTAGAGGCACTTTGCAGATTGATTTGCTCAGCCAAACTGTAATTTAATCTAATACAAATAAATGTTCTGTCCCATCTTGATTCACACAGCTCCAGAGGGATGTCACAAGAAAACACTGTCCTCTCTGGAAGAAAAATGGAAAAGATAATTCATTTTATTACTTTCCAGTTTCTGTCTCTGACTCAAATTTCCCCCCAGGTCTACAGAGAGAATCAAGTGGAGCACAGGCTCACCCCTGCAGTGGTGGATTAATAGTATCCCTGGAAAGGGAATAGGAACTTGGACAGTACCTGAAGGAACTGTCCCTATAATCCAAATACAACCCTGACCTGGAGGGATGAAGCCAGAATATCTGCTGAACTCCGTCAGCTGATTAACACATTAAATATTCTCATGTTATTTTATGATTTATGATGGCTGATTTGAGTAATAAACAAAACTGCACCAAGCATGCAGAAAATGCAAAGCTTTTGTAGAACATAGAAATGCAGGAATGATGGTGCTAGCCGCTAAAAGAAAAATAGCACCACTTAAATATGCCTTGCAAAGGTAGATGAACAAACAAATGCCCCTTCACTACATAAGCTATCAATACCTTTTTCCTCAAGAGTTTCTCCTTAAATTGGTCATGGTTAACAGTTCAAAGTACTATGAGAATTGTCTTTATTTCTCCTTATGATGAGCAAAACTTTATACTCCTGCCCAGAGTGAGATAAAACCAGTCAAACTGGGGGTTTCTGCATTTATTTCAGTCAATATTATTCCAAAAGCAGAGAAAGGGGATGAAAATTGCAAGCATCATTAGAGAAACTGAATGTTTCCATAGTTTGCAGCCTATTTAAGACATACCTGGCTGAACTTTTGGACTATAGCACCAAGTTAAACCACACTCTTTCTGCCTGTATGACCAGTGGTTTCAGGTGAGGAAGGATGTAGAAGAATTTTATGAAGAAGTGTAGCAGATACATAAGAAATAAGAGAATCCTAGGATGTAATAATATTGTAGAAATTGCTGTAGAATAATTTAGAAGTGTAATTGGCAGAGGTATTACCTTACCTGGTCAGCAAGGTGAAGTTATAGGCTAAAATCAATACATGCACAGAGAAATCATAAGGTATGTCTTTAAAAAATACAAGGGTAACATACATGGCAAAAGAAAGATAAAGGAAGCATCTTGGAAACTGAGATTTAGGTGCACTTGCATCGGATGCATTATTTACCCGTGAACGGTGTCACAACACTGCTTGATATTGTTGCTCCAGAATATTACTTGATTCTGGCAAATTTATGCAGAAATTAATAAGCTTTATAAGTAAATATTTGCATTTTAAAAAATCCAATAGATAACCTTTTCTAATCCAGTCTGCCGCCATACCCATAATCTCTTTTCTGGTTTGCCAGAAGCGAAGAGAAATGAGAGAGCCTGCCAAGGCTTAACTTGCATGGCAGAACCCTTGTAAGTCTGCCAGCATCAGCCTTGTAGGAAAATGCTTGTTCTGGCCACATCTGGGGGAGATCAGCTCCCATATGGACTGGATGGTAGCAGCTCCAACGCTTACTAAATGCATTAGTTTGCAGTCCCTAGGGCTGCTCCACCAAACAAAGGAGTAAGCCCTGTTTAGAAGAAGCTGGCAAGCACCATGAGCTGATATATCCAAGGTTTCCTGGCCCTTGTGGTCAGGAGCACAGAGGTCAGCAAAGCAGGGTTTGGCTGCCAGCATTAGTCTCCTTCTCGTTTTCAGGAATTGTTTGAGTCTCCTTCATAATGAAACTTTAATTTCAGGTTCTTAGAAAAATACCAACCCATTCACCAACAACAAGAAAGATGTTCCAAAAAAGGACACTGAAGGTATTTCAGCAGCACAGCAATATGTCTGTGGCATAGCTCAGCTATGCCTCAGCCCATGGCATCCAGAACGTGTCTGGTTTTATCTGTTATTTTTCCAAAGCTTGTTCCTTGGCTTCCTCAGCCATCACAGCCTTATATTTACACAGCTGCCTCTGAAGCTGAAAGTCAGCAGCAGCGATTGTTGCATAAACAAGTGGAACATGTGGATCTTGCCAAATATCACTTACCCCAGTTTTCTTCCTCCTTCTTAAGCAGTTTATGTTTTGGCACTAACAGGCTTCCTGAAAATTAAAAAGATAGTGCTTTCCACTGTGTTTCATGTATAATGCATATCTGTTTTGGCAAGAAAAAAAATACTGAATAGTTTTAGGATGGGAGAAAATATAAATATGAGAAGTTTCAGTGTAACGCAAAAAAAGTTATTGCCAAATCAAAACCAGCACTCAGGAAAAGCACATCCTTCTAGGTGAGGCTTATTAATGCAGACTAACACATTGGGGTCAGAATCAGCAGTCATGTTTGTTTTTCTCCCTCCTTCAATCATAACCCACCATGCTCAGGCAAATGAGCTTTTCACACCTTAAGAATGCATTTTGTTACTTTTTCAGCAGCATTTTGATTATCAATTGACTTTCAGCATAAGGGACAACTGACTAACCTCCAACGTGTTTGGTTTTTTTTTCTTCTTCATAACACTAATTGTGATAAAAGAATTTATGCTGCTGTTTCCTCTGAAGGTGGAATATAGTCCCTACATGCCAAATGAATGTTGTACAACAGGGAACATCACACTGAATATGAGGGACAGATCAGGATGAAGAGATACTTGTATTCTGAAAGTTAAAGGGTTTCAAAGCTACAGATGTTGCTATAAATAGATCAATACCCTGCATTACTAGAAACTTCAGAGGAGCCTGTTTCACAGTACTTCACTCCTCATAGATCGGGTTAGATAGAATTGTACTGAGTTCAATAACAGAAGAGGTGTGTTATTAAACAGAAGAAATAGGAGATAGCCATTTAGCAGCATTCAAACCATGGACTCCACAGAGTAATTTAGGCTGGGAGAGACCAGCTGAAGCCAGGTTGCCCAGGGCCAGGTCCTCTAATGCCTCCACAGAGGGGCAAACCTCTCTGGGCACCCCTGCCAGTGCAGGATCACCCTCAGGGTGAAACATTTTTCTTTATATCTGACTGCAATGTCCTTTGTTATAACTTGTGCCTGCTGCCTCTCCTGTCACTGTGCACCTTCAAGAGAAGTCTGATTCCATCTTCTCTATGTCCTCCTGTCCAGCATGGGTATACAACAGGAAGATCGCCCCATTGCTTTCTCTTCCTTAGGCTAAACAAACCCCATTTTCTGGGTAAACCCATTCAGCAGTTTCTAGTGTTGAAGGCATTCATTCTTTGACTGCAAAAGGTGTTGAGACAGACTATTTGCAAAGGTTGAGCATGAAGAAATAGCGTGCCAGGAGAAATGAGGCTCATAAGGAACCAACCCCACCTCAGTCTCACTGCTTCATTTAGCAAATGATCATGGGCTTTGTCAGTTACAGTTTATGCCAACTGACCTGAGTCCATCCAAACAAAACCACTGCAGCTGGAAGCAGCCTGCCTGCAATCCCACTACCTTTTTATTACAGCCTCACTATGCCACACAACGCTGAATTTGGGTCAGGGTCAGTGTGTGGGTGGAAAAATTGAAGGAGCAAGTAGCAGTACCTGCTGCAGGAAGAGATGTCAGCTCTGCAGCATTCTGTCTTGGGTGATGAGGTATTGAAAAAACCTGCTGTCACACCATGAGCATGAAGTACTGCAGCATTGTCAGGAGAGTGGAAACATTTAGGTGTTACTCAGATCTGGCAGCCTGAAGCTGCTGGGAGGCTCAGCTGCATCCCACAGATCCTGCCTGCCCATTTGGCACCACTGCACACCTTGCCTGCAGCAGGAGGGGCTGATGGCTGCTGACACCTTGCTCCAGGGAAGTGCTTGGGTCAGGATGCTGTCAGATTCAGCACTTGCCACATACCTCTCCTCCATGTGTGCTTACAGACCCTGGAACAATAAGATCCCTCCCATGCCAGGCAGCACTGGGTTAGGTGGGGATGCCCCAAACCTCACATCTTCACATTTTGGGGCTCTGGGTGCAGCAGTAGACACTGTGGGGCAAGGGGGTGCCCTGGGACTGGGGTCTTCAGCAGCAGCATCTCCTGCAGATTGCCACAGGTCCAAGAGAAGACTGGTGACTTTCACAGGTTAGCAAACTGATTCGCAAAGCAATTTTTTACTTTATTTTTTACCATCTTCCCCATGAGTCCTAAAATAGTGTTTTTCTTTTGTTTCCACTGCAGACCGAGCAATAGTCTGCATGCAGGTGGCTTGCAAGAGCATCCCAGGTCTGGCTGCTGGGCTGATGCAGGAACTGCACAGAGGCTGTGGATGTGAGGCAAAAAAAAAAGTGCCTTAAAAACCCTTCACGATAGATTATGATCCAGGAGAGAGCCAGCATGTTCCTCAGACCCCACTCTGAATTTTGTTACAATGAGAGTGGTAACACACTGGCCCAGGTTGCACAGAGAGGTGGTAGATTGCCCCATCCCTGGAGACATTCCAGGCCAGGCTGGACGGGATTCTGAGCAACCTGATCTAGTTGAAGGTGTCCCTGCTCATTGCAGGGGGGTTGGACTGGATGAACTTTGAAGGTCCCTTTCCACACAAACTATTCTATGATTCTAATTTGCAGAGCTGCTGTCAAGGAAAATGTCATACTAGAAAGTATCCCTTCAGCACAAGGATCCAAATGAGTGCAGACTGAGCCATCATATGTATCAAACAGAGCAGCCACATTTCATTTTTCCTGCTAGCAATCATTCTGAGAAGAAAAGCAAAGCAATCTAACAGTAGGGAATCTCTCTAATTAAGGTCTCCCAGATTGCCCTGAGGGATTAAGCAGGAAGAGCTGTCACTGAGCTAGGAGAAGGTTGTGAAACATGAAGACAGACTTTCCGATGTCAGGGCCAGCAGGTTCAATAGGGATTGATAGAAGCCTACTCTCTGCAAAATACCTGTACAAAAAAAACCCCAAACCATTAGCACTGAAGAGCAATGACAGTGCTATTCTTTGAAGAACTAGAGTTTCACGTAAACCTTAGCAAATCTTGTTTTGCCTGATTAAATAACAAACAAACTTTTACTACTGGATTTTCATTTTAGATGCTTTCAGTTAACTACACTGTAGCCAGTTAACTACATCTGTAGCCAGAATAATACCTTGGATCTCTTTGCAGTTAGATCCTTTTTCAGCCAAGGCCAAATGAAACTTCAGCCTTTGAATGCACCTGGAACGGTAAGAAGCTGTTGTAGCCAACAATGGTTGCTTCCTAGAGGTGCTGAAAGGATTTAGGAAGACGTTCCCTTGCTCTGAATTTAGACCAGGTGGTGATAACTGAATTAACATTATTTTAAAGAGTACCATCCTTATCACATCCTTAGGAACTAATTTTTCTGTAATCAGTCTCAAGTTCCAAATTAGAATATTCCTATAGTCAATTTATGCAGGTAATTTTCCATAATTATTATTATCAGTGACACAAAGTAAGTCTAGTGCATGCATTTTCAATTTTCATAAAGAGAAACTGCAAACCTAAATTTTCTAATGCAGTTCAAGACTTGTGGTATTTCCTGAACTTCCTTTGACTTCTTACTGTTAACTCAAGCCAGGAAGTCCAGTACAACATATCCTGTGCTGCTGAAGAGTAATTATATCACTCATGCTAACCCATAAGGGGGTCAGACTTCATTAATTCTAATCTATTTTACACAGATGTTAAAGCAAATTAATTTTCAAGTTTAAATAAAATACAGGTTTTAAATATATATTAGCAATATCTAAGAAACCAAAGAAGGTAGTACTGCTCTTACTGAACCTACACCCATGGGACTTTGGCAGATGAAGAATCAGACCACTTCATTTCTTCTTGAGATATATGGCCCAGATTCAGTGGTGTCTTACATGACCGATATGTGAAACCCAGACATTTGTCATCCCTAAGTACGTTGTTTACAAAATTCACAACTCCATAAAGATAGTGATTATTTAATATTTTATTTTGATGATGCTCTAAGTCCTTACAAATGGTACACTTCTACCACAGTAAAAATTGAAAGAGTTCTTAAAATGCTTGCTTTCCCTCATTTTTAGAAAACACTGGAATTTTTGGACAGTTATGGTAGGATTAAACAAGTTGACCAGAAATTATAGACAACTGTTGTCATTGTAAGGAAACACACTTATTCTGGTGTCATTTAGGAATATTTATACTGGAGGGGAAAAGATGGGCTTTTAAAAACATTGGAAGAACCATAGCCGGATGGAGGTTTCTGCATGACTCACCTTATTTACCAGATCAACATGTGTTAATAATATATTACAGTGACATACCTGAACAGAATGTCTCTAGCTGAGCCACAATAACACAGGATTTCTCCTGAAAAATCAACTGAGAAAACCATGAAGAGTGCCCAGTCAGAGTGTACAAGGAGTAAGAATACGCTGCTTTGACAGGATTTATTTTATAGTTATGGCACTGCATTTTTCTTACCTGAAGCAGATGGTATCCTTGAATGAGGCAGTGAAACTGCCCCGGCAGATATCCTTACCAATAAACAGTATTAATTAAATATTATTTAAAAGAAGTTTCATAGTGCTATTAAAAGTATTTTAAAGATGAATAAGCAAGAAGCTCAGTCCTGCAACTGGGATCTCAAACAAACAAATGTCTAAATGTGAGCTGTACAAGGCTATATAGTACTTGAAGCTGTCTGGTAAGTACAAAAGTGTTTTATTAGGCACAGTCCAGAGTACTTATCTTATTTGTAATCTTGAAATGTAAAGCAAACAGTGGAAATGAAATATATTGTTAGCAAAAAAAAAATAATGAGAACGGAAGCATGCCATTTTCCAGTTAAAAATAACGATTTAAAAGGCATATTTATGTGTAATAAAGAAGCCAAAACCAACTGTCCAATGTGTGTCCCATATATTCCTATGTATTTTGTGTTTCATTTAGCATTCCTTTTTTTTTTTTGCTTTTGTCTGCAAAACATGCTTCAATTAAAGGAACTTTTGCCTATATCATGTCTAAAGAACACCCTAGTGAAACATTCCTTTGATGTATTGTACTCATAGGAGAATCTGCATTTGCATCACATTTTGGAGCACAGTTAAGCTATTAGATTTCAAGTTATATTTCAATATATCTTGGAGATTTAAAGAGGTAAATCATACATAGGTTATCACAGGTAAATAATTACATAGGTTAGTCATGCTGGTTGAGACTGAAAACCAATGACAGGACAAGTCCTAGTGTCAACACTTCCTAAGGAAATGCAGGTGTGCATAAAGAGGGAAGACAGACATGCCCTTTTTTGCTCTCATTATTAACACTGGGCATTAAAAATGTAATGCAATTGTAGCCACGTAATCCAAATACTTATCCCCCCATGAGGAAAAAGTAGATTTATCTACTAAACTCTCCATTACTAATAAAAACTCCAAACTACTCACGTAAGTAAATGTTTCTTGTAAACAGTGGACTCGAGTCCTTTTCAGCAGGAATGCAGTCATTTCAACTGTCTGCTGCTTTGAATGGAAAGAAAACCAGAAGAATTTAAAATGAGGATAAGTTAGTATGCAGCATTTGTAAGATCTTGCTGATTCACTGTTTGCATCCTTATTGCCTCTAAAGCAAACAGGAAAAACTTCAGCTCAGGGGTAAAAAGCAGGTACCTAACACTTTTTTTCAGCTATACAAAGCAAAGTATACCATTATTACATTGACCAAATATTTCTCATTTGAAGTGATGACGCTTTATTGTTCCTGGAAGACTTCCACAACGCTGATTTTGAAGGATATAATAAGTTATTTCAGTGACAATTGGCAGCAGAGTTTTGAAAAAAGTCTATCCAGAGCAATTGAGTGAAACATGAGATTTCAGTGATTTATAATTTTGTTCTGTTTTAGATCATGACACAATAGAACAAGAGAAAATACAGTGAGAGGTTCAGCTGTCCCAGCCTCATGGCCCAGGAACCAGCCTTTGAGGAGAGAAAGCCACTTGCCACCTTTGAAAAGTTAGTGCTTGCGAGTGCTGTTAACATACACAACGCCCATTTACCTCTTCAAATTCAAGGGCAATAAAGCTATTTTGTAGTTGCAAGCACTCAGGCTGGGCAGGAGCCTTACTCTTGGTGCCTGAATTCACCAGCTTCCATGCTTCACCTTCTCCAGAAGTTGCATTTGCCTTATTACTGGAGGGAAGCACACTGCCAGCCTCTCCATTGCAGATGGGATTTGGGGCTCTCCAAGCTGCTACATTTCAGGGAAGATCCTGTCTATCCTGTCTATCTCCCTTTCCTCTTCTCTGATGCTGATCTCTTTATTCACTTGGCAGCACAGCTCCTGAAGGACAGAGGGCCACCTTTCCTGGCCACTCCCTGCAGCCTGGGACACTTATAGGGCTACATGCACCATCAGAAACTCACTCTGCATTGAAGCCTCTACCCTACCATCAATAGGTGCCAGAGGAACTACTCTATGGCATGCTACCACCATGTCTGAGACTGTTACAGCAGCACAAATTCACCAGAATCCACCTTCTTTGTACCCTTCTGTAGAAGCTGCTGATTGTGCTCTGGTTGCTTAGAATCATAGAATGTCCTGAGGGGACCCACAAGGATCATGGAGTCCAACTCCTGTCCCTGCACAGGACAACCCCACAGGTCACACCATGTGTCTGAGGACATTGTCCAGTCTCTTCTTGAACACTGTCAGGCTTGGGGCCGTGACACCTCCCTGGGGAGCCTGTCCAGTGCTCCACCACCCTCTGGGGGAAGAAACTCTTCCTCATGTCCAACCTGAACCTCCCGTGGCACATCTTCCTGCCATTCCCTCGGGTTCTGTCACTGGTCACTAAAGCACTTGCCCCTCCTCCTCCCCTTGTGAGGAAGCTGTAGCCCCATGAGGTCTCCCCTCAGTCTGCTCTTCTCCAGGCTGAGCAAACCTAGTGATTTTAGCTGCTTCTCAATACAGCTCCCCCTCCAAACCCTTCACCAACTTCATGGCCCTCTTCTGGACACTGTCCAGTAGCTTTATATCCTTTTTATCCTGTGGCGCCCAGAACTGCACACAGTGCTCCAGGTGAGGACGCACCAGTGCAGAGCAGGACAATCACCTTCCTCACCTGACTGGCAACGCTGTGCTTGGTGCACCCCAGGACACACTGTTTGCTCATGTAAGATGCACCCATATAGGACCCTCCTGAGCAACTGCTAAAAGGGTGCTTGACCCTCCCTAAGTGGGTGCAGGTGTAGCAAAGGCTCTGTAAACATGAGAGAAGGGCAGCTGATCACGTTCATTAGAAGCTGCTGGAGCAGCTCCCTTTGCCTTGTTCATGTCTGGTAGCAGCAGGTATCCTTGAGTTTCTTAAAGAGTTCCCAGGCACTTCCTGATGGTCTTGGACCTTGTCACCAGAAGGTCAAGAAGCTCCCAAAGCTGAACCCAAATACTGCTGCACAAATGCTGCATCTGTTGTCTGCTTCTGTTAGTGGTATTCTCACAATATCCATTTCATAATATTATGACTTAGTTTCTTTTAAAACCATATGGGGGACAATGGGTTAGTAAAATGATGTGATTTACAAAACATGAAAAATGGTTGGGAGACATTTTTTACAGAAGGTCGAGCTCAGTCTGTAGCTGCCTCTTCACTCTAGCCAGGTCTAGATGTTGCAGCAGATCATGAAATACTTTCACTTCTTCTATTTCAACTTTAAAATACCACTTCAGATGCTGAAACTGGAAGATTAAACCTCAGTTTGGTATCATGATTTATGGTAACAGTGGATGTTTGGGTAAGCCAGCCCTCATCCAGTCTTTAATCCTACTAAATTCTTGATGTCCACACTGTGCTATGGCAATGAATTTTCTACAGAAAAAAAGACAACATTTGCTAGGACTCATTTCACTTACACCTGATGTTATCATGCGAGGATCTCTGCTACTGCAAATGCAAAAATCTGGGTTTTATATTGACACTTCACTTAATACAGGCCTTAAAATGAAAATGACACTCAATCCCACAGGCCTTGAACACAGCCCTGCTTTTGTGGATCAGTATTATGAGTCTCATTAAAGGGCAATCCTGACCCTTAGCTCAATGATGTAGCTTCCTTCTGCTGTTGTTCTGATTCAATGAGTATGAAAGGTGCTACTTCCTACTTCATCAACATTAGGCACAAGGAAATATGGTTTATAGTGCAATAGTCAAGTTAGTTATAAAAATTAATAGGTACTTCTGCTCAAGTTCACTACTCTGTTCTACGCCAGCTGGAATGAAACTCATAAAACTTAAAACGCACTTGAGGGAAGGCTTTCACACCTTCATTGCTTGATGTTGTTTCATGAATCATTATGCTGTTATTTCAGCCAATCTGATGACCATTGGGGCATGACACAGTATCATTCAAACAGGAAATTTCAGGTCCAGCACTCAGTTTCCTCTTGACATCATTCACATGATGCAGGGACTTTTTCTGCGTTTTGCATATTTTCCAGTAGAATATTGATAATGAGAATCAATCAGTGGCTGACAGTGAATGCTAAGACCCCCATGATGCTAAAAAGATAGTAGGTTTTGAATAGGTAACCTGTTTCTGGAGGAGGGGAGCAAGGAGACTCAAAGGTGCGATGTTTGGCAGAGAGCAGAAATGTTTCTGGCACTAGGTAAATGTACATCACATTTGCCAATTCATATTTTAGGATTCTCTCTGTATTTGCCTACAACCAGCTACACACTTCATGTTACTTTGTCTAACATCTTCACATCAAGACACTGTTTAATGATTGAAGTGGCACTGGGAAAGAAGCATCAAAAGACATTAGAAGATCACACATCACACCAATTTAATGCATTACAGGGCAAATCAATTGTGATGGATGGAACTTCAAATAATAATCTGATTACAGAGGGACAAAACCAAGAAGCACCCAGGGGATTCTACAATGTGGAAAAGTGGCAGATTCGATCTGAAATTAATCTTAACTAGATAATCAGTTTTGTATTCTGGATTGCATGCACAAAGATGACTGACAAAAATATATGTCACCCCAAGGGCTATCATAGGGGTCAGGGATAGAAACCTTTTCTTCCCTGGTAAGCATCCATGTTGCCATTCATTTCCAAAGGGCTTGCACACACCAAGACTAAATTTGGCTTTATAGTTTTTCCATTCTCAAGGGCACATTCCTGCTGTAGTCCATGGGTTTTGACTGTTTCAGAAGGTTACTATGAGCTCTTCGCAGGGCAGCAGTCTAAATCCTCTGTCCTGTAGAGAAACCATACATGTTATTAAACTTTGGTTAGTTTGTTACTGATTGAGAAGTATACTGACCCTAGGAGTGCCTATTTTCCACTGTAATTTTTATTATTTGGATACATGCTATTATGTATGCATACACTGATGTTATCTACACTAATATGTTTCAGATATTTTACTTTGAATGTCATAAGCACATAAAATCAGTTAATTCCTTCCATATTATGAATGCAGAATACTGATTGCTAAGCTATTAGTAATATGCACTCAGAGTACATACTGCACTGATTCTGAAGGACCCACAATCGAATGTTGAATAATTCACAAAATTTGACAAAATGCAAATAAGGTGACTGACATGATATTGGAATGCTGGATTCCCGGAGGAATACAAAGGAGGTATTAGTATTTTGTTCCTCTTGTAGAAAAATTACTTGTGAGACTATGATTTAATTCATTTCAATTTTTATTAAAAGCCTTTTCATTACTCTGACCCATTGCATATGACAGCTAAAACTAATTTGCAAGTGCAGCTGGGCTTCCCTGACAGTGAGACAAAGTACAAAACATTGTTAAGAGAGAAATTAAGGGTGGAATTACATATATACTTAAATTTATAGTACATATGTTTCAGAATATTCTATTATAAATATACTCCAGTGACATCAGTCCAAATTTTGCACCTATGGAAACTGCAGTTCCCTGCTTCTGACTTCGTATGCCCCAGATCTCTGCAGATGGGTTTGGGTCAGGTGTACCTTGCATTACTATTATACTTGATATTAGGCAGCCTCCCCTTATCCCTCCCTGTTTACTCCTTCAGGGTTACAAACACTGTCATGCAGAGATGTAGAGTTTCACAGAATCACAGAATGTCAGGGATTGGAAGGGACCTTGAAAGATCATCTAGTCCAATCTGCCCGCTGGAGCAGGAACACCTAGATGAGGTTACATAGGAATGTGCTCAGGCAGGTTTTGAATGTCTCCAGAGCAGGAGACTCCACAACCTGCCTGGGCAGCCTGTTCCAGTGTCTGTCACCCTCACTGTGAAGAAGTTTCTTCTCATATTTAAGTGGAACCTTCCATGTTCTGGTTTGTACCCATTGCCCCTTGTCTTACCATTGGTTGTCACTGAGAAGAGCCTGGCTCCATCCTCGTGATACTTACCCTTTACATATTTATAAACATGAATGAGGTCAACCCTTAGCCTCCTCTTTTCCAAGCTAAAGAGACCCAACTCCCCCAGCCTTTCCTCATAAGGGAGATGCTCCACTCCCTTAATCATCTTTGTTGCCCTGCGCTGGACTCTCCCCAGCAGTTCCCTGTCCTTCTTGAACTGAGGGGCCCAGAACTGGACACAATATTCCAGATGTGGTCTCACCAGGGCAGAGCCAAGGAGGAGGAGAACCTCTCTCAACCTACTAGCCACCCTCCTTGTAATACACCCCAGGATGCCATTGGCCTTCCTGGCCACAAGGGCACAGTGTTGGCTCATGGTCATCCTACTGTCCACCAGGACCCCCAGGTCCCTTTCCCCTACACTGCTCTCCAACAGGTCATTCCCCAACTTATACTGGAACCTGGGGTTGTTCCTGCCCAGATGCAAGACTCTACACTTGTTATATTTAATTAAATTTTTCCCTGCCCAACTCTCCAGCCTGTCGAGGTCTTGCTGGATGGCAGCACAGCCAGTTTGAGTTTAGGGAACTGGAAGACTGGTCTTCCCTTGGTGGAGGCAAGGTGGAGAGAGCAACAACAATTTTGGGAGGGAAAGCTTCTTGCAGGCTATTGCAGAGCCAAACATCAGCACATCCCTCTCATTTTGCAATACTTAGTGTAGTGCAGCAAGCCAGGCCTATACTCAGATGGATGCTTACTCATAAGCATGTGTTTATCCAAGGGTATTTCTTGAAGTTTAAGATTTTATTTGATGGACTAGGGCCTTAAAATGTTGTTGGAGCTCTCAGGGGTTTTCTTATGCTCTATGTTAAAAAAATAGCAATAACTCAGCCAGCAGCTGAGATTTTGGAATGTTATATATATATATATATATATATATATATATATATGTATATATATATAAATATAAATATATATATATAAATCATATATATAAAAAATCTGAAATATTTAAGTTCCAATGTATATCCAATTCAGCTTTGGAAAGTTCTAGTAGAGCAACTTTCAACCTGAAAGCTTTAAAAAGTACTTGTTATTTACAAATTATCTAAAACCCACATGCAAAAGCACACTGATGGAAATTAGCACAAACAGTAATGTCAGGATTCAGACCCCAGCTGTTGAAGGTTTCTTGCTGCTCAGATATAACATTTATTTAGAGATGGCCACATCAGGTTTTATGTGACCATTTCGAGAGCCCAGATCCTGCTCAGGGTTTGAGACTGTGCCATGCCTAGGTTATAGTTACCCAGATTTCTCACCTTCTCTCTCCTTCCCTCCTCTGGTCTATGCTCTCAGTCTTAGTTCGAGCTCATTTACTTTTCTAATGTTTCTTCCTGGGCACTGCTAGCAGCCTCTAGCAGTGACCTCTCTCATCCTGCATTTTCTACATTTCACTATAAGCTTTTTCTATAAGCAAAATCTCTTCTTGCCCCTTTAGCTCTCATGTCACACACGTACCAAGCTGGCGATGCAAGCCCAGTCCTTTGTGAGCCTGTCCTGTCCTTTTTGGAGGTGTTCAAAACATGCTGACAAAATGCAATGCAAGAAGGACTTCTGCCTGACCTCTTCAGTGACACACAGAGCACTGCAGTCTCCCACAATGTCAAGCTAGTCCCTCTTATGTCACCTCTGTATACTGGGGTCAAATAAAAAAACGGCTTTGCATCAAGTTCATTGTAGGATGTTAAACCTTCATAGCATCTTATTGGCTGTTACACAACATGATGTCTTCACACCCACTTACTTTGTGGCAGCGTTTGTCTGCAAGCAAGCCTATTCACAATAGCCGGCAGCATACACTGCTTCCAAGACCTGAACCAGTTCAACTCAGGACTGATCTGTGCACCCGACAAAGCACGCCGTCCTGACACACACGCAGAATCCACAACCCTTTTCAAGAAAAGAGAGGAAGAATACAGACAGGCAACTCAGCAGCAGTACTGGCAATATGCTCATAAGCTACTTGATGTTCAATATGCACTAGATTAAAACCTACCTCGGTCATCACATTCTACCATGGGTATTAGTTTTAAATAAAAATAGAATTGATTGGAAATTTTTGCTCTTGATAAAATCAGGCATTCCTTTGCATTAAATTCTGCCTCACAGAGAGAGGTAGTCTCTCTATTATTTGTCTAATAAAATATATTATTTGTTTAATAAAAAGGAATGTTAAGATTTATCTATTAGTGGTTTGCTAAACATCTCATTCATTTTGGTTTGCACATTGAAGCCTTGGGATGAGGGTGCTGATATTTTTTAATACCTGCCAGTCCCCAGGGAAGCTGGAAAAGGTTAAAAATTTATTGCAGGCACTCTGAATACACTAATGTCTTGCAGACAGAACTGGCATTGATCCTTTCCCCTCTCCTGGTAAATCTCCCACAGATGAGAGTAGCTATTTTATTTCCATTGTGCAAGCAGAGCTCCTTGAAGAGAAATAAAATCCTTCCAACTTGGAACATACTGCTCAGAGCAGAGTCAGATTTCTGTTACGCAACGACTGATTATTTCTATCTTTGCAATATCTGGGGCAAAGAAATTTTGTCTTCAAGAGCATCAGCTCTAGGTGAGCAGAAAAAGAACTGGCAACATGGAGATGTCAGCAGAAGCATGCAAGGCATTTATTTATCTGGGCACAGGGAGAGCTGGAGTAGCAGCAAAAAAGCAGGGTTTTTTTTTTTTAGTTAGAGAAAAAAAGTGGAGAGTGTTCAACTAGGAAGCACTTTAATTTATATGAATATAAGGAACAACTCAGTATAAAGACAGGAATTTTATTATGATAGTGAAGATAAGCGAGGAGCCAAATATTCCAAAGTATTTCTGATGCTTCCTTTAGTAGAGCATGTATTCAAAAAGAAATATGTCGATTCCATTTCAGAATTAGACAAATATTTCTTATGAGTGCACAGCACAACTCAGTACTAACTTGTGAAACACTAGATTAAAATGACACATATTGCTATCAATATAGTTTTATAAAAATCTCTTGTGCTGTAGTATCTGCCGTTGAAAAGTATGGGGTAGTTCCATTTAGTTTCAAATCTGGCCCTTAGAGATGTACACTCTCAGCTCTTGTGAAAATTAATGGAAAGACTGCACAAAATCTGGCTTCACAGCATACCCCTTTATGAACTCTGCTTCTGAAGCATTTCTGTATTGCTTTGATTTACAGAAGTATGTGCTACAGTTGTACCTATAGGTCCCATCTACCCTTTGAGCTGGGTATCCTTCAGGTGTGCAACTGGAGAATCTCTGTAGAGCCCTAGTCCAATTTGTTGCTCTCCCTAGCCCACAGAGAGCGAGCCAGAAAGTCAAAAGATATCCTGTGATATTCTCCATTTCCATGTAAACAAACTTCATTAAGACATAAACAGCTTTGAGCTAAATTGTGTATGAATTTACATTATAAGTATAGACTTGTAAGCAAATTCCTTTTGAAAGAATTTGGCTGGCTAGACTCCAACAGCATCCTTTTACAAGAAGATGGGGTAGAAATACAAATGAAGACGAGCGTAACACAACCTACAAAGATGTTATGTGCCCTGGTTACAGGAGTGGTAGTGTCTTCATACAACTGCTTGTTCTTCTGGGCAGCTAATAAAAGCCAGTGATTTGCTGTCAGTATACCTTTACCAGAATTTTGTCAGCTGATCTTGTCATTAGTCTTTTTATGCATAAATCACAAATCCTATTTTATGTGACCATTTTAAGGGGAACACACCCACTATCAGGTACATACATGATGGATTCAATCAGTGCATGTACAAGAAGTAAAGCTCTACTTCAGCCCTGCATACCACAGTGCAGAAAGCAGCTACATGAGGAAGGCAGAATGAAAGAATATGGACAGTGGTTGCATGAATTCTGCAATCCAGAAGCCTCAGAAAGAAAATCTGCATGGGAGCGGTAGCCTGACTGGGCTGACCTAGGACAGTCTGTTTGCAGCCATGGCCCAGAGTTACCTTCCTGACTAATCGCCACTTTGCTTGCATAGGACTTGTTTGTGAAATGTCTCTGCATGTAAGGCTGAGCTCTCTCACCTACATTTCTTCCCCAAAGAACAATACTCCTCACACTAAAGGTTGCGTAAATGAACATTTAAACACATTAAAAAGTACACTCGAATCACATGGGAAATTCAGGAATTTTTTTCTTTCTTGTACTCCTTTTTCCTATGAAAAGGCTCTTTTTCTTTATGGGCAGATTTCTTGTTACCTTCAAACACTCTGCCAGTTCTCTGCAACTCACTGATTGCCATATCCCCAAAACTTTCTCCATTTATATGAACGGAAGTGATGGTGAGGTTGGGAACTGACTTGCAGGCTGCTTTTAACTTCAATTGCTTTTTTAAAGCAAGAACAGCTAAAGCACTAGAAAACCCTGGACAAGAGACAGCTCTGCTCTGTTTAAAGGAGGATTATTGTGGTTTAATTTAAACTGCTCCCTTAATCAAATTGACAGAAGCTTGCTTGATATCTATTTAAGTTTCCATATTATTTTCTCTCTTGTTTAATTAAATCTGTTTTGAATTATGCTTTAAGGAAAACCTGCACAATTCTGTACGTACACAAGCTCTTGGATGGTATTACCAAGATCACATTTGGAAATGGTACAGCTCATTAGCTTTGCTGGCTCCCACACAGTTTAGGGCAGTTTGAATTTCCTGCCAATTCAATGGTATTAGTTAGCTTGTATTTAAAAGCTCGTGTTTCCTTTTGACCTATGATGGTCAGCAAGCGCAAGCACTGAAGGGCCTGGTCGTTCATCAGCGTCTGCGAGAGGAGAAGAGCTCTGAGACATTGGATGAGTACAGTGTATTGCATTTTGCTTTCTTTTACTGCTGTTTTGCAGAACAGAGGGAAGAGACAATGTGAGCTTTTGTACAAAAGTGAGGTGACCTTTCCAAGTTACATGTGGGATCTGCTGCTGTTTCTATAGAGACCAAATGCATTAACCTGAGTCAAGTGGGAATGCCTGAGGCTCATTGAAAGGGATATAGTTTCTCAGAGAAAGCTCGAAGATTTAAGTAAAAGGGTTGATTCATGTGTTTTACTTTTTAAACAAAGGGAAGCTGTATTTAACCTTCCTCAATTGGATGTCTGAGCGAAGACACACTTTTTGTGCCTGGTTTCAGCTTCCATTTTCCAACTTGCGTTAGCCTTACCAAAAGCTGTCCTACTTCAGCGTCCCAAATGCTGCTTTGGCTGAGTAAGACTATGAGAATTGGTTTTGAACCGGTGAAAGATGCTTCTTGCTTGGTCAGAGAATCCACAAAAATACTCTAAGATGCTGTTTAGTTTGTCCATCCTGCAACCTTGAACTCATAAACCGAACCCAAATCTCCACTCAAGGCAGCTCCTATGACCTTCAGACCTAAACTAATTTCATTTCGATACTCAAAACAAGTGCACAGAATGAAATACTTTTGATGATGTGTAAGAAAGATTTTTTTAAACAAAAGTCTGCAGAGATCAGTTGCATTCCTTTTCTGGGAGCAGACAAGAAAAGAGAATGATGAATTTCTACACCAGCTAAAAAAAATCAACTATTTTCACTTATTTAAGGTGGTAGGCCTATTTAATTTGCAGGTGGGCGGACATGAATCATGTCACAAGTACTGCTTGCTGTCATCTGTGTAGATACATATTGTCTGATTACACAAGGAAATTCAGCTTCTCTCTATGCGACCGAGGAGTTCTCTTTTTTTGGTAGGGGAACAGAGGGTAAAGCTATGATTCTCTCCAAATACACATTTCTGCTTAGTCCAACATGTACGTTTGTTAAAACAAAACTTGCTCTGTGGAAAATCATCCCCCATCCCTTCCAGC
Source organism: Columba livia (assembly GCF_036013475.1). Lineage (NCBI taxonomy): Eukaryota > Metazoa > Chordata > Aves > Columbiformes > Columbidae > Columba > Columba livia. Next base: position 68,342,006 of record NC_088603.1, on the reverse strand, counting down.
GGTTTCCACTCTGCATATTTGGGAGTTTGAAAACAGGGGGATTTGTTTAGAGATTTTTCTCTTTTAATCTCTTAGGCACGCACTCATCCTTGGCTTTGGGAAGAGGGGTATGTCTGCTGGGCTGTAGAAGTTAAATAAAGTAACAGTGAATACGAGCTCATTAAAAACAACCAACCAACCACAACAACCAATCAACAAACCAACCAAGCAAAAAACAACAAAAAACCCTACCATAGTTAGAAAATGGCAGTTTAGAAGTGGATTTAAAGGTTAATTTGACAAATGTTGCATAGGAGAGAACCATGTTACTTACAAATAGGAAAAATTCTAATTATCATCCATGAAAAATAAATACTGCGATTAGTTTGAACTGTGTTGAACCTTTGACTACTTTAAGGGAAATATTATTCAAAAAGGCAGCCAATGCATAAACAGCTTTTCATCTTTTACCTAGCTTGGCTGGCTTTTACATCAAACAAGTTGGATCAAAGTTTGTTTCTATAAAGTCCCCTTTAGATGCAAGAGTCCCAGAAGTACTTTATAAAATGGCCCTTTGAGAAATGTAATATCTATCAGGTAATAAGTTAGAAGTGCAGAGTTTAGCAGAATAAAGAGAGATGCTGGATATCAGCAACAAAATAATTGGTTTTGTTATCTCAAATGCGAAATTAAATATTTCTAAATGGCTTTCATTTTTCATTCTGCTCACCAATCACATAACATATACAAAATGCTGCAGCAAGGGCCTGAACACTCTATTGATCTTAATAATTTCGATGGCACCGCTCACTGCTGTGTGTTTGCATTCCTGGAATGCTTAATGGCCAATTTTAGGATGCCCTTCAAGCGATCATCTAGTTGTACAGCCCAAGGGTGAAGGTTGTGTCTTGAAGACAACTCAAAGTATCTTGCTCTTCATGCTTGCTGGCTTGTTGCAGATAGGAAACAGAGATTGTCCGCTGCCTCCTCTGATGGTAGTAGGTCATGGAGCAAGAGCATGGGGAGAGGAGGAGAGCACTGACAAGGAGCAGAAAAGCTTTCTAAATTGGAGCTGTTCTGATTTGGCACTCTGTGGGTATGTGTTCTTTGATAAGGGTTAACCTTTTTATAAAAGGCATTCACGTGGGTTCATGTGGGTGCTTTGTGTGCCTGAACAATACAATACCTCCAGATAAATAAAAGAGCATTAGTTTTGAACACAATCCTGGTTTATCCAGTGCAATAGCACATGCATATGAATAGACTGAAAATATTGACATAGAGAGATGGAAAAGGTTAAGTCAATGTTTGCTCGATGCTGCAATCCACAAGTCATTTTTAGTGCAGCAAATTCCATGATTCCTGAGCAGGAAGTAAACAAAAAGGTCAAAGCAATTAACAGGTAAGTTAGGTGGGCTCAGTCCGTGCCCAAACAGGTACAGCACAGCACACTGCTTGTTCCAGCCTGCTGGAACCTCTTACTGCCCACAGCTTTGCAGCTGTGTGTGTTTTCCTCCCTTGCAGAGGGTGCGAAGTCCATCCTTACTTAGGTGTGTGTGACAGCCAGCAAGGGCATCAAGACTCTGCTGGGAAGCAAGAACAGAGGGATGTACATTTGTGGGGGTTGTGTTTTATCGAAACAGAGAGCCACTCCTGTTCATATTGGCAATGAATATATTGATTTCTATAGAGGCAGGACTGGAAGCTGCAGGAGTCATCAATCTTGTTCGAGAGTATTGAGCAGGAGTAAAATACATGCTCAGTTCGGTCTGTATATTTTTCATCTGCAATAGCAATGTATCACTGGATAACGTATATCTATAGGAATTGATCTGACTGCCAGAATCTGTAACTAAGGACAAGTAGTGCACTTCAGGAAGGTGGAATCAAGCAGGCAGAAGAGTGGCAGGTCTTTGAGTTTTCCTGGCTAACAGCAAGCAGAGCCAGTTACTTGGCCACACCCCAGTCTGTCTTGCTGCTGCAAATTGCACCATCTGTACCACCTCATGCTGGGCAGCAGCAAAGCAGTTAATGTGACTTTTGTGGGAAAGATATGAGCTCCTTGCAAGCCTAGGTAAGTAAGTCAATATTGCAAAGCAAACTCCATAAAGAACCCCAGGTTCTCTGGCAGAGAACCTTCATTAAAGCAGTAAGCGAAGCAGTATGCTTATTTCCCAGGGGTCAACCACTTACACCTTAAACTTTCAAAAATGAAATCTATTCCCTGTATTCCAAAAGACATTATACATAGCAGTGCGCTTTGGGGATTACAAAATCAAATTCTCTGACATTTTCCTGAAATTTCTGTGACAAAAAGGAGGGTGGAAGGATCCTGTTGTTAGAGCTAGTAACAATCTCAAGGACAATAGAGTGTCCCACAGTGCAAGAGCTCTCTTTTTGAACACCTGGGCTACGCTTGGCTGAGTTGGGATACCTGCAGGAAGAAATCAACACTCCAGCAATGTCTGGAAGTGTAGATGGCTTCCAGAGAAAAAGAGCTAAAGACTCAGACTGGAGCTCCTCAAAACTCTACATTCAGCTGCAGGTATTTTTCAGATGAGGCTTATTTCTATCGGAAGTCTCTACCACATGTTAATGTGAATTTGCAGACACAAATGCGGGCAGTTCAAACAGCATGTGGCAACTGGAAGAAGTCTTGAGTGAATGAATACAGTTTAGGACTCAGGGCAAAAAAAATGGCTAACCTGAGGTTCTTCATCCTTGAGATAAGAAGATGGAAAGGGAGCATGATAAAATCAAAGTGCATAGCAGACTGCTGCAAAAGAAGTAGCATCTTTATTTTCTTGGCAGACAGGACAAGAAAGAATGTGTTTAAACTGTAGGAAGATTCAGGTCAGGCACTAGCAAAATAAACTTCCTAGAACCAACCCATGGAAGCACTGGAGTAGCTTCATTTGGGAGCTCTTGAGATCTTCTTAGTTGGAGGTACTGAAGTTCTAGACCAATCTGGTGACCCACATATAGCTGACATTATCTTGTGAGGAGGCCAGACCAGCCTGCTTCTTGAAGCCTCTTCACCACTGCTTCTTCTGCTCAGGGTCACGAAAACTCTACCATAGAGCAGGCCAGTTCAGAGGAACTTTAGAGAAGACGCAGGATGGACAATGTTTACCCTGGCAGAGCAGTCTGCCCAATCATTTGCTTTACTTGTGCCACAAGAGGTGGCACTCAAGACTGCTTGCAGTGTGCTTTTTTTCTCGTGCACAATTTCTGTGATACTAAATAACATTGGAGAGGTTTTTATACATTTTGTCAACTATGTTCTTAATCATAAAACATGACAGCATGAAGCACCACTTATCTGAGGGTAGGAAATTTGAAAATTGAAAATAAATTTCCAAGTCAAGGCTCACAGAAGTCAAAGGAGAATTGGAGACCAAAACAAACACACAAAATGCATATTAATGTCTCCCTATATAAATGACTCTTACAGAAAGCAACTTTGTTCATGCCACACATTTGAGGTGCTTCAGTAAATCTTAGAAATATGCCTCAGAACACTGAAAGTAATGCACAAAATGTACAAAGTTGTATTGTTTTCCCTGGCATGAGCTGCATTTGAGATTTTATTAACAGCTGGTGTTACCTCATTTATCAATCTTCTGTCATCTTCTGTTCTCATATTATTCTAACTTGAAGTACAAAAAAAATGTTGTGGTTTTGTTTGCTTGGGCTTTTTGTTTGTTTTTTTTTTTTTTCTGTCTGTTTGATTTAATCACTCATATGTAACAGATATCAGACCACAAGGAAGGCAAGTAGAATGAAAGAGCTAAAGCAGTGCCTGTTAGATATGTGCAAGCCTACAAAATAGCTCACCTGGAGGTAAACCAAAATACTGGATACGAAAAGCATTTCTTTTTGTAGTTCTTCAAGAAATAGACTTAAGGAACTAAATGTGTTAGACATTTCATAAAGTACTCTCTCTGTGCTCAGACTATTGAACTGACTGGCTAAGATGAAAAGGAGAATTAATTAGAATTAGTCCTAGTAGGAACAAGGAAACTGTTGGAAACGGATCAAATTCTTGCAGGAGAAAGGAAGAGGCTGTTTCATTACCCCCCTCCAAAAAAAAAAAAAAAAAAAGGAAGAACACTTTTTGATCTTGAAATCAACTGATCCAAAGCAATTGGCACCTGACCAGATGCGGAGTATTTATTCAACAGCCTGCAATTTAATGTAATGTAGAAACACCTAAGCTAACTTAAGTCAAGCTGGGTAAAAGAAAGCAGTGCAAATTAGCTGGAACAGACTTCCATTTTGACATGATTAGACTGCTTTCAGTGCTTAAGATAAACTGTTTTAAGCTACCTCAAACCTTTTCACACTGTAGTAGCACAAACTGCTCAGTTCTGCTCTTTTGCTGCAGAAAGTTGTACTGTGGTTGAAGAGAAAAGGCGGAAAATAACTGAATTTTAAGTTGAACTGAAGTATTTTTTTCATTTTCCAACTCCCCAGAAAAGTGTTTCATGTTTAAAATCTTATACTTGACTTCTAGTTTTATGTTTCCAATAGATTTGTGTTTTTTCCTCACCATTTTACATGTCTAAGTAAAACATTCTTTTGAAACAAAATGAGGGGAGGGGTTTGCTGAAACAATTTGAGTTTGGTGGTGATTTGTAAAGACTTTTGATTGATCTAATTTTTCAGTAGTTAACATTTTAGTTTAAAATTATCTGCTCTGCTCCATCAGCATTTTCAGTGTATTTAACTAAAAACTCCCCTTAGTTACCCATGTGCATCTGCTTACCTGCATCACAGTGCAGTCTTCATATCAAAACGGCATTTGACCATCGTGTGGTCCTGCTAACACACTTCTGACCAACCAGCATGAGAAAATTACACATCCCTGCCTTGCTCTTTTCCCACAGCACTGTGCTCAGGGAATGTCCCAAGTGACTGCAGACTATAAGACATGCATCCACTTAAAAGATTTCCATCCTAAGCAGACATACAACAAAATGTAATCTCCCTCTGCACTATCAAGGGACATCTTACGTGTCCTACACTATGTAAGAAATATTCAGTTTGTCCGTTCTCTTTCTGAGAGGGAAGAAGTTAAAAAAAAAAGGAAAAAATAAAGAATTCAAGACCTTGGAAATTTTTATAGAGGAGTAAACTTTGATAATAAGGGACACATGATACAAACTGACAGAACAGGTTCTACCTAAAGAAGAAGAAACAACCATGGGATTCAGGAAAGGTGAAAACTGGTGCCTTAGATCAGTGTCTTCAAACCAGCAACCACTGAAAAGGCTATGACCAAAACCCTTTCTGGGGTGACATGAAATATATACTACTAAATCCTATCCCAAGCAGTGCTTTGCAATGTGAAGATTTAGACAGCAGAATAGTTTGTTTAATTGATTAGAAAATGGGTATTATCCCTAGGAGTCATTGTAATTTCAGCCCCCTTTTTAAACTATTTTGCCTTCCCCATACTTAGACAATTTAATGTAGTCAAGATAGCTTTTTATGTCTAAAGATACATATTTGGTCTGGGTGCTATTTAATGTGCTCCAAAGAGTGAAGATATTCCTCTGAAGCTGCCCATCAGGCAAAAACGCATGTTACCACACGTGTATAGAGGAAAGCAGTTTCAGAACTTTAAGCACAGATTTTCAAACATAATTAATGGGAAAGAGCTCAGTATCATGCACCTCTGATCATATCACAATTACCCTGGGGACATTTACAGTGCCTTGAAAAGCAGCACAGAGGTACATAAGAAAAATCAACACAGCTCAAGGAGAATAAGGCGGTTGGTCTTTTAAAAACAATTTGAACTGCTTTCAGGAACTGTGCAAGCATAAAAGGAGCCCACCAAGTTTGGTTAACAGAATACCCAGTTATTCCTTGAAGGTAATTCGTGCTTACAGTTATAAACTGTCCCTTCCTTCTCATATTAGCTAGGTTGCAAATGACTGTAAGAAATGAGCCAAGGGAATATTGCCGAAACAAATCAATGAGCAATACTTGTCACCGAGCAAGGCAGACAGTGCCATGTGAGGGCACAGGCTGCATTAAAATATTTGCCAGTTTTTCAGACAGGCAATTATCACCTCAGTCTTTTGTAGGCCTCTGATGTGTAATGTCATATTCACACCAAACACGTTCTCTCTCACTTCTGCATTTGCCATTTTAACCGCATTTCTCTAATCGAGTTATTTTGATGGGGTTAGCAAGCCACTTTAACACAGCAGCTATGGCAGTTCACCTGAAAGAGATGAGGGTCGGTGCGGTCAGAGAAGCAGTCAGACAAGTTAATCATCCTCTGAATATGAAAATGAGAGAGGAGGGAAGCAGTTTATTCTGTGCAAATAAAGACCTTTTGTGAGAGTAGCCGACTGAGCTCCATAGAGCTTGTTCACCATAGAAAGTGAACAGTAAAAGGATTTTGGGGGACCAAAGGCACATGCCGTACTGCTGAGAGAAGTCAGAACTGGATAAGTATGTCTTACCAGAAATAAGTGCCCCAAAGAGAAAGAAGCCTGTTACATACGGATATCCCTGGAGGTGAACACTCAATGTCTTTTTTCCCTTAACATGCCTAGCAGGCTCTGGAAGAAGCTTTTAGGACTCTTTTTAGTGAGCAAGGAACCTCTTTTTCACGCCCTCAGGCTCGCTTATTCACACCACAACTTCAATGGCACCACATGAGCACAGCAACAGCATCACCCAAGTCACCACAAGTGTTTCATGAGTACATCTTAAAAGGAGAGGGAAGAGGCAGGATGAGGGAAGAAGGAAAAGCTTAGACTTCACTGCCTGTTACCCCAGGAGTACCAGTTTGCAGCTTAACACAGACTTAGTGGATTTTTTCTTAATCATATAGTGTTATCTTAGCCATTACAATGCAGACCAGAGACCTTCAACCAGCTGATGAGAGAAGAAACTGCAGAGAGTTACGCTCTTTTGTGCTGGTTTGACTGAAAATGAGTTAATTTTCTTCATGCAGTTAGAAACCTTTCTTTTTCATAGCTGGCACAGTCATTATTTGGACTTAGTTTGAGAACAAGAGATACCACCCCAGCACAGAGTTAATGTTTTTAATTGCTCTGGTCTGAGAGCCAAGGAGGTTCTGAGCTCTGCCCACAGGTGTGAGGCATCAAGGAGGGGGGGCATGAATGGGCCAGAGCTTGACTGACATCCAGACTGATCAGTAAGAGTATTCCATCCCATTAGCATCATGCTTCATATATAAGGAGAGTGAGGCTTTTTGGTTTTCTCTTGCTCTCTAGGGCATCCTTGCTCTTGGGCACTTTCACTCAAGCTGGGGGAGTTCTGTTCAGGACATTTAGTTTGGCCTTTTGCTGTTTTGAGCCCTTCTGCCTTTTTTCTCTCTTCTCTCTCTGGGATTGGTGTTGGGGCCATGTGCTGTTTCCTGGGACTGGTTGCTCAGCATGTTCATGAGGAATTGCCTTGAATATCTTTCATTTCTATTTTTTGTATATAGATATTTATATCTTTACTAGTAGTGTATTAGTATTTTGTTATTTTATTAAACTGTGTTTATCCAAGTTTCTCCATTCCCTTTTGATTCTCTCCCCTGCTGGGGGGGGGAAGGGGGAGAGGGTGAGTGAGTGGTTATCGTGGTTGTATTGCTAGCCCAGGTTAAACCATAACATCTTGTAAACACAGACTATTCCATCTCTGGTGTGTTGTTTGATCTCCAAACAGTCTTCTAAGGTAAGGCAAAACACCAATAACAAAAGTGCATTTTATATGGAAGTCTAAAAGTCTTCCCGTGAAAGATAAAATTGTACGTGTTCAATCCTAGCATTTATGTTACTGTTCCAAAAAGCACAAAGGCAGAAATGTTTAGACATTAAATTGTCAGTCTTTGGGGTAGGGCTGTTCTTTCCATATATGTTTGTTGTGCCTAGTGTAATTAATACCTTTGCCAGCTAAATAAATAGTAACTATTGAGGTGCTTCTAATGCCTACTGAGATGCCTCACAATGTGTGAACAAGCACCAAATAAAGCATTTTTTTAATATCTAAAAATGTCACTATCAGGAGGAATTATTTGCTTCTCCACCAGCAACTCTGAGAGTACACACACAAATAGCCAAGCTAGTTATATGTAGTTGCTGCCTGATGTTTAAAGATTAAAAATCAGATAAAATCTCATTCAGCTTTCCATTGCTGTAGTCTGCATACACCCACTGTACTTGTGAGCACAGAAAATCAGAACTATTCTCTTAAGATAGAGCAATTCCCTACCTGAACAGTACTCATCTGTCTGTGTTCATGTTGAAAAATTTCTGAAAATCTCTCTGACACGTATTTTCCTGCAAGCACTGAAATATCCAAGTCACTCTGAAGCTAGTGGGTGTTAGGAACCTAAAAGACTTGAGAGATTTGAGTCTTAATGTTCGGTGAATTCTTTCTACCTTCTTTAGCACCGAGGTCCTTCATGCAGAAGGCTGAATACTGGTTGCAAATACTCTGTGACAGTTACTGAAAATATGGGACCTTTGAAAGGTGTCCTAAAACGAAGCTATGCTGCGCAGTACTAATATACCAAATACATTACTCATCACCACTTCCGGGCTGTTTAATTATGGGGCTGAAGGAGGCTATTGCCTGAGTCCTACATACAGATCTGCCAGCATCCTTTAAGGATGAGGATCAACTGTACATGATAGGGTGGATAATACATCTTTTGTTGCTATGTGGGTAAGCATAATAATTGAAACTATTTAGAGAATAATTGGTGTACTCTATTTTAAAAGGAAATAATATGGTTTCCAAGGGGACTAACTATGAGGCCTAAAGCCTGTAGTTTATCTCAGTGTAGGAATGGGATCATTATGGAGGAAAACAGAGCACCCATCCAATTCAATTACCCCAATTGTATTACAAATGTAAAAGAGGAAATTGTATGTATCCCAAAAAGGAACATTTCCCACTCTTCCCCTTCCACCCCACTTGGAACCTACCCTGGAAGCACTTGGTCTCCTGCAGACTACAATGGGGCTTTTGTGCTCAGAAAACTTGTAAGGTTTGCTCCTTGCAGATTACCCAGCTGCCTCGTAAACCCTTCTTCTTCCTAAATGATCAACACGCTGGAGCTTGTCAGGTTGTATTCATCCAGCAGGTAAACTGCTGCACCTACAACTTCTTGCTGGTATTTATGCAATCAGAAAAAATGTAATTGAAAAAAATGGTTCTTGGAAGGGGCAAAACTTCCCAAGTATAACTTTTCCCAGGTATAAGTCAACTATTGTAAGATTTCATCTCTTTTTTGGGAAAAATATTTCTTGGAACTTCTAACCAAAAAATATTAGGGGTTAGGAAGAGGGAAGGAACCATGTTACCCACTCCAGAAGCTTTTATTTGATATTTTTATATTACTGTGTTGCTCTCTTGTCTCTGGACTGACATCCCCAGATGACTAGGAGGTTATGCAATCTCAACAGCTGATCAGCATATAGATACTGAAAATACTGCAGTGGGAAATGAACTGCTGAGGTTCTGCTCATGAGGGAGCTTGTGAAAGGCTGGAATATTCTGCCTGACCCAATAGAGCTACCTGCCCTGCTGCTGAGCTGGTGTTTAACTAACCACTGCAACCATCAGCTCTGTTATACTGACTTGAAACATTTTATTGGGCCAGGTTGTCTGCTAGTAGAATCTATTGTAAAGGTGTGTCTTTCTCCTCAGCAATATTTTTACCTTCTCCCACCTTGTTAACAAGTTTCCTTTCCTCTTCTTCAGTCATCTAGAGTCTTCAGTAACTTGGATCCTGTTTTGGTTCTGTGTGCTGACTGCATGTGCCTGTGACCAAATCAAATTAATCAGATGCCGTTAAAAATGAATGCATCTGAGCCTATTTTGCTATTCTTCTTGAAATACGGTCCTATATCTGGGCCCAGTATGCTGGATTACTGAACTTTGATCAGTATGCTTTAGAAATACTTCAGTAGTCCTGTTGTCTCACCCAGAAAGCATGCTCAGAGGGCAGAACAAGCACATTTTAGGGTGATTTATTGCCTGTAGAGAATAGCATGAAGTGTCAGACATCCATGATATTTGTACTGACCTAACTATGTAAATGAACTTACTTTTTTTACAGAGGGTTGTGCAGATATGACCATAAGAAGAGAAAAAAATACATTCTAGGCTGTTTAGTACATTATTTGGTTCTAAATTATTCAGAGCTTCTAAGTAGTGACCTAGTAGCACAGGTTTGATGTTCGGCTCTTTTTTATTCTGAAAATTTTGAGTTCAGTGCAGTCTTAATAATCTGTGCTTGCTCACTGGGAAGGAACGGATGGACCAATCCATCAGAATAAGTCCATAAATCAGTATGGTAGCTGGAAAAGCTCTCTGCAAATCCTGTACATTACTGCAGATGGGACTGACAGCACGATGATCTACTGCCAGTGGCTCTGGTAGGTGATCAAAATGAGCATTCATCAAGAGGGCCACATCTAATTTTGTATGCACTTCCACTGCAGCTCTAGTGCCATCCCACCCAGGTCGGACAGCTGTTGCTGCCTGAGCCAGCCAAGGGAACTCTACTTTGCACTACAATCACAGCAGTGACTTCAGTTTTCAGTTTGAAAATAGGTGGAATAAACGAGAGTCCACTGACCCTCCTGTTTTGCAACCCTTTGCAGGTACAGAATATTATGAAATAGATATTATAAAGATTCTTCTTTTACTTGCATTTTGAAAAACATGGATTGGGAGCTGATGAACAAGCGCTTCTCAAGCAGCCTCCCCCACAAACTGTTTCCTCTTTATGCTCTGCCAGTTGGGCCCATCCTTGTAGAAACCTTCAGATCGTCATACATTATAGATTTTTAGCAGGAATTACGCATCGTGCAGCTGGGCCGCACTGTACATTTGTCTGGTGCAGAGTTCTTCCATAACACGGAGTTTGTTTTAGGAGTATGGGATTCCAGGACGCTCTGGATGCCATCAGAACCAGTTCAAAATGCAGATAACAGCCATTCAACAAACCTCCACGCACCTCCACCCCTTCCACAGAGACTTACCATGTGTGACTGAAAGGCAGTGAGCCCACTACAATGAGTGAGTGCACTGTGAATAGCAAGCAACTGAGCTTCACATATGTACTTAGGTTAAAGTATCAGCTTTCCCAGAGGGGGAGACAAAAGTCATAGAGCAAGTGAACAACAATGGCAGTGAGTCTAGTACAATGCTTGTTTTTTAGTCAGTGATGTCTGTGTCTCAATTCCAGGGGAAATAAACTCAAATATGAATATAGATTCCCTGGAAAAGAGTTTTCTATTAGAAAGATTACCAATGCAGTTTTAACAGACCCCAACAAACACGAGGGTTGTTTTATTGCAGATGAAGCATTGCTTAAGAAAAGAGTTCTTAAACCACACAGTTCTTGACAGCACCACTTAGAATAGGAAATATCACAATGTAGCCGAACAACAGCTCAGTAAAAGTTGCCTTTTAAGCAGCAACTAGTAAATGCCAGGGGCAAGGTTACAAAGCAGCTCGTTAGCAGCTCAAGTGCACTCCAGCCACTTCTTTCTGTCTTTCTCACAACAGGAGGCAATTTTAGAGTGCAGAGCACAGATGTGTCTGGCAGATACATCCTTCTTCCTGCATCTTAAATAAGTGTCTCAGAGATTGCGAGCCATTAATTTCATCAAACAGAGGCACTCAAATAGGATTAGAAAACATATAACAACAAAAATCACCTAAGAATTGTTGCTAGCTCTAAGAAAAAATGGACACCTCCTGCCGTGAAAAAAACACCATCTACTATTGCTGCTATTACTTGGGCTCCTAGAACAAAGGCCAAAGGAATCCATTATCTACATATTTCTAGCTCACCTATTTTTTTTTTTTTTTTTTTTGACCAATTGCCAACATCAGGTGCATTCCCTTAAATATTTTATTTAACCACTCTACAATGTATGTTCGGGTATGCCATCATGGTGGTAACTAATGTAGTAATTTTGCACTTTTGTGATTATTTTTGATTGGTGAATGAAGTGAGCACAGCTTCTTCTCTCTCATTTCCCTGTGCTCAGGCTGGTATCCCATAGCCAAGTCCTTCCCCATCTGCCGAAGCAAAAGCTAGGAAATATTTCACCCAGGAGTGAGTGGCCTGAACCTCACTGCTTCACAGGTAGGGATTTTCCTCCCATCTCTCCAGGCCACTTAAAATGGAGTCCAGCAGAAGCGATATTAAAACATTACATACCACAGGGTACACTAATCATCTAAATATTCCAATAAACAATCAGTTCAAATGTAATAGAGCTGCTGAGACTGGGAAAAATTATTAACTCTATCTGTTGTTTTCAGAGACTGGGGCACGGGTCAGTTTTAATGAGTGATTTGCACAAGGTTGCACATGAAGGCACTGCCAGGGTGGGAGCTTTCAAGTTTTGTGTCTAGGACTTGGAGTCCATTATAAATTACCCTCTGACTGTACTTTTTGTGCATCATACATAGTGGGTAGGCATCAGATAAACTTAAGATAAACAAATAGTGTTTCCCAATATGACTCCAGAAAATGAGATTAGCCTTTGACTGAATCTCTGCACAAGGATTAAAACCAGGGCTTGAAAATTAAGAAACCCAAGTTTTGTTCCTGACTCTGTCGCTGACTGACCATACGATCCTGAGAAAGTTGTTCATTTGCTCTATGATTTTTGTTTCCCCCTCTGGGAAAGCTGATACTTTAACCTAAGTACATATGTGGAGCTCAGTTGCTTACTGTTCGTAGTGCACTTTGACATAAGCATACAAAAAGCACTTTGAAAGTGGACATTATAAGTGCTGACTGTAATATTTTCAATGTTTTCAAATTCAAGTGTGTTTCCTCTCAAGACTAAAATATAATAAAACAAGACTTTTAAAGGATATTTTCCTTGCCTACCTAGAAATGCTACATGTAAAGTAAAAAAATGTTGCAGAAAAGCTTTGGTTGCACTGTTTGACAAAAAAAAGAAGAAAAAAAAAGCATTTTTCAACTACCCTTCAATTTATCACTGTTATCGGAGCTGAGGAAAAGGTTTTCTCTGCACTCCATTTCTGAGAACACACTGAATCTGTGCCAATCAGGAAAAGCCTTATTTTTCTTGAGCACAAATTTATTCTTCCATCTTCTTCCTGCCAAAACAACTTGTGTCCTGTTTTACGACACGTAGTCAAATCCCATTCTAAACACAGACCTGGATCCACCCACAACGTGAAATGTAGCACTCATACAGCAAAACCAAGTTAACCTCTTGCACACACTTACTCAACACAACTCTGAATCATTTTGCATCCTGAAAACCACCTCTTTGAGGGGAAAAAAAAGAAGTTATGTGACCAAAATCTATGTTAATTCACTAACTTCTTTGCAGAACCTTTCACACAGATCTTTTATCAAATCAGCCCTAGCTGGCTTTAATAGTTTACTTGTGCTGCATCAAAGCTCATATGGTATTCGATATCATTTACTTACTGCTTTCAGTGTAAGCTGCTTTCCAACTTATTTCTTTTAAATGAACTGTTGCTTTAATGCTGTAAATATTCAGCAAACATCAATATTATGGCCAGCACAATGCGGTTCAGTGTAGCAGTGCCAGGTTTTCATTGACTGCTACTTGTATGTGCCAGTTTTAAGACAGGCTTTTAATAAGCTCAAAATATGTTCATGGGATTGGTCTCAAAATGTCTCTAGTGGAATAATCAAGCTTGTAAGAGGCTGCAAAGAAAAACAATTTTATTCAAAGAATTCAAGCGCAGACACTCAGTCAAAACAATTCCTGTCTTAGTCTCATTAAGCAGGTCTCAAGCTGAATGTCCAGATGACAAAGGCAGCTCTGAAGGGCTGCTTAGGGCTTCCCCCAGCCCTGCCACAGGGGCCTTGGCAGATATTGCATTGTCTCCCTGTGAGGAGACTTCAGGCTGCTGCCAAGTCCTGGTCCCCAAGGCCATCAGCATGTTGATTGCTCCTCAAGACTCCACTGCAACCAGGGTTCCCTGCCTACTTCCAAGAACTCTGATCAGCCATGTCTCACAGGCTGAATGCAGTCCACCCTGCCCACCAGCTCCTGCTACTATCCCACATGTTAACTATAGATGGCATCTTCACCTTAGGCTTTGGCTGTCCAAAAACCTCAGCTACCCCCAAAACCCTGGGTAGCTACCACCCACTGATGCAGAGCTGAAAAGCACTGGTGCAAGGGAAGGTCTCCAGATACTGGGTCCTGTGGGACACCAGCCTTCAGCCTGAAGGACCCAGGCAGCAGCAGAAGGCCTTTGCCTGCAGGAATCATAAAGAGGAAGAAAAGGAGACACAGGTAAAGGCAGTATGAGCAAGAGCAGGATAAGGTACCCAATTTGGATGAAAAGTACTAAAGCACAATAATGTGGCACTTAAGGAGCAATTTGGGAGGTGGAATGCAAAGGTGAACATGGTTGAAGCTTTCCTTTGTCTCTTGATGTCAAACACAAAGAGCTGCTCTGTACGAGAAACACATTCTTTTTGTTATCATAGTGCAGCAATTCTAGCAATTCTGCAAATGAGAATTGAGTCAAGACTGGAGCTTTCTGGGGAGAAAAAAAAGAACAGAAATAGAACAAAGAAAAGCAAAAGAACAAATGGAGGATACTCTTTTCAACTGGGAGCTGTGATTATTACAGTATACTAGGACCTTGGACATTGTGAGTGAAGCTTTAAAGCCAGTGTAATGATTTGACCGCCCTAATGGTGCATATACTAGACAGGAGAATCTGAGAAAAATGCCAAAATAGAAAGGAAATAACAACACAGCAGTTGTCATTTTGCAGACTTACAAGTTGATTTTAAAGACTCTAGACTAAAACTAAATCTTTAAAGTTAATCTTTCCAGACCTTAAGTCAGGAAAATAGATCAGAACTAAGACCTGAACTCACCTAGGGAGAAATGTTATATTTTCCTTTACAACATTTTCCACACAGACCAGAATAAAGGCAACAACATGTTCTGGAAACCCCTCTTGCAAAATGTGAACCCTTGTCTGAAGTTCAAATATAAGCACATTTCCCTACCTCATCTTCACCATCCAGCACATTTCAAGAGCAAAGATTCTCATTTTAGAATTAGTTCTCTGCCTTCTCTTAGCGACTCAGACATGTTCCCAGGGCAACATTTATTTGACCTGTGGCAAAGAGACATTCCTCAGTGCAGTTCAAGCTGGGATAACTCACATGTAAATGAATTGAACAAACTTAAGTCTTTCTTCTTTTAACAGAAAGGATGCAAATCCAGAAAAAAAAAAAACTGCTATTTATGCAGCCTTTCTATGACGTGGTTAGGTTAATTTTAGATTCTGGAGGTGGTGCTGTTTTTGCTATGTATTTTTAAAGCCCCATCACCACACAAACATTGACTTTATCACATATCATACCATTATGTCATTCTGTCATTGCAAAGTTAAGAATGTGAGCTTGAGAGGGATGCATACAAGTCCACACAGTCTACAGAAGGCTCTGGAAATGAATCCAGGTCTCCTGAGTCTCAATCAAATACTTTGTCACAAGATTACCTTTCATCTAGTTTGGATTTTTCGCTTTACTTGTACAGAGACACCAGCACCAAATTTGCACAGAAATAAGACAAAGTCTGAGGGAATGAAGCAAGTGTCAGACCATTTTCCAGAGTAGTCACTGTCCTTTTTGTCACAGGACAATTAATGTGTAACTTCGAAGTTTTGGAAGAAGACCTAGTCTGTTCCTCTTTGTTCCTCTCCCACTCTTCAAAAAACAAACTGTGTCCTTTAGCCTTGAATGTTTAAGACTTAACTCCCACTTTAAGCACATACACAGGAATAAGCTCTTGTTTCTGCACACATCAAAATCCTGATGCTCCTGCTGAAAAGGAGATAACCACTTTGGAGAATGAATCCATCAATTGAATGATCTTCTCTGGGTCCTAAAATATGTAGTTAGAAATTGTTTGTCCAGGTGTTTGTTTTTCTCAAGTATTTCTGGCTTTGCCTGAGACTAAAACTCACACTGTCCAATATAGCTCAGAGACAGCCTTTTTCTCTCTAAAGATAACATGAATTCTTTGAATGATTGACAGGCTATACAAAACTGATCGTGATTTCTCCACAACACTGACTGCTCAGTGAGCTGTCAGATATTATGCAGCTGTAGAACAAAAAAGTATGTTCTTTGCTGGAATCGAAATATCAATTAGATCCTGTGATAAGTTAATTCATATCTTTAATGAAGAATGATACTTTCCTTTGATGTGCAGGAAAGAAAGTGCCCTGAGTATCAAAAACGTTTGCTAAGTTTGCTGCAGAACGCAGTTGCTCTTTCTCTCCCCTTTTTGAAGTATTTTGCTTAAAGGGGGCTGAAGCTTTTGAACTGAAAAATGTTCACTGAGCTTAATGCCTCCTGTCAGACTATATGCATCTGCCTCCCTGAATAACACAAAATAGAAATCAAACTGGAAAATACAGAAGTTCTTGCATGGTCTTTGTTTTATTTATTAATCTCAGAGAAAAAGAATGGGCCAAGAAAAAGGACATTAGGTCATTTCTCTCTGTTAAATGGATTTCAATTTAAATACAAGTCTGACTTGAGGCTCAATTCCTTCTCCCACTTTCTCTGTCAACTTTCAGTGCACCTGTAGTCACGGCAACTCCTTTGGTCTCAGAGCCAAAGGATGGCAGGCTATGGTTGAAACACACAGAGGCAGTGGATAAGCTGAAATGTTTCATGATTGAAAAGGACATTGACTAAAACGCTGGCCATGCCTGACAAACAACTATGAACAAATAGTTATAATAATTAACTATGAAGGACTTACAGTCAAGGTGCAACTCTGAAATGTGCTCTGGTATTCTGCCAACAGGTGTAAAAGGAACTTGATATAACATCAGGTATATTAGACTAAGCAGGATTTTGATTGCTATATTTTCTTCATGATCAGCTCAAGATCCTCAGCTGTGGATGAAAACCAAAGCCTAGAGTTAGTTTAACTGGACTGATGAAGACAAATTCCCAACTCTGTATTCTGGAGATCTCCAAGATCTGATTTAAATTCACATATCTTGATTTAGATGCATCTAAAGAACAAAGCAGGCTTGGTTCACAAGGTCTGTGGAGCAGGTCTTCAGCAAGACTAATCAATGCCCTTGCCAACAGAGAGCTTAACAAACAACCACTCCCACACCACAAGAGGCCATTTGCTGTTCTTTCAAGCTTCTCTCTATTGTCTACTTCACATCTCAGTAGGCAGGAAAGAAAGGATGGAGCAGTGGTTAGGAGAATAACCTAGGACTCTTCAGACCTCTGTTCAGTTTGCTATTTTACTGCTCCATGAATTCAGGTAAAAAATGGAAGGAGAAACCTACTACAATTATTTGCTTTAGTCCCAAGCAATTTGGCAATCACATGTGCAATGCAAAGGGCAAACACCATCTCCTTCAAAACATAGTTTAAAACACCTTATAGGAAATGTAAGATTACTCACAGAAAAACGACCCAAAAGAAAGTGTGCTTCAGGAAGAAGGATCAGGTCTACCCTGGTACATATCATAGAGAATAAAATCTACTTATTTCACAGAGGTGCATCCAGAAGAAGAGGCAAGACGTGACAGTGAAGTCTCAGCAAAAAGAAGTGGCTGAATTAGAGAGCGACGGTTATTCACCAAAAAGTTCTAGCTGAATGACCCCAGTTCTGTACTTAATGCAATTGGTATGTCACTAAAGTAATGAAACCATCCTAGGGATAATTTTGCTTTTAAAATTTAGCTTGTGTTCAGCTAAAAGAATTGTGGCACGTAACTGTTTTGGTTCTTGGCTGTTATTTAGTACAGTGGTCTATGCTTTTTTAAGAATTCTTAGCATTAGATTTACAACTTGGGCTTAAAATTGGAAGGATCAAGCCAAGACGCTTTTTCTGGGACCCTAAAATTCCCTACTCATTTTTTTGGAAGGGTAAGCCATTAACACAGAGCTACTAACAGTGATTAGTAAACCACCCTTGCAGAGAAATAAAAGCATCAATTATATCAGCCACTTTCCAGTTCTCTTTTAGCACATAAAAAATAATCTTTAATATGATGAAAACTACAGCCCATGCCTAAAGCTCTTTAAACGATTCAAAACAAATGTGTCATAATTTGCCTTCCATAATCTCTTTCTTTGCCTTTTTCTCATGCACAAAAGGCTAAAGCCATTTCCTTCTGTTTGAAGAATTTCGTTCTCTGAAACGCATTTTCCTGCAATGCAGTAGGCCTTTAATGAAGCAAATAGGATTAGGCCACTGGAGGAACAGTTTATCCTGATTTTTTAAAATCGAAATCTAATATCGTTTGAACGATGATGGCCCTTTTTCATTAATCCTAGTCCAAGTCCTAGCTCTGAACTTTCTGTTGAAGTACATTGTATAACAATAGGGCAGTGCCATGGGTTACTAGAATATTTCTGCTACTTATAACAGAAAATTTAATCAGGCTAACACTCTGTAATCCTTTCCATACAAATATGTATGTTAGAGAAAGAATATTTTGGGCTGTCCCTCCCCAGCAATCTCCAGGTAGGCTACAATGGCCTCTGTATCCAGACTTAAGAGCCACAGGCAAGTCTGGGTAGGCAGTCTGCAGCACAGCCACCGTGTAAAACCAGGGCATTAGAAACCACAACACAAACCAGGTCATCCCGGTAACTGTGTGATTCTGCCAAGAAAACTGTTTCTGAACTGGAGGCAGCTCCCAGCTCGGTTATGCTGGTCAAGGTTGCATCTTATCTTTTCCCCACTTCTGCAAGCAGATACAACCTGCCAGAGTAGTTCTGCTAGCCTGAGCTGGAGCAGTTTGATGTGGAAAACCATCATAACTGACACTGAAGGGACAAACAAAGACGTAATCTCTGTGGCAGTGAGCACAGAAACCTGCCTTTGCTATGGCCAAATTCAGTGCTGCCAATTCTTCTTCTCAACTATGCTGGCTCTTCCTTCTCAACTACAAAAACATTAAGCCAAAAATTTTCCCGTGTATCCTGTAAACAATACAGTGAAGAAACGCTCACGTAACAATTTCCTTCCTGGTTTCTTCTGACCCGAATTATGCGGTAAATGAGGCTTCCGAACACGTTGTGCCCTTCGGCTGATGCCAGATCTGTGGTATAGTCATCACTCCCAATCTGCACAGGGTACGTTCTGTGCTGCAGTTCAGCAGTTGTCACGAATGATTCTACCGCTCCCCCAGATGTTTCCAAGCCACTACATGCAATCCTGGCTGTGCTTCTCCCTTCTGTGTCCCAAAGGGGCAGCATTTGAATAGCCAAAGGATCTGCTCTGCCTTTGGAAAAAAACTTTGAGAGTTCTTCAACAGTCTTTTTATGCCTTTCTCTATGGAGAAAAAAAAAAAAAGGATCACTGCAATATAGCACGGAGAAGAGATAATGCAGGACTTCAGTGATTTTCTCCAGCCCATCACAACATCCACAACATCCAGCTTCCCTGCTGTGCCCTACATATCATATGACAAGCATTTTCCCTTGCTAAGGGAGAGGCATTTAACTGGATGTGTATGTGAGGGAAACTGCACAACTGTGAAGCCATCACTCAGGGAATCATTTTGTTTAGTGGGTTAAATCCAGCTCTGTTACAGCTAAATTTGGATCCAATTCTGAACAGGTGTTGTTGCACTTTCTTTTGAGAGGTCTTTATAGCCTAGTGGACATGAAGTGCACTCAGTGGTCTTTTTGGGGGCAGAGGGTGCAAGCTGCAGTGTGGGGGGTGGATTCCTCATTACTCCCATTAGCTATGGCCACAGGGATGCCCACACGCAGCATTTCCCTCCCACTCCGTGAACTCCACTCACCCCAAGCCAACCCACCCCAAGTGAGCAGTGCCAACCAGCTCACATAGGTCTCATCATGCCAGGCATCTACTGCACTGGTTGAATATCCTCCAAACACTTTTGTCTTTATCCTGCCTCTCTTTTTTGCCTATGCTTTTTGAAAAGATTGTATCCTAAGTCAGATTTTCTGCTTAACCAGCTGCATACTATACATGTGTATTACAGCCCACCACCCCTACAGCCCAGTTTCCTGTTTTCATCCAAGTTCACAATCTTTGTGACTTCACATCCCAGAGACACGCAGCTCTGCCACATCTCACTGTTCTTTCCATCCTACTCTCAGTCCTCACCGTTCCCTCCCTTACTTCACAGCACTTTGTCTCCACCTAGCAACCCTCTGCCTTTTCTCATGCCATTTTTATGGCCCTGATCAGCATTTGCTTCTTTACCTGAGCTTTGTTTCCCACCTGATTCAGTGCTGCCCTTTCCCATGACTGCACCTTACAATTAATGATTGGCTTATGTCTGTCTCATTCTCAACACAAGACTCTCAGGTCGCACAGCTCATCCTCTTAAAATACTGGTAGCACCTATGGCGTTATATAAATAACCCAAATGGGCACGGTATCATGTAAGCTATGTCATACAGCCTGGACCATGGCCAGAGTACAGATGGAGATTTCTATTCATGGCATCAGTCCTCTTCCTGTTTCCCTGTTCTTAGTGTATTCTTTTTCTGCAGATTCTGAGAATAATTGGTGTTCTTCTAGAGCCCAGCTCCTGCTTATTTTCCACAGTGACTCAAAAGACAGAGGCATTTCCTTGTCTTCCCATTTCCTCAATCTTTTGTGCATCAACAAAAAGACTGTAAGGAATACCTTGCAATTAGCTCTTCATCAGATGCACTCATCTGTTGAGAGCACTCAGCACCAAGCCAGTCTTCTGCAGGTGGATAACTTAATGCCTTCTCTTGCCACTTTTATTTATCCCAAGTTAATTGTCAGAAGTGGCAAGCTTTTAGCATTCTGCATTGAATTCATGATCATACAAATACTTAAGATGATGGATTGTGCGGCTATGACAGCTACCTGTAAACTAGAGATGGAACAGCAATTCTCAGAGCCAAAAACAAGAGCACTTGAAAAAGCTGGTGCAAACAGGATGTAGAAAAATACCTGAAGTTGATACACATTCAGCAGCTGGTGACAGACGGTCCTGTTTAGACTTCTTAGATCCATCTTAATGCCATAAGGTCTTTGCAGAAATTTCTACCCACTCTCATTTTTACACCTAGTGGGAACAATGGCTCACATGTAAAGTGAAGTACATCTTGCTGTCACTAGCACGTTTTCATCACTGTAGTCACTGGGTCCTGAGAATAACATTGTAAGGTGTCCACATGACAGAGCAGAGTGTGACAGCTTTGCATATGAGTTGTTTTTCAGTCTGGCTCTAGAGTAGAACAGGGATGGAGACTTTTACCTTCTCCCAACAGAAGATCTAATCATAACCATACTGGCACTGTGAACCACAATGATAGGTGAGCACATCTTGTGCAAGTCACTGTGCAAACAAAAGCAATTCCAATTCCAATTCCAAAGAGCCAACAGTCTGAAGCCTTCATCCAACAGTCACATTGCCCTTGAAGTCAAATGGTTGGCCTAGCCTTGCATAAAGCTCTATACTGTTGTAGATTAGCAGGATGGAGCCCAGAAAAAAACAGGTGGGTATTACTGATTAGCGCTCCTCACTAATCTGTTAATTCCTTATAGATACCAGCAGATGCATGTGTTGTGAGGAAAGACACAAGTGCTAGAGCAGTGCTGCTGGGAGGCACCGACCTGTTGGGCTCTGCGCAAGAGGAGCTTTACAGGAGGTGTCACATCTATGCATAGACTGCGTTGACTTTCTCAGCAAGCTCTTCCTAACAATGTTTCTGGTGCATATACTGTTGTGAGAAGCCAGCTGGCTGCCATCTGAGAGCAGATGCCAAGTGGCTGTCAGATTGTCATCTTGAGTTTTAGTATTCAATTCGTCTTTCTGTGAATTGGCTTTTGGCCTTTTTCTCCCTGGGAAGAGTTGTGCTTGAGCCAAACAACCTCACATTTATCTCCTGTAAAAGAAATGAAAGTATGAGTCACTATTGCTTCTGGTGAAACAATTTATAATTCAGAATTTCAGTGCTTTAAGTGGTTTTCCCACTTTTTTTTTTCCCAGTTACATAACTTTCCCCCTGCAGTTCCTGAAAGAAACCTCAGAAAAACACATAACAGCCACTTCAGACAGTTTACTCACTCAATCTGTCCATTATGTAATTAATTAGAAAAGCTGAGAGAAATATAGTTTTTCAGTTTCTGAGCTCCTGATGATCACATTTTAAGTTTTAATAAAAAGGCTGGTTGCATATGGTCTTCAGTACAGTGCTGGTCAGTCTTGGATAAATGTCACCAGTTTATCCAAAGATGTAAGACAAAAATAAATGAAAACTAACTGAAAAGTTCTCAAAATTGTACAGCAAGAATCTCTGGAACAATTTTTCCATAAGTAGTGATCCAAAAGATGCAACTTCAAGTAGCCTTAAAGGATTCCTGCTTTTAAGAGAAGCACTTCATAGGCATTCTTTGGGAATGGAATAATTTTCAGATACTTGTGTGAAATCATCTCATCAACACAGAAGTGCTATACAGGATGTATATTCGTTGTATCATTTCTAATTCTGCTAAAAAAGTAAAATGGGTTTTTTTTGTACTTCACTCATTCACATTTAACTTCTGATGATAAAGTATTATTGATGCTTATCCAATGACACAAACATAAGCCTCTGCTTGTTCACTAATGGACTGAAATGGCACTAGGACTGTGACCAAAACCAAAGGGCTCTCAAATAGCTACCCCAAAGGATGGGAATCAAATAGTGCATGTTCTTAAGCCCCAAATAAAGCATGAGCCAGAGCACTAACCAAATGGTAAAGAGCACAACCAGATGCATACATATCTGTACATTTTTGTTTAAGAGTTACCTGGGATTAGTTTCACAGGTACATTTTAGTTCTCATGGGTGTAATTGTCAGAATGAGAGTGAGATGTTATTTCACATTTCCTGGCTTAGGAATAGAAGAGAACCTGTCTGCACCACTCCAATCTGCAGGAAGCTCTCCAAGAAATTGGAACGTTCTCTTTTTTTTTTTTTTTTCTTTTTCCCCAGTGGAAAGAGGATAGGACCAAGGAAACTGAAAGAAGGAAAGATTTTTCATATATTCTGAATTTACAGAAACAGGTTTTAAGCACAAGAATCAGAGCAAAGTGAAATGCACCTTGCAACACCCAATCAAAAGATCACAAAAATGTTAAAGGACTTGAAAGGTCTAATACAGAAACATCACATTGGTCTGTGCTGCCAGCTCCCACAGAACTAAGCTGGTGATGAGGAAATGCATTTATTTTTAGGTCTTTTCAAGAAGAAGAGGGCTGATGTCCTGACACAGCAATAAACCTTGGGATGCTGCCAGCACTTGGCACAGTAATCCTTTCTGTACAGCTCACGTGGTGAGAAATGCTGGCTTGGGTGAAGAACTCTTGATGTCATTTTGGTAACAGCAGTAGGAAATTAAAATTTTAAAGCAGGGAAAGCATCTGAAAGAAAAACACAACAACCAATGCAACAGCATGCTATTTCCTGGTATCACTGTTGGGGCTTTCAAATGTCGGAGTCCCCTAACATAGATATTGTTCAGTATTTGTTACATGTCCTGAACTGTCACATCAGAATTTCTTGAGGTCTCTAAGTAAAAATGTTCTCTCACTTGAAAGAGACACATTGCAGCAAAATCAGGCACCCTTTCTTTCACCACCAAGCTTCTGGTAAGTTTGCAGTTCCAGGAATTTGCAATAACACCAATGAAGAAATCAAAGCTTTTTAAACTACAGTTGGGATTAGAGGTATTGCTGCAGTGCACTGGAAAGCAGATGTCTAAATTACTGTGCTGGAGAGCATGAAAAGCCAGACAGGAGAAAGTGCAAGCAGCAGTGCCGCACCCCTTCCAGTACCCAGCCAAACTTGGTTTTAGGAGAAAGCAGAAGATGAGAACAAAGAAGACATCAGCTACTGCAATGGGAAGAAGAGATACAAGGGAGAGGCAGGGGAGCCCCAAGCACACATCTCATTGGCTCTCAACAGCTCTTCATCTTAATTTTGCATCTTATTACACACCTTTGGCAGGTTAATAGAATGAAAACAAGTTAATTATTAAGGACAGAAAGAGCCAGTACTGCCAGAAGTGGCAGCGACTCCCCAGAGAACTCAGCAGGGCCCATCCCACCATCCGAACCCGGGAGCCAGGCAGGCCTGGGGGCACCAGTGGCAGCCACAGCCCCGGGCACCCAGCACCTCACTGGGGGCAGGAATAGGCCAAGCCCAGGCTGGGATGTGGCCCATGGCCAGGTAGGGCAGGGCTGTGGGGAGCTGGAGACTGGCCTTGCTGCAGCAGTGCTGGGACAGGGACCGACAGCTCCAGGCAGCTGAGGTGGGGTCCTGGGCTGGGGCAGGGTAGAGGGAGCTCAATGGGGCTGGGGAGGGACATTGGGGCTGTTGGTGCCCTTGGCTCTCTCACAGTTAAATTTGTACTTCTACCAAGTTTCTAATTCATTGTTTCTAATCTTCTTGTCTTGTTTTCCTCCAGGTTTCTCTGTCTTATCTTAAAATCATTGTATTTGATGGGAAGCTTGTGTCATTTGACCAGGCTTGTTGAAATGAACATTTCTCATGAAAATTTTATTTTTGTGAGTATGTGAAATGGAAAAGGGTTTTCAAAAGAAGGAATCTTTAAAAAAAATAATACAGGGGAAAAAAAAAATCTGTTTTAAATAGCAATCTTTGAAACATCATCAATTTTTAAAAATTCACTTTGGCCTGTAAGGAAGTACATAGAACAGTTGAAGAGAAAAATCTCCCTGTAGTTGGTCTCCAGAAGTTCGAGCAGTATTCCCATTAAACAGTGAAATGGGACATAAGAGATGTGAAGAGCTCTAAGACTGTTTTAGTTCTGGTCTGTCCAGATCTCTGAAGGTCTTGCAAAGAGGAAGAGGGAACTGGGCAGCTCTTTCCCACAGGGATGCTGAGCTGTGAGGTGAAGAAGGATTCTTCCGCCAGCAATGACCAAATGGTCCTCCAAGCGATGGAGGATGTGCCTGAGTCTGTGTCCAGGCTCTTTACCTCATCAACGGCTCTGGCACTCAGTCAGGGCAAGCTCAGTGACCTCTGTTGGGCACTCCCTTGCTTGGGCCACTTTGTCCTTCACAGCTTCCCTTGTGTCACTGCTAACCCTGGCTGCCGTGGCCACAACCCATTTGCTTTCCCATGCCATGAGACTTGGTCCTCTGCTTCTCCTCTGCTGCCAAAGGCATGCACAAACACTGCTTCACTTTGAGGGATGTTGCAGCCACATGTGACTGTGATGAATGTGCTGACCAATGAAGTGCTAAGAGGAGATCTGGATCTCCCTGGATGCCCCCCAGCTAGAGTCCCTCTACCTCAGGAGGACTGCGGTACTACTCTCACCCCAGAGGTATGTTTATCCATGCTGCTGACACTCCTGTCCCTCTTTACAGCCTCCAGTGTGTGGCTGAAACCAGCCCACCCTGGCACCACCAACCGGGCAGCATCATACCAGAGCTCCTTGGCCACTGAGGGGAGACGCTGGTCAGGTCAGACTTGGACAGGAACTTCCCAGTAGGTCTCTGCACTGGAGAGACATCAGACCAACACTGGGGCTGACTGGAGACCAAGTCACTGGCTGAAACTCTGTGTGTGGCTGGAGCACTTACTGGTGAAGACTGAGGCAAAAAAAGTCATTGAGTACCTCAGCCTTCTCCGTATCCCAGGTAACCAGCTCTCCTGTTTCCTTCCAGAGAGGTCCCACATTTTCCCTAGTTTTCCTTTTATCAATGATGTATCCATAGAAGCTTTTCCTGTTGCTCTTGATGTCCCTGGCCAGATATAATTCTATCAGGGCTTTAGCTTTCCTAACCTGACTCCTGGCTGCTCAGACAAGTTCTCTGTATTCCTCCCAGGCTACCTGTCCTTCCTTCCACCCTCTGTAGGTTTCCTTTTTGTGTTTGCATTTGTCCAGGAGCTCCTTGTTCATCCATACAGGCTTCCAGGCATTTTTGCCTGACTTCCTCTTTGTTGGGATTTATCATTCAGCTTGGAAGAGGTGATCCTTGAATATTATCCAGCTTTCTTGTGCCCCTCTTCCCTCCAGGGCTTTGTCCCATGGTACTGTACCAAGCAGATCCCTGAAGAGGCTGAAGTCTGCTCTCCTGAAGTCTCCTGAAGTGTAGTGACCTTCTTGGGCACCCTCCTTACTGCCCTAAGGATCTTGAACTCTACCATTTCATGGTCACTGTAGTCAAGGCTGCCCCTGAGCTTCACGTTCCCCACCATCCCCTCCTTGTTGCTGAGAACAAGGTCCAGCATATCACCTCTCTTCATTGGCTCCTCTATCACCTGGAGAAGGAACCTTCTGGATTGCTTATACCCTACTGTGTTGTCCCTCCAGCAGATATCGGGGTGGCTGAATTTCCTCACGAGGACCAGGGCTTGTGAATATGAGGCTGCTCCTATTTGTCTATAGTGGATCTCATCCACTCATTCTTCCTGGTTGGGTGGCCTGTAGCTGTCCCCTCTGTAATGTCACTTGTCCCTGCTCTCCCTTAATCCTGAACTATAGGCTCTCAGTTGGCTCCTCATGCACCCGCAGGCAGAGTTCCATGCACTCCAGCTGGTCATTGACATACAAGGCAACACCCCCTCTTCATCTGCCCTGCCTGTCCTTCCAAAAGAGCCTGCATCCTTTCATTCAAATGCTCCAGTCATAGGAGCCATCCCAACACGTCTCCGTGGTGCCAATAAGATCATAGGCCTGCAGGGGTGCCCATGTCTCTAACTCGTCTTATTTATTCCCCGTGCTACATGTATTTGCGTAGAGGCATTTATGTTGGGCCCCCAATGAATGTAGTTTGCAAGAAGGAAGAACAAATTATTTCCCCGTAATGGCTACTTGGGGATTATGAGAAGAGCCTGAAAATATTCAGAGCGTGTAAAAAACCAAAGCTGCAAAAGATTTTTTTTAAATAAAATTAATGAGATGAAGCTGAGCAAAGAAAAATTATACATCAGATTAAACTGCAAAATAATCTCCTGATGGAAGCAGTTAGAAGAATCATTAGCCAAAATCATTTAAAATAAGACAAGGCAAAGCAATGAGTGGAGCGATGATCTTTGTGGCCACAGAGCACCTCGCTAAGCAGTAAATGAAATATCCTTGTACTGTCATTTCAGTTGATCTTTTGGAACTGGTGTAGTGGTCTATACTTCACTCGAACCACAAATGCCCATTATATGCTCATTTGGAAAGGAGGAGGCTGGGTTAGCTGGAGTAAGAGAAGAAGGGCCTGCAAATGCAGATCTTGCTTCATGCAGAACCACAGAGCAGCCATGAGGGGCACTTCAGAGGCTTTTGGCAGACATGAAGTATTTCCTTGTCACTTAGTAGCTTCAAGGCACAGGGGCCTCTTTCAGGTGTCACAAAGTCCACTTTCCTCAGATGTGGCTGACAAGCTTGCTGGAAAAGACAGATTCAGAGGATATCAAACAGAGACACCAGCTGTTAGATAAGATAATACTCCTGAACTGTCAATGGAAAATAACTTCCTACAACATTGCTCAACAGCCACATGCATGTCTAGTCATTTCAGGTAACTGAAGTGATGAGGTTTCCACTGTTTCTCCAGTGAAACTTTTCTACTGAATATATTCCCTGTAAAAATTGGTCTTAATACTGATCCCAAGTTCTCCTTTGCTCAAATTTACTAATCAACCCCCAATTAAAGTTCTTTATGTGACACAGTTGTCTAATTAACATCGCTGTTATGTAATTGGAGTAATTGAAACAACTGATGCAAAGTGGATAAGGACATTGTGTTATCCCATTTCTGATAGTCATCTCCTGATGCACTGCAGTGTTTTCAGGCCCCTCCTGGAATGACTGTAGGCAAGAACTACCAGAAAGATTTTATGAGAACATCTCTCTGGCTACCACCTCAGCGGCATCCAAGATGCAGATGCATCTCAACAAGTGCTTCGTGCTATCAGGTGGCCAAGATGTATGAGATAGATAGCAGGCAATTAAAATTCAAACAGTTTATGAGTGGGAATACTGGTTCTGCTACATAAATCACTTTAGGAAAAAAAAAAAGTTATTATTCAAGGGAACAGCAACCCTGTATAGTTAAGCAAACCATAGACTCCAGGGTTACTCTGAGAAGACAGATTGCTGAAATCAGTGTTTTTCAACATTAACCTTTTCCTCCTAGAAAGGTCAGTTCATGCCTCTATTTCACTGAAAATGGGAGCTTAAGTGCTAAAATTAATGCATCTTATGAGCAATGACCCCAAGAGAGGGTCTGTCAAAACTGTAACAGCATAAAACAAGTGGATTTGTGTGTTTTTTCAGTCTGCCACAAGCAGCTTTTACAGTCACTAGTATAATGCCCTTTTGGAAATCCCTTGGTGATAGCACATTTCATTTGTTCTACATTTAGGTTACCACTTCTAAACAACTAATACAGGGGCAAAGAAGCTTTGGTTTTTTAGCTACGGAAGCAAGCAGAGATGTTATGGTACTGCAGGGCAGCTCACAACACATCTCCGCACCTGATACTTACAGCAGCATCCTAGGTTTCTGGAGATAAACAAAGACGGCAGATTGAAAACTTTTTATTCTGAGATGTTTGCTGAAGTCTTGAAACATATTTTCAACTTTTAATAAGCACTTCCCTATATAAATGGCCTACTAGGCAGATAATCCCTTGTTACGTTACCTAGCAAGGGTCTTATTTTATGTTATTAGCATACTGCTCCTATTAACAGCATCAAAAATCCACAGACATCACCAAGATTTGCCAACCATGATGTATTCAAATATTATGCTCTATGGCCTTTGTGTTTTTGCACACATAAGAGGCTATGCTTTTAAAATGTAGCCTTAGATTATGATGCTTGAAAACTACTCACCCTTTTATAAAATATTCCATCTCATGATATAAAGAGCCTCTCAGAGAAATGTTCCCCTGTGAAGTGTAAGTTAATCTTACAGGTGTACTAGACACTGAAATCACCAGCTGTGAGGTTCTAAGCTTTCAGTTATCCCACCCCATTGGACTTTTTTGGCTTTCTAACCTAAGCCCTCTCTCTGAGACACAAGGCAGCATAAAAAGTTAAAACAGCATGGGATGTGCAGGCTGAGGAGCACACTGATATCATCATGGTGCCATCCTCCCCCCTGCTGAAGCAAGTGCTTTCACTCTGTTCTCTCCAATATCCCAGAGGGGATACTTTTTTTGACTCATCTAAAAGGTTACATCTTTGGAGTTAAAATTAAAAAACAAACCTTTTAGCAAGCATGTATTACCTTTGCCACTTGTGGGCTAGGTTACCCTTTGAAAAGTATGCTTAAGAAATAGGTATACTTTCAGTATGCTACTCATCTCCTAGATTCTGTAAGGGTCCATGTAAATCTCAGCTCTTTCTACAAGTACCAGAAGACAGTAGGTGATAAAGAGAGGACATTTCCAACAACAACAAGCCCACACTCCAAAGTTCCTGTTATCTGCAGAAAAAAAATCCTGGGCTTATTAGAGCTACTGGAAAAGTTTGAGGTAAAAGTGACAAAGGCTGCTCATCAGGAAGAGTGGGTAACCTGAAGTCCTTGGGATTTCTCCCCCGGTGAAAACATGGAAAGCAGTTTTCATCCATGGTGCCCTGCAGACAGACCAAAGAATCTCCACATGCAAGAGGAAGCTGCTCTGTGAACTCTGACTGCTTCTCATGAGTGACGACAACAAGAACACGACCTGAATCTTCACCAGTATTTGAAATTACAGCAGCATATCCCTTTTGACATAACTTGTTTAAAGAAAATGCCTTCTCAAAGAATATGCCAACTGCACACAAGATAATCTTTTTGTGAAAAAAAATTGTACAGGCAGTAGCTGGCAAAAGTTTAATAATTCTGAGTTCTCACTGGACAAGTAAACTAAATAATTCAAGGCATTTTCACAACTACTAAACAGAGTTTATGAGCCTAGATTGCTGATCTCACATATGGTTAAGGGAAATCTGCACCAGTCCATATCATTATCACCTTCAATTCTAACTCTCTTATAGTTACAACAGTTTGGGAATGTTCAGTGTGAAAATTAAGTTCCTTACAAAAGCAGAGCTGGTGAGATTCCAGTTTTACACTTGATTCTTCAATTTTCAATCATTGCTGCCTTTATTTCTAATAATCTCAGATTAGAGAACCACCAAAGGAATCTAGAGGCAACTGGAAAACCACGATGCTGAGCACTGTAGATAGCTAGAGACAGTCCTTGCTCCAAGAAGCAAGAGAAACACCAGGAAGCTTCTAAAAGATAAGAAAACAGCCACTGTTTAAGAATATTTTTCAGAGCTGGAGTGTTGATAGATTATGTATTATATCTACTGGGGCTGCATGATCTTCAATTAACAAGGTTACACTAAAATGAGTCTTAGTATCACCACTTTTGGGATAATGCAGAGTGAAATCATGAGGGGAAAAAGGCAACAATGCAATCACTAACAAGCAGCATGTAAGTATTGGAAAACAGGCACAAAATACGAGTGATGATTATCAAAGACCTATAAATATAACCTAGAGAAAACTCAGGGGGCAATAACTTCAATCTATAAATACCTTCAAAATATAAATATAAATGAAGGAAGGGAATCAATTCAATCTCAGTAAATGCTGAGACACAGAAGCAAGCTAACAAGGAGCTGAGATTAAGCTCAGAGTGTATTTCTGAATGCTAAAAGCAGCTGGAGTCTGAAAAAAACTATCAAAGTAATACTCAAAGATATATTAGGTGAGGCATTAGTGGGAAGAAATGCAGGCAGGGCACTATCTTGCAAAGAGCACAAAGAACAGCTGGCTGATCAAGCAACCTTTCTAGCTTTCACACCCATCTGGTGTCAGGCATGGCCTGAATGGATTTTCAGCCCTTGGGACAGGTGTTTACAGCACTCCAGCTCCTTCATGTGACAGTAACATAGCAGTTGGAGGGCAAAGAAACACAGTGGTGTCAAACTAGACATGAAGCAAGACCCTTTGGAACTCAAAAGACAAACAAAATCCAAATTGACTTGGGGAGTTTATGAAAGCTTTTAGGTCAGCTTCACCCCAGAGCATTAAGGCTTTTGTCTTTTCTTGTGTTGAGGGGAAGCTTGTCAAGTACTGATGTGGCCCATTACTATTCTCATATGGAGATGCTGTCCTTGAAAACCTTGGCTCCTAGGATGTGCAAATCAAAATGCAACTCTGCTTGTGGGACTGGCAGTCCCCTGGGCCTGCCTGCAGGTTTTTTCTGAAGGTACCTTATTCTGTGTGTGTTACTCAGGGCTAAAGGACACTGGGAGTCCCAATGTAGCATTGGGTTGGGGGAAGAGTGTAAGTATCCTTTGGGTTTCTATAGAGGTTCCCTAGTAATGACAGTTACAGTCTGGTCAGAAGGAAGTTCAGGCTTTAACCTTGTATGGATAAAACGACATGAAAGTGTTGTTAATGCAACAGCCCACATTAGGTAAGCACATAGTTGTGGTGTTCCGTAGTATTTCAGCCTCATTCATTTAAATTTTTATTTCTTGTTTAGATGCAGGCCTAAAAATGCCTGTTATTATCTATGCAAAAATGGGCACATGACTATTACTATAGGACCACTAATTTGTTACTAATTTGTTCCTTTTTTTTTACATCTGTATTAGCAACTGCACCCTCGCAGGAAGAATTGTCACATGTAATGCATTTTATTGTCTTGGCTACTGAATCCTGACTAGTGACATTATTTTAGATGTGTTACTGATGAACAGTTTTCATGCAGTGCAAAATGCCAGAGTTGATACAGCAGTTGCTCTCAGTCCAGCCAATTGCTTCTAGCATCTTGAATTATTTCCTGAAGACTAAGTCTATTTTAAAGGCTTTGGATCTTTTAAAGCCCAACTAACTACAAACAGCATAGAAGAAGGAATAATTCTCCCAGTTAAGCCTCCCACAGAGACTGTTCTCTGTGCCAGTGTACAGACGAATAGGCTTTGAATGCTAATTGTAACACTGTGTGTACTCTTCCTGAGCTAATCAGCTCACAGGGTACAGAAAAGCATCTTCTATTATCAATTCCATTCCACCACACAAACCATCCTGAAACGCTTTTCCAATAGCTAATTTAGAGACCTCCTGTTGGCTTAGTTCAGGCTGTGGAAGGTTTGTAAACAAGCTGTGCTATTCAAGAGGAATTTGCTCTCCCTCAGTGTCTGTCTCACTTTCTCTGTCTTGCCTAAAGTATTAGGAGCTAATGGAAATAGTTGCCCAAGAGTGGGAAGCAGAGCATGTTAATACCTACTGGCAAAAGCACAAGTTCAATGTCTCAAGAGGTTTCATGTGCCACAGACTGGAAAACTCTCTGGCAGATCTAAGTAACAGTGTATCATTTGCTTTACCAAGTAGAAAAAAAAACAAACAACAGTGCAAAAAAAATTTCTCCTTTTGATAGTGGAGCGGTTTTTACCATTATAAGTTAAATACAAATTTAGGGTTGTCCCTCACTTTGGAATTAAATATTGTATATATGATCAAAGTGAGAAGTGATAACCTTCAGATATAAAACCTCTGCTGAGAACTCTGGCAACATGAACTGCAGACAGCATTAATAATCTGAATGCTAAGAGCTTCCCCACACCATGTATGGCTGCTTAGATCTGTGTTGAATGTGTAAAGAAGTGCTGCTAAAACTGAGTATTTTCTATTGGTACAAGTGACTAGAACAGCAATGTGGTGAAGACATTTTCAGACTAGGTATTCTCCACTTTTATATCCCCAGTGAATGTACTCTTAATCTGTTCAGAAGTCTGGTTTGTTTTAAAAAAAAAAAAAAGCCTTCTAATGTTTCTGGCATTGCTCTGTTTTAAATCTTTGGGAAAAGAGAATTCAGACTGACTGTGGAGAAATGGGCTTTCTTTGTAAGCTAAAATGTGTGGAATAGCTGGTAGCAGTCCTTGGAGGGAAAGAAACCCAACTACTCCCTGCCTGGGAAAAAAACAAACAAACAAACAAACAACAACCAAATCAACAAACAAAACACCCCAAAAAACCCCACACGAAACAACTAAACCAAAACACACCACACCAAAGCACCTCAACCCAAAAGAGAACTCCTTATTTGAGATGAAGGGAGTTTTGTAATTCAATATTATTCTTCCTAACTAATAAAGATTTTAGTGCAGCACAAATGGACTTTCAGAGACCCTTTGTAATTGTTCCTCCTTGCTGAAAGTTCATTTGATCCTATTGTGTTCATATTCCACTGTAACAGGTTGTACACTATTCTGAACTGCACCAGGGAGCTGCTGCTGTTATTATACACACCACGATCTGGTGTGGGAAGCTATTTGTAAGTCAATAAAAATCCACATTGAGTTGAAGTGCAGGCATACATTTTCCTGCCACAGAATTAAGATGCAAAACAAGGGCTTTGTCTTCAGATAAACCATTCATGAAATCCCCAGTTTATACTGAAAGCTGAAAGAAGAAAATTACTTAATGATCTGGTCTCTCTTACAACTGAAAACACATTTATGAAAGTGACTTAATTCTTCAGCCACACTGTAACCTTTTTTGTTCAGCACTGGAACCACATTTTTTAAAGGGCTTAATATCGTTCATGACCAACTTTTGAAATGGGAAGTGCAGATCAAACTCCCCTTCTGCTGAAGTTGGTAGCAGAATCCTATTTCTTCAGCCAGCATGCGAATAACTGTGGTTCCCACTGGCAGTAAGAGTACCTCAGGAAATACTATTCATGTCTCACGTAAGTGCCCCCTTTGTTTCTCATCCACATCTACCATGTATGTCACAGCAGCTTCTTACACAATACAAGCAAAGAGTCTAAAGAGTGTTTTAGAACTGCATGAAAACAGCATCTTGTCTTCAATTCAGAAAAGGATCTTTTACCTGTGTTTCCTTTAGCTTTTTCTCATTAGCTAGGAGATTAAAATCTCCAGCATCTCATAGCTCATTATTAATACATAGTCATCCTCTGCTGCTCAAAAGTGAGATGCAGAGACTGACAGCAGGACCTTGAGACAGAAGCCTGATTATACAAACCCTATACATAGACAATTCCTAGTGACTGCATAGAAGAAAGGACCAGTTACAGTTATTACCCATATTTGTTTGGGCCCAGCAGTGTATGGTGTTCTACAAGGCAAACACTGCCCTAATTTATCTTGAAGAACAACAGATGTCAAAAGACTCCTTTGAAAATGCAGAGAAAGTGACAACTTACAATGTTTTCATCCATTTTATTTTTTGTGTTCTACTTTTTCTCGTATCATTAAAGGGCCTGTAAATAATAATAGAATGATGAGGGCAGGCTAGTGACAACAGCTCTGACAAAAGACGCTTTGAGGAAGAATCTGAATGAGAAAAAGGAGATACCCAAAGACTGCAAGATAATGCAGCATCAAGCAAGAGTGTGGGAGAGCAAGTGAACCGAGCACCAGGGTTGGCACTGATGACTACACAAAAGGAACCAAAGTCAGAGATTTGGCTTGCTGAAGTGTTGGGATGAAGCATTTGAGCATGGAAGAGAGAGTGGGAAGATTTGCTGAGATAAAAACATTATTTGATTGTCAGGCCAGAGATGGTGGTTGCAGGAGCTGCATTTCTGACAGACCATCAGGGAACAATGAGGATATGTAGAGGGCAGGGAAAGGTTAAAGGTTATCACTGAAAGATTTCAAGATGAAAGACAATAGGATTATTATGGTATTACATTTAAGGACATGGAACATTAAAATGAATTTAGGAAGGAGCCACCAGACAGATGAAGGAGAGGAAGGAAGTAATTCAGTCATGCTGGCATGCATCACTGGAGAAGGAAACAGATCAGGAAAAGACCAGGAACAAAAGCTATTAGGAGAAAAGAGGGTAAGTTGATGGAAAAAACTTGTGACAGAGCCTTTCCGTCCTCATATTGAAGTCAGTAGCAGTTGTGACATTTGGAGAAAGAATGGCAACAAGAAGGCTTAGGGAAAGAAATTGAAGTCTCAAAGAGGGATTTGATGGGCTCAGTGAGACTTCTGCTTAAGAAAGATTTGAAAAGACTCTTGGAAATAATTCAGTATAGACAGTCCCTCTGGCTCCTGAAATGCCCTTTCAAGACATTCAGCAGTTGAAGAAGCAGAAGCAAGATGTGACCTGTGGTTGGGTGTACATCACTCAAGTGCAAAGGAAATAATTACAAAGTAAAGCCTAAAGAATTAACTTGAGCACCTGTGAAAGCAAAAGAAGGAGCAGGTGATAAGGAGACCTGGAGCTGCAGGGACACTAGACAGGTCAATAACTTAGGGGTACAGCAGAACGGACAAGGAATGTGGAAAGGCCCAAGGAGCACTAAAAGAACAAAGGGTGGTAACCACTGAAAATTTTGACAATGAACGGTTGGATAAGGGACAGTTAGGCATTTATTTTCCATTCATTTTTTTTGGCAAAGGAAGACATCTCTGGTGTTCAAACATGCTCAGTGTTCTTGGTGAGGAAGAAGATTCCACATTGATACAACTCTGAATTACAAGAAAAAAAGGAAAGATTGTGGAGATGAAGGCAGTCTACAAAGCTGTATTAAACCAGACATAAGGATGAATACAGACATAGATAAATATTCTGGTATCTTAACTGAGAGGCTGCGTGGTTAATCTCTTCCTATCCATTTTGCAGACTTTGACAAGAATCAGCACTTGCTCAATGTAACTAAGCATCAGTATTATATGTAAACAAAATATAAGTTCATGCATTTGTTTAGATTCATTCCTTATTTGATCACTTAAAATGCTCCTTGATGTAATCTACAGAGCAGTATTTAGCAGATGACATCTTGCCTGAAATCTGTAAGTGTGGGATCCAGTAATTATAATATCTCAGCTACTTCAACCTGTGGTTTCTGGACCTCTGAGGAGACTTGGATTACTTCTAAGAAGTCTGCAAAAGCAAGTCTAGAATGAGTACCTTCAGATTTCCTGTACAGGGTCTGTATCTCCAGTGAGAAATTTTAAGGAATCTGTAAATTATAAAAGAATGTCCAACTACATAGTAGTTTGAAGTTCCTTCTCTCCCCAGATCATGTAGTTGACCTTGAGAAATATTACAGAAAGGAAATCATGCATGCAATAGATTCCCCTCTTCTTGAGTTTTACGAAGATTTTCCTTTTCTCCCTTCTGTCCCCAAAGGCATTACATATTTACAGGTGTTTCAAAAAGATGGACCCAATTTGAAATCACTGTATCTCTGCAATCACAAACTGCCCATGAATAATACACTGCTTCAAGGCTGAGTAGGTTGCATGGGACCCCAAGACTTGGCACAACACTCATTAACTCATTAAACCGTTTGCAAATTTTTGTGTAATTGTAATATATTGCCAACATAAAGCATGTTGCTTTGAAACTGGGTCCATCTTTTTGAAACATGCTCTATTTAGAAAGTGCTTGTTCAAAGA
The DNA here is from genome assembly GCF_036013475.1 of Columba livia. Classification (NCBI taxonomy): domain Eukaryota; kingdom Metazoa; phylum Chordata; class Aves; order Columbiformes; family Columbidae; genus Columba; species Columba livia. The sequence goes on along the minus strand of NC_088603.1, from coordinate 68,305,582 downwards.
CAGATTAATCTTTATATAAAATCCTAAGGATGAGATGTATGTCTGAGGTCTGTCCATTATTCTACAAATAGACCACAGGCTGTACTTACACGTAGTCAAGTGACTCAGTTTTTAATAATGAGACTATCTCATAGGATAAAGGAAGGATTTACATTTTACCAGCCAAAATAATGGGCACTTACTCCTTTTTCTTTCCAAAAGTGCCAGATTTATCAGCATTTATCCTAGTCCTTTATAGAATTCTCTCACTTCAGTAACTCCAGGGTTGGTTTTGACACAAAATGAACTGAAAGAGGACACTGGGATTTGCTTTCAGAAAAGAGGAAGGTTACCTTAACTATACCAATTAGTGATCTAGTACCTCCTTTATTTAAAAATTATTTGTTTGCTTAATAAGAAGGTTAGAAGGAGAAGGTATGCAGATACATTGTTTCACATCAAGGGATATATTTCAGATCACCCTGTAAGTTACCTTTCTCCACTTAGAGTAACTTTCCCTCTTGGTTCCCTGTTCCTTATGGTAACACCCTGCTAAAGACAGACAATACCCATTATTTCCTGCAATCCTTAATTTGTATCTGTTACCTACAGAGACTTCAGTTGACTGTGTCTCAAAGGATGGGTTTTTAACATGGGCTAATATTTGAGCATGTTTGCAGATGCAGGATGGGTAACACCACTTTTGTAGATCCTACCATTTATGTATATACCGCTGTATATGTTTGCTGTCTAATGCAAGAGTGCAATGGAACTTCACTTACGCATGACAAACTTCTCCCTCGTTTGACCTTTCGCTCTTGTTCTCCAATGGCAGTGTTGGCAACCAACCTGCAATACCCAACCTCTGCAAAGGGAAAAAAAATATATATTGGTAGTCTGAGAACCATAATAAAACCTGGAGTTTTCATTTGACTGTTCATTTCTACAGGGTATTCTACAAACAAGCAGGAGCTCACTCTTGTTGCTTCAAGCCAAGCAGAAGCCATTAGTGTCTCAGCAGGACATACTCTGAGCTGACTGTCTCGCCATTGAATCTATACAGCTGCTACAGGTGTTCCAGGCTGAGCAAAGGGAGTTGTTCCTGCCTTCAAAACACAAGAGAAATACATTCCTTTTGTCCTTAGGCAGAATTACTGTATCCTTGTTTCTCTGATTATCAGAAAAGGATATATACTACTTTTCCTCAGAATAGTTAGGAAAAACAAATACTGATAAGTTATTTTAAAAAATAATATGTATTTCAAGATAGAGCTAGATCTTTTTATTATGCCATGCAGTTTTCCCTTTTATTTCCATAGTTAATATTCTTATTTTATACTCCAAACTTAGGTCAGTCTTTGAGCATAAACTTACTGGTCTTTCTTCTTAAAATAAACAGCAATAGGGGACAGCAAACACAGATGTATAAGCTGAGGAACATACAACTTGCTGTACACTCTTAACAAACGAGAGGGATTTGCCCAAATGCCTATCAAGCAACACTGGGTCATACAAAACAATTATATAGCCTCTAATCATAAAGGGCTCTCTGAATCTATGCTTTTGACCTTAATAAACATCTAAAGGAAATATGAATAAGTAGGAGCCAAGATGAAGTGGATGGATTGACATTAAAGGGAAGAAGGGGGTCATATTTAATGTAGTTCACATAAGTTGCTCCACTTATAACTTCAAATGGTATCACCTTTTTATCATCTAGTCACTTAGAAGTAAAAATAAAATTCCTGTTTTGATTTTGTACGAAAGACTATACATCTATCATATCTTTGTCACATGGTACGAACCAGCTTCCCAGTGACACTCTGCAGTAACTTATTTCTGCTTTTATTTCCACTTGCAATAAAGTTTCTAATATCAGCAAAATTTATTCTAGATTATAAGACTATGCAAATGTCTATATAAATAAAGTGTAGCACGTTGATTCCTGGCAGTTGGCCAGTATAGCCCTCCATGTAAATAAGTCTGGTTATTTCTATTTTAGCCACTCATGGTTATGCCTCTCTCCTGGACTATCAAGTTAGATTACCTTTCACTGCACGTTTCTTTGTGTGGCCCAAAGTCTAGAATGGAGCTGCACTTACAGACAATACAATATGTAAATGATATGCACTGCAATTAAATAAATGTCCATTCTTCTGAGAGAGGTCCATTTAGGAATGCCCTGCTGGCTTTAGAAAAGGATTGTAGTTCAGATTCCTGATAGAAACAATAAATGAACTGTGTGAGTGGTAAAGTTAGCTGGAGGAACTAACACAGAAGATTTGTTCAGTGACATAAATTAGGACTCAAAATTATCTCAACAGTTTACATAACATTTGCTGTGTATGAATCCATTGCCTGTGGTGTTTAATATTGCATGTACAATTTGGCAGATCCAGTGCAACTTTAGAGTGAAGCAAGGACACAGCAGATGACAACCCTCCACGAAGGAAAAAGTGACAGCTGTGTTCGCCTATTACAGATGTAGTGAAATGGATCTGGGGTTTAGTAATTATTCATTTATCTGCATGGGGGATTGTTTTGTCTGTTTTGCAGATTTTGGTTTGGGGTTTTTATCCTGTTATGATTTTGTACATAGGTCACTTATGCCTAAGTAAGAACCTAATATTTGTAATGCAATGAGTGCATCACTTCATGTTTTGGAGTCCATGGCCAGTTGCTTCTTGTAACACAGCTATAGTAGCAAAGAACAATTTGAGACATTGATACAGTTCAAATCAAAATAAGAACAGTTATAATCTTGCAGATAAAAGGGCATGCAAAAATGTATGTGTGTTTTGTCCAGGATTGTAACTCTCTGCCTTCATTATGACAGATTTTAAATACTTGAACTGAAGAACCTAAATATGCCCCATCACCCTAGATAGAAATCTGTGGTTAGAAAAGCACCTTGCCAGAGAGCATTTCAGAGCTTCCATACCACCCTGCTATACCCTTGCCAAGAGGACTCAAGTAAGCTCTTGGGCAAGTGAAAGACTTGCAAAGGGTGTCCTTTGATAATCAGCACATTACAGAGAATATTTTTGCTCTGTGCAGTCTTCAAAAAACATTTCAAACGCTGAGATCTATAGTTCTGCTTCCTGCTATGTTTAGTGCCATCAGCAAAACCCACCCCAAAATATTAGAAAATGAAACCTCAAACTAAGCAACTCTCCCCAAAGGATCTGGGTCAAGAACTTTCTTGTTCCCAAGTAGCAACTTTGTCCTGACTGCAGGGTAGCAGGCGGGAAAAAAGCTCTATATGCAATCCATCCAGCAATGGAAATACGATTTCTGGAAGTCCCAGAGGGTTCAGATATGGCATATGGCCACGCACGAGCCCCTTTGAGCACTTCTTGCCATCAGTGATAACAGGGTTAGTTAAACACACTCTGCTGAAGAAATAAACAGCATTTTCTATTCAAGTGCCTGAGCAGCAAGCAGCCAGTTATATTAGTGCTGAAAGAGGGAGTCTAAGGTTTAATTTCCAGGAAGGTTGCCTGTATAACAGCAGCTATGACAGAGGAGTAATATCTAGTTTATACAACAAAATATCCTTGCACTATTAAGCACACAAAGACTGCAAATCAAAATTAATTACAAGTGTGTCTTGGCTGCACAGAGACAGAAATGCTGTATCCCAGTGCAGAAGAAAGAAAAGCCAACCAGGGCACTGAGAAACATTTAATAGGAATTTATATTTTTAAATGCATGGAGTGCATCACTGGGAGGGGCAGCATCTAGCAGCTTTCCCCTCCATTTGCAGTACTTTTGTTACTGAGACCAAAATAAATGTTTCACTACTGTATTTTTTTAACAAAAAGCTATAGGGAATTTTCATAGGTGAGGATTACAACTACCTTTTGGCTTTCCCCATCTTATTCCAGGCTACAAATAGACTGACCTTGTCACTGTGAGTGCCCTTTGCCCTCCTCCTACTTGTAACTGTGTATCTAATCATGACAACATTTTGGGATAGCACCATCAAATGGCTCGGATAAATTTCACTGTGATTTAACTTGGCACAGTCTTTCAGTGAAAGCATTTGCTATTACAGACCCTGATAATGGCACCCTAGGTACAATACCCTATTGCAGAAGATCTGCGTTAAACATTATGAATTCCAAAATAGTTACCTCCTCTGGAACAAAATCATTAAGCTGAGTAGCCTGACTTAATTAGACTTAAATGTCATCAGTGATTCACTCTGTTTTAATAAACTCATCTGTTTTCATGTCACTTCTGTAATTTATGTCATAAAAAGCCAGTCATGTCATTCCAACGCCTCAGGAGCACAGTTAGAAACTATCTGAAAATCTTTCAGGGCTGCCTTATGGAAGGTTTCATGCCACTGTAACAGACACAAACAGTGTCTGTGAAGGTAAAGCCCTTTCAGGGAAAGGCATCACAGAAAACTTTGTGGCTACTACAAAATGTAAAGCAACTACATTAAAAAAAAGAGCACAAGTGCATTGGAGGAGGAGCTCTGTTGAGAAATCTTCACTCTAGAGCTCTGAAGGTGAGTAGAGTAAGAAGAAGAAAACATAAGGAAATGGGTGTTTATGGGGAAAATATTTCAAAATGGTAAGTCTCAAAATTTGCCTGGCAGCGTAGCAGGTTCACTGTCTTCCCTAATTCTTTTGGAAATAAGTGCTGGACCTGTATGTCAGAGCCAAAGAACAGGCTTTCTTCAACACATACACTCTATTCTCCCTGACCTTTCACTATACATGGACATTAAAGTTGCTGCGTAAAGGTACTACACGCATTCAGTTCACTGGCAATTTAAAAGCCAATAAATGACTTACTGATGCATTCCAAGTACACTTTTACCTGTGAGAGAGCAAGAAAGAAGCTGTGGTAAGGATCTCACTTCCGTGCATTGAACTGAGTAGTGCACAGATAACCATCCTAAAGGGAATTTACACACTCTGCAGTGGAACTGCATGTGATAACCTCCAGTGCTCCAGAAAGCACCATTTTTCTGAGAATACAGTACCATCCGCCCTATTCCCGCCCTCCCCTTCCTCACCCCCCCCCAAAAAAAAAAAACAAAACACCAAAAAAAAACAACTAAAGATATTCACCTTTGATGATGGACAGGGGCCAGAACATACATATACAACTATAGGTTACCTAAGTTTCATAACTGGACAGGAAGACTGTCTCAATTTACTTCAAAGCACAGCTGGGAGTAAACAGGTATGCTAATGAAGAAATCAAATATGTTACTCATTTACCAGCTCCCAGAGGAGCCTTAATAGCAGAAGTTGATTACACATGCAGCAGCAAGAAGGTCCTACACATGATTAAACACATTTGTGGGTACAGCACTCCTTTCTGTGCTTGAAGCAAACAGCTCAGGCAATATATAGCCAAAATGAATTGTAATGCATCTCCTGGTTAGATTAACAGGACCACATGCTCACCCTGGTTGGTGGTATTTCTATAATAATTAGAGACTGAAATACACTACTTGATATCATCTGAAATTAAAGAAAAAAAAAAAGAGCATACAAATACACTAGGTATATTTTGTTTGTTTGTTCTTTTTCCTTTACAAATATTGAACAGATTTGTGTGCATGAGTTAGTGATGATTGGATATTGCTGAAACTATGTTTGCTTTCCATTTTGTTTGAAGCAGCTCCACTGGAACCAGGTTTGTTTATTTACCTGGTGTTGGACAAATAATCTCTGACACAGAGTTATCAGGGATTCATGCTCACATCTCTTATTGGAAACTCCATTCTCATAATTGTTGCTGTAAGCAGGACAACACAAGAGGTGTCTTTGCCTCCAGGCTATTTAAGCTGAGCCTGGTATCAGCCATGTTTTATTACAACCTGGAAGACTGGGATCCCTTTGATTGTACATCCTAAGACTTACAGTTTCTTTTCCTTTTTTTTTTTTTTTTTTTTTTTTTCCCCCAGTTTCACATACCCTCTCACACACAGAGTACATTTAAAGGAATATGTTGATCTTAATGACCTCTCAAAATTTATCCTGGGGCTAATCAGAGGCTTGCTGTGTTGTGCTGGCTAAATCTATCATGGTATTGAATAATTCACAGCCTGCCTTAAAGGCTTCAGACTGGGTGATTTACCCCATATTAATGTGATGCTTTTGCATTTTAATAGGCTTATGTTAATATTTTACAAAACGATAAAGTATGCTTCTGAACTCTCCAGTGACAAGGGATGATGGTATGAACCACATAATTCTAGCAAAGGACAGCCAATAACATCAGATTTATGAGTGTTGCTACAGCATCTGTCATAAGCTTGGGCCAGACCAAACCATTTTGTTGAGTCTTACCCCTATTCTGATTGCACAAGTGGCTTTTCCCAACCTGTCTGACACTTTAATGAAAGTAGTCAGGAATAAGAGAAAAGGTAGGGTGCTCCAAAAGCAGAAGTAAGCTTTCCAAAACTGTTTCAGTGTGGAGGTTTTATGTCCCTTTGAGAAAAGACCTAGAAGAGAACAAAAAGCATTTAATCGCTCTGAGGCTGGGATTTCAGAGAGCAGTGCCCAGGAGCAGGGTCATATTTTTCCATTTGAAAGGGAGACAGCCTGTCAGCAGAGCTCAATGTATTAGGCACATGTTGGGTGTTGAGAATTGTAACATGCAGGCCGGGCGATGTGAAAACCCACACGCCTTCCCTCCAGCTGTACCATACCTCTCCACCTCAGCTGCTCAACAGGTCATACATGTGCTTTTACTAGCCTCTCAAAAGAACAAATAAGTGGGATTTATATCTTAAAATCTACTTATGTGCTTGCTGTGAGAAGGGAGTTGAACAGGGAGGGAGGAAGCTACAAGGTCTCTGCACTATCTGCTTTGTATACTTCACCAGTAATGGTAAATTCTGTTCTTGTACCTACATAGATTAGAAACAACAGGGCAAATAGTTCAGTCCATTCAGACCTTCTGGTAGATGGCAAGGTGACCAATGAATTTCAGTTCTGCTAAATGCAGCCTAATGCAGGAGGGAGAGGGCAGCTGAACTGCCCATCCATCTGACATTGGTCAGCTCAGGCTTTTGAGAATGGGGCTTGCTGACAGCTTGCATGCAGGACGGTGGATCTCCATCTTCACACAGGGAAAGGCAAGAGAAGAGACAAAGACATGGGAAGAAGGAATGGACAACAGTACAGAAACATAACATAACCCAGAATGTGAGACATTATCTGGATCACAGTCTGAAATACCATTTCTGGTCACTGATAGGCAAAAAATGGAGTTTACTGAATCAAAAAGTATTTTTTTTGTTCCAAAAAGCAAAAAAACCACCCATGCTTTCATTTTCCTCATGTGACCTTGTGTTTCTTAATTCTTCTGACAGGAAGAAGACAGCTGCATTTAACAGAGTACGCCATCTTTTAACAGAAATGTGAAGATCTTGGATACTTACATGCTCAACTAGCAAAAAGAAAATTATCTTTTAGCTTGTGTTTCCTGACTTGAAGTAGAGACCTAAGCCTGCACTCCACATACTCCAACCCAGTTCCTCAAATGCCAAGGTAAAGAAGCCATCTCTAGCATAATGAATATGCAATGCACGATGGAACATCTGCTGTTGGTTTTTAAATGGACTGTGAGCAATTATGGAATTCACCTGGGATATAAGAAACCCAGGTTTTCATTCAGTGTTAATTTAGACAATGGTGATAGCCTCTGGCCTACTGGTTGTTCTGAGGTGGGTCTGCTTGTTTCTAGAAAATTCGTTCTGCACCTGAGAGATTTTCATGACAGTTAGAATGTTTTGTTAGGACATGTCAATATTAAAAGCAGCAGCAAAAATGTCCACCAGTTCCTCAGAACACTTCCAAAAAGATATTAGAGTTATTTTTTCACACCACATGCAAATTAACTGCAGAGACTGTGGATACAGTTCAAAAAACAATGACATAAAAAGTGACTGAACACTGTTAATACACAGGCTGGAAGAAACATGAACTGTATGCTTGGTAGTTTAAGCCAATCTTTGGTAGCAGGTATTGTTATAGAAGGAGATGGAACAATTTATCCTTGACGCCATCTCAAGGCATATCAAGGATAAGAGTGTCATTAGGGGCAGTCAACATGGCTTCACCAAGGGGAAGTCATGCCTAACCAACCTCATAGCCTTTTATGAGGACATAACCAGGTGGATAGATGATGGCAAAGGAGTGGATGTGGTCTATCTTTATTTCAGTAAAGCCTCTAACATGGTCTCCCACAGCATCCTCACAGCTAAAATGAGGAAGTGTGGACTGGATGATCAGGTAGTGAGGTGAACTGTGAATGGCTGAAGGAAAGAATCCAGAGAGTTGCGGTCAATGGGACAGAGTCTAGTTGGAGGCCTGTATCTAGTGGAGTGCCTCAAGGGTCAGTACTGGAACAAGTACTATTCAATATATTAATCAACAACTTGGATGAGGGAATAGAGTGACTGTCAGCAGGTTTGCTGATGACACAAAGCTGGGAGGAGTGTCTGACACGCCAGAAGGCTGTGCTGCCATCCAGCGGGACCTGGACAGGCTGGAGAGTTGGGCAGGGAAAAATTTAATGAAATATAACAAGGGCAAGTGTAGAGTCTTGCATCTGGACAGGAACAACCCCAGGTTCCAGTGTAAGTTGGGAAATGATCTGTTGGAGAGCAGTGTAGGGGAAAGGGACCTGGGGGTCCTGGTGGACAGTAGGATGACCATGAACCAGCACTGTACCCTTGTGGCCAGGAAGGCCAATGGTGTCCTGGGGTGTATTAGAAAGGAGGGGGTTAGTAGGTTGAGAGAGGTTCTCCTCCTCCTCTATTCTGCCCTGGTGAGACCACATCTGGAATATTGTGTTCAGTTCTGGGCCCCTCAGTTCAAGAAGGACAGGGAACTGCTGGAGATGGTCCAGCGCAGGGCAACAAAGATGATGAAGGGAGTGGAGCATCTCCCTTATGAAGAAAGGCTGAGAGAGCTGGGTCTCTTTAGCTTGGAAAAGAGGAGACTGGGGGATGACCTTATTCATGTTTATAAATATGTAAAGGGTGAGTGTCACGAGGATGAAGCCAGGCTTTTCTCAGTGATAACCAGTGATAAGACAAGGGGCAATGGGTACAAACTGGAATACAGGAGGTTCCACTTATATATGAGAAGAAACTTCTTCTCAGTGAGGGTGACAGAACACTGGAACAGGCTGCCCAGGGAGGCTGTGGTGTCTCCTTCTCTGGAGACATTCAAAACTCACCTGGACACATTCCTGTGTAACCTCATCTAGGTGTTCCTGCTCCGGTGGGGGAATTGGACTAGATGATCTTTTGAGGTCCCTTCCAATCCCTGACATTCTGTGATTCTATGATTATCCTATCACTGCTTATTTAGGGTTTTGAGAATCTCCACTGGAGCATCTGGTGCGGTCATACAGGAAACTGAAGTATGAGGCTGTGTTGGTTTTCATGTTCTTCTATATTTATAGGGTGTGCAAAACTTAAATACAAGCTGTGAACATTCGGAACTTTAGAGAATTAAGTCATGCATGTGGTTGTGGGTGACTGAGAATGTTACATACATGCCTGAGTTTAAATATCTAAATTTGAAGATGTTGGCTGTAATATACATCTATCACTGTACTCAAGTGCCCACAGGACCATTCAGGTTCAATGCCATGCTGATTCACAGAAAAGAACCAAAACCAGCCTCAGCAGAGGTGCTATTCCATCTCCCAAGCTCTGAGAAGGATCTGTGTATGACATTCCTGATGGATGTAATCTAACCAAGTCTTTAAAACTTCCAAAACAAGCAACTCCATAACAACATAAGGCAATTCATTTTCAGTGCTTCACAACTAGAGTGATGGCAATTTTTAACCAAAGCCCAGTTTACATCTCTCTGACTGTAATTCAGGCCTACAAGTTATATTCACAAAAGGTATGGAGAGCAGATGGCATTATCCTCTCCCTCCCCTCCCCTCCCCTCCCCTCCCCTCCCCTCCCCTCCCCTCCCCTCCCCTCCCCTCCCCTCCCCTCCCGTCCCCTCTCCTCTCCTGCAGAGCTGTTCCTAACAAACAGATCTATACCGTGCTTATGTAGCCGATTCTTCTTGTGTAAGAGTAGAACCTTTCTTCAACCTTACTCAGCTGCACCCCACTTTTTCAAGTCACTCTACAGTTTGTCAAGATCTTTCCAAAATCTCATATTTTCTCCAGTTTCTCCCCTCTTAGTGCTGTGTTATCTGCAAATGGAATAAATACAGTTTCTATCCTGTTGTGCAGGCCCATGACAAAATCCTCTATAGCAACATGGACACCTCATAAATCCTAGGGTGAAATAAAAGTCTTCAGAGTCAAGTCTGCACTTTTTTGGAAACTGCAGTCAAACGAGCACAAAATTGAAATCTAGAAACAGATTTTTTTCATTCTTTTGCTTATTAAGTACTTGCTTATTACAGTTAACAATCTTAAAAAAAAAAAAAAAAAAGTCAAGCATTCAAGCATTCATCTCACCCTCAAATCAAACTGAGTTAATATCAGGAGTAGATGACATTTATTTCTGTTTTAGCACCAGTCAATTTAAACATCAGCCATACAAGAACAGATTTACAGCTGAAATGAGTTGCCTTTTCAGAATAAATAAAGCAGGAAGCCTGTTATTTTCTCACTCAATCTTTTGCATATAGCCTATGTGTAAGTATAACCCATGTATTTCAAGGTCTGCAGAATATAAATGCATCCATATCTTGCAAAAGGAGCCTTAAAACTTACTCTCAAGATGCTGATTATTCTGGAGCATGAGTCATTTGGGAGTGTATCAGATAATAACCTGCAGTAGGGAGTAATTTTGGGGGAACAAATTTTATTCCATAGTCCTAAGTCTTTTTTAACTTTTCTAATATCAATCTTTATGGAACTATCTCTTCTCCTCATGGTAAATACAGTTGTATGGTGTTACCTAACAAATCTGTTTGACTTTGGAAAAAAACTCATCTATTTCTCTGCACTTAGACAGGAAACTACAGCAGAACCAGTTCTTTCCCTGAAACTTTATATATTTCTGAAGTGCAGCCATTGCATATCATTGCTATAATTTGGTCACTCATGAATCCTCTCCACCAAGTTGCACAGAAAGTGTGTTATACATTTCAGATAGATTGTCATGTATTAGTGAATAGCAACCATATTTCTGAAAGAAAAATCAGAACAATGGGAATTCAGGAATATAAGTGAAAATGGTCCTACTGGATCTTGTGCTCCTCACTGATCAGAACATGATCAAGAACTTCTGTGTGTCTTTACAAGTTCTCTTCGAGGCTAAGAGTATATTTGGTGTCCCCATATTATGGGAGATTCTTAACACTCATCTGTCTTGCAGGACTTTTCAGCTCTTTAAGACTTAAATGAGAGATGCTGTATAAGTGGAAAGCATGACGATTGCAGGTTTTTTTGTATCTCAACAATGATTGCTTATTACTACTCTTCACGCAATTTCTTAGCCAAAGCACTTGATGGTCGCATTCAATCATCTATATAGTAAAATCCTTTATTTACAAAAATAAAAGACTTGTCCTGATTAAATTGTCTCTCTTTAAACAAAGACAAACAATTTTCACTGTGGGTCTTCAACACTTAGCTGAAATATAACCAAACAGATGTCAAGAAATGGTAAGAAGCATCTTAAGAAGCTGCTTAAATTATGAGTGGCTTTCTGTAGTTTTCAGATTTGCATCATTTTTCATTCTGAGTGGCAAGAGAATGGAGACTTATTCTTGTCGCATGGACATGTTGTAACCAATCTATTTTTCACAGAGTTCTGCAAAGGAAAAATGACTAATTAATTAATTACAAGTTTTATGGAAGACAATTTCTAAAACAGAATCATCAATTATTGCAACTACATTGCTCCACATCATTGCCTGAGAATCTGAAGAGACCTTGTTCTACAAGAAGCAGAAGGCCTTTCAGCTGTAACACCCTTGGATAGTTGGGATAGTCAGGTATGTATGCTCTGTCTTACACAGAGGAGTTGAAACCATGCCTGGCATTTTTAACTGATACCACAAAGCAAAAAAAAAAAAGATAATGGTTTCTAACACCCTCTGAGTAGCCACTTCAGGGAAGGGATTGTTTTTGTGCTTATAGGACAGCTAATAAAACAGGCCCACAATTTAATTAAAATGTCAAAGAGCTTTTAAAATTGAGATAACAAAAAAATAACTGCTATAGTAATGCATTTAACAGAACCAGCCTGCGAACCCCGAAGAACCTGGCTAGAATGGCTGAGCCAGTACAGAGCATGTGATAATTAATTTTTTATGTATACCAATGTCACTCTAGGACTTAGAGCAAATCTTCTTGCTGCAGCTTTAGCTCAGTATTTCTTTATCTATTCACCATGGTCAGAGAGAACAGATCATTCTTTTTCTTTCTGAAGCAGCCTTTTATGTACTTAAGACTGTTAATTCAACTCTGTTCAGTCTTCTGTTTTTCACTCTTAATAATACCAATTTACTCAGTCTTTCTTTGAAGGTCATATGTTGTAGGCTTCTGCTCATTCTTATTGCTATCCCCCAATACACATCTAAAGTGTTAGGCTTTTTCTTGAAGTGCAATGCTATCTTCTTGACCTGGCAGCTCTGCAGCATACTGTTAAGTACAGAAGGTTTCCAGAATGCTGATAAAACACATCCTGTTAGAAAGCTGAGCAGCAAATAAAAAACTAGAGGAATAGTAGTCCATAGCAATGCCTAGAGCACTGTTTGCTAATGTTAAGATAATTGTAAGTGCATGCTTGTGTAAGAACTGGCAGGTAAACATCCTGTCAGCTATGAACAATTTCGAACCTCCTGGGGGCAGTGGAGATAAGAAACCAACACTCCTGTCCCAAAAGCTGACTTCAAATTCCATTTAATTAGTAGATCACATATCTCCAGTACTGCGCCAATTCACTACCCAGTATAATGAAATGAGTCAGCCTGTCACCTCTTCCTACTCCTAATGCTGTCAGAAAGTTGCAACAGCTTAAGTAGTTCAGGAAAAGGTCTCCTGCTGCTGCTGTTTCCAAAACTTAACCCATTTAGAATCCATGTGTCACAGAATAAGAGTACAAACTGAAGGCTTCCTACCAGTATTTCAGTTAATAACAGAGAGCATGACTTATTTGCCAGACAAGAAATTGTGAAACAAGTTTAACAAGACAAAATGTGCCTGGAGAGGGTTAATAAAAGCCGTTCCAGAGAGACTGCAAGTAATTTTATAAAGAACATTGTTGATTGCATGCCTACTGGACAAGTTAGCAAAAAATGGCTGAGGAGAGGAAATGAACATAAGATTGAGAATGGTTTGTACACATTTGAAAAAAAAAAAGTCATGCTGGAAAACCAGCATGCTAGTCTGCTTTCAAATATGTAATCAGTGCATTTTGGTTTGTTGACGATAGGGAGGTAAGTGGAAAGCCATGATCAAGTTAGCACAAGTGACTGTGAAGTGATTAATACTTAAGATACCTGAGGTAGCGTAACTAGAAGTGCAAGATGTAATTAAGAAAATAAGGAACATGAACAGCAGTGCTCTTCGCACCTGGTGAGAAAGAGCACATTGTTGACATGGTGGGATAGCTACAGGTGGGAAGTGGGAAGTGCATGAGAGGTAGTGACAAAATATAAGAATTTGTAGGGCTCTTCTGCAGAAGACCTGATTTTCAAAGGTGCTTTCAAGTCATGAGTACATGACCCTGTAAGTCAATTGGAGAAGGTGGGGGATGAAATTTTGTTCCTAATTACAAATATGTTAATGGTAGCAAATGGGAACTCACTAGTTGTTCAGAGTGTGACTGCTCTATTATAAGGGTTTACTTTAAGACTATGTGAGGTAGTTCTCTTGTCTTAAAAATGAATTAGCAGTAGACTTTAACTTCTCTCATACTTCACAACTTAGGCAGATGTTTATTGAAGTATATGTAAATAAATTAGAATAATGAGCACATTTAATTAGGAACCTAAATTGTCCAAGAAGATATATCCTAATCTGCATAGAACATGAGCCAAACACAAGGAACAGTTCATGTGTAACACTTATCTATGCATGAAATGATGCAATGTATATATCACTCCCAAGTAACATTTGGAGTTCCATACACACTGCATCTCTACAGTTCCGCTTCAGTTTTGCTTGCCTTGCAGTTAACAAGTTATTATTAAATAACAAATTCAATAACAAAAAATCCCACAAATGCCTGCTTAGATGTTTATTTTAGAAGAAAAGGCTGTCTGGTTTGTTTTTTCTTTTTGCCATTTATAAAGGATTAAACAACAATCTTGATAGAGCAGTGGCCACTGCTTTCATGTTAGAGATTAGCGGCATTTAGTAAGGTCTCCAGACAGCAAACTGTCTGAAAAAATTGCTGATATAATGCAGTCACCTTCAGCAGTGCTTCCACTACCACCTCAATTAGCCATCATCTCAACTATCTCCCACATGTATTCTAGTGTCTGACAAGCAAGCAGCCCTGAAGCATGTATCACAGTTGACGCTTTCTCTTTCATTTTCCAAATAACATTTAGACTTATGTGTGACAGAATAAGATGTTGTGGATGTTTCCTTCTCAGGAAAAGCATTACATGCTCAGAGGAACAAAAATATCCCTGAGAAACCATGAAACTTTTATCCTTAATATCGATCTCTCAGCCTTGACCACACAGCAAATGATGCTCCCATTTGCTGCAGAGCACATATCAGCTCAGGGGCAAAAAACATGTACTTCTTGGAAAAACATCTTCTGGGCATGAAATGGGTGCTCTATTCCCACAGCACTTCTAAGCACCTACGAGAAATGAAGCTTTTGTGTTTGTACCTATGGGAAGATCTTATTGACACTACATGCTCTACTGTGGAAGCAGAAACTAACCTGTATGGTCTAATCCTCTTCTGAGTAAATCAAAATAACAACATTCAGCTCTAATCCTTTTACAGCTCAGAATGAAATAAGTTATATTGCAGCAAAACCAAGCAAAGATGTTGGAGTGAGGAAACTGCGTATGACTTTTTGATCTCGAGAGCTGCTATACTGTGTGACTGGGTAAAGAAGCGGGGAATTTCAGGAAATAAAGGCTAAGATAAATGAAATCAGACAGCAAGTGAATGTCACTACTTTTTGTTTTATTTCAACGTGGGAATTTAAATCCATGATTTCCTGGGCTGCAGATTAAAAGGTTACAGAGGATGCAGATAATCTTTCACACAGAGCATGTTGGAGACTTGGTATTCACTCTTCAGTATTTGACATGGCAGTTTTAATCCTCATGTTAGCTCCTGGGAACTATCTAACCAAAGGCAAATAGCCAGCTTGTCTCTTAATGAGCACCTGGATAACAATTTACAGTAACCTTAGGTTCATGTGGAAGGGATGGGGCTTAAAGTATGTATGCTGCTTTCAGGTTGGGACATAGAAGATTTAAATAAATTTTACTGAATGAAATTAAACAACTGGTTTTAGCCCTCTACAAAATCAGTTGAATAAGTTCAGCATAATCAGATAACTTTCCCAATCAATCATATAATAGAAATGATTTTTCTGCTTAGCTAAATCTGCTTTTATATGTTCCAGGTACCAACCTCAGCAGTAAACAGGTATTATTTTCTTACAACAAAAATGACCATTTTCATTTTGTATGTATCAAAATATCTTTTTCAATATTTTTAGAATACACTAGTGTCAACTTCTCTTAACCGATAATTATTTCATACAAGAAATACTTTCACATGTGAATGTAACTTAGCCTATAACTCCTATAAACTAGTATGAACATCCTAAAAATAAAAATATTTAGTTCCCACTTCTTCAAAATCAGCTTTAAAAATCACTCTCCATAAAGACCTTCAATACCGGATTTGGGGCTCTATTCAGACTCAATAAATAAATCAAAACCTTATTCTCAATCTACCACCATTGCAAGTAAAGAAACATAAACTGGATGGCAACTGAATCTTTTTTATAGGAAATACAAAAACATAACTTGATTTTGCTAAACCACTGTTAGATACAGTGTGGCTGCAGATGTGTGGCTTTCACTACTAGAGAAATAAAAGCTCTAGGTCTTGCCTAACAAGGTAATTTATCCAGAAGTTGTACATAGGTTAGAAAGGAGAGGCCTTGGTTTTCTACCTTTCTTTGAGGATATATCACACACACAGAATCACACAGAATCACAGAATGTTAGGGATTGGAAGGGACCTCAAAAGATCATCTAGTCCAATTCCCCCACCGGAGCAGGAACGCCTAGGTGAGGTTGCACAAGAAGGTGTCCAGGCGGGTTTTGAATGTCTCCAGAGAAGGAGACTCCACAGCCTCCCTGGGCAGCCTGTTCCAGTGTTCTGTCACCCTCACTGAGAAGAAGTTTTTTCTCAAATTTAAGTGGAAACTCCTGTATTCCAGTTTGTACCCATTACCCCTTGTCCTATCATTGGTTATAACCAAGAAGAGCCTGACTCCATCCTCCTGACACTCACCCTTTATATATCTGTAAATATTAATGAGGTCACCCCTCATTCTCCTCTTCTCCAAGCTAAGGAGCCCCAGCTCTCTCAGCCTTTCCTCATAAGGGAGATGCTCCACTCCCTTCATCATCTTTGTTGCCCTGCGCTGGACCCTCTCCAGCAGTTCCCTGTCCTTCTTGAACTGAGGGGCCCAGAACTGGACACAATATTCCAGATGTGGTCTCACCAGGGCAGAGTAGAGGAGGAGGAGAACATCTCTCAACCTACTAACCACCCCCCTTCTAATACAGCCCAGGATGCCAATGGCCTTCCTGGCCACAAGGGCACAGTGCTGGCTCATGGTCATCCTGCTGTCCACCAGGACCCCCAGGTCCGTTTCCCCTACACTGCTCTCCAACAGGTCATTCCCCATCTTATACTGGTACGTGGGGTTGTTCCTGCCCAGATGCAAGATTCTGCACTTGTCCTTGCTACACTTCATTAAATTTTTCCCTGCCCAACTCTCCAGCTTGTCCAGGTCTTGCTGGATGGTGGCACAACCTTCTGGCCTGTCAGCCACTCCTCCCAGCTTTGTGTCATCAGCAAACTTGCTGACAGTCACTCTATTCCCTCATCCAAGTAATTGATGAATATATTGAATAATATAGGTCCCGGTACTGACCCTTGAGGGACTCCACTAGATACAGGCCACCAACTAGACTCTGCCCCATTGACCACGACGTCACTACCCGATCGTCCACATCCTACCCCTGACACCGTCTGGTTGGTATGCATTGGATTCTAGGAGTCTCCAATGCATTTTCTCTGGACAGCAGTGGCCCCAAGAACTAACATGCTCATAAACCCCTCTGTTATTAGCATATTTTACCACTAGATTTATAAGCAAGACTTGAAACTGATTTGTATGAAAAAATGAAAGTACAGAGCAGCTACTAGTTAGCTGAAACCAGAAAGACTTTTCACCAAGCAACATTCATAGCGTAATCCCCACCCACTTCAGGAAGATGAAATTCAGCAAAGAAATAGTAAGAGTTATCATAAATCTGTATTTACATCCAAAGCCAATGAAATTACATTCTTGCTGCCTTGATCAAGTAAGCAAAAAATGAAACTGTGTGCATAAAAGTTTTCCTATGAACCTCAGAGTTGGTGACTACAATTCATAATCACTAATCACTTCTTTAGTGTATGCCTGTATCCTTTTAAGGACTAAGGGTAACATCAGTTTCTAAAATTTCTTGCATTCTATTTTTTTCACCAGATTAGCAAGTGCAAGACATCTCTCTCATTTTAATTGGTCAAACAGGAGAACATGAAGACTCATCACCAAATACTTTTTCCAGACTTCTGCCTACTTAAAGTAGGGTTAAGAAACAGAAGGAAAATTAAGTCAGAGGAGGGGGAATATGAAGCAATGTTTAATGCCTGTGGCATTATTTTAGTGGTGAATGTTAAGTGATGCTTCAAACTGAGATCACAGTTGAGCAGACAGAAAAGGAAAATATCATTTTGTCTGTGAAGTTCTCAGAAAGATGAACCTGTCAAGAGGTAGAGAAATAGGTCACATGAAAGTTAATGGAAAGTAATAAATGGAATACATTGTGCCACAATGCTTCATCTCAATTAAAAGTTCACATGCTGAATGCCATTTGAATTGACAGATACCCAGCTCTTATCAGCTTGCTTATTTATAGTCTTTGCATTTATAAAGGCTGTTGTTTATTCCACTGGGTAGCCTCTAGAATCCTCCTGTTGCATTTCTTAGTCAAAAATAATTGAAGCGTAATGTAGTAAAAGGCCAGGATTCACAGGAAAAGGTTTCATGGGAGGATGTTTCGCTATTACAGATGTTCAGGTGCTTCAGAATAAACTGATGTTAGAGAAAGACTGGATTTTTCCTTCTAGCAGTGTCTGGCACTTGACTGACATGAACTAACCATTGCTCTTTGACCATAGCAATGTCATCACTTCAAGAGGCAGCTCCAACACCCCTTTATAGCAGCTCAAGACCAAAAAAGACTGCTTTGGAAGGCAATATAGGGAACACATCATACCTGCACCCCAGCTTCCCACACAGAGGAGTGATGAGAATAATGAATTTGCTGAAAGAGCTATAATACGCTAATGGGTGGGTTACAGCTTTATCCTTGCATTACTGTGTTGCAAGAGGTAGAAAATAGTTTATAGAGATTACTTGAGCCACTTGTAGATGAGACAAAGCTTTGTAGCTTTTCTACCGGAGGAATGCCTTAAAGCTGAACGTGAGACACAGATACCATAGGTGCTACTAAAATCAGGAATACGACTGCGGCATTCTGAGGAGGGAAAAAGTTAGGCATCAGAAGGGTGCACTTTCTGAGTTGTATGTGAACTCTCATTCTCTCTAGGTCAGATGTCTGACTTAGACCTCCACACTTCAGTACTTCACCTCTCTTAGGTTAAGTACTACACCTCTCTTAGGTTAGGCACTTCACAAAACTCACTCATTTCAGGGTGACAGTGGGAGACATTGTCTAAATAATAGCTTGCCAGTCCTTGAACTTGCTCAGGGAACAAGAGTTGTGGTGTGTAGCCTTCCTTCCGTGCCAGGATCCCAGTCATGTTTCCTCCAACTCCACAGTAAATGCCTGCATTGTATGAGAGGCAGGGAGAGGAACTTTAACTTGCCATGTTACAGCTGCACCTCTGAGCTGCCTCAACTACCAGGGGCAGCCAGCAAGAGGGAGCACGACATTGTTGGAATGGTCCTCCACCATAAGGTGAGAGAGATTAATATGGATCTCTGTTTTGTGATGAATGGGTGGGTGTAATGGATGGGTGCCAGAGTGCCACAAGCACACCGAATACAACAGAAACACACAGGGTGTTTGGTGACTTTACTGACTGAGAGCAGAGCTGAGACAGGTATTAATAATTTCCTTGTTCAGACTGGGAGATGGGTGTGCATGTACAGGAGCCTAAACATGGGCACCAAACACTTCCACTGCCAAAATATGTGCAGGTGTTCCAGGCATGGTGAGAGGTTGGACCACATGGGAGACATTCAGTGTAGCCTTATCTGGGGGAACACAATGCAGCTCAGTGGCTAAGAGCAAAATGAAACCCAGAGATTCATCAGTGAAAGAAAAATAAGCTCATAGTGCTGTGGCTACAGTTTACAACAGATCCAAGAACTGCGCTGCTCTGAAAATCAGGTTGGCAAATATCAAAGCCAGGAATAGGTTTTTTCCCCTATTTTCACCTCTTATGACTTGTACAATTGCACAAGCACAGACTTCATTTTCATCGTTCATCTACAAATGAAAAGGAGAACTGCTCATCCTTAGCTTACAAACACTTACATATGCACTGCTACCATGCAAAACAAAACATCAGTGTTTGTTATTTGAAAACTATGATACCTGTATCTGAAAGTCTGACCTTGAATTAGCTGCTTACATTTAACTCTTCCAAGCTGTTTATGTTCTAAGGGCCTGAGCACGAAGGATTTTGCTCCTAATTCTTTCTGGTTCTTGCTTGTTCAGCATAGTTGTGAAACTGAGCACTTTTGGTAGTTGTCTCCTCCCCTCACCCAAAGCTTTAAGCTTATTCTGCTGTCAAAAGCCTGAAAAAGAATGCATCGAGGGTTATTTTGAAAACACTTCTAAGTGGAATTTGTGTTCAGTTTATATTTAAGTACTGCCTACGATACACGTAATAAAATGGAAAAATGCTTTGGAAAGCCCTGATGGAATGTGCATGTCAGGT
Organism: Columba livia; assembly: GCF_036013475.1. NCBI lineage: Eukaryota > Metazoa > Chordata > Aves > Columbiformes > Columbidae > Columba > Columba livia. Next base: position 68,285,398 of record NC_088603.1, on the reverse strand, counting down.
GCTGCTCTGCTAGCCTAATGCAATTTGGTTTTGATATAATGTAATGGAGCACAGTGATGAAAGACAGCAGTCCTAATAAGGCTTTTCTTTTCACAGATTATTTCTTCTTGGCTGCCGATGCAGGTGCCTCTCTATCCCTCTCTCTTTCAGAGCAAGTAATCTTAAAATAATTAGCTAAGACAACTTTTCTTTGTGTCATAATTAAATGAAATCTAAGTAACAGACTATTACTTTTATATTGCAAAACCATAGAGGCAAATTTTCAACTAGTATATACTGGCAGCACAGATATAAGCTGAATAAAGGAAAAACTACAGCAGCAATAACTTTACTCACAGGAAAGCAATGGACTAATGGGACCCAACTGCCCTGTAGGTGCTCAGAATAGAGCTGGCTGCATTCCACGCTGTTTTAGTCCTCTGCTCTTTAGCATCTATGCAAATCAGACTGTGCTGTGACTTGTATAAGGTGGATTAATGTTCAAAAGAGAACCGTATGAAGCTACCAAATTCACTTCTGTGCGATTCTGGTTTTGAACACAGGGTTCTTGGGTGAAAGGCTAATGTATTAACTCATTGTGTCAAGCACGTCCTCATTATGCAGAAGTTAAAGTTAATACACTCAATTTCCTACATTTTTAGGGATCTGATGCTTCCAGGGACTTTTTTTCTCCTCATGCTAATTGTACTATCTGCATCTTTTATCTAATTTAACATGTAGTTTGTGTCAAAAAATTCCTTTGAGCAAAACAACAATCAGGCTTTCAGGAAATCACAGATCATCTAGGAAGCATGGAAAGTAAACTGTGGCAGAATAGAAGAGGATGCTATTCTTAGTCCCAGTGGGCAGCAAAGCTAAGCAAATGAGAGTTACCCGCTGAATTGAGTACATTCACTCTTGGGAGAAAAATGCTTTTTCAGTTCAGAAGTGGATGCAATTATCCTCTTTCTCTCCTACCACATGCATATACATCTGGCACTAATTCTGGCCTTTACAAGATGCTTTTTATGTCACTATGGAGGGAAAAAAAAAAAAAAAAAAAAGAAAAAGAAGAAGCTGTAAATGTCCTGAACAAACACTCCTGGCATAAAAGTACTAAGCTACCAGTATAGAGAATAGTTTGTTATGCTCCAGCCTCAATGATTTTAAAGGATGCATTGAAGGCCACATCTGCAGTATGTTGTACTGAATCAGTTAAGATGGTTGGCAGCGATTAACATCTTTTCCCATCCTGCACAGGGATGTAGGATGAAGTGTACGGAGCCTTGATGAAGTTTGTTGCTGACATTTAAATAAATTAATTATGTATTCTGTATACAAACAAGAGAAGCTGATGTTTCAGCAGTGATGGGCCTGATTAGTTTTTAATGATGATGAAGCCACACTTTAATGGTTTATGTTGAGTTTTTTAAGTCAAGTTTTCATTGAGCTTGTTCATGTGGAAACAAAATGCTTTTACTGGCATATTCAACTATGTGAAGGTATATAGATACAGCTAACTCAGTGCATCAAATACGTGCTCCTAATTGTCCCAACAGCAGAATTCATTTAGAGAGCAAATGTGACTCCCTTCAATGCTCCACACCTGTTTCCTTCCCAATTAAACCACAAATCTGAAGGTGGAGAGGAAATGCCATGCATCTGGGTCTCTCCCAGACATGTCACAAAATGTCCGGCAGCTTTATACATGGGAGCTGAGAAGTGCCTCTGGCTCAGTTCATTTAGATACAGCCACTGCCATTTTCCCGCTTGCTGCACTTCCAAAGAAGGGGAGTTTCTGTCCTCCTGCAATGGTAGCTAGGAGGCAGCTGCTACTTTATGAGAGCAATTCATACAATATGTTAAAAGAACGACTATAAGATGGATATGTTGCTGTTACTCTTTCTTGATTGATTGCTTCTCTAGATCTAGATATTTTCAGTCTGAAAAAGATTGAATACTTTTTGTGTATAGAAAATAATTTCTACTTCCATATAGTGAAGGAAAAATGAGAGTGTTCAACTCTGCCTGGTAGCTTCAAGAAACTCATATTATTTTATGATGCTGTGAAGATGTGGTACTAGGAAAGCATTAGTGTTGACCAAGACTACAGAGGATCAATTCAAGTGTCATTCTTAAAGCTTAAGTGACTATTAAAATGCAGATAATTTAGCTGAATTTGTGAAGCAATCTCAAGTCTTCGAAGGGGAGATGTTAAGCCAATTATGGGGACAGGTGTAAGTTGCTCAAAAGCTAACAAAAAGATAATCTTATCCTCTTCCCTCACCACTCAAGTGTGACTTGCAGCCCCTCAGAAGAGGCAAAGACAAATAAATTAGATCATCTGTCATTAATATAATATTCATGCTTATTTTTATTAAATGGCAGGTGGTAATGTGAGATTTTAGGGTTTTTTTCTTTATTACATCAAATAAAGGTTCTGCAATAAGAAAACTGCCAATTTATCTTCCTGTCCAGAGGCTGATGAGAAATAATTTTGCTCCTACTTGAATACAAAATGTCAAAATTTCTCCCACTCCCCCATATAAGACATCTAAAAAATCATAGTAAGACATTGTGATAGGGCAGAGGCATGTTACAAGTCCAGTGTGATCCACTTGAACTAAAAATACATTTTTCCTCTCAACATACAGGTTTTCCTAAGCATAAAATCCATGAATGCTGACATAAGTTAAAGCTATTTAGTATTGTACTTGGAGACCTCTCCCGTAGGTGATTTTGGTTAGAAGCTGAGGCAAACCGTATTTTGTAGGTAGTTAAATGTCTGCTTATTTTAAAGGCTGTGATAAAACATGACACCTCTGGAATCAGAAACTTGTGCTTTGTTCAAGTCAGGTGAAGATAGCTGTATTTTATGAAATTCTAAAGTAAGAAGAGCAATGAAACCTGTTGTCCTAAGGATGTCTCATGTGACTGGATTCGTTGGCCCCTCACACAGTGTCAGTTCCAGCTGACACTCTTCCCATTTGGAGTGTTTGTAACATATAGACTCTCCCATATAGACTGCCCTGTGCTTCATAAGGGTAGAGTCCATGCTATAGTGGGCAATCCCTCTACAAGGCTGATGAAGCTGCCTCTTCTCTGCCCACAGGAAATTGTGTAGAACATAATACATTTGAGACAAATTTTGAATCATTCAGACAACTTTTGTCGAGGGTTAAGATTGCGGGGTGACAATAAAACCCTGGCAGATGTATTGTTAACCCCCTCTTCCCCCCCCCCCCACTTCCTCCTCCCTCTCCCCCCCTTTCCACTAAGGAGAGGTGGTTGGGAGGAAAAGAAGGACAGAGTGAAGAGAGTTGGAAAAATTAAAGATGTTTTACTAATGCTACTAATAAGAATAGAGAAAACAATACAAAATATACAAAACCAATCTTGAAAGTCTCAGCAACTGCAGAGCCGGCAACCAAAGTCCTGGATTGGACTCTGCAGCCAACCGGAGCTGGATTCAGTCTCTCATTAGGCCTCAGTTCGCAGGGACGACTAGCAAGGTCCTCTCCTAGTGTCGGCCATAAGCAGAAGGGAAAAGGCAAAAAAGGGACGAGATCCTTGTGATCTCCCACTTTTATATGAAGTATTCACGTGAATGGAATGTTATACACAGTTGGTCAGTTTCTTGGTCTCTTGTTTCTCGTCGCCCCTCTCACGAGATGTCCATCCGTGCTTATCAATAAGTTTGCATTCCATTGCTATGTTTACCAAAACATGTGTCTGGTTCTCCAGAAAAATGCAGTTAATATGAAGGCTTTAGCTGACAGGCAAATTCACTAAAAGAGAAACTTGTTTTTAGCAAAACCAGGACACTTCTGCTGAAGTTATAAAGCACAGATCAGACAGATACAGAGAGGGACACTGTGTAAGTCTCGCTTCCTTCTGAAACTAGTAAAAAGGAGCTGCCATGCATGCCCCAGGAGGATTGTTACAGGACAGAACCAGGTCCCTGTCCCTCTGACCAGCTGCAGCACACCTCTCACCAGTTCCTGACTGAAGCCAGAGCAGTGCCACAACACAATTATACAGGATGCAAGGCAAAAATGAAAGAAAATAAGTATCCTTAGATTTGTTTAGTACCATTCCCGTTTTCCCTCTCTCTAGCAGCAGAAGTGTTCATTGCTAGCTGGCACTGACTCAGTCATGCGCTTGAACCCTGCGGGAGAAAACACTGAGGTTTCAAATGGTGTCAGCTCATCCTGTTCTTTCCGAGCATATCGTGTTACCGTCACAACTGAGAGAAGGATCCCTTTACTTTTCACATTGAGGCACTAGGACATACATGGCATTTAAGATGTAATACTAATTTGCGTTGTTTGCAGATTGCAGTCCATTTGGTACACAAAGAGAATAGTACCTATGTGAGTAAATCACAAATAATTTTTAGAGTACCAAGCAACAGTGTGTCAAAATATTCTTCTTTTACAGTGCATTAAAAGAGATCTTACACTTGAACTGCTGAGAAAATAATTTATCTTGATTTTTTTTAAAGCCTGACTCAGTCCTCTTAACATAATTTCCTGAGCTTTGAACTCATTGAGTCTTCTAATAATGTCCTCAAATGAGGGAAGGAGGTAATTTTCTCTCTCACTGCCTTTAGGGGATCATCAATCATGCATCACTTACAAGTGTTAGCATTGCACCATGGATGCTTTTTTTTTTTTAAAAAAGAAGCCTAATCATGCAGGGAGACAGTGCTGTAGAGTAAAGGTTTCCATTTATAAATTACACAGTCTTTGTGCAGAATCGCTGTACCTCCTGCAAGGCAATTTTAGTATAAAGCGCCATAGTGATTCAGATCACTGGCTACTATGGTTTTTTTTTTTTACAACCTTTCCTTCACCCGGTGTCACAACACACTTCTGCAACAAGCAAATTCCATGGATGTTATAAAGACAGATTTATAAATGAGTTGTACTGTGATAGTGTCACAGAAGATGTGCTTATTAAGCCAAGAGACGATGCAAGTATTGAATTATTTGAAAAGCCAAGCTACATTTATTTAAATCCTAAGAAACAGGCACTAAGATATTAAGAACTGGTTTGAGTGAGCACTTAAACAGTCACATATTCAGTTAGTTTCAGTATTAAAAGACTGTCAAATTATTATACTAGTCTTTTCCACTTGAAAAGCAGATTAGACCATACAAAACATGGTTTTCGTCTGAGCCCTCAACTGATTTTTCCCACATTACAAAAATCAATATTTACTTTTCCAAAGAATTGCAATTGTCAGTAGGTGATTAGGAGAAATGAAGTCTGAATACTAACTGTACCAAGTGGTAGTAAACGTACAGGAGGAAAGCATTGAAATTAGTTCTGAATCTCACTCTCTGTTGAAAATTAAAAACATTTCCATACCAGAGATTACCTCTTTCAGGAAAACAAATCAGAGATAGAACAAAATATCCCTGCTGCATTCTTGCTTATTTACAAAGTCCTGTTTCCTGAATGCAAGAGTGTACAGCAAGAGATAAGGCCCCTGCTCAACAATCCAAAGCCCCATAGCACAAAATGGTTGTTCAGGATTATGCTCCCAAGGACTATTCCCTGCTTCTTTCACCCACTCTTTCCACTTCTGTTGTTTTCACATACTTTTCAATTCAAACAACACTCTCAGAACTTTGTTCACTCTTGTAATACACATTTCTAACTGGCCTTACGCTAACCTTTGCTGTGGGCAGCTGCATGCCCATGGTTTGGCACCAGAGATACTATTGTTTCATAAAGATACTTATTTGTTTCTGAATGCTCGTGGAAAAGGAACACATCTTTTCCCACTATGGTTTCATTACACTTTAAACCAGGTATATATAGTAGCAGCAGCAGCAGGGAGCAACCTATACTGGAGGCTAGCAATCTCACAGAAATACTGTGCAACTATGACTTACCACTTTCTCTTCTTTCATGCAAGACTTGAATAACTGGCACTGCCTCATGCCTGTCAAAAGACCGCTCTGTAAATCCATTCTGAGCAAAAAGGAAAATAAAATACACATGTTCACCAGTTCTTTCAACTTTTGAACTCTAGAACGGGATTTTAAAGCAATCAGCTCTAAGTACAAGTGTTACCCTTTTGCCACTTAGCCTCCTTTCCCAAGAAACCCATTTGCAAAGTATTATTTGTTTATTTCTCTCAGGACAGAAATAAGCATTAAACATGGGAAAGTTAATACACTTCATATGACAGACCAGGGGTTTAAATGAGCACAAAAACTTGCTGAGGCAAAGCCTTTAAAATTATTTTAAAGCTCTAATAGGAACCCTTGCATGCATTTGAAACATATATACGCACAAAGCACTGACCCGGGACATTGTCACTGCTGTTTCTATTATCATTATGACTTTGCAAGCTGTGTTTATTAACGAGCATTCAGTGCAGAGCTTTACCTACTGTGGGAATCACTGTATCTTCAACATGCCCCTGCCTTTTCTGAGAACCATCCCCTAATCAATATGAAACTCGTGTGAAATAAGGTAATACTACAAGTAACAGAAGCAGCCCAGAGTAGAAGATTTGCATATTGACAAAACAGTCTGGCATAACACAGAGACACCTGTGCTACCTGAATGACCGCCAGCAATCAGCATGGGGCAAGAGTGGTACCTCCCCATGCAGAGACGGAAGACATTGAATCACTCCTGACAGCATTACGTAAGAAGACTCACCTCAGAGAGACAGAAAACAAAAGAAGTGAAGAATCATGGGTTTTAAACATGCAGATATTTAGTGTCTTCCTCCTTTGCAGCCAGCCACCCAATCATGCACATGGAGAATACACACAAAATTTTTCCTCCTTGCAGAAGAGAATGGAGAAGATAGACCAGTGATTGTACCAGGCTAGTGCTACGGAAGCCAGTCCAAGAGAGGAAGGTAAAGGACAGCCAGCAAACACAGTCTTGCTTCTGTAAACATGCCACAAAATTGTGCATACACAGGGTAAACCTCATTTAAAGGTTAGATGAAGAAGTACTGCAGCAGGTTTTGCCTCTTACTTAATATTTGATGATTCAACTTGATTCCTAGAGTTCCCAAGGACAGTGCAGCTGCCATGGACTCTGTATTCTCCCACCCCAGAGGCATGTTTAATGCAAAGCTGTATGTATGAACAGCCTGGGCTGGACTGTGCTTTCAGAGGCACAGGCCTTTTTATCTCCTGCAGCACTCTCAGTCTCCCACAAGACAGCTGATGCCAACTGCACTATTAATGCAGGACCTTTTCTGAATATGTGTGATTTCCATGTGAGAGGACAAGTTGGAGAGGTTTCCTGGAAGTACTAGTGTATCTGTGAAGAGACGCACATGCCTGGGCCCACGGAGAGAAGCAATCCATTGCAGTCCACAGACATGATGGGTTCCTTACCATGTGTGCCTTCTCAGATCTGGATTTTTTTTCATGTAGCTTTCTCAGCTCTTCACATCTAGACTTCATAATCGACCCTGCCAGCCAGAACGGCAATACTTCAGGTTTCTTTCCTGTACTCTCATTTTGTTTGGCTTCAAATTTATGTCAGGCAAACAAGGATAAAAAGAAAACTAATCTGAGCTGCTTAGCAGGAAACTTTATCCATTTAAAGCAAATCTTCAAATAGTTATTAAAATGCAAGCTTAGCTTTTCTTCTGCTGCACAGCAGCAGCAGCCTTGGTGAGACAATCACTATTGCCTATTTACAGAGCAGATTTTTCCCACTCTAATATTTGTTTTAACAGCTGATGCAAGTGCATCAAACAAGCAGTGAGCAGCTAAATTTTATGCCTGTGAGAGAGAGCTCTTATGTGTTGAAATACCCCATGTTCACTATGTTCACTCCTAAGCAGTCTTCAGTTTCTAGCCTCCACCGAAACTCTGATATTACTTGTTTTCCACATGCACATTCTGGTCTCCATCACACTTAACTCTTGCAAGTGGTCTGTACATATTAATGCTAATTGTCTACTGCCTAACCCAAAACTCATGCACTGTTTCAATGCAATGGCTTCCACTGATGTCATGGATCAGAACTTTGATGAACAAAAAAGTCTCATAATGGTAGACTCACCTGAAAAAAAACTCTCAGTTAGTTTCTTTCTTCCTAAAGCAATTATCTCTGAGTTCAACAGAAAGAATGTTAGATATTTAAAAAACATTTAAAAACAAAACAAAACAAAACAAAACACAAACCCCCTCATTTTTTGAAGAGTATTTCACCTATGTCAAAAAACATCCTTAAAGTATAACAATTCTGTTTGTAAGCATCAAATTAAACTTTTTTTTTCTCCTAAGACAATGTATTTTTTTTAATTAAATTGAGCCTTTAGAAGATGGTCAATATTGTTGGAAGATCTTCCTATTAACATTATAACCAGTGAGTCATCGTGCTAGCCACTTTTACTGGAAGGCCCAAAATGCGCAGGATGACAGCTTTGTTCTGTAGATCTATTTGTTAGCCACCAGCTTAACAAGGTGTCAGGCTGATAGAAGCCACAGCTACTCATCTGCCAATCTACAAACCACTTCTCCTAAGTAAAGGAAATAAATGAAAAAGGCTGACTGCATATCTAACCAGTTCTTGCAGATAAAAGCTTGAAGATTATTTGCCTTTTTTTTTGCTTCTAGGAGTTGTGAAAGTTTGCAAAAAGAAGTTGTTTTTCTACCTCTCTTGTTGACACAAGTACCTAATATAGAAACAGTTCTCAGAAAAAAACAGGTACAAATCATACATTTTGATTCTTCTGACTGTTACAGGTGAATCTTCTTTTACTGGAATCTGCAAGACCACTATTCACTGAAAAATAATCTAATTAATCTGTGTTACAATGACCTGCCTCATTTTTATATGTTCACTGCAGTTTAGGAAAAATTACCTGGAAATTCAGTAATAAACATTTTCTGAATTTAAAACTTAAATAATTGTTGAAAAAAAAAAGTTTTATAAAGTGTAACAAATGAGAACTTAAGCAAAAAAGCCACACTGGGATCAGACTAGGAGTTATGCTTATGTAGAGCCTCATTTATAATGAGATTTTTGACTTCCAGAGAGAACAAGGCATAAATGACCTTTTCTTATACGTCTACTTGTGTTTATTGGTAACTGATTGACTAACTGGTTATGCTTGACCTCCCCTATTCCATTAAAATTTTAACTGATTATTTCAGCTCATTTGTTTTTTTACCAGCTGTGTCTTTCTGGAAATGTGCATAAGTAGCATACCCATACTGTATTTCAACATCGTATTCAAAGACACAGTACTGACATCCACAAATAATGCACTTCTAAAGAAACCTGTTCCACTCCGTATGGCTATGCTAGCAGGAGTTTTCTGTTTACGTGTTTGTTTTTGGTTTTGTTTTTTACACAGGTCAAATAATTATTTTTAAAGGGAATCATCTTCTGTGCTGAAGTTTCATAAACACAAAGCTAGGTACAAAGAGAACATTTTCAGACAACATTAATTCTTCAGCTCCCTTGGAACACAGGTGAACAAGCCTGAGTCTCACAATCTACCACCTTCCTCTTCCAGGTATCCCACTCTAGTCCTTTCCTGGATGATGTTTTCAGAGACAAAACAGACATCACCTCACCCACCCAGATGCTCATTCAATCACTTCACTGCACCAGCAGAGGAGCAGTGTTCCTCTAAAGGCTATGGATGTGGCATCAAACTTGAGGAGGGAACAGCGTGACAGCAGCTGAGAGCAGGGTTCTGCCTACAGCACGGCCACTCACAGCTATAGCCTGGTTACTCCCGACAGACAATTTCACCTTAGATTCGCAATGAGTAAGTTCTGTGCTGGTCAGTCTCCCCAAACCAGGACATTTCCTGAGCAAGAAGAAAACACTCTATTCTATTTCCTACATGGTTGAAAAAGATATTTGAGAGGACAGGCTCTGCAGCCTTTTGCTGTTGACATGCAATAGCACAGTATGAGACAGAATTAACTCTCCGGTGCACAAATCTGTGTATCACTACCTCACAGACACACCTTTGAATGCCATCTCTTTCACAATAGCCCTTTTACAGTCTTATCTCCATCTTCTATTCATTCCTTCACAACTATTTTGACTCTTAAAGTCTTGCTCAGCTTTCCATGCAGCACATGATCCAGCTGGAAGCCTTCTCTTGTTCTTGCTTTCCAAACCCAGGGATTTTCTCTAGCTCAACACATTCCTCTTCTGTCTTCTGTTTCTCCTTTTGCAGTTTAGAGCCAGGTTTCTTTCTGTTCCTTCACACTTACTACTCCTCCTGTAAACACCTTCTCATCTTTAACCTGCCATCTGAGACAGATTACCACTTTTTTCTGCCTCATAAATTCATCCTCTCCTTTCAAATCTCAGTCAAAAGCATACATTTTCTCCCATCCCTATATCTTTTCATTTTTTTTTCTTTGTGTTATCGGCTTTATGCCTGACTGCCTTAATTAACTCACTGTAGAATGTCTTTACATAACTACTTTGTCTAATTTATAGTCTTCTGTATCTGTGAGGGGCATTTCAGAGTATATTATTTATGATATTTTCTGCAAAACAGAACACAATTGTGTTCCTGTGGTCTGCCAATAAATCAGTCTTACCTATAATGAAGTTACATCCTGAAAAGAAAGGCTGTCTACTATGTCTGTACAATGGAATTAATCAATTAACTGCTTTACGGTATACCAAATTAGCTTGTCTTTTAAAATTTTCAAGTAACATTTGGATCATCTGAAGGGCAGAACTCATTTCAGGTAAAAGCAAGGTACTTTGACCAAGCTAAATGAGTAAAACTTGACTAAGTTATGACCAAGACTGTCTGCTGACTTTTATGAACTATGGAAGTACATTGGCAGCTGTATACATCTGCCCCAGAATTTTAAATTTATTGGTGCAACTCCTGACAACCTCTTAAGTGGTTTCTTTGCAGAGACAATGAAGGAACAAAAAGCAAATTACAATCCAGATCTAATGAGGGAAGGCATCAGATGTGTCTGACCCCGCCCTCAGGGAGCTGCTGGTCCTTGCTGACAGTTTCATGGTCAATGCCATCATGTCAGTAAGTTCCATAGACGGTAAAAGCATTGTCTCAGAAAAAGTATTGTCCACAGATGGAGAACACAGGGATGTTCACACTGCTCTAGCCCACACTCAAATTGACAGGGACAGAATTTCACTCGACAGTTTCTGCACTGATTAATCCAGTTTATTTTTTTTTCATAGAAAGCTTAAGAATTACAATAATTTCTGACAACTGCATTCATATTTTGCTGGATCTAATTATGCCTGTAGCTTAGTAACTGATAAACTAAGTACTATTCTAGGTCATACTCCCTGGCAGTAATCTTCCAAGAATACATTCTCAGGAAGGGAAGCAGGAGACAGAAGATAAGAATATCAGCTCAGAAGAAAAAGAAACCAGGCCACAGCATACTTATCAGAGACAAAAAGGTCAGATGGCTGGGCAAAAAAAATCAGCGGAAAGAAAAAGACTATAATGTTTGTGCAGTGTGGAGAAAGGATATGCAGGAGAAGAAAACCTAATCAGGTCCTGAAGACTGCTGTCATTGTTTCTCAAACGAAAAAAACCAAAATCCCTCTACTCATCTTGTCTAGACAAATGAGATAGATATGGTTTAGATAATGCTTTTAGATAGGCTTTTTAGAAAAGCTTTAGATAAGAGATAAATACATTTATTTGTCTTCTAGTCTTAGTTTACCACATCACCCATTGCTGTAGTTGACCCATGGATGACATGCGTCTGTTACGCAAAATATTAATGTGTGGTTGATAACCTGAAAATGTGAGAAGCCCTACTTTATTAATATATTCCTATGTGAAAAGGACAAATCTGTTTTTGCAGAGCTCTGTGAAGATACTGATCAGAACTGAAACAGGTGCAGAGAAGAGTTTCCTGGAGCAGTGGTTTTACAGCCTAAGCAATTCATTGACTGTGTCGCTGGGGCAGAGACTGACAGAGCTGGGCAGGGGTTTCCTTCAGGGCCTTCACAGAAATGACACAGTCAATCTAAAGAAGTAACTATACATCAAACTCTCTGTGCAAAATTTTCTTAGGTAAAAGGAAACATACATAGTTTGAGCTTCTATCAAATATATACCACACATCACCAGCATAAAAATTGTCATATGTTGTTTTCAGGCAGAAAATATCTAAATATTTAGTAGTGTTTTGTACTATGTAACTCTTAGCATACACGGGACTGATTATAGCAAAAATAATCCTCATAGCTGTGGGATGACGGAAAACAAGCCTGTGACTGTGAGAAATCCCTGTTTGGCAACTAAGGGAAGCTTGTCTTAACTTGTTTTGCTCATTTTATTTTAAAGACAATGTTTATCATCATAGAAATGCAGAAGAATTATGTTTCTACCCTTTGCTGGTGAACAAGCCTTGGGGAAGGAGACAGAGGAGTCCAGCTCACACAGCATGAGAAGGCAGCTCCCCACCTCGCGGAGCAACTTGAAGGAGAGCACAGCGAGTGTGATGGCTCCTGAAGAATAGGAGCTGTTCCAGCCAGTGCCTTGCAAGGCAACAGTCCTGCTGAGTTAGGAACCACAGCCCTGTCCTTCTCACTGAATTTGGGCACGCTTTTATTTTAAAGAACACTCCACTCATCAGAAAAAGGAAAATGTGCATGGTCAGTAATCACCAAGAAGTAGTAAACAGATAAATAAAAGCAGGAAACCCAAAATCCTGTTCTGCAAAAAGTGAAACTCTGTCTCTCCTAACAAACTTCCATTGCAAGGCATAACAATTTTTCCTGGTATTCGCAGCCTGCTTCAGTAAAGGTGAAGCTGTAATACACTCACTTAATGCTCAGGACACATTTTTGTGCTGGTTTATACATTAATACAGGTTCAAAGACAGCAAAGGGAATTCACATTTTTAGACTGACATTTCCTGAGCTGCAACAGAAACTCAGAGGCAAAGCTGTGCAGCTTTGCCACAAAGTTCATATCAGAAATGTACTTTGAACCTAAATCCTATATTTCACTTTTGTTTTTTACTTCTATAGGAATTATGTGTATTCCCTGGGAATACCTTTACCTTGAGGCATTTTTATAGAAGAATGACTAAGAAACTGATAAGATGACTCTATTAGCACTTGCGAAATGTTCACACCATGTTTCTAGTGCTTGTGTTTCGTTCTAATTTAACGTTGTCTTAGTTCAGTGGCACCAAGTACCATTTCCAGTGACATAATTTTTCATCAGTGACATAAAATTTTCATCAAAATAATAATTTTTGCTTGTCATTTCAGTTCTATGCCCCCATCTGCAGCACACCCCACCCCTGCCAGAGAGGCATGAATCAGCATCTCTGATGGGAGAGGTCTGGCTTACAGAGAGTCTCTATTGACATGACATTATGGACGCTCACAAACATGGACTGTCTGGCAGCTGCAAGAGCTCAACAGAGGGACAGAAACATCACTATGCAGGATCATCTCTACTGAAGACCCAGCAGGCTCACATTTTACCATTCACACCATCGTGTGTTTTTTTTCCTCTGCTTGTAATTTTATCATGTTATAACACAATGCGCGATATGCCAGCAGGCATTTCAGGGTACTTTGGTTTATTTAGATGAAATACATGTTTATGAACAGAGCTGGAACACTTTAGGAAGGAATTTGTTTTTCATGGCTTTGTTTCCAGAATGCAAAACAACTACGTGCTTGTTGAATTTTCTGCAGGCAACCAGTTATGCATTGTTGATTTGTCTGGCTTTGGGGACCTGTAAAAATCCAGTGGCCATAGAGGTTGGAAAATGATGAGACACTTTTCTTCCAGTTTTCCCTCCACCCTTCAGAATGGTTTCAAATATATTTTAGATTAGGAAAAGGTGTTGTTTATGGACTACTTTTTGCAAGCACTTTCTTCATCTTGCCTAATGACCTTCCTTCTGATATCCATGTTGTGAATAGCGAGATATAAGCTTTCTCTCCGCCTCCTTATGGCAGGGACTAGAACAGGGTACAAGGATTGGAAAGCAAGCACACGAACAAAGATGGTAGGGATTTCCACATAGGAAAACAAAACTGATGCAGGAGGACATCAGCCTTTGGTCCTCCAACTAACCACCCATCAACACAAGCAGGAAGTCGAAAACAGGGAATGCAAACACTCTCATAATATTTAGACCAGAAGGTACTTTTGAAATGTCATTGCACTTCCCCAGATCTTTTATTTGATGAGAATTTTCAACTTCACTATTTCTAGCTGTTCATATTTGGGTCATGAGAATAAACGAGTGAATGCAGAGGAGGCAGAGAATGCCACTGTCCCCAGGATGGATGCATTAAAGCACATTCCTGACAGAATGGGGAAAGAAAGCGATGCAGCAACAGTAAAGAATAACATGATCCTAGTCACATAGCAATGGGTCATACCAAGTGCATGTATCTATGCATGTTACACAATCTCAAGTTCCTAGTCACTGGAGAACACTATGGAGATCCTTAAATACTCTTCCAAAATGGTACAGTATCTCTTTCCCGTATTTTTAGTACAGACCTTCAGACTATGAATCTCAGCATGACAGTCTCTCAGAAACAGAGACAGGAGGGGTGGAAACAGTCTGCAGCACAAAAATGAAATTCTGGAAGTGCTACAATTACTAAGATAAAGGGATGGCAATATAATGTAAATAAACACTTTGTAAGAGTTTTGAAAGCTAGCTCCCATCTGTTCTGGATACATAAAAATGCTACAGAAGGGACTACAATTTACAGCAGAAATGGCAGTACTGTTAACCTCAGTTTAACAGGAGAGAGAAAACTGCTTTACATGTCAAACACCACATTATTATATAAACGATCCACAAAGAACAGAAAATCAAGACACAGAAATAAGCTGGTATGAGTTACTCTGTGAGGAAGCCGGGGCCAGAAGCCCACATATACAGGTATGTTTAATACCTTTCGTCAAACCAGTGCTGAAACATACTCTATAGTAAATGAATGATAATAATTCCCCAAATTCTTCACATCTTTAAAAAAAAGACCTTTCAAATATCTGATATAGTAATGATTCTGTCAATAATCCATATTCACTCTGTAGCAGCTGCTGTGAATCACTGTGTTTCTTACTCACAAACCCAGAATAGCAAATCAGGCTCTTCGGGAACACAGGTCCTCTCCATCAGGCCTGTGTGGGTAGTGTGGCATTTGTAACACCACTTAGATGACTTGGAAGCACAAGTCCTCCTCAAAGTCATAGCACAGACAAAAGAATTTAATCCACCATCACAGATGCAGGATTCCTTTTCTAAATGGATTGGCGATGAGAGCAGCTGGAATTATAGACATCAGAAAGAGTTATTTAATTCTGCTAGTTGAGAGGAAAGAACATTTGCCAGTTCTTCAGCAGAAATACATTTGCTCAGTTCATTAGGATGAAATAGGTCTTACCCTTAGGAAACTGGACTGACTACAGGGATGTGCACTTGGCCTGTTTCATAGAGATGGTTGATTTCCTGCAATTACGCGGAAAGGGGAATGAAAGGGAGGGTTGATTAACTAGGTAGAAACACAAATATTATAGAATGATTTAAAGAATAAAGATTCATGGTAAACATTAAAAAAAAATCTATTAAACCATTATTTTCCTCCTAATGCAATTGTTGCAATTTTTCTGTTGATTTGTGTTATTACAGGGTAACTGTTATTAAATTTAACAAGTTTGCCCAAAGGATGTTCCTTGGGAGGCTATACAAAATCCTTCAAAAGGAGCAAAGGATATTTGTATATTTGTACATTTGCACATGGGAAAAAGCTGAAAACACACTGCTGCTGGAATACAAAGGCTACACTTGCCCATCAATGACAAGCAGAGGTTTTGCATCAATCTGGCTCATCTGGTAGGACAGAGGTTTAATTTGGTGCCTTCTCCACACTGCCAAAAGTTATAAGTCAAAGCTACAAAATCACAACTTTAAACAGATGAATTTTATCACGTGCTTCAAGGAAGCACTTGGAACTGTTTCCACAGACTTGTTTTTTTTGTAAGTATTGAAAAGATTTTTTTTGTTAAATGCTACCCAGTGTTGTGACAGTCTCCACTATGTGACTATGTGTTAGAAACTGGCAATGCTGGTGAACTGCATCAGCATACAAGGCTCTTCAGCCTGTCTGAGACAGTGATTTTGTATTTATGCCTTGCCAGAAAAGGCTGGCACTATCTTTGTCTCCATAGGTGATTTCCACTCACACCAGAATACTCTTATCTTTATTATGACAGTGCCATATATAAGATTTCCAACTCCAAAATTGTTTCAGTTTCCGTGTTTACTGCCAGTACAGAAGAACACATTTGAATCATTGGCTTCATCAGCAAATTGCTAATGTGCTTTCAGGACCTTACATATTTAAACACATGTTGATTTTAATCCTAATGTGCAAGAAATTGTTGAAAAACAAATACTGCTGGAGTTGCACTAGGTTACTATATTTAATCTTAAATTATGTTTCTTTAGGGAGACACTTAGCATCCCAATGAGCGATAATAGATGTGACTGTTTTGGTTAAGTACCAGTCACCAGATAAATACAAATTCCTAGAAGATTCTTTCACTGTAACAAGCTTTTCATTGTTTAACAGTAAATTGTCACCAACAGGAACAGGAGGCTGCTAACTGCCCATTAAATCTTTTGACATAGAGGATATCCACATAAGTGCCAAGTGCCAAACAACTTCATGTATGACATCTAACACCTGGAAGTTACTGAAGGAGCATGTTTCTGCCACAACATAAACACACACATACTTTTTTGAGGATAGGAAAATGCCTGAGATTAATCATTACACGAGACCAAACTTTAAGTCAGACTTAGAAAGGTAATTGCAAAAGCTTACTGGATGTTTTGCTTCATGGTTAGAAGGGTCAGAGAAAAAAGGTAGGGAAACTGTGTTGTAAAGGGTGATACGTAGGGGAAAGCATAGAGAATGACTAAGAGGTGGTGGTGGCTGCGGAAGCTCGGTGACCCCTGCTCTGAGCAGGGAGGCTGGGGAAGACATCAGGGGTAGACTGCATTCACAGGACAGATACAGAATGCTGGGAAGAGGAGGTATGAGAGAACAGAGCAAGCATGTTCGCTACCCTGGACTTCAGGAGAACAGGCTTTGGCCTCTTCAGGGATCTGCTTGGTACAGTACCATGGGATAAAGCCCTGGAGGGAAGAGGGGCACAAGAAAGCTGGATATTATTCAAGGATCACTTCCTCCAAGCTCAGCAGCAGCACATCCCAATAAAGAGGAAGTCAAGCAAAAATGCCAGGAGGTCTGCATGGATGAACAAGGAGCTCCTGGACAAATGCAAACACAAATAGGAAGCCTACAGAGGATGGAAGCAAGGACAGGTAGCCTGGAAGGAATACAGAGAAATTGTCTGAGCAGCCAGGGGTCAGGTTAGCCTGATAGAATTAGATCTGACCAGGGACATCAAGGGCAACAAGAAAAGCTTCTATGGATACATCATTGATAAAAGGAAGACTAGGGAAAATGTTGGCCCTCTCTGGAAGGAAACCTGGTTACCTGGAATATGGAGAAGGCTGAGGTACTCAATGACTTTTTCATCTCGGTCTTCACCAGCAAGTGATCCAGCCACATGCCCATGTTGCAGAAGGCAAAGAAAGGGACTGTGAGAATGAAGAATCTCTCACTGCAGAAGAAGATCAGGTTTGAGACCATCTAAAGAACCTGAAGATGCACAAGTCCATGGGACCTGGTGAGATGTATCTGTGGGTCCTGACAGAACTGGCAGATAAAGCTGCTAAGGCACTATCCATCATATTTGAGAAGTTGTGGCGGTCCTGTGAAGTTCCTACTGACTAGAAAAGTAGAAACAACCCCTAGTTTTAAAAGGGGAAAAAAGGAAAACCCAAGGAACTACAGGCCAATCAGTCTCAACTCTGTGCCTGACAAGATCATGGAGCAGTTCCTGCTGGAAACTATGCTAAGGCACATGGAAAATAAGGAGGTGATAGGTGACAGGTAACATAGTTTCGCTGAGGACAAACTGTGCCTGACAAATCTGGTGGCCTTCTATGATGGGGTTACAGCGTTGGTGCATAAGGGTAGAGCAACTGATACCATCTACCTGGACTTTTGTGCTTGCAGCTCAGAAAGCCAGACAAATTCTGGGCTGCATCAAAAGAAGCATGACCAGCAGGTTGAAGGAGGTGATTCTGCCCCTCTACTCTGTTCTGGTGAGACCCCACCTGGAGTATTGCATCCAGCTTGGGGGCCCCCAACATAAGAAGGACATGGATCTGTTGAAGGGACTCCAGAGGAGGGCCACGAAGATGACCAGAGGGCTGAAGCACCTCTCCTATGAGGACAGGCTGAGAGAGATGGGGTTGTTCAGCCTGGAGAGAGAAGAAAGCTAGAGGGGACTTTTTACAAGGGCATGTAGTGAAAGGACAAGAGGTAATGGCTCTAAACTGAAAGATGTTATATTTAGATTAGATGTAAGTAAAAAATTCTTCACTATGAGTGTAGTGAAGCACTAGAACGGGTTGGCAGAGAACTTGTGGGTGCCCCAACCCTGGAAGTGTTCAAGGCCAGGTTGGATTGGGCTTCGAGCAACCTGGTCTAGTGGAAGGTGAGGAACCCCTCATGGCAGGGGGGTTGGAAGTAGATGATCTCTAAGGTCCCTTCCAACCAAAACCATGCTATGATTCTGTGGTAGCTTCAAGCTCTGACAAAAGTGTGAGTAGAGCAGTGAAAAGTAACCACTGGCAACCTTATAAATGGAAACTGGTCCATCCACAAGATGCAAGCATATTATTCTTAAAGACCACCACATATTATTAGAAACACAAGAGTTTCTGAAAGACATATTTCTGTGCTGTAATAGCTGTATCAAGTAATTCAGACTAGACGCTCCTTTCAATACAAGATGCCATTTCCCCCAGACATCTTGACAGTGAGAAATAAACACTTGACTGTGAAATGACTGGTGTAGTCCCAGTGCTTTCTTACCAGCACTAGAAAGTTCATATGCTAGACTAAGAAAACACTGATTCAGTGATACAAGAATCAAAGCAGCAGTTCCATAAAAGACCAGTGAAAACTAAGCACAGATATTTCTCTGATGTTCTTTTATTTTAAGAATGAAACAAGCCAAATTCTTTAGCAGATGACATGTAAGGCTTTCTTTTAATAGGTCACAGTGATGACATCAACAAATCAGTACAGATAATTTATGTGTCTAATAGTCACTACACCTGCACAAACCAAAATTTCAATACTCTAATATTTATATATTTGCTTAAACTATACTAAGACCCTTAACATTGGCATCTACATAAATAAAAAATAAGCCTACTATTCAATGAAATATAACAAGGACAAGTGTAGAGTCTTGCATCTGGGTAGGAACAACCCCAGGTTCCAGTATAAGTTGGGGAATGACCTGTTAAAGAGCAGTGTAGGGGAAAGGGACCTGGGGGTCCTGGTGGACAGCAGGATGACCATGAGCCAGCACTGTGCCCTTGTGGCCAGGAAGGCCAATGGCATCCTGGGGTGTATTAGAAGGGGGATGGTTAGTAGGTTGAGAGAGGTCCTCCTTCCCCTCTACTCTGCCCTGGTGAGACCACATCTGGAATATTGTGTCCAGTTCTGGGCCCCTCAGTTCAAGAAGGACAGGGAACTGCTTGAAAGAGTCCAGTGCAGAGCCACCAAGATGACGAAGAGAGTGGAGCATCTCCCTTATGAGGAAAGGCTGATGGAGCTGGGACTCTTTAGCTTGGAGAAGAGGAGACTGAGGGGTGACCTCATTCACATTTATAAATATGTAAAGGGTGAGTGTCACAAGGATGGAGCCAGGCTCTTCTCGCTGACAACCAATGATAAGACAAGGCGCAATGGGTACAAACTGGAACACAGGATGTTCCACTTATATATGAGAGGAAACTTCTTCACAGTGAGGGTGACAGAGCATTGGAACAGGCTGCCCAGGGAGGTTGTGGAGTCTCCTTCTCTGCAGACATTCAAAACTTGCCTGGACACCTTCCTACGTAACCTCATCTAGGTGTTCCTGCTCGGGCAGGGGGATTGGACTAGACGATCTTTTGAGGTCCCTTCCAATCCCTAACATTCCATGATTCTGTGATTCTGTGATACGTAATCTGCTTATGCAAAGGAGATGGGCTCACAGATATTGTCAATGCAATTAAGAAAAGCAATACACATTTTGGTCAAGATAGAGATTTTTTAGATCATATTTACTGAAAATGAAACTATTGTTTTATCATAAACAAAAACTAGAGGTAAAATGAAAAACACATGGAATTATTCTGCAATTCTATCCTGAAACTTCAGCACTTTGGTGCAGTATTTACTATATGTCTTTTATGTGTAATGCAACAAAAAGTCATCATATTTCGAAGCAGTCCCTAGCTTCAAGACCCAATTCTCTTCTCTGTGAAATTAGGAGTCCTCACATAAAAGAAAAAACAGTCACATAAAATCTGAATCCAAATTTTCTTGAAACCTTGGGGCTATGCTCTTGGCTCCCTGAAAGTGAACATAAAAATTCATGCTCAGATTGCTGAAAGCACATCAGGAACATTATTTAGGTTACATGGCAAACAAATTACCCTGGAGATATGATCCACAAGATTCTGGAAATTTTATTGCTGCAGAGTTTAGTCTTGGGGAAAAAAAAGAGATAATTCTACTGACACATACCTAAATATAATAAATAAAAACAGTGATTTATGCCAGGTGTGTGGAAAAGGGAGTAAAACTGATAGTGGATAAAACAAGGGCAGTATCTCATAACAAGGGACTTATTACAGTCAGCAGTACAGGCTATTATACATGGACATTTAGGATACAAGCAAGCACAGCACTAGAGGGAGCTCATATGGTAAGATTATTGTGATATTACCCTAAAATAACTTCACAACAGAATCTATGACCATAACAAAATGGTTCTATGAACTGCTTAATCACAGAAAATAACAGAACAATGTACATCTGGACAAAATAATCCATTTCATAATTCACAAAACCAGCAGCTAAGAATAAACGGAACAAGCTGAAAAAAAAATGCAGTCCAGTTTTTGCATTCACTTCAATCAGCTGATGGGTTTTTTTATACAGTTGTACCAACAATGTAATACTGGGAAGCCATTATTACAATGCCCACCTTACAACACTATGCATGACTGCAGGTTTTCTGTTCCACTGCTTTTTCACAAGCCCTTTTCTTCCTGAAGCTGATATTAAGCGGCTAATACCCTACACACTAGCTAGTACATTAGCAAATGGTGAGGTGCATTAGGAGCAGATCTAAACAGCCAAATAGTGGGTGCTGAGACCTGATACCCTGCAGTATACATATGAGGAGGCTACTATTGCAGTTTATCTGCAACCTGGTTCCAAGGACCAAGGTTCACGGGTGGCTGGAAGGCCACCTTCCTAGAGTGTATCCTTGGGCATACTTACTTACGATTTACTTCTGGAGTATCCACATGTAACTTAATTCCTGAACTCCCTATGAAGATATTATTTTTTCTAACAACTAAGGTATCTTCATAAAGTGCAATTTGCTGTTATCGATATTGGAGCTATTTCTCAATTAGCTAGCTCAGATACTGATACTCAGGCCCTTGCTTGGATAAACAACAACTAAATATGAACGTGTCTTTCATTCTCTGATTAATTCTTGCACAGACTCCAAGAGAAATCTCTTTCTCAGAGTGCTGGGAGGATGACAGCTGCTTCTCTAATATATCACAAAAGCTATTTACCTTCTTGAATGGGAGAGCGAGTGGAGAGGGCATAGGTAAGATTAAGAAAAGTTTCGGACTCAGAAGACTTATGCTCCAATGCAAAGCTGTCTCCAGTTCTGCTTGACTTTACTGTAACTGCGAGGAATTATTTTCCTGCATTATTTTGTTGTAGGTTGTTAAAGCTATTTTTGATATTGGATAACTGTTAATACATTTCACTGTTCATTTGGAAACCTCAAGGAAATGTGACTCAGAAATGGATCCAACTGATGTTTTTGGGCAGGCTTCATGTATTCATGATGAGAATGTTTGGGTCTGGGCAGTCTTCAATAATATGAATATGATGTTTTATTTGCATGATTATGCAGGCTCTTCAGAAAAAGCTGAGGTTGTTCAATTTGGTTCCATTCAATTTAATTTCATTAAAAATCTAATAAATAGATTTTGAAGATAAATAATGCCATGACTACGAGATCAGTCAGCTAGCAGGATCTACACTGCTCAGCACCTGAAAGTATAAGAACTGTAGGCACTCTGAGAACTTCTGATACCAGAGCATAATAGTGGTTAATAGAGAAACATGTGCTGCTCTACTACCACATAACCTGCACCTCTGCAGAAAAGCCCCCTATGCACCTCCAAATGACTTGCAACCATTACATATGATCTCAAATTTGACCCAGAAAGCAAAGATTTGGGTTTCATCTCCATTAACCCCAGCCAGTGCGGAAATGTTTTGTCATTCTGCTCCTTCGTTGATAAGGCCAGAAAATGATCAGACCAAATGGAGTGTGCAAACCAGCACTGAGAAATAATGGAGCAGTTCTTGCACAGTGTGATACACCTTTGTTTGCAGAGTTTTTCCAACCTTTTTTCTTTACGGAAACAAACATAAACAACCATTGTATAATATCTCTATAAAACAGTCCACTTTAATGCCACTCTATCCTCTCTGTAATGAGGAGTGTTTGGTTTAGAAAAACGTATGCCTAATATCCTTCAAGAAGACATACAATCATGTGGTGGTTGATCACAGTAACATGGTGATAGTTTGTGATGCTACAAAGATTATTAGTTACGTATTTATGATATCTTCCTATACCTGCAAGCAAGCAGATACCCAATACCTGACTTAAAGTTCATGTTTTAATTGGTGAATATGTGTCTCTACTATGCTTCACGCTGGCCTAATTATCTTTAATTAATTATTGTTTTGGTTATGTTGTTGAAGAAAGTGGGTATTTGCAGAAACCTTACTTTGTGCTGATTTTAAGGAAAGAGAACAAAAACATTTGAAGACTTTAAAATAAGTTTTCCAGCGTAGGTAATTTATTTCTGGTTATTCTGGCAGTTCAGCTAACTGCACCTAACATTTGACTAAATAACAAAGATCTTGTTCAGTCTCCAGGCAAAACTCTATGCTAGTCGTTGACACCTAATGAGAACTTCAGAATTAGGTCATTAATACAATTTCACAATTGTGAGGAAAACATGTACATGTATTCCTCTGCAGCACAAAGCCAGACTTAGAAAAAGCTGCCCAGCAGGCACTTTGGTAAAGGCCTGTATGTGACACTTTGCTTTTGCTTAATTTTTTTGGTGACTCAGACTGCCTGAGACAGATGTATAGTGTCTGAAGATTACTATAGGTCAGGTGGGAAGCATTTTCTAGAACCCAAAGCAAAAAACAGCTTATTGGTTTAAATCTATAATTGTTGGATTGCTGAGATTTGTGTTTTCCAATTATGATGGGCAGAATAAAGAATAATTGTATCTATAAAATATTAATGGTATGGTACTTAGGTTCTTCAGGCAAAAACACAGTAATAACTGGCATTTTCTTTTTTGTTGATCGTTACATTACTGATGCCCTCCAGTTATTTTGTTCTACATTGAGACCACCCCCCTGTTATTAACTCATAATCGGCATTCAGATTGTCATTTGCATAAACTTTGCCTGCCTCTGGAAAGAAGACATCAAACAAGCACTTTTCCAAAAATAAACTGAGGATTGCAGCCATTTTTTAGTTTCTGAAATGAATGCAGCTTTCAGCCAATGCATAAAATTAGTATATGTAGGGAAAAACTCAAAGAGAGCAAACTATATTATAAATGCAGTACTTGTTAAAGTGTTGTTAAAGGGCATTTGAACTGGCATGTTAAACTGAATTAAAATGCAACAGCATCCGGACATAGGACTAACTCTTCTAAAGGTATTCTCTAAGGACTGATGTAGGAAGCAAGCCACCAGAACAAACCTGCTGATCATAATATTGCGTTTTATTCTGTGTCAATTTTTTGCTTCATGCTAAATATGCATTCTTGCCAGAGTGATCTCTCATTCTAAAAATTATAGGTTTCAACAAGGGAAAATCAAGGTAAAATTACATTAAAACATTGCTTCAGTGTACATATACTGATAAAACAACTTTGAGAAAGAAATCTATAGTCATGTTTTTCTCTGTGCCTTCCTTCCCATACTAATCCTGTATAATACCTTGCACAGTATTTTAAACGTCTAACGAGCCAATGACATTTTTTCTCTATTCCTTTACTTGTTTGTCTTTTACTTCATAACAATAAGTGCCCTTCACACAATAATATTAGCATTAATAGTAAAAGCTCTTACATGGTTCCTGGACTAAAATCAAACACTACAGGGCCGCTAGATTACGGACCATTTTCATAGGCCAGAGTCTAAACTGAAAAACATACATTTCTCTGGATTTACACTGACATAATTGAGATGGGAATCAGATGCTGTTCTATAACTAAAAGCCCCATTATGTCAATCAAATATATCTTCAGGAAGCTAGAAAGCTACATAAAACTTGATCATCCTGTTAATACTAATATATAATTAGCTAATAAGCCCCTACAGAGGGGAAGTTATTTAAAAAATTGTAGTGCTAGCTGGATTGCATTTTAAAGACTAATGTCACAAAAAGGTGCACCTAACGGGAGTTTTTTGAATTGACATTGAGCTACCAGTTTACTTTGCAGCAAGCTTAACAGTTCATTTAGAAGTTGCGAAAAAACAAGTTAAGAGAGAGAAATCACAAGTACATTATGGATATGAAGTCATTTGTCATCATGGATATTTTATGACAATTTTATTAAGCTGTAACAGATAGTGAAACTTTTGCTTGGACTAAAAAGAAATGAAGTTTCAAAAAGCAGCTCTATTTTATTTTATCAAATACATTTTCCACACATGAAGAGAAGACAAAACATCTTAGTCTGCTGACTTTTCTAAGCTCTTTGACATGTAATATTTTATCTGAAAATTTTGACACAGAGTCAAAGCCAGCTCAGTAGAATCAGATTAGGCAGACAATGATGCATGGAATCTTAATATATAAAGAAATCTGGATGATTTTGTAAAATGTAATAAAATAAAACATGGAATAAAACCATGGAAATCAGGATTTGTATCTTATTATAAAGGAAATGTATTTTTCTTGTAAAGAGGAGAATAATCAGTTCTTAGTAAACGCTTTCAGTCTTTGGATGTAGTACTCTATCCTAGTAATATGGATATTAACAAAATATTATTTAGCTCAATTATTGTAACTGCTCTTCAGCAGCAAATTCCATAAAGAAGGCTCTGTGCATTCACGAACTTCCACCAATAGAAATTCTCTTTCTTAAGAATCCTCGTAAAAGATTTGAACCATTTTTCCTGTGACGCTGTTTGTTTCAAAAACTTTTCCCTGACTTCCCTCAGCTCTAACAGTTGATAGTACTGCTAGTGAAATAGAACTTAAATGGGAGACTTAAAAGTGGCAAAATAGTCCAACATCGCTTCCTGAACTGGTTATACCATGGGCAGCCTTCCTCATACCTACTCCTCTCTAAAAGATGTGCTATGATTTCCCTCATCCTTGTATGTCAAACATCTTGCAGTTTTGAAGACACACAGAATCTTTGGTGTTAAAGGCTTTAATAGTATGTTTAACAACAGCCTCTAGTGACAAACCCTGGATAAATGAATGCATCCTCTAGAAAGAAGAGGTAGTTAAAAAAAACAAAAAAAAGAAGGAAGGAATCCCTAACACACGGGCAATAGCAAATCCATCTCCTTTGATGCATCCATGGATAGCTACAATACTGCTTTGTGGCACAAACAGCCTGCTGGTGTGAAGCTACTTAATGGTAATTTCTTCAGTACACAAACCACGAAAAAGCAAAAACCTGACCTAACTCAAAATACTGTTAAATACACAAAGTAATCCTGAAAACTTTTGAACCTTGCAAGAGGGATAATAACTTTGTACCTGTGACTATTGACTTCTAGAAACTTCAGTGTGTGTGTTTTCACTAGAATGAGAAAATAATCATTTTCTTGCTAAAACAAGATTTGTCCTACTATTTTAGGTTTTCTTAACCTAACTTCGCAGTTAAATTTCAACACAAGTATTAATTTTGCAAACACTGGAAGTAAAATAAACCTGATTGCACACGTTCTTACTATTTCCCCCAATAGAAATTGCAGTATAGAAAAACTACTCTCCTTAGGATTTGTGTACATGCAACGCATGTACACAAATGCAATGTACATGCATGCAATGGTATGGCAGAGAGAGATAAACAATTTATAGGTGAAAGTAGCCACGGTACAGCCTTCTAAACTCCCAGCTCCACTTGGGCCAATGCACATTAGGAATATGCCCATACTGCTCTTCTCTGCCTGAACTCTGAGGGAACACAGCAGCCACCCAGAGCCAGGTCAGGTAACTCCACCTCATGCTGTGTTTCACTATTTTAGCATTTTGCTTAAAGTTGTTCTTCCTGATTGTTACTGTCACAGCCTCTTTGTAACAGAGTTCAGCAGGACATCATCTTTCTAGTCCTTCTGCTTCACAGGGCTCAAAGATCCAAGGAATTATTTTCAGCTCAGCTCAGTTCTTTCATTGCCATGTAAACCTACACACCTCAGAATTCTGCTCTGCAGCTGACCCATCCAGTGAAGCACAAGTGCTGAAGTATCTCCATGAACTTGACTCCCTGTTCTTTTTTAAAAATGAATCTGTAAGAGATGATAAAATCTCGTAAAAGAAAGAGACCTGAATCTCATTGTGGCAGGTTAAAGTACATCCAGCTGTAATTATAAAACTTTCAAAATCACACTCATTTCAGGTCTTTTTTTCTTTTTTTCTATTGATATTAAAATTAGTGTCCAGTTTACAACAGGCTTTTAGAACTTTTTGGCTTTAGAATGGTTTTAGGATAGAGCAAAACATTAGTAGCTAAGATTAAACAAGTGGATGGAATCCATGTCTCCACAAACACTTGAAGTACCTCCGTTTAATGGGAAAATTGACTTAAAAATGCGTTAGAATAAACTCTGTATTAAAAGGCTAGTAACAAGGGGGGAAAGAAGGGAAGATGAGGAGAGGGAAGCATAGTTCCCTTGTGTATTCTTGCAAAAACAGACCCTCTGAACTTTCCAAAAGAGAATATTCACATGGGTAAAGTTATTCACCATTGAAAGTGCTCAGAGCTTCTAGAACATTTTCTTTTATTAAATCTGTAGTGATAAGGGTAAGGCTGAATTTTCTTTTTTCCCTTGGTAGACACTTTGCTCTCTTTCTTTGACTCCAAAAAAGCAGAGAAAAATGCATGATGCAGAACATGTGAGTCTAAAGGTCACTATTGACAGTGGGACTTGAAGAACGGTGTAGTAGCCAAACCTGCACATGTTCTTGCAATGCCTAAATTTCAAGTTGGTAAACTCCCTGTGAAAGTTACTCTCTAAATACATTGGCCAAGATTTTGAAACACTGCCATACCTGCTTTAAATCATGCTTATTCATGGATTCGGGAAGGGTGTCTCCTACAAAGAAAAAGTCGGGATCTCTTTAGATGCTCTTCCAGTCCCTACATGAAGTTCTTTTTCAGATCTTCTCCTACTGTATTGGAGTGTTTATTTTGCCAGTGCCTGGTTTTCACTCTGCCACTGTGGATTTTCAAGTGTGTAATCAGAGATGCAATCATCCTGCAGCCTCTGCCTCTGGGTGAGATTAATAGAAAACCACTATAACAACCTTGCCAACTCTTGTTCCTCTAATTGTTTATAGGACTGAGCCTTTCCTTTTGTTTAATTTTATGAATGTATTTATACTTCTGGATCATGGTCATGTTCTTTTTTCTTATCCTATCTTCTCTTACACTTAGCTGTACAAGCTCCTCAGTTGGCAGAAACACCGTCAGGAGACGTTGCAGTAGGGAATTCTGAAAGTCATGTTCTCCACTAGACTTTCTGCTCACTCCTAATACTCTTCTCTCTCATCACTCTCTCATCTTCCTTCTTACAATCATCCTAGGATAATTTAACCTGAAAGATTAATTGCAAAATTCCCTCTGTATTGTAAAAAAAATCATGTTGTCTGCAGCCACATCTTGGCCTAAAATAAATTGTACTACTACCTTCTCATCCTTTCTTTTCATTTTCAGTTTAGAGTGTGAGATCATCAGCTAAAAAGTCTACTACACCACCTTTGCACAATGTCTGGTACAATGTGTCCCTGCTCTGAACTGTCCCACAAGTCCCACACTAACTCATCCTCTGGTACCTATCTGCTAAATCCACAGGAATCAATAGTCCTATTGATAACACACTTGGGAGAGGAAAGCACTTTACCCTGTGCCTTTAGAATGAAGAGAGGCAATGTCCCAGGTATTCTCTTTTCTTTATCACCAGTTCCTGTGTGTGCTCACTTTGAGGCTGCTATCTTGAAGCTACCTGAGCAGTCACCTTTGACTTTAGCAGGTAGCGACAGCTAAAACCTGAAGAGTATATTGTATTCCTATTATCTTTGATCTGTTACCCTGAGACACAACCTTACTTACTGGGGCTTGATACCACTAACGTCTCCCCAACCTGGGGCTGATGTGCTTCCAAAATTCTGCTCATTTAGAAGTCCACTGATTGTGGCCCTGCAAGATGTACTTGACGCCTTCCACTAAGCAAGTTCAGCCATCTGTTTCAGTCCATAGTCACACCAGTCAGCCCTTCAAAACATCATAGACGAGTTTTTTAACATTTATAATGCAGAGGCCGCCACATAGCAATAGGGAGAAAGAGAGAATAAATTACGCAATACTTAGAATAGGGAAGACAGCAACCCTCAGATAAGCTATAGATACTACACTCTCATTTGAATGTTAGCACATTGCTAAGGAGATGGGCAGGAAGATAATTTGGAAGGGGGATCTGCCTTAAGGAGCAGGGTGACAGAGGCTGGTTGCCAGCTTCCGATCAGCTAGACTTCAGTTCAGAACTGAGGACAATGTCCAAAATACAAGGTGTTGCTGTTTATCCCAGTCCTCAACCGAAAGTATCTGGGATACATTCTGGGAAATTGAAGTAAGAGAGACTGAAGATCTGTAACGCAATCTCAGTTTTACACTTAGGGAAATGAAGATAGAGAGAACTGAAAAATTTGCTTCATGTCACCCACCAGATCAGGAGATATAGCAATTCCTTTGTTATCCAAATGAACCACCATGTTGAAACACATGTAAATAGCTGCATTATTAAATATTTGCAGGAACGGGTCCACAGACTGCAGTCATAGAAGCAGAGCTATTCCATAAATACTCCACACAGTCTCTGTTACTAGACTGTGGTCCTTCTGCTGGAAGCAGAAGTTAATACCAAAAAGAAAGTAAATAGCAGCTACAATAAAAGCTGCTGAGCATTTCAGACTAATAATATAATATCCTGTGAACACAATTCCTTCAAGATAAAGATATTTAGAAATAGCAGTCTAGTAGCCCTAAGCATGCTAGTGCCATCATCAGAGCACTTCATCTGCTGCAGAATTAGAAGTAGTCATCTATGCTCCCTGCATTATAAGCTGAACTCGTTATGCCTTCTTCCTCCATAATTATAGATCTTACTAAGAGAGATGAATTTGATAAAAAATGGGCATTTCAAATTGCACAGTTTTCAAAGTAAGAGGAAATAATTTAGTTTTGGATGCTAATGAGAACATTTCTTCATTTGCCAAATCACCAACACCTCTGTTATTGTTAATATCATTAAATTAGATGATTGAATGAGAATGTCATCAGTGCAGGCCATTTTTGAGAATTTCCAGTGTAGAAAAAAATCCAGCTAGCTAGAACTAATCAGTCAGATCTTAATCTTTTCTAGACAATGCTAACTTCAGTAGAGCTATAAAAGTTGAGTGTTAGACACAATCTAATATGCAACAACTTTTGGGTAAACTGGAAAATTAGAGCATTTTCCATTAAGTTTTCCATTCTGAAAATGGCTAGTAATAGCAGGCTGCAACTTTCCATATTCATTATCTAGTAGTTTATCTACTTTAAACAATTGTCACTTCTACTGAAAGCTAAAGCTAGTGTGTAACTATGATAGCCAAAGTGTCATAAAACCTCTCCAAATTATTCCTCTGTAGTGTTTGCAATTTGTACCTTTTAGCTTTTTTTGAAAGTGCCTTAAAAGAAACAGAGAGAGAACATTCACACTTTCCAAACTCTTCACCGAAACTGTAGTTTAGTTAGAAAGTTTAGATTGGGTTAATCAGCACCTACTGCGCCTCCAATTCTTTTTCAACTTTCCTGTCTGTGTAAAGCGGGACAAGCAGGATGTTAATTATGACAGGATACCCAGGTGGCTAGAGCAGGTGGCCTGTCAGGTACCACCACTGTAATGGTACATTGAACAGCCACAGTACTTGCCTTCCATCTGTAGTGAACTGGGAAGTTCAGAAGTACATACATAAGCTCATAGTGCATGTACAAAGCCAGGACATGATTAGTGTCCAAGAGGAAGGTGGATTGGGGGAACAGAGAATAGTTCAGTGCTATGAGTCTTATACCTGTGACAAGCAGGCCTTCTGCTGCTTTTTGCTATCATAGTTATCCATGAAGAGAGTGAGAGTTATGACTGTGTCTGTGACAGTATAATCTCACTGAATTCCTCCAAGAATTCCACATATGAGGCTGCAGGACGGAAAGGGATCATTTACATAACAACAAACCAGTTGGTATTAAACCTGCTAAGGAAATTGACTGGTAGAGCTGGGAGCTGACCACAAGTTCTGGTTGTATCCCACTTTAGAAAAGGAGTATCATACAAAGTCTTCATCCGCAGAGAAAGGCAGAACAGGAACCTGGAAGTCTCTTAATGTCAGTTCTGAGTGACTACGTTTATTGTTACAAGGAGTACTGGCCATGCCATGTATAATATTGAGATTATTCTGATATGCAGTTATTCTTACACATAGGTATGATTACTGGTATTTTACTATTAAATCAAGGAAAATAATAAGAAACTGTATTTGCTGTAAATGAGAGGCTTTGGTAGTAGGGCGAGTTGCAGGGTTGGTCTCTGTGAAAAGAGCTGAGGGGCTCCCCTGTGCTCGAAGCAGCCTTTTCCAGCTGGCTGAACAACAGATTCACAACAGGTCAAAGTTGCACCTATCAGCAAAGTAGTATGTGGGGCCTCAGTGAAAACATACTTAAGAAAGCATAAAAAATGCTGGAGAGGCATAGGAAGAGGGAACAAAAAGAGTGAGAAATAGTAGAGGGGACACCATGGTCAGAGAAGGAAGAGATGCTCCACGGTTCTGGAGCTGATATTCCCTGTAGCCTGTGGAAAAGCCCACGTCAGAGAACATTTTACTGAAAGGAACTGCAGCCTGTAGAGAATTCATGCCAGATGAGAGAAAGAGGGGGAGAAAGAATGAATGACAAGGAGAAAATCACTGTATACGAACAGTAACATACACCGTCATCCTCCCCTATGCCTCTCTAGGACAGAGCAGAGGAGTCTGTTATAAAGGAACAAAGTTGAGCACAGAAAAAGGGAGAGGAAAGATGTTGTAACATTTGTCTTTGTTTCTCTCTACCCAAATCCATTTTAATTGGCAATAAATCGATTTTCACCAAATTGAGTCTGTTTTGCCCACAACACCAACCGGTAAGCAATCCCCCTGTCTTTTATCTTGACCCACGAGCCTTCTTGTGCCTGTTTTCTTCCTATTTTCTCTCCCTGTCCTCCTGAGGAGGGGGGACTCAGCGAGTGGCTGGGTAGGAGTTTGGTCCTTAGTTACAGTTAACCCACCTCAGAAACACATGATTAAATCCCTTTAATACCAGAAATCAGCAGGCATCTGTTACTTCAGCTCCCATAATTTTTATATGTCTCTCTGAAAAGCTTTCATAATAGCTATTGTACCTTTAACTCAAGATAATTTTGATGAAAGCAGTCTTCTTTAGGTAAGAGGAAGAATAATCTTCCCGCTACGCACACAGAGTTCTGCTTCAACCACAGATAACTGCTACAGTTCACAGAAGGTAAAGTAGTATTGTTCAAGTGTTTGTAAACTCTGTTTCTCATGTCAAATATCTTGAACAGTTGACAACCATTGATAGGACAAGGGGCAATGGGTACAAACTGGAATGTAGGAGGTTCCACTAAAATATGAGAAGAAACTTCTTCACAGTGAGGGTGACAGAACACTGGCACAGGCAGCCCAGGGAGGTTGTGGAGTCTCCTTCGCTGACACTGAAAACGCGCCTGGACACATTCCTGTGTAACCTCATCTAGGTGTTCCTGCTCTGGCAGGGGGGATTGGATTAGATGATCTTTTGAGGTCCCCTCCAATCCCTAACATTTTGTGATTCTGTTATAAATGGAATGAAGTCAACCATGTTTTATGCTGTATGAAAATAAGAAAATAAAACATTCATTTCTTAAAAGATGGTATCACAAGAAAAAAAGCAAATTAAAGAAAATTAATATTCAACTCCATTCTTTTTCTTTTTCACAAGAGCTGGCTAGAAAAATTCTTGAAAAACAGGTTTCAAATTATAAATGCCAAACTTACAATATAATTGATGGAAGAAAGCATCTATTCACTGTAATTGCTCAGCAGGAACCTTGTTTACCTGTCAGACTCTGCAGGCTGATGAATTTCTGCTAGATGGCTCCCCTGCTCCAGGGAAGATGAGGAAGACTTCTGTGTCTGAAGCCTACAGGCTTCAGACTTCCAGGTCACTGAGGCAGAGAGAATTATTTCTGCAACATCTGGAATGTAGTGCCTTGAAATCACTTAACACAGATACTGTAGTGAAAAGAAAATGGTAATGCCTTATGTACACAAAGGCACTGTAGATGCAAGCTGACCTTAGACAAAAATGTGTTCTGCTTTGTCATATCAGTCCTAAATGGGTTCCTTAACAAGAAGAGTTTTGTTAAGAAAAATGTGAGGACCTGCCTTGTGCCTGTGTATCAGTGGATCTGACCATACACCACCTATGTTTTTAACCTCATGCAACTTCAAAAATCCTCAGAGAGATGCAGCTGGTATTTTATAATTTGAGTATTTTGCTTCACTGCATCAGGATTCAACTTTCGCTAGTCAGGCATAAAAACTTCACAACAAAACTCAAAGTCATTCTGTTGCCCTGAGTCATTTTAGTTAGAACTAATTGTTCTGATAATTTTACTAACTTTGATGGATTTTCAGATTCTTTTTTTCTGAGATGTGACAGTAACTTTGAACCTGATTTCCTAAAGAAGTGAGACTTATGCAGCTGTACTGTGAGGCCTCCCCTTCCTAAACTTGTGAGCCCATCGAACATTTCAGACTTCAGAGAGATACACAGTTCTCAAAGACAGTAAATTCCTATACATTTTGTGAAAACTGATTACTAGAATAGATCAAAATTAGCACTACCAGTAAGGAAAAGCCAGTTGCAGTTCAGCCAGTTGGCCAGTCACCATGGATATAATGAACAGGCAATCAGCACACGGTTATTTCAGCAACAGCATATGTTGCCACATTCTCAGCCAAACTGGCAAAAGACATGGGAAGGAGCTGGAAGAAGTACTTGAGCATTGGGGATGGGAAGGACTGAGGAATGTGGGAGAAAAAAATAATATGAAAAACTAAATTAGTTCCACTGTTCACAGAACAACTTAGTTTGCTATCTCAGAACTGTAGATTTTGCCTTGGATAAATGAATGTATGAACCTCTTATGCAGAAGATGTATATGTATTTTAACACAAGGGATTCCTGCATTTTAGTCTATATTTCTTTAAGTGATGATTTATTTGTAATAAGATGCATTTTACTGAAGAGAAAAGAACCTATGTTTTATTTGTGAAAGCAATGAAAAGCAAGTTGTTCTGCTTTATAGTACCAAGGAAATGTACAGTAAGAGCTGTTGAAAAAGATTTTCAAACACAAGAATGAATGGAAGTAGGTGATGCATCCTTATTCTGCTAATGACAGACTAAAGGCATAATCGATATGTGTATATAAACTCAATTCATATGAACTCAATAGAATCACTAAATTTTAGTATATAAACTTGGATCATTTTTCATCTCCCAATGTCCGTTCCTCAGCCTATCTGACAATTCAAAGACACTGAATGGTCTATTTAAAATCAACTAACTTTTGTGAAAAATAAAATTCAGTGCCTCATATCAATTAGATAGCTAAGATATTCCTCCGCTACTGCAATAATGGAAGTATTACAGTCATGACATTAATTTTGACATGCACACACGTATACCTACATACATAAAATATTATGTATGTTACATTATTCTTTTTTTTCTTAGCCATATTTAGGCTCTTCATAGAAAAAAAAAAGCTTGGAATCTTTGGACTAACATGAATATTTAAGGCTGAGAACCTTGACAAGACCTGATTTCTAGCTATACAACATTTCCATCAGTAATTGCTGAATATTTAAAATCTTTTATGTTTGTATGTATTCGTGTCTTCATTTACTGACATTCAGAAAGCATTTTCAGAATCCTCAGTATCAAATGAGCCAATTAGAAATTCCTAAATTACTACTAGAGACTGATGATTTAGAAGAAGCAAAAAACAGCACTGCCTGATTAAAGCAATACAGTAAAGGTATTACAGTAAAAATGTTATTACAGTAGGAATCAAAGAATCACCAGCTCTATCTTTAGCTCAGTCTTCCCCATAAAATCTGGGACAACCTCTGCTTTCAAAGTTCTGTGTCTTCAGTGTACAGGCTACTTTCAAAAGTTGTATGTTTGAGTACAACTCAAGAAAGTACAAATGAAATCACAAATGGTCATAAGCTGAAAACTATATGGTATTCCAAGCAAGTAAGATTATACAGACATCACTGAATCACAGAAGGGTTGAGGTTGGCAGGGACCTCTGGAAGTCATCTCGTCCAACTGCCCTGTTCAAGCAACACCACCTCGAGACACTTGCCTAGGACCATGTTCAGACGGCTTTTGAATATCTCCAGGGAGGGAGAGTCCACAACCTCCCTGGCAACCTGTGCCAGTGCTAGGTCATCCTCACTGTGAAAACGTGAGATCTGATGTTCAGAGAGAACCTTCCATGTTCCAGTTTGTGCTTGTTTCCTCTGGTCCTGTCACTAGGAACCACTGAGAAGAGCCTGGGTCTGTCTTCTTTATACCTTCCTTTCAGGCACTTACTGATAAGATCTCCCAGGAACCTTCTCCAAGTGAAACAGCCCCAGCTCTCTGAGCCTTTCCCCACAGGAGATGCTCCAGCCCCTTAATCATTGTCGTGTCCCTTCACTGGACTCTCTCCAGTATGTCCATGTCTCTCTTGTACTGGGGGGCCCAGAACTGGACACAGCACTTCAGCTGTGGCTTCACCAGTGCTGAGCAGAGGGGAAGGATCCTTGACTTGCTGGCAACACTCCTCCTAGTGCAGCCCAGGATGCTGTTAGCCTCCTTTGCTATAAGGGCCCACTGCTTGCTCATGGTCAACTTGATGTCCACCAGGACCCATCATATGAAATGATATTCTTAAAACATACTTTCTTCCTGTTCATCGTATTGTTTAAATACACAGGGTGACTTTGCAACATCAAGGCAGATGCAAGCAATATCTTTAATATTACTGCCATGTACAGACAGCACTAATACAAACAGCACTGTTTAAGTCTGTTTATTACTTAGTAAAAATAATGTCCTAGCTGAAGCTGCAGGTTGCAGGATATACCTAGGCAAACAAATAAATTAAAAAAATGATATTTTACGAAACAAATAGAGATTCAGAGATGGAAAGGCAAAGGATTCTAAGCTAGACTTTTAAAGCCAAGCCTTGAATACATATCTTTGGGCTGAAACAAGTTTCTGTTTTGAAGACCTGAGAGCAGCTCATAGTCCTGTATCTTCCCATCATACTGCTGGAGTCCACGATGAATCTAAACAATAAAAGTACACTGAGACTCTAAGTTTCTCACACAGTTGTTGTAGGCACACTGCAAAAATGGCATGGAACTGCTCTTCGAGAAATGGATATTTGGCTGCTAGACATGGATATTACTGCTATGCAAACATACCTGTGAGATTGGGGTTTTAAAAGTTAAATGCATGAATTATTGAAGCAATGTTTGACACAATGTGCTGAAAGAATTTAAATAATTTCTGAAAGAAGTAAACTTCCTTGTTGTAAGGGAATGCTGGAAACACTTTGTCTAGATTTACTTTTATTGTCCATTCCCAGTAGAAAGGATGTACAATATTCTTAAAGCATTTGAAAGCCTAGGACTATATGACAAAAGTACATGCACTAGGAATGTTTTCTAGTTACAAATAATATTTACAACTCTTCTGAGAACAAAAATAATATTTTCAAGCCTCACCTAGTGCCCTTACTCTGCCACAATTGTTGTTTATCTTTGTTACCGGGAAAAGGCAAGGTTTCAGATGCATGTCTAAATGCAATGTATTTTCTTCTTCTCGGTTTAATGTGGAGACTTTGCTGAAGGCTCTTTAAGCCTCCCATGCATTCCATGTCAGAGGTTTGATCTGAACAACATTATCCTCACTCTCATTCCTGTAAAGTCCATGAACACTTCTTACAGAAGCCTATAAAGTGTCTCACTGCAGTATATTGTCAACAAATGGGTCCAATCCAGTTTTTCCATTTTGTATAATGGGATATACAGGCCAGAATGAACAAACATGGTGTCTTAAATTTGGCACTGAAGCACTTTGATTTTCAGATGTGGTAGAATGGGCAAAAATTACCTCAAAAGCCAGTTCCATAACTGTAGGCACCTAAATCTAAGAAGCTGGCCTCTCTGTCTCAGTGTTTTTCATATGAACAGTATTTGTCTATGCAATGCACCTTGATATCCAGCAATGACAGCTACTTTCCATATGAAAAACATACTAACCCTCCCTCCTTCCCCCAAAAAACACCCAAAACCCCAAACCACAAAACCCTCCCGCACAAAAGCAAATGGAGAGAGAGAGAACACAGACAACACTTTAAATCAAAACTTGCCTATGCAGTTCTCAGGTCCACTCTGAAGCTATTTAATTTGAAATATGGTGTACTTTCCAGGAGGATGAGGTACTTTTGCTGTAGCTAGTAAAGCAACTCTGGTTGTCACAACAACTGTAAATAGATAAAATCAATCAAACTGACAAAATACACTGTTATAAAAAAGTTCTGCAACAGTACAAGAACCACTGTGACTATTTCATTTCATTCAAACTAAATTATGCTCAATAAATTAAACATAATGTGATGATAAAAAAAGCTACTTACAGCTTAAGTGGATTAGATTCTATGCATAATGGACTAGTAAACAGCAGACCCATACAAACTGAGGAAAGAGAATTCCATTTTAAACACTGAAACAGTATGAAGCTGACAATTGCAGAGTTATTAGTCAAATGTTAGGCAGTCAGCCAGTAGGCTTCAAAAAACACTTCCTTAAGCAAGAGCAGCAAACAAGGGGAGGAGTTAAAGGTAAAAAAAAAAGAAAGAGGAGAGGGAGAGGGAGAGGGAGAAAAGGAAAGGAAAGGAAAGGAAAGGAAAGGAAAGGAAAGGAAAGGAAAGGAAAGGAAAGGAAAGGAAAGGAAAGGAAAGGAAAGGAAAGGAAAGGAAAGGAAAGGAAAGGAAAGGAAAGGAAAGGAAAGGAAAGGAAAAAGGGAAAGGGAAAAGGGAAAGGGAAAAGGGAAAGGGAAAAGGGAAAGGGAAAAGGGAAAGGGAAAAGGGAAAGGGAAAAGGGAAAGGGAAAAGGGAAAGGGAAAAGGGAAAGGGAAAAGGGAAAGGGAAAAGGGAAAGGGAAAAGGGAAAGGGAAAAGGGAAAGGGAAAAGGGAAAGGGAAAAGGGAAAGGGAAAAGGGAAAGGGAAAAGGGAAAGGGAAAAGGGAAAGGGAAAAGGGAAAGGGAAAAGGGAAAGGGAAAAGGGAAAGGGAAAAGGGAAAGGGAAAAGGGAAAGGGAAAAGGGAAAGGGAAAAGGGAAAGGGAAAAGGGAAAGGGAAAAGGGAAAGGGAAAAGGGAAAGGGAAAAGGGAAAGGGAAAAGGGAAAGGGAAAAGGGAAAGGGAAAAGGGAAAGGGAAAAGGGAAAGGGAAAAGGGAAAGGGAAAAGGGAAAGGGAAAAGGGAAAGGGAAAAGGGAAAGGGAAAAGGGAAAGGGAAAAGGGAAAGGGAAAAGGGAAAGGGAAAAGGGAAAGGGAAAAGGGAAAGGGAAAAGGGAAAGGGAAAAGGGAAAGGGAAAAGGGAAAGGGAAAAGGGAAAGGGAAAAGGGAAAGGGAAAAGGGAAAGGGAAAAGGGAAAGGGAAAAGGGAAAGGGAAAAGGGAAAGGGAAAAAGGCAATTAAATTAACTCATGGGATATCTGTCACCAGAAGGGCCAGAATGGCAGATGATTAAGATTGTGTTAATGGAAAAAAATCCAAAAAACCAAAAACTGATTTAACATAAGAGGAAATACTTGAAATTAGCAGTTTAGTACCAAATACAAATCTTGAAAACTTCTCCATTAATAGCAAAGAGACAGCCATTTTATTCTGTTAGTCTGTTGTAATTCCCTTTAGAGTTCACTTGGATAATGGGCGATTAATGTCTGTGTGTATAAAACTAAAACTGTGTCCTAATTGGGTTTGGCTGAGCTAATTGCCTCTGATCAATAAAACTGACACATAGTATGCCTGTCCTTCAAGAATCTCACTCTGGGCCTCATTCCATGTCCCTCAAACAATGCTTCTGACATCCAGGGGAGCAGAAATTGGTCATGCTAATAGAAAATTGAAAGTAATACAGACAAACTTAAATAGAGCAGTAAGCACTGGGGAAATGTGTATTTTATTTGACTAAAACCCCCTTGTGCTTCATGACACATCCCATCCACTTGCAGCAGTTTTCTTAGCATTTTTGCAGTCCCTTCTCTGCAAACAGCATTTCTGCTGCTTCACTCACACCAGCACAGAGACACCAGCAGAGCCTCCTAGTGCTGACAAAGCACACAGCAATAGAAAGGGGGTCCCTCCTGGAACACCTCTAAAAGGCTGAGGCTTTGCTAAACTTCTATCCCCCACACATCCTTCCCGTAAGCGTAGCTACTGTCACACCAGCATTTTCTGGCACTGCAATGACAAGGAAAACACATGACTTTTTCCTCAAACAAACCAGTTATGCTTTATAGCCTGGGGAAACATCTTATCATATGATACAATGCCTACTCTAGTAAAATTACACACAAAACAGAAAAAAAACCCAGCAGATGCAGACACAACATAACTACTTAATACTACTCCAAATACTATAGTACAGCATCCATTCATACTTAATACATCTTTTTAATTTCCTTGACAACAGGGTCAAGATTAGTTATACAAGCTATGCAGTCTACGCAAGTATGTCTCCTAGTTAATAGGCTAAACTTGCCTGACAGAGGCAGTCGCTGCCTGTAAGAACATGGGATCATCTTCCCAAAGGCACAACAGTGTTGCTTCTTTTGAAATCAGTGCATCCCCTCAGATCATTTCAACAGTAGCGACAAGTTAAGAGTCATTGAGAACAGTGTAACCTAGTATTCTGATAGGAGGTAGGACATGAGACTCGTTTCTGCTTTTTTTTCTGATGACGGTCTGCACTGTCCGTAAAAATATCAGAGAAACTGTAACACAGATGTTCCCAACCTGCTTAACCAGGAGAAAGGAGCTTAGGAAAGCAACACTGTGACTATGTCAAATACCAGTTTTTAAGGTGTCCTGAGATGAAATAAGTAATGAATTGGACTTATCAGTACATTAACAGTAATATTTTGCTCATTTAAGATGCATGCACTTCCAAGGAAATGGACACTAGCATACTTCTATTTTGCTTTTTCTATACACAGCTGTGCCCTCTAGTGGAACTGGCTAATACACTATATATTTTGTTCTTTTATCAAAATCAGCAAACTCTATATGAACTTTAATACATTCAGTAGCTGGAGTTATGATCCTTGCTTTCTTTCAGGAAGCTGTTGTATTAACTTTGCAGAATTTAATTGTACTAAAGTTTCAAGATACTGTGAGAATCCAAATTATATAGTTCTAAATAAAGTCCTAATTTCTGAAGTATCCTTCCTATTTGTTATTTTTTGATAGAAGAAAATCCTGTTTTGTGGTCTTTTAGCTAATGTCAGAAATAGAGCAAATTCAACTATGCTGGGAAGAGGTAAAATGAGTTGAAGTAGTCTGGAGCTACTGCCAATTTATTCCAATGACAATCAGAAAGGTAACAATTAATCAATCACCAGATATGATCTAAGGAGAATGGTAGATGAGGATCATGGAATTTCACTATTACATATCTCTACGACTATGATGTGTCTCCCTCCAAAGTTTATTTCATAGAAACAGTGAAACCGAAGTAACTGATTATTTTGTGCTCCAGTTAAATCTCATTTACAACACACTTATCCAGGCTCATAAATTCCAAATCCACTCTTTTTTTTTTTTAATCATTGTCTTAGCGCAGGGTACCATACATGCAAACTATTAGTTTGGATTAAGCCAATCTTCGAATGTTCCATAGAAAGTATTAAGTATAGAAATACAAATCTCATGCTGTCAGAAAGGTGGTCCATTAAAAAGTTAACATCTAAAATAGATACTTGAACTTGTATTAATCTCAAGATTAGGTCCCATACTTCTTGTTGTATGAATCAAATATTTTTACTTGTGGGACAGAAATTATTCTTCCAGTTCTCACTGGAACTGACAGTGATTACTATCCATATCTTTTCATGCTAGTCTCCAGGACAAGCAAAAAATAAAACCAAAACCAACTTGCTTTATTGAGATAAAAAGATACTCTCTATTAATATAACATAAAAGCTTTGTGTCAGCTTTATTATATAGCTAAAGCCCCAAGAGTTAGTACAGGTAAGAGCACAAATTAACTCTGATTAGGAAGCTATAAAGGTTAATTTGGAAAAGGGAGCCCTTAGAAGCTGCTAGAAATTGTAATGACAAATGAGACTATGACACATAGTTCTTATGATGTAATGCTCTAATTTAGTTTCTCCTTATGTCATGTGACCCTCCTGAAGCTTTGGGCACATAAGAGTCTTCGACAGATACCAGCCTTTCTTTTCAGCATGCAGTAGAATTCCTGCAAGAAATGCTGAATCAGACCTTAATACACACTTTTATTTTAGCCTTAATCAATGGTAATAATCAAGCTTTAGAATTATATTTTATCTAAGTTATTTCTAACAACACTTAAGTCTTTTATCAGTACAGAACTAGCTAGAAAAATAAACTGTATAGAGACCAAGAGCTATAATGTACACTAGTCAATTTTTAATCATATTCAACAGATCTTTAAAAAAAAAAAAAAAAAAAAGAAATTTGCACCCAAAAATAAAAAATAGAGACTGCTAACCATGCTTACACTCTAACCATAAGCCATTCCTCCCATATTTTTAATTCTCTCCACCTATCCTACTGCATGTGTGATATTGACATGACAAGAAGATCAAGATAAACATGTGAGCTGATAATTTACGAAGCTTGCAGAATCTCCTTCATTTGAAGCTCCAAAGAACCAGTTAAAAAAAACTCTATATAATCTATTTATAATTCACCAAGGCCCTTGAGCATAGCAGGTGCCTTTAGAAGTGTCTTCTACTCCTGTATTTCTAGGATTACTGTGACTGTTAGCACTATCTCAACACGCTCCTTTTCCCAAATTCTACATCAAGATGACAATGAAATTGTACAACAGTCTTTGAATAGTTTCTTTTTAACTATGAAAGAAACAATGGAGTCTAAAAGTGTTTACTCACTGTGAATTATTAGAGCTACTGCTGACAAAAACATTCATGATGAAATTGAAATTATGTAACACAGAATAAATTAATGTCTTCTCAAAGGAAAGGTGAAAATTAAAGGTTAAAACTTTTCCCTTGTTTTCTGAAAACTTTAATTCCCATAATATATATATTACCTAAGGCCAGATTGCACAGCTTTTGTCAGCATTTGTGATGCATGTCTCTGAATACATCAGAAAAACACTTGTTGATTCAAGCCCTTCCCCTCTTTAGTCTGGAGAGCTGGTGGAAAGTCTCTACTTCTTGATATTGTTGTTGGGCAAGCAAGAGAAAAATACTGTCTAAATGTTATATGTTCTTTTACAGAACTTCATATGCAGTCTGCCACATAAGAAACAACCTACAGGCCCCACATTCTTCTAAAAGCAGACAAGCAGAAAATGGATGGGATTATGATCTCACTTTTCCAGTTGATTGAATGTATTGTGAACCACTCCAAGTATACATATGCAGTACTGAACGACACACCCAACAGCCCCCCTCTGCATACATTCTCCTTGTAATAAATTATTTCAGTGCTCTCCGTTTAATTTTTTGGAACTTTTAACCAAAAGCAAATTTGTTAACAAATAAAATCTTTTGGCTTTGAAATCTCAGCTGCCTTATCTGGAAATGGAAGTCTCAATTAAATGGAAATTTACAATTTTCCAGATTCATCTAAATCCTGGGTCCATGTTCCTCAAATATTAACTGAGAACACACGGGGTGAAAGACTGTCTTCCTTTTACTGTGATTGTAAATACAGACATCTGGAAAGAGCAGCCAATTGTTCTGAAAAGGTCTGATTCCACTTAAACCATCTCAAGATCACTTGAATGACTCATAACAGCTTTATTTGAACCTAAAAGCTCAATTAAAACTTTTCACTGCGCTATTTACTATTTGTAAGAACTAACAGTTCCTTTTTGTTATTCTTTTTAAGAACTACTAGTATCTATACAAGCCTGACAGTTGGCAGTCTCCAAAGAAAACAGTGGTGGGCCACATAAACTTACAGTTCAACTACCTGCTTCACAAGAACTGTGAGATGCTGTCATCTATCTCTTATTCCAAGAACGCAGCAGGCCCAAGGGGATCCAGTAGTTTTGCTTTCGATACTTTTGGATTTTATTGCAAAGCCCGATACCACCCTGAGTTCACTCCTCCAATAAGGGGAGGGTCCCAACCTGCCCAGGAGCTTGATGCGGTTTTTAAAAAGCCGTACGCTGCAACGCCAGCGATCCAAATGCTTCTCGAACAGCTACCCTTGTAAACGGCCTGGCCTTCAGGCGCACTTCTACCCAGCTCTACTCGGACACCGGGAACACATAATACGGAATCCCAACTCTCCTCCAAGACTCCACCTCAGAGACAACTCTGTGAGGCAACCTCTGCCCTTAAGCACCGCCGGAAGAGGGAGGGCGGCCCTTAACCGTCGCATGCTCGCGCCGCGCCTGGCACCGCCCCCACGGGCTGAGGTGGGAGGTGCGGGCTGAGCTCCACCCCGCGCCCCGCCCCGCCGGCCCGGCACTGGCCTCCGCAGCCGGGGGAAGCCGAGACGATGCTGGAGACGCTGCGGGAGCGTCTGCTGAGCGTCCAGCAGGACCTCAGCGCCGGGTGGGTAGCACCCCAGGCCCGCGGGGCTGGCGGGGGGAGCGGGTGAGGGACTCGCGCCCCGCGGCCGGGCGGGGAGGGGGAAGCAGGTGACTGGGGGGTGGGGGAGGGCGGGGACTGGCCTGGCGAGCGGGAGGGAGGGAAAGGAAGAGGAGGAGAGTGCGGGGCGGGATCCCTCTCACCGCGGTTGCTTGGTGGTGGTGATGGTTTCCCGCTCGATGCTGGAACGGGTTGGAAACTTGGCCCCTGGGTCTTACCCACCGCCTCCCGCCCGCTTCTTTGCCGTCTCGGCGGAGCGGGTCATGGCGGGCGGGAGAGCCCTGGCAGCTGCAGTCGGGGCTTGAGGGGATGAGCAGCCTCGGGGTTTGGGAAGCAGCTGCGGTCGAGTGAAGGAAGGAAGGAAGGAAGGAATGAAATGGCTGTTCCGAGAGCACCAGGAAGATGCGAACGGTGTCAATTAACGCACTTCAGTTTTTCACGAAGTAACTTGACCTTTCAAGGTTTTATGGGTTCGCGTAATTGCTTAAAGAGCATCGCTGCGCTCTGTTTGGCATATGAAAAGCTTTTCTTTCATTAGAAGGTTAGTTACTATCGCTTGGGGAAAAGAAGTGCAGGATATGCAGAAAGAGCAGCTCCTTGCTTACATTAAAATACAGAAGGGTATTCTTCCTACATTGCCTCACAAGGTTTTTGTTTTTAAATAGGCCCGGTATCAATGCTTTTTTTAGTAGAAGCAGGTGGTCCAAATGAGTGTTACTGGAGGTCAGTGGATGGCTGGAGAACAAGGTCATACCTTTGCTGCAAACCTGTTGGTTTATAATGAGCCACAGGAGAGTGTCCTGTTGTAATCAATTACTTTTAAAAACTGCGTGGTCTTTGGCAACATTGAGACTGACTTGTAATACCCCTATGGTAAATATTTATATGTAGTGATGGATGTCTGTGTAGTCCCGAAACTTAAAATAAATATTTTATAATGACTGATTTGCACCAGTATATGATGTTCCGCAGAAACTGACAGAATAAGCTGCCAATCAGCCAGATAAGTTGCTTAGATGTTATCTGTCTCAACTTAGCAAACAGTAGTTTGATATTAAAATATCTTAAGAATACAGACTAAGGCATTGCTTTGTTTCTGGCTGGCTTTCTGTTTTGCTGTTATTTTTAGAACTTCTCACAGGGTTTGATGGCTCGGTACAATGCAGCATTATTTTGGAAAAGATGTTTTTCACATGATGAAAGAGGACAACAGGAAGGTCATAACATGCTGGATCCAATGGTCACTTAACTCTCTATCCCTGTTGCTGCAGTGGACTCCATATGTTTCCATGTGGGCTCTTAATTTGCCCTCTTCAATACACAAGTACTGCAA
The DNA here is from genome assembly GCF_036013475.1 of Columba livia. NCBI lineage: Eukaryota > Metazoa > Chordata > Aves > Columbiformes > Columbidae > Columba > Columba livia. The sequence goes on along the minus strand of NC_088603.1, from coordinate 68,240,592 downwards.
TATTTTGTTTTGTTGTGAGAGCAGTCTCTGATGTCATCGTTTCCATCTTTGTGTTCTAGCAGCCCCATTAATGTGCACTTGGAGTGTCCCATCTTTATTTTTTTTTTTTTTTATCTGGACTGTATTCTATGTTGCCTTTGGAAACCTGTATCTTGGAGCCATAGTAGCTAAGCCTGTGGAAAGCATTGGGATTTTTCCTGTAGTGTCCCTGTGGATTCAGGCGAGACCATGACCTGTCCTGGTTTTCCCCCTTTCCCTTCCTAGACAAAGCAACAGCAATGCCATAGTGTTCTGGATTACCCCATTCCCAGTCTCAACAAAGTGGTAATAGAAGTCATTTTATGCTCTTAAGACTTTAGCTCAAAACGGTCAAAACCCAAATAAGGTATTTCTAGTGTCAAGGATGTTGGGTCAGTTGTGGCCAACTTGTTAACTACACATGAATGCTTGCAAAGTAGAATAGTTGGATTTCTTGAAACACTGGAAAGGGGAAGCTTTTTCAGGTCTTCTAAGTGAAGAATATCACTCCCGAAAGAAGAAGGGAATGTTTATGTACAGCTGAAAAAGATTAAATCTGGGACTGTGTGATCTAAAGAAAGAGCAGTTTAGGGTTATTAGCAATTTTTGTGTACAAAGAAATGAGCTCCCCTTTCCATTGCTCAACTATACCTGCTGTCTACTTCTGTGCATTTTGTGTGATATTCAGATTTTGACATATTTACCTGCAAGGAATCTTTTGCAGGAGGAGAAAAAAACAAAACAGCACACAACCAACAACAAAACACCAAAAAAACACAAACAAACAAAACAGAACAGTGAGTTGTGTTTGTGCTCAGGCAGTAATTTGTGTGCTTCTGACAGCTTGAGTGATGTGGCTCATGCTACATCTACTTTGTGTAGAGAACACTGCTGATAGGAAGCCAATGTTGTGTAGTCAAGTGATAAATCCTTTAACCTTTTCTTCTGACTGTCTGGCAGGTATTCTAGTGAGACAACTGGTAGCTGTGACCCAGCATTTCCTTCAGTCCCTGTATGCAGAGGGGTGCTGCTGATAGGGGCTTGGGTGCATGCTGGGGAACATGCCAGAAAAGACAGGCAAACTGCAGAACCTTCTGCAACAGTGGTGTTCTTTCTCAGTGGGCTGTGGTTGTTGCTACTTGGCTTGACTATTATGAACTGCTCTCTAACAGGGAGTAGAGACCTGTCTTAGCAGGTCTTTTCTTAAGTTGTCAACCACTTAGTTTACTGTAGAGCTTTGAGGTTTCTTCTTAGAGTTTCTGGAAATTAGTGGTTGTCAAGACTGGCGGAATGATTTGGCTCACCCCAGAAGCGGCCTGACTATATATACTGGGGTATTTCTCAGTCACTGGGTCACTCTGGATTACATATCTCTGTGTCTGGAGGATACCTTTGGAGCTCATAGCTCATCTTCATCTTGCTCATGTGTGTGCGTCCTTCATTTCTTCCTAATCCTTGCTGTCCTGGACAGCCGGGACTCCAAAAGCCATAGAGACTGAGGACATCCATCATCTTGGTGGTCAGAGAATAGCCAGAGGTTTTGGTTCTCACTCTACCATACCAACTTGAACTAGCACATACAGGTTGACTGGAAAAGAGTTGTGGGTGGGAAGGTGTTGTTGATTGGAGGTTTGGTTGGTTTGTTTGTTTGTGGTAGTTTTTTGGGGAGCAAGATACCAGTCGGTTTGACATTAGTTGTAGGTGAAGCAAGCCTCAGATATGCTCAGTAGCAGGGCACTGGTGATGCTGCTGGAGATGCTGATAGTTGGCAGTAGAGAAGTTGTGCTCATGTGAGCTTTATGTTGGCAGACATGGCAAGTGGGTACAAATGTCTCTATGTGACTGTCATATTTTCCCTTGGCACGTGTGCCTTCTTGTAAAGGGTGTTCTTCAGGATTTTATTGGTTATTTCTATGCAGATCTTTAATACTTGTCTGCTAAGGAAGCAATATTGAGAGCTGGATGACTTGGTCATACAGCTCCCATTAAACTTTTCATACACAATTGTTTGATGCCCTTGTAGAAAAATCTTAACATTTAGCAGCAGTGTCAGCGGAAATAATCTTGTATGAAGTGTCCACAAAGCTAAGTGAAATTTGATTTATTTGTGAAATAAGATGAAGCAAAATGAACTGTAATAGACTGGAATTAACACATTGTATGTTCAAACAAGTTGCTATCTGGTTTTAGTGTTGGAAATGTCTGATGGTTTTGTGTTTTGATTTATAGGTTGAAGACTTTGGGCGACAAATCAAGAGAAGCAAAAAAAAGCAAGCAGAGGTACTTCTGAACAACTTAATGTATAGCATTGATCTAGGATGCTCTTGTTAAAGAAAAACTTGAAAGTGGTTCACATATATGAGCAAGTTATAAGTACATTTGCATATAATTTTACAGAGTATTCTTCTGACAACAGAAAAGCTTAACCCTAATGTTGAGGAAATAGTTTGCTTAATAGAACCTTCATTGATAGGCCTAAATAATTTATTATGGCCATCAATCAATTTATAAATGACTCTTTATGTGAATATTCAATGTTATTGTAGTACTTTATACAAGATTCAGGTTGCAGTACACTGAAATGTAATTTACAATCTCTGAATCTCATGTACTAAATTTGTAATTCAGTTTTATTAGTGCAAGAATGTAAATTTGAGCCTTTTTATTGTGGAAAATATATGTATAATGGAGTATTTCAATTACCTGTTTCAAGAAGATTTAAGAATTGTGGTGTGTGGTGGTTTGGGTTGTTTTTATCACCTCCATTTTGGTGTATTGTTCATTCCTTCTACCTGTGTGAACTATGAGGAAAGACTATTTAATGTCTGTGAATGTTGCTTCTTCAAATAAACTCAGGTATACTTTGGTGTAAAGCATATTCTTATTAAACACGGTGTAGACACAAATTAGTTTTCAAACAAGCTCTGAACAAAAAGAAGGCATCTGAAAAACACTGTATTCAGTTCTGGAGCTTGATGTTTGGATGTAAAGGTGTTTTAACAGAAGACTGGTTGTATTGGCAAGACACGAAATCTAAACTAAGAATGAAGATTTGAATAAAACTACATTAGGCAGCTGCCTTCTCTGTACATTTCCAGTCTATAATATTTTGATTCATCTGGTCTACTGTAAAATATCCATTACTTTGAGAAAAGCACTGGGTGAACCAGTTGGATCATCACAAATAGGGGAATGCCAGTGTGACTTCTGCTTTGCTGATAAAGTTCTGGGACAAGCATAGCTTAGCTTGATTATAAGGTTGTTTAAGAAGTTGTGAGTGGGGAGCGGAGGAGATGCTGCTAAGAGTGGCGTTGTGGTGAGAGTTTGTTACTGATCATCAGATCAGGGAGTGAGTGATGTCTTCTCTAATACCTCTGTATCATTCAACTCCCATTCTTGTGAGGGCCTTTAACTTCCTTGACATCTGCTGAAAGAACAGCACAGCAGGTTGCAGTCAATAAGAGTTCTGGAGGGTGTCAGGGATAATTTATTGATACCCTCTTTATAACTTTTTTACCATGCAGTAATAGCCTCAGGAAAGCCAAAACTCATTGAGAATTGACGTTTACAAGAGATGGTAAGGACAAGAAAAAAAGCTTCTAGCCCTGCATTGGTAATAAAAAGCTGAACAAAGAAAATACGGGATTGTTGATGAATGGGGTGGATGATTTTGTGACAGTAAATGTAGATGTTTTTGCGGTACTCAATGCCTTCATTGCTTCAGTCCTAACAGACAGGGTCTCCCAGTTCTCTGTGATTAGTGAAAGGGTTGAAGGAAGAGACTGACCAGCAGTAGATCAAGATCAGTTTGGGAAACTCAACCCATAAAAGCCCATAGGAACATATGGGCCAAGAGGTACTTCATTAAATTTAAGAAGTACAAATCCAAAGTCTTTCCCTGGGGAGAAAGTATCCTGTGCAACAATGCGGGCTGGAGTTGACTGGCTCTCTGGGAAGCAGCTTTGAGGGTCTTGGCACACAGCAAGCTGAACGTGAGCAGCAACATGCCTGGCAGCAAGGAAGGCCAACAGCTTTCTGGTCTGTATGAACAGGACCACATGCAGAAGGATTGAGGGAGGTGATTATCCCCTGCACTCAGCACTCCATAGACCACATGTAACTACTCCAGTTTGGGCCTCTAATGTGAGAAAGACACTGATAACCTGGAGCAAGTTCAGTGGAGGGCCACCAAGATGTTTGGGGCTGGAACTCTGTGTTTGAGGAGAGACTGAGACAGGGGCTTGTTCAGCCTGGAGAAGAGATGACTTTGGGGAGACCTGACAGCAGCCTGTCTTTACCTATGAAGAGATTATCAAGGAGATTGATATGTGGTGGGAACACAAAAGGCGATAGGCGTGAGTTGAAACGAGATGTACTGACAGGAAAAGACTGTGAGGAAAAACTTTTTCCTTGTGAGGACGGCAAAGCAGTGGAACAAGTTTCTCACAGAACCTGTGAAATTTCTGTCCTCAGAGGTTTTCAGCTTGCAATTGGACAAAGCCCTGAGCAAGCTGGTCTGATCCTGTAGCTGCTGCTGCTTGGAACAGGGTGTTGCACTAGGTACCACCTGAGATCCCATTCCACCTCACTGATTCTATTGCTTTTCTCTTGATTTAAGGAAAAAAATATTTCATTTATGGTATTTGGGTTTTTTCCATTCGAATTGTTTGGATGATAGTGCAAAACAGACTGTTCTGGTCATCATCCGAGAGGCAAATCTTGCATAACATTGAGATCTTCATGTAATACATCCTTAAAAGTGCTGCATTGTTAGTTTTCTTTAACTTTTATATTTCAAGCTGTTACTAATGAAAATGTATATATCCAATAGGAGATCATTAGACCATTAAACTGGCAAAGGTTCTTTAGCTTAATATTTATTTTTAAAGTAGAATATATTAAGTGCAGTTTCTTTATTGAGAGACAAAGAACTTATGTAGTGGTCTTATTTTCAGAATGTTTCTGTCCACTGTTTCAAATTAAAACAATGTTCACCTTGCATGTTTGTTAACTGTTACTAAAAAATTATCTCATAAAAGTTGTTTTTAATGGACATAGTCAAAAAGAGGTATGAGTGGCCTACCATAAAATAACAAGGGGAAAAAGCCCAACCCTAGCTTAGGGGTATTCTTGTAAGATACACTGTGTAATGCACTTTAAACCAGAATTGACAAAATGTTTGTGAAAGTTAACAGTAGGGCATATTTCTGTGCTCAGCAGATCTGTCAAATGCAGATGTGTGTGCACACATTTTTTTATAACGGTCTTCTGTTAACATTTGTATATTTACAATTTCTCTTACAGAACTGTTCAGTCTTTGCCAGAGTTTTCTGCTGGACTGGAATTACTTAGCAGGTATGACCTTCCATTTCTTAGCATCTGCTTCCTATAATTTCAGAAATGACTTTATTAGGTTAAGGAAATGAGAGAAAAATCAATGTGTTGCTAATAGGTTTTTTTAATGTTTTACACTTATTAGAGTGGGGGTGACTACTGGATGATAAATACGTTTAAAGCTTGCCCAATCCTTAATGCTGTCATGTTAATGAAACAGAAATTCTGGACAAAAAGCAATATTTGAAAGATTACTTTAGTTCATGGTCTAATGCACGGGGATGAAGGAGACCAGCACTGAGGCCCAGCCTGTGGTTTTAATTTGATGTTTTATAACTTTTCCATATTTGTTATGATTTTATTCTGCTATAATAGAGACAGTGTGTCTGTCATTGCTGTGATAAGAAAGAGTGTTCCATGTGTATTTAGTCACATTTTTCTGAGTAACAGAAGCTATCTCTATTATAAATTTCCTTTGTATATTTATATTTTTTAAAAAATCTATTTCTTTGGTTGGGGGGAGTGTGATTGAAATTTTTTTCATTTTCTTAGTGAAATTGGGTTCCAAGTAGTGCTTAAGGCTTTTACGTGTAGTCTTCTAAATATTTGTGGGTCCGTTTACCTCTTAATGTACACTAGCAGGTTAAAAAACATGAATCAGTTTTTCTTTGAAAGAAATTATTTCTTACTGTATATTTGTCTTGGTAGAACAGTCAATACCAGAAAGAATTGTACAGAATTTTAAACTGTGATTTCTGCTAGTCTCTGTAAATGTAAGCACAGTGGTATCGATTAAATCCTCTTTCTTTGTAAGGGGAACAGTGTAAGAATAATCATTTATCTTTCTTCAGATATGAAGATGCTTGGGCTGCCCTTCACAAAGGAGCCAAAGATTGTGCAAAAGCTGGAGAGGTAAGAAGAGATAACAATGTCACACTTGAAATAGCTTCATATGTGTAAATAATTTTAAACTAAAATTTTTAGTACCAGCATGCTGGATTGACCCTGACCACTAGTTAAGCACCCACACAGCCTTGTTCACTCCTCCACCAGTGGGACAGAGGAGAGAACAGGAAGAACAAAAATGAGAAAACTCATGGTTCAAGATAAAGACAGTTGAAGGATGGAGGAAAAACAAGCAGTGCAAAAGCAGTCACTCACAACCTCCCACAAGCAGACCAATGCCCAGCCAGTCTCAGAGCACTGGTTACCTTGGAAGACCAAACTCTTAGTTTTTATTGTTGAGCATGATGTTACATGATATGAACTATCCCTTTGGCCAGTGGTCAACTGCTCCAGCTGTGTCACCTCTGAACTTCTTGCCCAGCCTACTTCCTGCAGTGAGAACAGGGATGAGTGGGGAAGAGAGAACAACTTGACACCATCTAAGCACTGTTCAGCAGTATCCAAAATACTGGTGTGTTATCAACTCTCTTTTGGTCAGAAATCCAAGACGTAGCACCATATGGGCTGCTATGAAGAAGGTTAACTCCATCTCAGCTGGATCCAGTAGAACTAGTATAATGAAAAAGTAATGCTCTGTATTGCTGCTTGGGAAAAATGTGAAGTTGCATTGTTTTTTACTCTTTTCAGGAGGGTGATTGACAGGCAGCTGATGGAATGGATCAGTGTCCCGTTCCTCTTGTTTCTCGCAGCTCTTTCAGATTTGATGGCACTCAGTGTACAATTAATATTCTTAAAGTATTAATTATAGATATTGTAAAAAATAATAAATTCTCTGTGATCACAAGGTATCGTCTAACAAGAAATATGTGAAGTTCATTCTCCTGTTTACTTTCTGATATTTCAATTACCATAACAAACATCAAGCATGAGAGCATAGTGCTTTTGAAGTACTTTTCAACTGATACGCTGACACCCAGACTTGCTTGTTTTCTGTCCTGTGTTCAGGTAATTGCAATCAAGAAAGTGATGGTAAAAAAAAAGACATATCCAGAAGTTCAGGTTGTTGGTTTTTGCACTCTTCTGCCATTATTTGAAAGATTTTAAGTTAGTTAGGATTATTATTTTGAGATTACTTAAGACATCTTAACATTACCAATAAATGGTAGTGTAAATAATAATGTAATTCAAGCACTAAATAATGTGATACAATGAGAACAACTGCAAAAATGATGTTGCATGTTATTGCTGTAGCTCTTTAAAAGTGGGGGTTCTGGGAGAGTACAGAATGTATTTGGGGTTCAGGCATGTTGGTGGTTAGTATCAGGCTAGGGCTGTTGCACTGACAGTGTTTGCTGCCCACTCCTAGTGGGCAGGAAACAGCAAGATTTGGCTGTCTGGCTGAAAAGATTCAGGAAATGTCTGTGCTTTCTCCTAACTTTGTTTAATTTTCTTGGCCTGGAAGTAAAGCGTCAAGTCATATGGTTTATTTCTGGAATGAAGGGAAAGAAAACTTGCAGTAAGTGCTAGCAATGCATTGATCTGTGCCGGACTTTCCATTTCAAGCCCTGTTTAAGGGGCAGCCATGGTAAGCCGGGTGGCCAGGACACAGAACAGGGCTGAGCTGTGCCGTTCTCTGTCCTGGCTGATGCCTTCATTTTGGCCACTTGCATCATCCCTGACTCTTCTGGTTTCTGTAGCTGTCTTGTCCGTATCTTTTTGCAATGCTAAAAACCTCACTGCTTCATGTGTTTTGAAGAGGTATATTTAGGGTAAAAGAGATATTTTATTCTTCTTTCTCTTGCCTAATAGTATGAACCACCTTTTCCACATGTTCCAGTGAAAACCTTCAGTTATTAGAGATTAAGTTCCCTCTGCCAGATTAGTTTGTTTTACTGCTCATGATAATTTTTTCAGGAAATACCTGAAATGACTTGCTTATAATTTTGTAATACTTGTGATAGTTTGTTTTCAAAATTGTAGTTCTGAAAACTAGGTGAGGTAATCTCTTGTATTATGGATGTTTGGGAAAATTAGAATGAAAAACTTCCCTAGACACTTTGAAATCTTCCATGAAATTTGGATGTTTACTTTTGGGAGAATAAAAAATATGTATTGCTTGTGCTTTTTTGTTTGTTTGTTTTTTAATAAAAGTAGAAAATACAGCGTTCAGTAAAATAAGAATGACTGCAGTATATCTGACCTAAAGGTTCACTTGTCCAGTATCCTATTTCTGGTTCTGGCCAGTAGCAGATTAGTTGCTCCTGCTCTGTTGCTTATAAATGATGAATAGAGAAAGGAAAGTGAAAATTTTCAGCTATAATTACTATCTGCAGTCTTACCATGTTAAGTTATAGATGCTAACTACTGCTTCCATCTACAAAATCGTCCTAAAAATACTGCTTTTAGATGATTGTAATTTTAGCTGTATTCAATTATCTGTGGGATGAAATGTTTTTTATGGTGTTTGCCTCCATCTCATGGTGTGGGTTTGTTTGTTTTACAGTTTAACTGATATAAATTCCATATCTCATTCTCAAAAATAGACTTCATTAAAATAAGGATGTTGGTCTTCTGAAGTGTTTCATTATTCACTGGGCTTTGGAATAAGTTTTCAAACCTTGTCTGGTAAAACGGGATGACTTTTTGATAAGGACAGGTAGCTGGAGGAATTTGGAAGTGCGAGAACTTGTCATTCGTCTAAAAGAATCTGCCTGAAGTGGGTAGAATTGTAAATCTTTGACAGCTTCCTTTGCCTGTTTCTCAGACTTTCAGTTTCTGCAACTGAATTCTACCAAAACTCAGTAATTCCGAATGCAGGTACAGCCAAGGGCTGCGTTTGTGTGCTAGAGGAAGAATGGGTAATGGAACTAAAAGCAGGGAAACTGTAATTGAATCATCTCAAGTATCATATATAAGGGAAACATTTGTTACCTAAGATCTCTTGATCTGGCTATTTTTATAGAATCTGACCTATGTAAATAAAATATTTAAGAAGCGTGTCCTGTTCTCATTATACCATTGTCTAATCAGTTAGGAAGAATCAAACAACAAAAATTGAACAAGTGTAGAAGTGTGTTCATAAAGACTGGCAATTACTGCGGTGAAGTTTATCACAAGAGCAGAAGAACAGGATCTTTATAAAGGCAACTTTAAAAAAAATGGAATTCCCCTGATTTCATTATCTAGAGTATTTTGAATAAGATTAAATTGGTATGACTAGCAGCATTAGACTAAGTTACTGATCTAAGTAAGCCTTACATTGCAGCACTGCAATGCTACTATTGTGTACTAGTGTAACATTGCTGACAAAATTCCAGATGCATGTTATTTACAGTTAATAAAAATCCATGAAATATTTCCTGAATTATTTAGTGTATTGAGAAATAACTTTCTTCTTGTTTTGATCAATGCTTTTTGATAGAAATATTTCATACTACAGCGGCTTTCTTGAGCATGTTGTATATGCACTTGAGAAGTACACAAGTGGCAATGCTATATGGTTGCTATACTCACCTTATGGTTGCAGGCACATCAGTCCTAAAACTTAGTCAAGATGCTTAAAAATAGGTACATAAATTTGCAAGTAAATCAAATAACCTGTTTGTTTCAGCTGGTGGATAGTGAAGTGGTGATGCTTTCTGCACACTGGGAGAAGAAAAGGAACACCCTGGTGGAACTACAGGATCAGCTCCAACAAATACCTGGGTTTTTAGCAGATCTGGAATGCCTCACCGCAAGTCTAGGTAAGGTTTTACAGATATAACAAGTATTCAAGTCAGTACAGAGGATTAGACTGAAGTTCAGCTGTTGTGAAATTTGCAATTATAAAATTTAATTTTGCTTTCCAAATGCATCCCTTGTATTGTAAATCAGTAGTTCTTAAACAAACAGGTTTTTTAAAAAGAGCAAAATTAGCAGTGGTCGCTCTCCCAGCAGTCAAAATTTTGTATGTGTTATTATTTGGAAAAAAACCCCAACCAAACAAAAAACCCCACAAACAAAAAACAAGAACCTGTGACAACTGCATATCTTGGTGTGAACAACTGAAAACTGGTATTCTTGTGGTCTTTTTAAATTCCTGAAGATTTGTAAGTAGTGTGAACATCCGTGTATGTAGTTGCTTCTCTTTGCTTGAGTCTGCGTCATTTTAGATAATAATTCATTTTAAATCATGGTTTGTTGGGTGGAGGCAGAAATTTACCTGGTTTGGGACACTTTCGAGAGAGTATTTGTTGGTTCCAAAGCTAGCTTCCATAGTTTAAGTTAGTGTACAGGGTTAAGCTCTTCTGAAGTGATATCCGGCTTTTTCATAGGTGCAACTAGCAATGCTATATATTCAGGTTACTAAATGCCTCATGTTTTAGATATATTCCAGTGTTTATAACTTTACCAAATGTTAGCCTGTTGATTTAATTTACAAGATTAAAAGATGAACACTTTAGTGGACTACATCTGGAAACCTCTCATATGAAACAGCTGATCCACTGCTGAAAACAAAATTAGGAAAAAATATTCTGTCCTCATAGTCTCTGAAGAGCTCTGGTGTTCCTGAGACTTGAAATGGGGATGTAGTGTTTGACAAGTAGAAAGCTTGGCAGGCCTCTTGCTGCTTCCATGAAAATCTGTTCAAGTTCCATCAAATTAAAGGTTTGAAAAACTGCTGCCTGTGCATGGATTTGGGTAGCTAAGTTCCTCAGGGACTCTGCTTGTACTATTCTTGCACCACCTGGGAAGTATGCAGGAATTCTTCATGTAATTGCAGCTCTTGTTTTTTGTGAGGTGGGCTGGATTTGTGTGCTGGCATCTGATGTGAAGAAAAGGAGGGTTCTTTTCTGTGTTCAAAGGCTACTTTCTCATTCTTCTGTGGTCAGTGGATATACACAAACAGGCTTTTGTTATTAGGTAGGCTGTAATAACTTTGCTATTTCTTTCTGAACCAAGGAATAGATTTTATTTTTTATTACAATTATCTTATACCACCTTGTTTAATAAGACTTTATCATGTGTTGTAACAATTTAATGTTGGCTCTTTGGAAAGTTTAATTATTTTCTAAAGACAAATTCAAATAATGATTTTTTTTAAAATACTGATTTCAAAATACTGATTTTAAAATACTGATATCATCATGCACAAAGTGATGCAGTCCACTGGTAGACCAAAGATAAACAATATAATAAAAACCAAATGTCTTTATAGTTCAGAGCTGCAAATGTTATAAATCCTGATAAATTTGGGTTACCTTCCCATTCCTAATGTTATAGTGTTATGAACCAGAATTAATCTCACCCTGATTGTAGAATTACTTGGAGAAGGCTCAGTGTCTCTGGAATTTTTTTATATTGCACAAGCAGGATTTAAGTAAGCATTAACCAGTCTGCTTAGGGAAGCTAATGAATTTTGAAGTCTACTGCTAAGGTTGTGAGATTTGAACTATATCTTCTAGCTTAACCTGAGGTGTCAGATTTCAAGTAGTTTACCTAAAAGTTTTTATTAGTTCCTCCTAACCACTCTGAGTTTTTTGGAGGTGGTTGTGGTGTTTCGTGTTTTCTGTGTTTGTTTTGGGTTTTTAAAGTTTTCTTTGGGGTTTTTTGTTTGTTTTGGTTTTGTTTGTGGTTTTTGTTGTTGTTTTTGTTTTGTTTTTCCCTGATAAGTCTTACAGAGTCTATTTGAAGTGAAAAGTCTAATTTGTACCAAATTCAGTATCCACACTTCTGGAAGTGATTTAATAGAAATTTACCGTGACATTCTCTTCACTGTTTTTAGTTTTTATAACTCTGAACTATCTGCTTTTTGTAAATGTAACCTGTTTTCACTTTTCCACTGTGTCTGTGAATTTTAAATGAGTGAAACATTCTGTAAAAAAAAAAAAAAAAGTGAATATAGAATTATAAACTACTGTGTCCTGAGTTGTACATCCAAGATGTAATTTGGCTAATCTTCATCATTTCAGAAAAGTAATAGTTCTGTGTTGTCACACGATATGCTTCTAATAAATCTATCAATGTTTTCATTTTGAAAGTAGGTAGGCAACCTGGCTGCTTTTGATAAAAGAAATTTCAGATAATGGAAATGAGCATTTTAAGTGACCTACTTAAAACTGGTATGAGTCACATACAGGTTCTTCAGCTTTTGCAGTGCATCACAAGACACATTTTCATTAGCACTTTTATAAATGAAGTTCTTTAACTCGGGTACTCCCATTGTCAGTCATCCCTCCCTTTGAGTAAAACGTCTGTCTTCATTTGATAAATTTATCATATTACGCCATGTCTTGTAGCTGCCGTTGAAAACTTTGAAGAAAAAATTACTCTCATGTAAAAGTGAAAAGGGCATTTATTGCCCTTTCAAAGTCCAGAATTTGAATCATCACTTGAGCCAGTTTTTATTTGAGATGTTGTAGAAAATATCTGCTTGCTGATATCTGACATACTTGTCTTAGTATGAAATATGCTTCAGGTTTGAGGAGGGGCATTTTGCTCAAATATCCATTTTGATTTTGGCAAATCAATGTGCAGAAACCTTGATCCAGATCCAATTTTTCCTTTTTTTTTTTTTTTTTTTTTTTTTTTATGTTTTGAGAGCTGTAAAAACTTTTTACTTTAAGTAAGTAATGATTTGCAGTTGGGAAAATGTTTAAAGAAAATAATATTATGAATAAGAACCATTTTTTCTAGCTGGTTGACTAAAAACTGCTGTTACTTTTCTTGCTTTTGTGGTTTTCATTGTCTGAGATGAAACAACATTTACCTTTTACTGAGAAAATCAGGGAAAATATTGAGGAGGTGTAAGTAAAATCAGGGAATTTGAATAATTGAATGTAAAGATACCTATGTTCAGTAGAGAGTTTTTGTCTTTCATAGGCTCTAGGGCAGAATGCTTCAGTGGAGAGAGTTGTACAAGGCAGAGAGATATATGTATAAAAGGCATATAGTTTGGTGTTGTATACTTGGAAACGTCTGTGGCTTGAATACAGAAGGAAAGATATCCTGGTATACTTGCAGTGTAGCTTCAGCAAAGAAGATGCTTCAGCTTCATGTAGATGGTATGATAACTAGCTGGGTTTAAGGTCTTTTCTTTAAAAAAAATCAAAATTGAGAGCTAATAGAACTGTAATTATGTAAAGATATTTTTTTTCAAGTGTTGCAGCTGAATTGAGATTTTCCTGTATGTGTTTCTTTCATTTCTCATTTTAAGCTTTTAGTACTCTGTGTCCCTGCCTGACATAGATATTTTTTTTTAATCTAATTGTTTCCATCCTCTCTGTTTTCTGTCTTTTTGCCTTTTAGTCAGAAAATTAATCATCTCCGTAAAAATGTCTTTAATACTCCTTGGTGATTTCTATTCTTTTGGTGGCTGGGACAGTGCAGGAAAGCTGCATTTTAAGTTATTGTAGGAAAAATTGAAAACTATAATATTTTTTGACATACAGCTATGATTTAGGTTTTCTAATAATTTTTGTACTACTGCAAATCTACAGGTAAGCTAAGTTTCAGCTTACAAAAAAAAATGTGGTAAATTTAAAGTAGCTAAACTTTAAAATGAAAATGTTTTCAGGTACAAAATTGGTTTTTGTGATTGTTGAGTCCTACATAAATACTTTAATGCCTGAGTAGCTGGTAAACTAAGAAAACCAGTGTACACTGTTGGAAGATAATTAAATCTAGTTTCATCTGATCAAACATTAACACACTTTAAAAAATTAATTCTAAGAACTAAAACTCGTAATAGTGCCGTACCTGTCATAGTGTAAGAAATACAGGCCAAACTAATATAGTTGGAATGAAGTGACCTAAAGAACAAGTTATTTTTTCAGCTATCCAATAAAAAATATGTTTTTTACCAAGTGTGCCATATTACTGTACAGGAAAATTTGTAATCTAAAGGTACAATAATGTTTTCCAGCCTCCTTAACAGGTTAAAAGGGGGAGTTGTTTTTCTCCTTCATAGCAATGCTGTTTTGGAGTGAGATGGTGATTGTTGCCTGACCACTTGCTTGTGGGATTTCTGGAGGAGCTGGAAAAGTAGTAGTGATCTTGCAGGTATTCTTTAGAACGTTCTCTGCCTTTGTGGGCATATCCATTCATTGTGCCACTATGGACTATAAACTGGAAATGAATTTCTAGATTTCATATTTTTGCTAAATACGTTTTTAAAAGTATGAGCTTGTTTATCCGTGAATAGGGATAAGCCATAAATTTTTGATCAGCTCTTCAGTTTCACATTGATTAAATATATAGCTTTGTTTGGAACTTTCATTCGATGCACAGTGCATACATTCTCATTTGGGTAGGAGATATGTTAATTCACAACTGTGTCTGGTGCTATTGCTATGGAGCTAGTCTTCAACTTCTTTTTTGTAAAAAGCAAACTTTCCTTTCAGCAGGAAAAATTCTGAAACCTGTGTTGCAGCAAAGCAGGATTGTTGTCTTCTGGAGAGATCCTGACTGTTCATTGCTGTTCTTCAGGAGCACAGTGTTTTCTGCAATTCCCACTAGAGGCTGCTCAAATACTAGTGCTAGGAATCAGTTGCTCTCTTGAATTCACTGCATTTTCTTCATCCTTATTTTCCTGTTCTTTGTTGTTGTCTTTTAATATTATTTCAATAGTAAGTATAGCAAAGCAGGCGGTGGGGTTTTTTTAAGTGGGAAAAAAACACTGGTTGATAGGTACCTTACTAAATTATCTTGAGCCCTGCTGTGTTTGTGAATTTTGCAAATGAATAAGTGAGCAATCATTCTGAAAAGCAAGCTAGCATAATACAGACATTTGGATTTTAACACACTCAGAAAAGTCCATTTTTTAAGCAACAAGGGACTGCCAGTCATAATTGTAGTCATGATATTGCCCTTTGAATACATCTGGATTTTGTGAGAGGAAGTTGAGTGTGTGGTAAACAATGCATGTTCCACCTCACAATCTGTAGAACCGAAGACTTTTTTTTGTTTTTCCCCTCGAACTTGTTTCCACATTGTCAATGGCCTTTACCTCACTCTGCCCCCTTCCCCCGCCCCGCACTTCCCCCTCCATCCAGTGCTCTGTATACAGATAAATACTTTAAGAAAATCTTTGTTGATTATGTGATTCATGTTTCCCTTTATGACTGTTGTGGAGCAGTACCTTAACTTGCTAGGAATAAAAAAAATCTTATTAAGTAATTGGAGCTGAATATCTGACTATGCATGGTAGGAAATTTTTTTACAAGGTCTTAACTTTTGGTTTGCTAGGGGGACCACTAGGATAACAATTTCTAATTGAGTGATGGCTAAGAAAGTTGAAATTTTATATACTTCAAGATAGGCTCCAAGTAGAATAGCCAAACCAGAATATAAGATCTGACTGATGCCTTCAGCTTGCTGTTTCCTTCTTTTGAGCATCCAGAACACATTAACTTTAAATCACTTTTTTCTACCTTGAATTCGTTATTGTCTTGCTTTATGAGATTGCTTCTGTCCATTACAGGCAAAGGTGAAATACAGCTGTTTGCCAAAACTCAGGATTGCTTTAGGTTTCTGCTCTTTCATTCCATCATCTGTGTAGTTCTTTGCATCAACAATCAAGTTGATACACTGCAACAGATTAGTCTGTCTCTGAACTGCAAAATCCCTTCTATTCTTTGCTTGTTGTTGTCTCTAAAAATGTTATTTGTCCTTCCTTCTGCAATTTACCTTCCCTCTGCTATAGGAAAAGTCCTGACAAAAGGGGAAATAGTAGCCCTGTATTCATACAATTCCATCCCAGAGTGACTAGCTGGTTAGAATTTGGGAAAATAGTTTTTCCAGTTTGGGATCCTGAGGAGAGTAATTGAGTTAGGCATCAATCGTCCACAGAGAGGGTGATCTTTTGATACAAGATTCACATGGATAATTCAGGTCACAAGAGATCTCAGGAGTTCTCTAGTCCAAATTTTTACTCAAAACAGGGCAAGCTATGACAAAAGATCAGGTTTCTCAGGGCTTTTCATTGGCATGATCTCTTCTAACTTGAGACTCTGAACAATTACGGTTAAAGAGTAGATGAAGAGGTTTTGCATGTTTTTAAGTCCGTGGGTATGTATAGCTGTAACTAGAAATTTGTCTGTCAGTAAAGGGTCTGTCTTCAGAGTAAACTTTCAAAGTCTGTATTCTTTTATATCATTATGAGGTCATGTAAGAGTTAAAATTCTCCCGGTATTATTCACCTTCACTTCATTTGAATCATTTAAGATTAGTACTGCCATTGGTCAGCACAGTTTTTTTCCTCAGATTGGTATCAGGCAGGAAGGGGTAAACTGACAGTGTGCCCAAGAAGAAAAATTGAATTATGGGTTCTGGATGCTGCTTTTCCTGAAGTACAGACAACAAGCCTGTGAGACCAAGATGCTGGGACAAATATAGTGGTTCAGCATCTTAACTACAAAGGGAACTTCAGCTAGATCTCCCTTAATGTGGCTCTGCTGTCACTCTTTACTATGTGATATGGACTAGAGATTTGTTTATCTTTCTGAGCTGTTTATATATGTGTAATTATTACCATGTTAATTATTTGCCATTATGAATTCCTGTTTCTGTTCAGGTGAGCTGTCCTTCTATTGATACAATTTGATATTCATGTAAGTATTTCTTACAGCCCAGCTGGAGGCAAACTTTGAAGAAATGGAGAATCATCTATTGTGTCTTGAGGACTTATGTGAACAGTGTGAGTTGGAAAGATACAAATGTATGCAGACTTTACAGCTGGAAAACTACAAGAAGACAAAAAGGTATATAAAAAAACTGATATAAATAAGCGTAAAATATAAGCCTTTTGTGATCCCCCCTCCCCCCACCCCATGTGTAATGTAATCCCTTTTATTTTCATCTTTTAAAGAAACAATAATCTTTGACAGGAAGCTGCAAATTTGTAATAGATTCATGTAGTGTTGGTCTAACTATTGGTGATAACAAAGAGTGTGTGTATTTGGAAAAATATCTCTACATTGTTGTTAAGATGAAATCATGCTTATTATTCTTTTAAAAACAATTGGGCTAAGGGCTCTTGTTAATAAGCAGTGATAAGTCATTGTTTCTTTTAGTCACCCTTTTAAAAAAATTTCTCTGTTTCTCATGTGTTGTAAAGGGTAAAGTTAAGAACTCTATTTTTCTTCTGTCTTTTTAGTTCTATCCTATCCTGTACTATGAGTACCTTTTGCTCTGTATGTTAGGTATTACTCTCCTGAGATTCTCTTGCTTGCAAAGACAAGTTTATCTAAAAGATAAAGTAGCAAGGGATAAATGTTTAGAGCTTAAATAAGTCTTGACTTTCTTGGTTTTGTTACTGATGGTGCCAAAAATAACCTTACTGAAGGAGATAAGAAAAGTGGTGTTAAGTCCATTAAATAAATGAGGAAATGAGGAGTTAAATTGAAGCAATTTGTCAAAGACGGTCTCTGACAGACCTGCATTAGGGAGTGGCTGACACACCAGAAGGCTGTGCTGCCATCCAGCAGGACCTGGACAGGCTGGAGAGTTGGGCGGGGAATAACCTGATGAAATTTAACAAGGGAAAGTGTAGAGTCCTGCATCTGGGCAGGAACAACCCCAGGTTCCAGTATAGGTTGGGAAATTACATATTAGAAAGCAGTGTAGGGGAAAGGGACCTGGGGGTCCTGGTGGACAACAGGATGACCATGAGCCAGCACTGTGCCCTTGTGGCCAGGAAGGCCAATGGCATCCTGGGATGTATTAGAAGGGGGGTGGTTAGTAGATTGAGAGAGGTTCTCCTTCCCCTCTACTCCGTCCTGGTGAGACCACATCTGGAATATTGTGTCCAGTTCTGGGCCCCTCAGTTCAAGAAGGACAGGGAACTGCTGGAGAGGGTCCAGCGTAGGGCAACGAAGATGATTAAGGGAGTGGAGCACCTCCCTTATGAAGAAAGGCTGAGGGAGCTGGGTCTCTTTAGTTTGGAGGAGACTGTGGGGTGACCTTATTAATGTTTATAAATATATAAAGGGTGAGTGCCATGAGGACAGAGCCAGGCTCTTCTCGGTGGCAACCAATGATAGGACAAGGGGTAATGGGATCAAGCTGGATCACAAGAGGTTCCGCTTAAATTTGAGAAAAAACTTCTCAGTGAGGGTGACAGAGCACTGGAACAGGCTGCCCAGGGAGGTTGTGGAGTCTCCTTCACTGGAGACATTCAAAACCCACCTGGACATGTTCCTGTGTGACCTCACCTAGGCGTTCCTGGTCCAGCAGGGGGATTGGACTAGATGATCTTTTGAGGTCCCTTCCAATCCCAAACATACTGTGTGATACTGTGTGATTAGGGAATGGTGGGTAGACGTGGATGCTGACAGACCTAGAGGCAGCACTGACATGGGACTAACCAGGCTACTTGATCTGTCAAACCAAGTGTCCTTCTTTTGGCCAGGGAAAGTGCCCTGACACCTTCCCCGCTTCTCTTGATTGCGGAATGAAGTTTGACTCATGTGGTGTGGTCAAAACAACCGGTTTGGTTTACAGTCCTAATTAGGATGTGGTGATCAAGGGCAGGGCTGCACCAGTCAGCCCTAGTCACATTTTGCAGAGCTGGTCTGTTTTCTTCTTTCTTGACCTTCTTTTTGCCACCCTTGTACCTTTTTTTTTTTTAATTCCAGTCTCCTCATACATAAGCAATCCACCCCTAGTTACTTTTTCCCTATTGGTCTTGGTACTCAAATTTGGTATTTCTGATACCATTTTCTAGGAAATCTTGTCCTTCTATGGCATTACAGATACAGTTACTGAAGTACTTCTGGCATTGCAAGTTCTGCCTCCCAAAAGGTCCCTGATACCTTAAAGATCCCTCTTCAATTTTCTGTGAAGTTGGGCTGTTTCTAACTTAGCTCCCCTCTAACCACCTGTGAAATCCAACCATCCCTCACCGTGCTATCTGTAGCTTTTGTCAGCTTCTTACCGTGTTATCTGTCACATCCAGTGACTTCTCATGTCGTGTCCTTCAGTTTTTCCCATCCTGTTCAGTTAGTTTAGCCTCAAGCCAGGGCCTCAGCAGCACTCTTGTCATTACTCTGCAATCTGAATTTTCTCTTTCCCAAGCAGCACAACACTATTTTCTCTCTCTGGGAAGAGACAGGAGTCAGTATGGCTGAATATTTGCTTGTTTGGACCTATTTAAGTAATTAAACACTTCATAGTAGTAATTTCAAAATTCTAAATATGTGCTATTTAACCAAATGACACACAAATTTAGAATGCCCATAAAGCAACAGATTTGTATCCCCTAAAATACGGTAATCTATCAAAAGTTTTCTGAGTTTTGTTTGTTCTCTCTAACATTCTCGCTCCCCCTCCCCTGACCTCTGCTTTCAACGTCAAAATAAAGTGTTAAACTGTTGCCTACTCTGCTTAGCAGCATCTAATCAGTTCTATAAATAGAGTGCTAAGCAAACTACTTAACATAATTATAAGCTGATTACATTTGGTCAGATCTAGACAAAACAGGAAAAATGCAGGTAATTTCTCGTTGATCATTACCACTGTATTTATTTAGGTAAGAAATTAACTGCTGGCTCATTACTAGGAGTACATTTGGCAATGTAGATACTTGGAGAACAAACAGCTGGTTAACTGAATGTGAGTGTGATTTGTTATGTCTATTTGGAACCCATTTTCTGTCATCCTCTCTTAGGGTTTGGGGTCTTTACTGTGATGCCAGCTACTGAAAGAATCAAATGGGGGCTCAGGGGTTTCTTTAACAGAAATACTATTTCCAAGGAGTGAGTGGTTTTGTGTAAACACAGCAAAACAGTATTTCCTCTGTTTTGACAAAATACGGATGAAAAAGATGAACACAAACTCTAGAAACTGTGGTTATTTTATGCACATAACAAAAAGTGATTTTATTATAGTCATTGTACAGCTTAGGCTAGAAGCTCATGTAGTTCAAGTCTCTTGAAAAGAAAGTGCTTTAGGTCAACATTAAATCTTTGAAATGCAGCTATGGTGACTATGGGAACTGATTTTCAGAAGTAGGTCTGCCTGTTAAATAGAGCAACTTTATGTCAGTTCAAACAGATCATTTCTTTGTCTTTTGTCATAGTGTTGAGTACTAGTTTCCAAGTAGATTCATCAGTCCAAGGTGTTTTCCACAATATATTTTAAAGCCTGGTGTTTTGGGGGGATTGTTTTTCTGTGTGCTTATCTCTGGATTTTCGGTATTCTCTTTGTTTGTTTTTAAATCCATTGATCAGGGTACCAGCATTGTATGAAGTCTGGATTTCCAGCCTTGTTTTCTCAAGTTAGTCCTGCTGCAATCATTTGCATGTTTGTGAGCTTTAAAGGATGCTGTTTTGTTTCTTGTCCTCTTCTCAATCAAGCACAATTCTTCTTCTCTTCACCCTACTACCCAGGATGTCCTGTTTCTGATTGCAGCAACCTCCTTGTATCCCTCCCACCTCCTATGGAAATTCTTGCGTTCCCAAGGCAGTGCACTATGTCCTTTAGGAAGCACTGTCAGAGCTCACTTTTATGCCAGTTTTTATTTGCACTGCATTGCAGGCTTATGGCATAAGATAAAATTATTCTTTCCTGAAGCTGTACTTCCTATGAAGCTTTTAGAACCATTTGTATCCGTTTCAGACAGATCACCATTTTTTGAGAAATAGCAACTCCTGGTTATTTTATCAACTAAAAGGAGCTGCCCAACTGCAATGTTTTGTAGGAATACATTGGAGATAGCAAAGAGTCCTTGTCACTGGAAATATTACAAACCTTTATGAGACTGCTTTTTTTTTTCCTTTCTGGTGAGCTTTAAAGAAAGATTTTACCAAAATAGAAAATACTTTCTTAAAAATGTATATTTTGGGATTTTAATGGTTTACTTGTTTTTAAATAATGTGTTGGTAATTACTGTAGCAGTTAAGGAGTTGGAAAGATTGTCATAATTCTTATTAGATGCATTGCCATGCTGTCATGATGGTTTTATGCTTCTGGAGGAGAAGAATGTTTGATTCACTTTCTCATCCAGAAGGGTGTAAAATTTATGGCAATTGCATTGTGTACATTAGAGATGTGTATGTGAGAAAATGTCTTAATCAGTTGTTACTGTTGAGTTCATTTGTTCTGTATGTGCTTCTGTTGATTTTATCTCTCTGATTGCTTTGGGAACAGAAGGGACAGTAAGGATTATTGCATTTAGATGCAGTGGCTTGTGTTAACATTTGAAAAGTAAATACAAAAAACTTCTTTAGACAATTCAGATTTGTCTGCTTTTTGAAAAAGTTCCTTCTAACTTGGGCCAGTTAATGGTTATTTACTCACTAACATAGAAAAATATTTTGGTTTATTATTCTGCTGCGTGTTGCTTTCAAGTATTATCTTTACTCCTGCTGTATTTCTGTAAAAAGCTGCCATTTAGTTGTGATCTTGTTTGACCTAAATTAATGGTTTTTACCAAGGTCAGAAGAGCGAAGGTGGAATGTGTAATATACTGCCATACAAAATCGTGTCACCTAAAGGAAGACTTCTGTGTCTGTACATCTTATTTAGATCCCATGGCATTCCCCAAGTGATAAGCTAGAACAGTACTCTGTACAGTACATCATCTTCAGTGATGACTCCCCCCATCTGGCACTGATACATTTAAATTGTACTTTCACAATTTTAAGGTTTTAAGCTTTACATGTTAATTTGGCAAATTAACTTTTTATATGTAAAAATATACCACTGTTGCAAACATTTCAAACAGGTATATTTTTTTTCCTTTCCAAATTAAATATACTGCAAGGTACTTGTAAGACTGTAGCTGCACATTTCATAGTTCTCGTGAAAATTTTCATCAAAGTAAGTTTTCATGCCACATTCCTCTTGAGTTTTTGAAGGCATCAGGCAAGACTCATTCAGATATATAGCAGATCAAAAGATTGTAGAGGTTTCAGCAGTTTTTTTATATTATTTGCAAAGTGTGAATGTACAGTGTAATTTCTGTCACTTTTAAGCTGATTTAATTTTGCCTTTCTTTTGTGGTGGTCTTTGCTTGATGCAGAGAGGCAATGACATCATTAAGAGATTTGTTGTGTAGCTTCTCCTTATAGTTTAGTTTTCTTTTGAATAGGCATAGAAGAGGTTTTTTCTTTGTTGGTGTTTGTGATCTGTGATTCGAGACTGAATGTTTGTGTTGGATCCTTTGCCTCTTAGAGCACTTTTTACTAGTGTTTTCTAGAAAATGCTAAACATGCTGTCAATCCTGCATGACCTTTCTCTGCCTTTATGTAGTGCTGGTTACTGGGCATAATCTGCAAATCCTGTCAATCTGTCAGTACTGGGCATTCTTTGTCCAGACTTACCATACCAATAATAGAAACAAATTTAGGACTGCCTTAATCATAGTTTTGTATTCTCTGTCACCCCAAAATTGTGTCAAAGGAATTAATTTGTGGCTCGTGGCAGGAGACCAGGGCCAAGGTGCTTGTCATTACCATGCTAAAATACGTTCTTTGCCTCCTGATAAATTCTGTCTGTCTTCACCTTTTTCACTTTCATCCAAACCCAATTTTTTAAAAAATTGTTCACAAAAATATGTTAAATGCATTTATTGACAACACCTCCATGAGGGAGATTTTACATTCCTGTGTCAAAGGGATGTGTTGAGGATAGTGGTAAAATGGTAGCTTCTGACTGTCCCAATTTCATTGATGTTGTCTGGGACCACAGCATGAATGGTAAAGAGTGCATATGGGGTTACAGGCTTTTTTTACTGCTTTGATTTTGTGGAATTGCGGCATATATGTCACTTAGTGTATAAAGCTTGGCTAGTTTTTTAATAATGTAATTATTTTTTTTCTTTTAATGCTTATGGGGAAATCAATAGCCAAGTTAAAGGAAGGTCTGGATTTTGTTTTGTGGCTATTTACGAAAAGCCAGTTTACAAGAACCGTTTTTCTTTCTAGGAAAGATTAAAGATAGTGGAGTTGATGGTGGGGGTAGCCGTTGGTGGTCATGTTTGTATTTTCTCTTAAACTTCAGCTTCTCAAATTTCTTTGTAGCTTGTAGTTGTTCGTAGCTTCTTTTAAATTTATTCTCTCAAACTTCAGCTTTGAACTTCAATTCCTAATGTTTTGGTTGTATGATAAAAATAAAAGTGCTGATACACGTATCTCTTAGTGATCCAATAACGTTGCATACCAACATAAAAAGTTAAAAACCCCTTATATTTCAAAGCTGTCCTTTTCTTTTGATAGCAACAGAATGAAAGCAAAACCATGTCGTGTGCAAAAGCTTACATCTGAAGGCATAAGCTTTCAGGGCAACCTGAGAATTTATTCCACATTTCGAATTCCAGTTTGGAATGGTTCCAGTCCTAAGCAACCTGTATCAGACTCTTAGCAGAAGGCAGAAGTCTTTTTTGCTTTTAATAATTTCAATTCTACCATTTTCTTCTGATTTTCTTACCATCTCCCTGATCTTTACTGTTCTTTTGAATGCTAGCACCTGGAAGGTGAACCCCAATGTCCTTCATCAACAAAAATGTTTGTTTCTTTTTTCGGAACATCCAAAGAGAAATGCTTCACTGTACCTTGAAACTGCTGAGTACATGAGGGTAGAATTTGTTTATATTGTATTTATTAGCTTGATAACCAGTTGATGTTTGCAGTATTTGTTATGAAATTTTGCTTTGATCCATTCTATTTGGGGCAATGGAAGACACGGAAAGACTTCCACTACTTTTGTAGCTCCATTTGAGTATGGAAGCAAAAAAATCTTCATTGCAATGTCATTTTAAATTCCTTAGTTCTTTGCTCTTTACTGTATAAGATTTCACATTTGATGGTGAAGAATCCTGACCTCTCTTCAGTGTTTCTTCAGAGAAGTAGAAAACCTTGCCTGCTGCTTAATTCCAACTGTATTTTAGTAATAGTTTTACTTTTCTGGATTTTTTTAATTACTTATATGCTTTTCATTGCTTCAGGCTTAAAGGTATTTAAGAGTAATAGTTGACCTAAGTCATCTGAAAAAGGGTGCTCAAGCAATCTGGGGAATGAAAAACATTTTTGTGTCATTGTCATAAGTGCTAATCCTAAGTACATTAAAAAAATACTTAAATTATTTCTGTGTCCCATGCAAGTGACATAAATCTTTAGTTCTCAGGGTTTTGGCTTTTACTTCTGATGGCATCCAGAGGAAAGTCATTCTCGTGGCTTTTTAGCAGACTAGAGCTTGAATCGGGCTATGGAAGGAAATTATTTTTATACAGTTTTGAAAATTTGAGTGCATCAGACAGGTGAAATGCAGTATCTTTCAGGTTTTATAACTTGTTAGATGCCAGAAATATTTTTAAATGAAATTGCAGATAAGCAGCTGTATGTTCTTTAAATGTCATTTTTAAATAATGTTTACAACTTGACATCTGTAAATACATCTTGTTGTAAAATTTTTTAAACTTAATACTCAATTTTTACCATCCATATACTGTCTTGAGATTGTATTTTGTTTACGCATAAGTCTAGTAGTTTGAATTTATTTGCCTTTACTTTCAGAACTAGTTTTATAAAGTTATTCCTGGCATTCATTTATGACTTCGTTACTTTCTTATCTGCCTGCTCTTTCCTCTAGAAGATAAAACATGGAACTGTCACTTCTGCCTACTGGCATAACTGTAAAAAACTTGGTGTTTCTGTGGTCTCTTGGTACTGAATTGAATTCCCTAGTGCTTTGTTATGTTTGGAAAATTGATCTTAGTGTTACTGTACCTTTGCAAGGTACAGTAAAACCTGAGAACCTTGTCTTACTTATGTTGAACAAATGAAATTCCCATTGATTTTAGTAACTTAAAGCTTAACAATGTTGACTCCACCAAATTTGTTTTTTTTCATCTACATTCTTATTTGGCTAGGTATTTATGAGAGATTCTGTGGGTTGAGATCATATGGACGATATATTGAGGTTACTGAAGACAATTTTGAGTTAATCAAAGGTATTTGAGTTAATCAAAGGTATTGTTTAAAGAAGTGTAAATAAGGATTTGCAATGAACTGAGCAGCCAAGGAATGACTGATAATTCTTCACTGTCTACAGGTGTAAGACAGGACAATGATCTGCTTTCAGAAGTGTTTGCAAAGCTTGCAACTGTCTGCATTTAATACCCTACTTAAATCTTTGAGAATTTCCCTTATGTGTACCTACTTAAAACTGTAACTGCTGTGCAAATGTCCAGCAGGATGTGTGGTCTTGCAGTTACTGTCTGTTCCTCAACTGGGTAGTGAAGACATGAGGATGGTCACTACTAGATGGTCAATAAGCTGTTAAACAGAAGTTACTATCTTTGATACTTTGTCCTTCCGTTCTGTTTAAGTTTTATTAAAAACAAACAAACAAAAACACACACAAAACCCAGAACAAAGAAACACCAAAAACCAACTCAAAACACACACAAAAACCCCCAAAACCAACCAAAACCAAAACAAAACCACAAAACACACACACACAAAACCCAAACCAAACAAAAAAACCCAAAATGCCAAACAAAACTGCTTCAGTGAATATGCTACTGCAGGCCTTATATTAAGTTCTGAGCAAGTTGAATCAGGGCATTGCTGCACAGTTGTGTTTGGAGTTCTAAGTGTTTTGGAGAGTTTGTTTTTTCTTTAGTAAAAAACGTGCTAATCTGTGCAATTGTAAAGAAATAAGTGGATTAATTGGGAAATAATGGAAACATGTTTGAGTTTGCAGGCAGCCCAAATTTTAAATGTGGTTTTACGTATATGAATTGGCCTGTTTTCATCAGCTGCTTTAATTCCTTAAATATAAAAGTGACAAGACAACACAGATAATTCCATGCCATGTGCTTTAGCAGAAACATCAAGTTTCAGTAATTATAAACCCAGTTGTTGTCTTACTGACAGCTGCATTTACTTGATTCATAGTGCATTTTTAGGTATGAAAATTGTTGGGATATAGAAAATAAAATTATTTATTCAGTCTAAGATAGGATACTTGATTCAAGTATTGTCTGGATTTGACTTTAGGTAAGTGTCCCCCTTTCAATGCAAGATGGGGTTTTCTTGAAGTAGTATTTCCTTGAGGCTAGATGTGTGTTTTACTTATCTTAACAGAAGCACAGAAAGGGTGGGACTGCTGCTGGCCTGCTTTCAGATCTCTGTTATGGCCTGCATATGTGCAGGACACTTCCACAAATTACCTAGTTTTATTTCTACGCTCTCTCTAAAAGTGGCCACATATTAGTATTTATAAACTTGTCTAGTTGCTGTAGAGCAGGTGGAAGCCCTGTAGTAGGGCCTCTTTGTCTCTCTCTCCAGTCTGCATTGGTTCAGGAACATCTCAGGCTGACCTTGAAGCTGCCTCATCCTGTAACCCAGTTGTGCAAACCAGGGGCCAGGCACTCTGGATGACTTCTGTGCTGGTGTATTAACATGATTCGCAAATCTGACTGGGTCAGAGGGTGGAATTTAGGAGGAATCATGTCATGCTCATATAACTCCAATATTCTTCTTTATCCTTTTTTATTGTTGCTGTTTATCGGTGATATCCAACAGAATTTTCTTCCTAGTGTTTATCTCTTTTGCCCAGTGACTAAAGCAGGGTTAATCCAACAGTGCAATGAAAAGCCTGATAGGACTGGGAAGGTACTTGGGAATTTGTATTTGCCCTCTATATGTTTATCTAAGCTCTGGTTGTGTAGGTTACTCTGGGGGACTAGTTATAGACTGTAGACAGTGGTCTATGGTCTCCAAAATTATATATTCTCACCACAAACCCTGAAGCTCAACTTTCTTTAAATGAAGAATTTGAGACCACTGACAACATGATCATAAGAACATTCCAAAATGTTCTTTAAAATACTTACTTAAAAATAATAGTTCAAAAGACACATCCTGTCTCATCAGAACTTCAAGGCAAGACAGTTTTAACTCGCTTTAGAATTCATTACATGTCTCACAAGTAAAAATTTGTATAAAAGGTATACTTCAGAATAAAATGGAGTATTGTATTTTTTCAATCCTTTCTCTCTATACATGCGTCTCAGATATTTTTTGATGAGATGTTTCAGAGAAGTTCGCAACAATCTGTTGCATTAACAAGGTTTTGATTTAATTTCTTTAGGTTATTTTGAACCGTGAGACATTATCAGCTATGCTTTATTAGGCATGGTGCATAGAGGGGTTTATCGTCAGAATTACCTATGTCCATCATGCTCAGAAGGGGCTTGAGAATCTGATTAGTGTGTCTGTTATGCCAGCATTAAAATATAACTAAATATCGTGTTTATCCTGACTTAATGAAGAAGTAGGCAACCAGGCTTATGCATTTGCCGTTTTGCTGACAATTGGTGCCCTTTACTTACTGCTATCCTGTAGGTCATTTTCAACCAAATTTGATGGGTATAGAATTTCTCAGAATAATTAAGCCCTCCATCGATTTTATGAAAACAAGCAACTGGAAAGGAAGAGATATGCCCATATGCATGGCCAGATGTTGGGGGTTGACCTGCTGGAAAGCCTCACTGAAGAGAAGGACTTTGGAGTTTTGATTGGCAACAGGTTGATCATGAGCCAGCACTGTGCCCTTGTGGCCAAGAGATGCATTAAGAAGAGTGTGGCCAGTAGGTCGAGGGAGGTTCTCCTCCCCCTCTACTCTGCCCTAGTGAGGCCACATCTGGAGCACTGTGTCTAGTTCTGGGCTCCTCAGTTAAGAAGGACAAGGAATTACTGGAGGGAGTCCAGCAGAGGGCTACAAAGGTGATTAGGGGCCTGGAGCATCTTTCTTATGAGAAGGCTGAGAGAGCTGGGTCTGTTCAGCCTGGAGAAGGCTGAGAGGGGATCTCTTCAATGTTTATAAATATCTCAAGGGTGGATGACGAGAAAATGGGATCAGTTTCCTTTCAGTGGTGGCCAATGGCAAGATGAAAGGCACTGGGCACAGACTGAAGCACAGGAGTTTCCATCTGAATATGAGGAGAAACTTCTTTACTTTGAGGGTGCCAGAGTACTGGAACAGGCTGCCCAGAGAAGATGTGGAGTCTCCTTCTCTGGGGACATTCAAAACCCGCCTGGACACATTCTTGTGTGATCTGCTCTGGGTGAACCTGCCTTAGTGGGTGGGTTGGACTAGATGATCTCCAGAGGTCCCTTCCAACCCAGTCATTCTGTGATTATGTGAATGGTTTTCATGGGCATGACTTGAGTGTAGATACAGCCTGTACAGTCTCTTGCTTCTCAGGAAAGAAGGTGGGCTTCCTAAATTGCACTGCATGCAGAATAAGATTACTTTTAAAGTGCCTCCTTCATGCACTTATAGTCTGATTATTTTATCCTTTAGTTTGTTATTTTAGTGGGTTTTTTTTCTTGCTCAGTGGTACTAAACTTCATCTTTCCCTGAGAGAGGAGGTATTTATATTATAATACAACTGCTAATTAATTCCTTTCTTCTTATTATTGTTAACTGTAAAAAGGTAAAGAATATTCTTATCTGTGTTAACTAGCCAGATTAGTTGGTACTAACCTAAAATTTAGTAGGTAAAGAGCATATAGTGAGGTGCCAGATAGTGGGTTTGATTGATGAGCAGTCAGAGCCTGCACAGGAGTTCCTTTAGTCCTGGATAGATGGCGAGCAGCCCACACTGGGCTTCATCTATAGGGAGGCTGGGGGCAAGGTGGGTCTGTGTATTTTCTTTCTAATAATAATGGAAAGGGTTATCTCATCCATCTGTGAAGTGCATGATTTTTTTTTTTTTTCTGACAAGAAGTCTGTAAAATCCAGGAGTATTTCTTTGTGGAAAGCTTTCAGTTGTCTTAAACGAGTTAGGCAAATGGGGTAGAGGAGAAGACTAACCTTTTCCTGGGGAAGACATGTACAGGCTAATAGACTTGAGCTGAAGCAGCTGACAGAACTCTTCTGCTGAAATTATGCATTGTACTATAGTTTTATCTTCTAGGATGATGTTGTTAGTAAGCTATCCATCAAAGCCTGAGCTCTGCTGTCGTAGCTTTTGTATAAACCTAATGTGAAAAATGATGTCAAAGAATGAACGATTTAAAGTAAAAGAAGAACAAATACAAAAGTGTGATATATACAGCATCAAAGCTGGTAATTTAATATGACAAAATCTAAAATAATGAGAGACAACAGTCCTAGCTATTCATCCAGGCCTACTTCCAATGCAGTTTTTTCCCTCCTGCTTGTCTTTCAAACGTGTTTGGAAGATGACTGTTTTCTAGAACTGTTTTCAGTTTAATATTTTTCCTTAAGCTAACTGCTTTTTCTTTTATAGAATGTCTGTGTTCCAAATACATTGTTTCCTTTTTAATGTAGCTTCAATGTATTTGCTTCTGTAGATGATTTTTTTGTCTTTAGATTCATAGAGAAAGTGTAGGAGGCATCTTCTTCCTGACAGGTTATCAATAAATACAAAATTATTTATTTACTTACAAAGGGGAGGAGAAATATAATACTTTGTAATATTTTTTTTCCGTACACATGTCTAGAAATTTGTAATTACACATCTAGAAAATTTAGTAATTTAATCTTAAGTCATCTATTTTGCCAGTGTTTTTAGAGGTCATAGTCTCCTTTCCATTTTAAGTTTAGTGTCTGGTTCTTACCAAACTGCTGATAAATGAAATTTAGAATTAAAATTTAAAAGTTTCAAGTTTTTATTTGATTTAAAAAAAAAACTCTGTGTTGCTGATAAAGAGCATATTTTCAACAAACATTTTTTTATTATGTATTTCTAAATGTAGGTTTTATTGAAAGTGTTGTGAGAAACCACGAGATGCAATCGATTCATTGGTCTTTGCATCTAAATTGGTATGAGGATAATAAGAAATGCTGATCCTTAGATTCCATACCTGTATTTTTATTGTATGCTAATTGTCAATATTTAAAATTTTTCAGAAATATGTCTTTTAAAAAAAAAACTTTTGTCAAATATTCATTTTCAACTTTTGTAAAGAATGGCAAATATATATATGGATGTAGTGATAGCATCTTAATGCATCAATTCTAAAAATATCGATTGATTCTAAAAGTGAAAACTCTGAGGTTTTAGTCGAAAGCAATGAATATCACTGTCAGTTGGTTACTGTGTTACCATCTTGTTTGCTAATCTGTTTGAACACAATGACAGTAATTGTTTTGTGTTCCCTTTGGGAGACAAGCGGCATAAGACATGATTTTAGGAACAACTAGCATCAGTTTTTTTTCCCCTCTTACTTTCACAAGATGTTTCCTCAGTATCATTTTGTTTCAGTCTGTGGAAAACAAGCATTTCCTGCGATTGTTGCCTTCTCAACTAGGATGTCATTATTAAAACATAAGGAGTGCAACTCATGAGAATGTTTAAGAATTTTGTAATGAGAGTACACAGAGCAGTTAAAATTTATTAGGGTATGAACCTTCAAATCATAGATGTTGTGAAGTACCTTTTTTTCTCTGGTAAAAAAGGGAGAAACTAGTTTGGGAAAGGGATGGGAGAGAAGTAGGAAGGGAAATAGATACTCACAGGAAGCTACAGCTAATAGGCTTCTCTGAATCACACTACAGCTTATTTCCTGGTAAAGCACCCATTCTTTCAAAAACCTATATTTGACATTTGGTGACAAAAGTGGGATGTTTGCTGAAAATGTGGAGGTAAATGTATTCTCTTGTTTCTTTTAGATACTTAGAAAATAAGTTGTTTCAGGCTCAAAACAGTTTTGGCTGTTCTTCATGAAGAATAAATGCTGAATCACATTATTTGTTAGGGAGGAAAAGGAATTGTTATAGTATAGCATGCATATTGTGAAATAATGTATATGTTAGCTGATTCAGTAATGAGGGAAGACATGTTTTAGTGTACAGATAATTAATAGAATAACTTATCTGGACAACTGTTAGTTCTGGGTTTTTTGTAAAAAATATTTTTCTTATAATCCCTTTTGCTTTTAAATTCAGAATTTAAATAATCGGTCTGCAAGGCACAAACTGAAAAGATATTTATTATAAGTAAGCATTTTGTAAGCAGAAGGCCAGCTTGCTTTGATTCTTCCTTAGTCTCTACATTAATGATAAATCACTACTTTGCAGCAATAGCAAATGGAAGATTTTGCGATTTCTTGAAAACAGAGGAAATATTTCTCTTGGTTTTATACCCTTTGCATTCACAATTGCATCGCTACTAAAAGTGGATGGTGGCCTGTTATGAAAGAAAAAAGATACCATTGCTGTTGGCTTCATTTCTTAGCTTTCTGGTACATGAGTATTGTGGGTTATCTGTCACTGTCTGTACTTTAAAATCCTCTCCTCTGAGGAATGTCACTATAAGCCTCTGTTGCTTTTAAAGTGTGTTATGACTGAGTGAGTGATATTGTCAAATTTTTCTCCTTCCCTGTTGCCAAAAGGATTTTGAATAGCACTGATGAAAATGAAATACTAATTGTTATTCACTATGTTATAAATGGGCAAAGCTTTGCTAATCAATGGATGTTTTAGTACCTAAAGCCTTATGAAGTCTTGGTTATTTTTCTAGCAGTATATCTAAAAATTATGTGCCTAGATATAGATGTGCAATATTTGCATAATTGTTCATGTTAATAAATAGGTGGTAGCCTAATTTCTCGATAGGATGGTATTGTTTGCCTTTGATAAACACACATAGTAGTAACTGAAATTCATGTAATTCTAAATGTAGTATTTCTAATAATCTTTTTTTTTTTTTTTAATTCTGCTTTTCTCCAACAGGAAGGAACTTGAGACCTTCAAAGGTAAATTCTATTTTTAATTTTCTGCTTGAATGTTTGCAAGAGTCGCAGTAATTCTTGTATTAAGTGAAACTAGAAAGGAACTGTTCCAGTTCTGCATTTGATAATGTTAGTTTTATGTCGGCCCAAGAGACTGTTTATTTTTCAGTTTACCTGTTCTTGCTACTGGTTCTTCTGGAAGAGTCGTAAGTGTAGGAAGAACACAGATGGTTCTGTTGCCTGAGCTAGATTTCAGAGATTCTGAATCTAATTCAAGACTTTCCCTTGATGTTCAGTTTTGAAACTTAAGGGGTTTATCTTCAGCTAGTCCATGTCTTTTCTTGCATGAATGTGTTTTTGACATGTGTCACAGGCTGTTAGTTGTTAGACTTTTATCTAGCTATTTCAAGGAAATTTTCACAGTATTATGTTGCATCAGACAAATGCAATTTTTGTAGCTTAACTTGTTGGCTATACACAATGATATATACAAATATCTGTCCTAAATAATATGTAATGGCTAGGAACTCTGTAATGTATTATTGCTTTGTCTATGTTGTGTAGATGGAACACATTACCATTTTCAGTGCATCTTAAATTCAGGATTACTGCACCTACTAATCTTAATGTTTGATCAGCTTGAAAATTGCTATTATCTTTTGGTTTGAATAAGGTGTGACTGTGCCTTTGTCACTGATCTTTATTTATGAGAATGAAGTCAAGTACATTGATGAGAATGAAGTCAAGTACATTGATTTATGTCAATTAATTGTCTCTCAAAATTGAAAAAAGGGATGGAAATTTCTAATCAACTGCAATCCTCTGCCTTTTCAGTTCATGACTATCACATCTTTATATAATACTAAAAAAGCAAAATAATAAAGCTAATATTAAGGGACAAGCAACACAGATTATGTAAAATGTCACTTTATCTGTAGTTTACCATAACAACCCTCTTTTGATTGATTTGACAGCTTTCAACACAGACTAGCTCAATATCAAACCAATGATGATGCTGAGCGCATTCTGTTCCAAAGCAAAGTAGCTACTTTATGGTGTCTGATGCTTGTGAGGATAGTGAATCCTGTTTTTTTTTTTCCAGTTTATATTGATTCTGGTTGTTTTTTTTTTTTTTTTTTTTTTTTTAGTTTGTATTGATTAGGGGTTTTAAGTGAGTTTCTGGAAGCCAAGATGATGGTTTCCAAAGTTATTTCTGTTTTGACTTCTTTTTTTTCCAATAGACATTCTAACTTTATTTGACAGTAAGTATTTTACAATTATTTTCATGGAGGAGGAGGGTGTCAGCTGTGTGTTAACCTTGAAATTAATACCAAACTAAGTAACCGGTTCTGTAAAAGGATACAGAGGCATACAGGTTTCCAATACCAGTTATGAAAGGCTTGTCTTGGTAGCCAAGAGAAGGTTTTTAGTATGCTACAAGGAGGGAAAGTTGCAAACAGTTGCCAAGTCTTTGAATGTTTCTTTGCTGAAAAGTTCAGCTGCAATCTGTGGCTAATGCAGCCAATATGAATAGGAAAGGCATAGGATCTCATGCTGTAACAAGGAGAGGCCAGGTTACAAGGTTTATATAGGTCTGGTGGACATTTTTGCACCAACTGATCAATTTACCCTACAGT
Source organism: Columba livia (assembly GCF_036013475.1). Taxonomy (NCBI): domain Eukaryota; kingdom Metazoa; phylum Chordata; class Aves; order Columbiformes; family Columbidae; genus Columba; species Columba livia. The sequence goes on along the minus strand of NC_088603.1, from coordinate 68,207,009 downwards.
ACTCAAAAGAATTGGCATAAGCTATGGAAGGGTGGAAGTGACAGATCCTTAAAAACAGCTATTAAACATCAGTCAGTCAAATTCCTGTATTTTTTTTACGATGAACTGAGGGACAAGTTTGTACCTGACAGGAGGGAGAGGAGTAATAGCTTTCAATGAATAGTCAAGAATGAACTTTCAAGAATAGTCACATCAAAGAAGTCTAATTTGTTTTCTTAAAAATGACAACAACATGCTGTAAAATAAATGGTAGATACCATATTTTGACTTTGATAACAACTTTCACTGTTTTGCCTGACATTTTTCCAGGGAATTGAAATGAAACTACTGAAAAGCAGGTGCATGTCTGATTGGAAGTAAATACTTGGAGGAAATATTTTTATGGTTTCTCGCTTACTAAGTTGTTCATTCTCAGGTCTGATGTTACTCGAAATTTTTGTTGTTAACCTGGATTGTGAAATAGAGGTGTTCATTAGATTGGCTTCAGTTTTTTTCCAGCATTTTGGACTTTCAGCCAGTTTCTGAGTACCTAGCATCTATTTCATCAGCTGACTAGAAACAGGGTGACTCAGAGCTTCCGGATCACGAAGGATTAATGATTACGTAGTGGGAGATGTTTCGATTCTACAGCAACTTTGCCCAGTCTGACTGATGGCTGCTTCCAAGGCTCGCTAGATTTGTGCAGAAAATGATCTGTCACTTGGTTTTGGCTTAGTTTTGATTGATGAAACATGCTGAAATAACTCAGTAGATAGCCCTAGAAATCCTGGCACAGAAGAGGAAAAGGCCGCGGTGGGGGCAGGCAGCATGTCTAAGTAATGTAACATGGCCATCTAAAAGTCAAATACTTCTGGTGGTATGTTACCTAATACATTTTAAGGTTGAGGTGGGGAAGTATTAGTACCATGATGTATAAAGCTTTTATGATAAGTTCTTATCTTGCTTACAGCTCTGATTTCCTGTTTTCAAGGAAGATTGGTTCCAACTGAAATATGTTAAGTAGTTGGGTAGATGATTCTTTACATTTTTATATTGCAAGTATAGACTACATCCTCAACTAATTCATCCTTATGTAACTGTCCAGAGTGAAATGTGTTCATAAACATTCAGTTCATAAAATACCCAGTGCACGGACTAGGAAAGAACTATTTTAAGTACCTTTATATACATTTGCGTCTTTCAATGCATGTGCAGTTGAAACCATTGTACATTTAATTGTATTTTAATGGAAAATAACAGAAATGCCAGTTTTCATAATAGTAACTTGTTAATTGTGAATTTTAATACCCATGTACTACAAAGTATTGGCTTCCAGATTAAGGATGGTAAATCACAGAATCATTTTAGTTGGAATAGACCCTCAAGATCATAGAGTCCAACCATAAACTAACTCTGGCACTAAACCACGTTCCTAAGAACCTCATCTACACATCTTTTAAACACCTCCAGGGATGGTGACTCAACCACGTCCCTGGGCAGCCTAATATGCTTCATTCTATCTGAATCCGCAGAAACTGAAGTACCACAAAAACATTCCTTAAGTATGTTTGCCAGAGAGGGTAAAAAGAGGATTGTATGCACATTTTTCGTTGCCCAGCTGTGACTTTCTCATTCACCAGTGCACAGTTTTCATGCCTTGCTCAGGATAGAAAGTTTTACTAGAATTGAGACACTGAATGGTATAGTCTGAGCGTCAAAATAGTGCAGCACTGGAACTTGAATTTAGTGATGCATCCCATTAATTTCACTATGAATACAGAAAAAATACTAGTTGTATGTTGGCACTGACCATGAGAATGCAGGTCTGGTTCATGAGACAGGTGGGCACCTTCACAGGTCTCTCTGATCTGTCTTAAAACTTTACTTCCCTGGAGTGTTGCATATGTATGTATGTTGTATATGAGCGTAGGCTCAAAGGGTTTTCTGTTACAATGTAAGCATAACCTATTATTTAATAATCTGTGAAAGTTAGAAGCTTTCTTCTTTATATTAAGCATCTCTCTCTGAAGAAGGCAGGGGAAGTGTGGGGTGTCCCTGTTGATACTGCTACAGCGCTGGCATTTGTGTACCCAAAATGTGAGTCTGCACTAGGACAAAACATCTCAAAGGTTGTCTGGTTCATTTTTTTCTTTTTAGTAATTTATCTTTCAGAGAGCTTTACTGTAGAAGATGATGGATTTATGAATGAAAACATTGGATATGCTATATGAAGGAGCCTGCAAGTTTCTTCCCAGTTTGTGTCAGTTCCAGTGTTGGGAGAACTGCTTGCAGGAGCTGGCTTGTGCTCCCTGCTGTTCTGTCCTGGCTGAGGCTTAGGAAACAGCTATTTTAATAAAAAAAAAAGAAAGTTCTGTTGTGGTTCTTGGCAATTTCGTGCAATAGTAGAATTTATTTTAGTCAATATTTGTGTGTGTGTGTATTTGGTTTTAGCATTTGATGGATTGTACTCTTCCATGGTTTAGAAAGGGCATGTATAGTTTTCGTTTTTACAGCTGAGAAACTAGAAATTAGAAAGCAAATATGTGGTTACTTTCTTCTGATATGTGAAACCTAGTGCATTCATGACTGCATTGAGATTTGAAATCATTCCACCATACTTCTAGGCACATGGTCCTAGGTTTTTTTTTAAGTTAACATTGCTTCTGTTCTGATGTAGCCAGGACTGTGTAGTATTTACAGAATACTGTTAATCTCTTTACATGATGGAACAGTGAAGCAGAGCAGTGAGGTAGATAATGGAAAAAAAAATAAAGTTATAAAAGTAGTAGAATTGCACAATGATAAAAACATATGCTACTGAATTTACTTCAGATTTTATCCAAATGGGAACGGTATACATGATAGATTTAAAAATTGCTTCTAAAAGTCCTTTTCTATTAAAAAAAAAAAAAAAAAGAAAAAAAAAAAGGATGAGATGTTTTGAGTTTGTTTCTGGAAAGAAAGCTAAAGCAATAGAGGCCATTTACAAATCAGCAACACAGCCCTTTTGGACAATGAAAAGTGGCAGAAATGTTGTAAGGGCAGATACACACATGGCTCTGGCTACTGAGTCATGCATATTTCTAAGCTTTAATAGGATTAGTCTCATTCAAGCTCAGGGAAACAGGTCATATGACCATTTTCAGCCCTCCTATTTACAGTAAAACAAAATATGTTTTCAGCCCTGTCCATCAGAGATCTCTCTCAGACAGGTCCTGATAAGTTTTAAGAGCTTTATCAAAATACTCTGAGAAGGAAGCTGGTGAAGAAAACAAGTGTTTTTTCTTGCTTTTCTCTTCTAGATTAAGTCATTGAGTCACATTTGATATGCAGATCTTTTGTTATCCCTCTTCATGCATCTAAGATGCTTCTGTTGAAATGGCAGTTTTCCAGTCCTTTTATCAGTAGCTTAAATATGTTTGTATCTAAAATTTAATTTCCTGGCTTTCCCTGTTCCCTTTTCTAAGAGTACATGATATTTGGAGCAGTTTATTGACTCCATCCTTTTGTTCTCCTTTTTTTGAAATCTCCTTGCCTCAAGACATAGTGTCAAACTGTTTTTTTTTTCTTTTTTTTTTTTTTCCAGTCTAGGGATCCCCTTTATCATGCTGTATTCTGATGGCTGTCAAAAAAACCAACTTTTTCCTAGCCTCTTTATTGTCTTCCAGATGCATGGGTAACATGCAATGGAGATCTTTATAGCTCATGCTTGACAAAGCTCATGCATTCAGCAATGTAGCTGCTCTAGAAGTTGTGCTGTAGTTCTGGGCACACAATCCTGTATGTTTCTTCTGAGCAAGAGTAGATGACATTGTTGTAGAAAAATCATACCAGCCACATGCAGTTAATTTACTTTAATGTTTCCAAATATACTACCCCAGAGCCTGTTACATAGGAACATTCAAGGTGTTTCATTACTGTGAAGAATTTTATGTTGATGAATTGTGTCCTTAACCAAGCTGGTTAGTAGTGAGAGTTCTAATTTATTGTTGTATTTTGTGATTTTGCACTTCAGTTACTCATTTGAATAGGGGAAAGAGGATGTCTTGGTTGTTTGGATGCTTCTTCCAATACATGTCGTGTGAGATAGGCAGTGCTGCTATTACAAGTGTTTCCTGATTGTTTTAGAATTTTATTAGGTGTTCGTGGTCAAAAACTTCAATATTTAAACCTTGTAGCACAGATGTGAAAGAAGACAACTCTTATTTTGGCATACTAGAAAAGAGTTGGGAAACAATTGCTTAATTCTATTGTAATAAAGCCAAGACAGAATTAAATTTTCAAGGATACTCAGATTTTGGGGGTTTTCCTCAGTATTTTGCTATAAACTGAAAATATGCTGATAGATTTCTAGTTAATAGTGCATGTTTACCAGCTTTTTTTCCCATCCAGTCTATGGGAGGAGAACCATGCAACTTCAGATGTTCAGTATTGCCTGTGGCAAGAATTGACCGAGTCTCCCATATATGATAACTGTTCTATTGAGAATGGGAAGATTTGAGACTTGGGCATTTCTAGTCAAACTTTGAATAAAAGGCAAATAACTTTAAGTAGTTAAGTCTTCCTTTATAGATCCATCTATAGGCAGATGGAGAAGAAAAGCAAATGATAAATTGCTCTTACAGCTACCTTGCTTTTGATTTTGCTTTTTGTGTTTTCAGGTTTGCAGACTCCAATGTCTCTTTAACTCTCAGGACACGTTTTAAAAGTTCCTAGATCTGAATATAGCTATTTGTAACTTTATTCCTCTTTGTGTTTTGTTTTGTTTTTTTTGCCTTCCTTGAAACAGGTATGGAATTCCAGTCAAGCCTTTCAAAAAAATAAAATTAATTTAAAAAATCATTTTAAATAGAGAAATTTATGGAAGCTTCACTCTTAGTCTTTCACTGATTTCAATCCTCCCCAGTAAATGATTGAATCTTTATACATTGGAGTGTATATCACTAGCTTTCAAATGTACATTTCTGTAGTGCACAGGTGGATGGTGCTGCGTTGCACACATCTGATTCTATTTGGCTGAGTTACCAGACTTAATGACATACTTTCGGAACTTGCTCTGTATATGAATGCATACACAAGAATAGTGGAAACTTTAAATTGCCTCTTGTGACCCTCTAAACCTGACCTTTTTATCAATTAGCAACACTATTGTATTGAGCACTAGCTGTAGTTGAAAATGTATTAGCTGACTTTGACAAGATGGCAAAACATTTGCTGGAATAAGAATTATGACTGGGGTGAAACAAACTCCAATGGAGAGTATCTTGTGTAGGCATTTATTTTGTACATTACTGGAAATCCATTTATTACCTGGTAGGTTAATGTCTACAAATGCCAAGTCTTCAGCACAGACAGTATTTTCTGTACAAGAAACAGAATTTACATTTCAATAGAAGAGAGGAGAAAGGGTTTTTTTAGCGTATTTAGACTGTAGAAACAAAAATTATCTATAATTTTATCCTCAGTCTCTACATCAGAACACTATTTCCCATTATTCTTTGCCAAAAGGTGGGCTGCACTATCAACTGGATTAGTAATCTGATATGATGGGAAATTATTTCCCTCCTGACTGCTTTTGATTAGTTTTCAACTGGTGAGGGAAAAATGGGGCTTCTTTCGTGGTAGCAATATAGGCTTGGATGGATCTTAGTCAATCATAAAATGGCATCCATTTCTAAGGTGGTTGTATACATTGGAAATGCGTCTGAATTTTCAAAGCTGCGAATAAGTAGTAGAGTTTCTAAAGGAAATCTGAAATTTAGAAAGGGATGCTGTAGAGATACCGGATTATTTATGGACAAAGTAGATAATTAGATTTCCTTAGAACAAATATTGTATGCCCTTGCAACTCAGCTGATCAAAGATAGCTTTTGGTTTTGTCACGTCTTCCACCCCAAACCACATCTGGTTTAATGCTTCAAATGCTTTTTAAACTTTTTGTTTGTTGTGTATTTTGGCTGTAATGTACCTTCATATGTTAAAAAATAGATAGTGCTGTTTGTACTCTCTTTCCTCAACTAGATTTCAGGATTTATATGGTAGATATCACCTGAAAGTACTATTCAGACAATGAGTTAACATAACTCACAGAACACTAATGTTACAGATACTTCTGAAACCTTGTGATTATCAGTTTTTTTAATGGAGGGTAGGAAGATTTTTTTTCCTTTTTTTAAAGTTCTGCTTCATCTACATGTATTTTTAGAGAACATTGTTTTTTTTTTTAATGTGGCACCCTTATGCTCTTTCATCTTACCTTGCTTTTTATTTTGAGGGAGCTAGTTTATTCTCCCATCAAACGCTAATATTGATACGTTTATGTAGGTTTCTCTTTTTCCTCGAGCCCTACTCTTTTTCCTTTCTAGTGTTTCATGAAATCCAAAGCCCTTTCTGAGTTCAGATGTATCCCAACAATTTTGACATCACTGCAATTTAAAACAAGGTGGCTCTTGAATGTGCAGGTGTGGCTTCTGTTGGCTGCAGCAGAAGCTGGCCCTGTGCTGGACTCAGCCTTGCAGAGCCCTGGGTTTGTAGGGAGTGGAGGAGGCCAGTGTAACAACAGGGATTTTCTCTGGCTATTACCAGGGTGAATAGCAAACTGTGTAGATAATAGGAAAAATTTCATGGGAACATAAGTCCTGTCATACTGAGTTTATGCAGAAAAGAAAACATCGGAAGGTGTGATATTCTAATTGTCTATAATGCTTAAATGACTGATGTGGGAAAAATAGAAGCCTATTTTGTCTGCAGCTCTAACTTGATTTCATCCTTTAATTACTGAAGTCCAGACTGAAGGTGGATTATCTCGTGATTATTATTGTTATTATGCTTTTAATCTTTCCCATAGACATTTTGGTGTTATTTTCACCAGTGAAATAAACCCGACCTTTATGTGCCCATACATTCTTGGTAATTTTTCCTGTAATGATGACTATTGGAGAAGTATTTATTACATAATTCCCTTTTGTCTGTACTCTGTATTTTGATAGTTGTCGCCAAGAGGCTTTTCAAAACGTGATCTTTTTAAGTAAATGAAACTCATTGTTATGGCTATTGTGGTTTCTGGCAGCACTGCACACCCTCCTGAACAGAAGAGGCAACGCGTGCCAGTGTTCCCAATTCTGAGCAACGCCTTTCAGTTTTTGAAACATAAATGCACCTTTGTGTAACTGCAGCATCACCATGACCAAAGATTTTCAGTCATGTGCTATTTCTTGATTTATTTTTTTTTTAACTGCATAAGCATTTTTTTCAATTTTTTATGAAAATGTAGTCTGGATATGTAATATGAAAAATGCGGTTTTCGGTAGAGAAGACTGCTCCTAATTTATTTAAAAATCACATCCAAGATTTTTAATATTTTATGTGTGAAGTAAGAATAGAATGTAATCTGGTTTGTGGGGTATCAGAGCTAAGCCATGTTAAGAAAAATACTTCGAGGGGAGAGCCTTGTGAGCATCTACTAATAAAAAAAAAAAAAAAAAAATTGGACCCTTCCATACCTCTTCCTTTTTCCTAAATCATTTTCAAACACTTCCAGCTCCCTGCCTAACAAGCACATGCTGTAACTGCATGTCATCGGATTATAGCCCGGCAGGAAAATTTCTCTCTTTCTAGCACCCCTTTATTTAGCAGCATGTGGTACCTTCCCAAATCCATGCGTGCGTTCCCAGTGTAGCCCAGCGGCTGGTAGCTCACGTTGCGGTTCTGGAAAGGCGCTGAATTGGAGCATCCATGTGTCTGCATCTGTGTGCAAGTGACCCATTGAAATCTGGCAGTTGCAGTCTTACTGCTTTGAAAAAGCAGCTTCCTCGCATCCGTCTTTGTTCGACATCGGTGAAGATGCTCATCAGCGGAGCTGCTTGGTAACTGGAGCTTTCGCTTGACCGGTGCTGTGTTTCTTTTTTACTTGCCTATTTCTTACTGCCATGTCATCTCCGGGAGCCCCTGACAATACTCAGAAGAATTTGTGTAGGTGGAACTTTATTATCATCTTTATTATTTGTCAGCTTAATTTGCCAAGCTAATGTAAAATTCAAAATGAAATTAAAGTTAGCTTAATTAATTTCCTCAGTTACCACCGTTGCCTGATTTGCAAAGGGCGTGCTAGAAATGAGAGGTTAATTATCAACTTGATTTAGCAAATTTGAAAGAAATAGTGACTTAGCGTAGAATTTTTGCAGAGCTTTTTGTTTATTGCTTTGCTTTTGTCTGTTGCTTTGCATTATTGTCAAGATAATATTAATCAGAATTAGTAAAAGAATACAAATACACAGATACCTTGTTAACTAAAATTCAAGGAGACTTGGGTGGGGTGTAGAGGGTGAGGGGAGACAGAGAATTATTATTATATTGTTATAAAACTGAATATAAAAGAATTAAAACAGGGAATTCATTAGTATAGATGCAGGCATTCCAATTCTTAGTTTCCTTCAGATAAATGAAATAAATGATAAAAACATATCTTTTTAAATGAAGCAATTAATACTTTTACATCAATATGAGCACTCTGTCATATGAAGCAATGCTCTTAACAATGCAATTAATAGCATTTTTATGCTGTTAATTTTTAACTAATGGTGTTTAGAACTGAATTTGAATTGAAATAAGATGTAGGTTTCTACTCTGATTCTTTATATAACCACTAGAAGAGGGTGGGTTTTTCTCCTCTTACCATTCATGTGGATTTTTTTCAGTTGATGTACAGGACCAAAAGATCAGTAAATTGAACTATTACAGTATTTTAATAACCTGTTGGAGCATGCCTTTATCAAGGCTCTACCTATGAGCTATATTTCTGCCCACTAAATTTGGTATTCATGTTAAATAACAATGTAAAGGAAAGTTGAATATTTTGTTTTAAACAATTTGATAAGGGAGAACTCTTTACATTTGTATTGAGTAGAAAGACTTCATTTGTTAAAATAGCTGTTTTCCAGAAATTTAGGCAGAACAGTCGACTGTTCACTTAAAGATGGCAAAATTTACCCTGTGTTCTGGTAAATGTGGTGTGGCCACCTTGCACTCAAAATTCTCAGTTTGGAAGCAATATGTATACTACTGGCATAATGCATCTTGTATCCTTAACTACTTTGCAAGTATTGACAGAAGTTGTCCTTTTTTTTCTTTCTTCTTGTTGTTGCTGAGATTGAAATGGAAGTGCGGTGAATTGGGGGCACAGCTGTGAATCTTTTTTTTTCCTTATTTGCAATCATATCCTGGACAGTAGAATAGCTATTTTTTTTATGGGGGGAAGGGGCCCATGTTGAAATTATACTTCTATAAGGGTGAGAATATTGAATTGGAGTATATTTCTGAAATGTGAGCTCTAGCAATATCAGTCCTCCAACTACTGCTAGAATGAGGAAGCAGTAAGTAGAAGCTTTAGTATCAACATTAATTATGGAAAGGTGAGCCCATCTCTGGTCAGCAGGATTATTCTAAATTTTTTGTAATCGTATTTTCTTCTATAGCTTGGTGACAGAAAGGAGTAATGCAAAACTAAAGATGGCCTGTTATAGTTTTATGGTCATCTGTTTTTTCCCACCATCTACGTAGGCTGAGGTTAATGAGAAATTAAGAAATTTTCATCTACCTGCTTTCAAAAAGATTGTTCCTCTCTAACAAGATCACATGTAATACTTTTTGGTGTGCTATGGGCTCTGGCAGCCTGTGACTGCATCTTGTTGTGAACGAATTTTTGAACAGTTTTATAATGGCAATATTCTTTCTTTTGGCATGCTGCTTCTATTTTATTATATGCTAGAAATGTAAATGCAGACATTTCGTCAGTCTGATTTGTAGCTAAATAAATGTACACTAATAGATTATATGCTTTTCATATTTCTCCACATGACACTATTTCTTTCTATAGTGGTACTATAAATATGACAATATTCTGGTCCTCTGGTTCAGAAACAGTAGAATTGTTTTAAAAGCTGCAGTAAAAATAATGTTTCTTCTTTATAGCATGGCCTTACATAAATCTCAGTCCTGCCTTTCACAGCAGTGTATTATTAAACAACTTGTTCTGCTCAGGTTTTAATGATGCCGATGGAAAGGGCGGATGGCTGAGGTGTGCACGTGGGCATGTAAGAATTCTGCATATTTCTCTACTCCTGGTTAGTAAATGGAACAGAAACAATTTTGCCCATTTTATTTATGAGTGTTATGTATGGCATGTTAAATTGCATCAAGGTATTGGAGCTGAAACTATACATAATTCTTCAATGTTATAGCTATTGTGGCATTCTGTTGTGATTTGTTTTAACCAAACAGATGAAATTATATTCTTTTGGAAAATGGCATTGAATTATAAAAATGTGAGCTATTTAAAAAGTCAGTAAAACATTTTTGTGTGTATCTAACATTTCTAAATTGTGTATTTCTAATAGAGTGTATGGGTTAAGCCTGAAAGAGGTTAAGAGGCAGTTTTGACTAACTGAACGCATTGTTTCATTTTTAATCACTTGGAGTACTCTGTGGATTAAGATGAAATAAAAATCTTGCGGAGATGTCACTCAGCCCTTTTTTCCTTTTATGTAGCTGCCAACTAATGCTATTTTGACATTACGTAAATGAGACTTGATCAAAATGTAGTTGGCTGCATCTCATTTTAAATCAGACAGAAATGGTGCCATTTATAGGGACTTGTTTCTGGCTTAATTAGATGATTATGTAATCACTCCAGCCCTGGCGCACCAACGTTTCCATTGGCTCCAGAGGGTTTTAACTTGGATCATAATCTTAAATCCTCACAGATTTATTATCTCTTCTCTGGTTATCGAACATTAAAGTGAAAAGCCCACGCTTCACAGAGAAGACAACTGAAAATACCTTGAGGGGTTTTCAGCATATCTTGTGCATTCACATGGGTAGGAAATGGGGCTGGTGGGACTGGGTAAGCTTAGGTTTTGTGGCCCACTAGTGATGTGGGCATTGCAGTTCTGCAGACCCAACCATCCTAAGTCTTAATCGTAGGTGTAATGTAATAATATTTTTAAATCTGCTTAACCATACAGCAGAATTAGACAAGTGGGCTTTTTACCTTTGTTTTAAAAAGCACTAGTTAGTTGCCCATGCCGTTAGTCTCATGTGCAGGGTAGAGAAGAGGAGGGCCCTCAGGAAGGGCCTGCAGCTTCAACTTCTGTCTCCACAAACCCCTGTGACAGGAGGAAGTCTGTCCATGTGAGGGTTTTGGGTGACATGTATGTTTTCCCTTTTTGCTTGTTGGTACATGTTTAGAGTGTTGTACTGCCAGTACAACTCAGTATCTGGTTCTTATCACACCCAAACACATTTTGAACACAAAGCTGTAGGAAGACTGACAGAACCGAAAGCCAAATCCTTGTTTTTTGGCACATTTGGGGAACCATGACTGGTATGAACACTTCCTCTAGTTCAGGTGTGTCCAACTCATTTTCACTGGGGGCTGCATCAGCCTCGTGGTTGCCTTCAAAGGGCCAAATGTAATTTTAGGACTGTATAAATGTAGGAGTAGTTAGACTTCTACAGTCCTAAAGTTACCTTTGACCCTTTAAAGGCAACCACAAGGCTGATGCAGCCCCCAGTGAAAATGAGTTTGATACCCCTGCTCTAGTCGCAGATCTTCCCTCTCTCCTCCTCCCTGCCTTGGAGTTCCGGGTGCTTTTGTGCCACTGAAGATTTCTCCTGCATATTAGTGATTATTCAGTCTAGTGGTCTTAAAATTCATGAAGTGAAAATTCATTTGGTATGTGGAAGAATTGTGGGCTTAACTCTACAATAAAGGAGAGAACAGGAAAGTTTTATCTACCACAGACTGAAAGAAGGATGTATTTTAAGTCATATCTCATAAAAATTTGGAAACTTTGAGGATTTCTGAGACAAAAGAAATCCAGCTGTTTTAGAAGGAAAGTTGTAAAATGTAAGACTGTCTAAAGTTATTTTTAATCCATTATTAAAAACGTGAATGAATTTCAGAAAAGCCAATTTTCTTAATGTAGGGTCCTCTTCATGGTCCTTGACAGTTCAGGATTTCAACTGAGGAGATAATAAGAACACATTTTCGTTTTAAGATTCTCTAAAAACAGAAACTTTTTGAATGGATGTTGTGAATACTGTGGCAATTTTAAAATGTGTATTGCGGCTTTTTGAATGAAGGTTATAATTCAGTATGGTTCTGCAAGCAAGATATTATTTATGTATGATTCTTACACTTTTAAGAGATACATATTTTATATATACACACACATATTTCATATATATAAAATGTGTATCTTAAGATTCATACTTGTATATGTGTAAAATGTGTATCTTTTAAAAGTATAAGAATATATGTGTATATATATGTATATAAAACTTTAAGAAAGACTTACTAGATCTGCTTCTGTTTTGGCTTGGATATTCTATATTTTGTTTGGGCAGCAGCACAAGTATGCAGGTTAAATTTTGAAAACAGGTGACTCTAACAGCAGTAAACCATCCAGAAAATAAAAATAGTTGTATAGATTTTTTTTGTCCTCTGGTAGTTAATAGCAGGCCAAAAGGTTCTGCAAGTGGCAGGTTATTGAGCGAAAAGTATTTAGGAAGAAAACAATCTCTGTCATGAAGTCGCGCTTGAGAAATGAACTACTGAGATTAATTAAACTGTGAACAGGCTAAATAACAGCCAGGGATGGATCAGTCATGATATTTCCAGTGGACAGCTGCAAATGAAAAGCGGTGTTAGAGAAGCTATTGAGTTAAAAGAAAATTTATTTCACCAGATGCTAGGAGGGGTTGGCTTGTTTGGTGGAGGGAAGGCAAAGAGACTTGCACATGTAAACATGTTGAAAGGATCAGCATCACAAAAAAACAGACAAAACTCTTGAAAGGCTGGTGTGTGGTGGGGTGGTTTGAGGGTTGTGTTTTGTAGTAATTAGTATGCCTCCAGCTAATTGTTAATTGTGTTAAACTGTTCTAGTATTAATTCAGCAAAGAAGCTTTCTTAAATCCTATCAGCACTGAAAATACTGTCTGCCTATGTTGTGATACCATTCAGTCTTTTATTTTGTCCAGCGTCAGTTGTTTCCTGACTTAACCCGGTCATCAGATTACTGGGAAGGAGGAACATACGAGTATTTGAACAACTTTTATGGAAATGTGTTGGGCAGAAAAGTTTCTTTCATGAGCTGTTGGTTTTGTGAGCTACTTGGAAAATGCTGCTCTTCTGTCTACAAAGGGTGAGAATTAATAGCTCTGTAGTATAAATTTAGTCATTGATGACTAACCTGAAACTTTGTTATATAAATGTCAGTTTTGCCATGTTCTGTTAATTGGATCCCTGTTCCAGTAATGTCCTTACCCATCATTCTTAGTTGCTATTTTGATATAGAAGCAATATGGCATCTGGCTGCTGGCAAAGGCTGCTGTAAAGAGTTCTGTATAAAGCCACAAGACTGTACATAATTTAACTTTGTTCAAAAGGACAAGTCTGAGTAAAATGTGGGAAAGCTCTTGGTTTTTATCATTGCCAGAAGACTTAACAACATCCCAACTCCCAAACCCAGTTTTGGATTCCTTTGTAGATAGACAGAAGCTCCAGATATCACTTACTAGCTTTAAAATGCTCTGAACTCTAACTCAGTTTGGCCATTTCTTTGATGAATATGACTTTTTGTATTCTGAGCATAGGTGACAGGATAAAATTTGATTAAAAAAAAAAAAGTTTGAAGTGTTCATTTCCTTGTTTAATTTTAAGCTTGCATTTAAAAACATCTCCGTTCACTAGAATAAAAATATGCTGGTTTACCCTTCACTTTCAGTTCCTTTTAGTATGTGATATTTTCTCAGTTTTATGTTTTACTAAGCTCTGTGGAAACTGTTAGATAACTTGCCTAAACATGAAGTTTCTGTACAATGTAGCATTGTTTTCAGAAGTGTCTTCCTTTTTTCTCTAAGTACAAATTGCTGACTTCCCTCTGTGTTTGTAAATGGAGCATTAGTGGACATCAGAGTGATCTCTTATGTCATGACCTGAAAAGAAAATTTTAAAAGCTGCCTGCCCTGCCTTCCAGAGTCTCGGCCAATTGCCAGGACTTTGCATTAAAGCCCACAAGCAGTGATACTAGCACAGTTTTTGCCTTAAAAGATAGGTGGAGTTATGTGCGGATCACTGAGCTAGCATCTCTAGTGGGATGGAGACAGATTTGCTCTGACAATATAATGCGCTTTGCTAGCTTCTATTTTAAGAATTCTTTGTGCTCTGACTTTTTTTTAAGACTATATTGGGCAAGTATTTTGTTTCTCTTAGGAGTCTTACACTTCAGGATCCTCCAGGTTCATACTGACATTGTTAAATTCTGCAAGTCATAAAGTGTGTATACCTGGAGAAGTGTTTTTCATTACTACTTCTTAACATAGCTCTTATATAGTTCAGCCTCTTCATATTGTTCCTTTGTACTGTTACCTCTTGGCTAGGTGCAGGCCAGTCTGCCTAACACCTGAGAAGTGATTTTTCTGCAGGACCTCCTTTTTTATCTCTTTACAAAAATCTTGGGAGTGATCTGGAAAACATGAATTTTGTGTGTGTCTTCAGGATGAATGCAACAGGGGCAGTGAAAGTGCAGATGGCACATTTGGGTACCACCTTACTGGATAAGCCTCAGCTCTGACGTCCAGATGACGTCTTCTTGAATGAGAAGATATCTCAATTTCTGACAGTTAGTCTTTTATCTATTATTTATTTATTTATTAATTTATTTATTTCCTCAATTAGAATTGAAATGGAGATATCGTTTGTAATGCCTGAGTAGCTGAGTAGGTTGTATTTTGGGAGGCAGCAAAGGATTGGTATTAATTTGCTGTATCAGTTTACATAACCTCCGTGACTCTGGATGTATTAATATATTACGCTTCCAGTACTGCTGATTTGACTAGTTGACTGCTGCCTTTCTCTCAGATCTGTTCCTATAGGTGAATAAGGTTGAAGGACAAAATCTTTTCAGCTTCCTAGTACTTTTGAAGAATATTTAAAGCCAAATTAAACGTGAAATGCCCTACATTAAAGTCTCACTTTAAATGTGAGCAGAACTCTGTGTCCCCAGATCTGATCACGAGAGGTATTTCCAAATAGAGAAGCATCAGATATGACCTATATTATTATTATAGGCTGGTTCACTGCAAATATATGTTCTTCATTTTTTGTTTTAATTTCTAAATACATTGCCATATGTGTATGCTTATAAACTGCAATCTCTCAGGCTTTTTTCTGATTCCTGCCCCCCCCGCCCAGGCTGAGTATCATAATTCAATTTACTATTTAGAAAGCACTAAACTAGTGTTAGAAAAAGCAGGCCATCAGTCTTTAGTAGCTGCTGATATGATTACAGTTTTCACTTCAAAAATTGATTGTAATAGCAGTGTGCAAGCATATAATTTCTGTCCTATTTTGAATGGTAAGTGAAAACTGCTACCTTGCAAACTTCTTCAGCAAAATGCAGTTCATTCTAGCCCTGTAATATTTGTGGTGTTCATATGTGAAATTATTTGTAATACGTGGAGTACAATGCATTTGTGCTTAAGTGGGCACTTATACATCTGTCTTTATTAAAATTGCCTTAGGGGTTTTACATCTGTATAGATATTTCAATATATAAATATAATTCATGAAAATAAATTAATGAAATATGTAAAACATATTCTATTTTAAACAGTTTCATGTTGTAAAAAAATCCCTTGTTCTGAATATATACTGGCAAACTAGCATTTTACTTAGAACCTGATAATTTGGATTTTTGAGTGAAAGATGGGAACTAATTAATGCTTCATGAACATCTACAGTCTTGTATTTTATGGTTGGTTGTGAACAACTTATTGCTTTTTTGCATGATGCACCAAATTTACCAGTTTTATTTTGAAAATATAGTTTTCATGTATTATCAAGCCTTGGCAGCTTTTTCCTTCCTTCTGGACCAAAATTTCAGCACTTTATGATTAGATTTGTGTCTGTGTGATGCAGCCACTGTTTGATGTTGATACTGTATTTACTGCATATATATTGTCAAGGGAACTCGTTTAATAAGTAAGAAATGCATGAAAAATAATTTAAAAGGAATAGTATCAGCAACATGTTTCAAAATAGGAGGCTTTTTACCAAACATCTACAGTTTTATAGAGCATGAAATAATAATAATGATGTTACTTTGATTCCTTTTGCATGCTTCAGTTCTCATTTGCTTCGGATAGTCACTATTATAAACAGATTTGATAGTTTGCAGGAGCATCACAATAGGTTGAAGTTCAACATTTGCTGAACACCTTCCTTGGTACATGATACTTTCAATCCTGAGGAAAAGATACTTCTATCAACAGAACAGGAATACCCTGCAGTATTTCTGGGTTGATTCTCATGCCCACCTCAAGCCTTGTTTATAATGTCTAATGTGTTCAGGAACTGATATTGAGGGTGGTTCTTGTACCAGATGCTGTCCCTGCTGTGTTTCTTGTGGCAGAACTTCATGGCCATGATGTTCTTTGTGTTCCAGAGCTCTGTTGTTGGCCTAGCCCCAGGACAGATCAGATTCATTAAGGTCTTGTGAGGAGTTTGTTCTTTAACTGCCCTTCACTGTCCCATCTTGCGTGTCTCCTTTGTGTTTTAAAAGGCGTTCCAAAGCCTGAACATCAAATGTGTAGATCCCATAATATTATTTGTAACCCACTTCCATCAAATTTAATCTTTTGTTCAACAAATAAATTTTGGTCTTCATGGCTATGAACTAAATTTTCCTGGCATGAAACTGGTGAAATCAAATGAGGTGTGATCTGTGGGAGTCTACAGCAGCTAAGAGGTGAGAAACACTCTGCCTTAATCTCTGTTGAAAACTTAAATCTTAAAGTTCACAATTTCATTTCTGTGTTAATATCAAATAAAAATAGTTGCTCTTTGCCCATGGAAATTGGATGCTGTTGGAGCTGACAAAGCAGATGTATGATGACGGGGAAAAAAAGAGAAGGAAACAGGGCAGATATAATGGTGGCCTGAAGGCAATGATTTCCTGCTGTCATGCCGAATATGTTGTGAACAAATAATTCATATTTAATAAAGGCCATATTGTGTTCTAATGGTATCCTTCTCTAAAATTAGTGGATGTTTAGCTTTTGAGAGGCATGTTATACAATGTTAGATATGAAATTGAGGAAGAATTTGCCATGGAGTAGGATCAGTACGTGTCTGCTTACTGTTTATCTTAATGCTTTAAAAATCAGCAGTTCTGTTTTCTTTTTCAGAACCAATGGGTGGTTCTGTAGGGACTCTGATTTTTTTACAGGTGGGGGTGGCTGTACTTGTTGTAAAGACTTAGTATGTGATTTTCATCGCTATAGAAAATGGCGCATAGTGTAGAGAAGTGCTGCTTAGAGAAATAGAGTAATAGTTAAGAAATGTTGCTTTTTCAGAAATCAGCTGCATGTTTACAGTACGCAGGAAAAGTGCATGCGTTTTGTGAGGTTTAAAGTACCTGTGACTAATTACTACTAAAATATTCTAAAGAATAAAATTAAAAATTAAATTAGGAGGGCTTTATACATATTCAGGAGATAGGGAGAAGAATATAAATTAAGTATTCTGTATTTTTAGTTGGCCTAAAGATTAATGTTTTTAAAGCACATACAAATGGCAGATGTTGATTAATACAGTTGTCAGGGGAATTAATTCCTCATTTCATTCTGTAGTGCAGCACAGGCACAAATTAATGCCTGTTGTCCCAGCATGTGGCAAGAGATATTGAAGACCTACCTGGCATCTGTGCACTGGAAAAAAAAAAACAACAGGTGAGGGGGAGAGAGTAAGAGACAGATTTTGTATAGCTGCCTGTGTTGAAAGGGGTGATCTCACAGGAAGCGAATTTTACAGGTTCCACAACCCTAATTACATTGACTTCCCTCTTCAGTCAGCCCCCTTCCTTCTTCCCTTCCCCCTTGTCCGTGCTTTTATCAGCTTCCTGAATTTCTGCTCTTATTCACTCCTCACTGTCACTTTGATGTCTAGGCATCCTTTAGGTGAATTTTCTTTGTTTGCTTGAATAAGATACTGTATCCTTGGTGTCATCTGTCAGTTCATTCTTGCTGTAGGCATAGGGTTTAGTCATTGGTGGTCACACAGGATGTGCTTTCTCACTCGTAATTGTCCCTACAGTCTCTAGGTTTTTGTCTGGCAGAGTAGTGCGTATCTCTTTGGTAACAGCCAGTTTTATTGCAGTGGCTTTTTGTTCTTGGTGTTTGGTTTCAATATGCGCCTCCGTTTTAAATTTCTTTCTCCTGGTTAGTATCGTTTTTCTCCTCACAATTTATTTAATCTCTACCAGACTGGAGAAATCCAGAGTAAAAGATCATATCTTATTTATTAGCTCTGTTCAGCAATCTGAGTTGTCAGTTGCCCTTCCCCTCCACCCCTGCCCCATCTTCATTACTCTTTGTATCTCCTTTTCTTTCATATTTCTCCCTTGTTTAGCACTCTGCTGATGCATTAGTAACATCATGCATCTGCTCCATCCTCTCCCTCGTTTGCTGTGTGGGTGTCTCTCTTTTCGTTATTTTATATAAGTATATGTATTGAGGTCTTGGGCTAAGCAACTGATGGACCTAAAGTCTTATACTGCTTTAGTGATAATTATTTCTCCTAATAAGAAACAGGTGTAAAACTGTGAACATCAAATAAGGAAAAAGTCTTAGCTGTTAAATACACTCTTTTTATGAGGATATGGATGACTTAGTTATGTTAACCAGTGAAACTTGTCTAGCTGTATTTAATCCCAATGAATTAATCCATTAATCTTAATTAAATTAATCTATTAATCTAAAGGTATTAAGATTTTAGATCTTGCACACATGAGAAAAGACCTGCTAGTTTTTGCACGATATTTTTAAACGAGCCTAATACAGTACTTGCAAAATTGATGTTGCAGTCATTTAAATCAGTTTAATTTGAACAGGAACCTTTATAAATCAATTTATCTGTTACTGCAAACTAAGCCAATATGAGCACAAGTTAAAACTACAATGTGGTGTGTAATGCCTTATGCTGCTACTGATAAATAATGGCAAAACTGCAAAAATAGTTTTGAGTGAACTCAGTTGCCATTATGGCTTTAGCTGAAGCTGACAATATGGTTTTACACATGATGTCAGTTCTATGCCAGCTGCAGGAGGACAGATGAGGGCTGATCCTCTTAAAAAAAAACAAACCAAACCAAACAAAACCAACCAAACAAACAAAACAAGCAAAAAACCCCCACAAAACTAAAAAAAAAACCCCACCAAAATAGTTTGGCCCGGAAGAGTTATTTTTGTGTGCAACCACCCGTGTTCCTTTTGGTGCCAATTTGATCTAGTACCATGAAATCAGGTTTGTCTTTTGGGTGAGTGATGTTCCACCTTGGTGTTACCAGTGTTGATGCACTAGTTTATTCTGGTCGTCTTTAAAGAATAAGCATGGTAAAAATTTGAAAGCTACCAATATGTTGTGTGACCTGGTAGCTTCCCTTACTGTTAGTAGCAAATATTGGCTACTATATGGAATACTGAAATCTTGGAAGATCTAAAGCATGAGACATTTCTCAGGGTTGAACAAAACAAAAAAGTAAACCAAGCCACACTCTTCTGTCGTAGTTTACAAACTGCAAGGAAGGTAGGGCTTTGGTTTGCTTCTCATCTGCTTGTATAGTATAGGTTGCTCTTAAAGGTTTTTCCTTCAATGCTTTTAAAAAAATAGACATGGCGAAGTCGTGAGAACTGTAATGAGTTACCAGTAAAATTATGTAAGTGCTTTGACACTATATATAAAGATGACCTTTATTCTACCTTCAGTATTTAAAGATGTAAGTTTGAACAGTTTAGAACAATTCTGCTAGAAGATGGACACAAAAAAGTCAGCAAGCCAGTAAGTGCAGATCGTCTTTCAGGACTCTGATTTTTCTCCAAAAGAGATTTATCTTAAAGAAAAAAAAAAAAGAAAAAAATCTAGATCATCGAAATAATTTTACTCTTAAAACTGAGCAATTTAAAGACAGTATTTTTCAAGTTGGAACTGCTGGAGCAGTTCCAAGTCTGGGCTGCTTTTTGTGTTAAGATCTGTTATTATTGAGCTCTAGACCACTTATTATTCTGTAAAAAAATGGAATTAAGTAGCAAGTGGAATGGTTTTGAGTATATCAACGCTGGCTGCATGGAATAAAGCTTAAAGTGTTTAATTAAAAATTTTAAACTCAATATCCTTTCTTTAGAACAGATATGCTGAAAATTGCCTTACCTCTGAATCACAATCCATGTCCTAACTAAATTGTTTCTCTCTTTCACATAAACTATTTTGTTTTTAAAAATAAAAAATGTTCAGTGGAAAAAAGCACACTGATGTGTATTCCTGCACTTATCATAAGATGCCCTGTTTCCTCATTTTCACAGAAAATGAGGAATTTTAACTGTGAAAATATAGTAGTATATTCTGAAAAAGTATTTTTTTTTTAATATTCAAACACATTTTTCTCTTTGAAATGTAGTATGATTTTGTGTTGTTGTTGTCTTTTATTGTGCCTGTATAGTTGTTACTATCTGTTTGGCTGAATTTAAAAGCAACCCATTGATTGAACACTTTTGTAAGAGAATATTATCGTATACTTTGGAGAGATCTCTCTTACAGTAGTATGAAAAGTCTGAAAAACACATGCTATTGCTAACATTCCAAATTAACTTACTAGTAAATAGCATTGTTACATGTTCGGTTTTAAGAAAAGTGATGGTATCTTTGTTTTGCATTTGAGAATAGAGATATTTAAAATAAGCCAATCTGTCATAACTGATAGTTTGTGTGTCTGTTAGCCAGTTAAGTCCCCTCACGTGTTATTTCGTAGAATATTTTGTAGAAACTATTTGCGTGCTCTTGGATGCTGGTTTATTGGAGTGGATGGTACTTCAGGTCTAGTTTTGCTGATCATATCAAACATAATGAATGTTTAGTCACCACTAGGATTTCTAAAGGTGGTCTGTGCTGAGATTTGTTTGGGGACATTAAGTGAACAGTTTTGAGCTGGACTGGATTTGTAATCTAATGGTCCTTATTCTTGTCAACTTCTAAGAATGAAGAAGTAAAACCAGTAGTAATAGGACGAATTGATAGCATTTTTTTTGCTTGTATTGTAGAAGTTGTTTTGACAGAAATGGAAGAGGAAATAGACTAAGTTGCCAAGAAAAAAATACTTCAAATATTCTGTGTGTGGTACTGATATAATGATTTGCTTGTGGTGTTCTTAAAATATTAGTGCATGGGGAAATTTTGACATTGTAAGCATGTAGGCTTCTGCGGGAGGAAGAGAGCAATTTCGCTGGTGGTCCTGCAGTTCTGACTACTCTACTTGAACATACAGGTTTAATTCGCAGAATCCTTCACCTGTTATACTTAGAAAGAAATTGGAAAAAAAAAATCCCAATGCTTTCTCCTGTTTCATGCCTTTTGTAGTTAATCCCTGGTCCTTTCAGAATGATTGACTCCAAACATTTAGATGTGCATGTTTTAGCATAAGTACCTCATGTGTGTCTTTGGACAGAGAATCTGGTGTTGTGGAAATAAGGGATATATTTGCTGCTTGTTTAACGTGTGACATTTAGGCTCTATTAAAAGCCATATTTAAATTTTTAGTAACCAGGCTGTAATGTTCTTAGCATGAACAGAAAAACACTGTTGTTAACCAAGAAATAGATCTTGCAGTTGATTGCAGTAACGCTCGCAGGCTTTGTGCTTTCAGAACTTTAGTTTGATGACCAATTCAGATGAGAGAAGACTCATGATTTTGAATGGTTTCCAGCATCAAATGTTTCAAGCAAAATTTCAGTTTGCAAAATGGTTTCCTTCACTATTGGATAAAAATATTTTAAGAGTTTTGATGGACATAGAAGTTTCCTCAGAGTACAGTGTTATTTGTTGTGCATTTGTAAAGCACATCTGTTATTGAATGTGTTTTACATAATGCATACCAAATGTCTTACCATGTGGAAGAGATATGAAAATAAATTGCATTCTCTTTGCGTAATTTTTTGTGAAAGTTGGGGTTTTTCCTTTTCTGTTTCTGATTGAGCAATCATTGCTTATATTGGCCTAAGACTTGTACCAAACTTTCTCTTACAAAACAAACAAAAACAAAACACCAACAAAAAAACCCTCTTTTCAAGTCTAAAATATGTCACTGTCAATGTAAAGTAAGTCACACTGAACTATACAGAGACTACGAATGCGCAGCTCATTCCTTTTGGCTCTGAAGCCTGTAGGACTTTGGCAGCTCTATCTCTCCCTCTGGAGAGGGAGGAATACATTGCATGTTCAGATCAGAAAACTGGTTATTCTGAAAACAATATATGTAGTATTAACCCTCATTATGTTTTAGTTAGTAAGAAAGAAGACACCTTCAGTTCACCTTCACATTTTTGAGGCAAGATTTAGTTAAGCCCTGAGTGGCGTTGTTCTGCTTATAGTTTGGGTGAAAAATAGTTTCACCAAAGCAAGAGTTTGGGGCTCGGTCTTATTCTTAAGGACAAGTTGATACCTGCTGACTGATTTGCCATGTTGTGGAACCCATGTTTTCTACATGTGCACAATGTGTCATGACAGCAAAACAGCATCTCATCATTTATTTATGTATCTATGCATGCACATAATTTGATCTGGAAGGCAAATATCTCAGAGTTGTGCATATGTTAAGATTAGCACTGTTTTTGTAGTAGCAGAAGCCGTTTGCCTGTCTTTGAGGGCCTTCCAGTTGAAAAGCAAAGGCAGTTATCTTTTCAGAATGGAAAATAGTAATTAAAATGTTTGGTAGATCAATTTGTACTTTGATGATGGGATGTTATTCATCTTATTTGGGACATTTTCATGGACTTGCACAAACCTGAATTAGAATACTGCAGTGCCGTGGTTTCTATTTTAAGTACTTTGGGTTTAGGTTTGCTATTGATTAGTTTTTCCATTTGAAAATAAGCATTTTGAGTTGAGACAGAAAAAACTGTAATTGGAAAGTGCATGTATTAAATACAGATTTTCATGATGGTAGACTAGTGCTGAGTCATTTGAATTGTTTGCAAGTACAATTTCTGTAATAGTATTTTTCTATAGTGTATGGCTAGATTTTTAAAACCAGATTGTCTTTACAAATAAACCTGTATGTACTGAAGACACATGTGACATTGTCAGGTTTATTTATAGTGAAAATAAATACTTTCCATCTTACTAACAGGATCATTGTTCTTACAGTACTATAAATGGTGGATTTATAGGGAGACAGGAAACAAGCACATGAGCTCAGATGCTTGTCGATTTCTTTATTTTTGACTTAAGTTCCATACTAGTGAGGTTCAGCTTAATGTTATCCTCCCCTTGTCAGCTTTTCTTCTCTTTCAGTTGGACAGAAATCTGACTAAAGGAGGAAGTGGGGTGTTAGAGACTCCCTTCCTAACAGGGGCTGTCCTGCTGCAAGCTGAGGAGAGTTTGTGATATTCGCATCCCACTGAAGTCACGTTGCTCAATCCTGTCTTTTATAATAGAAAGACAGATATTGTTACTTAGTGTTCTTGTAAATGAAGTTGAACCAGGAAACTGGGCAATGGTGGATTATGGACTTGTTAACCCAGAAGCAGTCAAGTATGGGCCTGGAGGAGAAAATTCCTGCCCTAAAGCTTTTGCTGTAACATTACCATACTTTGCAAGACATGCATTTGCACATCTGAAAGTAGGAAAATACTGAAGCAAGTGTGGAAAAAAACCCTAATGTTCTGTAAAACTGTATATCCATGATGATTTTGACTGTAGTTAAAACCAATTAAAACAAGTCTAAAATTGTTCCTGATTAGCACATTTGCAGGCGTGAAAATTTGTCTGCTCTTAATTTAAAAAATTCGAGAAGTAGGCAAATATGCTCAGGTTTCAGGATGTTTTTTATGAGAAATAAAATGGCCAAAAGCATTCTTACTGCTTCTGAACCACAGTAGATCTAGTTCAAAACTGAGAGTCCATTATGCTGCTGTGGACCACCTTGCAGAGAAGTCCTCAGCCTGCTGTATTTTTAAGCTTGCAGAGAAAGGTGAAAGCAATTGAAAGAATTTCATGTGCAATATAGCTGCTATGTAAGGTGTTCTGTTTAGTTTGTTGCGAAAAAGTACAGTTGGGCAAGGAAGTATTTAGGCATTTAGAAACATCTTTGGATGTTCTAGGCTTGTTTGAACCCCTAAATTAGTTACAGTGTGGACTCTATTAACTGTTTAAAAACTCTAACTGGGTGGAGTCTGTCTGTAGCTCGGATGTATTCTTATCTACAGTAGCAAGCCACTGGTCTGCCTTGTAAATTATGATATTTCTAAGGCTTTAAAAAAGCTGAAGGAAACTGCGGAAGTAAAATAAATGTAAATGCAGTAACCTTTTATTTAGCTGACCTAAAAGATCCTGATTCTATCAAGCTCTAATATTCTTTTCACATGCAGTGAGGCATATGGTTATAAAGTTTGTACATGATTATAAAGTTTGTGTGGTTCTTTTATTTTAATCCTAGACGTATTTACGTTTTTAGAACCCAATCCATGCATTTGCTGTTTGGTGGAGAATATTTTTAGTATCTCTTAATTGCAAAGATTTCCTGGTACCAGATAACGTTTGGAGTTACGTGGAAGCCTTGTTCCAAGCTGTGTTTCCCGTCGTGTTGGTCGGAAGCTGCTTCTTCCTCCAGGTGCTGCTTTAGTAACTGGAATCTTGGCATACATGGGCATACGTTTTCAGTAGGTTATTCTGATATTTATTTAGGCTTATTCTGTATTTTTCAAGGATCTCAAGTAAACAATTTGCTTGTTTAAAGGGACTTTCCAAGATAAGCCAACTTGTTGAAACTGCCTATTGGGCACTGGTAAAACCTCTGCTTTTCCTCTTGACTAGATTACTTCTGGACTAATTAAAGTTCTCATATTCTGATGAAATCTATTAAAAATAGTTAGAAATTATCAAGGAATACATACAGTAATTTTTAATGACTGTTTTTTATGGAATATTTTGAAATAAATACTTTCAGTAATCTTAATTTTAGTAAAATATCTCTTCATGAAAATGCAGGCCTTAGAGAGCTGTCAGACAAATTTCATTTGGAATGAGGTATGGTTTTTTTCCAGCAGAGATGATTTTTCTGTCACAGAATCAGAATGTCCTGAGTTGGAAGGGACCCACAAGGATCATGGAGACCAACTCCTGTCCCTGCACAGGACAACCCCACAGGTCACACCATGTGTCTGAGGACATTGTCCAGTCTCTTCTTGAACACTGTCAGGCTTGGGGCTGTGACACCTCCCTGGGGAGCCTGTTCCAGTGCTCCACCACCCTCGGGGGGAAGAACCTTTTCCTCATGTCCGATCTAAGCCTCCCCTGGCACATCTTCCTGCCATTCCCTCGGGTTCTGTCATTGGTCACCAGAGAGAAGAGATCAGCACCTGTCCCTTCTCCTCCCCTTGTGAGGAAGCTGTAGCCCCATGAGGTCTCCCCTCAGTCTCCTCTTCTCCAGGCTGAACAAACCCAGTGACTTTAGCTGCTCCTCATATGGCTTCCCCTCCAAACCCTTCACCAACTTTGTGGCCCTCCTCTAGACACCCTTCAGTAGCTTTATATCCTTTTTATCCTGTGTTGCCCAGAACTGCACACAGTGCTCCAGGTGAGGCCGCACCAGTGCAGAGCAGAGAGGGACAGTCACCTCCCTGGCCCAGCTGGCAATGCTGTGCTTGATGCACCCAGGACATGGTTGCCCTCTTGGCTGCCAGGGTACACTATTGGCTCATGTTCAACTTGCCGCCAACCAGAACCCCCAGACCCCTCTCTGTAGAGCTGCTCTCCAGCATCCCGCCCCCCAGTCTGTATGTACAGCCAGGGTTGCCGTGTCCCAGGTGCAAAATCCAGCACTTGCCCTGTCACCAAAGTCCAGTGAAACCCCGAGTTTGTGTTCTGGTGAATCAGGACTTAAGTTTTTTAATTGTAATTATTTGAATATACTTACTGATTTTTAATTATTTTATTTTTTTTTTACTTTGTAAAGAGTCTGTTAAGTCAGAGTTTTAAACCAGTTAAATCTTGTAGTTTTCACTTGTTTTGTTTTCACTCCTATTTGGAGGAAAGACCTTGCATCTAATTCACATAAAAGTTGTCTTCAAGTTTTGCCAAGCTTGCCTACTTCTCAGCAAAGTATAGTGCAAGAGTGCTCTGAACTTCCTCCTTCATATTCTCAAAGTGTATTCTAAATTCTGTCAAGAATAATTTAAACATTTTTGAGAAAAACTGCATTCTTTGAAGTGCTCCCTGGTGTCTTGTGTTGCTTTGATATTTTTACTTAAAAGGGTATATAATGAGACAGATGCAAGTATAAGTTACTATGTTGTAATGTGCTTGAAAAGTTACTTGGCTGTCTCTTTCTTCCGTTGTCTGTTTTTGTGTTTTTATCGTTCTGGTTTTTGAAGACTTTCAGTTGTTTAGTGAATAGGCAGCTTACTAATAGGTTTTAACTGTCTCCCGCAATATTCTTGTGGCCAGATTATGCTGTTACAGTCTGGATGGATGGGCAACAAGATGGATAAATAACTGGTTGGCTTCAAGGGTAGTGGTTAATGGGTCACACTCTGCCGGGGGGCTGGTCTTTCCCTGGGGAGGTGTTGGAGGACATTCTCACAGAGTTTGCAGATGACACCAAATTGGGGGCATCTGTCGATACAGCGAGGGCGGAGCTGCCATCCAGAGGGATCTAGAGATGCTGGAGAAGTGGGCTGGCAGAAAAATTGCAAAACTCAACAGGTATGAATGCGAAACCCTGCGCCAGGCAGGAGGAGCCCCTGCAACAGGGGCAGCCCTGCAGAAAGGCCCTGAGGGTGCAAATGTGGCCAGGAGATCAAGGGAAGGAAGGGATTATCCTCCCTACTCCACAGTCTTTGAACCATGTTCAGATACTGTGTCCAGTTTTGGGACCCCAAGTGCAGGAGAAACATCAAAAAGCCTGGAGTGAGTTCAGTGAAAGGCTGCTTGAGAATCTGATGTCTTTAGTGAAAGCAAAAATCCCAGAGAAGAATACTTGCCTATATTTTATGGTCTGGTTGAATGTGTCTACAAAAAACAGATGAACTATAGAGGGGGGGGAAAAAGAGCATTTAGTCTAACCTCTGGTTTTCATATTACTGTGTCCTTCCCTCTTCAGAACAGATACACTTATGGATTCCAGTTCACATGACAACTATAAAGTAACATAATAAATTAAAGGAAAATAAACTGATTGTATAACAGTATGAAAGCACCAAAACACCATCCATTTGGACAATTTGACATCTTTCACTTTCATGTTAGGTCTAAGGGATGCATTAGGCAATCTAAACAACAAATGTTTTCAGCTGCTGGTTATTTTTTTTTAGTCATTCTTCTAATTTGATTTATTTGTAGCCATACAAATCTGTTTTGCGTAACTGGAAAATGTTTTAGATTGAAGTATGAAATGGTTCCTTAGTTTGTTGGTAGGGTAGAAATTTGACTGCACAGAGTTTTAATTTGTAGGAAATGTCAGGCATATGAATTATATCAGAAAAAATGTCCTTTATACTTGAGGTATATGGCTATAAGCTATTGTAATTTGTTCCTTTGGAATTTGGATTCTTCTAGTGTCTAGTTCAAACACTTAAGGTACTGGGGGAGGTTTTCCCAGAAATAGGGTTCATTCGTAAGTAAAAATATTGTGTAAAGGCATTAAGCAATCATCTGTCTTGTGGTCATAGCTTTAATTAATCTAGTAATAGGAATACAGTGTCTGGGTAGCACAGCTTCTGGCTACAGAAAGAGACCAGAAATGATAATTAAGATGTGAAAACATGGACTTTGTACTAAGTAATGACACTGTACTGCTGCTCTTGTCTTGATTTCTAGGTCTTTGGCCTATTTGCACACTATATGGTGGGGATTTTTTGTTTGGTTTTGTTTGTTTGTTTGTTTTTAATTCTGTACCCACCCTCCTTTTTTAAAAAAAGCTGAGGGATAGAACACCTATAGGGAAAATCAATACATTAAGGACTGCACTCTGGGCACTGTGGTGTGGTTGTTTTGTTTTTGTTTTTTGTTTTGTTTTGGGTTTTGTTTGTTTTTGGGGGTTTTTTTGTGTTTTTTTGGTGTTGTTGTTTTTTTTTTCCTTCTTTCTTTTTCATTGACCTTTAAGAGCACAGGGCAGTCCTTTTAATGAGTGGAATTAGCTGGTACAACTTTCCCAGTCGCATTAACTGGTACAGGCAGGTTCCACAGGGGCAGAAGCAGATGATGCCTGTAGCTTTTTCTCCCACTGAGGTATTTGCAGAAGTAGAGCATCCCCTGAAACCTCCTGCTAAACCCTCCCCTGGCCGGAGGAGGCAAGGGCAGCGTAGCAGCTCGGTGGGGGTGCAAGTACCCAGGGGATGGTTCAGCCTGGGGTGACTGGTTCCAGGGCAGAGCAGACTTCTGTGCTCCAGCTCCTGTGTAGCGAGTGCAAGGCCAGGGAGAGTGTGTTTTTCTGCAGTGTTGGAGAAAATGAGGTTTTGTAGCAAATGGAAGTTTTGTGGACAAGCGCTGCCGCTTGGGCTTGGGCAGAGGCCGCCTGGAGGTTGTGCTGTGGGTTGGTGGGGCTGCTCCTGGGGATGGCGCAGAAGGCTGTATGACAGTGCTTGAGTTTCCAGTATTTGAGAAATACTTGCCTGCTTTTAGTTCTGTTCTCTTAGAAGTCATTGCTGGTGGAGAATTGAAGTTGCCTTTTGTTTGGGTTATCATGGCAACTCCAGTACGTCTGCATCTAATTGCGAATTAGCATTTTCTGTGCAGTCTGTCTGCCTTTTTTTCTTCTGTGCACAGCAGTTCGATTGAGAAATAGGTGCAGTTACTAATTCAAAGGTACAATTTTACAGT
Source organism: Columba livia (assembly GCF_036013475.1). NCBI lineage: Eukaryota > Metazoa > Chordata > Aves > Columbiformes > Columbidae > Columba > Columba livia. The sequence goes on along the minus strand of NC_088603.1, from coordinate 68,178,103 downwards.
GAAAGGAGAAATGCAATAGTAGTGTGTCAGGTCTCTTTGCATTCTGGGAAGAATTCATATGTGGACGTGCACAGTTATGATGGTGTATGGCTGATACTTTTGTCTTACAACTCCATTGGTGCTGGCTCTATTTAGTGTTTTATAAACATGTAAAACTACACTCGGATGATGGAAAACGTAATTCTGAATAGCATTGTGAAAGAAACAATACTCCTGATTTCTGTGGTTTCATGTTTGACAGTTAGTTTAATCTAGGCATCCTTAGCATTTCTTGGCAACAAACAGAAACCCCAAAGGTAGCAGTTTGGTTTTGCTTAGCCAAGCAACTTTTATTATACCTGACAGAGCGTGAAATCGTGCAGCAAGGCTCCCGATGTTTACTCTCTCTAAGTGACTTTGGAGAACAAGCCTATGACAACTCTTCAGCTGGCATATTTGGAGTTTCTTTAGAACATGTCAGCACAGCAGGCGGTTGTTACTGTTTAGCTTTGGCCAGTGACAATTTCAATAGTTAGCAGAACATTTAGGTAAAAGGAAAAAACAGTGTGCAGTGTTAAATAAGAAGTTGTATCAGTTTCAGATGTTACTTAGATGCTGTCTCTGTCTTGGGGTTAAAAATATCCTGAACTGCCAATATAGAGTGCAAAACTGTCAGAATATATTCTGAGAAAGTCAGGAAATTTGTGTTGTCAGTGAGAGCCGCTGGCTTTTATTATTACAATTGAATAGCATTTCTGCATCATACATAATAATATTAATAATTGCTCATCATTCAAGACTGTAGTAAGGGACTTGCTCCAAGGAACACAGTCATCGTACCCCACAGTGGAACTGATAATAAAGACATGTTGACTTAAAGGAAAATGCTTTACATATTATACACTGATGCATACTTCTGAAATCTGCTTCAAGAAAAAAAAAAGATTTCAGCTTATTTACTGATGTTTTAATGGGCATTTGGTGTGTCAGTCTATTTTCGTGGCTCCTTTCAGCAACTATCATGGCTCAGTTGTTCTGTATATGATCCATGACTTTGATGCAGGCAAGCAAGTGAATTACTGCTCTCTGATGTTTTTGCTTGGTTTAATAAGACATGTTCTGCATTAGGATAATAATCTCCATAATGGTAAACGCTTCTAATGAATTTCCTTTTTGTGAGATATCGTTAATGTAACATTTTCCCTGGAAGACTGACATGAGGCTTGTCTTAGAAACCATACACTCTTTCAGCTTCTATCCGTATGGATGCCATATTCTAGCTGTGTCTGTCTGCAGGTTGAAAGCGCGGACGTTTTTTAACCCAGCAGTATGTGTTGGAGCTTCCCCTAATGGGTAGCACAGCCCAGAGCAGCAGCTTTTCTTGCCGCCCCCATCCTTTCCATCAGCAGCTCAGCTGGCAGATTCTTTTTTTTATTGTAAGCGGAGAGCTCGTGAGGCCAATTTAGAAAAATGAACAGAGAACTCCGAGAGGAAGGGTTGCAGTTGATATATTCCTCCTAAAAAGCTTTTATTTTTTTTTTCTAAAGCATATTCTAATAGTGGTCTGGCTAGAGTTAGTATTTCAATAGCTACCACGTCTTTTTATTGTTCTGGAAGATGTTATTCTTCACTAAAGAGCACAATTCTTTTCTTTGTACATCCTCTGGGCAGGCAGCGACTCCTGTAGAGCAAAATGGGAGGGAAAGAGTTCTTCTAATGCTATTCAATCTAATATTTCTTTTGCTGTAGGAGGAAAGAGGGAGTTCTAGAGACCCAGCATAGATACGTATAAGCAAATTTGGTTGTCGCTGTTTGTCGGTACAAGCTGTATGACCTGGCCCTTTCTGCTTCGTGTCATGTTAGTAGCTCATGGCAGTTGGATCTGCTTTTTTTTTTGTGTCCGTATCATCATCGTCTTCTGGCACATTCTTTGTTGCTGTATACAGAGAAGACCCTGTGTATTAGCGTTAACGACTGTGTGGAGGTGTCACTGAAACCAGTGCTGTTTACCTGCCTCCCGTTGGCTCAGGCTGCCTGCACAGCTCCTGTGGATATGTACCCACGCTACGGGTAGGGTGTTCTTCAAAGGATTTTTCCAGTCACTCTGCAGGCTGACAAAAACAGAATCTCACACGCACGTGCACGCACACACGTATGTGTGTGCATTTATATGTGTAAGCATGCGTATATATATTTCCACTTGTGTTAGAAATGTGTTGCAGTATTCAAAGTAAAAGCATTACTTTCATGCGTATTGGGTACATATGATAGCAGAAACCTGATAGCTTTTTTTTTGGCAGAATTCTGAAATTGTGGTTATTGATGGACAATGCTTTCAGGTGTTGCATTTCTACACTTCAAGAAATCTGTATCTCACCCTGAGATGAATGCTTATGACATCACTTTGATGCAAAGGTTATGCTGCTTAATATAGTATTCTCAGTTTTAAAGTATAATTGCAAAGTGCAGAAGCCTTCTTTTATATCAGCCTGTGTTAACAGCCTGTAGTAACAGTCTGTCAGTATTGAACTGATTCAGTAGCTTTTAAATTCTGAGTCAGGGGGATACACACATGCCATGTTTTATTTGTTTGTTTGTTTCACGCTCAGCCGAGCTAGATGCTGAACATGCACAGAAGGTTTTGGATATGGAGCACACCCAGCAGATGAAGCTAAAGGAACGTCAGAAGTTCTTTGAAGAAGCCTTCCAGCAGGACATGGAGCAATACCTTTCTACAGGATACTTGCAGATAGCAGAGAGGCGAGGCAAGTTTTAAAATACCTTCTGTGTAATCCACAAACTCACAACTTGCAGAACGTTGTTGAGGGGTCAGAGTCAACAGCAGTTTTAACGCTCACAGCTGATGCTTTGTGGAATTGAAACTTTGGATGAGCTTTTTAAACAAGCTTTGGGTTCCAGGGGACCTGGACAACTTTAGAAATGCAAAGCACTGAAGTACACCTGGAACAGCACTTTCCTCTGCAGCTGAAGAATGCATCCATGTCTATAAAGATGTGGATGGAGGTGGCTGCTTCTGTCCACTGGATTTCCAAAGGTTGGGATTGTCACCTGCCAGGAAGTGCCTCAGAAAAATTCTAAAAGTCCAGATGAAAGCTCAGCGTTGTATTTCAAAACAGTTGCCAGGTGGTAGCTGTTTCCATTTCTCTGCAACATGCAGGGTATGTGATTAGGACATGGGAGATCAGATTAAGCTCTCTCCTTTTTTGTGACATGACTCAAGTCTGGCATCTCCTGACTAGTTAAAGCAGGAGAATGCCATAGACACAGACACTTCTGTGGGAGGTATCCATCTGTTGGGCCAAAATGCAGGGACTGTAGGACCAGTAAGAAAACAAGCAGGAGATTACATCACTCATGCGGCAGGAAAAAATAGAGGTTCTGTCCCTCTGCCAGGACCAGTTCTGCCGTCATTTGTGATGTTGGAGCAGGGAATACAGTCCAGGCTTTCCATTTTTCTGAATGAAATGCTACAAATGCTTTTCTGCAAGAGGCTCTAGATAGGTTGCTAGGACAGCCTTCTGAGAAGTGGGAAATGTTTTAAAATCCTTTGCTCTAGGAAGGAATTGAGTTTGCGTCCCCAGAACCACTTAGGCTGTGAGTGGGCATTGTGACTGGCTGGTTAGTACTGGATATGTGGCCCTGTTAGAAGGTGAGCATGCCTGACTTTCTGAACCTCAGCTTTGCAGTATAATGCAAACCATGTATGTCCAAGAAACTGTTGTAATGGAAAATTTGATCCTGCAACTGTATTGTATTTGGGGGAGAAACAAAACAGAACCAAAAAAACCAAATTATAGGATTTTGTCTCAGTTCACATATGGAGGCTTTTAATAGTGTAATTATTAAATTTAGATAAACCACTGAACTCTTTATTGTAATATTTGATGTTATACATGCAGCAACTGGACTTAAATCGGAGCACCCCTGAACTTGTTATGTTTGTATGCTTAGTTGTTCAAGGAAGAAGATGCTCATCTAAGTGTTTAATTCCCTTGTGAATTGTTGCTACAATATCGACAATAATAAGCAGTTTGCTTGAGTAATTAATAAAGTGAAATCTCCATGCTGAGAGAAGATATTGGGCATCAGCCTAGGCTTTATATATGACTGCTGTTTATTAGGCTGATTGATTGAATGGGGAAGAAGAATGGCTGCTCTCTGTTAACATTAATCTTCATTTCTGAATGTTCATGTCCCTTTGTGTATTGACATTTCGTGGTTGTGTGTTTAAATGTCTTTGTTCTTCTCTAAAAAGACTTCTAGTTGAGAGAATTGGAGTGTTACAGAATGGAAAGTTTCAGTCTTTGCCCCTGAGCCCCATCCTAGCATATTTCAGACAATGCTATTGCTCTAAATATTGTTGCTAAAAATGTTTTGTTTTACAAGAATACTAATGCGCATTAGTTTCAGGACAAAGATTGCCCAGAGCACTCTTGGATTTGGGCTGAGATTGCTGCTGAGCAGCTCCCGTGGGTGTGCTCCTTCCATACTCAGTTTAATTATTACTAATGCACACAATTACAGCAGCTCTTGGAGCCTTTATAGGGTAATAACATCCTGTAGCTGATTGTCAGTTTGCTCATTGCCCTGTTTTTACTACAGAACCGATTGGAAGCATGTCTTCCATGGAGGTGAATGTGGACATGCTGGAGCAGATGGACCTAATGGACATGTCTGACCAAGAAGCACTTGATGTCTTTTTGAACTCGGGAGGCGAAGACAATAATATGCTTTCTCCTATGCTGGGTATGATGCTAGTAATGACAGTGTGCTTAGAGACAAAGTGATAAATCACCAGAATTGCTCTGATTTGTAATGGGTGATTTTATCTCATAAAATGCTACACTTTATGTAGATTGAATATTTTTCATTAGTGGTTTTCAAAACATTAACGTTTGGTTGGAGTACAAGAGCGCTTGCTGCAAAAGTACTTGATATTTCTGGACTTGCTCTTTTTTTAATCTAGTGGCTGCAGCTCCATGTTACGTTTGTCACAGTATGAATAGGTGTTACATACTGCTTTTAAGGTGCACTTTTTTTCAATATGAAGTTAATAGAGGACATTTTAACAAACATATGAACAGAAAGTTTGCGGTAATTAGTTTTTTGGTTTTAAGACTGCTTTCTTAAAGTTTGTCCAGCATTTTGGTATTTTGAAGTAAGCTCGGACTAGTTGTATAGTGTAAGATCTTCAGCAAGAGGTATTCAAAGACACACTTCTGGAAGCTTCTGAATAGTGATTCTGATACTGAAGCTCTTTCATGTAGCCTTCTTACAACTAGTAATATTAGTTAAATTGGATTAAATTAATCTTAATCCAAAGTTTTGTTTACGTGTTCTGAGGAACAAAACCAGATTTACATTTTGGAATGTTGCAGCATGATGAGGGATCGACTTAAAGCAGGGAATTAGTAATACAGGATACTTTATCCAGCAGGGAAGCATGCTTTCTTAATTAAAAACTTTAGTACTAAAATGCCTTATCCCAAAAGAGCCAAATGAGTTTTCCTGGGGGAGATGATGAAGCTCCTTTACATGTACATTTGATTTATTTTGAAAATAAAAGTTGAAATATTTTTATAAAAGTACTTACAGTGAAGAAACAGCATACTTTAAATCCCATTCTATATTTTAGGATACGTAAAGAAAAATGTTTATAATATCCTGGAGTAATTTTCTTCCTCCCTATGTAGAGGTGATTATTACCTACTGTGAACATTGAAAAGCTTGGGGTAAGTAGTCAAGGCACACTTGACTACTAAAGGTTTTTGTGGGGTTTTTTTGCAAAAACTGAATTCAGATGGCTGGTTTTGGATACGCATAAATTCCTGCATTATTAAAGCTGGTTGTTGTTTGAGCACACAATTAATTACAGAATCTAGGACTGTTTTTCCCTTGCTGGGTCATTGGCAGGTGTCCGACCGAGCAGCTTTGTGTCTTAGCACAGACATTGTAACTGGATTATCTAAGGAAGTGTAGGTTGTTTTTTCCTAAATAGGTGTAAAACTTACAAGCCTTTGAAAAACAATATAGCATTTATTTTGTGCTGAAATGTAAGTATTACAGTGCATGTGGATAGATAGCGTATATGTAGTTATTATATATGTGCACCTACACTGTCATATAATGTACTGGTGCTGTAACGCTCTAGCACTGTACCCTTAACGCAGAGGCTGGATGGGCTTGCAGCAGGACTTACTCCTCCACAGTTACTACTACTACAGTGCAACAGCTTTACTGTTACAGTCTTACTGTTGTGGTGCCAAAGGATTGATTTCCCTCTGAATTAGAAGGGATTTTTGTGCTCGCTTTAAGGACCTTACACCCTGGTTTCAAGCCCAATATACAATAGTCTTCATTCTCAGAAAAAATGAGATGGTTTAAAGGTAACTCCTCATTTTGCCATCAGTGGAGAACTGGGGTGGTCAGGGCAAGATTTGCTTCGCAATTTTACTGAACACCACAGAATGCAGGTAAGTTATTTTAGTAACTGGTGAAAATGAAAATTGACTCAAGACATTAAAGTATTTTCAAATTTGTCTTGCTGTAAATTTTGCCAGCTTATGGGCATCAGTTTTCAAACATCTCATAAGAGTCAGTAACTCGAACTGAAAAACTTACTCGCCTCTGCCACACCAGAAGACTCCTCTCTGTGCACTGTGTAAATTAATCTAATGCATGCTGGTGTGCACAACATAAAGACAGGTGTCTTTAAAAACATCTTCCTAGTATGGCTTGTGTTCAGTGCCCATTCATGTCCCGTTTGAAGAAGCAACTTGGTGGACCTGCTGGACATCCTGGCCTGACACCGTTGGTCAGAGGGGCAGCGTGTTTTCAATCCAGGCAGGTTGGTCAGCTGTCAGAGTTGTGAATGTTGTACCAGGTGTTTACCAAGTGGTGTTTAACCTGCTTGAGGGCACGTTTGCCACTGGAGTATCTGGTTCCCAGAGAGGCTAAAACAATGGGCTACATGCTGCCAAAGTTTAGGTCCAGAATTTAAGATTGCAGTTAGTCAGGGCAAGAAATGTGTCTGAACAAGTGCCTTGTACAAGCAGCTTCTGCTGCCTGCGGATGCTGATATGACTGATTCCTTGTTAAAATTTAATTCGGATACTTGATGAGACTATGAGGACCAGGGTGATGTTGTGCGAACTGCTCTGCAAACAGCCCTAGCAGAGGTAAGGTGTAGTGATCAAAGCTCATTTCCACCCAGCCCTCTTGAAATTTTTTTGAAATTAAAATTGTTACAAAATCTCTTAAAGATTTTTAAGAGTATTGTGTCGCTGAGGTGCTGAATTTGGGTGCCCTAACCATGAGGAAACACTTGCTAGGTATAACAGAAAGAAAAAAGGGTTTTACTTGGCAGATCACATAGAAAGAGTGTTTGGCTTTTTTGTTCTTATTTACTGCCAGAAAGTGTCTGGAGAAGAGGACCTAAGGTAATTTTGAAATCTGAACACTCAAAGTACAAGCAAACACCATTACACTGAACTTGCTTAGAAGACTTTTTACATAGGACATGGAGGAAACGTAGTCTTAAAATCCCATCTGTGTGCACTTGAGCTACGATACAGTTTTACCAGAAGGATGCTTGCACGCTGCATACAAGAACTTTTCTTCTGCATCTTGATTTTTAGTCAAAACTAGAGATTACTTTATTACCTGTCTCCCAGTTACTGTGTGGTTTCTTTTCATTTCACCCAGATTTATTCACGTTGTTCTGTTGGACGGAGTTTATCTGGAGGATTTTCCTGTTGGTGCTTATTCTCAGCACATGCTGAAGTCTGAATGGACTTTTATCAGAGTTAAGTTAGGAGGATTAAGCGGTCTTGGCAAACTGGACATCAGCTATGTCTCTTAGCAGTCAGGGACCTAGTACTCCAGCAGTCTTACCTTACTTGATCTCAAGCATTAGCGATACTACAACAAATGAGGGACACATACCCCATCAGAAACCGATTAAAGGCAGCCTCTGGCTTGTATTGGAGATCAAGGTCAGAAAAGCCAAAAGGAAGCTTTGCATTCTGGGAGGGTTTTTACGGTATTTTGCAAAAGAAGCAAACCAGCCTGAATGCAGCTCATGAACCAACACTGAGCCCGGTTAATATACTAACTTCTCAAACCACTTGCTGAGCTGCAGCTTGATTGTTGTTGTTGTTGTTCTTTTCCCAACTCTAAGGGCCGGACTCCAGCACCTACGTGAATGAGATAAGCCTCCAGGTCCCGAGCCAGTCCGAATTACGACAGAAACTGTCTTCTCTGTCATCAACCTGTACCGACTCTGCCAGCCAAGACGCAAGTGAAGGAGAGTCTCCGGTTGTTCAGTCCGATGAAGAGGAAGTTCAAGTGGACACTGCCCTTGCTGCTGTAGCTGAAAGGAAGGCTGCTTCAGATGTTAGTGATGAAAGTGACTCTCAAACTATTTGAATCTTAAAAACCATATCCTTTAAGAATGACGCCGGAATGAATGAACACGTGAATGAAGAGCTTGCCTGTGTAACAATTCGCTAACCAAGCGTAACAGCCAGACCTTTTTACTTAGTAATACAGCCTTTTTACAAAATTGCCAGTCATGTGGAGGTTGTTTTTTTTAAAAAAAAAAAGCCTAAAGCACACACACTTTAAACAGTAATCTTGGCGCTCAGGGGAGCAGTAAAACTGTTGTATATACTATGTATAAGAGAATTCAAGGGCAAAGATAGAAGTTACTTTGACCACTAACCTTTAAATGGCTGATTGGAAATCTTGGTGTGTAATACTGAACCCAAATTGTTCCTTGCATGTTTTGGGCCGCTGCAACTGGAGATTTAGGATCCAAACCAAAATGAAAACTTATTTTCTACTTCTTTACTACCTACTGTCTGCCTACGGCCTTTGTCTGCTCATGCAGCAGTGTCTACTCTCTCACACCTCTTATTCAGGGCCAACTTAGTTATCATAGGTATTAAGAAAAACAAATGAAAAGGAGGAGAGATGCATATTGAAATGTTACACTCCACATGGAGTAGATATCTTAGCATTGTATAAACTTACTCCTCTTTTGAGATAAAATAAAGTGTTTCTATCCCAACCACGTCTTTTACTTGCTTGCCCAAATATTTTATCCGTGACAGTGAACAGAGGAGACTAACTCAGCAATCAGATAAAAAACCCCCCACAAACGTTATTTATGCTGAGCACCAGTGTACTTTATTTTTCTGTGTTAACATCTGTTTGACTACACTGATGCAAGCCAGCAATTTCAGGGAAATAAACCTGAATGAATTATAAATTAAGTGCGTACATGTTATAAACCTTAGGACCTATAGTCATCCTCATCTTACTGCCGTTTTTTGCTGCAGTCATTTTCCTCTCTACAGTTGAGGTCTGAACATGTCTAACACCTGTTTCTTGTCAAGTCTCACACTCTATTTGCAGGCATCTGCTCTCCTTTGAGAAGGCTCCTGGCTCCTGCTCTTCATGCACGGAGGGAAGGAATGTAATCAGAAACAGCGTGAGTAAAAGGATGAGCTGTGATGTAAATCCCTTCCACAGTCCTGTCCTGACACAGCCAGGGCTTGGGAAGGAGGCACCTCCTGCTGCCTTTCCTTCAGGATTCACCCTAAGTGCTTCCTCACCCCTCGCTAGGAAATCACAGCTGGAAGCTCCCCTGCCCTGCAATCAGATATTGACTATTTAACAAGGCATCTCTTGAAAGCAACTGTTCTTTAAGGAGCTCGTTTTACTCACTTTCCAGAAGACAGACAAAATGTCCAAAAAAGTTTTGGTTTTTTATTAAACCTTGTAGTACAAACCTGGAAAGTAAACAAAAAAACTGGCAATAAACAACATGAAGTCTTTCCTTACAAGGAAAGAGAGCAGAGCAGCGCTAATAAATTAAATGTCAAACTGTAAGCCATAGTCAGAAGTTTACTGTCAAGAGGGAAAAAGTACACAGCAAGGCCATAAAAACCAGACAACCACATTTGAAAACACTTGACTCTGTTTATGTTATTGTTAAATATTCCAAAACAGTTCAGTCTTCTGCAACAACAACCAACAAATTGTATTATAGGACTTTCCTGACAGTCACCACTGGCAAGCTCAGTGCAATATGGGTAGCTACGGTATTGTTGAATTCAATTACGAAACAAAACAGTTTGTGAAAACATTTTCCCTTTTTTATTCCACACATACTGTACACACAACCAGAAAAGGGCAACAGCTACTCCATTATTATTTTTTGTTGTTGTTCAGTGATGTAAGCAGCACTTATAAATGTTACAAGAAAAACCCTGTAAGCATCCAATCCAACCGATGAAGAAAGTGAAACGTAAGGCTTTTCTTCATCTCGTCTCTTCGCCGTCCCTCCCCCCACCCCAAGAAAAGGCTCAAGTATTTAAAAAAATTTACAGGCATATGTACAAAAGGTATGAATTTTTTTTGTTACAACGTGAAGAGAAAAAATAGACAGGATGAAAGCAAATGCATTTTCACATTCAAAAGAAAGATGCAGACCTGCTAGTGGCTCTAAATGTGATCACGTAATGAAACAAATTCGAAACAAAAATTAATGCTCGACTGTGTGAAGATGTGAAAAACAGCAGTGGAATGGAAATGGAATGTTAGAAAGATTGCACGTCTATGACAAAAGAAGCACTTATGGCTTCAATCACTTTTTCTTTTTTTTTTTTTGTTTTTTAACTTTTTTTAAAGGATGCTATTGAAGGGTTTTTGAGAAAGTAGCCAACAGCACCAAAAAATAACAGAATGGATTTCCTAATGAAATCAGGCACAGTTTTCCCTCCCGTGACTCCTCAAGGCAGGCAGTCTTTTTTCCTCCTTTTTTTTTTCTTTTTTTCTTTTTTTTTTAAATTATTTTTCCCCTCAAAACAGATGCATAGTGATGTGCTGGTAAAAGAGAACATACTCCAAATCTCCTCCTTTTGCCTACAGTTAAGAAACAAAGTCCATCTTCAGCTGCCATAACCTCCCAAAGAAAGTGTGTATTCTCCAATTTAAAAAATTACAAAACTCATCTTGCTGTGACAGAATAAAAGACAGCCAAAGTAAAGCAATTTCTTTCAAGTTTTTGTCTCCTATCCCTTTTCTTTCTAGAAAAATCTGCTCACATGACTGGAGAACAAATTAGAAAACACATCAAACTTTAACCTATTAAAAAAATGGGTTAAAAGCCTTTTTGCCTAGTTACCAAAAAGGCCTTTTGTATTTTTTTCAGCCATAGGGACAATACAAATTAATCTTTTATCAGCCCCTTGCCGGTTTTCAAACAGTGAACATACGGCAGTTTAAAAAAAAATCAGACTGCTGTATCTATCTATCCTAAGTACAAAAAAAATTCAACAGTTTAATGCTAAAACAAAATTAGTTCTCTAAAACCAGAAGAAAATCTTCTTTAGAGCTAGTGCAAAGACAGCTTGTATTCTACAGCAAGTACTCCAAACTATGGTATAATAATTACAAAAAATATATATAAATTGACAAAATGAGAGTGTTGGCATCTTCAGGATTAACTTGAAGCACTTTTGGATGAACTGGAGGATGAAAGCCTAGATGATGGCACGTCAACTGTCGCTCTCTTACGAGGTCCTCTTTTTGGTGTAGGCTTGCTGATACAGTTCTCGATGCTGCCATTTTTACCAGATACTTTTCCACAGATTTGATTGACTAGACTGATTATTTGTTCCTGTTCAAGAAGCGGGGAAAAAAAGAAAACACAAATTAGCATCCGCTCTTTCTTCAGTCACTTCTGATGGACAGAGATGTAGTGCTGCCTTTCTAACTGAAAGTACCTAAGTGGAGGTGGGGGGGAATATGTATTTGCAAACTATGCAGAACCTTGGCTCATATACTACTTATTCACAACCAGGAGTCTGGTAAAAAGTACTGTGTGGTGTCCCAAATACTGCCCTGGCTGAAACTTCCCCCCTTCAAACTTAAAGCCAGGAATCAGCAGAAGTAGAAAGGTCTGAGCTCTGGCCACCAAGCAAGAATAAAGAAGCTGGGCTGCAAGGTCACTTTAGTAATGTCAAAAGTGTCCTGCAGATACAACTTAAAACCCACTGCTAAACAAGGTTACAAATGCCATAAATTTACATCCACAGTAACACTGCTTATCGTTTACTATTTGCTAAATTTGTCTTTGAAATTGAAGAAAAAGATTCCACTTCTTTGTGACATGGGTATCATTGGTCGCAGGATGCTACTTCTGTTTAATGCTCTTTCGGATCTCTTTTAATGCTCTGAGCCCACACTTAGAGTGCGTTGGTGTGCAGCCACTCAGAAAAAGGTCTGCAGGTCCCTGGCATGATGATGGGCACGAGACAGGAGTCTCCGAACTGCACATCGAAGTGTCCCGGCTACAAGGCCGCGCTAATTCCACTGCATTCCATTGCATTCAGGGATTTGATCAAGTTGGGGGGGTTGTGTGGAAGAGTTTTCTGAACTGGCTCTCTCATCCTAGTGAGAAGGTTGGGAAGTTATTTTTGTGCAAAGTTGAAACAGGTTCTTAATTAAGCCAACCCTAACAGTTAAACAGATTTAACCAAAGGCATTTGACACACAAGTTTTCTCTCTCCCCATTCACAGCCCTCAAAAAAAAATCTGTAACAATCACCAGGCATGCAGTTTCAGAAATGTAGAAACTTCGTCACAGTTTTTTTACATTTGGAAAAAATCATCCAGTACTGAAGCTGAGGTTTTCTTGCCTTACCCAGCACAGCCTAAAACATCTACTTTGCAATCATAAAACCCGGGAGAAATAATTATTGTACGTCATGCTGCTGGAAAGAGTGGCTTTGAAAACCACAACAGTCAACAGATGTGTGAAAACACAGGATATAAGGGACTAAATAATCTCAAGAACAAGAGAAATACATTAAAATTTCTGAGTAACTCCCTTAAACTCTTTATTGTTTCTCACATTATGGCGGCAGTGTCACTGTTGTCTTGGCTTTGCGGGTTGTACTTGTTTTTTATCTACAGCACCTGATACCACAAGAGAACCTACTACTAAAAATGAACAGGGCTGCAAGGGCGTGATCCTCCTCCTACTTCGACCTTTTGGGTTTTTTTCCCCATACCTCTAAGCGCATACATCAGAAACTGCTGAAACACCCATCTCAAAAAGCTACTTGTATGAGCACCGATCCCAAGAGCCGATTTTGTTCGGGTTAACACTAAAATGCCCTCTATTCCCCAGCCATCCCCTCGCACAGCATGGAGAAGTGGGGCTCACAGGGCAGGGGAGGAGGCGTGACGTGACTGTACCCCAGTGTGGCTTTAGCCCAGAGCCCAGGCACAGTCCTACAGCAACAACTTGAGTGCTGTGGTTACTCACTGTCACATTTGCTTGAAGCCATTTCTGGGCCTCTCATCTACAAGGACTCTACACATTTGCCTCAAAGAAGGTTCAGGCAGGACAGGAGTAGGTCAGCGTGAACTTTCATTGATCAAGAGACAGAAGTTATCCCAAAGTACAGCAGTTACCATAAATGAACCAAAGCACAGACTCACGTTCTACAGCATCCCAAAGCACTAAATAGTTTCTCTGTTCCATAACACACATTGACGCAGGTTACGCTTCAGGTTCTATCTTTGTAATAATGTTTCCCTCTATTTCTTTTACTTAGATCTTAATAAAGTACTTTCTTCCCACACCAAAACAAACCCCAAGCACAGTCTCCTGAGGTCTTGGTAGGACAAAAAGCAGAGTCAATTCTACTCCCCAGTTTTTCAGTATCACAGCCAACCAGCATCACAAGCTGTATGGTACAGACCTCATCGTAACGGTACATCATTTTCAGTCCCCGACAAGACTTCTGTTTTTCCACATGCCGCAGGGCACACTCCAAGCAGAAGACAACATTTTCATTCTCCTGTACAACCTATATAAAAATGCAGAGGCGGTGGGGGAAAGAGGTCCAGTGAGCTCCAAATTGCAGCCATGTTTTACACAGAGTATTGAAATATTGTGTGAGTTATTAATGCTGTACTTTATTTCAAGTTAGTGAAAAGAGGCATAAGCAAAAAGCGTTACACATTTTGACATGTTCCAGAATGTGTAAGAAGAAGAAAGGACATATCCCTTTTGGAGTGCTAATGTTGGCAAACACATAGAATTTAAAAAGAAAACAATAGTAATGAAGACCAAATCCAAATAATGATACATGCATAAAGCTTTAGTGGCATCTAATATGTAGCCTAAAGATTTCCTGAAAACAGCTGTTTCCCCTTACTTTAAATGCTGTCGTGAATAAGGATAAGATCCGAAGTTTAGCCACAGGATTCCTCAGTGACTGTCACTTTCAGCAGAGGTCACATTTGCTCAGCTGGCCACCTGTTAAGCCTACACATTCCACTTGGAATTTGACAACCAAGTGGATTTCTTGTCCCTTAATACTGGTAAGAGCGACAAGAAAAAATATCCCTCCCTCGACTACACTTACTTGAGAGCAAACGGACCAGAATTAAGAGGTTTTTTGGTTGGTTGTTTTTTGTTTGGTTGTTTTCTTTGGTTTTGCTTTGTTTGTTGTTGTTGTTTGGTTGTTGTTTATTAAAAAAAACACACACAAAAAAACCCAAACTCATTTTAAAGTTACTTCAAACTAGTGCCACTCAAACACTGGCCTGAAGATGTATAAACTGAGCATGTTCTGTCCTAGGGAAGGAAACAGCTACATCTGATCATTTAATCCTTACATTGTATTTCCATCAAAAACCTAACATTTGTAAACAAAAAACCTGAAAGATGACATGAAGACTGAATATGGACTCACGTGCAGTGTATTATGTTTACTTAAATATCTGATCTTGGAATTAAGTGGTACATAAGGTTGTGGGAGAGGCTTTTACTATTTTTAATGAAATTGCTGTATCCCTAGGTGTTCTGCATACAGCTGAAAACCTGACAGTGTCACCACACCTTCAAAAGCCAGCAGGCAATTATGTCTAAAAAGAGCAAGTTTTGGGCATGGTGTCTATTTTTGAACAGACAGCTGTCTGTTTTGAACAAACAGCATCTTGGCTTGATAGGTGGGCGACATCCACCCTGCCATTTGGCTTGCAGGGAAACTGTCGCAGCACAGGCTGTAGCTGCGTGCCTGAGACGTGGGGCACGTATTTGAGTTGCCAGCTGACCCCCAGAACTGTTCTGCCAGACTTAGTATGAGCAGCAACCTGCAGGCATCTTTGTTACCCCTTCTAGTGCAAGGCAGACATGCTCATGGGCATCCAAGAGCAGCCGAATGCCTAGTTTATCCCTTCCTTAACTAGCTGACACCAACCAATATCTTCTGTTGCCACTGCCCAAGGCGATAAATGTTCTGACACAAATCAACACCTCTGCATCCTGCATGGGGTGAATGAGATGTGTCTCTAGTCACATGCTGTCTCTCTCAAATGCTTATGGCCTATTATGGTATGGGGACAGTACCCCAGCGCTGGCAAAGGATGTCACTCACCATGGAAAGATAGCACAGGTGCTGACAAATCTGACATCTCCTCTCCGACGTTTCTAGCTGCAACCACTTTCGAGGCTTTTTCTTTCCATCCATCCCAGTGCTGCTGCTGTCATGGCTGCCGTAGCGCGCTGAAGAATGGAGACCTGCCTCGTAAAGCTGCCGCCGCTGCCTCAGCTCCGTGTCCCTGTGAACGTTTGATGCAATTAGATACTGGCACCGTCTCATAACCACCACAAAGCCACGTACAATCACCCCTTTACCACCATCTCTGAAACCTTAGCTCCACACAGCAAAGCCCTGAGTGTTGTTGGAGGTTGGTGCCCATTCCCTACGCGTGGTGAGAGACAGGCAAGCACCACAGAAACACTGCCTGATTGCAAAAGCTATCTCCGGATTTTAACAGCGACCACTGTATCAAGCCAGTGGTTCTCAAACTGCTCCACAGGGAACTGGGGACTGCCGAGTGCTTCCTGGAGGTCGATGGGTGCTTGGGGCCATGTGGAGAGTCGGGAGATGTGGCTAACGTGACTGTCATTCCTGAAGTTGCCAAAAGCCACCTTGAGGAGGAGGAGCCGTTGCCGTCAGGAGTAACATAGCCACCTTCATCAGGAGGCAGAGATGGACCACGGACCTGCTGCCACCAGGTGCTTCAGGCAGGAAAGGGGGAGCAGGGCAAGTGATTGTGCCAAAAGACGAAGATCTTGCTGTACACCCAGGGGAAAAAGAAGGAGATGTCAATCAAGAGCAAAGACTAAGCCCTCTAGCCGCCCTTCACCCACGGCGTCTGCAAGGTGGACAACACTTCCCATGCTGAACTACGCAGCATTAGGAGAGCAGGTCAAGTTGGAGGTGTGTGGAAGAAGGCAAGTGTGGACTGAGCTGAGCAGATGGAAGGGGACAATAAAAAAGCTCACCACCAAACACAGCTGAAGATGGGTGGAGAGCCAAGCTAAGCAAATGGCATGGGCAAACTGAGCAACCAAGGCAGACCAGGAGAAGAGGCAGCAAGAGACACAGAACAAACAAGCAAAATACAACAAAGGAAAAAAAAATATGGCACAGTATTCCACTTTGGTTGGGTTTTTTTCAGGTTTTGTTGTGTGGGATTTTGTTTTACATAAGCAGCCTCAGGAAGGACTGATATCCTCCAGAGAATTCCAACCTAAGCATGAGAACAAGTTTGAGAACCACTCTGATAGAGGTCGATGTGATGGTCTAACAGCAAGTACCAACATTTCTGTTTCACCTTTCGCACTTGCAGAGTTTTCCTCTTCAAGGAAAAATAAAAAAAAAAACAAAAAACAAAAAACAAAACCAAAAACCAACAAACCACTTGGAAGTGATTATTCCCACAGGGGAAACAGCTGCAGGTAAAGCAGTCAGCACACCTCTTTGTATTTCTTTCTGAATATTAAAACAACATATGGGCTGTTTTCCCCTTCAGCATGTCACTGGAAATTTTCCAAATGAACATGCTAGTTAGTTAAATACAGTTTGTAGATTCCATTCATCAAAACTTTCTTGACATCTCGAGTACCAGTTGTCACAAACTTGAAAGATAGGTAGCAACTACATGGTAGGGAACAAAAGAGAAGATCATTACACAGGAAGCCAGGCAACATCATATTTTCTTTTTTTATTTTTTTTTTTTACCTATCTTAAGAGAAACCTTAAACATCTTTCCTTAATACTGGAGAGAAAAAGGAGCGCAAAGTTAATTTCCTTTAAAACATTTAAGTTCTAATGCAAGATGCATTAGCACCCATGCATAAGCTGTTTGCTAACTCAGTGGTTTAAATCAAGACAACTTTCTGTATACAAAGTACCTTCTGCAGCTGTGGTGAAACAATCCTGATGCTGAAGACAAGGGTTCCTGGTGCAAAACCCATTAGAGGCATGGATTGACAGGGGCTACTGATGCCAAGAGGCTGAAAAACTGAAGAAAGGTATTTAGCCGCTTGGCACCACGTAGCTCACCCAAGGCATCAGGAAATCTTGACTCTCGGCAACAAGAATCGACAAAATCAAAACCAAACCGTAGTTTTAATTCTTTGATGGTGCCCAGAGTAGGGAATTCTTAGAGCAAGAGACTCTACGATCAGACACAGCCAAGGAAACTGCTTCTTCCACATGTGGCTGTCTTTACTGGGCTTTTGCTTGGTTAAGCAGGCGCAAGACATGCATCTGAAATGGTTACTTACGTCATCCACCCCTGGAGTCTGTCAATGAAAACAAAAGAGGTACAACAGGCCCCCAATTCGTTACCTGAGCTCTCCAAGAAGGGATGATATCGTACTCAGAGTTGGTCCGTTTTCCTTTTTTGCTTCTGCTGTTGCAATCTGATAAAGCAACTTTTCCATTGAAAATGGTTTGGCTATACGTCGTCTCTTCATTTCCTGGGACAGAAATCGCCAAATTAGTTCTCGAGCAAATCAGAAAATAAAATGTTATGCAGAGTGAATTCAACGTAGCAAAACGTGGCCTTTTTAAAACAACCACAAGTAAAAGCTTTCCGTAGTCCAAATTAAACGAAATAGCTGTGCTCCAACTTACATCCAGCACGAACTTCACACTGAAAGAAACGCTAATTAGAAATCGGTCCTTTTAGCGGAAAGCCAGGCGCCCACGTGCTTTGCTGAACTGGGTCTTCCTCTTGAGAGGACTACGAAAAAAGATCTTCTGCATGTGCTTCAGGCAAACTTCAAAAACCAAACGCATACGACCAGCCACAATCAACTGCTTTCTGGGAGAAACCCTGGTGCCTGTTTTATCTAACATTTTGTTTGCATTCAAAATCACCAGCAGAGAGGAGAAAAGTATCTGTAATGCATGATGGCTTTTACGTGAAGAAATCAATCTGCACACTATCTTTTCCTAATACGTTTTGCTGTGGAGTTTAATGCAGAGAAAAGACAGGCAAAGTCTGCATACGCAAAGAGTGAAACCAAATGCAAGTACCCCGGTGTCACCATATTTTAGGTATACCCTTTTTGTCAAAAAAGGAAACTATTGGTGGAAAAGGTGAGAATAGGAAAGATGTGAAGAAAATGAGAATAATGATTTTAAAAGGATGCCCAGGCACAGGTCAGCATGCAGTTCACTGAGGTAGAAGAACCAACAAACACCTCAAAATTCCCTCCCTAAAAATTCACTTTTCCTGTGGAGGCCAAGAGGAGTAACTCAATGAGTTAAGCTCAGTAATACACTCTCGGCCATCCTGTAAAATCTACTCTTCTGACTTGCTTTAAACCCAGGACTGCTGTCATTTTGCATCTCTTAAAATATCAAATAGGTGCTTAAGAATTAGAGACAACAACTAGCAGAACAGGCAGATGTCAAGGAAAAGAGCCAACAGGAGAAAGAGGGAGGTTCAGTTCTGCTCAGTTTGCCCCTTCCTGGCTCCTTTCTGGGTAAGCTTTTAAAGACATAAAATATATTCCATTCATGTCAATATGAACCAAATGACTTTGGGAGCTTAAACCCTTTCAGTATTTATTTGTGTAGGCAAATTTCCTTGATTTATTCTGCAGTTGGGAAAAGTCTCGTTTTCCCAGTGTCTGAGGCACTTTTTGTTTTACACAGAGTCTGAGAAGTTTCCACTGATGCCAACACTGGAGGATAATGTGGAGGTGCCATTTAGGTGTGGAGTTAAGCCCACCAAACACCTACTCATCGCAAAAAAGTAGATTCATCTTTATTTTTCTTTTCACCCTGTTTTGTAACCCTAATTACATGCTCTTGGTATTTCTTTTATCAGAACCAATATATCATAAAACTGATAATCTTTAACAACACGCTGCATGCATGGAACTGACATATGTCATAAAATGGATTAGTAACCTTTGGTGACCAAAAACCATTGAAAAGAGGGTCACAGATAAGAAAACTGTTTGTCAGAAGCTATTTGCTCTGCTAGAGCCCGCGTGGGCTTGGAACAGCTGCACTTTTTGGAGTGGTATGAGAAGGTTGGTTGCACATTAGATTTGCTCAGCGTGTTGTCCGAGGCTGTGGAACAACAGCCACTCCCAGCCAGACCAAAAGCCCGCACAGGCAACCAGGACAAAAGGCCACAGTGGGTGGCCAGAGAAGAAAAGTGAGGTACAGTCCTGCTGGCTGGCAGCTCAGGGACCTCCCGACACAGGGCCAGGTACATGTTTCTCTTCCATACAGCACTGAAATACACTAGAGAAGTATTTTAAGACAGACTTCCATTTGCTTTTGACCTGCTGCCTAATAATTTCTTTTAATGACGCTTTCTTTTGGTGTTATGAAAGTCAGCAAACATTCGTATCATCATCATCACCCTGCCACTTGCAATCTGGTCTTACTATCACATACGTCTCCTGGTCATTAATTTTCCAGGCAGAGTAGTCCTCTTATATTTAAAGCAGAAGCTGATTCATACCTTTGATCACCAATCTCTGCTGTGCTTTTGCTAGTTCCTCTATATTCCTTTTGCAATTAGGGGCTCAAAACTGAGCAAGTATTCAAGCCAAGGCCATACCAAGAGCCCGCGCAGAGCCATAACAATGTTTTTCCTTTGTTCTTTATTCTCCCCTTGCAATTCTTAACATTCATTTTTTTAAACCTCCCCAGAGTGTTCAGCTGGCAGCTCCACAGGAATCCAAAGACCTCTTTTCTCAGGAGCAACAGCTCATTCAGAGCCCATCGCTGTGTCTGCTAATTTGGATTATTTTCTTAAATTTATCAACACTGAACTTCATCTACCATTTTCTCACTCAGTCAGCAGCATAAAATCTTTCTGTATCACCTCATAGCTGTAATTTTTGCAGTCATTACTATTAATATCCTCAGTATAAATGATTCATTTTGCTATTCACTTCCTTTCCTAGGTTATTTATGGATACGTTGAACTGTACGGGTCTCAGCAAATTCCTGAGGAGCACAGAAAGAGACCTCCCTCCAGGATAAAAACTGACCGTTTGTTCCCATCCTCTGCTTCTCTTTGAATCGGTTATGGTTTTGGTGCATGAACTTTCCCTCTCAACCTGTGACAGGATAATTTCTTTAAGAGCCTTTCTGAGGAACCTCCCCCAAAGGCATCCAGAAACGCTTACAGACTCTGTCACAGCTGGTTCTCTTTCGTTCATTCACCCTTCCCAAAGTTTCACGGCGTACAGGGCAAATCCTTGCTACAAAAGCCATGTTGACGGCCCTGGCGTCATTTTTTTTACATTTATTTTTAATTTGGGCCTTCGGGAAGTTGTTCTTTGAAATCTCTTTTTGGTCTGCCATTTGTGTGTATTTATATGTTATCTTGCTGGAGTGACTGTTTTCCTTGCATTTTCATCTTCTGGACACAAAAAGGATTGTTTGGTCTCATTTCAGACAGAGTCCTTTCTCCTGGTGTTCAGCCATGCCACGTTCAGTTTGAGCATGCCTTCTGAAACTTTTTCTTTGCTAGGCAATGTGCATGTGTTGTGAGCCTCTCACACAGCATCTTTAAACAATTTCTATGCTGCACACACACACTTAACCCTCCTTTCTGCGTTCTCAATTTCACAAGCTTGCTTGGTTTTACGCAAGGCTATCTTTCGAAATGAAACACCACGGTAGTGGATATTTTGCGTTTTACTGCTCTTTCAAGGCTCTTAAATCTCTGTTCACCATCACAGTGCAGCTATTTGATAGTGATGTTTTGACCTGGGCTCCACCATTGCTGAGCGGCGAGACGAGAGTTTCTTCCCCTCGCATGGATTTCCCAAGCAGCTGCTCCCTGAAGCCATTTCGGTTCTGGCATCACACCCCAACACAACTGCTGTCCTAGCTGGGGGGAGCAGACCAGCATTTCCCAGAATCGTTGTGTATTCTGTCTTCACGGGTTTTCTCATCTCCTTCGGTACAACACAGGCCATGCCCACACACCATGGAGTACGGCAACGCAGAAGGAGCGGCCGTGCAGAGCGATCCAGCTGATGCTGGAGGACTCCAACACCCACGGGACATCCATGTGAAAAGCCAAGGGCTTCAGTTCAGAGCAGTCCAGCCTGGTCCTGCGGCCACTCCATCACTGCTTTGGTGTTTGGAGGATATAAGGTGCACTTCTGGAGCGCCTTCTCCTGTTTGGTTTCATCTGAAAGCAACCCAGTCTGCTCAGGCTAGCAGAGCGCTGTGTTTTTTACCATGGAGCCATAACTGTGTGGGGTTTTAAAAGCACGTTTCTCACCCAAACTAAAACTTGAGGGGGGATACATATAGAGCCCCTGCCAACATCTTGGTTGGACAGTCAGGAGCACAGTGCTAATACCGTGATTTTCCTATTTAGGACAGGAAGATCAGTGCACGGAGATTCCGTCACTGGTGACAAAATTAAACCTGGCTTATTTGGCCCATAACCTCTCTTCTGTGTGCAGCAGTGCTGCTCCAACAGGGTGACTAACTCCATCTCTCCTGTGTAATTCTTCCTCTTGTATCACGATACCAGTGAGTCTCTTCTTTCCACCAGGTTTCTGGTAGGCCCTATACCACCAAAGCTCTCCTTTAAGACCAGACTCTCCTCCTTATTTCCAAACCTCTAGACCAGTGTCATTTAGTCCAATTTTCTGTTTTCCTGTTTGCTAAAGGAGTTTTACTGATCTTGCCCAATATCTTATTTGAGGAATACGGAGCTACCCCTTTGCCATTCCAAGCACAAATTCTTCCACACCTGTAAAACTTCTCCTCATCCTTTGTTTACAATTTCAAGGGCTCTTAGGGTGTTTTTTAAAAGCCAGCGATCTCGTTCTCCACACGGTTTAGGTGAAACCTGCCTGTTCCTTTACACAGGCCTTATACAAACTCCCTTTATCCCAACAATTATCCCAACTCCTTATAAACTGGAATCAATGCAATTTCAAAAGCAGAATTTCATTTTTCCATATATTAAAGAAGACTGAGCAGTCATTCAATACATGAAACAACATCGTTTAGTAATATAAAGAGAGTCACTATAAAAAAATCAGGTCACAGTATCACAGAATGCAAACAAAGTTAATGTATCAAACAGCTGAAAACTCTCAATATTGCTGTTGAGAAGGGACAGATAAGAAGGTACAGGTTAACAGTCCAAAAGGGGCATCTTGCTCGTTACCCTGAACATCTCACGGCCTTTAAAAATGGCAAAGTGCCTCGTTAAAGTGAAGGAACCAAAGAAGAATTTCCAAAATTTAAGGGAGGCAGGAACATAGGATAGTCTGAGGAAAGAAGATGGGGAACGAACAAAAAAAAATTTAGAAAAAAAGAAAAAAAGAAAAAGGGGGAAGAAAAATAACAATACAATAGGTACTTCCAGAGTTATTTTGATATAAACACATATCTGTGGTTTCTTGCAACGTTTGTGAGAGGTGTGACTTCAATTTCCAAGGTAGGTTACCGGTGCAAAGCTCTTAAAAATGAATCAAAAGAAACTGTTCTTCAGGATTTGAGGCACCAAGAAGAGCTTTTTAATTGCTGCATAGTGATTTTTGTCTCTTACAGGAGTGGCATTTTCACAATATCAAACAAATGTTCAGTAGAGCAATAAATACAGCATATGGAGTTAATATAATTGTGTACCTTCAGACAGAAAAGGTTAGCTCAGGATTCTCATTCCTTACCTACACACATATACAATTCCCACCTTCCCCCCAAATAAATCTGTAATAAAATAACCTTTTATTTCAAACTAAGTTAATATACAGTTAGTATAACCAGGCAGGAAGAATTTCGTTAACCCTAAAGAACCAAAACCTAGCTGTGGACATACTACATTTAATTGCTTACTATCCGCTTGATCTGAGGCTGTAAATGATTATATACTAGTGGCTTAGCTACAAAACACTACCAAAATATCATCTGTAACTCATAGTGTATTTGAAGAGGTTGAGAACACAACTGGTGACATATATTCTTTGTCCAAAACCACAGAAATGTAGCCAAAATCACGGTGACTGGGCAATTCACCCGTTTGTTTCTGCAGACAACCTGCCTTAGTTAGTTGTGTGAAAAGGGAACAAGAAGGTTTTTTATTTACAGCTTAGTATTGGATGGGCTGGTCAGTGAACCGAAGGATTTTCAAGTCTATTAAAGTTGAAATTGCCCTGATCAACAACTTTTCCTGAATGAAAGGGCAGAGAAAGACAAGCAATACAGCTGTGAGTATTAACTGACTCTGCCTATCATAGGAGCTAACAAGCACAGTTATTCAGATATTTGCACCTGAGATTCTAATGGTTCTAGAAAACATCACTTAAAAAAAATTAGTAAGCATAATACAATACATTATCATTAGCTCTGAAGGGATTTTTGAAAAGCTTCCTCACAAACTGGTCTTCAGGCATAACAAATCTCCTGAATATTTCAAACCAAACATACAGAAGTTTTTAGTTATCAATTATTAACTTGGTTGCTTTTCTGAAAACACTGGATCGTCTTATGCCTTGCTGAACTTTTTCGCCCCCTTTTTTCTTTCCCTTTTTTTTATTTAACAGTCCACAAAAAGTAGATGTAGTTGTACTAGTCTCACAACCCTATCAATCCTGGAATGTCTGGTTTGCTGTCATTTTAGATGGCAGGGCCGTGAATCCATTTAAACTCCTTTTTTCTCAACTTACCTTGGCTGTTTTAAAACCCATACTTGTCCACTGGGTGGTAGCAAAGTGCACCGTTTCAGAAACACTATAGCCACAACACACTTTAGACACAAAGGATCCAGGAAAACAGACAACAAACTGCCCGCTCTGCTGTACAGTACGGTGCACCCTGATCCCCTCCTTACACAGGATTTCTGGGGAGATCTAGAAAGACATAAAGCAAAACAAACAAGCAAAATCAGAATTTTCTTTTACAGCTCGATCCCCTTCGTGGCAGAGTACTGCCACGTGCCACTCGTGGAGAAAAGCTGCGCTCTGCTAACAGCTCGGCTCTGCTCGCTTTCTCTCTTCCCTTCTGCTTAGTGCTTGGAGCGAGAATTACAGATTCAGCTCTCTTGAAACCACCACTTTAAACCTTCACGTGCCAAACAATCTCAAACACAGAGCCTCAAAACAACACTATCTACTACTACAGAAAGTAACACAGGCCATTCAGTTTTCCATCTAGATCTTTTCAGACAGACTTGGCACTGAATCCACCTTCCTACTACACTTCTGTTAAAGATGTTACCATGGATAGCTGAGGGAGCTGTTTTTGTTATGGTGTGCCAAATTTACACTTAAATGCATTAAATTGAAATTGTTATCCATCAAATAAATACGGGAGACAAAAATACTTTGAAATCCTTTGAAGTGTTAGGCTTCTCATATCCATGCTGGATATGTCAATCATGGCTGATTAATTCATTACAAAACACTCTGTGAGGTTAAATACATTATGGACAATATTAAAAATAGACATTGATTGCATTACCACATTTATTTTTAATTCAACATTTGAGCATATGAGCCTTGTTAGAAAAACGCCATGTGGGTAAATGCTGCACGTAGAAAGCAGCCGGATCTCAACAACAGCCTCTGCATCACTGTAGTGTGAGAAATAACAAAAATAAATCCCCAAACAACCAGCCTTCTGATTAGCCCTGGGTTCTCATATAGGAATGCCTCTCCCTGTGTTAACCTACCATTACATTACTTTCAAGCATTTCCAGCCCTGGAGTGCCATTGGCTTGCAGCAGGGTATGTACCACATCATCAAGTTTGTTCTCCTCCGCAGCAGGAATGCAATACCTGTTGTTTTGTCAGAAGAAAAAGAGAAAAATTTACTGTGGAGTAAATAAAGGTCCACAGCTACACGATAACAGGCAATTCAGATCAGGACTTTGATTAAAAGAAAGAAATTAAACACAGGCTTTCCCACACTATTCTTGCTAAAACACTGAGGATTCATAGAAAGCTGTTTATTTAGACTCAGTCGGATGGTGTTCACTAGAAGCTGAAAGACACAAAATCCCCAAAACAGAAATGTGAGCACTCAGTGCTCTGTAGAATAGGAGGAGGGAAGTCAGCAATAGAATGATGCTCATTTTAACAGCACAAAACCAGCTAATCATGTGCAGGAGTTTGCACCTCATGAGCACCAATATATGTTCCATTCTCTTTATCATAAATTGTTATATTTATTACCGGTGCATCGACAAAAGGATCTTTTTATTTAATAATGTTTTCTGTTTGTAACAATCAAGAAAACACAAATCACCTTTACTGTTAGTACACAAAGTAGCCTAAGACCTTCCTCCCTCACTTATTAAACAAATCCCACTCCCTCCTCTTGCAACAGAACAAAGACCTGACTAAGAGCAGCCAAAGCAGCAAGAGAGATTCAAAACACGGCTGGGTTTATGCCCCGAGCTGCACATCCTCCTCTCCTCTAGAAGCCAAAGAAGCTGCTCTCTCTCCTCTCTGTGCTCACTGCCAGCAGTGACGCAGAAATGACAAGAAATAACATAGAAATCTCAGGTTTTAGCTTCACACGCCCAGAGAACTGCTATTTTCCTGGATGCAGGGAGGCGATACGATGAGACTTCACCGCTAGTCTTGCTTGCACCCTGACAGAAGGGTAATGGTTTACGTCCATCCAGGAGACACCCATTCCTGAAATCTGGTAGTTGGTACCTGACGACTACAAACGGAGCAGCAAAGCTTGGTGGGAAACAATGCAAATCCTGGTATTCCCACATCTGCCCTGAGTTGCTGCCACACTGGGCTTTATCTGCAGCATTACTTGATTTGGATTCATTATGCTCAGGCAAATAAACAACATCTCCAGATTTACTCTTACTTATTTCCGTTCATTTTAAGCAGTCAGACCGCAGCCTGGCGCCCATCTGCCCCAACCCAAGACACATACACACACACAGAGCCATTTTTCCAAACTTGGCAACAAGACAATGAATCTGGAAAGATTCTGGGTAAAGAGCGCAGTTTTCTTGTCATTCATCCGATCTCTCCACCAATTTCATAAAGTGTTCTGCTGGCCTTACAGACCTTGTCAGGATATTTGCTTATAATGTGCACTAATATTAACTCCATATGCATCATACAGACACTGTCTGCTGAGTCTGTAGGAGGCTGTATTTGCTGAGATTTGAAGATCTCCTTACTGCTCACTGTAGTGATGATGATTTTGACTTGTCTTTGTTGATCTTCAAGCCAAGAACCAGAAGAGATGACATTAACTACTCATACAGCTCACTGTAGCCACAACAAGGGCTCCAATGAGCTGGCTGCTCAGGGGTACATAGACTGACTCCTGACATAGATATTGACAACGATTAAGACCTTTCTCATAAATCCTAAGGTTACAGAGAGGTGAAGTGGAAGAACCTCGTCTTGGTAAGGATCAAGTCACAACGGCAATTTTAAATGCATGCTCTGTATCGAATACCTTGCAGTACCTGTGTTGCTAACAGTGACAGCTGCAGAACAGCTGGAGTATTACTCTAGTTGCACTATAGTAACAGGTTTTAAATGGTGATGACAATATTTTAAATTCAAATCCAGAATGCAACAGAGTCCACTCTAATTTTAGAGTCAGAAAGCAAAGTGGGAGCAGTCAAGATTCAAGCATGCAGAACCTCACAAGCCGGGCCCAGGAAAAGGCCCAGGAAGGAGGTGTGAAGAGGAGGGTCAGCACAGAAGCACCTGGGATCATCCAGCTACTCGCAGGACTGAGGGGAAGGGAGACCCTTTGCAACTGTGGATTATGCTGCAGTTTCACTCATTTGCAATTCTCGATGTAGCTATAAAGATGGCAAGTGGGCAGCCACTATAGACTTCTGAGTGTCTCGAGCACAATAAGATTTTCTTCTCTCTTTTAATGGGCACTGAGGATCCCTCCAGAATAAAAAGGTTACATCACTGACCTCTGCCCTGCGTGAATACTGAGTTCTCCCCTACCCTTCAGGAGATAAAACCTGAGAGATGAGAGAGTGACCTGAGTGATCCACAGGTAAATGAAGCACTACTAATTTTAGTATCACGGGCATCTCTCTTTGGAAGAGAAGGTTTCTGGATGCTGGGTGGACTTTGCAAGACAGAGGAGGGCTCCGGTGCCCAGCGGCCTGCTTTGCTTTCGCTGAAGCAGCCACTGAAAACAATGCTGTCAGAGCTACTCAAGATATTGTGCCAGACCTACAGTTATTAAATTAAATCTTCTCCTCAATAAAGTTGGGTACTTCACTGCAATATTAGAAGGTGTAATAAGTTAATAATGAATGCTATAGGCCTGACACTGCAGCCTGGCAGCCCTGCCTAAGAACAGCTTTTACACATAAAGGAGTTTCACTTCTTCCTTCTTACAAGTTGTTCCTGTTTACTACCCATGTTCCATCAAGGCAATCATCACAAGTACACCTGAAGCTATGTACTTATGTGTATGAGTAAGCCCATCATGGAAAAGCAAATAGCTTCTTTGGTTTTATTCTTCTTGGCTTGGAAAAACAGAAATAAATAGTAGCCTTTCCTAAAACTTTGGCTGGCTGCATTCAAGCCTTTAAAATGTCAAAAGGCACATTTTGACACACACAGTATGAAGAGCGGCCTCAGAACTTAGAGGATTCCTGAATGTCTTCTCTGTGGAATTTACTGTCATTTAAAACTAGGTGAATGTCAGAGACAAACAACTCATCTAAGGTTGAGGACAATGTAACTTGCTCAGCAATTTGTCCTGATAGTATATTATTATAAAAGATTCTGATTCACAGAAGAGGGAAAAGGAGCCATGAAATGCCCATGACAGAAAGTGACAAACTCTCAGGTCTGCAGCATAATCCAACATTTACCTTTACCCCTTGGCATGATCACATACAGAAAATTTCTCTCACTTAATATATTTAGAGAGAGGAGCTGCTGCTTTAGCGTTTTCCTTCAAGATTTCAAATCATTTTTCTGGGTCATGTGCTTTCCCAGTTTCAGCCGGGTCAGCACCCTTGACACCAGCACCAGCTGAAAAATGCTGAAGTTTAAGGTAGAGGACAGAAGTACACACTCTGCATGTGAATCAGGAGCAGCTGACACTGCCACTGCCACCATGAGGACTCCTGGATGCAAAGGGGGACCTGCAGTCCTCCTGGAGAGCCAAAGGCTCCTGCAGCTCAGAGTTCAAGAGGGGAACAGCTGGAACTGCTGAAAGGGAACCAGCTTCTCACCTTTGCAGGGGGACACCATTTAAATAACCTTTTCTTCTCCGTAAATTGTATTTTTTCTGCTCAAGAAATAAAGTTACATTGCTTATTATACATTGTTCTCACTGATGATCCTCTTGGGTAATAACACCAATATCACAGGAAGGCGGCAGAAAGGCACGAGACACGCCAGCAGCAACTGCTTCCTCTAATCCCTCCATCAGCTGTTGCATTTCCATTGCAATCTAACTCATCAGTAATACATATGCACTGAATTCAGGAAGGAATCACCATGTTCAAAACCATTTATAAACTGACTGTTAAGTCTATTTGCATGATGTGCCTACAAAATGTGAAATGTATATAGCAACTAACTGGTGATGTCCAGATCAAGACACTAGAATGATGCATGTAATCATATTAAAAATTATTACATATGATAATGAAAAATAACCTTTTGAGAGAAAATACTAGGTAGATACACAGTTCAAGGTATTTTGCGCAAAACAGGAGAGCAGTGCCCGTTTAGTCAGAGCATGGATTCAATCATTTTACAAGTGGCAATATGGAGCTGGCTTGACAAGTGTCTCTCTGTCAGCCTAAAGAAAGCCTACCTTGACTAGCTGTCAGCTGGCTTCCATGTCAGGCAGAAACACTTTATTGCTAAATATCTCAGAATAGAGCGTGGAAGATGGAAGTGAAACTTTCCTTCCAGGAAAGGGAGTTTCATCACTTATGCTTATACCACCTTTTCCTGTTAAAATTGTGATGACACACACTGGACCTTCTAGGTGAGACTCATTCATCCAAAAGGTACTACACAAGCTGCGGTCACCACCACCCTACAGACAGGCACTGCAGTGAAGGCGAAGAAAACAAAACACAGGAATACCTACCAAATGCAATCAGCACCAGTGTGTAAGTAGTCAATGTATGGAAGGTGATTTTGGTCTCGAGACCAGCATGAGGTAGAAAAGACCATGCCGATATTTAGCCAAGGAATTGTCACTCCTAAAACAAAGAGATTGAAAATGAGTTTTGAGTAACTGCAGTTTCTAATTACTAGATAGTTTGAGGGCACTTCAGCTGAAAATCTTGTTCTACTTGCAAGTTGACTCTTAAGTTTTAAGTCTTCCTACCAAAGTGAATAATTCACAGAGAATAATTTAACAAATTCAGCTTTTTCCACTAACAAAATATCTACAGCTAATTACAGTGCCCTGGAAAATATTTGTTTTCTAATAGCTGTAAAATTTTTTTATTCTTTAGAAAATCCACAAATACCCATCATATGAGCCCAATACCATTAATCAGAGGAGGTTGCTTCACGTTGTCAGGTACAGACATACTTGTAAACATGTATCCTGTTTCCCAGCTGCTTAATTCCTGCACAGGTGACTGAATTTTGCTTTCAGCTAACACTTCCAGCAATAAATTGAAAAGGTACATGTGCAGCTGGAGCACTCATGACAATTCATTTGGAAAACTCATGTGCTGTTTCCCCCAGCGCTAGAGCCTACATTTGCAAGTAAGGAGGCTGCACGGCTCTGTCCTTCATCGCTCCAACACAAAGTAAGAACACAGATGTACTGGCAATACCAGAAAGGGGTACTGCAAGCACAACCGTTTCCTCCCAGGTATACAGTATCAACTATTAATTAATTCTTAATTGCATGCCTGCTTTCATTCCTTTAAATACCATCTGCTATGTACAACCGCGTGTCTACCCAGTCAGCTGGCAAACAGAGGGGCCAGAAAGAGGGAGAAGACTTTGGTGACTACACCACCACATTGAGAAGACACTTAGACCTGCTGGAAATATAGAAAAGAGACTTGCTTACCAGGCACAGCACCAAGATGTCGCAGGATGGATCCTGTATTATTAGGAAGGACTGTGAGGTTCCACCCATGCCTGTTCAAGGGGCCACAGAGAGGTAGACACGCGTCAGCACCGCATCCCCAGCACCGCGCTGCCCTGCCAGCCTCGTGCTCCCACCTCCGCTCACCCCAACAGGGCAGCTGGCACAAGTCAACAAAAATGGGTAGATCTGGTGATCCTACCTTGAAAATGGTTCAGATTTTCCCACAGGAAAGCCGCTCCCATGGGTGTTGGTATCTACTTTTCCACAATGCACTGCTACGTGGCAATCTTTCTGTTCCACTAACCGCCAGTATTCTTGCTATAGCGAGAGAAAGCAGAAACGCATTTTTAAGTCACCGAACAAGACTTCTGTCATTAAAATATAAACCCCAGAAATTTACACGGCTTTCGTGACTTCAGTGTAATCCAACACGAAACACTGCTTGAAAATAAGAATACAAATGCTTAGAAGTGACAATGAGTTGGAAAGACAGACCTTCTTGGCTCCTGTCCTTCAGCACAAGACAGATTAAGACTTCTTTCTCTCCCTCAATTGATCAACACCTTTATTAAAAATGTCAAAAAATTTTAAAAGGAAGAATCAGTAACCATGTCTACCTAACCATTTATTTTTCTTCCACACCAGACAGCCTTAAACTGCTCATAGTAATGCTCCCATGTCAACTATACTGAATCTCCACACTTAATCCTCTGAAATAAAAATTTTTACCACCTCTTATGTTGTCTCACCTCTACTTCGGCTACTGTAGGCTCCTTCGTGAAGCACATGTTCATGATGTTTCTTGCTGTTCGGTAGAAGGTTGTTAAAGAAACAGACCTACCCTGTGGAGAAAGAAAGTAAAATTAAAAGTGAAAATAGAAAAATGCGCCTCTATTCCTCTTGGCTTCACTCTTTTCCTTACATACTGAATACTAGATCAAGACGAGGGAAAGAAGACAATGTCTCCAGAACACATGTGGGTCTAAAGCTCATTCCTGATCTGAAGGAAAATATCTCAAAAGATAAAAGAAATTCACAACGAATCACCAAATCAAACATCTAAAAGGCCAACTGTGTGTTCCCAGCAGGCCATGTACACTGCTTTGTCCAGCACGATGCTCTGTGTTTGATAAAGACAGAAGATGGACATGGCCAAGCTTTCTATTACAGTTACAAGGGAAACAGTAGGAAACCCTACCTGGATTTTACAATCAAATCCCATATGTGATCAAAGGACCACACTCTATGCAGAGAAACAGGTGAAAAACTTGGGAAATTCACAGAAACATTCAGCATCAAACTAGTGTTGTATATGACCGAAGTGCATCACAAAAAGTAGAGTTTATCGAGATTACTGTAGTTACCTGCTTACAAAAACTAGTTATGCTCAATTCAATAAAAGCAGTTCAAATGCAAGGAACCAGGACCTGTTATTACAAGGCTCAGAAAAGTAAAACATGGTAAAATGGCCACATGAGCGCACCTTTCTCAGCACTGCTGCAGGAGCTGTATGACAAGATCATCTGACTTGGTTTTCTGCTTGAACTCTACCTAAGTTTCTGCATACCTCCTTTCACACATAACCAGATGCTCTGGGAAGCAGAAGCCCCTGAAGGCTTTGAAGGCAGGAGCGTGACAACACACTTGCTCCTTTCAGCCCAGACATACTGGTATGTCCAGACAGGGACCTACTCTGCTCCAGGGCAGAAGAACCATCCTGGGAAGCCGCGAGAGCTGGCAGGGCCACGCTGGCTGCCATGGCTGGGCTGCTTTGTGCCCCTTGCTGCAGGCAGAGACTTCAGCATCGCTCTGCAAGCGTGACGTTGAAAATATCTTTTCCCTCTCACCAGATCTATTGCTCCTTCCTCCAACTCTCACTGTGTCCACTGGTTGCCCATCTGAGTAACCACAGATTTAAAAACTCCACATAAATGAACATTTTATTACTCGGACTATTACCATTCTAGTTTGCCAATTATGAAACAGATCTGCCAAACCACCTCAGTCTTTTCTTGTGCTTAATTTGTATGAGAACTATGCCCAAGGGTAAACCAGAAACAACTCTATGAGCAGCTTTTCCCCTAGAGGCCAAGTCTATCACTTTGCCATGCTCTTATGGTTGTAACATTGTCACTTTTTTAATTGAATGCAGCGTAATTAGCTGCAGCAAAAAAGTTTGCGAAATGCCCAGGGCCTGGGGCCCTCTGATTCCCATAAAGCACAGAGCTGGATGCTCCGCAATACAATAAGCAATTTCCATCATCTTTTAATGCCCTCATGAATCATTTATTGAGGCATCTTTTACAACAAAACCTCTCATAAAACGCGGGGCCCGCACCAGCGGTCGGCACACGTGAACATGGACTTCACTGCTCGCAAACCAACACGCGCTCTGCAGCAGCCTCCTCATTTCAGTTACTTGCCTCTTCCTCTCACCACAGAAAAATAAGACTAAGAACTCATCTTCCAAGACTGACCATGTCCTTTCAAGTTTCTGATATGCAGCAAGCAAGGAAAAAGAAAGTAGAAAACCTGAACAGCTTAGCCCTTTAAAACTGCATATATCTTTTTCTTCCTCTGTCAAGAGTTTGGCATCTTTTTAGTCTCCTAAAACTTTTTGGTTGGTTTTCTTAATCTGAGGGATAATGTAAAATTTTCTGATGCCAACTCAGAAAATAATTTAAAATCCTGTAATGGAGCATTTTTAATCAGAAGACAAAATGAACTGCTGAAGAGTAAAACATCCTTTTCAATGCTTTCAAAAATATCTCAACAGTTCAACAACTGTCATGGGAGCTTCTAGCTACTGAGCAGAGTCTCTGTTGCTGCAACAATATGACACAGGAAGGTTTAATGAATAAAACTGCCTATTTCCTCCGCTGATTCTTCTCCATGGCCTCTGTGTTGGTCATGAGAGCCCACTCCGAGCAACACCACCACCTCCAAGCCTGGAGGGAAGGCACAGAGGACACTGCAATGTGTTAAAGACATTAAAGCGACCATAAATAGGGGCACTAAACAGAGATTAGGAGTAAAGAATCACAGAATCATAGATTCATTTTGGTTGGAGAGACCCTCAAGATCATCAAGTCCACGCATCAACCTAACTCTGGCACTAAACCGTGTCCCTAAGAACCTCGTCTATTAAACGCCTCCAGGGATGGTGACTCCACCGCTTCCCTGGGCAGCCTGTTCCAATGCCTGACAACCCTTTCTGTGAAGAATTTTTTCCTAATATCCAATCTGAACCTTCCCTGGCACAACTTGAGGCCATTTCCTCTCGTTCTATCACTTGCTACTTGCGAGAAGCAAGCAAGCGCACCCTGCAGCACACACTTAAAAGCACAACAGGCCTTATGGCCTGGAAAGGAGTAACACTGAAAATAATTTGGGAGTCCTGTCAGAAAGTCAGCCCAACACAAAGGCGATTTACGCTAACCTTGACATGCAATACGGTGGGAACTGATCCAGGAAGACTGGATGTCTTTCTCCAAAAATGCGTTCCAGCTCAAGCACAGGC
The DNA here is from genome assembly GCF_036013475.1 of Columba livia. Taxonomy (NCBI): domain Eukaryota; kingdom Metazoa; phylum Chordata; class Aves; order Columbiformes; family Columbidae; genus Columba; species Columba livia. The sequence goes on along the minus strand of NC_088603.1, from coordinate 68,144,164 downwards.
TGACTGCAGAAATTACTGTCTGAAATCCCAAATATATGGTCTTTTTGTGGTCTGAAACACATACTTCATGGCCTAAACTGGACTACAGCCATATGATTATGGTGTTCTCCACCAGCCCTCAATCTATTGACCTGGGCATTTATCAGAGAGTTGTGTGGGGGTGTGTCTTATTTTTAATTAGAATTAGCAATGTCCTTTAGAAAGGAACCATTACAATCCCATCATCTGTGGAAACTGCAACATGAGGACATGTTCTGTTAAACTAATTTCAGATTTTCTCAGAAACATACTAATAGGTAAAGAACACTGTCCCCTCCACAGACACACACACACACACACAAGGGTACCCTCATTCAAGAAAAACAGAAAATGCAGGATTAAAAGGCTTGTTTCATAAAACAGCAGAAAGTACTCTCTGCTTAAATCCATAAGCCAGCACCACCTTACCTAAAGCCTACTGATTAACTGCAGTCATTTTAAAAGTCTTGTGGGTTACTCTGATGCATCAGGATTGCTGCATAATTTCTTATTTCTACATTTTGAGGCTTGCTCTAAGTGACGTAACCAGTTCTCACGCCTCAGTCCTTCTACAGGACCTTCCCCCCAGTGCTGTGAAAATGAAGCTACGCACCTCCCTCTGCACTCAGACCGACCAGGTGTCCCACAGAGCGCCCACAGCAGGGACCTCTCCAAAAATCCTCCACAGAATCGCTTCCACCTGTTTACTCCCCGCCACAGATGAGCGTGGGACAGGACTCAAATGAGCAAGCTCTGGTGGCCAGGAGGCCACTGGCACCAGGGTGGGCACCCAGAGGTGCTCCATGTGCTGCAGCTGCTTTGGAGGGTGGGGAGAGCACCAGCCTGCAGGCTCAGCCGTGCCCATCTCTAACAGCTCCTGTGCTCAGAACAGAAATATTAGGGTGGTGCAAAAGGAACTGCTGTTTTCGCATTGTTGAAATTTGCTGTTTGATACTGGAATCCATTCTTAAATAAATGTGGTTATGTTATACACCATTCTCATGCGCTTTTCTCGCTCCATGTTTTTTTGCTACTGACTTATTACTTGCTGTTTATTTTACTATTATTGTATTCTACAGAAATGATGTTAGACAAAAAACAAACTGGAATGATTTTCGTATTCGAGTTCAAAATGGGTCGTAAAGCAGCAGAGACAAGTCGCCACATCAACAACACACTTGAGCCCAGGAACTGCTAATGAACCTACAGTGCCATGGTGGTTCAAGAAGTTTTGTGAAGGGGACAAGAGCCTTGAAGATGAGGAGGTGTAGTGGCTGGCCACTGGAACGTGACAATGACCAATGGAGAGCCATCATCGAAGCTGATCCTCCTACAGCTACATGAGAAGCTGGAGAAGAACTCAACATCAACCATCAAGTCATTCAGCATTTGAAGGAAACTGGAAAGGTGAAAAAGCTCAACAAGCCTCAGGAGCTGACTGAAAAATAAATCATCGTTTTGAAGTGTGATCTTCTCTTATTCTATGCAACAACAATGAACCATTTCTCATTCAGACTGTGACGTGCAACAAAAAGATGATTTTATATGACAACCAGTGACGATCAGCTCAGTGGCTGGATCGAGAAGAACCTCCAAAGCACTTCTGAAAGCCAAACCTGGACCAAAAAAGGTCATAGCCATTGTTTGGTGGTCTGCTGCCAGTTTGATCCACTACAGCTTTCTGAATTCTGGCAAAACCATTCCAGCTGAGAAGGATGCTCAGCAAATCAGTGAGATGCACTGAAAACCCTAACACCTGCAGCCGGCATCGGTCAATAGAAAGGGCCCAATTCTTCTCCACAACGACACCCGACTGCACATCGCACAACCAATGCTTCAAAAGTTGAAAGAATTGGGCTATGAAGTTTTGCCTCATCCACAATATTCACTGGACCTCTCGTCAACTAGCTACCACTTCTCAAGCATCTCAACAACTTTTTGCGGGGAAAGCGACTCTACAAGCAGCAGGATGCAGAAAATGCTTTCCAAGAGTTTGTAGAATCCTGAAATACAGATTTTTATGCTGCAGGAATAAACAAACTTATTTCTCATTGGCAAAAATGCGTTGATCATAATGGTTCCTATTTTGACTAATAAAGATGTGTTTGAGCATAGTTATAATGATTTAAAATTCATGGTCCAAATATTTCTACCAGGTGTTGTTGGACTCAAACAGGGTCTGAGGCTGTCAGTACTACCAGTGCTTCTTGGGCAGCAGCAGCAATTTGGGCGCTCTCAGCCTTTTGGAGTAAAGGCCTGAGGCTCAGCAGACTCAGGCTGGTTACACTTCCTGTGCTTTGCTTGCTTGCCTTTTTTTATTTTCTAAGTGTGATCAGGATACTTCTCACAAATCTCAGTCTTATTTTTTGAGTTACTTTGTATCTTCTAAACTTTAACTTGGGACTTGCACCGGAAAAGAAGATGGAGGCATTTCCCCACCAAGTTTGAGATTGTTCATACAGCAGTCATAGAATCATAGAATCATTTTGGTTGGAGGAGACCCTTAGGATCACTGAGTCCAACCATAACCTAACTCTGGCACGAAACCGTGTCCCTAAGAGCCTCACCTAAATGCCTTTTGAACACCTCCAGGGATGGTGACCCCACCACTTCCCTGGGCAGCCTGTTCCAATGCCTGACAACCCTTTCCATGAAGAATTTTTTCCTAATATCCAGTCTGAACCTCCCCTGACACAACCTGAGGCCATTTCCTCTTGTCCTATCACTTGCTGCTTGGGAGAAGATACCAACACCCTCCATGCTACAACCTCCTTTCAGGTAGTTGTAGACAGCAATAAGATCTCCCCTCAGGGGGTAAGTAGTATAAAATTTTTCATTTAACATCATTAAGCACAGGATATTAAGCACCAAAATGCCACTTCACCATTCACAGAAGCTGCTGTCATTAGATAAGCTTCTCTCCAACAGCAGCACTGCAAAGAGATTGCTTTTCATAGGTGGAATTGAGGCCGGAGACCCCGAGTAAAAGAATTTCTGTGCTGACAAATCGTAACAGGCTGCAAAAGAAACCTGAAGCAAGCTTTTAAAGCTGATGTCATGAGCTCATGCAGTCCCTAAATAGCTTAACAATAAGCCACTTTGGGGTATCTGGCTTTATTTCCTGGTGATGCAAGTGAGACTGGACGGGGAAGAACAGCATATTCCTATACTGGGCACAGACACTCAACACTACATTTCTCTCAGAGCACAGCTACACAATTCAGCACAACTCAAAATTGCACTGTGAGTTGCAGTGCCAAGTCCTGCTCCAGAGGAGGAGACTGCCAAATAAAATACTGCAAAAGAGTCAGCATTCCTTCGTAAATGGATGTACTTGATATGTGGAAGACTAAGTGTCCATGTGACTGTTAATGCTGAGCAAAATCTGGCACCGTGGATGAAAATATTGTTTGCACTTCAATTTGCCGTTTCTAAAAGTAGTAGTATTTCTAGTGATGTCAGTTTTGATGTGGAGCACTACTTCACTCAACAAGAGACTTGCAAGAAATGAGAAAGCAGAAAATTACTTTAAATGTCACTACAAAATGAAAATAAAAACTGTGAATGCAAGTATAACTGGGCAGAGTTATTCAGGGAACCTCTTAAAAGGAGATGAAGCATGGCAGAGCCCAGTGCATCTCGTTATGACAATAACACCTTCCAGTTTTTCCAGACATCCTGCAAGAGCCAGGCAGATGAGGATAAAGCCACCAGACCACCCAGCTGCAATAGCTGCTGGCTGCGCTACTTTGCGGGTGGCACTGCAGCCCATCGGCTCCGCCACGCTGTCTGGGTTTGCATCCAGATGCCAGCCAGACGACAGCACCATCAGTTCTGCAAAACAAAATCGTCAGAGCCCACCTCGTTACCTTGTATATACACTTGTGTAAGTCGCTAAGGACTCCCTCTTCCTCCTCCTCATCCTCCTTTGTGGTCTCCTTTTCCTGAGCGAAGAGCCGCCGCCTGCCCGTCTTCAGTGGGACGTCGACCTCTTTTAACTTGTTGCGGAAGCCGTTTTTGTGAACCACGCCATTGATGAGTCCATTTTTGGGCTCAAACCGGGGCAAGGAATGGAACCTGTAGGCATTCTCCGAATGTCCCTCCAAAGGTCCTTTCCTCTTCTCTAAGATTTCCTTTTCCAGCAAGACCTCCTTCTCCAGTTTCTTGTGCTCCTCAGGGGAGAGGGAGTCGTAGGAGAGCAAGTACTGGCAGTAGGCTTCTTGCAGCTTGGCCAGCCTGTCCTGTGCAGTTTTGGGGATGCGCAGCATGTCTGCCAGCTTGTTCCATTTCTTGAGGTCAGTCACTTGCTGCATTCCCCCCATCTCGTTGATCAGCTGGACGAAGCAGGCCAGGTCGAGCTCGCAGCCTCCTGGGGTCCGTGTGTGCCAGGCAGCAGAGGAGGGGAAAGGGAAACACAGGACAAGGTTAGGAAAGCCGCAGGCAGCTCGCGTCAAGCATGCTGCCAGGCTGGGTACATTTGGGACGTGCCACCCGTGCAGCTCTGGCCATCTGGGCCCCAGAGCAGGATTGTCCCTATGTCATACGCCTCCTGCTAAAGACAGGCATGTGGCACCATCTTACTAGCTTAATTCCTTCAGTAGATCATATTTTGCTATTTGTGATAGTTTTCCCCATGGTTAAATTTGCTTTCCTCCTCAAGTTTCCTTCCCTTCTCTTCTCAAAGCACCCCCTGCTATCTCCTGACACCGGTTTTTCCCCAGTCATTACGGTCAGGGAGACAAGAGTTACCCAGTTATTTAAAATTCCACTACTCCCACCCTCCCATTGCCCATCACCAGTCCTGCATCTGGTTTATACCAGACAGAAGCAAAATAAGTATCGAGATGAGTACTGGAAATCGAAAAGACAAAAACCTATCCTTTCTGAAGGTGAAACACGGGTTATCTAATGTCTGCACAACACTTTGAGTACAGTTAGTTTTCAAAAGGACAACAGTAACATCATTAATTTCACTACAGGTAGACAAATCCTTAAAAAAAAAAATACAAGGGAGGAGGTGGGTTGTTTCGGGTTGGTGCCTGTAACTGGATAAAGAAGTTCCAGACACATTATTCTTTGGTTTGAGGCCATCCATATTTTATACTCCATTATGTTTTTGTATGTTTTAAGATGACTAGCACATTTCACACTCCAGTCAAAAAATAAAAATGGACGATTATTCAAACTGCAGCATAAAAAGCAGCCAAATGGATGAGGAACAATAAAAGAAACATCATAAACACTCCCAAAGCACAGAAATAAATCATCAGTAGAAAGAGTGAAGAAATGGACCAAAGACCACCTACGATGCAATAGGGCACTGCTGAAGGAAAAAAGAGAATTAATACAAAACTCGTGTCAATGTCGCTGCCACCGCATTGTCTCTCCTTCCCCTTTTTCTTTGAGAAAAGCAAAAATACCATTACGCCATAGCCATTTCAGAACACTTAGAAATGCTATTGTACAACAGAGGAGTGCAAGAAGCAACGTTATGGTAAATATTTCCTGTTGGACACACAGCTACAGTACATTAAGGGCCAGTCGTATCATCTTGCTTGCTAGTGCAAGCAGTATTGCTTTCTTCAAACTACCCCGTGCTGCACCTCAGAAGCTCCACAGTTGATCCCAGTTTTCCTTCTTCATCTGCCTTCCCCTCTGCCCAGCACTCGTGCCAGTGTGGTGCGGAGCGGTGCTCAGCGCGCAGTGTTTGGGGATGACAAGGGCTGCGCTGGGGGCAGAGCAGTGGCAGAGGCCGCTCACCAACGCTGCCCGTACAGCACCGGGCAAAGGGGTGAAATAGGGGAAAGGTTTTTTGGATGCACCAAAAAACAATGGTAAGGTTTTGAAGAGCTAAAGGCAAAGCCATGGGGTAACAGATTTATCCAATTTAGTAATTTTTTTGGAAATGAAATAACTTTCAAGCTGGCCTCTATTACAGGCTGATACTTTTTTTGGTCTCCTGTTTTATATGCGCAGTTCACAAATAAGCTGAAGGCATAATTTAAGATGGCTTTCCATCCCTATGGATTCAGCAACCTGCATAAAGTTGCGTAACATACTCCTAACCTCAAAAAAAGTGTGGTCCAGCTTTGATGTTATATATGTTCTCCAGCGGGACAAATAGTGCACACCCAGCTCAAGGTCCAAGTTTCAACACTGTTTATGAGCTATTCAAGAAATGTGATTTTCTCCTGCATTATGGAATGATCACTCATAATCACTCCACAATATTAGAGCTCGAGTAGCACATCATTCAGCCAGAGCCTCACATATCTGGCAGTTCCTCCACAGGGCCAGCTACAGCTAAAGTTTACAAAATGGTCTCAATTATAATTCCATTTCACACAGCCACAGCTTTTGGAAGCATTTATATCTCAGGCTGATGTTTTCCAGGACTGGACTAAACGTGTTGCTTAAACTTTCCTTGAAAGGCTGAAGAAAAATGGAGGGGAAAATGTAAAAAAGAAAAAAGGAGTTTTAATCCCATTAATAAGGTGCTTTTAGCAAAATGGCTTAAATATGAGGCGTGCTGTTATGCAGAAACAGTAGCATCTGACTTTTTTTTTATTGTCTTAAATTTACTAAGTTAGAAACATTTTAAAATTGCCTAGTGAGCAAGCTTGTTTAAAAAAAAAATAAAATCTTAAAATCTTCAGGTATGCATTTAATATCAAACGCTGGCACTACACAAGTTGTTGGCAAAACTCCCACTTACTTCAATGGAAATGTGATTTGGCCCTGAAAGAAGGGATAAGTATGCATGTCTACTTAAATAAATTGGCATTTATCACCACGGAGTATTTTGTATCTGTTCTGCTGAACCAACAGATTTCTCATCTTTGTACACCGACGATCTCCAGCTTCTTTTCTACATTTTATTTTTACAAACAAGATGATAGGTAAGAAATTAGCAGCAGAAAGGATACAAATTTTGTAAGAGACCACTGTTTGCTCCAAGTATATAGCACCCAGTAGAATAAAATCGTTGCCTATTAACTAGGCTCTTAGGTGCTTAAATAATACAAATAATTAACAGTAATGCCATCTTAATGCCAAGGTAAGGTATTTCATTAAAAAGTAGACATTGCTCCAGGAGTGTTAATCGAGCCATCTTGCACATTTTCTTCTCTCTCTTGCCAATGTAAATGTAATTCATTATTCTTCTCTATTAGAACACTACCATTGCAGGCATACAAAATGTTCACTTATTGCTGCTTGAGTAATTGTCATTTTCAGATTTACTTGAACGTTTTTGCACAGCTATTGCGAGAGAGCGCTAACCCTCATTCCTTCTCCTTAAATTCTGTCACTTCTCTGTTGTGCCCTGCATCAGTTCACTACGAACTCTGCCATCTTTTTCTGTGCTCTAATGCCTTTTCGCTCACCATATGTGATATAAAATAAAGTTTGAAAATGGGGCGGGGGGAGAAGTCTTGTGAAGTTTAAACACAAAAGTGTGTCCTTCAATCCAACTAGAGCTGATCGCTGCCTCTGATCCGGTAACGCCTCAAAGGCAAAACTCCAGCCTCAAGCTGCAACATGCAGCTCCCGTGAGCTCTGACTCAAACCACTTCAAAAAACAAAGGGGAAGGCTACGAAAAATTAGAAACATAAGTCTGCTACTATGTCACGGCTGCAAAGGCGGTAGAGATGGAGGCAGCTCATTCAATACTTCATTTGTATGCTGCTGTTGTCATGTTTTTACAAACTATTGTCACATTTTTGTCACGTGTCATATTTGACAGCAGACCATAAACCAAGAATTCTGTTAAATAAGTGATTCGCACTCAGGCATTAGTCCTGGCAGACACCTGGTGGGAGAAATAATGAAACCTCCATTTTGCAATCAACCACATTTTACTGCCTACTCTTGACACTTAACGGTTGTTAAATGTCAGCAGGTCACTGCAAATTTGTGATTTTAAGTGTCTGAGTACCCAAATAGAAGTCAGTTTTGAGATATTTTCTTTTCTCCTTAGTTAAATGCTTTTAAAGGAAGCGAAAAAAATATATTTGTATTCAAGCTTGGCAGCAATCGGTTTGGAAAACATCTTTGGAAAGGTCCAAAAAATACTCTGATGCAACACTTAAAGCAAGGCTATCAAGATCCGTAGTGGTACTACCTATAAAAAGAAGCAGCAGGGAAAGCAGAAGATCCTGAAATCTGGAAACTGAGAGCCCACACGACATTTTTTTCCCTGGGTGAAATAAAGAGCTGGCAGAAGGAAGGTAGCCATAGAAAGTCTCCCAGGAAAGCTCTCCATCCAACAACCTACCTGCACCATGCCTAGGAGATGGATAAAGAGAGAGATACCATGCTCTGCAGTGTTAATTGAACAGGGTTCAGTTAGGCATAAAGGCAAACGGAGCATAAAATTGCATACGGGCACTAACAAGCAGTGACAAAAGGCCAAGGAAACCACAGCCCTTACCTATGAGTGGGAGTTCGTCCATGGTAATGCCCTGAGATTTGAGGTGCTTCTTGATACAGGCCAGTCGCTGCACGTTGGGTCCCCAGCGCCTGCCTAGCTTGTGTATGTGCTGAATCTGTGTCACAAACCGCATTTCATCGTTTAGCTTGCACTCAGGTCTCCAGTCTGAAGGAGGAATCACCCTGCACATCCCATACTTCTCTACCTGAGCTCGGACTGACTCAATGTATATCAGCGGGTCATGAAATTCCTTGGTGGAGGGCCTAAGGATGGGAATCTCCCCCAGCATCCCCCACCCAGACTTACTACTGCCCTTTTCGTGCTTTCCCATTGAGTCTTGTGGCTTGTGCAAGGACTCCGCTTGAGAGGTAGAACGATTTTCACAGGAGGCATTTTCAGTTTTGCCATGTGCTTGTTTCCCTGGCGTACTCTTTCCAGCAGTGGCTCTTTTCGGCCTATTTCTTTCCAAATTCTTCTCTGGCACTTCCTTTTTAAGGTGTCCATTCAGCAACGGCTTTTCTACGGCTGCCTTTTTGCTGGCAGCTTCTGCCAAGTTGACGGCCCCTTTCATTCTCTTGGTGGGCGACTGTATTTTGTCTATGTGATTCGTCTCTTCCAGCCTCCTCTTCGAATTGCGCAGCCCCTCCCTTAACTGTCTCCCCACCTCCTTAGTGCATGTCTTTTGGTTCAACTTGCCATTGACTTTTACACCATTAACAGCGGTATTGTTAGACTTGGATGCTCCAAGGGATAGCACCTGTTTGCGGGTTTTTGCATTGCTACTTTCTAGTTTCCCTGAGATTGTGTGGTTGACAGGTGAACTGGGTTTGTGGTGATTTAGTTTGGTTTCCTTGACCAGTTCTTTCTTGGCTTTGGTGTATGTGACAGTTCCCTTTGTCACTGTTGCAGTGTACTTCACAGTTTTGGACGGTGAAGGTCTGACTTCTCTCATCTTTTTGGCACTGGCTGCATTTGCACTCGGAGATGACATTCGAGTGATCCCGTTGACTTTAGAAACCTGCAATGCCAGGAGTGTTGCAGGGGAAGCAGAAGGAAGGAAACAGAAAACAGAGAAGTAAATTAATAATGTTACCACTCAGCCATAGCCTCCCAGCTGCTGGACAATCATATTCTGCAGTCCTGACTCCTGGCCCCTTCATACATACAATCTTCATATAACTGTTTTCACCCAGGCAAAAGGAGAGACTAGGCATTTATAACAGATAAATTAGATTTAAAAAGAACCAAAGAGTCCCCAGAAAGCCTGTCTTGCTTTCGGAGGGTACAAAGCCTCTGACATTAAGAAGGGTGAGGTCCCTTGCTTGCACTTCCCCCTACCCTGTCTACCAGAAAACCTGTTATGGTATCACAAAACACAGGCAATCTGATTTACAAAAACTAATACTTTCACTAGCTCCTTTTCTGGCCCTCAGACACCATCTCATTCCCACCCAACTTCCCTTAAATGCATACACAGTTTACTACTTCTTAGCAGATAAACTAGCCAGTGTATACTACCTAACTGAACTGGGTATGTTTTCCACAAAACACGCACTGGGATTCAAACCAACTTCCTGTCTATACATACATACATATAAAACGAGGTATTGAACACATTATGCACCCAACAGATCAGGACGGCCATGAAGGATCCAGTCTGTCATACATATTAAATCTTGGGAGGCACCTTGTTGCTGAAGTCATTATTTGAAAATAAAATGTATACAATAGTTCAATGCATTTTTTTAAAGTTTGATATCTGGGCAGTTTTGCTGACACATATTTTATTATTATATCATATTCATCACTAATGTGTCATTGCAACTGAGAATTGCTGGACTCCACTGCTTTCTGTTGGACACTTAAACCCAGGTGTGAATCTAAAATTTGTATTTTAACTACAAGGTGTGCTAAGCACCAGAAGCAACCCTCAGCTTCAAAGGCAATTGTGATGGCTCACCACTGCCAAAACTAAGCCCCACTACAAAGAAAATGAAGTTCAAGTTTAAACCTGAAACACATTTCAGAGTTTAAACGTTGTCTTCTCACCTCCTTAAACTATTGTGAGTGCAGAAAAACACATACAAAAATCAGGAACACTGATAAAAGTGCTCAAAGTGAAAGCATACAGTAAAATCCCCCCCTTATCAGCACTCAGGTGAGTAACCCCATTCCTGCAAAGTTATAATACTTCCCTGTGGGATTTCAAAATACCTGCCAAATTAGTAAGCATGGCAGCTTCTCTCAAATAAATGCAAAAATGGTAGCCACTTATAAAGTAGAGAAAAATGTTATAAAATTGGATCACATAGAGACTGAAGAGATCATGCTATGGTCTTGTATTAAGTGACTCACAGATGAGAAACTGGAAACTGGGGATTCTGCATAGACACACACACATATATATGTGTATACATGCATTCACTGTGTGCATTCTCCCCTCTGTACTCCAGAAGCTGGAGCAGGAATTATGCCCTTTTAAACCCCATCCATATTCTTGTCTTTTCTTTGCTTCCCAGGTAGAAACACTTCAGGAAAATCCAGTTAACTGATGACACAACTTTTTACCTTGAGCTTTCCAAAGACATATGAGATATCATCTGGAAAGCAAACGCTTGCTAACAGAAATGCATTTAGCTGCTTCCCTTGAAATGTAGGCAGTACTCTCCATGTGAAATGGAGGCCTGGGTTTTACAGTGCTTTTCATGCCCCAGAGCAGACCTGGGCAGAGAGCCGCTGACACACTGCCTCCTGCCTGCAGCAGCCAAAACAAGAGCTGAACATCGCTGGCTTTACAAATAGCCAGAAACATGGATCACACATTTCACCTGGACTAATAGAGAAGAATTGACTGAGAACTGGGAGAGGAAGGTAATCTGGGTGAGGGTGATCATGGAATGAGTTTTCAATTCTAAGATGTGACAACAGCAGAGAAAGGGCAACACACTTCATACCAAACAAACAAATAAAAAAAACACCTGCAAAAAACCCAAACCAAAGCAATTCCCACTCAGAGGAAGGACATAAAGCACAAGTTCACAGAGTTCTCTAATAACTGGAAAAATAGAAAAGAAATCACAGTAAAAACTGGAAACACAATTATGTGAGTTAAGGGCAACTATATAGGAACAGAAAAAGCATGCATGGATAAAATCAGAAAGGCCAAGGAGCTAAAAAGAAACTTCAGCTAGTAAGGCACATAAAATGAAACAGAAAAAAAAATAAATGCCTTAAAAATACATACAACAATAACTACAACAAAGAAGAGAGGAGATGAACCACCACAGGAAAACAAATGCAACAGTTTGCCTAAAGTGTTTGTGGTTTTTTGCATTAGCTTTCACCAAAGTGCCACTGACTGAATACTTACCAGATATATAACATAACCAATTTCAGCAAAAGAGCTAGGAAGGTAACCCCAGCAAGACAGTGTATCTAGATGACTTAAGGCATAGCTCCTGGAAACAAGGTGAGGTGAGGCAGAGTCTACCTAATTTCAAACCCTAAAATCATTCTGGAATAAACCATTTAACAGTTAATTTTCAAACACAAAAACTATAATAAGACAATGTTAAAAGCAGATAAATAATAAAAACAAAACAAACAAACCTCCCACACCCCTAGTTTTGCCAAAATAGCACATCGAGCTTATTTAATCTTCTGGCAGACACCTGGATGAGCTGGTAAAGAAGCGCCTCCACTTCAGTGGGGCTCCAGTCACTGTCCCACAGGACATTCCATCAAACAAGTTCCCTAGACACATCCTAGACATAATTATTCTAATGCAGCTTCACGGGGGATTTAATAAAGTAATCCTCAAGAGAAGTTATTATTGTCATAGTTCACTGCCATCATGAGACAGCGTTTCAGGTGACTTTTTGCAGGGACTTGCCTTGGTCTTGGTTCTACAAAGTACTTCCATCACTGACGTGGATTGTTGTAAAATTTGCTAGTGACACACACCTGGAAGGGGCGGTAAGCACTCTGGAGACAAGGTGAAAATCAAAGGCAATCTTGAAGAACTTATTTCAGAACATTTTTACAATAAGAGGAAGAGCTATTTTTAGGAAGGACAAATCAAATACATGTAGTTGCAGAAGAACATTTGGGGACCACACTGAGCTGCAAAACACGATAGCACAAAGCACGCTAATCACTTTCTGAGGCCTATTATTAAGAACGTTGAAAGCAAGGGATGGGAACACAGGCTCTCCTATGCGGGGCTGGACCCAGCATTGGGCCCACACTGCATGAAAAATGAAGACATTGGAACAAGTCCAAAAGAGCACAAAGTGCTCAGGTATTTGGAAAACATGTTCTTTACTAAAAGCCAAGGGAGTTGGGCTTATTTAGCCTGAAAGAGATGAGTATGTCACAACTCTCCCGATGCATAAGAAGCTCTGAAAAGAGACAGTAAATGCTCTTTCCATGTTCACTGGTAAAAGTGGGAGAAAAAAACCCTTTAATTGTCTACAACGATGGGCTCAGGCACAACCAGGAAAGCTTTCCTGTTAGTAGAAAAGAAAAACACTGGAAGAAGCTGTCAATGGATGCTGTGGAGTCTCCTCTAGGGGAGGTTTTCCAGAAGGTCTCAAGGAGGCCATAGCTATATTACTGTTCTGTCAGGTACAGTCAAGACACCACATCAGAGCAAGCAGTCAAGCTGTGTGGAGGCACCTTGTCACTCCAGCCTTCCTCTGATTTTTTGAAGTTGTGACCAGACGTCTGAAGGGCCACTCAAGGCACTCCTTCAGCAAGGGGTGGTGGGTGACACAGGGTATGAGAACAAAACACAGGCATGGAGAAAGTGCTCATGAAGAAAGGCAAGATCCCCACAGCTACTCCTCCGCAAAGAAAAACATGCCATTAGCACCATCAGCTTTAGGCCAGTATTAAAACTGCCAAGATACAAAACTCTGGAAAACTGAATTCATTAAGAAAACAGCAACTTATCACAACTCTTTAGAGTTGTTGGAATACCTCCACACAACGAAAGCTTAGATCTCTCAGGGCCAAATCTTGAACTGAGCAGGTACATAAGCTTCAGCTATCTAACCTCCAATCCTAGATTATAAGAATACTATTTTGAGTTTTTATTCAAACATTGTGAAGCTATTCCAATGATGAACAGGTCCTGAAGTAGAGAACACTTGTCTTTGAGTGTAACATAAGTAATTTGCCTTTTCCCTTCTGGTTGCTAAAGAGACCCCACAAGAAAGAAACACTGCTAAAAACTTTCTCAGGACCATCATCTTTCCTAGAAAGACGCAACATGATGGTTTTCAAATGGTTCTCCCTCTCCCCTCCCCAAATGCCCACAGGTATTATGAGTGTTTTCAGAGAGGATAGCCTAATGTTTAAGATACAGCAGTACTATATAGACCAGAACAGACCACGCTCCAAATGGGAATAAGCTGCAACAGATGTCTTCCAGCTAGAAACAAGTGGAACAAACAACGTGGTCATAGCCCACCATCAAAACGGCTGGTGGATTCAGGATTTCACATCGACAAATGTGAAATTCTGGCTGGTCAGTCATCACCTACATGTTCCTGGTCTGTACTTGTCTCTGAGGACCCATCAGACGATTGGAACCAAAAGAAACAAGAAATTGTGGTAGGCATTTTCTTACCTTTCCACTGTTGATATGTCTCCCCCCAAACCAAACATACACACACAGAGTCAGCCTAAAAAATTGGCCACACTGCCAGGTGCGCAGGTTCACCAAATGGGAGTCTATGCCACAGCTCCATCCCGAGGCAGTGCTTACACTAAGCGCATAAGAAAGAAGTCAATTTAATTCAAATAGCAATAGTGATTGACATTAGCCTTACATGACTCAAAAGTCTTGAGCTAAGGTGAAACTAGGGATACGAATAATCTTATCTGTGCTTTTCAGCTATCTTCTCAGTTTTGCTGACATATATTTGTCTTCGGACCACTCTTTTCTCCGCTTTACTCAACACTTGCCTTGCAGTAAAAGACAGTATGATAGATTTTAAATTTTATTGTCTTTTAAAAAGCAAATGGGACCAGCACATTGTCTTGCAGCAATTTGTTTGTTGGATTTGAACTGGTCTACATACACACCTCTGCATAGCACCTAGGATCCATCCTCCAGACACATACACACATACACACATACAAAATAAAGCCAACAAACAACTTGTTAGATAACAACCACAGTAATAACAGCAACATTAGCAACACCAACAACAGTTTTGGTCCCAAACAAATTCAAGGTATGCAACTGATCTGGAATTCATTCATAAAAATACTCCTCTGTTGACAGTTTTGCAGAGCTAAATTACCATATTAGGCCGAGAGAGGGCCCCATTGAACTACATTTCCTTTGCCCACAACCCCTTTGAAGGAGGGGATTTGGGAAGATAGCAAGGGAGGAAGAAAGAGAGAGAGGGAAAACGTGCCAAGTGCAAGTGCACACCAGAAAGCGAAGGAAGAATGAGAGGAAAAAAGAAAATCTCAGGTAATTTCTCGTGTTCTGCCTCCATTTTCTATAAGACTGAAAAAAACAACACACACATAAATAAACCACATAAATGCACGTGAACAAGGAGCAAAAACACACCAGAAGGAGGAGGAACATGTGGCTAGTACCCTGGGAAAACAACTCTCCTCTTGGAAAATACTGAAAATGTCAACAAGGACAAGGGAAATTTAGCAATGTCACATAATTGGTGAATCTAAGATGTTTTACAAAGCTAAATCTTTCTGCCAGTCAAAATGCATAATCCACCTTTAAATAGTTACAGCCGCATTTTCATTAAAATTGGTAAGAAAGTACTCATGTTACTGTGGGTTGCAGAAGAAAATCTAAACGCTTCTTTTTTCTTTGTAATCGTAATCTCAATTTACAGCCCCCTCATTTTCTGAAGTCTGAGGACACCACTTTGTGAGGTCTGTGTGGTGTGACTGTTGGTTGTACTGTGTTGCTTTAGAATTTCTCTTCATTATGCGTAGCACAACTGAAAACACCTAATATTCTACAAAGCAAAATCCACTTGGGTTGTGGACAAAATTCTTCGACACCTGACTTTTCCCTTCTCAGAACTAGCTTCAAAAGTGACAGCAGTTGACTTTCATAAGAAACGTAACCATTCGTACTTTGACGATACAACTTTAAAGCATTCCACATAAGTGTTCCAGTGAGTTAAAATAATTAAGTATAAAGTGCATCCTTACATTGTGGGAAACCTGTTCAATGTGAAGAGCTCACGGCAGAGCATGTCACAGCAAGGACTACAGGATGCTGGTAGTCAGAAAAAAGAAAGCAGAAGTATGCAAAAGAAGGTAGCCATTCAACCTGGTGACTAGATAAGCAAAAACTGACACGGGGAAACAAAGAGTGGAAGTCCTACAGAGTTACAGAGAAATATACTGTACATAGCCTTCAGGATATTAAATTTTATTTCAAAGGTAATACAAATCCAGTAGAAACATTTCAGAAGAAGCTAAATATCACTGAACCACAGGGCGAAGAAGATTTCCTCAGCAAGAGCATCACTGTGTTACTTTTTGCTGGTTTTAATTACCAAGCCTGTGGCTGAGAGGTACCATTTAAAGCCTTCATAGCCCTACAAGATGGCAATTCCAGGTCCACTGAAGTCCAGGCCAGCCTACTTAGAAGAAAAACCTTTAGATGCCAGAAAATAAAGACTATTTGTAATTGGCCTGTTGAGAATTAACCACTACAAAAAAAAAGGCGTAAGCTCAGCAAGCTTTCTGTACTGCACTGCCCTAGCTCACGTACCTTGCTAACCCAGACCCAGACTGAATAAGGATGCTGACCAGGGATTTTGGAAGTCTTTTATAAAAACCTAATTGACAGTTGCTATTTTAGGAGGCCTTTGATCCAACCATCAAAAATAGATGGAGACGCATCCTGCCCAAACACCAGTCAGAAGCACTGAATGACTGGTCAGCTAAACTCACACATCCAAATCCAAGTCAGCCTGAGACAAAACTCTCGCTGGATTTTTATTGCTGGTTTTCAGCAAGGTAACGTGACAGTCTGAATTTCTTCCCATCTGGTAAAGCCACTGTGAAGGAGGCAATACCCTGGATTATGCATTGGGCAAACACTTTTTCCCAGACTCTGAGGTTTGTCTTGCCCACATGCAACACAAGACACTAAGCATAATGTCAGCTTCTCTGCAACACCAACAAGCCTCTAGGGTAACCCGAGCAGACCAGCCTTACATAAAAAGAATTTGTTTTTCCACGTGCTGCCAGCCTTGGCACGGTCAACAGAGAAGCCCAAAAGACTGCCAGTCAGAAAGGTTTAATAAATAGCATGTGAACTTTACTCTTTCATATGTATACACTGGGTAATATAACAGGGTTGTAAAGCATGCTTTGGCATACACTGCCCTTCTATGGATGTACCACTTTTCTTTTTTCCTTCTTTCTTTCTCTCTTTCTCTTTCACTGAAAATAAACTCCCCGCTGTCTCCAGATCACGCTTTTAAGGACTGCCATGTTCCCTCTGTGCCAGGGACTGGAAAACAGAGCTAGCACCTTAAAAGTCTGTGTTTCCCATGTGTCCACAGTAGAGTACAATTCATTACCTGTTTCCTTAAGTCCTGAGCCGACCTATGAAGAGTGTGGTGGTTGTTAGCAGTGAGCCCTTTCGTAGAGGAGCCAGTGTTTGTAGTAGGATGGTGATTAGCAGCAGCCTGGTCTTTTCGGCTCTCAGCCTTATGTTCGCTGTTCCTCTCCTTCCCTGGTGTGGCCTCTTTGCTTTTGTGTTTCTGAGCAGGTTCTTTCTCCTTCGATGATTTGCTGGACCCATTGAAAACTAAGAAGAGAGAAATCAGAGTATTAAGGAAAAAAAAAAGGAAAAAAAAATACATAAAGGACAAAACTCTTTGTTCAAATCAATTCAACTTTCTCTGCTGTCATTGTTTGATATCTAGTGAGCATCTTCTTATATCTAAAGTAAAATTAGTACAAAAATAGAAACATTATTTTGCATATTTCTTTGTATGAACAGATTCACTAAAGTATTTCCTTTGCTTGTTAACACGCATTATTTTCAACATCCAAATTAAAACATACAAGGGTATATAACTGTTTTGATTGACCTAAATTTAGGCTTATCAGTTTGATTTTTATTTATGACAGTTTTAATTAACTTTATGCTGTTGCAGCACGGGAATTCTAAACATAACCTAAATAGAAAAAAATATTTATTTTTACATTAACATAAAAGAAATGTTCTATGAAAAAGCATGTTTTGTTTTCATCAATAGCCAAACTGCTGAACCAAACTGACAGCAATTTCCCTATACCAGAAAAGCTGCAAACAGAAAAAGGTACTTCTGCAAGGAAATGTAAATATGACAATCATTTTGGAACATGTCATATAAAGTAGTGCTGGGACCTATGCTGAGAGCCCTGAACTTCTGCTGAAGTGAAGGGTTAAGAAAGTACAGAACAGAAACCGTATTTTTTTGTACAACAAATATTACGCAAACATAGACAAGTCTATCTCCGCAAGTTTTGTTCCTCTCCCTCTGCTGAATTCATTTAAGAATAGCCACTGCTCTTTTGTTGTCAGGGAACATGAAAAGCTGAAATTAAAAAAAAAAAAAAAAAAAGATGTCACATTTCTCTTTTTGTTTTGTTTATTTGTTAATCAAAAATGCAGCGAATTTCTGTCAGTGCTGCTCCCTCTTCAGTGAAGCACTTGACAGAGGTCTGTGAGGCTTGTGATACAACACCCACAATGGCAAGTGCTCTCCTGCCTTCTCTACTCACCTTCTCTTGTTTTTTACCCCTGCTTTTTTTGCCATGGTTTAGGAAAGGATGTAAATAAGAAAATTCACAAATACTTAATAGCACAAGTATCTAAAAAATTGTATTTATTACATGACACACACCATCTGTTTCGGAATATTAACTAAATGACTTAAGTTACTGTTTTCTTGTGAAATGAGAGACTTCTTTTGTCATTAAACATGATATACCTACAATACACACCTTTTTATCTAAATTGTGAAGCTTACCTGTCTCTACAGATGGCCTGTAGTATTACAGTAGTCGTAGCAGTAATAATAACAATAATAAACAACTAACAACCCTGCTGTACAGAAGAGGGGCACGCAAGCTGCTTTTGAGCAAACATCTACCTCCAAACCTTCCCAACCAGCTTTCTACCTTTCTGATGCACCTCCAAAAGCTGAAACTCCAGCAGGCTATTGACAAATTTGTTATTCGGGTCACTTATCATATTCAGTTGGTTGTAAATGTTAAAGCAGATTACATAAAAAATTAAAAATTGCAATTGCTCTTCCTCCTGTCTTCCTTCTGCCTTGCATAAATTGAGTAAGAATGAGAGAAAAGCCGTCGGCAGCGAAGCCACCACAAATTCCCCTGTGGCTCCGTCACTCCTGAGCTCAGGAGCAACTGGCGCTGCCCTGGCCAGCCACAGATTTCTCAGCGATTTTGGTGAAAGTCGTGTAACCTCTGTGTCTCATTTCCAGTGATGGAGCTGATAATAATTGCCAACCCCCTCCCAGGGAGTTCACGACAATACATTCATCCTCCTTTGTAAGGAGTTCTCATATCAGATGGAAAACGCTACAGAAGCACGAAGCACGGATATTTATTTTTAATAACACATAGCACAAACAACCAATGGCAGCTTCGTTAATGTGTGTTTTATCACCGCAACTGGTATTTTCCTTCAAAGGGAACGAATTCTATATACTGATCTGCTCATACAGAAACGTAAAGTCAGAGAGATCAGTTTTCTGCATGCAGTTGCCACTTTATAAACTGAAAATTACTAAAACAGAAAACACAGCCAAAAAGCCAAATTGTGCACTTTTATGGTTCACCAAAAAAAACCCCAGTGAGCACGAGACAAGGTATATTTTATATGCAACAGCTCATTAATTTTAAGTGTTGTGGGAACCCTGCCAGTTTTGCCCTCCGAGTAATTATCTTTTGTCTTAATTTGTAAGATTCTTGAAAGGGCGAAGAGAGAAATGGGAGAGAAAAAATGTTCAGTCTCACAGGAGAAGCTTAAAAAGCTTAAAGCCTGAAAACACAATAAAAAGGGAGAGACGTAGGTGCAAAACAGTCCTAGTCAGGCTCTCCCTAGTTAGATGGTATGGATTTCTGTAAGAATCAGTGTCTGTTTCTTCCAGTACCTAGTATATTGTTATATCCAGCTAGATAGGTATAAAAGCCTTCCTGCAATAATAACTTCTGCAAAATTCACAAATATATAACAAGTATCATAATGTTAACTTGACTATTACAAAACACTACCACAAGCCAAGCGTTTAAGAGGAAAAAGAAAATCCCCTGGACCATGACTTTGCTCCTATCTCAGTAAAAATGTAGAAGTTAGTTATTCAGACTTACAGAATACAATACAGGATTAAAGTCTGGCCCTAACAGTAAGACACTTCAGTGAAAATATGAAATCACTGGGAGAGACCAAACATCCCCCCAAGTAATCTTGTTGTTAAAGAATAACTGATAATGAGACAGAAACACCCACTTCCCAAAGGAAAGAAAAACAATAAAACTCCCCCAAAACCAGAACTCTACATTAAGTATTACTGAGACCAAATCTGATATAACAATAAAAAGATAACTAATTATTTTGTGTCGTCTTACACACCAAACTGCATTCTCCTTCATGCCTGCCAGCTCTTCAGTATTCCTGAGGCATTCAGAAAAGCAGAAATTGTGTAACTTATGCTTTACTAAGCCCAGATATAGGTATGCTCCAGCTACAATCTCCCATCCTAGAGATAACTCTGATATGCACAATAGCTAATGTTCAGCTCCCCATGACTTTTTTCCTCATGAAAGAGCAGTCAATAAAGGTTTCATTCTTGAAGTAATAATTTCATTAAAAAAACAGAAAGAAGGAAAAAAAGCCTAACACACAAGTGGTGAAACTCACGTAATTAAAGCAGAAATCTTTTTTAATCTTGAATTATTATTGTTTTACGCTACCTTAACCAGCTCTGTATTTCCAGAACAGCCTTTAGCTAAAGGTAAGAGCAATACCAACAAATAATTAAAACTGCAAGTAAATCATGAGTGTCTAGACACTTCAAATAGAATAAATGGATATCCTTTTATCCATATCTGCCTGAATGCTTGTTCTCAAAACGCCACGTCCTCCAAAGCAATTATTATTATTATTATTAAGCTGAAACAATACGAGTCCCAGAGTGAAATATCTGTGGGTCTTTTGGTTAGCAGCGATGATCAAATGCAAAGAAACTGAACCACTACATTCAAAACTCACAAGCACTGGGGGTTTTTAAACCACTGATATAATTTACGGCAGCAGAGCAAAACCTTATGGCAGGCGTGATCCCCACGGATGCATCACAGCACTCTCTGCACCAGGGGAACTGGACCCTGGGCACCAATACTGACCCAGGATCCCATACAGGGACTTAGGGGTATCTCATTTGAAACTGCGATAAAGAATCCCTACGCAAACCAAAGCAAACTGTGCAAACTGTGCCATGTACTAGGTGCAGCTGCAGCAATGGCTAAAAAAGATTTTGATCAATTAAAGCGATAGATGTGCCCAATTACTACAGATCAACTAAGCCTTTATTACAGGAATGGACACTGTAGTGAGCTATAAACATTTATTGTGTTTTCAGCTATTTTCTGAAGTATTCCTACAAATGAATTTGCACGCAAATATTTTATAGGATACACCCAAGACAGCCATTCAGAAGCCAACTTATAATACATACAATAATTAGGCTTTCACTGTGTAATCAGCGCAATTACTGGACTGGGTTCAGCCAACAGTTGACTCCATGGACAAAGCCTTCTCTCCCAAGCCCTCCTGGAGTTTATTCCTGTACCAGATATGCTTGATACTTGAGATAATGGGGGAGTCCATTGCAGGGACAGCAGAGTACTGGTGTATGAACCCTCTTGCTTTTTGCCAGCAGCTACGAGATAAATGCACGGACCGTACACATACGCTGCACGTTGCAGAGCTTGTGCAGAGTAAAGCAAGTGATTGCACATTCATAAAGCTACCCAAACAAAGAGGGAAGATAAGAGTGAAAGGGAGAAGTTTTGTTTTTAGAAGAAGAATAGGGAGCCTTGCCAATGTTGTGAACCCGAGCCAGCTACTCCAATGCAAACCTCATGTTGTTACATAGATCATGTTTGGGAAGAGATGTAATATTAATCAACTTTCTGGCATTAAGTATCTGTTACTGTACAAAAACATTCTTGCTCTGGCTTTAATTCAGTTTTAAGTCACTGTGAAAACATTTATGTGGCTCTCAGACTGCCTTAAAGGACCCAGGCAATAATTCTTTTCCCCTCCCGGAGGAACTAAAACAACGATCTATTTCCATAAAATAGAGTATTTTAATACTGACGATTGTTTTTCTTAAGTGTTGGGTATGTTCGGACTTCTATAAACCACTTCCAGAGATAGAAGCTGCCTTCTGGAGGCCCCCAACATGATCTACCTACTCAGGATCAGCAACAAAGGCGTACTTCAGGAGGAAAGGACACCACACTATCATACAAAAACCTGGGGTACCACCGCATCTGCACTTCTCCAGCCCTAACCCAACACTACGCAGCTTGTCAATGGTCAACTCCACAACAACGTTTTCATAGCCACATGCTAAGAGAAGTCAAACAGGAGAACTGTGGTAGGTAACACTGAATTTCTTTGTGATGCTATCAGTAACACAACTCAAAACTCTATGCACACAAAAGTATATTGGGCCATCAAGAGGAGCGCTATTGGTATGAGACACCATGCCACCGTTTGCAAAAATTCAATAGCAAGTGTCTCGTCTTAGCACAAATTCATTACTCTCACCTAACCATTATTACACAAACAACATCAAAAGGGTCACTCGCTAAGCAGCAAGTCCATACAAGAAGTGTTTATCTGTTATCACGAGTCTCTCACCAGGATAACAATTCAATTTTTTTGAGCAACTTCCAGTTCCCTGATTCTTCTCTACAGGTCATACATCTAGCTACTGAAAGTCCACAAATCCTAAATGTGTTGTGCCTTATTTGCATATTTAAATATGTAAATTAGTGTGAAACGGGTAATTTTCATGTTACATATTTTTGCAGAAAAATTAAATGTGCAAAAATGTTTATTGCAACAATTACTGGTTCCATGGTATTTCAACAAAAGGCTGTAAATCATCAAAATAATTGCCTACCCATTAACTATTGTAGCACTCTGTCTGAAATTTTCTCATTCTGCATTTTAGCTGGATGCAGAAAATATTTTTCTTCTAAATGTTTACCTCTTCAGGATTAATTTCACTGAGAAACATGCATGAGCCTAAGACTCGGTCTTAGATATCCACCTACAAATATCAAATTTAGTTAAAGCCAAAACTAAATTAGGAATTACAATCACAAATCAGAATTTTCTCACAACACTCTCAAATGGCTATGTATGTAAAAGACACGCCATTTAAGTCCAAGATGTACAAATACTGCATTGAACTATATCCTGAAATAAGAAAAAAAAAATCTACGGTCTTTACCTGAATCATTTTTGTTACTACACATGTAAGGAAATCACCCTGCTAAATTACCCATTGCAAACTGAGAAGCAAAACCTTCTTTATTTCTGGTAAGAGAAGAAGGCAGCACTAACGCAGAGTATAGGATTTCTAGCAATGCCTGCTTACTACGCACCACTGCCAGATCTGTTTTGAAATTTGAGCCCCGAGAAAAAAGGCGTCTACACAATTTTCTCCCCTGCTCATTTCAGGCAAAAGGCACGCAGAGCAGTTTTTATCTGACCATGTTAACAGAACACAGGACAGACCAGTAACCATTTCTGACCCAGTAGGTTCTCTGACACACCGGAGTCAGTTTGCTCCAGCTAAGGAAACAAGATCCTCCTTCATGAAGAAGTCTGGTTACAAATAACGATGCCTAACTCCGTTTTCCTAAATGTAAATTAGAACTTAATTGTCCACCTCGGGTGTCCGAAGACAAACACAACATTCCCAGGTACGCTGGCCCAGATGTGCACTTCTCTCCACCTTTGAACCGCTCTGCTGATGTGAGAAATACCTAATCCTGCAACCATCCTTCTTGAGGAAATCAGCCAGCCATTATTAGAGTAACTGTAGCCTGCTGCTTCAGTTGTCTACGCAACCGTGTCTGTGTATGCTGCTCCTCCTGAGGCCCTTTTCAAGCCCACAAGCCCTTTCAAGCCCCTTTAGCTCTCGTGATGGGACCGATAACCCAACAACTCCCTAATTGCATCTTCCCGCTCCCTAGCTCAGCCTGCCTAACAAAACCCTTGGCACCTGCAAACATTTTCCTTCAGAAGCCTGCAGAGAAAACCTCCCGTTGTGCCACAGAATGAAATCAAAGTAGGATTTATTTAGTCATGAGGAATTCAAAGAATTAGTTTTAAAGAAACAGAGACCTAAGCCTACCCTCTTACCTACAACTCGGAATTTCCTCCGAGCAGTGGGGAGATGTAATTTAGCCTCGGCACCTCCCTGTCCCCCAGGGAAGCGGGGTACAGCTCGCTTGCAGAGAACCTGCTTTCCCTGCACGTCAGCCTGCAGCAGCTGATGACTGACACCCTCCTCCCTTTACAGAAGGTCAGTTTGCTAATAGATCAATGTTTGTCTCTCCATCTCCTCCTCCATGTTGGCAAGATGCCCTGTCATCCAGGCTGTGGTGGTGAAGTTTATCCCCACACCTGGCAGCTACACTGAAAAAAAAACCCCACATTGTTTAAGCCAATGCTCCTGCCTGGCTTCTTCCAGTGAATTCCTTGTGTTCAAAGCCGTGTAATAGTCTCAGATAGACTGATGGTCATTTGAGATCCATACAAAATGCAGGCTGGAAAATAAGCGTATCCATCTGAGCAGCATGCAGGCATCCTGTGGCTGGGCATTCTGGATCTAAACAGCGAGAATTATGGGATTCCTACGCCCACACTCAAAAGGGTCAGCAACAAGGCTGCAATTACAACAATCATCCAAACCTCTGTTCTATCTGCTGCAATACGCAGCACCACATCATCCCTAATTTTCTCTATGTTAATTTTGAAATACACCACAAGTCCCGAAGTTAAGAAAAGGAACTAGGTGCTTTAGAAAGATTAAATCCTTTCCTGAAACAGCAAGAGTGATTTCTCTATTACAACTAAATGTTCGTATGGTTTCTTAGTGGGGAAAACATCCTTTTGAAGTCAGCAGCTATATGGAAACCAAGTGATTCAGTTAATTAGTTTCTGGCCTTTCACCATTTTAACCCTGCTATAAATCCTAATCCAATGAAAATCATTCTGATTAGGCCAAAATTACACATCAAGGTTTGGAAAGCTTTTAAAATTTCCCCATCCTCAAAAGACATACATAATTAAAAGCACAAACCTCTGCCAATTTTATTGCTGAATTTGTCAGAAAAGTTATCAATGGTATTTTGCAGCAGAGATCATACTAGATGACCTCCTGGGGTCTTCTCTGACCTGAATTAATCATGACATATAATTTGAGATCATACCTTAATCCATAAGCATGTAAGAACCACTCAGATATTTTAGCCTACATTACAAGAGAACAGTTCTCTTGCAAACAAAAACATTAAGTCTTTAGACAGCATCTTCTCTTTGTGAGAATTGGTCATTGCAAGTTTAAGCATGCTGAAAAAGACAGTAATGGGAAGAGCTACACGCAGAACATCCCACATGACATGAGAGATATCTACCCAGAACTAATACTAGTTTCTAACCAAGGCACAAAGCACCACCAATGACGTCCAAGCCTTCACCTGCTGCTAACTTATCTTAACATATGTCAGACCCGGCCTAATCAGCTGAAGCTTGGCAATGACATGAAACCGATTTTTAAGAGCACCAATCTACCATTTTCCCTTGCGGTAACCACAGCAATACCTTAGAAAATGGTTTAACTGCACGATTGTCACTGCCTTTACAAAGATACTGCACAAAGGAGAAGACTTGCACATTGCTAAATATCACCCTTCCACACTCCCATGCATGTGGGGGATAAATACTTCTCCTGCCAAACATTTTACTTTACTCTAACAGTTGGGTATGTGTGAAGCACATCAAAAGCAGTAAGAAAAGAGGATGGAAAGGCACAGGTAACAATCTGACACTTTAAATATAACTATGTAAGCAGTAAGATTGGAAGGCAACAAGTCAGTTGAGGTAATTACAATAGTTCAATTAATGCAGCAAGCTATGCCATGTGTTATATGTGCTTCTTATTCATACTCAGACTTTTTTGATTGAGCTAGCTGTCCAAAAGGTGACTCAACAGGCTAGATTATAACAAATAGTTTGGTGTGCAACCCTAATAATGCCTCATATTGGCGTCAGAAGAGGATATTGACAAATGACTTCACCCAGGAAAGTTGTTTAGTAGAAAGCAATCATTTGACACTGTCTAATGACATTAATCAAGCTCTGAACCTTTGTTGTTGTATGTCATAGCAAATGCTTAGCATTTTCAGGTCCAAAGTGCTTGACTACACATTGTATATTAAAAACAAAAGACTTTAATTCATTAAAAATAGACTCTCACGCTAGATTAAGTTCATTTGCTGTACCCGTCCCTGGTTTGCCTTTGTGTGTGGTCTCATTTAAAACAGACACACATGAACCAGAATCTACTTTATTCACAGGAAACAAAAATACTATTGGCTGTCAACCAAAATAACAGACACTGAAAAATGGGAATACCCCTGGCTAAGGAAATTTTAATTAAAAAAAAGGGAAAAAAAAGGAAGAAGAAAAAAAGAAATTACAATGATGAAGAGAAGCTGCCTTCTGTGGGAATTCCTGTTTCATCACCTTTGTCAAAACATCTCACATTGTCTCCTATGTATTTTATAAAGGTCTTCTGCAGATCTATTAAAGCAGCAGCTTCATTTATGCTCACTCTGATCTATATTGATAAAGATTATGAAGCCATTAGATGGCTCATTAAGTTTGACTTTACTTACCCTCAATTAAGATTTCAGGTGTCTCTGGTTTTGAGCTAATTTCAAAGTGGCTGCCATCTGGGACATCCTCAAGGAACACAATTGGCTCCTTTTGTAATGATATATCACATTTAAAACTCTAAGGCAGTGGCTCTGTCACATGCAATCTCATTTTCCAGATCTAGAGTTTTGTGCCTGTTATTTTTTTGGGGGGTTATTTAGCAATCAATCCAAAGTGCCAAGTTTTGATCCATGGCTTTTACAGCATTAAAGCTCCTGCTCACTGCAGACAGCTGAAATGCTATTAGGCATAACATGCCCTTGCACTTCTTCAGAAACAGCTTACAAAAAGAGGGCTTGGGTGTGCAATAAAAAGCAGATTCAGACATATTCATTAAAACTAATTTGGGTATATGTAACAATGGCATCCTTTATAGAAAGCTCCCTTTTGCAAACCAGAGATGAGGACCAGAACAGTGAAGTAACTGGGATCCACTAATCTCTTCTTCAGAACAGAGAGCAGCAGGAAAGAATAACAAAAAAAAGCAGGCACAGGTCACAACCACCTCTCAAAAAGTGTGCTGTAGAGAGATCTTCCTCTCCTACTAAGAGGGGGAGAAGATGAATGGGCAGTCACCAGAAAGAAAGATTTTCATGGTAAACTAATACTGAGAGAGCACAGGCTCCATTTTGGAATTATGTCAGGCACAGAGGGCCCAGAGTTGTTATGATACAAGAGCTTTTGTTGGAGAGAGAACCACATCACACAGGACTTTAGCAGTGGAGCATTATGGCAGGCTCAGAAAGTTTTAAGCATGCCTTTTAGGTCTTCCATTTTACACTAGGCGATGTTGCAACATCCACAGACCCATTGATCAAGATACAGCACAAGGACATCATGACAGACATATTGTGTCACGAACACAGCTTTTGTTGATTTGCAAAGAAATAAATTACTTGAAAAAGCTTCTTCCATAAAATCTTTCAAAAGACAACATTAATGCAGTTTCTTAACCTATTGTGGTGTCAATATTGCATGTGAGAAATTAAATCTTGCCCCTGTCACATGTTTTGGTAACACTTATAATGCTTATATTTAACTTTGATAAAGTAAATTTATTCTAGATTAAACATCAGTCTCATAAAGCCAGAGTGACTTTGTGTGTATATACATATATGTTACATATATGTGTGTGTGTCTGTACAACTCCAGTATTTGTGTGTGTGTGTGTGTGTATGTATATATATATATATATATATAATTGCAGCCCTGTAGTTCTAGTTCTGCCACAGACAGAGTTCAGGTTGCTAGGAGAAACAGGTCAAAGCAGAAGATGCCAACACTACCTCTCACTCCACCTTCCTATTATGGTCTATATCCTTTTCACTCAGATGCAGAAGGATGGACAAGGATTAAGCACATTGAGCTCATAAATTTATTCACTACGCAGTGCAGGAAAACCAGCACCATTTAGGACCTACCTTGCCCATTTGGTACATGTTTATGCGTTTTTCCTTTCCTGGGGGTTGACTGGCATGATGATGAAGCATTGTTTGTGGCTGATTTTGTGTCCTCTGTCTCCTCCTCCTCCTCTTCTTCATCCTCGTCATCCTGAGAGCTTCCAAAATATACCATGTTGCTGGGCAGGGCTGGAGAACCTGATCATTATAAAGAAATGGCTCATTAGCATCATTACATTCACTTACTGCACTAACCACATTGATCATAAGCTACTTCAGTGTCATGCATGGCAAGGGAAGAGGGGGACCCAGAGATGGAAGGTCACACTAGTGCATGACTAACTAGAGGTTTTTTATTTATTAGTTTTTACCAACAGGACACATATACACTTGAAAAGCAGGGTTTTGCCCCCCCCCTACACATTCTATTCATACTTTAGACAAGCAAACAGTCTTGCTACAAGCCCTAATTAATAGCTTTGTGTATTCAGAAAAGGACTAATGCACATGCTCTATTTCAAATGTGTGCTTAAGTGCCTTACTGCAGTCTTAAAGAACAAACTAGGAGCTTACAGCTTTTCCAAACAGAACAAAAAAGAGTGTTTACAAACCAATCTGTGCTCTGGTAATATTTTTAGGTTATTATTACAACAAAATATTCGTGTTTAAACTTCACAATGCTTTGCAGACCTCTACAGCACTGTACACAATGCTTTGCAGTATTCTGGTTCAGTTTTAAACAAAGAGAAAAACTGAGACATTGAGATGCTTAAATTTGCCTAACAGGTCCCCAGCGATGGACAGAAAAGAGCAAAGGTCTCTCAATTCCCCATGTGCTCCTCTTGAGAATGTTGCTTCTCATCTCTTGCTTGCTTCCCATGATGCTCCCCCTAACCAGCCTAACCAGCACAAGGGGAAAATATAACATGCAGTTCAGTGAGAGAGAAGTGAGGATTCACAAGCCCAACAACAACACAGGGTTGTAATTTAAACCTAACTCTTGCACAAAATTTCTTTTATATGTGTCATACAACAGTATACAGGTTTCTCTGTATTGAACCAAGACACACGACATGACTGTAGCCATCTAATAATTATTTTTAAATGTGCAAATACTGCTGACATGTAATCGACATGTTCCCTTATGCCTGGTGTTAGTTTCCACTTCAAAATGAGTCTTCTGTCTATCCTTTGGAAGGACAGGTGCCCCAGGAATCTTCTACTCATTCACAAAGAGATTTCTTGGGTCAAGAAGGGGAAAAAATAGAAAATCAGTAGAAGTGGTGAATGGGGAGTCATCGGTTCAATTGTCTTCCTTTGGCTAAATAAGACAATGGACAGAAAGAGCTGAGCTACAGACCAACAACACAAGGTAGTGCCAGTTTTTCTGATGCTTCCTTAGGAAACACTTCCGGCTTCAACCTCTTCAGAACAGCAATTCTGCATTTTGTTTGGTTTTAGAGCTATTGGTGTTGCCACTGCCAACAACTAACTAAAGCTTATTAGTGGGTTGCATATCTTCTTCTCCCACTAGGTTTGCACAAAATACTCTTAACTACAAAAATTACATTTTAACGAATGAATACCTAAATATGGCACAAAAACCGGTACAGACTAACAGACTACTTTAGCTATGAACCATCCTTTCCTAAGTGTACTGGTTTTGGTTGGGATAGAGTTAATTTTCTTTCTAGTAGTTTGTATGGTGCTATGTTTTAGATTTGTGACCAAAACAGTGTTGCTAACACAGGGATATTTTAGCGGGGCAGAGGGGTGTAGGCAGAAGAAGTTGGGAGGGGACACACCTAGGACAGCTGACCCAAATGGACCAAAGGGATCACAGAATGCTGGGGTTGGAAGGGACCTCTGGAGATCATCTGCTCTGTCACCCTCAAAGTGAAAAGTTTCTCCTCATATTCAGGTGGAACCACCTGTGCTTCAGTCTGCGCATGTCGCCCCTCATCCTATCGTTGGGCCCCACTGAAAGGAGTCTGGTCCCATCCTCTTGACATCCACCCTTGAGATATTTCCTTGAGAATATCCCAGACCACAGGACATTATGCTCAGCAATATAAGCTAGGGGAAGGAGGAGGAAGCGGGGTGGGGGGGAATGTTTGTATTCTGAAGTCACTGTTACATGCCAAGGAGCCCGGCTTTCCTGGAGATGGCCGACCAGCCTGCCCATGGGAAGCGGTGAATGAATCCCTCGTTTTGCTGTGCTTGAGCTCAGAACTTTTTCATTGCCTATTAAACCCATGAGTTTTTGCACTTTTACCCTTCCAGTTCTCTCCCCAGTCCCATTGTGGGGGAACAAGTGAGCAGCTGTGTGGGGCTCGGCCCCCAGCTGTACAAACCTTTGCTCTTGGTCTCTGTAATGGCCCCTTTGGGACTGGGGCTGCCTTGGGAAGAAGCGGAGAGGAACGCCCCACCAGCACCCTGTGCTCTGCATCAGTGGTGGCGCTGGGACAGCTAGGGGAGATGCTCCAGCAGCATCTAAGGCATGCTGATTCTTCTCCCTTGAAATAACTTATATGTTAATCTATCCAACTAGACATAAACATATGGACACATATCGTTATCCTAGGGGGAAAGCCTTTTGCATGACACAACTTTCATATTTATATAGACTAATGACCAAATTAAGATCGCTGACATCTTTCAAGGCATGGGAGCTGTAACGACTTATGGAAACAAAAAACTTTGCATTTTTATGCAAGCACAGAACTTTTTGGCACCCTCTAAGCAATCAGCCATAGCAGGTAAGAGGCACATTAATTCTTCTACAGAAACTTCCCGTTTCTTTAACTCTCAACAGCAACTATCTAGAAGACCCCAAAACAGATAATGTATGACGGTTCTGCTTGAAAAGTAAATTGTCTTTTTTCTTCCCCCTAGGTATCCAAGTCTGTGGTATGGGTTCAGAAATTATTAGCTCTGCAAGTCTGTGCTGTGCATCAGTTCTAATCAAGACCTAAAGTCTGGCACCATCAGTGCATTAATGCGTCGACAAATGATGGCAGTAAAAGAATATTACTGTTAGGAACCCTCAAAATTAGTTTCAAACACAGACTGAAATCTATTATAATCAGAGAAATAGTCAGAAATCTTATCCTTCTGAGACACTAAAATAGGAGACCAGATATTGTGTCTGTTCTCTAAGCCTCATCTTCTCCAGAGTTCCACATCCCCGAGCTTTTTTGTCAGCTGCTTGAAACAGCAACCAGCAAAAAAAATACCATCTGCAACACAAATGCTGCTACTACAATAGCAATTTTTTTCCCCTCTTTTTTTTTTTTTTTAAAGTACAGAATAAAATAGAGTACTGTGTGATTCCACTTGGAAAAGAGGAATAGTCTAACCCAAATGATAGAGCAGATACAAACGGCACCTAACTCCTGGTATTTCATCACTGTAATCTCCATGCATAAATCTTTGGTCCGAATGACATTTTTTAATTCTTTCCAATTGAGTACTATGAACAACAATGGTTAAACTGCATTCCTGGGACAGCTGGGACTGTTTGGGAAGTACATTTCCAGATAAATTAGACCAGCAATGTCCAATAACACAGTAGAGTCCTGCTAGCCCTCACTTCACTGACCTAAGTGCTCTGCAATATGAGACCTCAGAGGAAAGCTGGTGTTCAGTCTGGGTCACCTCCTCTCCTCCTTCTCCCCCCAGCTTTTCCTACACATTTATTCAAGTTGACTTGCAAAACAGAAAGAAAAAGGCTGGACTCACACTTTTTTGTTCTATTTAACCACTGTTATGGATGGAAGACACTGAAATAAATTGAGTTTTCTTGTTTATTTTTTATATTAGAAATGCTTTTTATATAACATCTCGGTTCTGGAATAGCCTCAAATACTGAGAATTTGTGCACACCAGTGGGTTGAGCTGGTTAAAAGCACTTTCAGTCTATTTAGCTAAACATGTCTAAAAGGCTAAGAAAACCCTAGTTTAAAATACTGAAACAGGCTTCTCAAGCTCAAGACACTGCAAGTTCCCTTTATGGGCAAACTGAAGGAAAGGCAAGCCTGTGTAAGTGTGCTGTGATTTCATTGAAGCTAAAAGAATGACAGTTATGTTGATTAGGTAAAATGTGAGCAGCAGACATGCACTGGTGGTTTACGCCAAGCAAAGAGCTAAGAGCACCCCTCAAAACTCCTCTTAGGGAAATAAAACCTCAGAATTCTCACGACTGAAGAACTAATCAAGCTCTTATGGGCAAAGCTGCACCATTAAGAGTAGAAGCTAGGTGATCGCTCACCTTCTTTATTATAATAAAGTATTCCTGTCCTAAATACCCCTCATAATCTCCAAGATCAGGACAGGACGGGTGCATGATGCCACAGCCCACCTCTGCAGGGGACTCCGCTTGTTATTTAAAGCTGCTAATTTATATAAACAATACTAAGTAGTGTTATTGTAGCCACAAATGTCTAAGACCATTGGAGATGTGGAGAAGAATACACACTCAAGAGCTGGCACGTTTTTTCCAGCTAAATCAGTTGGTCTAACAAAATATGTTACCCTTCCTCATAAATCTGGCCTGTCTTCATCTCAAGTTAAGAACACGGTGTTTTTCCTTACAGACAGACATCGTTGAGAGTTGTTGCTCTCAAGTTTCTCCATGTATAACAGATACTTATCATGAAAATGATGTATGACAGCATGATAAAACCCCTCCAAAATGGCATGAGAATAAAGAAAACTGCAGGTTCACCAGACACATACATACACACACATTTATGGAACATACAGTTGTAGGTGCTTCATTTTTTTTAATTTACAACACACTATTCTGAACATTTTTGTCTCTAGCTGGACACACTCAGCAACGGAAACACACGAGGCAGCTCTGCCAGTTTATTCTTGCACACATTTTGTCAGGCAGACAGCAAAGGCAAAGACAAACAATCATCCCTCCTCTTCCTCTTGCTATCCCCACCACCAAGGCATGATTCTCAGAGCCTATCCTGGGCAATTTAAAGTGCAACATTAGAATTTAATTAAATAACCAACAGCAAAAGAGTTGCAATGCTCCAGATAGATGGTAATATCTGTGCCCGGGAGGTGGTGTGTGCCAGGTCTTGGCAATCCAGGTATTTAATTCCCCAATTCCTTGTTTTCCATACCCAGGAAAACAGCAGAAATATCTGCAAGGGAGTTATGAGAGCCTGTGGCTGTATTGAATTTTACAAGTCTCCCCCTGTGCTGGGAGCCCCCAAGTTGTGCAGGCAGCTGCTACCATGGGCACTGCAGCGGACAAAGAGGGAGCACGGGGGAGCAGCCTTCCACATTGAGGAACCCACCCGGCCACACATGCAAAAAACACGCTTGCTCAGTAAATCTGATGGTAGTCTAGAAAACAAACAAACAAAATTACTTTCCACTTCTTAATTAGAAGACATTTCATACAAGGAAACATCTAGACTGTCTGTGCCTGTGTAGACATTTTTCTTGGCATCAAAAATGGCTTAGAGACCATCTACCCCCATCTGGTCTCTTGTTCTTACTGTTCTTACTCTTGTGCCACCACCTCAACTGTGGCAGTATAATTTTTTTCGGGTTTTTTTTGGTGGGGCCATGTGGTGAATCGGATCAGGGAACTGATTCAGATTAAAATCCCAGGGTAAGGAAATGAAAGTCCATTAATAAATGTTGTAACTGTAATGTAATGTAATGTTACAAGCTCTTAAGTAAAGATTTGGAAAATTTCTATGCACACTTTCTCTTATTGAATGTATAGGTTAATATATCAATTCATGTTATTAAACGAAACATAAAATGTAGTATGCTCCCAATCTCATGCAGGAGCTGTATGTTTTACATTCTGTCCTGATGATGTCTAGCCACACACTTCCTAACTGTGTTTCCCCCCCTCCCCAAGACAGTTGATTTGTTTTGCATCGGTATTTGCATAAAAGCACGTGCCACCACCAAGTAACAGGACAAGGCAATCAAAACAATATGGGCAGGAGAAGTCGGCTGAAAGAAAGGGGATGCAGCAGCCGCAGAGCAGAAGAGATGCGCTAGGACTGGAGCAGATGGACACAGGATGCATGAACAACAGGATCAGGAAAATGCTGAAAGAATTACTGGCATTAAATACAGTAAAGAGCAGCTTTAACAGGAGTATGTGTCTGATAGTGCTGTTGACCTGCAGCTCTGATTTGGACACGTGTCACTCACCTCTTCCCACTTAACAAGTTACTGTTATTTCACAGTCAAAAGCAGAAAAGTCACGGCCAAGGCCAGGCAGCAGCCTGGAAGGAACTTCCCAGCCCTCTCCCAAATCACTTAGGAAAGGCCAAATGGCCAAAGCTGGCCCTCATCACACAATTTTGGAAGTGTGCCAACTTGCTGTGACTGACTAAGGGGACTGTGAGCCCCCTGAGAAAGCTCAGACAGCTAACAAAAGCCCAGGCACCCACTCCTCCCCAGCAGTGGAGCAGGGCTTACTGCTCCTCTGATGGGAAACCGCTGTGCGTGACAAATTTTGAGAGAATCATTAATGGTGATTTTTCTTTTTTAAATGCACTCATCATGGTTACAATGAGCTATGAGTTGTTATGAAAAGGGAGGTTATCCAGTTCTTTAAAAAATGAGGTTTGAAGTATGTTTGGCAACTGTTTCCATCAGTATCCGCACCGTCATTATTGAAATTCACTCTTGAATATTTTTGTCTTCCCTCCTATTGTGAGAGCAACACAAAAGAAAACCTAACTATATAGGAAAAACAATTACCACAACTATACACAAAGTGCTGCCTAATGCATATGAAAGGATGACAAATGTATTTTATGTCCTCTATTATAATAATTTGATGCTTATACAACAATAAGTACAAAGTAAGTTATGTTTTTTTAAGTCATGGTGCTGCTTTTAGCGGTTTTCTCGGCAAGACATTACCCTTCGCACGTGCAAAATTCCAGTGTGCTACTAACAGTGGGTAGAATTGATGCTTAATGCAACCTGTACTCACTGATGCATCGACCTCAGCAGCAAGTGCCTGATTAATAGAATAAACTGTACTCTTTTGCAGCCATTTTATTTGACTAATGAGGTTATTAAATTTTTTTTATTTGACAAATGTGTAATTTTCCCTCCTAAATTACGGTATGTTTTGTTTCTCATTACATTAACTTTTGTCTTGGACTAGCTAAACATATTAAAAAAACCTCTGAATTTGGATCTGAAAAGTGGAATCAGAAGTATGGAAAGTGCATGCACTTTGCCAAAAGCACTATTTCATTACTCTTCAGAATTAGCTGGCAGTGTTTCTGCAATATTTACTGAAGTACAAACCAAATGTTTTCATCTGGACAGAATTCAAACCCTGGTATGTTACAACCACAACAAAAATCATCTCAATCCAAGAGCCTTCTCTGTAATTTGGGCTGTGGTTTCTGCAAAATTGGAGGATTCTTCTCCATGAATTATTTACACCAACTCCCCCT
This sequence comes from Columba livia, assembly GCF_036013475.1. NCBI lineage: Eukaryota > Metazoa > Chordata > Aves > Columbiformes > Columbidae > Columba > Columba livia. The sequence goes on along the minus strand of NC_088603.1, from coordinate 68,108,802 downwards.
CTAGCTCCTCTCTCTTTTTCGTGCTAACAATTAAACATAACCCAGATGTGCTTTGGAAAAATCTTAAAACAATTTAAGACATCAGAATGATTTAAGTAGGGGGCAGGTCAAGGTATGCAGGACTTAAGCCTGCCCCAGTGAAAACGCAGTGTGCCAAGCTCTACAATGAGCCGCGTCCAGAGATTTGGCATCTCCTCTGACACATGGCCCCATTTTGGGGCTGTATGCAGGTGGAAAAACCTTGCCTCTTAAATGCTCCCAATGTACTGGCATCTCAATGCTTAAAATTTAGGGCCTGCTTCTCATTTATTATGTGTCCTATTTCTTACGTTTTGGCAGGACAGCGCCAAGTCCCTGAAGTGCAAATAAATGTAATTTATGTCTGTGCTTTATGGACATTTAACAGAGCAAGGCTAAAAGAGAATGAACTGCATAGGAAAGAGCTATTGTCTCTCACTTCTCCGACTCCACCTGCAGGAACAGTCCCAGGGGGAGCTCCTTGGGTGCCTGAGCAAGAGGGAGAAAAGGCCATCCCAAGGCCCCAAGAACAGAAATAAAACAGAACTCAAACACACCGGCGCTCAAACTCCCTCTTCCTCTGCCGTTGTATGAATCACAAGCTGCTTAATGTTATGGCTAACTTATTGGCTTGTGTAGTGACATAAACCCCACGTTCTTCTCTGTCCATTCTTCAAAGCAGTAGAGCTAAAACCAGAAAGCCAAAGGAAATTGATCCTTTTCTAGGGAAATGGAGTAAGGTTAGGGAAATGTGTGAATCTGCAGGAAAAAAAAGAAAGGTTCACTTTCCAAAGTTAATAAAGCACATGCCAGAGTCCCGAATACTACTGAATATTTAAAAAAAAAAAAAGTGCTTCTCACATCTACAATTCATATCTGACAATCTCAGAGCAATTTACCTCCACTAACCCACCTAGATTTGGTAGTGAACCCCAAAACCAACCCTTTGCACATACACTTCGACCCCTCCATCATCAACAAGACAAGTCTGCAAGTCCCAAACCGTCACACTGCCATTCCCCAAAGGCTACAAAGGCCATGTTTCATACCCAAGAGATCCCGAGCACCATCCCTAGCAAAAAATAAGCCTTTTGGGGAGCACTGAATCCATGGGAGGATCACAGGCTACAGAAGCAGGCTCACACGTTTCTGGCTGGGAGGATGGGCAGAAATTGCCTTTGCCAGAACACTTTACATTGCCTACCCGGGCCCTGAAAACCATGGGCAGCAGGCTTTTGAAGTGCTGCTGCTGCTGCTGCTGCCATCACAGCACTCAGATTTTGTGCCAGTGGCTCATCCATAATCAAAAATCCAGACCTGCCAATACCTATATAGAGAGATAAATATTTACCCTCATTTGGTAGAAAAACTAAGCAGCTCACCAAGGTACTCGGAGCGAGTCTGTGGCAAATACAAAGGCTGAACAAGATTAGTTTCCCGTTGCAACAATTTCATCCTGTGGCCTTTTGCAGGGGTAGATATTGGAATCATTAACATCAGAAAGGGGCCCCAAAACAGGAAAAGCGGGGGAAAAAACCTTTGATTCAGCTGTAGTCCTCCATACAGGCTACTCTATCTTGCACTCAGCAGCTCTGCCCACCTCCTAAATCTCCCTGTAGGCATACACTGATGGGAAGGTACAAACTCCGCTGCATGTCTGGAAGGAGGGGTGGCCTTCCAGCAGCACTCCTGTTCCCTGGGAAGAAGCAATGGCCTGGTGTTGGTGGCCAGGTTCTCTCTGTGTAACTCATCCATGTGCTGTTCACTGTGAGTCTGCATATTCACTCCTCCCTGCCCCCACTGATTAAATTACTCCTGTCCTAAATCACAGCAAGAGTTACTTAGCAGCCCAGAGCAGCCTATTCCACAGGCGGACTCAATGACTGAACATGAGGAATATTTCATGTTTTACATTTCAATGTTACACCTAACTTTAAAAAAGAACTTCAAAATTGTGAGATTAGTTGCTAAATGCAAACTTATTTTTATTGAATGATTTGTGCGATTAAGATTCAAAACCCCAAAATTTATTCCTGTGTTTTCAATCCATCCTGCAATTTCAGTCTCAAACACCACATGATTTAACAACAAAATTGATGGTCTTCTTCCAGTACTTTAAACAAATTATTGTATGTCAGCATGTTTTAATATTATTTTGGAATTATAAAAACTACCCAGACTGCAAGCAGCTGACATTTTTGGACAGTGCCAGCATTTCACAGAGTCACAGAAGGATGAGGGTTGGAAAGGACCTGTGGAGATCATCTAGTTCAACCCACCTGCTAAAGCAGGTTTACCCAGAGCAGATCACACAGAAATATATTCAGGTGGGTTTTGAATGTCTCCAGAGAAGGAGACTCCACAGCCTCTCTGGGCAGCCTGTTCCAGTGCTCTGGCACCCTCAAAGAAAAGGAGTTTCTCCTCATATTCAGATGGAACCTCCTGTGCTTCAGCCTGTGCCCATTGCTCTTCATCCTATCATTGGGCACCACTGAAAGGAGTCTGGTCCGATCCTCCTGACACCCACCCTTGATAAGATCCCCTCTCAGCCTTCTCTTCTCCAGGCTGAACAGACCCAGTCTCTCCTCAAAGCATTTCAAGTTGCTGTGCTATTTATTTAATGTGGTTACTCTGATCTGGTGAGTATGCCTCCACAGTGGTAACAAGCTCCTTTGGAAGGCTGGTGCTTCAAGAACATGACTGATGCAGTCACCGGCTCTCCAGTTGAGACTGTACCTATTGATACCAAACAACCAGGCAAGCGCACCTTCCACCTTGTTAAAAATTAGGCAAATAAACAGTTGGTTTTTAACAGGCCCAAAATTAAGAACTCCCAAGGTTTGATTTTGGAGGCTCTCCTGTTGTAATGGAAAACTTCTGCAGGTACCTACAGGCACAGGCAACCCCTATTACAGCTCAAAAGAGAAGCCTGGGATCCAAGGCCCCCGAGTCTCCCATCCAAACAAGGTGCTTAAAAAATAAAAAGCCTGTTTAAAAGTAAACTGCGAGAGGACATGGGCACTGATACTTCAAAGTTACTGAAGTTTGGACAAACGTGCTATAGTGAGATTTTCTATTTTGGTTTTGCTCAATTGTAATAAATAACCAGATCGTTAAATCATTGCAGTACTCAAAGAAAACGAACAGTCACATGTTTTTCAGTACAGCTGTTAGTTAGAAGAGCCTGAAAACTCAATCTGTGAGATCTCAATTAAAGCACCTTTATTTAGGAAACCCTGAAATACTCTAGCAAGTAACTCCCAGAGGCCCGGCTTAATTAGAAAACTGATCATGGGAAAACTGCTTAAAATGTAGACACCTAATCACAGCCTTCCTGTTACCACCTTTTGCCAAAGACCTGTTGCACACAGGGAGTTGTTGTTTCTCCTTCCTCCTTTAGCCCTATGTTATTCCACTCACAATATTTTTAACATGTAAATAATTATGGAGAGTAAAGGTAACTCAAATGCACCAAAACAGAAGCTATTAAAAATTTTATCAGAAGCAGAAAATACAGTAAAAGTGAAAGGGGTTATACAACCGCACAGAGATGACACACTCAGATCTACATGCGCTGCTGAAAGATGCTAATTATGCCTCTGGCAAAGGGCATACAGGCTCCTTCAAAGAGCACCAAAATGGGAGTAGGTAGCCTTTAAAGTAACAGAAAATACATATTTTGCTTCTCCACCAGTGGCCTCTCAAGAAGGTTCTGTTCTCTTAAAGATAAGAACACTGCAGACAATCACTTCAGACCTATCAGTGCTATTCCCTTCCTTCTTGTGCTGGAAATTCTAGGTCAAAATTAAAAAAGTGAAAAAATTATTGTAAAGTAATAGAAAGGAGGGTAGCCTTGCCAAGTCTGGTCAGTTAGACGTACTCCAAGGTGCTCAGATATTCATCAACTGTCACAGCTTTTTCATTGTGCTCCACTTGCCTTTTAAGAAGTAATTAGTACATTGTATTATCAAATCAAGGGTTCAAAAAACCAAACTAATTAAAAATATACCTAAAGCCCCTAGTATTCTGGATAATGAAACCAAGCAAGTCATCTTGGTTAAATTATCTCCCTTTGAAACTAAGGGATGCTAAGAAAGAAAAAAAAAAAAAAAAAAAAAAAGTAAATATAAGTAATGTGAATCATTTGATTTTCTGACACATAGCAGAAGGCCCAGTAAATGGGACTTATTTTCCTTCTTATGGGACCTTATGCACATCAAAAAGGACCTTTCTTCCACATTGCCACATTGTCACATGATACTACTCCTCCATCACTCACAGAATTCAGCTGCTGCTGCTTAAAATAAACCCACCAGGGTACTGAAGAGTGAACTTGTACTGGTGACGGCATTTTTAAATTTTACTGTTTAAAAATAGAAAATGAAAGTACACACTGACATGGTGTGACAAATCTACACTGTGCTTCTGACACTGCTGCTGGATATGGTGCGACGAGGACACAGAAATGACCACAGAGCTGTTTTCCCACCAGTCCTGCAGAAGACTCCCCTGCCAAAGAAAAGCTTTGATCATCAGTGCAGAGACTATATCATCAGAGCATATTAAAGGACTAGGAGCTAAGAGAGTCCCAACTTAAAAAACAAACAAACAAAAAAATAACACAATCATGGGGATTTACTGTCCAGGATCTTATCACTGAACAATTTTTAAAGTGCTGAACTTACACCCTGTGAGCATGCTCTTATTTCCATGTAATTGTACATTGCCTTTCATTGTGAGCATTGCAACAGCCAGGGCTGGACAGATATATCTGGACAGAAGACAGAACAACCACATGTCCCAACACGCACACAACTTTGAATCCCTCAACACTTCAATAAATAATCGCACAGAGGTTCAAAACCAAACCAAACACCTTCCAAAAAAATTGCAAGACTTCCCCACGCAGGGTTTAAGTAAGCTGCTGGCTCTTCCCTCTCCAGGCTCACTAGGTATCACCAGAAGAGCTATACCAAACTAAGCCTGCCAGTACCACTTGAGGGTAGGAAGGCCCTACAGGGGGATCTGGACCAGCTGGATCATTGGGCTGAGGCCAGTTGTATGAGGTTCAACAAGGCCAAATGCAGGGTCTTGCACTTGGGTCACAACAACCCCAGGCAGTGCTACGGGCTTGGGGAAGAGTGACTGGAAAGCTGCCTGGCAGAGAGGGATCTGGGGGTGTTGATTGACAGCAGCTGAATATGAGCCAGCAGTGTGCCCAGCTGGCCAAAAAGGCCAACAGCATCCTGGCTTGTACCAGGAATAGTGTGACCAGCAGGACCAGAGGAGTCATTGTCCCCCTGTACTAAGCACTGGTGAGGCCGCACCTCAAATCCTGTGTTCAGTTTTGGGCCCCTCACCTCAGGAAAGACATTGAGGTGCTGGAGAGAGTTCAGAGAAGAGCAATGAAGCTGGTGAGGGGTCTGGAGCACAAGTCTGATGAGGAGCAGCTGAGGGAACTGGGGCTGTTCAGCCTGAAGAAAAGGAGGCTGAGGGGAGACCTTATCACCCTCTACAACTACCTGAAAGGAGGTTGTAGCATGGAGGGTGTTGGTCTCTTCTCCCAAGTAGCAAGTGATAGGACAAGAGAAAATGGCCTCAGGTTGCACCAGGGAATGTTTAGACTGGATATCAGGAAAAACTTCACCAAAAGGGTTGTCAGGCATTGGAACAGGCTGCCCAGGAAAGTGGTGGAGTCACCATCCTGGAGGTGTTTAAAAGACATGTTAAGATGAGGTTCTTAGTGCTAGAGTTAGGCTATAGTTGGACTCTGTAATCTTAAAGGTCTTTTCCAATCAAAACGGTTCTATGATTCAATGACCTTTCTGGAGCTAGATGTACCAGTGGGCTGCTACATGAACTCCCTGCAAGCATACTAACCGTCTTCCACCTCCTTTTTTCCAAAGGGCACATCAAAAGAGATTACTACCTGGAGCTAAACCACCCATGGAACTGAACAGGCACAATCACAGGCAGCCAGGGCATCCTGAAATATACAGCAGTTCAGACACTGAAGCCAGAACCATGCTAATAGTGACCTCAACAAGCCCACTCCTCCTCCTTCCTAGCCACAGCCACCCTCCTGCTCCTCCACAGAAACGCATCCAGTGAGCAGATGTCCAAGGTTTCCTCTCCTTTTTTTACTGTCTTGTTTCAGGCTTTATATAGGGGTGATGGAGTAATAAGCTTGTGGAGGTGCTGAAACAGAGACTGGACAGCTTTCCCTTTCTGTTTTTCTTCAGTCTCTTTAAGCAGACCAAGAACATGCCATGTGTGGCACTCAGTGCAGATTCTCCCTTGTGGTTTTTAATATAATTGTAATTGGGATCTTGAACGCATGTGTTGTCTGAAATATATGAGTACTCCTGCACACTGAAGAAATTAGGAATGAATTGCAAGTTCTTAATTGACAGTACAAAACATCAATTATTCTACAGATGAATAACAAAGAAGAAAATTACAGGTGCAAGAGCTAAACAGCCACTGATTAAAATTTAAAAAAAACCCCTTCTGAATGAAGCACTGGCATAGGACAAAAGTACCCCTGATTCCTATTTGCATTGTTAAAGCAGAATGATAAGAGATATTAGGAAATAAAAATGAAGATAAATCACATCCCCACGCAGGTTGCCTTTTTTTTAAGTGCAAGTGCCTTCAAAGCTATAAATAACACATGCTTAGTTAGCAAGCAGTGGAAACAAGTGTGTGAATGCAGCCATGTGTGCTCACACACATACACACACACCCCCCCACCATCTGAATTTTCCCACCAACAACTGTGGCGGTTGGCCCAGATCACAGCAGTGACATGCTGCCAACAGACTGATCAGCCTCGCAGCAGACTAAATTAGAAATACATTTCCAAAGATTAAATTTCAGAGGACTGTGATGCCACTTTAAACTCCATTAGATTCTGCTCCTCGCAATCCTTTAAACAAACACAAAAGCTAGCAAACCACCCTTCTCCATCCCCCCCTCCACCCACCCACTTCACCAGAAGTTCCAACAGGACGGAGGCTCCATATTGAACCTGAGGCAAGAGAGAAATTAGCAACCAGTCCAAAGCTACCACTAGCCTAATATCTCACAGAAGAAAAAGAGACATCAAACCCCACTGCATTAAGGTGAGAAAGTCCCAGCTGGAAGCCATGGGTGGTACTGACCAGTACTGTCAGCAGATGCAACAGAGACCTCAGAATTGGAAACGGGAACTTAAGCACAAGCTTTGAAAGATTCAATCGACTAGGTAAGACTTATGCAGAAAGGCCCTATCTGTAACAAATGTACACTCTTTCAGCAGGCAATGGGACAAGACAACAGCAAGAGGCATCGTTCCGGAACATCAAGGATGGAGCAGTGACTAGCTAAAGGGACAGGGGGACATCTGCCAAAAGAAAAAACTATTTTAAGAGCTAATATGGCAATTGGAGATTAAACTGAAAGACGTCATCTTCACTACATGACCTGGGACAGAAGACCATGGAAAGTCCCAAGAAAAATCTTCAGCTTAATCTGGACCACCGGCTGCATCTCAGGCTAAGTGCCCAGGTCTGACACGTAGGCTCACAGACACACACCGTACAGCTCCCACCAGGCTCAGGCACCTGTTACTGTGAGATAATTCAGGTATCTCACTGTACAACTTCAGATGCCTCATCTGCACTTGGGATGCCGAGTGGAGCTCACCTGTTTCAGTTATCCACACGGGAACAATCCACCTCCTGGGGCAGCTAAGAAGAACGACAACCCCTTCACCCATTGTCAGCCTCGCTCGGATTGAACAATAAAGGACAACGAGTAGGTAGAGAAGGGGAATTTCCAACCAGATTTCTCCTCTTGCAGGAACAAGTACTCAGGCAAGTTAAGCACTTCTTCAGTTTATAGTCAGACAAAACAAAGGAGGATGGGGAGGACTTACAAGAGCTAGACAAAAACCCATTCAGGATAACAGAGTGCTAAGCATAAAAGAAACCTCCTTTTGTGCTATTACCGGCCTCATTTTATGGTCTTTATAACCCTGAACTCGAACGCTTCTGCTGCAGATGCAGTCAAATTGCTGAGAATTGAAATGTGCACAATATATTCAAGTGCAGCACCAGTACACTTGTCTAGCTGCTAGCCAGTGTGCAGTGCTAAAGCTTGTTCTTTGAATGAAACTGTCCCCCTCCAGCTGCTGTGAGACTCCTACCTCGAAGACAGAGGAAAGTGAGAAAATCTTCTGTCTTGGGCTTCCTTTTGGAGAGGTCAGAAATCTGAGTGGCGGGAGGGGGTAACAACGGCTCCACTATCTTTATTGGAGTTGTGCTGGGACTGTTTGGCTGGGACTGAGCAAACTTCCTTTGTGCTTGCAGCCTTGGCCTGTGGAAACAAGAGCATATCAGAAGCATGTTAGGCAGAACTTGCAGGAGAGATGTCAGAACATAAAAATCCACTGTTTAAAAAAGAAAGCAAGAACTAAATCCATCTCCCACCAATATAATATCCCAATCCAAGTCAATTGCAAAGACAGTATTTTATTTGCTTCACCCTTTGGTATTTTCTGCAACAATTTGGAAAACCAGAAAGAGAACATCTTGACTATAAAATCTGTGACTACTGTTTCATATGTTCCAAGTATTTCCTTGCACACCATACAATTACAGTTTACCATTCACTTATTTGGAAATTAAATCTGTATTTTGCACCATGATAATATCTCTTTTTTTAAGTGTTAGTGTTCTTTGCTTCTTGTTTTTAATTAATTTACAAATGAGTCTTATTTTAGCCCCATTAAGGTTTTAATTTATTCCAATCTGCTCAAATCTGATTTACATGGTAAAATTCATATTAATAGATAAAGTATCTATGTTAGTGCCCAGTTCTACAAAAAGAAACCAAAACCTTCAAGGAAAGATATTTTTGACAGGGAAATATCAGGTAAAAGCCATTAGATATTTGTTCCCTTGACCACATCCTAGAAGATGGTAAGCAAGGAGGTCTGGAGTGGGGTTAAGTAGTATTTGTGAGAAATCTGTAAGAATGAACGACATGCATGGAGCGAATTTGCCTCAGTCCTGGTACTGGGTGATGGACTGACACTAATAAGCTTTAGAGCATGCCCAGGTACGGCTATGGGCAATGAACAGATGCAGGTGGTTTTGGCAGTCAGGCTGCAAATTATTTCAAGCCTATCTGAAGGCTGTGATTAACTGCTAGGTGGCAATGAATATGATTTTCTTTAATATGTCTAGAAAGCCATTTGGTAATAGGGAAAGCACTTTGGGGCAGGACAGATACCCAGAGGGGGTGTCGCTGGGAATCTGGCTCCGCTCAGCATTTAAGAACATGCTAATTTCTCACTTAAGCAACTGGGATTCTAATTATGATCTTTATTACAGCTTCAAAAAGGAGAGAAGCTACTGAAAGAACTTAAAACCTCATTGAGAAAGGATGCAATTTTATGTCATTTTCTTCCCTAATAGCAGAGTATTTACATAATGTCAAACTGAAACACATATCAAATAACATTGAAGGAAAAGCCAGGTCTTGTCACTCCGCAGCAGGCTTGACTGTTATGACTCAAGAAAGCACAGTTATCGCTCAGTGAGGATGAAACACCTAACTGGCAAACCTTTTCTTTTTCATGGATATTAAACTTAAATCAGTGCATAAGAAGAGGTTCATTACTGTATTTTAAAATTCTGCTATTTTGTGGCTAAAATAGAAAAAAATCATATTGAAAATCCCGGCAGTGTTTGTATATGTATATACGCATCCCCCAATGACAAAAGAACAAAAGTAGCATCAGCAATTTTCTCCCTGAACTCCACATAAAATTGTGCATGTCCTCACTGTCCAACCCTCAATCCCAAGTAACAAAAAACACCAGCCATTCTTCCTGCTTATTTTCATCTTCTTAATGGCAAATACAGCATACTGTGTGCATTTTTTTTTATCATGGTGCTTATAGTTTGTGAACTGGAACTAAAAGACTGTTTCCTCATATCTGTGAACAATTATCTTTCCAAAATGAAAGTCTTGTATAGATCTGCCTGTATATCCCCAAAATTACTCAAATTGCCTTGCAAAGCTCTATTCCTTCAAGCAGACGGTGGACTCTCGTGCAGGATGAATAGGATTTCAATTTCAACCCACTGCATTTCTATCACCAAAAACCACACATGCAGCCAGAGAAAAAAATGCTTTGTGTTGGCTTCTGTTCCACACATAACGCACACTCCCTCGCCAAAAAACAGACTATAAAGGTTAGCAAGCAACCCTGCCTGCTGCTCTCATCCGCAGAGTGATTTTTCCCCATCGATGTGCTTCCCCAGCTGGGCTGTTGAAAACATACGCTATCCACTCACCGCATCTCTGAAATTACCTGCTCAAATCTCATGTGATCAAAGATAAATAGCAGGGAGGATTCCACAACCACCACCATTGAAAGGGGGATTAAGGAATGACTTGCAGGTTCGGCACAGGCATGAAATGAAATGAAATAGCGAACTGAAAACACTTTTGGTTTGTTCTGTCTTTGAAAAGGCAATCTGCTAGCTCCCCTTCCCCGGGACACACAATTCCCCACTGATTTTGATTCCACATTTCCCACGGGACTTGCAGCCTGGTCTGGAAGCACTGCTGGCTCTTCGCTACGCAGCACACTGCTGCCCAGGGGCCCTTCATCTCAGCACGGACAGTGAAAACACCCGACCTTCCCTCCACCCAGCTTCAGGCAATGACCGTGAACTTTGCCGCTTCCCAGGGAGGCTGCTCAGACCTCTTGTTATTTGGTCAAACGTCTCTGAGATGCTTCCTCTCCTGCATACAAATTTGAAGCACCTCTGCTGATATTTGCCGTGCCTCCTTTCCTCTTGCCTGGCTTGCACTCACCACTGCCACAAAAACAGGCCTGTTCCTTACAAAATATCCTTTTTTTTTTTTATTAAAACCCTGAGCAGTTACAGGGCGTGAGAATCACCCATTTCATTTATGAATGCTAGTGAAAGATTATACCCTTTTGTGACTGCAGCATCCTTGAGGTTTCTGCAAGGACTACTGTTTTGCGCAATGATCAACAACTGCTCCACGGTCTTCTGCCTAAATGCCTGTGGGTGTACAGTGAGCCATGAGCAAGAAACCAGCTATTCCATAGCTACAACACATTGAGATAAGGCATCGAGGCTAGGAAAGAAAAGGCAAAGTTTTAAGCAGCCTTTGCTCCAATTTCTTATAAAGATGACGAGTTTCAAGGTGGGCCAGCAAGGGAAAAACATATGCATTTCAAAACACAGGCAACAGTTTCCTTGTGAAGCGGTGTATGCATCTTAACAACCTCGGATGCCCCCATGAAAACCTCTCGAAGCATAAAACCAATTATTTCGGGTACGGTTTAACGTTTCACTTAATCCAATCTAAGCATGAAGCTGCTGCCAAAAAAGGAGGTACCCCCTTCCACTATGGTTATATCAGATCAAGCGTAGCAGCCCGTCATACTCACACACCACTTCTGAGCAAGACAGAATAGGTAAGGAAGTGATAAAAGTGCTCAGGAAGACATTTTGCATGTGATAAACACATAACACCACCAGTGTGGCTTTGCTCTTTGCAAAAAATGTTGTTTGCATCCTCAAAATAAATTGCTTGCTTGGTCCTCATTGAAAGGGTAGAGGGAAGAACTCAAAATAGTAGCACCTCTAAGCATCATGCAAACACCCAACATGCAGCCAGAAATACCCAGACTATTTAAAAATAAATAGTAATTCACGTTCTCTCAACAGAATGTTATTTTCTTTCTACCTCTGACACAAAGTTCAAAAAAGCCTCAGCCCAAGGAAGCCTCAGCTCCTGTTGGTACACTTCTCTTCTACTAAACTGACTGTTTAGGTCCAAGACAGCAAATAACATCCAGAGACTAAAATTCCACAACAAAAATATCCTGAGTGTACAAACTGAGGCTAGGCTACAAAACATTTTTCTCCAACACAAAATATACTTTTTTGAAGTTTTTTTAGACTGGAATTTATTTTTAGTTGACTGTTTTAAGCAAATTGCATTCTTTATAATCAAAGCATTGGTTTGTGCTAGCTAAAAATACTTCAGAAATGTCTTTTTAAAATAGATATCCTAGCACCATTCCTTTAGCTTGTAGAAAAGAATACATTTAGGAAGAAAATACCTACTACACAAAGGCGGTCCTATCTTTGCAAAGAGAAGCTCAGGATAGTAATACCAGTCTGTGTTAAATTTAGTAAATAGATACAGTGCATGCTGTATTCTCTACAAACCAGTTATTAAATTATCAATATGCAAGATTTAGTTGTACATCGGTACAAAAATACGACTATTTTCAGTTTAGCACTCCATAACTCCTAAGTGAAAACAAAGCAGAAGTTTTATAAAATATACACAAAGAACAATATGCACAATTGCATTGATAATATATATGCATTTGTACTAATCTATTTATAGTGAATTCTGGGGTTGAGAGGTTGTGCTCACCCCTAAGCTTCTTAATTAGGAAGAGATTTGCAAAACAAACTATGTTTTTCAAACATTCTCTAATCTCCAGCAATCTGCAGGTTTTCGCAAAACTTCTTGCTTGTTATGTACTACAAAATTTGCTTGCTGATTGGTCTCACAACCTTTCACTTACTCCTTGAACTTCACTTTCACCTCTGTTGTTTCCTGCTTTTCTGTTGCCTGATGTTTATGCTCTTTGTAATGGCACCACTGGAGTCAGATTTCCAAACTCCATAGGAACCATAGCTTAAGTACCTGCTTGAGTGTCACAGTTTCTCGATTAATTCCCATTTCCCACTTCAACGCAGTGTGTTTTTCAGTTTCTGAGCTGCTAGCGAGCAGCCTACAAGCTAAAGCGGAGGAATCTATGCCTCTGTCTTTCTGAAAAGCAGTGTTGGTATTTGGTTACTCTGACTTTGAAATGTATTTGTAGATATTAACTTTAATCACATTAAAATTACCACCACTAACTAGCAGTGATTCAGCTGGCATTATTTTTCACCGAACACTGCTTAGATAGTTAGGAATACAGATTTAGTGCCTGATCTAAGGCTAGCTGTTGAGGAACCATCCTCTGTCAAAACATACCTTTAAATGGGGAGAGTTTGGCTTTCTTGTTATTGCTGTGTTCAGCTTTGCAGTTCCTGGATCTCTTTCATTATTATGACTCTCAAACTGAGCAGCAGATTCCATGCAATGTATATTTACTTTTTTCCATTTGGGGGTTTGTCCTCGCACAGATACAGCTCAGGTAAGTTTTGTGACACCCTTCCCATGTTGTTGTCTCAACCTGACTGTCCCATACAGCTACAGTCACAGTTGAGCATCATGGCTGTCCTTCCACCAGCCACTAGCACCCATTACAAGGAGAGCTCTGGCACAGACGGGCGCTCTACCCCACAGGTCTTTGCTTCTCTGCTGATCACTCTGCTAATATCACCATAAACTCCCCTCTGCCGTGTACCTGGGCTATTTATTTCCTTACTATGACATTTTGCTGACGTGGCAAAATAGTTATCTCTGAGTTTTACCTGTCCCTACTACTGATCTGGATCAGGTTTGAAGTGCAGTGTCTTTTGTTCTCATCAGAGCTGATACACAACTTACGCGTTCAGTTTAAGTGCACGACACTCGGTCTAGTGCACAACATGCCCGTATGCAAAGATTCATTTGTGTGTGCAGTTCTGTTTATTAAAAGGTAAACATATCTGAAAGTGATAAGCTGTAGATAAGTTCTGCCCTCATTAAAAAAAATATATATATATATATATATATTCATATATAATTTAAGCTTTAATAACCAGGTGTCTGCTACAGATCAGATGATTATCAAGTGTGTAATTTCTAGTTCAAACAAAATCAACCTTGTGACAGGCACTTCTGGGCAAGCCCAGGTGAGCATGCAAAACTTGGTGCGGAAGGTATTATTCATGGGACAACCAGGAAATTCTTATCGCTAGTGCATTTGCTAGCGGGAAGCATGGGTAAGCTACATTTCACCCTTTCACTCCTGAGAACAAGCACAAGACATTCGCTCCAAGTAGTAACCTTCTCTAGAGGATCACCCATTCACAAGAACAGGGCTCCAGAATTCAAACCAACAAGTTAGCTACCTCAACACTGTCAAAACTCAACCGTTTTTCTTTCCCCAAGTAACATTACTTGGATAAGCAAAGAAATGGGGGGGCATGAAAATGTCCTTAGAATACACAGAGATATTCTCGGCTCTCCTTGGAGCACACTCAAGTGCATGTGTTAGCTTGGGTAGTACTAAGCAGCACTTCTATGTGTATGTATTCACCGACCTCTGCAACCACTGTGTCCCAAGCTACAACATCAGGTGAATAAACAGCATCACACCAGGAGCAGAAAGCAGGCCTACAAAGGAGGCCTTGGAGCGGTATTTCCTCTCCCACATCCCGCTAAGCTTCTGGGGTAGTATCTTCCGCCTGTATCAGTGGTATCTACAGCCCACTTCAACTCAGTCGCTACTGTCAGCAAGTTCGCAGTAGTAGAAATTGAGATTCAGTCATCATTTGTGTCTCTACAACTGTTTGTACCAGAAAGGATCTAGAGGGTAAGAGGCCTGGTCACCCCCATTCACGCAGACACCAAGTGCAGGTAACCAGAGCAAAGCATGTGGTCGCTCTGAGACACAACTCCTGCAAAAGGATTTAAAAGATCGTGTAACCCAAGACACAACACAGACCTGTATTATCAGGTAAGAGTATAATTATTTAACCCTGCCATCTGATTAGAAGAATCTGGGTTCATTTTCAGTAAATAAAACCTTCCAGTAAGGCTGAATGCAAGAATTCACAGACGTTATTTTTACTGAGCCCTTTAATCAATCAATCTTTTTTTACTTTTTGTGATCCAAAAGTTTAAAATTGGGCCTAAATTAATAAGATGATTTTAAACCAGCCTTAAATTCTTAAGCAAGCACAAAGTAAAATACTAAGCCCATCTCCATTCAGTCCTTGATTCTTGAGCTTAACAGGGTATGTTTCCATCAATAACACTTCTTCCTCTAAAATTTAAGCCACAATGAATGGATGAACATTTTCCTTTGTTGGCTTCTGAGAACCTCCTCTCCTGCAAACAATGGAAAGGTGCTTGGGAATGACATATAGTGAATGATACTTGAGATAACCCATGTGCTTAATCACTAGTTCAATCTCCAGCTGGCAAGTTAAACCTGCTAAAAACCTGCTGAAATTATCATTAATTTTGGAATCCCCTATTTTTCCTGCCCATGCACACTGATCACAGAAAGGTATCTGCAGTCTCCAAAACCGCCTCAATTCATGCAGTTTAGCAGAGATACTTATACCCACGAAGTGGAATAGCTGGCTTTTAAAACAACATATAATACAGCCTTGGGCAAAGTGGGAGCTTTAAAAAGCTGCTGGACACTGTTTAACCACCACCTACCATGTTAACTGAGGAGAAACTGGACAACTCCAGCAACCATATATGGGCCTTGTATACACTCCAGCTCACATATATTGTGGCCACAATGATATACAGATGTGGACCTTGCCTGCTAGACTGTGGCCCATACTAGATGGTATAGAAGAAGCTGCAGAAAATTAACACTTCATTCAGATTTCAGCTATGGATCCAGGCAGTTCAGGTGTTTCAGTGGTCTAGATAACCCTGAGGGGGATGAATCACACTGGATACTAAATGCCTTGAGTTTTTGTCCTGAAACATCCATGGTGGCCAGGGAATTTTGATGCTAGTCCAATGTAGCAGCAGGATTTCCCAGTGTGAACTTGAGTTCCCTCCATAGACCTCAGGATACACAGAAGCAAAGATAAACAAGAAACAACCCCAAAAAACAGAAAGCATAATTAGTCAAGCTTGCAGCCCTTCTTTCTCCAGGAGCATGGGTCTCCTCTCATCCTACTGCTGCAACTGGTTTTAGTTGGACATGATGCAAGAACAGCCCATGCTTATCGCATGCCATTGGCATCACAGCAGTCCTGTTCACAGGGTTGCAAACTCTCTTGTCATGCTCAAATCAAAACAGGACCCTGAGTTACCAAGGCACAACCCCAGCACAATATAATTACGAAACCACACATCTGCCTTCAAGCATCTCCAGCAGCTGGAGAAAGGTTGCTTTAGATTTAAGTACATTCATTACCATGAAATACTCAAACACTTCTACCCATCTCATGTGCCAGTGTCCATTGCAAGGGTTTATCCATGGAGGGTTTATCAGCTGCTGCCCAGGATACGAGCAGTGGGAGGATAATAAATTATGGCAGATGAAAGAAGCCCCCAATAAGCTGTTTTCCTACAATTAGCTGCTTCTGTCATCAGAACACGCCACAGCAACTGTCCTGCAGGCTGTCCAGAAATCCTGATCCAAAGACTTATTCCTCTACAAGTGGAGGAGTTGGACAATCTATTTCAGCAAGTCAATGGCTCTTTTAAATCCACTTTCTCCAGGGTTGTCCCACCTGAGATCAGACAGGAATTCTTCCTCCTCCACACAGGCATGTGGTGAGCTGTACGTGGCAACAGATGGCAGAAGAGATCCTTGTGAATACTGGAGACAGGTGGTGCCACCCTTCCTTTGTCCTGCAATAGTTCTTAAAAATTCCCATTTTGGAGTAGCTTCATTTCTACTCTAAGAACACGGGCACAGGTACTTTAACCTTTGACTGCTACGGGTTGTACTCCTGCTGTGTCTACACTGCAACCACATAGCAGGTTGCATAAAGCCACCCAGGCGAAGCCTTTGAATTCATCAGTCCACATGGGAATCCAGCAACAACACTGCAAACACTTCACTGTGGGTCCAACACACGCACCTCCTAAAGGTCTTGGTTATTGCTGACACCCTCACCACCACAGCCAACAGCATTCAGCTGGGCCAGGTCAGATACACTCACACAAGCTACAAATGTGCACAGTAATGCAAGAGAATCCCCACTGAGAAGGGACAAGAAACAGGAATGTACTCCAGCAGTCCATTTTGGGGGGGGCTGTGTCTTGGATACATCTCTTTCCTCACTGTTCTTTGGGCTGTGCACGCTGTAGAGACTGTTCACTAGAGACAGCTTATGATAGTATAAAAGACAAGTTGACTCTTTGTGACTAAGCTACAGCAGGAGTCACGGTGTTAGTGCGGATCAGTACCGAGTGCCATATGACAAGCATTTATTTTAGCAGCACCGTTGGCTTTGGTAGCTTCTGGCTCCCCCCTGCACTCCCTCCTGCGCACAGCTTGCTTCTGCTCCCGTGCCCTGCTCTGGAGCCATTCTTCTTTCACAGCCTCTCTCATCCCCGACTGCTGCTTGGTTCTCTTCACCAGAGTGCCCCACAAGCTGCTTACCAAGCATAGACAAGCACGGACACCTACAGACGCCCTCGGCAAATGGAGACTTGAGTTACTTCTTGCTGCATCCAGAAATGGTGGCTCCCCCTCTTCTCTAGTAGCGTGACCCAAGACTCCCTGCTGCTCAGCTTGAGCCAAACCCACCACCCCATACCAGCAAGTTTCGCAGGAAGAGCGTCACCAAGGAGTGATGTTAGGCTGGGCCTGTCATTTTATGCCATGCTGTTGCACAGAGAAGAGCATCACCACATGCCAGAAAATTAAAAGGCAAAACCACAGCAGCAGAAAAAGACTTAAGGAACTCGTTCAACATTTGCTTGTTTTTTAATAATCACTAGCAGATGCCTGAGTGAGTATTATGTCCTGACAAACTTCTCTTCAAGGAGAAAACCACAAAAATAAAATTATTTTTTCACATTAAACCGTGTACTGAAGGCAAATAAGGCCACACTAACAAACACCTCCCACACTGGAAGAAGGATGCAATTACCAGTTCCCTTGCACGCTCTCCACCTACTGGCAAAGAACCAGCAGCGTCCTGTGCCTGGACTCACTGCAGGTGAAAAAGCAAATTAATCTTCCTATTTTCCTGATATTCTGTAAAGCCAGTATGAGGAAGCCTAGTGGTGTAAAATGGTCTCCCCTTTCTCCTCACCCACTCTGCAACATCAGCCTTCTCTCTGCACTGGATCACATGTAACAGGGACCTTGTTATCTACCATAGATGTTTTTTTCAGAAGCCCTTTTGGTCCTACAAAAAGACTTCCCGCCCTACAGAAGAGAGTTTACAGAATGTTAAAATATGCCCATTTTCATAAAACGTGAGCATTTCCCCCAGCCTTAATTACACAGAGGTCAAAACTACTTTTAGCACCACACACCATGCAAGTTCAGTATTCTTCTAGTATCATTTTCAGCGTTCTCAGACATCTGAGGGACATCAGCAAAATCTGTTTGCTTCCCAGTTCCCAACCAGGAGACATTAAACAAAACCAGCACAGTTCAGATGACAGAGCTTCCCCACTCACGCAACACCCTCTGGCACTGCCCAAAACCCCGGTTCCTGATAAATTCAGTTCTGTTCTTTGTTCCATATCCCTCCTCAAAACGGTTGTAGATTCAGCCTGAATGGTGAATGATATGCCAAATAATACCAAACATATCAGCAGCTCCCTCCCTAGTAATTTGACCAACTGCTAAAACTCCAGAGGATTCTATAACAAAGCTGTGTGATTGAAGGAGAGCTTTGAGAAGCCTTTTCTCGACAATTGTGGTTTTGTTTGTTTGTTTAAAGTTATTTTACAGATAATTTCATTCTTGTTTTCCAATCTCAGAAAAACATGCATACCTCCACTCTTGCAACCTTTTGCCTTAGTCCTAAAAGCAACTTGCACTAGCCAGAAAGCCAGCGATTACATCTGGCAGAGATGTCAGAAGTAACAGCGTATGGATTATTTTAGCCATCATCTGAGTGGCTGAAAAACTTCCTGTTCAATTAAGTCCTCCATTAATCCCTACCATTTGAATAAAATTTTCCATCTGCTGCCAGGAAGTGATAAAAGTCACATGGTCAGTAGGTTGCAGGCATTTTAACCTCTTGCAGAGGTTGCAGCTTGCAATTTAACCATACCTGAAACCAGATATCTGCCAGCCCTTCCAAGGCTCCTCTACCATCTGGCTATTACCAGGGACTCAACATTTCTCTTGTAAAACTACAATGTTTAGACACACAGTGAGAAAAAAAAATAAAGACACAAGACGTCCTATATCAGACTTTGTTCTGATAAGCGAAACAATTACTTTTTTACTTTTTCACAAAACACCCATCAATCACATCCTGCCATAATGATTACTAAACAGAAGCACATAAATGAGCTACTGGGGGGGGGGCAGGGCAGAAATCCATTATGTTAAACCTATGCTATCCTTATGTAATTCTGAAGATGAAAGACAAACTTTAGCAGGTGCTATCTCCAATATTTGGCCTCTTTTCCTGTATCACTGTGATTTTTTGCATTAAGTTCCTCTTGGGAGCAAACTCCCCAGGAGTCAAACAGCCCATTCTTGCGAGTCAATCAGGCAGATGCAGTCAATTGTCCTGGTAACTCTGTTCACGCCTTCTTTCAAGCCATGCCACATCCTGCTACCAGCCAAACTGGCCTGAAAAGGAAAGGGGCCATTCACCCTGCACCTCTTCTTTGAGGCTTGCTAAATCCCGTGAGAGGGGGCTGGCTGGGCTGCCAGAGCACGCTGCCTTTCTCTTCTTCCTGAATGTCAGATAAAGTAGTTGGGAACTAATGATATGGATGGAAACTATGGTAACAATTCCTGTGCCACCACAATCTATAGTCTTCCCCGCAGACTTCCTTTCTTTACCTGCAGTAGTAAGTATTCAATACTCTCTTGCTTCTTGCGGCTTGTCACACGGCCCTGCCTTGGGAAACTCTAGTAAAAAGATTGTAAGGTGCATATTGAACTCATTTTGCTACCAGGTAACTATAATAAAAACACATACACACACCAACTGTGTGTACATACCACAGATTTTTCTAGAAGCGACAAAAATACAGTCCCTCTTTTTTCATGGAAGAGTGAGATTTATTAATGCTTTATCTTCCCTACCACCCTCCTTACTTTTAGGATATGGTTGTATGTGAGCAGCAGGATGCCTGACATTCAATAGTACAACCCAGACAAACTAAGAACTTGCTGATGGTGGACAGGAAAAGTCATACTCCTTCTAGTCCTGCATTCCACTGTGGACTCAGACCAGGAAGGGATGGGAACTCACCATCCAGATGGGAGCAGGGGGGCGGAAGTGGGAACATACTTTTCTGGAGCAGTAAAACCACTGCACTGCCTCACCTGCATCTTTGCACCCTAAATGAGGGGCTCAGTTTTGTTCAAGCAGATTTCAGCAAGGGCTGCTGCAGAAAAGAGTCACGGTATATGTTCCTCCCTTCATCTCCAGCCACATGTTCCAGCTTGTGCCAGCACTAGAGCTCCTCAGACCCCACGATCAGCTGGTTGAGGAAGTCGATCTAGCTGCAAATTAATCTATAGTTTGATGTTTTTTCTTTGTTGGGTTGGGTTTCATAAGGACAGAAGTGATGGTGTTGGCACAAAATAGGCAGCAAGAACTAATGGAAAGGAATAACAGGTCTGTCTTTTCCAGTAGCAGCTTGCATTAAGGTCACCCTAAGCTGACTGAGAAACACATTAGTTACTGAACTGTAAAATCTGAATGGAAAATGTGTAGTGTGCAGTCCACTTCACTGACAATCCTTTTGCAACGAGGAGCCTAGTCTCAATGAAGATTTTGTAACAAGGAAGACAAATTTGGGTTTCTTCTTTTTCCTTCCACATGATGACCTTTAGTGTTTAGTTTTGTTTGTTTTTTAAGTAATGACAAGATCTGACTTCCTGCACTTCTGCCCCCATGCTCAGATCACCCCCCACTCTTCCCTGTGCAGACACAAGTAAAGCCCCAGCTTACAGGAAAGGAGAGCATGGCGGCCTAGATGCCATCTACACTGACAGTGGCAATTGCAGCTGAGCCACAGGAACCCTGAGCACTTGCTGATCTAAGTGTCCCAAGGCCAAAGCATCCAGCTCAGCAGCGGCTGATGCTCTGGCTCCTCTGGAAGTGTCCCTGAGGGGTGGGTGACCTGCCCGGGCCTGCCACTCATCAGCTGTGCCAGGGCTCAGCCTGAGGGGACACCTGATAGCACGAGTCAAGGAACGGCCCCAAGAGCAGATCATGTGTAATTTCCAGGAACATACGCTTGCAACAACCTCAGGGTCACGTTCAGTAGGTGTCTCTGTCAGTCTAACCGCACTCTAATACTTAGAGAGGAGACCATCTTCAGGTATTCTAATCTGCTGGCAACATGTACTTGTGACAGGCAGCGAAATGCCTTACTCCTACAGCATTGAATTACAAACTTACCCTGGCACTTCCCGCTGTTCAGATATGTACGCACACACACATCAGCCCGCCCCACACCAGTGACACCTCGTCTCAAACACGAACTGCAACACCGAGCCTCAAACATGATAGCCCCAGTGTACACCTTGCTCCTTGCTGCATCCTAGCACTTTTATTTGCAACCTGATCCTCTGTAACACATCGCATACGTAAGCTTAAACTTCCCAGATCTGCATTTGTCACAGTCTCCTGGCAAGAGAGATTCCCGCCCATTGCTCCAGCTGGCCATGCCCATCTCTCAGACCTCACTGAGTCAAAACTGCCTCTGCCACAGCCCATCGCTAGCATCCGCTCAGCCCCGGCCCCCACAGACAGAGATGACAGCAGGCCCCTCAGCAAGGAAAACCCAACCTCACTAAGCAGAGTCTGGTAAATCTGCCCAAAAAGGTCCAAAAGTCTGCAGTGCTTCCCAGCATTGCCTCTCCTCCCTGGCAGCACTGAGCCAACGTTTAGTCACTGATTTACTAGGAGTCCTCAGGCAAATTACTTTGCTTTTCTGTCCCTTTTCCTGGCTGAAATTAAATGTTGACCAAAGGAGGGCAGGCAGAAAGATTAAAATCCTATGAAAAAGGGCGCGTGCGTGCACCCATGCCTGTTTAAATCTAATAAGGACTTGAGCCCAGCTTGCGACATGAGTGTGCAATAAATAGGTCATGGCAGAGCGCTCCCGCACAGGAGTGGCAAAAAATTGGCAATTGCTTCAGCTGTGGCCACTGGTGAACATTTGATGAACTCCTGGCACCAGTTCATTTAGCTCTCAAAACCTATGCATCTGGAAGGCAACCGGTGAAAACACCACGCAAAACCCCGCCGAAGAACAAAAGAAGTGAAATTGGAAAGAGCGCTTGAGCAATACGAGAAAGCAGGCAATAAAGAAAGTAAAATTGCAGGAGCAATAAAGAAAGTAAAAAATTGCAAGAGACTGCAAAGAGCCATCAGTACATTCAGGAAAGTGGAAGTTACCTGAAAATAAAATGGAAATCCTGTGAGGACCAGATGACTGAGGAGAGAACGGCAACACGGCCGACAATATGCCTCACTAGAAAACTGCAGAAATCTGACAAAATATGCCATCTTTTTTATACCCAGCCAACCACTGAGCCACAGGTAAACAAATACGGGGAGGATTTCATAAAACCCTTGAGTATTTTTCTGTATTTTAAATTATATTAATTATGGGTTCAGTAGCTAGGGATACTGTTGAAAATAACAAACAAATGTAACCACAATGGCTTGTGTTAAGTGACTGCCCTTAGCACTAAAGGAAACCTTAATAGCTTGAAGGTGAGAATTAAGTCAACAAAGTCAACAAATAAAATAAATGCATCTTTTATCACACCATTACCAAGGGAGGAAAATGCCAAAAGGCAGAACTAGAGATGCTTCTCCTGAGGCCTTGCTGGCAACACAAGATTGCCCCAACTTAATTAAGTTTTGTTAAATCAGTCCAAATCCACATGGACTGTTATGGGTTAAGAGTAGGTTAAACCAGTGCCTTGTTGACAAATAAATCAAAAAGACAGCCTGTCCATACAGCCTCTTGCATCAGTTTAACTTCATTAATTTAAAAGCTACATCTCACGTTAAATTAACATAAGCCATCTAGAAATCCCAGCAAAGCACCACCGCTACGTCTTGAATGATTCTGTATCAGTAAATTATAAAATCACTTCTAAAGCTATCCTAGATTCCAGCCCACCTAACTCCATGACCTGCTGTCTTTCTGTTGATGACTTTCCACTGCAGAAGGAGGCAGATTTTGTCTTAGGTAGAAATTTAAGCTAAAATTTCATCTCTAAATATTCAAGTTCTATACTTCAGTAAAGGTACTGACTCAAACTTCATATTTTGAATACATACATGGGCAATATTAAAAACACACCAGACATCCCTGGTCTCATATGGGGTTCAAAGTACAGGTATGAGTTTTGCTGAACGTGCTAATCTATACTTTTGTGTATTCACCAAGGCTCTCCCCACACACCAGGGACTCCTTGCAGCCAGGCAGCTTTAAAAGTGTTCCAGCTCTTCCGTGCATCACTGTTATATAAATCTGCAAGATCAGAAGCTATACCAGAAATAACTGGCTCACTAACAATATCCCTCTTCATAGCCATTCCATGACCTTGACAACATGACACAACCAATCTCATTCACAAAGCTTTAAGCTGAATAAAATTAAACTATATTGGTAAGTTTTACTTTATTCAATGTTTTATACGTGCATCTACACACACACGCACACATACGTATATGTGTAATCTGCAATAAAAAGCGAGGATTGGAGACAATGATCACAAATATGAATAGCCAATTTTTAGATTACTATAATAAGCCTTACAGGAGGTATTTCATCATTTAATAAGATAATAAACCATTGTAATTAACTGCATTTTACATACCTCTCCCTTTCCCTGAGGGGAAACAAAAGCTTTAAAAACAATCAAAAACCAAAACTCAACACTCCTCCAGACTTAATAAGGAACCTATCCTACCAAATTGGTGAACCAGACACAATAGTACCTACAAAACATGCCTCTGAGGGAACTGAAAGTTTAAGCAAGTTTCCAGCTGTAGCCCTTTAAAGAAGGTTTTCTAAACTCAAATGAAAACCATGGAGTGCCATCGCCCTCCAAGTTGAGATACCAAGCAAAGCAGCTGTCTTCACATCTTCAGCCAGCATTAGGAGTGTCAAAAACTACTCAGTTTTACTGAGCAGTTCCTTTAGAAGGATTTAGCAGCCAATTACTACATACAATTATTTCCCTGAAGAAATGAGGTTTTAAGGTAGAACCCAGTCAGGGGAAAGAAAAAAAAAAAAAAAAAAAAGATAGTGAGCTCTGTCTTCTTCAACAAGACAAGAGAAGTGGAGATCTGTGCTGTCAATCCCCACCACAGTGGTCGTAGAGGACAAGCAACAAGTCAGGACAGCTCTTACTCTTCATCTCCCTCTCGGCAGATACCAGGGAACACTCTAAAAGTATTTCTTCGCAATATTTCCAGGCTCTCCATTCCATTTAGCGCAGGAAAATCATGCAGAGGGAACAGTCTTTAGATCAGCTATAGCTGATCCAGAACATCATTCTTCCTGATCTAGACAGCTTCAATGGAGAATGAGACATACCAGAAGCCAGGGTTCCTCATTACTTAAATGAATCATTGAACACCACTATAAAGCAAAGTGCTACTCTCCCCTTCCTCAAATTGCCATGCTTCTAGGCAAGAAATACAATTTAAAACTATGGCACCTGAATTTATAGAATCTCAGGAAAAAAAAAAAAAAAAAAAAAAAAAAAAAAGGGGTGGTAGGGGAGATATATGTCTACAAATGCCATGCATGTAGTGGTATAAATAGGGCAGATGATGTGCATGGCCTGGGGAAACAAGAGTCATTTCTGCATCAAGTGGTGGGATGCAGTAGAGTGCAGGAGCTCTTCAGGAGAAGCAGATGGGGTCTACAGTACACAAAATGCTATTCCAGAGCAGTGCAGGTGGACCGTAATTGTTATCAAAGGGGACTTCAGATGGCTAAAGTAATCAGCTATCCAAAAGAAACAGCTATTGCTTTTAATACCATCTCCAATAAAAGAACAGCTATTCCCTTATTTCCTATAAGAACGATAAATCTTTGAGAAAAAAGAAAATTACTTTAAGGAGGGGGAACAAAAACAAACACACACACCCCTTCAAAAACTGCGACTTTCAAAAAGGGAACTTCAGCAATTCTGCCTAACACAGGGCACGAGAGGGCTCCAGGATGCCACTAGTCAGGGGCTGGTTGCTGCAGATGTCGTTAAACAGTTTGTTTTCGTCAATAACACAAGATGCCTGTAGCATCACCAGTTTTACTATGTTAATTGTTTACCAGAAAACACAACTGTCTTATCTTTTATTAGCTGGCATATCTCAAGGTTCCCTGCCTTTATTTTTCTCTCTCTAGTATAAATGAGCACATTTACAAATAATACAAGTAATATATGTTACGGAGAAAATGAAGCTCACACTGCGGGACATTCATTGTGTGGAGGCTGGAAAATTTAAAGCAATGATAAATGCATTAAGTTACGTTTCACGTATCATTAAGTAATGCAGAATTCTATCTTTAAAATATCCGACTCGATAGCGCAGCCCTCTTAACAGAGGGGCGACCCCCCTGCAGACACAGCAAAGTGCCGCACTGCATTGTATAATAACATTTTCCAGAGGAATGAGCAGAGCACTTTCTGTGATGCACGGGGAGCATACAAGCTGTCACTGTGCACTTGGCAGCATCTTCTATGGGGCCTGCGTAGCGGAATCAAGTAACTTGTGGGTGTATTAAAGGAAAAATAAATTACATTCAAGTAACATCCATGTTTTGAAATGCAGGCAGTGCCTAGCATCACTGCATCACCTAATTAAAATCCACATGAACTCAAAGTGCCACCCATCCAGAGGGAAACAACTCTCATGTTTGCACCTCAGATATCACCTTTTCCTACCTATCCAGCTGTTAGAGTGCAGCCCTGTAGCGTGACACCCCCTTTCTGTACCAGCTACACATCTCTGATTTATATGTGCTGGCATACATCGGAGGACGGGAAGCGGGGGGGAGGAAGGGTGGCATGGGGGAGAAGAAACACAAAAGGCCATCTCATCTCATTCCACTGAAGAACCCTCAAGGGCCTGTCAGCTGATGAACTGTGCTGCTGGCAATGGGTATTGCCAGTGCTCAGACCTTCTTGCTCCGTGTTTCATCCACCCCAGCAGTGCAGCTGAAAAATCTTCATAAATCCTCCCTCTGATAATCAATCTGGAAAATAACCATTGCAACACAATGCTTTGGAGCTTTTCATTTCTACACTCATTAAAATAATTAAGGAACTGAGACTGACATTAGTTTTTCTGTGGGGTTTTCCACGTCCTCGTTAAAAGGTTCCATGGCCGACATGACTCAGAAATTTAGAGCTCATTATACAGAACCACCTAAATTAGTATTCTGTTCAGGGGCTTAATAGGTATTTAAGCAATGTAAGAGACAGGTTTTCTTTTGTTCTATTTTAATTGATAGAATAAACTGTATTCAAATGCTCAGAAAATCTCACTTGTCTGGAAAGCAGAGAGAGCTCAATGAGCTGAGCACAAACAGTCCTAGGACCCTTTGTTGCCAATAAGGCAAATGAGACCAGTGGATTTCCTCCTCCATCTCCAAACCCTTCGTAATTAAAGATAGCAGCTCACCTAATGTTCAGGAAATGCCGTAAACATTTGTTTTCATTAAGGCTCATATTGGGAAACCACGCAGATGCTGCTGAATAAAACCTAGCAGAAAAACACTTCAGTAGAAAAGGTTGGGATATTCCAAAGAAACAGCAGATTAAGGAACAAACAAAGAAGAAAACAAAGTAGAAAAGTCAGCAACCAATTCACACATCCTGGACTGTCTAACAATCACTAAAGAAGTACAGAGAGGAACACAAACAGAAAATGGATTTCTGTTTAAGAACTAAAGGGTTTGGTGCTTTTCATATAAAATTACAGCGAATTGTCAGAAGATGTTACCTCAGAAGAGCAAAACACTCTTCGTGCTATGTTAAAAACAAGAACCTGAGTGGAAAAAGCAAAAGAGAATTTGCTACCCTTATTAATTATTATTTGGGGAAAAAAAATCTAGGAAGGAAAGAAAATATGTTAGTCTTCCTACATTTTATCTGGGCCCATGCCATGAATAACACTGCCCTACATCTTCAACACATGCCCTCCAAGTCCTGCCTTCTTGATATCTAAAGTAAACTCTAAAATATTGAAGGGGCAAGTGGAGAAGCAAATCTCTGCATACACACTACCCTGGCACTACTACTCACTGGTGGCAAAATCAGTTTTTCTTCTGGAATCGCATTGCTAGAAAGCTTCCTATAATTTTCCACCCAAAAAGGTGCCTGACTCAAAAGCTATTTAGTAGTAGAAAAAAAGATTCCTGAATGTGTGTGTGAGCCCCAGCCTCCACATGAAGTTTTTGTCAATTTGTTTTTTACATTGAGAACATCAAGTTCTAAAATATGTGTTTCTGAGCAGCAAGAAGAGTCTTGGAGAAAAAAGCACATCCAGAGGACAGGAGAGATCAGAAACAGTGCAACAGTATCAGGGCCTGGAAGTCTGCCCAGATGCTAAAATACTGTTGCCTGTCCTCATGTCAAATCTTACTTCAGCCCAAAGAGCCTTTAAGAATTGCTATATGAAGATACAGTATGTATGAAGATTAAATTTACACTTCTTTTTAGAAGACAGAGCAACAAGAACTTCTAATGAATTCCCTTTTAACTTGCCTTTTTCATGTACAAAATTAGAAATAATGATGTGACAGAGCTGCATTTCTAACAACATCAGAGCCCTGCCTCAGGAAAAGGATCTTCCTCTCCAAGAGCTGAGAAAAACAAAGAACAGCAACAGGCCCAGACCCTGACTTTCTCACCCATCCCAGCCCAGAAACGTCCTTTCCCGACAGCAAGCGGACTGAGTGCTTCAGCGGCGACCTGTCAGTGTTTTGTAGAAACTGGGATATTAGAGCCACAAAGATGATGAAG
The DNA here is from genome assembly GCF_036013475.1 of Columba livia. Classification (NCBI taxonomy): domain Eukaryota; kingdom Metazoa; phylum Chordata; class Aves; order Columbiformes; family Columbidae; genus Columba; species Columba livia. The sequence continues at coordinate 68,080,880 of NC_088603.1, read as the reverse complement.
GGAGTGGAGCATCTCCCTTATGAGGAAAGGCTGAGGGAGCTGGGTCTCTTTAGCTTGGAGGAGACTGAGGGGTGACCTCATTCATGTTTATAAATATGTAAAGGATGAGTGTCACGAGGATGGAGCCAGGCTCTTCTCAGTGACAACCAATGACAGGAAAAGGGGCAATGGGTACAAACCGGAACACAGGAGATTCCACTTAAATATGAGAAGAAACTTCTTCTCAGTGAGGGTGACAGAGCACTGGAACAGGCTGCCCAGGGAGGTTGTGGAGTCTCCTTCTCCTGAGACATTCAAAACCCACCCAGATGCCTTCCCGTGTAACCTCATCTGGGTGTTCCTGCTCCAGCACGGGGATTGGACTAGATGATCTTTCAAGGTTCCTTCCAATCCCTAGCGTTCTATGATTCTGTGATTAGCATACAGCTGCTTCCCAGGCTCACATAGGCCTGTGAACAGGACATAAAAACCTGACAGAGATGCAAAGCAATCTGAAGATAGAATATAACGCCTAAGAATGAGAGACATACATGTACAACAAACAGCTAAAGCAGTTAAATTTCCTGAAACTAGATGGTTTCAGAGTTGGGGGTGGGGAACTATCATGCCAGAAGAAGCAACTCAGAACCTGAAAATAATGACTGTAATTTGGACTAACGTTCCATATTGGGAAGTTTCTATGACTGAAAGAAGTGGAAACACAGCGTGGTTTAGGAAACATGGGGAACTTTTGTTATCTGAGCGACTTTCATTGAATTACCCTGTAACAGCAAATAAAAATGTGTAGAAGAGATTATTCCTTTTTTACTATGAATGACACATACTCTCTGTACTTCCACTGTATTAGTAACCCTGTGCATAAGTCACAGCTCCAGAGGAAACGATGCGATGCGGGACCTCCAGCACCAACACGCACTCGGCACGAAAGGCTCGGAATGCACAACCCCGTGGGTGAAGAGGACGTCTCTCTCTACGACTAAAATAACCGAGTACCCACCAAGCACGAGACCCAGATCAGCAGCCTTCTGCTCAATAAACACTTAATTCCTCAGAGTTCACACTGACCAACTTCAACAGAGGCAGCAAGCCGACACAAGCCCAGTAAAAGCTCGGGGAAATACACGGCAGAGAGTACGTGGCATCACTTTCTGATGGCTCACTGTGTGCTGTAAAATTCCAGCATATGTAGAAGAACATAATTGAAAAGGAAAATAAACAAGACTCTTTGCTGAAGAATCTGGAAAAACAGAAGGATATTAAGCAGGGCTACTCCAAGTGCAGTCAAAAGCAGGGGCACTTAATTTGCAGCATTCTTCAGCCTGCAGACATCTTAGGAAAATGCCACTGAAATCAATAACAAATAAGCACCGTCTCTCAGTGGATCCAGGAGTTAACTCTTGTTATTTAAAAATGGATTTGAATGCAGTTGTGCTGATAAAGCATTCTCAAAATCCTCCTTCGGGGAGATAATTTCTTTTTTGTTTATTTATGAATGTCTGTGTTAATTTAATATCAGAACAAGGAAGTGGAGACATAAATGCGTAAATCCCAAAATAGAGACACATATATAAATAAAACAGATATAAATAAATACTATGGCATATTTTTACTCTTCAAAACAATAAACAAATATTACTCTGATCTTAAATTCCTCTAAACTCTGCCAATTAATTTTGAAGATGGAAGAGAGATACAGTTATTAAGTTATGTGCAAGAATTTGAATATGCATGTTCCCTACCCTGTACCTACAGCACTTGGCTACTAGGAGATACTGTGATTTTACTGCACAAAGAAGAAAAAACGTTGGAATTCATGTTTGAGTAGGGCCCTGTGAATGTAAGCTTCAAGGAAGAAACAGCCTTTTTTTTCACGTGTTCTTTTTCTGAATTACTCCAGTTAATTCTCCTGATAAGAAAAGCGTGGCCTTTACTCAAATGCTATCTCCCCTGTTTTTTCATTTCTCATCTGATTCACCTTTTAAAGTTTATTTTGCAGTCCACGTGGCAATTGGAAGCAATTAAATACTCTTAAACTGATATGGCCTGTAGCACATGTATCAAAAGTAAATTTGACTATGAAATTTCTATATAACAGAAATGAAATAAACACTCAACCTTGATTGCATGGTAACATTTGCCTAGGTATGATTCAATACTTACAATCTAATTTTCAGGTAAGGAGAGGATTTCATAGGCCTAGAGACAGAAAAGCAAGGTTCTCGGAAACTGTGCCACACCTGCTTTGTCTTCTTGTTATCTTATGAATCAACCATGTGGGATGAACTAGATTTCAAGAAAAATCAACAGTGGTCAATTTTTCTAGCATAAGACAAACAGTAAAAGTCCAAGCACAGTGAGTTACTGCAACTAGCAGGCCTGACTGGTTTCAGGCTTCTGACCTAAGAGTCAGGCAGTTTGAAAGACTCCTCAATCCCTGTTAAGAAAACTTCATGATTTTCAATGTGCAGGTGTAAAGAAGATGACACTAAAAATAGAAGTAATCAAGAAAGTCCCAGCTGCTCACTTTCACGGCAAACTAGACGTATGCAAAAGAAAAACATGAGACTCCCTTCTAAAAAAAGAGTTGATTAAAATTTTAGAGTAATTTATTTTTAAATACACATTTTGCTTGACAACTTGCAGAACAAATTGTCACAGGGCCAGGAATAATCTACGGCATAATAAAAGAGAACAGAATACAGAAAGTGAAGGGCTTCAGAGTCTTTCCCTCACCTCACCAGGAAAGAGGAACAACCAAAGGAGAGGAGGTGTTTGCTCACTTAGAACAAACCCAAGAGCAACACCACTCTGGAGGGCCAAGCCAATTGTGGCAGCCTGCCACCTTCCAGAGGGCAAAGCGCTGATGCTCCTCTTCGTCATCTTTCTCCCCATGGCCACGTCCACTGCACTTCACGAAGTGCCAAAGGGGTCTGTCCCCAGGACCAGTCCCACTAACCGAGCAGAAAACCATCTGCCTTGGCTTTTGCTAGGTGGCAAACCATGCCAGAGCCACCCCAAATCAGGTTGGGGGAAGTACATGCCTCCTTATCACTTATCCCCTTGCTTTGTAGCAAGCTGTTGGGCTGTAATTTCAACCCAATGCCCTCAAAAGAAGGCAATGTGATTTGCATTATCTGACCAACAGCCCAAGGTAGGGTATTTATCCAGTTGTAAAACATAGGAACCTATCAGTAAGCTTCTGACTGCGGAAAGTCACTGATGGGAAGTGGTGGAGTCACCCTTCCTGGAGGTGTTTAAAAAGCTTTTAGACGAGGTTCTTAGGGACATGGTTTAGTGCTAGTTAGGTTATGGTTGGACTTGATGATCCTGAGAGTCGCTTCCAACCAAAATGATTCTATGATTCTGTGACAATGCTCAGCAGGCCAAAGGAAAACAGTGCAACATCACAGTTCATAATTACCTAGGGCAAGAGCTCCATGAGGAAAATGGAAAACCTCTGAAGATGCTGCTACTTTAAGAAACCAACATTTATCAAAACAGCAGTGCAGCTACACCGGCTTTCTAGCTGGGAGTCCCCCTTGGCCAGGTAGTTGAAATAAAACTTCTTGGAGAGCACACTTCCAATCTCTAAGTCACTCAACAACCACTGCCACCAAACCACTGCCACCAAGTGAAACAACACTTCTCCAAGAAAAGGGATTCAGAAACAAAATAGCACACGTGCAAAGGAAAAATATCCTGTCTGTGGCAGAACAGTTGACAACTCAAACATCCACGTTTCTCTGTTAAAGCTGGAACATATAAAGCTGTCTAAAGAGCAATCAAAATTATGATGAGGTGCAAAGAAAAGCCTCTCAGACTTAAAAGGCTAACGATGTGTTGTCTCGGTTTTCATTTCTTCATCAGACAAATTTTAACTTGCACCAGAATATGTTTACATTGAATTCCAAAAGCTGCCATTTTAAAATAAATAAATTCTAAAAGTCATCCTAGACACTCAGCATACATATACACACACACATTACCAGTTAATTCATTTTGCAGGATTATGACTCCAATGAACAGCTCTTCAACTGTGAAGAAAGATCAAATCAGATAATAGCTCCAGGAGTGACCCTGTTAACTAGGGATCTCCTGACGCTCTGATTCATACCTCAGATTTTTCATTCATTTAAACAAGTATCTACAGGATTTCATGAAACTGAAAGCATTGCAGGCAAATTACTTGTTGCAATAGAGGAGATATTAGAAACGAGGCCTGCAAAAAATCTACTTACTTTATTGAAAAGATAAATAACAGCTGCAGGAGCTCCAGAAAAGGAGCAGGGCAAGGGAGAACAAGAGGAAGAGTGGACAGTCATCTCCATAGTAACTACCCACTATGAAACTCAGGGGAGAACTTGTTTGAAAGCTGAAAGAAGGAAATAGACTGTAATACAACTGAGGAGGAGTGGGAAAAGTTGCAAATAATTTGCCACATGGTAAATGATCCCTTAAGCTTTAGTTTATTTAATCAGAGCCAAGAACAAACAACAAGAGAGAAAAGCAAAGAAGGAAAGCATAAAATCAAAACATAATGATGACATGGACATTACTGTACAAATTATTTAACAATAAACATACCATTAAAATAGTAAAAATACAGATGTTCAGGTTAAGAAGAAGAAAAAATTAGCTTCCCTCAGGAAATCCTGTGCTACTTGATGCAGCAAATGGAGGAAAAGAAAGGAAAAGCACTACACCAGTACAAACTAGACCATATATGTGAAATGCCTGTGATTTTTATATCAACACAAGAGACGTGAGAGGATTCCAGATAAGAGATTTGCAGTAATAAGGATTGATGCTTTTCAGATTCAGTGCAATGCTAGAAAACACTTACACTCTTAAGCAACAATGCTGATGACAAAGACTATCCTGTTTCTGACCCTACACCTCTCACATCCACCCGGGAGACTTGAGGCCCACTCCCTGCTTGGGATGACATCTGCTTTGATCAGACCCCTAACAACACTAACACCCAAACGACCAGTTTCGCTGAATGAGCAGAAGTCCACGCTCGTGCTGCCATTTGCGAGGAACACGCCAAGAATATATTCCTACCACTCACACTTTGTCCAGATCAGCCACAGGAATAAACACAGAATAAGATTTCCTATAGTTTAGCATATGCCAAACCAGCATACAGTATAAATATAACCTCCAAATACTTATAAAAGAACACCAAAAACCCCCAGTTATACTTAAAACTCAATGTTAGAAGATACTTTCACTTTAATATATCGCAACGGTGCTCTGTTTGTTTTTTTAATATCACCATCTTTGAAAGGCGCATAGAACAGCATAGTTCTAATCCAGGCTGGTTTCTAACTCCGCACATACACAAAACACTTGGGTCAGAATTACAGCAGAAATTATGCTGTATGGAAGCAGCCCATGGTAAATCTCTAAATGTCCACATAAAAAAACTAAATGTTTCCATCACCAATTTGCTTAAATATTAGCAAAAACACAAAGTAGGTCTTACAGCGCTTTAGCAGCAAGATCTTGTTTAGAGATGCTACAGTAATGCTGCCTACTAAATCATGTCCAGCCTACCACAACAAAATGAAAAATTTCTTCTGGCAAACCAGCCTTACATTCCAAACATTTGACTGAATGAAAAGATTAGGAGCCTGCTCTTAATATGAAGTAGAAAATACCAAGAATCTTCAGACTATACTTCCCTTCTCCTATCCTTTGTTTCCCAGTCCTTCAAAAGACCACTAAAAAGGGGCATTACTTTATTAAATTGTTACTAAGTTTAGTCTCAGCAAACTACTTACTGCCAAGTATTACAGTATTTTACATCTTTATTTCAGGAACAGTTTACTGCTTTTCCATTCTTGGCCTTTTATTCTTGATACAATTATTTTAATTTGTTGACATCTTTTTAAGGTCAAATTTTAATTTTATGCAAGAAATTTAATCTGTTTCATTTAATTCTGAAATCTTACCCATACTTGATGGTGCTGAATGTATTCTCATTAAGTATGTATGTATGTAAGTATGTATTCTCATTCATTTTCCAAATGAATAAAACCATTGCAAATGCTAGGATGGCTAATTTCTAGGAATCAAAATTTTAAAATAGAATCTCACTCTTTACAACAACCTAAGAGAAAAAAATTGTGGCATTGTCATGATAACCAAAATGCAATTATATGTCCTTTTTTTTTTTTTTCTTCCTGTCTTCGATTTTTAAATGCATTTGGGGGGAATTATGGATGGAGGAATAAGTGGAAAGACATGCACAACACATGCAAATGTTTTGGTGGTGGTTTTTTTTCACCCCCCATTCATGCTGCGGGATCATGGAAACTGATTCATGGAGTGAGCAGACAAAGCTGTAGGAGATCTCATGGGCCTCAGTGTTTGCTTGGTGAGGATCCAACATTTTACCTAGGAGGGTAACACGACCCAAAGCAAAACACATAAATATTTCACTTCCACTACTTAGGATGAGGCAGCCCGGCTTTGAAACAGCAGCACCAGTCAGGAACAGCTGAGGATATGGCAACGAGCCCATCTCTGCTGACATGACAAAATCCCTGGGAATGTCCACCACATGTAATATTTCTTCTGAAGTAGCATGGGGCTTTGGGAAGAAAAAAAACACTCACTGGCCATCCAGAGAGAGGCCTTGATGGAAAATGGTTTTAATACCAGCCTGTCTTCTTATATGCCACCTTAGTAGACTGTTCATAAATGCCTTATTCTCTGGACAGGAGAGTAATAGAAAGATAAGGAACAAAGTCAAGAAGGTTCTAAAAAGGATCAAATTGGAAAGGTGGCTCCTCTCCCCCAGATCTCAGAAGCAGTAGTCTGGGCACTGGGATGGGCCATCAGTCAGTAGCTAAACTGGAATATCAAGGTAATAGCACAGATGCAGGTGGAAAATGACAGAAGAAACTAGATCTAAGAGTTATGTTAACCTGAACATCAGGCTAGAATCTTTTACAAACAGTGGCTTATGTGCATTAAAAACCTCTCACATTGACACACAAATTTGCTTGGAAAGAGTCTCTTTCAGTAGAGAATCAATTATTTCCTACACTGATTCACGGCAACGTCTCCCTAGTATTTAAGCAGTCAACATCTGGCCTGTCATACACAGGGGTGAGACACATGAGTAAGGTGAACAACAGTAGGGACTGGGTTACCAAGCAGCTGAAAGAGCATTTGCCATACACCGAACTACAGAAACACCCGTCCAGTCTGACTTTGGAAATTCCCTTGGTCCCTCGGGGGACAAGCCCAAGCTTGAGATCATTAAGACATTCTCCTGCAACTCCATCTTCTAAAGAGAAGGTGGCAGGTGAGGACAGGAGAGTTTGAATTGGACGTTGCTTAACACTTCTCAGCTGCTACAAATCATACCTTCATAATTCTTAAATTACTACTCGGACAAGTTGTTTAGATAGCTGTCTACCCACAAGGTTAAAGTATTCCCAGATTCTTGTACCTTTGTTACATCTTTGCCTGGTGGATAGAAGAATCCATGTCAACAACTTCTCTTTGTTCTTTATGAAAATACTGAAAGAAAATAATCACCTGTTTTTTTTCTGTTTCAAACTACATAGAATGATCTCCTTGACATAAGGCAAGTAAACTGTCTTCTTATTATTCCTGTGCAAATCCACTCCAATGGACTATTATTGTTTTGTTTATAAGGCTTGTTATTTAAATATAAATGTGCTGCATTAAAATATATATTTCACTCACACCTGAATTTCCAGAGGGAGATAAAAAAAAAATCTAAATTATTATACATAAATCTTACTGCTATTATGGTTTTTCTGTGGATTAATGTGGTTTTTCACAAACAAACAACTAGTGCAGATTTGCATAGCCTACTGAAATTAGAAAAAAAATAATAGAAGCACCTGGTTGTAAAGTGGGATTATATTATGTGGTAGCTGGCAACAGTTGAACACAAATACATTATATAGTGTTTCAATTAGTGAAAAGATTATTCACTAAAAAGGTCCTGGAAAAACACTTTGATATTATGAGCAGTCTCCTGCTTTCACACCTGAGTCATAATACACTGCTCTCTCCATCACCTACAATACCGAGTAGAAATCCCTCACAAACTCAAATAAGTGGGAACAGGATTTACCTTGTTGTACGTCTTGCATGGAAGGTGCTAAGTCTAGTGCTGAAGAGACTGTTCATTATTAACCACAGAAACAATTTGACAAAAAGAAAAAGAAAAAAGAAACCAACCCTGAGTCCCCTCAATCTTTTGACAGCTCTGCTGTAAGAAAGTCTTTTGCAGCTCAGGTTGAAAAGGATTTATCACTAAAACAAACCACTTAAATTAGCAGCTTGCCTAATATGCAGAAGCGTGTCTGCCCTTGACCGGGTGTTTTTTGTGCTGAGGGTGCATCAAGGCTCTGCCAGCCTGGCAGCTGTGCAGACACCAGCCAGAGAAGACCAACGTACTTGCCTACTTGACCACATATTTCTGATTTTTTAATTCAAAAACCTTGACACTCATCTTGCCCCACAGTGAGCCTGTTCAGGGAGTTAAACTGGCATCTAAAAATAAAAATTAAAACCCAGGAAGACGGAGCAGGCCACAGGGAGCCAGCATGAGGCGAGGGGCAGGAGCACATCCCATGGTTTGGCTTTGCTGCAGCACACAGCCACACTTCTGATTGCCACGTGCTTGAGACCGTTAGCAGAAAGCTGCTGTATTAATTAAAGGCCTCAGAAGATCTCTAATAAGCAATTTCTGGCCAATCTAGCTGCCGCAGCTTAAAATACTACTGCTCCCCAGGGGGTTGGGCCCTTTTGTCCTGCAGCCGGCAACCTTCCCTGTAGCAGAACTGGACAAAGTGTCTTCTCCCAGGAGCTGCACACACCCTCAGCCCAGGGGAGCAAATTTCTTCAACATTATTTTCCTTCTAAACTAAACAAACCTCTTTGTCCCCATTAATGAAGAAAAATATTCTAACATTAAGTTAAAAAAAAAAAAAAACAAACACACACACAAAAAAACAACCACCTACCAAACAAACAAAAAAGCTTAACAACGATTAAAATCAACCAACTGCATCCCACTTCTCACAGCCTTCTATTAACAGAACATTATGATAAAAGATAAATTTATTTGTGCATTTGGCAATTCCCTGTGTGCATTTCTGGGAAGGGGGCCATGTAGATGTGTGGGCACCTGATTAGTAACAGGAAGCAAGCAATAGCCTACTATCACCAAAGATTAACATACTGTCACATCAAGTCTGCTCTGCACATGTCTTTTCTTGGGTAAGGTGAGCAACTGTTGCTAGAAAACATATAGCTGTCTCTGCACACTGTTATTAATTGCCAATGGTTGTAGTATTTAAGAGTTGCCCATAAAAATGTACGAGCAACCAGCACAGTGACCAAACACCTTTGGCCTATTACTTACTGACCTTCTCAACCAAGAATCATAGCTGGAAATTGGAGATTCATAACAAGAACATGCAGCTACCCTGACCTTCGGCAATTACCTTTTTAATGGGTTTTGAAAATGCATGATCTTTACTCAGTGAAGACCATCCAACTTGACAGCTTATCAAGCCGGTGTACCAATGCTTTTGTTCATCTCTTCTACAACCACTAAACAAACTAGCAACTGGCTCTCACATGGCAATTAGGCACCAACTCCTTACACAACAAATTCAGTGTAACATTTGAATGCTTGGCTTTTGCCAAATGTTAGAATAATGCTGACACCTCTTTACTGGGTGAAAGCAGTATTTACTACTCAGGATTAACTCTCTGCTTCTACCAGACCTGGCCACTAGTAATACATGCAGCTCAGATCAAAGCAAGTATTTTCCATTTTTTGAAGTATTTTGAAGTCCTGAGCTTGCCACTATTGCTACTGCCAATCCTCCCCAAGCCCCACTTATTCTGTAAGAAGGGCTTAAAATTTTTTGAATTATCTGAAAACTTTGCCAAAGCCATACACATACTAGTTCTTGCCCTTACCACCACCAAGCTACGACAGCTAAAACCTGCAGCATCACAAAAGGCAGGTTGTGTTCTTTTAGTATTGTTCCATGATTTGTGTTGCAATAGAAAATGCCGCACTTAAAAAGAAACGGAGATGGGACTGTCCCCATTGACTGCAAACCTGGCTGCGTAGGAAGCTTCCTCTAGTCCCCAGAGAGCAAAGGTGTCAATTACTGACAAAATACCCACAGACTAGTTGGAGCCATTTGAAGCCTGACAGCGCTAGGTCACTGTATTCAAAAGCCTGATCCATCAAACAAAGTATCTAAGTGAGTTTCTGAATAAAATCTGCAGCATTATACTACATCAGGATACTTTCACCAGAACCGCAAACTCTTTTGTCCCATCACAATGCTCTCTTGATGGCACATGTGGCTCTCCAATCAAGTTATGTTACTAGGAAAGGGGTTGCAACTGAAAAAGAAATAATGTGATAAACCTGAAGGAGTACTTGGTTGGGAGTTCTACTGTTGCATTACACAGCTTGGCACTATGTGTGAAATAAGGAATACTCTGCAGTAACCTCTTCACTGGTCAGCAAGAAGGCTGGTAGGGGATTTACCTCCCCACAGACACTTGTCAGCACCTACCTATCTGCAAATAAATCCTCTGACCAATAACTCTCTGGGAGCATCTACTGCCTAGTTTTGACCAAGGAAAATCTACCCTAGAGATGGCTGGCACGGTGAGACCACAAGGCAATACCAACTGCCAGCAAATTCACCCTCCGCTCAGCTTGCTACGAGAACTGGCACTTGCAATTCATCCAGGCTTTTGTGCAGATTGCCTCTGCAACTGGAAGAGTTTGGATCAACTATAAATGTAAATTTAAAAACACACACACATGCTGCACACATGCATGAATCCATCTCCCAATTCCATGTACGTAATGTGACCTGCTCTAGAAGAGGGGGAAATGCTGCCAGACTGAACTAACCAGCCTGGGGGCCAGAAGACTGCCAGACACAAGGGCTGGGAAGAGGAGGGAAGAAGAAACTGAGAAGGGGCTGTTTGCCCCACAGTACAAGCCTGCCATTACACTGAAGAACTGTGAGGTCAAACCAGAGCCTCTAACTGTTGAACAAACTGGAGCCCCTTACAACACCCTCCCTTATTCCCCATGCTTACTTGCTTAGCACTCTTTCTGTTTCCATCACTGATTTTAAATACAGATGACCTCTAAAAGATGACAGCCTCATGTTTCCCAAAGAAAAATTCCTGTCATACACATACACAAAAAAACCCTCACCAAACCCCCAAAAGCCATAAAAAACTTCATAGTAACTTACATATAATGCACAGTTCAAACACCACAGGAAACCTGGTATTCAAAACTCATCATATAATATAGAGCAAGTTCCAAATACATACGCTTCACTAAGTGCACCAATCCCCAAAATCATTTCACTGCATATACCACCACCTATATACCACAGTATTTTGAGAAGACAAATATTCCTTTTGCAGAGGGGAAAAAACTGCATGAAGTACATGCTAAAGCTACAGTGTTTGAACATGTATTTTAGTGCAAGAGTGCCATTAGTTGTACACACAGCTGAACAGACAATTGAAAAGTTTGATTTTGAGGAAGCCCAGGGGAAAGAAAAGGAGGGCACAATTTCTCAGAACTTGACAAGCTGAGGCACTGAATCCACAGATGCCATTTCAGTCCCATTCCCCCTCCTCATCCTCCTGCATATCCTTTGTCCACCCAGTACTCCTGGGATAACTCTTCGTGAGATCCCAAAATTATCTGGATTGAAGAAACATTAGATATTCAGTAAAACAGAAGAAAAAAACTAAAAGGAAACAAGAACATGACATCAAAAAACTCAACATGCTGCAGTACAGCTTAAGGAGCCCAGAAGAGGTCTGTCTGCAAAGAGGAAGCTGGGGGAGGAAAAAAGTAGATAAAAGCTTGTTGAGTGTAAGTGGAAACAAAACAGGACCGTTCTCCTTCACAGCAACTGCAGCAACAAACGTAATATTATTTCAACCAATTACAATGCATGAAGAAGAACTGAAATTGTGCCTTGCCTTCCACAAAAGCCAGAAAAATATTTTTCACCTTGGCTTCTGTTTTTGGGGTTGTGTGCTGGTTTTGTTCTTGTTGTTTTAAACCCAAACAGTACCAAAGGTGCTGAATTCCCTATTATTAGGCCTGAACCACACAGCTGCTTCTCAAGCATCTGAATTGCCACAGCCAAAAACTAGCAAGTATTCCTCCAAAAAATTTCACCCGCCATAGTCAAATACAGTATCTTGGGACCAGTGATGTAGCAATCCCACTCATTTCTGAAGGTGGACTATGGAAGGCATCAGAAACCGGGGCAGCATAAGGGACAAGCCCTCCTGCTCCTTGCCAGGCCCAAGACCTTTAATCCGTCTTCCTCTCGCTATTACTTTCAATCCTAACTAGCTCCTTGAACTTATGGTGTGACCCTGTAAGAGGTTTTGTCAGCATGGCTGACGAACAAGGGGACAAAGCAAGTACACATGGCTGCAAAAATTCCTTAAGAAAACGTGTAAGCAACAGTGGCAACACGTGAAACAATGACCGCTGTCTTCCATGATCACACCTAGAGTGGATGTCACCTACATTTCTAAGTAGAAATATTTTTCAAGCCTCCATTGTATCTCATAAAGAAAGAAATAAACAACAAATACTTTTCCCCTGACCAGCAGCAGGATGCAATAAATTTCTGCCAGTATAGAAGACAACACAAATTTTATTCTGATACACCGGAGGAGCTAAGGGGGCATATCAACTAGACTTTGAGTTTGATGCCTGAGGCGTAGAAAAAGTTGTGGGGGTCTGGAGTGGGGGGCATGGGTACAAGAACAGGAGATGTCCAGGAAAGCATCACTCTTCTCACTCCATTGGGCTTCTCAGGGGAATTGTAAGGTCACGCAGAAAACAGGAATACTTTTTTGTTTGAAAGAGAACTTTATTTTACAGTTCATTTTGGTTTGGGACTACAATGTGAGGAGTGTGGAGGAAAAAGGTTGAGAAAGCATTTTCCGTTTCTCTCTTTTAAAATGTATTTTTCAGAGAGCATATTTTGGTTCTTACTTCATACAGAGGAGAACACTCAGCCTCCTGCATTCTCAGCATATTTTCTATAACAGATTGGCTTGAGTCCTACAATTTTAATCCACATTTTGCACATTCAGGCTAAGAACTTGTAAGAGTTCAACAAGGATCTCAAAACCAATTTCTAGAAAAAAGGAGGCAGCTTGCTACAGCAGTGTCTCAAAGTAGATCCTTGCAACCGACACCCACCACACTGCCTTACTATACACTTTCTCTTCTCAGAAGTGTCTGTTTTATTATTTATTTTTTTAACTTCACATGGTTTCATTCACAGAAAATTAAGAACAACAGTTAACACTAACTACTTTAGCGATGCTTTCCTTGAAATTACACTCACATACGTATTGACACATTTCTGAGAGCCAAAGTTGGAGGAGGAGGGGGCTAGGGGGACAAGAGGAGAGAGAGTCTTAAGGCATTTATTTTAGCAATCACCTACTGCAAAAGAACAACTGTTTTTCCATGGCTTCCAAAACAAGAACCATCTATACCAATGAATGAAGCAGAACTTACTATATCCTCACTGTTACCAGAAGGACTCCACATCGGAAAGTCTGCTTATGGTAGGGCAGTATTTGCAACCATCCACTACTGACAACATAACCACAATATAGCACCAAAGAGACATAGCAGAAAGGCTATACTTTAACCATAATGCACTACTGACCTTTTCCTTGAGGGCCCTTCTTCAAAATCTGAAGAACTAACATCGTTGCTCGTTGAGGACACTTGTGATGCATCGTCCTTCTCATTCTCCAGCTGTTCTGATCCCGGTCCTAATCCTTTAGATTGGCCATTAGTGAGAAGTCCTGCAAACATGACAAAGAAGTACACAATATTAAAAACCTGCACTACCAGTGCCAAATGGATTTTATAAAAACTCATGTATGACACTAACAATAGACAGCTGATGCTCAAAGCAACCATCTTGCAAACAGAAAAACCGATAACATTGATTTTGCACAGAGGTACTCCAACAGAAACCTGCCTGTGTGTTTCTGATTTGATTAACTGTAAGGCCCCAACCCCAAATAACCACACTGTGAGTGTTTGCAATAGTATTTATAATCTTGTCACATTCCTCATTTGAAAAGGGACACAGCTTAGTCAACATCATCCCTGTTTTACAGAACTCGTGTTGACTGGCATAGATGACAGCCTTTTGCATTTATCTGTAGATCAATATAAAATTAAGCTGCCATTTGGTCCAATCTGTCATCATCTTGCTGTTCATTCTGCTTCTTCTAACTACTGCAAATCATGATCCTTTAAAAAAAAAATCCCAAAGGGGTGAACATCAAACACCTGTTTCTCGACTCTGATTCTTCTGGTCAAATGTCACTCATCTACAGAAACTTCAGATTGCCAGCAAAGCTACACAGGGCAGGGGAAATGTGTCATAGCTGCCTTCCCTTTTGTGCCTTTCCTCTCCCGGAGGAATGCTACAGCAAAGCAGAATCACATAGATGGAAGGACAGCATTGGGCCCTATACAAGTACAATGTTTAACAAATTTTGTGCGTTCTACTCAAACAAGTAACTACAATATAATATGACACAAACAAGAGCAGACAGTGAAACCACTCATACTTAAGAATTAAAATAATAACATATTCTTCAGTAGGCTTTGGGTTGAGAGGGAAGAAAATTACTAACGATTTTATCAGCTCAGTATTTCCTTTTAAGAGCTTATTACCAGATAAGCTGCAGTTTTATCATGGAGAATGATTTCCCATCTCTCCACTGAAATACCTCTGCAAATGGCATAACAAAGCTTTGTTTCACAGCTTTATTTCCTCAGAGAAGCGCTGGTAGGACTTCCATCCCTCAGCCATTTCTGTCCCCTTTTCTATAATTGCACCTGAGAAAAGGAGACAGAGGGGAGGCCAACCCCTTCCAAGATAAGCCAGGCAGCAAGGCTGGTAAGAGTACTAAATCAAACATGCTTACTAGTAACAGCAGTTCAAAATCTTCCACCATCAATTCTGACCTCTGTTTGAAGGGAAATGGCTGTTTAGAACCATCAACAGACTTACTTGTCACATAACCAAGCATTCAACTGAGCTCAGCTTCAAAGAGACACTGATAACCAGAGCAAGACCAAGGCACCTCCTCTGGCAAGCTGCCTGCTCAACGTACTGGTGCCTCAGCCACAGCCATGGCCAAGCACTTCTTTCCTGCAAGGACATTTATTCACTGCTCTCTTGGGCACAGTGACTTCATACAATACATTGTCTGTTATCAGGCTCTGAACCTTTCAGCACTTACAATTCCAATCTAATCATAGAATCACAGAATAGTTTGGGTTGGAAGGGACCTTCAAAGGTCATCTAGTCCACCCCCTGCCATGAGCAGGGCCATCTTCAACTAGATCAGGTTGCTCAGAGCTCCATCCAGCCTGGCCTGGAATGTCTCCAGGGATGAGCCATCTACCACCTCTCCGGGCAACCTGGGCCAGAGTTTCACCACCCTCGTAAAAAATTTCTTACTGATGTCTAGCCTGAATCTCCCCTCCTTTAGTTGAAAACCATTACTCCTTGTCCTATTGTAACAGGCCCTGCTAAAAAGTCTGTCCCCATCTTTCTTACAGGCCCCTCTGAAATACCAAAAGGCCACAGTAAGATCTCCCTGGAACCTTCTCTTCTCCAGGCTGAACCACCCCAACTCTCTCAGCATGTCCTCGTAGCAGAGGTGTTCCAGCCCTCTGATCATCTTGGTGGCCTCCTCTGGCCCCTCTCCAACAGGTCCATGTCTTTCCTGTGCTCAGGGCTCCATAGATGGGCATAGGACTCCAGGTGGAGTCTCACCAGAGCAGAGCGGAGGGGCAGAATCACCTCCCTTGACCTGCTGACCATGCTCCTTTTGATGCAGCCCCAGGTACGGTTGGCTTTCTGGGATGCAAGCGCATATTGCCAGCTCACGTCCAGTCTTTCATCCACCAGTATCCCCAAGTCCTTCTCCGCAGGGCTGCTCTCAAGCCCTTCGTCCCCCAGCCTGTATTGATACTGGGGGCTGCCCTGACCCAGGTGCAGGACCTTGTACTTGGCTTTGTTGAACCTTATGAGGTTTGCATGGGCCCACTTCTCGAGCTTGTTCAGACAGCCTCACTCTCTTCTTTTTCCAGTCAAAATTTGTTCTTATTAATTCTGAGCTACACCAAATTTCTCTTTGAGTCAGAAGAGGCTAAATGGTGACCACATGCTGTAGTTTTTGTACACAGTTTTAAAAACACTACCTACAAAGCAGAAGCCTGGATGTTTGTTTATTTTTTTAAGAGGAAGATGCAGGGAACTGGTAGCTCATTTTTTTTTCTTCCTTATATGGAGCCCACAAAGCAAATGTTGAAACTAAGCACCAATTTTTGCATTAAAATGTCTCTTCTAGCCAGCCTGAGACTGGCAGGGAGAAGTTAAACGACCTGATTTACATTTTTACTCCCTTTTTGTTCAATGCCTTCTGAAACTTCCTTTCCATTAAAGAGATCTCAAACTGTGACCCAACCAATAATACAAATTTCAGTATCAGCACATGATACTACAACATGGTTTGTAACGTAACACAATGATACAATGCAGGGTGACAGCATCCCTTCATTCCCGAGAAAATGAAGGCGACCTTTTTAAAAAACATTGCATGGATTATATTTCTATGCTGAATTCACCCCCCCAGAAGGCCTAGTGCTCAAGTTTAGTCTTAAAAAAGTTTCAACGCTTGCTTTGCATTTTTCCATGAAACCACTGCTGATAAAATTTACAATTTTTGAACTCCAGAGAAGTCTAAATCAAGCATATCATTTGAGGCCTGATACTCAGTGATTTAACTGTTATGGCACAATTTGATTAGGTTTTCCAAAAGCAATATTTGTTCTGGAGACTTGCCGTATGTAAAACCCAGCAATCTGAAATATATGAGTCAAGAAAATCACCTTTCAGGCTGTCAACTCACACACACTTGGAAGGCAATTTTTATTCATCCTTTCACCCTGCCAAACCATCAGTGCACTTGGGAGACGAGCATGATTTGCGTCCCTTAAGGAAAAATACTGTTTTGTCTGCTATTATTCATCATAACCAGCACCAACCCAAAACGTAATAATATTGCTGATAACTGAAATTAGCTATTGTCAGCTGAAACCAATTAAAACAAATGCCCTAAAACAGAGGCATAAAACTACAAATGAGATATACTGATAAATAATGGGAGCGGGTGTCATGTTCTAGAGGTTTTCAGGGCCAGCATAATTGCAAAATCCACTCCGAAGTGATGAAATGCACAGACAGTCCCAGTCCACAGCCTCCTTCCAAGCATGCTGAAGCAGGCTGTTATAAAGTTTATTGCCACTCAATGATTTTTATATCAAATGTATTCAGTTAGCCTCCAGATACCTTTTCCTTCAAACGTCATTCCTGCTGTCTCTAACTGTGATAAACCACGTTCTTTTCTGCTGCACATTGATTAGGAGCTATAAAAGGTCTGGTGGCCCCAGGATGGGGTGGGGACCCTGCAGTTGTGCCAAGTGACACTTGGGCTTCTCCATCAGCATTAATGAGTTGGCACCAGTGCAGCTGATGGGACACACGGGTCTGCCTGGTGCACTGCAGGAGCAGAGGCCGGCACACGTCCACACATGTCGGTTTGACTCTCCAAAGTCAACCAAGCTACAGAAAGCTGCAAGCATTCATGTTTCTTAAAAGCTAAGTACTGCAATTGTGTATGTATATAAAGAGAGAAAAGCAACCAAGTGAGAAAATACTCTTTTGCATAGTCTGAAGAGCAGAGCCACTTGCTAATCCTGGCTACTTCAGAGCACCCAGCAACAGCCAAGGAACCAAGCAAGACATCGAGAGCCAAATAAAATCAAAGGGACACATAGCTCCCCTTCTGCTTTTCCACAGCTTTGGCCTTCAACCTCTAAATCATGGCTCATGGCAAAGCCCGTGACCAGTTGCATTCTCAGCCTCTGGAGAGCTGGCAGCAGCTGCTGGCCCCTCACCCACTGGGCTCATCTCAGCCCCAGCTCTCACTGCCTCCTCCCCTGGCAGCTGGGCTGGTGACCGACCACTGGGCCTGAATAACCATGCAGAATAAATCTGAGTTGATAAAAATAGATGTTACTCTTGTAACGCAAAGTGTTCATTTTAAAAGTCAAATCAGATTTTTTTTCCATATGTAAAAAAAACCTAAACATCAAAATTGATTTGAAAGCACAGCAACTTGGATTATAAATCAGTGTAGGATTTCATATATTAAAATGACTTACGTGAAATAATAATTTATGTATAGAGTGAAGCAGTGCATATTTGCTGCCAAAGTTTAAAAGGAACTGAAACACTGAATGGCTCAAAGGCCCTAAATAAACACTGCTTTAACTAAGTCACTAATAAAGAATTATTTAATTAAGTCAGAAATACAGGAACTCACATACCAAGTGACATCTATGGTCCCTTCAATACACTGTTCTGGCTATAACTGATCAAGACTAGATACTTTAAGAGAAAGGTCAATTACTAATTCCTGGTAATTAAAAAGGGCAGCTCAAAACTGAACCATGGAGATCTTAACATCCTTTCTTAAATGTATCTTAGCTACATAAATGTCAGCTTCACAGTTTTGCTGAATTCTTTTTTAAACTTCCACGTAAGCTGTGATAGCAAACTGCAATTTTAGTTACATGCTACTTAAAAAGACAAAAAAAAATTTCATTTATCCACTTATCGGTTTCTAACTTCATTGAGAAAAAGCAGCAAATATGAATATTGTGACCCTCTGTTACAAGCTGGGAAAAGCAGAAAAGCTCTTTCTGTCTTCTGTCACCCAACCATTATTAAGGAGACTTCTATCACCACCTTTTTATTTGCCTTCCACACTGTCAGTATTTTCAAATCTGTCTGTGGCTCCGAGTTTGTTTGTTTTTTCACATGCAGAAGAGGCTCTACAATGAGCTGAACCACACCATTTAGGGTGACCCAGGCCGAACACATATATCATGGCTTTACAACCTTTGTGAGCATGCTCCTCCTTGTTGCCACTGCATCACACTGTCCCCTATGCTTCTTGACTGTAGTAGGCAGCTGAGCAGGGGTCTTGCTGAGTTTTCTCCAGCAATGGCCACGTCCCTTTCAGCAAAAACAGTGTGTATAAAGAACAGTCAAAGTTGCTTAATCGTAGAATCATTTCAGTTG
The DNA here is from genome assembly GCF_036013475.1 of Columba livia. Lineage (NCBI taxonomy): Eukaryota > Metazoa > Chordata > Aves > Columbiformes > Columbidae > Columba > Columba livia. The sequence continues at coordinate 68,061,597 of NC_088603.1, read as the reverse complement.
GAAGAGACCCTCAGGATCATCGAGTCCAACCATAACCTAACTCAACTAACTCAACCATAACCTAACTTAAATGAGCTTACTTCAGGGGACTGTCCCAAGTGGATTGCTTCTCATTATAGCCTAGCAAGTAAGACTTAATATTCTGGTGCAGGCAGGACTTAATTTATATTATATGGATTTGCTAACCTTATCAATTTGGTGATAGACACACACTTTTAGCAGCAATCTACAACTCTATTACCAAGCCATAACCTATCCCATCTCAGGTCATCTGAAGAGACAGCATGTTGCAGGACAGGCCTTGGGTGCACCTGAACGTGTGATGCAAAATCACAGTACCTGGGAATGCACCATACAATGAAACACCATGTAAGTATAAATACGTAGGATAAAAACAGAGGAGAAGAGAAGCAGAAAGTAGCAATATAAGGCAGGATGGAAAAGAAAAAAAAAAATGCAAGGGGGGGTATGGGGTTAGTTATTTGGTTTTAAGAATAGACAAGCTTACGATTACTGGTATGTTCTTCATTATTAAAGTTACTGAATAATCAGGAACCCAAAAGAGAGCATCTGAACAAATCTCAGTATCATGTGGTTAGCTGAACACAGTGGTTGGATGAAGGGACTTTCACAATGTTTCCAAAACACTATTTCTACATCACTCTAATACCAACAAGACATCTGAGCATGAACATTTCCATGTTCTTACAAGGAGACAGCAATACCTATTTTAGTTCGCCATATCCCAGTCCTAAGGCGGCTTACGAAAAGAAATACATTCAATTGTATTTCCAGTCAGTTCTCACAGTCAGAGGCAAACCACAAATCCATCACACAGATAAAAAGCCATCACAGAGAAAAAACAGCAGTCAACACCACAGAAACACAAGCCAAAGATATCAAAAGCATTAACTGACCTAAATAAGGGGGATTTCAACATGACCATATTTACAGCTTCCTATATGGGATGAACACCTAACATCAGCCAGTCTGCGCTGCTTGGGGCAGGACAGTGACACAGCAGTTCTAAGCTATATGTGAAATACATAACTCTGCTCCCGGGTGCCTCCTGACCACACAGGGACACCCACTTCCCACTGCCAAGAGATACTGGGTTTGCCTCCCCGCAGCACGCCCTCCTTGCATTCCTCCCTGATCCCTGCAGACTGAACAGCTCTGAGCTGGTACAAAGGCCCAGTTTCCAGGGCAATTGGCAAAACAAACACAAGTTACAAGAAGTTAAAGAAGTGGATTTACTCGAAGCGGCATTCTCACCACACTGGGATGACAGTGTTATTTATGGGAGCGTGCAACAGCATGGACTGTAGTTATGTAGATACAGGGCTAAAGTTTTTCACTTATGGAGTAACGTGCCCATCTGAACTTCAGCTGTGCAATCTTAGGAGTTGCCCAGAAAAGCTTTGTTGGAAAAAAATAATAAAAAATTAGTTATTTTCTTCTTTTTGCACTGTCCCTTTCAGGAAAGCTGCCACAAATGTAATTGCAAAGTAAGAAAGCAATGGGGTTAACCATCCTGCACCATGGTCTGAGAAGTCTGTGCCACCTGAACGTGGACAAACTCTTCACTATAACCGCACCATGGAAGACCACCAACATGAGTTCCACACTTAAAATACAGAGGGGAAAAGTTATTGCCTTTAGCTCTTTGAATACTTACTCTGGCCCTTAATTTCAAGTAGCTAATGTTCTGTGTGGAAATCTACATATAATAAACAGATGGCTCACCTACACCTTGTTTTCCTTCAACCTAAGAACTACAGGACATAACAGTGTATTATGAGCTATAACTTTATACACAAGTTTACTTGCAAAGTATCTTTAATAAATAGTCCTCATCAATTTTGTAAAAATAATAGACAAACAGCTGCTCTACAATACAAATTCACATCCCATTATCTGTAAACCTAAATTTATCTTCTACCAAAAATGTCCTTACTTGCCAGAGTACATGCTGAAATGCTACCAAAATCTTGGTAGGCATGCTAAATGAAACCATTAATCATTTGATGCCAAGTTAAAACATTCCAGTATCTCTAAAACATCTACAGCAATCTGCATTAATCAGCATACTGTACAGAGTTTACTGTATTTAGCTGTTGTATAGCTATGCACAAAAGATAATTCGGTTTTATAGTGCAAATACCATCTGTCACATTGTCACAGCATGACAAGGTATCACATTACATATTAAACAGCCAACACGCCTCGAAAATAAGGCCTATTTTCATGCTATGGTTGTCTTAGAGACTAAAGTAGTAACATAATTTAAAAACAAAACAAGCCAAAAGTCTTTCTCTGGGATAAGAGATACCTATTCCCTGTCGATTTTTTAAGGATAGTTGTCATAAAGAAAATGCTATTTTGATCTCATTTGATAATGCAAAACCACAACAGTTTTCTGTCTCTAAATATAAAAAGCACAGCATGAAACAGTCGTCATTTATACCACACGATGCTCTGTGTTGCCACCATGATGGTAATTAACAGTATGTGGGCTTTTCAGATGACAAGCCACTGGACATTAGGTTGATTGTGGTACATAACAGAGCATATGCATAAAGCACTACTGTTATGCCAAAAACTGTTAGCAAATAGCTTGTTCAGTCTTCATAAATGACGAGAAGAGTGCTTTTATATGTAGATATACATCATTACTACGGAAGCCAAGCATGAATGACATTCCAGCACAAGATGTGTTTGTCAGCCTGTCAAAAGGCAAGATCACCAAAGAGAACTGATTAAATAATACAGGTTGAAGGAAGCTCCTTATTCCCATTACATCTCCATCCAAAATTGCTATTAAGCAACCAAAGACGTTTATGTTACTTTCTTTCCTGCATATGAGCCCATTATCAAGTACCTGTTGGCACCATTAATTGCAATTATATTGTTGTGGTCTTTCAGCACAACACTTTTAAGGGTGTTTTGTTTTTCTTTGGGGGAGCTTGTGGGGAGGGAAGAGTGAGGGGTGGTAATGGTATTAGACCGTAGAAATAAGAATATAACAGTTAAAAATTAATGTAATTTAATGATTCCATGAAACTACACCAGGCCATAGGACATACTTCAAGTCTCAGCCGTGTTTATGAAAAATGCAACTGGAAGAAATAAAAAAACAAAATTAAAAAAAAAAATAATAAAAAACCCCGCAACACACTACCAATGCCTGCAAGATGTCATATACAAAGAAAAACCTCACCTGAAGCCTATACTTCTGTTATTATAGGTTTATTTTTTAAAAAAATAATAATCTATTAAAAAGGACACAACTCTCTGAATAAAGACATTTGTCTGCTTTTAAGAACACAATGAAAGCTTTGAAACCCCAGTTCCCCCAGGGAATCACTCCGAGGGCCCCTTCTGGCACCTTACTCTTCATGAAGCTCCATGGTGATGTGGCCTGGATAAGGGAGGGAACAGGAGTGCCCAACAGGCTGAGTGGCAGGATAGGTGTTCATACACAGGTGAAGGAGACAGCAGCAGTAATGCCAACTCCCAAAAAAGCTGGGGGAACAAACTCATCTCTGCTAAATCCGCTTCTTACAAATGCAGAGAGCTGACTAAGGCAGATCATCAAACCACAAACACACAGAGGCGGGGGGTGGGGGGAAGAAACTCAATGGACGGTTGTCCCACTACCTAAAAGCTAAGGCTGTCCTGAATGAGGCAGAACAGAGAGGAGAAAAGAGAGCTGATGGCCACCACCCTACCAGCTGCTCCCTATCTGTTATATCAGTACCACTGTGCTATCAAGCTCCTACCCATTGCCCCTGGAGCTGTATGATAAGGGGAGAGCAGCAGCTTTTTTAATAAGTAGGTACCAGGCCGTCTGAAGGTCATTAGGTTTTGACAAACAGAAAACACAGTGAATTTTACAGTACTGCAAGCACTCCCTGTTAGCACTGGGGAGATGAGCACCACATACTCTTCCCATGTGTTGCCAAGGAATCGCAGCATTTGATGTATGCAGCTTGCATCCACCTCTGTGCCCCCACCCCCCTTGACCACAGTCAGAAAGCTTTGGAGGCACAAGAGGACTCCAAATGCAACCTTTGCTGTTCAGAGAGACATGGGCAGAGAAAGCATGAAGCCCTTTGCAAAAGCAAGGGAACACCATCGCTGGGACGACGTGGGGACCCGGACTCTCTCCCATCAAGTGGGTGCCCCGGGAGAGGTCACCTCCCCTCCACACACCTCAGCTCACCCACCTGTACAATAAAGGCAGTGAGATCGGCCTCCACGGTGGAGTGCAGGGAGGGGAACAGGCAGTAAGCACGACATGAGACGTGGTTTTTTTATGAAAATCTCTCAGTGGTGTGTGCCTCATGTTGATCTTGGCATTGGACAGAGTGGCTTTATTTCTCTCTGAGGAGAACAAGTGCCCTTTGATTTGCAGCTATGCCAGGGACATCTGTCCTACAGGACATCTTCTCTCGTTTGGTAATAACACGTGCAATCTGGAACAGAGCTAAACGTGCATTTTGTTTGAAATTACAGGCACAAGCAGGCCCACAAGTGTAATTTATCTCTCTCTAGATCAAGGATACAAGCGACAGAAAAATCAGCATAACCACGGAGAGACAGAGAAGTCTAAGTTCTCAGGTATTAACAAAATTATCAGTGGCATACGAATTAATTATTCTTTGTTTTTCTATGCCAAAACAACGTCTTCTTCATCCTGCCTTTTCTGCAGAATTTTATGGCTGAATGGAGAAGCAGTGAGCTAACATCCCATGAGAGAGAGTAAAGAAAATCCGTGACGTGCCTGTGAAAGCAAGCATTTCATTTTAAAATGTTTTGTTCCTTCCACTTTTATTTGGGTTGTTTCTATTTGACAGTTATTTGGAGAGAAGATACTGACTCAGTTTCCAAAGTATTTTTGCTTATTCTTCACAAATATCACCTTGTGAGAGAGAGAGCATGGATTATTCTCGTAAGTAAGAATTAAGTGAAGCAAGCTAGTCAGCACTTTAGGTCTTTGTCACCTATACATGAGCACCAAGTGAGGGCAATTCCTTCTCCTTCTGAAGCACTTGTGCAGGTCCACCTTAACTGTACTACATCACTAGCAGTCCCATTTTTAAGTTGGTTATTTCCCCCCACCTCAATATCACAGGGATATGCTTTTAGATTCAGTGACATACCTCACCCTGTTTCAGAATTAAGCCTCCACTAGGACTGGATGGACAAAAGAACAATAAATCCACACTTCAAAAATACCCATACCTCGGCACCAAGGGACTAGCCAGATTAGTAAAAATGAAATAAATGAAGAAAAAAAAAAAATCTGGTATTTTAAGCAACATGAGAAGCAAAGCTATGCCAAGAGCATGTCTCCAGACAACAGCTCTTCTACACTAGAAAGTAAAAATTAGCAACTGTGTCTCCACAGGGTATAAACGAAGGAGGTAGAAAGAAGGTGAAGGCAAACACAGTGAAGCAAGGAAGAGCCTGCTAATTGGAAGAAAATACAACATATGCATGTGCAAATAAGACAACAAGGGAAATAAAAAGGCATGCGATGTCTCACTGATAGCAGTGACTACTTGGGAGCCTGAAAGGGGAGAGATGTGCAGCTAAAGCCCAGAGGCTTAGTGAGGCCTGGCTATATTTGTTAAGATTTCTAGGAAACCCTTACAGGCTGTATAATTCAAACCCAGCATATCTGCATGAAACCAGATACAACAGCAAAGCAGCATCCTGACAAACATTTGCTACACACTTAAACGAAGCACAGTTCCTTCAGCTCTGTGGAGAGGGATCACATAAGCAGGTTGGGTCTACAGTCTTAGCAGACAGAAGTGACAAAAGGCCCAGTTCTGGAATCTGTGTCACGGACAGTCAGATCTTTCCCCCTGTGAGGGCAGCAGGCAAGGACGGGGCCAGCCCTCCTCCATTCGCAAATGGGAGGCAGCAGGAACAGGCACCCTGAGTTACTTCTTTCTCAAATAAACCAAATTAAACTATTAAATTGAATTATCAGAGGAATAAATGTGAGGCTTGACTTCTACATACACCTCAAAAGTGAGCAAAACACCAGATTCTGGAACAGGAGGAGGGTTCTAACACAGCAGCATGCCACAGGATGGGGAAAGGATGAGAGAAGCGCCAGAAAGCACTTTTGGAGAGGTTATCCTCTGCTCAATTGTCTCTAATTTTGCCCTTCTGTAACAAAAGCTGTGAACGGCAAACACTAAATGACATACTTCTAATTGCACAGTCTCATTTGATAATTTAATGCATGTCACTGAGGATTTGCCTTTCATGACTTTTGCCAGGAGCACAGGCAGCCCTTCAGACAGATATAAGAAATATTTTTTTCCCTTGATGTGACATGAGCTATGAAGGTCTTGTCTGCTGCAAGCAGACACAGCCTGGCGATGCAGCAGCAGTGACCCTTCCACACAGCCAGCAGACATGGGTGTGGATTCAGCCCTCTCTTCACTGGAAATGCTCTGAGCTTTCAGCCTAAGAAAAGGAGGGGAAAATTCCTCTTCCTGTCCTGGGAAAAAAATAACTGAAGTTCTACAAGAACTCAAGACAGATATTTGAATTAAACCATTTTATTTACTTTCACTCCACATTTTCAATAACTTTTTAGTGAACATGCCCTCCCTAACTCTGAGATCATCCATCAGCCAGCTCCAGGAGTCAAGCTGACAACATCTTTCACTGACAAGGATTTTTCTTATTTCTTTTCCCCTGGCATGCCACCTCCTTCTACTAAGTGCTTGAATTACGATATCCTAGTTTAGAGCAATTACATAGAAAAACAGGCCACAGTCACCTGAGGGAATGGCAGGAAGATGTGCCAGGGGAGGTTCAGGTTGGACTTTAGGAAGAGGTTCTTCCCCCAGAGGGTGGTGGAGCACTGGAACAGGCTCCCCAGGGAGGTGTCACAGCCCCAAGCCTGACGGTGTTCAAGAAGAGAGTGGACAATGTCCTCAGACACATGGTGTGACCTGTGGGGTTGTCCTGTGCAGGGACAGGAGTTGGTCGCCATGATCCTTGTGGGTCTCTTCCAACTCAGGACATTCTATGATTCTATGATCCTTTGGAGTAGTGATGGCTACAAAGGCAAAAGGGGGCACACTGTTGGTGAATTTTAATGCCCACTGCGGACCATCATACCTTACATGTCATTTTCTGTTATATATTATCATTACAAATCAACCTAACTTAATGCCCTAGCCTCTTCATCAACACACCAGACAGCCCTCTCCTGCTGCAGGAGGTCAGGGTAGCTGGGATGGACCATGGGCAGCTCAGGCAGCGCCGCATGGCAGGGATGCAGGCAGGGAGGCAGCCTCCTGCAACATTGGGGATGTGCCCGCACCACCTGCAGCCGAATTTCCAATACCCTGCTAGCCTGAGTGCTCACATATCTGTTGAGAGCCTTAACGTAAGCTTGACAACCATGCCAACTCAAGGCCCTGTGACACCCCAGGAAGAGGGGAGGGAAGAGAGCTGCCTGACCAACGCTCACTTTTTTTTTTAAGCCATTGGTTTCCCAGGCTTTTGTCTGTAACCCTAAATTTCAACCACAATGCTCAAGACCTTGTGGTTATCTTTCAGGCAAAACCAGCAGCTGCTTTTCCTGGGAGTGAACCCATCTCTTTGACACCGCCTAAGCCAAGGTACCATTTATTTCATCTTCTTTACAGAAAGCAGCTACAAGGCACTATACAAAGTGCCATGAAACAACGCAAAAACTTTAACATGTGGAAAGTCCCCAAAACTTGGCCTTTGAACTTTTGGGACTGTTTTCTCCTTGTTACCCATTTTACAACTAGCTTGCTAAATTGATTTTATATATATATATATATATATATATAAAAATAAAAAATACTTGGCATAATTTTAACATATGAAACAACAATGTGGCCATAAAAAGGTGTTTGTGGTTTTTTCACCATACAGTAAGCAAACATATTTCAAACATATTTTCAAAACTAGGTTGCTTAAAAAAAACCAAACAAACAAACAAAACAAAACCAGCCCCCACCCTACCCCCCCACACCTGTCTTTCTGTGAAATCTGTACTTGTAGAACCGTATTCAGCTCTTACCAGGGGGAAGGCATTTTTAAAAATTCATTTATTTTAGTGGGGGTGGGCAAGTGAGTATCATTCCCTCGCTTTCTTAAATTAAAGGCTGGAGGAGTACGCTTCAAGCTCAGGATGAAGAGCTGTTTTGCTGTTTTGACTCAGCTCCCTATAATCTGTTTGCAGAGTTATTGTCAGGGGAGAGGAGGCTCATGACAGTGACATGTTTAGACCAACTGCCACAAACCAAAATCACGAGCGCAATACGAAAGCCCAATGTGAGCGAACAAATTGTTCTGCCTCACACCTGCATGGGAGTGATGACATTTCACCTCTCCTCGAGCACTAAGCCTTTGCCCAAGGTGAGGGCCCATCTCCCACATGACACTGACCGTGGTGGCAGGGGTTGGCAGACATCTCTGACGTCCAGCAGCTACCCACCTACTAGGCACGTGCAATGGTAAAACAAAACAAAACAAAACATGCTGGGAAAATATATCTGTAGCTGGAAGATGCTTAGGAGAAACCCCTGCTCTCCCAGACTGGCTGCAGTCACTGAAGAGGAGCAGATGAGGGGACAAAGCAGGAGGAGCCCACGCTTGGCCATCAGCTGAGCTCAGAGGATCTTGCCACAGGAACAATGCACAGGCGACAGCCAGAGCGACAAAAGCTTAAAGGCATCAGATGAAATAAACTCCAGCCGCCTGCCAGAGAGTGCGCGAAGACCATTCTCATTTTATTTGGGGGGACAACTGATTCTCACCAGTGTTAACACCGTTCTCCGAAGCATCGGCACATGAAACACCAGCGCTGTAACAGCCTTTAAGGAAACACTCCTCGTATGCCAAGCAATTTCCATCTCTATTTCTAGCTCTTGAGACCAGCAGCTTAACCTTACTTTCACCTCCCCTTTGTGAGCTCTACAGGCGAACCACGGGGGGAAGAGATAAAAGCTGGGGTAGGGGGCCAGACACTTGAAAACCTGATGCTGGAGAAAGGGCTTCTGAAATGTTAAGGAGACTTCCCGCCACACCACCACCCAGAGGAGTAAAAGAAATTCCACTGCCATGAAATACTCTGCTGCTATTAAACAGCTTTCTTAGCTCATGTTTCAGGGAATTAGAAGGGGAAGTGAAACAACATTAGCTGCTTCCTGACTTAATAGAAACCTTGGAATGACCATCATCACACACTTATACCATCAAGACTATATAGTGATGTGTACTTAATGATGCTATCTTTGCGAATAAGCAAAGGAGATTAAGTACTATCTTGCAGTTTGTAAAGAATACTGATTCCCCATCCCTCCAAAACAAGGCTTCATTGCACTGAATTTTGCTTCCATCCATTCATGTAACTGAAGGCTGATACCCCTTAGCACATTGCTTGTTTTAAGTACGGCATTGAAGAAATGAGGGCAAGGGGGTGGGAGGTACATGCAATGAAACAGCATAGAAATGTAGGATTAAAACAGTAAGTGAGCTTTCAAAATATACCTGCAAGAGGCTGTGTGTATTCTGAAGTGCGCCATTGTATTACTACAATTAAAACAACAACAACAACAAACAAAACCGAAAAAAAACAAAACAAAACAAAAACTGGTTTAGGATGAAAGGTACATTATTGATATTCAAAAAAACACTGTGTAGTTCTATTTCAAGACGACATGACAATACTGAAGAATAAAAAAGATACAGAAGTGATGACTGTAATCCCTCTGTACATTCATGGTAGCCTATAAAAAGCTAAAGAGAGATACTACACTGAAACAGTTCAGACAACATAAGTCTTCCTGGAGTTAGAACATTCCCTTTCTATGCTGTTTCACAACATCTCTACCAAACCCAAATCAAGCTACAAAGACTATTAAATAGTGTCAATTCTTAGCATGCATTTAGCACTCTGTGTGTTCAAAGTGCTGTCACACACCCCCAGCCCCACAAAAAACACCAAACAAAACCATACTGAAAAAAAAACAGAGAAGAATTTTGCCTGTGCCCACCTGAACAGATCTCCTGCTTTATAGCCACAGCCCCACGTGTTGGGATGAGGCAGAAAGGACAGTGTCAACCACGCTGCAGGTATGTGAGCCACCGTCCCAACAGGGCAGGAGGGCCCAGTCTCATGAGGAAGAAATGTTTTGCAATGAGGGTGGTGAAACACTGGCCCAGGTTGCCCAGAGAGGTGGTAGATGTCCCATCCCCGGAGACATTCCAGGCCAGGCTGGACGGAGCTCTGAGCAACCTGATCTAGTTGGAGATGTCCCTACTCATGGCAGGGGGATTAGACCAGATGATCTTTGAAGGTCCCTTCCAACCCAAACTATTCTGTGATTCTATGAATGGGAAAGCAGTAGCACAGGTACAACATGCTGCGTTTTGGAAGAGGCGCAGGATATGGAGCGGGAATCATCGTCAGCTTCAAAGCTGGGACCCCAATTAGCCTGTAACCTGCAACAAGCACTTGATGCACTGACAGCCTTTGCTACTTCACACGCTCAGGTCAAGATTTAACTCCCATGTGTAACTGTTTATTACTAACACCAAGCAGCAACACAAAATGGGTGAGAATAAATGTGAACAAAAGCATAATTTTAAAGATCTAACCCTCCACCCCCCCAAAAAAGGCCCTTTATCCCATTTAATGGCAAAAGAAAATGTATGACTGGATCCCAAGTGGCAAGCAGGATGTGAGACGGAAGGAGAGTCCAATTTTTTTCTCTACTGGTGTGTAAAATCAGGAAAAGCTTTGGCAGAAGCTAGATAGATAAAAGTGGACAACTTGTAAAGGAATGGGGTGGACTTTTAAAATTAAATTTCTTTCTGAACTTAAAGACTGCCCCAGAGATATTATGGAAAACACTTTCAAGTTTAAAAAAAAAAGTCCTCGGGGACATGAAGGCCTCATTGTTTTCCTCAAACTTTATATGTCAACACACACACACGCATAAAAAAAAATCCTCACCTCCCTTCTGAGACATTAAATCCACACAATATTTCTTGGAGAGGGTAAAAAGAAAATGTAGGTCAAGATGTTGAGATAGGAATTGCTTCTGAAAGATGAAAGCATAAGAGGACTAAGCTTTCATTCCTTATGTTTCTTTGAGATTTCAAACAGAGTGTTATTTGATAATGGTTCCTTTCAGAAAATTGGAATTTAATATAGCTAATTATAAGTTAGAGAATTAATGTACAGTCAGTACTCCAACTGAGTTGGTATGCCATGCTGATGCTTTTTACCAGCATGTCCCCAGTGCTTATTATAGATCTTTTCTCCAAATACTAAGGCAAATCTGCTTTCACATTAGGCTGTATGGCCCAGAAGTTGTGGGGGGAGGAGGAGAGAAAAGAGAAAAAGAGAAATTTATGATCTCCATGGCTGTAGCACTAAGCCTCCCGCAAGCAGCCCAGAGTTGTCCTCATGGCACGGCACCGTGCAGGAACAGACCCTCCTGCTTCAAAGGGAGCACAGAAAATAAGAGGACAAAGACAGAATGAAAAACAGAAGTAGCTAGAGAAGAAAAGTAGAAGGAGAAACAGGAAAACACATTTTCCTCCTTCCAATTAAAAGGGAAGTAAAAGGACTATGATAAAGGATGAAGAGCATAGGCAAACAGAAAGAGAGGGAGTACTCCTAATTGTCCAGTATTAACAATGATGTATCTGAGAATTATTTGTCCTATGAGCAATCATAAGTTAAAAAAACTGACCTATATTTCACAGAGAGCAAGCGATATATAAATAAGAATATCCCTCATGACAGGCATAAGCAGCAGAAGCAGCTGGATTTGGACCAGGAGCAGTTTCTCTGCAATTCGGAAGGAAGCCACACGTCAGTGTTCCAAGGACCTACACAGGTTTGACACGCTCTGTTTCTAGAGATGGCACCAAATATGTTCAGCAACATCTGCTGCACATCACTGGTTAGTATGTAAAGTAAAACTGTAGCTTGTGTAGTCTTAAACATAGATTGCATTTAAGTGAATTTTGAGGGAGAAAATGCATCACGGGAAACTCTGCAATCTGCGAGGTTCCAGCAGCTTTGCCTTTGTTTTCCACTGTAGTTTCCAACTAAACACTAAGCCAGCATATTTAAGTTATCCAATGGATGTGTGAGCTCCTGCAATGAAATCCTGTCATTGACCAAGGCACAAGCTCTGTAGTAAGGTCTCAATGAGAAGAGCCGTACCTAGTTTCTTCCTCAAAACAGTATTTACGTTCAGTTGAGCTATAAGCTTCTGGGGAAAAAAGGGGCACATTTTTTTACATAATCAGCAGAAGCTTCTTATATGTTAGCAGATTAACTCCTCTGAAGTCATATTTTCATTTGGCACATCTCCACCAGAGTTAGAGAAGGATGTTCCCTATGAAAGTAGCTGTTGCCCTCCAAAATATTCTTCTGCTCCTAATAGGCCATATTGGGAAAAAATCTGCCCCCTATAGAGGGCACCTTCCCCCCTCTTCATACTGGAAGAATTCCCCAGACCCTGCTGAACTTGGCACGACTATGCACTCCCAAACCTTGGAGCTGAGTAGTGGTCATCCTTCCTTCTTCCTTCAAGATGCAGAATAGCATTCATTTTTAGGGGAAGGGAAAAAACAAAAAAACAAAGCCACCTTCCTTTTAGGGAACTGAATTTTTCTCATGACAAGAGGACACCAAATCAGTACTTTTCATTGCTTTCAACCTGAGTGAAGGGAAACAGAGCTGGCATGGGAAACACCATCTCCTTTAGTCTACTCTCTGGTTCCTTTAGCCTGAAGAAGAAGCTGGTCAACTGAGGTGAGGAGGGAAAGCAGTCACTGGAGAAAAGCTGAAGGCTATTTTCCCAAAACCTTAGTAAAGTTTTGGAGTCCTTCATCTGTACTGGCAGAATTTCTCCTGGAAGTAGGGAAGCACAAACTGTCTTTCTCAGCAGAGTCATTTCCTTTCTAAGTTTCCCTGTAAATTTAGTTTTCACGAGACTACCCCCACTGAGTCCAAGATGATCTGAGAAGCTTTAAATAGAAATTTACTTAGCAGTTTACAATTTTGATCCAGTCAGATGGTAATGCAGCGCTATCTTGACATCCAACTACGCCAAGGAAATTGAAGGACTGCAAAACATCTTCCCTATAATCTCTAATATTCAAGTTTGCAGACAGTATCTTAAACTCCTTTTTCCAGTAAGTCAATTATTCTAAAGAAAGTCTGCTTTCTAGGCTGTTAATGGTAGACGCCTAGATCCATTTCAGAAATAAAGGTGGTTTTCTGCGCTAAGCAGCGCCTTAACTAATGGGCCATTTATTCTATTTTATGAGCAGAGTACTTGTATATAACCCTGTGTTATGCTCGGGATGTTAATCAACCTTCAAGACTTTGCATGCCAGTTTTATTGGAGCGCCTTCCATGCTGGCATAAAGGCGACTTTGTACCAAACAGTCTTCCTCCAGCCTAGTAGAGATCAACATCGGTTCATGGCTCAAAAACCTCTCTTTCACAAAGAACTTTCACTCGTCAGTTCTGGTCTCTTGTTAATGAGATTTTAAATATTCAAGGACACTGCTACACTGTGCAAAGGTAATCTATGAAAGAGTGCATTTAAATCTACAATTGCATGTGGGCCGTGTTTACCTACTTAGCTAAGACAGCCTTGTCCATTCCAATTAGAGAAGGTCATTTTTGGGCAAATGTAAAGTGGCATTTGAAGTTCATCCCTGCAGGACAATGAGATGAGGTAAAGCTTCTGGGACAGGCTTCCATCTAAATCAAACTTGACAAGTAGTCCCTAACCACAGATCTCATTGCTCCACAAAAGGCCATCTTTAATTGATTTTGGGGAGGGGGCAGAAGAGCCGCAACAACCATGCTTCAAGAAGATTTGGAATTCAAGCCACATTCTGGTAACTTCTATCCCTTATTCATGGCTTTCACCTGGAGGTAATTGTTGCTGACCTCCCGAGATGTAAAGAGGCAGATAAACTACTGTAGAAAGCACCTAGTTTACTGTCCTGTCGAGTAGATAGGCACATTAACGAAGCATTGGGACTCTTCTCTTTGGAAGAGAAACAACATGCTACTGGACAAACGCACCACAGGAACCAACAGGAGGGAACAGGAAATGAAGTCCTCCATGCAGAACTGCATAACAGGAATGAATATGTGTCTCCTCAACCTCAGCCCACTCCTGTATGACGCCTCAAGTTTTGAGGCTCTGCACAACTCCACCTTCTGGCATCTGGAACAGGGGTACAAGGAGAGCCTGAGGCTCCAAAACCAGATCCCAACATCACAGCAAATGAGCCAGGGCCAGGAAGAAAGAGAAGGGGATTAAATTCTTCTTAAACCCTCTCCACGCAGTACACCTGTATCTGTGTGCTTCAGTACAACCCAGTTGCCTTTTCTCAGTGTTTGCTATGAGAGGACACGCTGCTACCATTGCTCTAGCACCCTCTTGCTGACATGGTGACAACATTACCGCTCTGAACCAGAATGAAAATTCATATGCTGCGAAGAAAGGGAACAACTATACTAAACACTCTGTGCCATTTTCATAACTTTTAAGTTTCTTTCAATCTCTCCGCATACACAGCAGGCATGACACAGAAACACTGGGGTGCTTTACAGCCACAGTAAACAGAGCATCTTTAAAAACAATTGGCCATTTAATGGTTTCACCTTTCCCAGAACCAGGAGACAACCACTGTCTGAGGGAGGTGTTTTAGGAAGAACTTGGTTTTAAGGTAACCTGGCTGAAACAGAACATGTCAAGGTGCAATTTACCTCCAACTTCTCTGTTAATACGCACACACACACACACACTAGAAGAGGCTGAACTGAAATATTTTTAAGGTTGGCCACTACAGAAGCTAAGTGAGGGATGACTGAAGGAGGAGGAAAATGCAATTAAATTCTGGTGCGGTATTTTGGCATTACTCAGAATGGTTGGCTGAAGCCAAATCTTTTGCAGGAAAAGTGGCTTATCTCCTGGCTTCCCAAATTGCACCAGAGGTCAGCTGAAGAGGTTTCAGAAGTTTGCCAGCTCTGTCCCTCTGTGGAATCCTTGGCAGATTGCTCCAGCTGGGCTCCTTCCAGCTCTTCCCTTTTTCCATTTGAGCATATAGCTTCAATAAAGAAAACAAGATGAAGGCTTTCAAAGATAACACAGTCCTTCACAAGCAGATGCAGAACAAAGCACAGGAAATTCTGAGCAAAGTAAAAAATGAATGTTGTCTGTTCAAGGCTTATCTGGAACGAGTTAGCCTCTTAGTGGACAGATCTGAAACATCACACAGTCCCAACTGCAATTGCAACGCTCACTAACAGACTTGTGAGGGGAGGAAACAGGATGGGTAAGGGTGGAAATTCAGCTGCCTTTCGCTCTTGGAGCTGGAAACTCCTTCAGATTAACCAGAAGCAACACTTGTGAATCAGGCTTGTCACTGTCATCCTGTCGCCCTAAGCACAAGACTTCTACATCTACACCTTTGACTGGACACCCCCTTCACAGTATTAAATTCATTTAAATTGGGAAATAAAGGACATCAAAGGCAGGTTATTGAAAACATGTATTCATCTAATTTTGAATACAACATCACATTAACTGTATGTAATAAATCTGTGCCAGTCAGACACACAAAAAAGATATAAAAATGCATGCGCATTTATTACGATGTAGAGCAATCTGCTGTGACTTAACAGTATATGTGCTAAGCTATATTTATTTTCCGGAAAACATTCACCCACAAGCTCTGGGAAGTATCTGCTATGTGATGAACCTCTCATCATCATCAGTTATCGAGAGACAGAAGTTATTTCAGAACAGCTTCTTGGAGATTTTAAATCAAAAAGATCCCAGTAAAAACCAAACCAAAATGTGGGGGAGGCGTGAGCTCAGAGCGCAGACCCAGGCTGTTATGGGCCGTGAAATCAACGTGACTAATTCCTGAAGAGTTTTGTTGCTCAAAAAGACGACTGATTTTCTTGCTTTCCACAGAAGAAATTCTACTTTCCAACATGAGCTGATGACACCTAAAAATAACGCAGTATCAATCTGCTTATGTTTTCAGTTTACTCCACGTCACTACAAGGATCCCCAAATACATTTCAATTGGCAACCCGTATACTTAACAAGTCAAAGCCTGGGAACACCAGTAATGGAGGATATTTGAGGTGAAGATTAGGGTGCATTAGCAGCTATGTCAGGCAACTTGCAAAAGTGGCTGCTGTGGCCATCAGCAGTTACAGCCATCTATCACTCATCTCTACTTTTTCTTTTAAAACCACTTTACTGCCAGGGTTGACACGAGAAGGTTTACAGCACACAAGACATCTGCTCTGATCAAACACAGCCTAATGGCCTTAATAATGTCCTCCTGGACCAAATATTAACCGTTCTCAAACTCTTTCCACTCTTTCAGACAGCAAGCCATTTCTAAAATGCCTCCCGCCCATGTAAAGGAAAAACTGCTGCAAAGGTTGTAAGACAAAAGACAGGCCCTTGAAGACTGAAAATATGTTCTAATACTCTGAAAGTCCTCCCTAAAATGTAGTCTTGCACTAAGAGCTCAAAGGTATAGTGTGAAAATAATCAGCAAAAGCCTTATTCAAAGCTAAGCACAGATACAGTTTCAGAAAATACAGTTCCCCAGGACTGACTACAGCAACCTGCATTTCTGAGTCTGTGTGCACAACTGGAACTTCTCTCTGCTTTTACTTGTGACACTGATTTTTTTTTTCCTGTTACATTCCTATTTTCTTAATAAAATACAGTATGCTATTTCAATGACCTTTTCTTTCCCTGCTATTTTTCTGGTTAGATCACTTATTGTTTGTCCTTCAAATTAAAAACACTAGTTATTTAATGCACAGTTTCCTTCTGCCAATCATGGGCAACAGGGGAACAACAGGAATACTGAAATTCAAACCGTCATTAGAACAGCAGCTACATATTTGAACCTGCAGACCTTTGGTTTCCACTAGAATATTTTATTAAAACACTAAAATAATAATAATGATAAGCATTTGACACCAGACAGAAAGAGGTAAAGTACCTTTCTTCCCCCACCCACACTTTCTGAGAACTATTGCTCTTAAAACAGAGAAGCACTGTGCTCACTTTTTCTGAGCATGCTGCAGGATTGCTGCCTTCAGCTCCACTTTGTGCCCGCACTTTGCATGAAGTTTTCCATCCCTTTCAATAGCATAATCCACCAGACAGAAATCATGCTGTGGAACTCCATCATTTAGACCACCTTCAACAGCTGTTTACATTTGTTTTGATTTCTATGTAAGCCTCAAGTTATCTCTTTAACTCCTCCTTTACACAACTCAACAGCTGGAGAATGTGACCTGCACCAACCACCAGCTCTCATCTCAGCAGGTCACCAGCATGAACTTCATCCACTCCAGCCTGTCGGCTTGAAGGATAATGCTCTAAGCAGATCTGGTTTTTAACATCCCAATAAAAATCTAATCATTAAAAAAAAAAAAGGTAACAAACTTAAACTTCTTAGTCTGCCAGCTAAAGAAATAGCTGCATTAGATGCACTGCTCTGGATTCTCATTTAATATTACAGTCAAAAAAGCATCTTTGCATGAGTTATGTCTTACTCTCATTTCTAAAATAAGCAAACCAGAATTGGCAAAAGGTACAATTTTAACAGAGCTGGCAATCCTACAAGGTAAAACCACAACCATCCTTTTGGCTGTATATGCCAGGGTGCAAATTTAGGCTGGTTGGCAGCCTTATGGCTGCCAAAGACAGCAGGAAGCAGTTTGCTTGTCTGCAGTCAAGGGTGCTCTCTGGACTGCAGACACAAACGATAAATCTGAATGACCCAGAGTCAAGGAAAACAAAGTTGTTGTCCCCTGTTGGCGTTAAGGAAAAGATCTGTTTCACAGACAGTCTATGCAATGAATTTCACCAGTACAGCAGCACGGGTTTTCTCGGTTTTGTTTGTTCATTTGGTTTTGTGTTTGTTTTGGTGGATTGTTGTTTTTTTTTTAAATAAATAAATCTAACACCTAAACTTGTGAAGCACTTTTCAACAAATTTTTAAGCCGTTTTTTCCCCTGTTTCTGGAAACCGTTGTCCCTTCCAGCATCTGAGGCTGTGGTTAGACAAGACGACTGTGCCAGTCCTAAGGCTGTGGTTAGACACGATGACTGTGCCAACCAGGCAGCTTGCTACCGTAGGAAGTGACAAGTCCGGTTTCCTCCTCTCCAGCTTTCTGTCAAGGTACCCTGGCCCCTCATTTCCACCAAATGCACACTTGGTGCTCATCTGACCTCTTCATGAACCTCTCTAGTTCACTAAACTGAATAAAATGATGTCTTTCTTAACATCATTTTTCTGGGCTAGTTTTCTGCCACTTTAGTAGGCTGAATTGGCTGCACTGCACGGGTAGACAAATGGCAGAGCCAGCACAAGACAGGAGGTGAAAGGAGGGGGACCAGACCCATCAGCTGCTGCTGAACTCTTTCTTACCTTTCCTCATCTTATTTATTTTAGACCTACAATAACTCAGTCTCTTACAGATTATGCATGCGCCTCTGCAGATTCTTCACTGCCATTTTCATTTTCCATTACCTACAATTAGCAATACACAGGGAGGAGAGATTATTTTTAGAACTACTTTCCCTAGAAATGCACTCGGGGCAACAGCAACTCTTTTTAGATGGCCATGAAATGAAGTTTTAAGAAAATTAATTACACAATTCCTCTGTTTCTCTGGTTAAAAAAATAGCCACCTCTGTTACGTTTGAGAGAAGAAGGATTATGGGTATCCTGCAAGAGAAAATTTTCTGGCAGTCTTGCCAAACACTGAAATTGTATTAAGACAGGAGCACAATTTGGACATAATCAAATTGGATAGAGATCACTGAGGGCGCAATTTGGCCTGCAGAATTTTTATACGTGGTAATAATGGAAGAGGCAAACAGAGCCTGTGTCATGTGCTGGGTTTGGCTGGGACAGAGTTAATTTTCCTCATAGTAGCTAGTAGGGGGATATATTTTGGATTTGTGCTGGAGACAGTGTTGATAACACAGGGATGTTTTAGTTACCACGGAGCAGGGCTTACACAGAGCCAAGGCCTTTTCTGCTCCTCACCCCAGCCCACCAGTGAGGAGGCTGGGGGTGCACAAGAGGTTGGGGTGGGACACAGCTGGGACAGCTGATCCCAACTGACCAAAGGGATATTCCAGACCATATGACGTCATGCTCAGCAATAAAAGCTGGGGGAAGAAAAAAAAGGGGGGAAGATTCAGTGTTAATGGAGTTTGTCTTCCCAAGTCACCATTACACGTGATGGAGCCTGAGCCTGGCTGTCCTGGAGATGGCTGAACACCTGCCTGCCCATGGGAAGTGGTGAATTAATTCCTTGTTCTGCTTTGCTTGCATGCGTGGCTTTTGCTTTTCGTATTAAACTGTTTTTATCTCAACACGCGAGTTTTTTCACTTTTACTCTTCTGATTCTCCCCCCCATCCCACCGCGGGAAAGTTAGCAAGTGGCTCTGTGGCGCTTAGTTGCCAGCTGGGGTTAAACCATGACACAGCCGATGAACAAGCAAGTCCCTGGCAGGCTCAAAAACGAATTCTGTTCTAAAAAACAAAGAAAGGAAAGGAGATTTGGAAATTTTCAATGGAGCCCAACCCAAACATCCTGTTATTTATTTGTTAATCTTTAAATTCACTTGACAGCAAGTACCAAAGTGAAAGTGATGTTGAGTACCATGACAAATCTGTTCAAATGCTTATTTTCTGAACCTTTTAGTTGAAAACATTTATATTTAATCACAGTTTACAACTAGCCAAAAAGGCTGTTTACTCTGAATGTAAAGAGAAAATATTGCAAAGTTGAAAGAGGTATTTCTGTTTCTGTAAATGCATTTTAAAAATCCACTTACACAGACAAGGGTCCTTGGCACACTTACAATCTTCTACTAAAGCTTAGGAGACAGATAGACATTACCCACTGTCAACAGACGCAATTTCACATCACTGATGGAGTGAAAAGCTCCCTAGACAAACATTAGCATAAAACCTTCTTCCAGTATTTAATTGCAGCCTTCAGAAATAAGAGAGATGAAGTTACCAGTATATTTGAACCATCACAGTGAATGAAGAGCAATACCTCCTTCTTCCAAACTAAAGGCTGAGTGGTGGTCCAGCCTCTGTATCCACACCAGGGAGGAAGGAGGTGGGCGCTGCTCTGGGCATGCAGGGGTGCAGCCAAAACAGCAGCACTTCCCTGAGGGCTGCTGTGTTGTCATCTGTGCAAGCGGGAAGAGAAGAGACGTGGCCTCAGCCCAGGGAAGATGTGGCGGCCCTGCTGGCAGCTGCTGCCAACCCTGCATAGCTGGCTTTTGGTGAATAATGCACGGCACTGAGTTGAATCACACGGCTTAGCTGTGTTTGGGCATTTCTACCATGCTTATCACAGTGTTTACGCCAAGCCTGGGGTGCCATCTACACAGCCAGGGAAAAGAGGTTTCACCGACAAGCTGGAGCCGGATGAACACAGCCCCACGCCACCATACCACTGGGCACCCTCATTTCGATACAGCCTTCTGGGGACCGTCAGCAGAAAACCCCCACGCAGCAAGCAGGAAAAACTTGAAAATCTGTGCAGCAATGACAAAATAGCTATTTCCAGATAGCATTGCTGCCTACCCCAGCCGGCCTGGCCAGCCAAGGGACAGGCAGACCGTGGTGTCAGAGCAAGCTGCTGCCGCTGGGTCTGGCACTGCAGTCCCGCCACAGGCTGCCTCACAGGCTCCTGCAGCTCTGTGCAGAGACATTTTACTTCTGGAGAAGGCAAACCTCCACCAAAAGTCATGTTAGCATTTGTGTGGGAATGGCTGAGGGCAGGAGCAGACCAGCACAAGGGAGGAAGGGGCACCACAGCCACCCATGGACCAACCACCACCTCCATCAAAATGCTGACACAGTTCCTACTCTGTTTAAAGAACACACATAAAATGGATAAATACATTTAACAACCCTAAATATAAGGTGAAATCTCTCAGAATAGCAAAATTACACATTTTTACTCATCTCTATTTACTAGATGAGAAAGACTTAATTCCAGCTTCTGCCATGAACTAAAGCATTCCCTCGGATACATTCAACTTCCCAATTAGATCATGTTTGCCAGAAGCTTAAGTTACCTGGCACGTGTGGAAATTGCTATGACACCTTTCTAGGAAAAAGTATAGCTGGTGAAAACACACTATCTGCTTGAATAATTCTCATGTCTGGTTTCTTATCTCTGTAGATTAACTAACCACCTTAAACAAACAAACAAACAAAATTTGGCACTTTTTCCATTTACAAAACACTAGCACTTCTGTAACACAAATTTATTCTTTATCACAAGTTTTGAAAAATAGAATTTAAAATCTTATCTCATTAAAATTTTCTTTATGACATACTCTTTTGAGGGTACTGGATTTATTCTCATAATCAGAACACGAGCAATAATTACATCTTTCATTGCCTTTTTTACAGCCTTATCTCACATTCTAAGCTACACAAGAAGAAAACCACTTCCCAAGGGAATTAGTTTTCCTTTTAGGCGAGGATCTCTGAAAATTGGTATCACTATTCCAAACACCAATCCCTATTCTTAAAATCCTAACGCAAATGACAGGCAGCGGTAATCAAAATCACTAAAGAGGTCCCTCTGGGATTTCCAGCGCACGACCTTGTTTCCATAATCAGAGTTCCAGTATCCCATTTAGGGCTGCAGAGGGTTTATTGACAAGCAGCAGAAGCACCTCCTTCAGATTTTATATTCCCACGTGCTGGAGAGGAACATGTAGCAAACAAAGGCATACTGTAGAGTGTAATTCCATACTCTGCAAATACCTAGAGTCAACATAAGCACGCATGCAATATATCCAACTATACAATGGCCATAATACACCCGCTCGCCCTTCTCCGAAATCCTTCTAGCTGGTGGGGGGGAGAATAAGAGTAAAGAAAGTAGAAAAACAAGATAAAAAATAACTGGCAGCACAAATATGTAAGCAAAAATTTTCAGGTGAGAAGGAGATATAAAAAAAGGTTGGAGTAAAGAGACCTGCGAACACACCACCACTCCCAAACAAAACCCCGCTACTTTAATCAGAACCACCTAAGTAACTGAGTTTTGGCCACAGACCTAAAATTGCAGGATTGTTTTCAGGATAACAAATATCTTTAATAGGCAGAGACAGTCAAGATATTACAGTACATATAATCTCCAGAATTAGTTTGAATTTTTATTTATTTAAAATTTTATTTTTTATTATTCAGAGAGTCATGGAAGTTAATTGTCTCTGCATCATCATGAGCACATTTTAGAACTTGCAGAAACCTTAGCACAGAAAAGACTCCTGTTAATGAGTTCATCTCTCACATTTAAAATGAACTTGCTTTTTGCACTGCCAATCAAAGAGGCATCATCATTTCAGCTACCAAATCATTAACAATACTACTGTACTCACCAGCCAGCTGAAATACTACTTACAATCTATTTCATATGAGTTTAGTTATAGCTTGGTAAATGCTGGCAAAGCAACTATTGTAGCATGTTTATGCAACTTCAGCCAC
The DNA here is from genome assembly GCF_036013475.1 of Columba livia. Taxonomy (NCBI): domain Eukaryota; kingdom Metazoa; phylum Chordata; class Aves; order Columbiformes; family Columbidae; genus Columba; species Columba livia. Next base: position 68,038,954 of record NC_088603.1, on the reverse strand, counting down.
TTCAAAACCATAAAAACTTCTTAAAGATGCCAGTTGCAAGGGGCTGGCGGGTATTTTACCTGCCTCTATTGCTAAAGGTAAGTACTCCCTACTGAACCAAATTACGGGTTGCAAGTCTATAAATAAATAAATTTAAGGGATGAGAGTTATAAAACCAGAACAAAAAAACTCTCTCTGCACTACAGATGGTGGCACCGAAATAAAATCCTGCTACCTAATTGTTTGCAGTCCCCTGAGCTCTTGGAACTACGTGAGACCAATCCACATTTCCACCTTGATCAGACAGCTCAGAAAGCTTGCACCTCACTCAGACCCTACCTTTCCACTCCTGGAAATGGTTAAATGTGCCAGGCTTTGGAAGGCAGAACTACTCCATTTTCAACAGCTGAAGAAGCAACACCCTTTAGAGTTCACTAGGGATAGGGTTGTGCAGCACAAACCCTACACTTCATGTTTGCAAGGCAAAGCACCCTAACCAGAATTCAAGACAGGGGAGAAGCCCAGCTTTACAGAGGCCCTGAACACATTTAATCTCACATTATTTCAGCTAGATTCCCCTTGCCCTCCGCCCCAAGAGCTAGGGGTGCAGAATATTACTAAACAAAGGACATACGCAAGGAAATGTTTTTATTCCAACAGTACGATATCCTGGATCTAAGGCTCACCCCTTTAAAATATTACATTTCCCTAAATTCAGAATGTCTTGGTAATTTCTTAGGTTGACCTGCTTTTTCCTCAGTCCACAGGGAACTGTCGATTTCAAAATACAGGGCTATGGGTTTTTTTTTAAGATGTAATGAATAAATTGTATGTTTAAACATATTTTCTTAATGTCACCACCCAATATCAATTCTCCTCCCTTTCGCAAATCTCTTTTCTCTGGATAATGAAACATTTTTCCAAATATCAGTGCATAAAAAAAGCTTTTGGACAGTGATGTTGAAACAGAGCAGTGTTGAGACGGGACATTTAAAGAATCATTTAGCAAACAAAAAGAGTAATACAGAATATCATTCTGGCTCAAAAAAAAAAAAAACCCAAACCCAAAACAAAACAAAAAACAACAAACCACAAACCCCCAAAGAACTGATCACCTACTTCTATGAGGGAGCAAAAGCACCAAACGCTACGTTCTCAATGCAAGAGGCAAGCTCTGGAGCCGTGAGCTGTGCCACTGCCAGAGGAAGCTGATGGCGTATTCCGCGTCTGGTACCTGCACCGACACAGCATTCCCAGCCAACTCACTTTTCATCTAAGCCGCCTTTGGAGAAACTAGACACCATAAAAACCTCAGTCATCCTGTAACCTGGCACACCATCAAAGCCTCCTAACACACAATTACTGTGCTTCACGCCTTTAGACTTTTTTCCTTTGACTAAACAAAACCCCCACAACGAAATAAGAAACTTTCCAAGAGAAATTGTGTTTGACAGAAGATCAATGATGCAGAGGTGTTGCAGGGGAAAAAAGCCAGCGCTGTTTTGTGTACACCTCCAAGCTCATTAATGGCTTGCTGCTAAAGCTAGATGCCCCTTCCCATCAGATCAGTATTTGATATTATTACTGAACTCAGAAGTCTGAGGTCTTCTTCAATCACATTAAGGACTTTGCAATTGCTTACGCAATACAGTAACTTGATCATGCTGCCTGTAGTTATCCAGCCATTCCCCTAGGTTTTTGCCTTGTTGGCAATACCACTCCGTGAAACACAGTGAAATATGACTCACCGTGTCAAAAACACAAGCTACGTATAAATATGAATAACCTACCAAGTAAGCACCCAGCTGCTGCTTTAATGCATTAGCACATGTATAGTTATGCACATGCCTAAAAGGAGCTGCCATAAACCTCCATACAGAAACAAATAAGCTCTTGTGAGTGAAGAGAAAACCATAAGCCTGCCCAGAAATCTGAATCCTGCTAGTCATCACTTTCAAGGCTCAAGCCAGCATGACAAAGCCTTTTCAAGAACGGCTCCTGTGTCAGGGAGTGAATCTGAAAGAGACACACTTTATATTCACCACTCAGGACACCATGGCTTTTTTAAAAGCAAGCTCTGAGGGAAGGGGGAGCAACAGATAATAATTGACCAAAGGATTAAATAAATACAATTAAACTCCCTTCAGGTCTCTGTCATCTCAGTTTGACTGCATGCCCTTTTAAAACCTTTAAATGACTGTTCTGTGAATTGCTAAACTAGGTGACTCCACTGTCCCAGTGTTTGTGTCCTCTCAGTCCTTTAAATCTTTTTATGTAGGTCCTACCCTATTTCACCTCTGGACCACAGACAGCATGGACTGAGATCACTTCAGAGATACAGAAGCTGGTCAGCCAGTTTCTTGCATCTAAATGACAGAGTAGTTAAATTCTGTCTGAATGTCCTTCCCCAAGATAACTGAAGCCAATCACCTTTAAATGGATATTTTCTCTACCGACTTACTCAGGACATCAGGGAGTAGGACTGACCAGAGAAACCTCCTTTTCTACCAACAGCAGTCCCTGTCCTCCCACCTGACACCCACCCTCCACCCCATCCCCATCTCAATGGCTTTGCCGGAAACCAAAACATATGGATTGTTCAAACTGGGCATTTTAAGCACTTCAGAAACAAGTTCTTCTGTGCAGATCAAAAGGGCGCAGTGCATGCCAGGTGGTGCACTGGTCTCCTTCCTCGATACAGCAAAAGAATCGCACTGAAAAGCACCGAGTCCTTCCAGCAGCACCGCAGGGGCAGCTCACCATTCACTGCCTTGAGGCTCCCGCTGATGCCATCGCCATGCTGCCGCTTCTGTGCGTTCTTGAACTCCTTCAGAGATAAATAAAGGACCTTCCGCACCACCCTCTCCTCTGACCAGGGAATCCCATCGCTGTCATCCTAAAGATGGAAAGGGAAAGGAGAGGTCAGTTACATGCATCTGAAACAAAAGCAAAACACACAAAACCCAAAAGCCAAGTATTATTTTTAATTAAAGATTACTTTTAATTAAAAAAAAAAAAAGCTGAGGAAAAATACTGTCCCCTCTGATCCTTTATCCTGCAAACGGCAGTAGCCATGTACAAGGTCTTAGACAGGAGGTGAAACCTATTTGTTAAAACCCTCATAATGAATTTCTTACAGAGAAATTTATCACGGGGGGGGGGGGCGCTGGAAACCACTAAATTGAATGTTGTAGAAATTCAAGTGGTAAGTTTTGTGTACCAACTTCTCTCATTGCCATTTTGGCCCTGGTTTGTACCTCTTGGCTCAGGACTTTTTTTTCCACTGGCTTACTGATTTGCATCTATTGCAGCATTAAAATGAAGTTGTACATCAATAACAATCAAGTTATTCTGAATTTATCTTACTGTAAAGCCAAGTGCCATTTGGCCCACAGGGCATATGTTTTCTACTTTATTTTTAGGAGAAAAATGTTATATTGTCAAAAGGAATACTAGTGTATGTCATATTTAATACTGGCTTGTGTTAAAAAATTAATTCCCTGAAAAAGCATTTCCCTAAAGCCGTTAGCATTCACATAAATTAAGCCAGCAAACTGATATAAAGACATAAGTGAGATCAGGTAAGTCATCATATTTTCATAAGCCCTGTAATTGTCTCAGGGTCTTTAAAAATCACTGTTTGAGCAATCTTGTCCTCAAATTCCTCAAGGGCTACATCATTGCCAAGCAAATGATTGACATTTATAGGCAGGTCTTGTTTAGGTAAGCATACCACAGCATACTGCCACACTGCCCTGGAAACCCAAAAAGCCCCATCAGCAATCCCCATCAGAAGGCAAGAAGAGTTTATACCATCCCACCTGTCAAAGTATTGATTGACACGATAGAATCACAGAACGGTCTGGGTTGGAAGGGACCTTAGAAATCATCTAGTTCCACCACCCCCCACCATGGGCATGGACACCTTCCACTAGATCAGGTTGCTCAAAGCCCTGTCCAACCTGACCTGAATGGATGGGGCATCCACAGCTTCTCCGGGTGACCTGTTCCTATGTCTCACCACCCTAATCACAAACATTTCTTCCTTATATTTGCTACCCTCTTTCAGTTTAAAGCCATTACCCTTGTCCTACCATCAACTTAAAAGAAAAAATATGCACAGTTCAATGTGCCCACTGACAGCTTTTTTTTCCTCCTCTACTGAGATACTGGCATTCAGCTGCTGAATTGTGATCAACATTCCCCACCACCACCACCACACAAAAAAAAAAAAATTACTTGAGGGGCTAGAACGGGAAGAAAAAGGGGCGACACAATGAGTGCAGTGAAAGCAGCCAACATTTCTGGCAGCGAGATGTGTGCTTCGCTCAAGAGACAAACTACTACACTTTGAAGAAGGCTGAGCTATGCCCAGAGAACTTCAGACGACAGGCAGCTTTGGGCCAAGAAAGCAAACTCTGTAATCCAACCCCTGCCCGTCCCCCCCAAAAAATCTCCAGGCAAACGTTTTAAAAGGACTAGTACATCCAGTTATTTTGTCAACAGAGGTTTACATGAACAACTCTGGCTTACCATTTTGCTGCCAACACAACTTCAGCCCTCACCAGAAGTGACACTAAATGCGAGAGGCCTGCAGCCTGCTCGATTTTAACACAGCCTGCTCAAAGACACACTCCACTCACATTCCCACGGACAAGGGCCTAGCGGGACATCACACATTTCTGTTTCCAGAGAAACTACTTGTTAAATCCTGGAGGGAATCGCGCTCAGTTGCAAAACATTCATAAGCACCTCCAGCTCCCACCCGTGTCATGGACACAGGCCTGCAGACACCACTTGCTTCTTTCATTGTCATTTGTTCAAATCTCCAATATGACGGCCAGCAAACATAAGGAAGAGGATGAAGAGCCCTCTGGCCAGGCACCCTTCTCCTGACTTCAAAGCCCAGATGAGTTACACAGAAACCCTAACCGAGGTAACAAAACTTCCACCCTGTATTTTTATATACTTTAAAAGCCAGGCATACACAAGACACATGTAAGGATTGAGCCCAGCTAACGTAAGGTGTACTCAGAGACATGCTGCTGTCCTTAGCCCCCATCAGCTGGACATCTCTCTTCTGTGAAACACCAGATGCCTCCTGAAGCCACAAACAAACCCCTTCCTCCACCAGACCCTATAGTCCTCAAGAAGCTGGAATTGCATTAAAGCACCCATCGGTTCCTGATCCCAGTGGCCCTTTTATCTCTGCTAAAAATGCAGAAGAAAAAAAAATAATAATAATCCCACTTAAATCCACTTTGCCACAACATCTCACTGCAAGGAGCATGTGGCAGTGCCTGCTGTTTCAGTAGCAACAGGGTGAAACCCGCTGACAGGATTGATCTTTAAACTGGCCAGCCAACAGCAACAGGTAACGGACCACTGGCAGGGACAACCCGTGCCCTGGGACACGCCAGTTACTGTCCCTGCTGCAGGAGGGACGGAGATAATCACCACATGTCAGAGGCCTCTGGTCTAGGTCACCCTCTCCAAGTATTTCTGTAAACGGCCTGAAGTCATCTCCCTATCCCCAGGCAACGTGCTGGACATGCAAAAAGGATGGTGTGCGAAGCAGAACCCTATTTTGTGAGGGACAACGCTGCCAAGATGTTTTTCTGGTACCAGCTAGAGGCTCCAGCCCTGCTGCAGGAGATGCTCCTGCCTTCCCACCAGCTTGGGGCCCATGGGGGCCACAGTGCCACCAGCAAAGAGATGGGAGACAGGAACAAGGACCTCCCTCAGCAGCCCCTGAATCAATGCAGCAACATTGCACACCACGCTCAATTCATGGAGCTGTAAAACTCAAGGTAACCTGTATTGGATTCACTCCTGCCTCTATAACAGCAGCACCCTGTACAGAAACGCCCACAGGTGTGTCTCTCCACACCAGAGCTTCCACCAGCCCCGTTGTGCCGACGTTGCAGCCACTGTCCTGCTGACGCTGCTCTGTTGTGGGCTTTCCCCACACCCGTCACTCAGCTTGTAAAAAGGTCCTCGAGTTCCCCAACATTGTGTTATCCAAGGTCAGCAAAATAAGGGGCTGAGCCACTGCCAGCACCCGCATTCCCGTGGCTCCATACGCAGGAGCAATAAAAAGGTTTCACAATTGTCGACAGCATCTTCCCCCAGCCTGCGGCACAAAAGCAGCCGCAAGCTGGAGAAGCAGCTGAGTCGGAGCCCAGCTGAGCTGCTGCTCCTGGGGCGACGCAGCTCCAGCTCCCGACACGTTTAACCATAATTACATGGGTCAGATTGTCTCTGCCTCGTCACGCCAGTGCAGGAAGAGCCGCTCTACGCTCACGCTGCCAACAACTGGAAGAGTTACCTCACTTCAGCAAAACAACATACACACACACCCAGAACCGTTTAGAAATATCCTCAAGTGAAAGCCTTGAGGAACTTAATCTCTGTAACTTCTCAAAAGCAAACAAACAAAACCCTCAAAGGGACTGATTCAATCTCTGCCTTTAAATATTTCCACAGGGAGCAGAAATTTGATAATAGATGGCTCCCGAGGCTGGCAGAAAGGGCTATAATATAATCCAACAGCTGGAACGCAAATTCAGAAAAATGTAAGAGAGAATTAAAGAACAATTTCTGCAACTCTGCAAGTAATTAACCATTGAAACGACTTATGGGGTACTAATGGATTGTCCATTATTGACTTAGAGCCAAAAAATCACTGAATAACATCCTGAACTGTAGGTTCATCACTGCAAGCCCATAGCCTTCACTGTGCAGGTCAGCTGAGATGGTTTCTGCCTCCCAATCTGACAATGAGTTTATAAACTTTGTAAAAAAGTAACAGACACAAACACATCAGAAGCCCTGGGGCAAAGTTAAGAAACTCAACTGCATCAATTCCTTTAAACCGCTAAAAAAATTAATCATGCCAGCCTCTTTGTTATTCCATTTCGGGGAACCACACATCGTGCATTTTATCTGAACCTCAGCTACCAAGGCAGCCAAGCGACAGTTCAGCAAGTGGAGCCCGAGCGGACAAGGAAGAGGATCACTGAATCATAGAAATCATTTCAGTTGGGAGAGACCCTCAGGAGCACAACCTCCCTTTACCCACATGGTATGTTCCTGCAGAAGATGCTGCCTCATGCACCACAGAGCAGCTCTCTGCCAATCTCCCTGGCTGGCAGCTTGCTTTCAGCTCTACAGTCATAGAGGTGATGTTTGTAAAAAAGTTCAACAGCTACTGCCATATACTGCTAATGTGGGAAGAAATGTATGTATATACACACACGTGTGGGGGTTTTTTGCTATGTGCATATTAAATGTATATAATACATTAAATATACAATACATATATATTAATGTGTGCAAACTAAAATACATACATATTAATATATAATGCATACATAAATATAAGTACATATACATACCTACAAACAATCCACATCAATATATAATGTGTATATATTTGCAAGGAAACCAGAATGTGCACCACTTGTACTTTTCACCATTCACCTACAGCTTAGACACTTGTTCACCATGGTTCGGCTGTCTAGCTTGCACATGGGGCCTGCACGCAGCCTTCCTACTTCTTAAGTTATACGCAAATCTTTAAAGAAATAAAACAAAAAAAAAGCAAAGCAGGCAGAAGCAACAGTCAGGCTTCACACGGTCTCCTGGGTAGGTGAAATGTCAGCCCGAAGTAGCAGGCGCTGGTGCTTGCTGCTTTGCGCTACAAGAAGCAACAGAAGCATACGCGTACGCACAACTCGAGCTGCTCCCTTCATTCACCACCAGATAACAGCATTCTTCAGCCTGGCCCAGCCTTGCCTTAAGCAAACAGGAGTCACAGTCCACGGGATAAAACAGAGCTGGAACAAGGGAGAATGCATGCAGCACTCCATGCTATTTGTTTTACTTCTATGTAAATACTTTAACAGCAGCGATGGTTTTATTTGAAAAGCCAGGACTTTGTAAGGTACAAAGATACTTATAAGCATGTGTGTTATGACTCAGCGTGGCTGGCGTGTTTCCAGCTCTCTCTTTGGGTCTTTCCCAAGCACGCATCTCCTGACCCCATTCTTCATGCCAGGTTGCAAAAAGCAAAACAACAAAACACAAACCCCCTCTTTTTTCTTTTTCCAGTGCTGAAGCCAATGCTCGGCTAAAATCACTGTGGCACCCAATGCCCTAAATGAATATGCTTTCATGGTTCAACAGCCCCCAGAGAGCCTTTCCCGCAGATGTAAGAAGGTCATTTTGAAGCAATGGGAAAAATAAACCACAAGCTTCTACCCTTTCCTCAAGGATATTTTTGACGGAAAACTATTTCAAAGGGTGTTTTTTTCTGTGTTTAGTTAGCAACAAAACAAAAATCTGTCTTTTGCATGAAAAACAGACAACACATTTTCAGAGATCATATAAATTTTTCAGCAGAAGGACCAAAATGGAAATGTTTGTTTACTAGATTCAAGACCTGCAACAGATTTTTGCCTTTTGGCTGTATATTATCAATGGAAAACAGTTATACCTTTAAAAGCCAGACCTAAGAGAAATTGGTGGAAAACCTAGATACGTCTTCCGAGGCTGAAAGAGATCTTCTGTGCAGTCTTGGGGGAGTTACCGCTGCTCAGTGTGATTAGCTTATTCATTTACAAAACCCACTTCCTCGGTGTATGTATGGCACAGCGTGAACCTCGTGAGAGAGTGCAAAGTCTTACTACTATATCACCACACGTACTTCCCCTGTTGCGTTAGCAGAGGTCTCCATTGTATCTCAAAGTCCCATCGACCTTCTCACCACCCCAGATGCACATCCTACGCACAGAGGAAAACCCCAGTGATGGCCCATTGATGCAAACTCCCTCTCTATATAAGGTGCAGGAACAAGTGGGCCATTCGATGACAAGACCGGAGAAGCTGTTCTCGGCAGAAACTCCTAGCAAAAGTCTGAACTTCCAGGGTAATGAGTTGAAACTAGACTTTAATGTATGTAACTGAAGCTATATAAATAAAGATTTTTCTGCTTCTTCTGATAGCCGTCATGCTGCTTGGACTTCTTACAGCCAAGCACAGCATCGTGCAAACTGGACATACCCATATATTTCCACAGTAGTGCCTTTTGCTTACCATCAGGGTCCCTCCACTCCTTCCTCCTTCTCTCAGAATAAAGTTCACACTTATTTAATATTTAACCTTTTAATCGAGTTTAACTATCCAGAGAGGATGTAGCAGTTTCTCATTTAAAACAAACTGCTTATATTCAGTGAGAAAAAATAAAACCTCATGAATGGCTTAAGTTGATGAAGATTGATACAGCTTGGAGACTTTATAGTACAGTGACTCATGCCTTCTGGAAAATGTAATCTGTTCTGTCTAGTTTAGGAAAATAGGTCATGTTTTAGAAATGTGCTAAGTAACATGAAGAAAGGGGAAATTTTTGTTATTAATGGTTCTGCATTTAAGTGCATCTGGTAATTATAGCTATTTTTTCCCTAGCACTTCCAGAAAACTTCCCCAAAAAACTCACATTACATTACAGCTCTTGACTAGCAGAACTGAAGTTAACATGGCAAAGAAACGATGAAGGAAAATAAAAACCTCTTTTCTTCCTGCTTTAGCACTTCTCCTACAGCTTTCATCCCCTGCAATCTCCTGTTGGTTTGTGCTCATTCGCTGCCTCCTGCTGCACCAGGGATTGTGTTTCCTCCTTTCAAACCCAATTCTTGAAAGAGCAGCATGCAAGAGAAACACGCTGGTTTTTGGGTCACTAAAGGCCTCAGGCACTTGGAGCCCAGTGAGCTTCAACCCGCTCTTGTGAGGATACATTAGGGTAGAAGAGTTACAGTTGAAATTTCCAAACAGAAGTCACTGGTGTCTTCATACAGGCTCCCAGAATTGAGGCATAAAAATATATTCCTTTATCTTAGCCCTAATAACAAAATACTTTAAAATAATGGGGGTTTGTGATAATTGCTTCTTTCACCTAAGCTCAGAGGCCTCAGCGATGTTTCTGCAGCTCTAGAAAACTACTACTCAATATGAAACTAGTGAAAGCTTACAAGACATCAACTGCTTCCCGTGTTGGTCTGCCAAGATAAACACTTTAAAAAAAGGCTAAACCCAAACAAATTCAGAGCAAAGCCAGGTCTAAGGTTTCCTAATTTATCAACTTACAGCAGGACTTCAACTCGAACCATCTCTCACCCACAGCAGTGACTCCACAGCTATGACTTTCTTAGGCCAAACTAGGAATCTAATCAACCATTTTGCAACCAGAGAGTTAAAGTTTTGGTCTCTAATGAGAGCCAGCAGCACGCAGAAGTGAGCCACAAAAAGCCAAGGGTAACAGAGTGCTGGAAGAAAGAGGTATGAAGGTACAGGATAATTATTCAGACTGGGAGAGTGGTTTTCATGACTGGCTTAAGCAAATCCACCTGCCATCACATGGGATGCACCTGTCACAAGCCCCATGCCAGCACTAGCCCTTATGCGGCCATTTGACCAGCTTGACTGGGGAAAAGAGTAAAAATCTCACCCCAAGACAAGAAAAACTGTCGTTTTCAGCCAGATCAGCTCCCCTGTGGCCATATGTAAGCTACTGCTAGGGCTGAGAGAAAGGCAGGATTGCCCCTTTTAGCAGCAACCCACACTTGGAGGGGTGTAGGCCCATCATGACGCCAAACTGTGACTGTCACTGTAAGGAAGGGAGGGCATCACAGACAGTATTCAGGAAATTAAAATCACCTTCTTGTAATGCAATTATTATAAACCTCAAATATCTCATTGCATTCAGATAAACCATATTGCCTTTGTCCATGAAGAATAATTTACTTTAGGGGAGTGAAAGGGAAATTTGGCGGGGCGCTGTTAGAGGGACAGGGCCTGCAACATTTCAAGCAGGTTCACAGCCTGACAAGGCTAGATCTTCTGTTTGACTACTTGTAGCAAAGCTATGCCCAGGCAAAAGCTCTGACTTGATGAATGGGTCCCTTATTTGGTGCTCTCTCCAAAAAAAATAAAGGGAATGACTCCTAAAATGCAGGTTGAATTCCCTTTGAAAGGGTATACTGCATACAGATACATGCCTCCTGGGCAGAAACCAAAATAAAGTAAGCATCATTTTGCCACACAGGTGAACAGGTCTAAATCCCTCCTGAAAGAAAAACAAACTGACCTGATGGGGGACACTCATGCCACACATCTTCACTTCTCTGAAACACCATGAAATAATGTACATTTATCTTTGATTACACACTACTAAAAAACTACAGCTGAAATTGGATTAGAAACTTCTGCCGAAAAACAATTTATTGCATAACACAACTCTGACAGCCTGGGTTTCTGGCCACCAACTGAGCCTTTTAAAAGATCTGCTGGGCAGCTGCCAAATCAGTTCTTTGGAGTCTTGGCATGTCCGACATCTGAGACAGTAGTCAAGGCAGCCGCATGTCCTGTGCCATCCACAGCCCTGCACTTTCATGGTTAAATGGTATCGTCAAAGAACAGAGTAGTATGAGCCATTAAACACACAAAGGTAAAAATCTCCTGCAGCTGTGGATCTGACAACTCTGATCATGCTGCAAAAGACCAAGAGCCACAGCAGGATTTTTTTCTTTTTCAGGATCTGGTATTAATTTGAACATAAAAGTAGCTTATTAAGAAGAGGGAAAAAGAGAAGCGAAAAGTGGTAGCGAGCTCCAAAGAAACTCTGCAATCCTAGCTGAAAATCTCTGCCATTTATGAATTTCACATTCCAAATATTCTTACTGTCTCCAGTTTTAATTAAAACTCTCCACCAAGTACACTTCAGACAGACACATAAAACCCAGTATGCAAAAAGAGTATTCAGCAGCTCAAGATAATGAAATTCAAATATATTCTAATTAATTTCATTTTGATTCAGTTCATATTTTTATAAGGTGTTCAAGCTCCACTATGCAATCATATGAATATGGTCCCATAAAAAGTGATTTCTGCAGTTTAAATGTCTTCTAATAAGACCCACAGATGTGAAGTTTAATATGGCTAATCCAGTCCTGCTGCATATTACTAATTATCTTAAGACCTTTTTCCACTCTCAAACAGAAAGCCTGATCCTTTACTTGAAAAATACCAACCACTATTGCCAAAATAGTGTCAAGGCAGTAGGGAAGAGAGAAAGACACAAGTGGTGTGTTATAAATTTGCCTTCACTATTTCTACAGGAATTAAAGAGATCTAACTTTCAGCATCTCACAGCATCTGAAAAGTCACTGGTATCAATATTTTAGAGAAGCTGGAGAACTGTTGATATCTTTAGCATCTACCCTCACAAGCACAACAGGAGATCAGTGCCTACGTTATTTCTTTGGTAGGACTTTAGTACCTGGATGATGAAGCTTTGCCTATAATAGGAAAAGATCTGCTCATCTGTTTGCTTTCTAGGAATATACTAGTATATACCAGCAAAAACCTGTGTTTACCAATATTTAACTTATGGCTCCCTCACTGAAATAGATGAACTAGCTCAAAGCCTATATAGCTTAGCTACATTATGAAATGTAACTGCTCCCATCAGGGACCTGACGTATTCACAGGCTTTAGGCTGGGGATAGAGGTCCCATTGCAGGCTTGGGAAGGTCACCACAGGCCTGTGGGATGAATGACCCCTGTGCCAAGTGGAACAGCTCACTCACTCCCATTTAAACCCTTCCAGTACAAATGGGTTGGGCTGCCTTACAGAGATGAAACAGGAGGTTTTGGCTCAGCTGACTCACTTGGATGGCACTGCGGCAGAGTGCACTTGCAGAAAAACCTCCAAACCCCTGCAAGGAGACCACGGCCAGCAGAGGTGCAAGCAGGGCTGCTGAAGCCAGGGCATGGCGAACTCTACCCGTGGGGTAACTTGAAGAATGACAGACCTGCGAGTTTGCATAAATCTGACCCAAAGCAATTATGGTTGATGCACAGAGTCCCTTGCCTTAGCCTGGAAACATTTAACTTGGTTTTCTCCTCATTCATATTCAGCATGCTGCTCATTCAGGCAATCACCAGGTTTAAAATATTAAAAAACAAACAAAACAAAAAACCCCTCACCAAACAAATAAACACACACCACTGAAAACCATACCAAAACAAAAAACAAATAACCAAGTCATCCCGTCAAACTTTAAACCCAGGAGGTGTAATGACAGAGTCAAATGTGCCGAACTTATTGTTGGGAAATCTGAGGATAGCGAGGCCTGAATCAATTTTACTGAACTGGATGGGGAGCTAAATCAGTTATATCGACCCAGGCTTCTAGGATGGACACGCTGATACTGCACTAAGAGCATGACATGTTGATTTTGCTTGATGTACCACCTAAAAAAGGAGATTTCTATCAGACACTTTTTGTCCTTGTTTACATTCCTGACTGGCAGCATATCCTTTAAAGCTGGGGGAAGAGTATCCATTGAAGCCGCAAGAAGTAAACTAAACCTGTACTCTTCACTCATAAGCCAATTAAAGAAGACATATGAGGACACTCTAAAGCTACTCTGAATGTATTTTCAGGTCAGTTTAGTTACATCAGCAAATTTTCTGCACGAAGATAAGCTATATAATCAGTGAAACCTACGATTTAAAGCTTTACCAAGCTCACCCTTCAGTATTAAATGTATTTGACTTCCAAAATACTACCCAGTGAAAAAACATTTTAGTAGCACAGGAAAGCAAATAATAAAATTGGCTTTTGCTCAGTGAGGCAATGCCTCAATGACAAATCAGATGCATGCACCCCAGTAACTTTCCAGACGGCCCTCAAAACATTTTTGCAAATAGCCATTGCCAGAGGAGGGTGAAGGCCATTACCTGGAACTGAAGCTGCAGCAGATTGCTCAGGGTACTGAAGTCAAGAATTTCTGCCGAGAGCTATGCTGAAGCGCTGCTCTGCCATGCACTAACTCCAGTTCTTGCTACAACTTAAAACGTGAGGGAAGAGGAAGAGCTCATGGCTACTCCTAACTCTAATGATCTGGCCTGACTTGTGAAGCCACAACTACATCTCCCCTGATAAGAGCCTTTGTGGAGAGGGGAAATTAAAAAAAAAAAAAAAAGTTATTTCTTATGGAGATAGCAGACTTTCCTAATTGCACAGAATGCTTTTTACCACACAGGTGTTTCACAACAACTAGATCTGTGTTAAACTGATAAGGAAAAAACATAATCAAGTTTCGACCTTTCCATGATCTTTTCCCTTTCCTTTTTCTTTTAAACCAACACGCCTGCATGAGACCTTTCAAAATAAGGGCACAGTCACTTTTCCTTCTCTTTTGCAGGTTTGTGGGTGGGGGTGATGCGGAGGCAGGGTGCTCAGTGTCCGCGCTGGCACAGCTCATGCAACCGGGGGTCTGCAGAGAACAAGGCCCCCCCACTCCACAAAGAACTGTTTGGGTTAGCATTCAATTCCCTCATCCCTCCTCCGCTCCCTGATCAATGGCAACATTCAAACTTTACTGAAGATATTAGAAGCACATCAAAGACAACCATTAAGCTTTTAAGTGCACTAATTGACATTTTAGCACTTACAAATCCATCTATGTGTTCTATCCATCTATTTAAGAGACTTGCTTCCCTGCCTGTGAGAGTTCCCATGTTTTTAGCAGGCAGAACGGGATTTTCAAAGCTATCTTTTTTCACAGACAGGATTTTAGAGAATTCAAATTACAAATATAATGCACTTCAAAAAGTAACGCGTTTCACAAATTTAAGAGCTCTTCCATAAAAGCTGTAAATGGCATCACAGCTATAACTCACAGGCTTCTAAGCTCCAATGAATTCTGCAGCTGTTACGGCACGTCAAAGCCAAATCATTGTTACCTTCACACCACCACAACTGAAAACCCCAGCTATGATATCACAAGCTGCATGGTGCTACATCAAAAAGAATGGAAAAAAAAAAAAAAAATAAAAGAAAAAGAAAAAAAAAGAAGAAAGAAAAGAAAGAAGAGAACCCACGGGTGATTTTGTAGCACCTTCTTTCGTCCTTTGCAAAGTGAGTATAAAACAGATGCTAAAACCGCAAGCAACTGCTTTAGAGTGACAATCCCACAACAGGATCCAGGGAAGCATTTCAGAACAATCCCCCCCCACATGGATGCTGTAAAATCTGAGGATACAGCACTCCCCTCCCCAGGTAAGGTGAGGTACAGCAGCCAAGCCCCTACCCAGCAGCCAAGCTCAGCCTCAGATTGCGGAAGAGCATCTCAATGACAGCAGGTCTGGACCCTTCTTCTATTACTGTCACATACCAACATGTTCACCTTCTGTTCTGTTAGAGAAATCCTCATTCATTCCCAATATTTAAAGCAACAAGAAAGATCAAATTAAATTCTCAGGGTTTAAAGCCATTCAGTTCATTGCTAGATCTATTTTAGGGTCTGAGGCTGCCAGCCACCCCCACAGAATCTGTGTGCTAAACAAGGCTTTTGACAGGCTTGTTTATGCCTTCTGCAGCAATCAAAGGCAAAACATTACAAGTCGAAGAACCAGGAGACAAATACAGCACTGTGCATAACAGAAATCTCAAAAAGCTAGCCAGCAGCAAACCTGCTACTCACTGAGCCCCGCAGAGCAATGTGAGATAACGCAGGAAAACAGAAATGGATGGTTCAAGTAAGAACAGGCTTGTGCTGTACATATGCAAACATCTGCAGGCAGGACCTCTGATGTGTACGTCCATCAAAAGAAGGGGATGCAGAATCGCAAGACAAGGAGCAGACAAAATTTTCTTTTTCTCCAAAAGTACCACAGGGGAAAGGTCATGATTTAAGAATGCCAGTTTAAAGACTGCAAGGAATTTTAGATTTTTACTGGTATGAGAAAAACACCCAAGACAACAAGCAGGCATGGACAACACACAACATTCCTGTGGCTGGAGTTGTAATGAAAATGGAAAGACTGCATTTTGTGACCTAGGCCGTTACACTATGGAAGGCAGTTACCTCCAGCCCATGCTTTCCTCAGAGAAGGCAAAATCACATTTACTGTTCAATTCTTCCCTATGTTGAACACGTGATAGGCATGGAGTCAGTTCTGCTCTGTGACACACATTGTGAACTGCATCACCCATACTTTAGCAAACCCACCACATCAGGGAAGCATCTAAGATGTACGATAAAATTACACCCTGAAGAAGTTTAGTGGTATGCCTTTGCTACTGTGTTCCTTTAAACCTTTCACCTCTTAAACTGTGAGTTCAATGTCAGATTATAAACATCATAAAAGCTCATAAAACCCTCATAAACCTGCCAGCTCATTTCAAGATTATTTGCTCTTAGCCTTGCAAAAACATCATGAGCAGTATGAGAATTGCATCATCTCTCTGCAAATCCCAACCCCTCTTCGTTTGCATCAAGATATGGTCACTACAATAATACTTTTTGGGTCACTGGGACAGGCAGGCATCACAGCCTTACCTTGAAGGCGGACCTTCACAAGTGAGCTTCACAGCACATCACCTGCCTGCTAAACCATCCTCAAGAACATTCCCAACATCAGCTTCTGATGAAATCATCTGCTGCTTCACCCTCCTCCTGCAAAACCTAGCTTTGTGTGTTACCAGCACAACTGACAAAGACACAAAAACCTCCTGCAACAACAGCAGGACCAAACACCAAGTCAGGATTTTGGGGCATCTCTGTAGGCCACTCCATCCCATGCAGCATTGCCAGAGGCTGACCCAGGCAACACCACAGCTGCCCAAAGAGTGGGCAGGACAAGCTGATATATACACGCCCACGCAACATCAGCATCAGGTGCTGGTTGATTGCCTGAGCCTGGAGTAGGAAAAGAGGCAGCATTTCATTATTCGGGTTGGGTTTCCTGCATGACCAGCCACATCATTTCACCCCTCTCTAGGGAAAAGACTGTGGGCTGGATGGAAGTTGCCTGTTAGCTTTTCTGTGGAAAAGGATGGTTTAGTGAAATGAAATCATCATGAGGGTGTAGGCAGAGCAGAGATTAACAACAGGTTTACACCACAACATTCCAGGAACAGGCTAAATCATATTTAGCATAACGTCGAGCAATGTCACAGTGAAGTGATGGTTTTGAAGGCAGACTGTGATCAAGCCTGTGACTTGTAGAACAGACCATACCCATTCCACCTACAATAAAGTCAACCCGATCCTCACACTTCAAGCATGCATCAAACCGCTCTGTTTTTTGGCTTTGCTGTGCGCTTGCAGAAGACAAACCAGGGTAGCCAGAAAAGGGGAAGGGGCATAAAAAAGGACAAAATTAAAGACTGGATTAGAGAGCAGAAGTACATTTTTAGGCATGGATCAGCTCCTGCAGTCTCTTGGCAAATGAGGTGGCAGCAGAAAATCATCCAGGCAAGTTTAGGAGCTGTGTTTCTGTTTATTTTAATTTGCGGTCTATTGATTTTACTGTTTTGTGAGCTCACTCATGAGTGATATTGGAACTGGAGGCTGAATGCAGTGATGGACTGGGCAAGGCAGATACACTCACCCGAAGCAAGCATCTCCTCTGCCACCAGCTTCTGCTCCCAGCAAAACATGCGGAGCAGCTGGAGCCCAGCACCACTCCTGTGATGCTGCATGCAGTCAAAAGATTAACCATCCTTCATCACGGCCCACTGCAATTCCTTATCAGATCGCCCTGACAGATAAGGAGGAGGGACAGACTAGCGACGGTTACACTCCCCATTCTGGAAAGGCACAAACTTAGGAGCTCGATTATGCTGCTGGAGCAGTCTTAGATGTGCTGGGCACGTGATTACGTCCAGTCACGTTACATGAATGCAACAGCCTCTGAGAGCAGACGCTCCAAAAGGACGCAGGGATGGAGCTGTGCATGCCTTGGAGAGTAGGCTGTGCTGATTCCTAATTAAATATTAAAAACAAAAAAACCCCAATCGTGTAACTTGTTTAAATGCCTTTGCATTTCTAGGTGACCTACTCCTCCCTGTGACTCCTGTGTCCTAGCTATCACAAGTTGCTGCATACAGATGTAACAGCAATGGTATGGCTTAATCAGTCAATGTTTTCACAACACATATTTCAAATATTAAGCACTTATTGAAGACTTAGAAGTTACTGTGTAAATATTTGTATTATATTATACTGCTAATGCTTCCTCGCCAACTGTGGAATTTTAAATCTATCTTGTCTGATAAAGCTTTATTTACATATCACACTGCTCTCAATACTCAACAAAGTGAACTGACTAAATTTACACCAACTCCATTCAAGGAGTACATGTCAAGAAAGAGCAACTCAATGATTATTTGTCTCTGGTATGTGACTAAACTAAACTACAGGCAGTCACGAGGCTTGTTTTGGGTTGATGTTAACTGTTTTCACTAGGTGCCAGTGTTCATGGGGAAAGCACTGGAGAAATGCACCTTGCTCACATAATATCCCACAATCAGCATGGTCTATGCTGAGAGCCATATTCTCCCAGCACAGAGTCTTACAGTAAGTCTCTGCTCACAATTTGGGAAACTGGTGATGCCCACAAACCCCACACCTATGGCGCTGCTGCAGGCTGCTTGAGCCCTCTCAAGTGCTCCCAGGATCACATAATCACAGACTAGCTGGGGTTGGAAGGAACCTCTGAAGATCATCTAATCCAACCCACCTGCTAAAGCAGGTTCACCCAGAGCAGATCACACAGGAATGTGTCCAGATGGGCTTGAATGTCTCCAGAGAAGGAGACTCCACAGCCTCTCTGGGCAGCCTGTTCCAGTGCTCTGGCACCCTCAAAATAAAGAAGTTTTTCCTCATATTCAGATGGAACCTCCTATGCTTCAGTCTGTGCATGTTGCCCCTCAATCTATTGTTGGGCATCACTGAAAGAAGTCTGGTCCCATCCTCTTGACACCCACCATAAAGATATTTATAAACACTGATGAGATCCCCTTTTGGCCTTCTCTTCTCCAGTCTGAAATGCTATGATGCCCCCCCCAGAGCAGTGCAATAGCCCCAGCGGTACCAGAGCTTTTTCCAGAGGGGAAAAGCAGGACTTCATCCACCCATTCAACGCAGAGGCAAGCAGAGTTTGTCACTCGTTTATTTGGGTCAGATTATCACCTCCCACTATTTTACAAGAGGAATGCCGTGAGAAGCTGCTAATGCTCAGACAAGCAGCTAATGCTTGGGAAAACATGACCAAGACGCAACCAGCAGCAAATGCAAACACCATTATTAGTCCCAGACAAATTATCTTATGTGGAAAAAATAACAGCCACCAAAATGTGGTGAAGTTTTTCATTATTTATGAAGTGAAGCCCATTTCAGGGTTGCTTTTCCACGCTTGCAGTAGGGTCATGATACCACGCAACCCCCTTTTCTGACTCCCCCCGGCCTCAAATCCCTCAAAAGCAAAAAGGAGACTTACGGCACTCCATATCAACTCAACAATTGATACCAAATTGATCATCACATCAGCTTTGAAAAATCTGTGCATCCAAAGCACTCACTGTATTGAAGAAAACCTTGTAGTGCGATAATCTATTTACTCACTGAATGCAACTCACAGAATTGTTCTTTATTTTGCATTCTGAATGAATATTTACTCTCTGATGAATCTAGTTAGACTTGCACAATCACATGTTGAAAAGGAAAAAAAAAAATGGAGTTGAAGTCGCATGCTACCTTTCGACAGCTCTGCCAGCTGGAAATATGCCATCAATTGTCTGTTCAGTACGTGACACGAAAGCAGAAGAGCCTGCTTAATAGAAATTCACTCAATTTCACCATGTTTACTTCAGGTTTAAGAAAATGGCCATGAAGAAGATAGATTAAATATTTTTCCTTTTACGAATATCCTCCTGTCTTATTTTGTAACGAGCTTTTAGCCTCATACCAAGTTTATGACATTTCTAATTTAAAATGTTATGGAAATTGGAAGAACAAAGTAGAAATGGAAATACTAGCAGAATTTTCCTTCGTTTCAAAATCTGAACAGTATCACACTAAGGAAAAAAAGAACGTCCAAGCTCTCTGTATGTGTTAGTATTAAGCTAAGCTACGCATTCCTTAATTATATGTGCATTTCTGTTCTGGAGAAATATGTCCCACTTCCGCAGAAAGTCAAAGACATACATAAACAAATAGCGGAAAGCAACAATTTTTTCAAGCGGTTTATTAAAGAAAACCCAGATTCAGTACATGGCACTTTTGTAGAGCCTTTTCCCCACCTTTTGCTGTGCACAGGAAAGGACAGACAGGCATACATGCGAGGAAATACATGTGACATGCATTGCCCACGAGTTGCAGCATCTCAAGCTGCAGGCTGCGGAGCTCCAGCTCGCTATCGTTCACAGCCCCATGACAGTGGGCCAATTTACTAGCCCAGCCTACTACAGATAAATAAACAAGCAGCACATTGTTCGCAGACATCTGTCTTATTTTTTCTCCTCCTTACCACTCAAGAAATGCTACTAATACAACAATTACTTAACCATATAAATCTGAGGTTAATAAAAAGACCGTGCTTTGAGTGACAATATCTACTTTGCCATCGCAGAACTAACTCTTTATTCCCTATAAATAAATGTTATTATCTGGGAATTGAACTCTGAGTGAACTAGTAGCTTGCTTTCTTAGATGCTTCAATACATTAAGTGCTTTGCATTATGGGCAGATCAACTGCCCATTCACTAAGAAAGGTTACCAAAGTGATGCTGTAATCTCGTTTAGCTCCCCCAGTGTTTAGATTCTATGGCCAGTCTTGGATAGCAGGGAAAAAAAAATGCAAGAATAAAGCTGGGACATTCAAACGTGGAAAGGGAAGAGAAAATATTTACCTCCTAGGTTAGAGATCCTTTTACTCCAGATACCTCACCAAAAAGGTATGGTGCCAGAAGTATGAAGAGGCAGAAAGTGATTTACAGATTGGAAACATATGAACATATTTACATTTTGAAACATATGAAAAAGAATAAAAATCAAAACACTGTAAAGTAACTTAATTGTTAAACAATCTATTACATTTCACAGCAAATCTCACTGGTTAAAAACTCAGATCCATGACCAAAAATACACACATAAGTTCAAGGCAATGAACAGAAGGACAAAAAGGCACTAACCACAAAGTTTGAAATTAATCGTTCCCCTTGCTCTCTTTTTCTCTGTTTCTACCCTGTAACTCTAACCATGCATGGCAATCAATCATGGAAGATCCTCACCAAAAAAGCCTGCTTCCTCATTCCTGTTGCAGAATGGGTTTCTGACCTGCAAACTGCCGTCACTTGGAAAACGGGGAGGGAAAAAACAAAGCTCAAAATTAACCTCCAGAAGGACTGAGAAGGGAAGGGCAGTAAAAAAAATAAACAAACAAGGTTACTGATGTGAAAAGAATATATCTTGCCTCAGCCAGCTAAGAAACACAAAACACTAAAAAAAAATCACCAACCCCATTAAGACAAATATTGTAGGACAACCCAAAGCATACCTCTGAGTGTGCAGAGCTAAGTCTAAGAAAAGAAGCACTCACAGACATCAAAGTATTCAGTATTACGATGCTGCATACAGTAAGCCACTGCCAAATGCCATGTCCAGTTTCACTCACAAATGGATCATTTTTACATGAGCTTTCTGGAAACCACCATGCTCTTGCCTACCTCTGCTGGTATCACTCCTTTGCAGACACATGTAACTAGAAACACATTTAGTCCAGGATAGGCGGTCAAGGACACAGCACCATCCATGATGCAGATGTCACCACAATCAAGTTCCCTAATAATTCTTATTTTAATTTGGAAAACAGTTTTAAGATCCCAGACATTAATTACCTGAGATTACGTGGTGCTCAGAGAGAGGGACTTGTCTACTGCAGCTGCAGGTGTTGGTATCTGTAGGAGAAGATCCTGCAACACTGGGTGGGGGCACTGAGAATGGGCCAAAACTCAGGAGAGGACCAGTGGTCACTCAGGTGCTGGGAAGAGTTTATGACAGTGACTGGCACAGCCAGAGGTAGCTGGTGTGGGTGATCATGCTCACCTCACATTGTAGAGCTGCCATGGCCAGGGAAGGAGAGAAGGACAGACATCAAAACAGGTATCCAGAAAAGTGGGGCTGCAAATCGTCCCCAGGACTGGGGATGGAGGCTGCTGAGGGTTACAGCCAAAAGAGTGGTCCTGGACCAGGACAGAGAACCACTGAGCACAAAGGGATATTGGGAAGAAGGAGACCCATGTGGCTATAGAAAATAGTGCATCTCAAACAATTCAAACAGGTTCATCCCCTCAACTTTATGCTACAATGTTTCTCTAATCACTTGAAAAAGGAAAAGACAAAGCGTATTTTTGCTTGAGCTGAAACTCAAGTTGCTAAACCACCTCATGAGCAGGTCGACAAAATTTCACTCCTCAGGAACAGAGACTTGTTCATCCCCACGTGCCTTCACACAAATTCCCCAGCAAGCCACAAGCTCCAAGGGCCGCTATGTCCAAAAGGCCACCATGCCCAAGCACCAGAAACTCATCCCACTACCCAACCCCAGTGCTGCTCCTCTCCCAAGGCCAGTTCTGTGGGGCGAGGAGGAGGTGAGATGCAGAGCACCCATCCCACCCAAGCACCCACAACTGGGGAGGGAAGTGCACCCAGACCTGCCCTGTGCACAGATGAATCCACCCGCCCACAGGGATGTCCAAGCCAGAATAGAGGGAGCCAGCCCAGAAGACCAGAGACAAAACAGCTTCATTTGCTTTTTTGCTTTCTTCCCTCCCACCCCGCTTATCTCTATTGCTACATGTAGCTGAAAAGAAAAAAATACAATTACGGAAGTTTGAAAGCTAAATCAATTAGTAAATGGAACGAGCATCTCTCCATTTTAGCCAAGCATCTTACAGGACCCAGCTGCTGCATATGATCAATAAAAGCAGGGCTGTTTGTTTAATTACTCGTTTATCAGAATCAGTCTTGGGTGCTGCTCTGGAAACATGGGCACTCTCCCATCCGTTGTTGGGGAATGGGCAGGGCGATGCTCTCTGAGCAGCTTCCTAAGCTGCTACACTATGCAAAACACAAGTAAAAATTTATCTTGCACACCGTGTTCACAGATATCAATTTGACTTAATTAAAACAAGCTGCTCTGCGAGCAGCTGAATTAATGAGACTGGACTGTGTGTGGACCCATGTGCTCAGCTCCCCTGGCATTACCATCCTCACACCAGCCAGCATGTAGCACCCCACGGCCAGCTGCTCCCCACTGCCCCTCCAGGAAGGACCACAAGCTTCCCTCCTGCTCCTCAGTTCAGCCACACCACTTGCAGGAATTGTATTTGAGACTCCTACCCCTCTTCCCAAATTCCTTGAGATCGCCCGATGGATTATGAACCTGCCAGCGAAGGGCAGAAGGATGACAGGAGTCACCTCGCGTGCCTGGTGTCCTCTTCCCTTCCCCACATCCCTGCTTTGCTCCTCCTCACACCAGGTAGCACAAGCACGGCCCAAACCCTCATGCTGGCCCATCGGCTCCCGGGGGCCTCCACCAGCTTTCCTCCTCTCTAACAGAGCACGCTGGATTTCTGCTCATGTACTTCCAGTCTCCACCAAGAAAAGTGTTCAAGATAGCTGTGAAGCAACTTTTCCGTACTTTCCCCAGATTTTCTTGCAACAGCTTGACAGGCATCTACTAGCATTACAGACAGACAGCTCTATTGGTCAACTCTCTGATTTGGAACTTGGACTAATTACTGCTATAATTAAAAACAATGAGCTAATAGCTAAGTAAGGTTATTGAGAACTTTCCCCAAGTACTTACTTGGTATAAAATTTATTTACAAAATATCATTTACAGCCTTGTAATGTCTGAAAGACATAGTGCGAGTATTTATAAATCCACAGAGATCCGTAGCAGAGGAATACAATACGAGATAGGAAGCACAATAAACAACTGAATTATACATTAACAACTAAACAATTTTCCTGGAGAACTGACCATCTTGTCTCACCCAAGAACCTGACACAGGATCAGCAGTATATGAGAATGTAAATAGCATGGCTTAGGCATTAATAGCCCTGGAAATAGAACCATGTTAATAACTGGATAGCAAGATCAGGAATCAACTGGGTAGAGTCACTGGAGAGATAAGTCAAATATCAGTTGGATTTAAAGAGGAAAGGAGGGCATCTGTCAAGGCCAGAGAGAAGATGACATTAACTATTACCTTTTTCAAAGTCTCACTCCTTTACTTCTGTCCCCAATTCCCAACACTTTGCTTCAACTGGTCCCAAACAGCAACTGTTTTGAACAAAAACTACTAAAGCTGATTCCAGGCTGCTACTCCTGATGGAGCTCAGATAAATTAAGGGCAAATCTCTTTTTCCCTTCCAGGTGGGAAATATACTTGACTCCTAAGAGAATGAGGAACATAATTCTGGTCTACCTGAGGACTGAGTCCTACATCCACATAGAAGCCAAGGCAGCCAGGGGGCTGAGGGGGGATTTATCCTTCAAACGCAGGCTGAGCTCCCTCCAGACTGAGCTGTATGGAAAACCTGGTCTCTTACTCACAGTGAGAAACCACCAACTTGCTTCTCACACTCCTAGCTGAAGGAACCTTTGAGGCAGATCTTCACATCTGTCAGTCTAATTTTGTAAAGGTTTTGTAAACTAAACTAAGTAAAAGCAGCAGTAAGAATGAAGCACAGGCTTCAGCCTCAGCTGAAACCACCACCACCTATTTTGGACATCCCTAGAGGTCTCGTATCCCAGTTGCTTGCCTGGGCTGAAACCTATGCTGCTGCATCCTTGCACATTTTATTTTCTTTCATGTATTAACACCTCTGCTGCTAGGTTAAAGCCAGAGCAGGCAACATCTCTCGCTGTTGAAATCGCACGTACATGTTATTACACATCATTACAAATGCAAGCAAGTCAGGAAATGCAGGTACAACAGCCCAGCCTCTCATGTAAATAGGACTGTAAATCACTCCTGTAATCAACCTTGCATTTAGGAAAATACTTTTTAAGATCCCATCTAGGCTTGCCTGGAACCGTGGTTCCATGCAGAGCAGAGAATCTCCAGCCTTAGCACCCAGGCTGGAGTGCAGAGGTTGCCTCTTGCAGGTGGATGAAAACCAGATGGGTTACAGAGCTGCTCGGGATGGGCCAAGGTACGTGCAAGAAGAGCTGGAATGGCGAGAGAAACCATGCACATCTGCAAATCTGATTAATGTCCCTGCCCCCACTAAGGATAATGCAAAGAGACTTCTTACTGTGGAAACAACATGCTTAGAATCAAAGGAGGAGCCGGGGAAGAACCAATTTAGGAATTTTGCAGTGCAGTTTCAATGGTCCACTAGTACCTTATTGCCAGTGATCACTGGCACTGCTAGAATAAGACAGACAGACAAGACCAGAAATCCACAGGCATGGTGCAACAATTCTGTGTAGTTGCACTTTAATTCACCTGCGGGTCCTTACACATGATATGAAAATAAAAAACGCCACAGACACACCAACTACCACACACACACTAATCAACAGCTGGGGGGTGGAATTCAGCCTTTTAAAATCAGAAGGCATATACATCCAAAAAGACGCACCGTATAAAATTATAGACTCTTTGGAAATCAAAGGCAGAATTCAAATTCAGGGAGATTTTCATCAGTGGAGGCTTTCACTGAGAGGCATATAGAATACTCCCACCATGTTAGGGAAGGTGGATATGGTGGGTATACGTAAGTAATTCAGCAGAAAGTCAGGCTGAAGGGGAGGAAATGAAATTTTAAAACTATGCTTCTTTGAATATATACTTGCTACACAGTAGTGATAGAGCTGAGTATTTTGTTTTTTAAAAGGCAGTAATTAATTAAAAGGATACAGAATACATTTTATCTGCCTCTTTCCTGCCCCAGAAACCAAGGTGGGCAGGAGATGGCCTGTTACCAACTCTGTGTTCCGAAGAAGGCACTGCTGGAGCCAGCCAGCCCCTGCAGCATGGAGGGAGCTGCACACCCACGTCACTGCATGCGCATCCAGGAAGGCCCACGGATTGCAACACGCTTGATCTTAATTACCCCTGACGATGTCTATCACACGGCTGTATGTGTTCACATCCGAGAGCAGCATTTCCTTCAGGTCTGCACGGGAAGCGAGAGGGGCAGAGAGGAGTTCAGCTCCGGCAAAGATGTTAAATGTTTGCTTTTGTCTTGGCAACTATGACTTTATCAAGCAAACTTCGTTACATATGATTTCCACCACTGGAAACCCCATGTGCTTTGGCACTTGCAAGACCTCTAGGTGTTGGCAAGGAGACACAGAAGGATGCACAAGATTAAAATCAGAGCTGGAAGCTGAAAATTGCTTTTTGAGTCCCTTGCACTTTTTTTTTCCCTTTGTTTAGCTGATCCAGAACGGCAGCCCATAGGGGAAAGAAAAAAAAAGTGTTGGCATTTCTTCACAGGCTTAATTTCCCTTTATGGTATCCTTGCTTTCATTCAGCTGTTCCACAGGAGTTACTCTTATGTCTGGCAAGCCAAGACCTATAAACTTTGCCCAAAACTACACTTCTAACGCCAACCGGTGCTGGAATCCAGCTTTATTTCTATGACAACTTCACTCCTCTTACTTTTTTTATTTCAAACCTAGCCTTTACATTGAACTACTTGCTGGAAAAAGAAAAGTATTTCCAAAGAGGATACATTTCATCTCAAGGCCTTTCTTCACCAATCCACCAAACTAGGTAACTTATTATGGGGAATTAACCAGAAAAACATGGTCAGCTAGAGGGCTGGGTTAAAAGGAAAGACATCTGGAATCCGTCTGGTTCTTCCAGAAGTATTCTGAATTCTGCCACCCCCACCCCCTGCCCCGCACTGCTTCAATACCTCCAGACACTGTTTTATTTAAAATAGTACAAATCAATCCTTACATTTCTTTACCTTCCATCTAGCCTTTGCTGCAATGGCATAACACCACAATAATGTCCCCCAGGAAGTGCCACTCGAAATGTTTCTGTGAGCAAGTGAGGGGGGCCACTACCCGTGTGGGACGTGGGCATCAGAGGTCCCACCAGGTAGGCTGGGAGATGGTGGCACAGCTACACGGTACAGCAACGAGGCTGAAAATCATAAGCTGACGTGTGACTGTCCCCCAAGCCAGACTACAACATGTAATGGGGAAAATCCCATGAAATATCGTATTTCTTCTGGAAACACTGGTTTGTCTTGATTTTCACAAATACTATCATAACTGATCTGTGAAACAGAAAACACAGAAAAAGGATGGGTTTTTTTGTAAAAGAAATCTAGCTTTGAATGGTGGGAGCATTTAAAAGAAACTGCAGTATTTGCAACTGACACACTGTATTTTTTACACTAGAAAGAACAAGATAATCTACCTAATGTTACTGCCTAAATTAGTTGGAAATAGAAAAGGTGATAAATAGATTTTAATTTCAATCTAACAATTCACAGCTTATGGCCCCCAGCCAGACCCAGCCACCCAGAAAGGTTACTCATTTGGGCACCATAGTACGTACCCTCTGTGACAGGGTTAGTTATACTTAGCAGCCCATTAAACAAGCAGGACAAATACATTTGGCTTATTACTAGAAAAACCTTGGGGAGCCATTGTTTAAGATCACAAAAGCTTTCCAAGTTTTAGGAGCTTTTTTTGTTTGTTCTCTACAAAAACTTGGTCCGAACATTCACATCATTGTATCTGTCTGTGACACACACACTTGAGGTTATTTTTCCATTCCCGAAGAGACGTAGATGACTACTTCCCACTCAACCTGAAAGTGATGGTCTGTGTCTTTAAGCCCCCGAAAAAACCTTCCACCCCAAATATTGAAGCTAAACCTTTCAATTCAATCCTCCTTTCACCACAGCTGCCTCCCTTATCACTCCAGCTGTACTTTCCTCAGAGCTGCAACATGATGCTCAGGTCTGCAAGAGCTCAGAAACATTTTTTTTTAAACAAAGGATTGGTGGATGTTGTGGGTTTTTTTCCAGTACATGTAAAATTACCAGGCTGGAATGATCCTTTACATCTTTATTTCCAAAACACTAGTTGTAGATGAAACACTGATTGCTGAATAGCATTTTGTATTTAATAAATTTTCAAGACCAAAATCTCTGCCCAAGGAGGCTAAAAGACTGCAGAACATTATAATACAATTTTAATGCTCACCAAAAACTACTGAGGCACATTTTTTTTAAATTATTATTTTTAAACAATGTTATCCATTTGCAGTAAGTAAAAAATTCACTACAGGCCTAACATTGTTAAAATGTACTTAAGAGTAAATAAAGACAAAAAAAACACTACAGCTGAAGAAGTGCCTGAAAAAGTTGGGAGAATAGTCACAATTTCTAGTAGGCTTCAGATGCTATAGGGCACTTAGCATTTAAGTTGAGACAAATGTTTCAAGAATCCCAAGGAATACAGAACATAATGGCAGTAATTTACATTTTGGAGTTAAAAGAAAGAAGGCATGCATGTTACACAGAGGGAAAACACAAAGAAAGAATTACTTCAACAGCTATGAAAATCCCTTGGGAAAGTAGTATTTCGGTCTGAATGTGTTTCTTCCTATTTCTTTCCCCTTCTGGAAAGAATTACTACTTTTTTTTTTCTTTTTAACAAGTATACACACATAATATACACGTATGAACTGCATTTAAAATTGTTCAATAAAATTACTACATTAAAGAAACCACACACATTTCCAAAAGAATCAAGAAAGACAGACCCTGTTCTCACAAACCAGAAATACTGCCAGATACGCAGGATTGCCCAAAGTCACAGAACAAAGAAAACTCACGCAGATGAGCAACATGTGGCAAACCTTTAATCAGACATTTTTCCTATGCGTGCTAACACCAGCAAAAGCCAGCACCGGGACTGTCAATATTTCAAGGAGCAGAACAAAACCAGCCCTGACAGCATGGAGACACCTCATGGTGCCAGCACACTGCAGCACTGCGCAGGCCACAGAATAAACACCTTCGAAAATCAAAGATATGAAGCGGCTTGGAAGGTGTGTTTTGATTACTTGAGACCTGAAAGTTAAATGATATTCAGCCCTATTGTAATTCAAACAAACTAATGGCAGGCAGTCACCCTATACATAGCAGAATGCCTATAGAAGACATTTACTGAGACACAGAGACAGACCTGGCTTGCCAGAATAATTTGTTTGGCTTTCCTCCCAAAGCAGGAGGACACCAGGAGTCCCTCAAGCACCAAGAACTGACAGGCTGCGGGTAACTCATCCTCTTTCCCAATGGTCTTGCAGTCGCTCATCTGTGTGGTGATGGGACACACACCCACCATATGTGGGCACTGCTGAGGAAGCCTCCATTTCCAGCACAAGATCTGGAGAGATGCAGGGGACTGATGTCTTGTCTTTGTCTGTTTGATGGCTATCTCTCCTGCCATCTGGCTGGATCTGCCTACACAAATGCAAAAATTCAGCCCCCCACCTTCCTTCTTCCCACTAGACAGACACTCATTAGACAACGGAGCACCTACATCTACATTTGAACTGGAGAGATGGAAACCTACCACAAACTGAAAGGCAGGGCTGGTGAGGGATGACAGCCACACATACCCTCCTGTGGCGCACGGTGACCAGAAGAATCTCACGAATCCCTGATTCAAGTCCCCTGGTCTAGGCTTGACATGAATGCCGTGGCTTACCAAAACCACCTCAGAAGAACCAGGTTTGTTTCACCGGGCTGAGCAGAGAACAAATCCGCAAGTAGGTTTGCAGCCACGTTTGTCACCGCTTCACATCGCAGACCCTCCCCACGAGCTCTGGGAAAGCAAGAGCTGCTCACAGACCACCAGTGTAATGGTCCTCCTCACTGGGAGCTCTCTGTGTACCTCCTCGGCACCTCGGTCACCTACACAATGGGGAGCTGCTTCGGGTTACACAGAAAGGTGCCTTTAGGAAGGACAAATTTTCCCCTGCAAGCCCACAGAAAAGTCGTGGGGGAAGTACTTGACAGATTTAAAAAATGAACAAATAAGGGAGGGAAGTATCTGTACCCAAACATGCGTCAAACTGGCCATGATGATGGAGAGAAATATTTCATAAAGCCACTGCTGGGACTTTTGTTGTACTTTTAAAAATTCTCCTAAGGGCAAGGGTTTTGTTCAAGTTTCTGCTCATCATATTTCTGCAGTTTCTATCCTATACTGAGCTATTTGATATTGCAGGTTGCTCTTAGCCACACAGATGCATCAGCCCTGCATCAGAAACCTGAAAGGAGCTGCAAGATCAACAGTCTAAATCGTTTCTTGCGCTGTGGCTTTGTTCTCTCCTTTTACCTCTGATCTGGCAAATTAAATTCTGTTTAACCTAAGAGCCGATATTGCTACTGATCTGTATGTACATATTACAGTCCTATATGTGGACTGTCTGAGAGTGAACATTTTTCAGAGTGATCTAATGAAGATTAAGGTAATTTACTTCATAAATGCATAAACATAAACTTAAAAAAAAAAATTAAAAGCACATTCCACTATCAAAACCTTCATATTCTTTAGATTCTAATCTGTGTATTTAAACATTAAGTAGACCTGCATTTTTGGGCTCGTAACGTTTTTATCTTCCTCCTTCCCACTGCACACTCTCAGCCATACCAAATTTCCCAGTGAGAGCTTCTGCTACCCGTTAACAGCCCAGAGCAGAGGATCACAGAGTTGCCACAGCCATTTTAGATGGCCCAAAATCCAAAACCAGAGCTTACAAACAAAACCAGGGAACCTGATTAAGAAAGAACAGCTTAATGTGCAGTTTGAGCTTTTGTTTGTCTATTTTAATGAACAGTGCATTGCAGGGGATGAAAGCTATTTATAAAGAGACATGGATATTCCTGCACAGAAGGCAATCAGTTCGCAGTTTAATTATTCACCATGAAAATAAAAATTCCTTTAACCATTTCAAACACTGCCTTTTAGTTCGACTTAAATGCCTCCTTGCATTGCATTTGCCCCTGCCCTTGTTAAAAGATTGTGTCAGAAGTCTTACTGGAGCCACTAGAGGAGCAGGACGACCTATTATACAGCAAGGTTAAATACAGCAGCGCTCCGTTTACTCCTCCTGTACGGCTTATTATGTTACACACTTCTGCCATTTAATTTCCACCCATATGTAAGTGGCTTACGCATTCCTTCGTTAAACCCACCTGCCTACACCATGCAAGCATTTTACCTTTTCATCTCAATCTCTTCAATTCCACCCCCCCAACTACTTAAAAGAAAAAAAAAAAGCTCTCTATTAATTTCATTACTTATTTCTGGCCAGCTTTTTATTCTGTCAGTATTCTGAGACGAAGAAAATTAAAGAGTTTTAGAGTTGATGTCAGACCACCAAATTATATAAAAACAAGAGAGAAGTTGGGTTATTATATTTCATTCTGTTCTGCACCATTTTATTTTATTTCTGCTTCACTATCGATGCACGTTGTAACAGAACATGAAAAGGTTTGAGAGGAGCTGGGCTGGGTGATGCCCGTATCTTTTTCCCTCAGTAGTTACAGTTAATTTATAACCCAGTAACGTGCATGTCTCGTTCAGATTATTCCTTCCAACGTGCATTACTCAAAAATTAATTTTATCTTCCAGCAAGCTGCCCATTGAGCCTTCCGGGGCTGTACATCACATCAGAGAAGGAGGAAGACACTTATTTGGTCTCTGAGCTGTGGCTTGTAACTCCACAACCAAGGAACACGGCAACGGCACAGGCTGCCCCCAGATAAAAAGAAGAGCGGGGCGAGCTCCAAAGCCGCTCTGGAGCACCCCTGCTTCATGGCAAGAGGGTCCACAGGGTCTCTTGGCCCCTTTTTGGCACAGGCAGGGATGGAAGAAGGCAGCCTGTGTGGATGGGGCTGCAGGCTGGCAGGGAACGCAGAGTCCTGGGTCAAAGGGGACACAGGCTGTCGGGGGCTTGTCAATTTTATGGGGTTCGAGCCCCATTTATAACCTTACCTCGCACAACGCTAAAGCAGGCAGGTTTGGTGTGTTGTGGTTTGGCCTTTTTTGTTTTTCCTTTTTTTTAAGCAAATCTTTGTGTAAACTCGGAGAGCTCTATAAATAAAAAACACATGCATTTACCACCAACTAAACTCCTATGCAAATTTATATGCAAATTAAGTGCAACCCTCAAGGTTCACGGCGAGGTGCCAGTTCAGCCCCTGGTACCGCTGAAGTTCCACACCCCCGACGTGAGACCTGCCACGTTCCACTTTAGCCAGGAGAAACCACAGACGGTCCCATCCCCGGGGAAAACTAAACCGGGGGGACTGCGGGTTTCAGAATCTCCCAACACGTCGCATCCACACCATCAGAGAAAGCACGCATGTCACTCAAACGCAAAGGGAAACAGGGATGAATGTGTCATTTTGTGAAGAGCAGATTTCTTTCAAGCTCCTCTCCTCCCCTCCCCCTGGCTCTTCAACACTTCACCCAAGGCTGCATAGCAGGAGCCAAAACCTTTTCATAGGCTCTGTATACAGGTGCAGTAACAACAACCTCCCAAAAAACATCCCCTGGAAGACAAACAGGAGGCTATAGGAGGAGGAAAAAAAAAAACAACAAAACAACAAAAACCAACAAGAAAAAACACCACCAGATTTCAAAAGCACATTAATCTGCTTGACAAGCCATGAACCACATCGCCGCTCTAATTAGAAGCAGAATCTGGGGAAGCTGAGGGAACACGGAGGTGCAAGCATTTATAACAAAAAAGGGACTTGTGATTTAATGACCTTCTCTGCTAGTTTAAAAATTAATGGGGCCAAATCAGATTAAAGCATTTTTAATACAAAGCAGTCCGACATTTATCACTGGTGTTAACTGTAAGGTGGCTCCCCCATTATTTCAGCAGAATAAGAAATTCTGCTCCTTTTCCATCCAGGCCGGCTCTGAAATTAATTCTTAAAGCTGTCTTGTATTTAAGGTGTTTCTACTGTGATTCAAAGCATACCGCTGACTTTTGCTCTCAAAGCCCACATTTTTTTAGGGTGACTCTTCCCTGCCTCACTGTTGCAGGCACGACCTGGGAAGGGAGATGGGGACTGCAGCCCCCCTTCAGACAGTGATACCATTGCAGCTTATTCTCATGCTCCAGATAGCTCTCCGCACACCAGCAGGTCAGAAGGGTTTCTCTTTTTTCTCTCTTTTACATACTTATTTTTAACCCAATGCAATGCTCCATTTCACAGAGCGGCCCAAGAAAAATGGAACGGAGGACAGACGGCTGGATGCTGTCTACCCAGCCTTGGGGTGACACCAAACCCCTTCACAGGCCGCTGGGCCCTTCCTTGCATCAAAACCCACCTTTGATTTATAGCCTGTGATTTCCCACCACCGCCACCAAGAAAGTGAGGAAGCGCGGCAAAGCGATAACCTCCCGACGGAAAAAAAATAATCAACTGAACTCACTCATCTTTGCAAAAAATTATACTCAAGTTATTCCTTCGAAAAGTATCGGGAGCACAAAATTCTTGGATAGTCAATTAAAATATTGAAAAAGTCAGCCAACTGCAAACAAAAGCTAATTTCCTTTGGACACGTACAGAAAAAAACCCTATGATTTAAAGGCTAGTGTCACAACTTTAAATAATTATTTCAAACCAAGTTACCAAGACTGTAGAAAGGAACCTAGTTTATAAACTCTGGTGATTTATTTCTCGAGTGCATGAGATTTATATTTCCTTGCTTACCACTGAGGGTCAAATTTTCCTGAGGCATGTGAGCCATTTACAAAGAAATATTCTTAATTCAAACTGTATCACGACTTGTGCTTTACTTCTTACAGATGTACAGCGCCCATCAAAAAATGAGTTACACAAAGGACCTTTGAGCCACTGAATGAAAAACACATTACATCAATGCAACACATTCCTTGGGTGCACAAAGACACTGACGAGAAACAAAAATAAACGCAACCCCAAATCTGATATTTCAGTCTCTCCTGTCCAGGTCATCTCAAGTCATAAGAGAAACCCCTCTCCCTGTCCCAGCTGTGCACAGGAAGGACTCGGCTTCCTCCAAGGTGATGGACATAAACCCACTCACCGCTCCCAGCACATCTGGACACCTCTGTGCAACTGCCTGCGCTCCAGCTGTAAAGCGCCAAAATTAAACCTGCAAAAGCTTGTTAAACAGCAGCAAGTAGTTAAGGTGCCGAGAAACAGCCCATTATGCCACTCCACTTAGCAGGTAAACGGTCTCATCTCTTCCACCATTTCCTTGGGAAAAATATGCAAAGCTGGGAGAGAAGGAAAGCGCGGGGAGACCAAGTTTGGCCGTGACAACGGCCAGAAGGATCTTGGTCTCTGAAGCTTGGTGAAAAGCTTCTCCTCGCTTGGACGTTAACTGCATGGAGGGTGCTTCATGTTATATATTAAAGCAACATTTATTTTTAAAAACCTAAGAATATAGTATCAGCACATACTGCCTCGGGGGCTACATCAATTTCCTGCTTATTAATTAATTGGCTTGTTAATACAACAATTTGCAGGCCTGTACTGCCTAGCGAGCTCAAGGAGCCTGTGTTCTCCCTGCCAAGATCAATGTGCATTAGTCTAAACCCTCTGATGTTGAGCAGACTCTGCTTCTGTCAAAGATAACTGAGAAGCGACATTAACTCTTAGAAACATCTGCTCAATATTGGAGGGACGAACGAATGATAAAGCATCAAGTGTAACTCCAAAATGCCATCATTTAGAGGGTTGGATGAAACATCACTTGCAAGACCAGTACAAACACTAAAACAAAAAGAAAAAAAAAACCCTTACTTTTTCTGCCAGCAATGCTATCAGTGAAATATTAAAAGGAGAGATCTGTAACAATCTCATGGGTCAGACATAAAAAGCCCTACCACTCTTGCACCTTCCATAGTCTGGACCTCTAGATAACAGGAACCTCATGTTATTGAAGCGTATCAGTAGAAAACACTCACTTGGCTGCAATCTGAATACCAGTAAGCCATCTTCGAGGACTTTCCCTAACACACCAGCTTTGTTCTTTGGGTCGTGTTAACATTAACCAAATTTCACTGAGCACGTATAAATTCTCAAATACTCACTGATAAATTTAAGAGGTGTCAGGATGCAGTATATTTACACACTGCTTGCCTCTCTGTTTTACAAGGGCTCACATAATAAAGACTAAAGGGAAAGATTTCACTCTGAAACCTCATCTAGTGTAAAACGGGACTGTCTGCTAACTCAGCAGTCATCTGCTTCGGAAGCATGTGGACCGCATGCTCTGTGCCGGCCTTTGCTTTATCCCTCTCTTCAAACCCCAGTGTTGGGCCAACACTGAGGCTTCACGCTTCAAGCCCTGAACAGATGTGGGAGATTCTTCATCAATTCGCTTCACCCCAAGAAAACCCCCCAGATGGGCACTCGCAAGCACGGTGCCCAGCATCCTCAGCAGCCCTGTCTCTGCCACACAACCGAGGCATTTCCAGACGAAGGCTTCTCCTTTCCAAGCATCTCCCAGACTAAATGAGTGGGCTGAGGAGACACAGATCTGAATATGACCTTCCTACATATACAGAGGCATGCTCACTGTTAAGAGGAGTAATGAGCAGAGTATCAACGTTGCCCCACTTGCACCATTTTTCCAGCTCATTCCAGTAATGTACCTTAATGTAACTTTCACAATGTTGTGATGTTTTTATTCTCTATATAATGTCGCAGAATAAAACTATTATCACTTTCCTATGTCTTTCAAAACATATGAACCTTTAAACAGTGTTTATGCCACTTAAATGAAAAAAGAAAAATATGTTACTTGAGTAAAGCAAGGTGCTAACAAAAAGGTCTGTGTTTAATACAAGCAGCATGCAGTCCACTGTCATGCTAAAACCACTTTTCCTGTGTGTTGAGAGGTTTTACGCCTTGGAAGCTGAGCTCCAGAGATGGCTCCCCCACGGCATGGCTAAAGTCGAGTGTCCTTAAGCTTTTACCAACTCTTCTTTATGGATTCAAACTAGCCTCCCCCCCACTGATGAACACAACAAAATACCCAACAGCCTTCTAGAAATAAACATGTTTAAATTCTACTTGTTTTCAATTGTTGCTTGTAGCTGGGTTTTTTCCCATTAATTCATTCATTTACATAAATACCTTTGGAAGGAAAGCTTCCAGCGATGATAAAACTTATGGGTATGGTTTCATGCTTGGCTTAAGCTGATCTAAAACCAGGCTGTTGCTGACAGCAGCATTCCTGCTCTCCACTGAATTATTCCTACATTTATTTGTAGCCAAACACCGAATATAAAAACACAGGAAAGGGGGGTAAGCTGCCAGCCACAAGGGGAGAAGTGGGTCTCAGGCTGCCTGCTGTCAACTGGGAAATCACATCCCAAATTCTACGTTGCGAGCTTTGCACCTTTTCACACCATTTTGTACCTTTTCACACCATTTATAGTCTGTCCCTTCGGTCCCTGCACCCAGGCAATGACTAGCATGGAACTCCAAATAACTCACACAGCACCTTCATGCTGCCTCTACTCATTTTATTTCCAGCAGCAGCCAGATGTTTTCTAGGTCAAATCCCCAGTATCAAACCACTGGAAGGGCAACAGTGTTTTTCTGACGGCCTTGGCTTTAATAAACTTCAATTGCACAGGGAAAGCAGCACATGAGAAAATGCAGAGCTGGAGTACATGAGGATAGGACAGCCTTCCTCCATCTTACCCATCCTGAAAAGACACCCTGTCCAAAGGAAGAAACTCAGGAGGCTGGATATGGGTGGCACAACCATGTAGCTGTTGGGAGAAACCTAAATAAACCTGAAACAAAGAAATGTGTGCATATATGTGTTAAAACATCTCTCTATGGATGCCTGTATAAACATGCAGTTCCCTTCAATGACACATTTTCACACTACTAGGAAAAAATAACAGCTGCAGCCTGCTATCAATGTTTTCACCAATAGCATAGCGGAAATTACAGTATTAATCACGTATTAGTCATCCAGATTTTAATCCCAAACTTCTCAAACCCTGAAGACAAAAAAACAAAAAAAAAAAACTTCTTTGCCATGAGAATCAAACCTGTAACCCGCCATTTAATAATGACTCACTGGTGAATAAATTCCTTGTAACTACGTATCAAACTTCAGTCTCCAAAAGGTAATTTTACGGATGAAGCCAAAACCCACTTCTAGAAAGAATTTCAAAGGGCATCGCTGCAAAAATTATTAATTTAATACACAGAAGCAGACAGGTTTGTTTTCAAAATATTTCTGTTATCTCCCTCCATATCAGAATGCGTAACATTTTAAGAACTCTGCAGATTGTCCTGTCTCTCATTCTCTCTGGGCCAGTGCTCCACCAGGCAGCACAGAGACCAAACACAGTCCTTTTACTTTCAAAACACCAGAAGATGACAAGATGCAGGAGCTCTTCAGTACCTAACTGCTGAGGAGGTTTTAATACTTCATCACAGCTGGCCCTGACCAGGTAACACGGCTGCTGGTTAAGTAAAGAGAACAGAAAGCATGAAACAACTGTTATTTTCAGATCCCTCATCTCTATCAACATCACACATTTCCTTAAACCCGTCCCCAAAATGCAAACAATGACTTGAACCCCATTACACCAGGTTGCCGTGGAACAAGAGTCTTCACGGTAGGACAGGACAGAGTAAAACCAGGTATGCAGAGCCACAAGGGAGTGCAACAACGACCACCACCACCAGATGGGAAGGAAAGAGAGTTAGTGCAAGGGCATCACATCGTAAGACCAACCACCTATATAAGCATTTTCCATGGCTTGGTTTGATAAAAATGTCCTTCGTATGTATGTATTTATATATTTTTGTATATGTTTATGTATGAGACCTATATAAAATTATAATATGATATATTACCAGTAAGTCCCCATTATAAAATGCTGCAATGATGACAGCAGTGTATGATGGCCAGCTGAAGAAAAGGCTTGAGGAGGTTGGGGCATGGAGGGTGTTGGTCTCTTCTCCCAAGTAGCAAGTGATAAGACAAGAGGAAATGGCCTCCAGTTGCACCAGGGGAGGTTTAGATTGGATAACAGGAAAAAATCCTTCACAGAAAGGGTTGTCAGGCATTGGAACAGGCTGCCCAGGGAAATGGTAGAGTCACCATCCCTGGAGGTGTTTAGAGGAGATTCTTAGGGACATGGTTTAGTGCTAGAGTTAGGTTAGGTTATGGTTGGACGTGATGATCCTGAGGGTCTCTTCCAACCAAAATGATTCTGTGATCTGGAGGAGGAGAAGGTTGTGGTCTTAGACACTCACCCAAGGATGATGGTCCATGCACACAGAACCAGGCAGGTAGGGGGTGAACACACCTGTGCGATGTGCAAGCTGAAAGGATGGTGACCAGCACAGTCAGCAGGGCATGGGAAAGCATTAATACCCTGCTGCCTTCCCATAAAAATTCGGGGCGGGGGGAGGAAGAGAGGAAGCACCAACCACCTGCCCTGCAGCACAAACTTCACGTCACAGTTCCTTGGGGAAGAACAACAAAATGGAGCGGCGTTGCAGCCTGTCTGAAATACAACATACTTGAGTGAGACTGAGCTGTATGAACTGGGTACTGACCCCAAGGCCAGGGCTCTTCAGCATCATGCTGCACTCAGACAAACGAAGCTCCAGAGTTTCACCCTCGGGGGTTTACCCAGTGGGTGAGGAAAGAACCATCCCCTGGGCTGCCTCCTCCCTGGCCAGTCACCACCTCTGATCAGAGCAGTTAACATGACCACTTATTAGCCCATAAAAGCCCAGACCTCTAATACAAAGATTAGTATCCTGAAGAAAACACATTAATCCAACTGGAGACCAAGTGCTAAGTCTCCAAGTCACAACAAAGAAGAGAAACCACACTGGCAGATGCTGCAGCGGTAGACAAGAGAAGGACAGAAGAAAGAAGCCAAATCATTTATTAGTCAGAGGGAATTATATTTACAAGTAGATTTGCTCTGTCACCAACATGTGAACTGATGCAGGGATTGCTTCAAGCATGTAAAACCCGACCAAAAGTCATCTGAGTCTCTACAGTAAGCATTACTATGCATAAACTGCTTGGCTAAGTAAGAAGGCAAAATAAAGAAAAGCAAAAGATAGGAAACACTGACAACGTCTTTAACAGTGGATATTACCAAAAGCTCTGCCAAAAATATTTTTTGCAATCAGCTGGAGTCAGTTCTTGCGTGACTTGCCCTCTCCAGTACGTATGTTGCAATCCCCCTTCCCCTGCACCATAAACTAGAAGGGAAAAAAAAACCCACAGCACTCTAGTGGATTGTTGTATCTCAAACAGGCAATCCCAGTGGATTTGTGACGCCAGCCAAGCTGTCCTTCAAGCATGAAGTGAGGGTTTAATCAAATACAAGGTGCGTCAGCTTAGCGGAAGCCTCTCTCTCAGAGATTACGTAAACTTTTTAAAACACTCATAGGGAAACACCTCAGAAAGACTTAGAGGATTTGTAAGTTGAATGCCTGATGATACCCTGAAGGGAAGGACGACTTAAAGATAAGATGCAGCCTTGACCTTATACCGAAGGCGTCCTCCAACAGAACAGAAAGCACTGTATTTGAGGGAGAGCAAAGGCAACAGGATCCCCAATATTTTGCAACCAACTGCAGTTAGCATCACCGAGAACTCAACTTCCTTGTGTCCTTATAACACAGAGAAATACAGACATTTTAATTCAATCACATCCAATAAAGAGCAAAAAACATTGCATCAGCTGCCCTTGGAATGAGCTCTTGTTAAATGCTCCCTCTCGAGCAAATTTGCCACCCGATGCCTCCGCACCTTGGGATGCAGGAGCTGCCAGGAGAGGTACCAGGAACCTTTCAGTGGAGCCCATCACGGCCAAACCACCTCCAAACCTGCCTCCCAGACGGTATTTGTAACTAGAAAACGGCATCTTAATGAAACGTTTTACCTTTCAAAATATGTAATGTTTTCTCAACAGAGATGAACTGAAGTGTCAGGTGTTTCACTGCCTACTCTCCTGCCAAGTCTGATTTGCAATCGCTCTACTTATTGAAGAGGCTCCAAAAAAGAAAAAACCTCTTTAAGGGTTGTCTTACTAAATATCTCAATTCACTTTAGAGAATCAAAACAATGCAGGCAAAACCACTGTTCCTTATCTCACATCTTAGTCAATGCCTCCCATGTTTTCCTTAAGGGAAAAAAAGCCCAGTAAAAGTAGAAGCATGCATAAATCCAAGTGTCACAAAGGGTCAGTCTTCAAGCAAACGAAGCAAAGCTGTATTTACAAAGTAACATGGAAACTAGGGGTTTTAAACATTACAGCACATTGACCACAAGTATTAATAAAGTTTGTGTTGCGCCAACATTCCCCTTGTAAAACTCGTATTTTCAGGGCTCTGTTCCATGCTGAGCATGTCATTCAAGATCTCAGACCACAGTGCATCTAGAGATAGTATACTCAACTCCTAGGAATCAAAGAATAACAATAAATCTTTCTCAGCTTGAAAAGTTTTAAAAATAATCATCAATTACTTCGCCTGAATGCCTGAATTTTCACAAATTAGTTCACACTACAGTTGTCAGCTATTTTAAGAGCAGGTTCAGGGCAAGTTTGACCTCCAAATTTAGGCTTAAGCAATGATTTTTACTTTTGAAATGTCAGGATTTTAACTGGAGGTTATACCTGCAGACCAGCTGTTGTGACACTACATTACTGGGCCAATAGAGAACTGCTGAAAAGGCAAAAAAGTAATTTTAGTTCATTTGGAAAGATATGTGAGAAGAAACCAGCAACACTAGAAAAAATAAAAACGTCTTTCTGTATAATACTATGAGATAATTATTGTTGTTTTCATAATTTCTTTTTAATATACCTTAAAAGGGAAAACATATGCCAGGTTCAGACAAACTTACACAGAGGATTTCAATTGTCAGATACATCAAATACATTCATTTTTAAAGAGATACTTAATGAGGACACAAAATCTTCCCATTTAATGGTTAGTATTTTATCTAGCACCATACATAAGGGCATTTCTGAAATACTCAAATGTATTATTTCCAAGTAGTTTTCCTTTCAGCCAGCATTCACCTAGACCAGCTATTTAACTCAGAGACCCAGAACCTACACACCAAGACATTAACAAGTTGTATCAGTCCTTTTGAAACATGCTGTATCAAGCCAGGATGCCCTAGTACTTTTAGACCTGGCCTGCGCTTCTTCTGAATAACTTAGGTATTTTGCAGCCTTTTGCAAAGAAAAAAAAAGGAAAAGTTAAAAACTAAACTGGAGAAAGAATGGTCGATTATAAAACAGCTTCAAAGATAAATGGCTGGAGGTAGCTTCTGCTGAATTCAGTGAAAAATATCAGAACTGGAAGCACTCATGCAAGATGTAATATTAAAAAACAAACAAACAAACACCTCCCCAAAATCCCAAACAAACAAAAACCAAAACCAGGTGGGGTTCCTCAGTGTGAGCATACACACACGGCCTATACCAACTCAAGAAATGCCATGATAACTCCCTTTTAATCCAAAACCATGCCTGAATTATTCCGTGGGAAATAACTTATTCATAAACGCATGAATCCAACTTCCATTCCCGTACTTCCCCCACACACGCCCCCATTCTCCCCCAGCCATGCCCCGTTTATGAGCGAGGTGGTGCACACATGGACAGAAAGAAGATTAATTCACTGAAACCTGGTTCGCATCACACGGATCTGAAGGGGCGGCGTGTGGGAATCCAGAAACCACAAACACTTTTTGTTGGGAGGGGTGGTTTTGGTGCTTTTTATTTTTTAAATACATGCTGAAGCCTACACTAAACCTCCCCATTGATTTACTGAGAACACGTTTTGGAGTTTCCTTGTAACACAAGTTTGCGTGTTAAGCCATTCACGCCATTCTCGCAGAAGTGGCTCTGTATTAGCATGCTGCATAACTCAAACGAAGAAAACTGGATTTCCTTCATGTCCCACCATGAAAACCACATGTCCCAACCACAAAATGTCTAAGGGCTCTGCAACATCCTGACGATATGGAGTTCATTTTTTTTTTTTCATACAAAGATTTTGCATTCTTTTCACTTTTTTTCCTCCTTCCACATTTGTGAGTATTTCAGCACAAGAACAGCTTGAGAGAAACTCTGCTATTGAATAAAAAGTTGAAATAAATATAAAAAATTAAGGTCTCTTCATTAAAGAAGTCCTAGGAATCCAAACTATTTTGCTTCCTCAGAGATAAAAGACATCTTCACAGCTTCAAATAGCAATCAGCACCCAGCCACGACAATACCAAACTCTCGCAGACGTATTCAGAGGATTTATTCCTTTTGAAAGGGTTGTTGCTGAAACACTGACACTCAGAAGCCCCGCGGTGACTTGGAGGC
The DNA here is from genome assembly GCF_036013475.1 of Columba livia. Taxonomy (NCBI): domain Eukaryota; kingdom Metazoa; phylum Chordata; class Aves; order Columbiformes; family Columbidae; genus Columba; species Columba livia. The sequence goes on along the minus strand of NC_088603.1, from coordinate 67,996,668 downwards.
CTGTCAGCTTAATCCTGTGCCAGGGTGAGCGGCTATTCTTGTTCTGGAGGTGCAACAAGTCATTTCTTGATCCCCACCATGAACACCCTTGCAGGCACCTTGCAGGTCCCTGGTAGGACTTTGCTTCTGCTGCAGCTCCATAAGTGAGGAAGAAGGAGCTGCCACAGCTGTGGCAGCAACAGCTTCAAAAGCCCCAGCCAAATTCAGAGCATGGTGCCCCTAATTACCACTCATCTCTCCTCCAGCCATATCCCCTTAGGGTTTGTTTTTCTGAAATCGAGAAGGCTGATGGAAACCAGCCTGAAACAAAACCCTGTCCTGCCCATGCTTTTGTACTGTACGGAGCTGCTGCAGCGAAGCATGTATCGATAATTACACGATGATGGTATTTTTGAAGCTGCCACTTATCTGTTTAGATTTGGAGGAGCAGGAGTTCACCTGCCTGCGACTGTCTGATACGTCGCCTTTATCACCAGTCTCCAGGAAGGATGCACAAAAAAAAACTTAAAAGTCATGCAGAATGTCTTGCAGAGGCATTTCCAGCTTCAATGTTTCAGCTACAAGCATTTGCTTTGTCTGTTCAAGTGAAAAACGACCCTTCGTCCCACAAGCTGACAAAACTATTTTTCTTATTTGTAGCTTTTGCTCCCATCTCCTGTCAAGTCTTGCACCTTTTCTTAAGCCCATGGGGTTTTGCAGCCAAATACTTCTGCACGATTCCTCCAAAGCCAAAAAAGAGGCTCTTTAATAAATACCATTTATGAACTTAAAGGACCAAAATTTACTTCCGGATAATGGAATTTTTATGTGTATATTTTTAGCGAGACTTCAGTCCTAGGATTAAGTTGAAATTTATGTAGGTAATTACCATCACTGGAGAAAAATACAGGATAATCCACATATAACAGCTTCCTCTTGTAACTGTAAATACTGGCCACTGTGTCGTATCAAGAGCCGGCCACACAAGTGGATAACTTAACCATTTCGGTACTTGGGCAGGATGTGCGCAAGGTGGTATTAATGAGAGAAAGGGCCTGAAGTAGAGCTCACCAGACCAAATAACCTCCTGACCACACAAGTAGAAAATAATTAAAACAACGCACCGCTCTAATTTGGTTTTTGGACCAGATGGCGGATGCTCAGGCAGCCAGTGGGTGAGGCAGCAGCGATGCTGTGACAGGGGAGGGAAGAGGAAAAGCTGCCTGTGCCAGGCTTGATGTATTTAAATACCTGAAAGGTGAGCAGGAGGCTCTTTAGGGCAACCTCTTTCACCCAGGTGTGCCAGGCAGGAAGCCGGCTGCCCGTTAAAAGTCAAGCCACGACATCTTAAGTGGGGAAAGAAATACATGTCCTACTTCCGAATCCCCGCCTTCAGAGCTGAGGATTTAATAACACGCATGTAAGCACAAGGAAGGGGTGCTTTTGAGAAAAAACAACCCTCCTTCCGAAAAGCTGCTTGGAGCAAAAGAGCATCTCTAGCAGAGCTGGGGGAAGCGGGGTCAGGCTCAGCCTCTGCGCTGGGGCTGCATCGCCCTCCCGTACCTGCTCCTGCAAGAGCTCGTAAGGCAGAGGGAGGAAATCAAAATGGTAGCGTGACCTTCACAGGCTACAGACAGCTTGAATGCAGTTTAACCCCGGCATTAAGGATGAAAGCCTCTGCTCATGAAAGGCAGGCATTAACTAATCTGCTTACCCATACGAGAAAAAAAAAAAAGCCACGTACACACCAAAAAACACACTGTGGTTTACAGTGAGTCTGCCAAGAATGTAGCAGCATAATCATAACAGAGTTTATTTCAACACATCATCGCAATCGTGCTTAAACATTGTTCTTTGTGCTGGAGCAGGCAGGCTGTCAGTTATCCCTGCGACGCCGATCTGCAGCGGCACGGAGGCTCCGACAGCTCCCACGCTCCGTCCTTTGCCGCATCCATTGTGCCCGGTCCGTGCCCGCCGATGGCTCCCGGAGCCGGCCCCGGCCCCTCTGCCGCAGTAATTGCAGGCAGCCATGCAGGATAAATCAGAGGTTGGAGCCACATATGACAGGAATTACCAAAACAAAAATTAAAGAGCGTTTGCTTGCACACGTCTGCCAACCTAGTCAACTGAAGGAGAAGGAGGAAAAGAGGGCATGACAGGAGGGGAGACATTTATTCTTCTTCCCTTCACAAGCATTTTCCTTCCTGCACCGAGCGTGTTCCTTCCCTGCCTTCTGCTCCCCTTGCATCCTACATCCCTGACAAGTACACCCCAATTGAAGCACAGTTCTTACTGAAAGATTTCAGCATATAAACGTTTTTACTGCGGACATGACATAAACATATTAAATAATGTTCCCTTATCTTCCTCACATAGAAATCCCTTGCCCTCAGTCTCTTCAGTCTCCAAATGAATTTGCTTTCGTCTCGTCAGCAATGCTTTTTGGCTCGAGTTTAATTAAAATTTCAACCAGCCTATATAAGAGAGATAGTATCTTCCCTTTCAAAGACAGAAGACAATATCCTCTAAGTATTTCATATCCTCATTTCTTAAAATCAGCTCATCAGAGAACCACACTCCTCAGCAACAAGTGTTAGATTATCTTGAGCCACCAGCATCAGCGTACCAAAAGACTGAAGCCATTTTATTGCCTCACTGAGATTTGACTGTACATTTTTCTGGAGGATTTCTCTGCCTTTCTTTTTTCAATGTTATTTTATTACACCAGTTCTATTTGTTCAAAGGATTCCTTAATTAAAAGCAAGGTTCCCAAACTAATACTGTATCTTCAGATTCCATAAAGACTGAGAATATTCTGGGCTGTGCTCCGGTGGGCTTTTGTGTTGTTGAGGTTTTTTTTTTTAACCTTTTGGTTCAGCCACACAGTGGACATTTTTCAGACTTCCCTCTACAACCATGAGAGCTAGAAATATCGATTTCAAAATGAAATCTCATTTTCTCACACAGCTGAATAATGTTGAGATCAGAAACACCTCCAAAAGCCTCCCGAAATACCACACAAGTAGTTGAAAATGGATTTCCACAAACTGATTTCGCTTCTTTCCTCAACTCTGCCCTGAAATACTTTTTTATGGTGTACCAAGGTGCATGGATGGGTGCCAGGCCTGAGGAACTCTCTTAGCTAAGCCCGTAGCTACATTTCTGCTCCCTTGCTCCCCTCTCCTGCATCCCAGGGCACATCTCTCACACGAGGAAGAAATTCCAGGATCCTCTCTCAAGCCACTGCAGTGGGGTGCACCCCTCTTCTGGAAGGTAAGGAATAAAGGCAAATAAAAGCACCGGCGCGATCCAGCTGGACCTCTAATGGGAACGTACCAACTTACAGGATATGCTGGGGCCCAAATAAAAATGCCCGTTTCCAAGTGCAATTTGAGAAGTCCCCCAGTCAAGGGCTTGGGTGAGCACAGAGCTCTGACTAACACATCCCAACTCCAGAAACAACCACCCAAATAAAAATAAACCCTCTTTTAAAGGAAAAACAAAAAAAATCAAATCTCTCAAATCTCTTTTCTCATTAAATGCACTCAAACAGTGAGGTAAGGTGGACATGAGAAGGACATGACAGATGGACTCGCTCAAGTTCAATCAGGGTTTTCTACAAAAAAAAAAAAATCCTCAACAAATCAAATTATTTGTAGCAATATTAATGAAATTCACTGTTTACCAGCACAAAGTATTTGCATATTTGAATATTATTTTTTAAAACTATTTCTTGATAGGACTATTTCCTCACTCGATGTGGCAACTTAATTATACTGCATAGCAGAAATTGCACGATAGGTCACAGGGTTAGAGCTGCCACATCAATAGATCATTATCAAATATACAATTTTCTCATTTTTACTGTTTATTCTGGAGAGCTGAGAGTCAATGGATAATGTCACTGTTAAAATTGAACACATAACATTTGCCAAAGATGACATGAGCCTATTCATGTGCCCAGGATCCCTCATCAGGCCACAGGCTGGTGCTAAGGGAAGTCCCAAGGATGCTCCAAGGGAATATTCTACACACAATTTCATGATTATGATTACCGCCCTAAACAATTTTGTTTTGATTAACAGATTTAATGTAGTGGAAATTAATTGTAAGGTAGAGGGAAAAAGCCTTATTTTTATATATTTGCATCTGTTTTTTTAATCATCACTGAAGCAATTTTCTTTTTGTTAAAATGACCCAGTAAAAAATTACGCCAAATTTCAGATGGTTGGTACTCTCATCACTTTGAAGGGAAGAGGCCTCCCACTTACATGGGCCTTGTTCTTTTACCACCAACATCACCACCTCCTGAAAGCCATTAATATTTATCTCAATGCAAAGCAATACGGTCAAACTGCTGTTTCCCCTCAGAAGCCCCAAAGCCATTCATCTGCTTTTCCTACCCCTCCCTCCGAGGTTCTAGACTTCACTCCCTGGCCGCCGTCAGGACAGAGACTTACAGAATGGAGATGTTCGCAATTACCATCTGCTGCTGCTGCTGAGAAAGACCTCATGCAGGAAGCTGATGCCATTGACCTCATTTGATCCAGGCGAAAAGTAATAATGGAGCTCCTGTGGCTAATTGCCAAGAGAGAAACACTTAAAGGACTTGTTTCCGACATCCTCCTCTCCTCTGATGAAGATCTAAACCAGCAGCTCCAGACAGGCTTCTGATTAGATCAAAGTAGGAAACATTTCATGTTATTAGCCACATAGTTTCATCTTGTTTATGAACCGCACCATAATGGACCCCAGACGAGTTAAAATACAGTAGCTCACAAAAAACATGATTATCAGAACCTCATTATTCGCATCCAACATGTATCTTTCCACTAAATGCTTGAAAATATTTTCTGTCCCCAACTTCACTGGCATTTAGCATAGATTAGCATCAGGTTTTCTAGTTTATGATGTCACCGATATTTGAAAAGATTGCTTCTGTAAATAATCAGGAATGTTTAAGAAACCACTTTACTATATTTGCTATAAAGACATGATATTATCTCAATAGGAAACAATTCTTTTTCCTAAACTAATTTCCCCCATATCCAGTTGTCCAAATAATGCAAAAACCTCTTGTATACAAAAAAAAACATCCAAAACACGGTTGCAAAACTAATTCCCCAATTGCTAGTGGTCTGACCATGCTGTATACAGCAACACATAAGAAGATACAGCAACACAGAAGGATTAAAGGTGTCTTTGACCAACAGCAATAATGCATTTTCAGAAGCCACTTGCCCCCAGGCTGATGCTGGTTTAAGAAAACCCGGTTGTGTTTGCACCACAGAGGAGGCACAGTCGGTCAGTTCTATTTTTAAACCACTGTAGTGTATCGGCAAAGTACAGTGAAGGCTGCAAGTCCTTCAATTTCTGAGTGGTGTAACCCAAATCTCTCTTCCCCAGCAGGACAGGAGGCCAGAGAAGCAAGTGCTTGCCCATGGGAGCAGGGAAGGCGCAGTTTTTCTATGCTGGGTATGACCACGGATGTGAGTGGCATTAAAAAGCCCCTTCTGCCTCCCTGATGCACAACAGGCAGTGCTGCACTGAGACGGGGTGCTCTCTGTTCACCTCTGAATTTCCTCAACAAAAGCCAGAGGTGACTTCCCCATGGGGTTCAGACTAATTCACATCCGTGAAATAATAACACCAAGTTTGGGGGGGGAAGAAAAAAAAAGAAAAGACACAAAGAGGAACTGAAATACCTATATCTAAAAATATATATGTTACATTTTGTTATCATTTATGTATAAATACGTACATGTATACACACATACACAGAGTTCCCTGCTTCAGCTGCACAAAGACTTTATGCAAGTTGTTTTCTTCCTCTGCACGACACATGGGCAATCTCCCAGTATGAACTTTTCATTCAGGCTCTCCAGTTCCGCACAAGCTTTCATCTCTCCTTTCCTTCCTAAGCAATGGCCTGACGTTACACCTAATGAGAGCCAGTAGCCAGCCTAAGCAGGCGGTAAGCAACAACGGGCTGCCATAAAACATCTGAACAGACCAGAAACAAACATGCTTTCTAATTCTCCAGCGGCAACAAGACCCTAAAGGGAAGCCTTGTCTGGGCTGCTTCCTTACATCTCCTTAATAACACCAGCCCTAAGCCAAGTAATGGCAGTGGAAAACAGGATGGAAGGTGGCTGATTTCTTGCCACTTGCCTCCAACATCCTTTGGTCAAAGCGACGGCATCTCCACGACCCTTCACAAGATCAAAAGGCAGCGGCCCTATTTACAACATCCTGAGCAATTTCGGCATCCCACTCGGCATTGTTTCCTACCTCCCGCCCAGTTCCCTTTTAAATTGGATGGTTTCTAATGAAACCCCTACCCTTTATGAGTTTATGACCGTGGCGAGGCAAGGAGTGCTGCACAGACAATTTTAAGAGACATAAAGAAAAAAATTCTCCCTGTCAACTTTGTTGCATGCAAAATGGTAGTGCATGAAAGGGATAAAAAAAATTGCTTGGTATTTTTAATTACTAGCTTGAAGAATTTATGCTGCTGTGCTTTTTATGGTCTGCCTTCATCTCCCTGTAACGTGTATGGTACTGTGCAGTTCCTATGGCAGTTGCTCTCGCTCTAAGGCAGCTTAGCATTTTAAGGGTAGGAAAAAAAACCATTAAATGAAAGCATTTGCTAAATGCACAGGATGTTGCAAGCATCTGCTCTCTTCGCATCTTATTTTCTCCCTTTTGTGTGTTTTTTTGCTTTCTTTTTACACAACCCATATTTACAAATTTAGGGCCGCTGTCATACCCAGCAGACATGACCTGTAACTGAAACAAGAATGTCACACGCACCTTAAGGTGAAGAAACCCCAGAAGAAATTCCCCGGAATACAGTCTGCAGGGTTTAACAAGCTACACACACCACCCTCCTCTCCCAGCAAAAGCCCCAGGACCCAAACCAGCCCAGGCCCGGCTCCTGGCCAAGGGCTGGGACAGAGGGAACAAGGCCCAAAGCCTCGGCTGCTCCCCCGGGCCCGGGCCCCCCTGCACGGGACAAATTGAAGAGGCTCACCTGCCCCCTTTCCATAGGAATGCATTGGGTAGGGAGTATAAGCAACATCCCCCTGGTCCTTCAGAAACGTATTTTCCTTATCTTAAGCCACGTCCACTGCGAGCACTGAATGCTTTTTAAAGACAATCCTATTTTTCAGGCGTATAATTTCTTTGTCTCGCCTCCCTTTCTAGCCAAACTACCAGTTTAATGTGCTTCATATAGTCAAGATGTTTGTGTGTAAAAGCAAAGAAAATTTAAAATCACAAAATATTTTAATTTGCGTAAGAAAAAGTTACTATTACAGTGTCTTCTAAAACTTCTAATTTCATCAACTCATTATATGCTATTCTTCAATAATTCTTCAATACTGAGAGAGGGCTCTCAGTATGAAGAGTTCTTAAATCAAAAACACACTGCCGGGGGCAAAAAAAAAAATCTTCATTATAATAATGCTCAATAACAGTGATTAAAACATTTTATGAGTCACAGTTTCCATTAAAAAAAAAAGGCAAAACAAAAAAAGGAGAATGGTGATTATTCTGTTCAAAGTGTGAGACCTGTTCATTAAACACCAAAAAAAACACCAAACCCCAAAGTGTGGGGAAGAAGGGAATAGGCATCTGAAAGTGCATATATTGCACTGTACTTTAAAGCACTACTTTTGCCTTAATTGGCTTCCCTAGCTCCCAAAGAATCTGCAAACCCAGAGCTCCACAGCACAAGCAGCCGCTGTCCCGGCTGCTCCAGATGGGACGAAAGAGCCCTTCAATCTACAGATCTATTTATATTCCCTCATGTGGTGACTATAAAAAGGTTTCTTTTCAGGCTGAGGCTTCTCGGCATTAGAAGTTAGCAACTGTTTGAATGCGAAAAACCCTACATATGCCAATTTTTAAAACAGGGGAGACGCCTTTGTGTTTGGGTAAATTTGATTTGGAGCAGCAGTAATGGAATCTTGCACGTATTTAAACTTCTCGTGCGGTGCCTTTGCAAAAAGAAAACAGGACCCAAACCCCCACAAAATAACGCATTAAATAAATGACATCACTGATTCTTAGCGATAAAACATTTTGAGCTAATGCTCTCTACCCCCATCACCTTTGCATCCCCATATCTGCCTGTCGAGACAGCCTGCACACCGTGCCATTCCCAAGGGCCCGAGAGGGGCACCAGAGTTTCTGATCCCAGCCTGGCCCGGCTTTCCTGGCTGGCCTCACACAGACTGGCTCTGTGCTTCCACTTCCTCCTATGTAAACACCAATAATTATATTTCCATACCTCACAGCGCGCAGAAAGGAATGACAGCTCATACCTTTCCACACGCATACAAAAAGTCTCCCACTCTGCTATGCAAGTTGCTCCAGAAAGAGACTTGTGGTAAAAACAAATTGCTTAAAAATTAAAAAGCATACAATGGAAATTTAGTGCCAATTGCTACAAATCCAGCTCTACCATGGGAAAGCGCTGCTTTTCAAGTCAGCAGAGAAAGAAGTACTGTGTCTGGCTAACATGCACAGTCCTAGTCTTTTCAATTTGCTTTAACAATTTATGCTTTCTATTAGCTCAAGAATAACAAGCATTGGAGACTAAATATTAAGCGTGAGTATTCTAAATTTAAAATTAAAAGTTTTAATACTGAGAATGCAGGCCAACTGCAGCTCTCAAACCCACATGCTCCCTCCTCCACTCCAGCCTCACCAGCAAGAGCCCAGGCTCCCTAAAAGCAAATGAAATCAGAGCTCTACCTTGGGAAGATCATGACAACATCTTGGGATGACAATTACAATATTTTATTTTTTTTATTATTTTTTTTTTTTTTTTAATTTTTAATTCACAAGGCAGTGAAAAGCGACCGGTGTGAATAGGTCTACAACTTTGGCATACAAAGTTCCTGGAGACAACACAGCGTGACAGCACTCTTGCTCTGCCCATCACCCAGCACCACCACCTTCACGGCCACCCCGCACCATGCCCTGCATCTCCCTGACTTTTAATTAACATCACTACAGCGGAACAGACTTGCCCGTGGCAGTTGCTCCCATCCCAGGCACTAGACCTGCCCTGGTAGCTGCCTGAGCAAATGGCAAAGCTGATGTATGTGGCCTTCCCAAAAGATAAGCATTTTCCAGTTTGGGTGGTACAAGGGAGAACAGGTTGGCTGGTCAGACAGACAGCCAAGCAACAGCTAAAATATCTCCTCCAGGGCTCTCAACTTTAGTACTGATCTTAGCAAAACCACTGCTGCCCCTGGTTAAAGCAGTGGAAATGCCAAATATTGATCTTTAAGACTTATTCCTGAGGTACAGAAGCTTAAGAGAAGCAGTATTCATCTCCAAGTTGTTGCAACACATGAGTGTTTCTATTGCAAATGGATTTTTTTAAAGGAATATATAACCAGCTTGGGTTGGCACAACTATAATGAAACAAAAAGACAAGACTGTCCTAATCTCATTATTATTATTCACCCCAGAGGAAAGACAGGTAATTCCTTAATGGTCCACGCAGTTCTCCTAACAGCAAAAATGGTTTCTGTATTAGCAGCGCATTAGTTAACAGAAATTCAGAAGGATACAGAAACTGGTAGAAATATTTGTACACCGCCAAGCCTTCTGTAATCATGCTACAGTATGAGAGCAGCCTCCCTTTGCAACCTGTGTTACTGTAAGAAATTGGGACTCGCAAGACAGAATTTACAGCCTTCTCCACCTCTGCCATAGTGGTTTCCTGCCCACTGCTGCAGGGATGTCTCTAATGGGAGCAGCCAGGAACAAGGAGCCATGATAAACAGGCCAGGTGCCTCCCGTACCAACCAGAAACATGAATTATTACAGGGTTTTAAATAAATACCCCGTTCCAAGAGCTCTTTTATTAGTTATGCATATTTAAAATCAAATTATATGGAAAGTAGCTTAAAGGACATTGCAACCGAGGGCTGTGGCCCAATAAAGCACATCAGTCTCGCAGATTCAGCAAATGAATGGCAGGTAACGGCTGTTATGCTGTACAAAACTCTTTTCTGACCTAGGCCAAACATCCATTTGATCAAATAGTCTCCAATAATGCCAGGAGCATGGCTAACCAAAGGATTAGATATTCCAATTTAATTAAAGTAAAAAAAAAAAGAAAGAAACCCCAAGATGCAATAAATATTTTTAGCACCAAAGCAGAGGAAAGAACACACTGTTTCTCCCATTCTTTGAAGTTACATTAAAAAAACTGACATCCATTCTGATATCCAGGTTATGTAAATCCTGCCCTGCAAAGACACAGCACTTGCCCGGAACTGAAGAAATAAAAATGGAAGAAATGTTCTGGGTCAGGATGAACCATCACAAGATCTACAGGGACAAACTAAAGAAGTTTTGCATTTTATCCCGAAGTAAAAGAAAACAAAATTCTTCCTCCCAGCGGGTTCTTGTAATGACAGAGACGGCCGGGCAGAAAGAAATCCACTTTACCAGAACCGTGGTGTGCATCAAAAGCAGTGTCTGAAAAGCAGGTTTTGTCAGAACTTGTAAATTGATTGAAAGGTTCGCTGACTCACATCGACTGATGCCAGAAATGCCTTCCCTGTAAATTTGCCTTAAAGGTAGGATGCACAGAGAACTGGCAGCATATATAGAAAAGTGATATTATGTCCTTTGTTTCTTTACAATACACAAAGAAACCTTGTCAAGAAAATTCGGAGGGTGGATTGGTTGGTTTTCGCTTTGTGTACAAAATGTGAGGTCTCATTCTCCCTGAAAAGCTGCTGGAGCTTATAGGAGTGCAGAACGGCAGCCTATCTGGTGGGATGAAAGCTGTAGGAAATAGCTTATTCACACTGTACAGGTATGTGGTGTTTTTCCCCTCTCCATCGGTGGCTGATGAAGATGTAGGAGTGTGAATGTCTTCGCTCAAGGCTCCACATCCCTCTCGCTATCATAAAAGGTTTGAGAGGTTTCAATACACATCAAGTTCCTCCCACAATTTTTTGAAGCAAAACTGATGAAGAATCAGTTTGACTTGATGTTTTGGGGACTATTTTTTGTTGTTTCTCATTTACTTTTTTCACTAAGGGAAAATTCAAATATGAGTCCCCTAACATCAGACATCAGGAAGAACAGCATGCAGATCCAAGTATAATCTTCCTACTTACCACAGCATAAACGACAAGTTTTAGTAGCCTAAGACTACTATACAGATTTAAACTCCATGCGTGCAGACCAGAAGCTCCAGCCTTTCTGAGCTCTTCAGAGCATTCTTAAAAGAAAAGTTTTCCTGGACTTCAAAGGGAAGTCTTTGAAAATTCACAAGCAACAGGGGACAACCACAGAGCGGAACTACAAATACTGGAATAACTGGTGTTACAGATATATTCCCTTATCAGGCAACAGGACAGGTGTCACAAAAGACAGGGGGGGTGTGGGGGAAGAATGGCAAATTACTAATGCTTGGTACACTCTGAATCTCTCAGCAACCTTAGATAGCAAGATGAGGAGAAATCATATACGCATCTCCAGCAGGAAAGTGGAATCAGTCATTCAAGCTGACGGATGCCTGAAAACTGAGCAGAAAATATCAGCTTCTAAGGTATTAAGTAATGATGTGATTCATCTACTGTTGAAACTTCCTCTGAGACAAAAAAGTTTAGTACCTCCTGGATGGGAGCCTGGGAAAGGTAGGACCATGCATGTGCTCACTTCCCACCCTCCACTCCCAGACTCCAACCTGAGGTAGTTTACAGAAGAGATGAAACAGGTAGAGCCCTTCCAGGAACAGTATCTCCAACAGCCTGTTTGCCTAATACTCACAAAACAGGTACTGCGAAGACACAGCCGGGATGTGGGGAACAGCCTTAGGGGCTTAATGGGAAAGAGTAGACGGTTAGTTGCAACCTCCTGGAAGGCAGGATGAAACCGGAAGAAAAAATGTAGCCCAACACCCAGCAACTTCTGAGGAGCCAGAGTGAGTATTTTTCCCTGTTTCCCTGGCAACACCCGCTTCATTCAGGCATACCATCCCTCTTTATAAACCAGGCTAGGGTTACACCTCTGGTGAGGAGAAGGGTAGAACAGACCACCGAGGTGCTGCAGGAGCCAGGGCTGTCCGGCCAGGAGGGCAATCAGGTTCCCCAGCTCCTCACAGGGCACCTTGAAAAAACCCCACGCTCAGCTGCACAGCTGGCTGCCAACCAGCCCCACAGTCACTTCTGAGCAGAGAAAATCACAGGGTTCGAGCCCAAATCTGAAAACTGGCACGGACGGAGCATCAGAGCGACCCACCAGTGGCATGTTGCTTGCTCTCACTGAGCACAACATCCCTCCAACAGCACACCAAAAGTCTTTTCTACACACGCCTTTGCTAAAGCGATGACACCATGCTGGGGGGTGGCTGGTCTTTGTAGAAAAGGAACAGAGGAGGGGGATGGATTTGAATTAACAGAAGCGTCTTCATACAGATTCAGCAGGATTGTCCAAGCTGTACACAAACAATTTAAACTCCTAATATACCCGAGATATTGGATTGATGGTCCCATTTAAGAAAAAGGCGCATGCTACGCTGAACAAGAGTTATCTTGTTTGTTCTCTTCCACATTAAACCACCCAGTTTTGCACATTCTTAACGCGATTATCTAATAACAGTCCCTGCCTCTATGTCTGGCTACATATTTTACATACAGCACTGCAGAACAGAGAGGTACTGAGCAAAAAGAGGTATAAATGTGTGAAGCTAAATTACACATATTTAAGCAATCACACGCCTACCTGAAAATCTTGCACCGCGTTCACATTCGTGTTTTGTAGGAGAGGCCTGACGATATTTGGTCTGCTTAAATAAATATTTATTAATCTCAGTATAAAAGATCAGACACCAATTTTATATGAGCTGAGCACAGTTCGGGCAGAAGCCAATAATAGCTGCTTTCAGACTTTGCAGCGTTGGAGTTTGCCAAATGGAAGTGACAAGTCTGGACCACTAAGAAAAATGAAGCCATTTGGTAAGTTATATGCTGCGTAATAAACAGTCTGTCAGTTTGCTTCTAATCCCCCCTCTTCCACAAGGGTGTTGGGTTTTTTTTTCCTCCTCCTTCTCCGTGATGCACTCTGCAGAGCATGTGCATATTGTATATTAAATAGAAGCTGCTTTAGCTCTGTGGACCACACACCACGCACAACTTAGACAGGTCATTGTTACCTAAACAGAATTTGTTTTTTTGTTGGCATTGTATATTTCCTTTCTGTTTTGACAGCAGGTTTTAAAGAGAGGATGTTACCCTCCTTAGAGCTTTGAATCATTTACGAAGAAAAGAGAAGTTCTGCAACAATAGCACAAAAGTAAAGCCTTGCAATTTTTCGCTTCTTCCCATGACATCTGTGGGCAGCCCTGTCCGTAACGCCTTTATTTGGGGCTGATTTACCGCAGTTTGAGTCAAGACACCCTTCAGAGTCTATTCCAGGAACTATGGAGGAAGTAGAAGGAGGATGCGTCTAATTTGTTAGCTATCGTGACATCGTCGCTTATGATTAATACAAGGCGTTGAAAAAGCAGAACGTATTTCCTCCAAGCGTCCTCCATCTCTGCCCCTTTTTAAACATGCTGAAGAGGGTGGGGAGGGCTGCCACAACAGATTTGCTACTTGCAACATGGCTTGCCAGCTGTGCAAGGAAGGAAAACACCTGAGATTTCAAAACCAAGGCACCCTGGCTTTGCACGGCCAGCCAGCTGGCTCTGCCCAACTCCAGCTCCCCAGAAGAGGACTCTGCCGATGGGACAACCAAGAGGCAGTGCTGGAGGAGAAGGTCCTGCGGTAAGAAGCCAACAGCAAGGAGCAGATCCAGGGAAGGGTCTTGCATTGTTCGCATATGACTCCAAGCAAGTCTCTGTAGACCGGACTCATTATTTACAGAAGGATGGTCATACTCCCTCCTGCCTGACAAGATTTGTAGGAGGAGGAAGCGATGCCTGCAAAATCCTTCAAGATCTCCTCATGGCAGACGCCAAAAAAATACAAAGTATAGTAATAAACACATTGAACAGAGAGCAGGCAGAAGCCACACAGTCCAAAAGGCTAAACAAAAGAAGTCTCCAGCTAATCCTTACCTCCACCCAATCCTCCCACTGGCAGGCTATGAGAACTTACTCTGGTGATGGGGGAGGCCACACAGCAAACCCTGCCCACCCACCCCACTACAGGCATGGATTTGCTGGGAGCATCAGACTTAGGTGGCCACAGGAGCTTTGCTTGCAGCACTCAACACAGGTACCAGAATAAGTTCCCACCTGATAGATCCCTTGGGGTACCAGGCAGCTAAGAGAGGGTCACGCTGCCAAAATAACACCCATCTCCCATGTTTTGGCTGCTCTGTTGCCACAGGGTATCTCTTACAAAGGGCTGGGAGCAGCTGCAGGCCAGGTGATTTGCTGTGGTGGCGGGAGCCTGTTCCTAGCACCCAACTTTCCCACACACCCCCCAGCCTGGCCTGCTACGTGACCACATTCACAACATGGCACAGCACTAGCCAACAGCCCTCCCAAGACAGCTGGTAGCTGGAGTGAACTGCTGTCTCCATACATCTTGTATCACGAGGTCTCCTCCTGCTTGGACCTCAGCACCAAAGAACAGGTGCCTCATCCCACACACCCAGGCTCACATGAGTTATTCTGCAACATCCATCTACTGCTGCCAACGCTCCCCAATGAGCAATGTCCCAACATACTGACCTCGGGCTGCCTGGCCAAGTGGTTCTGCCTCTGTAAAATGGGCACCAAAGCACTTACAGTGGGTTAACATCATGTCTCAAAAATCAATGCAGTCTTTGTAAAGTAACAAAAAAAACAAAACTGCAGAATAAAGTTTCTAGAAGCTTCACAGCACCATGTGAATGGAATAAAACTTTCTTATTTTCTATTAATTTTTCCTTTTATTTTTCCCTCTTTTGTGCAGTTACTGCTCCCAGGACCTTATCAACAAAACGAGCCTGCTCACATTGGCAAAATCCCAGTTCACTCATTTTCTTAAGCAGTGTGTTATCAAAACGTACCGACACAAGCTGTACTTTCTGGATACAAAGGAAGCCCTTACAACAACTACAGTAACACCACATTTGCAACCGTTTAGGTCAGTCCTGCAGCCTTCCCTCAGCCTCTTCCCTAGTCTGCACTTCAGTCAACCAATTCTTGCCACGGAGAGGCTGTCAAAGACTCAACAGCACCTTCTCAGGCTCGCAACACATCAGCTCAATGGACAACCCCACCTACGCCCACTTGCTGTCTCTGAACATAACCCTTGTCAAAAAATCCTCTAGGCAACAACACGAAATGTTGGTGTTTTTTATGGGGTGAACCTACATTTTTATTCAGATTTTGGCCAGGCATTCTTTCCGTAATATAAAACACTCCAGTTTTGATGGGAAGTATACAACTACTTTTCCAATTCTATAAGAAGTTACATTCCCTGTAACATTATGTTGGTATATTCTCCACTATAGACTTTCCACCTTTGTAACATCTACAGAGCCATTACCAATAGAAGCCCCAGATTTTGCCTTCACTGCTCTGGCTCATCCAGGACGCTGGGTATGACTCCCAGGTCCCTAAAGCTGCAACGCAGCTGCGGCTCCCGGAAAAGGGGCTGGAAAGGAGAACCTGGGTTAAAATCATGCCTGCCCACGCTGCCGCACAGCAGCGTCACAGGGAGGCGGAGGTTTCGCTTTGGCATTCCCCGCCGTGAGTCAGCCAGCGTGCCCACTGCTTCCCCAGAGGGTTCTGCCACCTTTCAAATTAAATGCCAAGGGATGATTTACGCCATTCAGAGAGCCTGTATTTGCCCAAGGCTGTGGTTAGACAACGTAACTGAACAAGCTCACTGCCCTCACAAGGCCTGACCCGCTCCCTCCTCTCCATTCCCGCTCCTCCCTCTTTGCTATTTTTTGGGTTGGGTTTCTAACAAATCAGCAAATTGATGATGCTTACTGTGCAAACAGACAAAGGGCTGAACTAATAGAAGGGGTAGAGCTGACACCTCCAAACAGAAGCTGATGAGGAAGGAAAAGGGAGCAAGACTCAACCCTTTAGGCAGAAGTAAGCCACCAGTTTGACTCAGACCATACCATTCACCTTTAAAAAGTGTATCCCATATTGTAGTTAACATCTTAACACATGGATTTTGTTTATCTCATTTCCATCTGCAGTTCCGATTACTAACCCTTTGGAGTTAATAATACAGTATTTACCCCAAAAGACTGAACTGCTTTTAGGCATGTATTTCATTTCCTTATCTAGGCTACAAGGTGGTGGACACAGGTTCACAATGATCGCGAACTGCTACTGCAGAAGTGGTTGCTATGCATGATAGGCACTATAGGACCTTTTTACAACAAATCAGGAAAACCAGCGCCCCCCACAAAAACACCCCAAGGTTCTCCTGGCATATGCTCGCTCCCCTGGCATACAGGGAAGGGTTGCACCTGGGATTACTTTTTTCCTGCACGTTGCAATGTCGAAGCATTTCCTGGCACAACCAGGCTGATGCTGAAGGCATGGGAGATCAGCATTCCCTACTAGGGCACAGATCAAACGTGGAGAGCATGAACTGGCTCCCATTACATGTTTATAAAATATGCCTGTTGTAGCCACCTTCTTAACACGCACACAACCACAACCTGCAAGCAAAACCACCTTTGGCCAAAGCGCTTCCTTTCCCCTCACCAGCAATGCGTAACAGCCTGACAGGAGCAAGACCAGGGCCCTTGCTCCCACCACCCTCTTTCCCCCAGGGCTGTACCCCAGCCCATCCTCCCTGACGTAACCAGCCCTCTTTTACACAGCTGGCACCTTTGATGATTTCCAAGACATCAGCGTTTTCCTAAAAGAGCCTTAATCTTACATCAAATGACTAGCATTGCAACCATGCTGTACATTTTCAATCCCACTGACTACCACATCCAAATAAAGTTGAGGCCAAACTTAACGGGGGGGATACAGAAAGGGCGTCATGAGCTGGAGCTGCTGGGTGGGAGGAGCAGGGTTCTCCCCTGGCTGCACGGACTTTGCTCCCAAAGCTCTTCTGCTCTTCTGGTTGCAGCAATGTCATCTCCCTCCACCCCTGCCAGCATTCCCAGCCACTGGGCAGGAGGGACGGACACATCCCAATATGGACACAGCTGCTGAGCTTTGCCTGCCTTTCTGCTCGCAGATATCTCCAGGTCACTTCCATCACAAAAAAATCACAGAGAAACAGTGAATTATTCGAAGGACTTCTAATCCGTTTCTGGTTAGAACTGGAATACAAGTTCAAAAGCTGTCTGGAGCAGGATGACACAGACAAAGCCACCACACAGACCCCACTTCCCCAAGAAATTAGGCTTCTCCATCCTCAGGGCATCAGCCTGGACTGCTGGACACCTACAGCTTGTGGGGGGGGCTTTACTGTACTAGACACCGACTGTACTAATGGCATGCAGAAAAAAGGTCCAAGGGGAGCCCTTGTCAAATGCGAAAGTAAACAAGCTTTAATGTTTAGAAGTCATTCCAGATCACCAGCACAGCCCCAAGTAGTGACTCTGCTGCTCTGCTCATCCCTGCCAAGAAAGTTCATCTATTTGGATAGAGTATGTACTCCAATTCAACAGGAAAAAAGAAAAAAAAAAAAAAAAAGAAAAAAAAGAAAGAAAGAAAGAAACACAGTCACATTTGGGAGTACAAGAGGTGGAAATTAATGTGAAACAAAAGATCCTAAACCAGGCAGCAAGTTATAAACACCAAATATTGAAATTCCAAAGCTGACCTGCAAATTTCACGGTTAATATGATGCAGATCCCTTTTCTGCAGTTGGGTTAAAAGTGCACAGCCCTCTCCCTAGGCAAATCTCCAAGGAATTTTAAAGCTTGAATGAAAATACTAATTACAACGCACTAAAAACAGAGCGAGGAAGTGTGCGAGATGACTTTCGAGCACCGCAAGGAAGAGAGGAGGAGACAGTCCAGCCACTGTCGAATCGCGCAGCAAGAGCAGCTTGCGACGACTTTAACTCCTTCCTAATGAGACCTGGCAACTCATAAAGGATCCAGGTGCTCCCAAAGCCTTGTGTCGTACACATTACGGCAATGCCTCTCTAAACCACATTAATATGGGGGCATCTTTAAGAAGAACGGCTATAAATCCTCAGTATATGGCAAAACCAGCAGCGCCATCCTTTTTTATAATTACATGAAGACTGTATCTTAGCAGCTGTTTTTGCAGAAAAAAAAAAAAAAAGAAGGCAGATATTTAGTTTTTAACCAACAAAATCCCTCATGAGGTTAACTAAAAGTGTAAACTGAATTCCATGTTAAATTATCCTCTGTATGCCAAAGCCACAACATCTAGTACTTGTTATTACTCTTTCAAAAGAAACAGTCCACAGTTTACACACACATGTATGTTCTGAGGAGAATATTTTATGAACCCCACAAAAACATTTACACAAAATAACTCAACTTAGCCCAGGAGAGTAAATCTCTCACATACAAAATGTCAGCCAATTAAGCTTTTAGCAGAGCACCAGGGAGACCGATTTTAGAAAGCTAAGCAGGTTTCCTCGGTCTAGGAATGCCTGAAATCTGTTTATTCTCAGTCAACAATGACTTTCTGCCTTCTGCCAATTACTAAAGTAGTGGGGGAAAATGGATTTACTCTCTGCGTTTACAGATCAGTTGGCTTAGCAAAATCTAAACTCGTACACAGGCGCCTCGCAACTCCTCTCATTAATGCAAGCAGGCGACAACAAAAAAATTTCCTCTACTTTCCTCCCTCTGTCCTCAATCTGCTTATCCTTTTCTTGCTGACAACTGGAAATGGCTGGTGCTCCCAGGGCATCCTTCCCCCTCCTGCCCACCAGCTGCAGGATACAGCAGGGCCTGCAGGAAGAGCGTTGGGTGCCAGGACACAGCGATGGGCTGGCCACCAGGTCCAGTGAGTGCCCTCAAAGTAACAAACCTGACGAGCCACACCGCGGGCTTCAGGCCTGGCAAAAGCCGTGAGATGAAACGTCTCAAGGCCGTAACGCCCTGCTGCCAAATGGGGAGGTTCGCTCCTCTGCTCGCCCTTACACTCTTCTCCTCCCTTTGTTTTCCCCCTTCCAGTCCGAGGGTCACCCTGCACATCCCACTTCCCCTTCCCCATCCCACCTTCTCTACTGGCTCTGGTCTCACCAGATGCCTCCATGGGCCAAGCAACTGATTAACATGACCCACGCCACTCATTCCTGCAGCAGCAAAAATGTCAAACCATCACATCTTTTCCAACAGCAGCCAAAGCCTCCGTCTCACCCATGCAACCTTCCATGTCTCCGGCCCTCAGCTCCTTCAGCACACTCATCCAGCACAAAACTATCCCTCTGCCGGTGGGGTTTGTCTCCTGCTGACCCCATGCTGGGCCCTTCAACAGGGCCAAAACCACCAAATACGGCTGTTGGGGTTGGGATACCTCATTTGCTGATGAACTAGGAGCAGCACTTTGCAAGCATCTTGTACTCATTAAAATTATATTCTTCTTGTCCGTGTTTCTTCCCAGACTGAAGAAAAGGTTTGAACATAACCGTACCTTGGAATGAGTCCCAAACAAATTTCCATTTCCCAAAGGAAAGGTTTTCTCCAAGGCAAGTAGTGGAAATTTGCAACAGTTTATTAAAAAGAGGCAGCTTTACCTCTGGCCAATATCATGTATTATCTGGATGTCATCAAAGGTCCTGGAAAGTAGCTTATTCCTAAAATGCCTGGAGGCTCTACAGCACATACGATGCTTAACAAATATTCCAAAACATGCTAACTTATTTAACTTTCACTCAATAACATCAACTTTCCAAGTATATTAAAAACAAACAAACAAAAACACACACCACACAGAACTAAAAGCTTAAAATAATTTACATTTTCATAATTACGTTCAGAAAAGCAAACAAATACATGTGCACAATTCTTACCTTAGCAAAACAATTCAGATATGATGCTCTAACAGCTACAGCCGTGTCTTGTGTTTTGTTTCCTACCTTCAGTTACTATAGATATCCTTCCCTAGGAGTGTTTTTAGACTGACAACATCCCCTAAGACTAGCTAGACCCACAGGAGAACATCACTGCCTACAAAAGTTATCCAGCAAAATGCAGCGAGGAAAATCTGGCTGTTATTCCCCCCAGCCAAGCGCCGGCAGAGGAGAAAATGAAAGTTTCCCTGCATGTCCTCCACACATAACACAGAGCAGTACACCGTGCCACTGCAACACTGCAGCTGAAACAACAAAAATGCCCCGCTGGTGGGGATCACAAGCACTCGTGGAGCATTTATAACTGGGATCCACATTGTTAGACAAAAAACTAATTCTCTCCCATTGTGAGCCCAGTTTAGTTGGCTTATGAGATGCAATCAAGACACTTCTACACAGGTTATATATCATGAATGTACAAAAAAACAATTCATTGAAGAACACACCAAAGATCTTCAGCAAAACTGAAAAATAATCTAAAATTCATATAGATTTCTACACTTTTTTTTTTTTTTAATCAAGGAAGAAGAGATTTATTTCATACTGAGGAGCTGGGGAACTAAAACTCACCAGCACAGTTGGAAGAAGGATACTGTCACCCTGGGTTTGAAGGGGACAGCTCGTTCTCTGAGCACCTTGGAGTAAGGTCAGGATAAACAAGGTTCTTTGTACCTCCAGCTTCATGTCCAGGACATGCGAGGTTGTGGGAATTTAGAAACAGCTTGCAGGTATTTACATGGCAGAAGGAACTGCCCAAGGGACAGCCAAGACTGACAAGAAGATGACTGGCCTACAGTATTTATATTAAATAGAACTGAAGAGATTACGAGGCACTGTGTGTACTGGGTACAGTTCTCGATACCAGGCATTTTTCCACTTGAACTGCTCAGCAGCATGAAAACAATTCATCCTATGGAAATTATTCAGCATTTATGAAATGCTGTAAAAAGCGAAGAGAAAATGCAGTTAGTCATCTGTCAATCCTCCTGTTGTGAAAAAAATCACAGATGTACAGACTCTGAGGTTGCTTTAAAACAAAAACAAAAAACAACAAAAAAAAGAGGCGTATCATAAACCCCATATCAGGGAGGACACTAGATTTTCTTATAAATGGCTCAAGATGAAGGAAACGATCTCATGAAGAAACAACAGTATAATTCTATACAAGGGCTTGCTATCTGGATATGATAATTTTTTGAAACCTCAAACAAAATACCACAGCATGTTAATCTGCTCTTTCACAGCAGGTAACCCCAGACATCCTATAACTCTATGGCGTGTTCAGTCTTGCCTTATTTAAAGGCTCTGATGAGAGCAGGGATCAGCCCAAGCCCTTCCTCCTGCTTACCAACCCCGTGTCTTAGCATCAACTTTATTTCATGCTCCAGATTTCAGAAGTTACTCCATTTCTTCCAGGAGCACAGAAGCATATGCAGCATTCCTTAATCTGCCTCAGGTATTATTTACTTTCCAAATAAAAAATACCATTAAAAAAAAAAAAAAAAAGGTTGTTTTGAGAGGCTTTTTAAATTGCACTGGAATCAAGAAATTAAAAGTAAGTGTTCCCCAAGCAACTCGGCTCTGCCTGGTCACTGTCACAGCCGGCAGTACGGTTGCTCCTTTGAATGACACCATGCAGCTCAGCTTCACACTGCAGCCCATTCCTTACCCTCCCAAACACAGGCTTACCCAGGACCAGCCCAATTTGGGACTGCTGGACTTCCCCATCCTTCCACAAATGAAAGTTTGGCTCTTACTGCTGCGCTAGCTGGTGCTTACCAATTCCCCTCTCCTTTCTGCAGACGAACCTTTGTCTTCCAACACGGCAGGAAGAAGAAGAAGAGGGAGACTGCAGCCATGCAGTCACTGCTGTAAATCATGGAAACATTACAGAAGCAAAGCAGATCCAACTGATGTTCATCTTTTCAGAGCAGGACTCTCAGTATGTCAAAACACTAAGTAGTCGCTTGGTTAAACCCTTCGCTATGGTTGAGTTAGAAGCCCCAGATTTCAGTGGAGAAAACTGAAAAAATACGCCTCTTTAAGGGACTGATAAAGGGACTTTATCGGAATGATGTTATTCTGACTCTCGCTGCCCAGAAACAAAGCCCATGCTTTCTAAAAAACAGAAGCCTGAGCACTGCTTTGGACGGGGGCAGGGGAGCCAGAGTTTATGTTTAAAGACTCTAATCTGATTTCACGCCTTCCTCTTACTCTCACTACCCTGTCTTAAAAATTCATGTTTTATGAGACTCATGAAGCAGCAATAGCTCATAATGAGATAAGTCAGCTGATACTGTCGATAGGGTGTTTTGTACCAAACATTAATGCTAATTATACAAGCTTTCCACCGCACTTTGTTTGCTGAACTCATGCGCTTAAGCTGCTTCTTGTATTACTGCAAACAGTTCATTAGCAATAACTTTACAGGCCTGGGCGGTATTAACCTTTCCTCAAAATTGTCCCAAGCTGAGAATGTGGACCTTGTATTGTTAATTACAGGACTCCTGGGTGGTGACATGTTGCTGGAACAGCATCTCCATCAACAAGAGCTTAGGAGAGCCCCAGAACCCCAGTGCCACTACCCTCCCCAAGCCCCAGCAGGGGACAGGGACAGGCAGGCTCCTCCATGCCATAATTGGCTCACAAATTCAATTTGTAACTGGAAATGGACAGGGGTCTAACCGAGCTGCTCTTTTAAATGCTGTCATTACTCCCCTGCCTGTACGCAGTTTAGAGGACCCTCGTGTTGGCTCTGAGCGACTGCAACAGTTGGTGGCTCCACGCAGCCAGAGCCTCTTCAAACAGGGTTCTTAAACCCGGGATTCCTGCATCAGTCGCTAATCAATCAAAAATGACGCAAGGTGTACACAGCCCTCAGTTTCAATATGCTACACTGTAGCCCCTCTTTGCACACACACTCTCTCTTCACCAGGTTGGGAATAAACTTATACCATAGGCAGCGAGTATGCTAAAATAATCTGAAAAGTAACACCAGGTCCATTTTTTGTCTTGAAACAGCCTTGCGTGTGCAAAAAAAAGGATGGTAGATGGGAAATAAGTGTGTAGTGGCACACAGATAAAACATATTCACTTACTGTCCAACAACACACACAAAAAGTTTGTTTAAAAAAAAAATAAAATAAAAAGACAGACCTAAATACAAAACAGTAGGCATTCCTGACCACAGAGTTCCTTCAGAGAGTGAACTGGAGAAACACATTAACAACAACAAAGTCCATAAACTGCATTTCAGAACAAGGTTTCACTGATATGCTCTGTGGTTTCACTAACGCGAAGAACGCTCCCAAAATTTATTCTTAAGCTCTCCAGACAATTACAGCAAGTCTGGAAGAAGCGAGAAATCTGCAAATTTAAACCCACCACAAAGATACTGAATTCCAACAAGATTTTGCCACACAATACACACCAGCTTGAACAGGAATAAGGATGGGGGGAACAGCAGGCAAAGGACAGGGCACATCAGAGCCATGCCAGGAGCACTGTCCTAGAGATGGGCAGTAGGGAAATCCACTTTGCTGATAACAGAAGTATTTTAATCTCTTTCACAATCACCAGCAGGGAAACAACTGAAAACTATGATGGACCAATTGATGGCTTATTACCGGGAACAATGCTTTTTGTTTTCTAAAGCTTGCCTTTTCAGATCTTCTAAGTTAAGAGAAACACAACACAACACTGATTTGGGAGGCAAGGGAGCTGTTTACAATGAATTTCAGTTCCAGTTGTTGCAGCAAAGGAAGAAAACACAGCTTTTCACATTCAGCCATCTGCTTCAAGGGCTGCCTTGCAGAAGGCCACCTTGGGTCCATAGGAGCTTGGCCAGCGTCTGCCTTCCCCGTGTTGAGAGTAGTTTCATTATTGGCGTGCTTTAAACCCAGGAAAGACTTCAGGAAGACAGATATATTACTCTCTAAGCACACGTTTTGAGAAACTATATCCAGCTATTTTACTGTGCACAAACAGCTATTTTGTCTTTCAAGATCAAAACACAAGCAAACAAATAAACAGAAGGCGATCCAACTGGGAAGATATTTTTGATGGGAGGAAAAGACTTTGCTAACCAACTATTAAAGAATGCCAGACTGTCTAACACTCAGTTCTACTATAATATAACAAAATGGCAACTTAATATGAATATACACTTTACTCCCTGATTTTAAATGGTTCAGCACACCTATGCTACAAAGGTTTACCCAATACCATCTGAACAACATTCGTTCCTCTGGTAGGGCTGTCAAACACATCCTATATATCCTCAAGGGATGCATATATAACCAAAAATGCATGTGTGAGAGACGTGCTAGTTCAGCAAACACCAGCCCCACTGGGCACTGCTGTATGAACGCTCACAGGGTCAAACAACTCCCACAGTCCTGTCCCACAAGATACGGGGCACCTCCCCAGCCCCACTGAGTCCAGGAATGACCTTGAAGACTGCAGTCTGCTTATTAAGAAGGCAGCACTAAGGCAACACTAACCAAGCCTCCATCTCTGCAGAATAAATCAGCAGAGGGAAAACGCTTTCAGTCACACTTTAAACAAATCACAGATCACCCATTTCAACTTTCGGTGCAAGGCGATCAATACGAACCTCCTAAAATAATCCTCCTGAAATGCACTGGTGTTTTTGCGTTTCCCTATTTAGCATTTTACAATAATATTTGCTTGTGGTTTTCTGGACAAATAACAACATAGTCATAAATTGCAAGATTATAACATAGTTTATGGACTGAGACCTGCCAGGACATTTATTGCGCTGCTGCGCAGCAGAGGTGGTTTCCTATTTCTATATGCCCTTGTGAGAACTAAGTCGAAAGCGCTCCCCTGTGCTAAGCTGAGGACAGTCCATCCAAAGGAGAGCAGCAGGAACAATGCAAGGGCACTACCAAAAATGCATTACTTAATTCTGCAGAATTAGGGTGCCACGACTCACCACCACTGACACCAACAGGCTGAGGCTGCTGCCTTGCTCACGTTGTAAAAGGAATTTGCTAGCCCGTGACACTAAACTAATATTTTTTCAGAGCACTTTAAGGCACCTCACTGTTGTTGAGAACATTTTGTCAGGCTCCAAACTTACAGGGTGAATTCTGAACTAAAGACAATGGGAAAGTAATCCTTCACAAAATTTAAAGCTCCATGTACACTTTTCTAGTTGACCGTCTGAACTCAAATCCACCACTTCTTGCTTGCCCCCCCTCATTTTTCTCTTTAAAAAATAAATAAATAAATAAATTCCCCTAAGTCTCAGAGAAATTTCGCATGTCCAGATGAGAATCTTGTTTATTTGGTTTCCATTTTCTCTTTCCCCCAGCAACAGGTTTGCAAAGCCTATTGCCATAAACTTGAGAAACCAGAAGCATGACCAACATTTGACCCCAGACACCCTTCACTCCAGACAGAGCTGGGCTACCCAGACTTCAAGGTTCACTTACAGGGTTATTTAGCTCAAGCATTTGGTATCAGTAGCTTTCACACAAGCATTTGTACCGTGCTCCCCTTTCACATGTATCCGATGGCTCAGTCTTTCTGAAATAATCCCACCAAAGAGAAAAAATCAAGAATCAGAATGACGTGGCTCTACCGAGAGAGGCATTTATTGCAAAGTACAAATTAAAAACTGCAAAGATCACAGGGACCCAATACATTTTAGCACAGGAAAAAAGACACAATAATGGGTAGGTAGCTGGCTACCTTCTGTTTCTCTGCCATGCCCATTATCAAACCATAGAACAAAACCTTTTATAGAGGAAAACCTAATGATCACTAAATATAGCTTTAGTCTTTAATTTAAGCAAGAAGTCTGACTAGGTGCACAGAATTAGCTGAAAATAGCAATACAGTTGGCCACCTTTGGCAGATTCACAACCAATATGCTTCATCTTTTTGTAGCCACTTCCTTTTGACTGTACCCCCTTCATTTAGCTGCCAAGTTGGAAAGAAGAGCAAATGTTGTGTTTCTTTTCAGAGAGTGAGAGGAATTAATTCTTTGTATTCTAAGATTAAAAGGCTCTCGTTCAAAAGCGTATAGGGTTTTAGTCCCTTAAATCTACCCATTATTTGCTTACAGAACTCTAGACTGAATTTACAGGATATGAAACCAAACAAAATTTCCTTCAAGACGGGTTTGCACTCACACTTAGTCTACATTTCATTGTATGGGGGAGAAACAAAAAGTAAATGAACAGCATGCAATATTACAATTAAGCACATTTGCCTTCTAAACATTCTTTCTTTAAATCAAAGTGAGCATGTTAGTGATGCCATTGTAACACAGCTTCTTTTACCCAAATCTGATTTTACAAATGCAACATCCATGAACTGCCAGGCTCTGAGATATTCTAAGTATAACAGGAGCCCTGCAAGGATGGTACCCACTGTCCTGTCAGTAAGTCAACAGATACACAGCATCACTAGGTGACAACGGGAAAAGTTTTGTTAAGATATGGGTCTCAGAGAAAGAAACACCTCTACTGGCTATCAGTTTCGCCAGCAGAAAGTCACCCAAACAGTAATGCACACACCAAACATCAATATAACTTTTCCCACAACTCCAGTTGACTAGTTTTGGCAATTTTTTGTGTTTTGTTGTTGGGTTTTGTTTGTTTGTTTTTAATTTCTGCCCTCTCTCTCAGCACTTCCAGAAATGAAAAGTTGCATATAACACATGTAGTACAAATTAAGGAAACTGCCATCTTTACCCTCTACCAGCTGGTAATGCCCATGATTTAAAAGCAAAACCTTTTCCAAAGGAATCTGCAACCAATTTTAAGACACCCACCAGGTCCGTCAAGTGAAAGTCAAGCAGTCATCTCCTTTCACAGAGAGGAGAAAGGACAGAACAACATAATGAATATTTTGCAAGACATCATTAAAAGAAAAACACTATGGCTGACGGTCCAGCTCAGTCTGTTCATCAACCAAAGAGCCTGGTAGTAACTGAGAAAGAGGGGTGAAGTCAGGGTGGTTTGGGTATCACTGTGGCTGCATCTTTTTTTTGTTACTTCTGGCAGTTGTGGCCAGGGGAAATTACAGATGCAGTCACACTTCCCTGCAAGACTCAGAAAGGACAAGCAGATCAAATGCTGCTCCAAATCCACAGGGGGGTAAAAAATAAAATAAAATCCTTGTTCCTTTAAATGGCACAAAATCAAGTAAAAAAGTTTTGCCAACCCATGACACTTGGTATATCTCATTGCACGGCCCGTGGTTGCATCCTTCTTAAAGCCTCTGTTCTTTCTGTTGCAGAGTCAGGAACAGTCTCGAGGCCCAGCTGTTTGGAAATATTCACAGCTGTTACTTTTCCAAGGCAGAGGCTTGCACCTTAGACACGGGTCAGGACCAACCTTAACTCCATCTGCTGCTGTAAGCAACATGAAGTTCAGCATCCCTACCACAGAAAATCACAGATAATATAACATACCCTCTCAAATCCTCTATTTCATGACACATTAATCGATAACATACTACCAACTATGTACACATCATTTCTTACTGGTGGTAGAAACAATACTGATGTGGTTCTGCCTAAACGACCTGCCATTTTGTAGAAAGAACAGGCCAGTCCTCAGGCCCACTGTACCATTCATCCTCAAGATGCACAACCTCAAATTTACAAAATTTAAAAGTGACATTTCCTGTTGAATTGGATCTACATGAAGTCATGACTTTGGTAAACATATTTTCCACAATTATTAGAAGACAGAGGAAAGGGAAAGGAGCGCTATAAATTTTTGCTGCAGTCATCAAAAAAGTGCTGTTTGCAGTTGAAGTATTGTGGAATTGTTTTACCATGCAAAACATAAAGAAAAATGATAAAATGTATTAGAACAATTTTTCTCCTCCTCTGGCCTGAGAAAGCAAATCTGAGAAAGAAAGTAGTGTAAAAGGAAGGAAATAAAATCAGTTTTAAATTTATTTTTTAAATATCCAATTCATCCAGCCTCTTCCTTACAACACAGCAATGTATTTTCTGGCCACAGTCATGTCCAGCCTCACTCCATGCATGATCCAACACTGCCTGAAACTGCTTCTGGCTCCAGAATGCATTGATTATAAAGCTGCATGTGACTTGCACCACATAATACACAGGCATCTCTTTCAGGCTACACAGCTCTTCTTGTATCCTGTCCAACAGGAGAACCACTGTAACCGAGAACCAGACTGTACCTGCTCGTCCTGAGGTCACCAACATTTTTTTGGTTTTGGAGCTGTAAGAAACCCAGTGGAGAAAACTAGAAAACCAGAGTTTGAAAAGCTGGACAACAGGAGAGGATTTAACATTGTTATACAGCTGAAGAAAGCAATTCACTCAAGTCTTTGATATCTACCTACCTATCTATCCATCAGGGAAGCAACAAGGCTATGCAAACATTTTCAGGTTCTAAAAAGATCGAGCCAGTCAAGCTTCCCCCTTGTGGTTTGCATGTCGTCATCAGCATTGCTTCATGTTTGTATAGCCTTATAGCTCAAATATGTTTTATATGTCTTTGGAGGACAAGTGCACATATTTATGAGTTACAGTGATTGCTTCTTCGTGAGCAGTGCAGAGACATGTGCAAAACAGAGGTTCCCAAGGCTGTAATCCTGTCTCCAACTAGAATGCTGTAAGAGAAAGAGAGGGAGGCAACCAAACTAACATACAATGGTACTGACACTTTTTGTTAGGAAGGAGCATATATAAATTAAACAATACAGCAACAGCACGAACCCAATGAATCCTCCCTGCTACAGCTGATTCCTCAACAGCAATACTTTACGATGCTAAGGTAAATTATTTAATAGCGTATATTTATTGAGTATCCTTCATCTTAAAATATCCCACAATATTTTTTTTTTTTTTGTATGCATATCTATCTCTCAGCTGCCCTTTCCATACTCATTCTTCCTTTCCTCACCCCTCAAAATTATGTTACAGCATTCAGTATACTAGGTGGCACAGGGGACTGAAAGTAAAGAATCCCATGAGGAACAATTTACTCAGTAGAGATCCATTAAAAGTTAATTGCCAGTTTCCACCAGATGAAGATCTTGCCTCACAATTAACTGAAATCCGAGTGCGATTAAGACAGAAAGGTGCACCAAAACTACAATGGAGTGGCAATATCACAATGATTGTGGTTCCTGCTGCTTTCCTACGATTAGATATCAGAAAACCACAGCCAACATTTTCAAACATAGACACAAAGATCCAAGATCAAGGGCACCTTTGGCATTTGTATTGACATCTTGTTTTCTAGCCAGGACAAGGTCAAGCCCATGCAACGACTGTGGCTCTATCCATAGAAGTCCTGCTACAATTTTTGTTTGTTTCTAATAAAAAGCTTGGGTTTGTAACGGGTTGATTACTAGGTGTCTTTTGGTTGCTCAGGCAACAAGAGCATTTGCTATAATAATCACAATATTTAACCCAAAGTCAAGCTGTCTCCCCTTTACCTTCATATACCAGAGGAAAGTTTCTCCATTAAAACTACACCCTCCTCTCCCACTTAATACCTATGACCTAGAAAAACTAGCGCTAAAAATTTTCAAGACTAGCCCTGCACCTCTTATTCAGCCACCAGTTTAAAGGAACTGAAAAGTATCAGCAAACCTCCCACCCGCTGAGGGTAAAACAATCTCCACCACCACAGCCACCAGCAGCAGGAACATCTTTCCACAGGCTCTCGAACCCTGTCTTCGTTGCAGACGTTTCTCTCCCTCCAATTCCAAAGGAGACTAAATAAATATGATTTTAAGTCGCATCTACACGTGTTTCAAATTAAAATTCTAAAAACAGTCGCTTCTCCACGTATTTCAGAAGCCGTCTATAAACAGCTCCTCTATTTATATAGTCCTAAAAGCAGGATAGTGCCTTAGATGTAAGAGCAGACAAAAGCTGAACTCATGCCCACAAACTCAGAAGTAAAGCCAGATGTCAGATACCTAAGAATCAGACAGCCATGCCAGCTCGCATTCTTCACACCATATATTTTAATTATTGTTTTACCATGCTATTAGTAAGCGCCACATTTAAGTGCCTGCTCAGACACTACTCTTTCCTCCAGTATCAAGCACAATTCAAACTCTGTTCCTGCTGGTGGGTTTGATAGAGCCTCTGACCTGACCCATTCAGCTCTGCCAAGACCTGAGGAGGGACGGAAAGGACAGGGGAACTGCAGAACCCAGAAAGCCCTAGAAGCAGCAGAGACGGCACTACACAGTAACTAATTTCTCAGCTTGGCCCCGCTCTCGTTTAACTCAAACAGATTTAGCGAAAAAGCTACATTACCACAGTTGCTTCTGAGCCAACATTTACTCTGGCAGGCTATCATCAGAGCTATTGAAGTTCTTCTCTCTCTTTTTATCCTACTAAAGTGTTACAATAGGAGCAATGATACATTTAGGTTTGATTTATACTTCCTTAGCACACAGTTCAAAATTCTATAAATGACACTGAAGTAGGTAGCAGAGGTGTTTTGGCTGTACCGCTTACATCCTCCGGACACTGAACCTCAAGGCTACGGCAAGGACCAATCCTGCCACTTCAAACCAGCTACCGACATTTTGATTAAACAGTGCTGCCTACAGAATGGAAATGATTTCCCCAGAAATATTTACAGTGTAAATTTTACACTAATGTGATGCACATAAATGGCTTCAGGATCTCTGAAAGATCATTATTTATGCTGTGAAATGAACGCAATTTCATACTGATTCAGTATGTCGGCCATAGCAACCAGCTTGGAATTGATGGGCGGTCCAGGAGAGCTTCAGGAGTTCTGGCAGCTGGTGTAAAACAAACAGCACTACTGCACTGAAATGCGTCAGATAGAGGGATAAGAATTCCCCAAGTCTTTTCCAAAAGTCTGGAGACTCATTTTTACACTGAAACTGTGGAAGAGAATTTCTGTAGAAAGGTGAGGGTAGAAGATGGAAAGGAGAAGAAAGAGCAGAGAGGCTGAAAGAAAGATACAGCTTATTATTTTGAAGAATCAAATGTTTAATGTGTTTGTTTATACAGTCTTGAACTAAGATTTGCAATAAGTCATGCAAGCACTGGTTACAACCTCTTCTTGTCCTACGTATGAGACGACTAGTGAGTGTAAAGCCCAACAATCTAATCCAGCTGGGGCACCATAATACCACACTGCTGCCACACCATACAAACATATGGCAGAAGGATAACAAGAATATAAGGGACGGAGAAAGAAGGGTAAAAGCCATCTACAGTAACATGGATGAAGGAAAAAGAGAGGCAGGAGAAACCTTACAGTGGCTGCCTTCAAAAAGAGCCTCTCTTGTAACAACCTGTAGGAGCTTTCCCACCAGACTCTCAAGCTACAAGAAACCTCACGCCACCTCACTCGGGTCACATATATAAATACACATAGAAACAGAGATATATACACACACATCCCTATATGCATACTCCATTAGTAACATAAACAAGGAAGAGGCTGACCAGAGAAAATGCATTCTTTCCTGCACAGCTAACTCCAAATTTATGCTGCTCAACTGAAAGAAGCTGTACAATCATCTTGACCAACACGTGGCAATTACACAAGTGGCTGACGAGTGGCGTTAACCAAGAGCACTTGACTGCGCGCTGGCGAGCCAGTCAACGATAGCATCCACCACATGTAAGCCACTGGCTCGCATATAAATGAATGTCAGATAAAAACCAACGTGGAAATGATTGCTGAGATGTGGAGCAAATCGACTGCTTACCGCAATAAACATGCCATTTTCTAGTGTCCCTAAAGATGTTACCTGTATCATTTCCAAACATTTTTTTGTAGTCAAAATGAAGGCAGATTATTTCAGAGTTGACAATCTTTTCCCCTTACTGTTGGGAGAGTCATAACAGAACCAGCCCCCACCTTTCTGCACACAGCTGCAGGAACAGTTTTGTAAAACCCTGCAACTTGCCACTCAAAATACAATGTGGCTATCAAGTGTTTCAAAACCCCTCAGCAGGCACCAGTATTCATAGCAGGGACAAATCTTGCCAATTCTTCCTGCAAAATGTCGCAGAGATGCAAATCTTCCTCAGAGCTAAAATGCCTTGTGAAAGACACTCACTCTTTTCTTTTCACATTATTGCAATATTCTTTCACTTCGCATTAATGAATTCCATCAGAATATTTCACAGAAATCATTTTTATAACTGCTGTGTTGGTTCGGTCACTTCCATTTCTGCATTTCTTGAATGATTCTCTTTTCTCTGCTGTTTCACACTTAAAGCCATCTACAACCTTTTTCCACCTTCCCTGTCATCTTTGCGTGAATGGTCCAGATGTTGAATTGTACCTCTGATTAACCTACCACCTATTTTTGAAACCATAAAACAAGCAAATAGGCCCAATTATATATTTTTTTATTCCTCTTTTTTAAGCTACATCAACTCTGCTCCTACATTTTCATCTGTACCAAAAAAGTAAGAGGGTTAAGGCAGCAGATGTTCTTAAGGTACGCTTATACTCTGAAGGCAGCTTTGGCAGCAAGGGGGAGTCCAGGTTTACCAGCTCTCCATGGCCATTCATTTCAAAACACACTAATACAAAAAGAGTAAAATCATTTTTCTGTAGTTCTGAGATTGTAAATCAAACTGTTTTTCCTGTAACAACAATGCTAAGATTGAGGCTTATTCAACATTTAAATGAGCATGAATTTAAAATGAATCCTGCTCCTTTGCCTCTCATCCATATGGGAAAATTATATATTAGCACATTTAAAAAAAAAAATGGACAAGGAACTGTATCCAAAACTAGGTACAGAATTATACTTCAGCTTTCTAATGTCACACATTCTCTTGATACCGATATGGTCTTACTCATACTGGTACAAAGCAGTAGCTACACGTAATTTCTGCAGAAGGTGGAAGTAGCACAATGTTAAGAATAAAACAGCTAATAAAAATTAGCTTTGTCAATGCATTAAGAGATGTGATACACATAGATTTAGTGAAGTGATATATTTCACAGAGGTTTAACTGTTGAGTAGTACAGTGCTATTTTTACATAGGCACTCTTTTAACTAAGGCTACTTTTTTGCTGAAATTGAGAGTCCCAGCTGTACCAGCTAATGAGGCGTACATGTGCAAAGCACTGTTCTCATTACAATTAAATCACTATAGGACCACCACAGTAAAAAATGTTCAAATCCAAAAGCAGACTAAGGACACTTCAGAAATCACAAAGACGAAGCATTTTCCTGCCACTTACTAATTCAACCGACAAGGGAAAAAGCTTTTACGTGCAAGGAAAAAGGCTGTATTTAAGACCTGTTTTGAGATGAGTACTACTGAATTCTGGGCTGGGCATTCTGCATTTCCCCACATCCATCATGGCAACAAAAACCAGCTCCAGGGCAGCTGCCCTGAAAAAGTATTTTTGGAGAACAGCATCTAAGATGTGCTGTTGGCACCGGGATACTACACAAGGCTGGCAATCCATAAGTAAAGCCTTTTTCTATTAAGTGTATGGATAAAGAGTTCAGAAGAAAAAGTTTTCCTCTGTCCACATGTAGTAGCATGTGGTTTTTTATTGCTGAAAACATTTTTTCCCCATCGGAAGACAGAATGATTAAGTGGGGAAAAAAAAAAAGGGGGGCGGGGTTAAGGGGAGGGAAGGAAAATTTTAATTAAAACTGTGGCAGAGATACTAACCTGACCAAAGTGGAACTGTAAGAACCACAAAGTGAATAAAACTGGTAATCTATATAATTATTTTTCCCCTGTGGTTAACTATACTCAGTCCCAATGGAAAAAAAAAAGGGGGGGGGAAGGAAAAAAACCAACCAAACACAAAAACCTTCTGTTCCCTCAGCTCTTTACTTTGCAGCTCCTGTACCCCAATGCTCTAAAATTGCATTTTGTTTCAAAACAACTTTCCCAGACTTACAGGAGGGTGCTTCCCTTCTGAAGAATCCTCTTATTCACAACAGAAAAACATCAATCTCAATAGAATACTTTAGTCTGATCAGAAAGACGGTTACTGAAAAGCCTATATCATAATGCACAGAAGTGCATTAGCTTGTACCCATGATGAGAGAGAAAACTAGATATATAAAAGGAAAAAAAAAAAAAAAGAAGGAAATTTCTATTCTCCTCTTACATATTTCTCAAACCCCCTCATACCTATTTGCCAAAACTCCGAACTATTCTCAGTTGCTGATGAAATTTTTCTGTATGATCTTCACTGCATCTCGTTTTGGAAGAGGCTCATTTAAAAAAAAAAAAAAAATCAGATTTGTCAGTCAACAGACAAACTCTAGTCATTAGACTTTTTTATTTCCCTTTTTAAATATCGACCTGGGACAGTTTTTCCCTTGCCTGCATGTGCAACACAGACTGAGGGCTGACGAGACAAGCTCCCACACCTGTAGGAAGCAGAGAATTTAGGCTAAAAGTTCTGACTGACATTTAACTTAACACAGTAATACTTCTCTGGGGGAGGGGAGTTTCCTATAGCTGCATTAATTCAGGCTAAAAATACCCATGCTGACATGCTGTCATGCAAGAATCTCTTTGATTCCAAGAGTTTATTCAGAGCCTTCGTGTTACTTTGAACTTTTTTGTTGTTTAATATGATCATCGCTCCATTTGTCATCATATGACAAGAGCAGACAATTACACAAGCTGAAGATATGTCTGCCAGTCATAGCATGCCATCCTGCTGCTGTCAAGCAAAGAGATGTGCCTCTACACACCTCTAGATTGAGTTCATTAAACCAGCCTGCAGGATATCCCTCGGTAATGACACAGATGAAAGACCGAATTAAAATTGCTTAATTCAGATACACAGTCTCCAGCATTTTTCCACCTTGCAGTCTAACTGGTTAAGCTGCATGTTTGAATAAGACGTCCTAGCACAGAAGCGGCTCTAATTCTCCACTTCCATCACTTTTAATTACAACATCTGAAGGACTTTCAGAGTTTGTTTTGTACTTCCCTCAGCCTTGAATGTCAGCTAAGCTATTTAAAAGAAAAGCAGACTGGTCAGCCACACACTAGCGTGCCTTCTGTTGACTGAAGCACGGAGAGCAGCTCTCTCCCACCTTAAAATCGCCACAGGAAGAGGTGAGCACGGTGGGTATCAAGCAAAATGCCATGTATCACCTCAGAGAGCATGCATCGGTGTTTTCAGTGCTCACTGTGGCTTTCCCAAGGCAAATTTGTTGCCTCCAGAAACCTCAGTGCTTCGTTAGTGAACACATTACCTCCATGTTCCCCATTCAAAATCCAAGCAGAGTGTTTCGAAATACTATTTTTAAGTACGTGCTTCTTGAAGTTTTTTTCATTTCCTAATATAAAATACAAAGTTCTTGCCATACAATTGTGTTTTTCTCATACAAGTAGGACAGAAGAAGTAGTATGCTTAAAAAGCAAATATCCAGCAATTTTGCATTAACACCGTGAGAAGTCCACAGGGAAGTAGCACCTACCTCAATTAGTAGATTGAGCCATGTTTTCAAACAAAGCCTAATTAAAATACGCTCTTCTGAATCTCCATCAAGAGCCAATTCACCAGCAAGGGGACAATTGCTTAACACAGCCTCCTATGATGAAATACATTCCCCACACTGGCACAGTAAACATCCGCATTAACACTGACAAGAATATTTCCAAAGCAAATGCATTTACAAGTCTAAATATAAAGCTGGAATCCCAATTTCCATTACTTCCTCATTAGTGGCTTAACATATCAGAGTGTGTGTGTGTGGGGAATCTTAGTAATAAAAATGTGTGTTATACTCTAAACGCTACTACTGCATTTTTCAGGACAGCTACATGTATCCAAGACTGTATGTAACTACTAAAGTGCTTTCTTTACCAATATGATTTGGCATGGTACCAGCAACCCAAAAGGCAACAGGAAACCACAAAGCTGATTTGGCTCAAAATTTGAGTTTTTCTAAAGCCTGGTTATACAACAATGCGTGGAGTTTTTTTTAAAGGAAATTATACTGTAGATAATTTGGTTTCATTTTTTAAATATTCCCATGAAGCAGCTCTAAGCTCAAACCCAATGCTCAGCCAAACTCACAGCATAAGCAAGGATGCTGCTGCAGGCAGGGATGCAGCAGCAGCTGCCCCCAAGACAGGCAGTGCATGCAGAGAACCAGCCTGCCCTGTGAGAAGGGGAAAAAAAGAGACATTCCCTTTCTGCTCCTTCCACCTCCTGGATTTAATAGCTGTTCCTTTTTTTCTGCCACCCAACCTACGGAAGAGCAGAGAGCCACAGCAAAAAAAAACAGAGTTGAGGGAGACCTCAGGAGGTGGGCTCACCTGTGCTGCCCCATCCCCTCAGGGAGCACTCGTGGCTTCAGGACAGAATTTGGCCTCTTATTAAGGTCCCCGGCAGCAGAGAGGCCTCACTCCCACTTGACTTTGGGCCACTTCATGCGAGGACAGGGTGTGGGGGCAGCCTGCACGGGGGGGAAACAGCCACAGTACAGGCACAAACCTCATCTCCTGGTGCTCCAGCGCCCATTTTCTGCCCGAGAGGATTCCCTGTGTCATGCACAAGTGTGCTTCCACCGCTGGAGGATTAGCACAACAAGCCATCCACCACACTTGCGTGCACACCGAAAGCAGCAGCTTCCCAGCTCAGCCTCGCATGTGCAGCCACCACCAAAGGCTGCTCTTAACTGCACCGTGCCCCAAAACACAAATGCCCCAAACAAGCACATGCTCAGAAACTTGAATTCCACCAGTGCAAAGCCAAATGACTGCACCGTGACACAGAGCAGGGCCCTACCGTTATAAAACGGACAGAGCTTTTGACAAGGAGGTTTTGATTTTTTCTTAAACCCACCTTCCTCAAAAGCACTCAAACCATTTCCACCTCTGTCAAGATAAAACTGCAGTTTCATCAGCTGCAGTTTCCAGCCTGCTGTCTTTCTTCCCACAATTTACAGACCGGAGGGACAGACCAAGCACTGATGGCTCAGCTTCTCCACCTTCTGCCTAAGTGCTTGCTGCCACTATACCCCACTCAGCACCCCCAAAGCTGCCCTCCCACACCATTTCCAGCCCTGCAGCAAACAGCAAATAATGAAATAGCAACAGAGACTCCAAGGGAAATAAATGGTAGTGCTTACAGTGACTGTAAATGCAGTGTGGAGAATGGAAGGCACTGCCTGCAGGTGGGGATTTCTTTCGGCTGCTGCTGCTTTTATAGCTACAAAGCGCTGGCAAAGGGAGCCCTGCAAGCAACTTGCTCCCTGTAACAGCACAAGAAGAGGAGGTTGGTTGCATTTTGAGCCTGAGCCTACAGATAACAGAAGCCATGAGAGCAGCAACAAGCACAGAGTGGAAGCAAATCCTTCCCTCACGTCTGCTGGGTTACAGCAAATCATGTGCCTTGGTGAAACAGCAATGCTGGAAATGAAGCTGAACTCCCTGCCTTCCCACTTCACCCGGCAGCACTCAAGAGAACTCTCTTCACACACCACGCCTGGAAAAAATCACTGTTTTAGCGAAAGGCCAACGGTTTAGCCAACAAACACAGATACTACCAGTCATGCATGCAGCTTAAACATCGTTTGCTCCAGCATAGGAATCTGCCTGCATTGTGGCAGAAGAGCTTAAGTGAGAACACAGCTTTGCCGACCCATAACGACCAGCCAGAATAAATCTCATAGTCTAAAACATATACGACTGTACCTAAACTATCCTACACTCACGTTGTTCAGCTCGCACCACAGATGCCCAGCACATACCAGCAGCAAGCAGGATTCCACACAGGCATGCCTTCCTACAAACCAAACTTGTCCCCCCTGGTGACAATATTATTTCCCAACCAGAAGAGCCAAGGCTGCCTGAACATTTCAGCAGCAGCCTACACCGACACCGTTTAGCTCATTTCATTTCCAAAATGAAAAAAAGACAGGTCTTCAAAACACAGACAAACCCCCACTAGCCCTTTCTTACATTCAGTTTGCATAACAGATCACTCTACAGCATTAGTGAAATTCCACACTGCAAGCACATTTAATAAAATCACAGTGACGATGGTTTAAACAGCACATTAGTTAAAATTCTTGCAATGCCTGTTATCAGTGGAGTTACAGGATGCGGGGAAGGGTGACGTGCCCTGATGAAACCTCATGCACGCAGCCAACAGACTACAACAAAGACTGGAAGCTCACATGAATGCTCCCACAGGAAAAAGCCATGCACAACAAACACGACAATTTCAGAGCTGAACCCCCTGCTTCTGCCTTCCCAAAAGCCAGTCTGGCATCATGTAAGCAAAAGCCCTACTCCATGTTACATTCCTGGAGCCCCAAGAAAAGGAAAGGAGAACTGGTAGAGGAACCGTTTGCTCAGCCCCACCACAGAGGCATGCTTTGCATTCTTAAGCAGCACCCTCTGAAACCAATCATCGTCACTCTCTAATTGGCTGGAAGGAACCTCCTTCAAGCCTTGACAGCCAAAAGAAGTACCCTGACTCCTGGTGACCATAGGAGACTGTTAGCACAACTCCTTCAGTTGAGTGGTTAAGGGGGGGCAGGAGGGGCCGGGGGAGGAAATGTGCATTAAAGCTGTACCATTATTTAATTGTGATGGCTTAGGATAATCAAAGTCCTACCAAAAAAGATGCACGAGACAGGAGGAGCACTAAATTACTCACAACCGAGGCAGGTACAGTGCAGTATTTCAGACACACACATTTACATGAGTCAGGGCAAACACTGCTAGAAGAGAGGACTAAATTGAAGAGGATCCTTAAACTGTATTACTCCTAAAATATTTTGCTCTAAGGCAAAACACGCACCATGTATTTTAAAGCATTAAGACACTAATTCTGTAAACAATAATGCCTCCAGCATGCACACCGCGCACTGGAATGGATTCCTCAACTTGGCCTCATCACTTATGCATCTGATGAAACAAACACTGACAGCTTTTTTGCATTTGTAAAGGCCCCACAGCAGCTGTGGTGATCCCACCATAGAGCAATGAATTAAGCCTGAAACCCAGCTGGGTCTGCACAGAAGCCTTTTTTGCACAATACAGCAAGACTATCATTGTTAACCTAGGCATTATTGTAGAATATTCTGCCTTACATTAAGATGGAGATAGAGATGCCCTGGAAAATTAGCTCTAATAGGCAATCTATAACATTTAAAAATATGTATACCACATTGATTGCTAACTGACAATAGATTTCATAGTTCCATTTACACAAAACTAGTGAATCAGGTAATTACAGAACATCGCTGAAGTAGGAAATGAGGCAAAATTAAGAAATAATCCACATTAAAGTTCTAAAACATACAACAAGATTCTATAAAATAAATGTACAAACAGCTAAAATTTAAAATAACTATAAAAATTATCGATCTTGCAATCAGAAGGAATTTGAGACAGACTCTTAGAGGAAAAGGAAGCATGCATGCTTTCATCTAATACGACTGTTAAGAGTTTCTTCTGGGACTAAAGAAAGCAGTTTAATGCATTAAATAGTAATATTCAGTCAGATATTGATTATATTATTTTTCCACTTTTCAAGTGCACAAATGCGTACTGAAAAAAGAGTCAGGAATTACTTGGGAAAAGTAATTTAAAAGTACTTAACTGGAAAACAGTCCTCATGGACAGAATATATTGGTTTAGAACAGAAACTCCATTATTCCATTGCATTTAACATATTTAAGAGAGGCTGAAGAAATCCAAATAAAAGTCTAATAAAGTCTAATTTACAAAATAAACTATTCAGTTCATCTTGCTTTAGTTATTAAGAACAATTATTTAAGACTTAACCACAAAAACATGTATTTTTCCAGGAATGCTCCCAGACATGTGAAAAGATCAGCTAAATTGTGTAAAACACCTAGAAGAATCCAAGGTGCTATCCCACTGACACAAAAACATTTTAAGCCTGTCCTCACAACTTCTCAATGTGAAGAAACCATTTCTCTGGGTACCGCAACAGAAACACGCTTTCTGGTTTCAAGTAGGACATAGGCAGATATTGTGCATGGTTTGTCTTGCCCATGTCTCAGCAGAGAACACTGATGAAGCAGGAGGAGGAAAACAAAGTCACAAGGAGCAACGTGGAAATAGGCAGCTAACTTGGAGGTAGGAGTATGACTAGCAAGAAAGAGCAAGATGAACAATATCTTCCATTTACGGTTTTTGAAACCCATGCATTTCTCCACAATGAAGAACTGATCTAGCCAGAGAAACTTAAGTCTTATTATAAGAAACCAAAATTACAGGCAGAAACAACAAAAAAACCCTAATTCCTATTTTTTTGGTGGCATTGCCTCTGTTCACAGGCCGTTTTCATTTTCAGTAGGAGGAACTGAGGGGAAGGGAAGGGGAAGTTAGGGAGAGAGAGCGGAAGGTAAAAAGTGTGGGGGGGAAAAGGCAGCAGGGTATTAGAGAGCAAATTAACTTCAGACTCTGTGCCACACTGGGCTAAAATGAAATTAAGATCAAACTGGCAGCTTTTGAATATATGGCCCTCCAAAGAAAAGCTCTCAGCTCCATGACAGTTGAAGGAAATAAATGGACAACTTTGTACTGTTCTGAAAATCTTGTGTAATGAAGTTACAGTTTCATCCTGGAAGACGACCAAAAAGCATAAATCAATGAGCAACCAACCTTGTATCATTTT
Organism: Columba livia; assembly: GCF_036013475.1. NCBI lineage: Eukaryota > Metazoa > Chordata > Aves > Columbiformes > Columbidae > Columba > Columba livia. The sequence goes on along the minus strand of NC_088603.1, from coordinate 67,956,035 downwards.
TATCACAACAGTAATAGTCATCCAAAGGTAGGTTGTTTATTAAGCCCTAGTAATATTTGTGCTAGTCCCCCACACGAGAAGGTTAAGCTGAAAATAACAAGGAGACTCTCTGTGCCGAGAAAAAACGTGGGCAAAGATACTTTTCAGAAGTGACAAAAAAGCAGCTCTTCAATGTAGTCCAGGAAGAGCCAGACAAATGAATCTTCTACACAAAAACCAGCAAGATTGCTGACCTTGCCAACACAGAAGAGCTAAGAAAGTTTACTTAAGATAGGCATTAGACAAGCTAGGCACTGGAAAATATCATTACACTTTGCTCCAGAGAACTGTCTCATGCTGCAGCATGAACCAGGTATGAAATACATGAATGCAAGAACAACAACTAAGGTTTTGTTACAGGTAACCCTGAGAGCTGATACTTGCACCTTCGAGAACCTAAAGATTGTGTCATTGTGGAAATATTCTTTATTCTCTCTAGGGACTTCCTGCATGAACAACCAACCAAACCAATTTGGGGAAAAAAAAAAAAAGACAAACAAGGCAAGCCATGCAAATGACAGCAACCTGGGAGATTGAGATTTAAAACCCCATTTCTGACAGTTTTATACTCTCTTATCTATTACAGCATTAGGAGCCCTGATAACCAGTCCACTATAACCAAGATTTCCCTTACTAGATCTTTTCCTGGTTTCTAGGCTGAACAGTAGGTCAGTCAGCCAGTCTTAGAATTGTTCTTACAGTTTTTTGTCTCAAATAATGCCAGCAATTCAATCTTCTTTCTTACACACTTAAAAATTTATAAGATATTACTTCTTGTTTAAAGAGTTGCCTCAAGAGATCACCTATTATTTTGTTATTTTCCTTAACTAGATGATTATATGCATGGGCTTAACATCATTCATCCATGTTGAAATTAAACTATGTTTAAACTCCATCATATCAACTGCAGATCTTTGCTTTTATTGCAGAAGGTGATCTAATCACTGAGATAGTGGACTGGAAATTTGGAAACCAGCTGGCACTATCTCAGTGGCATTCTTCCACTGGGTAACGTGTTTTCAAAGCTGAAATATTATACGTTATGTTGCTTCAGCTTTGTAACACATGGGTTCCTGATTAAAATACTGGGTGGGAAAAAAAAATACCTGGAGATTTGGAGAGCATGGAACAAAGGAAGAAGTGGTACAAAAATATGAAGCCTTTTAAGGAAAAAGGATAACCTTTCAGCCCAGATGTGATTTACTGCTCCATGGGAACAGAATGGTGATAAATTATCTACACAGAGGATAGTTGAGAGCAAATTTCAGAACACCTTCAAAAGCATGCCTGAACAGACGACACCTTCAAAGTCTTCTTCCAAAGACAACAGCACAGTGTGCTGATGTATATTCTTCCATTGTAAAAGATGAAGCCACACTTCCCTCCTACACTATCATGCCCATTGGCCAAGCTGCAGCTGACCTTCTGAGGGCACGACCACGACACTCTGCTGAGGGAGAACATTAAAGTAAAAGCAGCAAAAAGTACTGCTGAGATGGCTAACAACATGGACAGTGGCAGGACCTAACTGTGAACTCAGGGCAAGCCATCCTCCACAAGAGCAGGATTCCAAGCACGGATACATCTCCTGGCCATTTTTCTCACATAATCCTAACCTTGGTTTCACAAACCGTGCCGGAGGGCAGGTTAGCTCTCTGGAGCTGAGCACACTCCTGCTTCCCTGACAAAGTCCCAGATGCAGCTGCAGTCACTACTGGAACGTGCAGGCGATAAAATGACAATGCTCCAAAGCACCACTGAAAAGAGCTTGTCTGAAGCAGATGGATTCTGCAGAGCTCAGAACCAGGTAATCCCCCAGTCAGCACCACACATCTACTCGTCACTACACACAGTGAACAGGGACACAAAAAGGATAGAAACACAGAAGGAAAGGCAGATCCAGAAAAAAAATCTCCCCAAAAGCTAAAAAGCTTCTGATCACTCTGCCAGGGAATCCCTGTGGTCAACTCAAAACTATTCCCGAAGGGAAAGCAGGACACTCATAGACAGGTGTGCGTGCAGGAATGCTGCTCCTGCTCCCATTTGGGCCAGGAGGCCGAGCTCAGCACATCTGGGATCAACAGCCATCAGACATGGGGTTATAATGCAATATGGGCTGTCTGCAAGGGGAGAAAAGAGACACCTCCCTGGCAGGATCTGAGGAAAATCGGTGGAGGGGAAAAAAAAAAAAAAAAAAAAAAGAAAAAAAGGAAAAAAAAAGAAAAAAAGAAAAATAGTTTATCCCTTCATTCTCCTCCATCCAAATTAGTGAACCAGTAATTTCCAGAATGCCCACAGGGAATTAATTTTGCTGCATCCTTGACTGCAAAAGTAACAGACATAAAATGACACCACTAAAGGAAAAGGAATCAACAAGAACATAAGAAAAGATGCTTGTGAGGGGAAAATACATGATTAACAACATAATAAACACATTTCCTTCCTCTGCATGATACACTACCAGCTTTCATAGGAGCCAGATGAAGCAATATTATAATGAAATACTAAGTATGATATAAAGAAAGTATGTTATCCAAAAGCCTTTAAGAGACCACACTTTTCTTAAGATATTTATGCTGAAAATTGTGTTAACGTTCTGCAAAGCAACAGGGCCCAGGTATCATCTGACCACCTTTAGTTATTTTGAAAGGTCATACTCAAATGGAGACTGCAAAGCTCCTTGTAATAATGGAAGCTGTGCCCTGTTTTTTATGACTGGTCAGTCATGTCATATAATGCTGCTCTTGACTGAAAAAGCATGAATATTCATGGTTTATAAATAAAAGCCTTTAATGTATGTGAATTATGAAATAAGCTATTCCTGAATGCTCACATCAGCACAATTCAATCTCCCAGAAGTTCTTAAAAGGCCTGTAAAAAGGGATGAGTAGGGCCATGTTCTACTTTTCCTCCACAGTATTTGCACATTAACAGTTTGCTGAGCCTTGCATAAGTACACAATCGGTATTTTCTATAACCAATACTCCATTCTGCATGAGATACAAGCAGCAACAGTGCAATCCCTCCCCTTCTAAAGTATTTCCTGTGGACCTGCCCCCAAAATGAGCAGCAGGAACCTTTCCACATCTATCTCCCTTTGACCTTCAGAAAAAGATAAAAATACTGTGACAATAATTTGTTTTCTTGCAAAGAGATGCCAACAGCTTTGTAAGAGCTAATTTCCTCAGACAGAGATGACGTGGATAGAGGTCCCCAACTGGAGAAATACACTGAAATGAAAGATAAAAGCACTGGACTAGGAGACAAGAGGGTGGGGGAGGGGAAGCGAACCATAAAAAATGCCAGTACTATGCACACATGCACAGTATAATGAAGATAAGAGTACGGGGAAAAAAAAGAGTAGTTATTAGATTTAAATAAAATATTAAAACACTGGAAAAGCAAAAGGAAAAACAGTTTAGAAAAGAAAACAGGCAGGACTACATCTCGTAAAGCCATTAAATCCATTAAATGGCTATCACCCTCTTAGAAAACTAACATTCCTGCCTGCAAATACTTGCGCACACTCTTAGACAGGAATGGCAAAATCTCGAGCCGTGAAAAGCACTTCGCCATGTGCTTAACTCGCAAGCTGCAAGTGCTTCAACTGACGTCAGCAAGAGTGTTCATACATTCGAGATAGGCACGTGCTCCTTGCTGGGTTGAAACTGAGGGTGCTGTTCCATGTGCCTTTTAAATCCACAGACGTCCTTGTGCCACTAAAAAGTCCTTGCAGGCCCTCAACGAAAACAGGTGATGAAGTAGAAGAAAGGAGAGCAGTGGTATAACAACTTTTTAAGCCATATAATTTCTGTGATCCTATTTCATACATAGCTCTATAGTTGTACTGATATGGCCAAAGCAGTTTACCACAAAGAAAAGATCAGTAGGGTGACCAGTGTCAGCTTGAATGGTGAAAAAAAGGCATGTGACATCACATCCTGATGTTCCTATAATTAAAGGAAACCTTGGGGTTTTTTTGCAGGTTCTTGATTTGACATGGTTTGGCCTTCTCACAGTACTTGGAACCTGGGGCAAAAATACATCAGCACTTCAGTTCGCTTGCACATTCAACAGACGCGGTTGGTTTTAATAAGAGAAGCTATCTGAACTTAATCTTCAGCAGGACAGGATAAACCAAATAAAGCCATGGGAAATTTCTGCAGGAGTTCCCTTCTGTAAGCAGGAACTTGTTGTAGAAAGCAGAATGTTACACTGGCTTCACTTCCATGGTGGAGCTCTTGTATCACAGGGTTTAGCAGTGGAACTCAGCTTCCAGTAGCAAGCTATCTTATTTTCTTCTTTTTTTCTTCACTTAAGTTTAAAATTGTTCAAGTCCTGTCTAAGGAAACATAACACATAACAACAGTAACACGTTTTTAATCCTACCATATTTTAGCACTTCGGAAATTATTATGGCACTGCCACGACCACAGGCACAAACTTCTGCAGCTTCATTTTCATCTGCGCGGCCTAACTTTGTTTCAACCTTACTTAACATTCACTATGTTTCCAGCAGTAGGACAGTACAGCAAAATCCATGCCCGAACAATCCTTAGAACAGACAAAGACAGCTAATTTTGTTTACTAGGAAATAAAACATACATCCTGTCTCCTATTTAGTCATAATTTCACAGCCCATTTAACCTCACGCTATTGCTACCCCTTCCCTTGCCACTTCATTTTGTGTCCCTGCAATACCTTTACCAGAACAAGTACTTTTACAGCTACATCACAAGCTGCAATATTAAACAAATCCAAATTAAAAATCAAGCATATTTTGCCAGCTCAGTTTTAACCTGGAAAGTCCCCAATCTACAGCAGGAACTATCACCTGGCACACATGTTGGCCAGCAGAAGAGAGGAGGAACAGGCAGCCAAAGGCAAGCTAAATCACTTCCTTCAGTGCACTGCAAGTTTAAAGTGGTCAGAAAAAGATGGCATTAGGCAGCTTACTGGTCTCCACATTCAAAAACTTCTTACCAAAGGCAAAATGCAAAAGCTACACACAGGACATTTCCACCACAGATAGGAAGAAGGGGACAGCAAAACAGGACAGGACAGCGTCTCTCAACAGCTACTTCTTACTTTTGTAGCTTTTATTGGTTTAAGGCACCACAGACAGACTTGAAAAATCAATAAGCCGGCTTCAAAATTATTTGCCATTAGGACAGCCATTGTTTCTTCCAAGTTATAATTAATTCACAAGTTACAGTTACTGTAACATGCTGTAACTCCAGCTTATAAGTAACACGAAGCCTCTTGTCTTACAAAGTGATATTACCATGTCCCCTTTACATGTTGAATAACTAGAACAAAAAAATTAACATTGGTAAAAGCAGGATGACTATCTCCTAACTATCTTGCTTGAGGTAGTACAGCTTTTAATAAATGATTAGAGGAAATACTGCTCCAACACATTAACTTCTGCTTTATATCCAAAACCAAAAGGGATGTTCCCTGGTCTCAGAAAGCCAATCTGCATGATGGCAATAGACCATGAGAATTTTCATCATTATTACTATGCATCAGAGGCGGGGAGGGGAAAGTGACTATTAATCAGAAAATCACACCTTGGGCATCCACCTATGTCATCCTTCTATGAAAAACACATCGAGGCCGGTCACTCAGAAAATCACCCAAAAAGGAACCACGTACAACACCAGCTTAGTTATCAGTCAACTTTACAAACAGTAACAGAAAACTTTCTTTTTGCTTGGCTTTGAGTTCTGTAAACTCAAAGTCTGGACCAAGTTTCATAGGGCTGACACTAAAGCAGAAGCTGTTCTAATTTTTTTCAGCTCGAGTTAAGAAGTTAATTGATCTGGCATACGTGCAGGGTTGGAAATTTGTATTATGGGGTTTTTAGCATGCACGCTGCAGCTGAGAGATTTGGCTTACAGCTTTGATGTACTAAAAAGAACTCTGTGGGACAAACTGCTGAAAATAATATCCATGAAATAAAAAAGGCGAGAAAGAAGGAAACATATTCCTTCTCTAAGTCACTCTTGGTCTGCATAATAGGCACCTTATAAAAAGAAAAAAAACTATAAACATATGGTGGTAGCCTGCAGCAACTTAGAACTCTAAATGCCATTTCTAGACTATGTACTTTTGGGGCATAAAGATTCCCATATTTAAAATAGCATAGCAAATTATATGCTAAATATAACAACTAATAAAAATAATGATAGGCATCTCAAAGAGTGAGCCACTGGACAGACCCGTGTCCAAAACTTACGGTTCTGTCCTCAAAAAACATCTGTACATCGCAATTTGCTTGACTTGCATGTTTCATCTTCAAATTTCTCTTTGTATTTCTTAAAGACACAGGCCATTCTCAAACATAGCTAGAAAATTGTTATTCGCTGTTTGAATGGAGGTGTCAGGGCACAGGGGAAACGGAACTCCTGTCACTGGGTAGCCTCAAAGGCTTGCTGACTTGGTTGGACTCCCCAAAATACAGCATGACTAGGAGGATGCCTAGCGTGAGGCTAAAGTTTACCCAAAGCAGTAGCAGATTTTTAATCCAGAAGAAAATAAAGCACAATCCCCAAAGTCTTTCCCTTAACATACAAATGTGGGAAAGGGCAGAGAATACTGTCCTGTTCTTGTGGGCAGCAAAGGAAAAGCACAGTGAGTCAAAACGCCAGTACACAACATTGTCCAGAAACACTGGGGAACATCCATCTCTACTCACTCACATAAATCTGTTTTAAAAATAGGCACATAGCTGATTTCCATATGTATGTAGTTGAAAGAGCCAATAATTTCTCAAAATTCATTCCCATCGTTCTTAATTTAAAAGCACGCATTACTTCAACACTAATCTGCAAGCAAAGCTAAAAATGAATTGCTTGTAATATATAGTTATCCTAACTTGGCTCAGACAACACAGTACCAAAGTGCAAAACAAAGATTAGTAGATTAAGTCAGAATGAGCTCCCATGGTTTATTTTTGAACTTTATAAATATCGTTAGCCAGTCATCATAGTGTGCATGTGCCAAAACACGCTAATCTCCTGCAACCATCACTCCATCCAAAAGATGTCAGGCCAGCAAGGCAAGCTCAAAGAACAGAAAGCATAACACATGGACATGAATGCCACAAACCCTCCTGGAGCAGGGCAGCAGGCCACAATTTTTAAACTATTATTTGCATTTCTTCTAGCCTTTAGGAAGTAACAACAATATAGTAACAGCCACAGATCCAAAGCCTTTTTTTTTGCAGAACAAATCAAGGGAAAAACCTGTCAGAAAAGACTGCAAGAACCCAAGTCAGATAGACCAAGCAGATCACACATGACAGAAGACAGACATTTAGAAAGAATTAAGTCATGCCCCTCAAGTGATGCAATTATAAAAACTCTTCTGGGGGCATCATCACATTTTTGCTAAACGGATTTTAGTAGTGTCAAAATGTCTGACTGCAACTGTAGAAATCCTACAGGCAACAAACCAAACCTGACCAGAAACAACTCTTGTTCCACAGGTCTGACCAAGATGCAGAAAGCGTAAGGAGACCTTAGTACAGGTTTCTCGCTTTGCTTTCAATGCATTTTTTAAATCACACAATCAAATTTTTATACCTGATTAAAGGAGGCTTTGTTCCCATAGGTAAAAATACAGGATATGGTTTATGACACTTCAGTCCAGGATGAGACATTTGTTGCAGAAATGCTGAAGCAGTTTCAGGTGCTGTCCTACATGAACCTGTGGAACGATGATTCCCACCTGAGCGTTTTTTCCCTTGCTTCAGTGCCCAGCCAAGCTGGTCACTCCAAACAGCTTCCTGCAGCAGCATAAATTAAGCCAATAAATTCTGCACGGGAGCAGATGGGGTACACTCACACCATCCGTCTGCTCGCAGTGCCAGGAGCTGTCATCTCTAGCTGAGAGCCTGGAGACACGGTGCGACACGTGGAGATGCTCTCAGCCACCCCTCGGCTTTGCCACCGATGGTGGCCACACTTGCGGGGCAAGTCGAAGAGCAGCACATTACAGCTTTGGACCCTTAATCTGCATAAGGAAGTGACAGACAAACAGCACGTGTGGAGGGGAAGAGGGCTAGCGAATTTTCAAACAAGCCCTCGCTGCTATAATTAAAGGGTTTATTCCTTTCCCACAACCCACCACTGGAAATACCAGGCCACTGCCAGATTACTGCAGGAACAACATCAGAACAGGATGTCATTACACGAGGGAAAGTGTGAAACCCGAGCGAGTGAAACGGCAAATGGCTTTAAACCTTTTACCTGCTGATTCATTGAGAAAACGTTTTTGTGACCAACTGAAATAAACTCACGCCTACAAATGAAAACCAAGAGTTCCCAAATAAAAACTGCCCATTAAAAACCAAGAAGGATCACATCCAATATTCCCAGTAGTAATGAGCCAGCAAAACAACCCATCAAAGATCTAAGAGAACACCAAATACATTTTGGCAAGCATATTATTTCCTGTATCTGAATTGCTGCGCCAAGTACTCCTCACACACTAGACCTGAATTTTACAAGCGATTTGCAGCTTTTAAGTTTCCTGGTGGCTTCCTACCACTTAAAAATGCTTTAAATAAAAAATGGTAGTAAATATAAAAAGTATATGCATACCATACCCCATCATTTACTTGGACATTAAATTCCCAGGCATGTTTTACCCTTTTCTCTGAAGTCATAAGAGGTTAAGGGGCTCTGTATTGAAGGTGAAGAGCTAGACCATAAAAAGTGTCAACTGAAGTTCTGGCCCATCGCATAGAGACATTTAGGGCCATGAGCATCAGGAAACATTTAAGGGAAGTTCAGGTTTGGCAACACTGAAGTTTGCATTATTAGACTTGAAAGTTAATGTCTCGTTAATCTTACACAGAGGCAGTCAAATCCATCAGCACTATTGTTTTCAGACTGTCTGCCCACTAAGGCAAACAATGCATCATTTACACTTGGTTTACATTTATAGTTGGGAAGAAAGCCATGCAAAGGACTAGGGCGAAAAAACAATGTTTTAAATGCAAATTTGGATTTCGAAGCAATGCATGTATTCCTCTGCAAATTCCACATCTGCTGAATCACACAAAAGCTGGGTGCTTATAACAAAAAAAATAATAAACGTGTCTCTGGTTTTCCTTTCACTACTTTAAAATTACCTTTAAGACTCCCTTTCACTTGAGTGCTGCAAACTGGAAACTTTAGAAATGAAAGCAGCTGGTGTTTCCCCTCCCTCCTGAAATTCAAGTTGATTGAATTCAGTCCTTATACAATATAAGTGGCCAAAACCAACCCTCAAAAACACTTCCCTGCTCCTCAAGAACCTTCAGTTATGTTCAAACCAGGAAATATCTGTAATGTGTATAAACAAAATATAAATTTGAAACCTGGAGTCTCTCTAGCTTCAGGCTCTGAGATTTAAAAATTGACCTACTTTACGTAATGCTCCCACAGCTGAGTCATCACACTATCAACTAGTCTCTATCAGCTGGAGGGTATGATCATCACTCAAAAAAACCCCCTAAGTATCCATACTGAAATGCATATTTTATTTATTTTATTATTATTATGTTAAAAATATACTGTAAATCTAACAGTCCAGACCATATGGGGGAGGGGAAAAAATCTTGAAGTTGAAACCACATAAGGTAATCCCTGTACAGCAGATGCTGTGCATCGTAGCAAGAGCCTGTAAACTACAGGACAGAGTACTGGACAAGGCTGCAGAAATACAGATTAGTTCCATCTCTGCACTGTTACAGTATGTAGCTTCAGGCAAGTAATTTAGACTTCTTTCTGTTTCATCAAATAATATAATGGAGGGAATGCTACTGCCTTACAAAATCAGCTGACGTTTATACCACATTTTAGCATATGCATAACATTAGCTGTTATTTTACATCTACAGAAAAGAAAGAGGTAATATATTTTTAATACTGGCTTGGTAGGCCTCATAAGAGAAGGTGAAAGTGCTTAATGAACACTAGAAACTCTTCACAAAGGCCTTGATTTCTCACAATTCACTCTGGGCAGCACCTTACACAGACTTGCGGCTCACAGTCCATCAGAGCAAGTTGGAGTCTCAGGGCAAGGCATTTGTTGAAAACAAAAAGTAATATTTTTTTTTTAAAGGCTTTTAATTAGTAGTTTCTAGTTAGGCACCATCCACTAACTACTTAACAACATAATGTTGTAGTCTCAACAGACCAGAAGGTTAAAAGGAACCCAAACTTGGATCTGAAGTGCAGCTAGCATCCTTACACCATTAGCTGAAATTACACACATGGCGGGGGGGGCAAGAGTTGAGCTATGAGTCCATCTATGCTGCTGGAATTTTTACTGCAAGTCTTAAAAAGACGCAGCACAAGGAAGCTCCAGAAGGTTATTTGAAATAAGACACAATGTACACTGAATGACTACCTCTGCAGCCATCAGTGTATTTAGATTATTTCTTGTAGGAAGTGCTCAAACTTAAAGGACGCTGTCAATCATGGGGCTGGGAAATGAGGGAACTCCTGCACAACACAAAGCAGGGCAAGGGGGGTCAGGCTGAAGCTCCAGGGTGCCCAGGGCCAGGCCCCTGCACGTGAACATCCCTTACACAGGAGGTGTTGGTGCTGCGTGGTCACCATCCCCCAAAAAAATTCCCTGAGCCTGCTTGAAGCATGCCCAAGTAGAGAGTATTGTTTCAAAGGCTGCAGCACTCACAGGAGCTCTTCCTCAGATGCCTGCAACATGCTAATCCTGGACAGGCTGTGTCGGCCGTCTGTCTGAGGGGCTTACCAGGCCGTCCGTAGGTGAAGCGTGTCACCTCATGGCAGACTACAGCACTTTTACCTCTGCAAGGGCAAGGAAACAAATCACATGAGGCGACAGTAGTGACATTACTCCTTAATTATATTTTGCCATCTGCTACGGTGTCAGAACTGTGCAGGTATTTAAAGACAGTAATCCAGGTCTGATACTTCGAGAACTAAACCAGCAAGAACAGAGGACTTGCTATTCGGCATCACAAAAACAGATAGAAAAATGCACCTGTGAAATTACACTTAAGACTTCAAAGCTTTTAATTTAAGAACCTTTAATTCCAAGCGCATACTGAATACAGTCTGGCTTCTCGGCTGATGCTTTACAAAGCTGTCAGTTTTCTGAGGCTTGAGCCAAAAGGCAATATTTGATATGTAAAGATGTTTGAGAAGGAGGAGGGTAAAGTGAGAAGAAAGATTTGAATGAGTCAGCCATAGTTCTTTTAAAAATGAAGTGATAGCATTTTCAAAGCACAGAAAAAGAGATACATACACAGATTTCCTCATTCCTGGGTTATCAGTCGCAAGAAAACACTCTGAAAAGTTTAAGAGAACTTTTAATTATGACCACAATGGTAGCCTGCACCACACAGGCTTTACTCCATTGTTCTCACCACCTTTTTGTTTCCAGAATTCACTTCACCATTGCCGAAAAGCAGCAGCAGCCGCAGCCTAAAAATGCTCTGCTCCCGATACAACCCGCAGCGATGTGAGGAGCGGGGTCACTGAAGCAGAGCTCCGTGCCTGTGCAGGAGGGGTGCACTCGGCCGGACCCTCGCTCCTCACGGCGCAGACACCACCCCAGGGGCTGGGAGCACCAGGGCCCCGCAGCCCGGGCAGCAGGGCCCGACACTGAGGGCGGGCAACTGTTCCGCTGTGGCCGGGCAGCGGGGCAGGGAGGCCAGCGGCCGACCCGCCGCGCCACGGCCCGAGGAGGTGAGGCCTGCCTCAGACAGCCTTCCGCGCCGCCCCTCTTGGGCCACAAGCGGCGGTGCCCGGGCCGGAGACCTGCCCCAGGGACGCGAGGTGTCACCCGCGGGGCCGAGCCCGACAGGACGAGGGGCAGTTAAACATCGCCCTACACGGGACGAGCAGCCGCCGTGGAGGCTGGGACTCGGTCACGGCCCCGAACCGGGGGCGGGTGGTCACACCTGCAGCCGCACAGGCGGACAACAAAAGGCCCGGCTGGCACCGGCGAGGAGGAGGCAGCGCCGGGCGCCGCGGCCCGGCGTGCTCTGCCGCAGCGCCCGGAGGTCGCGAGCAGGAGGAAACGTGCCACGCGTGTCACCACGCTGCGTCCCCACGCCGCCGCCCCCGCGGGAAGACGTGACCGGCTCCCCCTCCTCTACGCTGGGCGGGGGTTGACCAGCCTCCCACCCCAAAACCGGCAGGGCCGGGCGGACGGCCCCGCACCTGCTCACCTGGCCCAGGGCCGGGCAGGGCCGCCCCCTCCCCCGCAGCGCCGCCGAACCGCTGCCCCGGGGCCTCCCCCCGCCCCGCCTCGCTCTGACGTCACGCCAGGGACGAGGGGGGGCCGAAGGCGTGCGGAGGGGGGGACGGGACCGAGGCGACGAAGATTCCACGGCGCGCAGGCCCTTCCCTTTGTGACGTCACGGGAGCAGGGCGAACCTGGCCGGGCGGCGGCGTGGCCGGCGGCCCGCGGGTTCCCGTCACAGCCCCGGCAACCTGTTGCTGCCGCCAGCGCGCCCCGCCGCCGCCTGCGCCCCCGCCCCCTGCCAAAAATAAAAATGGGGGGGGGGAAAGGGGTGGAGGGTATTAAAAAAAGAAAAAAAGGGCGCCGCCGCGAAGTTGCAACCGGGGAGCACCACGGCACATCCTCCGCCCCCGCCACGCTCCCCTGTGCCTCCTACCTTCCCCCGGGGCGCTGGGCCGGCGGCAGCCGCGCTCACCCCCTGCCCGGCGGTGCGGGAGCGCCGCCGCATTGTTCACCCCCGCCAGCCTGGGGCGGCCGCGGGACCAGCGGTTTGGGGCGATCTCTCCCTCCCCCCCAACTTCCCCCCCTTAATTATTAACACCGCGGTTTCCTCCCCCCCACCCCGCTTTTGTCTGCCTGCCTGGGAAACGTGGACGCCTCGCGTGTTTCGCCAGACTTTCCACCCGCCGTTCCCGTTTCGATCCAATACTTTAAACTCGCCGGCCCCGGGCTCCCAGCTCCTCTGCAATGCGGATGTATTTTAATTCGGAAATTTCATGGCGGGGGGGAAGAGGGGGGCCTTAGCTCCGAAATACCGCGCAGCCCCCCACTACCCCCTGGCCCCGAGCTGCCTTTCAGCGGGGCGGGCAATCGATAGCGGCAGTCAGCTGGAGTCAACTGCAGTTTTTACCGAATCTATAGAATAGCGAGGGAAAGTGTCCCGAAGGTCACCCTCCCTGCCAAGAAACACTCTCCGCTGAAAAAAAAAAATCTGCACGAACGACAGGCGCGACATAAACTACAACTTTTGAAGCCTCGCATCAAACCCACCCCAAAGCAAGGATTTATATCCCCCACCCAATGAAGAAATTTTTTTTAAATGTGCAGATAAAAATGATATTTCGCTCTGCTGCGTATTTGGCTAATCCCCTCATTTTTCCAAACGTAAAGAAAAACTCCCCTATGCCAATCAAAACGTAACTGGAGCACGAACAAAAATCCAACTATCCATCCACATTTATATGTTTAAAGGATTAGACAATTACAAGGGATTGGTTAAGCGGCTGAATAAAGAGAGGCAGACATACAGCCCGAGCTTCATTGGGTTAGCCCAAATTTTCGAGCCATGATAATGAATTATTCTCAAACTGAACCGAGCCATTTTTACCCGTTAAAAGTCAACCCCCAGGAACGCGTTCCCCCGTATCGCTGGCTGGGTTTCTATCGCAAGGCAGGGAAGCAAAGGATCAGAGAGGGGAGCTGGGATGTGGTAGTGCGAGAAACGAGCTCGCCATAACCAGACACTCGGTTTCAACTTAAAGGGCTTTCAACAACCACCGCCGCCGCTTCACCAGACGGGAATACACACACGCAGATCGTTTTAAAAAAAAAAAAAAAAAAACAACCAAAACCCAACACCAACCACATCTTTTCGCATGCAAAAGCGCAATATTAATAAAACCGCTTGAAAATGCAGTTTAGTGACATTACCGTGGCAGCCCCCCGAGCTCCCCGCCTTTCATCTAAAACTAGATTATGATTGTGTCATTTGAGGTCAATACATTTATTCACTGGAGGAATCGCTACACAAATCTGGTTTTATAACCAAACTGGATAGAAGGTTCCCCCGTTAAAAGGGGCCTCTGGAACTCCCCCACCACACCACAGAAAAATAAAATTCAGTATCACATTTGTTTCGAAAGCCTTATAGCTGCAGGATTAGCTATAAACTTGACATTCACTGCCATTTCCTAAAACTGGGAGTCAAACGATATATGTTATGACCACTTACGTATTTCTTTTGAATTATATTCCTCTTGGGTCTTTCTTTGCTCATTCTGGTATCCAAATTCTGATTGCAAAAGGGGACAATTGCTTCATGAATTAAAGCCGCGACAATTTAAAAAAAAAAAAAAAAGAATACTGAAAAAATCCTTGGGGGAGGGGGTTGTTTGTAGTGGTTATCTTGTAATCCGACTTTCTTTCCTCACAATGTGATTCTCCTAGCAATAAATCCGAGAAATGGGGGACGAAAAAAAAAAAAAAGACGAATGCGAAGGAAACAACAACAAAAATATCACTTTAGCGAAAACATTATAATGGAAAAAATCCCCTTAAACACAAAAAACGACGCCCTTGATATCCCCTTTTCTCTTTCTCAAGCCACCTAAGCGATCTGCAGGTCCTTAGCGTCAGAGCTGTAGTTACATCTTGGAGAAGGAAAAAGGGGCCGAAAGCAGAAGATAAATAATCAAGACGCTGGAAGTCACGTTTGTGCCGCTGCAGCAGGGAAACCGGCAGAGACTACTCCGGCAGCGGCGGCGGCGGCGGCTCCGGCGGCAGCAGCGGCGGCGGCGGCAGCGAGGGCTGCACGCACCGTGTGTGTCTCCGCTCCTCCGGCTCCCCCCTCTAACCAATGAGAACAGCTCTCCGGCAGCAACTTTAAATGGACCTGGCTCTTTTTTTTTTTTTTTTTTTTTTTTAATATATATGTCTGCGTGCGTGTGTGCGCGCGTGTCTGTATATATATATACACACGCGGGCACACGCACGCACACACATACATACATACACCGCGTAGGGCCTGGCTTGAACTCCCAACCGGGACAGCAGCCGCAACGCCCGGCCCCCCTTGTTGCGTTCAACGCATGCAACAGGCCTCCCTGAACACTTCATGCGGGTCAAGCGTCACACGCTTCCCTTTGCCAGCCCCCACCTTTCCTCCCCCTTCTTTCTTTTTGGCATTTAAGTGTGGCCACCCTGCAGCCGACGTCGCCGCTCTCTGCGCCACAACCCGAGTGGGGAGTTTGGCGACGGTCCCTCACCGCGCAGCACGCTCGGCCACCCTGCCCTGCCCCCCTCCCCGCCCCGCGGCAGCCTCTCTCCTCCCGTCTGCCCAGGGCTCTCCTTGCGCTCCCTCCCTGTGCCCGCCGCGCCTTCCCCCGGCTCGGGCGTGCACCGGGGCCCGCCGCGCTCGCAGCACCTGGCCTCGCCGGCGGGGCTCCGCGCAGGGCCCGAGAATTGTCCTTGTTCGTGGGAAAAGTTGTAGTTCCCTCGCCACAAAATGGCGACAGCGGGGAACTACAACTCCCGGCGCGCCGCGCGCGCCCAGCGCCGATTGGCTACTGCCCGAGGCCCCCCCTTCCTTGGCCGCGCTAGTGCTTTCCATACTCCCCCCGCATCCGCGTTGGTTTCCCCCTCCTTGTCTCCCCCCCAGTTCCGGGGCTCTTGGTGGTAGGGGCGGGGGGGCTGTGTGAGGGGCGGGTGGGTCTTGCTCGGTACCGGTGCGGAGGTGGCGGCGACGAGGCGGCCGCCGCTGCCGCCCGGGGGAGGGAACCGCACGACACGGCAGGCAGGGCGGGCGGAGGAGGAGGGAGAGGGGGAAGTTTATTGGGAACCGCTGACAGGGAGCGGGGAGGCAGGCAGGCGCCGCGGGAGGCTGCTGGGAGGGCGCGGGGATTAATGTGTCTGGGTTGGGCTGGCGAAGCGGGCGGCAGGAAAACTTCGGCCCTGTGAGCTGCGCCGCCGAGGCTGGGCCGGTCCGCAGGGCCGCCCGCTCTGCCCGGTGTCAGCTCAGGACAGGCGGCCGGGCTGCGCTGTGCGGGGCCCGCTCGGTGTGTCTCAGAGGTATCCTGAGGTCGCGCCTCCGCCCCCATCCGAAAAGCCGCTGCCGCCGCGCCGGGGCTGCCCCGCGGGGCCGGGCCGGTGGTCCGGCGCGCCGGAGAATAAGCTTTTTGTGTGCACTTGGGCTTTTAAATACCGGGCTGTGCCGGAGCGGGGGCACGCCGCGGGGAGCGGGGTCCCGGGGCTGGGGCAGCGCCGTCCTGCTGCACCCCCGCCGGCTGCCCTTCTGAACCGGCAGGGACTGCGGGGGGTCAATGCAAAATCCCGAAGTTCAAATACTTTTTTATTAAGTAAAAAAAAAAAAAAGTGGGAAACTGTGTGCGAAGTGGAAGGTGCATCTTCAGAGAAAACATAACAGTTCAATTGTGGAGAAGATTATTCTGGGAGTTAATGAAAAACACCCGAATGACAACGCAGTCATTGGTCCCAGCCAGCACGGGATATGAAGGATCTAAAGCTACTGGAGAGTGTCCAGAGGAGGGACACGAAGCTGGTGAAGGTTCTGGAGAAGGAGCCATATGAGGAGCAGCTAAAGTCACTGGGTTTGTTCAGCCTGGAGGAGACTGAGGGGAGACCTCATGGGGCTACAGCTTCCTCACAAGGGGAGCAGGAGGGACAGGTGCTGATCTCTTCTCTTTAGTGACCAGTGACAGAACCCGAGGGAATGGCAGGAAGATGTGCCAGGGAGGTTCAGGTTGGACATGAGGAAAAGGTTCTTCCCCCAGAGGGTGGTGGAGCACTGGAACAGGCTCCCCAGGGAGGTGTCACGGCCCCAAGCCTGACAGTGTTCAAGAAAAGACTGGACAATGTCCTCAGACACATGGAGTTGGACTCCATGATCCTTGTGGGTCCTTTCCAACTCAGGACATTCTGTGAGGTGACCTACCTCTGTGATAATGCATACTTCTATATAACACTTTAGGGACTTTACCCTGTCTTCCAGATGCAGTTTCTATGTTCGCAACTCTTCTGGAGAACATTACCTCTGCTCTGTAGGTGAGAAAGCTTTTGTGTAAGGATGTTGTGTGGCTGTACTCAAAGTGAGGAGAACAGAAGACTCGGGACTCCCCAGAACCTCGTTTACTGGTTCCTAGTCTTAACCATGAGGCCATCCTCACATAGATAAGTGAGCATAGTGTTCTCTGTTTACCTTAGAAATAGCATGCAAATTGTATTTAAGACACTAAATTGAAAAAATTAAGTTATAATTTCGTAATTCTCCCTTCACTTCTTCATGTTTCCTACTGATTAGTTTAGTGCTTGTTTTCCCTAGTCTAAGTAAAAAAAAAGTTATCTGTGCTTGGCCTTGGACATTAAACTTTTAAGGTGATGCTACTTGTGATCAAGTTAATCTTTTGAAGCCTTTTCTTTAGGCCTCTTGTAGGAAAAATATGCATTGTTTCTAAGTGTAAGTCTGAAGAGAGGTTTTTGTTCCTTTAAATTGGAAATACGCACATTTCTTGTAGGACTGTTTTTACTTGCTACCCTCATTTTTTTTTAAGGTGTTTATGTACCTTGAAGGTCTAGGACATAACTTGGAAGAAAATACTTGTCTCAGGTTTTCTTCCATTAATAATGATGAGTCTGTGACTCTCTCTCCAGGAGACATTTTGGAAAACCAGAAAAGACAAAGATAGTCATTCATGTACTTCTAAGTCAACAATTGAGCAAAAGGTTCTTGTAGGATACCTACCTGGCTTTTCTCAAATAACAGAAGGTAGCAAAACCAACTATCCCACACACACACTTCGGATATTACTTCCTGAGTGTTCTTAAGTCTCAGTGTTGCGATGTTTGCCACTGGCTTTTGTGCCATGTGTTGAACAAGAGCTTACTGTCAGTGTAAACTAATGAATTTTCTTCTCAAGGCTGGGTGGCAGAAACCTTTTCCATGGATCCGTGGCTCTATTTACATTTGTGTTCTGTTATACAGAGCATCGTATTATGTACATCGTAAGTATCGTGTAACTGCGGTGGATCCTGCCTTTCAGTGTGCGTTTTGTGGACTGACCTTTTAAATACTGAAGCTAAACTGGTTTACAAAATTAATTAAATGCTGATACAATAGCAGTTTGTATAACAGGTTAACCGCTACTGGTGTCAGTATTTGCCATGGCATTTGATCACTTTTTTTTTCACATTTGAGAATGAGTTTCATCCTGGCCTCTTTCAACTATATTGTGCCTTGAAAATGTTTGAGAAGTGACTAGTGTTGACATGGTAGAGTTTCCTTGCTTGAGTCTCATCTATTTCTTCATCGTATGTAGTACTTTTACAAGGAACTGTATAGATTTATAAAGAAGCCCCCAAACTGTATTTATGTGTTTTACAGTTAGTTTTTATCACTGTCCAGAGTCCACCTTCCTAAGAACTCACAAAGGCCAGAACAGGCTCAGTGATCTGACATATGATACTATTGTTCAAAAAGCTTTGGTGGTTTGTGGTTTTTTTTTTTGTTTGTTTGTTTTTTGGTTGGTTGGTTTTGTTTACTTGGGTTTGTTTTGTTTTGTTGTTGTTGTGTTTGGTTTGGGGGTTGATTATATTGTAGTTTTTTTGGAATAACACATTGTATGCATTGTACATTTGGACTTGTGCATACCTAATATCCTAGGTGCACTTATCTCTGAGCAAGAAGTGAAATATGGTCACTTTCTAGTACATAAGATAATCTAGTACACAATTCCAGTGAAAAGTGAGAGGATGCTTTGTTAAGAAGGAACTTGGGTGATACGTCTCCAGCTACTAGAGCTTTGATAATACTTACCTACTTCACATCTCCATGCAGATAAAATCTCTTTGTGGTTATAGGAAAAGAACATTCATCAGAACTGACTTATGTATGACTGCACTTCTTTTTAATCAGGGACTACCGCTTTTGACACTTTCAAACTTGGAAGGCACATGCAAAATGGTTTGTGATGTCCTCAGAGTTATGTGGCAAGATTTTCAGTAAGCTAGTGGGGAAGGTCCTGCTATGGTTGCTAGTCAAAACAAATAAATAAAAAAGAATATATAGTTCATAAGGAACATGAGGATCTACTATAAGCCAAAGCACAACCATTTCTTTTTGGTCAAACAGATGAAACAATAGGCACAAGCAGTACAGGGAAGGCAGAAAGAACATGGGGTGAATTTGTGAGCCATAATTCACCAGTCAGCAAACAAAGGGCATGATGCCAGACAAGTTCAGCCATAAAGGAGCCTTGTCTTGGGGGCAGGCTGTGCTTGTTCGTGGACAGATGGCTGCTTACCAGTTCATAAAAATGACTTCTGGATACCTTTTCCTCAATCATGGTGTATTTACCTGAATTATACCTGCCTCAAAAAAAGACAAGATTAAGTTCTGTAGTGTCCAACAGGTTTTCTGCATCTGAAAAAGATGCAAGTTTGAATCCTGAGATCTAATCACTTGTGTGGATAAAAGCAAAATGTTGTGTACACTGAAAGGGTCGAGGGTGGGAGAGGGTTGGTAGCTTTGCACTGCAGGACACAGAACTTGCTTCTAGCCCTAGAATCAGGCTGGCAAGCTGTGAAGATGCAGTAACGCATGGGGAATTCACATTTTTTTGAGGTCTGAGTGGCTATATCAAGCTGAGAAGCTTGATAAGGTAGGTAAAGAAACTATAAAAGTAACCCCCCAGGTTTTTAAAATCTGGACATGTTCCTACAGAGCAGCTTTTTGTGCCACAAATGTTGACACCATTTATGTACAGTGCATTTTGTTTCGTGTTTGAGAAGACAGAACTTTACCACGAGCTGACTGACTCTTGTAGCAGGTTGGAAAGATGTGGAGACCATTGGAGAGGGGCCTCTGCCTTTAGGTACTTTGCCACTGACTTGAGTTGATGTCTAGACCTAGCATTCTGGTTCCCACATGCCCTAATCTGAGTTCTTCTCCTATTCCTGTCACATTTTACATCCTGTCTTTCCTGTATTCATATTCTGCCTTGTTGTTTGGTGTTGGTCTTAAAAATGCCCTAGAATGTTACTGTAATATTGGAGTAGAATATTAAATATAGAATAAAAATACATATCTAAGAGAAAAACGGCTACTGCTGTGAATGAAACCTGTGCAGAAGAGGGAAGTAGAACTTCCTTTTACTTGTTGCCTTGGGGAAATAGAGGTATGAGTAGCCAGTTGCTGGCAGTCAGCTTGGCCACATCTCCACAACTTTTTTTACTTGTTAAATATGTCCGTAAATGTACACATAAAATGCGAACACAATGACCGTGCAACATAGTAAACTGGTTTACATGCAAGGTGGTGTCTGAGCATCTGGGCCTCAGAGTTTCCCAAGAGGCAGCTGCCATCATGCAGTTCAGCTCTACGTGTGTAGTGGATTCTGTATCATGTGCACGAAGAGGCTGGATTTGTGCAACATAGATCTATACCTGCAATTTAAAGTCTTCTGGGCAACTGAGACATGGTGCCTCGCATCTCCAGGATCCTGGAGGCAGCCTTACGTACGCGTGCAGACAGACTCCACACAGATGGTCAGAGTGGAAGGATATTAAAGGGGCTAAGTTAAGCGCTCCAGACTTACAAAATTCCAGAATTAGGAAATGCTTATGCAATCTTAATTCTATCCATACATCTACATGTTCCTTTGTAATAATCTAAAAATAGATTGCATACCTTTCCCCCATCGCTCCATAGGATGATTGGTTTTTATTCAGCATATTAAACGAGTCTGCTCTGGGGATGAATTAGAGTGCATGCTGAAGGAGAGTGTTGTCTGTTGAACTCTTACCCTCCTGTGTTCCTATGAATGCAAAAAGGGAAGACATAATCTCATTGTTAAGGCAGCTGAATGTTGCTTTGGAGAAGCTGATTCTCTGCCAAGGAGTGCGGTGCTGGGTAAGCCATTTACATCAATCTTTTAATAGTGGCCAGGTCAGCACTACTAATTTGTACATAAATAGCTACAGTTGTCAGGTGGGTGATGAGTTGTGACTTGTGACCATCATAGCTCTTTGATCCAAATCTCCTAGTGTGCAGGGTACTTTGTCCCCCCACTTGAAAATGTAGAAGAGGAGATGGGGAAATAAGTATGTCTGTGGTTGCTAAAGTGTTCCTGTTGTAGCTCTTGCATTGTGTTCCTCATTTTATGGGTTCTGTTAGGACTACACATGTGCATCTGCACCAAAGGCTGCTGGAAGCTGGATCCTTTGAATGCTCGAAGAATGTGCAATGATTATTACTGGCAAGGATCGTGGTGTAGGTACTTCGAGAATCTTCAGATCTTAATTTCCGATCGGTTTAGTTTACAATCTGTAAAATGGGGCTCCAGCTCACAGAACTGATGAAAACGCAGCACTTGTGGAGAGTCATGATGTCCCTGGTGCGAGCACTGCAGAAAAAGCAGTGTCTCTTCATTTGGCTCTTTGTCTGCCTTTTTTCTGTTGAATTTAGTACTACGTCAGCTTTTCTTTTCTTCGCATTTTATTTCACTGCATTTTACAGCTGGCAATGTAGTGGTGTTTGTCCTCCCCTCATTGTTCTGCATTTACTGCAGTTTGCTTAGTTTCCCTGCATCTGTTGAGAAATAGGACCGTGGGACAGTAACCCTTGAGACACATAAGCTTGAGCAAAAATTATCAAATTGGTATGAACTACTGTTTTTTGTTTCAGTGCAAGTTGTTTTGCATAAATGTGAAATATTTTAGTTGAACTGGTAATTTTAACCAGTTCATTAAATTGAAGTAAAATGCTTTTACACTTAAATAAGAGCTCTACATGGAATAAAGAGAACAAGAGTGTGTCTTAGTGGGTGAAAGAGGGGACTGAGATAAATATTTCATCCCACCTTTTTTCTTCCTCTTTTTCCTTCTCTTTGCTGATCTGAAAGCTATTTTTTTCCCCTCCCTCTCCCATTCCCCCTCCAGCATTACAAAGAGTTTAATGCTTACTTTGAGCCATGGGGAAGACCAAGCTCATGGGACCAGTGCAACCGAGGTTGTGATCAGAAGATGATGTTGTCTAGATAGGCAAGGGAAGGATCTCTTCATGGCCACCTCTATCCTTCCCTTTTTGCAATTGCAGGCTTGTCCAAACTGGCATGACATTCTGGACATGGTACCCAAGGGAGCCCAGCATCATCGAAATAGGCATCGGGCAGCACTGGAGCAGGGAAGGAAAAGATGATTGCCTTGGTGGCATCTTGTTGTTGGCAAGGGTGCCCAACAATAGGATGAGACACAGTGGGCACAGACTGAAGCATGGGAGGTTCCATCTGAATATGAGGAAAAACTTCTTTACTTTGAGGGTGCCAGAGCACTGGAACAGGCTGCTCAGGGAGGCTGTGGAGTCTCCTTCTCTGGAGACGTTCAGAACCTGCCTGGACACATTCCCGTGCAATCTGCTCTGGGTCAACCTGCTTTAGCACGTGGGTTGGACTAGATGATCTTCAGAGGTCCCTTCCAACCCCAGTCATTCTGTGATTCTGTGAAGGGGCACAGGAAAGGGGGCAGAATCGATAGGGAAGGTGGAGGGTGGGACTAGAATGCTAATGAGGTTGTGAGAAGAGAGAAGGACTGGGGAAAGTTGCAGGGAATAGGTAACCAGAAAGGAGCAAGGCAATCAGAACTTGTCTGCTGATTCTGGAAGAGGAAGGGAAGAAGTAAATTAGTACAGGTTTTTTTACGCTCCAGGGTGGACCAGAGGCTCTAGAGATTCAGTTCAGCCAGTGCCACCCCACAAACCGGCCATTTGCATGTCTGCCTCTCCTGTCTGCTCATCAGCTCAGTCTGGGCAGAGCCTCTCTCCCAGGGCCATTTGCTTCAGCAGTAGGTGACATCAAGGCCTTTCTAGGAAAGAAATAGGGTTGTCTTATTTGAGGTGGCTTGATTTTCAAAGAGGGAGCATGTATGGCTCTGAGATGAGATGAGATGTAGCACACTGGAGCCCATCTTTATAGGCAGCAATGATATTCCTCTCTAGCATAGAACACACTTGTTTTTCCTGTTGGAAAAAGACCCAGCTCAGTTGCCCAGAGCTGGTTACAGTTGATGAGTAGTGTGGAAAACTGGTGAATCAAGCCTCAAGCTCAGCTCCAACACTGGCAGAATCATCGCTGCTGGTGGCCAATTTACCAGCCAAAGTTTGGCCACTGTTTTGCCTTGCAACTGACCATAAATTTCACACGTTTGAAGCATCATTTGTGTTACAGCCAAGTAGAATTAAATTAGAGCACAGTGGAGGCTGTGTTTTTAATAAAAGGCCATGTTTATAAATAATCAAGTAACACACACATAGTGGGGGCTCCTACTGAAAGGACAGAAACAGCAAATTATTGATGTAGTCATAAGGAAGGTTATCAGACAATTCAGTGTTTAAAAACAGCATAGAAAAGGCCTGATCCTGTAGGGTGCTGAATGTTCTTATTTTGTTGAGATTTTTTGAGCAGTTTTTCAGTTACCCCAGCACCACACAGGCTTGAGACCTTGGAATCATTAAGCAAAGAGCAGAGTGTAGGAAACAAAGTAGGAGAACAACTTGCTTGTTCTTAGCAATAGCTTTTGTTGCCCAAAAACTTGGGTATGTTTCTTTCTTGTTTGTGATAGTTGATTGTAATAATTTCACTGGTGGTCTCTGTTGTTTGTATTGAATTCATAATATGTGCTGGCTTTGGACGCACAGTTTCAAAGTCTTTGGCCAATATGAGCCAGAATTTGTGCTCCAATTCCTGTTCGGTTCATGCTATGTCTTCTTTCACTGCAGTGCCTATATAAACACAGTTGATGGTATGTAGTAGCTTGATGTGAGAGGCTATGATAAAACCCCAGCTGTTTCTGAAGATACAGCCTGCTGCTATCAAGAGGTTCAGGTTAGCAATTCTAAGTGTTACAAGGACCTGGAGGACCTGTGTTTTTGAACTGCTTCCCTGACGAGAGGGTGGAAATGTACATGCCTGGCTATTTTAGGAATCATTCTTTCTTGAGTGTGCTTATGCTTTATGAAATGCGAGCTCAGGGAATATGGATAATAAAGCTGAGTTATTGTCCTTGAGTATTTGTAGATTAAGGATACTAGGCGTCAGTGAGTGGTGACAAAAGCTGAATTAGGTTTAAAATAGCAGCAACAACAACAACAAAGAGTGGCCCAACCAAGTATTGGTCGTGTCATTATAATCCTTCAGGAATTCGGGTACAGCTTAAGATTTGCTTTCTTCCCTGTCATGGACAAAGACACGAGGAAGGCAGTGGGCTTGCTCAAGTCACCAGCCAGCCACCTTCCACCATATCTCCTGCTGGCCAGCCCACGAAGAAATAGCTGTTTGCCAAAGCAGCTGTTTGTTTTCTTTCAAACCCCCAGTGGGTTCCACCCCTTCCTACCCAGCAGCCACATTGGGCTCCATTCCTGCTTGCTGCCCGGCCCGGGAAGAGATTGCCCTCTGGCCCACAAGAGCAGTTCTCCATAACTGGTTTGTGAGGAATGTTGTGTGAGAGAATCTGGCGCTTTTTTTGTTTTGTTTTGTTTAAATTACTTGTTTTATTAAGGTTTGTTTACTAAAGTGAATATCTGGTCGCAATGGAAACATGTTTGGTTTTTTTTAAGCCTGTGTATTGCCAACAGAGCAGGGTAGAGCACTGATGGGGTTATTGCTTCTCCAGGATGAGAAGTGCATAGACAGCTCTGCACACCCCATGAGCGGGGTCCTGGCACCTCCTCTCTCTCCTCTCCTGGTTGAGCTCTACTGGATCTGCTGTTGTGATGGCTCCCCACAGCTCCACAGGCGGGACCACGAGGTGGGAGCTGCTCCGCCTGTGATATTTCCAAAAACCAAAGATTAGATCTATATTGCAGGTTGCAGGAGCACCCAAGCTAGCTTTGAATGAGCCAGTTTGAGTACCTGTGACAACCTAGCTGATGAAGTATAGCCGTCTGGATGTGCTCATTTATCCCACTGAAAAGTATGATTGTTTGCCCTTAGATTACTTCTCTGTGATGGTAAATAAGTGCAGCAAGCCAAGTCTGCCTCTAGTACCCAAGGTGGTTTAGCCAGCTTTGCAGCATACATGTAGCCAGTCGGTTCATTAATTAAGTTTTCAAACTGCCAGTGTTGCTTGTAAATTAAAAATATGCTTGTCATATTGAGTTCCTATACCGTTCTCCTGTTAGTTGACATGAGAACATGATGCCTGCAGGTGTCATGAGAAGTGTGGGCAACAACCCTGGTAGCCCACTCCAGTAAGTGTGTGCCTGGTGATTTATGTAATCATAACATAAACTCTAATATGCCCTCTTGCCTATCTGGGCTGTGAGATGGCTCGTCTTGTGAACCAGGGAAGATGGATTTAAAAAACAAGATAATCTTGTTTAGCATTTATGGCTTTTGGAACTAGAGCATCTCATCACTGTATAATAATTATATGTTTGTATGTTCTAGTTTCTCTGCATGCAGTGTAATGCAAATAATCTCAGGCTTTCTTAGCAAACAGTTCAGGACAAGAGAATAGTGTGAATGAGGAAACAGCGTGGGAACACACTTACTTACCAGTGAGTCAAGGACTGGAATTCCCTCTATAACCAGTAAAACTGTCTGGCAAGTTACATGCTCAGAGCTGCAGTGGTTTGGGTTTGTTGAAATATTTTTTCAGCGAGATTGGTGTTCTTCCATCTCATGACTAGGGCTGGCTTTGGTCAGCTGGGTGAGACAAATGTTCCTAGGGAGAAGCATGAACTGAAGCTGTGAGGTTAAACAAAATATCTTTTGCTGGCCCGGGGAGAGAGAAGCAGAGTGATTTTTAAATCCTATCTGTGAGATCAGTGTTATAAACCTTGAGCAATGTGTGGTTACGTCTGTGTCTACAGGGACGAGTGTGTGTAGGTGTCAGTGTCCTTGTAGCCATAACAGGGATTTCGGGTTGGTTCGTGACTTGGCTCAGGCTTGAAGTGGACTCCCTTGAACTGCCCTTTCTTCTGTAGATATCTGTATTCCACCCTTACTGGAGACCCAGGCTTGGCACCTTGCTGTGAGACAGAAACCCAGCTGGATGAACTCAAGTTTCTGAAGGAAGGATTCAGTATGGACTTGTCCACTTAGGAGAACTCGTCAGCGGCCGTGGAGAGAGAGTTCCTCACCCCTTCTGTGGCAGGCATGGTTTGGGGCTCTAGGATGTGCAAGATGGGTTGGGTGATTGTCACCAGGTTGACTGACTCAGCATGGGCAGTAGCTGCTGTCTGTCACCACTTGCCCTCTGCCACCCATGTGTTCCTGGCTTGCCTTCATCTATCTTGCTTCCAGTCTGCACCCTTAAAATAAAAAAAGCTAGCCAAAGAGACCTGTGCTACTGTTTATTTGATGCAGATTTTGTTAAAATACACTGGCACATACACATAGTTCTGGCTGGTGGTAGCTGTGCATGAATAAACATAGCTACCCGTGGCTGTGATGTGGTATCAAGCTACTGTAGACGCAAAGCATGCTTTTAAATAACTGTGTATGGTGAAATGGTTATAAATGCATGACTATGAGCTGTAGACAGGGTCTGATATATCACTCATTTGTACATTTGTAATTAATTGCAAGAACAAGATTGTTCTTTGCATGTGTTCTTTCTTTGCTGCCAAGCATGACAGAGAGCTATAACGATCCTATACCTTAAGCTTGTAATAAAATATTGTTGGTAACCTAGCAAAGAAATTTCTTAATTAAGTTTGCTACACAAAATCCCATCATGCTTTCTAAGATTTTTTTTTTTTTTTTACTAGGACTTCTTAGTGACTTTTACCACTGAATATAATACAAAACAAAATTTCTGATGTTTAAGGAACATTTCTGCATGTTTTTTTCCATCTGAATACAATGGAGCATAATTTAAGACTATGGGCAGAGGAGGGGGTAAATGATGCATGTAATGGTTGTTTTAACATTTACAAGAAAATAATTTATTTAAATTGGATTAAGTCTTAATATTATCACAGTTTTCTACCTGATTTAACATGGCAGGGGAATGGGGGGTACCAGGAGAGAAGGCGATTTCATGGTAAAGTGTTTTAAGTAGTTAATATTTTCATTCCTTTTTGATCATCCAGGCATCCTGCCCCACAGCCATGTAAATTTTTGTACATACAAGTGTTCATTGCCTGTCTTTTACATTTCTCTACTGACAGTGAAGAGGTCATGCTAAACCGAACTGATGCAGAAACAGGACATCATCTTTACCCAGGATGCCCCAATCAATTCTACTAAAACAAGAGGTAGAGGAACTGCAAAGAATAATTTGCTTTTGTGTATCACTGCTTTTAAGTACTCCATTAATCACATTGATGTCTCTGGTATACATATTCCGAGTGAGATAGTGAAAGAAGTACCTGCTTATGACATGATACCTCGAGGGCTTGTGGCTTTTTTCTGTCCCCAACAGTTTTCATACCAACCTAATTATTTCTGCTGAGAATGGGTCTCCAAGTCCAAGTCCAAACTTTATTGTCCTCATTTAGTTCTTTGTCCCGCTCCAGGAAAGGAATCAAGTGAGATAAATCCTGTATCCATATGCTCTTCCAGCTTTTAGTCTACTGGTTGAAGTGTTTTGTTCATAATAGATGCTGCTTTCATGAGAAAAAAAAAACACCAAACTACTACAGCCAAGGAACTCCATTAGTGGCAAAATCAGCAAAGCCTGGTTTTCCATGGGTCAGTGTCTACTGTTTTCATAGTGAATTACAATTGTCTCTTTTTTCCTACAGGGGAGTAATTTATTTGGTCTCTCATGTAGATTCTTTAATGTTTCAAAAGGATTAAATTCATGTTACAAACTTCCTCTTTTTTTTTTCTTTCCCCTGTTAGAACACTTTTAGAATCTCTTGCTTCTCCTAGCTATTTATTTTTTTTGCAAAGACTGTGAGAATTTTGAGACCTCTGTATCTCTACTGTATTTGGTTGAAATATGAAAAATCAACTGGAAACCCATTGTGTGACTACACAAACTTCTATGTCCTAGCAAACGAAGCAAAAATGGTAGTATCTTGCTAAGTACATTGCCTAGTTCTGGTCTGTGTTTAAGTTCATACCTCCTGAGAGGAAAAAGTTTGGATTACCATTTAGTCCTGTTCATCCAGTAGAGCTGTTGTCGTCAAGGGGAGATGTTCTGGCTTTATGAAGCATCAAAGAATTATTATGTAAATTTCTATTAAAATGACACATTTCCTTCTAGTCCCATTTCCATTAAAGTCAATTGTAAGTCACTCATTGCGTTAAAGAGGAGCTGGATTTGCTTTTACAACTGTAATCGGTACTCAGAGGTTGAGGCAGGCTTATTGTCACCAACATACTGTTACTAGCTGCTATGTGAACCAGAAGAGATTTATTCCCAGTTCCAATTTCTGTTCACAATGCTATGTGTGTGCGTGAAATCTCATATTTGTAAGTTGAGCAAATTACCTCTATGTATAATGGTGATATAATACACAGGGAATTCCATGATACCTTTTTTCTGTAATGGATTCACTTTTTAAACTTAAAATACACTTCAGATAAATGAAAGGTTAAATTCCAAACATGCTCTTAGTGTGTGCATAAGCTTCTGTTTACTTGGGAAGTACAATATCAGCAGAGGACTTCTCACTTTAAAGTTTATGAATTTCTTTCTTCTCCTTAATTCTTTGAGGTGTCAGTACTGAGAAAGATGAATCATTTATTAGTAGGAGGCCTGACACATGATGAAATCACTATCTGACACTTCAATGACTTCCAATGTTGTTCTGTGAACATTCAGCAAAGCACAGATGATGTGATGTTGCACTTCTGTGGGTAGCATTTGCTTCTTTTTTTTTTTGTTTTTGCAAATGGATGAAATGCTTTATCATCATAGTGTGTGAGAACTTCCCCATTTGGTATGAATAGCCTTTGCCTCTTATTAAGAGTGATTCAGAATCTCTGATGTAGGGAAAAAATAGAACACATCTGCAACTGGCAGAAAAGATCTTTATATTTCTCCTGAGAATCAGTGAAAAAGCAGAATTCAATCCACTTTTTTTTTTTGTGGGGGGAAAACAGATAGCATTCTTGGCCTAAATGTTAATACAGTTTGAAACATTCCCCTTATGACATAGCATACAAATCACCATTATGTTACAAATGAAGTGCACCTAAGGGGCAGTTCTGTGCTGGCCAGTGGATTACCCTTGAACAGGGCAGTGGTTTAAACTCAAAGGCATTTGGGGTGTAAATTGGCATCTGACAATAAAACAATTGGCAATAAGCAACTGGCTGCTTGACAACAACAGTTATATATATATATATATATATATATATATATGTGTGTGTGTGTGTGTTTGGGTTTTTTTAAAGGTAATTTTAATTCTTGTGCCTTCACTTCAGTAAACAGTTCTGCAAGCATATAGGTTAGACTTTTTGCTTTACTGAATTTACCTCTGACTACAATATTCTTCTTCCTTCTCCCCTTCCCGCGATAAATCTTTTAAATTTGCTTCCCCCACCCTCCAGCAAACATTGCAGTAGTTTCAGGCTATTAAGATATTTGCCTGCCTCACACAATTTGAAATCCGAGCTGTGTTACTCCTGCTCCTTTCCCAAGCTACATCAATCAACCATTCAGATGTGCTGCTGTGAGTGAAATGTCACAGGCTGGGAACCTGGAGGTACACACTTGCCTCCCAGTACCAAGTCTGGCATCTAAAAGGTGGCTTCAGGGTTTTCTTTTAATCTAACTGGTTACTCCCTTTGTTCCCTCAGAAGCTCAAGTGCTTTTCCCAGTGAATCCAGTCTGTCTTCTCTCATTCCTTGAACTTGATTTTTTTTTCTCTCTCTTAATTGCTTTATATAGTCTTCATCACTCTGCTGAACATCTCCAGTTTCTTTTGTGTCTATCATCATGGTACTTTGCAGAATATACTCCTCACAGATGTATGTGGGTCCAGCAGAACTAAATACTTGTGAAACTAAGGTGATGATGGAAGACTTTGGAAGAGCTGGCAATTAAATCCACCTTTCAAGACACAGATATATCTCTATTCTATATTCTTCCTCTCTAGTGGCTTATTTGGATATCCTTGATTTTGCCCTCCAGAATTTTGGCTCTATACTATTCCACTGCTATTACTGGAAAAAAGCAGTTGACCTTTGGAGGCAGTAAAACTGTCTTAATTACAGATTTGCCATTGGATGTTGTGTGTTCTTCCTCATCTCTGAATGTGCCAGCATGCACACATCCAATGGGATGAGGTATGTAAACAAGTCAGCAAGTACCAAACCACTTTGCTTACTGCCTTACTACTCAGGATCTGATGAAAAGCCTGATAAACCTCAGAAGGGGAGAAAAATTATATTAATTTCCAGTCCAGATAGACTTTGATGTGGCTCTTTTACCAGCTTTCATAGAATCATAGAATGTCCTGAGTTGGAAGGGACCCACAACGATCATCAAGACCAACTCCTGTCCCTGCACAGGACAACCTCACAGGTCACACCATGTGTCTGAGGACATTGTCCAGTCTCTTCTTGAACACTGTCAGGCTTGGGGCTGTGACACCTCCCTGGGGAGCCTGTTCCAGTGCTCCATCACCCTCTGGGGGAAGAACCTTTTCCTAATGTCCAACCTGAACCTTCCCTGGCACATCTTCCTGACGTTCCCTCGGGTTCTGTCACTGGTCACTAAAGAGAAGAGATCAGCACCTGCCCCTCCTCCTCCCCTTGTGAGGAAGCTGTAGACCCTGAGGTCTCCCCTCAGTCTCCTCCAGGCTGAACAAACCCAGTGACTTCAGCCGCTCCTCATATGGCTTCCCCTCCAAACCCTTCACCAACTTTGTGGCCCTCCTCTGGACACCCTTCAGTAGCTTTATACCCTTTTTATCCTGTGTTGCCCAGAACTGCACACAGTGCTGCAGGTGAGGCCGCACCAGTGCAGAGCAGAGTGGGACAGTCACCTCCCTGGCCTGGCTGGCAATGCTGTGCTTGATGCACCCCAGGACCTGTATTTTCTTTTGCATCTCTCTTTACATGACTTGGATCCCAGTGGTTCATCACAACTTCCTAGAGTGCCGTGGCTGTTGTGGGATGCCTGGGAGCCTGGTTTTGCTCCTAGGAGGGATATTCCCCCAGCTCAACACAGAGTACTGCTCATCAATGCCTGTCCTGCCACAAGAACACAGAAGCTCCCTGTAGGCTTCATGAATCCCCCAAGGCCATTTCCACAAAATCCTGTGCACAGGCGTGTCTGAGGAAATGGCCATTGATTGCAAAGGGAGGCTGCCCACCCCTTCTCAGCTGATGAGGAAGCTCCTTTTAGGACTACTCCCAAATTTGAGCCAGACAGAAAGAACTCCATCAGCACAAACAGTTTAAATAGCAGGCGTTGTCTATCCCAGCCTGAAGTGCGGTTCCAAGATGGTTTAAGCTGATCCAAACCAGAGCTGTTGCTATTACAGCCTGGCTTTGCACCACGTATGTCCCCACCCCATCTCTTGCACCAGAGCTGGTGCTTCTTTGACTCCGCAGGAAGCTGAACTGGCAGAAGAAAGTTACGATTTTTCATGTTAGTTCTGTTTTCTGAGCTGGTTCGCTGTGGAGCCAGGCAAGCATCCTTGCTGGCATGGGAAAGGACAGCAGCTGGGGATGAAGGGACTGCGGCAGCCCCAGTTTAGATTGGATTAGGCTGTCATGGAACCACGGCCTCATTTGGAGAATGCACATGAGCATCTCTAGGAGATTTGAGGGGACAATACCCCCAGGCAGGAGGAGGGGCATTGCGGTAGTAATCTCTCCCAGTAGAACAGCCAATCCAGAGAGAATATTTGTCTACAGTCTAAAATAAATTATAGCAGAACTTTCTGAACACGTTTTGAAGACCTTAAAAGTTTGCTGTCAATATTCTGCAAAATTAGTTGATTCAACAGAAGCTTAAAGGAGCTTTCTTTAGCTTCCATTCCTCCTACCCTCTTTTTGCAAGCCATAAGATATCCTCCTGCCCTGGCCCCGTTAGG
Source organism: Columba livia (assembly GCF_036013475.1). NCBI lineage: Eukaryota > Metazoa > Chordata > Aves > Columbiformes > Columbidae > Columba > Columba livia. Next base: position 67,923,983 of record NC_088603.1, on the reverse strand, counting down.
TCATGGTATGATGGGCACCCTGCCAAATGAAGCTGATCTTATAAGCTCCTACTGCCCTGGTTGCTGCTGGGACTGTTTGCATGATTTTTAATTCACTTCTGTGGTGCCCTCATTTTTTTTCTTCTTCCTGAGCTTGAAGTGGGGGGGTATTTAGCTGTGAACTACACTGCTGCAAATTCATGGTCTATTAGCACCTTTTCAAAGCTCCCCTCTCTGTTATCTGAAGCATTAGAACACAGCTATAAAAAAATCACTCAAGGCTATTGCATGGTGTCATTATATCGGGCTTTGTTTTTGAAATTATTGCTAAGATAGGTTAGTTTGTGTGCTTGCTTGTTTTCCCCATACTGTATTTAGATTTGAAAACAACAGCATCAGTAATGAGATACTGATGAACCTACGGTACATGTGACAGTGTAATGTGGATACAGTTTGTCAAGGCAGACGAAATAACCCCACCTTGGGCAATTTTCAAAAGAAATACACTACAGTACTTGTCAGGTCTGGGTGACTACTCCATAAACATATTACCTGCTGGCATACAAATATCACTTTGTATAAGGCAGTTGCACAGTAAAAGAAAAGGGAGAGGCAGGGCAAAAACACTGATCTTGCAGAGTCCTACAAAACCCCAAGATCTTAGCTAGAAAAATACTAAAATAAAAATCATTCTGATTCAGGGGTAATTACATTTATGAGTAAACTATCCACAGGTCTGGATTAGTATTTCTCTTCTGATAAAATAAGTGGTGGTGTAATTTTTATCAGTATATTTTGGGGAATATATATACTGTTATCACTAGGGACACAAAATGAAGCTAGAAATAACCTCCTTTTCATTAACACATTACTAAAAACGTCAGATTTACTGCCACAGTTTGGATGCCCACTTTGGTAGGAATAGTCTGCAGTATGAAATGACTAAGAACTTAAGAATCAAAATCAAAAGCCCAAGTTATGACACACCATCCTTGTAGGTACCATTTTTATATTAAATATTTCTATTAAATATTTTTTGTCAAGATATCTCCATGGATCTCTTAAATTATTTTTCATTGAAACAAGTAATGAAAGAATGATAGAGGGTAGGTGAATTGTGCTGACTCCACAATGCTTACCCATATATATATATATATCTATATCTATATATATATATATCTTTGTTGTTAGTTTTGTTTTTTTTTTCTAGGATGTGAAAAAGAAAACAATGGCTATTATGATATAGTCTTACAGAAACAGTGTGACAGCTTTCAACACAACTTCTGTGTGTTTGTAATACCAATTTGCACACATTTGCACACACAATTGTATACAGAGCTATGAAAATCACATATTGGAAGTCAAGGGGGTAGATAGAATTGAAATTGGTAAAATCATAGCCGAAACATGCAGTTAACTCTGGACCACACAGTTTACTTCTGTGATCTTGAGTAGTTTTCTTTCCTTGCTGTTTCAGTGGTAGTTCCCCAAGCGCATGGATGTGCTTAGATCATGAATCTACCACCTCCACCATTTACACTGGTAGCCTCCTATTTTTTGACTACAGAAAGCAGATTCATCTACTGAAGTGTGGGAATAATGTAGCAACACCTTATATTGCCCTAGATTTTGTATGTTAATTCTAGGAATATGTTGATTTAACTTGGTTGAGGCAGCCTGGAAGAGGACCCAGCCAGCCAAGCTCCCAAAAAAAAAAGAAGGCATAGGAAAGGGTGACTTAAGGCATTCATGTGTCATCTGAGAATTGTTAACAGAATGGCAGCACTCTGGACCATGAGCACCTTCCCTTTGCCTCCTGCTGAGCCTTTGGGACTCCCTTAGCCAGGGGGATATAAGTCCAGGAACTCCCAAAAAACAATTTCATTTGGCAGGATGGGAAATGTTCCTATTCACCACACAAAGGAACAAAGCTCCGGAGTGTGCTCTGGGTATATAAGGATGTTCAGCAACACTAGATAGCCATCAAAGGATTTTTTAGAGAGAGGGCTTTGTGTAGGCTGTAATTTAAAATGTTATTTGTGTAATTTTAATTTGTTGCAGTCAATGAGGCTTTTCTTTTAAGAAGACTGCACCAGTGTCTACTATAACTGAGTAAGAAAAAGGAAAAGCTTGACTTTGGGAAAGGTTTTCATTTTGGGTTGGGGAAAAACGCTCTGTAACTGGAGTATCCTTATAGTATATTCTGTAACACTGCACCACTAAATATGAAACTATTTCCACATCTGGAATGCCTCATAGTTTTTAAAAATTAAATACAGCCTCCAGCTGCCCAGCTGGCAAGATGATGTGCAGCCAGAAGAACCAGGAAGCCTGGCATCCCTAGTCACTGACCAGAGTGTTTTGATGGGAAATGGTTCTGTTAGAAAATTTCTATCAGTGGTTCTGGTTACAGAGTCCAGAAACAGGACTAAACTGACCAGTCAATTTGGTTTGCAGGACAAGAATGGCTAATGCACTGGACCTCACTGTATGTTACTCTTTGAGGGGTAAAAGTTGAGAATTGGATGGAAAGCAGACGAGTCATCCAGCAATTCTAACCCAAGTATTTTTCTTTTAATAAATAAAATAACTTCCAGGTATATTCCAGAAGACTCTCCTCCTCCTTTTCATGGATATACCTGCTTCTGAAAAGATGTATACCTTTTTTCCTGCTTCTAATTGATTTCTGGGGTGTCATCACATACATATATTCCATAAATACTACATTTACACAGTCCTAAAATTACATTTGGCCATTTGCAGGCAACTGCAAGGCTGATTTGGCCCCGTTGAAAATGAGTTTGACACCCATGCTCTAGGGAATGTTAGAAATTAACAAGAGAGATTCCCGTCACTTTTGATCAAACTTGTAAAGAAACTTCTTATTTTTCTCAATAGCTTCTTATGTTTGTAATCTGAAAGTTGTGGTTTAGGGAAAGGTGCAGAGGCGAATGTTACAATGCATCTCCTTTTTGCTGAGCAGCGTTAGCAGATGTTTTTGCTACCCAGTGCAGACTGACTACAGGAATTCTCCAGAGTGTTCCCATCTTCCCACATTCTGGTCTCTGCCTTCTCTACTGCCAATGCATGTAGAAATTTCTAATGGGTCAATAATCCCTCAAAGAGAATATATATTAGGGTAAAATTAGGACTTACTGCCATAAAATACTGGCTTTCCTTTATTATACAAAAGCAAATACATTTATTTCTAAACGAAGTAACTTCCAGTTGCCAAATAAGTTGTTCTTCCGTCTTCACTGCAATGTTGAAACATGCCATTAAAACAAAGGTTGATATCCCAGAAAATATTGATATTGACAGAGACAGGTGAGATTGAAAAGAGTCAAAATCTTTCAGTCTTGCTTCTGCAAGCTGTTTTTGGCCATAAATACAGTATTTATTCCAGAAGGGTACAGAGAAAATCTGCCCTGTGAGACGTCTGCTATAATGGGCAAAAGACATTTTTGAGAACCCTATAGAAAGCTTGGGATTAATAGTATACAGCCTAAGGATGATGCGCAACAGGAGGGCAACAAGGAAGGTCAGGGCTTTACTAAATTGCTTCAGTAGTCCAAGTTCGATAAAATTCTCTAGCTGGTCTTAGACAGCAGACTGTTCTGTGCCACAGAGAAAGGAAAAATGGAGTTGTGGCGGTCTTAGGTGAGGGATGGTTCATTGGTGATCTCAAGAGTGTGCAAATACTCCCTTAAACCAAGTCCTTTTTTATTTGCCTGCATCTCATTGGCCTGGACAACGCTGCAGCCCTTTATTGATGGGGATGGCAGGGCAGATATGTTTCTGGAAAAAGTTCATCTGTGATCAGATTTGTTGATGCTAGTGTCTGTGCTGAGGATGGCAGTGCGTGTAATAGCAGAACCATTCTGGAAAATGACGAGGAGATATCAGGAAGATTTTTGTTGTAGGAGAAAAAGTTGTATAGAGAGGGAGTAAATAAATGACTGGATTCAAAGCACAAGCACAAAGCCACCCATGTCACATTAAATTAAGTTGATTTTCGTTTAATGCCTTCGATCTATCTATTGCTGGGCTCCACACAGAATGCAGGCAGGATCTGGAATGTTGATCAAGTTCAAGGATAAAACAACAAAGAAAATGGCCACCAGTTCAAATACCATAGTTCAAATAACTGTCAATGAAATGCCCTATGTCTAAGGCGTTCTGCCATGGTGATTAGCAGTTGTCTGTTCTTTGCTATTTGAAATGTTTCTGTCCAAATTAATGAGAGACAATTGTTTGTGATCACATGATTATAGTCATGATTTATGGTATCAAGAAAAAGTGATTTGACTGCGTTTCAATGAAAGTACTCTGGAAAATTTGGATGCTTTTAAAGTTTTTTTGATACTGTTTTCTTTTTAATGAATGACAACAACGTTTCTTACAGAAGTTCACTTCCAGAAGGCATGAACACTTGCATGACCTTATTGATAAACACAAGGATTCTGATAATTTTCAGTGTCAGTGGCTTCAATGCATTTTCCCTGGGAAAAAAAAAAAAAAAAATCAACTCCAGGATGAAATAAATTTGCCTCCCAAACAATAAAATAGCTCAATCCCTGGCCTGGCTAACATAATTCTATGTAGCAATTTACAGTCTATTGAATGTTAGGCTATAAATTTACCGAGAACCAGGAAGTGATTGGCTTGTAAACCTTAATAAAACAGTAAAGCCTGGCTTTCTGCTAATGGGAGTCGAAAATTCTGCCCAACTAAGCTTACTGCATACCTAAATGGGGAAGCTAACTGACACAGCTATTATGGGACAAACTACTTTACAAAAAAAGTCTCCTGTACAGATGCTTTATTTGAGAATAAAGATGAGGTTTAAGTCCTATAGCAGTTATTCTGTTTTATTAACTGAGTAGTGATTTCAGAATAAATGCATTTTCAAAGAAACTGTAGAAGCCTGTACAGTGAAGAACTTGGTCCTAATGCGAGTCAGAAAACAGATTATATCCTGTGAGAAAGCTTAACCAGAGCTCAGACTGACTTTAAGTAGTGCATAATGTAAGTCAGGTTAAAAACAAAATAACCAAAAACAACATCAAAACACCTGTAGGAAAAACATGTCTTTATTTTGCATGATGTTTAGCAAGATAATTCCTTGTATACTTCGTCCCATTATTTTTTGAATGGGAGTTTCCTATGTGCATCAAAGGAAGAATATCCCTTTAAATGCTCGCTTTTGATTTGCATTCAGGAGTCAAATTAACTATTTTGGTGGGAGTTCCCTGTGCTGATCAATGAGAGTATCAAGTTAATAAATAATTCACTTAACCAAACTGCATTAAGATAATGCTAAAGGTTTGAAAAATCCTATAAAGGCAAGTTTTCTCACACTTACCTCTTAACTTCACAGAGAAGTATGTAATAGGTGTTAATAGTTGGAATATCACCTTGCGGGTTTTTTGTTTGTTTGTTTTTGTTTTGTTTGTGGTTTGGGTTTTTTGTTTCTTCATTTTTCTTTTCAGGGCTGGAAAATTGAGGTTGGAAGTGATCTCTAGTAGTCATCTTGTCTAACCCACCTGTTCAAGCAAGGTCACCTAAAGGAGGTTGCTCAGGACTATGTCCAGATGGCTTTTAATCTTCATTATCCTGGAAATAGATATACATAACTGGCACTGACCTTCTGGCAAGAAAACTTTAATATTTCAGTCTTTGAATCTTGTGTCCACTGCTCCCGTTTTACCAGAAGAGTGCTGGAGTGTTCCACAGATTTCTGGAGTATGCTTTTTGATAACACTCTTTCGTATTCCCAGGTTTTCACTCATACAGCTCTTGGCAGGAGGGTCTATGTTATCCCATCTGAGTACAAATTTGGGGCCTATATTCAAATTGTTAATAACTTCACATTTTCCTAGCTCATTTTATCTGTATTCACAGACTCCAGAGGGAAATACAGTTGGAATTTAACCTGGATGCACTTTAACTCTTGACCAAAACATCCTTGCAGATTCGTTTGAGTACTGAAGTGTTTATGTTGTGTCTTTTTCCCGTATTCCTTTTAGTATATTAGGACCTTTAGAGAGTCAAATACTTCCCTGAAAACCAAACACTTCTGAAGAATAAGCCATCATTTGTGAGTAATATCTTAACTAAGACTTTCCTGCTGAACAACTTAGAATTTCATGCCTCAAATCTGCATGCAGGGTTTTAGAATTTACCCCTTTATATCCTGGTAAATGTATATATAAAATTTATCCAAACTCTCCAGAGATAAGAAGAGAAAAAAAGATAAAAACCTGCTGACCTATCTGGAAAACTTAACTATGCTGTTTCACTTAAACCACTTTAGTCTTGGACAGTAACCTAAATGGCAGGTAAATAACTGTCACATCAGGACCTTTAGCAAGGCTCAATGCTTTTTATTGGTTTTTGACTTATTAGAAGCTTTTAATGACTAGTATGAAGTCACAGATCTATATAGATTCAGAAGACTCCATTAAAGGCCTTTTTAGCTTTGCTGTGAATTTACAATTTGAGAATTTCCAAGAGATTATATTTTCTGAGACAAATTTCATTGCCTTAGGGTAATTTTTTTTTCTTTAATGCGATTTGTCATGGTAGAACCTAGACATTTTCCGTGTGGGTTTACTCTATGCTTTCTGTGGCCTGCAAGGAATTAGTTTTAATTAATATGACTGGCAAATGCATTGTTGAAATAGTCGTTGTGGCAAGCATGCCTTTGTGTTAACAGTTGGGTTAAACAGCCCCTTTATCAGAGCTATTAGCACCTAATATTACTGTCTGATTAAAGATCATTCAGCAGATTACCCAGTCTCCACAGACCCTCAGACAGGTGCTCAGATAAGAAATTATGTTAAGTAAATTAACACTAGTATCTCCTCGATCATGGCTTTGTCTTGGCTGCAGAAATGGAAAAAGTTTTGGGGCTGTTTGGATGGTTTTTTTTGTCCCTGTTAAGCAGCAGGTTAACTTGTACAATCCCCGTAGATTTACATTGCAAAAAAGGCAAGATCAGCACTAAGGCCTTTGTCCCATGGTTGACCTGACCTTCCTGTCTCATCAAAGAGTACCCTGCATTTCCTCCACCCAGGTTGTTTAGGAGGATAGGAGTGCTTTTCCACTAAAAAATTACATTTTTCTTGTCATTGTTGTTTCTTTGGTTTTTGCTTGTTTGTTTGTTTGTTTGTTTTTGACAGTGGAAGCAGCAAGTGATGTCGACAGTCTATCCCTTGTCTCCTGAAATGCATTTTATTTTAAATTCGTGCATTTAGGCTGGGATGGTAGGTAAACTGGAAATGTGTAACTTAAGAAGGCAGGAAATCCCACAAGAGTTCACAGAGCATAGCTTAGCTGACAGTTCACTTTTTAATGGGTGAAATTAAGCCTTGACATTAATGAGCACAGGCCCCCTGACTTCAGTGGAATTTTGCATCCTTATACCAGTCAGATTTCTGGCTCAATTGTGTTGGATGGCAATTTATAGTAGCTTTCATGTCCCCCTGAAAAGCTCTGTGTGCTGTGTAGCCTGGGGACTGTTTCTGACAACAAGGCTGCAGAGCAGAAAATAGTGAGCTGATGACAGACAAGAACCCAAAGTTTTTGTGTGCCTTGAAACAGGAACACTGTTGTCTTGTCCCTGTTGATTTCTGTTAGCTTTGAAAGGGCCAAGAGTTTAATATAAGTCGCTGGAATGAGAATTAGCCCACAGGTAGGGCTAGCATTACTGTAAGAACTATCTGAGCAGTGCCCATTGTAGGATAAGGGATTTTTTTTGGTGTCTAAGAAAGAAACAAAATAAGCACTGTTTATTGTTGAAACATTATCCTTTGCTGCTGTCTTTGGAGAAGGTGTCAAAAGGACATGCTGGCGTCAAGTGGATTTGGATGTGTGCTACCTCATGTTGCTCAAAAACATGCACTAAAAAGACGTCTCCGACTGTGTCTGGTTAGATGGAGGCAAGTGTCTAAGATGCCTAGGGACAGAGGCAACAAAAATGAGCTAGCTTGGAGCCTCTCATTCAGTGTTGATCTAAACAGATCGCCTCTCAGGTTAGAAAGTGGTGACATGTAAAGGGAGCTTTAGAGATGCTGCACAACATTATGAGACAAACCGCTTCTCCCCCCCCCCACCAAACCCCTGAAGCATCACACTCTGTAAAAGATGCATTAGATTTATCAATAGACCTTTCTTTACTCAACTGTGCTGAAGTTCCTTTGGGGAAAAATTGGATTTTCATCAAAGACACAGAGGACTATAAAATTGGAAGCAGATGTGAGGTTGGATTGGATAGCTCGATGGCTGTTTCTTTTGTGGAAGCACTTTTGAACAAACCCAGCCTTATGTGCTCCTTGCTGTCTTGCCCCATGTAATTCTCCTGCCTGCTTTTTACATTTAGCAGGGAACTAGGAGATGCAGTGTGACTGATGTAAATGTAAACTTCTTCCCTATCACGTCATCTATCTCTTGCTTTTCCAACTGTTCCTGTATTCTTTGCAAGATACGTTTAAACAATAACCTCAATATTTTGCATTGTCAACAAAATAAAAAAAAATACAAGCAGTGTTTTGCGTGTAGAGGCTGAACTTAGTCGTGGTTACTAGTACTTTTTCTGGCTTGGATCAAGTTTATACCTGGCCTGTATATTATAACTTAATTTGCTGGCATGTTTTAATTTGTTGAAAACAAGTTTAGATCTAATTTACTTAGATAAAGGTCTGTCTTCTGGCATATTGATGGTGCTATTAATGTAACTGATAAACTGTGAGGAGTATGATTTTAAAGATTATTAATTTTTTTTTTGATACATTTTTATTCAGTGTCTTTGGTGCCACATGCAATGTGCTGCAATGAAAAGAGGAGCCAAACAGCAGGATTTACGATGTTTTTTTTATCCATTGGTGATGTTTCCTCAGTTCTGATTTACAGCAAAACTGAGCATGGGCCCAGTGAAGTACAGTTTCAAATCCACCTTGATCCAAGATTTCAGAATGCTTAGCTCTGCTGTTTGTACCTGCCGTATAGAATCATAGAATCATTTTGGTTGAAAGAGATGCTTAAGGTCATCAAGTCCAACTCTTAACCCAACACTGTCACTAAATCATGTCCCCAAGAAACTCATCTATGTGTTTTTTAAACACCTTCAGGGATGGTGATTCCACTACTTCCCTGGGCAGCCTGTTCCAGTGCCTGACAACCTTTTCCATTAAGAATCTTTTCCTAATATCCAATCTGAACCTTCCATGGCACAACTTGAGGCCATTTCCTCTTGTCCTGTTGCTTGCTACTTGGGAGAAGAGACCAACACCCTCCATGCTACAACCTCCTTTCAGGTAGTTGTAGACAGCGATCAGGTCTCCCCTCAGCCTCCTTTTCTCCAGGCTAAACAGCCCCAGTTCCCTCAGCTGCTGCTCATCAGACTTGTGCTCCAGACCCTCACCAGATTCCTTGCCCTTCTCTGCACTCTCTCTAGCACCTCAATGGCTTTCTTGTAGTGAGGAGCCCAAAACTGACACACAGTCTCTTAGGAGCTAATTTTTTCCCAGCAGAGGGCTAGTGCCTTATGAAGCGAGTCCCTGGTGCTATTGCATTCACTCCCCAGGGAAGTGTGGTGGCTGCTCTGTTGGTGCTGATTGGGAATCTTTGATGCACTGGTATCTTGGCACAGAAACGCTGTGCTCTTGCAGGACAGAGGGAATAGCCACGAGCATGAAGGACTACTCTGTGTCACTCAAGGGTTAGCACAGGGCAGGTTCTTTGCTCCAAGAATTTACATTTTGGCTCATCCTTTCACTCTAGTCTCCCACTACACAGCTATGCATGCTTTTACTTCCTAGGGCTTCTCCCTGTAGTGCCCACTACATGCCCCATCCAAACCATCCCCCAACTCATCAAAGACCTGCTCAACCCCCTCCTCAATCCACCTATCCTCTTCTGTGTCTTTCATGAGCTCTACTTCTTCCACAGGTTCAGACTCACTTTGGTGGGCTTGTCTTCTTGGTTTCCTCACTCCTGGTGCTAATCAGAGTTGATGAGACAGGAAGAAAGAAAGTGGCAAGGACTGCTAAATCTGAATCTCTCCTGTGAAGCTTGGAGGAGCACTGAAGTTATTTTAAACAAGGTAAGTACTTAGCATGCCTTTTTTAATGGTAAAATGGCCTGTTGGACATGTGAAAGTGTGGAATTCAGACCCTGAGATTTAACTATGTTAAATCACAGGTGGGGGAGTGAAATGGCAAGTTTTTGATTAAAAAAAAAAGTTACTTAAAATGCTCCTTATGTAAATCAATACTCTTCTGGAATAGGCACACGTGAAATGTGATTGTTCTGTGAAAAGTAGTTGTGTCAAACCAGGGGATCAGAACTCAACCATTACGATGCAAAAGATAAGAGATCAAATTCAACCCATGGATGAAGCTACTTGGTCAAGGCTGAGCCCACCATTGAAAACCATCTAGCTCATGCCAGACAATCTTCCTGACTGTGTGGTCACATATTGAATCTCCATAGCTCACCATATGTAATACTGCACAGATTAACTGTGGATTTAAGTGACACTCCTCAAAAATTTGTAGAACAGATCAGGATCCAAATTCTGTTCTTAACCTCACTTGCAGTTTCTGTCTCGTAAAACGTAAAAATTGGGCTGTAGATGTATTTCTCCAGAAATATAGGGTGGCTGTGAATCTCTGACTCTCTTCTGAACAATTAACAATGAATCACTGTTTTTTTACAAGTCTCAATGCATTCACCATATGCCAGGTGTCGCAAGAACAAGAGAACATGTACCAATTTGAAACTGGCTAGACAGCTTCACATTGGCATCTCCACTTGGTAGTAGGAGACTTGAGAAGGAACTACTTGGGTTTAACCTTCCTAGAATAGATCAGATAGTGGTATCATTTTGAGCATAATTATCTTTCCACCCAGGCCATCTCATCCTTTCTATTTTTCCCAGTAGGAGGATCAAAAGAAAGTTAGTTATCTGTGCCATTCATCAGATAATCCAAAGGAGACATTAATCTCAAAGACAGTATTCCCAAATAATTAATAAATGGGTTAATTCTATCCTTATTTATCTGATTTTCTTATGATTGTAGGTTTCTCAGCCTAAATCCTCTGCTTGAGGAGAGTGGGCCTGGAGGGGAATGAAGAGGGAGGAAGGAAATATGTTTCTTCTTCAGGAGAATTGCTAGCTGCTCGTAAATTTTAAGGGAAGTTATTATTTTCAGCATGAACACTTGGTGAGTTGCTGAAAAAAACAGTAAGCAGAAAACTATCCTAATTTTGTATGTACATGCATAATTACTTAGGAAAGATTTGCAGTGAGGCTTCTTCCTTACTCTGGAATTATTAATTTGCTTTCTGTTTCTCATGTCACCTCCATCTTTTGGTTGTTCCAGGTGACTACAGATAGGTCACTAGCAAAGCAAATCCTTTTTTTCACCACCACCTTTCTCCCCTTTGCTGCTCTGACAGTACCAGTGCTGTCGGTGGGTGCTCATCCAATGCAAACAGACCATGTAGGGGAGAGTCACCACTGAAATAAGTCAGTGAGCAGTGAGGCTAATAAAATGTGCTCTCCTTTGGCTTGGTGTCCTTTGTCCCTTCACAGCATACTACGCTGACCTTTCTCCTTGTGCTTTATGGCACGCTGTTCTGTGCAGAGCAGCGTGCGTGTTGTCTAACCCAGGACTTACTGGGCAATTGGTTGCTGCCAACTGCAGCAGCTGAGCTCTACCTGCTTTTCCTGCAGAGCAATCGCTAATTTGGGTCAGCCAACAGCTCGGAAAGTTTTCCAAGAGGGAGGTTGGGGGAGAAGGGAGGGAGTGAGAAGAGGTAAACAGATGGAAAGAGGCAGATAGCACAATCATTTAAGCCTCATTACGTGCAAAACTAAGCTGAAAGTGGCTGCTGGTGATTACCATTCATGAAAGTTTATCCAGAATGTGGCAAGGAGATGTCAAAGGTGTGACAGCACCAGTGATGCGTTGGGGCTGTGTGGCTGTGGCATCTCCCTCCCACCTTCACGCTTTAATTACAGTTCCAGTAACTTTCAGGATCTTTTTGTCAACAATCGTAATTGCTGGCAGAGCTGGGCTCACCATCCAAAGTCCATTTAATTCCTTGCAAGAGATGGAGTTTGATGTGTCTAGAATGCTCTTTCTCTTCCTGCAGCTTTACAATGGGCATCATATGTTTGCACTGGAAATGCTTCTTTCATGCAGACTTCCACAGGCTATTTACCCTTTCTGGAAGATTACATGAGGTTACATTAAGAGATGACATAATAGTTGTACTCTGGCACCTGGTTTCCAAACGTTTTGCAACTGATGGTTTTGTCTTAAAAATACACTTTTTTTTTTTTTTTTAGTTAGAAATTATATGGATATGACTTAGTTTGTAGGTGGTATCTATATGCTCTAGATAGGTTGGTGTTGTGGTTTAACCCAAGCTAGCAATACAACCATGATAGCGACTCACTCTTCTACTTCCACCCCCCAATAAGGGAGAGAATTGAAAAGGAGAAACTTGGATTGAGATAAGCACAGTTTAATAAAATAACAAAATACTAATACACTACTAGTAAATATGTATATAAAATAGAAATAGAATATAAAATAAAATATACTCAATGCAATTCCTCATGATCTCTGTCCACACTGAGCAGCCAGTCCCAGTAAAGAGCAGCTGGTCCTGAACAGCTGGTCCTGGAGAGAGAAAAAAGGAGAAAAGGCAGAAAGGGCAAGAGGCCCCTGCAAAATGGCAAAAAGCCAAACAGAACTCCCCCGGCTCTGACAAAGAGAGCGAAGAAGCAAGAGAGAGCCCAAGAGAGATTGGGAGATTCCTACTCTCCTTACATATGAAGCATGACACTAATGGGATGGAATACTCTTACTGATCAGTCTGGATGTCAGTCAAGCTCTGGCCCATCCATGCCCCCCTTTCTCGATGCCTCACACCTGTGGGCAGAGCAGTCAGAATGTCCTTGGCTCCTGGACCAGAGCAATTAAAAACATTAACTCTGCTGGGGTGTTATCTCTTGTTCTCAAACTAAGTCCAAATAATGGCTGTGCCAGCTATGAAAAAGAAAGGTTTCTAACTGCATGAAGAAAATTAACTCATTTTCAGTCAAACCAGCACAGCTGGAGATACACACACCCGAATTTGTGGCCATTGAAATAGCTATATGCTTTACATTGTGGTATGGATTAGGTGTCTAGAAAGGAAATGGTGACTTATCATCCCTGAGGACCTCAGCCTAGAATTACATTTTATTTGTGTTTTGTTGTTGATCTGTGTTGAAATCTAAGTTGTCATACACCATGCAGTACAATGGAGGGTGCGGAGTAAGCAAATAAGGAGAAATTTCATTCAGAAAAATGGCAACATTTTAAAATCTGTCAACAATTTAGAATTCTTTTGCCTAAGATAAGGGCGATAAATCATACTCTTCTGGGCAGCTGAGCACCGACCAGTCACTTCAGGTCAGTTGGACCCGCAGATGCTGCTTCTGGAAGAAAGTTGGCAAACAGTGGTTACTGGTGTGAAACTAACCTTAAACATCCAAGGTTGAAAATGTTTATTAACATTTTTATCCTTTAATTAGAAGCTATTTTAATTCTGTATGTTGATCACAGATTCAAGATTTTGCAAAAGTGCTTGAAGAAGCTTATTTAAATATTTATTTAGGTTCAAAGAAGCGGATTCCAAATGGTGTGATGATTTCTGTGTAGAGGCATGTCAGATGAAATACTGGATGTTTGCAAGTGTTTGTCAAATCCCTAGTGACCTTTAGCTCGCATAATAAGGTTGCTATCCAAGTGTCTCTGCTTAAGAGAACTCAGCATTTAACTGTCCATTTAAAAATTGATTTGGTTGAATGATACTGTTCATCTTGTCTGAGGCCCAACATGTCCTAGAGGAGAGTAAAAGGAGTGTTTCCCTTCCAAGTGTTGTCAAAGGAGAAAGAATGATTGTTTCTCAGTTTTGCATATGTCAGCATAATAGAAGCTTAGTCATGCAAATCCTTATTACTTGGCAGTTCTGCAGCAGGGAAAACAGAGCGTTACCATATTTTATCAGTGTTTGTAGTTAGAAGTATGCCTTTTATTGTCTTGACATCTGTTCTTAAAAAGAACAATCTTGAAAGCATAAATAAGTGCTAAAATATTTTTCTGATTTAAAAAAGGGTGAAACCACCCCCTAGCTGGTTGAACGTGGTAGCCTTCATTTCTATAAAGAGACGTGAACTGTTTATGTGCTTCCTTCTACTTCCATGGGGGGGGAAATAAAACAATTATTCAGTTAACGACAGATTTTATTTTACTACTATTTAGTGATTCAGCTAAGTGCAGTAGTATACTATGGAGTTTCAAATCATCAAGGATTTCTTAGCCCTTTGTGAGACTACAATATGTTGTAGTATGTTGAGTAAATGAGCTGTGATAGAGCAACGATTTACTCACGATTTACTCACGTAGTCCATAGACACACATAAGAAACAAGCTGCAAAAAAGCTGTCTTTAGAAACATGAGCAGGGTAAGACAAAGGGGAATGCATATGTCACATTTTAGGGTGCTCTTTTCAATGACACAGAGCCACGTTTGTTAGGCACAAGGCCTTTTCCTTCATGGAATACTGTCAACCATGAGAAGACATGTCTGGTAATTACTGTTGGCTGTACCAGGACAGATCTAGCTGTGACTCACCAGGGCAAAAGCTGTCTGGGTCAAAGTCACGTATTTCTTCTGAGCTAGCTAGAAGCTTTTTTTTTTTTAAATTTTGAAAGTGAAGTTATCCCTTCTGGCTTCCTTATGTGGTAATAATTCACCAGCTCACTGGCTCAGAGGTTGGAATGTCAAGAACGGGGTTTAGGTGGTCGTTTGTACTTCTGTGCTGTATTCAGGTACTCCGCTGAAGTTGTGAATGCTGATTACATGCTATAAATAATTTGATGCCTGTTTGTTTCAGATCGTCAGAAGAATGAATGAGACCTCTTAACAAACCCTTGCTCTTTTGTGTAGGTATACAGAGTCCTTGTACTGCCTGCCTCATCTAGATTACCGTCAGACTCCTCATAGGGGATATTAATTATAGGCGAGGCTGTGAAAGCCACCTATAGTTAAGCTTGTTTGACACTTTTAGTCACAAAGCCCCTGTTTTCAATTACTTATAAATTTGTCAAGTGTATATTTTTGGACCAAAAATGTGCAGACTAGGAGACTACATCTGGCTGAATATCTAAAGCTTCAGAAAAAAATGGCTGTGCTTTTTTTTTTTTTCGCTGAGAAAAAGTTTAAGAGAAATGTGTTGCTTTTTCATTTGTCTTAAAAATAAATGCGTCTGTCTGTTTTGTTGAGGACTTCCAGTGATTTGGAGAAATAATTCAATAATTGGGAGGCAGAAGCAGTGTGTCCCAGTGTTGCTAGAGTCCAGCCTTTATACATGTCCTAGCGCACATAAAAGAACTCAAAAATTGTTAAAACATAGAAGGGATGTGGTGGAAAGCAAATTAATTGTGGAGATTTAAGTGAACCTACTTAGTAACTACTATTTTCCAGGTTATCGGTATATGATCTCTTCATTTGTGGGAATGGGGAGAAGCTTATGCCACTGACAGGTTTACATGGGTTCTGTGAGGATTCATTTCTTGTTTGCTAAGCACTTGAGTAGTACAAGGGTGGCATGACAGAACAACAGACAGTCATAATTCTGTCTTCGTAGCAAGTCTTGAGTACAGGTCAGTAAATAAGATCTGGTGCCTCACAGAGAGCAATAGGAATTAAACAAAATGCTGAAGATCCATGCATGTAATAATTAGCATCTATTCTGTCCACTGAACGAGGAAATGGGTTTAGGAAAAAATAGTTGTCATCCATAGTCCTGCACGCAATGTGTACGCCAAGGGGCCTGAAATGTAATTGTCTGGGAAATCTTGGAAGGTTGTAAGTTTTGAGCAATTGACTTTGTATCTGTAATGTTCTTTTAATATGATTTTTCGCATATAATTGGCTACTTGGTCTTATCTGTACCTCAAGCATTAAAGGAAGTAGAAGTAGACAAATGCATGAAAATAATGTAATTCTACACAGAAGCTTTCCTTCAGCAAATTATTTTCTTAAACCCTTGGATAACTTCCTGTTTTGTCTGCAAAATAATATTTTTCCTTGGAGAGGAAAAAGGTGTTAGACACAGCAATTTCACTTGGATAGAAACGTCATCACGTAAATAAGCTGCTGTGAATGACATTTTAGGCAGCTCAATCAATATCCTGCCAGGAGAAAAAAACAGGAAAAAACAATCCCACAAACCTAGTTGTAAATTTAATGTATCCCTGAATTTGAGATATATTGGAATTTACTCATGGATACATATTACCTAGAGAAGAATGAGAAAATAAACCTCGCATTATTCTAAAGTCATAGCCATTCATACACCAGTCCTAATTATTTGTTGATGGAATATTTGTAGGATTTTTTTTTTTAACTTGTCAAGGAATGGTGGATCTATATTCTTAATAACAATTACTGTGCACAAACACATAGCACTTTTCACTCAGATTTCAAAGAACTGTGCAAAAGTTTCACTATTTTGGAGTTGGGAAAACAGCAGAGAAAGGTGAAGAGCTTGTCTAGAGCATCGCAACAGGTCCAAAGTACCGTATTCTGTACCCTTCCCATAGCCTGGTGCATCCCAACATCACTGTGTTGGAGCTGCATTTTATGCATGTTGTATCCTTTGACGTGTCACAGAGATCTGCAGGATGAGAGAACACCTTGCACGGTGAGAAATAACATTGATTGATTGTTGTTTCTAGGACCACGAGCTTTGTGGAAAAGAGATTTGAAAGCTCATCAAAGCGGAAAGTTGGGGTTGGAACAGGACTGTAGCTGCTAGCATCAGTGTTTAACTAGGAGGCATTTAAGGCTAAATATTCAAGGGTGGCATTTGGGATTTGATCTCTGTCGCTACACAAAAAGGTGAGAAAAGCCTCTGTCCTGACAAGAAGTTGTGAAAACTTGCAGTCTTGTGAACGGGGGAAGTTTAAAGGTGCAGACAGGCACAAACACTTGCAGCAGCTGCGCTGGTGAGCTGGAGCTGTCTAAATAGTAACGCCACTCGCTTCCACTTCAAGTGGCTTCGAGGGTGTTTCTGTAAGCAAGCTCTGCCAACGAACGTAAGGGAGCAGTAACCTCTGCAAAGAAGTGATGATCAACAGCTGGGTCTACAACCTTTCCCTGGTATGTCTGCATCCAGCAGGGAACATCTGTCTAAAGCCCAACTTCCAAAATTTACGGAACAAAGGTATAGTTTGTTTAACAAAACTGCTCGTATTAGCTAAATAATGGAATGTGCTTTGATTCCGCTGATGTCAGAACCACCCAACTTTAACTTTCCTTACTTAATTAGGATTAATTTATTAAAAAAGCTCAAGGTTTGGGGTTTCAGTTTGTTTGTTTTGTTTAAGTAAATAGAGCTTAGGTCATGTAAGTCTCTCTTAGCTCAGAAAAAACTTCTATGTTATGTTACTCAGATTTTTTTTTTTTTTTTAATCAAGCTGCATAAGGATCAAGATGATGTGTGAAAATATTTAATGATAAAATTCTCCCAAAGCATGTCATGACTTACTCGGCATCATTTAGATATGCCAAGCAGATGGGAGTATACATGCTCTCATGTTCAAGGTTTAAACACACGGTCTTGGAAAGTGAGCAGTGGTACAGAAAGTTGGTTCCTACATTTCAAGTCTTATAGAGTACTGGTATCCATTAGTTTCTTTATTGCCAAAACGGTATCGTGAACTCCAGGTACACAGACAGCTCTTTTGATTTAGGAATGACCAAAACAGCACTCAGAACATGCACAGCAACATGTGAAACTTCAGTGTATCAAGGTGTTCTATGTCAGTAATTTGAATTCAAATACTGTTTTGTACTTCTTTTCATAAATAAATAGGAACCAAGTTTGGAAATTTAGGATAAATGATACATGGAACTAATTTCCTTTTTTTTTTTTCCCTTTAATTGTTTTCTCCTGAGGGTTGTTCTAGCCATATTTGTGTCTGTGAAAGTACAGCACCTGCTGAAGGAGTATAAGGTCAAGTTGAGTGTTGATTCTTACTCTTGCTACTTCTGGGCATTCCTTGATTAAATCATGCATTTGTTAGCCATAGAATAAGCCAGTGTTGAATAATCCTTGAAATTGCCTGAACCTTGAGTAAGAGCTTTTCGTTATACAAAAAGAGACAGGCAGAAGAGTCCTTGTAAATATATCACTAGAACACAAATATGTAATTTGACAGTATGTTTTTGTTGACAAGAGGAATGAAAGTTATTTTAAACTCTTCTCTCATTTCCTCCTACTTTTGCGTTTATAGCTGTAATGAAATACCCCAAATGTCATTTGTTCCTCTCTGTGCTTCTTTCAATATGAGTCTCCAATGCAACAAGCAACATTTCTTGTGGAAAAAAAGGTACCTGAAAACTGCTTGGATTACTGCAGATGGTGAAATAAGAATGAAAGTAAAAGAAATGAGACAAACAGTGTCTACCAAGAAAGCTCCCGTGGAACTGCTGAGTGAGTATCGCTGATGCTCGGAGTCACGTAATTATGAAACTTAGTGAAGATGAGCTGTGTGGAGATCTCTAATTAGATAGTGCAGCCAACCCCGACAGATAATGTTTCCTACGTGCGGCACTATGGGCTGTTACGTCAGAGAAACTGGTGTGTTGTGCTGCCAGTGAAACGGCCGAAAATATATGAACTGGTAAAAATACATGGAAAGTTTTTTTGGAGTGGGTCTTTTTGTGTGTGATCTACCCAATTCTAGGTTGTTCAGCAAAGACATGGAGGAAAAAGGTTTGGTGTTATCTGGAAAGCTGAGAGGTGGGTAGATACCTCGTAAACAGGGGTTTCATCACAGTTCCAATTTGCCTTGCTTCTGCCATTTAGAAGATGATGAAATTAACATCTCATTCTAACTGCTCTACTGTGCGCACATCGCAGAAACTAGAGTGAAAAAACATTGTTGATTATTTGTAATGTATCGTTTTTGAAAAATCTCCTTTTGCACATGAGGCAGCTAATTGTGTTGTTTTATGGAAGAATTCTCTATTTACTTTGCATGTAGCTGTTCTTTCACAAATGTATTTTTTTATACAGGAAGGTGTTAGTGGCTGCCATCAGAGGGTTTCTACATCTGTAGAAAGTCTCAGATCTGGGTAAAGATGTTAAATGTGCTAAAGAGTTTTCCTTCGGGCTAAGTGGTAGGAATATTTAAACACATTTTTAGCTGCCTGTAGGAAGGCAGCAATCAAGCAAAGAAAAGGCTGAGCAGAATTAGGCCATGCAGTCTGGAGACTGATTCCAAACACAGCAGAAGAAAAAAGTTAGGTAAGAAGCTGTGAGCATGACCTAGGAGTAAGCAGAGAGTCGAGGCCCTTTGGGGCTTATGACTCACTGGCCAGGGAGGCTTGGGCATGCTGAGCAAAGAAAGTGGCTGTTATTGTTTGATTGTTTTTACTTCAATTATATGCTTTGCAAACAGCATTGCACAAAATACAACCACAGTGAACACCTGTTCATGTCGTCAGCTTTGTCTTTCTCAGGGGTTTAGCCCATGGCTAGTGCTGCACGTACAGCTGTGCAGGGTACGTATCTGGACATCAGGTCATGGCAATAAACAGTAATGAAATATTCTGCTTCTGAAGGAATATGTGACACAATGGCCAGAGGAGAAACTCTAACAACTTTCTTATCCTTGGCACAGAAATGAAAATTATATAGGCCATTTTTCACTCTGAAGAAATAGTTGAGCACTGCTTTAAAGAAAGCACATCTGTTACTTAGCAAAAGTGCCAGACAGCTTGAAGATAAGGTACACAGAGCAGTATTTACAGTTCTAAAGACTGTCCAACTAGGCAAGATATCCCTTCATATAGGTGCAATTTTTTTCCAGATATTTACCTGCAAAGTGGTTTGTGCAGTAATAAAGCCCAATAACTTGCCTGCAAAAAGAGTATGTTGAAATTGTGTCATCTGGCAAAACTCTGGGTGGGGGCACTCAAAAGTTGATAGCTGCTTGTAAACTTGGACCAGTAATTAATCATAAGGAAGTTAAGAAGGAATAAAAACTGAGCAGAGCATGAGTGCCAAGAATATTATCAAAACACACCTAGAGAAAAAATTAATAATAATACTGATTTTTTTTTTTTATTACAGCTGGGGTAGTAGCTAGGGTTTCCAGATAAGTCAGTGGGAGCTGTGTGTGATTCTGCGGTCTGATGGTAGTATCTAAAATGAAAAATGCACTGCATTGTAACAACAGTGAGCATCGTGAATACAAGGATGAAAAACGGTTGCAAGCTGTAACCTGTCTGTATCAAAGTCAGCAAGGAAAAGGCATGTTGTACCCTGTGTAGCATTTGTAAAGTAGAACATGATTGTACAATTAAAGGCTTGTGTCATAGTGGGTAGGCATAGGGAAAGCACTGCAACCTTGACATTCTCTTGACAAACTCGGCACAACAAACTACTTTTTTATGGTGTGTCTTGCAGTGCTAGCAGCCCCATTGAAATAATGGAATAAAATGGGTAGATATGATATGATCTGCTCTTTAATAGTCGCAAGATGCTGTAGGATCTTCAGAAGAAGGATGCTGGAAAACTGTGAAATAGCTTTTATTAGACTCGGGAGGGGTGGTGGTGAGGGGATGGAGAATGACATCATGGGCCCTGGTTTAGACAACGCTGGTGTAAATCTATCACATTTGAGCAATGCACTTAAAGGCATGTTTTATGGTGAGTGCGTGAAACCTTGTTGAATAAGTTAAGCATCAGCTGAGTCAGGTATATGCTTGTGTGCAGCTTGCCCTTGTCTTGGCTCTATTAGTCTGCAGCCTGGGAGACTAACTGCGAACAGAGAAAACTTGGCAACGGAGCTGGTTTCTTACCCTGATAAGTTGTAACAGACACATGGATGATGTTGCCTGTTAATTTAGAAGGCATTTAACACTTAATCATGCTTGTCTAGTACAAGCCAGAAAGGACACTGCTTTCTGCAACCTCTAATTGGGTGCCATCAGGAATATAAGCCTAAGATTGTCCCAGTCAGCAACTGTATTGCCTAATCAGCAGGAGTGTGTGCCCATTGGGGATCAGACATAGATAAGCGGGAGAGAGAGAGAGAGAGATCTGAACATATCTACGAGGCAAGCAGCATGTCAGGAGCATAGAAGAAGTCTAGATTTATGTGCTTTTTGGCAGCACTAGTGAGCTATTAATCATTTCTCATGAATAGGGCTCTTGTAAATCAGAGGTAGGAAACATTCCGTGGATAATCATGGCAAAAATGTCAGCTTTGCTATTTGGTCATATGCTGATAGGATGCTTAGCACTGGAGTGGATGCAATCACACACATAAAATCAAAATAGTATTCCCCTTACATGATGAGTGGAAAGCAGGGAGGCAGTAGAGAAGTGAACTTTTCATCAGCATTTGAAAAATAGGGAGCTAACATGTAATAATAGAAAGAGAGACCTAGCAGTTTTTTAAAGTGAAGCTTTACTGAGGGAGCCAGGGCTGAGTTCTAGGCAGCATCTGGATATAACATAACACATTTAATAAGACACACTTTGCATCATTTTAACAGCTGACCGATCAGTTCATGGTTTTCCGTTACTTTTATTGCCCTGCATTTTACTGTATTATGGCCCTTACGTGCAAATATCTCATTAGTCACAGGGTTGCATATTTTATGAAGCATACTGAATGTGCTGTCAGAATTAAATATTGTCAGGATAACAAGCAAGGGTGGGGGTTTTTAGCTTTGTCACTGAAGGTGATGTTCAGGGTGAACAGAAGAGTAGGAGTAGCTGGAAAGCAAAACATGGAAGGTCTCCTTTCACATTGGGAAAGGCAACCCGCTCTTGTTGTATGAAACCCATTGCTAAAGGCCTGACATTTAAAGAGCTCTTGGAAGTGAGTCTTGGTTGAGGGAAAAAGCTCACCCAGGGCTTTCCAGTGCCTTACTTGCTGTAACCACTCGGAGCTGAAAATTGGGTAAATTGGGATCAAGGTAAAATTGTTCTTAAGTTCAATGTAATGGTGTCCTCAGTGCACTTTTGCCTTAAGGAATTTCCTAATGTTCATTTCCTGAAAAGAGCATCCCCTCCGCTCCCCCAATTTTTCCCACTGGCCTCCAGTGCTACGTTGTTTCTCTATAAATTAGCAACGTATAGAAATAGGAATGACACGTAACTGTTGTCCAAGTTAGTGCTGGTTGAGTCTACTCTAGGGGATGGTTTTCACACTGCATTTTTGCATGAGACCCTCAGTTTTGGGTGCAGCCTTGGATAGCATCCGTAGGGGTCCTGCCCCTGGCAGGTGCTGGGATGGAGGCTGCCAGGTGACTGTCCCACACCACCCAACAGTCTGAACATGTTGAAGTAACAACCTGTGGGAGACTTTTAACTGCATTTCCTGGGAGTTGTGGGAAGAAAGTCCAGGCTTTTGAAACTCCCTGGGAAACAGCCATAAATCCCCATGAATCACAAATGCTTTTAAATCCCCTTTAAAATTAGAAGTCATGGCTTTTGCTCAGGGGAAAAAGAAAATAGAAACAGTACTTTGAAAAAGCCTCATGAGTTAGCTTGTAAACAGAAGTAGCCTGACAGTGACCAGTAACAGTATTTTTCTGTATTTGAGTTGGCCCAAAACATGTTGGGTCAGAACCAGGCTTGAGGCAAGGATGTGCTGGCTCCATGGACAACGCTGCATTTGGTGCCATCGGTGTGTTGAATGCTGCAGACTCACCCCAAAATTCCTCGACTCTCCCCTTAATGACACTGACTAAATTATACTGGAGTATTTCCTTCCACAGGGCTAGAATACTGGCTTGTGTTTTTAGGGGGATTGTTACTTTATTTCTGGCCATTTTCAGGGTTGTGAAGCTGTGGGAATGAATTTGTCCTCGGATAACTTTTATCCACCAGAAGGGGTGATTTCAGTGTGCTTGGTTTCTCAAGCAGTCTCAGTTGGCTGTGGCCTGACAGTGGGGAATCAGAGGAGAAAGAGGAATTCCCTTCTCCTTCTTGAAATGCAATGTGTTCTGTCTATACTTTTTCAGATTTATGGTGTTCTTGTGGTGGATGCAATTCAGGACAACTAAACAATCAAACCAGAGAACATACTTCTTCCAAACAGATATTTCAGCATCTTTTTTTGCTTCTTTTTTTTTTTTTTTTTAATTATTATGGTTTTTTTCCTCCTAGAACTTTCTCAATAGGTGTTACTTCATTTATTGTTCTGAAATTAGTTTTCTGTTTATTATTCCCAGACCTCAGTCACAGTCTTAGAAATGCTGTAGTTTCTGTTATCACTGTCCCAGGAGTGAGGTCTAAATACCAATGAATATCTGGAGAAGTTGAGAAAGGAGTTGAGTGAGAGTCAAGCTGTTAATAAACTATGCTGACCTCTTTTTTTGTTGTTGTTTGTTTGTTTTTAATTTAATTTTAATTTTTGTTGTGTGTGTTTGTTTTGTGTTGGTTTGATTTTAAAAATTTCTTAGATGCACACTAACACATTATAACTTTCCTTTCCTTTTGCTAATTTAACAAACTTGAAGTCTTCCAGGGCATGGATCCATGAAGCAGATTGTTCCCTGTTGCTATAATTTAGTCCTCTTTTTCCTCTGCCTGGCCCTGGCTTCACAGTCCTACATCCTTTGCACTGTCATCTTTCTTGCATGTTCTATGAGGCTCTGTTGAAGTGTTTGATTGTGCTGAGTTGCTCTTCTGCCGATTTGGTGAGTTGAGGCAGCTCTGGGCTGGTAGTGAGGGAGCAGCAAGAGCACACAGTTAGGAGAAGGGGCTGAGGGGCGGAGGGGAGAAGGAGTAGAAGCAGGGGTGGAAGAAACAGAGTTACTTGTTTCATAGAATCATAGAATGTCCTGAGTTGGAAGGGACCCACAAGGATCATGGAGTCCAACTCCTGTCCCTGCACAGGACAACCCCACAGGTCACACCATGTGTCTGAGGGCCGTGACACCTCCCTGGGGAGCCTGTTCCAGTGCTCCACCACCCTTTGGGGGAAGAACCTTTTCCTCATGTCTGATCTAAACCTCCCCTGGCACATCTTCCTGCCATTCCCTCGGGTTCTGTCACTGGTCACCAGAGAGAAGAGATCAGCACCTGCCCCTCCTCCTCCCCTTGTGAGGAAGCTGTAGCCCCATGAGGTCTCCCCTCAGTCTCCTCCAGGCTGAACAAACCCAGTGACTTTAGCTGCTCCTCATATGGCTTCCCCTCCAAACCCTTCACCAACTTTGTGGTCCTCCTCTGGACACTCTCCAGTAGCTTTATACCCTTTTTATCCTGTGTTGCCCAGACCTGCACACAGTGCTCCAGGTGAGGCCGCACCAGTGCAGAGCAGAGCGGGACAATCACCTCCCTTGCCCGGCTGGCAATGCCGTGCTGGATGCACCCCAGGACATGGTTGCCCTCTTGGCTGCAAGGGTACACTGTTGGCTGTTTCATTGCAATAATCTAAACCGTACCCTCGCCACTGTATTTTTTTATGAAACCCACTGAAAAGATTTGCTGCATTTACCACAGGGGCATGCGAAGGAGACAAAGCCTGTGCCTTGGTCAGGATGATTTGCTATCCCGGTGTCCCAGTGCCCTGACAGACCCACAGTGGTGCTGCAAAGTCTGTCAGCAGATAGTAGTACTCTGCTCCCTCTGCATCCCAGGGATGTTTCCCCACTATGGCAAAGACATCGGATCTGCAAACGAATCAACTGCTGAGCTCCTGTGTCTTGGAGCAGTACTCAGCATGGTCCTGGTTATCCACGAAGGACACCTGCTAATTTTTGTTTCAATTTCATGTGCCACTCAGACCCATTATCTTTGCAAATATTACTCCACAGCACTTTTAAAAATGATTCAGATACTTTTAATGACTTGTTACTTGGGTGCCAAATAGAATAGGTAGACCAGGATATTTTTCATTAAGTTCTTATTAGAAAGAATGTAAAAAACATTAATTGACAAAAAATCATAAAGATATGGAACTCCAGTTATTCTCAGAGCCCTTAAGGTGAAATTAACCCTCAAATAGAGGCTTTTTTTAAGGCTTTTACAGCATGCCATTCCCATGGGGAGTCTGAATAAAGATGTATTATGGAACAATTTTACTGTATAATTTTCAAGTTTAGTGTCTGCCTGTATCTTTTCAGTGTTCAGTTGACTTATGATGTTACAGCACATATATTGATCCCTAATCTTAGACAGATTGAGATTTCCAACATAAAGCCAAATTAAAAAAAAAAAGTCAACTTGATACAAACCTGACCCACAATAAAGCGATAATTAATGTTAAGTATATATAGTATGTGTTTATTATCTGCTTATTAAATAAGAACCTAAGATTAGTCTGGTAGCTATATGTGATATAATTATACATATATTCACAGCATATTATGTGTATATGTGTAAATATAGGTTATTTTTAGCTGTTGTGGGGAGTCAGAGGAGAGAATGGGGTGATGAATGCCATCAGTTTTACTTTGTGAGACAGTGAATAAAGCATGCTTGCAGTCCTGACTGAAGATAATCTTGCCAGGACTTAATATAACATTTCTAACTGCAGAATGTTACTTCAGAACAAGAGTAACTGATTGTACTTTCTTCTAATGCTCCCTGTGATTTGATGAAACTTTTTCTCTGTGTGTTTTCTTTAATTTTTATGTTTTATGTGAAAGCTGAACAGACTGAATTTGTTTGTAATTTGGAATTTAAAGCAAGGCTTTGTTAAAAGCCCAGAGGAAGTTTCCATATGACTTATGGGCCATTTGGGCTCAATTGAATTTAATGGGTTTCAGCTGCACCTCCACAATGGCTTTGAAGGAAGTGAAGGGAGATCTATACATCTTAATTGCTCAAGACTGGCTTGTTTCTCTTGAAAAGGCTGTTTTCAAGAAGCAGGTTGGGAGTATTAAAGTGTATATCCTGAAGGAGATGAAGGAACTGCCGACTGAGGAAGGGGCTAGGATGAAAACAGCTTTAAGACGTTACTCAGCAGCTGAACTAGTCAACCTGAACTGGTCCATCCTAAGAGCTAGCACTGCAGTTCTTGTTTGTTTTCTTGCTTGAAAATAGTTAAGTAATTGGAGGGCATGGCTAAGCCAAACTCCCTTTATCCTCCTTTCAAGAAAGGAGTGGAGATCTTGGAACTGACAAGATAAATTAGACTGAGACCAAAAGAGAAACCCAAACAGATAGTCCCCTTGGCCTCTCTCATGCTGGTTGACAGACATGAGTTTTCGAGTCAGCAGGTGAACCATGACTTCTAAGAGCAGTGGTTTGTTTATTCTTCCACTGTACAAAGGGTTTCAGTGGAACAGAACAAATCTAACTGGGCAAATTTCCATTTCTATTTCATATTTCCTTCTGTATGTGCATCGCCAACTGGCCTTATAGATTGTTATTACTACGTTTGCAAGCATTATCCCTGGCTTCACATTAGAAGGTGTCTGACCCATAAGAATCTTTCATGACCCTGTTTTCCAGGCAAGCAGGAGAACATGTGAAATGCAAAGCTGGGAATATAAAGGGACTATTGTCTTATTCAAGATAAGCCAAGAGACCGTATTACAGGAAGTTAACCTTTGGTGTACTCTATCATTTTGGCCGGCATCATATAGGCAAGTAGGAAGGGGACGTTCTCCTGAGGTACCTGGCAGATGAATGCCAGATGGCACTGTCATAATACACCAAAAATAGCTAAATACCTACTGGTTGTGTTCAATACAAAAGGAACATTTTTCTTTTAGAATCCTGCAGAGCAGAACTCAGACAAGCATCTTAATGAAAACATTGCAGTAACTGAAATGTGAAGCTGGAACTCCAAAGAGTTCTCTGAAAGCTTTGAGTAGCTTTTTAGGCTCTATTTGCATCGGGCCTAATGGATCTTCGAAAGGGAGAACGGTTTACCAAAGACAAGCATTTTAAGTACAGCATGTTTATGTGGTAGTTAAATAAGAGTTTGGAGGGAGGCTTGATGAAGAACAAAATGATAAAGCTTTACTGATGAGGCCAGTGCTGCCTAAATTGTCTAGCTAAGTAGATGCAGTTGCCAGCCTAGCGCCTAGGTCAAACTGAGGGATTCAGTTTTCTGTGGGGAACATTCTTCCTTGGCAGTTGCTGAATCTCTGTCAGGAATGTGTAAAGAAAAATCTCAGGCCCCCATCATCAGCAGCACCTAGCTGAGGGTAAACCTGTTTACTTTTCCCATGTTAAAATATGTCCGTTTCAATTTCCATACAAGATTATAAGAACAAAAATATGCTGCCCTTTAGGGGAATGGCATTTGGCTAAATACCATGCATTGCTACAAACCTTAGATGTGAAGGGCTGCATGCAAACATTTACATAGAACATTATGGATGTGGAGCTGGGTCTTGGTCCTGTAGGAAAAATATTTCTGACTGCCTGGCTCTTTCAGGCTGTGAAATTTAATGCCTGCTGAAAATGGTCGAGTAGGTAGGTGCAGTGCTGTGACAGAAATTGAACGGTTAGCTCTGCCTTTCGGCTTGTGTCCTTAAATCCTCTTCACCAGGCTTTATACAGCATGTTTTGCTAATAGCTGAGCTTACCTAGTTAACTAAAGCAATACACTTACATATGCATGCCTCAGTCTTTATTGTTCTGTATTCTGACCTATTGAAGATTGGAGAAGTCTTCCTCAAAGCTTCCCAGAAACACTGCTAACGTTTGTCTGTTCATTGTCTTTGGTGGTTGCATCTTCTTTCATTAACCAGGCTAGCTGGTGTTGAAAACCAAACAGAAGGTAATGACAGACCACAGCAAGCTGTCTGTTGCTGCAGATGGATGATACCTCTAGGATTTGGGTCAGAAAACACTTGGCAAGCCTCCCTCTCAATTCTTCTTGTCACATGTTGAGGAAGCCTGCTTAGTGGCAGGGGTGAAGAAGGAAGCTAAAATCTTAAAATGGCTGCAATATATTTTTTTTTGTTGTTTAATTTTTCTTTAGCATTGAAGCTATTTACAGCGTATCTTGCCAATTTATTCATACTGTTGCTGTCATGTTTTTTTTTTCCTGATTCTTTGCTTTCAGAACAAGGAAAAAAAAAACCAAAACATGCAATCCCATTTAACTTTGCAATGGCAGGAAAAACAAGGTTTACTTATTCCCCCTTTGGAACCGAACCTTGCAGAGGTACTATAAGAAGCCATTTGTTTTCTTTAAACACAGTTCGACTTCACGCAGGCGCACACACACGTTCAGATGGTTTCCACTTGAAATTCCTCATCTAATCCAAATAGTTCTCAGCCTTGGCTGCCGAGCCGTGAAGGGGCTCCCCTAGCCCCGTGCCTCCCCTAGCCCCCAGTGCTCTGGGCTGCGGAAGGCAGCGTGCACATAGAGTTTGCACACTTCTGCTCACTTGCGGAAATGTGTCTTCAAAAGCTTTGGCCCCTGCCTTTTCGCTGCTGCTTGTGAAAAGGAGAGGGATATTTGAGGGAGTCCATCATTTATTTGGAGACTCTCTTTATCACGTACCCTGCTATCTTGGGCAGAGTGAGCTTGAGCTTTGCAAGCCTGCAGAATGAGTTGCTGTGTGTAAAGCTGACAGTCAGGCGGATCCTCAGGGTGTGGAGGGAAACAGAAGTGAACTGCACCATTATGCTGTCTGTACCCTCGCTGC
Source organism: Columba livia (assembly GCF_036013475.1). Classification (NCBI taxonomy): domain Eukaryota; kingdom Metazoa; phylum Chordata; class Aves; order Columbiformes; family Columbidae; genus Columba; species Columba livia. The sequence goes on along the minus strand of NC_088603.1, from coordinate 67,895,294 downwards.
TCTGTGTAAACTAACATTCCGTGTTGTTTATAGTTCTTCAGTACAGTCTGTTAAACAAATGCCTTTTTTTTTCTTCTTCTTCTAGAGCACGAATGGGTGACATAAGATGGCAGAATTGTGGCAGAGCTCTTGGACAGTACTGCCCTACTCTAACCAGTGGCTCTACAGACTCTTCTGTCCAGGTAGTCCCTTTTTCCCTGGGAAAGGTTAGAAACTGCCAATGCTCCAACACCTTCCTTTGCCAAGAAATGGTCCCTTGATGGAACTGAAGCTGCTGTGGCTGCAGGCAGGGGAAGACAATTCTGCGGGCATGAGGCTGGCCTGGAAAGTGGAACTTTGGAGGTGGGAGAATGCCTGTGTTTCGGTCCAAGCTCTGGAGATGCTGAGACTGTGTTGTCCTGACCTTGTCACGTTCCTTTATCTTTATGAGGACTTGCAAAGCCAATTTATTCATCACAGTGCAGTATACCAGCAGCTGGTTTCATATTTAACCAGTAGGAATTATTTTGCAGACGTATCTCCTTTGTCTGCTTATCATCTGGAGAAACAATTGGTGCATATACCAAAGTTGACCAGACTTCTTTCTTTACATTGTGATACCAGTTGTATTGCTCATTGACCCATAGAGTTACATTAGGTGCTATGGAAATACATAATCAAAATAATAACATTTCAAGATGCACATTTAAATATATCATATATACTTTTTCATAGAGAGGGAAGGAAGTTATTTTGTTTCATGCTTTCAATGATGTATATTACTTTTTGTGGCTCAAACCCATGGAAAATGAATAAAACAGAACAAATGAAAAGGCACGAAGACTTTTGTCCAAGAAGGTCACAAACTAAATTTAGACTGAGGTGATGAGTTAGGTTAACAGCCAGAGGTGGGGCAGTAGGTTAGGGAAGAACAAGGGTAATTATACAAGTAAGATTACATGCAGTCCATGCAGTACACTCTAATACACTTACTTATGCCCTGCTCTAACTGGATGCTGTAGAGAAATGGCCAAAGATTAGCCCTCAGGGGCAGAGAACTGTCTTTGTGGTGTTCCTTTTTGCAGTGCGTAGTTCAGTGGGACACTAATCCCCGTTTGAAGTCCCTGAGCACTATAGCAATATAAATAATACACATGAAATAGTAGCAATAAGATCCCTTCACCCAGCTCTTTTCTGAATGCTGTGCCCCCTCTTTTCTTTTTGTCTGAGCCTAACCTAAGAAAAAGGAAGGACTGTGCAGCCCTTATTTTGGGTGTTTGTTTTTACCTTTTGGAAGGTAAGAACACCCTTTCAGAAAGGATGTTTTAAGGTGTGGCTAAATTTGGTATTAGCCCTGTCTTCCTGTTTGATACTTAGCGATACCCGAAATGTTTGGATCTGATTATGTAGAGGTAGGAATACCAGAAAAAAGGACCAAATAATATCTGGTCATAGTTTGCAACCCAACTTCTGGTAAGGAAGTGGGAAGAGGACAGATTATATATATATTTTTTTTAAGAAGACAGAAGTCCTCAAGAATAATTTCCCAGAAGCACAGATGCTTGCAAAAAAGGCATCAAACACTCGTGCCTGACAAAAGGTCTTTGCTTCTGATGGCAGAAGTGAAGCCCAGGTCTGAAATTGTTGTTCCCTGACCTGCTGAGCCCTGGTAGGTCCCAGTCTGTCACTGCCCAGCAAAGCTTGCCAGAGTCAGGAAGGTCAGTAGCTTTGTGGGCTAAGAAACATACGATCTGCTCGATCAGGATTAGCATGTGCAGTTTGCTCCAATATGCTGGTCTTTGGAATTTAAGAATAACCTGGAAAAGTCAAAGTGTGTTTAGGGCTTAGTTTTACGTGTGGTCTGAGCCCAGCATTCAGGCCACAGATAGGTTTCTGACATATTTTGGCCACATTGTGAGGCGTTACAGTTTAGCTGGAAAAGAGTTTAAACACTGCTGCTTTACGGGTTTGGACCCTCCAGTGGCCACTGTTCTCTGCTCCTTTACCTGTTATTTCATCCTTTAAGCCCAACTCCCTCCAGAAGCACAGGCTGTCATGCAGCTGGTAATTCTTATGCGTCCAAGTAATGTGGTTTTGGTCCAGAAGACACGGTCAGAGTTTGCCTAATTAGTTTCCTGTCACTATAGCCAAGGCAGAAATTTAAGGTACAGTAACTCATTTTATAGTCACTCTATCTGGCACTGAATATAGATTGGAAAAATTCTTTGCTTGAGCAAGATGTGTGGTAATATTGTTATGCTATATTAAAGCACTCTTTAAAAATAAATTAGATTCTCATGAGTGCAAGAGACTAGTAGACCCTACCACAACCAGACCCAACACAGGCAAGTCTCCTCCTTACCCAGGAGTGCTAAATTGTTCTGTGAAGAGGAAAGCCAGCCAAAATGGTGTACCTTTGTTTTTTTTTTTTCTCTCTTTTGGTGAGCGCTAAAGAATTTGCTCTTGGGTCTTCAGAAAGACTAGATAAAGTATTATCTGTAGACAGAGCACCTTAGGAACCACAGTATCACAGTATGTTTGGGATTGGAAGGGACCTCGAAAGATCATCTAGTCCAATCCCCCTGCTGGAGCAGGAACGCCTAGGTGAGGTCGCACAGGAACATGTCCAGGCGGGTTTTGAATGTCTCCAGAGAAGTAGACTCCACAACCTCCCTGGGCAGCCTGTTCCAGTGTTCTGGCACCCTCACTGAGAAGAAGTTTTTTCTCAAATTTAAGTGGAACCTCTTGTGTTCCAGCTTGATCCCATTACCCCTTGTCCTATCATTGTTTGCCACCAAGAAGAGCCTGGCTCCATCCTCATGGCACTCACCCTTTATACATTTATAAACATTAATAAGGTCACTCCTCAGTCTCCTCTTCTCCAAACCAGCTCCCTCATAAAGACACAGACAAAAAACCCCACATAAAAACCACAGACAACTGTTCATCAGGGCTGTGCATGCACATCTCCCCACACCAAACCAAGCAGTTGTATCATAAAAAGGTCTCAAATATTTAGGGAAGAAATACTTGCTCTGCTTGTAAGTGCTGTTTTCCTTCTGGTGGTTCCTCTCAGCCTCCAAGAGCTGCCCCTTAAATGCTGCTTGCGAATGGAAAAAATAATGTACTTTCAAATTCTCTCCTGGGGAATAAGGGCTCATATCTCTCCTTCTCACACTGATACTGTAATTTCACACTTCTTTTTTTTCTTTTTTTTTTTTTTTTTTTTTGCCAGCAGTTGGGCCTCTTCTCATTATGTATGACATGCATGTTTCATTTTCAGCAGGGCTGTTATAGTTTGAGAGACCTGATGGGCAAGGGAAAGGGAAATGGCTGGGTGGAAGGCCTGTCCCCCAAAGGGAAGTGGCCACAGGAGGCAGTGGGCTCTCCTGTGTCCCAAATAGCCCCACTTTTGTCCTCTGCACTGCTGTCCTCCCCCAGACGATGCAGGGTTTTGCTGACACCAAAGCCTCCAGTGAGACCAGAGCCTTTACAGCTGCTATTGTAAAGCAATGTGTACACACAGGGGGAAGATACAGGTCTGGAATGTATCAATTAGAAATACTGTCCTTTGCCTTGCCATTGGCATGACATTAGGGCATAGAAAGCCTATGGGTGACTAGCTGAGCTTTTGCTTAAACAAAAAAAGTCCAATGTGGTATTTGTTGGATGGAAACTAAACTAAACTAGATAGGGGTCAGGCTCTCCAATGACTTATGATTTACAGTAGCTAGGAGCTAGTCCATTGTATCTGAGTAATGTAATATCCTGACTGTGGTTAATTGTCACCCAATTATCAAAACTTTCTGGGCTGATTATCATCTCAGAATAGCTCACACATTACAAGTCTTGCCTCTCACCAGGAGAGAGGGAAGACTTGGAACCCTTTGTGGAAGAGAAGACGGGAATGCTACTCTCTGCATTTTGTAGCTTGACTTAACATGGCTCAACATTTAACGCATTAAAGAATAGTTTGACAATTAGATGGAGGCTACTTCTTTCCATGTCTGCAGATGGAGTGAGCTCTCGGGCACTTGTATAATTGCTACTGGCTGCTGGTGCTACACTGTTTGCTTGAAGAGGGTTGTGCAATCTGAATCTGATGTCTGGGCACTACTATGGGTCTTCAGTTTTTCTACTTTAGTTTCTTATGGAACTTGCCATACATAGGAAGAGAACTGAATTAAAATAATTTAGCTGTAAAGAAAATATTTTTGTATTAATAGCCACCCCAGACCTATAAGGCTGTTATGTAGCAAAATTAAGCTAGGTATATCTGTGTATAAGTATATACAGCTCAGGTTTTGAATACTCAAAGAATACTTTCATCTGGATGTCTGTTACTGATAAAGGTGCAGCATCAGAAGTATTAGATGGGTTCTCTGAGCATGACAAGAACTGATAGCTGTAAGTAATGGCCTATAAACTCTGCATTTCCTTAAATGCAGCCCACACTGTGGAAATGCAATCAAACTACCTTTATATGAAACCTTCATGTACTCTCACAATTCTTTTCCTTCTGCATTCCCACCTTCCTGCCCCTTGGCACTCATTCAGGCTGACATGTTATTCAAGTTGTCTCTGAAGGTGGCCCAAGGAGTCATACATATTATTTACATCACAACAGAGCCTGGGGACACCAGACAGGGCTGGGGGTCTGTTGGGCCAGCTGCTATTCAGCCTTTAAGTACAAAGATAGCCAGTCCCAAAGAGGTTTCTGTCTTGAATTCCTGTCTATCTAGAATTTTTACAGGTAGATAGAGGGAAATGATTGTTTTGCTGATATTTCAGACTCTCCATTCAAGCTGCTGTGAGTAACAGTCTTAAGGAAGACCTCCTTCTCTGTTGCAGAGGTATCTGGCAGCAAGACTGCCAAAGGGAGATATCTGAAGTTCATCTGCTGGTGGTGCAGAACCCACAGCAGTCAACCAGTGGCAGATAACACAGACCGCTTAGAATTGAAGTGAACACTAAGATTTTACAAATTCATTTTGAGGCCAATCTGATGCTTGTATTCAGGGCATGTATGTATTTCCACCTCAAAAGGAGAGAAAACAATCCCCCCAAGTCTGTCAGAATCAACCAGATTTTTTAAAGCTTTTTACTGGAAAAAAAACCTTTAAACCATTTAAAGCCATGTTAGAAAGTCAGTCTGTAAGTATACAAAACACTGGAGACCATCATATGTTAATCTGAGCTTAACAAAACACATAGCATTACCAAGTATAATTATGCAGTCCAGCTATTAGTAGCTTTACCTCTGGCTGTTCTCCATCCTGCTTTCAAGTTACATCCTTTCCTTTCATCTTATTCTACACCACATGAAACAGGTGAGCTGTACCCTTTATATAGCTCAGGGCTCCAGTCACATGGCTCTCAAAGCTTGGTATCTTCATTTAATCAGATAAAAGAATCGAAATAATCAGAGATCTTTCATGAACTCCATGCCAAAATTTAATTCTGTTAAGCATTCAAAGCTTACCAAGTTCAAAAAAAAAAGAAGAAAAAAAATTAATTATTTTTTCCTCGGAATATCTACTTTGAAAAGCTGCCCTGGGGGGTACATTTGTAGTTTGGGAGAATATCTCTCACAAATCAGCCACACATGACTGCTAGCAAGTTCCACAAAAAGAGAACTCCAATGCTTTTTATTGTCAAGGCAACACTGTGGTTTCTGCATCCCATTTATTCATGAATAGATAGTAACAGCATCCACTTATTATCTGATTCCATTTGAATTTTTATCTTGACTTAACTGCTGGTGATTTCTTACAGGAAAATACAACTTGTTTAGGGTTATCTTCATCAGTAACAACTTTTGACAGCACGGGGATGGTGATAACTTCCCCTAAAGTCAGCATTTGGTACCTCACCACTGGATTAGATGGCAGTGCCAGTAAGTTAAACTGGACAGAGCAGTCATTTTCAGTTTTGCCATCTTTGAATCCATGAGTAGAACTAGTGAATTATTTTAAGGGGTCTGTGAAAGGTAACTTAGATAAGGCAGACTCATGACAACAGGCTTAAATTTGCTTGAAAGGAGCCTGAAGCGCCCCTGGAAAATGCTGTGAGGTCCATGGACTGGAAAAGATTAGGGCCCTGAGGCTATGCTATCTGCCCTGATTTAGGAGCTTGAGTCCATGTTATCTGTTGTGCCATTCTTTCTCCAGCACAAGATTAACCACACATTCTCCCATATGGGTATCTCAAGGACCTCCTCCAACCAAGACCATCTGACCCCAGAGAGTGCAGATATTGCCCTGACAGCATACAGCAGTTCTGTTTATCTCCATTGTATGTTTTTCTTCACAGCATCAGCTGACTTGATAGTTGTCAGTGTGTACATGAATGTCATGGCGTATCACATGCTCCAGGACTAGGCCTCAGAGAAGCTGCAACAGTACCTTGTAGATAGGAAGGTCAGGCAGAATTTAACCTATATTCCCACGAACATAAACAGTGAGACATCTTATTAAGTTTCTATCAAGATCTGTGTTGCTTTTAGCAGCACAGAGAAGGCTTAAGATATCTGTTAGTATGAAAAGAAATAAAATGTGCGTGTGTGAATTTGACTGTGAGATGAAAACCTGTGTTTTCCAGAGAAGCACTTTTTGATAGTTTTGCTGTGAGCCTTCCTGACATGGGGGTCACTTTTGTGTATGTTTGGTAAAGATTTTGGAGATCCTCTTGTCCAACCTCTTGCTCCAGACAGGGCAGACTATAAAGTTAGGTCAGGTTCTCAGGGCTTTGTCCAGTCAAGCTTTGAGTATCTCCACAGGTGGACATTCCACCCTCTGGTCAGCCTTTACAGTGGTGAAAATTTTTACTCTCATGGTATTTTTCTCCCTTTATATTAATAAAAATTTTTCTGGTGTCACCTTGTGCCTGTTGCTGCCCACCCTCTCATTTTGCACCTCCAAGCAGAGCCTGGCCCTGCCTTCCCCATGCCCTCCCATGTGGTAGTTGCAGACTGCGGTACCATCCCCTTTATCCATTAAAGCTGAATAAGCCTGGCTCCCTGTCTCCTCTCCTACACCCTGTGCTCCAGCCCCCTGGCCATCTTGGTGGCCCTGCCCTGGACTCAGTCTGCTATGTCCACACCTGTCTGGCACCAGGGAGCCAAGGTAGGAGAAAGCATCCCCATGCAAGCTCCTAAGTGCTGCATATGGAGGAATAATCACTTCCTGCAATCTGCTGGCTACACACTTGCTGAAACAGCCCAGCCTTTGGGGTTGAGTCACAAGGAGGAGGTGGAGGTAAGCATGGGTTAAGGATGGATATGCTGTAGGGCACTGAGGTAATACTGCTACCCACACTCCCATTGCAAGTAGGATGGCATGGTTTCGGCAAACAGGGTGTTTGCTTGCAGCTTTCTGCCCCACCCTGCTGCTCAGACAGTCGAGATGCTCATGAATCACTGTAATTCAAAAAGAGTGTAGTTTGCTGTCAATTGCCACAGCTGTGAGCTGCAGCATTCAAACAGATGATTCACAAAGGGCTCAACTTCCCAGGCCCAGGGGCTGGGGAGGCCACCATTTGCAATGCCAGATATTGCAACCTCATCTGTGTATGAGGGACCTTACCTGCACCATGGGAGTTAGTGGGATTTGAATTAAAACTTCAATGGTTATTCATTTACATCCTTTTCCTCTGTTCCTCTGCATTTGCTATCAAAGCTGTTGGGGAGTGTGTTAAGGGATTTGTTTGCTATTTTGTTATTGGATTTGGCTGGAGAACTGTTGTGGGGAATTATGTGGAGGGGAGTTCTCCCTCTTCTCCTAGCTCAACTGTGGAAATGTGACAAGGTCACCAAACAGTGGTCAAATTTCTTTATCAAGCAATAGACAGATTTCATATGGGTCATCACAGGAACTCCAACCTTAATGCTGCCACCACCAACAGTCTTACAAGAACTGTGAACTATTTGGCAGAAAACTGGCAGTTTTGTAACCAAGATCCAGTTTTGCAGGAAAGTTAGCTTTGTGCCTTTTTTTTTTTTTTTTTGATACTGTTTTGCTGTTTTGAAAAGCAATACATATGGAAGCCCATTAGAGCCTAAGGCTATTGTTGATATAATCTTGACTCATTCTTGGCATTTATTCTTCAACTTCCTTCGATAGCTCAGCTGGTAGAGCGGAGGACTGTAGGCTGTCTATGCAAAGGAATCCTTAGGTCGCTGGTTCAATTCCGGCTCGAAGGAAAGGTTTTGAGGTTTTGGCTCTATGTATTTCACTTATTTCTGGAATTTACAGCTTTGTAGAACTGCCTTTACCAACCATATGCCACTCTAGGCTCTCTGGGAAATTTAGTCTACTTAAAACATATCAGTTTCAAGGATTTCATTTTTACTACCCACCTTGCCCGCTTCAGCTGATTCTTATGACTCTGGTGCTTTGATCATTGCCACCTCTCTACCTAACCAGTTGATGCGGAATGTATGGACTTGTCAAGGTTTAATTGCAAGGCAACAATGAACTGTGAGCAGATGCTCTCTGTTACCCCCTCGCTCACCCTCCATGCATATGAAAGATGATAAGGAGGAAGGGAGACTTTGCAAGTTGGAAAAAAGTTTTAAAATGCTTTACTAATGCTACTAGTAAATAGAGAAAATATACAAAATATACAAAACCAATCTTGAGCATCCCAGATAGCAGCGTTCCCCGATACGGAGTTGGCCTGGCTCCAGCAGCTGCAGGGCAGGCACCTGGAAGTCCTGGGCAGGACTTCACAGCAAACTGGAACTGGATTCAGGGATGCAGGGTCTCAGGCCTTGGATCACAGGCATGGGTGGCAGGGTCCTCTCTAGATGCTGGCCATGGTCGAAGAGAGTGAGACCCCTGTGTTGTCCCACTTTTATAGGTTGTATGACATGGATGGGATGGAATACTCAGTCAGTTTTAGTCACCTGTTCTGCCTGCCCTTCCTTGCATATACGCCCCTGTCGCGGCGGAGCTAGTAGAATTTTATTGGTTCTCAGTTGTTATAACAATAAATCTAAACATGAACTCCTTCTGTGTTCCATTGGTCACTCTTGTGTTCCATTCTGTGTTCCATTGGACACACAGAGCGCAGTGTCCGAAAAATGTGTAGCTAAATTGAGAGAAGTGCAGTTACTTAGAAGGTACTTCAAAGAACTTAGCTGGAAGGAAAAATCCCTAAAAGAGAACTGGTCTTGTTTTTAACAAAACCAGGACAGGGCTTCTCTTCTGCAGGACACCTTCCACAGACACTTGTTGGCTACAGGACACCCACAGTGCAGAGGTTGCAGAGCCTCTTTTAGCTGAGTTGGATGTGGAAAATGGGGGCAGGTCCAGTTCTTGGGCCTCCTTGTTGCTGGTTTCAATCCTTTTCCTATCCTGTTCTTGCATTTTGAAGTTCTGAGGTTTTGAGGGTAGGATGGCTAAGATAAATGAGGAAGAAAAATGTTTTTATGATGACAGGAACACCATGAGCATTCACGTCCAGATATTTGTTGAGACAACCACTAAAAGCAGCTATAATAGTTGGCCTCCTGAAAAGGCCATGAATACCCTTGTGCACACTGCCCTGAGGTGTATCATTTCCACACACTGTCAATGTCACTTCAATGAAGAATTGTAAAGGTTGGGGCTGCTTACAAAGGAAATGGGTAAGAGACAGGCAATAGAGCCTAATGAAAGGACACCCCAGGCCAGGTTAACAAGGCATTCTGAAGACTCATTTATATGGAAACCAACATCAGAAACTTTCAGAGAATAGAAAACAGGGCACTGCAATCTGTTAAAGAAAATTTTGTTTCACACAGGAAGCTGATTCACTTTCGCAAGACACAATAAGTTCTGAGAGGTCTGTAAGCAGCTTTGTAAAAGAAAATATTAGAGGTTTTTAGATGTTTACTTAGATGAGATGACATTAGGGATCCAAATCCCAAAGCACATGTAAAACTTCTCATGCAAAATGCAGTGCTAAGATGGACAAAGACAGGAGGAGGAGGTGGCAATTTTGTTCAGTTGCCTACCTTTCATTGTTTTATAAATATACTTAGTATTGTTTAATAAGAAATATTTGCTAGAAATTGGAGTCAAATGCATCAAGGAACCAGTGCTAAGCTAGAATGAGTAATCAAGCAATCATATATAATCCTAGTATTTTAAAAGATTTTTTTTTTTTTTTACTAGTTAGCATCAGATCAATGACCATTGATCATAGTAGAACACCAGTTTTCTTTGTCCTTCCAAATCCAGCCACATTAATTCTTCAGCCTGTATAGCAGTAGACACAACCTCATAAGCATAATGGGTTTTCAGCACAGGGAGGCACAGGACATGAGAGAGGCAGTTCTGCCTCTCCTCTCGACAACACAACCAGCTCTCGAGGCCTGGGAGGTGATCAGGCTGTGCATTTGTTGGTCCACAGGTCCCCCCACAGAAGTATGGGTTTGTAGAAGCAAGGGTGGAAGAAGCAAGCAGCCTTCTTCGCAGTCATGCTAGGACTCCCAGGGAGGAGGATCCACAGCAGCAGCATCATAGAATGAGAGAATAGTTTGGGTTGGAAGGGACCTTCAAAGATCGTCTAGTCCAACCCCCCTGCCATGAGCAGAAACATCTACAACTAGACCAGGTTGCTCACAGCCTTGTCCAGCCTGGCCTGGAATGTCTCCAGGAATGGGACATCTACCACCTGTCTGGGCAACCTGTTCGGTGTTTTACCACCCTTATTGTAAAACATTTCTTCCTCATGCCCAGCCTGAATCTTCTCTCCTTTAGTTTAAAACCACTGTCCCTCATCCTATCACAGCAGACCCTGCTAAAAAGTCTATCCCCATCTTTCTTATAGACCCTTTTAAAGTACTGAAAGGCCACAATAATATTTCCCTGGAGCCTTCTCTTCTCCAGGCTAATCATCGCCGCTGGGATCTGGCAGTTGCTTTAGACAGGAGGAGAGGGCTATGAGCCTGGGTGATGCCAAAGGAGGAACTCAGGTGTATTTGTAAGCAGCCTGGGTTACAATTGTGTCCCATGGGGCCTGGGACAGATTTTCTCCTTGCAGTGTGCCTTTTATGGTCTTGGTGAGCAATAAGACAGAGTAGGAACCTTTCCAAATGGGTGAATACATGACTCATGCATTTAATTGTTGCAATAAGCCTGAAGCTTTTTATTTTAAATCTGCCAATAATCATGAAAAGCAATTCCTAGTGCTTATATCAGAGAAGGGACCAATATTTCCCCTGAGACTGGGGAATGGTGGTGAGTGATGAATGGACTGACTGCCTCACAGGTATTTTGTTGATTTGCAAATATTTGCTGACCTGATATTTAAGTCTGTATTGCAGAAGGTATGACTGAAACAAGAATGGAGGGAGAAAGGATTAATTAAAGGTAGATTCTCATCCCAAGTGATGCTATTTCTCTGGTTGAAAAGGGTGAGTTGTTGCAGCACAAGCTCACCCTCACATTACTGTACATCAATGGTTAACTGGATCTTGGTGCAGAATACCACCTGGTGTGATTAGCTTGTTATCCCCTGGTTGTTTCATGTCATGCTATTTCAGCTACAGGACTGTCCCATATGCAGACAGTGGTGACACTGACTCCATGATTTTATCTGCAATTATGTCTGCACAAGGTGATTTTATAAAAGTTACAGTGAATGTAGCCATCAAACCAGAAATATGAGTTTAAATAAAGTTCTGGTATTTTTTGCACGTGTGTGAGTTGAACTTCAGATTGCAAAGGTAGGAAGTATTTAAAATTTTTATTGTCTTCTCTGTTTAGGAGCTTTGGCTTTCTCTTTAATGTTGAATAAGCTTTCTTTCACGGCCAAACTTCCTTGGCTCATGCGACATGGTGGATGTCATCATGTCCTTGTCTGAGCAGTGGCACTCCATGGACCAAACCTCTGAAATAAAGATGTAACCAGCTGGGGACACGATGGACCAGCAGTAGTAAGCTTGTACTAGACAAGATAATGTTTGTTATCAGTGGGATGAGTAGGGTGTTCCTTCCCTTTCTAAAATACTTTTTTCCTCTTGTCTCACCTCTTATCCAAAAACAAAATTTTAAACTATCCTCTAGCTTCAAAGGAGCATACTGCGTGGTGAAGAAACTGAAGCTCATACAGTTGGCGTAAACATATTGCAAGATATAGGTACTTTCTCCCTAAAGGAAAGAGCAGTGCTTGTATTCCTGTAGGACAGCTTGGTGAGTCAGATCCAGTCACCCGTGGCTGCAGCACTTCTTACATGGTTATTTTGCACCTTCGCTAAGCAGCAGGTGTTACGTGGTTTCTGACTGGTCTCGTCTGTGCTCATTCTTTCGTTAAAAATCAAAAGCGCAATTTTGGCACTGGCGTAACTCCAAGTTCTCAGTTGTACCTACTTTGAATGACTTTGTATATCTTGAGCTCTGTTTTGATTTTCCAATATAAATGAATCCCAGGCTTGCTCTGGAGGCCTGATTTCACCTAGTTCCACCAAAGCCATATTGCAGGGAATGCTGCTTCTGACACATGAGACAACTGGGCAATGAAGGGCGTGCCTAAGGAAATTTGTTTAACCTTAAAGAAACTTCAGTAAAGCTGGATGATCTTCAAATTTTGAATAATGTGAGCTGCGTGCTCTGGTATCGGGTTTCAGCCCAGAAATGTAGTGCTGCAGCAGCGATAAGACCGAAGTCCTAACTTTGTGCAGACCCCCAGATTGCCTTTAAGCTCTGTAAATTTTTAATGCTGTGATTGTTCTCTTGTAGCCCACCTATATTGCCTCTGGTCATGCAGATTTGGATAAAGCTCTTTGAGCAGGGACATATCTTTTTAAAGTTTTTCATGATGGCAAGAAAAACATGGTTGCGATTCCCATCTGGAGTAATAATACAAATAAATAGTAACAACTGCACTGTTCCCTTACAGTTCTAGAAGTAGAATCATGGCTGTTAAAATAATATGCAATTAAGGAGAGCTTGAAAAGGCTTTTAAAACCAGGAAGCAAGTCAAGATGCTTTGCTGATGATTTGCTAGTTCGTAGAAATTGCAGGTGGTTGCAAATTGGTTTGCTTTTACCATGAAGCAAAACTATTCTCCAGCATGTGTTTGGCTAAATTTATGAAAAGCATCTCAGCATGGCTGGAAATGACCAGCAGCAGTTGCTGCCTTTACTTGCAACCAGCAGATCAGGTAGATTTACACCTGATCTGAACTGTTTGCCCATTTCTTCAGGCCTTCTTAACTACCCTCTACCAACCAATTTTTATTCTTCCTATTGTGGTTGTTATAATCGTGCCTTGATAAGAATTGCCGCCAGAGACATCCAATCAGTCCCATGTTATCATCTGGAAATGATTAGAGTCCTCAGGACAGATTGAAGCCATTTTGATAACATCGATTAGTTCCTTATTTCAAGTTGTGCCATTTCACCATTCACTGTTTTAAAATTCTTGCCTCATTTATGAGGATACGTTTTTTTTTACATTGTAAACAACAAAATGTATTTTGTTGTGTGAATCCAAATAAGCTTTGAAGTTTGTGGCTTAGTAATTTGAAAGTCATCTGGCCGAGTGTATGCTCTCTTGCCAGCTTTAATCAATGCACAATAATCAATTATCATATCAAAGTGTTCAATTACTCCTTGGTGATGAGGTGCTGTGGCTGTTTGGCTTAATTTCTCAGAAGATTCTCAGTGCTCTCACTGCAGCACTGGGGTTCCTCATCTGACTGCTTAAAGATGTCTGCTGTGAAAATGAAGCTGGTACTATTTGAACACCAGCCTCCTCACAGAAAGTGATGTCAATGCTTCTTTGATGCTACAAACCATTTATTTCTATCTAGTTTGTGAGTTAGATACACTGTGTTGTTTCCATTTCCTAAGAACGGAGTCTTTGTCTGTCTGTCTGTGCTTTTAGGCTTAGGAGGGATGCTAAGACTCCTGGCTCCTTTGTTGAGTCTGGAGGGGTTTCAGCATTCCTTTTTCCTGCAGTACACTACCCTTCCATTTTCTAGGGATTATGGGAGGAAAGTTATTGCTGACTCTTGAGTCAGTAGGTTTCGTGTTTATTTGAAGGCTGAAGAAAAGAAAAGTGAACACGTGAAATCTGATTGCTGCTTAAGTTCCCCAAACCCTATAGACGCCTGAGAAGATCTGTATTTGTGAATTAAGGGTCTCTTCAAATTCAGAGTTGAGGTGTTGGTACTCCATATTGCACTTTTTGGAGTATGTGGAGCTAAAAATACCCCTAATAATTTTAATGTCAATATAAGGCTTTTCTGGGATTGCTGGTTTGAATGCCACACTATATTTAGTGTATCCATCGTCACAACCCTGTGACATGGAGAGGTACTAATGTCCCTATTTCACGTAACATTGTTAGTCCCTTAGGCTGCTGCTGTTGAGTGATGGGTCTTAAGAGGCTGCAGCAGAGCTGGAAAAATCACTTGAGCCTTCAGAGGCTCCAACTGCTGTGTGTCCTGACCACACTTGCTCACTTCTGGAGTTCCTCACTTTTGGTAAACCATTGACTTAACCCTCCAAGAAACCTGCAACGAGTTTTCCCTTAATTTCAGTTTGAAGCAGCTTTGCAGCCTGAATGATCTCCTTGGTTCCTTCTCCCAGAAAGATATCAAACTACCAGTGCATAAAGCTCTAGGAGGATACAGCTGTATCAAATCTTGGAGCGTTCCCACAACCAGTTTTCCAGCACTGACTCCATGTTAGAAGAGCCAAATGATGTGTGCTGGAAGAGAGAGCTCCTTCTGCTCTGTTAAATTGGAGAAGAAGGAGGGTGGTGGCAATAAAGCAGGGCTGCTGGTGAAGTAGCCCTTCTTGGAGGTGTGTCCAGCCCCCAGCTCCAGTGTGCTGTTGCTTTCCTGCAGGAAACCACATGCATGTGAAGGGGCCAGGGCTCAGTCCTTTATGAGAAATGAAACAGTACATGTGTCTAGGAGAGGACCGTGGAAAAATGGAGACGATGTGAATCACAAAATGGTTGGGGCTGGAAGGGACCTCCGGAGATCATCTAGTCCAACCCACCTGCTAAAGTAGGTTCACCCGGATTAGATTGCACAGGAACATGTCCAGGCAGGCCTTAAATGTCTCTAGAGAAGGAGATTCCACAACCTCTCTGGGCAGCCTGTTCCAGTGCTCTGGCACCCCATAGTAAATAAGTTTTCCCTCATATTTAGATGGAACCTCCTATGCTTCAGTCTGTGCCTGCTGCCCCTCATCCTATCATTGGGCACCACTGAAAGGAGTCTGGACCCATCCTCTTGACACCCACCCTTGATATATTTATAGACATCAATGAGATCCCCTCAGCCTTCTCTTCTCCAGGCTGAACAGACCCAGCTGTCTCAGTCTCTCCTCGTAAAAAAGGTTCTCTAGGCCCTTAATCATATTTTCAGCCTTCTGCTGGACTCCCTCCAGTAATTCCTTGTCCTTCTTAGACTGGGGAGCCCAGAACTGATTGCAGTACTCCAGGTGGGGCCTCACCAGGGCAGAGTAAAAGGGGAGGATCACCTCCCCTGACCTGCTGGTCACACTCTTCTTAATGCACCTCAGGTTACCATTGGCCTTCTTGGCCACAAGGGCACAGTGCTGGCTCATGGTCGACCTGTTGTCAATTAGGACTCCCAGGTCCTTCTCTGCAGTGCTGTTTTCGGGCAGGTCCGCCCCTAACCTGTACTGGTGCCTGGGGTTATTCCTCCGCAGGTGCAGGACCCTACACTTGCCCTTGTTGAGTTTCTTCAGGTTCTTCTCTTCCCAGTCCTCCAGCCTGTCCAGGTCTCGCTGAATGTGAGAATGTGAAGCTGTGTTTGAGCCATGTTTCGTCAGGCTGAAGGAAGGAGAGCATGAGGGGCTCTGCCATCAGAAGGTCTGTGAAAACATAGCAATTATCCTCATTCAGCTTGCTTGTTGAGAAATGACCAAACTTGTGATGAGTCTTGTGACCCGTCAGACCTCTTAACTGAACTGCGGCTGAAGAGATTCACTATAAAAGGATATAGGCTGCTTCTTATTGTTGATTTTTAACCAGGGGAGTTCCTAAGGGAAATGGCATATAATGATAACATTTAATAGTCTTCTGATGAGCATCTGGTGATGGGTGTTTTTTTCTTTTAGATTGCATTAAAACTAAAGCTGCAGTATTGCACTGAGTCCTCATTTCCTGTTAAGAGAGGAATTATGATGCTCTATTGATTGGCAAAGCTGTTTCCCATCCTTCATGAGTGTGGTTAGTGGACAGAACTTCTTTTGCAGACACAGATATACCCTACCACCCCCTTCAGTTCTGAAAGTTTTTCTCTCTAAATTATTCATGGTGAAACCACTGATCCTCAGAATTTAAAACAGAGGAGAGAAGGTATAAAATACTCTCATGTATGCCTTTACACTAATTTATGTGCTATCACATTGAATAAAAGGAAATAGCAAGTTAAGCATGTTCAAGAAGCCACATGATGAGTATAATTGATGCATTCAGCCTATAGAACATACATATAATAGTCCATTGTAGTTATGGGATTGGCCAGCCAATATTTTTGCCTTGGAGATCATTACTTAAGCAGATGACTTTTGACCCTTTTCTTTTAGTGCTTCGAGAAGTTTGCCGGAAAGTACCCTTTTGTGCTAGTCAGCCTTTAACATCTCCCTCTGAGCAGCCTCAATTTTTCATTTAACTTACTTCTAAACATTAATCTGCTTTTTATCCCAAGGATCTTTATGAGAAATAAATGGGAAAATTTTCAGAAATGCAATTGTAGGAGCTTCTTCCTTATTAGTTAAAAGCTTGTCACAATGCAGCAACAATGTAAATGTTGTAAAATGGTGTATTTAACAAAAAATCAAAACTAAAAAGGCAATGGAGCAATGCTGAAGCAACATGCTGCGTATTTCTGTGTGGAAACTCACCTGCGCAGTCCTTGGAAGTGTAGGAAATGTGATTCATATCAGTGAATCAGAGAGCAAAAAAAACTACTCTCAGAAAGACAAAGATCTGCTTTGACTTAACTCTGCAGTTACTGTTGGTCCTCACCCTCCCAAGGTGGCCAGGGTGGGCAGAATGAAAAGAAAGGCTCACAGCCCAAATGGAAAATCTCTTTAAAGCATCTGGTTTAAACAGGAGATGACTCAGGAAAGGCAGAGTGCTGGTTGCGACCCTGCAGACTGAAGTCGTGCACAAAACTGGGAGGTTCTTTTTCAATGTTGTTGAGAAAAAAGTGAAGGGGATACCAGTGAAGAGAGTGGGCTCCACTGGGAAGAGCCTGAGCTGACCGAATCAAGCT
Organism: Columba livia; assembly: GCF_036013475.1. Taxonomy (NCBI): domain Eukaryota; kingdom Metazoa; phylum Chordata; class Aves; order Columbiformes; family Columbidae; genus Columba; species Columba livia. The sequence continues at coordinate 67,878,065 of NC_088603.1, read as the reverse complement.
TGCCCTGGGGGCAGTCAGAACTGTTGGACAGGACAAGGGTAATGGCTATAAAATAAAGGAGGGGAGATTCAGGCTAGACGTGAGGAAGAAATGTTTTACAATGACAGGGGTGAAACACTGGCCCAGGTTGCCCAGAGAGGTGGTAGATGCCCCATTCCTGGAGACATTCCAGGCCAGGCTGGATGGGGCTCTGAGCAACCTGGTCTAGTTGCAGGATGTTCCTGCTCATGGCAGGGGGGTTGGACTAGATGATCTTTGAAGGTCCCTTCCAACCCAAACTGTTCTGTGATTCTATCATCTGAATGTTTGCTGGTACTCGAATATTCCCCATGAGAGCTACTGGTGTATGCGGAGACAAGGAAAGAAAATCCAGGTCTTAATCTTGGATTGCTCTTTTAGGACTGCAGGTACAGCAATTTTGGTGTAGCCGAGTGAAGATGTATTATTCTCTTCAACCACCCCTTATAAGGGAAGTGCAGGTAGACTTCTGGAATGAATTATAAATAAATCCCATATCCTCCTATAAAACAGAATACAAAGGCCTCATGTGAAGGTGCGTGATAAAAGATTATCAGCAATTTGAGAATGAGTCTGACTTGAAGCCCCTCTCCCCCACCCCAGTAACGACTGGTAAGAAGCACTCTGAAGTATGGCTTCACTGAAGCCAAGGTGCCAACAGGTTCCTTTCCATTTGTTTTCTTTCTGATGAGGCCTTTCTCTGCTCAGTGCACATGACAATGCTCACTTTACTAAAAAAACCTAAACAAGTGATGGCTGTTTTTTTTTAGCTAGGAAAGACAGACCTTGGAAAATAATTACTTCTCATTCTTACTACTAACATATGTATGACTTATTATTTATAGAGACTTGTAATAAAAATAGGAATGATTTCCTTGACCCAGTGAGTTACAGTTTAAACCAATAAATGAACAAAGGAGGGGTACGTAAGAAGAGGACATAGGAAAGGGTTTTGTTTAAAGGGCTAGATGCACAGCTAATAGATGTATCCAGAGAAAATAGATAAAATACCTCAGATTAATAACTGTGATATTCTGCTGGCTTATTTATTTCTAAAGGCTTTACCCTCTGTGGTGGCAGAGCTGTATAAAAGATAAAGTAGTTGCACTCCACATTTTAGTCATCCCAGTAGTGCTGGCAACATCTCTGTTACAAACTCATGTTCTCCAAGGAAAGCAATCCTCTCTCTAGTATTTCCAAGGGAAAAATTAATTGGGTTCACTTTTCTGTGTTGCCTCTGTACTTGCTCCTCCATTCTTGGCTTCTCACTGATTGACCTTTGTTGAATTAGTCATGTAAAGCAACAAAATGCTGCTTTAAGTTCATAAATCTTGTTCCTCCTATTTCCTGTGAACAGGTCCAGCTGAGAAAGTGAAGAAGAAACCTGTCAGGATGCCATAACAAGCACTGTATATCAGAAACCCACTGGACAGAAAACCCAGCTCAAACACTAACTTTGTTTTTGCAAAGCAGGAAACGTTGCTTTAATTCATATAGTAAATATTTCTTTGTGTATCATGGGGAGCTTTCATGTACGCTTAGATTAGCTGGAAATCGGGACAAGGCCTGAACTTTGCTCACTCATCACTATAAAAGCAATTGTTCAGGGTATTTTTCAAGGAAGCCCCTCAGTTTTGTGCTAGGCAGAAACGCATTGCAGTTGATCTTGATACTGTGTTCTACAGAGACTAGAAAGACTTTTAGGCTGATATTTAAAAATAAGGAAATTACTCAGAAGGAAAGAGAGAGATGGGCAAAGATCCCCAAGTGGAGAGAACCAGTAAAAGGAAAAGGTCCGTTACACATATGGGAAAGAAGAGGGACAAGGGTGAGAGTGGTGTTTATTTCAAAGGAGTGAAATCAGTCAGGCTAAAATAAACCCACTAAAGTTTTTTTAATAGTACAGAAGTTTGAAATTGGTGTAAAATTAGTTGATTCTCTGTCTTTTTCTTGCTTTATACTGGTGCTCTTCCAGAAGACACCGTTACATAGAGGATCAACAGAAAGACAAGATTCCAGGGAGTCACAGAGACATCCTTAGTGCTGATGGCACTGAAGGATGAGGCCTGGGCGGCTCGAGGAGGGTAGGGGTAGCTTGGGCATTGGCCATTTGGGTAAGTTAGAGGGCAACGTTCCGGCATTCACCCGTGTCTTTTTTCCAGAGCCCTGCATCACAACACTCCTTCCCAAATATTTTGCATGTGTACAGAAGTTTTCCTGGCAATAACCTGGTGTGGGGTTACGTTGTTCCCCCTCTTCACCCTGCCACATACCTGGCAGCTCTGCCTTAACTGTGGAGGACCTAGAGCCCGGGGAGGAAATATGGTGGGTTGCTTCAGCCAACAAGCCTGGCAATCTTGTACTTTTATGAACAGTGAGCTCACCTTTGATATTAAAAGAAAAAATGCACTAGCTGGTAAGCGTGTTGGGTCTCTTCCAAGGCACACTAGTGTGCTGCTCTGCACACCAGCACGGAAACAATTTGCAGGCAGGAGAGCTGGTAAGCACCCTCTCAAGGAGCTCGGCCACATGCTTTTCCCTCCCTTTGCCTTTGGAGTTATTCTTTATTGAACCTCTTTTGCTCCGGTTTCACCATCTGAGCTTAAATATGGCCTTCTGACACGGAGAATCTGGGTGAGCAGAGCCACACTAGCTGTAAAATCCCTAGCCAATCTTATGTTTTGGCATGGAGGTGACTGTTACGGCATTGTTTTTATTATTCATCAAAAGGAAACTTTTCAAAGTAAATACATCAAATACCACATAACATAAGCTCTTCCCAACCACTGCTTCCTCTCCTTTTTCTTTTCCCCTACCTCCTATTTTTATAAGTAATCAAGTTGTTACTCCAGAGTCAATTCCAGGTCATCTTTCATTTGCTCAAAGTATATCCTTATTGGCAAGCTATTTTCCCATTATTCAGGAACACACATATTGTTTCACTTACAGCTGTGTGCTGTATTTTATGTTCTCATATAAATGTTATGCCTGGATTATCATAACTAGAGCAAACTGGTTTTAGGGTTTGTTGTTATTTTTAGATTCTTCCCCCACCCATCCCCAAAACAGGAGAGAAATATTACTATATCTGTTTTTTGGTATCTTTTCTGGTTCTTAATGTGACTTAACTTTTCACATTTCTCTCTAGTAACACAGATTTCCCTTCTGCTGTGTGAGTTTCCCTGGTTTGGGGAATGATGATAGCTGAGGTTTGGGAAAGATTAAGGGGTAAGCAGCATTGCTTCCATCCCACGAGGGGCAGGAAAGAAGACAAGGCAGGGACAGATTCCAGAAATTCATTACCTGCTGTGTAAAAAAAAAGTAGTTTTTCTTATTTGTTTTAAACTGTTACTAGTTTCAATGAGTGTACCTGTTTCTAGTGTTGCAGGATATGGCAAAAATCTGGAAAGTTCTGCATTGACTTACTATTTTCTTGATTTTGGGAGCTGATCAAATAGAGTCTCATATTTACATATTGAGGGCTCAGTGAGGAAAAACACCTAAGTCTCATTGGCTTCAGCATGTTCTTAAATATTTACTGAAATGATTAGCTTACTTAAGGTCTCGATGCAAAAGAATGCATTTATAGTGAAAAATATGTATTATTATTGTTATTAATCTTATCACTGTATTTCATGCCTGTGCGTGCTAACGCTTGATGCACTACAGAGACATAAGGCATGCAGAAGAAATGGATTTTCTTCTGCACAAATGACAAAAGACAAACCAGATTTTCCCCCTTATTTTTAGGGTGTCTGTGACAGTGGAAGACCATTGAAGGAAAGTGTGCTGCTGAGTTCCCCGCAGCCTATTTTTTTGTTTGTTTGTTTGTTTCGGTATGGTCTTCTAATGCAGAAAAGCAGGGTTCTGCCCCCACCCCGCCCCACAAGCCCTCATGAGAGTAAGACCACATGCACATCTTAAGCTACTCAGTTTATTAATACTCTGTGCTTGTTAATTTGTGAATGACTTGAAGGCAGTCAGAGCATTAAAGGAAGTCTCCTCCTGGAGGTTTTTAAAAGAGACTCTCCTGGATTTTTTTGAAGTTGAGATATTCGTAATTTGCATGGGCTTGTTTCTTCTGAGTAAATGTGTGCTAAATGCTAATGCTTGAATTATAACTGGGTGAGTAGGTATGATGTTTAACCAGCACCCAGGATTCAAGAATAGAGATGATACATGAACATTTGGGCCACATTAGGTGAATTGTTAAAAAAAATCTAGTCTCTCTCATTATTTTAACCTCCAAAGAAGAAAACCCCTGTAGGATAAATGTTCAATCATTAAAGCAAACAGACAAACAAGCCAACCTTTTATCATTGTTGGTGGGAAAAGTATGCCTTACACGCTGCAAGACTCACAAGGAACGGCAGGCACACTTCTGTTTATGAGTTATATTCTGGTCATTTGATGTTTTCGGGTGGAGAGAGAAGAGCTTATAGCTGAATGGTTTCTCTGGCAGCTTCCTGGCTTGAACTTCAGGATCATTGTCAAGCAAAATGCCAGAGTGAATGACACTGACCAGGACACGTTTGCGTGACCCTTCTCTTCCCCAGGCTAATTTCATTATACCCTGCTCCACAACAGTTCACAAGTTGTTCTTGAAACAGGAGGGAATCCCAGAGAGACAAGTTTTGCTCTCTGCCCACCTTGCCCTATTCACCTTCCACATGGCCCCAGGAACATTTACTGCTGTGCCAATTCCAGCCGTGATCGGGGCTGTCTTTGGTGGATGTTGATATCTGAACAAACAAACTGAGAGTCTGGTCTTGATTGCTGATGTCTTTACAATTTGGTTTCCTGTGGTGTGTTTGTACAAATGTAATGGTTGGTATTACCCTGCTTTTAAATAATCACAACCATATTGAGGGGTGGGAGAACAGGACTAATTTGCAGGAGGACCCCCCCCCTCCTGACTCCTGTGGCTTAGCTTCTGTTCAAGCCTTCCTGCCTAACCCACTGCTGGGGGTTGTGACTCCTGTTTCCATCTGTCCCCCTTCAGAAAATGCTTGTGATCATTCACTCCTTCCAGCCCAGGAGAACTGTCATTAGAACAACTATCTAATCTAATCTAATCACATCTTGTCTGCAGATTGAATGCATGCTGAACGGCGCACAGAAAACACCTCCAAGGACAAGGGCAGTGTGGAGAGAGTGAATAAATGACCGCTGTCTCAGCAGATCCTTTGTACAGGAAGCTACATGTCCTGGGTATTTCTCACTTCCTGCAGCCAAATAAATGTTCTTTTTTCCTTCTTTATATTCTGCTGACCACCTGCTGCTGTGTTTGTCCAGAACTGTTGTAGCACAGCTCAGCCATTGCCCTTCTCCGAGACATGCCAGAGGAGCAGTGAACAAGCAGCTCCGAGTCAAAGCAGCTGGAAGGACAGATTTGGGCTCTTCTGCTCACTCTGCTGTGAACTTGGTCATGGTGATATGGATCATACCTTGACCAAGCTGTGTGAGCTGTGTAAAACAAACTGCTTTACAGTCAAATGATACCAGGAATTCCTCTTATCACACCATGCTTTCTACTCCAGGCACTGCCCTCGCTCTTATATCAAACCCTTTCCCCCTATGCGTGTTTGATGTGTTTGGGAGTGGAGTTGGGGGTTTAAATCCTTCGATGTTTTATGGACAGCAGAACTGGAGGAGCAATCTGCTTCGAGCAGAGCTCCCTCTCAGACTACTTGCAGTCACATCCAAATGGCGGTGGGAGAAAGAAAAAAAAATAAAAAGACTAATTGTATGCTATCCGATTTTCTCTATTAGGAAGATCAAAAGAATTGCTGCCTTTACTGGTAAATCTCAAGGATGAATTGTGGCAGCCAGACCAGTACTGGTCTGTGTTGAACTGTAGTCACCCAGAATAAATCAGCACTAATTGCAGGATAGGGCTGTGATTCCAAAGGGGCTGCTTAAGCACCACACAGTGACCCCGACTGCCTGACTGGTAAACCCAGTGGCAAAACTCCCAGGGACTTCGGGAAGCACAGGGCTGAGGCTGCACCATTGACTACTTTAAAGCCAAATATCTAGTTACATCTCTGAGGAAACCAGACAGACACAGTGATTTGGTGAGCACTGTCACCCCACCGTTGGCGGTGTGTAGCTGTCCCTGTGTTGTGGGATCTGGAGGGAAGACAATACTTTGGATTTCTGAACACAGGAGACCTGAACAAAATTGCTCTGGTGGCCTTGGAGAAGATGGGGTGGCTGCCAGTTCAGGTTCTCACCCTTTCCCAGCTTTACCCATGGCAGTATCTGCCACTCACCATGACAGGGGCCATCTCCTGGCCCCATGGCTGGCTCTGGCACCAGACAGACAGACCGTTTCCACCATGGCCAAGCAAATGGTTCTTCTGTTGCTTCCACCTGAAACAATTCCTCTTCTTCCATGCCTCTCTCCAGAAGCACAGGGTGCTGCCATATAGGCCAAATGATCAGCAAAACATGGTGTTCAAAATGTGAAAAGATTTCTATTAGATCAAATTTCGTGTTAGTTTTATTCTCACTGAAACTATCTTTGAAACGAATACACCTTTAAATATAAAAAAAATTGTGTATGTATACATTTCAGATTTTCCTTATAAAAGACAGGCAGTGAAAGGAATTCAAGTCAGTTTGAAACCTGAAGACTTGAGTGCTGGTCAATTTTCAAGAAAGTTTCTTTACTGCTATAAAGGGAATCACTTTTTCTTCAGAAAAAAAGAAGGCAAGGGTGGGTAAAAACGTTGGTACAGAGGTATAAATGTGGTCTGTAGGAAAGCAAAGGGGACAGGCCACCTTGAAATGCTGACAAGAACTGCGGGCACAAGTTGAATCAAAATGGTTGTGGTGGGTATGTGGTTTGAGCCCTGGGAGGTGGTGAGGACTTGAGAGCAAGACCAGCTGCTCCTTCTCCTGCACACAGGAATTCCCCCAGGCTCAAGGGAGGAAGATGTGCCCCTGCATTAAAATAAGCATCTGGAAAGGTGAGCAAGCAGGGTGCCTGGGCAGGGGGTGATGTGGGGGCAGTGGGGCTGTGCTGGAAGTGGGCGCTCTCTGCTGGAGCGCCGAGGAGGGTGGCTGAGGCTATGTTGCCTCTTCCCAGGACCTGTGTGAGGACCAGGTGATGCCTCCTGCACCATAGGGGACAGCAGCATGGGACCAAGCTTTGCTCTCACCAAGCTTGGCTGGATGGTGGGTGCCATTTACTCTGTTATTAAGAGAAATTAAAAGCAACCCTTGGTCGGCTGTTGAGAATGATGCTGAGAAGCCGATACCAATCACTTCCGCACTTGACCACTTCAGAGCAATTAAAAACCACTGGCTATCTAATCCTCCCGACACAGCTGGGGGAAGGAGCAGGCAGGGATTTCCCCTCCTCCTCCCACCTCAGTTTTGTAAGATGAGATGGGAGGTGTGATCCTGAGCTTGTTTTCTCCAGGTGACAGCATCAAGGAGTGGTCTTGGCTGTGTCTGTCTGATGCCATGGGAGATGGCATGGGGCAACGTGGCCAAGCAGGGCACAGGTGAGGGCCACAGCCTTGGCTTGGGAGAGAAATTTATAAGTAGTACACCACGTTGCTGTTCTTTTTATACACAATCGGAAATGTCTTGAAGCCAGATGCTCAGCTGGTGTAAATCAATGGAGCACCGCAGATTTATACCAGCTGGAGAGCTGGCCCCTGCACCCCAGTGGGAAGGGGATGGGGGAAAGGGAGAGAGGCTGTTTCTGGTAACCTCTCCACCAACCTTCCTTCTGGGTAAATATCTCCATATGTTAACAAATGCTAATTAAAACCAAAAGCACAGAGGAGCTCTCAGGATGTGTGTGTAACAGGAGCACCCCAGGATCCTGCATTGCTGTAATCTTTCTCCTCCCCCTGGATCTCACCTTTTATTTGGTGTTGCACCTCACTGACTGATATTTTACCTTGCTCCTGGTGCTCTTGTTGGAGTTTTGCCATGCATGCGATATTGCTCTGATGGGTGTAACACTGGTGTCTGCAGACAGCTGGGGGCAACCCCAGATATTTCACTGGTCAAGGGGGAAAATATGTTTTGTTGCAGCATTCCTTGCAGTCATGTAAGTGACTGTGCTCATCAATCAGGTACTTTATGGGAAGGGACTCTGGAAATGCCATTTCTATTTTAGTCTCCAAGTGACCAACACCTTCTCTGTGGACGGGGATAGGCCTGAGGGTGATTATTTCTGGGGACAAAGACATTATGCTCAAAAACAAAGGCATGAATGCCCATGATCCTCTATAGATAATAATAAATAAGCTCAGGTTTGCCCTTGAGGTGAAGAGAAAGTTTCAGAAGTGGATGTTCAAAATATCTGTACAAGGGCTAGAGTATCTCCAGGGAAGGCTGTGCATTGGAGCTGTCAGGATGGTATTAAAGAGTGATGTTTTCAAAGTGATGGATAGGATTTAGGATACCTGCACTGCCAATAATGGCAGTTGTACTGTTGTGAAGATGTAGGGATAAACATATTTCATATTCTCAATGCATCGTTTCATACCCAAAACTTTCTGGGGAAAATTCAAGTATACATGATGTGTTTCCACAGAGACACTAGCACTTCACAAAAGGGTCCATGCATTGATTATTGAGTCACTGATGTGCTGATGTGCTCTCCTTTACTCAAAAGCCTAAGGATTTATTATTTTTTTAAAGTTGTCATTATTTGCATTTGATAGAGCTGGCTTGTGTGTTTTTATTAGAAATAGACTCAAGAGGATTGCAGCAAATAGCAGTGTAACAGAGGCACCTGTGTTCAAATATAACAAACAACCTCTTGTTATTTCTCAATAAGAATGTATTCCCACTGTCTTTAAGTCAGTGGCAAAAATTCTGTTGACTTCTTGTGGGTCAGAGGTGTGTATAAAATACTATTTCCCCCATCCCATCGAGTCAGCACAATATTTTTGCAAGAGTAGAAAGGTGATACATGCAAGAAAATAAAGATGAGTTCTGAAGCACCAGTCTAGCATTTGGGCTGTACACAAAATGAATGTAGTGTCGGTACCCCAAAGAATAGGAAGAGGGAAGGTCATGCATATACCTCAGCTTGCCCAGAAATGCCCCAAAGATGATACTACTTTAACTGCTGCATGTTTTCTCATTAGTTTTTGCAGCCTTCATGTCACTGAAGTATTTGTCTTGGATATGTTTATGGAGATTGCTGTCTATTACTCCAGGTCTAGCTTTTGCCTCAAGTGACACTTATGGCAAGCAAATTACCACTGAAGCCAAATTTATTTTGTTGTGATGGCTCTGCAGCAGGTAGAGCTTTTGTAAACAGATGCTGCAAGAGGGGTAGGCTTTTTGCATCACTCCAGATCTCTTGAGAACTACAGTGTTCAGGTAGATAGCTGTTTGAGACACAAAAGAAATACTGCTAACTGAGAAGTATTCTCAGACTGTTTCTTCTTAGAAATTCATTACCTATAATCTCTGTACCTTTTCTAGAATTTTTGACTGAAAGTACGCCACAGTAATTCCTTTTCTTTATGCTTAGTTGAAATCCATTTCATCCACACCACATGTAGCTCAAGTGGCTAACAAATACTGCATGACCAACTTTTGAATTTTTATATTAATAGACAAGTGTCAGCCAAATCTTCAAAACAGATTTGTTTGTTTTTACTGCACTTCTTCCGACATTTCCGGAATGTATATTTCATTTTTGAAAATGCTATGAGCCTGACCTACAGCCCTGGCAAACTCCTTAGTATTATATGGCTCTTCCAGGAGCTGAAAGACCTGCCAAAGACACAGGCTGGCTGGAGCTTCCAGACCCTCCTGCGTGAGTAGCACAGCCCTGTTTTTTTGTCTCACTAACATTTCCCCTGTCACTGAAGGGCTGCCCAATCCCTTTCTTCACCTCCTGGTAGGTGATTAGTAATACTGATATTCATTTTCAAATCCACATGAAATAGAATGATGTATAGATGCTGTATCCTCCTAAAAGGTGTATGTGAGCTGTTTTCAGCTGGGAAATGGCAGCAGTATATGCAGTGAATGCCCAACTTTTTTGGCCTGTTTGTCACCTCTCTCCTATTGTTTGCCACATGGTTCAGTAGCACACACACATATTATTTCCCTGGCTTGGTCAAAGCTCCCCGAAGTGTGTTTCACTCTACAGCATCTGACTTTGGCACAGGCACTAATTTTTCCCATCATTTTTTTTTGCTGGGGTGGGTCACAGGGCTGTGGTGCAGCCCTGTGCCAGGAATCGATGAAATCTGAGGGTATATTATTCCATGGCCCAACTGTACTGTTTCCACCTGGTCCTTGATGATGCGGCACATGGAGCAGCATCGCTGGAAGTTCAGCTGAAGTCTGACACTAGGCATATTGCACCTAGTTTTTGGTTCTGTCCAGTTTTGTTGGCCTCGTGTTTCCCAAGGTGCAGGAGCCTATGTTACCAATCCATCCGAAACACACATTAGTGGTTTTTAGCTATAGTTGTTCTGAAGGCCTGGAAAGCGCTGGTGTTGGCAAAAGGGAAGTGCTCGCATCACAGTCGCTGTTAGACGCTACAAACCTAAGCAGCTAGGAATTAAAAGCACACCTAAAGCCTCAATGGAAGTGATGCTGAAGTCAAACCAGTCACGGGTACTATGCAGCTCTGGGATGGCTCTGACTGCACTACCACACAAAACACTGCGATCTCTGGTACAGGGGAAGAAACCACCACCAAACTGAGTGCTCTGTATTACTACAAGGCGTGATGCTTGTAGGAGATCCATAATCTCCAAAGATGTACTATGAGCACCATTGTTAGACCTCATCTCAGCATTGATACTGCATCTATGTTGAGCAAACGTGCGTTCTTTCCATTTGGTGTCTCTCCAGGGTGTGTGAAAGGTCCCTGTTTTTAGGATCCTACCCCCTCCTGATCACTTTGGTGGCCACAGTGCTGGCACAAGTGATGAAGAAAGGGGATTATTTGGAGCAAATCACCTGAACCTCATCTATGGCCAAAATCATCTTACTGCATTGAGCTGTGGCTGAAGGAAATAGGCAACAAACACTGCCCTAGTGTTTGTCAGCACAATTTTGGTGGACAAGCGGTAACGGACTTCACCCTAGGCTTGTATCTTAAGCCGATTGCTGTGCAGATAAAAGCAGCCCTTTCAAGCTGTTCTATTGGGTTTTAAAAGCAAAACTGAGAAGGCTTCACTAGGGAACTTGATCTCTTGCAGTGTTTATTCTCACCAACCAAGAGCAGCAATTAATATCTCTTTCAGATGGTGAGAATCTCTTTCAGATGGTGAGAATAAACAGTCTTGTAGACATGCAGAGGAAATGGAAATGACATACGAATTTTAATTAACCTAATTCTCCTCAACTTTGCTGCATAGTGCCAAAATATAGTGATACAGACCCTTCAGTTACAGACCCTGGCATCTTCCTGGGCTGCTGGCTTTAGTTGAAAGCAAGGGAGTTTCATGTGAGTACCTGGGATCCATGTGTTCCTTCTGGGCTGATTATAAAAAAAGGTGCCTGAACACCTGGTGCTTTTGCTATATTGAGATACATCTTCCTGTTACTGTCCTAACAATCTGAGTATATCCCTATTTTTAAACAGAACCATATGATTGAGAAAGCTATAAATACTATCACTTTGTGATACCTCTGACCATCACCCTCATTATTGTCTCAAGCAGTGCTTGGTCTTCTCCAGATGCTTTGTGTGTGTTGATATTAAACAGTATGGCAGAAAGTTTGATGTGATCTGCAGCTGCCATGCTTCTCATGACATAATACCTTCTCAAAGAAGAACCCTTTCTAGCAAAATCTCTTCTGCAAAGGACAAAAGTCTTCTTGTCTGAACAGCATACTCAGCCTAATTATTTATGTCTGTACCCGCTTGCCAGCCCCAGTTCTCACTGGGGTAAACAGGCCCTGCTCCATGGAAGACAGACAAGCTGTAATTCTCACTACTGGCAGCAGATCATTTTGACTCTTTTCCTTGGACTATGGTCTATTTTATCAACTTCATATCCTCTGACATCTGGTACCATAAATGTGCTCAGCCACAGAGATGGGGTTTCTATAAATATATTCCTCCCATAAGGAGATTGACAGCATTCAAATCACAAAGTGTTTTGGAGCTGTGTGGGAGGAGGGAGGAACAAGGTGACAGGGGATGGCAAGGTGTCTTATTTCCCCTCTCACCTCCTTCATCTCAAGTCCTGATGTCCTCCAGGATGTGTTTTTAGTGTTAATGGCAAAGGTGCTCCAAAGCGAGGTAAATGTGGGCCCCAGATGTGCTAATTCAGCCTGGGCCAGGCAGGGAATGCATGTGTTATCTCTTTCACTGGGGCGTAGCTCTGACATCTTTGGTTTAAGCTAAATCTCTGCTCCCGTACTTCTGCCCTCACACCCATCCACGTGGCCCTGGCTGGGCATCCCACCCCCCCAGTGCTGTAGCAGGGTTACAGCTGGCCCCTTGCAGCTCTAATCTGGGGGAGCATCAGTGGTTTTTGGAATGGCTCATCTGCCCCCTGAGCGCTCCAAGCAGCCTCATGCCACATCTGACCATTGCTGCAGCAAGGGAAGGAGGTCAAGGGAGCTGTAAAATAGAACAAGACACTGCACTGGTGCAGGCAGTCATTCAGTAGTGGTACATCCTGCCTTTGACCTGCTTTGAAGGTTGTGTAAGTTGAAGAAAAAAAAATCACTAGTCCTTTCCATGTACCCTTTGCAGCATAGACAGATGGCCTCATGGGTGACTAGAGGTACCAAAAATGTCATTATGTGAAAGGTGTAGGTGTGTATAACGTGTATCATTCTCATAAAAGACGAGGAGGTTGCCCTTTCTTTTGTTCCTCAAAATACAGCGCTTGCGATCTCCAGTGTGTGCTACCGTACTATTGATTTACTACTTGATTATAACGACATTTCATAACACAAGTGTTATTAAAGACTTGTTAATCTTGCTTAAGGACCATATTCCTCAAAATGTTTGAGTAAAATGCTTTGTGTTTATCTTTAAGTATGTATTTAAATAAACTCAAATGGCTTTCTATATTGAGGTTTTAATTACCAGTTGCTCTCCTTAGTGCAGGGCCTGTGGCTTCTTTCACGTTTTTGCAGGATTTCTGAAGTTTTCTAAAGTCCTACTACACTTCAGTATTTCACTCTCACCCCTTTTCTCTCTCTGTCTCTCTCAATTCCAATTGAAAGAGGACAAATACTTTGTGAAGTATGCCTGACTCAAGGCTAAGTGGATTTTGCTGAGGTTTGTAAGGGAGCTATTCTATAGCAGATTAACAGCCGTCCTTGCCAATTAGCACAGAAAATATTTTTCAGCATACGGGACATTGACGGCTGAGGACTGTGTGCACTGGGCATATGGTCCTTGTTTTTTAAACATCTATGTTGTGCCAGTGTCCAGAGGTGACAAGAAGCTTAGAGTCCTATTGTCCAGGGGACTTTGCAAGCACAGAGAACGTTCCTAGTCTAGAGCAGGCATTACATGGTATTTTCAGCTATTTGTACAAAAGCAATATCTTTAGCAGTATTATCTACTTAATTTTTCATGTTGTTATTTACTCAACATGTATAACATTAGGGGGATTGTTTTTAAATGACAATACACTTTGAGATACTTCATCAGGGTATTGTTGATATATATACATATACCCTAACAATATAACCCCGATAGCCACTCACTCACCCGCCTCCCTATCCCTCAGGTAGGGGAGAGAATCAAAGGTGAAGGGACAAACTTCGATTGAGATAAACACAGTTTAATAAAATAACAAAATACTAATACACTACTAGTAAATATATATAAAATAGGAATAGAATATAAAATAAAAGATACTCAATGCAATTCCTCACAATCTCCGTCCACACTGAGCAGCCAGTTCCAGTAAAGAGCAGCTGGTCCCAACAGCTGATCCCAGAGAGAGGAGAGAGGAAAAAGGCAGAAAGGCCCAGAGGCCTCTGCAAAATGGCAGGATGACCTAAGGCCGGACTAATGAAAGTCCCAAACAGCACTCCCCTGAACAGGTCTCCGAGAGCAAAAAGAACACAAGAGAGAGAGACCAGTGGATCTCAACTCTCCTTAAATATGAAGCATGACGCTAATGGGATGAAATACTCTTATTGATCAGCCTGGATGTCAGTCAAGCTCTGGCCCATCCATGCCCCTCTTCCTCGATGCCTCACACCTGTGGGTAGAGCTCAGAACCTCCTTGGCTCTCAGACCAGAGCAATTAAAAACATTAACTCTGTCCTAGGATGTTATCTGTTGTTCTCAAACTAAGTCCAAAAAATGACCATTCTAGCTATGAAAAAGAAAGGTTTCTAACTGCATGAAGAAAATTAACTCATTTTCAGTCAAACCAGCACACGTGGAGGTGCACACACCTGAATTTATGGCCATTCAAGTAGTTATATGCTTTACATTGTGGTATGGATTAGGTGTCTAGAAAGGAAATGGTGTGTAATTATTTCTGCTGTTACCATCTCTGAATGCTTATGTGCAGACGGAGGTGCTGAACTTGAGTTTTCTACTTGTTGTGCCCTAACTGTGAGCAAAAGTGTGTCCTAACAGCCTCATTCAAAACTCTTTAATCTGATGGAAAGATTCTTACAATGTAGTACCAGAGACTTCCCATGAAATACTTGCACTGAGGCCCTGACTGTGTATCGAATCTTTACAGTTTAACTTAGTTCAAAATCTGATTTGAGCTCAACAAGTGTAAATAGCCTTGTAGCTGAATTTTTCTGTTAAATCTAGTCTTATGTTTAGCCTAGGTTTGCAGTGGTCCAGACACAGAGCACGTATCCTTTAACTGAGACTGTGCCGTTTTTAAGAACAACAGAAAATTGTATTAAAAACTCTGAAAGTGTCTGAAACCCTTCCTCCCCCTGCAATGTTTGAAATGGGCTGTCTTTCTTGCAATGTTTGAAGTCTTTTCCTGCTGGGATGGCATACTTCTTACAGAATATTAGGAAATGTTAAGGAAAAGCAGTGGAGGAAAAGCATCCAGGCATTCTTACTTTTGCATAGCTCTCTCTGTCTTATGATGGTGTCAAGGGTTAAGATTGCGGGGTGACAATAAAACCCTGGCACACGTATTGTTAACCCCCTCTCCCCCCCCCACTTCCCCCTTTTTGCCCCTCCCTCTTCCCCCTTCCCACAGGTGATCAGGAGGGAAAGAAGGACAGAGAGAAGAGAGTTGGAAAAATTAACAATGTTTTACTAATGCTACTAATAAGAATAGAGAAAATAATACAAAATACGCAAAACCAATCTTGAAAGTCTCAGCAACTGCAGAGCCGGCACCCGAAGTCCTGGATTGGACTCTGCAGCCAATCGGAGCTGGATTCAGTCTCTCACTAGGCCTCAGTTTGCAGGAACAACTCACAAGGTCCTCTCCTAGTGTCAGCCATAAGGAAAAAGGGACGAGATCCTCGTGATCTCGCAATTTTATATGAAGTATTCACGTGAATGGAATGTTATACACAGTTGGTCGGTTTCTTGGTCACTTGTTTCTCATTGCCCCTCTCGCGAGATGTCCATCCGTGCTTATCAGTAAGTTTGCATTCCATTGCTAGGTTTACCAAAACATGTGTCTGGTTCTCCAGGAAAATGCAGTTAATATGAAGGCTTTAGCTGACAGGCAAATTCACTAAAAGAGAAACTTGTTTTTAGCAAAACCAGGACAGATGGTTAAAGAGAAAGTAATTGGCTTTTCAGAGTCCTTACACAGCTTTTGTGTCTGTTTTCCCCTGGAGAGGTGAAAGGTGGGGAGGGACTGGTTCTGTTAAACCAGAACAAATCAGTTATCTGTACATACACAGGATTGCCTGCAACCTGATGTTGAACTGATTTACGCTTCAGCGTAGGATTTCTCAGGCTTAGTTAGGCTGGAGCAACTTTACAAACAGACACCATATCCTGCCTTAAACCTGCCATAGGCAAGATGGGTTTTGTAAAAGGTGTGGTGATTCTCTTGACACCATAGAATTGTAGAATGATAGAATAATTTTGGTTGGAAGAGACCCTCAAGATCATCGAGTCCAACCATTAACCTAACACTGTCAATAAACCATATCTTTAAGAACCTCATCTAGACATCTTTTAAACATCTCCAGGGATGGTGACTCCACCCCTTCCCTGGGCAGCCTGTTCCAATGCCTGACAACACTTTCCAAGAAGAAATTTTTCCTGATATCCAATCTGAACCTCCCCTGACACAACCTGAGGCCATTTCCTCTTGTCCTATCACTTGCTACTTGGGAGAAGAGACCAACACCCTCCATGCTACAACCTCCTTTCAGGTAGTTGTAGACAGTGATCAGGTCTCCCCTCAGCCTCCTTTTCTCCAGGCTGAACAGCCCCAGTTCCCTCAGCTGTTCCTCATCATATTTGTGCTCCAGACCCTTTACCAGCTTTGTTGCCTTAACAGTGTCCTCTCAGTGGCTTTCAATGATAGCAAAACAGCCCAATAAAACTGGGACCAGTTGTGAATAGAAAAGGCATGGGAAGGATAGGAAGCACAAGGATGGCAAGAGATTATTAATAGCACTAAAATGAAGTTGAAGGTGTTTGTGTTTGGCTGTAAGTTGTGAAGACAGTGGTGGATATCAGAGAACATGCAGGTGTGGGCAGCGGCGACTCATGCCACTATGTTTCATTAGTGCTCTAACTCACCATCCATTTAGCAGGGCAGTCGGAGTAACCACAGATGGTTTTTACTGCTTCTGGGTAGCAGAGGTATGATCATCTGTCATATCTAAGCTAGGGAATTCCTCCTGTTAGTTCACTGCTGGTGGAAACTTCCTGATGAGCGAATTCCCCCTTTGCACGCTAGACCTCCAGGGTCTGGAAACCAAACACTCTCTTTTCCCTGAGTTTTTTTTCTCTCTCACAGTGTCAACATTGAAATAGTTTTTTCCCACCACAGGGTGTTTTTTGATGTTGTTGTTAATGATTGTTTTCATTTTTGGTGTTTTCTTTTATGGCTTTGAGTCAGCTGTCTTAAAAGAGGAAGGTTTGACCATCTGGTTCCAGGAACAACCAGCATCTAAGAGGCATGGCTGGTTTGCACATCATTCCAGGCCTGGTTAAAATAAACAGAACCATCATCTTTAGAAAATAAGATGCACCAGATGTAAACCAACCTCAAGCTCCATGAAGAGAGGGTGAAATTTATGCAGCACTAAAGAGAGATCTAGGGATTAACGGAGGGGTGTTATAAAATGAAATTCCAGTTTCAGTTACTCCCGATGCTTTATTTTGAAAGGGGAAGGGTGGAGGAAATAAAACCCAGCTAAGAACCCAAAGGAAAACAGTACCCTGAAAATGGCAAGCTCCTCATCAGAGGATTTTTTGAATATTTTAAATGTATATATAGTTTTTCCCCAATACGTTGACTCTGTAGTACAAATCACCCCTCTGACAGGGAACGCGTACATTCTCTGAGCTAGCTATGAATTGCCATACACAAGGAAGTGTAATTAGAGGGAGCCATCAGAAAGACCTGCACAGCCCCTTTCTGTGGGGGCGCGGGGGCAGGAATGTCATGCTTTCAGCCAGCTTTGTTCCCCTCCCCATTCAGCTGGAGTGGGAGACTGTTAAAATTTCCCCCAATCCCCAGCCTGCTGGTGCTGCTCATTCCTGCTCTACGTGGGGATGTAGTTTTGTTTCTGCTTTCTTCTTTCTCTCTTTTTTGATTTTTTTTTTTTTTAATTATTCTTTTTAAGGTCAACATATCTCTGAGAGTCTCCTGTGAACTTGTGGGCTTGTGTGCTCGTCGTCTTTTTTCTTCCTTTCTTTTTTTCTGCAACAAACTTTAACTCCTCTTTTTAGCCTCTTTCCAAGTAGCCTTTACCCTGCTTGTGTGAGCAGCTGACAAAGAGAATAAGTAATTTCTTAGCCTTTCAGTGTTGAACTGCTTCTGTTTTTGTGAGTGGCCTTTGCACCTGTTGTGATAAGCAGAGCTCCCTTCACAGCAGCACTGAAAGGGTGGCAATCTCTCTCTCTCTTTTTTTTTTTCTTTAAACTTACCCTTTCTTTCAGTGAATACCAATAATTAAGGAAAAGGCTTGAGTCTGCATTGGATTCTTTAGCCTGACAAAACCTAGTATTTATATAGATTAAAATGAACAGGGAGACCGAGGCACCTTTCTCATCGGTTTGGTGAGAACTGTCTGGAGCAGGCTTGTTGTGTGAACAAAACAGGATGGCCAGTTCACTTAACTAAATTTGGCTTAACCCCACCCAGTCTTGTCTGTCCTGTTTATGCCTCTGAAGTGTGTTCTCCTTGTGCGAACTTGCCTCATGGTGTGTGACAAAGTGTACAAAATAATGTGCGCCATTGAGAAAAAAAAGTCACTGCTATTTAGTGTTTTTTAAAAATGTGCATTTTGATGTGCTTTTTAATATGCCCCTTTCCTCTCTAACTTGTGGAATATTTGTAGCTGTGGAGCTTTATTTGCTGAGGATTGGTTTGCTGGGGGCTGCACTCATGTGCTTCAGTGGGGAGGTTCCCCCTTCACCTGTGGTTGATATGCCAGCTTGAGGTCAAGGGGACCCTGAGCACTTGTGGAAGGGTGACAACCACCTTCAGTGTCCAACCAGCAGCACAGGTCTGAAAAAAGGCACCGCGGACCAGAGGAAAAAAAAATAGAGTGGAAAGGCTACCCAGCTGCTCACACAATGCAAAAGAAGACCTTGGCTGCTGTTCAAAGCTGCTCTGAGTGAGTGTTTCAATTTAATTCTAAATTAAAAGCAGCCAGTGTTGTATAGCACAGGGAAAAGATTATGTATTAATGCTTTTTCCCCCTGACATAATCCTAATGATCGCACTAAAATAAATAAAAGTTAAGCCTTCTTCCTCTCTTTTCCCCATTGCTATATTATGCTGTGGCGAGCAGCCAGGTTTTCGTAGGTGAAAAGAAGACGGGAGAGGTCCCAAAACTGCCAGACTGAGAGGGGGATCATGCACCGCTGAGCTCCGCTTCTACCTTCTCCCTCCTCCTTTGCTGTCGATGTGCTTTGCTTCAGGCCCCTGCTGAACAATAAGTAAGAGAAGAAGCCCTTTAGCAAAAAGATCTGAGTAAAATTGGAGTTGTCAGCCAAAGGAAGTGGAGGGCTGTGAGTTGGTGACTTACTGACACATGTGGCATGTCTGACCGCTCCTCCAGAAACGCCGGTGTTCACTTCTGTGGGAGCAGGTGAGTGATGCTACACTGCACTCTCTTGCTGGAAAATGTCTGTCTTCACAAGAGCCAGTGGTGATAAATGATACCTCTCAGGGAGCCCTGTGGTTGTGTTTCAGTGAGCCGGGGGGGAATTGCCCTCTTTGCCGGAGGGGTAATAAGATCTGGGGACAGCAGGCTGTGGCTGCAGTGCTGGGCGCAGTTCCTGCGAGCCTGGTGGGAGGGCAGGCAGCCTTCGGTCAACCCGCCTCGTACCCATACGGTGCAAAATCACACTCCAGGTGCAACGTCATTTAGGATGTGGAAGGTGAGAGAGGGAAAGTCGGAGAGCAGCTACCACAGTGTTGTGTTTTAGTGCTTGCCAAGCGTTCGACTATGCTCACTTGAAGTGTGCCTGCAGTATTCCAAATTCCCATGGCTCCCACCTAATGCCCTGAGCCCCTTTCTTGGTGGCCAGGTAGGAATAGCTCAGCACAGGGGACCTGCTCAGCCTGGGAGGTCCCTGTTGACAGGGCAGAGTGCCTGCTGGTGTGCCCCAGGAGGGATGCTCCTCTCTGTTCTGGCAACCCTGCTGAGGGCTCCTCACCTGCTGTGAGGCTGGGACATCCCAATGTCAATGCACAGGTTAAGAGGACCTGAGCAAGCTGGAAAATGGAAAACATAATGTTCAAGCCAGTGCTTGGCTTGTGTCCCCCTCCACTCGTCTTGCAGAGCTATAAATGGGGAAAAGAATTTAACTTTGGCTATTTCACAAATTTCTGTTTTCCCTGCTCTTCCCCCTTTCCTGATCGGATGTCGCAGGGCTTGACATCATGTCCTTGTCCATCTGTGCCTGCCTTGCGCTTTCCTCAGGATGCAGGAGAACTGCTTGAATTATTTAAATTGGCAAATGCTTTGTTCAAATAGCCAGACCCAGCCTCTCCTTGGTGCCCGGCCCCTGTGCCAAACTGCAATCCCATGTAGCTCCTGCTATAACTCCTGCTGCCTACCAGCCTGGCTGGCAGTATTCTTCTGGTATAACTGAAATACACTGAAATATGTATCACGCCGGGAAATCACATAGAAAGCTTATGGCAGAAACAGAAAATTGTATTTCTTAGCTTCTGATACTACCCCATAAGTGACAAGCTTTCACTTTTTAAATGTATGTCAATAGCTATCTCAATAGCTATCTTCGTGAATTGCTCATGCATTTTCTGCCTGCTGGTCAAGGAGGAATAAGTATTAGTTACCAGCCCTGGAGACATCAGCATCTAGAATCAATTTTACATCTGGTTAGAGAAACTTTCTTTGGGAGAGACTGCCTGCCAGGCCTAACACTAGGTCAAATTCCTCAGAGAAACCCACGTGCATGGCTATCCTTGGCCAAGAGTATGGGAAGGGGTGTTCAACTGTGCAGCTCTCTTTGGAGGATTCGGTCCTTAAAATAGAAACTCTACCCTAGAAAACTTAATGAAGATTCATAAAAGCTGGGTATATATTTAGAAAATCTAGCGAACTGGCCTTCAGCTTGAAACAAAGAGATACCATATAAAACTCAGAATATTTCTGTAGCTTGTCCTAGAATGAGAATGCAAGGGCCAAAATGATACAAAAGAGGAAAAATGCTTGTATCACAGATGAGGCTGTTCTTGGCAGGTCTGCAGATTGGCGGCTCTGCTTTCTGTCATGCAGGACTATCTGTGATGTGCATTTGATTAAAGTTCAGTGAGCATTTATGGACGGAGTCCTATGAGCACATTTCTGAGGCTGTTGAGCCTCAGTTGCTGTTGAGTGAAATATGGCACAGAACCAGCACAACCAGGACCCTAAATTCCTGGGGCGCCACCCATAAAGACCTACCCATGCTGGCATGGTGAGGCGTGGGAAGGTGACTGCTTCGGTTGAGAGGGGGGAGATGGCAGATGCTAATTCTGACAACAGAAATGGACACAAGCACACAGATTTAGTTTGATGGTGGGGGAGGGAATAAACCATGTCCCTTCCTTCCTGCCCACCTTATCTTTAATTTAAGGCTGATGGATTGATTACCATTTGTTATGGTAAGTCCATATGTGTACAGATCCAATGGTAGGATTAGGTTCCTCCTCCTTTGTTATTCGGAGTCAATCGCAGTTCATTAAATCTCCCTCATCAGTTCCACCACCTGCTCCTCTTCCTTCCCTGACCTGAAGTCGCATGCCCATTTACCCTCTTCCCTTTGTTTTCTATTTGTTTCTCTTTTAATTACATCTCTTGATCTTTTCCCCATCAATTATTTTGAGGAGAGAATTGGTCAGGAAACATCAATGTAAATGAAATTGTGGTTATGAATAGAAACAAAGAAATGTTCAGGGTTCTTTGTTTTTCATTTTCTGAACAGCTCTGGACTTGTGCTTGAGGTCCAAGCATACCTTTTTCCCAGGGCGTGAAGCAGCACTGGAACAAGGCCCCATCTTTCCTTACTTGCCTCTGCAAATGGTCAGTGAAAGATTTAACAGGCTCCTTCAGGGCTCAGTGGAAGTTTTCAGCTCCTTTCGGAACCGTGACAGATCTCACACTTGGCAATGTCAGACCTTGGCTACATGCATGTAGAAAACCCAGGACTTGCATCAAACTCAATGTAGATGAAGACCTAGTTCTCCCCTTGACTTTGTGTGCACAGCCAGGCAGCTGGATCGCGAGAAAGAGCTGTTTACAGGACAGCCTTCACCCCTGGTTGTAGCTGAGCGAAAGAGCTAGATGGATTTAATCAACAGGGTTTATGATTAATAGGTATTGCAGCCTCTTCTCGGGACCCCGGCCAAGATGAAGGCAGTGGTGGCTTGGCGCTTTGCCGAGATGGGCTCAACAACCCCGCGGCAGGTTGCACTGCCATGGGTTTGTAGTGTGTACAGGCTCTGCTCTCCAGCCCCAGGGGGATGGGAGTAGCCGGCAACAGCTGAAGGAAGGAGTGGTAACACATTAAAAGCGTTGGAGCACTCATCTGACCAGAGCCCTGTACCTCTCTCAGAAAACTATGTTTAAAAACATGTGACTTTTTCACTCAGGTGAGGGGACAAGTCCTGATCTTGCTGTGTGGAGCACCCTCCAGCATGTTGGGGTTGCAGGAGCGGCACAAAAGGAAAGGCAGGCAGGGGAGATGGTGCTTTTTCTGCTGTCAGTAGACAAGCCTCAGAACAACACTAGACTGAGCTCTGAAGTTTAACCAGCTGTTTGGCAGGCCTGGACTCATCCCTTTATTTTTTTTCCCCTAGGTCAGTAGAAATCCTCATTCTCACACCCATCTCCTTGCTTTGCAATTGTCTGTGCTGCCTGTTTGCAATAGAAGAACATGCACACATGGGTTTAGATGTTGTTTAATCCCTAAATGGAAAAATAACTGCAGAAACCAGGTGGCAATTTTCAAGTTTTATGCCCATTTTCTGGGGTCAAGATGTAAAGAAATTCATATGTTCATGTCCATAGGTGCATATGGGCAAGTAAACCTTGTGCCTTGCTTAACAACCCACTTCTGCTCTCCTTAAGTGCCGCCCTTGACTTGTCAAAGGGCTGTAACTCATCCATGTGCTGGGATCACTGTGTTGTCTTGATCTGTGTGTTTTTATCATGTTTTTAAAAGCTTTTTGAAAAGTTCCTCCTACATTGCAGTGCCAACAGAAGGGTTAATGTTATTTGAGGTGTTGCAGATACTGACAAGGCTTAACCTAGGCAGTGTGGGGCACGGTCAGGTGACTCTTAGATGGACAAAACTCCAGGGATTGAGTTCATTTTGGATAAGCAGTCATTGGCATGGATGCTTCAGCTGAATTTCATTCAAACCTCATAAATTTGCACATGGCTGGGAAGCCAGAAGAGAGTCTGTTTTCCAGAGGCCTTGGTGTGTGCTGTCTTTCCCCAATGCATCATGTGGGATCAGCTTTCTCCTGCCATTTCAGTGCTCTTGGTTTTTGTCCCTGACAGACAACTTGGTAGCAGCGTGGCAGGCCAAGGGAAGCCGGCTTGAAGCCCAAGTGTGAGTTCCATCCAGAGGGGAGCCTGTTTCCCCACACTGACCGAAATATAAAGATGGGCAAACTAGAAGGTGACTGGTAGACTTGTTTGGCTTCTTCTGAATTGATTCTGGAAAAACACTTGATGACAGAGAAAGAGAGCCCAGCTGATGAAGCTCAAAATAAGTATCCTCTTCCTGGGCTTAGGTGCTGGGGCAGGGTAATGCTCCCTTACTGCAAGGCCAGCAGGTCAGGACTGTGGGATCAGATCACTGATAGGCAACTTTTTGTTATTTTCTTTTCAGTTTGGGTCTCAAAACAAATTTGCAGTCATTGTCATGAGCGGAGTTCAGGTTTGGGTGGGGCTTGTTTCCAAAGCACCCCTCTGGGGTGCAACAGTGAATCACTGCAAAGGGTGCATCAGCTGAAAGGGAATGGGGTTAGCCCATGGTGTGACCTCTGCTGAGTAAACAGGACCCGGAGAGGGCTTTGTATCCCTGCCCCAGCACCAATGCTCTTCTGCACTTCATGTGCTGAAAGGGCTTCACCTCATGTTGTGGCTTACGATTTAGCGACACTGAAAGTTACCAGTCCGATGGAGTCCCTAAAGGCAGAAGGCTGCCTGCCTACCCTCCTCCTGCTTGGGCACTGCTGTCATCAGGCTCAATGCTTCCCAGGCGCACATTTAGGTGCGACTATGCAATATTTTGGTTCTCGTACTAGGCCAATAACTCAGTAGGATTTAATTTAAAAGGCCTGATTGTTTCCAGAAACTCGTATTCAGTTCCCTTTTTGCCCAAAAATGGGAGAGAGGCTTTCTCAGGAGTCCAAGAAGAAGAAAATAATAAGAGAGTGTGCGTAAAAATGACCATAAAGTCGCTAGCTGAGTTCAGAGCCTTCTTGCATTCCCTGCTGGGGGAAAACCAGAAAAATACCTTCATTCAGCTGTAGAGGCATTGCAAAGTGACACAAGTTTTTATTTAGGGATTCACAGAGGCCCAGATGCCTGTTTGTCTGTGTTTTTTTCTGGAAAAAGGATGGCTGTGATAATTTAAAAATATTTCTTTTAAATGAACCAAAATCTGTAATTCAGATCCAAAGATCCACCTGTGCGTTTTCCCTCCTTCCCAGTGTTTTGGGATATTCTGGGTGAGCAGCAATGAGTTTCACCAGATGCCAGGATGGCAAAGCACCTGGGACAAGTCTGCCTGTAGGCTCAGATCTGAGTCATAACTTGAAAAGCTGGTTTTACGATGGGTCAGCCCTGAACCACGCTTTGTAAGGGAGATCCTGATCTAGCTTTGGGTCAGGGAGCTAAACATCCCTGTGAAAGTGTAGATGTGTTGGGTGAGTGGGGAACAGGATGTGCACAGCCCATGAGACACATAAGCATTTTGTATGTATATCAGTTGTGACATATTTTGCAGGTAATATTTAAAATAATTTTTAAAAAAGATAGGGCAACATCCCCATGCTTGAAATATACTCCTTTTCAAAGTGAGTCTTGAAAAAATTTCCCCCCTTCAAGCCCTTTATCGGGCTAAGGAAACCACACTAACATATAGACTGGCAAAAAAAGCAATGTCTTGCAGTCCGTGACAAAACATAAACTCTTACTTCTTTCCATCCCTGGCCAAACATAACTGCCACAACGGAGTTCTTGTCATTTCTTCACATCCTAGGTGAAGGTTTCAATGCACAACATAAATGTGAAGGGGTTTTAAGGGTCTTTTATTTTTATTTTTTCATTATTAATTCCATCAAAATCCCAAAAGAAGAAGACAGAAGGGGAAAAATTTACTTTTGTAGCAGTAGGATCCCAGTCTTGCCTTCTTTGGGTACATGAGTAGAGGCATTGAACATAATGACATTATTCATGTGCATAAGGGTTGTCAGATCAGACCCAATCTTTGTAAAATATATAATTACATACCATGAGAATCATGTCAGCTATGAAAAAGCAATAAAAATACTAGAGTGTGTCAGTGAGCAGTAGTAGTAACTGTAGTGATATAAATCCATTAAGCTTTTATTTATATCTCACGTACACAGAAGGCAGCAAGCCTATGCTGGGTAATAATTTGCAAACAGTACATGAGCATCATAGTGCACGTTAAGCAGGTTACTGCTCCTGTTTTGCCAATTAGTACTCAAATTATGCTGTGTGATGCCATGCTCCATGCTTTGGTGGGGAAGGGGAGTCACAGGCCTGTCATCTGCTACTCGATTCTCTAGTTGATGCTTAGGCATTGTCTTCCTTGCTACAAAGGTGAAGGTTTTATTGCTTTACTTTCATTGATGAGTAAGAAGCAGAAGTGATCCCAGTGCTAGAAACACAAGCCAGGCATTGCATTTCAGTTTGACCGTGAAGTCACACGCGTGATGAAGGAAAAGCACATTGTCTGTGTAACGCTCCTGCCCAGGAATAGTTAACGGGAGGGTGACACCCAAACTGCAGACTGGGAACATGTGGGTTTTGTCAGTTTTTTGTGCTGGCAGGCAAAGGCAGAAGCGTGTCAAGCTGAAAGCAAGCTGGGCATCCTCGTCCCACGTGCTCCGGGGGAGTACATGTGCCTCTCAGGGGCATTGCATCAGTGTTTGGTACGGCACTTTCCAGAGTTGCATCAGCTTGTACCTACTTTGTTTGCGTTGTGGGTAGAGACTGGAGTATTAACAACTAGCTCCACGGGGAAGGTCAGGCAACCCACAGTGGAAAGCAGAAACTCAGATAGGAAATACCCAGAACATCTTGAAGCAGATGTAAATCACGGGGAGAGAAGGTGACAACAAGTGCGGTTACTCGCCCGGCTGTAGCTGCCTGTGCCTGCGTGGGTGGGGAGGAGTGGGTGTGGAGCAGGTTGTGATTTTACTCGAGGTCTGTAAATATAGAGTCAATAGGAACAGGTAGCTAGAATAATACTTCCTGCATCTGAATAGAGATATTGCACACATGTGGAGCTGGCGATCAGACAACACTGCATTTCCATAGCAGATCTGTCTTGTGCTGCTCTTCTTTATAACCTGTGTTTAGGCTCTGTGCAATCGGTTAAAAGCAAAATATGATTTTCTATGCATGTGTGCACAAACATGTTGCACTTCAAGTTCTTTATTTGAATCTTGGTTCAGCACACCATGATGGCCTTCAACTGCTTTGTTAATGTTTTTTTTTTCTTTTTATTACTTCTTGTGCACCCCCCCCCCCTTTTTTTTCCCCCTTCAGATGAGTGACTGTAATCTGTACCTAGTACGTGCTGTAAATAACATAGATTATATTTGGTGGACTGCAGGGTGCAGGACTCAGGAGGCATTTCAAGAACCAGCAAAAGTACGGTGGTTGGCCTCATAGCTCTTAGGTTGAATCATCCATCTCCTTCTTCTCCCCCTCCCCCTCCCCCATGATTTCCTGATGGCTGCTTTTAGATGGATTTTTATCAGGGGGGAAAAGCACTGATGCAAAGTGGATGACAGCAGATGTGTTCCCTTAACAGAGCCTTTCACTGAATGGCTCTGCTAATCATTATGTTTTACTCCGTAGGACTTTTTATTCATTTAACAGGTTTATTTCCAGATTACATATTTGTTTTTATAATGTTTCCTCATAAATACAGGCACTGTAGAAAGAGCAGGCCCCACCATATTTCATGCAGTATTTGTTTATAGTAAGTGGGCCTCACTGAACCTGCATATACAATAAATACCCTTTCAGGATTCCTAGGCAGGAGTGGAGGGAACAGATGGCAAAACAGACCCAGGATTCCCATTTACAAGGGGATCTTCAAATAACACAGGAGGGATGATAGCCATTAAAAAGCCTGCCTTCCAGTGCCTTTATTTTTGGCCATAAAAATTGGATGCATTAGTTGCTTTTTATTACTGTTTTAGTTTTTTATTCCTCTTTTACATTCAATAACAGGCTTTCAAAGACTTGCAGTAAACAAAGTTGCAGGCACCTCCTTTTTCAACGTCATCTGTTTGATCCGTCTCTTCCCCGAGAGCGAGTCAGTGGTAAGAGCCAACTAGACAAGAATCAAACACATGTCTCAGACCCACAGCTTATGAGAGATGATTGAAATGCAAACCTGGATCCAGGGGCAAATTTTGCAAACGACTGTTAAAGCTCAGGCCCAGGTTGCAGGGCTGTGCCTTGTGGATACCAGCGCATTGGGAAAAACACTTTGCACTAGGGATCTCTCTCTCTCTCATCCTTTGGTTAGGGAGACTAATTTGAAAACCGTTTTGTTTTCAAGCGTTGGGAATGAGAATAAGAGGAGGTTGGTCCATTGTTGTTCTTCTGTGCTGTGAGAAGTCTGTGTCTGTGTGTAGCAAGTGGAGAAAGAAGTACAAGAAAGTTGTAAGTTAGGATATTTCTGTAGTACAGGACCCCTAATGGTCCTAGGGCTTAAACTCTGCCTGATTATTTGGTAGTTCCTCTGCTTATACCTGCTACAACACATATCTGCCTGCTTGGCTAAGTGCTCCGTCTGGGTGAGATTTGACCTTCTCTCTTTGCAGAGAAGGTACCTCAGAGGTGAAGGTCCTGAGTGGGTGTTTTGAGTGACTTCCAGGACACCCCACAGCTCTCCCCATCCAGGGCCTCCTACCTTCCCCCTGCTCTTGGTCAGGGAAAGATACACCTACTTGGTCTGGCCGAACAGTCATAGGAGGTACCAGCTCTGTGTCCTGCTCTCCAGCCAAATCCACCATTTGTGCAGTGTCTTTGCAGACTATCTTCAGCTGTGAGCTGAGCAAGGAGCACCACATTAGGAAAAGTATTTGCAGTCTGCAATTGGTATTAAAAAAAAAAAAAAAGCTTTGAAGAAGCCAACAGACATTGGATAAGGTGGACAGCTGTCAGGTTAATGCAGTGCATTGGAAACTAATTAGGGTATTTCCAGTAACAAAAGATGGCAACCACAAGCCTGGAAACCTTCCATCTGCTTGGAGCCCACAGGCTGCCTTGCAGGCTTCCACTTCAGTGGTCAGGTTGTCCTGAAAGTCACAGGCAAAAAAGCTGAGGGTGTTAGAAGAGACTGCAATGGTTGGAAGAGGAACAAGCTCCCATGTACACAAGAGCACTGGCATGAAGCCTCACAAAAGCCCCTGAGCCAGGTGGCTGAGGAAATGTTGTCTTCATGTGTCAAACTGGGGTTGTAGTAGCTTGGGTGAGCAGCTTGGGCTTGGACCTGGGAACACAGCAGGAGCCAAGAAATGTGTGGCTAAATGGTGGCTGTCATCTTCTTGTTATGGGAAAATCATAGTTTACGTGGACTAGGACCTATTCAGGAATTATTTTGTAGGCTCATGCAGGGAGATGGCCATGAGGGCCACTGTATGGCTATGGGCTGAGTGCAGCTTGGCAATATGGAAGCCACCAAGAAGGCATGCCCTGTGACATGGGCACACTTTGCAATATATTCTCCTGTTGTACACCTTGGTTTGTGGGTCCTGTGATCCTCTCCTTCTCAATAACTGAACAGCCACGGGCCCACTAATGTCAGGATCCCTCTTCTGACAGAGGAAAACCTATTTCTCCCTCAGATTACATCATCCAGGTGCTTCACAGCCAGGGGTTTTCCCTCAAAATCTCAAATCCCGTTCCAGCTAAACATAGCCACCAGCCTCTTAGCTCCTGCCTCTTTTTTTTTTTTTTTTTTTAATATATATTTTAGTTTGAGGTAGGAGGTGGGAGAGGTGATGATAAAGTGAACTCTCCATATTAAACTATTAAATTCCCAGATTCTGACTAGCCCAGGTGTAGCTGTGGCCTTGGGTTTTTACCAAAGCACAGACATTTTGCTGATCTGGTTTGCTGGGACATAATACATGCTTCTTTGGAAGGGCTGAGACCTATGCAAAGAACAAAAATCCAACAACTTAAGAAGTTGTGATGCACGGCTAGAGCCACCGAAGCCAATCTAAGCAGTGCTGCTAAGGCAGCACCGAAGGTGAGCAGGAGGGCTCTGCCCAGTAGGGTCCCTGCTGGGGATGTGGAGCTCCCTCTCCCCCATCCAGCCAGGCTGTGCCTTGGCAGCATCTTGGGAAACACAGATTCACAGAGCACCCCCTGTTTCTGTATACTGGCAACAGAGCACTTGCTGTTTTGTTCCCAAAGCAAATGGCTTCAATTAAGGTCCTGTCACCAGGGCAGAAAATGCTCCAAGGGCAGAGGCCGCAGCTTTCCTTAGCCATCTCCTTTATGTTCTTCTGGCAAAGGTGCTAATTCTGAAGTGGGAAATAATGGGCCTACTGGGGCTGGAGTGGGAAGAAAACCAAGGAGAAAATTGAGATATGTCCTTATGCCTAAACAAATCTGATGCCTTCCCCTCCCCCCTCACCTCCAAGCAATATTCAAGCTCAGTTCACAGTGAGTGTGCATTCTGCATCGTCAGATGATGCCAAGTGTTATCCTTCCCTGCCTCCTGCCTGGGGCGCAGCAGTTGGCTGGGTGAATCCTGCAAGATTGCACAGGATGCCTGAGTGCTGAATTTTGCTCTGTAGGTCCCCGTCTGGGGAATGCACCTAAATGCACACAGATATTGTTATATCAGCCAAGCTCTCCCAGAGCAAACCGGCCTGATTTTCACTTACCGGATCATCTGAATTTATTGCAGGGAGGTGCCAGCCTACTCTGGCTGCTGTGGCCACAGTTCACAACAGTGGGGTTTATAAAGGTGGTTACACCAGTCTGCCAAGTGGGCAAGGTATGAATAGATTCATGAAAGTCTCTGCAGGATAAGGAAAGGTTTTGCAGCCTCCTGTTACCTGATCTAGTTAATCTGACATGGCCCCTCATCATGGCAGATCTGAGCAATGTTCTGTATTTGAAAATAGAAATAGCAACAAACCTCTTCCTTTTCTTCCTTCTCAGTTCACAGGAAAAATATTTTGACTAGTTTGAAGGCTAGGATTTTTTTTACTGTGTCTGTTTGGATAAGTGAATGAATGAGTGTGTGTGTATGAGAGAAACAGAACTTGCTGAAAGTCGATTTGAAGAAATCAGCCTTGCATTTGATTAATTAATTTGAAGCTAAATTCTATGATTAGTTCCATGAGCTTAATGTTCAACATTTCCACTGGCTTCAATGAAACATGTACTTTCAACCTGGAAGCCCAAGACTGCAGCCGCTACTTTTAATGAAAACTATTTTTTAATGTAAAAATCTTACATCGGAAATTCAACGTAAGCCACTCCAGTTGCCAGGCCTTCACTTCACTGGCCAACAGCTGAAGTGGCCATGTGCTGTGGTTTGTTTCGATAGCCAGGATCCACCTGCAGCAGGCTGCCCTCCTGCCAAACCCTTCTGCATGGTCTCTGCTCCATGGAAATTGAGAGTTTGCATCATGAGCACTGGTGTGCGCTGGCTGTTTTCATGAAGTCTGGTTATTATGAAGGCTTAAAGCCATACATATGAAGCAAGTTAGTACTAAATTGACTACTGTACCTTTCATTAGATCTATTATCCTCCTAGAGGTTATTTTCACTTTGAAGTGGCATTTGCTCCATAATAAGTAACATCTCAAAATGCTGTTAATTAAAGTTTCATCTGTTTAGAGAATTTTCCTTTGCTCCCTCTCCCCCTCCTTTTTTCTTTTCTTTTCAGAAGCTAGTAATTAGACCAATAATGTGGAGACTTTGTTACTGCAACTCATTAAATTTGGCAATGCTCACTTGGACCTTTGAGTGCTGGTGGTGTCAAGTTGACCTGAAATGCAGGGATTCCATCTGTCGGGAATTACTGATGAAATGGAAATTAAATATAAATAGAAATATATATATATATATTTAACTCATTACTTGTGCTGGATTGACAGTACTGCAAGCACTCTCATTTTCTGTTCATCGACAGACTAATAAACCTTCCCCTGGGCTCCCTTCTGCATGTGGAGGGACCGGCAGCAGGGATGAGAGGAGAATCAGATGCCGCAGGGATTTAATTTTTGTTCTGTCTGTAGGGTACACTGATGAGAGTGTCAGTTTGGGCTGGGGTGAAGTGAATAGCTGGGCTAACAGGGACAACTGATGCTGTGTGGATAACCAGACAGCTCTGAGTTGATGCTGGCCTTTGGCTGTTATTGCCTCTTGTTGAACTGGTGGCTGAGAAATGGATCTCTGTCCTATTTCCCAGCAGTATCCAATCACAAACAGGAGAATTCATGGAAATTTGTTCAACACGGCTTAAAATTGTCTTCTTTTCTAGCAGAAAGTGGAGGGAGGACAGAAGCCATGTACTGTGCCAGATGGAGGCAGAGGTAACTACCCCTGATGTTCAATGGGGGTCAATGGGGAAGCGGCACCTGGGAAGCCATGAAGAGGAGGTGAGGAGCACAGGATCTCTCAGTCCTGGATTACTCTGCCAGACTAACACTGTGGTGCCAAAACATCATTCACTGGTGATGCCTCACATAGGCATGCTGTTGAGATGTGCCATCCCATTTCTGGCCGGGTGAGTTGTTGTTGCAGCAGGGAAGGTGTAACAGGGAAACTTTAGTACATGTGGACTCCCACAGATGTCAGGTTAATTTGGGATCTCAGTATTAAGCCCCTCACCTGCATTCTCAGCAAGTGCCAGGCCTCAGGGATGTGGAGCATGAACCCTATGTGTTGGCGTGTGTTGGCCTGAGGCCTTCTCCCTTCTCCTCCTGACAGCTCAAAATTAAAAGCCTGTACCAACAGCTTCCATTCTAGCACCACCAGTAACTTGTTATGGCAAGAGGATTCTGAGGAAAACAAAGGAAAAAAACCCCAAAACTCTGAAAGGAAAGAGAAATGGCTGAGAGCTGGGGTCCAAGGCTGTCCAATCTGCCCCTGAACCAGCTGGCAGCAGATGGGCTGCTGGGAGACAATGTGAGCACAAAGCCACCAAATTCTAGGGTTCCTGTAAAACATCTTATTTTCAGACAGCGTCCTCTTGCCATGTCTTTCGCAGACTTGGTCATTTTGCCCATCAGCCAAATAGGGTCTTCCTCTCCCACAAAGAGAGCTCTCTGGACAGTTCGCCCCTTAAATACAGAGTTGCAAGGTTTGCCAAAATGTGTCTTTAAATCCCATGTCTTCAGACACTTGTTGTTACATCAAATCCCTGCTGACTATCTGGGCCTAGATCCACCTTTAGGAACAGGAATTACTGGATCCGTGCGTAGGGAGGCACAAGAGAGCAGATGAAATGCCTAAATATTTAATAATAAAGATTGTTCACACATATCCAGCTTAATGTTACTGGCCAAGGAAAGCTGGATGTTTCACATCAGGTTAGCAGGATATTGCAATATTTTGGCTGCTTATCTGAAGTGGAATGAATGGAACTGCCAAAGCTTTTGAAGTTCACTCATGAGATAATATTTTATTAATTTTCTGAGCTGAGGGCACTTTAGCATCTCCTGTGAGTCTTCTGAATATTAAATGCATGTAGCTCTATAGGCAGGACTCTTTCAACATTCGCTCATTCACTGTTTAAAAGCGTCCACTTCCCATAAATTGAGAGCAGTCTCCTTGGTTTTCAGAGAATTATCTTCCCTCCAATAAATTAGCAAGTATATCAATTTCCTACTTATGTCCAATTCAAAGTAGGAGCTGCTTAAGCACAAGGGAAGATGCAGTCTGTGTTTGTCTTGTTTGTCTGTCTGGTTCACAGAAAATGCAGTTTAAGTCAGAATGAGCTACTGTACTGCAACTCCAGCTGCAAAAATAATTTTATTTTATGAAAGCACCCAGTCTTTTAGTCCTGCCCCGAGCTCCCCTGGCCTTCAGCTGGAGTGGCACCAGCAGGACCAGCCAGCCTAGTCACCCGCCAGCTCTCACGTCTGCTAAGCCAAGACCTGGCTCCTCCAGCTCAGACGCAGCAGCAAGACAGCTGCCCACCTAGCTGTATCTCCCTGGAAGAGCAGGCTTGCTCCCAACATGACAACAGGTACCTAGGGGATGATTTCGATCTTTGGGTGCATCTTTTTAATGTTGAAAAGCATTAACTCAGATAGTGGAGACAGTGAGTTCTCGTCAGCCATGGCTTCCTACCTCCAGCCACAGCTGGGTGAGAGCAAGGGACCTTGGGAGACCGTGTGCCAGCCAGAAAAGTGCTTGCTGTGCTAGACTCAGAAAACCCTCTCAAGTGTGCAGGGCAAGGCAGAGCTTCCAGCATGGACTTCTACATCAAAAAGGACAGGCAGTTCCTAGATCTAATGTCTGGCGCTTTATAAATAGGATTAGATGACAGGGAAAACTAAAAAGCATACCAAAAAAAGAAATCAAATGACAGCCTTTGTCCAAAAATATGCTAGTTACATTGTTTCTTTTCCTAAAAAAGGAAAAAAAAAAAAAGAAAAAGATGCTTTTTCTGCATTAAGCTTGTCATAACCGGATGATTATAGTAACACCACGAAAAGAGCCAGCCAGGATGTGACACTTTAGCTTTCAAAATAGCTCTTCCTAAAATAAACCCTTCCCTCACAGACTGCTACTGTGATACTTATGGGAAAATGTGAACAGACCGCTCGTTCTCCCATCTTTCCTTGGAGACTGAAGAACTTTCTGTCAGTTTATCTGCTCTAAACTCCTGTCCCTCAGACAGGGAGGCCAAAACCGCAGGAAAATGATGGGAGTGTAATTTAATATGTTTCACAAATTTGCCTTAATGGCACTTTGGAAGCCTTCTGATTTAATTAGATTTACTCTGTACCCACAGAGAATAAACACATATACCTTGCCATTTACATAAAGATCATGCTATTTGCAAAGAATCTGCAACGCAAAGCAGGGCTGATGCGAACCCTGTGGCAGTGAGGCAGCACACCAGCCCCGTGGCCTCGAGCACTTGCCGTCTGTGAGCACTCGCATCCTGAAGTGCAAAACGGGATTGCATGTGCTGTGGCCGTCTGTCCTCTTTGGGTGCCACAGAGGCTGTGTTGCCCACCTGCACCACGTTGTGCTGCTCATCCTTCCTCCAGTGCAGAGCTTACTCCTTCTTTTTTCAGCATGCCCTAAACACACACCAAGCAAAATCAGCTGGCCTGTTAAAATATTCCCCCTAGAGCAGGAGCCGTAGCTTCTCGGGCCAGCACGGCTGGACCAGGAGGAAGCTGTGGTTCCCACAGCCTCAGATGCATAGAGCTCGTGCTGACTTTCCACGCTGAGGGGAACACCAGGCAAATGACTGATCTGCTGGGCCACATGCATGTGACACCTTACGCAGCATGCCTGGTATCGCTGAAACCTTTATTTCCATAATTCAATCTTTTTTATAAATTTTCAGATGCTTTCCCCCATCTCAGCAGTAAAGGGGAAGTAGCAATAGCTGCATTCCCACGTGTGCTGTGTGGGAGCTCAGCTTAAGCAAGAAGGATGTGTGTCCCCATGTGGTGGGGACATTCCAGTTCAGATCAGAAAAACGTGCCTTCTGCACAGTTGTTTTCCAGTGCTGTGAGTTCCTCAAATGAAGCCAGCAAAGAGCATAGGTTGGTCAGGTTCTAACAATGTTTACTTGATCTTCCACTAATAAAGTTTATTGACTTGAGTAAATTATTACACCAGCTACTTCCCTCATGGTATCACTTTCAGGGAGCTCAAGGGCCATTTTCCAGTTCTCTCCTATTGTCTCAGTAGGCGGTTTCTCACTCCAATATCCATCACATCCTTGCAAAATGAAATGTATCACCACTGCAGGTTTGTCACGTTTGCCTTCTCCTAGCAGATTTTGGACAGGTTCATTGTTAGCTACAGATTTAACACTCAAACCAAGTAGCTGGGCATGTTGTAACATGGAGCTTCTTGAAAGGAGGGGTAAAACAAAGCTGGTAATAGACTAAAATAACAGAGACAAGGTTTCTACTTGGGTTCGACTGGCTTTCTGCTCACTGATTCAAGTAGTAGGGGTTTTTTTTGTTTGTTTTTAATCAGGAAATAAATCTGGTGATCTCTAAACAAGGGAAGTTCAGGTTTCAAGTGACTCCCTACAGACTGACCCATCACGAGTTATGTCGTAAAATCCATAGAAACAGAGCGCACTTGTGCCAGGCAGCAGAGCAGAACATCCTGAACGGGACACTTGCAGTTTGGGGTAAGCTTCCATATCTGATGAGATGATATGGCTTTATGTTCCCATGAGTGCTTTGTCTTACCAGGGCAGGAGAGGAGATTCCTCTTTTCTCTTCCATGTACCAGAAAAAAAAAAAAAAAAAAAAAAAAAGGCGCCTCATTTTCCAGTGGTTTAGCATGGTAGGTGTCCTGAATGTATGATTACATTTATTACAAAAGGAAGTGTTCACCTACACAAGGGTTTTGGCTTGCTCTTTTAGCCTGCACCACTCTTCCCTCCTCAACCCTCTGCTGTGCAGCCGTGGCTGCAGCATTCAGCTTGGCATTTGGAAACCAGGCTCGGCTGGCCATTCGCTCCCCTGCCACGTGCCTGGATTCTCCAGAGTCCTCTGGGTCCTTGTCCTTCTCAAAAGATGGTGGGACACTTCTCTGCTGCTCTGCATGTCAAAGCCGGCCTAGAGGGTAAATGTCAGGTTGATCCTGGGCTAAGGGGTGTCAGGCATGGCATGCAATCTGTGGCAGGGAGACAGTTAACATCCTCCCCCTCTGCAGGGAGAGGTTGCAGCTGCATATCCAGCCTGCCAAACTGAAAGGGGATCCAGCCCTGAGGGAAATGTGTCTGGAGTTATTTAATCCCAAAAGGATTATAAAGAGAGTACGCTCTAGGGAATCTCTCAAGCCCTATCCCTGTTAAAGAAAAACAAAGCCAAACCCCCAAACCAACAACCCCTTCCTCCCTGCTGATTTGTAGCAGTTGATACCCCTGAGCTTTCACCCAAAAACGTTGAAAAGGAGAGTGGGGATGTGGTCAAACCATTTTTACCATGCTCTCCTCTTGGTTCACCAGCCCCTGTTGAGGCAGTTGTTGCTGCTCCTCTGGAAACCTTCTTCTGCTTTGGCTTCCGTGGTGCTATCATTTCCTGCCTCTCCTCTTACTGCTTTAATCTCCTTCAGCATGTCCTCTAGAGGACCTTCTTATCTCCCTCCAGCTTTTGTGTGGGTTTCATCGGGTTGAGTCTTTTATCCCCATCTTTTCCTTCTCTTTATCTTATCCCTGGTTAATCTCAGCCATGCTCCCTACTTTGCCTGTTCATCTGTTCTCTCTTTGACTTGTGTTTAGACTGTAAACTACTTCAGATAGGACCTGTCTTTTCATTTTATACTTTTACAGTACCTCCAGGAGCATGAAATCACAGACTGGATTTAAGTCATTGAACAGAATAAAAACATTAAAAGAAAGCTAGTCTGAAAGGTTGCATGGAAATATCTTTCTCATTTTTGGCAGCAATCAAAGGCAGTGAAGCTTTCATTCGTATAAACATGCGAGCACCATTCTCCCACACAGCGCAGCAGGATTGAGCAAAACCACCGGTTCACACCTGAGCAAATCAGCCATTGCCTCGCCAACAGCAGACATCAGTTTATTGATGAGGAGGAAGAACAGGTTCTGTTCCTTTCATGAGTAGCACCAAGAAGTCCTGGTTACCCTGGCTACATGGGATATCAGTGTGGTGATGATGACGTCCAACTGCTGCCATGCACAGCACAGATAGCTCACGTGAGGGCAGGGTTGTTTCTTAAGAAGCTGTGACAGTAGGGGTTTTGTCCATTTTTTTTTTCTACTTTCCTCTTTGTAGGTTCCTAAGAAGTACTAAGTGTTCTGTGAAAGAAGAACAATCTGGGTGTCTTAACTTGCACACATTTTATATACCAATGTGTTCTGGGCAGCACTTTTTTCCATTGAGACCTTCAGTGATTTTGATTGTTGTTCCCAGGCCAATATCTATTCCTGCCTGCTTAACTAGATCCCATTCAGAAGACAAAAACTGTTTAAATTCATTTTGGGTTTTTTGGAGGAGTTTCTCTCCTTTTCCACAACCTCTTCTCTAAAGAGTTATAGAAGCTAAAAACTGCCTTGTTAATTTTTAACAGGCATGTTCACTTAACCACTCATCTCTGATGGCCACAATTAACCTCCAGTCAGCGCACACTTGTTTGGGCATTTGGCTCCTTGATTCCTGTAGTGTTCCTGATGATGCGGGAGGGCACCAGAACCTTCTTGGTGCCCAGTCAAGCCATGGAGATGTTTACTTCACCTCCCCCCAGCAACCTGGAGCACCCACACAGCAGGTGCCATCCCACGCTCTCCTGAGTTTTGAGTGCAGCTGACCATAGGTGGTAACCTGACCTTACCATTTCCTCCTCTGCTTCCCAGGCCTTCAACTCTAAGTAGTTTTCTTTGTGGTCTTTGCCACCGATGAGGGAATCTGGCCCTACATACATCTTTGAAGCTTTTCCCATGACATACATGAGGAAGTAGCAGATGATTTATTAAGATTTCGTAAACCATTAATTCACTCATTCAGGACCCAATTAATTCCTTTTGCTGAATCTTTTATCGAGCCATCTCTGCTCTATTGACAGGAAGATTACCTGTTTCAAAAGTAGGTGCAAACTACCTAGCCACCTGGGTAAGAAAGACTAATGATCAACGGAAGAAAAGTACTTTTAGGGTGAATGACATATGACTGTACTTGTACAGAAAATATCTAAAGAAATGCAAGAAGCTGAATGAGAGATACTGGACCAGAATCTCTGGTCTGGTGTGAAGATGTGGCTCTACTCATTTGAAGCTCTTAGCAAATTTGTCTTGCTGCCTCTTGATATTACACTCAGGGCCACTGCTGTTACTTAACCCATGGCAGTAAAAGAGTTTCCATAATAGTGAAAATAATAGTGACCATTTGTTAAAATTCTGAAATAATTCATATGGACAATTTTTATAAGCCTTGTGTCCTTTAGGACTGGAAATGTTTCTTCTGTTCTTTGCAGTGCAATCTTGGAGGTTGGGCAAGGCTCTTTTTTCTTTCTTTTGTCTTTCTAAACCACAGTTTCTCCTCCTGCAATAAAATGAAAATAATTTTGTAGCAAAATAAGAGCTAGAGTGTTAGCCAGAGTATGGGTTAATTGGCATATATTAGACCTGTTCTGGAGGAATGTATGGGGACTTACATATGGACTACTGAGAATTAGGAAATGGAGCTCCACCTTGTCCTTTATTGCTTTTTTGTTCTGTGTGAGTTTTTCCTCACTCCGTTAGTGATGCCGTTAAATGAAGCTTGCAATGCTATGAGTAGGGACTTGGTTTTTATGTACTTGAGCATGTTGACTTTGAAAAAGATAGTGATACCTGCCTGTGAAGTGAAATGAGGAACTCTGACTGTTCATGGAGCTGTGATGCTCTGTTACAATATGGGAAGCATACCAGACGATTAGTTTTACCATTGATGTCCTGTATTAGGCATTATTTATCCCATGCACATGCTACTTTTAAACAAGCAAAGATGTATTTTAGGAATAGTAGATGTATTTGCATTTGTACTGTAGAAATCCACACGGTCCTGACCTTTGAGTGTGGGGTTATAGTTTTTAGTTCCTGGGAATTATCTTGTGCATTTTAGACACGGTAGCTGGCCTGAGGAACTTGCCATCTGGAGAACTGCTCTTGCAGCTGGAGGGGCACAGGTAGATGCCTGTGCTGCCACAGACCCAGCACTTACAGGTTTACTTATGTAGGTACAGAGATAGTACTGGGCCCCAGAAAAGACATGCGGGGATATGGCAGTGCAGAAGGTCACTGCTCCTAGGGTGCCAGAGGGTAGGCTATAGGAAGATGAAAATATTTTATACAATATTCATTATGGCACTGGGGCATTTTGTGGATCCAGCTTCAGACATTGCATGAGCTATCATGACTCCGTTGAAATCCACCATCTTTTAAAATAGCAGGAGTGTTTCTTCACAGCACAGACCATTCTTCCTGGAGTCTTTTTTAAGCTTTGCATGTGTTGTATACCCTCCTTAACCTACCCACCTTTATGCCTTTGCTATTCAAATTTGAAAGATTACTATATACGTCTCACATCTTTAGCAGCAGATCAAACCCTGAGCCTGGCACGTCTTGTTCAGTTTAGAAGTAATGATAATATTAGCAATTGTTAGAAGAGATAGCAGTCTATTTAACTAGTTTACTCTGTAACAGCTGAAGGAAACCTCTACGTGAGTTCAATATAGACTGATATATGCCCCATTTAAAATGAGTCAGCAAATATTTGTGGTGAAATTTTCAGTGTTAATTTAAACTGATTTGGGTAAAATAAAAATACACACTGCCTATACTTTCCATTTACCTCTCTGGGGAAAGAGTGATTTAAAGCTGATTTTCCTTAACCAAGGAAGCAGAGCTAATGTAATAAGCCTCTTAAGATTTCTGTAAACCAGAAACATTAACTGGGATATCACAAACACTAAGACTATCACAGCACACTGGTCTTCATTGCCATTATCATAATTGCATTTGCGTTTTAACAGGATGCATTTTGAAATGTTGTGGCTGCACAGTGTCGGGGTAGTGGTGGAGAAAGCACCCCTTTTTCTGTGGGACACCCCTCTGACCTGCATGTCATCCCAGGGGCTGCAGCCCCGATCCGACATGCCCGGCGCTCCTGACTGCCACGAGCCCTTGCACTGGGAAAGAAGCTGGGCTGTAAGTCACCCTCACATATTAGCGGGGAGCGTTCAATGATTATGGTTGTGCCTTTAGTTGAGGAGGTTTTTTTGGGGCAGTAAATTGTGCTGTGGGTTCTCTCTGTCTCACTCCCTCTCCGGCTCTCTTTTTCTTGCTGGATAGGAAATGGCTGCTCTGAACAGTCGAGCCCTGGTGGCCTCTCAGGCTTGAGAACATCTTTTGTTCCCATTTTTGCAAGAGGGGTATCCAAAGGGGGAATTGTGAGGAGCTGGCTCTTCATATTAGAAGTATGCAGATTACTATGTCCCAGGTTGTCATCAGAGCTCTGTCTCACAGACGAAGCTAAAGCAGCAGCCGTAGTAGCAGGGATGGGATCGCTGACAGTCACCCCATACAGCACTGGGCAGCACCGCTCCATCTCCCAGTGTATGTGAAGAGCATCTGTGCTCCAAAAATGGGAACCAGCATCAGATGAGGGATTTTGGGAGATCACCGATGTGGGACAGTTTTGCTCAGGATTCTACAGACGATTAAAAAAAAAAAATGTTGACAGATTGTTTACTTCTGCCGCTGTAGCCTTTATACGGTACACTAAGTTGGACAATGTGAGAACTACAAGCCTTGTGACCTGGCGGTGCATAAATTGGGCCCCTGCTCCTATCCCTTTTGCATCTATTGTCTCCCTCAGTGCTGTGCCCTGCCTGGGGTGAAAAGAAGTATGAACACCTCCTGGTATCGCACTCGGTGTCTCATCCTCCTGAGACACATTGCCTCAGATGGCGACAAAGCTTTTGTGGAGGCTGGCCTCCGCATTTGAAATGTCACCCTGGGCACTGGTGCAAAGCAGCTCTCACGTAAATTGTCATGCTTTATG
The DNA here is from genome assembly GCF_036013475.1 of Columba livia. Lineage (NCBI taxonomy): Eukaryota > Metazoa > Chordata > Aves > Columbiformes > Columbidae > Columba > Columba livia. The sequence continues at coordinate 67,837,464 of NC_088603.1, read as the reverse complement.
TGAAGGGTAGGCTTTATCAGCAGACTAAGCTGGACCCATGGTTAATACAGGATAAAGAGATGGTTTAGTATATGGTTAACTGATTACATGTCCACACAGGAGGTCGATTGGCTTCCCTCAATTTCTGCAACCCTTGTATTCTTATGAGCTTTTGTAACACAAAATACTAATGTCTGCAGCAAGTCCATAGTCTTTGTTGGTCATTTATTAACTTTTTATAAATGTTCCCGTAATGCAAGTTGTGAGCTACTAGATGGTGGTTAGAACTACCCAAAACCTTCCATTTTTTCTGTATCAGAGAGTGAAAAATCAAGGAATTCTGAATTTCAGTTACAAAAAAAGGCCAGAGTGAAATTTTGGAGTGTGGTCCAGACCTTCCTTACAGACCTTGTCAGGATGGACCATTCTCGTGTCTCATATAACTAAAATATCACTGAAATAAATTTTGTTTGCATGCTCCATGACAAAACATAATCTCTTATGAAGCAGATATCCAAACCAAACAAACATGTTTTGATGTTACTGGAAAACATGTTTTTTGCTGATGCAAACTGAGCTTTGTAGTTTTTGGAATTTCATTTTGTAGAAGATTAAAAAAAGATCTTGGTTTTCATCCTTCTTCTGCTTAGGAACACAATTAACTGGAAAAAAATGGAATTCCCTTAGCAGCTAGCAAGACTAGTGTTTCTGCATGCTTCTGTGAAAAATAAATAGGATTACTTTGCTTAAAAACTGCTTTTAGCAACCTCCGTTAGAGCCCTAAAATGCACAGGAGGGCATGATCCTTCTTCCTTTGAAGTCTCTGGCACAGTATCCATTGACTTCACAGAGAGTGGGATGGACTGAATAATTGTATTGCAGTATGAATGTCTATCCTGACACTGCACAAAGTCACGCTGAAAGCCACTTGATGTCATTCTAATCCTGTCTCCTCACAGTGGTGTTCTGGAGAATAGGGTTGGTTGTGTGTTGTTTCCCTGCTCCCACGCCCTTGCCCCCCCCTAATTATTATTTGCAGAACGAACTAGTTAACAAATAGAAAGGACAAAGCTGAATGACTGTGTCATTAATCTCCAAAGTAACTTGGTCTGCTGCTGAAGTGATCAACTGCTCCATGCAGCAAGCGTGAACAAGGGGGTTTTAGCCAGTGGTTCTTTAATGTGCTAACGAGAAACCCTTCAGCTGGAGGTATCACAGATGTGTACAGCTGAGCCTTAGAATGCCAGTCCTGTGAGGCTGGCAGAAGCCTCTGCAGTCACCAGGGTTTGGGCTAGAAAAACCCCCAGTGCCGCTGAGCAATCAGAAGTGCAAAGACCTGCCGGGGTGGGAAGAAGGGGCTGCAGAATGCAGGCACCAGTATTGGCAATGCAAGTGACTTCAGCAGCGTCAGACCCTGCACAGAGGGTTGCCAAATGCAGCATTCACCCCACAGCTTGTCCCTTGCCGGATAAACTGCGGAGGTGTGAGTGATGTTTTGGCGTGACTGTGTCTGTCTGCGCTGGAAGACCTCTGTCACTAGTGAGGTCATGGCTGGCTGTGACTGGGGCGGATTCCTGGGTTAGACAAGGCCCCCACGGATTGTCTCCAGGGAATAATTACAGCTAAACCGTGACACTTAGCCACAGCCTTTTGTGCTTGTGGTACCCGCGGGAACGCCTGGGAAAAACAACTGCCCCAAGCACAGGGGTAACGTGCTCCTCCGTGGCTTGGCAAGCAGAGACGAGGGATGGAATGAAAGAACATGGCCAGCACGAATAGGGAAGTGATCGTCCCCTGTACTTGGCACTGGTGAGGCCACACCTTGAATACTGTGTTCAGTTTGGGCCCCTCGCTACAAAAAAAGACATTGAGGTGCTGGAGAGAATTCAGAGAAGGGCAAGGAAGCTTGTGAAGGGTCTGGAGCAAAAGTCTGATGAGGAGCGGCTGAGGGAACTGGGGCTGTTCAGCCTGGAGAAAAGGAGGCTGAGGGGAGACCTGATCACTGTCTACAACTACCTGAAAGGAGGTTGTAGCATGGAGGGTGTTGGTCTCTTCTCCCAAGTAGCAAGTGATAGGACAAGAGGAAATGGCCTCAGGTTGTGCCAGGGGAGGTTTAGATTGGATATTAGGAAAAAAATTTCTTCACCTAAAGGGTTGTCAGGCAATGGAACAGGCTGCCCAGGGAAGTGGTGGAGTCACCATCCCTGGAGGTGTTTTAAAGACACATAGACGATGTTCTTAGGGACACAGTTTATTGACAGTGTTAGTTTAATGGTTGAACTCGATGATCTTGAGGGTCTCTTCCAGCCAAAATGATTCTCTGATTCTATGTCATCTCCCCTCTGCCAGGCCCCATGAGGGAGAGCAACACTGGCCATAGCCATGCTTGTGAGTGCAGGCCCAGACGGTATAAGTATGGCAAGATGGAAGGTGGGCCTCTGACAGTGCCAGGTTGTCCTAGGGTTGCTGGCTCTACTCCACCCAAGGTATCATGGAGGCATTTTGCCCTTCGCTGGACCACTTGCGTGAACTCAAACATACCAGATAACAAGCTTTAGAAAGATAACACTGCTGCAGTAGAAAACACAGGAATAATTTCATACTGACTACAGAAAATGTGGCCTTTGTCTATACCTCGGCCTGGACCAGAAGAAATCCTGCACAAATCCTTTTTAATGCACATTGGCAACCCTGTCGCAGGCTGGGAGAGGACTGAAAAACAGAGGGATAAGCTGCCTATGGTAGATATCTTGCTAGATCACAGAGACAGAAGGACTGGCGACTGATTTGAGGTCAAATTGTAGTATAGCCTGTGAAGAACACAAAGGCTAAAGTGGCTTTGAAGTTTTCCCTGTTTCCCACATCAAGATGTATCCTTCTTCTGCAGTCCACCGGAGCACCTCAGAAATGCAGATGTCTGCCCAGGATGGGTGGCAAACAGCCCCTCTACCCCCCTCACCCCCACAAGGCAACCCCCATACAAGGACTGTGCTGATAGGGCTCACAGGCTGTCCACACAAGGACTGTGCTGGTATTGCTTGTAGCTTGTTCTTTCGAAGCTGCTCATGACACCCGTGTCCTCTAGAAAGTATATGGAGATGGTGGGGAAGACTTCTCACTCTGAACTTCTGGGTGCTTTTCCACAGCAGTCCAAATCTCTCCACCTTACTACGCTCTTCTGTAACTAAGTAAACCAGGGGATGCCACATTTTCTCCTGTCTCATATGCCTAAAACTGAAAGATGCCAAAGTAACAAAATATGTCTTGGTGGCAATGGGATGAAGCCAAGTGTCACTCTGGCACCGTTTTTATGTTCAGCTATCCCGGAACACAGGAATGTTCAGGCAGTTATTTCTTTGATAGTTAATTTGGCTTGGCTAGGGCAAGCTTACCAGATGTGCAAAACATCCTGTTTGACCAGCTAAAGCTTTTACCGGGTGCCCCGTGAAAATGAGTATGACACCCCTGAGCTAAAAGGTAACGTTTCAAGCAATCGGTTATGAAAAAAAATACCAAGCATATAGTTTGGTGATGTGTGTTAAATAGGACTTTGTTTTGCTCTAAAACACACTGGAAGGTTACAGCACATCACATTTCACTTTCAGTTGGCTCAGAGTAAGCTTTGAAAAACCCAAACCCCCTGATGTACTCCTGTTAATCATTGATATGGTCTTTGATCTCTTTTCAGTTCTGCGTAGCTGATTGACTCTTCCCCACTTCTTTATCAGCTTTCCACTTTTGCCTTTATTCTCAATGTTTCTGTTCTCTATGAGAGTTAGAGCAAGCGGGAGAAGCCCTAACAGCAAGAGAATGTGCATTTTTATAGTATTTCTGATCAAACAGTAAATGTTGTGGATTGTCTTTGTGCACAATTTCTAGTACCATTCTGAAGGACAAAAAGGATTTGGGATAATATCTGAACCACCCAAACTCTCCTTCTCTGTAGTTATTGCCAGCTCCTCTGTGTCATGGGTAACTTTTTGCAGGAGAAGCCTCTTACAGTTACCCAATAAGGGGTTCATCAAACGCATTTCTCCAATGGCTGCCAGAAAAGCATTGTGGTGGTAGGGCTGAATTGTGTGAACACACTTTGGGCACAAATGCATCCATCTCTTTTTCACCACGCAGCTCTTAGCTGAGCCTGCTTGGATTGCTCTGCAGACTCTCAGTTGATGGTGCAATAAGATGGGGCAGCTGCAGTTGCCCCAGGAGCGAGTGTCTCTAAGAGAGACACCTGAAGATTATGTGACTCTTCCACTCTGACAGATTTGGGGTGGATGGAGAAGTTTGCTGCCATGGTCAATAGTGTCCAAGGACAGTAGCAAGGGTGTCAGCTCCTGTGAAACCTAGCTAGTGGAAAGGTGCAAAAATGCACCAAATCCTGGTTTTACTGGTGATTTTGGTGGTGGTCTCAAATGACCATTGTAGGTCCAATTTCTCTGACTTTTTAATTAAACTCAGAAATAGCTTTTGGTTTGAGCTGAATGGGTACTAACTGGCTGGTCATGATGCATTGCTCAGTGCCCCTATGTACTCTGCTGTATCCCTCAGCTCTGATGCTCCAGAGGAAGGACAGGACCCTGTCCCACTTGTTTGACTGCAGGGGTGTATACGCTTCAGTCCTGTACACTGCTCTCACATGTGCTTTCCACAAGCATTTCTGCTTGGTGAAACACATTTAAGTGCAAGTGATGGTGAATGAAAATAAAAGATGGTACAGAGAGATTTGAAGCAAATAACTGGGCGAAATGCTCCCTACTGGGCTGTGCTTCTTGCTAATTTCTGACACACTGGCACAAAGAAGGGTGATGAGTAAAGTTGACCCACGCGGCTTTTTTTCTCTGCAGGAATTAGCTGTGTTTTGCTGTTTGCCGTATAAGCAAACTGGAGAATAAGTTAGTGGTTCAGGTTCATCGCTGTTTATGCAGAGGGCAGTCAAAACACTAAACAAACCTCAGCAAGGAAAAAGCATCAGAGAGACTGAGCAGTGAGTTGATTTAAATACCCTAAATCCACCTCAAAATCTCTGTGACTGCAGTTAAAGTGAGAAAGGGCTGTTAGAAGCACTCTTACATTCCCTGATAAAGCAAATGTTTACCAGATACAGAAACCAGTCTTCCTCCTGTCCTCTTTAGATTAAATTGCCTGATAGAGCAGGAGACAGAGTTAACTCTTTGCTCTACATCCAGGACAGAAAACCCAGGACAAAATAAAATTACTGAATTGACTCCTGAGAAAACTGCTTGATCATTTTGTGTGTATGGGAGGCACAAACCACAAATTGCATGTTTGGCAACACATGAGGGCTATATACATATATAGTCAGTTGATGTTGTTATTTCCGTTAAATGAGGTCTCTTCTTTTTCTCTATTTTCGATGCAGTTCTCCAGGGAGATTAATTTGTATGAAAGTAGAGCGCTAATTGCACAAAACAAGCTGGGGTACTGCAGAAGCATAATTAAATTTTAAAAAAAGTGGTGTTAATACGATTGTGGTGCTAATTAAATAAAATTGGTGACAAGTGTCTAAGGCAGAGCAAGTGTAAGGAGAAAAACTGACAAAATGATCCATTTAAAAATTCTCGCAGATATTATAGTTCGCTGGTAACTGAGCCGAATTAAAAGTAATTGTACGTGAAGTGCTGGGTGAGCGCCTGATCTTGCTGTCAGTAAAGTGGGACTTTTGCCAATTCAGGCTCTAATGTTCCATAAATCACGGATAGGAAAGTGAAAGGCTGTTTTTATTTCTGCTTGTGTTTGAGTGGGGACAAATTCAGGACCAGCCAAAGAGAGTTGGGCAACAGCCCCTCAGCATCATTCACAGCCACACCCGGGGCAGACTGGCTCCCGCTTGGATAGGAACTGCTGGTGGTCTGTGTGTCGAGGGAACCTAGAGGTGGCATGGAGCTGACTGTGCCAGTGGTACACCATGGCTTTGACCTCAGCAGCAGATAGCTTTCTAGACCTGTGCAGACCAAGGGTGTATCATCAGAGGCCTTCCCCCACCCTGTGCAGACCTGTGCGCACTTATCAGCATCCTGGCTCAACTCTCTTCCTCTTTGGCATTTATTAGTGGTTCACAGGAATCGCACAACGCCTACTGCAGCCACTACTTCCTCTTCCAGCTTGGCTGTCCCCAGCGTTTTCCTGCGCGGCAGCCTCTGATCTGGCTCCCACCTTCTCCAGAAGATCACTCCCACTGCCTGGCTGCTCTGGGAACACTGTCCCAGCTGCACCGTCTGCCCTGGCATCACTATTTCCATCATCAGCTTCTGTGGGGAGCCCTGGTGAGACCTCTGCCGGTGTCAACCAACCCTGGGCATCAGAAAGCTGCTTCTCATCAACCTGAATTTCCTCAGAATTTGTGTTGATGAAGGAAACCTCCCACTGCCCCCACTTCGACCCACAAACTGACAACCCCAAGCTGTTTCTAGCCTGTGTGGTCCTGAAATAAATAAAAAAGCCCTTTCAGATGTGAAACAGGGCAGCCCTGTCTTCCTGAGTCAGCAGCCTAAGACAATAGCTAGGAGGACTCACCTCACAGCAATTTTTACCCTCTCAGGGGTCACGTTATAATGCAGTAGACCCCCAGCTGTCGTTTTGAAAATGCATTGGCTTGTTTTGGAAAGCTGGCTCGAACAGCTCAACCAAGCTTGCAGGAAATTAGTTGTGATCCTTGACACAATGGGAATTTTGCCTTTGACTTTGCTGGGAGTGAGATTGGGACCTTAATGCCTACAGAAGAATTGCCAGGTCTGTCACTTTCTGCAGCAGGGGAACAGAGGGGATAAAAGGTTTCTCTGTGTAGGTGGCTCAGCTGAGAAAAAAGCAGAAAAGAAAAAGTTCCCTTTTGGGTCAGCTCATATTTTATGGCCAGAGTTGCTTGTCACTGCCCTACAATATTGCTGGCCAGCATAAATATCTGAATGCACAAATCCTTGTCCTTGTTTTTATTCTTTTTATATTTTACAGATGGTAAGCCTTGGGGAGAGCTTTCCACCTGGGACATGATGCCTCTGCCCTTTCCTGAGGGGGTTTGCCATGAACAGGGTCTGTGGGGTTCTACTACCCATTGCAGCTCCTCATTTCACTGGGTCTCCGCATGACTGCTGCTTGGCTGCAGGGGGGGTGTCATTTATTATAAACATATTTTTAATCCCAATTTCAGTTTCACAAGGTAGCTGCTAGAATAAAATTGCTGTTGTGTTTTACCCTGATGCTTCTATTCCCTTTCCTGAGTCTGAGTTCATCATCCTTCCTGTCTTCATTAGTGTGACTCTCACTTTGTCTCTGTGGTCTCTACATAATAGCAAACGTGTTTCCTTGCCTCCTTCTCAAAAGCAGAGCTCTATGCTGTGTGTTAATTACCACTGGGTTCTGCTCAGTTCAGTCCTTCTTCATAAGGAAAGGCAAGATATGACTGAAGGAAAAAGAAAACATAAGAACTCAGAAAAACAGGAATTGGCACAAAGTTGTCATCTTCCTAAGAGTGCTTTTCTCAATGGTAATATCAACCACAAGGGCGTGTGTTTCTCCTTCACAAGAATGGTGATGGCCTTGTGTGGTTTAGTTTACAGAAAGACTAAAGTCTTTTCTTTGCTATTTTCTTGTATTGTGCCCATTAATTGCCCTGAGGTAGAACATGCCACTAAGATTGGACCTGAGAGTTAATAACTAGCCTCAACTCAGTGTTGGGGACAGATGCTCTCTAAACATGGCTTTGGGCCTTGTCCCTGTATCATGGGAACACATTCAAAGCATATACCTAGGCTTAGCTTGTTCCTGTGTGCACATCATATGTAGACAAATGCAGCCCTAAAAAAACCTCTGTAGCAATATCCACTAATATTCTTTTCTACTGTCTCCATGCAGAACAACCATAAAAACATGGGATGCAGGTTGTGCCTTAGCCTACAGGTGCAAATTTAGCAGAGGGAGAAGCTTTTCCCCATGGCCGTGGTCTGTATGTTACACCTGACGTGGCCCTTGGCTGTGCTGTGTGATAGGTATGTGGCTACTTAGTCCCTGCCCAAGTTTTGGCCTTGAAGAGAATCATAGAATAGTTTGGGTTGGAAGAGACCTTCAAAGTTCAGATAGTACAACCCCCTGCAATGGACAGGGACATCTTCAACTAGATCAGGTTGCCAAGAGTCCTGTCCAGCCAGGCCTTGAATGTTTCCAGAGATGGGGCATCTACCACCTTTCTGGGCACCCTGTTCCTGTGTTTCATCACCCTCATTGTAAAAAAATTTCTTTTTCATGTCTTGATTTAGTTGAAAACCATTACCCCTTGTCCTATCGCAACAGGCCCTGCTAAAGTGTGTCCCCATCTTTCTTGTAGGTCCCTTTAAAGTACTGAAAGGCCACAATAAGGTCTTCCTGGAGCTTTTTCTTCTCCAGGCTGAATAACCCAAACTCTCTCAGCCTGTCCTCATAGCAGAGGGGTTCTAGCCCTCTGATCATCTTGGTGGCCTCCTCTGGACCCTCTCCAACAGGTCAATGTCTTTCCTGTACTGAAGAATCTAGAGCTGGACAGAGGACTCCAGGTGGGGTCTCACTAGAGCAGAGCAGAGGAGAGGGGCAGAATCACCTCCCTCGATCTGCTGGTCTCGCTCCTTTTGATGCAGCCTGAGATGTGATTTGCCCTCTGGGCTGCAAGCACACATTGTTGGGTGGTGGGAAGCGCTGGTGCCCTGGGACATGCTTTGCAGCCCGGTATAAGCAAGGAAGAAGGGAGGGAGTCATGGGGCGATGGATGCTGGTGAAGGAGGTAGGTGACCAAGGGTGGGGGCCAAGGTGGCTGGAGAAGCCGCTGGTGCGGCAGATGGGGCACTCCAGATGAGGACGTCTTGGTCCTGCATCGTTTCTATTGCTTTCCTAAGGTAGCCTTCAGGCTCAGCCAGTGTCCTGGGCACTATGAGCTGCTATTGTAGAGTGAAAAAATGCCAGACCTCCTATTCAGATCCTTGATCACTTAAGTTCTGAGCATTCAAGGCAAGAGCAAGCATAAGAGAAGTCTACATATACAGCAGGAACTTTGTGAATTCACGCTAACAGCTGAGAATGCTTCACAGCCTTTCTGATACTGAGTTACTGGATAAACAGGAAAAAATAAGTGATGGCACATAAAATGGACTTTTATTCCTCTTATTTTTACAGCTGCAGTTCAGTCTGCTCTCTTACGACTGAAGCAGCAAAGCAATGTAGTATCTTTATATGCTACATTTCAAAGGAAGCCAACATTTATGTACAGTATGTGAATATAGATAGTAAATACATACATGGTATAATATAGACACACTAGATACATATCTTTCATTATAATATATATATATATGACTGTAATATATTTATATGGGGAAAAAGGTAATGCATGTGTAGCTAAGTGAGACAGGACTGCAGGATGGCTGTTGTTCTAAAACTTTGAGGAAAGATAAAGAGGTTCTGGCACAACAAAATTTCTGGTATAGCTGTGATATCTATGGCCAGATTCTGTCTGCTGAACTCAAGCAGTAATAAGCATTGAGTCCCTATTATTATGGCTATAAACTATGCAAATTGTATTATTCTATAGATTAATTATTTGAAGTAAAATTCTAGATACTTCCTTGCTACGGGGACTTTTCCAGGACTCAGAGGTGATTTGCTGTTTTGGGATTAATGTGATAATTTCAGTCTGGTACATGGGGGGAGAAAAGGAGACAAAAGCCCTGGAAATGACATACATAACTAATTCCCCAATTCTTTATTTTCAGTTTATTTTCTGAAAGTGAAGGCTTGCCCCAGAGATAAAACATTTGATAGAAATCTTGGTAGGGGACATCACAGAAGATAAGGTGATCTGAGTCTGAAGCTCGCTTCACTTGCCTGTCTACTGAGAAAATATATTAACTCCCACTGTTACCAGAGCAAGGCTCCTTTGAGGAGTAGCCTTCCAGTATTGTTTGCAAAGGGGCTGCAGAAAAACCAGCTTGCTTAATTATAAAAAAAGCCATTAGCTCTCCTCCTCTGTAGCAAGAATTTGCTGCTCAAAGTCCTCAATTTGAATATTTTCACATATCAGCTCTCATATGACCTATTTTCTTAAATATATGTTTTTCTAAATATTGATATAAATCAAGCTGCCGGCAGTTTGGCAGACAGTAGTTAATTGTTTTCTGGGGATTATTTACCACTTAAACAAATATTTCCCTGAGACTGATCACTGATGCATTGTTTTCACTACTCTGGTGACTAAACTCACTAAAGGCAGAGCCAGCCAGCAGCAGCTTTTCTATCAATATGCCTTAGGCCTGGCTGAGGTGGATCATCTAGACTGACAAAAAGAGAGTATTTATGGTGTACTTTCCAATCAAGTCCTCAGTGTCTCTGCCAAAATAGCCAGTGTTGCTGGTGCTGGTGGTATTTTTAATGATGTGAACAGCTGCTACCTAAGAAGCCTAATGATCAACTCATGGCCATGAAATAAGTGATGTGTAGTAACAATGCTTGGTAAGGTACATCGACTGGGCCAGATTCAGAACAATAACCTTGCAGTGAAAGGCTCTCCAAGCTATTTTTCCATCACCCCTGTAGACGTCATGCTGCTACTGCTCCTGCTCCTCTCCTGGGGCGGACGCAGTGTCTTTCAGAACAGGTTGTCTGATAAATGATGTTTGCTACCCGCCTGCTTCTTCCCTTTAGGGCAGGAGGGGAAGCGGGAGCCTCCGCTGATGTTGCTCATGTTCCTGGGCCACCCAGCCTGCAATTTGCTTTCATCTGCAGCATAGGAAACGCACATCTGTGGGAAATGCTGCCAGGTCCCTTTGGTCGGGGCTTCGGTGAGTGTGTGACCGGGAAGACTACTTGTTGTCCTGATGAGCACTGGGTGGGCTGGTCTGTGTGTGCTGGCGAGGTGGAGCTGCTGGGGCAGCTGCTGGGAGTGTTGTCTCTCTGTTGTTGGTGTGATGTCATGGTCAGTCTCCAGTGTGGGAACACGCCGCTTCCTGCCTTTCAGGGTTATTGCAAATGACTAGTCAGAAGATCCTGTTCAGAAGTGGGACAGGCAATTAAATAAGCAGCCAAACTTCAAAAAAATCCAAACTTTATATATAAAAGCACTGGCACTGTGCCTGCTGCCAGGTCAGAAAACTGCTGTATAAGTCTCTAGCATAGCCTATATGTGCCAAATGGGTTCTTTCCAAACACTGCAGTGTTAAATGTGCTCAGCAATGACTCGAGAGAAAGCTATCTGGCAGGGATGAATGAGTCTATTCTCCATGGTCCTTTCCATCCCTGCTCAGCCTCTCTGCTCAGCCTGCCAGCCCCCATGTCAGCGGTAAAGGAGGCTGTGCTGGCAGGCCAGGGCTGCCTCCTGGATTGGGCTGACTCTGCTTCGTAAAACATCCCAACAGCTGGTGTGAATCTGTAAGTCCCCAAACATGCCTTGTCCTGCTGGGCAGTGAGATGCCCTGTGAGAGTCAGTGATCTGAAGTGAAAGGAGGTTGTCTGGATCACACATATGCACGTACTCACAGAGTTGTGTCATTCCCTTGCTTTTCTCTCTCAGATGAAGCTCTATTTCAAAGTTCGGGTCAGGTCCTAAATTCAGTGATCTAATGTCTTGCATCTCTCTTTTGTCTTCACAGGGCATGAGCTGCCACAAAAGAACTTCAATAAATTGCTCTGGCCTGTCATTAGTGTTACATGTCCACATTATCCTCCCAGCAGCGGGGTCCCAGGAGCTGCATCCCTGCCCGCCCCAGGGGAGCTGGTGGCACAGCGCAGTGGGAATGGGTGTGCAGAGGCAAGCTCTTCCCCGTCTGATGCTGGCAATACATCCGCTGGCTAGACTACAAAGCTACCCTGCTTCCCAGGGCCCCAGGGGATAAGACACCTGTATGGAACAAGAAGAGACTGAGAAAATGCTGGCTTCACTCCCTACTTCCTTACTGAGAGTAGTGGTCCACCTAGCTTGGTGTCTGGCCACACAGCTGGCACAGATGCAGCAGAAGGACTGGGCAAACAGATCATGTCACTTGTGCACGACTTTTGTCCAGTCCCTGGCGATTTGTGACTCAGGAACTGCCTGACCTAGGATCAACATCCTTGTAGTTACTATCCTGCCCATGTGTGTCTCTGCTATGAATTTCTTTGGCTGCCTTTTAAACCCGTGCCAACCCGCAGTGCCCACAGAGTCCCATGACAAGGAGTTCTCCTGCTCTGACATTAACAGATAATCTGTGTGCCCTGTACTGCCCAATGTGCATTAGTGCCACATCCACCCCCTGCAGAGAAGGACCCAAGCATCCAAAATGATTCTACACAGGAGACAGCAAGCTCCTTCCCAAGACTACCCCTCCTCAGCTGTGATGCGACACACAACAGCTCACTATTGTGCACCTGTGGGAGAACCCGTGGTACATTTTAGGTACAGAAGAGCTCTGTAACAATTAAAATCAGACTATTGTGCATAACAGCTGTGAGACAGCAGAAAGTGGGCCAGTCCATGGGATGCATTTCTGTCCAGAAGATGTGAAGGCATCTCAGCCAGGGGAACTCTGGGAGGCATTGGATTGTGTTGGGAGTGACTTGACTCCTGCCTGGCCTGATGGAGTGACTGTTCTCTGAGGGTATCTATAGCACCTCCTTTGGGTGTCCAACTTGGTTACCTGTATTCAGAACAGAAAAGAGTAGACTGCTGACTTAAGCACAGTAAAAATACCCTTCTTGTGCTTCTGTGAGTCTAACGTGCCCCCAGCACGCACAGCCACTGGGCTGCTATGCCGAGACCTTCTCCCTCCTGCAACCCCCTCCTGCTGTGGCAGCTGCCAGAGGGGAGACAGTGTCTGCCCAGCCTCCTACTGCTGCCAGCCCAAGGACCACACTCATGCCTTTGCCTACCCAGCCATCCTGAGGGCCCTGACATTTTCTTGTGCACTTTTGCAAGGGCCTGGTTAGTCATTCCAGCTTGCAGCTGGAGATGGCTAGTGTTATTGGAGTCTCCGCCCTGGCTGCAATGCTGCATTGGGTGGATTTCCTTGGCTGCCCACCTGCACCCTTGCCCCAGCCCTTTGCTTATCACCTGGGAGTCTTCTGGAGGGAGCCACGGGGACATGCAGCACCTGCACCAGCCCCACCACCCCCAGAAGCCCCATGCAAACAGCTCCCCTTTGTGAGGTTTAGGAACCATGTGAAGCAGCAAAGAGCTTTTTTTCCTCACCTCCTGGCCAAAAGGAGAGTATCATGTTGCTCTGCATACATGTGTGTGTGTGTGTATGTATGTGCATAGGATCAGGGAGAAGCAAAGTTTTGGCCTGATGAGTCGCAGATGGTGTGAGGAAGCACATGGGCTCATGTGAGGCAGTTTGTGAGCGCAAGCAGTGCCCCTCAGGTTTGTTGGCTGGGAGGTGGGTGAGGTGAGCAGAATACTTCATGCAATGTGTCATTAAGTCCTCTTACAAAAAAAATTAAAAAGAAAGAAAAATAAGGAAAGAATAATGAGTCAAATGGTTGCAAGAGAGAGCTCTGGGCTGACAAGTGCACCTTTGATGTTGACATGCTTTTTGCTGCTTCCAAACAACACTGCAGTCAGCATTGCACATTGCATCCCAGTGAAAGAAGGGGTCCGCTTCCCAGAGGGGCTTGCTCAGCCACTCCAGCCCTGCTGTGTTTCCCTTTGTGCTTGCCGTGAGCCTGCTACTGTGTGCTGCTTGTGCTGAGTGACTGGCAGCAGCTTCTGCAGCATCAGGATGTGCGGAGCCCACCGTTCTGGCACAGAGGGTTTTGCAAGGCAGCAGATAACCAAGGGCACGGGCCCTGCTGAGCAGAGATACTGCATTTTAGCAAGCCAGGGCCCTTTCTCACAATGAAAATGAGAGGAAGCAAACTAAGGAAAAGCATGCTCTGGCCACAAGGGCTGTTTTGTGTAAGGATGAGGAGAGGGGACTCAAAATCAGGAGACTTACGTCCCTTCCATCATGTTAATCCTGTGTCCTTCTTCAGGTACGCAACTGTGTCACTAACTTGCCATGTGTCCTTGGTCAAGCTGCCTGACCCTTGCACTCCAGCCTCCTTGCTCATGTCCATCTGTCCTCAGGCAAGCATTGTGCGGGCAGGCACGGATTTAACTGGCTCAGCGACCGCTGTTCATCCCTGTCTCTTGCTTTCCCACTGTGGTGCTGACAACTCATATATTTCCAGCACTGTGCTGTGGTTTCTCTCTGGCTTTGGGAGCCCATGTGCCAAATGCTGCTGATCAGCCTGCTGCTCAGCTGCATCTGGTGCATATGAAGTCAGCCAGGAGCTATGGACTGTTTGCTCCTCTGTGATGGCTGCCCAGAGCTGGTTGTGGCACGTGGGTCAGGGCTGTCAGTGCAGGGGCAGAGCAGAGACCCACTACAAACTGATATCCCTCATCCCATCCCCTGACACAGATGTGGGGATCAGCCCTGAAACTGAAGGGTTTATGCTGCTCTCTGTCCACACCCAACACAGCAAAGACTCCCTAAAATGTGAGGGTATGTCTATACCCTCCTGAGCAGACTTCTGGTCTGTCCTGAACGTGGCATGGCAGACTGAGGAATTGCTCTGGGGAGTTTCATATTGAACTCAGTGTATCCATGTCAGACTACAAATCCTGGGTTAAGCATGGGTCTTCTTTGCCTACTCTTCATTTTTTGGCCTCTGTGTGGATCTAAACCCCATAGCAAACAGCAGGAGAAATTCCTGCACTTGGCCTGGAGCCCACAGTGTTGGTAATGAGGTTTGGATGATCATACAGCAGGGTAGAGCGTGCTTAGGCAAAGAGATGGCCTCCTAACCTGTTTTCCAAGCCTGAGCTGGAGGTAATTAGGCAACAGATGATGTGCCTGGGACTTGGATCACCTGTTAATGTGAATCAGGTGGGTCAGCTGAAAGAAAGGTTGTGAGGTTTTAAAAGAGGCTCCCCAGGAGTTCCTTTAGGATAGAGGTTGCAGTGATTGCAGGGGTTGGAGACACACTGGGTGATTTATTAGGAGGATTGGACTTCCTGGTGGTAAAGAAACAGTCTTCAGTGTTGTGGAAGACTGATGTTATTCACAGTCTTGAAGAAATGGCAGCAGGTAAATAGGTATTTGTATTTTGTTGCTGTTTAGACTGGTACCTTGCTTTTCTGCTGGAAGTTCAATTTTCCTATGTTTCTAAGACCAGCTGTAATCCTCTGTGTGTGTGTGTGTGTAACATCTAAATTCTGGGGAAAAGCCTGTTGAAGCAAATAGAGAGTAGGCCCTTGCCCTGGGAGCCCATGGCAGGTGGGTTGGGCAGTTCCCTTTCTGTGAGAGAGTCTGCAGGCAGAGAACCTGCCCCTTGGGCATATTTGAGAGGGTCCCAAGAGGGATGCCATGCTGGAGCTTATTCTGGGAAGCTGGAGATACATGGGTATGTCTGAATGCAGCAGCAGCTCTACTGGTCCTCTGGTGCATGTAAATCACTTCAGCAGCAGTAGTGCTGTCCCTGCTCAAGTGCATGCTGTGCCTTATGTATGTAGGTATTATACTTGGCACGCATCTGAATGAATGCTTTTTTGTTGTTGTTTTAAAAGTGTGTTGACTCCCTGGAGAGTTGTACCTTGAGTTTAGTAGAGGAAAATCTGAGGAAATGGCATATCCCTCCTCATACCTCAGGGCCCTGCACTCCTTAGCTGGGCAACCCACACATTTGCCAGGTTGAGTTACTTGTGGAGAAAGCAGGGCAGATGTGGTGAATTAATTAGTAACTTGTAGAGCTGTTGCAGCCTCTGGAGCTGGGTTATTACTTGTAGAGCCTTAAAATAGTCAAATGTAGCTCTGTGAGCACAAGGGCACCTATGTTATCTGTTGCAAAGGGGGAAAGCCAGCATGGATACTGTTCCTGCTGCTCTTGGAGGAGAAGGTGACGAACAAGGGACGTGTCCAGAGGGAATGTCTCCTACTGCTGCCTTGGGATCCTGCAAGGATTGGCAGTGTTCTGGCATGGGCAGTGGGATGCAAATGCCCTGGGTTGGAGTTGCTTGAAGCCATGCCTTGCCTTGGAGGGCTGCAGTCACTTGCATGCTCTGCAAATTCTTATTGTTGTTGATTTTTGCTTGTGGTGTCAGCCCAGTTTGAAGGGTCACCTCTGCAGCCACCTATGACTGTGGTGCGTTAGAAGTGCAGTAGGAGCACAGGCTAAAAAAAAAAAAAGACAAAACCAAGACAAACAAAACAAAAAACCCTCAACCAAACAAAAACAAAACAAACCAAACAAAAACAAAAAAACACCAAAACTTTAGGGTCTTTTGGTCCGAGTCTTCTTAATTGTTAAACTTCTCACTGGTCTTACGCAGCTAGAGTGACAGCTGGATATCATTCCCTTTCCTCCTTTCCTGTGTTATGTAGGAGTGTGCAATTTTCGAATGTAGATGTACTAGCTATTCATGTGTCAGTAATATTGAGCAAGCTTGGGAAGAAGGAGAGTAAGTGATGTACATGATAAACTTCCCTGAAAATCATGTGTTTCTTTAAATATGCAAATACAAGGATTTAACCTTGCTGTTAAAAGTGTCTGACAGTCTACAGGACCCTTATCAGTCAATGAGAGTTGGGAACTTAAAACCCCTTAAGCTTTGTTGATGGCTTCTCATATTTTTCTCAGAAGCTGCTACCACGAAAATAGTTTTGGAAGGCTTTGGAGGCTCCTACAAATGTTCTTTGGTTTCATTTTTTGGAGCCACAATTACTTCTCTGGCCTGCATTGCTACTTACTCAGTTTTCTGTGTGAAGTCACAACCTAGCTCTGAAATGGGCTGGAACTCATTAAATTTGAGCAGGATGTTTGGTTCTGCAGATCTCATTTGAAAGTCAGTTGGTGATTCTGATATATTATTACAAATTTACAGTTGTACTTGGTTGATAATTATGTTCTAAGTCTGTCCTTCAAATTAATCTGAGTGCATACTCTAAACAGCTCTGCCATGGCTTTGGTTTAAGTAAATTACTTACAGGAATGACACATTTGTTACTAATCTTCCAGCCTCTTATAGCCAAATTCTGTAATTCTTTCTTATGCAAGCAGACCTACTGACTTCACATTTATTCACCCAGTTCAGACCACCACTTAAGCACATGGTTAATTGTAAACATGTGTTTAGGTCCTATTGACTTCTGTGAGGCTTAAGTCCTGTCTTGAATAGACATTCTTTTCCAAGTCGGAGCCAGAAAATTAAATTTGTCCCCCTGCATAAAAGATCAATTCAACTGTTATGCCTCCAAAAGAAAGCTGAGATTTCTGTTGGATTAAGGCAGGGTATACACCTAAAGTGTTATAACTGTTGCTGAATACCTTGTCAAGAAAACCCTTATTCTGTAAGGAGCACCCGTGTTCAGATATGTTGAGAGAGCACTATTTTTGACTCTGTCTGTATATAGATACAAAATGCATCTCAACTATTTCTGGAATATAGTAATTTTTATTTATGTTATTATTTCGTGGAAAACCTGAAGTGACATATAATCAGGAGCACACCAAGGAATTTATAAAATTTGAAGTTAATTCTGAGCAAAAGCAAGACTTCTTATATTAAGTAAAATTAAAGGATTGCGTGCGTTTTCATTTGGAGTGAGACATGGTTACGTGTTCCCTGTTCCTGGTGCAAGCAATCCTAATAGAGACACAGGCCTGTCAACTCTTATTAAAAGAAGGACTAGAAATAGGGCCAGGTTCTGGCTGTGCATGAACATGTGCCACAGATCCTGGAGGAGCAGCAAGCTTTGACCCTTGTTTTGGTTCTGTTGAGGTCTGATACAGGAGGCAGAGGTGGGCAAAGCTGGATGTAGGTGAGATCACTTCAAACCTGCCTTTGCCATCTCTACCTCTGTGTGTGTCTTATGCAAGATAAGTGGGTTGCAAGCAACATCAGAACGTAACCAGGTGGACGTCAGTCCCAAAGTGTGTCCTGTCTGTCTTTTGCTGATGTGTTCAGGCTACTGGATAGACTGGTGCAGGTACAAGCTTTATATCAATGTATAAAATGGGCCTGAGAAATTTTAAGTGGGAAAACAGGCTCACTGCAAGCAATAAGCCTAAGGAATCACGCTTCTGGCACAAAACAAGCAGGAAAGATATATTATCAAGTATCTTTACAGTTCTTCTATAGCAGTAGAAGAAAGGGTTTAACTTTAAAAACATTTTCACCAATTACTTGGCTTTCCCATGATATTAGTCCTCTCCGTTTCTATAGCCCTTTGAAGAATAACGTTACTAATAACTAACTTCATGTCTTTCATATAATTCTGAATTTTCTTTTGAGCCTTCAAGGAAAATCACAATTTCCCCTGTGCTTAGCTTCACTTTGAATTTGGAGTCTGAAATTTTGTATGTAGGACATTGAGAAGTAGTCCTGGGAGAGGAAGATGATTTTTCACTTTTCATGTTTGCAAAACACTTGGCATTAGTGGTATGATAGCATTTTAGTTTTTTACCAGCACTACAGATCTATGCGTGTGCTACATATTGTGTGAACAATGTATGTGATGTACCTAAATATTCAGGTGCATTATTTTTAATGCACAAGCCACATGCGTACATGCAGGCTGTATGGCCAATTGACATAGTTTGAAGGTGCTGGGAAATATGATGTTTATACACACATTTGCTCCTCTTCCAGAAGCATCCTTTCTTATGTCAGTTGTATTGCCACATTTTTCAAACATTCAGAGGTTTAAGAACACTTCCATGAGTAACTGCAAAATGTTGTTTTGCTGCATGGAAAAAAACTTGGTAAGAGAAGGGCCATGTCTGTGGAATGATAGAACATTTCTTACATACAAGTAGGGTTGAATTCAGTGGTATTTCCCTCAGAGCACAGGTCCCTTTTTATGGCGCTGGGTAAATGCCAAGATGTAGATGGGAACTAGACTAGAGCATCCCATAGGGCTCCAGATGTTCTTGAAGAAGGGCCTAATAATGTAAACACTGGGTGTAGTGCTTCTAGCAGGGCCATAATGGCTGGCTTGTCACAGCAGTGGCCTTGAAAGGGTGTAAGGAGAGGCTGGCAGTTTCTATAGGTCAGCCACGCTCTTCCTTGTCAATGTATTGGGATACTCTATGCACCCTGAACACAGGAGAGATGCTGAACAAACATGGTTACAAACCCCTCATATCCATGCTTCTGCTTATATATATATATATATATATATATATATATATATATATATATATATATATATATATATATATATATTTTAATCCTAACAGTTTGTCTTTTTTCTTGTGTGTGTGTATTTGTTTTTTTCCTCCTGTGTGGCTTTTTTTTTTTTTTTTACTTTTTCCTGTGTGCACTTAGAGGCTTCTGTTTAACTCTCTCAAAGAGCAAACAAGAGTTGAATAAACTTGCTGATGTTACCCATTTCATGGCCTGTTGATAACTACAGATAACCCCCTCCATTGGTTTCTTTATTAAAAAAAAAAGTAAGAGGAGGGGGGGGAAAAAAAGAGGCTTTGTCAGCCTTGATAGCACTATTCACTGTTTTACCAACAAGTTACGGTGAGAACATTGGCTTCCTGTCCTTTCATTGAAACCCATTGATCTTTCTCCCCAGTAAACAGAGTGGCTGTAGCTTTTGTTTGACTTGTGCTCCCCATTTGCGCGGTGCATTTCAGGGATGAAAAGTGCTGTTGTAGCTGTTTTGCACAAGGAGAACTGGGAAAACGGCAACAGGACAATGAGTGGGAAACGTGTGGTGGCTATCAGAGTGGGACACTGAGAGGTTGAGCCACCACCATAAACATGGTGGCCTTTGGGGAAGTGGCTTGGAAAGGCTGTGGCAGAGCAGCAATGGGATTTCAGGTTGAGCATTGCTTACCTCTATGTTTAAATCATCTCTGTGCAGGGCCTTGCAGGTCGGAGGTTGGATGGCAGTGTCTCCTAAGGAGAAACAAAACGCCCCAGTGGTGGCCAGGAGGTAGTAGGGATGTGGCAGCAGATCTGAGATCTCACTCTGACTTTGTTGCTCATTCACTTACCAATTAATTACAGCAAAAGTGAGTGTGATTAAATGTAGGTTTCTGAGCTGAGGAAATGTCCTGGAACTGCAGGGCAAGTTGTGGTTCTTTAGGAGAACCTTAACTAGTGATGTCCCCGTGCTGTAAGAAGCTGAGTATGGGGGGAGACTTTCCTGGGTAGGTAAGGTACCAACTATGGGGCAGGACTGAAGCTGAACTGGCAGAGATTTTACCAGGTGAGTATGCATCTGGGGAAGTGGGGTGGGAGCCCTGCAAAGAAATGAGACTCCCCCCACCCCAGTCGCTGAAGTGAGTGATTCTTTAAAAGACAGAGCGGAGGTCTGGGGTTTCCTTTGGAGATATTAAGATTCCCCAAAAAGGAGTGACTGCTGGCAGAAAGCAAAGGTATGCTTTGTCTGATCTGAAGTAGTAAGAAAAAAGGAGTTTACTTGCCCTCTTCCGCCTTTCAAGCTTCATTTAACTAAAGAAACTTTTCCTTGCTGATTTGCATTGCATGCAGGTATTTTTCTTGGCCTTGCTGTCCCTAGGATTTGGTAAGCTTAAGTAAAAGAGAAATAATACACCAAGTCTCAGGGAAATACTTCCTGTGACAACCAAATCCACTGAAATGGAGATTTGATTTTTCTTTCTTAGTTTTTTTTTTCAATTGCAAAACTTGATTTCAGTGGGATTCTGGCCTTTCTTAATTGCTACTTATCTATCTTGCAGTGATGTCCAGGAGGCTTGGCTACCAACCGCAACTTTATCATGCCAGGCACTTGGCACCTAGAGAAGAAAAACATGAGCCTTTCCCCTGAAAGTGTGCAGTTATGGCTATTCACATTAAGATTTCCTGGTTTGGTGTCCTATACTAATAACCAAAGAGAAATGCTCTTTAGCAACTGAGCTCTGAGTGTGTGTTGTGCTACTCTTTTCCCAAAAGAATGTGGAAAGAACTAGAGCAAGTAGATGCGAGTGTGTGTCTTTTCTGATATCGGTGTCTCTGCAGATAGTGCTAAGCTCCACTAATGGACTTGGGTCATTCTTGTTACCATAGAGAGGCTTTAGTAGACTTTTGCAGCGCTGTGAGTTTGAACAACTTCTTCTTTTTCTTCCTCTTTTATGACTGTTGATGAACTTCTTCATCGTAACAGACCTTGCTTCTCAGGGGTAGTCCTTGCATGTGATTAGCAGATATATTCTCCCTCAAACTTGTAGCAGAAGACTTTCTCATCATAATTTGGCTAACCTGTTTCAGAGTCCCATAACTTGTTTTACTGCAGAGCATGCAAAATGTGGGAAATCTCAGAACAGGTTAGAATAAAAATGGATTATCCCTCAGCTATAATGTCAAACAGGGTTAAAATGTTGTGGTGACTAAAATCTCATTTCAAAACGATTTTTAAAAAAGGAAAATCTGAAATGCAGAAACTTTCAGAGATTTGGCACAGTTCTGTCACATGTTAACCTTCCCTTTGCTTTTATTGTAAGTAAGTCTGCAGAGAAATGCAGCTTTCATAATGGGCAGTGTAGAGTTGAGCAAGATAGCTTTTGTGAGAAGGTTGTGTGATGAGGCTTGGGCTCTTTTAAAGTGTTGTGTTACAGCAGAAAATCAATTTTAAAAACAGAGACAGACATCTGCCTGTATAATCTGATAAATAATTGTCCAAACATTTTAAATTTGAAGATATTTTGTAGTCTTTTAAAAATATACATAATGCACACATGTTACTGAGAGAAAAAAAAAAGTAGAATTTTGTATGGAGCATTTAAGTGTCTGTACCACTAAGGCAATCTGATCACGTAATGGAATATGCATCCCCTGCCATTGTGGAGGATGTGAACCTAAAGCATGCTTTTGCCATGCTTCTGCTTGTTTTGAGTTCATCCACCAATGCTGCATGGCTGAAGTTTCTGGACCTGTGTGTACTTTGTGTTGATGTGTATGAGTTGCCCCATTGATCTCACAGGGCAAATCAATACTGAAAATTTATACATGAGCAAAAACCTCTGAGCCAGGGCCTAGGGTAAGGGGAGACCTAGGACAATATTGATAATTTATTTCACCACCTTTTGGGTGTTGATCTTATTGTTTTGCTTGCATTCTCTAAGTCCAGGCTCAAGTTATGCTGACAGAATAACAATTTAGGTACGGTATACTTTCAAGTAGGGATGCTCACTACCACAGGGTAAGTTAAGCTTAAAGAATATCAGCAAAGCTGTTGGGTTAGTCAAGTGGCATATACTATTTTTATGGCTAAAAAGACACTTTTCCACTTCACCATGTTATGGAAAAAGTCAGACTTATGGTGTCAAGCTCCAAACCCCTATAGCCAAGCAGCCTCCTAACCTTTGAGGATTTTGTAAGGCATGTAGAAGAATTGTGAAGCACACGATCAGAAAATGCTCTCTTTTCCCCAGCAACCACAGGACAGGCCCTGCCCTGGGAGGCAGCATGGGAGGCAGCTGACACCTGGATGGGACTGTCTTGCTCAGCTGTCACCCACTTGCCTTTCACCCCTAGGATCATTCCCTTGCTTAACTGATAGCTCTCAGGTGCACTGATAATTTCAAGAATAGCCACAAAGCTGTTTGGCAGTTCGAGATGCTTCCTCTGCTGCATCTGAGTTGCTGGGGAGGTGATGCTGGTGCTGATGACCTCTGTCCCCAGGGCCAGGCAGGGTGGTGGGTGGCATCTACTGGTACAGGCAGGGAGGGGAGGTCTGCCTGCAGTTGGGGTGCCAGGAGCACTTAGGCTGCTGGGTACAATTAATTAAAGGAGATTTTGTCCGTGGTAAAAGGGTGAACACCCTTTGTACTCTCCTTCAGCACATGCTGCAGGAGGTTTCCAGCTAGCAGAAAGTCAGGCTCTCAGCTCTGTTTTCTCTGTGAAAGCCAGGAGGCCCTGCAGCTCAAGACCCCACTCCTGGGCAACAAAGCGTTGCTCACCAAGCCAAAATCAGGAAGGGGAGAAAGAGAAGGGACTGCCTGCATGCACCACAAATCCTCTGGTAGTTCTCCCCTCTTGTGCTCCAAAGCTTTGCACCACCCTGTGTCCTGGCAGGTGATGGGAAGAGCGGGTGTCTGCTGGGGAGCTTCCTGCTGAGCTACACCCCATCCCTGCAACCAGGGTTTCCTTCTCCTGCCTGTCCCTCTCTTATTGATTTTATTTGCAAATCCCAGGCTGGGACCTAGTGGTGAGCACCACAGGCTGATTTTGGTGTGGATAGATAGCCACATTTTACAGTGGCACTGTGTTCCTCTTTTGATAACTTGTGTTTAGCCCTTTTTCATCTTCTTCCTCTCTACAGTTTTACTTTTTTAAATTAATTTTTCTAATTGTGTGATTAAAAATGGGCCTGCTTTGCTGAGGCTTATTAAAATAATGCTCACTGTTAGGAGGCTTGCATTAACATTAGGGAAGGAGGGTTTTTCTTTTTTCCCTAGTGTAAATAAAATGAGGCTGAGGGATGGGGTAGAGATTAAGTAAAGGAAAAGGATGACAGGTCATCTAAATCCAGCCAGGAGCTCTCCTCTTCAAAGGCAGGCTATTTCCTAGGTGCTTACATTCTCCCACAGAATTTGGGGGATTAGCACAAATTGTGGCCTAATGATGCGATGAAGCTTTTCATGTTGCTGCTCTCCTTGTGGGCAGTTTGTGCTGTAGCCCTTGGGTATGCTCCAGGCTAAAACACTGTCAGGTGGAGCAGGGGGCTGGGGTTGTGAAGAGAAGCAGGAGCTTTCCTGGCTGCCCTGCCATCCAGCACACACAGTGTGTGCTCACAAGCAATTTGATTGCATTGGAATTTGCCTTTGCCTTTTCCTTTTTTTTTCTTTTTTTTTTTTTTTTTTTTTTTTTCCTTGCCTGTGTTGTTAAAAACTCTGTGAACAAAGTGGCTGCTGTTGCTAATGCATGTTCACATGCCTTGGTGTCTTAAGAGGCCACATCTAAAGGGCTTTCTGCTTTAAGTTGATACATATCTTCTAGCAAGGGGGTGTCAAACTCATTTTCACCAGGGGCCAGATCAGCCTCACAGTTGCCTTCAAAGGGCCCAATGTGATTTTTGGACTGTATAAATATAATTTGTCCTACATTTATACATTCCAAAAATCACATTGGGCCCTTTGAAGGCAACCGTGAGGCTGATGTGGTGCCTGGTGAAAATGAGTTTGTCACCCCTGTTCTAGCACCTTGCTCTTAAAAATATCCATTGCATATTTTTGCTGGAAAGACAATACTGGCTGAAGGGCTGGATTGCAGGGAAGTGGGATGGACTTCAGGAGGGTTGGTGGGAGGAAAGGTGTCAGAGGGGTGATGGAGTTAGGAGAGGATGATGAAATATTCAGTGGCTTTTTGCCACTGCATGCATACTAGGGTTGCAGCCTTCATTCTTCAGAAGGCCAAGCCTGTCCTGTAAGGAAAAATTCACACAAATTTCCTGCAAATACTACAAATGGAGGATGGTAAGGCCCTTGTTTTAAATAACTTCTGTAGTAGTGAATGGATTCTCCACTTAGTTAACCTGGCTGTGTGCTTGTGGTGATGCAAGTGTATAAAGTTTGACCCAATAACTAAATACCTCTGTGTGTATAAATCCATTAATGAAATGCAAGATTTTCAGTTTTCCATTTTTTGCATGGGAATCTAGTTCAGGAGTGCTCTGGTCCAGCATACTTTATTTGCAGTAGCCTGTACCTCTGTAATGAAACTAATTGGTATGCAAGGACTTGCACTGGTGCATAGAAGTGCATGCAACTTCCTGCACTATGTTAAATTGTTTTGATTAGACTTTAAAACCAATTCCATGTTTGTTTGTTTTTTCCTTGAGGGGTTTACTTCAGTCACTAGAGCAATTCTGAATCTATTTAAAAATACTAGGCAAGGCCTCTGTTCAAAATGCTGTCTTGGGAAAGATGTGGTGGCTGAAGCTGGTTACAGATTTCTAAAAAGTGTGACTTTTAAAAATATTTCTTTTTTTTTTAATGGAAACTTTTCATTCAGAACCAGGCTTGTGTTTCTTGAATTGTGCATCTCTCCTTCCAGCTCTGTTTTGCTCCTTTCCTTTTTTTTCCCCCGCTGTGAGGAAGATATATTGCAAGGAAGGTAATTTTATATCAAAAGTAGAAACTGCAGAAATTGTCATAATGCCTGAGACACACTATTTGCTTTTCACTAACCTAACTTTGCTGCCTTGTTGAGCTCTGCTGTTGGTACCGTACTAGCAGAGAGTGTCACTTCTGCTGAAAGGTTTAGGAAAAGTGTCCTGTTATATGTAGAGCTAGGTCACATGGAGGTAAAAATGCTAGTGGGTAGTCTATCTTATTGCAAGGGAATGGCAAAAGGCTTCCTAGTACTGGTGTTGGAGAGAAGGCTCTGAAGTGACATAGGAAGACACGTTCCTTAGACAAAGATGTTTTATTCTTCTCTTCAAGATTTTGCAAAGGGAACTGATGCTTCCTGAGTAAACACAGGTCTGAGTTCAGGTGGCTTTGTGTTGTCAGGGTTTTGAAGTATATAAAATGAGACCTTAGAAGAAAGTAGGCTTGTATGTAACATATACAGATATACCTCTTAATTTGACATCTTCACCGTTGAACTGGGCCTGTGATGCTAGTGGTGGAATGAAGCGCAGACACTGATAAGGCTGCAGTTATTGCAGTGGGGAAGGGGTGACCGCTCGGACACGGTGACAGAGCGGGAGCCAGCTGTAGTGGCGAGTCTCACAGGGTTAACTGCAAATCTGCCTGCAGCTGCCGCAGCTCAATACCCAGCATTCACATGCGGCCTCACCAAAACTGCCTTGTGACATTTTTGATTCATGTCAGGGACAGAGTACCATTGTTGAGGAGAAAAATAACTGTTTTATAGAAGGTTCTGCAGGCTTTCAGTCGTTTCAGTCTTTATCCTTTCTCCTCTGTGCCTCTCTCTAGGTCAGAAAAAAGTGGTTCTTGCTTTGCTTTTCTACTTGCTGATTAAAAAAAGAGGTGTTTCTGGCTTGATTTTTTTTTAATTAAAGAGTGCAAGCTTCTTTTTAAAGCTCAGGAAGAGTTTAACAGTTGGCCCTATTCTGCCTTTGTCATTTTGCTGTGACCCTTAGGGTGTGACGGAGCTGTGCCTCTTGATGGTGCGACCCCAGGAGAAGTGTCAGCTTGCTTTTACCAGCGGGTAGGATACTGGGGTTCAGGGCGAGGGGCCTTCCCTTCTATAGTAGGTAACTGGGAAGGATTTCTGGAACGATTTCTCTGTGCTGTAAGAACAGGTCTGCCTGCTGCAGGTCTGCTGTCAGACCATCAGCTTGAGTGCACTGATCAGGCTGGTACAGTGGGCTCTGGGGATGGAGGCTCTGCTGGTTTACTCTTTTCAGTGCAGAGATAAAAAGCCTCTTTGTTTTTCAGATTTATGGAAAAGTTTTAAATTGTTTGTTGCTCATTGCCTTGGGTAACCCCATACTGTGCTGCTAGTTGGAGCTCCAGGGCTGAACACCTAGTGACTGGCCAGGACAATGGGACAGTATGAAAAGGACCTTTCCCATTCTCATTCCCCTGAAGGAAGTGCTGCTGAAGGGCCTCAATGCATTTTCTCAGCTTTAATGCCTCATTTGCTTCAAGCATGTATGAGGGCTTGCAGTTTGAGAAAACAAATTAAATCAGTGCTGTTTCTTTTTTTGGTTCAGCTTATTTCTAAAGGAGTCATTCCCTTACATTCATGTTACAGCAGATGCTCAGATGGGGACAGCTAGAAAAAATGTCTTAGTGAAAGGAGAGTATTTTTATTTAAATGGTTGGCACTGGAATGATCCTGAGTACAAAGTCCCTGAAGCTGAGGTGTGTTGTAACAGGGGGAGTCATTTGAACCATGGCATCTGCTCATTCAGGACTTTGGGCAGAAATATCTCCAAGTTTGCTGTAATATGTTACAGGAGCCTTGCTGACTCCCCACAAAGCAGAGCCAGCCTGGACCATGATGCTGGGTCCAGGTTCTCCAGATACAGTGAATGCAGCTCTGTTTCACCTGCAACTCCGGTTTGAGTGCTAAGTCCAGACTCTCCATCAGCACAGATCTTATTTCTGTCACTCAGTTGATTATAATAGAGTGCAGCACGAACTGCTCAGGGTGGAGCTGATGGTCAGCTCAGCAGCTGTAGCTATTTCATTTATGTTCTGGATGCCCCAGGTGGTGGGGAAGTTACTGGTCACTTTGCCACATGCAGATGGATGCAATGCTGTGGGTGGGGTGTGAGGGTCTACGCTTGGTGGGTTGTGCTCCTCCATGCCTTCTGGCCAAATAATGAGCCCTCCTGGGACAAACAGCCCTGGGGAAGCCATGGCTTTGGTCCCTGGGTTTGCTCACTGCATTTGGGGGCATGAGGTGATGGTGCCTGCCCATGTGCTGTGCCCTCCTGCAGTTCCTGCTTCTGCAGCAGAGCAGCAGTATCCAGGCCAGCTCCTCAGAGAGCCAGTTCAAGACCGGCAAAGCTTATAAACTCAAATTCTGTGCTGTTTGAAACAGGCTAAACCACTCCAGGACTAGGAGGAGCAGGGTAGCAGCGTACGTGCAGCCTTGCACCCATACAGAGCTGGCCTGGGAGTCTTTGCATCATGCCAAGCAGCATCCACAACCTGGATAAAGCACCTGCAGGCAATTGGGAGCTGGCTGTGCCTGACTGGAGGGCAGTGTCAGGTTAATTAGACATCTGCAGGCTATTCTTAACCCCTCCCCCGCTTTTTTTTTTTTTTGGTCCAAAAATGGGAAATTGTTTAAAATAAAATTAAAAATGAAGGCCTTCTTCCCAGATTGGAATAGAACACAATTTTTCCTCAATTGAAGACTGGTGTGGACTGTTTTAATCTCTTAATAATTTCCCTTTCTCAGATCCTAAAACTTGTGGCTCAGCATGACTTTTCTGATTTTCCTGTTCTTTGGTTTACTTTCCATATTTTGCATTCATGTATTTTCTTCCCTGATTCTTAATGTGCTTAGCTTGCTAAGATGACTATAAGATCTTTATAGTAGCATCTGAGATCATAATCTGTCTATATCAAAGGCCAGAATTATTCCCTGTTGTTTGTAAAGGAATTATTTAATAAGTAATCCTTGTAAGTGTCAACATTACACATGAGATGACATAACACTTGGGGAAAGTAAGGACTAAGCCAATATTCCCACACCAGCTTCAAAGCTAAATATGCTTTCACATACAGATGCTTCCTATTTCTCATCTGTGGCTTCTGTTTCCCCCTAATTGGAGTTGACACTGGAAGTACCAGTTCTCCTTTTCCTCCTCCTGGATGTTTTGATTGGAATATTAATACCGTCCTCCTTCATTACTGGGCTCTGTGGAGTGGCGTGCCATGTGGCTTAAGGCAGAAGATCAGTTTTCCCGTAGAAGCTTAGCTTGCCCAAAAGTCAGAGGAGTGTTAATTCACAACTGAGTCCTCATGTGTCCACACTTGTGGGAGCAACTGAAATCTGGGCCCAGATTTTGTTTCCTGATTTTGTTTCAGCCTACCTGAAAGCAAACTTCCTGTTGAATAAGCACAGAGAAAATGAGTCTGTTCCGCAAATAAAATAGTGAAATCTTGGGATGCTGGACACACACTAGCACACAAAATATTTTTCCCTTGGAGTGTTTCTATATGTTGAAAACATCAGTCTCTGGAAAAATCTGAAAATGTTGGCCCCTGGGTGGCAAATAACTCCTCCAAGGCTAGAGAAAACTTCTGTTTCCTGCAAAATCCATCCTCACCCCTGCCCTGTGCATCCCTTCCAGACAAATTCAACCCCCAAGAAACATTAATAAATTTCTGTGGTGTGAATTCAAGACATCAAAATGTCATGGAGTGTTTATCCTTTCTGTTAACAAGGCAAGTCTGATCAAAATGTTCCTAATCATTGCCTTCCCAAAGCAGCCCCTGTGGTGGGGCAGTATGGAAAAGGGATAAAAAACAGGTGTATGTGTTGTGCCAGTGTAGGTGTCCTCAACTGAGGGTCTGCAGGTCCCAGGGTGCCTACATTCTTCTTGGGAGTTGTGTAGCTGCCAGGAAGTTGTAGCAATTTCTTGGGAGCTTACAAGCATGCATTTATCTCTGCTTGGAAATCACTGTGAAGGGATATTAAACCACTGGCTTCCAAGCACATTTTCATCCCAATGGAAGATATTTGGGATGTCCCTGCAATGATGTATCTTGTAGTCCATGAGGGCTGGGTGAGAAGCCACGCATCACACTGCTGAGGCTCAGGTGCCATGCAGGCATCCCTGCACCCAGGGCCCTGCTGAGCCTGACTGCCCCATGTCCAGCTCCGACCTGACTCCTGGCCCACCCTGTGTGGGTGGAGGCACCTTTCATCTGCTTGCAGAAGTGATGCCCATAGGCAATTCCTCAGAACTGATTGTTGCACCCAGCTCAAAAAACTAGTGTCCTCTACTAGAGGGGCTGTTGGAGTATTTGCAAGTCTTTGGAGGCAAGGTCTCCCTTTTCTTGTGCTGTGTGTGCACAGCTGAGGTTCTGCTGTGGCGCTGCAAATAAAGCTAATAAAGTAACAATGCCTGAATCCAGGGGGGCTTCCAGCACCTTTTTCCTTACAAGAGTATGTGATATTACAATAACATGTGGATCTCTGCTTCCCTGGTGCTGACTTGCCAAGTACAAAACCCTGCCTCATTCCTTGTGCTTATTTTCAAGATGCCTTTGGCTCTGCTGTCTGCATCTGTCCCTAGGTATATCTAGGTGCCATAAAGCCTTGACTGTAATGGGGCTGTTTTGCATTCTTGCTGAGTGAGTAATAACTCTATGAAATCTTAACACTTGCACAAAAGTGAAGGTTTATTGTTACTGCTCTTTGCAGACAAACTGGTGGAAAACAGTGTTGCAGTATGGATCACTGGGGTGAATCCTGAGGATCTATTGCATGGTGTCTGTCTCGTTTTCTGTGCAAGAGCTGTGGAGGTGCCTCAGGGTGTCTCATGACCGGGAGGAGTGGGAAACATGCTTTTCTTTACCCCACATTAGGCAAGGCAGGTGCCTTCAACACTGGTTCACCTGTAAGCCCTGGCTTTGCCCTGGGTCCTTCATGTCCATACAGTTGCCCTGCATGTAACCTTCCCATCTCCTGCCAGGTGCTAGGCAGGTATAAAAGGACAATATATGTCACAGGGCTGGGACTGTGTCTTGAGACAAAGCTGTTCTTCAGCCATTTTTCTTTTGTGGCTGGGTTCATAGGCTCTCCATCTCTTTTCAGACATAACTAGCCTGTGGTCCTTTGATGCAAGTAATACCAAGGCAAAATGGTTGCTCTAAGTGTTCTTTTTAGCTAGAGTGAATGACACAGGGCTAATTTTCAGTTTTATTATTTAGGCTGCAGACTTGTAAAATGGCTATTTTTAGAAAGTATTGAGGAATCCTGTATACATGCAGTGCCTTCTCTCAATTTCTTGTTAAAGTTGAGTGGGCATTACTTTGGTGGAAATAAGGGTGAGTCAGCCAGCACAAGTGGCTTTGTGGAAGCTTTCTTCACATCCCCAAGCTTAATCTGAAACTGTGTGAGGTCTCCTGTGGTCCAGATCAGTGTTTTCCTTTAACAGACACTGTGGTGCTAATTGTGTTGCAACTTTGCACGAAGGACAAATAGTTCCCAGGGACTGTGATCACTCCATCAAAATAATTTCCATCATTGATCTAAATGGCATTTGATCTAAAAGTATTTTTAGAGGCAAAATACAATTACATCAGCCCAGAAAGCTGGGGATGGGCACATTCTTCTAATGTGTATGCTGCCTTGTCCCTATGGCACTGCTGCAATATAGATATGCCAGCTATTTCCCCTAAGTTTCACATCTGTTTCTGTTATCACAATGTTCTTTCTGAAAATCCGTGCAAAATATCATAAAGATATACCAAATACCTCTTCTTGTCTTCAGTTCCTGAGTCCTCAACAGTAGTTTCCTGGAAAAGTGATATCCTCCTTATCTATTCGTTAACTCCTACCATGGATCACAAGGCATTCCTGCTAATTCCCATCAGCTGTGACAAACTTATGTAGTGATTTTAATGGCTGTACAGACCTGTTTTATTCTGAACTAAATTAATAACACCTACTCTAGCACTGAACTTCTAAAACTCTCCTAATATACTAATCAACATGTCAGTGGAATATTCTTTCTGGATAGAAACAAGCCTGGTGAAACAGATTAGACATTCACATGGCATTGCATAATTCAGAGAGCAGGCATGGTGCATATGATTTGCATTAATAACCTCCACTGCAGCAGCTTCTCACAGGTCTTTCTCATTAGATCGTATGTGGAAGCTTCCAGACTGTCAATCAATTACAGTAATTTCCTTTTCCATATTTATTCCATCACGATCATTGACAGTTACCATTAAGTGACATTAATACAATACCATACCACCTTGCATTTTCCAGTGCTCCTCTTACAGGGTGCTTAATCCATATGAGGCTGAGAGGCTCCATTGTACAGGAAAAAAGGTGTTTGCTCTCCCTAGCTCAGCATAGTGTGCCTCATCCATGGTGGGAAGGAGGACAGAGCACTTTGTGTCACAGTGTCTAGCAAGCCCTCTGGGTTGCTCAAGGAGGCAGGGTCTGCTGGATCAAGATGGAGGTGGCTCCTGCCCAATGGTGATCATGAGTTCCCATGAGAGGCCAGCAGAGTCATCAGGAGAAAAGATGCTTTTATTTACTGCAACAGCTCAGTGCATCTTGTGTGGCATATTTCAAGTACATCAGCCTGGGCTTTTTAGCATGGATGTGTTTAGAGATGCCTTATCTTGTTTGATGCTCATGGACCTTCCTGGTAGAGTAATATGAGCCAAGTTTTCAGGTGTAATAGCTAACACTTTGGCATTCTTATTAGAGAAACCAGAGGTCTTTTCTTCCCTCCACCCTGCCCTTCCTGGCTTCCTGACTGTGCTTAAAACTTCCTGCCCTGCCCTAGGTAAACAAGGCTCAGAACTGCTGAATCCCAGTAAGTGTAGCATCCCCTATTGAACAGGCACAGGCCCACCAGCACCACTGCTACAGAGTGTGGCAGTTTTCGTGCATATTAAAAATAACAAGGTGTTGGTCTGATGGCAGCTGAAGGGGTCCTCCTGGCTTTTCCTCTGCAAAGTGTGTTGCAGTACCTGCAGTGAAAACTGAGAATAGTGGTCTTAGCCCTCCTATTTGAGATCCGTCTTCTGAAGGTCACTTTGAAATCAGTCTGAGGGGACAGACAGAGTGGGTGTGAAACCTGTTAGCAAATGTTATCTGAGAAATATGTATGTGTTACTTCAGCAAGTACTGCATAGTGGGTAGACTAGAACACTGTGTAGAACACTGGCCATTGCTAGCCATCACTTGTCCTTTGTTAGCTGACGTTTGCTGAGACCTTTCCTGAGGAATTAGAAAAGATTTTAGCCACAGCTCACAAGTTTCACAGGTTCTCTAATCCGTTACATCCCTGATATTTCCTCCTCAAATATCTAGAGGATTAATTTTAAACGTGGAACGTGATCTTGTTCTTTGGGGTAGGTGGGAGAAGAAACATCTTTTGCAGACCAGGAAAAGAGGAATTGGTTCTGTATATCCCATGGATTCTGCTGCAACCTTCACCCTCATGCTGTACTAAAAATGCTGTCTTAAGAATGCATTGAGCTCCCTTTGCATCTTTGCTGCTGTTGTTATAGGGACTGTTTCTGACCCTTTTCAGTCTTGAGGTGCTTTTCCCAGCTTGCTGAGCCAACGTGAGATTCCTTCACCACTCATCAGTAAACACTTCTTCAGCAATTCTGCACATGCCCAAGGGTTTTTCCTGTCTTGTCTTTGCTGAATTTTTCTGGTGCTTCTTTCTTCTTTATCTCTCTTCCTAGGTTGGACACTTTTTCACTTATCCCTATCTCCCTCTTCTTTGATACATGTCAGAGTCTGAGCAACATCAGTTGCCACTGTGTCCCTGTTCAAGACCCTCCTAAAACTATTGCTGCCAAATATGCTGGATGTCTTCTTTCTTACAGTGTTCCACTTCCATCCTTGTCATTCATGGGTAACAGTTCAATGATCTTTCCCCTTCTCTGTTCACTGAGCTCATTTAAAATCCAAGCAGTTTCTGGCTGTCAGCTCTCCTGTTTCTGAATTCCACTCTCTTTACTTCTCTCTTCAAAATCTTTCCTGTCACTACTTATCTTCAGAATTGTCAGAGCCTCTCTAAGACATTCATTTCCCCATCCTTCTTTTGTTCTCATTTGTGGCTTCTCACTCTTGTTCAAGAGTCTGTACTTGGGATGGTCCCAGCAGTTTGTTACACTGCCACCACATTGTTTTAGGTATGCTTGTTGGTTAAGCTTTCCTCGGGGCAGGACTGGTCTTTGGCTTCTGGTTTTCACTGCTCAGGCTGTGCCTTGAATTTCTGCTTCGTTGCTCTATAATCAGTTCTGTAGCTGCATGAAGTTCACAAAGCACCTTTTCACGGCTTTCAGATCCTGAGTTTTGCTGACAATTTTAAACAAGTTTCCCTTTAAACAGGGATGGTCTGAAATTTGAATTTGAATTCCCCTTACTTTTCAGTTGCCACATCCACATTTTAGGCTTGGACTTTGGATGCACTGTCAGACTTTCCCTAGGGGTTTGGGTGGCAATCATGTCGCAGTTCTTGCTTCAGCCCAAGCTGCTTTTCCTGCAAAGTAGTATAATATTCTCAGCTTGAGTGCTGGCTAAATAATATCTAGGCATCTAAGTAAACGTGATTTGATTTTTACAGCTAGCAGATTTTTTTTTGCAGTTTTGAGCACTTTCCATTAAGCTTTATTGAGTTATCTTTGTTAAGTAGTTATAGTTAATGGTGTGCCTTTTTTCTGGTCATGCAATCATTTGAGAATTTGGCAGTATGCATTCAAAATGTAACCAGCATTGTATTTTTTTCTTCTGTATAGAATGGATAATGTTTTCTGACATCAGTTGTTTCAAGAAATGTTTCAGTGAATTTCAGTATTTGAACCAGAATTGTGTACTTGTCTACTCAAGAAATAAAACAGCATTTCATGTAATTCTAATAGCTTGATCTAAATATTAATAAGTCAAGCTCAGTGTTTTAATAGTGATTTTGGAATAAAAACATATGAAACATGAAAGGCTAAACTAAATCTGGGAATAATGACTGTGATGCTACATATTCAATGAGTTGAAAAAGACTCAAACTGTGTTCTGTGAATTGTTCCCTCCCTTTCACCAAAATTGTACAACGGATTTTGTTTATTGGTGACTTCAAAATGATATTCACAGGATTCACTACATCTCCATTTGCACAGGACTGGTATACATTGCTTTAGGGAATAGGTCTCCATGGTCCAACCATATGAAAGATGATAGGGAAGAGCCACAGAAGAACATTGCATCCCTCTGTACTGTGCTATTGGCCTTCTCTAAGACCTGCTCATGAAAAGTACTAAACCACTATATTAAAGTTGGATGTTGTTATTATTGTTGCTATTATCTGTTTTTGCCAAGATTGATATAATGATGCCATAGCTTGTAGTGGATTTGTGTTGATTGACAGAAGAGATACAGGAAACAAGGCCTGAACAGTTGTTAACTGGTGTGCCACCCTCTAAAGGCAGAATTTATACTGAAGACCTTTAAATGGAGTGAGGAACATGTGCACTGAGTGAAGTCCCATAGGATAACAACAGGGAGTGGGATGTGTGGAGCAGTCGGGTGAGAGCTTTCACATCCTCTTGGAGAAATTGTGTAATGAGATAAACGGAGGGCTCAGCGATTTGTTAATGACTTGAGTGCTGCTCCAAGAGAACATTTGTGTAAGCTGTGGAACAACACGTAGTATTTCCGTGTGATTAATGAGAATTTGTCATCTGAAATACAGTCAGGGCTGCGCTTTCGTAGCTGTGTGCCTCAAACTCTCAGAGCCAACCCACGGTGGAATATTAGAGGAATTACTCAGCAGATTACTTCTGTGTTGTTTTTGTCAGCTTATTCATCCTAAAGTTCATTTGATAAAAGGAAGGGGGTGTGAGAGTTTGCGTTATGCTTTTTTGTTAGTGTCAAACTTGTGGCTCTTCAAAAGGTCATGGGTACTTGAAGCTGTTTCAGACTGGTCAGACCACGGCTATTAGTCACGGAGCATTATTCACCCAGTCCCTTTCTTTCTTTCTTTCCTCTTCCCCATCCTTTTAGTTGAAGAAGTGATCTTTGGAGAGGAAACAATAGCTGAAGGAAACTTTTTTTTCCCCCGGATGCTGGGTTTTTCCACTGGAATTTAATAGAAATTATTGGCACACTGTCAGCTACAGGATGACCTGACCTCCCCTGTGACAGTTCATCAGAGCTGGATGCAGGAGACATCTTAGTTTTGTCTGCTTGTTTTCCTGTTGTGTCAAGTGTGGTGGTTTTGCTGGACTCCCAGTACTTACTAGGAGACCTTCCAGGGTTTAACTTGTTTTCTGTTATAGGCTGCTTATTCTGTGAGAATCATTTAACATAATTCCTCAAAATTTCTCTTTCAGTTACTTCTTAGATAAAATAGCTGGTTAAAATCTGGCAACTCTTCCCCGGGTGAGGACACTGATTGATGCTTCTTGGTATAACATATCTCCTTTTTGCAAGTGAAAACAGGTAGAGACTTATGCTGTTAGTTGTTCTTATTGCTGTAGAGCCTAATGTATCCACTCACCCTGAGCCTGTTTGTCTTGGTTCTGGATGGGTACAAAAAGATGTTCCTTGCCCCAAAAGTAGGTCTGTGTGGCAGACAACTGAGTGGAAATGAGAAGTGTCAAAACCACAAGATATTTTATGAAGCTAGTTGCGGTGCATAATTTTTAGTCCATTAGCAGCTGTAAATCATTTGATATGTGAGTGTGAACACTGGCCAAAAAAAAAAGGATACTTTCTCCAGTGAAAACAAATGGAAACTAATTTGATCTGTATACTGTTATGGTCCAAGATGTCATGATAGAACTGTGACCTGTATACTTTTGGAATATGCCTCTATTTTCAAACAAAAGGCATATTTGTGTTCAGGTGACAAAGAGGCCATTCAGACAATAGACTAGAAATAAATTCATGCTAGATTAATGTTTTATTTAGGTTGGCATCTGAATTTTAAATATCTAGAAGCCAAAGCTTATTTGAGTAAAGTCTTTAGTAAAGTCTTGAGTAAAGCATTTATTTTTATGTGCCCCTGAACAGTAATGTGTAAATTGCAGACTATCCAGCAGCAGATAGTTACTGTGGTCTGATCAGACCTTGATGTACAGAATGGCTTCAACAGCATATTGTGCATATGTAAACTGAAATTTAATACATTTTCTAACCCAATTCATGGCTTTGTGGAGAGAACTAGTTTTGTCAGTTTCACAGGAGGGCCACAGCAATCTATTGTTGTTGAAATGTTACTGAGGGGGAAAACTCAGTGCTTTGAGTATCTGTATAAGTGACAGTGCAAAACACTTGCTTTCCGCATACAATTTCATTGTACTGTCAAAATATCGGCTGCCTGAATATTAGAGCTGCCCTTGGGGGTGCAGGGCTGTGGGGAGAGATGTGACTGGAGCCCTGTGTGCCCCAAGTCTCATCTGAGGTCTGGGTCCTGGCCAGGTGACACCTCCGATGTGCACTCCAGCCACCCGCAGCAGAGAGGATCTTGGCTGGGGATGTAGCCCTCGGGGAAATCTGAGGGATGTGAAAGGCTGTTGCTGATGGATCCTTAATAAACATTTTTATTCCTTAGGTATTTTCTTGTGTATTTGCTCTTCTTGGTGGTATTTTTGCCTTAATGTGGCAGTGAAGGTCTGCAGAAGGGCCTGAGACTTGAACTTTCCTAGAATTTAAGGTACTCATGTTTCAGGATTTTTGTTACTGCATTTCCTTAAGTGCAATCTTAACTGGTTTAACAATTGAGCCTCATAGTAATAGCATTGTTGCTGGGAGGGATGTAAGGCCATAAACGGGTGAGTTTTGTATGCAGGGAGAGGTGTGTTCTTGCAGGAGAAGGCTATGTAGCTCTGCCAATAAGTGGGTGTGCTATGGGTACTTCTATAGGCCTGAAAGAGACAGAGCAAACTTCAGGCAATGCTGCAGCCCATCTCTGGGATGAGTGTGTGAAGCCTCCTGCAGCTGTCTCTATCACAGCTCTCATTTTTCTGTTCAGAGAGGTGGTTAAATGTTGTTAGCTATGGGTTTCTGACATGTTTCCCCACCTCTGGAGATGTTTTTCACCCTACTTTACCAGTGACTGACTCTGGCACCTGGGGTATCTACTGCCCCTAAATACTTCTGTGGTCGGGTGGGTGATTTGGCGGTGTCACAAAAGCGTGCACAAGCCCAGGGCCAAGGAGGGCTCACTGCCACGTGTGCCATAGGTGCCCAGGCAGGCAGCTTCTCTGCATGATGGGGTGTGAATGGCAGTTAGAGGCCAAGTGCCCACGAGGGATGGAGTCCTCACTTGAAATCTGCATCTGACCACAGCTTTCCCTATGGCAAATAAATGCCAGTAATAAAAAGGAAAGTGTGGGTGTTTTAAAGCAGGCCCTCTGTCCAGGAGAAGGGAACAAACGTGCTGCTGCCCAGCCTGGATGTCTGCAGCACCCAGGGCTGCCCCTTGCCAGACTTGCCTCTTTGCCAATCCCCCATATCCCTGCTCCTCTCCCCTTTCCAAGCCCTGCATGGTGGGTTGGCTGAGCTCTGGGTAGCTGGCCTTATCTGTTCCCTCAAGGAAAAGGCATCTCATGAGGTGCCCATGGCCTCTCTGCCAGAAGAGAGGGACAAAGGCTGGTAGCCCAGGTGCCCTCCATGTCTGGTTTTTGGCCTGAAGTCACTGCAAGCCATGCATTCTCAATGGAAGCTTTGCCTCGATAAAGGCACAGCCAGAAATGCAGGGAGTGCCTCTGAGAACTGGCCCCAAATCCTCCTTCTAGGTCTCCATCATGCTTACTTGCTCTGCTTCAGGAGCTATTACCTCGCAGGGTCTTGTATCCTTGAAAATAAGTTTGCCTTTTGTTTTTGGCCAGGTAAGTTGCCCTCATGCTGGCTGGTCTCTGAATTGCTGGTTTTGGTCATATTATCCTTACTGTGTTTCATACTGCTTGTGCTCCGTGCCATCAGCTAGTTTAGATGCAGGTCCCAAAATAACCTTGAGGCTCACTGGCTTGGTGGGGAGCAGATGTGCTGGCAGCATGATGCACTTGGCTGCGGAGAAGGGGGATGTTCTGGCTCCGCTTTCCTTGGAGCGTCTCTTTTCCAGCTAGTCTCTTATGTGACATTAATGGCAGCCTAAACATATGTGCAGGGGCATCAGGATCAAGCAGTGGCTTGTGTGTTTCAGTCCACAGGGAACAGACATAAAACAGAAAGACCAGGTGGAATAAGGGCAACCTGAGATGCATCAGGCCTTGTTTGATTGAAAGGAATTACTTTTTTTTTTTCTAATAATCTTTGGTTTAGGGAGTTTCCATGCTTCTCTTGGCTACAGATTTGCAGTTGAATAATGCCAGCTTTGTACGTAATCACAAATATATGCATAATTTTGATAGTGTCTCCAGAAGTATTAGAACCTCTGATAGAAAAATTGCCAAGGGGAATTACATAGCCTAACCTCAAAAAGACACAGAAATCACATGACTGTTTAAAGAAAAATCCTGAAAACCTGATATGTTTCATTCAGCAAAGACTATTAAAATAGTTGATAGGAAAACCAGGTTATCCAAGAGCAAGAGAAAGGAGGCAACGCAAGCTAAGTAAACCAATCGCCTCCACCACACCATGACACTTGGTTGCATCAGTTCTTCCTACAAGGTTTCAAGACCCAGTAGCTTCTGTAAATCTGCTGAGTGCTTCTTATCTAGGTGTCTGCATTTTTGCTTCCCTTGAACTTACAGCAGATAGAGAATCACCATTTTAGCCACAGGCAGGACAATACAGCCAGGTGTTATCTGAACTTTGAATACAGATACCTGCCAAACACCTGAGTCCTGATTTGTAGCAACTCGTATTGCTCCTTTATGGAGAATCTTCCCACTGTGCCAAGTTGGAAAGGATGGATTTGGGGGTGGAAACTCAAATTAACTGTTTCAAAGGGTGTGCCAAGCTCCTTTCACTTGGAGGTTTAAGCAGATAGAAGTGTATCTCATAAGAGGTGAAGGGTAAATTGCTGCTCGTTTTAGCTTACCTTTACTCTCTCAGCATGTTAATAATTGGTGGGTCCTGGCAGAAAATATTTTTCCTTGTCTTGTGGATAGTATCCATAAAATACTCACAGATGTAGCAAGCAGCTGCGTTGTGATGCTGTTCTTAGAAGATGATGTAATGTGGCAATAATAACTTCTGAATCATTACTGATTCATGAATTGAGAATGTTTGCAAATTATGGGTAAATTTAGCTTGTCCTAGCGAAAACCATGTCAGCTTGGTCAGGTGGTAATTCTGGAACTATTGGCCAGTTCTCCAGTGGGGACTTCTGCGCCATTGGCATGGTCTTTTAGATTGTCTTTCCAGAAATACTTCTCATTTTGTTGGGCTACTGTGGAGGGAGTTGGGAAGGAAAGACAAAGTGCTGACAGCTCTGGCATGTTGCACTGGCAGTACTTGGAGCTGTTGGTGGAAGAATGACTTGACTCTGTCCATCCCTCCTTCTAGACAGGTTTCAGATGTTTGGGCTTCTGAAGAATGAGGCGACAGTTTGAGAGATGAAACACTTGGGATCCACAAAACCAGGATGCTAGTTCTGAAAGGGGCCCTTTCTTCTCTGCATTAATTGTCACCATGTGGTCAGAGAATCCTCCCTTGTTTCCCATTTCCTCAGGCTCCAGTTAATTTCCTGATGTCTCTGGCAGGCAATGAGCAACTTGGAGAGGAAGTTGGTAGAACCCAGTTTTAAATTCATGCTTTCAGTGAGGAGCCATTAGTAGCTGGACACCTAATTAACATGATAATAACATATCTAACATTTACCTTGCACCTTTTCTTAATCCTCAAAGACCTCAGCTGCCTTCAAGATGAAGAACAATGTGCTGATTGTGCGTAATTACATCTCAGAATGGTTTGAGAGGAAGAGAAGAATATCTGGTTTGTGAAAACTGTGAGAGGGCATAGTAGAATTATAGTTATTTCAATGAGATGGAATAATGTTCCAGAAAGGAGAAACTGCCCCACAGACAGGGTGCCTGAAGAGAGAGGTACAGAAGATGACCGCTATACAGGACCTGGTCTTTGTAATTGCAGGAATGTTTTGCCATATAAACCCAAACTAAACCTCTTTAGCCTTGATTGAGCAGATGTGTCTGCTGAATGTGTTTAAAACAAAATAAATGCAAGATATAATAAATCTTTCTTTCTATTTTTAACTAGTCTTCTTTGTTTATAAAGACACAATTGGGTCCTGAATTATTTTCAGACTGGATCACCCTGATATTTCTGGGGAAAATGACCTTTTGTCAAAGAGGCTCTGGAAAAAGTAGAAAATGTCCAGACTCATGCCAGGTTAAAGCAGTCTAGTAGATGGTGCTATAGAAATATTGACTGTGATCAACAGCAGTAGAGGGAAGCCAACT
Source organism: Columba livia (assembly GCF_036013475.1). Lineage (NCBI taxonomy): Eukaryota > Metazoa > Chordata > Aves > Columbiformes > Columbidae > Columba > Columba livia. Next base: position 67,796,952 of record NC_088603.1, on the reverse strand, counting down.
GATTATGAAGACCAGCTGAAAAAAGAAACTGCAGAAGGAAGATAACCGCTTTCCCAGAATGTACGTGGTAAAGGATTTCTGGAACTTAGCAGTGGGTGAGCAAACGTGTGCCTTCGTGCAGATGAGACTAGTTTGCGTGAGTGGGTGGGGATCCAAGATTTGAGAAGTGGGGTGTTGCATCCTCGGAGCCCTCTTGCTGATTGGTTTATTACAGAATAATCTAGAGTCTGGAAGGATTAGCTAAAATCAAGAACAAACCATCCTGAAGGAGTTGGCTTCTCTGCATCTGGAATCATGCCACGATCATTTAATATGAGAGAATCAGCCCTACAGTCATGGAGGGAAATTTTCAAGATCTTTTGTTCCCAGTATAGCTATTGTGCTCAGTTGATGGCCATTAAACCAGAGGTTTATTTCATTTTTATAAGAATTTTCTTGCTTGAATAAAAAAATAAAGTTATGAGCTGAGTGCCCTATATTTGCTACTCCCTAAGTGGAAGACAGAGATGGAGGAGGGAATTTTGGTGATAGCCAACTGCTGATTGAGTGAATTGCTTTTAGCAGCATGGAAAAATAAGAGTGTGAGAACACCATGAGCCATTATTTTACAATTATCCTATTTTTGCCACTGTGGGCCTCTTCAAGAATCAGACTATGGGTAAAATACTTTTTTGTTGTTATTGTTGCTGTAACTGCTGGATATAAATATGCACCCCCTCTCATTCTTTTCTAATATGTGGCTTTCCCCTTAAAGCAAGTTAAGAGAAGCATGTTAATCTCTGGTTTTTGTTGCACCTTTGTCAGACTTTTTTTGGGGGAATATCCCACTGTTCTGGCTTCCTTGGCTGGTGAAACTGAGACTATGTCCTTTATTACTTTAAACTGGCCCTGAAATTTAGAGATGCCAGTCCCACTTTGACAGTATGTTGGTTCCCACCACCCCTTGCTAGAGCTACCTTCTCAATGGTGTAACAGGCAGACGATTTCTTGTTGTAGAAAAGTCAGAGTCCCACTACTACTTTTCTATGGAGCAGTGATCTGCCATTGGACTGGGCTAACTTTCTGGAAGGAGGGAAAAGAGAGTTTTGCACTTTTGAAACAAGGGAAAACTCAATGCCTAGAAGCTAGGCTTAAAGCCTGTAGTAAAGGTCAACCATCACAGAGATTGAGATTACTGGGTCCGTGCTCAAAAACATGAGAGGGTTTGCCATCAGAAAAAAAAAAATAATTTATATGTCTAATAAATTTGTATAATATATTGAAATCCATTTCTCACTCTGAATTTTTGGCTATGTTTGGAATCAGAAATACCAAAATACCATGAGGGAGTCTGTTCTTGTGTTATTTCTTGCCAAGCCAGGGTTGGAAAGACTCAAAATTCCATGAGAAAGGGCTTTCTCTAGGGAGTTCAGTCCATTTGTGCAGACTTGTGTGGTGGTTTGAATCATTCAGATAAGGATCAAATGTTTCAGATGTTTGGCTGTCTCTCAAATCCAAACCTGTTTGAAGGGTGGATCCTCCATTTGTGGTCTTCCTAAAATTGTGTACCAAGTTTATCAATGCTGCCCTATACTTTGAACCCAGTGCTCCTCGTAGTGGAGACAATTGAAAGAAATTTTAGTCTGGAAGGCAGTGGGAGAGGATCCCCACGCCCTGCAGACTGTGGTGGGACTTTGAGAATGTGTAGCCATCCTGGTTGTAGCCACTGTGCTGACTCTTCAACTTGTGCTTGGCCAGCAGCATGTTTGTGTTCAGCTGGGCTGATGTGGATCTGAAAGTGTATGCGATGGCTGCTACTTAGTGGAGTATTTGAGTCAGGCCAGCACACACCTGTTGTGGGAACAAATGAAAAGCAAGCACAAAATATTTTCTCAGTTTGTGTCACGCTCTGTGGTATATTTGCCACTTCTGCCAACCCATCCTGAGAACACATGCTTTGCCCCTGTCCTCTAAACTTCTTTCTAGAGTACTCTTCTATTCCTCCTCTTCCTGCATTGAAATAATGCAAAAACCGAAAATCAGGAAGGAAAAGAGAGACTCGTCTTGGCTGGCAGGAAAAGGAAGCAGCACCATAATATTTCTAGATGTGTCAAGCATATGTTATGTTGTGCTGGCACAGAAATGTGCAAATGCAATGCTCAGTTTCTGAGTCTTTCAGATTTTAGGAAGTACTTCATTTAAGTGGAAATGAAGGATTCTGAGTTTTGGGGTCCTGGTTGCTCTGTTAGGGTCTGATCCTTATAGCAGATGTCCATGCAAGCTCCAACAAGAGGAGTCCTGCATGACTGCTTCCTGTCATAAAGCCCAAAGCTGCTGTAGATGCAATCTCCACAGTCCGCTTCCATTTTAGACTACATTGTGCATGGGAAACAAACCGGTTTTATTTTAATGAGGACTTATCAGGGTGTTCATAGTGTCACAAGAGACTAAAATGAGTACCTTCCCACAAGTTCCTCTGATTTCAGAGCTCATGTGGTTTTAATGATTGCTTCCTTTTTTGAGAAACAATCAGGTATTGACACTTTCCAAGCTGGTGTGATATTTCCACCGGGTCTGTGCAGCATGGGGTTTCTCCAGCTGTCTTTTACAGCAGCTTGATTTCCACAGTCCTGGTACCAAGCAGATCAACAACACAAGAGATTTAGCTGATAAGGTGAGGCCAGTCACCTTCGCCATGCATGGTCAGTCACCTGGATCCAAGGTATTTGTGAGAACAGATGGGTGGCTCAGAGCTTCCTTCCCACATTTCCAAAATCTTCGTCTTCAAAGCCTTGAAATTACTTGAAATTGGAACTCAATAAAAGTTACATGAAGCAAAAAACCTGAATGGCATACAACATACAATGGGAGCGTAAAGACTTCCTATCTCCCTTGTAGACCTTTAACACGTTGATGTGTCTGTCTGAACAAAGTAGAGAGCAAATCCCCCAAAAGTGAACTCCCTGCACTTGGGATCACACTTCTGTTGTGGTTTACTCTTTTTTGCAGTTTAATTTTGCCTTTGGTAATGTGCTCTGATTTAGGGGAACACTTAAAAGATAAATTAAGTGCTTGCCTAAGTTTCATTGAGGTCAATGTGACTTAAACATAGGTTATGCCAACTAGGGCAAGAATTAAATATATTTAATTGGGCCTTTTTATTAAGAACTGAATGGGGGAAAAAAAAAAAGGCCAGAAAATAATTTTTTCCATGCTTCTGATTACCTTCAATATTCACACACACATTAGAAATTAACAGTTGAGCAGTTATGAATTTATTTTTTGTTGTTGTTTTAAAGATAGTGCTAGTACTTCTGCTTATCCTTCTTGGAGCACGATAAAATATTTAAATCTGAAGTAATTTTATAAAGCAGCTTCATCAGAGCTTATTTGTTTATTACAGTGTTTATGATTTTTGTGTAAATAAGGTGAGGAAGCTATTTTTGGCTTCTGCCTGCTTTTCCTCAGAAGGAGTCATAAGATGTGTACTCCAAGATGGTGACTGAGTGCTGCTGGAGCTCCTGATAAGTCTTATTTGATGTGAGCTGTATGAGGCGATAATTACCAAGAAGATGGTCAAAGATGAGGCCTCTTGCAGCTAGATGGACTGAATGGCATCCTTCTGATTGCAGCAGCTAGCTCTGCAATAAAGTGATGAAAACTGCCTCATCCTTTTCTGTTGCATTGATCACTGAGGTGAGTTTCTGTCAGTCTTACTAGGGCCTCTGCCTGTGCTTTTCACCTTCCTCTATTTTGCCATAGCCTAGAAAGAAAAAGCTGCTCTGAGGAAGGGTTTTTGCTCTTAACCAGGACACACGGGACACACACACACACACACACATATATATATATATATATTTTAACTCCAAGGTAACTGGAGTGTACGACTTATCCTGTGACACAGGAGCAACAGAGCTCACCAGTTTTATGGAGAGGTCAGTGCTCTCTGTCTGCAGCTGACCTTAATTAACTGACCACACTGAAAATGATGCAAAATGAGTTCTGTCGTTCTGGGGTAATAAATGCAATCAGGCGGGAGCCCTCTGCTAGAGTCAATGGCATGTGGATATTGGCTAATGCCTCTGTTCACCTTCCTGCTTTATATGTCTGGATCAGGGTAACACAAGTCTGTTATTTACCCTGAGATAACAAAAACCACCTGTTTTCTGACAATGAAGGAAATACCTAACTGCAAACAGGGTGAACTGCAGCAGGAGAATTGCTAGATAGGGGATGCAGGAGCAGGTCAATTTGAGGTGGGTTTGCTCACTACTTTGCTCAGTTAATTAAGTGCCTAGTAAGATGACAGACAGGAGAAAAAATTATTCCTAAGAGCTATATTTCTTTCATATCAGTCTTGGGCATAATACCTGGATTTTGTTAGTTGTAGTTCTTAACTTTATGGTTCAAGTTGGGTTTGTTCACAGCTTTTTAGGTCCCTCAGCATGGCTGTGAGTTTGGTGTTTGCTGAAGCTGTGACTGCGGTAGGGGAGGTTGGAAGGGGAGGGCTGGACTAGTGCTGGTGGCCTGTAAGCAAAGCCAACTATGGCAACACTACTGATTTAATTGAACTGGTGCTGTGAACCCAGTGCAGTGGAGATGGGGATGTCCTGTGGTTCTGGAGCAATGAAAGTAACCAGGTGGGAGCTCTGTACTAGAGACACTGGTGTATGGATGTTGCCAAAGGCCTCGGCTTTCATCTTTCATTTTGTGCAGTCAATGTTGGGCACCTTTTCCAGCTGAAGCTTGAAATCAGTGCTTCGGGTTTATTTTCCTGCTTCCAAGGATGTTAGCAGGCTATTTTATTAATGACATGAATGCTACATGTTTCATGGGCACAGCTGACTAACATAGGCGCAAAAAAAAAAAAAAAAAAAAAAAAAAAAAAAAAAGAGAGAGAGAGAAAGAAAGTCCAAGCCTCTCCTCTTTGAGGACTGAAGCACCCCAGGATAGGTGAGGCATTGGAGCAATGCTTTGTAAGAGAAAATTTAGGTAAGTGCAGAGCTGTGAAAATGATAGGCCTTTACTGTAAAGGTGGAGGGTCTGCTGCTAAGAGAAACAAGTCACTGGTATGGAAAGATTTTTGTGTTGATTTGTGCAGATATAAAGCTTGTGATAGTAATGACATATCTAGCACCTTCTCTGTCTGTTCCTAAGTTTACCTTCTTTGGTGATAATAGAAATATTTTTGGGGGCGGGGGGGAGAAGAGTCAATTGTTTTCACTATCTTACCCTGAATATTCTTACTTTATCCATATATTTCCTGGCTCCCCTTAAAGGAGTTAGTCTCCCAATAAGAAGCATATTTTTTTTTAGACCACACAGAGGCCACAGTATGTATCTTTGTTTCATTTTCTCTGCAGCTATGGGAGAAAATAATAGCTGCAAATATTCACAAAACATTCATGTTTAATTTTTATTTTGAAGATGAGGTACTGTTACCAAAATTGAGGAATATTAAAGGATTTTTAAAAAATTATTATTATTTTATTTTATTTTAAAGTTTTTTATAGAAAATTGAAATCCTCTGTACCTGAAGTGCTCTTCTGATTGCTGTGTTTTCAGTACCGGCTCCATGGGATTTGTCCCATGCTTCCCTTTCAGCCAAGGTGACTCAGGGATTTAGGTGAGCCAGGGTTCCTCTGGGCTGCGCCAAGGGAAGGGACTAGACACCAAAATCTGTTTACTGCAGGAAGGCATAGCTGGTCAGCTAAGTAGGTTAGTTAAATACATAAATAATGAGTATCGAGGTGAAAAAAGAAAGAAAAACAGACTTCCGTTTTGACTCCAGTAGTAAAGTGACAAACATAGTGAGCCTCCTGTGAACTTGTGACAGGACTTCCTAACTCACCTGTTGAAGGAAGGTGGCAGTGACAATGTGAAAGGTAGATCATGGGAAGCATTGTAGTAGGTGTAAACATCCAATCTTTGTCTTTATTGCCTGCCTTAAGCACCTGAATTGAAGGATAAGAGAAATTAGAAGTCTTAAATGACCTGTGAACAAAGCCTGGTCAGTGGGGGTTAAAGGCGAAGCATAACTGCAGGTGAAACTGTAGAAACAAAAACTTTCAGGTGAGGTGCTAAACACAGCTATGTTCATGAGATCTCTTTTTTTTGTGATAGCATAGCAATCTTCAGAAGTTTAGCTGTCTTATCTTTTTCCCTCAGATTTCTTACTGAGAAAGAAAATATCTTGTGTAAAGAATTCATTGGTGGGTGAAGGGAAAGAAAAGCAAGCATTTGAGATGTGGGAGCATGCTGTGTGGCTCAGTGCCTCTGTCCTAGCAGTCTTCTGCTGGGATACTGGAAATAAGTCAGCTCAGTGCCCTTCATCTGTTGACAGCGTGTAAGAGAAAATTAATTACTCTGAGATACATTTTTCATCTTGAATTTTTCTTGCTGAAGACCAGCTGTGGTCATCAGAACAGTCACCATATTTGAGGCTGTCCCAGATATTCTAGGACATGTAGATATCTCCTGCTCCTTTCAAAACTTTTGGAGACACGAAGGAAGAAGCTGCTTTCTAAACCAGCTTACATCAGCTTGTTTTTAAGTCAGCCCATAGAACTGCTAAGCCCTTTGTTTCCATCTTTTAAGTTTAAGGAATGTTTCGAGAAAGCTTTTGTAGCTCTAATACCTGAAAGATGCTTTGTTTATTTAAGTGCTTCCTTATTACATTCTGAATGGGATGCCCTTATGTGGTATGTGCTGTGGTACTGCTGTTTTTGTGATTGCAATTCCAACCCAGATTTTTTGCCCAGAGCTTTCCCCCCATGGTGAACTAAACTTGTGAATCTGGCTACGTTGAAGGCTGCTTACACAACCAAAGTCAGCTGGTGAGAGCTCTGTTTTGAGAAACCTGTGGTATAGACTCAGATTTGTCTCTTTTTCAGTAGAGTTATACCTAATGAAGGGCCCAAACTCCTTGCTCTGCCATAACCCCTGTGTCACAGAGAAGAGCTCGCTCCAAGGAGGAATAAACCCTCTACTCTGCCCTATTCAAACCCAAGGGCTGCCTTTGTGCTGCAGCTTTCAGATTCCAAAGGCATTTTTTGGTTAGCAGCTCTGTTGGATGCACAAAGGGTCAGTGCACTAATAGGATACAGCACTGGGAAAGGACGGGGCGTTAAGGGACTCTTTGGAGATTTGATGCCCTATGTGAAAGAGGTCAGCAATACTGCAGCAACAATTTTAATTTACTTGTGGCAAAAAAAAGGGGGTGGGACACACCATAAAAAGGGGAAGGACACTGGAAATAAGGGACCCTCTAAATCCTTCTGTCCTGGGGTCCCAATCTAAAATCCTCCATTGCTGATAAACCTAACCAATACCTTTATAGGGCTTAATGACATGGGATAAACGTCCTCCTGGCTTTCCCCACCCCCTACCAGTGCATAGCAGCTCCTTATTGTGTGCATTTACTTTAGAGATGCTGGGGGGTGGTGGTAACTTCTTTACAAGAGACATAGGCCTGCACCTGCTCAAGGGCTCTCTCATGTTGATGCTCTGCAGAGCAGAAAACAAGCCAGCCCATTGCAGGGAGTGATAACTGCAAATTTCCCACACATTGATGGTTTATGCTGTCCCAGAGAGAAAAAGGAATCAATGACAGGTACACACAGAGACTGAGCAGGCCCCAAAATTCATGCTGGAGTTTGGGAAATCCTCTCTCCCCAAGCTGTCTTGTCACAAGGATTGTTCAGCTCTGTAAGAGGCTCTTTGATGCTTTAAATTGGGGAAATGCTGATGATCTGTGCTCGGGTGAATGACATTGGTGCTGTGGGAAACTGAAAAGAGCTATTTTGACTCTGGCTTTGTCAGTCTGTGTATGGCTGAAAGCTGTGAGGCACTGGAGCCTGTATCCAAACATAACTCACACATCTGCAATAGATATCAACAATGCTTACATGACTTTGTCCAGGAAGCAAGTCTGAAATGTTCTTGGTCCATTTTCTTCTCAGTATATCAAAAAGCAAAGGGCAATATTAAACATCATGCTTCAGTGACAGGGAAAGGCTTTGGGACAATCTGTTTCTGAGTGGATGTTTTGATTTATCTATTTATTAAACAAAATTTTTTTATTAGAAAGTATGGTTTTGGAGTTACATATACAGAAATCCCAATGAAATAAAGCCATATTGAGCATCAACCACATAATGATAATACATAAGAGGGTTTTGTTTAAATGCTTCAAAAAGAAGAACAGATCTACCCATTATCTCTAATGGAGCAATGTGGGCAAGGTGAAATCTACATGAAAGCAGTGCACAGCAGTGTTCACTGAAGAGAAAGTAGTAGTTAATTTAGGCTGAATTAGTCTGACAGATGACACTGCCCAGTGCACAGGATACTAGTTTTGAAGTAAGTGGGCAGAAGTCCAGCAGTCTCCAGCCCAGCAGAATGGATGTGTGCTTGTGTTTTTTGAGTGTGAGAGGAGTGAAGTGTCAGGAATCACCAGGAGTGTGGTCCTCAAGAAAAACCATGAAATGCCTTTTGGGTTAAAAAAACCCAACCAACTAAAAAACCCCACCAAATCAAAAACAAGCCAAGAACAAAACAAAAAAAGCCCGAACCAAACAGACACACAACAAAAAACACCACAAATCACCTGAGCAAAGACGTAATCTCTTCAGATTTTTCTGTGATGGTCAGGAGAATGAGTCTGTATACTTCCTTTAATAGACATATAGGTTGATCTTGGAGACCTGTGGATTCTACTACTGGTACCTCCTTCTTCTGGAACCACAGCTGAAGAAAAACACTGGTTAACTTCTCATCTAATGCCCAAACTGTTGCTCCTGTAACTGCAGAGTGAGATGCTTCAGGGAGCAGAGCTTGCTGCTGCTGGTGGCAAGCCAGCTCCCTGCATAACTGGATGACCCCCAGCACTGGTGAAGGAGAAAGAATGCACAAGCAGGAGGAGTACTGGCATGTCACATCCCTGGCTTAGACTAATTAAGGTTTCCATGGGCCTGCAGGCTCAGTCCCACTGCTGTATAGTTCTCTAGGAATGTCATACACCATGGCAGGGTAGGAGGAGGACAGCTCTTTCAGGTGTGAAGCTGGAGTTCAAATAAAATGCAACCAGATCAGAATATGAAGAAGCATCAGGAATTACCTGGGACTGATTATTTATTTATTTATTTATTTCCTCTGGACTTATAAAAATGCTATATTTAAATAAAATGGCTTGACTAGCACAGCACTTTCAAAAACAATTTGGTGGCATTTACTTAATGAGGGGATGGTAAGGATGTTGTAAACCTCTTATTTTTTCCAGTTTGGAAGCCTTGATAACCTAGATGTAAAGTCATAGCATTACTATAGTGTTGCATGTAAGTGCATTTTTTTTTTCTCCTATCCCACTTTCTTACATCCTTGACTTGCCTAGTGATACCATGCTCAATTTATTTACTCACAATCTGCATATGGTCAGTGCAAGACCAGTTCAAGAAAGGCGGCGCTGTGCTTTTTCTAAGCTTTCCAAGTTCTCAGTCCCATTAGTAACATGACTATGGTGTTAAATAAAATTGTGTTGTCATCACAGCAGTCTTAGAATTGTAAAAGAACGAAGGACTTTTCCTGTCTATGCATTCCCCTCCCCATGGCACACCCTATAGTTGCCATAAATAATTTTCTTCTGTCTATATTCTCCAAGCCACGCACTTTGCTCTGTCCTACTTCCACTGACTGGTGTGAATTTTTGTTCTCAGGCCTGCAGCAATAACTTCTTTGCTTGTTACCACAAAATCCCTATTTCCATTGTATTTGATAGAGATTCTACTCTGCTTTCTTGCTGACACTGAACAGAAAGCAACAGGCACTGTGGTGCGTGCTCCTCAGCAAAACCATGCATACTTGGCATACTATCAACTTAAGAAATTCAGCTTCCATTCAGCATTGTGGCTATTGAGCCTGTACCTTCATTTCTGGTGTAAGATGCAAAGCTGGGTCAAGGAAGACTGGAGCTGGGCATACACTTTGCTAACTGCACTGGGAAAGCTCCAGCTAGAAGTCTGCTCAGCTAAGACAGGGCTATAACAAATATCTGGCTTGGAGAGGAGCAGAAATTCAGCCTTTGGTAGCACAGGCTTTGTGAACAAGAGCTGCTTAAGCCACCATGAAGATGGTTACAGCTGCAAAATCATATGTTTCTCTTATGATAAACTGTCTTGTGCAAATGTTTTCAGACCCTTTGAGCTCTCTCTCTGTGGGCTTGGAATAAACCCATGAGCTCTGCTTGGCTCCTTTGGTTTGGCTTCACTTTGAAGTGTAGGTCCTTTGTAGATGGGCTCAGAGGGCCTGCCTTGGGGTTCAGCTTCTTGAAGGCAAGGAAAAAGTGGCGGGCGCACGGCCTATTCATTGGTGGCGTCAAATGAGCTGTGACTCATGCTAATCATGCAGACTTTCCTAATCCATCCCTTCCCATTCTTTCTTGCATGTTTTGCTGAGCTATGAGTTAACAATAGTGACATTTAAAGTTCTAGCATCTGAGTGAATCATCCTGAGGGCAGCAGTTCGTAGCTCACGGAGGTTTGGTTTCTGAGTGCGTCCACAATGCAGCTGGATGTGCTGGTACGTGCTGTGACAATACTGGGAACCATCACTGCCACTAAAACCACAAATTTGTGGGACTTCTGATACCCACAGTGCTCAGTACTGTTGTGGTTTCACCTTCTTAAATCATGTCTCTCTCCTGTGTCCTGTTTGCCATGAAGGTGTCATCCTTATTCTGGTAGTGAAGAGGTGGAAGTGCTAATGAATGGCTGATCTGCCTGTGGGGGGGAGGTAGTCCTTTCAAAGCTGAGCTGTCATATAGGAGGGAACACCATCAGGAGAGTCCACTGATTGTGAAAGTGAAAGAGGGATTTAGCTGGTAGGGTGCTGTACCCTTGGAGGACACTGAGCCTTACTGGCGCCTCCTATTGCTGCTCTACTGTGAGATGAAGTCCCACAGTAAAGGGTTTTGCCTCACTGCAAAGTGAGATCCCATGTGAGTCCTGTAAGGGAAGAGCTTCCCCAGGCAGCAGTCACCTTTATTTCCTACAGAATATCCTTGGCTTTTTCCAGCGACCATGGGCATCACTCCCTCTTCTGGGGAGCAAAGGTCTTCTTTCATGAACCCAGTCCATCTCTGCGTTGTATCAGTAGCCATGGTGGCAAATGATAGCTGGATTTTTATTCTGTTTCAGTTTTTCAGTGATGAGGAAGGCAGTGGGAGGTGTCCTAGAGAAAATTTCTAATAGATGTAGAAGAAGAAAAAGGAGTCCAAGCCCTAGTTCAAGTATAGCAAGCCCACAGTAGTCTTGTGGTAGGCTGTGGGAGGAGATGAATTATAAAGGTGCTTTTGAGGGCTGCCTGCATCTCGTCTTTTTTTTTTTTAAGGATTTAATAGTTGAGAAAGGTGGCCAGTCCAAGCAATGTCTGTTGAATGTTTGTTATTGTTGGGGAGGTTTCCTTTATGAATCATCTGTCTGGTTTTTGTGTTTTAATTAAAATAGAGTGTCACAATAAAGACTGAGAGCCAATTCAGTGAAAAGTATCCACACAGGGAGAGGGGATGGAAGGAATCACTGAGTGGCAGATATATATCCTTGGGGGCCTTTGGGCAGCTTTGGTCATTCTGGTGTTTCCTGTAGGCTAAATACAAGTCTGGGGACTACACTGTGTGCCTCAGGGCACGTATGCTGTCTGGGGCTACACTGATGGGGTGGCCTAGCACCCCTCTCCTCTCCTCCTGCTCCCAAAACGTATTTCTTAGGAAACAGCAGGACTGAAATTTATGGAGAAGCTCTACATGTTAGGAGGCAGACAGGGAGGGAAACCCCACCCAAGTGCACTAATGGTTAAGGTTTGTTCTTTAAATATCTTGTGTTTGTGCTAGAACAGTTACAACAAAGCAGGCAATGTGTTTTGTCTACGGACTAACCCGTGCACCAAGTTTAGTATTAGCTGCCTTTCATTCCCTTTAGATAAGCTGTTACTGCTATTAATAGAAACTTATGCAAGCTTCCTGGTGTCCAGAATTGCCTGTAGATAACAAGGGGTTTTGTCTTTGGGTGTGTGAAGCTTTTTGGCTGTGTATTTGAGCATCATTTTGCAAACAGCAGAGCAGACCTCTTGCAGTGGTCAAAGACTTGCTCCGTTGGATGAAGCCACTGGAAACCTCCAAGAGGAGATCCGTCTTTCAGATCTCCCTGAAACAGGATCCACCACTGAGCTCCTTGCTTCCCCCAGACCTTGCTTGGTCCCTGCTCTCACTGCAGCTCGCAGTGTCCCCAGTCTGCTCACCTCCCTGTCTCCTTTATCCTGAGCCTGGCTGTGTGACCTTGGTTAGCTGAAACATTTCTAATCGCTGGAATTTTTCAACCTGGCTTGTATGAACACAGCTGTCCGAGAGGGTGGTTGCATGTGAAGCTGTGCTGTCAGATATATAATGGGGTGGTAAATTTTGGCAGGAAGGTGGTGACAAGCTAGGGGAAAGCTGGAGGGGGATGACACCTCTTAGCCTGCATCAGCTGCAGCCAAAACAGCATGTCTAACTGCAGCCAGAGCAGTTTGGCAGTGCTTAAAAACTCTGCTAGTGAGGCTGACCGCTAATAGAGCTTATAAAGTCAGTCAGATTTTTGGCAGGCTTTCAGACCACTGTGTTCCTGATGGAGCTTTTAAATGTCTCCTAAAAAAGTATCCAGCATTATCAGTGAGAGCCCCATTCTCTGGAGCTGGGCCAGGACGGGTGAATGAAGCAAAGCTGATAGCTCAGAACTGCAGCAGCTTTACTGAAGGAGGAGGGGGAAGCAGGACTTGAGAAAATAGAATATATTTCTCTTTTTTGAAGTCTCGCATCACAGGAGTGATGTTTCCTGCCTACCTCAACATACTTCTGGTAACACACTCTCTGCAGAAACCTTCAGAACAAAGTGTGGTGGGTTTTTTGTTTGTTTTTGTTTTCCTGATGAAGCTCTGGACCAGGGTTGTCTGGTTGTCTTTTTATTTTTGAGACATGCATGAACTTAAACTTAGGAGAGATGAATCCCTAAGTGTTTCTTATCCCTGAGGATTTACATTTGTTGAGATATGGAAAGAATAACCATGAGAAGATGCAGCTGGTAAAATATGGGGGAAGACTCTTGTTAGGGTCCCAAGACTCTAGGGTAATCAGTGCAATAGTTTTATATGACAGGGCTGTAGTGTAGAAGGAAAACTGATCTTTTTAGCATTTTCCCTTACGTGACAGGTCCAGTCCATTGGTTATGATACATGTGTGGTGCCTGCTGACAAACTGAGAAGCTGTTTTGATGACCTGTTGTGCAAAGAAAAATGGAAGCTCTCAGCACGGCTGTGTGCAGCCTGTCTGCAAGGATATAGCATAAAGGGGGTTGGAATAAATCTGTTCCAGTGCAGGCTTGCTCGGAATAACTAACAGGGAAGTGGTTGAATGTTAGCACACACTTTCATGGGTGCAGGAAGCTGTAAAAGTTTAGTACCGTGAGCACATGAAGGAGCAATAGAACCTCTGTTGGTGCATAGGATCCTGTGAGAAATAAGCAAATCAGAGAAAATGCTAACCAGTGGGCTTTTAGGTCTATATGTGTCTTCTATCCTTTGGTGTTAGCACAGAGTGGTACTAGCAGTCTGTCAGTGGAGTTTAAATAGAATGTAAAGGCTGCTTGATTGCTTGAGTGAAAACATTTTGGCTTTTTTTATTTTTGGCAGCTACAAAAAATCTTGGAACCAAAAGCCTTAAAGGATTGCACAGTGTTCAACCATTCTATTTGTGTGTGTGTATTTCCCCCCACCCCTTCCTCTGGTATGTTTATGTGAAATACTGACAGAAAAGAGTAAATACAGAGAAATATACATATATTATTTTTATTAATTCTTGGCAGGCTGCTTACAGTATAGAGCACTTTTGAGGTAAATTTAGATGAATATGTATATATAAACAGTATCTCAAATTCTGAAAACCCGGTTCTGGTTTTGTAAGAGGGCATTAACTTTTCTTGTGCTTTTGTCTCTTTCATTGCTTACATCCATTGCAAAACCTATTTTCCTTTCTTTAGTGATTCCCTGTCTGCAGGGAATTTGTGCCTTCTTGTTGATACCATTAGCTGCACCCTTTTCTGTTTTAGCAATTTCTATAATCACGTTACCTTTGTCAATATATTATCCAAGGCAAGATATTACTTACTTCTGGACTCACAGGATAAAATTGGCAAAGTGCAAAAATTGCTAATTGTGAAAAGTGCTCAAAGAGCACTGATTACTTGCTCTGCACAAAGTGAAAAGTTTATTTTTGTGTAAGGCCCTGGGTGAAGGGTTTTGTTAAGGATATGAGTGATGGCTGCACATCACTACAAAGAGTGAGGGAAGATCAGTGCCATAGGAGCCAGGAAGAAACTCCATCGGGGGAACCGCAGCAAAGAGAACATCAGGCTGCAATTACATCCTAAATGCCCCTCCGTTTCACTGCTGTGATAAAACCCTTTAATTTCAGCAACCTGCTCAGTCATTTTTGACTCTCAGGTGTTATTATCGTAAAATAATTAATTACTTGTCCCAGATTCAGAAAGTGGGTTTAACAGGATTTCAATGAGCTCTTTTTCTTCTTCCCAGCATGAAGCCCAGCATTTCTAGGCTGGGAGGCAGCCCTGAAGCATGGTGCAGTGGTAGCAGTGAAAAATAGCATTTCCCGTTATAGGGAAAATGTGAGCTGGTGTGGTATCATAGAATCATTTTAGTTGGAAGACCACCCTTAAGATCATAGACTCCAACCACAACTTAAATCTAGCACTAATCCACTTCTAGAAGAACCTCATCTATACATCTTTAAAACACCTCCAGGGATGGTGACTCAACCACTTCCCTGGGCAGCCTGTTCCAATGCCTGACAACCCTTTCTGTGCAGAAAATTTTCCTGATATCCAATCTAAACCTTTTCTGGCACAACTTGAGGCCGTTACCCAACTGGGAAGATGCTGCAAGCTCTTCCCTTGTACCTGAAGCACATGGTACCTCCACCGCTGTGCAAGGCCATTGCTTCAATACCAGAATGAGGGGACAGGTCATGCCTGTGCCAAAGGTGGGATGGGAGGGCTGGAAGAGCCCAGGGGCTGCCTCCGAGTGGCAAAGTCCTCAGGTCCTGCTAACCCTGCGTGGGCTGGGTGATGAGTGTGAGGTAGCACCACACACTGATGGAGCAGCATGCAGTGCTGCTCATCAGGCACTCCCTGGCAGGGAGGAACTTAAATTTGGTCCCTTTCTGTCAAGCAAAGAGTTACGTACATATTACAGATGGGCTAACTTTAAGTACACAGTGTGTAGTATATTTAGTTCATAGGCAACAGTGGTGAGTGCTTGTGGCAGAACTCACTGACTTCTAAGTGAAAAGTGTCTAGCAAATGGCAGCTGCCAAAAAAAATAAAATCAAACATACTCTAAAGAAAATAATAAAAACGGAGTTTTGACTTGAAACTCCTTACTCTGATCTTTGCTACTCACTTTTTCTGATGTGCAGGCATCTTCCTTCTAAAAATAGGAAATCACATTGTGTGGGAGGTGTATTTAAACAGTCTTCTTTAGAACATAAATATTATTATTACTTAAACTAACCCTGCTGTACAGAAGTTCACAAACAGCCACTAGTGCTAGGCAGAGGCTGGTTGCTGTCTATAGGAAGAGTCAAATGCTTTCAGGCATGGGCTTTCTGGGGACATTTCTGCAACGGGATGCAGGGTTGACACCTTGATGTCTGAGAGTTACAGTGGCCTTCAAGGATCTGTGCCTTACAGGCTCAAACCATTACAACATTGAGTTAATAATTAGTTTTAAAATAGCACTCTAACTTTCATTTGTGATACAGATAATTTGCAATCGTATGCTGCTTTGGATGGGATGGAGCTTAAATTGAATCTAAAATGAGGAACATCACTCAAAACAGACTGAAGGAGCTAATTATTTTATTAAAAACACAGCTGTGCTTGCCTTTTTAATAACCTTAACAGATCAAGGCATATATGTGTGGGGAGGCCTTTAACTAGAACTTGTATTACCATGAGACTGTAGCCTTTGATGTGTTATTCTAGTTTATCAAATGCCTTAGTACCGCTGCTCACTTTATTTAATGCCTTGTTTGCTAGCGCTTGATTATGAAGTCAATAATTAATAAATGGGTGGGAAAATTAAGTTTATAGCTAAGAAGATGTGTTAGATGAGGTGAGATAGAAGTAACAGGGCTCTGCAAAACCTTGTTTTCTTGTTCCCTATTCAGCTGCCCAGCTGAAGCAGGGGAACTATCTTAGGTGGTTCACGCCCAATTTGAATCCTCAAGTACTGACCATCTTACTGGGCTTATTCTGGAATGGGGGTCATCTGTGGTGACCCCCACCCGCAACACCTATTTCAAATTGGGTGAAATGACTGAATATACCAGAGTCAAAATGATTACCCACATCACTAGGCATCTCTGGTGAATATTCATGCCCAGTGGGATTAACATCAGCAGGAGAGCTGGAAAGAGGGGCTATGCTGCTGTGGGATTCGGGTGTGCTTTTGGGGGTGTGGGTTCAGGCTCTGGGGCAGAGGAGGGAACTGAAGGTGGGTTTCCTGCCTCCTGAGAAGTTGCTTGAATTGCTGTGCTGTGGGATAAGAGAGGCACGACACCATTCCCATTTCTCAGATGTGTTTTCCACCCCTGTTCATCCTCAAAAAGAGGGCTGGGGTAGGTTTTGGGGAATCTAGCAGGAGGCATTCTTCAAGCAGAGGTCAGCGTCACATGTGAGCTGAAACTGCATCTTTTGGATAACTTCACTAGCCTCAAAAATTTGAAGAAATGTGCCTGGTACTAGTAAAATATGCAAATGCCTAGGCTGCAATATAACAGCGTGACTAATGGGCATACTTTGCCTACAAACGGTGAAATGTTAGCAACAGAGCTGCTTTGCTGTTGCGTATGTTTTCATTAACTGTGCCAATACACTTGGGCCTGAAATTATACAGACTGAAATCAGCTCAGGAATCACAGCTTGTCTTTTGATATATGGATAAACTCTTCAGAGAGCAGTCCTCCTATGAGGATGTAGTATGGAAAAGATCAACAAATCTGGTTTGCCTTTTGCCCTTTTGAAGGATTTCTGTGGAATATGAACCCCCTTATTTAGTGAACTGCTTTAAATAGAGAGAAACACAGGCCTGGGCTGCAAACCAGAGTGAACAAGGTATTTCCGTAGCCTGAAAAAGTTTTGGCTGCTTCTCAAATGCTACATCTCGTATTTGCCTTTGTGGTACCTTTTGCCAGATAAGGTCAGGACCTGAAAGCTAAGCTGTGCTTGAAGAAGTTGAGTGAGTTATGTGGAGCTCCCCAGTTTGAAGAAGTCTCATGAGATAGAAGTTTCTTACCAGATTTTAAGTGTTTCTGATATCTGCCAGTCGTGGGAAAGCTGGCGTCAGCCTTGCTTGTGGTGTTCTGTCAGCTGCAATTCCAGAAGCTAATAAATAATGGTTTTAAATGGATCCAGGATACTGCATAAGAGGCATAAGATTCTGTAGATTTGGTCAAAGGCCTCAGCTCTTGGGGCTTTCACTGCGACTCCCAAACCATAAAGTCGGGCTAACAAGATTAGAAATACCTAATGCAGCTTCAGTGCTCCCGAAAGCTGTTTTACCGTCCTCTGTATTCACCTCTTGCCTGAGCTAATATTGTGTGAGAACTGGGAAGCTACTTGATGTGTCCAGAGATCAGCTTTTGCAGTGACTGGAGACCTGTGGGAACAGCACAGCTTTTGAGGGTGCTGCTTTGTCATCTACATGAAAATCTCTGTCCAAGGAGGGTGGGGGAAGGAGTTTACACCTGCAGTGGTGAAACTAAGCATCAAAGTTTGCAGCTCCCTTAAGGACATACGTGGCACTACTGATTTTTAAACTCAACACTGAGCACCCAATCGTCTATCAAAAGAAATGCATGATGTGCTTTGCTGCACGTTAATTCAGGCTGGGGCGGGGGGTTGGTGAAGGGAGGGTGAGAGTTTCATATTAGTGTGTACTTTGATGTCACTCTTCTGCTTCTCCCATATGATATTCCACACCCTGTTTACAAATCTCATCTGATGGATACTCAGCTCTGCTCTTCTCTTGCACAAAGGCATTTATAGCCATAACAGCTTTCCTGCATCTAAAATGGTGATGATTATGCCTGATGCATGCATGGGAGGGAACAGGGAGGGCTAAGTATTACTCATGCTTGATGCTGTAAGCTTCATTTTTCAACTGCACCACAGACCTGTGAACTGAAGGCAAGTGTTTGCCCTGTAGTTGCATGGAAATGGAAATCTTTACAGGACACTGCTGAGGGATTTTGCACCCACGAAGGTGTGAAAGTTGGCTGAGATTTCTGAACTGTGTAGCAGCGAAGACTTTAAATAATGGGGAAGGGATGCTTTCCCTTCCTTTGGGGTTGGAGCAAAAGCAACTTTAACTTTGGGAAAAAAAAATAATCCATGAGAGCAATTGAGTTTCCCTGATGTAATTGATGTGACACACCCTGCACTAATGGATAAATGAATTGTCTTTGTAATTTTGCAAAGAGAATGTGTCACATGTTGAATAGTGACATTGATATTCTTATCAGATGTAAGAGTTAACGCTTCTTTCGGCTAAATGGAGTGGTTTAACCTCTGAGAGCTATTATCTGCCAGGTTTGTAGGTAACTTGTCACAACATCATTCTGCATTATATTTGTTTTGAAAGTTTCACTGTAACCATATAGGCTGGAGAATTACCTTTCTTACACAAAATCCAAGGTGGATAGGAAGAATTATGCATCATTTAGAAGTGGGCTAGTGGGTGGGAAACTGTCACACCTTCAGTGCAGCTCCATAACTGTATCACACAAAAGGCTCCTGATGTTCTGTAGTAGGGTCCCCATGCACAAGGTCTGCTAAGGAGAGGAGACACAACTCCTGGTCCACTGAGCTTAACATTTAGAAGGATGAGCAGGGCAAAGTACAAAAGGAAAGAGGGGAGACATGGGGAACAAGTATCTCAAACTTCATTTTGCTGGGCCATGTTGCCTTTCTTGTGTCTGTTGTTCCTAAATTAAAGGATATCAAAAAGTTAGCACTTGTCATCCCCTCCCAGTAATCATCATTACAAACGTTACTGGGGTCTTGCAGGGAATTTATGGCTCTCCTGGGAAACACCAAGGAGAATTACAAAGCCACTGTGGAACAGAGTGATAAGAAAAATTATTGAATGCAGCCTGCATTTGGAACAATTTAAATAATGAAAACTCAAAAGTAGCACACTACTGGTGCTGATTTCCCCTTTTATTTAAGCAAGAAAAAACACATTGAAAACTTCAGTAGAAAATAAGGTGCTGGGTCTTACGATGACCCTATGCTGGAAGCTGTGGGCTCTGTTTGAGTTAATGGTTGTGAGTTAACTTTCAAATAAAACTTTGTGTATTTGGAGGCAAATTCTCAAGTAGATTCAGAATTATGGAAATACTGTTATTTGACATAATAGCTAATAATCAAAATGTTCCCATCATCCTAATAGGGAATAGGAGCCAGTTCTTGGGACACAGAGTCCTTGTCACTCACTTTAAGCAAGCTGTCACTCAGTAAAAACAACCTTTTTTTTCCCTTGAAGATGTAGCCCAGATTTTATATTGCCTTGTAAGAGACAAGGTAAAGATACATGACACTTCTCAAAACAAAAAGGCAGAGAATAACCTGTGTGCCCTGCCCATCAACTTCTCAATAAAATCGATTCTAGATGTGCAAGGTTGTCTGCGCCCTATTGCTAAGTGCATAATAGCTGCAGTATGCAAACTCATTATTCTGTAAAGTGCTGTGAAATACCACAATTATAAAAGGCGCTGCATAAAACCAGCTTCCAATCTAGTCAAGTGATGGTCAGACAGCCAGACAGGCTGCGGTAGTAGAGCTACATGATCTGCACTCCAGTGGTTTTATGGCTACAAATGTCCCTTGGAGTTGTTTGCATGTCCCAGAAATTACAAACACCCTTTTAGTGTGTTTGTTTGTTTGGTTTGGTTTGTTTTTTCTATCTCCTCTTGATTCCTTCCTTTGTCCTTGTATCTTGGGGCACTGAAATTTCAGATGATTTGTGCTCTAAACGCTCGGCTTTATCCGTGTGGGTGCTTGTTGCTTCTCCAAGAGTGTCAGTTATAATGCAATTTTTTTGTGAAGTACACTGGCTATTGGCCACTGAGTAACCAAAGGTGAAAGGGAGCAAATGAAAAGCAGATTAGAAACCATTTTGTGGGCTGGGGGAAGGGAGGCTCTAGTGTGAGGGGAAAATGAATAGGAATGGTTTGGAGAAGTGAAAACCGAAAAAATAAGGCATGCACATGTAGCTCAAAGGACTTCATTACAGCTAATTTAGGAAGATAACAAAGGAGTGATGTCAACACAATCCAAATGGGGTAGAAGCACAATGGGAAAGAACAGAGAGAGCAAGAACAAATAAGAGTCATAAAATGGACAAATGTCTTCAAGTCTTTAGAAAGTGAGTATGTTTTAGTGCCTCTTCCCCTCCTCCTTTCCTGTTCTCCAGGAAATGTCTTACTAATAAGAGGAGCAAAAGGGCTGGCAAGTTTAATAATGCCCTCAAGGTGATGAAATGTTGGTGCTTGACAGAACAGAAACTTGGCCATCCAGTTCTCCAGCTTTGCCACTTTCTTTCTTTTCAGTGTCATATCAAATCTGGTGACCTACATAGGGTATTGGTTGTGCACAAGATAAGATATCATAAATTCACCATTAGGAATGTAATTACACTGAGTGCTCAGAAGAAAGAAAAGGTCCCTTCCCAATCCCCACCTCTTTTTTCCCCTGGGGCCTTTCACTGTAGAAACGTAAATATTGCAGCTGGGCTTTTGTGGTTAGCTCTGTAGAGTCCATTTAAGATGGTGATGATTAAGATGTGCGTGTTTGTAGCTCTAGTCAAGAGCCTGGGCAGCTTTCAGCAACAGGGAGCTGCGGAGTGACGGCACCAGGACAGGAGACTGACAATTAACTTGCGCACAAAGATGAAATCCATTAAGACCCTGCATAGCTCTAAACACTCTTTTATTCCAGTCATGTCATCTTGTCTGAGGCATTGCCTCAAACCAGACATCTGATTTAACGTGGGCTTTTTCCCCCATCACAACAAGGTCCTGTTCTTTGGCACGCAGATCCTGAAATATACATGTCCAAATTTAACATGTAGGAAAAGGAGATGCAAAGACTTCTAGACTGACACATGGACTCGTGCCATGGTGAGTTGTGGTGTTTTGTCATCTCCTGACCTGTCTCAATGAGGACTTGGCTGCAACATACAGGAGTCTCTGGCGCTTGTATTCCCTTCCCATGAAAACAGTAGAGGAAGGGAGAAGAGGGCTGGGACTTCGTGGTGCTGGGTGTCGGCACAAAGCTGGAGGGTACATCTGGGCACAGCCAACAACCAAAACTCTCATTCCTTATAGAACAGAGAAATGTACAGAGCCTTGTACTAATATCCTGCAATTTTGGCTGCTCTCTGTGCTATTTTGGGGACAAAAATAAGCTATAATGAATGAGCAAAGCCAATGATAACCTCTGATTAAACCTTAATTCAGTAAGCAGCAATATGACTGATGTCAAGGATGGATTTTCTACTAATAGAGCAGCATGCCTCCTCTGATTTCAGTGGGGAAATGTTGATTTAAGGTGGGCTGGAGTCTCTGGTCCTTTACATGTATGTTCAGAGGGCCAAGAGTTCAGCTAGTAGGAGCTTCCTTGTGTCGGTGAACCTACGAGTGCCTCGTAGGTGTCGACGATGCCCTATGTGAGAGCGCTTAATAGCAGATGAATGTTGGAAAGATTGTGGATTACTTTGTTAAGCAAGCGTGGCTTGTAAGTAATGTGGAGCTGACCCTTCGTGACACTTACATGACCCAGAAACAAAGCAGCAGGCAGGAGATCCCTGCAGTAAATGAACAGTGTTTTGATATTTTCTAATAATAAAACCTATGAAGTTAACCTTTGCAAAGTATAGTTAAACTTAATTTGTTTTCAAATGTGCAATGTTTTCAGTATGTTTGTTTGCATTGTAACCTAATTTTCCACTTCCTTTCCCTTGTCATACAGTTTTTAGGCCAGGAATGTGGTAATGAATAGAGAGAAGAATGTCAGTTTAGACCATAAAAAGCCTCTGTGAAAAAGTCTAGTAGAATTAAATAGGGAATGATTGTCTGTAGGATTTCAAAGCCCAAGTCTCCTCTGGTTTAAAGACACAGGATCGCTAATGAAGAATCATATTTTACATGTGGACTACTGGGCTCTGTGGCAAAGTGTGGTTTGAATAATATCACTTCCCTCCCCCCCCTTTATTTTTTTTCTTCAAATCTTGCGTGGAGGCGTTTGCATGTGTCCCACTCTGGCTGGTTTAGCCCATAGGACCACTGCACTATTGGGGTGCAGGCAGACTGGCCCTGGGGTTTTAGTGTGTGAACTTCCTTACTAGGATCCTTGTTGGGCTAAAGCTGGGTCCAAATTAAGGTGCTAGATTATGATACCTTCAGAATGAGAGCAAGCATTAAGTAGCCAACTGGATTAGCATCAGAATTTGGCAAGGGACCCTGTTCCTTCCTTGTTGGATGAGCCAGCCACTGGGTCTGCTTGTAGGTAAACCTTGAGTGCATTTAAAACTCATGCCTGGAGGCTAAGGCTTGTGATCTTCCATACATTTCACAGTTGTTTTTGCTTTACTGTCTTCTGTACAGTCTATACACGTGTATGGTTATCAAAGCTGAAACCTTGGGGGTTGGCTGTGTAGTGCTTTTTTTATCCTTGGTGTTAGGCAGACCCAGTCTGGCTGAGCAGGGTGGAAATGCAGCAAGTAGTGCCCTTTGCCAGCTGTGTGTGGGTAGCAGGCTTACACCAGAGATGAATCAGGGTCAGTACACTGTGATATGTTAATTTGCCAATAATCATTATAAGTAATAGCTTTACTGATTCATGAGTTCCATAAATTGATTAGTCCCTCTGTTAATGAAGAGTTCTAATGCACTACATGTGTGATAGATCATTCCTTTACTTTATGACTTTATCTGACCTGAGGAACTTGAGCACACTCGTCTGTGCTGGTAGCTACTATTTCCATTTTCTAGTGTACTACTGCACATATGAGAACATATAGCATTGTACACATCCTGTAGCAGTTTCTCCATAGAATTTGTTGAGTGTTTCTTTGAACTTCATTATGCATCGTGGTGCAAAGTCATCCTGGTTCCTATTGGATCATCTTCATCAAAAACTGGGCTGAGTCTGCACTCAACTATGGAGACCCAAGGAAGACGAAGTCTTGCTTGTCAAGGAGAAGCCTCTGCTTGAAATAAGAACCAGTAGCTTCCTAAATCGCTTCTTTACTCTTACAAATTCTGTATTCCAGTGAAGAAGCAATGTCTCATGGTAGCTGCATTTGGTGCTGGAATGTGCTGGGCTGCTCATCCATGTGGGTGAAGTGAGGACTGTGCTGGTGGGGCTGCGGGAGGAGTGTGTTGAATCTGTACCGGCTCTGTCACACAACCACTGTTCCCTCTAATGTATATGAACTGCTTCATTGTGCTAGATTGAAAGATGCTCTGGGATGCCTGAACAGCAGCAGTGCCCTTTTCAACATGCCTTTATCTCCAGTGAGAACAGGGTTACTTTTTCTTTTTCAAATGAACTTTGATTCAGTTATCCATGCCTTTGTCCCTTTGAGATGTCGTTGCCATAATACACTCTACATGGGGCTATATGTTGAGCCCACTCAGAAACTGAAGCTAATGCAGAATGCAGTGACCCGCTTATTAAGTAGTGCTTCATGCTGGGAACACATCACACTAATGTGCCAGGATCTGCACAAGCTGCCAATACATTTTTGGATGTTGGTGTTAACCTATAAAGCTATAAATGGTTTGGTACCTAGCCACTTGGGTCAGGAGAGAAGGCACAGTGCCTTTATTAATTATACAAGGCTCCAGCTGAGAATGAATCTGCTTAGGCTTCTGGAAATGGTTCACACTGGGCATGTTCAGAGGCTTAATGCAGGCATTAACATACCCTTACATTGCATCATTTAATTTGCATAGCAGCTCTAAGGCTAGTAGCGGTACCTTCCCTTGCACCTACCTTTGATGTTGCTGCTGCCACCTCCAAGGTTCTTTGTAGATTTGGCAATCTGTGCTCTGGGGTTGGGACTGAAGGGCAGTTTCAACCATCCACTGGATGAGAAGAAAGCCCCCCCATGCTCATAAACTGGGACACCAGTGTTTGCAGAACTTGTGAACAGGAAAAGAGATCATGCTTAGTCAGAGGTACTTTCTGAACATGTCTGAGTCTGGCAAAAAAGCTGCAAATTTGGGGCTGGTTTTAGATTTTGATCAAAGTGGTTTATGGTTTATGAAATGCCCTTCCTTTCCAGAGCAGAACAAATAATCCACAGTATTCAACCATTATGTCTGCAGAAGGATCTGCAGGTACTTCCTGCATTTGTCCATGTTTCTTATTGGTAATTACAGTAATATTTATGTTCCTTTGCATTTTTATATATCCTTTGTCAAGCTGATTAGAGGAGGCAAAAAGCTACCCTTTCATTAAAGAAAAAAAGAAGAGGCCTCATTAGGAAGCTTGCAGACATCAGCTAAATCGAGTTTCACCACCTATCAGATTTTAATAAATAAGCAGTTATGCTCAGTACATTGCTCTAACATACCCACTCCACTCATGCAGCTTGCTGCATGCTTTGTACAATGTGGCTTTTTCCTTTTTAATGCAAAATGATACTAAGTGAGTCAAGGGGAAATGGCATTTCATATTCAAGCTTTTCTTTTTCCCCAAGCAGACCTTAAAAAACCAAACCAAAACACATTTGTCTAGTATCCAATCACTCCAACTGTACTTTTTGATTCTCCTGTTGTACATAGTAGAGCCTTAAATCTAACATTTTCTTTTGCAGTACTGCAGATGTGAGGTGTGATTTACATTTGTTTTTCTTGCAAATTAGGAAGAACATAAAACACAGGCAGCTTTCCTTTCAGATGCTATTGACTCCACAGAAAGTCAGGCTGGAAAAAGCCACAGGAGCAAAGAATGGGTAGGGAAAGAGTGACAGAGGATATTTTGGAAGTGTAAAAAGCATCTTTACAGCCAACAAACCTAAAGACTTTTGTTCCCGTTTGTATCTCACTTAAGTATTTATGATAAGTTTTCATTCTTTTAACTTCTGGTTTCTCTCTTAGAAATGCATACTTAGGTAGATAATTTTAAAAGCCTGCCCCTGCCAGTTGCTCCTAGGTCTGTGCCGGGTCCATGCTCTTGATCTGGGGCTGTCTTAGTAACTAGCTTGAGGTTTTAAGGGGATATGTAATTTGTGTGGTTTTTATAGATACCAGCAACAGCCAAGTGGCAATCAGAGCAGACTAGTCGGGATGTCCTGGCAGGGCTGTGGGCACTGAAGACCCACAGAAAGAGGTGAGGGTGGGCGGCTGGCAGTGCTCCAGCCACTTCTGGCTGCTGCTGCCGTCTGCCCATACCAATGACAAGTGATGTTTGGTAGCCAGTGCTCCACATCAAACACGGCCACTGAGCTGACTGGAAACTCTCTGCCTGCCTGTGCTGCTGTACAGATCTGTGTCCTTGGTGCCCCCTTGGCTGGGATTTTTTCTTGATTCATTTGTTTTGTGCCTCTTCCCCTGTTTTTGAGGTGGTTGCTTGCAGTGTATGAGCAGCATCTTCAAGATGGGTAAGGATTTTATGTGGGCCATCTCTGTCTTTGTAGTGCTGACCTTGGACCCCATCAAGTGCTATAATCATGGAATAGTTTGGGTTGGAAGGGACCTTCCAAGCTCATCTAGTACAACCCCCCTGCAATGAGCAGGGACATCTTCAACTAGGTCAGGTTGCTCATAGCCCCGTCCAGTCTGACCTGGAAAGTTTCCAGGGATGAGGCATCTACCACCTCTCTGGGCATCCTGTGCCAGTGTTTCACCACCCTTGTTGTGGAGTTTTCTTCTTCATGTCTAGCCTGAATCTCCCCTCCTTTAGTTTAAAACCATTATCCCTTGTCCTGTCACAACAGGCCCTGCTAAATAGTCTCTTCCCATCTTTCTTAAAAGGCACCTTTTAAGTACTGCAAGGCAGCAATAAGGTCTCCAAAAGCTACAATAAGAACAAATGTGAAAACGATGCTGCCAGGCTAGAGGTACTGCTGAGCTTCAATAGCCTTGAGGAAGCAGCAGCAGCACTCCACCATCATCTATGGCTTCCCACCTTGTGGGGCTGAGATAACCCCAGTTGTCCAAGTGTACCCACTTGATCAAATCCTTATGAGCTTGTCTAATTGGCCCTTTCCCCTCCCTCTTTCTCAGCATTTTCTGTCGCCGCTTCTTTACCATGGTGCTGGGACATGCTCCCTGTAGCAGCTGAGTGCAAAACCTGCTAGGGACTTTAGGGGGTTTCTGGCTGTAAGCTCAAGGTCTGAACAGATTCACAGCTTCAAGTACTTGTGCCAAGAATTGTGTTGCTTTGATCAAATAAATTCCCTGGCAGTGAAAGAATAATAATAAAGGTTAGGGGGGCTGTGCTCTGAAGCTCTGTCTGCAGAAGAGTATATCTTCCCACTGCCCTTGAATAGCACCAGCAGGCCCTCCTCTACCTCTTTTATGGATTTAATTCTCTTTGGGAAGCTAATCTCACCCCCGCTGCCCCAGCACAAAACCCAAAGTGGCAATCTTGTGAAGCTCAGAAAAGCAATTGGGGGAAACCTAGCTTTTTATGATAATACTCAGGGAAAGTGACTTGCACCGCTGCTCTTAAGAATGCAAACATGCTCCCGCACAAGCGCAATCTAAACAGCATGGCTTGTACCTTTCAGCAAAACACAAATGCACTGGGGCTGGGTCTGAGGGACCCTCTTGGAGAATTGTTCGCTTGCCAGCAAGCATGGATTTGTTATACCCACATGCCTTCAAGGTGTGGAGATGGTTTTGCCAAAGAATGTGGGATGCTGTGGAGGGAAGAATAGAATCATAGAATCATTTTTGTTGGAAGACATCCTTAAGATCACTGAGTCCACCCATTAACCTAATACTGTCAATAAACTGTGTCCCTAAGAACCTTGTCTACATGACTTCTAAAAACACCTCCAGGGATGGTGACTCTACCACTTCCCTGGGCAGCCTGTTCCATTGCCTGACAACCCTTTCCATTATGAAGTTTTTTCCTAATATCCAGTCTAAACATCCCCTGGTGCAACTCGAGGCCTTTTTCTCTTGTCCTATCACTTGCTACTTGGGAGAAGAGACCAATGCCCTCCCTGCTACAACCTCCTTTCAGGTAGTTGTAGACAGCGATCAGGTCTCCCCTCAGCCTCATTTTCTCCAGGCTAAACAGCCCCAGTTCCCTCAGCTGCTCCTCATCAGACTTGTGCTCCAGACCCCTCACCAGCCTTGTTGCCCTTCTCTGAACTCTCTCCAGCACCTCAATGTCTTTCCTGAGGTGAGGGGCCAAAAACTGAACACAGGATTTGAGTTGCAGCCTCACCAGTGCTGAGCACAGTGGCAGGATCACTTCTCTAGTCCTGCTGGTCACCCTATTCCCAGTACAAGCCATAATGCTTCTGGCCTTTTTGGCCAGCTGGGTACACTGCTGGCTCATGCTCAGCCAGCTGTCAATCAACACCCCCAGATCCCTCTCTGCCAGGCAGCTTTCCAGCCACTCTTCCCTGAGCCTGTAGGCCTCTCTCCCTGGGGAGGGAAACATGACCAGTGGGCTTATGAAAGTGATGGGGGATGACCCTTGCATCCCAAGCTGTGTTTAAGCAATGCAGCCCTTCCCAGGGGCTCCAAATGTGTGAGGTGGGCTGGGGCAGGGGGTGGTGGTGAGCAGCAGGCAGAGCTGGGCAGCCCCTGGCTGTGGGTTGTCCTTGTGGTGTCTCTGACTGTGGTGGAGTGGCCAAGGTGGGTGCTGAACCAAAGCTCATCTTCCTTCCCTTTTCTCCAGTATGGAGAGGTCTCCTCACACAAGGTAGCTGCATATCCTTTTTGTGTGCTGGCTGCCAGAGTCACTTCCATTTAGCTTGGTCTATTAAATCACCTGTCTCAATGCTGTTTGGAGATCAGAATTGGAAAGGCAGCAGCTGGAGGAAAATTAGAGCAGACAAATGTGTGTAAAAACGTTTCCCTCCAACTGCTTTCATCACGGGCAATTCTTGACTAAATGATGAGGCCTAGGGCTATAAGTATCTCAGTTGTTTCAACTGGAGTAAACTGAAACCGAGGTCAAGTCATAGCTGGTTTGTGTCCTTTTCTCTTCTAATCTTCTACATTTCACTACAGTTATTTTATTTGAGTGTCTGCCACTTGCTATTTCAAGCTTCCAGTGGTACATCTTGCTCTGCACCCCTGTTTGCCAGCTAAAATGTTTCCATCCTACTAGTGGACACGATTACATAATTTTAGATATACTAGGGCCTGAAATTATTGGATTTTTTCCCTGGTACAAATGACTGCATGTAAGCTGTTTATTTTTAACTTTCCCTCTTGCCTGTGAGCTCCAGCAAAGGGAAATTAATTTTTCATGATGGATGCGGGGGTGGAGGAGAGAAAGGAAATAAAAGGGAAGGCATCTGAGTGTGAGGGCAGCAGAGAAAGAAGCGTGCTGAGTTCCTGGGTGATAGTGTGATGTTGTTCCACCTGTTCCTTTAATTACTAGAAGTTGCTGAGCCTCATCAACTGCCCTCGCAGCCCCAGGAGGAGAGGAAGTGCTGATGGGGTCCCAGACAGGCAGCTTTTCAGCCTTGTGCCAAGACTGTGTGCAGAGTTGGGTTCCTCCCAGGATCGTTCATCCACAAACGCTTAGGTCATCTGAGCTCCAACTTGCTTTGAAGATCAGAAATAACCTGTGTGGTCCCATTCAACCTACAAAACCCTTTCTCTGAATCATCGCTTTAAGAGACGAGTTTACTGACTTCATAGTGGTGTCTTGGTTTCCTGACATCTAGTAAATAGGCATATTGAATGCTGCATTATATAGGGATTAATTTACTTCAGCCTCCCCTCCACCCCCCAGAATCCTGTATTTTGTCTCCCATACTACTAGTTAGCCTGGCAAGGTTATTTCCTGAAAACCTTTGTAAGATAAAACTGATTTGACAAAAGGGACTCCCTTGCATCTGCCCACATTTTAATATAGAATGTAAATGTGTTTTCTCTGTAGCTTCTCTGGGACCTGCAGAACTAAGGGCATCCAAGCCCTGAGTATGGAGGTGTGTCTCTGAGCCTCCAGAGCCAACTATAGTTAAAGGGCTCAGGTTTCTGGTTCTTGCTTTAGTCCACCTTCAGTGTTAATACACAGGATGTGTAATGATGGCCCTCAAAGGCCTCTTCGCATTCATAGTTGCAGTCTTGATGTCATATTAGCACAGGCTTTTCCCAGTATTTTATTTCATTTCATGCTTCCTTCGCTGCAAACATTTGCTTCTTGTGGAAAACCAGCTGGGGTATCTCTCTCTCTTTCCCCTTTAATAATCTCTAGCTTGGGACCACTGATCCTTCAACAACCTCTTCCCTTTTTGATGTGCCCTCTGTTTTCTCTTATTTACAGCAACTGCCATGCTTGGGATTCTCTTGTTCGTCCTCTCCCTCCTCTCAATTTCTCAGGACAAGCTGAAAATGAGATTTAATGGGCCTCCCACTGTTGTTGCTCTTTTGAGATTACTGGGATCAGATGTTCTTCTCTTGAGAACTAGATCAAAGAAAATGAGAGAGGGTAAAGACCAGGACGCTCAGGAAGGCGACAGAGAGCTAGGATAAGGCAGGAAAAGAGTGGTTCTTAGCATGTAATGCAGTAGTGAAGGGCATTTTTGGCTTTGCTGGCACCTCGCCAGGATTTTACAGAAGTGTCAGCGCCACTGTGGTGTGAAAAGCTTAATAATTCTGTTAAAAAACCTTTCAGTAAGCCCAGCATGACCTGAATGTTTGTATTTTTTATCAAAATTGTCTTGGGCTTCTAGCGATACACAGCCCACTAGTTTTAACGTGGGATTATTTGGCTGACCTATCCATCCCCATGTTCCCAGAAATCCTCTCCATATTAATTGCATTTCACTGCTGGGGACACCTGTTAGCAAGGGCACAGCTGAACAGGCCCTTAATACTTCCAAATCTCTGATAATACTCAGGTTAAACCTATAGTTCTTGCTTTTTTTCCTTCTGTGTGGTTTTTTTTTTTTTTTTTTTTTTGTTAAGAGAGCAACAGGTTGGTCTCAGCCGCAGACTGTAGCTGCAATTTCTGCTCCTCTCTCTAGCATGAGATGACTTCGCAGCAGAGGAGCCAATGGTTTTTTGAAGGCTGTCACTGCACTCACCCTTTCCTCCTCTTCTGCGTTGATGGGGAAGGGTTGCCTAGGGACTAGGATGCCGCTTGGGATGCAAAGGCCTGACTTAATTTCCCTGTGACACCGTAGCTTCTGTACAACTGTTTGCACGCTGCATCCTTGCACCTGTGCTGTAAAATGCTGACGCAGGTTTTCAGAAGAGACAGGGTGGCACTCAGACACTGCTGTGACAAGGATTTCAGTTCCTGACAGGAGCTGGTTTGTGCAGCCCCACGTGTCCCAGATGCCGGTCCTGCCACCATGGGCAGCCACGAGGTTGGGAGGAGAAACCCCAGCACTGGCAGCAGACAGGGCAGTGGCTGCAGGGGAAATGGAGGAGAGGGCTTGACGAGCCAGGGAAAACCTTTTTGTGGCTCAGGCTCTCAGTACAAGAGGGTCGTGTTTTTGTTGGTAAAAATAATTGACAAGGTATGTGTGGTTTCCTTGTTGGTCATGAAGCACAAAGAAAACAGAGAATGGCATGGACTTTTTTTTTTTTTTTAAGTGCTGCATTTAGTCCCCTTATAAAAGTCAGGGAAATCTCACAAAATTCAAAGTGTCTGAAGAAGGAGATAAGCCCTTCATGCTGTTGAATTCTACAGTGTTTATTCCTTTTCCCATCTATTTTTTTACTCTTATCAGAGAGAGGTGGAAAGCTTTTGTCAGAGTTCTTCTTTAAAGAAAAAGATGTTATTTGAATGTAACAAAGTCTGAACACATTGTGTGACCCAGGGAACAAGCAGTATATTTAACTTCTGAATTTTCTAGCTCTTGTGAATGGTATCAGGATCTTAACATGACTCTTAGAGTGCTCTGAGAGCAGGATGGCTTCTATGGAAACCCACTAGACAAGTGATTAAAAAAATCTTTTCAGAAAATTACTTCATCATATATGAGATTTATTTTTAAAAGTAACTACATGGGAGTTCTTGGCAATGATGGCCTCTACATCTGATGGTCTAACTAGCATGAAATAGAGCTGCCACTCTCATTTATATACATTAAGCTCTCTGGTTCCTCACTTGTGTTTTGGGAAAAGCATGAATTTTCAAGTTTTCCTCATGGGACTTCTTTGGCTTCTTTCACTTTGCCTTTCATATTCTTCCTTGCTATGTAGAAATACAGGATGATTGTTAAACAGCTTTAGGAATTTTGATGTAAGAGGCAAGAGAAAAGGCAGCATAATAATTTTTATTGCCATCGTCATAGTTTCCTATTCTCTTTTCAAGAAAGCACAACAATAGTGAAGCTTTCTGGGGATGATAATAACATACATGCAGTCTAGCTGGGACAATTAAACATGGATATTTGTCTTGGTGTAGTATTTGTCAGGCGAATCATAAGATACTTCTTATAAACACCTTTGTGTGTGCACATTTAGCAAGAGCTATTTGATCCATCTATCACTGCAAGACTGTAATCTCAAGGAAAAACCCCATGGCAAATGTCTGGGAACCTTAGAGCATCCCAGTTGCAGGGAGAATGCAAGATGACTGTGGTGAGAGAGGGGACTGTCCTGACTGGGAAATGGGGTAATGTGGGTACCAGCTGTTTGCTTTGGTGGGTTTTTTTGTGAGTGGGAATGCTCTTTGTCA
The DNA here is from genome assembly GCF_036013475.1 of Columba livia. Lineage (NCBI taxonomy): Eukaryota > Metazoa > Chordata > Aves > Columbiformes > Columbidae > Columba > Columba livia. Next base: position 67,764,973 of record NC_088603.1, on the reverse strand, counting down.
GTCAGCTTCAGCCAAGCCCAGTAGTTCTGTCCCCCTCTGCACCAGCCCCATTGGGGAGAGCAGACACAATAAGGCTGATCACAGCTACAAAGAGTCCTTGTGTTGTCCCTGGCCTCAAGGACACGTAGCCAAATGACTGCAGGCAGTGGACTGCAATAGAAATTAGAGTGAGCTGGAGAAAATAAGGCACATGTCAGGAAAGGATGGAAGAAGTCTGTTGCCCTGGGCACAGAGGTTGGGGGATGTGTCCAAGACTGTGCAACAACAGGTAGCAGAGATGGACATAGAAAGCCATGTCCTGCACCATGACTGTTCCATCAGCACACACCATGCTTTTAATTAGCATTGTCACACATACAGATGGAACCAAATAGCTTCTCACAGAGTGCAGCTTGCCCTGCTGATGTACCCTGCCACCAAAACAAACATGGTCCAGCCCTGTGCCTGGCCACAGCCACCCTGGTTCCTTCCCAGCCCCTCGCCCACCAAGGACATGGCTTTCAGCACAACCCTGCTGCTTCGCTTGGAGATCACTGTGGAGGTTTTCAGTGACCACCATCTGCTTTACCTTGGTCTATTCAGGGTAGGTTTTTAGTTAAAAATACCCAGATGACTATTTTTATCCAAAAGTACAGGTTTTCCTTCTTCTCTCTTTTAATTATCAGTGCCTAAACCGTATTATTAGCTATTTGTTTTTTTCTGTGATATTTTTAAATTGAGGATGGTTTTTGAGAGAGGCAAGCAACCAAAAGTATTTATAGGTTATAATCTATCTTGGTAGGCTCATTTAACTTAATTAGCTGTAGTATGGGAGTTTAACTCTTGTCATCAGGATACAAATAAGTTTGCTACTTTGTATTATTATTTTTTTTTTAAAGTCTTGTTTCTGTTTTTTCTTTCCCCCCTGCCCTGCTTTTCTTTCTTTCCGTAGTAAATATGTTATTTATGCTGTTTCTATTCTGAGATTTTATTCCCTAAGTGCTAAATAACCCTCCCCCACCTTCTTTTATTAGTTGGGATTTATAATACACCCCAGAAAAAAATAGGTGCTGACTGTGCTGTGAACAGTGCTCCTTCATTATAAAGCAGCCCTTGCACACTCTTGGAAAACGGACCTACTGTGTTAATAAATCTTCTTCCTTCACATGCAGCACTGAATGTGGCTCTGACCACATAAACTGCTCTCCCCATGATTCTGGAGCTGTTCACAATACCAACCATTTATGAGGCAGTTGGCTTTACATTAATTAATTCCCAAGTCATCCACAAATAGCAACAATCACCTCAAACTCCAGGCCTAGGAAAGGGCTGGCATTTTTGAAAAGGGAGATCTGTATCTAAAAATTTACCGTGCTCACAATAGGGAACAAACTTGGCCCTTGAAACAACAGTGGCTTTCGGCTTTTGGGCTCAGGGTCGTGGCTTCTTTCAGTTCAGCTTGTGGTGGTTTATTTACGATGAGTGCTAATTTCTGATGTTTGACTTTCGCGGAGAGCATCGGCTGTGTGTCCCACCCCAAGTGCAAGGTAGGACTCCTTGCAGGGTGAGGCTGAGGAAAGCCAAATTGTCTCAGAGAGGAGCTGGAGCATCCCACGAATGCCAGGGAAATATTTATTGACTTCATAACAGCCTCTGCCAGATTGCTAACGACTTCTCACCCAGATTTCAGTGCCTGCCTGGATGAGCTCTGCTCAGAGCCTTCCCTTTAACATCAGCTGGTAGAGTTTCATGGCTGAGACTTCGGTGGGAGTAATTTTAAGAAGCTGTACAGGAGGGGTCTTCCTCTCCTGCCTTGTCACAGCTTTTAAGAGAAGGTTTTTGTTTTGTTTTGTTTTGGGGGGGGTGTGGGGGGATGGCTGTGGCAGTGTGAGGTGGCAAGTGGGGACAGTTAGTAGGTTTTTAAAATTTCTTTCAGACATTAATGAATTGCTGACCTTGTTTCCCATGGGATGCAGTTTCCTTTGGCCTCTCTCAGCTACCCCTTCTGCCATCTCCTTCCCCCAGCACTGATCCACGTGGCCAGCCCTCACCTTTGCTTCAGCTCCCCTTCCTTGTGCACCACTGGTTTGTGTCTTGAGGTTGTGCTCCTCAACTTTCCTTGCTGGGTGTTCCCCTCTGGCTGGGTGAGTTGTCTGTTGCCACTCTTCTACCTCCATCACTGTAACTTGTCCTTTCCAGAGTTTCTCATGTTTTGTGTCGTGTTTTGCCTTGCCAAGGCTGTGAACTTGTAAGGGTGATAAAATTTTTGGTGCAAGTCAGCATAGAGAATGAAGTCCTACCTTGGTGGTGATGGGAGCGTTTACTCATGGTTGGTCATTCAGTGCTGTGTATGAGGACCTTCCCAGCCCTCCCTGCAGCCCCCACCGAAATTGCAGCCAGAGTTGAGCTGCCCATGTGACTTTGTTGGCTGCCTTGCAGGGGTGCATTGTGGTACAGGCTTTAATGACGCAATTACAAATGACTTCACAGGACAGTGTCTCATCCAGGCCATGGGATTGACAGTCCTCATTCACTAAGCAGCTATTCAGTACTTTTTCTTCATCATTTTCTAACAGGGGAGGGAGGAGGTGATCCCTTAATTCCAACATCCTATTCAGAAGCTGCACTGAAGAAAGAGTTATTAATTTCCTCAGAGGGTTTTTGCTGTCATTCAGTGTGACAGTATCCTGAATGCTTTAAAAATATTAATGGGTTTATTTTCATAGTAGAACCATGAGATGGAAGAGCGTCGCTTTGACATTGTAGGTGGGAGCAGCAGCAAAGAGTGCACGATGAAGGTCAAAGTGAATGCAAGGTATAGACACCAATTATTTCTTTCCCAGACTACTTTCCGTTTATCACCTTGCTCCTATGTCTGCATTTTATACAGCCTACTGACTTCCTTTTCAGTTGCCATTGCTCAGTAGATGGTTGTGCCAAATTCAGGGGAAGTACTCAGAGCTCCGCATTGGTGAAGTCCTAAAAGCTTCTTGGTCTAAGAGACCTGCTTAGTCCCACAATAGGTCTCCAGGCCAGCATTTGTCTGCTTTCCTTTCTCCTGCTGCAGTCTCCAGTCTCAGCACCCCCTTTTGCAACAGGCAAGACAGGATCAATACAAGGAGCAGTCGTCTTTGCTGCTCCATCTTTGTTCATGCTTGGTGCCTCCAGGCTGGTTGAGGCAGAAATACTGTGGAAAGAGCATGGTAGATGTTCATGAAATTAGGGACGTCTTGGTCTCCCCAACAAAATCCCAGTTCAGTCCATTTTATCTGACACTGTTTAGGCTTCTCTCTAGCTATGATCCACAAGCTTGTTGTGCAAACACATTGTTTACCTGCTCCTTTTCTTTTCCCCATCTAGTTTCTTTTACCAGCCTTCTGACCAGTCAGCACTTTCATTTGATGTGATGGCAACTTCAAGAAGAGGCAGTCCTTCTACCATGTTTAGTTATAATACTGATATTCAACTTTATAAGTACTGTGGGACCTACAGTCTGATAATACATAAATAAATTCCAATGTAAAATTAAGGTCCCCTGCTTTTTATGTGGGTTAGTTAGGCACTCAACACAACAGAGCTTATCATGGTAATGGGGTAATGGTATTTCTGCTGGATTCAGCAAAGACAGTGCCATAAAAATAAAATACATTGAGATTCATGAAAATCTGTCTGCATTCTGCTTCCAGTGAAGTCATTTGGGCCTGAATTTTCAAACATCAGCTTTTGGTTACACCAACATGGTAAGCCCATGCTAAATACAAATACGTGGACATTATTTTTTTTACACATGCAGGCAATGCCCATTCTTGCTGAAATGTGACATTTTGAGAATAGATGTTGCAAAACAATTGCACATATTTTGTGGGAGAAACAGTGGTATCTATCTTGCTGGAAACAAAGCTTCCATTTTTACTTTGCTTGGTAGGACATTTATCTTGTTTCCTTTGGCACTGGAAGTCTTTCTCATGCTTTTTTCTGTGTCTGGAAAATCTGTCTACCTTCTGCATGCCAGTCACATTTCTTTTTCAAACCTCTCCTTCAAACTTCTAATCCATTTTATGCTGATCTTCTTACAGTCATTTTCTTTCCAACTCAAGTCTGAATTGCCTCTTACAGTGAGTTTTAAGTGTATTTATTCACAGTAACTTGTATAAGGCTGTCTAGGTTGGTGGCCCCTCCATTTTCAAGTGAAAATTTTATATAGTTACTGACCTAATCCATACCTTCATCTCCACAACACAAAGCCCTTTATGTGACTGGTCCAATATCCATTTTAAAGGTGAGTTCGTTAAAATGTGAAAATTAAAAAGTCTGCCCAGGTCAAAATTAGAAGGTAGCAAATCCACGGGAAGAGCACAAGTCCTCGTGATGACCAGACTAACAGTTTTAGTGCTGAGTAATGTAGTATTGGCACGGCTTTGCCTTTTTCCTCCAGAAAAAATGAAAGACAGTAAATCAGTTTGGAAGGTATCGTTTATTTTGGCTGCCCGACACCACTAATGTTATTTCTGAAATAGTGATGGTTAATTGCCCAAAATCCTCAGCTGTGCAGGAAACACTGAACATTTCCATGTAAAGGTGAGGAACAGGAGCTGGGACGGGGAGCTCCTGAAGGAGTCAGGGGAAGGTGGACGCAGCTATGGTAGGAATGGAGCCTTCCAGGGAACTCCCTGGTCTCACTGCCATGGGTGGGAAGGGAGCTGTGGGGTAGTCACGGTGGCTGGGTGTCTGTGTCCCTCCACCTCCAGTCCATCATCTGCCTCCCTGGGCCTGGGGTGCTGGAACAGGCAAAGAAGGGTGAGTAATGCTAGTCATTTTGCAGGCTTGAAAATCACCATTGGTATTTGCCTGCTCTGCCTAAACCTCTTCCTAGTCCTATCCACAGGAGATATGACTCCTAAAACTGCTGTGTGCATATGTAGCTTTTCCCCATTTGCTATTATTATTTAATATCCATGTAGACTTTCATTTCTGTGGCTTAAGTTTATGAGCATTTTATTTTCCATTTTCTGCTACTTTTTCAAACGTAACATGAGATTCCAGACATTTTCAGGCCTCCATTTGTGAAATTATCTCTCATCGTCATAATTTACTGCTCTTAATTATTTTTCTGACGTGTTTTAGTAGTAAGATCCATTAAGTATTCATTTTTTTTCTGGGATGCGGTTAAGTACATTATACAAGACACTATGGATAACATTATTAAGATCCCAGTAGTGTAATGTTCAGGAGAGTTTCCAAAAGTGAGTGTTAGCTGTTGTCTCAGGATATACATCACTTTTAGGTCCTTTCTACAGAAAGGGTGAGATGCTCTTCCAGGCAGCATTTGTCGCATTGTCCTGGGGTTTCTAGGAGCTCCCGCAGGGGCCCAGAGATGGTTGCTGTCTGCTGCTTTTGATGGGTTGCGCGAGGATCCAGATCTGTCGTGGAAAAGAAAACCTCCCACAGACACCATGGCCCTGGCAAAGCACAGGCTTGTGCTTTCTGCATGCCTTCTCCAGATGCTGGGCATATGGGCCTGTCCTGAGAGCTCCAGGCTGGTTTGGCTTAGTTGGTTTGGCTGAGGAGGCAGCTGGAGGAGAGAGACTTACTGCTCTTGCAGATAACAGCCTTGCTGAGCTTGATGGATGGATGTTGTTTTATCTGCCAGATACAAGCTAAAACTCAGGAAATGGAACAGAAATATGTAGCTTGGGCAGAACAGTTGTGTACAGCAGGGACACGCACGGTGCTGGTTTGGGCACCGCTTGTGCCAGGCTACCACGGTGCACGGGCTTCCTTGTGAGCACAGCTGGGTGTGAAGCCCTTCACCCACATGTACCAGCTGTGAAGGCCCCAGAGCCAGGCACCCACTGTGCCCTTGCAGGCAGGGTGCCGTGCGTGCTCTGGCTCTGTGTATTGAGGGATGAGATGTCTTCCTTCTCATTTTTCCAATCTTTTCCTTTGCAGTCCTGTTGCTGCAGCACAGGCCCTACATCTGGTTCTGAGAGCACGTTTCCTGGCTGTGCCTCTGAACTGATGCTTAGGAGACCTGGACTCTGTTCTCTCTGGCTTTTGCAAACTAGCTCCATGGTGCTGGGCAACCCCACCTCCCTAGAATCATAGAATGCCCGGAGTTAGAAGGGACTCACAAGGATCATTTGGTCCAACTTCTGTCCCTGCACAGGACAACCCCACAGGTCACACCATGTGTCTGAGGTCGTTGTCCAGTCTCTTCTTGAACACCATCAGGCTTGGGGCCGTGACACCTCCCTGGGGAGCCTGTTCCAGTGCTCCACCACCCTCTGGGGGAAGAGCCTTTTCCTCATGTCCAACCTGAACCTCCCTGGCACATCTTCCTGCCATTCCCTCGGGTTCTGTCATTGGTCGCTGGAGAGAAGAGATCCCTGGTCATCCCAGTTTCCTCTGTCTGCCCTGGACTTGCTCCACGCTCACTATATGCTCCCGGACATTTATTGGGTAGCAATACAGAGCAGAGAATAGCATCCCTGCCTCATGATAGTTGAGAAAGGCTCTAAAACTGAAATTATTGGAGTGGTAAGGATCTCGTCTAGCTAGGGTGGTTTATCCCATGAGGAAAACACTGCGGCTGGAGCGCCTTTTTGCTACTACACTCTGCATTTTAACTTTGCTGTAATTGTAGAACTCTACAGCATAAACAAGGCTGGACCTTGTACACTCTTCAAGACCAAGTGCTGCTGAGCCTCATTGCTGTTCACCACTGTCTAGAATCCTAGCACCTTGGTCTTAATTTAAGTCCTTTGGGAGCTAACATGGAGCTAATAAAGCTAGGAGAGGACAGAATTTTTAAAACAAGCAGAATTTGACACATTTTGTTTCTGAGAAGGTCACGGAGATGGTCTGATACTGCATGTACAATGTATTCACTGAGTGTGTTCCAATTTAAGAGAGAACAGTTGGACATTTTTCTCCTTCTTAGAGGTGTTAATAGACTCAAAGGTGGAAGAGGAGACAAGGGCAGAGTGGAAAAAAAACCTGGCAAGCTTCAGTGATGGTAAACAAAGCAAGTTATTCTAAAGACAACCTCTTCTCTGCTGCTCATTTTTTCTTACTCAGCACAGAGTGCACCTGGCTGTTTGTTAAGGAGGAACTGAAATGAGCCTGCACGAGTGATCAGTGGGTGAGCTGGGAGAAATCTTTTACTCTCACAGGAAAAGCCACCAGTGTTGCTCTCTCTGTAAAGAGATTGCTAGTGGAGTTTGAGATTTCCCCAGATCTCATCTCTGATGAGGATACAGGTGAATGGTGTGTCTAGATATTAAATTTAAAGTTTTCCATTAAAAGAAGAAACGTGGACCTGACAAATGCATGCACGCTAAAGTGTTTAACATGCATCTGATGTAACAAATGTTTCATACTTCTTCCTACCTTCTAGAGTAAATTTATTTTCAAATCCTTGCTTTGTGCAAGCAGTGGGTGACATAATGTCTTTTGCTATTTGATGTAAATACTCACCTTCATTTGTTTCACAGTGTATGCATCTGCACCAGCCTCCCAGTAGTGTTGACTGGCACTCCAGTTGGCTTCAGAGGACAGAAGCTACCTGCTGAGGAGCTGGGAATAGTGGGACGCCCTTTTGTTTTTAGGAGTGGTCTTTTTGGGTGTAGATCAAAGGCTTCCAACCAAACAGCACCGGGAACCTTTTGCTGCTGCTGCTTCTGCAGTAGGTGTTTCATGTGTCAGGGAACAAGGATGCACAGGAGAAGAAGATATTTGCACTGCTGTTGTCAGGTCAGTATGCTTTGGCATACACAAATGTGTAAAAATTTTTTGTTCTCAGAACTTCGATATTTTGGGCTTCATTTAGTATCCTCTGGACCAAATTCAACAGTTTCTTCAGGGATGGCATGTTGTACAATGGGTGCCAGTAAATCAAATATCTGTAATGGGGGAAACAAGTAATTTGCAATCAATTTGCTGTTTTATGAAAGGGCAATAAAATGCTGGTATCCCATCTGAAAAATATTTATTGAATGCAATGAAGAAGAAAGCAGTGTGGAAGTAGGGTAAGTAATAGGGGACTATAAAAATTGTTCTAAATTCTGTAAGAAACAATGATACAAACTTTTTTGTTGAATGACCCTGCAGAATTTAATAGAGAATAAAGTTCCCTTGAAGAGTTCAGAATTTCTTTAGATTATTTTCAAACTTGCATACAGTGACATTTTCATTCTCTGTTCAGTGTTTTTGTTCTTTTAAAAGAGAATTATGTACTAGTATAGCAGCATGAAAACAAGTAGGCTAAGGATGTAAGATACCAGCTGGCTTCTCCTTCTCACTTGCACTGCAAAAATTTCCAGATTCTTAGAACCATGCTCAGCTCAGGTAGAAGTGTGTGCAAATACTGATTTCAGTAGAAACTGTATGTATCTAATAACAGAAGTCAGTGATTTTGCCTGTGTAAGTTAGTGACTGAAGTGTTCTAATACTGAAGCTTTTCATTTTTGGGCTAGTGTATTTCTGGTATCTTATTTTCACATTAATGCTGAATCAGGGTATGGTATCAGGTGGCTGCTGCTCAATTCAGGACAGAAGTGCAAACCTGAGTTTCCAATATCAAAAGCCAGTGCCATAACCTGTAGAATAACATGTGCATTTACAACTATGATAAAAACCCTGGTAAGATATCTAGGATCAGATTAGAAACACCTCAGCAACATGAGAAAAGTATCTCGATGTTGGGTCAGATTTGTTTAGAGAAGGTTCTGGGGGTAACTGACTATCAGCTTTAGTCCTGATAGAGATTCGTTACCATAATCTGTATTGGCATACTGGTGTGCTGGGTTGAATGTCGCTTAGCCTAGCACTTTTATGTTTGATTCTTTCTTGTTCCTTTTCTGAAATTTATGCTCCAAGTTCATGGGTGTCAGATGTTTACATCCTTCTTCATCAGCAGATGTGGGATGGCAGCATTTTCCTTTCTCTTGGATGGCTTCTGGACTTGGACTTTTTACACCTACTACCAGGATTTTGGGCTGGTCTCTGCCTATAGTTACCTTCTCTCTAGCTGGACCCCTAAGGAAGATCCCCTCCCTGTTGGGTCACACTACCAGCAACCTCTCTTTTTGATGCCAGCTAACTTGATACAAAACAACTCAATTGTCCCAGGCCAAACTAGGGACACTGTAAAGTTTAAATCCCAAGCCATTCTTGGACAATGACAGGAAAACATGTTTTCTAGGTATGATTTACAACAGCACCATTTGGATAGGTCCTGGGCTTATTCAGGTCTTTTAAGAGCATTTTGAAAGCAGCAATAGCTGGAAAATCAAGCAGGTTGTCCTCCTGCAGACAGCGCAGAATGGACTAAATAGGTGTCTAGAGTCAAAGCACCTATAAGAATACCAAAAATAGTAATGGACAATTCTGGGTCACCGCAATGCCAGAAACTGGATGTGTCTCAAAATGGGAACATTGTGCTCTTATAGGATAGGAATTTTACAGGACAGAAATTGGGTATTCTCTTCATCTATGGATCATTTTTTGTTGTTTGCTGTTGTTGGGTTTTTTTTGTTGTTTTGTTTTTTTTTAAACCTTCAAGGACTACAAGAGGCTCTGAGGAACAGAGGAGAATTCTCACTGTTCTCAAGAGCCAGACTCTTTTTAAGTAACAGACACTTGAAAAGAAGCCTTGGGAACAGAAAGAGTCTAGTTCATGGGTGTTTCTTTGCTACCCTTCACATGCTGAAGGGTCAAGGTCACACATCAATGCAAGCTATCCCTGCTTATTTCAGTTGCACCTTATTTGGGGATTTGTGAGACTTAATACCAATTTTTGGGAGCACTGTCAATTGAGCATGGTGTGCTCCTTGCCCTCTGTCATTTGCCATGGCCCCAAACTTGCCCTGGCTTGCAGATGTATGGAGCTGAGGGTGAAATGGACTGGCAATGACTTCTATCACAGCTCCCACTTCCCTTCTATTGATACACAGCTCTGCTCCTTTGGGCTGTGGTCCACCCCTATCCTCTTTATCTTGGAAAGCCTGGATCTTCTTGTCCATACCATCTCTAACAATATTGTGGGAAGCTCAAGACAGTAAACACAGGCACTGTCATTAACTCCAATCATTGTTTATTAAATAGAAAAAAGCACATACAAATGCATACCGAAGCAGACCTTCATCTCCATTCTCTACCCACCTCCAGTGAGTGCTCTTCAGTCAAACACTGAACCCTTGGTAAGATATCAATGGTGATAAATTTGAACTTCCACTCAACAAAGTGAATCCATACCCCTTACCGGCTGTGTTTCCTGGGAGAGCAGGCTTCTTGGATGTTGTGACATCAGTCACTGCCCCTATCCATTGGTTTCGTCTGCATTATGCAGAGTAATGGCAAGGGAACTCTTGCTGAGCTTCAGTAAAGTGCTTTCACTTGTCCTGGTTTGACATGAGTCAGTCTCTCATTGTCTGGCATCTGCACAATGATATGCAATGCTGACAGCCCTTGCTTGTCATGCTGAGCTGGACAGAGACAAAGTATTTGCAAACTGTTTCTGCCTCCATACAATGTCCTGACTTGGAAGGGACCCACAAGGATCACCGAGTCCAACTCCTGTCCCTGCACAGGACAACCCCACAGTTCACACCATGTGTCTGAGGGTGTTGTCCAGTCTCTTCTTGAACACTGTCAGGCTTGGGGCTGTGACACCTCCATGGGGAGCCTATTCCGGTGCTCCACCATCCTCCAGGTGAAGAACCTTTTCCTAATGTCCAACCTAAACATCCCCTGGCACATCTTCCTGCCATTCTCTTGGGTTCTGTCATTGGTCACTAAAGAGAAGAGTTTGGCACCTGCCCCTCTTCCTCCCCTTGTGAGGAAGCTGTAGATCGTGATGAGACCTCCTCTTAGTCTCCTTTTCTCCAGACTGAACAAACCAAATGAACACTCCACATATGCCTTCCCATCCAAACCCTTCACTAGGGTGCCTTTTTCACTTGCATCTGATTTGAGGTTGTTAGTAGTGCCATCCTAGCAACAACTGGCAGAACTTGCCCTTACTGGGGAGAAGAGGGATGGATGATGCTCTCTCTGTGATACCCAGAAAGGAGGGAGGAGCTCTGTCTCCTTTAGGGTAGGGAGATAATTCACCACTTCTACTTTCTGTCTGGAAAAAAAAAAAAGCGTAATCTTTCTGGGAAAAGCATAATAGCCATGTCCATGAGCATGTATCACAGCAGGAGGGATCCCATCACTCACTGGAGGAAGCTGAGCTGTAAAAAGAAGCAAAGACAATGCCAGGTGAGCACCTATAGAGCAGGACTGGAGTCATCATGTGATCTACGTGATCATATGAACAGGTACACTGTTTCAGAGGAGGAAAATGCAGGAACTCCTGGAGATGAATAGCTTAGCTGCACAGTCTTTCCTTGGATGCCTTCTGCTCTCCTCAAACTCCTCATACACTCTCTAGGATGAGCCACTTGTAGTCCTGTTGAGTGTCCCCACTCAGGAACTGCAGCTTGAGACAGGGAAGGAAAACCAGCTATGAAAGACTAAATGCTCCTGGGGACCTGAGTTGCTTTCATCACTCCCCTGAGTTTCTGAGGTCACAGGTAGTATTTTATGGCTGTTCACTTAAAATAACTGAGCTGTGCTTAAAGGCTTGCTCTGCTTAGTAGAGCATGAAAACCATGCCCTTCTCATCCTCCAGGCATGGAATCATGGAATAGTTTGGGTTGGAAGGGACTTTCAAAGGTCATCTAGTCCATCCCCTCTGCAATGAGCGGGAACATCTTCAACTAGATCAGGTTGCTCAGAGCCACGTCCAGCCTGGCTGATTAGCATCTCTGGAGGGCTGCAAAACAGTGAGAATCATGAAGGCTGGGCCTTAAGGGATGGAAGAGCAGAAGAACCATTAGACTAACAGCTGAGAAAATGTTGGTTACCCTGCCAAGACTGTCAGGATCTGAAAATACCAGTGACCGTGGCCAAAAGACACATATGTAAGGCTTTGTTGCATTCAAAGCAACCAAGCAGCATGCAAGGATCAGGAACCTGGGGCTTATTGCCTGCCTGGGTTCTCATAGGGCTGACTATCCATGTTTTCTCTCCATGTTGCTTAGCAGCACAATGGCTTTGCTAATCTTCATAGGTGAAGAGCCAGAGTGGAGGCATGTTTCTGCTCTCCCCCATGCAACACTGATGGAGAGCTTTGGAGGCCATGCATCTTTCTAGGGCATCTAGAGAACCCCAAAGCATGTGCTGTTACCTGGCAAGTGGCACCCCAGCAGCGACTGGAGGCTTTTCCCAGGGCTGGGGTGACAGCGGAGGAGGGGAGCAGCATGCAAGCAGCAGTGCCATCCAGGGCAATGTGTAGCTTCCCCATAGCTCAGGGCATCCTTGCTGCCAAACCGTGTGCCCTGGCAAGCTCTGCAAAGGCTGGTGGTCACGTGCGGCTGCCTCCCTGCCAAGTTGTTGGCGATGAGTAGCCCCACGTGGTTTAGATTTAGAGAGAATCCCCTTTCTGCATTCGGAAGGCCTTGTTTTCAGTCCCAAAGTGCCTCACAAAATGAATTGTTGTTTTCTGGCCAGCCTGACTAGGAAACACAGCTCATGCAGTTGCTGGGAACTGTCAGAAACATCCTGGTCTGCAGAGTGTAAATTAGGAAAATGCATTCATATTCTCATGGATTTTCCTTGAGAAAATGCCAGCAGTGGGAGTGTGCTAGAGTGGTAAAATACAATTCATGACAACAATCCCACTGAGAGGAGGATTTTTTTTCTTTAGTTTGGTTGCTTCTAATTGTGGTAAGGAGCAAACACATTCCTCTTTAATTTCCATTGGCAAGGTCTCCAGGACTGGTGAGTGCCAATGCATTTGCTGTGGCTGGTTTTGCATTTCCTCCTCTCTTCTTCCCCTCCTCCACTCCCTCCTTCATCTTACTGGCATTATGTCCAAATCCCTCTGCAAATACCTCTTTCACAGGCAACGTAAGCCCTCTCCCTCTTGTTTTTCTCCCTTCAATACTTGTCTCTATCTCTTTTGGCCAGCTGCAGCCTTCCTAGAGCATCTTCTACCTGAAAAAAGAAGATACCTTTGATGGTCAGGCACAACTGTAAAGTTAAAACACATGCTTGTTTCAGATACCGATGAACTTTAATTTACCTCAATTCATTAGTAAATTTTAAACCCACAGTTAATGGAAGAGAGCCTGTAAAATAATTGGAAGTATATGCTGAAGGAGAAATACTGGGGGGAGGAAGAAAGGGAAGCAGCTTGCAGCAGGAGTCTAAGCTAGGCTTTCATCTTCAGGCCAGTCCAGTTTTGAACCCTGATGGGAAAGGTCATGAATTTTAAAATGCGTCTTGCAGCAGACAGCTCTAATCATAAAGCTAACGCTGTCTGCAGCGCGTGTGTGACCATGTGAGACTCGCAGCTGACTGAAGAGGGAGACTGACTTTCAAGAGCAGGATGCTGCTTTGAGCAGTGAAGTGTGGGATAAGCAGAACCAATGCCATATCTGTCAGGGCTGGCATGAAGTGCCCGGCTTTCAGGAGGCAGGGGGGAACCATGCTGCTCCCGGCGGGACCCCAGCAGGGCTTGCTGTGGCAGAAGTACCAGATAGTGCATTGTTTGCCTCTACAGGCTCCTCAAGGATTCATCATTTCCCCTTCCTGTGTGTGGTTTAGGAAGTATAACACTTTACTTCTTTAGCTTGTGGTCCTCGTTCTTGGTTTTAACACAATTTCCCAACTATTATGCTCCAAAGCAGAAGCTGGAGTGCTCACTGCAGCTCCTCTTGGGAATTGTCCTTCTGCCACTTGCCAGGCTGTGTTCGGAATCAAGGGAAGCCAGGTTTTGGCAGCACCTTGTAATGATCCTGACAAAAGACCTGTGGTTGGTGTCTACCTCAGCCCTAATTGTTTTCTTAATTGAGTGCTGCTGAGGCTCAGGCAGTTATTTGCAGTATGTGAGAAAGCAATTGATTCTCTCTCTGACTTCATCTGCATTTTCCAAAATCCTTCCACTGTACATCTACCACATCTTGGGCTCTGCTCTTCCAAGTGTTTACGGAAGCATGGTCCACTGGTGTTAATCACCACGTGGTGTCTAGACTTGCTGAAAACACTTAAGCAACTGTGACATCTGTTTGGATGGCCAATGTTGTTGGGAAACTTGACCTTATTTACGAACAGTTTTCAAAACCAGGTTTCACCCCTGACGTGATGATAAATGTGAAGTATTGTCACACACTGTGACCATATATTCATGGTCAACATCCTTTCTGAGGATGGGTGGGCTCAGTCTGAAATGTTAAGGACTTGGGACATATGGGTTCAATTTTTAGGTCTGGCACATGCTTCATGTCTGACCTTTGCTAAGTTGTATGCTCTCTTTGTGTCTGGAATAATATGGTAATGGTAATACCTGGGATCAGGCTGATTATTGGACTCTTCGGATTGTGGCAGCTAATTTGATCATTACCTAAAAAAGTCCCCATGATGTCAATGTAGCTCAGTGCTCTATTGTATAGATTTAGCCTTGTGTGAACAGGAGCAGGAGCCAAGCTGTAATTCTCTTGATTCTGCACCAGCAGCAAACTCCAAATCAGGGATTATTTTTAGTGTGTTGTCTTGCAATAGCCAGGTTTTTCAGTGCATGGTGTGGGGCAGAATTTTCAATAGCATCTGGTCCTTAGCTGTTAAGTGTTTACATTGCTTCTGAATATGGGATTTAGGGCTCTGACAGAGGATCTCTGGTAGATTTAACTGTTTGAAACATTATCTCCCCCAGCACCTCTGCCAAAAATTACTGCCTCATAGCAGGGGTGCAGAGCAAGAATAAAACACAGTGAGGAACAATGTCCCAGTGTGAACTTGGCAAGGGCAGTGCCATGTTATTTTCCTTCACGCATCCTCCAGCATTTTGTTGTCACTGTGGAAAAGAAAATAGATGTTTACTTGGGTGTTGTCCCTAAGCTGCCTTTGCCCCATGTCTGGCAAGCATTTAGCGATGTGAGTGATGGTGCTGTGTTCATGGACACCTGAGCTGTCCCACAGCTCACTGCGAAAGAGCTGAGCATCGGGAGCCAAGGAACCTCCAGAGACAATTTGGGAAGCCCCATCTGGGTGCTGCTGCAGCACAATGGAAGTCAGAGCTGAGGGAGCCTCTAAACAGGGCTGACACCAGCACACACCAGTAAGGCTAAGTTTACCTTTACATCTCCCCTTGGTGAACTGCCCACGAGCTTCCAAGAAGCACTTGGCTCTGGAGCGACTGCCGCAGGCGTAAGCTGCTCTGCTCATCTGACATATCTGACTTGTGATTTCTGTGGCTGTATCTTTTTACGGTAGTGTCTTCAGAAATACAGAAGTATAACAAGGTATTTATGTGCCAAGACTTTTCTGTTGCGTTTCAGCTACTCCTCTCCCCCTTCCCTGTCTTATCACTCGTGGAAGCGGGTTTAAAGTCCTTTGAACAGAACACATCAAAGGACAATTGCATCTCTGTTCTTTAACCAGGCTCATAAAGAGACTGTGATAAAGGACAACAATACATGTCAGTGTTGCCCAGTCATTGTTCTGGGCTTTGTAGTTTTATGAGGAAATAATATCTCACCCTGTGTGGCTCCTGGTGAGTTTTGTTTTCTGTGCTGCTGGATTTGATCTGACCACTGAAAGACCTGCTGCAGAACTGAGAGTTTTGCCAGCTGTGAGTTAAGAGGGAAACATGATTGAAAAAAGTTCAAGCTCTGTTTCTTAGCAGCCAATTTACCATCTGTCTCGCTCTCCCTCATGCCCCTTTTATAGCAAAAATGCAAACAATTTGTTTGACCTCTGCTGAATCTGTACAACTCTGGGCTTTTTAAGTGTTGCTATAACAAATAAAAACCAAACGTGACAGCAGTAACAACCTTGAATTCAAAACCAATAAACCTAGGTAGCGGCAAGGCCTGTTGCCGGAGGTGGCAAGAAGCTATCAAACACTTTCTCCTTCATTAATGCATCGCTCCTCCTCCCTTCACTCCATCTCTGGGAAGAACTACAGGTAAAGTCAAATCCTCTCTGCCACAGTATGTGGCTGACAATTTGCCACTTCTGTGGGGTTACAGAGAGTGTGAATCCCTCAAATGTGATTCTCAGTGTGAGGAGGAGGCAGGGTGATGTGGACAGGTAATTCCCAGCTTCCCCCACTTCCATCTTCTGGCAGTGTGCCCCCACCTCTGCCCTTGCCCCAGCTCTGGTGCTCCTGAGGCACAGCTCTGAACTGGTTCACTTCACTGGACAACCAGAACAAGGTGGTCCTCAGTGGGACCAGTGAGCTGAACCTGCTCATGGAGGTCTCTGATGGGTGCTAGAGCTAATAAGAGGAGGTGGAGAGAGAGAGGAGTGAGATCTCTTGGTGGTGGTGAACCACTAGCCTGGATCAGCTGCATGTGGAAACACAGCCAGGTGTTGCGTTACGACATCATTGCACAAGCGACGCGATTGCCAGCAAATGATAATAGTTCTGTCTGTCTCCTAAAGGGACTCCTTCTCAGAAGCATTGTTGATACTGGCATAAATTGGCACGTCGCCAACCAGTTTGTCATTTGTCTGATAGACTGTGAAATGCTCTTGCAAAACTGGCCTGTGTTTCAAGACTTTGTCTTGATCATATTGACCCCAATGGAAATCCAAGCTGCTAAATGACTCATTCTTCCTCTCTCTCACCCTCAGATAGGTACTTGTTCCCTCAATCCACCTTACTGTACAACAGTTAAAAGCAAAAAAAAATACATCGCACTTCAGTTTTTCACGCTTCAAACAAAACCTGTGAAGTCCCTGTTCCAGCCTGCTGAAGCAGCCTTTGCTTTGCAAGCAAATCTCTGTAGGAAGAGATGAGAGCTGGTGAGAAAATCACCTCTGTGCTCATGTGCTTTGCTGAGGTTGGAGGAGGGCAGAGTGACATTCTTGCACAAAGCATTTTCTATTTCAGTGTATCTTAGAATAAGAAAAGAAAGCCTGTACTTGGGTTTACTAAAACTACAAAGCTGTTATATAATTGGGGACCATCCTGGACAAATAATGGGGTGGCAGGGGCCTGGGGGAGGAAGGAAGGGGGAAGAAAAGGGTTTAGTGTGGAAAATGAAACTTGCAGCCAAAGATGGACTTAACCTGGTAAGCAGGCTTGAAACATGAGCTGAGATGCTAATCCCCTCAGGACAAATATGAATCCTCTTTTTGGGTGTGTAGAGGGTGACTTTGTACCTGCTTTGAGAACTTGGAAAAGCCCTTTCTAAAAGCAGGGGATGGGGCTTTCCATTGTTGAGGAAGGAGCTTGATTATCACAAGATGGTATTCTTTCCCACAAGGTACTTTGGCTTACAGTTTTTGGATGAAGCATAAATATTGTCAGAAAGAATAATTAGGAAAATCACAAAAGAGAATAAAATGACAGCAAGAGATGCTAAAAGGAAGGAGGAAAACACATCTTTTGCTACGGCAGAAGCAGAAAGGTAAGGCAGCTACTTGGCAGAAGAACTGCCTGAAGCACAGGAGACGTAAGGAGAAAATTCTTTCACCATGGTTAGGGGAGGGCAGCAGGTAGATTCATACTTGAAATTCAAGCAGTGGGGATGAGGCAACCCAAAATCACAAAGACATCATGGTGCATTTATTTTGAAGTGGCAGGGAAGATCATGGCAGCTGAAGACTCCCGAGATCAACAGAAAGGCACTGGAGTTGCCTGACAATGTGATCACTGTCCTGAAAGTGTGCTTGAGCAAGGAAGTATACAGGGAAGGAGGTGATATCAAAGAGCATTTACAGCTGAATGATCTTATACTGTGATAAATCCAGGCCCTCAGCTTTGCCATAGAGAGGACAGCATAGATGGGGAGCAATGAGACAGGACCCCCATGACGTATCACTTGGGAGAGACCCCAAGACATCTCTGTGAAACCACTCAGAGGCACAGAGAACACAAATTACTTTGTAGGGGAAAGGAGAGATTGTGAGCAGAACAATGGACTGGACAAACTGGGTGTCTGTGTTTCTTAAATTTATACTTTTTCTTTTAAAAAAATTATTATTATTATGTGTATTTTAAATCTTTTTTGGCCCTATGCTTTCTGCTGGAAGCATGATGTAAGATCAGACACAGTGGTCCACACTAGGCAGTAAGGGCTTCAGAAAGGTCCTGCTATCCTGCCCTCCTCTTGGTGTGCTGGTGCCAAGGCCTATCCAGACACAAAAATCTTTAGGATCAGCCTGAGCATTATTTTAATTTTTAGTTTTAATTTTTTTTCTGAGATTATGCAGCAACTTTTGGAGCTTCCGGCAATGAAAACTTCAGGAAGAACTTGAAATGATGGGAATCTGGTGCAGCGAGGCTTGCTCTAGCCAGCCAGGATTTCAGGGTGGCTGTGAAGGTCTAAGAGCAACACTGACCAGACAATCCAGCACACACACACTCCCAGCCATCCCCTGGCCTCCAGTGTGGCATCTGTGAGCCTGGAGAGGAATAAGGTTAGTCCAGGCCAGGCTCCAGGCAGACCCCTGGAGTCCCCGAGTCTTAGAGCCTCTGTGTAAGTGTCAAGGCAATCCAAAGAGGCAATATCCAATCCAAAGCGAAATATCACTGTTCTCATCTTACAAATGGAAACTGAGACTCAGTGCTGATATGACTTTCCCAAGATGGGGGTGTTACAGCAGCATCAGAAGTCCCAGGTGAACTCAGTCTCGGTCCCTCTTGTAATCTCCATTTCTCTCTTTGCATTTTTTGTATACAACCTATATGTGTTGAAAGGCCATTTGAGCAATTTAACAGGAGCTTTCTGTAAGGTTTCACCCCATTCTGGTAAACCATGAGCAGCTGTTCTGTGAATTTCCACTCTTCTTTGCTTTAACTAGGAACAGAATATCCATGCCTTTTATACTCTTCACCATCTGTGATGGGAGTGAGGAGTAGTTCAAGAGGAGACCTTATTTCATATAGAAAGCTGCCTTTTTTTTTCCCCTCTTCTTTTTTTTGCTTAGTTACTTCATAAACTTTAGTTCCAGTTACCACATAGCTCTCAGTGGCATTTCCATATCACAGAGCTGTTGCTTCATTCCAGGTTTTCAACAAGTTAAATATATCATGGGATTTTGTTGTAATGCAGGAAATTGCCTTCACGTTAACAATCTGCCACTTCTGTAAACAAGAAATCCACTGATGTGACATGTCAGAGCTCAACAGGAGGAGTCCTGACTACCTTAGCAAACCAATGCATTCCTCAATGCAAATCTGCGTATTAGGCACACCTATGTAATGACACAATTGCCTTTGCTTATTTTTAGGGCAGGGGCTAGGTGCCTTCTCAGAATAGTTGAAGGCAGAGGACGTGCATTGAAATCCATCCAAGCTTGCTCTTTGATTGCACTTTGCTACCAGAGTTCCCTAAGGTCACAAGGTTGCATGTGGGGATTTTTTTTTTCTTCCTCTCTTTAACAGCATGTTAATGGAAATATGTGTATTGTAGACGATAATATAGCTTTTCTAGCTAAGCCCACGTGTCTCTCACATTGGCCGCTTATTCTCTCCCGCTAGCACGGCTGCTTTGACTACGTACTGACAGCTGTGTGGATATATGGACTGTGGTGATGTGCTGGCAGCCACTTCATTGTCAGCTTCTCTTTGTTCTCCCAGAAAAGAGAAGGCACAATAGCGAAGGTTTCATCCACATGTCAGACATATGAGGGACAAAAGGATGGTGGGAACCAACTGAACTACACGATCCAAGTCATGCCGAGAAGCAAACTCTTTCAGCTCCATTTAGCAATGGCGTGGTGGCCGGCCATCGTGCCATTCGTAATTAACCAACATACAATTAAGTTACAGTAAAGCTTCTGTGCTACCTTGGACCTTGTGAAAGGCCATTTCACATGGTGTTTTTTCAGGGGATGTGTTAACGTGTTGCACCTGAGCTGCCTCTCAGGTTGGTGGTGGATGGTCAAGCTCAGGAGCAAGGCAGAGTTTGTCAGGTAGGTGGGACCTTTCCTTGGGTCAGCTTGGTCTTCTCAGGAAGAAAAAGCAGCTCTCTGGCACACACAAGTCCTTAATCAGGACTGAAGCAGAGAGGCAGCAGACATCAAAGCAAAGTCCAGGTTAAGAATGGTTGCTCTGAGATTAACTGGAAATGTTAATCGGCTAAATCATCTGAGATAAAATATGCTTGGTACCTGTGGAGCAGAGAGCATGCTGGTAAAGACAGCAGTGGTGAAATGGCTATTTCCTATGGGAAAACCAGAGGGAAGAAGTGATTTATAGCCTGTGGGAGGAGAAAAATTGTAGTCTCATTAAACTCTTTCTATTGAATCTGCACTTTTAGATATTTGATAGATGTATGAACCAGGTTCCAGGGTCCTCATTTTGAAACTTTGTGCTTCGTCTAGTGCACAGTATTTCCTGAGAGCTTTCACCCATCACAGCCAAATGCTGGTCATCCTAAGGGTAACCCCTGTCAGACCACCTCCTCAGGCCTACTTTATCCCTGTTTTCGTAGGATATTTCTGAAGCTAGGGTCAACAGAGATGAGGGGAAAAGAGGGGATGGTAAATTTGTCTGGGTTGGATTTTTCCATAGTCTAATTTTTACTGTGCTATCTCTGCGTAACTGTAAACCCTCAGGAAAAATGGATATTAAATCTTTGGAGAACAAGAGTGAAAAAATGCAGCACAATGATTTGCATCAGAAGGTGCCTGCTTGTCAACTGGAACTTTGTGTGTGAATGCAGTAGAGAGGTTTGGGTTGGTTGGGTAGGTTGGTTTTCTTATGAAGAAAAGTGTGGTTATAGATGTTAAACTGGTGTAATGAGCGTGGTTTGGCAATTGGATGTGACTTGTGTAGAAGCACCAGTGCAACCTTTCACAATTTGGAAAGTTTACATTTTTGTCTGAACCAAACAACTCAGAATATCCTATCAAGGTTTTTAATTTTGTCATAATTTGAACAGGAAAATGTTTTGACAATGTGAAAAATCTTACAGAATGGGAAAACTATTTCCTGATGTTTTCTGCTAGGGTTAAACCCTAAAGTAGTTTGGGTTTTGTGTGGATTTTGTTGTTGGTGTTTGTTTGCTTTTACTCTCTTTTAAATTACCTTCCACAACATAAAAAAATAAAGATATCTGGAATTTCTCAGAGCTTTGATTATGTAATCACGTATTTCCTACTGTTCTCAAATAAGGGTATTTATTACCTGTACTGAATTAGAGAAATTTTATGTTTTTGCGTTTCAAATCAACCCAATGGATTACCAGTGGTTACAGGACAAGCTGGTTCACAGAGTTTTAGTGAACAAAAAGTAAAACATTTACTTCACTGGAGCTCACAGTTTCCAAGTTTCATGCAAAATCACGAACTTTACGTAGAGAATCCTGAGGCTGTGGCCTCCCACAAGAAGGCACACAGGAAAAACAGTTTATGTAGGAGAAGGTGGAAAGCTTCACTAAGTTGTCAGATCCAGAATCTTTTATCTTAATTGTATATGTCTAGCTCCCAAAAGACAAGGAATTTCCTCTCATAAAGTAATTTTTATTATGTGCGTGATCGTAAATGCCTAAGATGCTGCACTAAGGCATAAACCCTATGTGCCTATTATAGACCTATTTTATTTCCTGGTCCTTAACATTCAGTTCTTTCCACCCCTTTCTTTACTGGCACCCACAGGGACCTCTGCAAACAGGTATCAAAAATAGTGTGTCAGGAGCACTGCTTTCCCATGTGCCCAGACCATGAACTCCATCCAAAGTGCCATCCCAATGGTATGGGACCCCTGTTCAGCTATTAAACAAGGCAGTAGCTTTGTTAATCTTGGACGCCTGGCTTCAAAAAGATACCCCTTCTGCTTAGCTTTGATTCTTAGCTTCATTTGTGTACTTGAGTCTTCGGAAATAAAAATCTTCAAGAACTGTGCTGTTAGGTATAATACAGACAAAGAAAAGGGCATAAATATAGTAATAACCATACTATACTATATTATTGCAGGGAGCTAATATGAAACAAAAATGGATTATGCAGAAAGTGTGCTACTGAAGATATTGCTTTCTCATGGAAATGTATTTTTTAATAAAATTACATTGCTGATGCCATTTATACTGGTGTAATGCTAATGGTCTTACTGTGCTCTGGCATGAGATTTCCTACAGTCTGTACCAAATCCCTATGAGATGAGATGCATGTGAGATGCCAAAGAGGGGCTCAACCATCTTGAAATTGGTATTTGCATTTATGGGTTCAAAAGTATTTACTGTTTTGTTAAGGAAGAGAAGCTATTTATAAAAGTGCATTTGCAACTACCTGAAAAATGTGGTATAGTCTAATAAAAAAAAAAAAGCTGATACAAAAAGTAGAGGCATGAGAAAAATCGTGTAAAAAATGAATCCTAGTGACAGAATTGTGTGTATCTAGATGCAGACGGTGACCCAGCAGATCAGCAGCCGCATGTGACAGGTGCGCTTTGATTCTTCTCCTGACCTCCAGCCACCTCTGAGACTTTAATCTATCCCTTGGACTGTGAAAGGTCCCTTCTTGATTTTTGTTGTTTGTGCGTAAGTGTGGCATCCCCCAGGCTGGCATGGTGCTGTACCCGTGCAGAGGAGAGATGTGAGAGAGGGGGCTGAAAAACCACCTTCAGTTTAATCAAAACATGTTTTCAGCATATTTTTCAGGCTAGCGGTGACAGGCATCCCACATGCTGGCAGGCATCCGCTTCTGCCTGCCTAAAACCGCAAAGAATTGTAGGGAATTAGGGAATTTGTTGCCTGCTTGATCGCTTTTTTTGCACTTAGGCGACACATAGCAGTATCAGCTTGGGGTCATTTAAGGCTCTTTCATATCACTGCAACTCTTTTCCAATATTAACAAGGGTGACAGTGTGGACAGGGTTTGGTGTCCACTGTTTTACACCAAGATTTAAGGTGCATTGACAAATGTGTTGCTGTTGAACCTTAATTCAAACAGGGCAAAAATCAACACCTATGACTGGGTCTAAATCCACTGGGCACAGTGACTTGAGTGGGACTCTGACCCTTCTCCTTTCCCTCTGCTTGCTCCTCCTCAAAGCTCTGGTTCCCTGAAGCACTTAGAAATGTACTTAAAAATTAGTTCAACTATTGTAAGGATATGCTTGAATCCAGATAGTTTAGGAAAAATTAGAGTTGTTTGGCTAACTTAGGCTGATTGTGCCAAATCGCATAGTCTCCCTCTTGAACAGGGAGAATCAGATAGCTGGGTCCTAATACAGATTTTATTGATTTCTATCTTCTCTGACCAAAAAGAAATAAATCTTGTTCTATCTCTGAAGGAGAAAGCCTCTTTAAATTGTGTGTGCATACTTGCACTTTCTATCAGTCTCCTCAGAAGATATAATTAAACTGGTTTTAGACTCCTAAAATAAGACAACTTTTCTGTCTTTATAAGTTTGTGATTATTGCTGGGAATCGGGAAGACATTTTTCAAGTGTACTATAGATGACATGCTCATCTCATGCTCACATTTAACATGACATACTCATCTTCCTGCTGTACTTTAAATCATTCCTTAAGAATACAATTTCATAAAAAGATATTTCATCGTGTGGATAAATAATCCTTTCCAGAAATGAGAATTCTAATATTCTACAGAGGAAATTCCTATTAAGCAAAATGTCCTGTAGATGAGCATTCAAAGGAAGCTATCCTGAAAATGTATTGTTCATATTTGAACTTATTATCTAATTGCAATCTAATCTGAAGATATTAAAGCAATACATTATATTGCCTGAAAATAAATGCCTGAAGTACGTATTGAAACACATATTTACATGCCAAATACAGCAGCAGATTTTTAAAAATAAATACCATTTAAATGAATAGAAATAAATGACTAATTTAGTAAAATGTTACCATGGAATTATAGCTGGTTTGTTACATGTATAATTCTACAATTTTAAAAATGTCCTTTTAAAATCAATAGCTGTAACTAAAACAATTCATTCAGAGAAAGCAGACTTGAAATATACAACTCTGTTTTTTGTGAGGCTTATTCAAATATATCCCCAAATAATTTGCAAATCAGGTTAATATCTAGAAACTGGTATTGTACCTCTGATCTGACAAAGAAACGCCTGGCTCCTGGCAGATAAATAGTACTGCCCTTCTAGCTATCCATCACAGTCTTGCCTTTACTTCAGGAATTTCTTTCCATTTCTAATTCCAAAGTAGCATGGGCTGATGAACCAAGGGCAGACTTGGAATATTATGGATTTTTTTCCACCTTGGTTGATTAACCTCATACATTTTATTTGAATAATGTCTAAAAGCTCTAATTAGCACTGGCTAATCTGCCCCCCAGATGTCTGCTATTGATTTTGCCTGCAGTAAACTAATCTAATTGCCCTCCTTATCAGAGATGGGGTGGATATTGAAATAACCCACTTGTCCATGGGCTTCTGAGAGCCATCAGAATAGCAATGGGGAAGGGGGTGACTCTGTGGGGCACCGTAAAAGAGCCGGGCTGTGGAGTTGGATGAAAAGAGGTTTTATGCTTACCCAGGCAAGTCCTGGAGCATCAGCGCTGCTGTTGGTGGGGGCTCAGACACCATCCCACTCCCAGATGAAGAGTCAAACCCAGAAAGTGGATGAGAAGGGCGGTGTGTTGGTTTTTGTGCCAGGGGAGAAGAGGGGGCTCAGCCAAACATCAGTTCACTGATTAAAATGCCTTTCAGGTCTGGGTCTGCATCTCAAGGGGCTTTAGTGCCACCCCCAAAATGATAGGGTTCATATAAGACAAAGTGTGTTCTTGCTTCCTTGAGTAGCATTGTGTTTACAGATGCTTGTGATATTGTCAATAAAAAACTAATGCTCCATTGAAACTTGCTGGTAAAAAGCAAAAACCAAACTCTCAGCCTGAAAGTGAAGCTTTTCGTTAATAAAATGTGAAGGCCCATAATTATTTTTAACCTGTTTGTAAAAATGTCTCAAAAGAGAAATTCAAGCAGAGTGACTTTGCATTCCACTAGAGCAAAAATGACATTTTCTTTTTTGAAACTGCCTTTCAGAAGTGGTTAGTCAATGACGTGGACTTTTTTTGTTTTTCAAAATGGGGTGTCAGTATATGAGTTATACCCTTATTTGAGAACAGTAGGAAATACATGATTACATAATCAAAGCTCTGAGAAATTCCAGATATCTTTATTTTTTTATGTTGTGGAAGGTAATTTAAAAGAGAGTAAAAGCAAACAAACACTGTAATACATTGTTTTTCATTGATAGCTGATGTGGATTGCAGTTTCTTGTTTTAAGTTACAATAGGCTAGGTTTACCTATTTATTATCTCTGTAAAAATTATATTAATAAATTATACTGAGTAGCTTAACCATTTTTTTCCCCTCAAATAGTGCTGTTGTTGATTTGTCAGGGCAGTAAGCTATCACGTTCCCCTCGGTACCTATTCTTTCTCTTGCAGCTTTCAGCACTGAGTATGTGTTTTGGAAACAATCCAGCCTGATCCTACAAATCCTGTTTGTCTGTGTGGTTTGTTTTACAAGAGTACTCACATGAGATAGGGACGTGGGGGGCTCCTTTGCCTTTTTTTGCCTGAAAAGTCAATAAATGATTGGCAGATCCTGACTCACTTTTTGCTGTGTGTCCTTGGACTGCCACATGATATGGTTGCCACAGTTACATCCAGCCACCATCATGAATACTCTAACACTTACCTCTACCACATCTTTTCTGTGTTTTCCAGAAAACTGTTTGGAAGAGGAAAAAGAAGGTTGGCTCTTTAGTGTTACTGCTGACACAGTGTGATGTTCTTGCTGCATGGTGGCTCTCTCCCTTCGTCTAGCAGCTAGGCCTCAAACAAAAGGGATGCTGCCAGTTTTAGAGATTTCCACAAAGCAGTTGTTCTTGGAGGCTTGTTTTTTACCATGGTAAGAGATTGCTTTTCTGGTTGGCTTGTGGTTGGTTTAGGAGGATGCCTCTGAGACCTGTGGGCTTTGTTTCTGGTGGGCAGTGCATCAGCACTGCAGTGTCTGGCAACCATTGGTAGTGGTATTAATGTGTTTGTGGGGTTAGACGTTCATTACATCACTAGATGCAGTAACTAGCGATCTGTGGACTAAGGCAATACAGGAAACACCAGCAGTGAGCTAAGGAAAGGTCTAATAGGAACAGGGTACATAGACTACACCAACTGATGTTTTGGAGCATGCCAGAAACAGGTCCTTAGGAGAAAAATAAGCATGGAGACCCCTCGCTTTGGGTGACCTCACAAAGCAAAGTGCATTGCACTGGTTACCAGTCCAGTAGCTGGTGGAGGATGAATGCCAGGAGGCTTGGCTAAGGGAGTAGAAGGAGAAACTGGACTAGAAAGCTTTGAATTTAGAAACTGGATGTTTACATTTGGTCCAACTACAGATGGGGATTGAGCAGTAGAATTTGATGAAGGGAATCTTGACAGGCTCGAATGGAGATGAAAATGAAACAGTTCTGGCAGTTGTCTCTAGTGGGGACTGAAATATGGTGGTAGACGTGTAAGAGCCCCAAAGATGCTTCAGGAACAAGGCAGAATAAATGAAGATCAAAAGGAGAGACACATTTGTGAGGATGAAACCCAAGGGTGGTTTTTGGATGATGTTGAGTTGGAAAAAACATCGGAGTTTGGGATATGGGCAAGCTTTGTGGTGGAAAAGACAAGTGAGTCAAAATGGCTGCAGAGTAAGAAGAGCAGGAAGGGCTAAATGAAGCAGGTAAGTGAAAACTGATGGGATATAGAGGCAGGGCTGTGGATGAGGGATTATCCTAATGACAAAAGGCTGTCTGTATGAATCACCAGCCTAGAAAAAAGTACCCAAGTATTTAAGGGCAGGTGAGATTCACCAGAAAGGGAGGGTGAAATGAAAACAGTAAAAATCCTGGAAAGATAAAGCAAGGTGGAGAGGACAACTTTTCAAGTGCCGGCATCAAACATTTAGCTTTCAGAGGAGAACTGGATTGGTATCTCCTGTTCTGAGCATAAGGAGGGTTGCTAATGAGTAAAATATTTCGGAATGGAAGAAAATGTTGAAAGCAACAAAGTCAGTCATGTTCTGTGCGAAGCCAGGGAGTTCTGCCAGAGAAACGGAGGAGCCAATGCAGCGAGTTGTCTCCTTGGTTATTCTTCTCTCTCCTTGGCATTATGCTTGCTGTTTGTGAAGGCTCCTTCCAGGCTGCTCGATTCCAGCAAAGAGAGCGAGAGTCTCGAGGCCTTTCACTTGGATGTAAAACCTGAGCAAGCTGGAAAATTGTCCAAACCCTAGAAGTGCCATGGGGGCCAGAAGGGGCTGACAGCTGTGGTGCTGTGGAGTCATTTAAGGCCTCTGATGGGAATTTCCCCTCTTTCCATGGTATATTAATAGCATAAACCTCATTGGCTCTTTCAGGATCTCTGGAAATCGATGGGTAGTCAGCATATGTACTGACAGCATGTACACTGATTGAGTGGCAGTTTAGTGTGTTATGCAAGTTTATTATTCAGCTTTCACCCTGTGACACTGTGCCAGAGGAACAGAAAGAACTACTACAGCTGGACAGGGTGGGGAAGTCAGAGGGAGAATGAGGGGGGCAGGACAAAATGAGGGAGCACAAGGTACAGAGAGGATGAATAGGGCTGGGTGGAAAGCAAAAAAGTGTTTGGAGAACCTTCAGTGTGAGAAACATTAAAAGCCCAGACAGTGGGAGCTAAGGGAATATAAATGAAAAGTATGAGCTATGAGAGGGAAATACGTAACAGCACTGCAGAGGAAATGGAATTTATTGTTACTCAGTGTGGGTGGCTATATTTCCCATCCCCTTGTCTTCGCTTGGATGCAGTTCTTCAGAGTGATGAGGTCACCCCAGCCAATGAGGATAAATTCAAGATACATGGTATTGTTAGAGCCTGTTCTGGAGGTGCATTTCTTGTCTTGCTTTTGAGAATTAGGATAGTCACTTTTAAATAATGGGAGTGGGATATCACTGTAAAATGCCCCTTTAAATGAACTACAACTTTGTACAGTGGATAGCTGTAAAATTACAGCCCATGCAAGGGAAACTATTTATGTGAGGAGAGGATAGCAAGGAGAGGGTGAAATTCTGAAAAGAAGCCTTTGTGTTTCTTTTCCTAAGCTAATAAATGTTTTGCTGGTAACCATATTGCTTCTCTGTGTGGTCTGGTATGCCATTTGTTTTCTCTTCGCAAGCCATGCTGCAGGGAGTGCAAATTGAGCAGTGAAGTCAGTTCCGAATGGTGTAAGAAATGCATCTTGGCATGCCTCAGATATTTTTAAGTGTGTTCATGTGTACCCTCTCAAGGCAATGAATTCTTCAGGGCACAATTTGGGGCTTTTTTCCTGTTTGGACTATTTTGAATGATCTGTTCATGCTGCCCACAAATAAAGATCTGTGATTCCTGGTTCTGCAGAGGAAAAGCAGGACACCTGGCATTTGGCAGTGAGCACTTTAATGCTTCACCAGAACAGGCTGCAGCAGTTTTGGGCAGATGAGTGAACACTTCCTTCCTTTTACACCAAAAAAAACCCCTAACTCTGCTAATTTTGACCACATCACTGTGGACAGTGACAGTATGGGTCCTGAAATCCTTCATATTGATGCCTTCATTCTCCTTTGTGGCCTTCTCAACTTTCATATTCCCTCCATGCAAAATAGCACTGCAAAGATTAATCTTCTAAAATCTGCTGCTCTTCTGTCAATCTCCTCCTCAAATCCCTCCACAGTTTATGTCCTTCATCACATCAAATTCAAGTGCCCTTGCTACTTTTTCTTTTTTTCACTGCCCTTTCTTAATTCATTATACTCATCTGCCTTATATTACCTGCTTTAGGAAATCATGTTGTCACCACACATCTGTCTAAATTTTGAACCTCTAAGAATCTCAAGCAATTTTGACAGAGCAGTGGGTATCTCCAAGATGTGATGCTTTTACAGGCATTGTGTAAATAGGCAGCCAAGTGAAGGTCAGTCCGTATTGATGGCTGTTGAAGGAAAAGCGAAGCAGTTGTACACCAGAGGATCTTGCATGTGACACCTCATATACCCCATGCTCCATCAATAGCTTTTTCTTCTTTTGAGCTCTGACCCTCCTTTGCCACCTGCATCTTGCCTTCTGAAATGCCCAGGCAAAGTGTTTTGCTGTGTCCTTCCATCATCACGTTCCTTGTTAGAAGATGGCTTTACTGATTTGATTTGCCCCATGTCCCTCCAAACTCTTCACTGTTACTGGGGTGCTGTTTAAAACAAAACATTTGTGGCAGGTGAGGCAAGGATGCAGCGTACGTTTTACCATCACCTGCCGGCTTCTCCACCTATTATTTCAGGTTTCTTACTTCCCTGGCTTGCTCCTTTGTTTTTCTGCTGTGTGTATAGGTTCATAGCAATTAGCATAAAATTATATATATTTAAAATAGGTTAACTCCCCTGGCATGGATCCAGTTATACTAAAACACTTTCAGATGTAATAGGCCAGACTAAAACAGAAGGGCTTTGACAGCACTGCTGTACACTTTTGCGAGCTTCACTTATTATTGTTTGTTCCTGCTCTGATATTTCCAGCATTACCTTTCTATCTGTTTGCTTATATAGTGCTTGCCAAGTTATCTGCATCTGCTTTGCTGTATGGCCATCTTGGTAAAGAGTTGTAGCCCCAAATGAAGTAGTTTTACTACAGCAAATGCTGTCCTCTGGACCAGGGACACTGCATCTGTTTGGAAAATGCTCTTGTATAATGTTGGAGGAAAACTGTTCTCTCATCTTATGTAAGCATGACTAACTTCTCTGTGCTCCAGACAACTTTTGGGAAAGGCTAACTCCCATTTTCTTCAGGTGCCCCAGAAAAAACACTCCCAAAATAAAGCTTTGGTAAATTGGCCTGACTCTTGTTCCTCATTGCTGTGTGCACGTTTATTCATTTTACTGAAATGAATGCAGTAAAGGAAAAACACTTAGATAGCTACTGTGAAAATGAGTGTATTAAACCCCTCAGATGAAAAGACCATATGGAGAAAAGAGATGAAACAGATCCCCCTCCAAAAGGCCATTATTTGGCTACACCTCAGAAGGAAATAGTGTGCCAGCTGCTACTCTAGCCCTAGAGGAAAAAACATTTTGCAGCAGGGCGGAGGCGGGGTAAAGACTAATGGAGTCCCTTAATAGACATGGACTTGTCCATAGTAAGGAGAGGAGAAATGCAGAGCTGGATTGAAATGAAATCACTGCAGCGTGACAGGCTTGTCGTCTTGCTCTTCGCTTGACTCAGTCCTGCAGCTGTCAGAGCTCTGTGAGCTGTGTGGTGGGTACTCACTGTTCAGCACGGGGAGCAGCCACCAGCATGTATCTGTGCTTACTGAAAGCTCATGGCACCCCTGGAAGCCTGGCAAGTTCCTTACCTTAGTTTTAGAAATAACGAACGTGAATTGCTCAGGTGATACAAAGTACAGCTATGTTGCACAGCAGCCATAGCAATACGGCACACAGCTCTAGGACAGCTTGAAAATCATAAAATCATAGAGTCGTTTTGGTTGGCAGAGACCCTCAAAGATCACAGAGCACAACCATTAAGCTAATGCTGTCACTCCCAGCACAGAGCGGTGCCATGTGAAGGTGGTAACAGAGGTCCAGGAAGCAGCAAAGCCAAGCCTGAGTGCTCAAGTGGGCTGCGCTGTTTTTAGTTCTGATCCCTTGCTTGGGCTTTTCTCCATCATTTCACAAGGGGAGATCTGCCCTGGGACCCAGTTACGACCTGCAAAGCCTCAGCTTCAGCCTCTGGGCAGCAGCTGCCTGGCAAGAGGCTGCTGCTGCTCCCTGTATGTACAGCCGCAGCACAATGGGCATTGCGCCAGTGCCACCGGGTGTGCAAGAAATGGGGATATAAAGACATCAATTTATCCCTTTTTTTAGAGCAGTGTTGCTGTTTCATAGGATCTTTGAGAGAAAGAGATTAGATGGACTGAAACTCATTATCAGGGCAAGGCGGGGGGAATCCTTCTGGTGGTGAGAGAGACTTCAGTGCGTTCCCATCCCCACTGGGATAAGGTTATGTTACGATATTATTGTAGCAACATGTCAGATTGGCTGAAAATATCCACTGCAGTGCAATTTTGCAAGGCCTTAGCTTGGGAAGCGGTACTTTTTTCTTTTTTTCTTTTATGTTCTCTGATCCAGGAAGAATAAATCAGGAAGTTCCTTTAAAATGCTGAATGGTCTAATGTAAAAGTGTGTTCAGCGGGAGAAAAGTTGAGCTCTGGTATCACACTGAAAAGTGAAATGTAACTTTGTAAATTGTTTCTTTAAATGTAATTTAGCAGAATATAGGCTTATTCCTTTTGAAGTGTCTAACATTCTTATTTACGAGAGAAAACAGCATATTATATTATTCCCTAGAGGATAAGTAACTAAATTCTAATAAAACAATTAAAAATCACAATCACTTAATGAACAAATCTATTAAAAAAATTAATAAATGCCATATAACCCCCAAAGCAAACAGCCAAATACTGTAACGTATGTTTGTGTGTCTGTGAAACTGTCAGTATTTTCCATCTATTAGCTCTTTCATCAATAAATGGCAGCATTTCGATCCTGTTATATTCCTTTTCTCCTCCATCCTTCAGTAAGTGCTACTGGGGGCTCTGTCTCTGCCAGGAATGGAAATTCTTGTGGTAAAAAAGAAATCTGGACCAAAATGTCTAGTAGAAAATACAACCGATGCAGAGTATGCTGAGCAGTAGATAAAATGAACCAGAATTTAC
This sequence comes from Columba livia, assembly GCF_036013475.1. Classification (NCBI taxonomy): domain Eukaryota; kingdom Metazoa; phylum Chordata; class Aves; order Columbiformes; family Columbidae; genus Columba; species Columba livia. Next base: position 67,733,241 of record NC_088603.1, on the reverse strand, counting down.
CTATCAAAGTCAGGCAGTTTCAAGTTGACACAAAGCTCTGCTAGCTTGCAGAAGAAAGAAACAGAGTGAGCAGAGCCGAGGGTGAGGGAAGCTCCAGAAATTCTCCTTCCGCTGCCTAAATTAATGGTTGGAGAGTGAAGGGATGGCACTTTTTTTTTCCAATCAAGAGGGCAGAGTTGCTTTAAGATGATTTTTCATGTGGCAGTCTTGAAAGAACTCTGATAAGTTTTTAACTTATTCTCCTTGCTAGTAAATTCCATTAATATCTTTCTCACCTGGAGGCAAGTGCAGTGAAATTGTGTAGTTATTTGGTGTCATTCCACTATGAGGGGTCTGTAAGTGTCTTATTAGACCAACCTAGTTTTTAAAGATTTTCTTTTAATAGGAGAGAATTTTTCTGCATAAATTATGTATGTCTTTATTGGATGTGTTCTACTATAATGTATAAAGCCAGACAAACCCCAACCCAATGCACACCGAGCAAATACTGCTCTAAGTCTGAAATTATCTGAATTTTCTTAGTGCAAGTGTGTCAGCTGAAGCCAGCTCCTCCCTAATCAGTCTGCATTGTGGACTTCAGTGCATTCAAGACAAGCTGTAAGACGGCAAAGCTCCCAAGATTAAAACTCTGGACATTTCACATTCATGAAGCATTTAATGTGCTTCGATTTTTGTCCCTTGGGACATAATGCACAAACTAAAGTCAGGGTGACCCCGTGGGCCAGGTTCCTACGGAGCCATTACAATGTGTTTGTTCTGTAATCCTCAAAACTAGGAGGGATTTGTCTTCAAAGGAGTCAGGGCAGCCTTCTGAGTGGAAAAGTCCACTTTTTAACCCTTGCAGTGCTGGCTTCTTGCCAGGTGCACACACCTAGGCAGGGGGTGAAACCCCCAGGACTTGATGGGGAGGACACATGAAGTTTGGTGTCTGGGGCGGGGTTGATGAAGCTGTGGCGGTACCTGGGAGAAAACTGGGGGTGAGGAGGTACCTTCTTCAGACTCACACCTGAGTTATTCACACCTCTGTCCCCAGGGCCCAGGATAGCTTTGTAGGTATTAGTTAAGACACGTATTATGATACATAGGTCCAAACACCTTATTTTTTTTTTTTTAGTCTACATGGTGCACAGCACTTATGCTTATAGCTTTTCGTAAAACCTTTACAAAATGTTTTTTAAACATAGATGGCCCACAAGGTTAAGACAATACAGAAAATTTCCCCAGCTCCAAAGTAAGATTTCCAACATTTCTTCCACTTGCTTTGCTAGGCAGATGTAACCATTATGGAAGGTGGGTTGGTGCCTGAGAGACTGCTGTCCTTTATTGATCCGCTTAGCAGGTGCAGCACTGAGGTAATTGGGAGAAATCATCCAATACAATTCTAATAATGAACTTTTGTGTTTTCACAAGAGGTCCTCCTCCTCAAATGGGCTTGCTTCACGTCTTTCTTGGTCCTTCAAGGAGACGCTCTGTGCACAAGGCATGCTGGATATGGCTGGACATCTTACAGTGTGGAGATCTTCCTTTTAAGTACTGCTCTGAGACCAGCAGCTGTACCCTTGCTTCACTGATACTGCTGCATAAGTGCTTAGCTGTTGCTGAGGTCAAAAATCTCCCTTAAAAGGTTCTATTCTTCAAGTTTTGTAGTGGCTGAAATAGATTGTGTGTTAACTATTGAGCGACCCAAGTGAAACAAAAGGGTGTAGTAAGAGCCATATATACTAGGAAGACAAGTTCCAGTATTGTCAATCCACTTGTATAGTAAAATCTTTAAAATATTTTGTTTTAAGAAAAGGTAAGGTAAACAAGCCAAGAAATTGAAGGTTAAGGCACAATTCAACTTCTGGTTTCATTTTTCTTACCCATTAATCCTTCCACTCAGAACTTGGCAGTCATATTCAGTGTTGATTCTTCTTTTGAAAGAGCATGATGTCTGCCTTATTCTGTGGGTTCTTCTGGCAATAACAAAAAATGAAGATCTCAGGTGTCAAATATGGAGTACAATGATCACATATAAAAGGGTTAACCAAGACAGCCAGGAGAGAGTTACCTGCTTTATTACTGATACTGGTTAAGTCCATGTTTTGGATTGGTCTAAGAGCCTTCTTGGTAGTGGCACCCGAGTAGCTGGAATAACCGTTGCTCAAGTTTTAATGTGCTTTGAGAGAACATAACATTCGAGACTTCTGGTGTGAAATGACCTGTTTGTTTTTTAACTGTAATTCTAACCTTAAAGATCTTGATCTTAAAAACCATGCAGTTGCATCATGCTGGCTTGGCTGCAGTGATAGCTGTAGGTAGGTCCTTGGTGCTTCTGCCCTAGTGCTGGTGGTTTGCAGAAATACTGCAGTCTACGATGGGAGCATTATTGTATAACTATTTCCAGTGAAGGGGTTTTGATGTGAAGATATGCTTTGGGCATAAACACTTCAGAATGATACTGTACTGGGCTGTTGCTTTCTATTTGAGTTGGTTTAGTTGTAGAACAATAGATGTTGCTGAATTTCATATTATAGTTATAGGCTACTCACAGTCAGCTGTAACTGCAGCATAGGACGTGTTTATATCAAAAATTAAGCTGGAACACAGGATGAAGAATTTTATTACTTTGCTATAACTTCCAACTATGGACCAACATTCAATATCTTTGTTTGAGATGCACGTCTAAGAAAATGTGACATCTTCTTTAGCTGCTCCTCATATCTTCATTAAAGACTGAGAAGCTTCAAGGGTTTGACAGCTGAGATCTTTGTAAATACCTAATAAATCATTTATGAGGAAAGCTTTTTACCAAAGTGCACCTCCCTCTGCCAGCAGACATGTATGATCTATATAAGCAGTGGCTATAAAGTCTTGTCATTTACTTTTTTTTTTTTTTTTTAATTGCTCTTACAGGATTGCCTTAAAACTTCACCCAAGACTGGAGCTTAGCTAAGTCTGGTTCAGGCATGAAATGAAAAATGGTCTTTGTCTCAGGAAACGTACAATCTAAAAGGCTAAGTAAGGAAAGCATTGCCAGGAAAAAACAAAACCCCTCAATTTCCAGGGGGAAGTTGAACTACAGATCTTGTACAAAGCCACACAGGAAATCTTCTACCATGAGAGTTATCACATGTTATCATGCTACTTAAGCATTACTCCTGATGTATGAAAAAGGAAATAACGATGGGTCTCAGGTTTATGAGATTCGACTGTAGTGATAACCCAACAGATAAAATTAGGCTTGGGCTTCTGCCACCTTTAGGCAAGAGAAGAAATGGCTCCAAATGGCCTACAAATAGCCGCCTCTGGTGTCTGTAGATGGTAGATGTGTAAAATCTCTGATAGCTGTGGAGAAAAGGGTCCGCAGGTCAGAGCACCTCTGCAGCGGGCAGACTGGGAGCCAGAGGTTGTGTTTTCCACCTGAGCTGGAGACCGGCCGCTGCGTTCGGCATCCCGGGCTGTGCGCTCTCCTGGGAGCTGTCTGGCTACGTGTCATTTTCTGTGTCCGCCAGCTACATCACAGATCCAAATGCAAAATCCACTACTTGGGGACATTATGTGGATTTGTGACACTACCCGTGGGACTTCGGATCCATAAACCAATGAATGGATTACAACAAGGCATAAATATAGTATTTTCATGGATGACATATAATCCTACTCAATTATTGTTCCTGTCATGTAAAGGGAAACTGTACCTATTTTTCTCATCCTGACACACTGAAATTTCAAAAGAAAAGAAATGCCTGATGCAGAAGATCCAATCTCCTAGCTCCTTGCCTTCTGTCTATTAGCAATTTTAAAGCTTATGTTTTCCATTATTAGGTGCTTCCTATAATTAGTTCTTTGCATCTCTGCAAGATTATTATGTGGGAAATTAATTTGACAGAAGCATTTAAAGTTTTTGGCCTGAGCAAGCTGGTATATTAGTCTCTGAACGGTGCACGTCACATCGTGTACTCTCATTTATGTCTGGACTGCAATGCCTGGAAACAGTTTTGCCTTCTGCTTTGCTTCTATGAACTCTTTCTGCTTTCGAGAAACGGCTGCAACTGCCCTTTGCTCGAGACAGCTTATATATCATAGTTGCTCAGGATCCAGCAAGATGTGAGATGTCTCATACATGAAGACTTAATCCTCTATATCACTACCAGCCAGTTTTATGACTGCAGATGCAATAGAGGAGAGAATGAGGAAAATCAAGTTTGTCTTTTGTTTGCTTTTAGGACTGAAATTGCATCTTAATTGCCAAGCTGTTTTTTTGTTGTTGTTTGTTTTGTCTTGTTATTTAAAGCTGCCCAGGCAGCAAGAACCCCTTTGGTATACAAAGTTAAAAGTATAATATCTCAAAATAATGCTTTATTAGAGAATGAATACATGTGTTGTTTGTCCAGTGGGCAGCATTTCTAATTCAGCATATTAAAGCCTTCTGCATACAACTATGGGTGCTGAAGGGGTGCTAAAGAAAAAGCAGCTCTTGCAGTGAGAGCTACGGTAGCTCCCCAACACTGTCCTGCACGTGTTCTACACTGCAGAGGCAGCTGTTCTGTAACATTCAGCCAATTGTTTGTAATGGGCAATGCTTTTTCTGAATTCTTCCTTTCTTTTGAAATAAATCTTCCTGGTTATGCATGGAAACATGGGTGTCTCAAGACAAAAACAGATATGTTGCCCATAGTCAACCCCACACAGGGATTTAGTCAGCACCCTTTCTTTCTGATTAGAAAAGTTTTAGGGCACCTGTGGTGTGCTCTGAAACTAAAGCCAGTTTCCTTAGAGGAGCAAGTGCAGCATTTACATTTCCATACGTGGGTTGAGCTTTTTAGCTGCATGTTACCAGCTGCTGTTTTTCCCCCTCTCAACTCTGCACACCCTCGCCACAGCCACGGCGTCTGCTCCATGCTTGTGAAAGGGCAGGGTCAGACATGCACTGCTGTATTTATGACTCTGGGATTGCTGCAGTTTTCAGCACAAGAGCTTTAATCATCCTTTCATCTAAAGGAGAAGCATCTGGTCCTAAATGTGTGCTTTTTTTGCCCCTTCTGCTACAGTGCAACACGGATGGTTGATTAAACCACCCCTCCTTTTTCCAGGCAGCAGGGATGCAGTGGCTTGCTACCTTTGTTTCCACTGGGGGCCTCTAAATACGGCTATATAAAGGGAATAGTATCAAGGAAGTCCCAAGGCTTCTGTCTGACCCTCTCCCCAAATTTAATCTGTGCCCAGGCCCCACTGGCCAAGCTGCTGTTATGTATATTGCTGGGTCTTTAAAAAAAAAATAAATAAGGAAGAAAGAAGTATATGAACGAGATGTTGCTGGAAATGCCAGCAGGGAAGTACACCACATGCTAGGTGTGCTTTTCTTATAACACTCAGAATGGTTTAAGACAAAGGACCCAACAGCAAATGGAGCTTCTTTATTATAGCTTGGCTTTACACAGATACAGACATTTGCTATTTGCTTTACACAGAAATAGATATTTGCACGTAGAGCCATGCCAAGTAAGATCTTTCCTTTCCTCTTCCTCCTCAAAAAGTTTCAAAATAGTTTAATTGTGTCTTTAGCATTTAAAAATTTAAAATTAAATTAATTTGAATTTGAAAAGAAGTATCATTACCATATGAAATACTGAAACTTATGAATATATATGGACAGAAGATGTGATTTTTCTTTTTTTTTAGTTTATAAATTGTGACCAAAGCTATTCAGTACAAATGAGATGAAGCCATGAAGTGATCTAGTCAATGTGCGTTTTATGGTGGGTGTCTTTCTGTTTTAGTTGTGGCCTTCTCCAAGACTCTCTGGATAAGCATCTCCATATGCTCTTTTGGGAGTGCTCTGCTTTTTCTTAGAAACTGATGACCTGAAAAGACTGTATCAGCAAACATGATTCACATTTGCGGTAACTTCTTCCCGTTTGTACCAGCTTTTAGCTCTCCACTCTGCACTGTTTCCCTTTCCTCATCCCTCTGCTAGCTGTACATTTATTTTGCAAATCTTTAGATGAGGCATTTTTCAGAGGCTATGCTAGCCATCTTGTGTATGTAAGGTAATGGGATGGGACGGTTTGTCTCGATGCTTGTCTGGGTTCAACTCTCATATGTGAGAAACCAGCAACACTTCTGGATTTCCTTGTTTATATTAGGTTGAAAGCAACAAAACAAGACATTGATGTCTTTCCATCAGAACGATCCTTAAAGAGGTAGCTTCCAAGCTTTCCAAGTGTGTTGTTCCCCTTGGTTTTTCAGTGAAGGTGCAAACTCTTGCACAGAGACTTTAAGGCTGGTGGCAGTGGTTTCCTCGGAGGCTGCATGTGGACCCCTAAAAATTGGCAGGTGATTCATCACTCCCCAGAGTTCTGCAGTTGAACTGAAGGAGGGAGGAAGGGTCATAAAAGCAACGCAGCTGCAGGCAGCATGGTCTTCTCTTAGGAGCAACTGTGTTTAGTTTTGGGGCTGCTTCAGGGTCCAGGAGAGCTATTCAGTCCTACCTGCCATGCTTGGCTCAAGTTGTGTTTGCCTGAATGGCAGCAGGAAGCTGCTTTTCACCCCAAAAGGCCAGCAGCCCTTCCAACCTCCATTTGACACCACAGTGATGGGAGATCTGAACACCTCGGATGCTGGCTCCCTATTAAGTCCCTTGTCCTTCACTGTGATTGACCTGGAGTGGCAACCTGCTTTCTGTCTGCCCTGGCCATATGTGACCAGATGTCCTCTTGAGAAAATCCAGCCTGCTTTGCTGGAAAAGCTCCCGGGGAGATATCCTGGCCCCGCTGCTGCCAGTGGCAGCGGTCCCAGAGGACAAGGTCAACCTGTACCATGTACCTAATGGTTTTCCTTTGCCCATGCCTCCAATTGGAGTTATACCTGCCCTGGGCTAGAAGAGGCCATGCCCTTGATGGTCTGATGTGCTAAAGGCATGGCCCACACTAGAAAATCCTGCAGCATTGCTCCATGGAAAAACCCTAAGGTAGACATGTTATACCAGAATAAATGTGCTTTTGCTGGCATGGCTTACTTAGCTCTGGAAATCTTTGCAAGAAAGAAAATAACCACGCTAAGGACTTTTTGGTGGTATAAGCTACACTCATGCCACTTGAGTTTTAAGCCCAGACTTTCTTATCTAATGTGGACATAGCAAGTCGTGCTTGAGAGTGCTTCATTTGGGATGGCTTCCTTTTATTTTTTGCTAGTTTAAATACAAAGCCATTGAGGGAGGGACTTCTGTGCCTGAAAAGTGTCATGGTAGTAAAAAGAAGTGCTACAGGGATGAATAATGTGGGAACTCATTCACAACAGGTTTCTAGATCTGGAAGACATTTCTTACATTTGCCAACACAAGGTAAGAGGGTGCTTTCGTGCCATTTTTGTGAACTTTTCACACATTGGGCTTCTCCCTGTGTAGGGAACAAAACCAGAACAGGATACAAACTGCTTCAGATTTCTCCCATTGCTGACCTTGCTGCCACTTGTGGCAAAATGAAGACAACAAATCCTTGGAAATCACCATGTGTGTGTTTCAGTTTTTAATTGAAACTTTTTGGCTGAGCTGAAAGCAGGGGAAGAGGAAAAAAAAAACAAAACAACACACTTCCCTCTGCTCCCAATGAAAAGAAACTAGAGCTATTAGATTCACTTCAATTGCCTCACCTGACCTGAAATGAACTCCCTCCCTGAGGCCTGTAAGAAAATTCAATTAAAAGGTCCATCTGTGAGGCAGCAGCTGAAGGGGAATTACTGTAGGGAGGTCCACATTTTCATGAAAAAAGAACCCCCCTCTCTCCCCTCCTTCCTCCTCTATCCCTGATTAGACCTGTTCCTAACCGCTAAACCACAAGTCCCCCCCAATTAACCAGATCTGACCAAGTAGCTTTTATATGCCCCATTCAGATGTAGAAACACTATACATTTGGTACATCCCTTAAACTTCTCGGGGTGGGAGAGGGGGGTGAAGGAGCAGAGGACAGAGGTTGGGAATCAGAACAGCCTACCCTAACTAAGCTGGCCGATGAAATGGGATTAATGGCTGCTAGTATTCAAAAGACGCTTCTGGCAGTGAAAATAATGACCATAAGGTAACAACAGTGTGCATCGGCTTAAAAAATGTAGAGGTGACGGAGAAAAAGCTGGCTGCAAGTTTCCTGTCTTGAAAGCTTTACCAGCTTGCTTGCAGCACCCCTGCCCCTGGCTGTGCCGCTTATGGTCACAAACTTGTCTGAGATGCTTGTTCGGAGCCTGGTGTGCTTGGTGCATGGTGTTTGCTGTGTTACTCCTATTAAAGGTGTGCCAGAGAGCCTGGGTGGGATCAGGGAAGCACACGGAGTGAGCCCGGGAGCCCCCTGGTAAGCCGATGTTGCTGCCAGGAGGGTGAGCTCCAGCTCTGGGTCCTACTGGCTGATGGTGACCTGGGGCTGTGCCTCATCTTGCCTTGCACCTCTGGGGCCGCTTCCATCCAGGGGGAGGGTAATGAAAAGTCAGCGACCGATGCACTCTTTCTTTCCTTAATAACACTTTTTCAGGTGCGTAACTCTGGAGTTAGTAATAAATAACTAAGCCTTTCCTCAGGCTCCTGTGTGTTTTATTTTACACTAGTGAAAATCCTGACTTAGCTGTGACTCAGAATATGTGCGCTCCCTATGCACTGGCTTCATTTGTGCTTGTGCAGTGCATAATCAATCACTTTAAAATACCTGCCTCCCAGTCTGTGCTTCCCTGGTGTGGTGTATATTGTGTTGAGTTACATCAGTTCAGGAGGATACTTTTAAATATCAACACTTTGTGCTGCCATCAGGTAGGGCTCTCAGAGCAGAGCACAATTAAAACCTTCATGCTACCCTGCTAAGATATGTATATGTTGTTGTTTGCTTCTAAACAGAGATGGAACAAATCCTTGTAAAGTAGTTGGGAAAAACACATCAACAATTCATGACATGAAATAGATGTTAAGCAAGCTATTTTCATTTTTGTTAAGCATAAGACTTAGTGTAAAGAGCCTGTGCATTTGCTTTGCATATATTTGGCATGTTGGATATTTCAGCCTGTGCGGAACAGTTTGCCAAATTTGTTGTTTAGTATCTTTATTGGCTTGTTTTCACTTTCTCATTAAATACGTAAAATGAACCTCGTTTTATTGCAATATCAAATGAAACTCTATTAAAAAAATATAGACAGTTCAGACAATAAAAGACCTTGTAAATCAACCAGAGATTGGTTATCTGCTCACCAAGATCATTAACTGTGCACAGAGGGAGACAGCTGAGGCAGACCACTGGAGAGAAGATGCTAAAAATTAATTTCACAAAGTAACTTAGCCCTGCCAAATTTGATTTGTTTTAGGGACACTCCTTTACTTTTTATTATTCATCTTTCAAGACAGACTTTGAAACCTCTGTGGTTTGCAATGAAGAGTTTGTTTGTTTGTTTGTTCAATGTGTATTTCAGCAAAATATCCCAAACCTCAGTCATACAAATTGTTACAGCTTGACAGACTTGGAACCTTATAATGTTAAACGAAGTCCTCATGGAGGTGTGTAGGGCAGTGTGAAACAGTGTTACTAGGTGATCCTATCCTGAGTGCATTGCAGTGGAAATCTTGAATATTGTCTTCTATAACATGCCTAGAATTAATATTGTGTGTGGCACCCTCTATGCAGCTGCCCTGTGTGTGTGCGGTGCATGGGTTTTTTTGCAAAGCTCTCCAGCTGCTTTCAAGCTGTTCCTTTGGATCTGCCACAATATTTGCATCCTCCTCCCCCACCATGCTGAAGGACACTTGGTGATTTGCTTCTCATCTACTCTTTCAAGCCCAGGTATCTGTCACGATTAATTGAGAGTCAAAACTGAATAGAGGTTTGGTGAAAAGAGGGTGGTGGGGAGCACATCAGCTCACAGTGGGCCAGATTTGGAATAAGGGTCCCTTCAGAGAAAGGAGAGTCTTCAGACATTAGTACCCTTTGCCTGGAGCTGTCCAGGAAACCTTCACCAAAATGTTTAATGTCTCTCTGCCGCTCTTTCCTCTAATTCTGGTCATCTCCACTGGCAAAAGTTAAACTCAGACTGGGACAGAGACGGCCTACTTGGGAGGCTGGGAAAATAGGGAGTTTATCTCCCAGGAGGTGATTAGAAGAGCTGGGCTTGTTCAATCTAGGAAGATAAAATGTAAGTCAATTTTTTGTCTATAAAGATACAGTGCTCAGCAATGAGAAGACCTGAAGGACGGTCCTGGCGTGAGGATAAAAGGATGCTAACTGGATGCAGATGAAATTTAGCAAAGACTTCCCGGCTATCCTGGAGAGAGGCTCCAGAGCATTGTCCTGTAGGAGCTGGAGCAAATGACCTCATTAATTTTAATATGGAACTGAGCTGCTTAAACAAAGGTGGTTACTTGTGTGAGGTGGTTACTTTGAGGTACCAGAGGACCAGAACCTGTGGTGTTGAATTGTGCTTTTGGGACCTGTTTTTCAGTGTAGGGTGCCAATAATTCACGTTAAGTACTCTCAGATGTGCACATGCAGAGCAACCTCAGTTTTCTTGGCAAGCCTGCATTGCCTCTCCTGTTCAGCAGTGCTCAAGGAGCTGGTGTTTCTCTACGCTTTGTCCTCATCTGTCTTTAAACAACAGAGGCCAACCTGCCCTCATGCTTCCAGGGTTATTTTCCTGTTTCCATTGCAGCCTGAGAGCAAGCTGCTTGGCCCAGGATGCCTACTTACCTTGCTTTTATCATTAACTTTGCTCCTTAAGGAAGGCCCTTAGGAAAGACTACACCTTGGTTCTCATGCAAGGAGGAACCCCAAATAATAGCCTGCAGAGTCTGCTGGCCCTTCCTCATGTCAGTCTTTCACCCTGAAGCCCTCTTCCCTCCTTCCCAGCTCACCAGACACCCTGCAAAATAACTGAGCTAAGGTGGCTGGTGTGCTGGGATGAGCAAGCACCCTGAAGAGCTAAAAGATTGTGTCGTTACCACCCATTTTGCTCCTCTCTTGTATTTAACCACATGCTTATGTGCTAAACAGAGATCTATGTCTTATTTATACAGGTGTAGAGTGCCAGCTACAACCTGAGGCCTAGCTGCTGAGGGGCCCTCCAGGCACTACTGTAGCATGAATAATAAACGCTCTTTCCGAAGGACAGTGTCCTTCACTTCACACTGGTTGCAAGGGCAAAGTGGCCTGTGCAGCGAGGCCAAGTCACGGTTTCTGCCCCACTGGCACTTTTCGAGGTGGCAGCGGTTTTGGAGAATGAGAATAGCATTTTAATGCAAAAGGAGGAGAGGATAAAGTAATAAGAAGCCTTGAAAAAAGCAAAGGAGGCCCAATTATCTTGCAACACATAATCACATAATGAGAGCTGGCTATGGTGTCAAAGGTATTACCTAAGAGCAAGTTATTGATACTTGGATTGGGAAAGTTAATATTACCTAGTTAGGAAAGTTAATTTTCTCCTTTTCACTTCACAAGGTTTCTCTGATTGTTAGTAGGTAACTGTAAGGATAGTCTCCAAAGGCACTTTTTATTGGGAAGGTCATATTTTAAGCCTACCAAGATTCCTATGTTTCTAGTTTGGAATACCCTTCCTGAGAATTTACGATATCTGACTCCAAGTAAGGAAAAGCTGACCACCAGCACTGAAAACATGACTTGGTACCAGCTTTGGCTTAGCTGAACCCAAAGGTGAGGTATGAGAAATCACTGGTAAATTAAAAAATACAGAACCTGATTTGTCTTTACACAAGTGCAGCAAGTATTACACTTGAAAAGTTGTTATTGCTGCTGTATGTGGTCATTTAAACCATGTACAGTTTCAGTGTGCTCCTTCTCTGCCCCTTTGAACATCTGGGTAAAACACGTGGTGTTGCATTAGTGTGTGTGCCAGTTTTCTGCCAAAAGGAGGGATGGGCAGCTGTCATGAATTGTGCTGCATTACGGATCTGCAACTTCTGTTGTCTTTTACGAATATCTGCATATCCATGAGCATCTAAGTCTTTGCTTTGCTTTCCTTACCTATAAAAGTGGGATTCATGACGACTTGGCTTCCTGTGCATGGTATTTGTGAAGCTTACTTCATTATTGTATGCAAAGCTTTTTTGAATGTACAAAGCTCTATGCAAATATCAAGTTGCTCACTTACATATATCCAGTAATGTTGAAGCACTTTAGGTAGATAAGGTTTAATTAGACACGTGGAATAGTGCAATAACAGTAGGATTTTACATGTCCTAGGATATCACTGCCTGCGCTACATGTAAATGATGAGGCCAGAAATTGTCATTGGAATTATGTGATACGGCTGAGTAAAAAGCTATAGGACTGTCCTGTGTTTTTCTGTGTTTAAACTACTTCAGTGCTTTGCAACTTCTTTTTCAGTTTGTTTACCTTTGAAGAAAGTCCCTGTACAGGCACAGGAGGTTTTAAGCTCTCTCATAATTGATTTACTTTTCTCAGTTATCTCTCACTAACCCTACAAAGCATTTTACTCCAAAACAGAATTCAGAAGAATGCTTTGTCTTGATTTCCAAAGTAAACTTGTGCTATTTAAGCCAGTTAGCACCTTTCACATCTACAAGGTTTAGCACTGTATTTCTAACAGAAAGTTTTAGAAAGGAGAATCTGAGCTTTCCAATACCTGCATGGGTCTCCCTCAAACATTTAAATTAAGCTTAAAGCAAGACCTTTTTTCCTTGGAGTTTGTGTATTTAATATGGACTTGTCTTCCTTACTTGTGCTTCTTGTGTTTTACTACTTGGGTTGTATTTATTCGACTTTGGAGTATATTCACATAAGGGTTTTAAGAACTGCTATAGATCTTGTATGCTATAAATCATGGGGTCAAATTCTTGCCCCAAAGAAATCAATGAGAAAACCTTCTATAGATTGGAAAGGAATTACGATTTCACCCATTATGTTAGCACAAAAATGATGTTAAAGCAACACTAAAATAAACTGTGGAAGCTTTTGCCTGGTAAGTCTGACTATTTGTTTGGATTCGTGGTCCATTATTCAAGTCTAATGACCACTATTTATTTGTTCAGTCCAATAGCCTACATTTTTTTTGGCACATCCTTATTTTCTTAGTGCCCTAAGCCTGAAAAGAGGTACGTGTGTGGTCTTTACTGCCTACATGCAGTTGTGTGGTCTTTCATGCTTATACCAGTTTATCTGTTTACTGGATTAAGCCTATCATAAATATTACAGTTGAGCTAAGGAGCTTACTTTCTGTTAGGTAAAACCTCACTGATCCATAGATAGTTTAGTTTTTCATGCTATCTGAACCCATCCCCCAGCTGTGAGATTCACAGAAAATATCTGCGATTTACCTTTTTTTTTGTAGGCAATTCTCCTTAATGAGAGTTAGTATCAGAAATAACAGCAGTAATGCCCTTCTTACCACTCAATCATCCCACTGTAACCTTTAAAGCACAACTACCCCAAACAGCAACAAAACAGTTGAATGTCTAGGTATCTGTAGTAACACAGATAGAAGAGAGTTGTGGGAAATATTAACTCCCCCATTACCTATTTTGAAAATACGATGGCAAGAATTTATTTGTATTCACGTGTTAATGACTAAACGTATTCTGAACATGTGGTAAATATAGTGCTTGTGGTTAAAAACATTTTTCTTGATGGATACTGACTATGAAATGACTGGTGCAGCTGTGCTCTTTGAGAGCTTTACTGAGGTTCTAAAATTATTTGTAAACTAATATATATGACATTTTGAAACTACTACCTGCCATGATAAATTTGAAAATTCCAGAGTTAAACAAAATGTGGTATCAAAGTATCTGCTTCACATTATTTTACCATCCCTTTCCAATTTCTTCTAGATTGTTTGCATTAATATTGGTTAATAATGTGGTGTACTTGCAGCAATTTGCAACAGGAATGTCAGCTCTAATGGTCTGTGCATTCTGCATCTGCACAGTGGTGGGGGACACTCTGAGGAGCTGGGGATGGCACCTCACACCCCTTGGGTGTCACAGCACTTCTGCTCTACAAAACTTTTGGCATTTAGGAAACCAGCCCCAAATGCTTTGTGTCTGTCATTTGTGTATCATGCCTGCCCCTGGAGGGGTCAGCAGCTCCTGTGTCACATTGCCGTGCTCCCGCGTTGGTGAAACGGTGTCCATGGGAGTCATGGCTTTCCCATGGTGATGCCTGTGCCTTTTGTCTTTATTTTTGGAGGCAGACTTTTTACCAGGCTCTGGTACTGAAGGTCAGGGGGTAATGGTTTTAAATTAAAGAAGGGGAGATTCAGGCTAGACATGAAGAGGAAATTTTTTACGAGAGTGGTGGTACACTGAAACAGGTTGCCCAGAGAGGCTGGATGGAGCTCTGAGCAACCTGATCTAATTGAACATGTCCCTGCTCATTGCAGGGGGCTGGACTACATGGTCTTTGAAGGTTCCTTGCAACCAAAACTATTCTATGGCAGCTGTGGTTCCATCCCTTCTGCTGTGAAATGCCAGCCTTGGTAACATCACAGTTGAGCTCCATGGCCCAGATACTTTCACCTCAGTATGCTGTATGAAGATGTAAGGGACAGATTATAGTTTTGCCCAAATGCGATGCTGTTGTTTAAACCCTCTCTCCCCTTATGAAGATATGTTTTTTCTGCCTTAAAGCTACAATAGTAACCCAGGAAAGTGAAAGCTCTTACTTGGCCTGTTTTGACACAGTCTTCTGGGGTTTATTCCATTGTTCGTTTGGTGGGGGGATGATTTTTGTTTTATTCCTTGAAATAGTTTTTTGTGTGACAGCTGTAGAAGAGGAATAATTAAATCAAATGGAGCCAAATCCAGGCAGATCACCCTTTCATCAACCCTACTCCCTGGGTCAGCGCTCCCAGTTTACGAGCCGATTAGGAGCAAAAAGCTCTGTGCAAAAGATGCAGGGTTGTTTTGCTTTGTTTTGTGAATGTGGATAATTCCCTGCAATAAATCTTCCCGCACACCATCCCTTTCACTCTCTGATGTTAACAAGACTGGGATCTGTGCGTATACATACACACATTGTCTGTCTCAAGCTGGCAACGTCTTGATAAGAGGTTCATTATAATCCACCACTGTCAGAAGCAGTTCTGAAATGATCTGCAAGGTGAAACATCATGTATATATTGAGGTTGGCTTTTTTTTTTTTTTTTTTAATTAAATAGAAAAAGTGTCAGGAAACTTTCTTCAAAGGTGCCAGGCAGCTTTTCTTCTGAGGCATGTTGTTCTTTTCTTAGGCAGTGGATCTTTGATAACTGTCTCCCAGCACCCTCAGAAGTGTTTTCCAGGTTAGGAGGATGAGAGAGGAGAGATGGCAGTTGTGATGCCACTGGCTGATAAACCCAGAATGCAGACTAAGCCTTCAGATCAATAGGAATGCAGAGGGCTGTAACACCAGACTGCCTGGTGTCAGCTTTAATTTTGCTTCCTGCGCCGGTTGCACGCACCCTGGGACTCGGGGGGAACCTCACCCTGCTCCCCGGGCACCCGACACACAAGCAAACCGCTCGTACACGGGAAGGACAGGGATGCAGGAAAACATCATGGATAACCATGAATACCTGCAGTTCATTTCCTCTCTCTGGCGTTTACCCCAGGGGTGTCCTTGGGGGCTGTTGCCACCCTGCCCGCTGTCACTCTGGTGTGCTAAGGCTTCCCCAAGAACCTGTGCTCCGGCCCAGGACACCAAGCTGGCTGGGTTTATCCACCCAAGGATTTAGCCCTTTCTCTTCTGATGTTTCATTGAGAATGAGATTTTATACTAGTGGATTTGATGTAAATTTTTTTTGGTGGCACAAGCTGGTTCCAGCTCTAACCAGCTTTGCAGGGGCTGGTTGTGCAGCCAGCTTGGCTGGGTGCACTGACCAGTGGCACAAGGTGGCCTGTTGCAAGGCCTGAAGAAAGGATTTGTATCTGCTCTTTATTAAGCTGTTGGATTTTCAAATCAAAAGTGTCTTCTAAGATTGGTTTATAAAGCAGCTAAATACTGAAATGCATTTACAGAAAGGGTGAGGAAAATTAAAAGTAAGAAGGAGGTCTTTCTTTGAAGCCTTAAATTTTCAGTTTTCAAAACTTTGCAGAACTCTTAATTTAACCAACTTTGTTTACTGAGCATCAAGGGATGGTTGCAGTGAAAACACTCAACACATGAATCCATAATATAAAAATTAAATAGTGGGAAAATGCAAAAAAAACAGAAGGATACCCACCCCCAATCTTCTTGATTTAAATCTAGAGATAAATACAACTTGTATCCCTACATTTCATTTCTTCCAAATTCCAAGTGGGTGCAGGTGTAAGCATTTTTTAAAATCAATTCTAATTTTGCAACTGGTGAGCCTGCTTGTAATCAGCTCAACAGAAGTCCAGCATTCAGGAATCATTCTCCCAGACAGTTTGGGAACGCTGAATTTGAGTGCAAAATTTGCAGTGTTAACAAATTCGCTTTTCTTATCGCTATTGTGATGGACTTCTGGAGATCTTTTGATATCATATTGATGTGTGCATGTGTGTACACATATATAGACACAAACATTATATATAAAAAGTTGAACAGCACCTTGAGGACTTAAGGCATCTTCCCAGACTTACTGCATATTTTTTCTGTGTTCTCCAGCATATAAATGTTAATTTAAAAATAAATGCAGTGCAAATATATATCCTATCATATTTTGAACTCATCTGAACTACAAAAAAGGCATTTAAATGTTAATTTAACTAATATGACAAAAGCATTCAGTAGCAGTGAAATAAATCCAAAGAGTGATAGTTCAACTACCCTGTGAGAGTAGGTGGGTTTGTAGGCAGCTGACCACACAACGGTATCACAGTATCGCAGTATGTTTGGGATTGGAAGGGACCTCAAAAGATCATCAAGTCCAATCCCCCTGGAGCAGGAACACCTAGGTGAGGTCGCACAGGAACATGTCCAGGCGGGTTTTGAATGTCTCCAGAGAAGGAGACTCCACAACCTCCCTGGGCAGCCTGTTCCAGTGCTCTGTCACCCTTACTGAGAAGAAGTTTTTTCTCAAATTTAAGTGGAACCTCTTGTGTTCCAGCTTGATCCCGTTACCCCTTGTCCTATCATTGTTTGCCACCGAGAAGAGCCTGGCTCAATCCTCATGGCACTCACCCTATATATATTTATAAACATTAATAGGGTCCCCCCTTAGTCCCCTCTTCTCCAAACTAAAGAGACCCAGCTCCCTCAGCCTTTCTTCATAAGGGAGATGCTCCACTCCCTTAATCACCTTTGTTGCCCTGCGCTGGACCCCCACCCCTCCCAGCTTAGTGTCATCAGCAAACTTGCTGATAGTACACTCAATTCCCTCGTTTAAATCGTTAATGAATATATTGAATAATATTGGCCCCAGTACTGACCCCTGAGGCACTCCACTAGATACCGGTCTCCAACTAGACTCCGCACCATTGACTACCACTCTCTGGCTTCTCTACTTAAGCCAGTTTGCAACCCACCTCACGACTCTATTGTCTACACCACACCTCCTCAATTTAGCTGTGAGGATGCTGTGGGAGACTGTGTCAAAGGCTTTACTGAAGTCAAGGTAGACCACATCCACCGCTCTGCCATCATCCATCCACCTTGTTACATTCTCATAAAAGGCTATGAGGTTGGTCAAGCATGACTTACCCTTGCTAAAGCCATGCTGACTGCCCCTAATAACCCTCTTATCCTTGATATGCCTTGAGATGGCACCAAGGATAAGCTGTTCCATTACTTTCCCAGGGACAGAGGTGAGGCTGACCGGTCTATAATTACCAGGGTCCTCCTTCTTGCCCTTTTTGAAGACTGGAGTGACATTTGCTTTCCTCCAATCCTCGGGCACCTCCCCCATTTCCCAAGACTCAACAAGTTGAACTCTGTCATTGTATGTTGTGGTAGGCAGCTCAAGAGATGCATTTCTCCTTATCGAAACTCATTGAGTGCACAGACAGACAAGAAACAGCAGAAAGAGGAATATTAAATTCTCATTTATCTGAATGACTTCATAAATGTAAAGCATGGTTACAAGTATTTACAGGTCAATATTGTTGACCATTTTTGCTAGGAGCTTTCAACACATATACTTATTCATTTTGGCTAATCTTCCCTGAGACTGCTTACCTTTCCAGTCTTGAACCACAGAACTTGAACAGACAGAACTTGAACTTGAACAGACAGAGCAATTCTTGCCAATAGTTTCTGGTTTAGTAAACTGAAGTATTTGCAATTGCTAATTAAAAAGATTAAGGACTAGTTTTCTCTGCCATCACTACAAATTGTCACTGCAGCACAGGCTCTTTGATTTTTTGTGGGCAATCTATAAAACTTGGTCCAGCAGGAGCAAGGGTAATTTGATTTAATAAGCTAATAAATATTTTTGAAATATGCTTCCTGCAGGTTATAAAAACAGAAGGGTAGAGCCATAACACAGGAAAAGGAAAAATTACACACATTAAAAAAATACCGATTCGGGAAAGAAATCCCTACTGACGTGACCAGAATTCACCAGGAACTTCTGTAAGCTAAAAAAAAACCATGTTCCCTTTTATCTGATGGCAAATTGCCTTCTGCAGTGAGGTCCAGGGATCGAGTATCCTCGACTACAGCAGATAACAAGCTGTGTGCTTCTTTTATTGAATGAGCAGACAAGGGAGCAAAACAAATGGTACAGCTTTCCTTGTTGTCTAATTTGACATTAATTTTATGCTGCTTCTAAAGTGATGATTTCCAATGGGCTGGCAAGTAGATATAGAATAAATTAAAATATATCATGGAGGGATGCCAAAGCCGTAAGTGGAAGTTAGAAATTTTGGCAGCTGAAGATGTCTCGACTGCCTTCTAGGACCAAAGACAGAATGAGAGACATGCAACCCCAAATTCCCAAGTCACAGAAACTGGATGCTTCTGCTAAAATAACAGGCAGTGACATCATTAAAAATGTTGACATTTAAATTGACATAATTATGTTGTTGAAGTTAATAACCCATCTGTGCCAATACATGGGTGATGCTAACCTCTGGCACTGTCGTTCCATACATAGTGCAGGTTTACGCTCAGTTCACACGTGGAGGCCTCCTTTGGATATATGGAGTCTTTTAATTTAATCTAATAAAACCCGAGGAACCAAAGTATGGTTCAACTGTTTGATTAGGATCCAAAACAAATTCTCTGGTAAGAACGTGGTAGGTCATACATGAAAGCCTGAGGATACTTTTCCTGTAAGAAGTGCTCGGGTCCAGCTTTGGAAAAACTTGGTTCCACCAAACTCTTCATGTGTCCTCGTGGATCCTAAACCAGCCACATGCCCTTTTTTTTTGAGTCATCTTATGCCAACCCTGTAGCAGATATCCATCAAGCCCAGGACAAAATTACAGAGCCCATGCATCAGAACATTAGCATTAGCAAAAACTGGAACTTACTTGGTCACAATCCTGCTGCGCTCGTTTCATTCATATTTGTGAAAAATCACTCAGGTTAGGTTATTGCTTTTGGGTAAGGACACAATTAATAAGGAAAATGTCATTTGGTACCAAGCCGTACCTTGAAATTCCTCTAACAGTGATTATTTGGAGCAAATCTGTTTGAAATATGAGCAGTGCTCTTGGCTGTCTCCATCTGACTGTGAGTCTGTCTGTCAGAAGGAACAGACATGCTGCACTACTGCTAGGGAAGGGAAGGGAAGGGAAGGGAAGGGAAGGGAAGGGAAGGGAAGGGAAGGGAAGGGAAGGGAAGGGAAGGGAAGGGAAGGGAAGGGAAGGGAAGCTGAGCCCTTAGACTCCTAATAGTAACGTTATAACTTTTCATTTCAACATTTTAAAAACGAAATGTTTCCTACTTATGTATTTAGAAATAGAAATGTTTAAATGCTTATTTTTTTATTTTGAAGTCATCGTTTTTGTTGCAAAATAAGCACTTTTTTTTTTTTTTCAAATAAGTTGGGACAAAAAATATAACGGAATTTTTGTTTAGGCTTGCGTGAAATGATTGTAGTCAAACCAATGAAACAGTTTTTAATTTAAAAAATGTTCAGCCTTAGATATTTCTTGACTCTCTTTTCAGCATCCTCACTGAGTTTAATATTTTTTTTTCTTTACTGAGCTCTGTCAGTACCTTTGTATGCATCCCGTTGGGCAAAATAGATGCCAAATCCTAGTATTCACCACAACTAGTTGTAGAAATTATCTTCCAACAGCCTAGATCAAAGTATTAAGAAGAACCACCCAAGGAGCTGGTATATTTAAATTTTTGATCTGAATTTTGGACCAGGCTTCTCTTTTAAACTGGTGCATGTAATTTCAATGTAGTATTTTCACTACACACATGGTTCACAGTGACTCAGGAACGCCATGTCATCGTGAGCTGATTTGAAATTCTATATGAAAAGAAATTTGTAATTGTTTGCTAATCAGATTTTTGAAAGAAATTTTCAAATCTGCTAGATTTAAATAATAGTCTGTGACTAGTTGATTAGCAGAAAACTTTTGCATACATACCTGCCTCAGCACTCCCTTTCAAAAGAAATATGTCTTGCAAGCTAGATCAAGTTTGGGAGATTGCACCTCAGGGGAGATGGTAGTAATAAGAGATGCTTTTCAATATTTGCTGTATCTGGCAAATTGCTAGATTAATGATCACAACTGCAGAAAACCAACATTAAATAATAACATTTCTTTCAATTTTGTTTTTAATTTTGCTGGAAACAAAGCTGGACTGCAACTTTTATTAGAATACACGCTTCAGATTATTTCAAGCATTGCTTTACCTGATGAAGGCATGCTGTCATGTGAAATGCTCCTGTCTATTAGAAACAAATTAGGTAATAGCGTTTTACAAGGATGAAGGCATTGCTTAATCCTGAAATCTCTTAACACATGGACTGTCAAAAGGGTCTGCTTTTCTTATCTGATTTGTTGGGGAGGTGGTTTCACATGGAATTAATATTTTCATTTGCTCTAGGTACAGGCACATTTTTTTCTTAAAACTCTGTGTCTGTGTGATGACAGAATTTATTTCATTCATTATTATTGCCACATATTGAAGCATTTTATTTCAGTTCAGTAGACTATTTTTGTTTCCATAAATTATCTAGTCTGTTTCTCACATAAATGATGAGATGGATGCCTCTGGTGTTAAGGAAGATGAAAAGGGAAGGAAAGATATATTTGAGATTACCTTTGGTGTCATGCAAGTTATTACCTAGCCGTCTGAGAATAGTTTACAGAAGCGTCTGATAAATATGTTTGGAACAAGCCTGAACTGGAACTAGCAGGGCATACAGAAGAGTTGCACATCTAGCTTTTGATTTTACCCAATTCCTCAAAATGCAGATGTGTCACTTGGGGAAGAAGTTCATCATTTTCCAGTCACTTTCTTAGTTTAATTAATGTTGAGCAGACAAAAGGCACTGTATTATCTTTTCTGTGTAACGCTTAGTGTCCTTGATCACAGCTTGTCGGCATTATCGTTGGACTTGCTCCATGTTTCAGCTACAAGATGATGAATCTATTGCCTTTGTTCATACTGTTGTGAACAGAGAGTGTTCCTCACATTAGATGAACTGACAAGTGGCAATAGAGAAAATAAAGTCTGTTTTTTTGTTTTGGTTGCATGCATGAGTGGAGAACTAGGCAGATCTCTCTTTGAGAGGACCTCAGTGATGCAAGGATGGTTTGCATGTGCAAAACTTACAGGGTGCTTTGATGTCATTCTTCAGTAGAGAGCAGGGTGAGGAGGTTGTAACTGGAGTGCTCTGAACCAGCCCTTTGGAGCCAGAGGCCTTGTCTCTTTACTTCCAGTTCAGAACTGGTTTCCATGAAAATCAAAATGAGTACCTCTCCTGGGAAATGAGAGTAAGCATTGACAGGGGCAGGAAGTACCAACAAATTGGAGACAGGCAAAACCAGGTGTTTTTTGTAAGTTTGCCTCATCTTCTTCTGAATCCCTGTACTAACCCAATCCAGGTACTAGAACATTTGACTAATTCTGAACGAAAGTTAGTTTTCTTATTATAAGCAAAAGATAAATCTTCTGTAGCATTTCCAGTGTTGTCTGGTTCAGGTAAAAGGTTTAAAATCCAGAACACTCTTGTGTTTTAACCCAACACCAAACAGGTCTTCCCATCTATAGCATAAACAGAACCAGAATGGGAAACTCTTATTTTAACAGAGATAATGCCTTCCCCTATAAACCTTTGCTGCAGCTCGTGGTCTTGTTCTTTCAGAAATTCAGTCCTAAGTACAAACATATTGCCTGTTGTTTCTTTCCTTAAATGTTAGCATTTGTTTCTATGAAGGAATGAGGAAGACCACTTTTTCTTTAATGAAAGAAAATGTTGAATCACTCAGCAGCCTTACAATGAATGAATGTATGTGAATTTCACCAGAAAATACTTTTGAAACCCAGCTTTTCATTTCTGCTGAGGAATATCTGTTTTCTGAGGGATTCTCCAGTGGATTTTGCAGACATTAGAACTGCATTGTGAATAGGAGGAGGTAGTCTCACCATCCAGCTAAAAGTAATGTATTTTAAGGTGACAGGCTCACCTGGTGGTACCTGGGCCAAACTGCATGAACAACTATCTAAATTAACAGTAAGAATTTGGTGTTTGTACGTATGCATGAAAATTGCACATTCTTCATTTGTTAAAGGGACATTGCCAAGACTGGTAGGCCTAAAATTAGCTCTCCAGCTGTGTTTTGCTTTGCAGGCACGTGCATGTCTGTTCTGTTCCTGGAAGCAGCTGGGTGTTGAAACCCACAAGAAACCTGCTCTGTGTGAAATGCAAAAAGAATATGTGATTTTTCAAGATTCCCTCCATCTTCTTTGGTTTGTTTTCCCTTGTTTCTCCCATCTCTTTATGATGATCATCTTTTCTGGCTGAAGACCAGATCTGTCTTCAAAGTGTCTTAGTGCTGCATTTGCTTAGGGGGCGAGGGCCTGAAAGCTGAGGCCCAATTTTCAGCCATCAGTCCAACATGCCAGCTACACAATGTAAGCTGCCCAGCCTCTTCAGAGCATGGTCAGCGTTAATCTACAGCTTGGAGCTGTGCTTCTCCTTGACATACAAATTCCTACCAGCATCTTCCGACTGAAAACCCTTTTTGATGCTGAGATGGGAACATGCAACTGGAAAGAGGGACGTGGATTTTATAGTTATAGAAGAACTTACCAGAAAGTTATTTTTGTTTAGCCTACTGAGAGCCTCAGAGAAGAGACAAATAGATATAAGGAAGAAATTCTCCACTGTGAGGGTGATGAGGCACTGGAACAGGCTGCCCCGATAAGCTGTGGACACGCCAACCCTGGAAGTGTTCAAGGTCAGTTTGGATAGAGCTTTGAGCAACCTGGTCTAGTGGAAGGTGTCCCTGCCTATGGCAGGGGGGTTGGAACTGGATGATCTTTCAGGTTCTTTCCAACTCAAACCACTCTATGATTCTATGAAATAGATTTCTTAGACTCAGGAGAGCTGCTTTTTAATGGTATTTTTAGACAAGTGCAAACTAATTCTCAGCTTCTAATTTTTGACTCCATAGTGCTTGAGCTGTTATGCTGTTACCAATATTTAGAAAGGAGCAACTCTCTTTTCACTGTTGAAATATGACTTGAGATACCCTAAGCAGTATCCTAGCAGTGTCCACATCTCCTGGGTGTGCATAGCAGGTGAAACTTCCTTCACATGTGAACATCAGTGAGGTTGTGTGCAGGGGAAGGATGGTATCTGAAGTGGGTGGAGAAGACATGTCATCCCACTGTGATGGGTTTTCAAATCTTTGTATGTTCAGAGGCTGTTTGGAAGTGAGTGTTAGCTTCAAAGTATTGTGCAAGACCCAGAGGCTCTCCTTGGAACTAGTGTGAAGAGTTTCTCTTCTGTCTTCATTCCTGTCTAATGAAAATATCTGTAAAGAATCTAAGGGGTGGAAGGAAAATAATTTTTCTTCTAACAGTGAAAATTACTCAGACTTTTTTCATAATAAAGGTGGGCCGGGCATGACTGTCACTGGACTTCATAGAGTTGTGATCCAAATTTTGACCTCTAGCAGAACTAGTGAAAAACTAGATAGCTCAGGGTGGGTTTTCAGTAGACCTGCTTACATTTTGCCTAGCCAAATAGGGGCCAAATTACACACCAACAAAATCTTATGGTAACTGAATCACTGTGAAGCCAATTGCAAAGCTCAGTTACAACTTCATGGAAGAGAATAAACATTGCACACCTGCAGACAAAGTACAGGGGAGGTTTTATCTCTATACGACTCCTGGGTTCACTAAAAGCTTATCATCTGTTTGCTTAGCTGGTGGTTCAATTTAGGATAATTTTTAACTCTCACAGAACCTAAATATTGATGAAAGTTTAACTTTAAAATTGGTAGCTCCTATTGCTTCCAGGGGGAAATGGAGGAGGGTGGCCATCATATATTGCTCTTCAAGTGCTTTACCAATAAATGTTTTTTATGAAAGGCCTGATAAAGTATCTGCTATTCATGTTGTCAAGATTGAGGAAGTGAAGTCAGAGAAACGGTAAATAGCAGCCTGCCCATATCTACAAGGAGTGTCAGGCTGTGTTTCTGCAAAATTGTAAGGTATCTACGCTAGATCAAAACCACCGGAGCCCTATGACAAAACTTGCTGAACCAAGATTTGTGTTTGTTCCTGGCTTAAATTTGTTGAGAAGATCCTGAAGGAGGTAATTTTCATTTGGACCTTGTGTAATCTCTGCTGTCATGTCTCTGCTTGTCCTTCACTATGGACCTCCCAAAGTCAGCTCAGTGGCCTCCCTTTTCCTTCTGTAGATTCAAAGAAAGATCTGGGTGCCTGCATGCCCCATACATGTGCCCTTTTGGAGAGGGTTGTATTTCACACTGTATTCGGCAAGCAAGCAGCCATTATAATTTCTGGGGCCTTCAAGGCAGTGCTTCAGGCTGCCATGGTTCCTGGGCTGCCAGAGGCTCTTGGATCTGGCTGCAAGAGAGGCAAAACTGAAGAAAATAAGAGATCAGAGCAAGATATGCAAAGAAGATGTTTGATTGCTTTTAATCCAACACGTACAATTTCACAGCACAGCAAGCAATGATCAAGGCTTTTGCATAAAATCACCTCTCAGGGACGTCCCTTGAGGTCTGGTGCTCTCAGTCCTCATGGACAAATGAATAAACTGAAGCTGTTTCAAGTAGT
The DNA here is from genome assembly GCF_036013475.1 of Columba livia. Lineage (NCBI taxonomy): Eukaryota > Metazoa > Chordata > Aves > Columbiformes > Columbidae > Columba > Columba livia. Next base: position 67,708,096 of record NC_088603.1, on the reverse strand, counting down.
GGCTGTAATTTCACACAGTCTCACTCAGGTGACAGAGCACTGGAACAGGCTGCCCAGGGAGGTTGTGGAGTCTCCTTCTCTGGAGACATTCAAAACCTGCCTGGACACATTCCTGTGTAGCCTCATCTAGGTGTTCCTGCTCTGGCAGGGGGATTGGACTAGATGACCTTTTGAGGTCCCTTCCAATCCCTAACATTCTGTGGTTCAGCACAGTACTACCTGTTTCCTCTGGCCTTGCAAACTGTGTGCAGGGCACAGCAAGGTCCTCATCAGGGAAGTGGGACTGGACATCCACCTGAGGGTGAGGACCTGCTTTTTCCACCATTCAGGTAGCCTAGCTGCTCGCACACTCCACAGCCAAGCACAGCTGCTTGGAAGGTTGGGCAGATGGTTCGCACTGGTGGTGGATGGCATTGAGAGAGAGCACCAGCATATGCCACTTGCTAAAGAACAGCAGTGGCAAGGTAATACTGCTAGCTTATACACAGCCAGCCCCAGGGGGTACCGGTCAGCTTGAGCAACACCTATCAGGCCTGTATGTCCCACACCATGCTGGCTGCAATGCCTGTGATTATCCTCTGAAAGGCCCTGGAGATACAAGGCTTCCTCCTGATCATGTACCACTCCTTGCTGGCAAAGGAGAAGATAGGGAAATGTTTTCCATCCGTTGTGGTGACGCACCAGGGGAAACCCATGGAAACAGAACCTGCTCTGACCTCCTACATCCCACCGAGGAGGGACTGCATGTGCCAAACACCTCCTGAGCTGTCCTGTGTGAGGCTGACTTCCTAATCCTAAACTCATTATTTGCAACTCAGGGGTGGAAGTGTGCAGCTGCCAGCTCCCCAATGACAGGTTCAGCCCACTCAGGGCTCTCTGATCCTTTTGTGGTGAATTGCGTCTTCCACCCCACGTAAGAAGTGAGCTCACCACAGATCGGGCTGAGTGCGGCTCCCTCCCTCCCCTGGCAGTCCTCCCAGATTACAGCATGACCCTCAGCTATGAGTCACTTCTTTTCTCACAAACCCAGACACTGTGCTGAGCAGGCGGTTGCTCATCTGCACCAGCACTGAGAATTTACTGCAGTGAAGTGTTTGGCCTGCAGTGAAGTGACTCTCTCTCTGCCTGTGACCCTTCTGACTCTCACTGGTCCTCCTGTGTGGAGCATCTCAGTGCAACTGCTTCCCTGAGCATGGACTCGCAGCACTACTTGGGAGGAGAGAAGAAAAACACAAGGATCTTGCAGTGCCAAGGAACAAGTGACAGCCAGGCATTGGCCATGCGGTGGGACTTCCCATGGACTCGTTCCTGGGAGCAGTGACTGGCTGTTCATCAATGCCCTGCTGGCCATAATCAATACTTTATATTGCGCAGCCATGCTGCCAGTGTGAGTTTTCCTTCCACGCAGCAGCGAGGATGAGGAGGGTCAGCGTAAGCAGTGTCCACTGCCCTGGGTCATCCCAGCAGAGCCCGGTGGGGAGTGTCCAGGCTTGGGGCAGCCAGGGTGTTGAGTGGGTCACCAAACTCTTACCCTCCATCAGACGTGTGCACACTCCAAGCCTGACAATTCCCAGTTGAAAGCCAGATAATCTCATTTTTAGGGCAGTGCCGCTGCTGCCTTTGGTACCAGTTTTACCTAAATAGACGCAAATGCCTCTCGCCGGGCGGGAGGGGTGGGTGGTGCTTGGCCTGGGCTATCCCAGGTGTAGGTGGGGTCTTGGGAGCACCATGCAGCCATGGGGCCAGAGACACAGCTCCTGCTCTTGCTGCCTCTGCCGACCAGGGTGCACGGCCAGACAAGTGAATCAGCACTGTTGTGACGCGCAGTCACGAGAGAGCTGACTCCTCTTTGGAGGGCTGCGGGGATGCCATTTTTGGGGAAGGCAACTTCAAAGCGCTCCTCCTGCTCTCTGTGTGTTTCCATACCTATGTGCCTCCAGTGCTTTCAAAGGAGGCAGAACTAGTCTGAAACTCTGTGTGTTTCACTTCAGTTTGTTTGTTTCCTCTCTCTGGAGCTGCGTTCCTCCTGTGTTGTCTGGTTCAGCATTTTGCTGGCTTGGCTAAGTATCTTGTAAGGAAATCATTTATAATAAAGCCGGTATGCTGGGGTTTATCATTTATAAGTGTGGGTCAGGGTTTAGTTCACTGTGTTAAACTCTCCATGCTGCATGTGATTTTTCAAGCTTTGTCAGGAACAAAAAGTTCTGGGGATGTGCAAAGCATGACTGCATGGTTTCCATGGAGACTCTGCTAGTTAGGCTATGAAAATCCTGAAAAGGCCAGAGGATGACTGACAATACAAGGTCTTAGCGGCTGATCTGAAGAGCCAGGCTGAATTAATGAGATTTTTCACAGAGAGTTATTAGCAAGGCTAGCACGGTATGGCACTTAGGCTTCTTTCGTTTTCTCAGCTGCAGTCTTGGAAAACAGAAATAGAAAGATTTAATTGCTGGTTTTTAAGCCCTTTTAAGATTATTTTAACCTATAACATTTTAAGGATGTAGTGAAAAGCAGGTTTGTTTGGTTTTTTATCATTCAGTTACTGTTATTACTGTGGTTTTTGGTGGTAGTTGCCCTTTATCTGTACAGAGATGGGAAATTCAATAGTACTTATTACACTGAGCAGTTAATTCCCACATACTGTGAACACATTACTGTTCAAAGTAGGTTATCTCGAGTTCCATTTAGAGCCAAACGTGAGATACCATGTCAGTGGCTTTATATCTCCTAGGGCTATATTAATTATTTATTACTGACTGCTAATACAAACTGTTAACTCTGGCTAGTAATAGTTTGTTCACTTAGCCATCACGTACTGCTTCTTGCCCGTGCTTCCACCCACCCCCTTTCCAAAGTCTGAGCAGGGTACAAAGTCATGTATAATTTTGCACCCCAGGACCGTTACTGATCTGAGCCACTAAGTTTCGATCAGGACTCAACTTCCTTAAAGTTTTGCAGGGTCTGAACTTGAAGGATTTTGTTGGATCATTAACAGGTGGATGGTCAATGGTTAAAGGGAGATGTCTTTACCTGCGAACTAAAGGGATGCTGTTTCTGGTACAAGTAGCTTGTTTGCTGCTTCATTTTCAACTGATACAGCAAAATGTTCAGATGTTCTCCTTCTCTCCCTGGAAAACGCTGTATCTGCTGAAATCAGCACAGCCGGTTCAGCAAAGCGGCGTGTTAGGGACTGCTATTTCTTGTTGTTTTGCACAAGTGCACATGCCCATATGTTTCTGGGAGATGTAAAACCATAATGTTGCTGCTGAGTAATCCACAACAAAAGCACATGCAGGCTACATTCCTTGGATTCCTGTACAGTAGACTAATCCACTTAATCTCGCTGTTCGCTTCTCTGGCTGGAATTTCACAGTATCCTTTGATTTACTGGTTGTAAATCTCTGATTAAGTGCTTTGGGGGGTAGGGGATATAATCTCCGAAACCCCCACCTTCCTCTCAAATAGAAAGGAAATGTGAAAGTTGAAATAGGGGTTAGATGGTCTTTTTTGGTCATCATTTTGTCATGTCTTATATTTGTTTAAAAAATGTTGATCAGTAGTTCTCTCTGTTCTCTCAGCTCTTCTGTGTATGGGCAATGTGTCTTTTTGCCACATAGCAACATTTCCACTCCTCAAGCTTCACAAGTTTCTTACAATTTTTTTCTTTTCCATTTGTGTTTTCAAACAAAAATGCTAACCAAGATGTATAGAAGCTTTTTTTTTTTTTTTTTTCCTGTTAGTGTATCAATAGTTATTGACAAGAACAGAAGAGAGGAACTAGATGCTGGTTGTGAAGCAAATTGTCAAAAACTTGCTGCTCTGACTGTCGGGGAGGCGCTCATATGGCATGGGTATGAATGCAAGATAAATCCTGAGCTAAGCAGGCAGATAAATGAGCAAGCTTGGCCTTAGAAGGTGCTCAGCTGATACAAATATCAATTTAGGATCTGCCCTTGAAATATAAAAGTGTAAGTAAATAATAGAGGTGGTTCACCTGACTTAATGAGTCATAAAGGTTGGGAAATAAAACGCTGAGCTCCTGAAATAAACCCTCCATTTAAAATAATAAATTACCACAACCCATTGCATCCTCAGCCACCACGAGCGCCCTGCTTTTGTAAGCAATGGACCACTCGTCCTTACCCTGCCCAGTGCATGTTGTTCAGATGGCTCTGCACTCAAGCATGGGGAAACTTTCCAGCTCAGTGGAAAATTCCTCCACAGCCCTGCAGTGTCTTTGGCAGTCCCAAAGGGGGAAGAGCTTTAGGTCGTTGTCTTCTTCCCCCTCCCGCGATCACTCATCTCACCGAGCAGCTTATGGGTGTCCCCAAGCAGTGTTGCTGGAGGGAAGGACCTGTCACTGAGGCCAGACGTAACTATTCATCAAGAAATTAATCAGAGAGGGACTGGGGAAGCAAGCAGGCAAATACACAAACATATGGGCTACCTGACAACGCAGCATTTGGAGTAGCTTTTCTCAGGCAGAAAGGATAAAATCTCCCACGCTCTCCAGGGCTGTCTGGAGCCATTTACAATTAGATCCAAATTGGGTTTAGGCAACAAATTTAAGTCTGAATTGCCTAGGCTTGGGTCCGAAGATGCCAAATCCTGCGAACTAACCTCTGCCCAAATTGATGAGAACCGTGCGAGAGTGGCCTCTCTCACAGCGCTCCTGCCATCTGGGCCAGCGCCAGGTCTCAGGGCGCGGAGACACAGCCCGCTCCCAAGATGGACCATGCTGGTGGGATTTCAGCTGCATCTGAATGGGAACAGGAAAACAGATTTCTCTAAACTTTGGCTATAAACCAGAGCTAAAGCCACTGAGGCAGAGTCAGGCCCCTGGGTATCAAGCTGATCTCACTAAAGAAAAAAAAGAAAAAAAACTTGGAAGTTTTTGTTTCGATATTTTGGCTTTAGCACGCTTGAAATGCTCAGAGGAAGCATCAGGAATGCTGTGAATCTCACCACCCATACTGTTAACCTCCTACGACCAACGCAACCACGGTTGTCCTTTCAAAAGGGCTTCCTGGTAGGACTGACACAGCTGAAAGTCAGAAAGATAAGAGGAGATGCACAGACAGCGTGAAGAAATAGGGTCTCGCCAGGGTATTCCCACAGTGAATTGATAAGAAGGGTGACAGCTAAATGCCACCTGAACTCTGAGTTCAAGATGCAGAGCAGATAAGTGAACCACAGTGACTCGAAGGCAATAAATCTTCTGTTCCAGACAAAATTAATCCAAGGCTGTCACAGGAGGCTAGAGCGGAAATTTGGAAACCCCTTTGGAGTGAGCGTCTGCCAAACTGGAAACATATACATTGTGCTATAATATGACCTGTCGGCCTGCATGAGCCCATGCTGCTGGGATGCAAGCCAGGCCCTTTGGCTTTCTGTCCCTTACAGTGCAGACAGTCCAGCTAAGAAAGGATAATATAGGAGCTCACAGAAAAGTTTTTTCTATCCAGGCACGTGGCTGCTTTTAAATAGGCAGAGATACAAGTGGGCAAGAGAGAAAATACGACAGAGCAAGATCCTCTAAAAGCTAATGGCAGCAGAAATAGTGTCTGATGAGATGATTTGTGAACAGAGCAGCGAACCACAGGTGCCAGCTCTTCTGTCTGTTTAGTAGGGACACAGCCTGGCTAAGACTTAGTGTGATGCCAGCTGGTTTAATTGAACCCTCTCTCAGGTGTTCCCACACTTAAAAATGAGCACTTGCTTTTGCAATGCTGTGGCTGGCCTGTGCTAGCAAACCTCAGGAGAACTACCGTGCTGTTCCTGTGAGCGTTCTACAGCATCCTGGCTTGCTGTCAATCTGGGGATGTCTCCTATTAGGATCAGACAAATATTTGAGCTCTGTTTGTATCATGGCAGCTGAACAATTTGATGGCACTACTGGCTTGGCCGGTCACTGCAGTGACCCACTGGGTCTTGAGGAGTATGTGAGAGTGGGTGTTCCCAGACCAAAACTAGCTCCCCGCCACCTCCCCTAACTTCTCTGTCTGCCGAGCTGCACTCACCCCTGCGCAGCTGGGAGGTGGCTCGTGGTGGGAAGGTTATCTTCGGCACTATCAGGGCTTGAGGCTTTGTTTATTTTTAGATTACTTTGTAGAGTCTGGACAGAGAGACGGAAAGAGCCAGCCTAAAGGGTTCTTTGCGTGGCAGACTGTCTTGCTTATGCACTGACTCTGAAAACACAGGACAGGGAAAATGTGAAGGGATGGGCTTGATCTAGCCAGATTGATTAACGATGTCTCTGCCCCCACATTTTGAGTATGGATGTAATACGGGGGTGGGCTCTGATTCATTTGGCACAAAGGCAGCGAGGCTCCAACAAACCCTCCACTTGAGCCAAGTCGGCGGATGTCGTGTTGAAGAGGATGAGACCCACCAACACAGCTGTTCTGGTAGCTCCACTTAGCAACAATTTCCGTGGGAGAAGTGCTCAAACACCTTGGGGAAGTTCAGATTATCTTGATGCGCTCTTTGGTGGTGAGCTGCGAAATGGAGGTGTGCCAGGTGTGCCTCAGCCCTGATCTATCTAACGAAGAGGGAGAAACCTTTTGCATTGTTCTGCATTATACATCACAGGAAACATTTTAAACCCGCGTGGTTCATTGTCCTTCAAAGGCCAAATTTAAAAGCAATCCAGAAAGATTGTCACTGTCTGGCAGGCTCCTGTGTGTCAAAGCTCACTGGGGTGACGAGAGGGAGCCTGGCAGTGCTGAGCCCTTTCGGTCCTGCCCCTAAGCAGAAAAAAAACATGCGGTGCAAGGAGGCGAGGAGAAGAGTGACCCTCCCCGCCATCCCCTCAGGTGTGGTGACAGCATCCCTCTTGCTGATTGTCAGTGAATTTACTGACTGCTAATGAACTGGAGGGAGAAGTGCCTTTCAGTGACATCCATGAAAAAATGTATGTTGCTGAAAACCAGTGGCTATTTTTGGAGAATTTTTTCCTTGACCAGATTTAAGCATCATCTTGAGGCTTTTTTTTTTTTTTTATGACTATATGTTGTTGTTATTTGCAGCGGTGAAGTTAATAAAGATGGATATCAGCAACAAACTGTCAAATCCCGAGATGGAGAGATTTTTCACTGAGTGAAATAGACCAGGGAAAATAAATAATCCAAGAAGTGGTAGAACTTGTAAATATTGACATGTACAGGCGAGGAAACAGAAGTTGGGCAAAATAAAAAATGGGTTGGGGATTGCTGTTTTTCATTTTATTGTTTGAGAAAGAAACATCTACATTTACCTGGTGTCCTGTCTGGGGAAGAGGTAGTATTTTTCAGTTAGAATAGAAGGTTTTAAATGTATGAAGGCATGTATTGCTGTTTCCCCAAGCTCTCCCATCTCTATTTGAGGGTCAGTCTTCCTTCCTTCCCAGCCTTTTGGACCAAGGTCAGAAATAGTCCATTTTCCCTATGATGTCTATAGGAAGGTCCAGGGAAGAGAAGAATAAGGAAGGAGGAAAAAAATGTGAGGTGAGAAGAAGAGATCAGAGGGCAACCACGCTTTTCTCAGGTTTTCCAACAGAAATGGGGTACCCTTTCTCCTCTGCTGGGGTCCAAGGCAACTGCTCACTTGCCAGTGCATTGTTCGGCCTCAGTTCACATAGGCAGAGATGCAGAGCTGAGCAGGTCCCACTAGCTGTTGATGTCTCTTCCATTCAGGTGACAATTTTAGCTCCCTGGGGCCTGCCACCATGGCATGCAGTTGCCACACACCAGCTAGCTAGACAAAATCATCTTTAAAACACTTCCTGCTTTATTTTGTTTTCCTCCGCCACCTTAGGAGCTCTAAAAAGTGTACTCGGACTGGCATCTGTAGTTTACCCATCAACTGTTTGGTTGGTTAACCGGTTGGCTACCCAAGTCCTCCTCTCCTTGAGCCAGTTTCTTGTCTTTGTGACTGGAAGAGCTTTTGCACGGCAGCCATGCCCATGCACACTCTGGAAAGCCTCCAGACCTTTGCATATTGCTGTCATACACGGGGCAAAACGGAGATGTAACTTAAAAGAGAGTAATTTTCACAGTCTTTTAGAGATGGGAAGTCTTTCTGTTCCACCCTGTCATACCATAACAGAGAACCAGTGGGTGTAAATGGCAACTGTGTAGTAGGCAGTAGTGTTTCAACCACTCGTTACACCTTAGTGGTCAAGTTGCTATAATTATGAGAGGTGGGAATGAGGTTATTTAGGATGGTGTTCTTACAAGGCAGGCATAAAATTGTAAATAATATAGCATTTACAGTCACTCAGTGAAATTAATGGGAGGGAAAAGAGAGTGGTCCTTAAATATTTCAGACCCAGACAGTTAAGGCAGATGTATATCATCAGTCTTCGAAGAATGTCCTGGGGACACAGCCAAGACAGCATTTTTTTTTCTATCATTGCTGATTTAATGTCTGCACAAGTGCACACGCAAGAGGATGATACAAAACTTGCATTTTTCAGTTCAAGCCCCTGTAAATGATCCCCCCTTGGAGACTGTTAAAAATGTAATGGGGTTATTGTAGCACATGGGAATCAGTACTTGAATGTGTGTGCCAGGAAGGCAAAGGTGAGTTGATCCTGTCTGTGTTAAGTCAGGGAAACTATGGGGCTGAGCTGAGCATCTAGTGGAAATATAAAAAAAACCCAACTAATTCCAAGCAGGCCCCAGTGAGCATGTTTTTATCCAAAAAGCAATCAGAGAGAGGAATATGACCTACCAGATGGAATTGCTGAGGCAGAGGTGAAACTTAGAAACAACAATAACGAAACACGATCAAGTATAATTTTGACAGAATGAAGATATTAGAGAGAAGAAGGCCCCAGCGGGCCAGTTTGGCTCATCTTGATTGCAATATTTCGTCTGTGCTCAGAAAGACCCCTGGAGAAATCTGTGTCACAGGATCGTAAGATGCAGAGGCTGAGACAGTCTGGGGGCTGCAATGCCTGCAGCCATACAGCAGGCCCAAGGCTCGCTGCCAGTAGCCTTGCGGGGCTGGTGGGCTCGATAGCGGGAAGGGCTGCTGTACCTCTTATCCTTACACTGGTAAGAGAGGCTGGGGGGCACTGGGATCTGAGTCACACTCCACTTTTCCCTGTCATAGTATCCCTCAGCATCACCCATGCTGGCTATTGGGAATCTCAGCAGACAGACGCCGGACAAGGACTAAACTTTCAACTCTCCCCTTGCTTTAAAAAGTATTTTGAGAGTCATCAGTGAAATTTAGACCCACTTCAAGATGCTCAGTGCTTTCTAACAGACATATGAGAACCTTGATGTGAATGAGAATCAGACCCACTGTGCTTATAAATTTCTGTCACTCAGAGCCATTAATGGTTGAGAAATTCACGAGGAAAATTAGAAAAACAAACTGGAGCTGCTATGAGGAAAGTATGCTGGAAAGAGAGGAGAAATTTTTTAAATTTGCCAGATGTCTGGGTTGTTGTTTTGCACCATGTGGCTGGCTATGGGTGCCTGGGATGGCGGCTGGCAGGGCTGCGGGAGCACTGAGCAGGGAAGGGTTGTCTGTGCTGGAGGAGGTGATGGGAAGTGGAAGGGTGAAGCTGCACCAACCTGCGGAGCTCTATCAACTCTGTAATAACGGGGTTGTCTGCTTGGGCTTGGCTGGGAACCAAGTCAAGGTTTTATGGTATGAGTTCATCTGATGGCTTTTCCCTTTCATGATGTAATGCTCTCTGTGAGCGTGGTATTTATTACTCCTAGCTTTGTAACGGGTATGTATAGTCCTAGCCAGCCTCAGAAAGTTTGGAAACAGCTTTTCAATCTTATTTGCATCCTTTGGGCTGACCTATGACATAATCCAAGGAGGGTTGGTGCTGTGGCTCCCTGTTCTGCTCCCCCTCTTTGCCCTCTCCCTCCTCCTCCCTCTCCCAACGGTTTGTCAAACTGTCTTGCCTTTATCTCTTCTCACAGGCTTCGCAACAAGTCACAGGATGATTTATGCCCTGATAACTTCTGCTTTTAAATGCCGGGCTAAGAAAAGCAGCCTTTGCAAAAACAACTTTTGCGGAGGTGTGGGGAAAGTTGCCTGTCATTGTGCTCAGCAGGCGAAAGCGCCATCTCAGCAGAGGCGCCAGCAGAGCGGGGCCAAGGGCCGCTTTCCTCCTCAACCTCACCTGGTGCCTGAGGGAGGTGATAGTGGGAGGACAGATAGGAGGAAAGCGTCCCCGAACCTGGGCTTTTGAGTCTCAGCTGGTGAGGGAGTGCAGGGTGTGTATCACCCATTGCCCTTTCATCTTCCCTGTAGAACTGGAAGCTGATGTGCAATTTGGTGGCAGTGGAGAGGGGCAGGGCTGCCTGTTTGGGCTGTTGGTGGGAAGGTTTGTGCTTTGCTAAAGGAGGAAAATATTTTGCAGCTATGAGACTATTTCCAGTGTTTTATTACAGGCTTCTCAGTGCTGGTTCTACGAGGTGGCCAGGGATGATACAGGCAGCCGGAGCCGTGATCCTGCTGCGCTGGCTGCAGCACCAGGCATGCCAGAGCTGCAAAGATGCCGGGGCTCACTGTGCTTCAACAATTTCTGGCTATGAGGCTTACCCCAGACCTCCTCACTGGCTCTGCAGCTGCACCAGGGAGGCAGGCAGCAACCTGCCCATACGCAGCGGGGCCGGCAGTGCCGCAGGGCTGCAATCTCAGGTGTGCTGGGGGCATCAGCGCTGGTGTTATGGACCTGCCCAGTTAAATGCCACTGGGACTTCAGCCTAATAAGAATCCACCCTGTAAATTCAATTGTGGGCATGGCTCTGGGCCGTAGGCAGGGACTGTATTTTTGTGTTTTAAGCACCATGGAGCAAAACCTTTAAAGTAGTTCCTACTTCAAAGCACTCCCACTGCAATTACAAGACCAGAAAGGTGAGGTGGGCACAGGCAAACAGGGAAATAATATGAATATGTTTGCAAGATCTAACATATTTTAATTGTTCTTACCAGGTGATTTTTTAATTTTGTTTTTATTTTGCAATGAGGAGAGAGAAGATTTTCCCCTGACTGCTCGACTAACGTGTGTCTGAAACCATTATGCCTCCCTGAACAAAAGCAAGCAAGCCGTGCAGCAGCTAAGGCAGACACATGGAGTTTCCTGAGGGGGAGAAATCACAAACAAATAAAAATCAGGTGTCAAAATGAAAGCTGAATCCTTACCTTAACTGAAACTTTCCCAAGCAATACAATGAACACAGAGCAGGGAACAATTTAGATTTAAGTAAAGATGTTTTGTAATTACTTTTTGTGTGGTGTGTTTGATTTCTCAGAGCAATTTTTTCTGACAAAGTATACGGTTGTACTTGCCTAAACTCCTAAGCAAACTAGTTAGACCTGAGTAAAATATTCACAACAAAATATGAAATTAGTTGAAACTTGCTTGGTTTCAGGTTTCTTTACAATCTCTAAGCTCAGCCCTGGTTCACTGAGAGGTTTGCTAAGGACCATGAACTTTTAGAGGGAACACGGACTGATTTATGGGTCTGCATTAAAATCCATGTGAAATTTGCCTTTCGCTTGACCACGATGCAAAAATATCTCCTCTCTCTCCCGCACCAAACCCTTCCTGCAGCAGTGGATAAACACTGACGTGTTTTGTCTCCTATTTCTGCATCAAGGCCAACCAGCACAAGCAACATTTTGCTTAATTCCTTATAAATCACCAGTGGTGCTAACAACAAAATGTTCACAGCTTTTGGGTTAGTACTTGTTAGTTTGTTGCTGCTACCATGAGGCAGGCAGGATGAATATGATGCTGATTTTGATTTATTTCAAGTTGATGTGTACACTGTTGTGCACGTTTCACTCTGGATTGTAACAGCTGAAGAGAGACCAGGGCTATGCGAAGGCCTTTCAACACCCCACGACACATGCTAGGGTATAGGAGGGCACATTGCTGGTGCATCAGCGTGTGTGCCTGGATGAGGGGTAACGGTTTTAAACTGAAGGAGGGGAGATTCAGGCTAGACATAAGGAAGAAATGTTTTACAATGAGGGTGGTAAAACACTGGCCCAGGTTGCCCAGAGAGGTGGTAGATGCCCTGTCCCTGGAGACATTCCAGGCCAGTCTGGACGGGGCTCTGAGCAGCCTCATCTGGTTTAAGATGCCTCTGCTCATGGCAGGGGGTTGTACTAGATGGCCTTTGACGGTCCCTTCCAACCTGAACTATTCTATGATTCCATGAAGTGCCATGGGATGGAAAGAGACTGCCGTATGGGGCCACTCAGGTGCTGGCCATGTTGTAGACCCACAGTCCTCCGCGATGTCAGCCATGGCACCTCCAACATGTGGAGCACCTGCAAGGGGGTCTAAGGGGGGAAGAAGCACTGATTTTGTGCTTGTCATGTGGCTTTCACAGCCAATGTGTGCCAGGTCTCTCTATGCTTCCACCACAGAAATAGTGCAATTTTTGTTAGAAATAAGGGACTTTCTGGCCCTTTCTTGTTTCCTACACACAGATGGTTTGATATTAACCTCACATTGGGATCTCCTGTTTCTCCACATCCAAACTGTGTGTAAGACTTTTTTGCCCATCTACAGCCACCAAGACCTACTATGGGCTCAGGGCAGCAGCAGCTCCCCTTCTCAGTATGCACAAGCTGCTCCCTACAGCAACCTTTGCAAATGCAGCTGCTTTTCACACTGGAGAAATAGCTGTGTCGTGGCCAGTCTCTGGGGATTTGACAGGAATCTGCAGTGCCAGTCACAGGGACTTGCTCATTTATAGAGTGGTGTAAGTGGCCTGTGGCAAGTTCTCATCTTGCCTGCGTTGCCAGCAGGGAAAGGACAAGATGCTGCAAGTGAAGAGACAGCAGACTGTGACAGTTTCCACACCTCTTGAAAGACATTTGACATTGGCAATTCATTGGCAAAATATCCTGATTATAGGAAAAGGCCAAGTCTATGCCAAACATACACATGAATTCCCCTTATCTTAGGGAAAATACCAAAGAAAAGGTTGTGAGGTTTTTTTTGTTTGTTTTTTTTGATGACCACATGCCTCATTTAAAAACTGAGTTGAAAATTACTTTTCCAAGTTGGAAATTCCTTTTCATTTCACTTTCCAAATTAGTTTACAGTAAAACAAATTTATCCAGTTGTAAAACTTGAGGGGAAACACTTGGAAATCTCCCAAGCATTTTGATTTAGCAGCTCTGACTTTTCTCTTTCCCTTTTCCCCATTCTCAAATTTTCACTTGTTGATTTGCTTTTTTCCATTCCTTTATAAGGTGGGTAAAATATTAAATATGACAGCAATACCAGTGGGACCAACAAAGCGATTGTCACTGGGCTTTGCTTAATGGCTACTCCTGCAGCTCATATATCTGCCAGAAGGATCGCTGCAGAGTTGCCTGGCCCGTTTTCCTCTGTGGTTTGTCCATGCAGATGATGTGGCTTAACCTGGGAATCGAGAAACTGGAGCTGATTCTGGACCCCTCCTGCACTTCTGAAGAGCACAGATGTGCAGAGCTTATAGGCCAGCTCACAGGTCATTTCCCTTACTGAGGATCTGTCGTTAGACTGGCCTTACTCATGATATATAGGATTTCTTCTGCTTCAGAGTTACTTAAATGACTCCACTGTTTATCACTTTGTGGTTTTATTTTATATTATCCCTGGCCCATAATGACTCATCAGGCTGTGAACACATTTAGCGAAACTTGAGCTGCATTTTTCTGGCAGAGCTGCAAACAGAGCTCAGTTCACGAAACTTCCAGCAGCTCTCCTGATCCTGTGTGCTTCATAAAGGTGTGAGTCAATAATTCAAACCAACATCTCACCTGCTCTGAAAATACAATTGCTTTGAGGGCAAATCTGGTTTAAAAAATAAAGGCTTGTAGGATCACAAGAGAAAAAAAGCAGCAATTTCAGGGCAGGGTAAGGTGCTTTTTTTTGTGTGTCTACCCAAAATATAGGGGTGTTTTATGTCAGAGGAGCTTTTCCCAGTGGGGATGAATGAGAGACTGTAATGGGTAATAAATGCTGGGGGTCAGGAGGTTTTCAAACTTCGTTTGCGGGGTGCACTGGCTTTGAATGACTCACAGTCCTTCACCCTTTTCATTCTAGGCAGCATGTTATCACCTTCCCACCTCTCCCATAAATGAAGTGTGGTGGCAGAGTGTCTAAAGTAAGACGCAGAGGGTCTAAGCTGGATGTTCAAGCCTTCCCCTGGACTCCAGCTGAAGCCCTGGTGATGAACTGGCTGTTTGTAGGTGTCTGGTTGTTTGAACTGGAAGTCAAAGGGCCTGGCAGGGATGTGGGCTGAGCGTGCCATTAATCCTGCTGGTCTGAGAGTCTCAATGGCTTAGGGGGACCCTTGGTCCTTAACACACAGCTCTTCTCTGGCTGTCACAGCTGCTACTTGCTGTGGGAACATGAGAAGGGATTTTGAGAAGAGCACTCCCTGCCACTCTCATGAGAGTTTGGACATGGGAGCAAAGGGGGATATCCTCACTTGAGGGATCCTTCAGGCCCTCTAAAGCATCCAGGAAGGTCCCTGATGAAAACCTCTGTCAGGCTGTAAGCTGCAGTTTGGGAACTCCTGTCCTATGGCATTGATAGACACTGTCATACATCTTCCTCACTGACTTCAGCACCTGCTACATTGCGGTGCCTTGTGAGACCTGCAGCCATGCTGCCTTTCCCTTACACCAGCTGAAATCAAATAATCCTGGGTGGATTCTTACACGCATCTCAGCCACACAAGAGTTCCAGGGGACTTGGAGATGATGGAAGGCCCAGTACCCTCTCACAGGCCAGATGGTGGGTGACTATGAGACATCCCAGGTAGATAAGTCAGTGCCCCTAGCTGCTTCAGGTATGATCCTTGCCATTTCCCTTGGGGGAGAACCAGAATAGGACAGCTGAAGCCAGACCCTCAGAAATGGAGATGTCCAAAATAAATAGTCACTTGAAAAAAAAATAAAGAGCACAACCTGATCTTTTGCTTCCTCTTGTTCCTGACTGTTAAATTAGGATAATAAATGCTTTCTCACTTTGCAGAGTAATGTGATACTAAATGTATATTCAAAGGTGTCTCATGCAACAAGGATGACTGCCACAGGGAGGAGAAAAAAAAAGGCTTCCTCATTAGTTTCTATCCCCTTTCTGTAAACTCCCTTAACAGCTACTGAAAAAGAGCCATCACTTCACATGCCAACTATGAAATAGGAGGAAGAGGTACCCCCTGCACTCTAGCAATGCAGGTGTGTTTCCCTCACAGCCTGAGCCCTGACCTTGGCCTCAGCCTTACGTCTCCCTGGGGCCAGTGGTGCTTAGCAAGGGTCTACCCCTCCAAAGCAGGAGAGGGGGTCAGCCTCTGGCTCTGTTGTCCCCTTGAGTGGGAGAATGGGTTAAATAGATCATCCCTTGGTGGACCTCTGTTTCCCCCCACATTGCAGAAAGTTCTGTAGGAGCGGGAGCAGTTTTGGTGGGGGGGCTCTGGCAGCAGCATACCAAAGCACAGAAACCCACAGGGTAACAGAAAAATACATCCTCCCCTTGGCATTAACTGAACATCACAGGAGATTTGTTAAACCTGCATGTATTTTTCCCTCTTATGGAGAAGTGCTCAGCCTCCCTCTCCTTTGTGTAGGTGCGAAAGCCTCATCTCTCAGCGGGGTGGTGCTGGGTGGGCGACAGGCGCGGGGGCAGCCTGTGCTTGATTCAGCCCAACGTGTGTGTGAGCAACCCCACTTCCTCACACACGGCCTTGACGCATGTGAGGGAGGGAAGGGGGAGCAGTGCCGAGATGGTAATGTCTTACTAACTGTTATATTCCTCATCAGATGGCCTGCTGAGCCATCTTCGAGGACTGCAAATTCAGATTGAGAGAAGGTTGTTACATCAAGGAATGAACAAATGATGAAATAACCCTTGTCACCTCACTGTGCAGCATTTGCAACCACAGATTTTGAAGCATCCCAACACTGCAGAGTCAGGTGAGATTAATTAGCTTTGCTTAAGGGACGAGCTGATACAGGCAGGGGATATGGGCTTCTGCAGGCACAGTAGATGTTACCTGGAGATAGCAGAGGTGCAGAGATGGCAGTCCAAGGCCTGGCAGCAGCCTCCTGCCTGCAAATAAAGTTGGGGAACATCTTTGACCTGAAATAGGGATGTTTCTTTGTGCAAGTAGCTGTTTAGGCTGCAGGAAAGGGCAGCAGCCGGTGTGCCTGTGGTGGGTTCCCTCAGGAGCCAGGACTGAGACCTTCTGGGCGCCCTGCAGCCTGGTGAAGGGGGCTCCTTGGGGCAGCAGTGCCATGCCAAGAGACCAAACTTGCCATACCGCATGTACCACAGGGCTCACTGCTGTGAGGCTGACAAGAGTCTGGACTGCTGCAGTGGAGTACTGGCAAGTGCCCCAAATGAGGGCTGATAACCCAACCTGAGACGTGACCCTTTGAAAACCCACTGCTGGTGCCACTTGTTTTCATAGTCCTTTCCCCTACGATAACACAAACAAGCTGTCATCTATTTTTCAATGAAAAATACTTTTGCTTGGCTCAGTTTCATGTTGCACTGTTACTATTTGCTGTCGCGGAAGCTGCTGCAGCTATAAATAACCTCACCACAAGCTCCTCTCATCCGTAAGCCCAAGCGCTCGTTTCGGAAGAGGCAGGCGAGATTAGGATCTCGTTTTGGAGAGGAGAGTCTCATGGCAGAGGCAGTGTGCCACCGCCAGGGTGCTTGCTCCCCGTGGGCCCGAGCCTCCACCTGGCTTCATGGCAGAGGATGCAGGGCCTGGCCACCCGAAACCACCCACATGTCACCTGTGGGGTGTGACATGTGTGCTGAGAGCAGAGGATGAGGGCAACCGGCAGTGATGTCCCACTTCCATCAGGACAACCCACCGGTGGGTTGGAAGCAGGCAATGCCACTCGTATTCCCATCCGATTCCCCGCTGAGGCTGCAGCTCACACTGACCCCAGGCCCTGGCTGCCCAGGAGCGGGTGAGGAAATGTGAGTCTGGCTGGCCCCTTCCAGCCCTGACCAGGGTGAATGGGAGGCCAGTGAGGAAGCCAGACCATGTATATATGACCTGGCCGTGAGGCGAGATCCTAAGGTTCATCCTGTCAGAAAATTCTCACTTCTTGGGCTTTTTTGGCTCGGTTTTCTTCCAGATTGCTAAATCAGACTGGCTCAGATGAGAGGGTCAGATGACCCCTAGGTCTTGTGTGAGTGGGGAAGGGAGAGTGGCAGGCCCCCATTTTGGGGTGGAACAGTGCAAGAGTGACTTCCTTCTCACGTACGCTCACCTCTCACTAGATGGTTGTGGAGTCCCCGGGCTGGTGAGAAACCACATGGCAATTGCAGGCGTGTGCTTCGCTTGCTCAACCAAGCGTGAGACACACCAGACAGGTTTCATATGCTCCCCTCTCTCTGAAAGCATTTACTTTGTTGTCCAGGGCTGCTCTGTTTGCTCTGCCATCCTGTCTTGGTCTTATTTGTGGTGATGGTTACATCCTCCCCAGCACGCCACCACTCATGATATATGTGTGCCTTGGGCAGGGGCCACCGTGTGACTTGCCCTGAGATGGAGCAATGTGGTTATGCTCATTCAGATCATTGCCCACGCCAAAGTAAATGCTCTGAGCTGATGATACCCCAGATGGAGCTGTGAGTGAACTTCAGAAAGGAGAGCTGGCCTTGACTGCAGGCTGAATGAATACGGTGACTCATCTTGGTTCCTAAAAGCTGAGAAGTATCTGTTTCCATACAAGAAGAGTCTTTAACTTAATGTTCAAGGTCTCTGGCTGCAGTTTCACATTTACAGTTTGACTGCTGCTGAGCAGGGTTGGTTGCCCTCCCTCTCTCTTGTCCTCAGCCTTGCAAAGTACTGCCCCTAACCTGGTGCATGTCTGATCCCCATGGTGAGTTGACATAGGGACCAGGCAGAAGTTATCCCCTTCGTCTTTATTTTCAACAGGCTTATTTTTCTGTCAGTTAAGCTCCAGGATTAGGAGCGAGGAGAAGGAGACCTATCCTGGGTAGCAGGCAGCTTTTGGCTGGCTTAGCTGTAACGTGCACCTGCTGTCCCTAAATGCCAGTCCCACACCATGTCACCTCTACCAGCTCCACCATGGGGTGTGCAATGTAGGCAAAGCCAGTAGAAAGTGCTGCTTCTCCTTTACCCAGGTCCTGGGCACAAGACCAGAGAGAAAAAGGCCTGCAAATTTATTCCCAAGTCCTTTTGTTTTTGTGATACTTTACGTTCCCAGCCAGACAGGATGAGAAACAAATACCACCAAAATACTACGAGAGAGGTTATTCTTGAAGTGTTTATAGCTCAGCCTTTCTGGAGAACGTTTGGCCGACTCCCAAGACAACCTATTCTCGCTGTGTATCCAAGCCAGTTTCTGAACTTCTGGGCACTTACCCAAACAGAATCTGGACTTTTTGAAGTTTGCTTATCTCATTTCAGGAGGGCCTGCAGCGAGGGTGAGTCAGGGCAGGGCAGCTGAGTCTGGGGGTTTGAGGAGCGAGCAAGAGGAGCAGGGAAGCGCTGACGGGGGAGCTGGAGCTCCAGACCAATGCTGTCCTGCAAACTCAAGGGGGTTAAGGTGGGAGCTTTCATTTTTTTGCACACCTCTGGAAAGTATGGGTTGGCCTATTCCACTCAGCCTGGCTAAGAGAAGCAGACACTGCCCCCACCTTTCTCTACCCTCTGTTTTCCAGACAGTCAACTGTTACTTATTAATCTTGAGAAGATTCTGCCTCATTAGCACTGGAGAATAGCAAGTGTTTGCTAAATTCACCCAGTTTTCTTTTCATTCCAGGGTGTTTCCTGTGGGGGTATCTTGGGATCTCTCTGCTTGCAGATACAGGGTGAGAGGGCTGTATCTCGTTGAATAAAACCCAAGCCAAAATATGGGTGAGAAATGAGCTGTGCATTTTAACAAATAGCTGTGAATTTGCAGTCTGAAAAAGTACTTTAAAACAAAAGCAACTGAAAGCTTGTTTTGCATGTTTAAGGAGAAATACAAACCAATCATGGTAAGATTAAAATGAATATATGCTACTATTGTTGAAATTCTGGTATATTAAAAAGTTATTTAACTGCATGCTACTTATCCAACATCCTTAGTTTCCAGTCTGAATTACTGACATTATTAGCCTAGCATTATTCTGTTCAAAATCTAATAAAATATTTCCATTATTTTTGGAACAACCTAATCACAGGGAAAAAAGATGTTTAAGAATGCACCAAATGATCAGGCAAACACAGGGATTTTATTTTATTAATTAGCTATTAGGGCAAACTTCAACCTTTTGTAAGTAGCAAATGATGTCAATACTATGTTTGTTTAAACTCTTTGCTGATTGACCTGACTGAGCAACAATAATAAAACCCTTTTTTTTAAAATAAACATTTTTTTCTCCTACAGGGACCTAATTTTATTTAACATGTGCCATAAACAAAATTCACTGTGTTATTCCTAGTAAAGCATGTCTGTTTAAATCAAGCAAATTAAATCTAATTTCTGAGATTAAGGATAAAGCAGCTATACTCTCATTTGAAGCAGCTTGTTTTTTCTAGTTGATTTTGTTATAGTTTTTCTATGTTATGTAAACAAGTAATTTAATCAGGAACAATGGTGGGGGAATCTTAACTTTCCTTTTTCCTCTATCTGTGGAAATAAATAACACATGTAATAAAGGTACTGTAATTGTGAAACAATACCATGCAAAAGATTAGACAGTGGTTATTTTCAGTTTTAGAAATCTGGCATGAGCCACATAGTTCAGAAGCAAGGTTGCAGTATCACAAAGACTTAATCCTGGGAACCAGTCCCACTGAGGTCAGAACATTAATAAACAGGCACGCAGGCTTCCTTCGTGCAAAAACTCCCGTTAAGTCCCCGATGTCGTTGAGAAATCATGACTGACATTGCAGTCTGCTCCCTGTTCTTTGGATTTCTCTCTCTGACAAGAGCAGCTGTACCCAGGCAGGAGTGCGAGGTCTGACGTGAAACACTCTCCTATGAGCACTTCTACCCCAGGGAAAAGATGATGGGAGTAGATACGTGACTGATGTTAGTCATGTTGCTTAATACTCTGGTGGGAGGCAACAAGATGCTGCTCAGATAAATGTCATGCAGGAACCCATGAATTTGAGCAATCCCTTAAGTTTTGCTCTCAGTATTTCATGGGAGCCTTGCGAGAAGGTATAGTCAGTGTAGTCACTTCTTGTCACGGTGGGAAGAGAAATGGATTGCTCTGAAACTCTTCAAAAATCTGAAGCCTGTAACCCAGTTTCCTGCCTAAATTTAGCATGGTGCACTGTGTGACAAGTCACTGACTCAGGGAGTTACTCATATGCTTTAGTCTTTTTGAAGTTGGCACCTTTCTGGTGAATTTCGAAACTGTTGCCTTAAAAGCCACCTATTGTTAATTTACGCATGTAGCTCTTCTGAGAAGGTTTTGCTGGAGGAAATCTGAACAGAAAGCACTGTTAATGTTCTCATGTCCAGCCTTAATACGTAATTTCTGAGTATACTGCGTTGCCACTTTAACATTGTGGTTAACTCACAACTTTATCTACAAGTTCTTGAATAAGTCAACGCCTAAATTAAATAACCTTTTCTCGCGGTGTCTTGAATGGGAAGGAAAAAATGTGCTTCTGCATAAGGGGTAAGCAGGGCCTATGACCTTTACATATACTCCCAAACAAACAAACAAACAAATTAGACAGAGAAGGCACTAAAGGTTTCTTCCAAAGTTTTCCTATATTTTATTTAAACTTTAAAAATATCTGTGCTGATTCTGATGGCTGGTGGTTCTGCATTAACATTTCAGAGGTGAGCTCCAGGCTTTCTTGTCTCATAATCAAGAGGACTACTAAATCTTTTACTTGGATGTTTTTACAGATAGGTGTTTTCCTAAATGAGTTAAACTGTAAACAAAGATGGCGGCTGATGAAAAATGGCTTTCCCTCTGACTCATGTGGTACAGCCTGTTCTCCAGCCATCCATGGAATCTTACGGGAAATCAGAAAATCTAGTTTGCAAAGCAATAAAAACACAGCACATTAGTTTTTTTCTGGCTTATCAAACCTTTTAAACAAACAGAAATTCAGATTTTTTTTTAATGCAATGAGCATGGCGTTTTACTTTTGAGAAAATGTATGTTTCATTTGAGTTAAAGGTTTCTCATTAACTGCGACATTCTCAAACAAATCCAGGCACCCGATGTCCAGGGTACCTCAGGGTGCTCGACTTCCCTCGCTGGAGGGCACCGCAGAATCTGAATAGCGGTTGTTTTGACTTGTATGCATTAACTCTGCCTTTGAAAGACATCTGCTGTGTCAGCACTCTACTATTGCCTTCCATCAATTTGTTTAGAGATTAATCTTCCCTTTTGACAAAGGCAATTTTTAAACTTCAGAGCTGGGCAGTCAGTCCCTCTGCACTGGGACATGATGCAGAGGACAGAGGCTGACACTGAGGACTGGTGGCTCCAAGGAGATGCTGTTGGTGCCCAGGGGCCAGGAGAGGAGGGTGGCATCACTTGGCGGGGGCAGTGGAGCTGTCATGGCCCCCCTGAGCCAGGGCAAGGCAGCAGGGAGCCAGTGTGAAGGGCTTGGAGACCCCTCAGTGGAGCTGAGTCGACGGCTGGTCTGAAAGAAGTGGGCAATGTGCTGGTAAAAATGCTTGAGTCCTGCTTGAAGCTGCAGTTTCACCACTGCATTATGGAGGAAAACAGCAGAGAAATAATGGGCCCATTTCCCTCAGGAATCTGGTTAATTGGTTTTGTTTAGAAGAAAAAAAAAAAAAGGCAAAGTGCTGACAGGGTATTGTTGGCCAATGTAGAGAAGATTTAAACATGTTTTAAATCAGCTAAAAGAGCAGCAAATATGCTAGGTTCATTCCCTTCTACTTTGTGTTCCCAGGGAAGGAGGGAAAGATAAACAGCAGAGTCAAACTTACTGATAGATTTTAATCCTTCCTGGGCTCACTATCAGCTAGGCTCCTGCTACTGTTTACCCTGCTGAGGAGCATTTTTAAATGGGTGTCTCCATTTGCATGGATCTCTTCCCATTGTGAATAAGGCAATGACTAGACAATGAGGCTGTTAGAGAAGAAATATGAGCTGGCTGCAGCCAACAAATCTTACACTCTCCATTTACAGGGTTATAATTATCCAAAGTTTTAAAAAACAATGCTCTCTGCTGAAAGGGACCATCTGGGTGAAGACCGAGACGTCCCAATTAGATGATTGATAAGTAGCTCGTGTACTGGAGGAGCATACACCACCCATACATTGCGGTTCTAAAAATGCAACTTGTGTTAACAAATGTTTTTAAGGAGTTTGCATGTGGCGTGCACTGTGGGAGGGGGGAAATGAAGTGTTTGTCTGATTCAATGTAAGGCAGCATAAGTAAGATCAGCCCCAGGAGCAGGGTGGAAAGCATCCTCAGGGCAAGGAGGTGCAGTGCCCATTTGTGCTTCGCAGTGTCCTGCATGAGGGCAGCGCTGCTGGTGTGAAGGATGTTACAGGGAAGTGTGAGCATCAGAGAGGGGAGGAATGACTAACCTGCATTCATGGGAGGCCTTTGCTTGCTAGGCAGGAGAGCTGATTGTCCATCAGCCTGCAGCAGCAGCAGACTGTAAGTGTGAGGATGGAATGGGCACTGCAGTGTTGGGGAAATCTGCACTGGTTTCCTCCATCCACCACACACTTCGTCTTTGGTCTCACTCAGCGGTTCTGTTTTCCACCTGCAATGACAGGAATTCTGTCTGTCCTCCTGCTCCTGACCCACCCTCTTATTTAACTCGTAAGCTCAGCTCTTGCAGAACACATACACTATGTCTGAATTATTAGAATCAGCATCTCTTCACACAACATCAAAAATGAACGCAGTTTTGTCCTTTAACACATTCCCAGTGTGTATCGATGCTGCTTTGCATCTCTTCAAAGCAGTAACTGGAGCCATGGGCATGTGTCTGACTTAAGGTGCCTGCAGTAAAATAATGTAACCCACTGCAGATTATTTGCTTTACAACAATTGCCCAGTGCTACCAATAATAGGCCATCCCTAGGTTATAAAGCCAGATGGGGTTTTGTATGATAATCTAGGCTGACTGTAAGCCTTGCCTTGATTACTTCTTTTAATATGCAAATGGTTCTTCTTGAATTTAAGATATTTTTTTAGAAACCCAGAGATATAAAATTTTGCCTCTGAAGCCTGGATCTTATTTTTAGTGCCACTGTGGCTAGTGATACCTTCTAGGCTTTGATCTGGCCTGTAGCCTCTCTTGCTAAATTTCTTCTTGGCCATTGACTATTTTCAGAGGGTACTGTTTGAGTGACTTGTCATCTTCATTTGTGTATCACTTCCCTTAATCTTCCTCTTATCTGCAAGCTTTTCAAATAAATTTTGTTGTCTTTTTTTTTTTTTTTTTGTCTTGCTGTTTGGCAAAAGTCAAATAGGGCAGGGGCAGGATTCCAGCTGGGTTTCAGTGGAAGGAAACCCACTCACTGATTTTTTCTCCCTTTATTGGCATTCATTTGACAGGTTTATCTCACATTTCAAATGAACCATAATAATTTCCATTGTTCTAAATTCCTAATGAAGATATTGGCTTGGTGTTAAGTCTCACGGAAGGTAAATTGTGTTATGTTACACTGATACTATCACTTTATAAACCAAAATTCCAATCTCATCAAAACAAAATTCTAGGTTAGTCAGACAAGGTCTGTTTCATAAGTTTGATTGGCATTTTTAGTTATCTTCCCATTAGTCTTTATTAGTTGAATTTTGTATTGGTTTCTCTATTATTTTATCTGGGCTGTCAGGATTACAGTTACCTGGGTCATTTCATTTACCCTTTTCTAGTAGTAACAAAGCTTTAATTTTCTTGCAATATAACTTCCTTCAAAGTAACAAGGGTCCTAGAAAATTTGCATTACATAAATATTTTGAAAATAACCAGTCAAATCTCCTTCATACCATCCCGCCACAGATCACTTGTAAAAGTGGACATTCCATGTTGGATCAAGGACTCTGCCATAGATTAGCAAGCATCTTTGACAAAAGTGATGAGATCAAGTCACCTTGAAGTCTGCAGATGTAAACATCCCCAGAATCCACATTGCTAAAACAACTGGGAAGCAAGCTCGTGCAGTGTAATCCTCTACAAGATGTAGTTCAGCGTTCCAGGACTGTACTCAGTGTGTATAAAGTATGGGTCAGGATGTGCCAGGGCTGGGTCTATCTGCCCCACACGTCCTCTGTGCTATCTTGGGGGCACTCACATCTTGGAAGTTTGCTCTGACATGCTTTCATGCCACACTGCCATGTGTGCAGCACATAGCCATGCCATGAAAATACTGCTCTGGGAGCCAGTGACGCTCCCAGCACTACAGTCATTTTTTAAAGAAACCCACTCCCCATACACACACCCCAAAGTAATTGCGTCCCGGTGTCAGAGGGGTTCCACAAGGTGCCTGGAAGCCCGATGGGTCCCGTCCACATCACTCGTGTCCCTGGCCTGTTTGTATGTACCAGCAGAGGTAACAGCTACTGCAGCAGCAAATGAAGTTTAGAGAAGGCAAGTTCTTTGGTAGCCATGTCCCAAATCACACTCCAGTGTACCAAACTGCCATTTTACCGTAGGAGCAGCCAGAAACTGAGACAGTGCTCACACCATGGCTACACAACATGTTCCTTGTGTGAAACAAGGCCTGATGTCAGTATCAGGTGCTAAAACATGTTTCTGAATGATGACTGAATTTAACAGCCTTTTACAATGCATTGCACTAGCTTAATCTGTAGGTGACAATGACATTAAGTATCATGAGACCAATAAAAAAAAAAAATCACACCTGCTCACCAAGCAAGGTGTAAAAATGCAACCTCATCTGGAGCTGAGGTTCCAACATTTGACTCAACTTTAGGAAAACCCCTATGTCACAGTCTTAAAAAAACATGCAAGACCTTCTCTTAAAGAAATACACAGGACTGCTGCAGTGTCTCCTAGATACTGCTTTCTTCAACGACAGGTGCCATTTTCATATGCAAGATATGCTGTTCCTGTCCTCCCACCACTCGTCTTTACTTTCAGCCTCACCTTACAGTGAGACATGGACTTAGATCACAAAGTTTGAACCTGTCTAAAAAATTTCCCGAATTCAGGGTCCAGGTCATTACTAGTGGGAGGTGGCTACGTCCTCCTAGGGAAACTGGAGTTTAAGGTGTTGTAAATGTGGGTTTCACGTAGCAGCCATAGTATTTGGATCCATTCCCTAATTCATTAAAGGCTTAGTAATGACAAAGGGAGAAGTATTTGAGTGTCAGGCTTCAGGTTTGTCTACATTTGTCTGTCTTCAGCTCAGCCTGTCTAAAGCATTTTCTAAAGGCTCAGCTGTGACTTGCCCATTCTTCATGCATTCAAGACAATTGCAAGGCAATTTCCTTCTCTGTGAAATATCTTTTATTGTGCAGGTAGAGCATTTCTGGGCTGGAACTTGTTTTCTTCTAGGTTGTTTTCACAGACCTTTTCTTCAGTGGAGTGTGATCAGGCCTGCTTTATCTAATCTGATCTATCTCAGCCTTTATGCCATGCTCATCCCCACAGTGCTTGAATTTTCCAACAGGCTGCATTTGTTGCCTTTCTTGTCCAATGAGTCCCACTTCTTCAGTCAAGAAAAACCTGGGACAGCCATCAGATGAGACCAACAAATGCAGCTTTGCCTGATAGTTCCAATGTAATAAACCTGTCCTGCAGAGTGATGGGGAAAAATACCTTCCAAGCTGGGTCCAGGAAAAAAAAGCAATGTCTTTGTGTCCTCTTTCTCCTTTGGGCAAGTTCTTACATGGCTTGGCTACCCCTGGAGACTGAGGTAGCAAGCAGGCTGAGACCTGCTGCCATGGCATGCTCTTCTCCACCCTGTCGCAAATTTACTATCAACTAAGTTCACAACTGGACCTCCTGCATCCTCCCCCTGGCAGCAAGGGCTGGTGTTGGCCAAGTGTGTGAGCTTGTCTCCCTCTCGTGGTTGGCCAGATCTGGGCTTGCTCTGGGGTCATTTCGCTTGGTCCAGGGCTTTAGCTGGATCTGGGATGGCCTATGTCAAGAGCAGGTAGCTGCCGGCTTTCTTGCTGGGTGGCTCTGAAGCTCATGAGGACTTCAGATGCTTGAAAGCATGTATACAATGCTTTAATGTGATGTAGGTATGACTTCTCAAGTGACCGGTCCCAGAAAGGGTAAGGTTTCTGGGTTTCTGCCTAGAAACGGTGCCTGGCTAGAAGTGGGTCATCTGTCAGGTGGCTTTCCTGACAAAGGCCTACTAAACATGTCAGTCAAAAAAGGATCACACTTACAAACATGTCAGTCTGACAGCCCCAAAATCATAGGAATCATTGCGTATGTGCCACTGAGAACATGAGCATGCTTCCACCTGGAAATCCCTTCTACTTTTGGAGTTGAAGGTCCACATTATTTGCAATATATGAAAAAAAGCCACACAAATATTTTCAGGAGTCAAGGACAAAAGCTGATATAACAATCCTCTATTTCTGAGGTCATTTTTTTTCATGTAATAAGCCAAGATACTCTCTAATCTTTTAAGACAAAAAATTCCCCAGTTGATCTCTTTGCTTTACTTCACCTTCCAGCATAAATATATGATTGGAGATGTGAAGCACTCCAGAGCTCCTGCATGGAAAGAGAAGTATTCCTAACAGTTAATTTAAAGGCCAGTCAACGTTATCAAGAGTATACTTCAGACAGCTTAAAATATTCTGATTTCACTGAGCAAAAGCAGGGAGAGGTGTACAGATGATCCAGTTCTTTGCTGGGCTGTCAGAGCTGAGGTATATGATGAGCACAGAGCATCTTGCTGTTGATCACTGTATTCAGATCCACTTGCCCACTAAAAATGAAATTGTGGAAGAAGAAATGCTGGCTCAAGGTGCTGTAGAAAACAACCTCATTGTTATTTTGCCAATTATTATTTCAGAGTGGAGACCTTATAACTTAGGGTCCTCAAGAATAAAAAGTAACAGATGCACATTGGAGAAGAAGCATTAATGTTTGATTTACAGCACAGAAGCATTTTCCTCTGCTGCCAGGTGTCTTTTCAGCCTAAGCACTTCTTGCTTTGTTAGATGTATTCTCCTGTAAACACTTTGTTGCTGCTATTACATTTTCCCATGCTGAAAGTCTATCACAAAGACTTTTTTTTTCTAAGGCATTGGCAGATGGCAATTAGCACCCTTCATATTCTTTCTCCATAACATTTTTTTGGCAGTTCCAGGCATGCCAAATGGCACACTTTTGGAGGACTTGTTGCTAGTAGCAGGTCTTGGATTTTAAATGCCTAAGTAGTGTCTGAACTATTTTTAGAGCAAGTACACGCCTGCCTATTCATGATCTTTTGTGTATAGCCTGGACAGCTCGGTGCCAGTGTGCAGCATAATCAGCTTCTCCTTTAGCATCGAAATTCCACAGCTCTTCAGAGAAGAAGGGAGGGGGGGGGAAAGGGTGGTGGGCAAAGAAACAAAGATAGTAATTAAATATGACTTAGGAAAAAAATCCTTGAATAGCAAATTAGCCTTGCTTCTTTACTAATGTTATTGCTCTCTTTATAAAGTCCCAGCCATGTAATTATTGCACACTCATAAGTCCCATAGACATTCTAGAGAGTTTTACTGTATTGAGCGAGGCTGTGAGCATTAAGAAGTTGTCCTCCTTGTCCTCAACTGCTGAGAAAAGAAAGAACTGACTACAGTTTCTGCTTAAGAGGATTTCCATTAGCCTGCGAGTCAGACACCTCCTAAAAAATTTTAGGTAGTTGTCCTACATCCCTGCACTGGAAAGACATATGGACTAACAAGACCAAGCCTACAGCAGATTTAAGATGATAGTGGGCTTCTTGGAGGTAAATATAACCATAAAAAGCCCCATCACTACACTCCTTTTAATCTGAAACCCTTGCTGTGCCACAACATGTAGGTAAAGCCTGAAGAGCTGAGGCTTGCATGATCACCTGGGGAAAAGAATTTCCAATTTAGTAATTTGGCTTTGGCACTTACTGACTTGTATAAATGCTCAGAATTCATCAATTCCAAACATCTGATTTTTCTAAGTCGGTTTTGTAGGTAGTGAGTTCTGCAACATTAGAACAAGGTGCCTCTCCTGTGAGATACAGACAAATTCAACCAATTTGATCATCTAGTGGTAACTAGAAAGGTTATCAAACCTACCTCATTCACTCAGATGAAAATAGGTAGATTTGGATTTATGGTTTACTATACCACTAACTTCTGTCTCACTTGTAAGAATGTCTCAATTAAACTTCTAACTCAGCACTTCTTCACAGCGAGACAAATCATAAGTATTTTTCTCAATAAGCCTTTTAAATAATAACTGCTTTTTTCCCCTTGAACTTATGTTACAGTGTAAAAGCAACAAAATACAAGACAAGCTTTTTTTATAATATCTTATTTGCTACTAAAAGAAAAATAATTAATACAACCAAAAAGGATCCCTGCCCTGCTTTTTAATTTTAAAATATTTTGACTGGCCTCATTTAACTGATCAGAGTGAAAACTTCAATCTACTCAGCAGTTCAAGGTGGGTGGATAAAGAAATGGGTGAAGAGCTTGTTCAGCCACTGATATCCAGCTGCAGAGTATGGGCCCATCTCCTGAAAGCACACAAATGAAAATCAATTGAGATGTACATACAATTTTCAGTAAATTGTACTACTAATAAGAGAACATAATACGTCTGCTTGATTTTACTTCTTCTGAATATATTTGCAGTTGATTTGCTTTGAGAACCACCATGGACGTTTCTTCACCTATGCACCTTTGGTTCGCTTTGAGTGAAGTGCGTGTTTTGCATGTTATGGGTTCTTGTTCCATTAAATGGCTCCATACTTCCAGTGTTTTAGTGGTAGCACTGCTGCTGGAGACACAGACTCTGACTTCTTCCAGTGCAGTAGATTGTGGGTACCAGCATGTGCCAGAAATACAAGGTGCTGTGCCTTCAGCTCTAACAGGCAGCTTCTTTTTTTTGTTTGTTTTTAATTCCCTCTGAACAGATGTTTGTTGTTTTCCAGCAGAAGGCAGGTGGAACAACAAGAGTTTACACTTTATACTAGAGCAATCTTACCATTTATGCAATAGTTGTCTTACGTTTTCTTCATTGCAGATTGAAGCTCTGGGAATTAAAGAGGGAGGATTTCTGTCTAGGGCTTGTTGTTGACAGTCTTTGTTGGAGATGTCCAGTATCCTAGGGAAGGAGGTCACTGTCTTGAGTGCAGATGAAATAAGGCTGTAACATCTCCTGCTGGCCATGTGCTATTTTCCCTCTGTCCTGTTTTGCTTGAGAGGAGTTCAATTTCTGTCTTCTCTGAGCTTCTCTGATAGTATAATTTTGTTTGGAAGAGATAAGTATAGCCATTTCACTATTAAAATTGACTACACACAATTTTTTTTTTGTCTGAGAGTCAGAAAATTGGACATGATTTCTGCAATGTGCTTTGGGAATGGTAGGCTATTGATTAATCCTGTCATACAGATCGTATTTGAACACAAGACAGGTCTATAATTCTTTTCTTGACTTGTATTTCTGAACCAAATAAACGAGCTTTATTTGTGTTTTTGGGATGAACTGTTACATAGAAAATGTTCTGGTGTTTTCCCCAGGAAAAGAAGTAGAAACACACAGCTGTTAAGACAGCAATCAAAGTGGTTTTTTGTTTAAATGATGCATAACCCAAGCTAAAGTAGTTAATTTGAAGCCTCAAAATGTGGCAGTTTGTGGCTCTGTCCCATTAAGCGTAATCAAGAGCAAGTGATGAAGTCGCCATCTTCATCTAAATGCAGAAGGTATTCTTAGCACTGCATGAAACTGTCCATCTGATGCTAACCATGAGGGTAACACCAGGAACGGTT
This sequence comes from Columba livia, assembly GCF_036013475.1. NCBI lineage: Eukaryota > Metazoa > Chordata > Aves > Columbiformes > Columbidae > Columba > Columba livia. The sequence continues at coordinate 67,678,193 of NC_088603.1, read as the reverse complement.
GACACAAAGAACAGAGACCATCTCTTGGATTGCTTGTTTGGTTTCTGTGTCAGTTAAGGACTGCAACAGCCAGGTATGATTTACACGTGTAGGTTGGGCTTTTTTTTTCCAGGAAATGGTAAGTAATGGAGGTTGGATTTATACCGTACAGATACCTGAACAAGATGTAAATATTTAGAAATATTTTTTTAAATGTACTTGATGCACCACATTATCTCAAGTTTTGCTTTAACATCAAGTGTATTAGCTGTTGTTCTGTAGCAAACAGCGTTGCACTCATAGCAAAGTTCCAAGTTAGACTTTATAGAAGACCAAGGTGGTTTTATTGTAAAACAAGCTGATTTTACTTGCTCGCACTCCCCTACTCACATATTCACAAGCCTTTTGAATGCTTCAGGAGCTTACAATGAACAGGAACTTTCATCTTTCCATCCTTTCCTACCTCAGTGAGTCATGAGGGTTTACTTACAGTCTTTCACCTCTGTGTCTGGCTGTCTTAAAGGTCCAACCTTTTTCTTCATCATCATCGTCTCTTAACTGCATGTCCCCACATGGATGTGCTGTGATTGTGATGACCTGTAGAGCTGGGTATCAGCAAACCTTCTGTTGTTCTTTCTGGTGCTCTTCCAGCTCACCATTCTCACTCATTCTCCACAGGCCAGCATTAACACTTCTGTGACAATTCTCTATGTTTCTGTGCCTGTTTTGAGTTTGATTTTTTCTTCTTCAACTACAAATTTGCACATAGTTTTCTTTGGTAGTGCTATACTTTTATGAAATAATGACAAATTGCTCAACCATTTCTAGCACTTCCTTAACACTATGGTAATAACCTGGACATTTAAATTAACTGTATCATAGGAGAGAGTGTCCTGGTCCTGATAAAAGGAGTCACAAAGGGTGACCAACCCTTCACAGTAGAAGCTTTAGTGATCATCCTTCTAAACCTGGCAGGAAGTAATTTGTATCAAGCCAGATTTGGAGATCCAATTTTGAGGACCTGTTGTTTGAATGGACTTTTGTCACCCATAGTAATACCCCTGGCATCCTTGATAGTTGGTCAATACGTAAGCGATATTTGAGGTAGTGAAGTTGAAAATGCAGAGCTTCAGGAGCTCACTTTTAATCCCCTGGTCATCCTCAGGGCTGACAGAAAGGCAAAATGAATGCCCTTGAAGAAAGCTAAGCTCAGAAGGGAAAGCCTCCAGTGTCTGAAATCAAATTCAAGTAAGAAAAAGTTTCCTGAGCCCACTCAACTCAGGTGGCACCTGATACCCATCTGGAAGGAGCTGAGCAAAGGACCAGCTGTGTCATCTGCCTGGAGCAGGGTTATATGTAGGGCTTTTTGGAGCAGGAGGAGGGAAGGTTCATCCATTATTGAAACATAGATAATAGAAACTTTATGCCCCACTGATCTTGCATTAGACAACATGAACTGAAAGATGAGGTCTCTGCTAATTCAGTGCCTGGTACTCCTGAGACTGGCTCCCATGTGATGGGGGAAGCAGACAGCACTTGTCTGTCTTACTCTGCTTGGTGCTGATCCCAACCACCTGAGAGGTCACTGCTCCTTCCCTGGTGATGGCCTCCCATGACAGCTTCACTTCACTGGAAGAATAAAGCTGTCAAATAGGAGAACATGAGTATTTACATAAGCAAAACCGTGGCCACGGGATGCAAAGTCAGGCAAAATGAAATTATCTCTACCCGTGCCACATCAAGCACTTAATGTAAAACACCTCCCCAACTCTGTTCTTCATCAGGCACCCTAACAGCAGCACTCTTCTCAAAAAGAAAGTGTCCCACAGGTGAACTTTGTCCTTCCCAGAGGTCTGGAAAAAGATGGTTGTGTTTATGTTCCGTTTCTCGAGGAAGGCACTAGGATGCCATGGGCTATTCCCAGTAAACTAGAGCAAGCTGGAAAACCCCACAGTTAATGTCTTTGCCTGGTGCCCCATAACTTGATCCAATATGGGCCTTTTTCCTATTAAAGTGTAGTCTTTGAGAAACTCTACCCTATGTATAGCTCCAAACAAGTAGAAGAAAGAACGCTAAACCTAATGGGGCCAGCAATCCGTGCCTGATGCAAATATTTGATGCAAAAAAATCTTCCAACACCCCTCCCTCCAAACAGAGTGTTCAAGACTCCCTGCCCTGAAGTTTCTCAAACCAAACAAAAAATCTGTTTGGGACACTCCATAACTGTAAGGTGTTTGTGATTCAGGAATGGTTTTTTTAACATTTTTCACAATGAAAGACCAACATGTTTTCTCAAACTGAACCATTCCATTCTGTCCTGTGCAGGGCTGGATTTGTTTTGGTAATCTGTTATTTTGGCTAAGGTCCCAAACCACTGGCAATATAAGTCCTTAGCAGCTGACTCTTTATGGTAGTTTTGGATACCAGAAGATTAAATAATGAGGTCTGTATTTTTTTTTTCTTCAGTAAGAAAAATAAAACCATCTGAGTGGTATTTAAAACAAAAATAGATTGAGAACTTCATCTACTGCAAAATTTGAAATGTGTTCCACTATTCTGAATTTTTTCAGATGTGCTGGGATCAGTTCTTCAAGAAAATATGAGCCTGATGTTCAGATAGCAATACTGTTCACATATTATTAGTTTCAATATTTTGCTGAGGGCAGGAGTAAAAGAATTAGAAGAAAGCATCTACTTGTTCTTATTTCTCATTCACAGCTTTCTTCTAAATGGCACAAGTCAAGGTTTGAGGGGGGTTTCACTGAAGTGTTGCAATCAGAGAAATTAATTGTACCCAGTGTATATCCCATTAGAAGCAACTACTATTTGAAGCATTTCAGGATGTAGGAACAGATCTCTCCCGTGTGATTAGACATTGAAAGCCTCCCTTGTTCTCTTGGAACAGTTTAAAATGGACTCCCACTGTTGTTAGAGCATCCCTGAACATGCACTTCTCCTTTTCAGGGAAGTGTAACTCCAGAGTGCAGGCATCCAGGGATGTTTCTTTGATTTCAGGAGTAGCAGAAATAAACCCCCTTGCCCTGGTGGGTCCTTCCTCCCCTGGTTCTATATCTCCTTCAAGTTCTGAAGGATACAGTGTTTTGAATAATTGGTATAATTTCAAGGTTCCTTTCCCACCACTCCCACCAACCCCAATAGTGGCTTGTACTTAAGCACAGTGACTGTGTGACTGTAGCTCTCTTCCAGAATGCATTTCTAGGTACTTCTCAGAGTTCTGATTCACCTGAACCTCTTCCATTAATGCATTAAATGATGTGACTGCAGCCGTGATTTGCTCTTCCTTTCATCCTTTCCCCAGTGAGAGAGCTGCATGGGTGGAGATGAGTTTTGCTTTTGGTTTAGAGAGGAAAGGGGAACTTGGAAGATTTTATCCTTATGCCTTTCTTTTCCTTTTGTTAACATTTCTTTGTAACAAGTCAATTTTGAGAAGGCAAATAACTGAGAAGGGACGAGTCTTATGTTGCCCCTTAGTCCCTGGTGTTTATCCCTGAGTGTTAGATATCCATTCCTAAAAGTCAGTCTCCTGCACGGTCTGCAGGTTCCTCTAGGAGGTAGACAGGGCAACAGAGAGGTGCAGTTCTCCTGCATCTGCTCCAGGTAGGTTACACTCTCATATTGAGCCAGAGCCCTGCAAGGGATGTCAGGTGTGATTAGATGTTGTATGGCCTGTAACTTTACAGACCATCCAGCAGGCCTGGCCACTTCCCCCAGCCTGTGTCACTCAGAAAATGCCGTAATGTTGTGCACCAACTCTGGTTTTCGACAGGTCAGTGGGTCTGCAATCAGCTGCAATGCATGGCTGTAGTTCTTATGTTTGGTGGCAAAGGTGTCTTACTCGCTTTGCTTGTAGGTGCTGCCTGGAGGCAACAGAGTCAACATGGACTCCAAAAACCCCCTGAATTATCAGCTGGCTCAGCCAGCCATGCACAGATAGCAAGGGGGGGACCAGTCCAGCCACCTGCACTCGTGGAAGCTTGCTGTGGCCTCGCAGCATCAGCAGAAAATGCTGTTGTCTGGCTCCCTACAGTGTGTAATGGGTTGTCTACCCTTGGTGAGCCCTTCTACTGTCCTCGGGGGTCAGACACAGGTGGTGACATGAGGACTGTGCTTTACTTCATGTCTCTGGGGAACTTTATAATGATAATTTCAGCCTCTGTAATTGGTTTTACGCTCTGTAGGTTATTTCCAAAGGAGGAGAAAAAAAAAAAAAAAAAGATTGGAAAGTATTTAAAACAAAATAGCCTTGACAAGTGGAAAACTCACAAAGCAAGAGCAGAAAGATCTTTGCAGGCTTTGTCAAGGTTGTCTGTCGCTCAATGCAGAATCAAAGGCATTAGCAATGGTAACAACCGTGTTCAGTCCCTTTTTCTGATTCCTCTTCCAATGAAAGAACGACGTGTTTTCTCCAATTCCATCTTTTACCTCTATAGTTGACAACTAAGTGATGGCAAATGAAAAATAAACACAGCAGAATATCTCCTGTTATTGTCTTCATCTTCTAGACAAAACCCCAAATACCTGTGGGGTCCACGGTGCCTGCTGCCCACAGCTTCACCCACCAGCTCCCGCTGCAGATGGCTGGGAAGGGGTGGCATTCATCACTGCCGTGAAAGAAGCCCATCTTCTGTGATTCTTGTCAGCAATTCCCTTCACTCAGCCTACACTTCAGCCCAAGCTGTTCTTTCACATGCTTTTTTCGTTTATGCAGGTAAGGGGAAAAAACAAAACAAATGAAGTAGATTCTTTTTCCCCAGACAGAAAAGTGATTAACCAACACCAGTAGTTGCCAAGCAGGTGTATACCTCAGAGATGATACTAGTGTAGAGAGAAGCTGCCAATGTTGACGGTTTGTCCGTATTTTTAGTATTTTCCATGTGATTAATTAAGGATAGGCCGTTTTCCGTGTGCATGAAATTTCCTTTCATAAACCGGTGAAGTTTTTCCTCAGACTGAAGGCCAATTCTGATCTCACTTACACCTGTGTAAACCTGGACTAACTTCCCTGGAGCCCATCCATTTAATCTAATCTGCCTGTTTTCAAGTATGCCAGGCATTAGGGTATCTGAGCACCCGTGCTTATCCCCAGACTTAAACTGATGTTGCTGGGTTCAGTCTTACTCACCATGTCCTGTCCTTCATATATAATTTATCAGCCAGAATGATGTTAGATGATTTGCACTCTGAAGTAATCACCACTTGGGCAGCAAGATGATGGATAGGTGGAGGGAGAGCAGATGGTATAAAAGATTAATCAAAAAGCGAGAGTCATGCCACTGCTGGTCTACAGCTAAAGATCCTCTTGGGTGTGAAAAATGCTAGAACAATGGTGAGGTATTTGTCTCCTGAATTTGTGCGATTATTAGGAAATCCTTCCGCATGGCACAGGGCTGAAAAGGCCGCAGCTTTTTGGAGAGCCTGGCAGGGCAGCTCTCACCCACAAACACAACTGCTTTGGGACGGGTGGGCCTCAGGTCACATTTTGGCACATGGTGCCTTCTGCTTTTCCCCCTCTCATGTACCGTTCACCCTGGCACAAACATAACCCATCTCTGCACCATTCCTCCTTGGCCATCATGTCCCTTTAGTTAGTAGTGCTGTTCTCTGTGCACAGACCCCTTCATCCCTTGTCAGGTCACCCCCCCGCCTCTTCTCCCTAGGTCAGTGTCCCTTTCTCTGTTCCATCAAACCTCTCCCCCCTGGAGGTGTCAGTGCTACTTCGGCAACTACTGCTCTGTTCTCTCTAGCAATGGCTTTTTCCATACCTTTCTGGCAGGCAAATCTCCTTCTGACAAAGATGCTTCACCTTTCTCATTTGCATTCCCTTTCTGTGGTCATTTTTTCCTGCTTTAGCTTCCTCCTAATTTATGTTTCCCCTTGGACACCTCAGGTCCTCCTCAAAGATTGGTCACGCACCCTCCAAGAGCAGCTGAGTGTGAGCAAATATGAGTTTTGCTGCCTCAGACCAAGGTGGGCCAAACGCTAGGCTGGAGACAGAGCCAGGCAAAAGGGAGGAAGGACGAGGGTTAGGACAAGGGATTGGGAAGCCAGGCCCATGATCAGCCTCACCATACCCACTGCCACCATGAAAGGCAGGGCAGAAACAGAGACTGATGCTGTAAAATTAAACCTGGCTATGACATGTAGGCAGGAGCAGAGGGGAACCACTGAAGCTGGCAACAAGAAAAAGCGGTGAGTGATGTGGTACACAAGTCAGTAGGGGCTGAACATGGAAAAATATAGGGGAGAATGTGGATTTCATATCTGTGGCCCTGACTGTTAACTGATCAGCAAACACTGCAGCTGCTATTTTTTCTGCAGCTTCAGGGCAGTGAAATGGTCTCCTGCTTTGCTCTGGACATCGGTGTCATTTCAGTTGCTCTCCTGCAGCCTCAGCACTGTAGCATGGTTGGCCAAGGCCTTCAAAGGTTATCTTCACAGCATGAAGTGCCATAAACTTAATGCCATTGCCTGTACTGGGTCACTTGTTGCAACTCTGTTGGAGCTGCTAGGCACTAGTGTGAGCCAGAAATACCTATTCCTCAAATTTGTTTTAAATTAAAGTTTCAGTTTTGCAAGAAATTTTTATTGTTCCAGGCAAGAAAGGGAGTGGAACGGAATTCCACCCTTCCAACATAAACCTGAGCTGGATGAAGCCTACCATGCACTGCCTGTGCAATCCTCCTGCAGCCCTTCCTGTTCAGCTATTGAAATTGGTTGCCATTGGCCTGCTTTAAAACCCGGGGGTTTAATCTGCTCTAAATTTAAGTGGGTCTACTGAAATGTGTTTTTCAGTCTGTGGTCTGCTGATCCCTAGACTGTGGATTGCTTTGAAAGAGTCTGCAAAAGGTAACTAAGAAAAGCAAACAAAACAAAGCACAAATACAAGCTTGGCAGAAAAGGGACTGAGAGCAGCCCTCTGAAGAAGGACTTGGGTGTGCTGGTTGATGAGAAGCTCAACTTGAGCCGGCAATGTGCACTTGCAGCCCAGAAAGCCAACCATGTCCTGGGCTGCATGAAAAGGAGTATGGCCACCAGGTCAAGGGACTTGATTCTGCCCCTCTAGTCTGCTCTGGTGAGACCTCACTGGGAGCAGTGTGTCCAGCTCTGGGAAGCCCAGTACAAGAAAGACATGGACCTGTTGGAGAGGGCCCAGAGAAGGCCACAGAAATGATCAGTAGGCTGGAACCCCTCTGCTATGAGGACAGGCTGAGAGACTTGGGGTTGTTCAGCGAGGAGAAGAGAAGGCTGTGGGGAGACCTTTTGCAGCCTTCCAGTACTTAAAAAGGGCCTATGAGAAAGCTGGAGAAGGACTTTTGCCAAGGGCATGTAGTTTACCAAGGGGTAACATCTTTAAACTGAAAGAGGGTAGATTTAGATTAGTTATAAGGAAGAAATTTTTTACCATGGGGTGATGAGGCACTAGAACAGGTTGGCAGAGAAGTTGTGGATGGTCTGTCCCTGGAAGTGTTCAAGGCCACATTCAATGGGGCTTTGAGCAACCTGGTCTAGTGGAAAGAGTCCCTGCCCATGGCAGGGGGCTGGAACTATGTGATCTTCAAGCTCCCTTCCAACCTAAACCATTCTATGACTCTATGAAGCCCTCCTCTCAGTAGGCTTAAATTGCCAATACATGGGCCTCTTTCCTCCACTAGAACCCTTTTGGGGTTCCAAAAAATGAAGATGACTGGAGATAATGAAAAGAGTGCTGTTTTAGACTAGCTAGGGGTCTATCTCTGCCCGTTCATTGAGTAAAAAATTATTTTTGAAGAGCTGATCAGGGTATAGTAAGCAAACATTACAGCTTAGGCTCAGAGTTCTGTGTGTAATTTTTAAAAGATTTTGAAAGCAGTCTAAAATGCTGTCACATACACTAGATAACTGTTTGTAAACTGGCCTGATTGAATAGTAGGGGGTAGCAAATGCAACTGAAATTTTTTGTCCATGATATTTGGGAAAACTGTTTTTCCACATATTGCTTCAGTAGGCGTATGTTCATCTCTCCTAAATGAAAAATGAGTATTTGAAGTAATGATTTAATATGGTTTTATGCAACATAACCTCAGCTAAAAACAAAACAAAACATATAGTCTTTTACTAACTTCAAAGCAGTAATCCAGGGTTATGGAGCAGATCATCCTGAATGGAATCACACAGCACCTTCAGGATGGACAAGGGATCAGACCCAGCCAGCATGGGTTTAGGAGGGGCAGGTCCTGTCTGACCAACCTGATCTCCGTTTATGATCAGGTGACCCAGCTGGTGGATGAGGGGAAAGCTGTGGATGTGGTCTATCTGGACTTCAGCAAGGCCTTTGACACTGTCTCCCATAATATACTCTTGCAAAAGCTGGTAGCCCATGGCTTGGACAAGTGTACTCTACGCTGGGTTAAGAACTGGCTGGAGGGCCGGGCCCAGAGAGTAGTGGTGGATGGCGCTGCATCCAGCTGGCGGCCAGTCACTGGTGGTGTTCCCCAGCGGTCAGTGTTGGGTCCAGTCCTGTTTAACATCTTTATTGATGATTTAGATGAGGGGATTGAGACCATCATCAGCAAATTTTCTGATGACACCAAGTTGGGAGGGAGTGTCGACCTGCTGGAAGGCAGGAGGGCTCTGCAGAGGGATCTGGATAGACTGGAAAAATGGGCTGATTCCAATGGGATGAAGTTCAATAAGGCCAAATGCCGAGTGCTGCACTTTGGTCACAACAACCCCCTGCAGCGCTACAGGCTGGGCACAGAGTGGCTGGAGAGCAGTCAGACAGAAAGGGACCTGGGGGTACTAATTGACAGGAAGCTCAACATGAGCCATCAGTGTGCCCAGGTGGCCAAGAAGGCCAACGGTATCCTGTCCTGTATCAAAAATAGCGTGGTCAGCAGGACAAGGGAAGTGATCCTTCCACTGTACTCTGCACTGGTGAGGCCACACCTGGAGTATTGTGTTCAGTTCTGGGCCCCTCAGTTCAGGAAAGACATTGAAGTGCTGGAGTGGGTCCAGAGAAGAGCAACACGACTGGTGAAGGGACTTGAACATAAGACCTATGAGGAGAGGCTGAGGGAGCTGGGGTTGTTTAGTCTAGAGAAGAGGAGGCTTAGAGGTGACCCCATCACTCTCTATAACTACCTGAAGGGAAGTTATAGCCAGGTGGGGATTGGTCTCTTCTCCCAGGCAGTTAGCAACAGGACAAGGGGGCATGGGCTTAAACTCTACCAGGGGAAATTTAAGCTGGATATTAGAAAGAAATTCTTTACAGAGAGAGTGGTCAGGCATTGGAATGGCCTGCCCGGGGAGGTGGTGGACTCACCATCCCTGGAGGTTTCTAAACTGAGATTGGACATGGCACTTAGTGCCATGATCTAGTAAACGGACTAGAGTTGGACCAAGGGTTGGACTCGATGATCTCTGAGGTGTTTTCCAACCCAGTCGATTCTGTGATTCTGTGAAAATATCTTTCATTCAATTCTGGTAGTGCCACATTAATTTATCTTTTTCTGAGTTCCAATAGTTTTGTGTTTTATATAAGTAGGCACAAATATATTCCTTGCAGTGTTTTCTTTTTTATTGTAGAAGTGGCTAGAAGATGCACATGGTGTTTCGCTAAGGATTTTGAGATTTAATGTTGTTCTGCAGAGCAAGAGAACCTAAGAAATTCGAAGTCCTTCAAAAAAAAGATTTAGGATGTCTGAAGACAACACTTACCTTAAAGATATCTAAGCAGTTTCCTTGGAGACTGTCCCATATTTTATTGTGTTTCTTCCTAATTGTAATTTTAAAAAATAACTTGACATTGTAAAGTGTTTTGATTTTACAGAACTGCGTGTTCCTGTGGAATAGGGCTCCGTACAAACCTCTTCAAACAGTTCTGTTTCGTTACAGTACTCTGACAATAGCAGAGAGTACTGTGAAAGATTTGGAGCTAGATTCAGATAACTAAGAGAGGCTGGAGCTGTTTGGATATGAAATCTAAATTCTGTTTGTGATCAATTCAGGTTATTCCACTGATATTCTCCAGCATACAGAGAAGAAAAAAATCTTTCTTGCAGCAAACTTCTATCAACCAAGTCCTGCTCGCAGGGCTTGCGCAAGTTCCAGCAACTACATGAATGCAGAGAGGCAGGCAGGGCTCAGCCTTGTGTGAGGAACCGATGCTGCTTTCATGAAGATGTATTTCCTCCTTCCCTTAGTTAGCACTGGGTTGTGACTCCCTGCTTGGTGATTTGCCCCAATCTTTTCCATTCCCAGACTTCAGGGAGAAATGCAGACTCCCTGTAGCCAGTCATTAATAAGTAAATACACTTTTAGAAAAAGCAACGTGAGTAGCAGAACCTGATGTGCTCTGCCAAATGAGGGCAAAGCGAGTGAGGCTGCTGCAAAGGGAAAACCATTTTGTAGCAGTGATTCCATGTATGTTCTGTCTTTAACCTTTCCCCTCTCTGAATATTTGCCATGTGCAAATAACAAGCGTTTCATATAGATCTAAACCATGCCATATTTTTATATAGATTACCTATGCGTAGCAAGTACAGTCTATGATGAAAAGCAGAGGTTTGTGTTAGTTCATATCAACATATGATCTCAGCAGTATCTAAACCATATGCCGCTTACCATAGCATTTGCATCTACATTCATATGTTTTTGTTCCACTTGGGTTATCACAGAGCCTTAGGGCCTACCCCATTTGCAAATGTTTGACTTAGATTGATGCAAACCTACCATATGAAAATACATGCGTGGAGGAGAGGAAGGGGCACATTTCAAAAATACGGATTATTTTCCTCCTTGTCTGTCAGTTCTGTGTCTGCAACTATGTTTGTATGCACATGTTGCTGTCACACGTTTACCGGGCTTCGCTTTCAGGACAAACACTTCTAAAGCCGCATCTCACAGCACTGTATAGGGCAGTTCAAAATAAGGAATCTAACCTCCTTCTCTCACTTGAAATACAGGTGAGGATTCCTGTTTTCCTCTCCCTGTCATTTAACTTTTTCTGCTGTCATATGTGCACCTACAAGCTAATTTCCCCATTATGAACTGGACCATCCGTGTACATGTGAATATTGACTTTGGAGGTTATGTTGAGGTAAACTCATTGTATTTTCTTTTCATGGAGCAGATGCATTGACAGTTCATAAGTTATTCATGCTCATTGCCCTCAGGGATCCATTTATATAAGCTAGAGAGATATACCAGGTGCCTGCCATTCTCTTACGCCTGACTATCATATGGCCAACATAACCATAATCATAACCCAATTTATACTGTATGATCATCACAACATGCTTTTGAGGAAGAGAATAGCAACTATTCCCAGTTTCCCAGGGCAAAAGGAGGCCTGGGGGACTTGAGCTGGTTGTCCCATGTCTCAAGAAGTTCATCCTGGCTCTCTGAGTCCCAGACTAACTATGTCATCTGTTCGACCTCTGTTATTCTCTGTGCCAGGGTGTGTAACATCTCTTGTTAAACACTTAACCAACAGAAATCAGCAGATACCAGTGTGGCTGCAGCAACTCCAACTCTAAGCATCGACCTTGTTATACAGCTTTTTTCTGAAAGGAAGGCACTGTGCTCAGTATATCTAATTCAGTTTGTGCCTCCCCTTTAGCCACCACAGAAATTTTCTTGCCAGTTCAGGGCAAGGGATGGATCACAGGTTTTAACATCTCCATCACTGGACAGAGATATTGATATCAATTTTTTGGGTTCATTTGGTTTGGTTTGCATTTTGTAACAGCTTGAATGCACTATACAAAACAAATGTATGCTTGGGCGCCTTCTTACTTAGAATGAGTTTCGTGTTAAGTGCATAATTCCCTGTGCTTTGTTTACTGTCAAATTTGCCTGCCTGTCTAACCCAGCTGTGGATGTCCGGCTTCCAATTTACATGGAGCAAGAGACGTACTAGTTATCTCTGAGCCTGGCTCGGCTGCTTCTGTGGAAAAACTCTATGTAAAGCTGTGGATGCACTGTTGAATCAATCAGGAGGAGGAAGTGTTCTTGGAAGAGGCAGTACTTCCTTTTATGTAGGATAAGATGTGGCCAGATGCCAAGGGTGGGGAATGAGGGCACGATTAAAGATCTAGATAAAGGAGGAAGAGCTTTTCCCTGTAAAGATAAAGCATTTTCTGAAAACTTGATTTCTTATGCTGCTTGGAGATCAAGCTGTCCCACCTCTTTTTTTTTTTTTTTTTAATTATTATTTTATTTTCTGCTTTACTTGCAGATTTACCATCTTACTCAGCAGTCCAGCCAGTAGAAATGAAATTTCCTTCCTCTTTTAAGCTTGCAGATGCTAGATTCAGAAAAGGGCAAATGAAAGAAGAGTGAAGGCCGTGCCCATTTTTGACTGCAATTTGACCCCCCAGCATGGATGACAGAGCAGAGCACCATGACCTTTTCCAGCTTTATTCTCCGTATTACACCACTGCACTCAAATCCAGCCTCATTACCATTATTTGCTGAAGATCAATAATTTGCAAATGTAAATATGTGTGCATATGCACACACACACAGAGGGATTTATGGAGACAGTGGTGTGTTTCATGACTCCAATCACTACCAGGTGTTTAAGTGTAATAGGGTTACAGCCTGTTTGATATTTATACATCACTGGGACAAGACTTCTCCTCGCCCATCGTGTAAATCCATTTGACTTTGTAACTGTATGACCATAGATCTCGTGATGTTGCCTTTTCCCACCCACCCCCCGCATCACCTCACTCTCGCTGCCTGCCCGGATACATTTCCTTTCATTTTCATGCATAGTATGTCACCGTTTCATAACTCAGTAAATCAGCTCGCTCTTTTGATTCCTCCCACCAGCGCAGCTGTACATCAGAGCAGAGAACTGTGTCCCCCAGGGTGGGTTGCCTGCTGTGGCAAATGAACAAGGAAACCACCCCCATGCTGCACTTGTATTTACTTAGCCTCTATGTAAAAACACGTATATGTGAGGGTTTTTTTTAAGTGTGCAGACATCCGCCGGAGTTAGCATTGTTTTCATTGATTGCTGCCGCTGGAGCTCTGCAGGCAGCAGTGCTGATCCATATTGGAACAGGGTTTCCATAAATCTGTCAGACTTGAATTCTCTTGCAGAGCCTCATCCGGTCGCTCACTCCTATTTTTTTTTTCCATGTTTTCAGTTCCTGATTGAGTTGAGTTCAAACAAGCCACTCATTTGGCAGTGTCCTTGAAATGAAGGTCTGGTTTAATTGTGCCTCGGAAAGCCTGGGAACATAAGGTTTCCTCATGTACTTGGAAAAAGTATATTCACAGGTACACATGCATCTGCTGTCCCACGTCCTCTGACACACACGGGACAGAGCTCTCCGGCATACCTCTTTTTAGCATGCGGGGGCTGAGTGCTTTTCAAAGCCTGAGATTAAACCCTTTCTTCTGTTAAGGAGTGGCTATTAGCATTTGATGCCTTCTGTCCTGCCTGATGCTTTTATGCTCCATTGGCTCTGTTTCAGAAATGACATTATCATGGGATTGAACAGCTCAGGGGATTGAAAACGGGTGGCAGAGACTTTCCCCTCCAGGTCAGGAGTTCATCACTGACCTGTGCTAATACTGGCTGAACATCATTAGCATCTGAAATGAATTAAGGATCTTCTTTCCAGTCCCTACCAAATGCATATCCCATTGCTCCCCAACACAAAATTTTGCTGCAAAGACACTGACAGCTAGAAACTGTCCTTTCAGAGACAATGTCAAGTCAAACTGGTCAGTGGTGTGCACAATAATATGCAGATATGTTCTCCAGCCTTGTCCCCTTTTTATCTGTCACCTGCACCAAAATTACTTGCACAGCACTGGGTTATGGGAGAAGCCTCATCATGACATTCCTGAGGGACACGATGAAGAATGGGAGACTATGATAGACTGAGAGGCTTGTTTGTAAGCAGAGGTATTTGCAAGTTAACTAAAAAGTGCCTGACAAAGCAAGAGACTTCAGACTTTCACTGTCCATCCCTGTGTTTCTGAGTAAGGTAATCACTGTGAATTAGAGGGAAATGATGCTAATTCAATGATGCTAATTCATCGTCACCTTTGGGGATCAGAAGATGGTGTGGCAATAAAAACAGACAGGATTTTTTTCTTCAGCTAGAGCAAACTGCGTGAAAGAGAATTTGCTTTCCATATGATACAAGATGCTGCATAGATACCACATGCCTGACCTGCTCTAAAACCATCTGTCATCAGCTCCAGGCAGCACCCATTTGTCTTGGTGGAAGAGCTCCTCCAATTGGTTTGCTGGCCTGTCTGTTTATGTTCATAAGCCTAGTAGCATGCTGCAGCTGGCTTAAACAGCTTATTAGTATTGTTTATTGTGCTTCATCATTTAATCGGAAATACTGATAAGCGATCTAAAAACTAGCGGCTTTTCGAAGCCTTTCATGTAAGAGTGACATTGGAATGGAAGTACAAAATCAAGACTTGCAAAGATGCAGCTGAGGGCTCTGTCCTTCGCTCTTCCCCTTATCTCTGTATTTTTCCCCTCTGGAATGCAAAGCAGCCTTTGAGTCCTTTGGCTGTGGTGGGTTTGTTATATGACCTGTTTAGATCTAAGAAGGTTTATTAATTTTGTTTCTACAAAGCATTCATATTTCAGGTTCCCTTCTCCTCCAGCAAGCATCAGAGTGTTAAAGCCAGTGCATCCCGCTGGGCCCCATTCCTACAGCTTTTCTGGCCTCCCCTCCTCTCTCCGGCACCGAGCAACTGAATCTAGAGCCAAGTTTGCTTTGTGGCCCACGTGTGTGGAGGTTACCTTGTCCATATGTGGGTACCTACCAAACACAGTCTGTCGAGAAACCTGTCGCTCGGTATGAATCAGCTGGTGGGAGAGCTTGAGGAACCGCTGGACAACCATACGAGCAGCCACAATATTAATTCCTGGTATGCGGGAAGGAAAGGGAAGGAAGAAACCCAATGGCTGTCTTCAGGCTGTGTCACACATGGCTGTACATGGTGTTGCTACCTAGGCAGCACCATGGCTATTTGCCTTGCCCCTGCCTTTTTCTGTAATGCTCTCTCCATGTGCAATATTTGCCTCCCTCCTTAGCCACCATGCTACTGTTCCTTCCCTACTAACCACTGTTAAAGAATCAGTTCTCCTGTGATTTCCTCAGGAAATGGAAAAAGCTTGAGTAAGTTCTTGAGTCCTCTGCACACCCCCTCCCCCTTCTGTATTCTGCACGTCTGCCTGTTAGATTATAAGTGATTTATAGAGAAGCTTAACTTTAACTGGAGTCTTGCACATTGTCAGCTTCATTGTTGTCAGTAAATGCACACTCTACCTGTGCTTCTTGCTTTCTTCTTTTCATTTTAAAAATGAAAAATCCCTTGAAGGTCTAACATAAAACTACAAATCCACAAAGGTTTAACTGCAGTGCCTTAAACAGGTGCTTTATCCACTGTGCTGTTTGAACTGTGGATACCAGCATTTGTGAAAATCTAACAGTGATGCTTTGTCCACTGGAGAAAGCCTAATTGCTCTGCATGACAGCAAGTCAGTCCATGGAGATTTTCAAGTTAAAATTTGGATTTCAGACTAGCTGCATTGTACGATGCACAGCACTATCTTCACAATACAGATATGTATGCACATGCAATTTCCTGGACAAAACAATGCATTGCCTTGTTTTTATTAATATTTATTTACTTGTTTTCTCTAATTGGGGTGCTTGTCAAAAGAATATTTGCATATTGTGAAATATAAAACAGACACTCTACACTCTGAGAAGTTGAGGCGTCACTGTAAGAAGCTGATGTGACCAGAGAGGAAAGGGCAGTTTATTCATTGGGAGGTTAATCTTGATCTTGGAAGAGGTGTTCCACTTCAGTTTTCTTGTATGAATATGAAAAGATCCCTTATTCATCTAGTGTCTTTGGGCACTTCAGCAAGACTTCTGTTTAGTTCCTAAGAAATCTGGAAATCTGGGCCTCAGTCTCTCCTTGCCTAAGTTCCCCGTATGAAAAGCTTGGTTTCTGCAGCATGAAATCAGTTCCTGACTGACTGTCAGCGTTTCAGAGTGAAAATCAGGCTTTGCACTGACACGACGCTTTGTTTTACAGAATCCGCAAATATTGCTGGTTTAGGGTCATTTTGAAATTCCACATCATGTCAGAGCAGATGCAAGAATATGTTGAGAGAGCACGTGTCCATCTTGAAGCTGAGTGGGTTTGACGAAGGACCTAACCATCGGGCTGACTTGAGGCAGCCAAGGCTAAAGTAGAGACCTAGAGACCTGGCAGTCTGGAGACCCGCACCCCCCGTTGCTCTGCAGTAGAGCTGAGATGGTTCTGGGCAAGTCTCTTAATATTTCTCTCTGTGAATCAGCAACTTTGCATCATCTTCTAAGAAAGTGAGAAGGTGATGGCAAGTGCAGGTTTGGGGCTTACCCAGAATCTGTGCAGAGCTCACCCAGGTTTCAGCCTGCTGTAAATTTTTGCATGAAGAAATTTGGCCCTGTTGTAGAACTGATGGACATCACCCACACTTCCTACCACTGCTTTGGAGCAAATGTGTAGGCTGGCCCGTTGAAGGAAGACTGTGTCTCCGGTTTGTTGAGGTGCATGGTGTGTTAAAGGGCTGACATGCAGAGAGCTTGCCCTGCTAATGGATCAGGATTTTTATAGACAGAAGGGATATGCTGTAGTCAGAGTGGTAAATCTGTAATGACAGACGTTCGTTCTATATTTGTGAATGACCTGATTTGGCATGCATGCAGTTCATTCTCCTGACAATAATGGAAACATGGTGTGAGACAGACAGAGGAATAAAGCTGTGGTTAAAGTGGAGCTATAAATTCATAAACGTTTTGGTTTAAAGTATTTTCCCCACCTTAATTTCTCGCCTTGTTAAAAAAAAAAAAAAAAAAAAAAAGAAGTCTCTGTTTGAATAGTCTTTGAAAAGCTTTCAGCTCTCCTCCTCCTCCTTCTTTTTCCTCCTCCCTCACCTCCCTCCTAAGCTCCAGAGATGAGTGTAAGACATCTGTCAAAGCTGTGGTAACGGATTTCTCCTGATTTGCAAGGACCCTAGGAATCTGTCAGAGCATCCCTGGCTGCTGCTATCTGTCCTGTTGCTGGGTGATACCTGCCCCAGGAGGCGAGAGTCGGGCGCAGCCAAGAGACAGAATGCTTTGTCCTAATGTTAATTTCTTCCTGAACTGGAGAAATGGGAAAGGGAGTTTTCTCTACAAAAAGAGAGAGTTTGGAGTGGAAAACACTGGAAACTCTAGGAAACATTAGCAGAGGCTGTCATGCCCCCAAAGAAGAGCCCTTCTTGCTTTCTGCTCCACATTTCTCCCTTCCTCCTTCAGGAAAAATTCCTAAACTGCTTTGGCTCTGTACCAACTATTCCTTTGGCATCCCAGCCAGAAAAGCTCACTGGGGATGGAGAAAAGCTCGCTGGGGATGGAGAAATTGCCGTACACAATGGTTTTGAGAACTAATAACACATGCACACAGTCCAGTCTTGAATTATGTGAAATATGGTGCATAGCTTTCGATCTTGTTTTGGCAGGGGCCTTGACTGCTTAAAAGCCTTCCAGTCCCTCTCCTGCCTCTCTTCCCCCCAACAAAATAACATAAAATAAATCCCACACGTTTTCTCTCAACTTCCAGCATGTGTGACCATAATTATGTGTCAGATGCTGGCAGAGCGCCCCATCTGTCAGGCTCACCCGGGGATGGGGAAGGAGTGGGGGAATGATGCCTAGTGGATCATCTGGGCTGGGAGGGGAGGTGGGGACTGGTGGGCTTGCTCCCTCAGCCCCACGGAAGAGTGGGAGGGCAGGATGCTGTCTGGGTTGTGCAGGGACAGGCAGGGACCTGCCTTGGTGGCTGCTTCTTTCTGGGGGAATGGTTTGGGGCCAGTGGGTATTACCGGCAGCAATTAGTTAAATCAAGGGGCCAGCTACAAACAAACTAATTACATCAGTGCATTGTACTCCAGCAGCTTGTAATTCTTCTACCTCATGTTACTACAGATGGGTCCTCCCTCGGTAAATGAAGACACTGTCTGCATTAGTCACGCTGCTGGATCAAGAAAAGTGTGGTGCAGGCTTTGCAAGCAAAAAAGACAAAACCTGCTCAGTACCTGGCCTTTTTACATGGTCTCTAGCATGTTTATGTATGTTAGTTATAATTTTTAAAAAAGGTGTAGATCACACAGATCTCCAGAGAGGATAACTCTTGGGAGTTGTGTGATGCCTAGGGGAGCAGTTATATGTCCTGATTATGACCTCTAGGAACTGACACGATCGAAAATCAGTTTAATTCTGGAAGAACTTACCATTAAAAGACAACTCACATAACTTAATTGCTTGAAATGATTTGAACTTAAAGTAAGTACAATTCTGGAAAATCTATCAGAGGTAGCAGCTATCTTCCTCTAGTTCTTAAGATACTCAGCTTCAGTGGATAAGGCTTAACAGGAGGCTTATGCTGTGATCAGCAGTGAAATAATTAGCCACGATTATCATTAAGTGTCAGTACCCACACAACACGAGTTCTCCAAACGAATATTTCTGAGTTGTTACTTCCAGGTCCTTAAGTTGACTCCTGTATCAGCTACAGGGTAAGATGCACATTTCCCTCCAGACAGTCCTCAAAAATCAGGTAGAGGAACAAAGATGCAGTGAGGGATGAGGATGCAGCATGACACCATGGCTGAAAGCGGGTGAGTGAGCAAGGACCAAGTGTGGATGCAAAGTTTGCTGTATGTGCCAAGAGAGGAGCAGCAGGAGAGGTGCTGGAGCTGCTCTGGGGCCTCCTGGCCCTCACCCTCACACTGAAAAGTTCAAGCTAAACAAGACTCGGTCCCTTTTTCATGCTCCTGCTAAAAGGATGAGAGCTCAGCTCCATAGCTTAGTAGTGGTATCAATATTTCTCTGTCATCTCTGTCTTTTTTCCTTGATTTACTGTGGTTGCAGTATGTCCCAGGTGTGCACAAGGGCACCA
Source organism: Columba livia (assembly GCF_036013475.1). Taxonomy (NCBI): domain Eukaryota; kingdom Metazoa; phylum Chordata; class Aves; order Columbiformes; family Columbidae; genus Columba; species Columba livia. The sequence continues at coordinate 67,659,233 of NC_088603.1, read as the reverse complement.
TTATGTCAGGTACTTAAAAAAAACCGGCAGCCTGAAGAGTTTCTATCATAAGGGAGTACCTTTTTCACCATGAGGACATCCAAGCAATGGAAAAGCTTGCTCACCAAGGCTGTGCATCTTCAGAGGTTTTCAAGACCAGACTGGACAAAGCCCTGAGCAACCTGGTCAGATCCCATAGCTGACCATGCTCGAGCAAGTGGTTAGACTAGGGACCTCCTGGATTCCCTCATTATGAATTACAAACCTGTGATTTTTATCTGCACTTGTTTATGTTTTCATGTGCTCTCTCTGTAGGCAGGTACCTGCCTACGAGCTAACTTGCTGATGGCATTTTCTCCTGTGCAGGGCCTTCTGAAGGAAATTCTGGGCATATGGGTGTAGGCAGTCTTGGTTTCTTCTCACCTGCATCTTAGTGACCAGGACAGCTCAACATTAATCGTGCATATTTCTTCTAATATTATCTGTTACCAGCTTGGCACTTCTTCGTTAAGCATTTTAAGTCATTACTCATTGTTCAGTCACACCTCCAATGGTGGTTGAATATAGCAAAGCATTTAATTTTTTCTCTAGCACTAAGTACGTATTTGCACAGCCTTTTTGTTTTATCTGATGACGTTATTTTCTTGTTCATAGATGCACACTTCCCCCACTCTTCCCCCTTCCTCCTCCTCCTCACCTTCCCTGCCCGCACACGCCTCCGGTGCCAGGATGACAACTCCAAGGCTGCTGGCAGTCCGTTGGCTGTTGCAAATCAAGGACTTTAATCACAGCATGATGCCATCATGTGAGCAAATATGATATTGGTGGTGTTTGCTAATATACTGTTTTTAAAAAATCAAAATGTTAAAAATAAATCTTTTAGGGGAATTTTCCATATTAATGTGTGTTAATTTGAATATGTGCTAATACTTTTTGCATTTGGAATGCTTAATTGATAAAGATTATGTGGATAAAGATCTATAATTAACTGATAAACATTAAAACATTGACAATTAAAGATTTATAATGGTCCTGAGGAAAATCATAAGAGTTATCCCTCTTGGCTGCACCCTTTTGAGGAGTGATAAAGGAAGAAAGATAGCAATATGGAATTTAGTGTGGCTTAAATGCAACTTGCATTATTTTGTCATTGCTGAATTAAGGTAAATAAACTTTATAAAAACTTTTTAAAAAATCATTTTTGAGAGAGTGAAAAGTTAATTTCAGCCTTATTGTAATACATTGTTTTCTGGGAAACCATTCTGGACCAAGAGTTGCCATAATCAAGGATCAAAGGAGACATAGAGTTTTCCTTCTGTACTCCTGATCCAGAACTCGATAGAAACCCCACCTTGCATAACAGAAGGTCAGAGAGTAAAGGCTGTGCAGCCTGCCTTCATGAGACCAAAAATTTGGTCAGATATGAGGAAGTCCATCAAAGCTTTTCTAAAGGTTGTATGTGACAGGAAATATGTTAATTTTACAGGCAGAGTGGTTAAACGGATTTTCCTACCAAATCAAAAGTACAAGTAGAATTAGAGCTAAATCCCCCACCAGTGGGAACTCAGTGGAAACACCTACCTTGACTTTGTGTCTGGGATTAGTCCATCAGACTTCAGGACTCACCAGACTTTGTTGCCGTCCTGCTAAGGAGGCTACAGCCCTTAACTCCAACGGGCCACAGCCTTGGCTTGTTCGCTTGTTTCTGTTTGCTCTCAATGGTAAGATAAACCTTCCTTATTATTGTACCAGTGCCAAATCCAGCCTACCTTTTAAAATACATCTCGTATGCAAACATATTCAACCACTGATGTTTTCCTTTTCTTAGATTCTTTTTAGGGCTGTTTAATACAGGTGTCTTGAAGTAACGCTCCTGCAGAACAACGCTAAGATATAATGATCAGTACAGTCCTAATGATGTTGCTCCTTTAGCCTCTATGCACTAAGTATTCGCAACATAGAATGTTTCCCAGAAAAAAAGAGACAGTAATAATCAGTAATGTATGGGCTGTTTACTAGGTTTCTCTTAACACCCGTTTCTTTTGCCGTGATAATCTACTTTTGAGTCAAGACTTTTACATTCCTTTAGGTAAGTTCGTTATCTTGCACTAGCTATGTTTTAAAATTAAATTCTTGCCTTTGTACTTCTGAATGCAGATCTGACAGTCTTGAATCAACCATACTGCATGTGGAAGATCAGCTTAAGCCCCAGGGGCTCAGATATCTTTTGAAAAGAGAAGACTGCCCCTCAGCATCTGTATTTTGTAAGGTAACGGGACTGTCTCGTTAGCAGAGAACCAGCGTGGTTTCAACATCCCAGGACATGTCACTACCAATCATTTTTCATCCCAGAAGGTAAGTGCAGCCATTGGCCACATCCAGCCCTTCATGTTCCAACAGCCATCATCATCCTCAGCAATTCTCTTTCCCAGCTCAGCCTTGCCTAGGAAGTCCTGCTGTGTCTGGACAAACTCCATCAGCAGGTCCCAGTCCTTCCCAAAGGCATCTCAGGTGACTCCTATGGTGCGACATGATGTATCTGTGGCCCCGGTCTCTCTGACTGCATGCTGGCCTGCAAAGAGAAGGGCCCTTCCCACACAAGTGGAATAAAAAAGGCAAAATAATTGTATTAATATATCCAAACTAGTCAAAAACAGAGACCAGACCTACCTGAACATACAACATGGGCACCCTTCCCACAGAGTTTTGGCTCTCTGCTGACAAAGAACCATATCTCAAACTCCTTTCATTTTTTTCTTAATATGCAAAAAAAAAGGCTCCTTTGCCTTGAAACATTATTGTGGCATGACTAATTTAACCTAATTTCACCTAGAAATATTTTGTTTAAAGTCTTGATAGCTGGACGATGAGCTTTATTTGGAAATCCTGTCCAAGGCAGGCAGCTACATTGCCTTTGATCTCCCTACCTGTGTTTCAAAACTGCAGCCTATTTGAGCACACTCAAATTTAGTTTTCCCTGGCTTGACAGGCTAGAGTTACTTTGGTTGGAGAAAGAGCTTTAGGAAATGTTGATTAAAAAAAAAAAAAAGATCAGTCATACTGCTCTGCTAATTACATTGGCCATATTAATGGCACAGACCGCTCATTTTCAGGCTCTGTTGGAAAGATTACCCAGAGAGGTGTTATTCTCTCAGTACAGTGTCAGATGTCACCCTGTGGGATATTAAAGCCAAATCAAGATTGTGTTGAAAAATATCGTTTTTTTCTTCTGTGCAGTAACACATGAAGCACTATATTACAATAAAAAGAAATCCCTTTGCAGAAGAAATGTTAATGTGGGCTGCCAAATGGGAGAGATTTTTTCCATAGTTCACTGTTAATGTAAGACCTCAGCTCTCATGGAACGTGTTGTCCTCTAATGAACAGCTCCTTAATGAGAGCGGAAAATCAGGGTTTCACATCTATATGAATGACAGCAAACTTTGGAAGGTGTTGTTTCTGTTTTTCTTTCTTTTTAATACAAGCACTAATTGGACTTAAATACAACTGGGTAGAACACAATAGATTTATGATATTTTTTGTGAAGCAAAACAAGATCTCAGGCATTCAGAGAAACAGGCTCCCCTTTTATGAGATAATTATGATTTAGTGTTTACTGTCTCCCTGTTGAGTCTGTGGGTTGCCTTTAAAGTGGGTCTGGGATGAACGTCAAAAATGGAATTTACAGTCAAACATTTTCAACATGTAAAATGCAGGATACATTTATTAATTTCCTAAGTAATATTTCTTCTCTGCTTCTACATTGCCTTTTCTTTTTTTTTTTTTTTTGAAACAACACCTATAAATTATCCCCAGTGAACAGGTTGCTGCATCATCAGAAAATGGTTATTTTTGAAGAGTTTGGAAAGGTTTCTAAGAATTTAGGTATTTCTTCTAGTAGCAGCAACAGTCATCTCCCAAGGTTCACTTTCATCTTCCACATGCAAATCAAGTTTCAGTTGATTTAAAAGGATGTAAATGAAGTATAGAAGGTGATACCTTCAGGAGAAGGCTGTCTTTGGGGTTTAATTTCATGGGACTGTGACCCAGCTCCATAGATTTCAGTGGGAGCTCAGTCCGCCATGCAGCACTGGGCCAGCAGTACCATTCTGGAAGGGCGAGAGGATGGTTTGCTAACAGCTCTTAATCTCAGCTGTTCCATAGGTCCTGGGAAATGAGGCAGCACTTCTCCCTCTTGCACCCTTTGCTCTGTGTCCATTAAATTAGCCTGCACATTCAGTGATCTGCTGTGACGGCAGGCAGGAGCTGCTTGCTCAGCAAAGCCAGCACCTCACTTGCATCCATGCAGCTCTTGTGGAAGTCCATCCAAAAAAATGTCGCCATGTTGCTTATTTTATTCCTGCTCAATTTACTTGTTAAGCCCCTTTCTCTTCCCTTCCCCACTACCAAATTCAGAAACATCGAGTAGGAATTAAGAATGGTTTAGGGAAAAAAAAAATCTCCAAGCAATAAAAAAAATAGAAATTGCGAAGAATTGCAACAACATGGCTGTGCACACCATGTACTTCAGCTGCAGTGCAGTACGGATTGTGGGCTGCATGTGAATATGGCGGGGCTGCAGGTGTTCAAATCGTGTGTTTGTGCAGTCTAGGAGATTTCTTCTACTTTACAGCCTTCCAGGACACATCTCCAAATGCCCAGTGGCATTGAAAAAATTTGTTTCAGCCCTGGCAGAAAGTATCAGTGGAAAGTCCACAAAAGCTGTTATACTTCAAAACAAAGATGGAAACCCGAAGAACACAGGTGAATGGTGAATCTGCATCAGCTCTTGGTTATGAGTAGCAGAGGATTAATCTAAGATCAATAAGATCAATAAACCAAAATGCTGACTTATTAAAAGCCAACACAAAACTCGAGAGGATTATCTGTGAAGATAACAGGTCATGTGAAGAAGATGTTGATCAAAAAACATGCTTAGTGCAGATGGAGGATGAAAATCAGAGCTCTGTCTCACTATGGTCTGGTATTATTTGGCAGAAGTAATTGAAAATTTACACAACATTGATACACACAACAGCAGGTGGTCAATATAGCTGAAGGAGGACTCTTTTGGAAACCCACACCACCAAGAACCTTTATTCTTTGGCTATAGAAGTGAGTGCCAGGACTGAAGGCTGCAAAACACAGCCCAGTTTACATTTTGCGGGGTGATGCTGCAGGCATACACCCACACAACCCAAGGGTATTGAAGGCCTATGTGACCTACTTGGGCCACATATTCACTAGCTTTCAAATAAAAGGGCATGGGCTGTTTCCAGTATTTTGAGTATTATAAGCCTTGGTGATCCTCAGTAACATGCTTATCCATCCACCTCACCTGAGTGACTTGTACCCAAATGTTCAAGTTGCATTTTTGCTACCACCCCAGTTATGCGACCACCCGCCCAAAGAGTGGTTGCTAACTCTAAAACATTTTATTTACAACAAACATTGATGCAGTTACTTGGAGTGATGGACAAGGCAAATAAGACACCGGTCGAGCGAGTTTTGGAAGAGTTTCAACATCTGACATGTCTTGGAAAACATCCTTGCTGCGTGGGACTCGATAACCAGCAAGACAATTAATGTTGTTTGTATAGCCATGCAGCAGGGGAACACTCACAGCTCCAGAGGGTCTGAGGAAGAAAATGATGGTGTAGCTTGAAAAGCTCAAAAGGCTTGTATTGTACGGAAAGCTGCATTTGATGAAAAAGACGGGTACTCAAGAGAGTTACCTGAGGTTGAACCTGCTGCAGAAGAGCAGAGGAAGAGAGAAAGGTGATCCAAACATGGAAAGACAGTCAACAGTTTAAAATAATTCTAAATTGTTAGAGAAGGCCTATAACTAATTCTCTTTGTGTTGCAAATAGATCTGAAGCTTGAAGACAAAGATTATCAAGGCTGTTGCAGTTAATCAAGAAATGTATAAACATATAAAGCAAATTAAGTCATTGATTCCATGTGTTGTTTTTTGTTCTGTTGTTTGGTTGTTTTGTTTTGTTCTTTAAAGAGCCCATTGACACCTGGTACTGCCTTTCCTGCTTCAAGTACTGTTCAACTTGTTGCACTGGAAACTGTTTTGCTTCCCTGTTCCTACACCACCTGTGCCTGCTGATGACTCAGCTGAACCTTTATTGCCATCCTACATCACATCCTAATAGTTTCAGTGGTATCCTTCCCATCTTTCTGCAACATGTGCATATGCTACATTTTTTTGCAGGTGCATTATTGCTACCTTACATTTATTCTTATATAGTTTCATTGTCTTACGATCAACCATTGTATTCACACTATCTTTTATTTCAATATGTTTCTATGATGAGAAACATGTATGAGGTGCTTTAGAGAGTTGGGTGAAAGGAGTTGAAAAATACTCCTCTTACTTTCTGTTGAAATATTAGTTTGCAAATGCTGGCTTTGCTACTGCAGAGTTCCCTTAAGAAGGCATGTGTTGGTATTTCGGAGGGAGTGCTGTATGTTAATCGCAGCCTTACTGAGCACAGCCCATTCTTATTCAGCACTCTTGCTCACCTCTTCCTGGTAAACCATAATTATTTGAAATTTCTGGAAATGTTGACAATGTGGGAGGAAAAAAAAACCTCATGTGCTCTTCCTGTCTCCTTCCTTATTTGTATGTGAGGGGAGAAAGCTGAAAGCTACAGCAGTTACTTGTTTAAAAACAAAACAAATAAATAAAAAAATCAAGTATTTCCTAAAGAATCTGGATTGTATTATGTAGATTTAGCTATGGTGCATAAGATAGTGCTAGGCGTGCATGTGTAATACATCAGTCCTTTATTTCTGAATAGATGTGTTAATAAAATGCCTACTCTGGAAGACTGCTGTTCTGTGCACTAGGGTACTTCAGGGGTATTTTTGGTCACTAAAACACAAAAGGAAGTAAAGTCCTGAAAAAGGAAAGTACTATAGGGTTTGTATATAAACCAAAAGTAAGGCCGTGTTATAGAAAGCTAATAGTGCAGCTGCTGTAAACCCTCAGGCTTCTGTGGAATTCTAGAAAATCGGCATGAGGTTCATAGATGACTCTGTGTACTTTTGTGTGTTGTTGATAATGTAGTTAATGTAGCATCATATTAAGGATCAGCACTAAATTTCATCTGCGATGTCCAGGAATTGGAATTACAATATAAAACTATTTTAGGAAAAAGTAACTCAATTTGATGTGGTAACTATAAAAAAAAAAAAAAAAAAAAATCAATATGCAGCAGGGAAAGTCTAATTTCAAAGCATATTCTAAGTAACTCTTCAGTAACTATTCTGTGGTAATGTATTTCACATAATATTTTTTTCATTTTTCCCTAAAATTTCTCTTTATTTCTATATCAACCATAAGGCAGAGGTATGGGGGCAGGGTGGGGGAAAGACAGTGAATATTTTTTCTCAAAACAGCCTTAGCTGCTGGCTTTGACATCTATATAGATAGGGCAGGATAGGTATGAACAGACTGGTGAAATTGGGTTGTGGCATGAGGACAAGGAAGGATGTTCTTATGAATGTTTAAGACCCAGAACACTTAACATTTGGCAAAAATATCAGAACTGGGCGGCGGGGGGATGGAGAGAGAGGGGGAAACTCTTACGGGCTGTTTAAATCAAAGCAGCTCATCTAGCTGGAAAGATGGGTGTCTCCATCCTGCATACAGCCAAAGCGGTGACAGTACCAGCAGGAGATAATGAGAGGCTTGTGAAAGAGGCAGAAGAAGTAAATGAGAGGTCACATAGCAAAATACAAGGAGTCAGAGGAGAGCTTTGGAAACCAGGTAGAGCGCTTTGAGATACACAGAAGGGAGTGGTAAACTTCATAGGAATAAATATGATGCACACGTAGTCTTGTGTGTGAAGGACCCTTTTAATTACAGCAAACTTAACATTTTTGAATATCCTCTCAGAAGAATCTCGGGATATAATTTTAGCATCTGAAGCAGAAAAGGATTACCTGGCAAACGGGATAATTCAGGAACAGAATTTTAAATTATATTATTAAAAAAAACCAAAACCAACAACAACAAAACAAAAACAAAACCACAACTTTCTCAGAAGCTAAATTCTAAATTAAGGCAACGATATGTATTGCTTTCAGTACTTACATGGTCAACTAAGCCTGAAAAAAATGAACCTTCCAGAAAAAGTACAGACCGCCACTTTAACAATGGCCTAAAAAAGGCAGTCTTTTTTAGAAAACCTAACCGAGAACAAATATTAGAATGTCTTTATGCATTAAAAGCAACATGCTTCATGAGGGTGCATGGAGAGAAGGGACAAAGTGTCCCTATGTAACTGGAGCCAAACAATGTCATTCCTAAGAAAACAAGTGTTATTGAATTTCCCATAACACTTTAGGAAGGCAAGACAAGACAAGACCTTGAGAATAATTACTTTTGCTGGTTTTATTCCCCAAGCAAGCAAGGAATTAAAAAAGGAAAATAGAGCAGTGAACAGAATTTTAACTTCTTTTTTTTTTTTTTTTTTTTTTTTTAACTCTTCTTGCAAAATCAAAATCTGAAAACATAACATGGGACAGGAAACCTTTGGTGAAACCCAAGGCACAGAGTTTGGCCCTTGTAAGGAAAGCAAAGCGGAATGTCGGAAGTTTGACTTCCCTTGCACATGAGGAAAATCTGAACCCACGTTTGTCATTTTCTGGAGAAGTGTGCTAACCATCAGGCTGTTTGCTGATGGTTTAGGGTTAAGGCATTGTCCCATTTCATTTGTGAGAGTGTTCACTGGCATAGAGAGCAGGACATCCCCTTGTCTGCATGTGGTCATTGAGGGGCTGAGGGAGCCCGGCTAAGCACCAGCGCTAGTGCAGGGGGGACTGCAAGGAATCAAACACCTTTTCCAGCCTTCCTGAGCAATGTGGATGCAAGCAGTGGTTTTTAGGAAGAACAAGGTCTCTCACTCCACATCAGGTTGCTTTTGAGGTGGTGATGAGTGTGTTTGTGGACGAGGCAGGAACCCCAAAGACTTTTTCCACGCCAAAGTGAATCCCAATTTTCTCGGTCCTTTGTAAGGAGAAGATTAGAGGACAAAAATATGCTAAAGCAACTCATAAAGGGAGAAAAGGAAGGGTGATCCATCACCCCAAGCAGATAATTGCCACACAACATATAGAATTAGAGCCTAGACCAGATGGACAGGGCTGTGTTGAAGCAGGAAATCTTTATATTCCTATGTATAAAAACAAGCAGAGCCTTAACCCTTCAGCTACATTGTCTTATAAGCAGGGTTTGTACATCAATTTCACCAAAACACATGGGCAAATAAAACTCCCTCTGCTCAGGTAACTGGAATCCACTGGAGATAGACTTTGTCATTATGTGATAAATACACTACCCTCAGTAAACATGTCAGTATTTGGACTATTCTCCAAATTCTCCAGGCGTACTCAGGTGAGTGTGCCAATTTCTCTGTGCTACTTTTAAAGAGAATTTGTTATGGAAGTTCTCAAAATCTTTTCAGTCTCTGACTCCAGGCCTCTCTGAAATATCTTCAGTTTGTTAGTTTGATGTTGTTGTTTTTATTTACTACTAATTTTCCATCAGCAATAATTAACTTTGTAACCTCCCCAAGTCTGCAGGCATGTGTGCATGTGTCTTTCTTCCTCATAAGCCAACCTCTCTGATATATAGATAATTTATGAAAACAGAGTAGACGCTTTTAAATAATTAAGCAACAGATAATAGGAGGGGACTTTTTCCAACAAAATGCAGTGGCTTTGAAGTAGAACACCACCCTGAAAGGTTAGTGGCTGTGGATAAATTACATTTAGAAAAAGAAAACCTGAAGAAAGCTGCTGCCCTCACACCATATCATTAAGTAAATTAAAACACTGAAAAGGTTCTTTTTATTTTGCAATGTATGCACTTCATTGCAGTGATGTGTGAGCGGTACTCCTGTGGCAAAAAGCCAGCTGACTGCCCCAGACTAAATCACACAGCACCAACACAGCCTATTCTCTCCAAATTACAGGGCAAACAATAACGCAGGTAAAATTAGCCCCGGCTGTAATTATACAGCAGAAGTGTGTCGAGGACGTAGAATGATAAACGGCAAACGCAGAATGTGTTGTGTCATATCATGTAATCTCTCCCGCTGCAGAGCTGAAAAACAAAGGGAGAGTTGTGCCTTGTTTGTCTAACATGCTCTATATCACAAATTAGAAATCCTTCCTAATTAAGATATTGTTAAATTTCCTTTGTTAACAATTTTTTAACAATGTTAATTAGTGATCATTGATGACATTTTAGCAATGTTAATTAGTGATCATTGTTCACCTAACAAACAATTAGGGTGATTTGCGTTGCAGTTCTCAGGCTCAGAAGTGCATCCCAGAGCCTTCCTGCCTTTTTACCCCCAGGCTTCTTGAGCCCAGGGAGGGCACCTGGGAATGCTAATGCAATACGCAGCCACTTATTTAGCAGGAGCATTGCAGGAAAATCATGTCTGGCTTATGAACGTTTAATAGTTCAAAACAGCTGTATCTTCACAAGGGTGTTCTCATTACACAACTGCTCTGTGAGGTCACTTGGGCCATTTTTTGCACTAATGTAATATAATACACTATGAGGTACACACTGACATTCATTTCCCACTATTTCATTAATTCTCCTCTAGCTCTGTGGACGGCAGTGGCTCTCAGAAGCTTGGGGTCATCAGGGCAGCTGCATTTTTACCGTGGTGTCATCTAACTCTAGGTCAATGTGCTGGTGGCAGGAGCAGCAGCAGCAATGCCTGTTGTGGCTCATGTCCTGGCTGCCTTTGCAAAAATTGGGACCAAAAGCACCAGAACAAGAACCATTGCCACCTTTACAACACAAGCCTCAGAGAGCTGCAATATCATGTTGATTCGTAAGAAATGTTTCTGAGAAAAAAGGATGTTTCCATCGAGTGATGAAGTGGCTTGAGAAATCAGCCTGTCAGTTAGACCACAGGAGCATAGAAATTGGACTGTGTTTCCTGGCACAGACAAGTGGAGGGCTACAGGCGCTGACAGATGTCAGGCTTGATGCACGCTTCCTCTCCACAGTGGCCAAAGCATTATCTCCAGCTAGAGCCAACATACCTATCTTCTACCCAACAACTTCAAGGGAAGTTGGGTTAGATGTTAGTTTCATTGAAATAAAAAATTAATTAAAAAAAAATAATTTGAAGACTTGTAGGGCTCTGGGCAACCTGACCTAGTTGAAGATGTCCATGCTCATTGCAGGGGGGTTGGACTAGATGGCCTTTAAAGGTTCCTTCCAACTCAAACTGTTCTATGATTCTATGACTTGCACTGAGGAAAATGAACCGCCTAGAGGTTGAGTGGTGGGACAATATTGCTCAAGAAACCTCCTGCTGTTGTCCTGCTGCTGCCAGTGATAGTGACACCGGAGCAATTGGAGGTAGGGCCACTGCGCAAGTGTTGGCCAGTAATGCAGACAGGGTCCTAGCAGCCTCTCATCTTATCACTGTGTTTGTGCTTCTGCTCCAGACAAGGTTAGACAGCCTGAATGATAAAATATCAATGTATGGTGTATGTCAGAGCTCCTGCAGCAAGTGTTGTCAGTGGACCACCAGAGCAGCTGTGCAAAGTGGAAGGCTCTTAGCATGGATTTTGCTGCTGGGGGGTGTTACCATGCTTACCTTAGTGCTCAGTAAGTGGAATAAATGTGCTTTTCCGTGAGCCTTGCTTAGGCAATTGGGCTTGAACCCAGATTTCTTTTCTCATTTTGTTTTTGTTTAAAGCATGAATACCTGCCGTCCATCCCATGGTTCAGTAATGTAAATTTATCCATCTTTTGTTTGCATTCATAGTTTATCCCCTCCGTGTTTGCATGTTGGTGTACATTAATGTTTCTGCAGCAAATGGTAGATGAAAAATAGGTGCCAAAACCCACACAACAGCTTCTAAATGTTAACTGTAGGTTTGGAAAATCATTGCTTATTCAAGCCTGACATAACAGATATGTTCTTGCATTGTCTGGGTTAGTGTATAGCATTGATATGATTAGATTATAAGGGTGAGCCATTAATCCCTCCTTTTCCTGATTATTATTGACAAAATTGGAGTGTCAACTAACACTAACCTGCTTAGTTCCAGCTACGTTCTCATGAATATAAATGTATCAGTCTGTCAAATTTACATTTATAAAATGCCCTTCATTCAAGGACCTCAGAATGCAAGAGGCAATCAATATAAAAATAAAATTGTTAGCCATGGTTAGGTAAGAAAAATTCAGCCTAGGAATTTCAAGATTTTCTGCCAGCACTTTCTACGCCAGAGTTGAGTGGGATGTGCCTGAGTTTTCTTTCACCTCACCACTTGGTCTTGTTGTTTTTGTGCAAATCTAAGTGCTGTCAGAAGCAAAGAATTAGTAGTGCTTGCTGGGGTAATGCTCTGTACCTGTTTTTCCAGCCAAGTAGCGCTCTTCTACTCACCATTCACTGGGAATGACTGTATGTGTCTTTTCAGCAAAGACTTCCAGTTGCTCTAAAACAAGTAGCATTTTAGAGACGCCACTAAATAGCTGCAGGGAACAGCTGTGAAAATACTCACCTCATTTTCTGCACACAAATCGGATTTCAGCCCTTGGAGAAGAAGCCAAATGTGCTGTGTGTTATGACTATAACATGTTCCCAGTTTTCAAAGTCAAGAACCTGCAACTTGGAGCCTTAAATCACATTTTAAAGAACAAATACATTCAGGTGCTGCAGGGCTCATGGATGGCAGGTTTGCGTAGGAATATCTGACTTTAAATATCCATAGTTGGTGATGTGGGAGAGGGAACTGGTAAATGCTTGCCAGCATTTCTGGTTACCTTTTTGTCACAGAGCAGAGAAATTTTATCACCATTTGCATTATGGATTATGATTATCAGATGTAGATGTGAAAGTCAAAACGTATTTTGACTTCCATGGGGACAGATGGAAATTGTAAACTGATTTTCACCATTAAAAAATGGCCAATCTCATTGTTAAACTAGATTAATTTGTCCTGTTGCTATGACTTTGCTGTGTTCTAGATTCCAAGCAATGGTGATTTCTTTTTCCAAAACAGAAGTAGGTATCACTAAGGGAAAGTGGATGTGTTTTGTGAAGATAATGCTGGTAATATGGTAGCTGTGGAGGACTGGGCTATAATTGGAGATCTGCTTGTACCCAGTAATTTTCTGTTAGCGTCTGTAAGTGACAGTAAGATGCTGTATTCACACCATCCTGTGGATTAACACTTGTACTAATTCTTTGCATTTTCCTGACTTCCTTCTAAAGTCAATTGTTTCTGGCATAATTATGTGACTTGGCAGCACTGGTTTCTAAGCAGGATATTCCCAAGAAACACAGTAGAAACATGGGGCACTTCAGCAGCAGAGAAAGGCTAAAAAATTCTCTTTGGACTCAGACTAACTGAGTTTCTTTGCCAGTCAGAAGTCATCAGTAAGCATTACCCACACATCATCTCTCTGACCACTGTCTTGTGTTGCAATATTAAACCAAGCTTCTCTTATGTTAGGCAAAGGTAGCAACTAAAGGCAGTCAGCTAAGGAGGAAAAAGGTTCCTTGATATTTGATCTGCTCCTTTCCTATTTGAAATATCTCATGTTCGCCCGCTCCTAGAAACCTTTTGGACTCTATTGCAACCATCCTGAGGTTTGGAGGTTCCTCAGTCTGGAGGACGTGAAGAGCAGGACAAGGGAATAGTCTTTTTTGCCCAGTATATCTGCCGTATTTAACAGCTTTCACAAACAAAAGGTTAACACCTTCTTACAAGCTGCATTCGGGGCCAAACACGTTGGGAGTGAAAACATCAAAAATCTGCAGAACCGGGGTGTTTTAGTGACTTGCAATGCATGGATGATACAGCAGAGATATAACGCCAGCCCATCTGCTCTACTTAAACACCAGTAGCTGCGGAGATGCTGCTTACCTGCAGGGTGAATAGAAGCTTCCCTTGACATCTGCAGTTCCACTGGGCATGACTGTCATGCAGTCGTATGCAAATCCTTCACAACGGCCAACTTGAATTAGTTGTTTCCACTAAAAACTAACAAGTCATTCAGAAAATGAGTTTAAAAAAAATCAACAAAACAAACAAAACCCCAAGGAAACAGACCAAACAAAAAAAAAACCATGCACAACTGTGCTGATGCAAGTAACTTGCATGTTGCAGTGTTTTGTGATAAAGCTTATGCTCATGGCCGTTTCCCAGCTGGACAATAAAGCAAGCAAGCACGGGAAAAAAACCTGGGGTATTTAGATCCACATCACAGGGACAAATGCTGATAAACGGATAAGAAAATTCCAGTGGACATGTGTATTTGTTTTCTTAAACAGGGATAGATAAATAGTGTAATATAAGAAATCTAAATCATCTAGTTTCTATTTGTACAGAGAGCTACATTTCCTTCTAAATTCATATCTTTAACCAATTGCAACCTCATAGCATGATCAAAATATGTTCTTCTATTTTTTTATATTTAATGCTAGATACATAAATAAACTGTCCGAAATATAAGAAACCAACTTGAAACACACAGTCATGTTATCTGCTCTCCCCTGTTCTTTCTTCTTTCTTGGCTTTGAAGGCTGCTGCCTGGGAAAACATGTGGAGCACTCTTCCTGACTGAAATATTTGTATTTTATATTGCTATGAATTTATGAGTGGATAAGTGAGTCCTAATTCCTCTCAAGTGGTGCTTTCACATTCTTCTCTCTTCTGCTCTGCTCCATCTTCCTGAACTCTACCACCCTTTTCTTACCTGTTCCCTCTCTTATTTTTAATCACCAGTTTTTATCTCTTCAGACCCCATTGCTACTTTGTTCACCCTTTCTTATCTCTCAGTGTCCCACCTTGGGGCCCTTCCTCCATGTGTGATGCCTCCTCTTCACCACATCTTCTCTTGGCTGGTACCCAGCTCCCTCCCTCTCTGTCTGTTGTTTTGTGGTCATCATTCCTCTGCTTATTTCTTCTCTTTGCTCTTCATTTTACTTCTGCTGTTCTGATGTGCTAAAAGGCCACCCGCCTTATCAGGAAAGCAGGTATTTTGGGAAAGCCCTAGTTAGTTTTATGGTCTGTGGGCTGCCTGGCATCAGCACATAACAGGATTGACCAAGCTAGAAAATTAAAATGTGGCACAGAGTTGTTCAGTCCATCATATTATTATGTAAAGTGTCATCTAGTGGCTCATCTTATCAAGAAAATTGCCCAGTGCCATCATAGTTTTCTTCAGTCTTTACAGTCCTGGTCATTGCCTCATTTCTAGTCTGGAAGGATTTTCTTAAACAATAAAAATATCCATAATGGGTCTGCACTCTGAATTATACTCAAACATCCAATCTCTCAGTCTGATTTGCAAACCTGATTGTCTAAATGAAGGCAACCAGTTCTAAATTTTAATTTTCAGACAGGCATTTAGGCACCCGAATACCCATTTTAATCTCTTAAGTGCCAGTCTGAGCATTTCAATACAGCAGGTGAATGGGCACCCTCACCTAAGCTGTCAAGTTCAGAAACGTCGTTCTGTCTCATTGAATGCAATTACGTTGCAGATCACTGTACTGTGCCACCAGCATCCTCCTCCATGAAACTGCTGCTCCTCCAGCAGAGCTCATGTCTTGGATGAGTACTGGGGACGTGTCCCTGTGTGACATTCTGCTGTCTCACAGAGGTCCCCAGGCTCCAACAGCACGTCCCACACTGCAGATTTTGGGGTTGTTTAACCACGAGCAAAAGAAAATAGAAGATAACTGAAAGATAACACAAGTGGTTTTGGCTTTGCAGCAGTTGCCACCTTTGGGGGCAGCTGCTGAGTCCTACACCACATAAAAAGAGACGATGCTCAAAGCTTCACCCAGGAGTATCAGTGCACAGCATGGTCTCCTTTGCTGGACTTTGAACTGCTCCGAGTCTGTAGCATGAACAACCGCTTCTCTGCCTCAAGGACCTTCTCAACTAATTTAGTAATCTCTCTAGGACCATCGTAACTCCTTTCACCTTAACTGAACCAGTCACATGCTTCAAGTCAGGCATGTGTGAAAGTATTTTCTTGAATGTGTGTCATAGAGAAGGATGCCCCGCTGCTCTGCCAAAAAAATTTAGAAATCCCTAGCATCCCACTGCTCCCAGGCAATGGCCTGGCAGGCTCCAAAGGGAATTGCAAAACTGGATGATTCTGGTGTGGCTGGACAGCAGAAGAGCACGGCTGGGCAGCGTTGGGCTTGGCAGGCCACAGCAGGCAGGAGCTGGCAGATGCCATCAGCAAGGCTCGAGCTGCCCCAAAACAGCCCCAAAATGAAGCTATAAAATGCGTTGGTTGCACATGCGGCACACCAGCGTCGAGGGCTCTTGCTGCAGTGTGTACAATGCATGGGGAGATACGCAGGCGTTGGAGCCATGAAAGCAATCATATTCTTTGTTTCTCAGTTTAATGGAAGCCTCCTCCAAAGCGCCCTGCAGCTGATTTAAATCACAATAAGGTGCTGACTCCAGCAAACAAAAAAACAAGGAAACAGACATTTATGCCTTAAATCTGGTCTGACACCTGACCTTAACTGTGACTGCCATGCCAGCAAACAGAAACAACAACAACAAAAAAAGACTCAATTTAAAGCCTGTTCTTGTTAACTGGGAGTGTTAGATATAACTGTGAAATTCCAGCTTTTGTGGGGTTAATTGCATAACTCTTTGCTGTGCTTTAACAAGATGTTTTGTAGCTGAATAGCTGTGATTTCCTTTGTTTCTTTCTGTGGGCCGAAGGTAGTTTAAGAGGGGAAATTAGCCATTTAATTATTATGGGTGCAGGAGAAGTAAAAAGACCATATGGTTTGCTGTTGAAATTAGTCAGAAGAAACTTTTTTTTTTTAAATAATATGTGATATTTTTAACAAGCAGATGTGAAGCCACAGCGTCTCCCACAAGAGCTTTGCCAGGCTTATCTATTGTACCAAGTGCTGCGGGGGAGTATTTTTAGTACAGGGGGTCATTGGGTGGAGGAAGAGGGTAAGGAGGAGCAGGTTTCAGGGAAAGCTGGAGACACAGCTACAGGGAAAGGAAGGACAGCAAGGGCTGGACACTGAGCCCGGCACTGCTGCTGTTTGTCCGTGGGGCTCCCGGGCCAGCACTGGGAGGGCTGGAGATGTCGCCAAGCACAGATCCATCCTGCAGGGTATTTGCTCTACTACTTGGTACCTTGAGCATCTGTCTCTTCTCTGGCCAGGGCTGCTGCTTGTGGTTTCGGCAGGTGTCCATCAAAACCACTGGTGCTTCTCTATCACTATGCCTCCTGTCCTGATTCCCCCTTGTATCCCACACTGGCAGATCTGGAGACATTTTTCTGTCTTTCCTCGACTTGCTCACGTTTCCAGGCTTGTCCCCGGTACAACGGACTCATGGTGGAGTACCAGGCAGCTCTTGCTCTCCCAAACTACAGTTTAAAAACAGCAGTAGGAACTCTGCGTGCACCAAACAGTGTTGCTCGACAAGGCAAAATGCTGCTGATCAGCCTGAGATAAGGACGTGGGGCCAAGCGAGATGCCCACCGGCTCCCAGCTCCCCTTGGGACTGAACCTGGTGGGAGCAGAGAGCAGTCCCCTCTTTGCTCCTCCTTCCCTCTCCTCGTGGGAGTCAGTGGAAATCTTCACATGCTATCTTTGGCACCTGTAGCTACAGTGTGTTGACCCCTGTACCTGATAACACAGATCCTGTTGCATACCTCTGGAAATTCATTCATCATGTGTGTTTTCTGTTTCTTAGCCAGCTTCATGCTTTTTTTCCTCCTCCATCTTACTCTTTTTTCCCTCTCATCCTTTTCTTTGTTTCTAAGGAAATTTTCACAGGTGAAAAGAGCGTGAAACCCTTGCCTTTATCCACTATTTGTTGTCACCTATCTAGATACAGAGGTCGTGTTAGGCACAGATTTTCTCTATAAAAGCAGCATTGTCTTCCCCTTACCCCGCTAAAGTTCACTTCGTATTAATTATTTTTTTTTTTTTCAGAAAGCAGAGAAGCAGTAAAATAAATTAATATTAAAAGGAATGAATATTGCTATATAATTCTACTGAAGAATGTCAGAACATCTGAATAACAACACTGGGTTACTTTTGCACTGGCTCCTGGCCAGACCAATAAAGTACCACCCAGCAAGAAATACTCTGTTTTTGCTGCTAACCCATGCAATCCTTTTGAAGTTGGTGGTTTTGCAAAAAAAGGGTGAGTCAGGGCAGGATTTGAGCCCTTCAGGAGATTTTTGAACAAAGTGCTTGATCATTGCATTGCTCATGCTGCAGCGCAGGAACTCATTTAGGTCAGTGTTCAGTGTGTGCAAGAACACGTACGCTCCTTTTCAGGCTCCTGACACCAGAGAGCTGTAACACTGTATTGAATCATAGGCAATGCACCTAAATAGCAATGCTTTTTGAAACGAGAACTTCAGGGAGTTATCACAACTCCAATGCTTAATTTCAATAGTCTTTGATAAGTTTGTATCCTCCAGTGTTCTCACCTCTGCTTTGCTGCCCAAGGGTTTCTGATACTCCTCTAATACAAACAATAAAGGTGCCTGGTTTGCTTTTTCCTGAGCTTAAGGAGTTATTCAAGTCACCTTATCAAGATAATTCAATAAGGTCTTCCTGTTCAAAATCACCCAATTGAATGGCCTATGATGTCCTCTCCTTCCGTTCCTTTTTTTCCTGCCTTCCTTCCTCCTTTTCTTTTTCCTTACACCAGTTCTAATTATTTGACGCTTAAATGATAAACGAGTTTCAAATAATTAGAGGCGGTATAAAGAACTGCAGCCGGGAGATTTATGCCAGCTGAGCCATGCGAACAAAGAGCCTTCTGTGGGTATCGTGTTTCTCTCTAGGCTTTGAAGCTCTGTTCTGCTGTCTCCACCTTCAAAGAGCTATATCATTTTTAACCCACATAATTTTATTCCTCTTTTTCATACCTGGGCAATGTCACAGGCCCTTATTAAGGAGCAGACCAAATGTCAAAGTTTTGTTGTAAATCAGCAGGAAGCCACTAACAAGTAGGGGTGAGAGGGCTCAAGGGAGGGCCTCTACAAGGACCCAAGTCAGATGTGTTGCCAATTCACTAGAAAGGAGTGCTGTAAAAGATAAACCACCTCCAACTTTCTTTAGGACAGCTTTGTAACAATAACAACACTGGATTACTTTTGCATGGGCCCCGGGCCAGACCAGTCGTGTCATCTGGAAATAAAAGTAAACCTGCCCGACTTCTGCAAGCATTAAGCAGAGTTCTCATCTGCTGCTGAATTGCTTGTGAAAAAGTATGATTTTTTTAAAAAAGTCGGATGGATAAATAAATGTGTGTCCAGGACAAGGACATGCTGAGAAAGTACCTCTGAGAGTGAATATGTCATTAGCAACCCTCTTTATTTTCTCTTGTTCCCCCGGTGCTTCCATATTGACTTTGTAAGGAGCTAGACTCGCCCTATCATAAAGCAACACAGCTGAAAGCTCTCCCTCCTCCTTCCCCACCTTCCCCTTTCATGTGGGGCATCCCATTCTGGCTCCAATGCACTTCTGCTGAATTGGCTATCAGAGCGATGTTTTGCATGCTGCTATCTAACAACTACTGAAAGACAGATCGCAATGCAAAGCTGAAGTGGAAACTGTATGGTTTATTTTCTGTTCACAACAGGTCGCTCAGCTGTGCCGGTGCATCTGTGTGTGACACTGTGAGAGGAGGGAGACTGAAGGTGGAGCAGAGGGTTTAGCACAGAAGTACTTTGGTGCAAACCAGTGGAAACTCTTTATTTCCCTGGGGAAGCCCTGTGGGCTCTCTAGTTCCAGTAGAGTTGTAGTGATGGCATAAACACCTGTAATGCAACGTTTCCTGTTTATCTGTAAAAACTAAGGTGAAAGGCAACAACCAATGTTTAGGGGAATGCTTAATGCGATTTCCAATACCTTAGCTGAGAAGCAAGTGAAGATGGCTTCAGCTTCTCAGAGAGACAGGATGGTGGCCTATGATCACACTAGGCTGTTTCTTTTCCTTAAGGCTTTATGCTGCTTTTCCACGTGGTTCTTTGTTTTTTAGGCTGTAGGCTCACTGGTGTATGTGCCAGGTTCTCTAAAAAGTCTTTTATAGATCTACTAGTGTCGTGCTACTTTGCTGCAATGTACGAGCAGGCACTGTCTGCTGCAGGAGAAGGTATCAATGACTATTGGTATTTTCACAGTGAAAAAGGAATGTCTTAAAATAAAAGTTTATTCTTGTACTGAACTTTTCCACCGTGACTTGCCTTGCTTTGCCAGCTGCTGTAAAATCAGAACTGAAAGCAGTGAGTTTAAGAGAAGTATTCATCTTCACTCTCTCTTTCTCCAGGATGAAGCTGCAAACTCCCTCTCAGTTCTCTGGAAATACTGTGTTTATGCAGCTTGGTGTGGGAACACAACCAGAGCTTTTCCTCTCATTTTTCAGCCAGAGAGGATGAGCAACCACACATCAATACAGTGACAGAAATAGAGCATTTGTGAATGTTGACTAAAACATGGGCACTATGTACAACAGTTTCAATCACACTAAAACAATTGCCATGAAGATGTGCCATCAACATTTGACTGACATCACCACTTTAAATGCTCTACTAGAGTTAGGGACCTGTATGTCCAGGCAGACAGTTGAATGGAAGAAAGATGAACCTGTATTTTCAGATACAGCAACTTTAATAGCCTATTGCTTTGGCATAGGAAAATATGTAATCTGGAGAGAATGTAAGACAGCACTATAAATCAGAATATGCAGTGCATTTCTTCCTAGCCAGTGCAAGAAATCTGATGAGCAGAAAAAAAGAGAAACTTATTCTAAAATAAGTGTGTTAGAGAGTAGCTATGAAAAGAAGACCGAACTAGAAAACACAAAGAAAGGGAAGCAAAATGAGGGCTGTATGACTAGCCTGTGGACTCTGCTGAAGGCAAGAATTAATTTCACACCAGGGAAGGGATGAAGCAGCCTGGCAAACTACACCTACAGAGAGGAGGTAGTGGTGTTAAGGGTGGAGGAGGAAAGGATACAAAAACAACAAAGAAAAAAGGTTTGTCTCAGCAGCAAAGTGCATCTAATGCCACACTAGTAAGACCGATGCCTTGTACATGTGGTCCTCAGGAAAATTATGCTGTACTTTACATGGCTAAACCAGATGTTCCAGTAATTGGCTGACTTGTCTGGACTTCGTCACATGGATCAGCAACCTGTGCCATGCCTATCGGTTCAGCAACTGCACCTTATAGATGGTGGAGCTCAAAGAAAAGTCGTTTGATTGCACAGCAGCTTGTGAGCAGTGTCAGTTAAACCGCTCACTGAGCTTGGCTCTCTGTCTCCAAACCCTTTGCCAGGGTGACACCTCTCAGCTGTCTTGAGGGGTACCCAGGGGGTCTCTAAAGGCTCCGTGTCTGGCAGACACTGCAAATGCCATCACTGAATCAGTATTTCTGGGGGCTGGTGGGCAACCACGAGACCACCCTGGCAAGGTGTGATCTAAAAAAACCAGGAGGACACTGAGGAAATTTTGTTAGCAGAGCAGCGCAAAATGGTTTAATTCAAAAGTGTTTGTAATCTTGGCCAAACACTTTTACAACATCCAGCTCATTCTCTAGTTAGGTGGTCTGGAGACTGAATTAAACCTGGGGGCCAAAATATGAAATATTTGGGAATTCTGGCAAGCTCCACACAACTATTCATGCTTCTTGTTTATCTCACAGTGTTTCTTTGCATAAAGAATGGGAAGGGGTGAAATAAACACAGCAATATTTAAAACAATAGAGCAGCTTGGATTGAGACATTACTGAGACATTAGTGCTTTTTAGGCTGGCTGTTTGTCCAAGAGCTCTCTTTCTGCTTGTGGCATCGCTTGGGAAGGAGGAGAAATGCCTTCCCAGGCTTAACTCCTGCCTAAGTTTGGGTTTTGGAGCATAAAGTGCCACTTCTCTTACACTTGCAGCAGGTGGTGGTTGTCCCAGACAAGAGGTCCTTTGCAAGTTCAGGCTGTTGCAAACACATTTCACCAGCAATTCGAGACAAAGTTTCCATAATATTTTCCAAGTTGATGGATATAGTTTCTTTTATACTATGGGCACAGAAGCATCAAAAATGCTCAGCCTGTTTGTGGTCATGTACAGGGCACCCACAAGGCTGCACACAAAATAGCTAAGGTGTCAGTGGGTGACACTCAGGGAAACGTGGCAGCAATCTGGGTATTCACAGAACAAACAGAGTTTGTTGCTAGGACCAGTAAATGGTGTCCTTCTTGCACATCTTTTGCCCTCAACCCTGCTTTCCTACTTAGAGGCTTTCTATCCAAAAGGAACAGGTCTGTTATTGCTTAAGTCACTGTGGGAGGACATGGCTCCTTCTGTCTCTTCAATATCCAAGTGCTTGGACTGTTGATAAGAGGGGACCAGAGCATCTTCGATTTAAATTATTTTTCTTTAACTGAAAAGAAGTTTCAATATTGATTTTGAAGTTCCATACACAAAACCAGTACAGTTTTAATGCAAATCTGATGAGCCAAATTCTGTTCAGGGTTTAGGATGATGCAGTCCCTCTGGCTTTGATGAGTATACGCACTGCATAAATCTTCATGAAAGTTGGCTCGCTCTTCTTGCTTATTCGTGAGTCTAGTGATAACTTTTGCATTGACAGAGAGAATCAACAACTTGCATACGCATCCCAGGATCTACCTAAGTGCATCATCACGTACAGACACCAGAGCTCATGTACCCAGGGTAGGTTCTAAGTGCACAGTTAATGGCACTCCTTGCCAGATCCTCCCTTGCAGGGAAGTGAATTGTTTTCAAAACTGCAAGTGAATAATTAATATCCCACTAATAAATTAATATTGTACTCACAGTGCTTTGAGGTAGCCTCTGATCCTGCAAACAGATGTATCTTCATGTAGAGCTGGTTGCAGGTTCAGGGCATTCCTTGCCATGTCAAATAATTATTAGCTTTTCAACCATATCAGGGGAATCTCTTTTTTTTTTTTTTTTTTGCTTTTGCATTCTATAGGACACTTGGATGCTCATTAACATATATGTCCCTTCCAATTTCAGTCTCATTTGTTCTATGTTAACAGCTACTTTTTCATCTTTGCTCAGACAAACGATGGCCTTTGTAACCAGGAATAAAATTAGTTGCAAGTGGAAACCTGTTTTAATGAGGCCAAATTGTTGTTTAACTCCAAACGTGTAAAATATTTTTCCTCTAAATCTCCTTTAATTCTTCCCTGATATTAATTACATCTTGTCATAATCAGGCCCCTGAAATGCTCTTTTCTCCAGCAGAGTTCAAAATAGAGCATTTTGCCAGAGCGCCATATTAATAAGGTAAAAGAAGGGTGGGTGGAAGTTCCTTTCGTATGTTTTTTCCAAAACTTCTGATTAAAATATATGAGATCACTGGGATTTATATGGGCAAATTTGGCAGCTCTTCTATATTTACTGAAACCATGACATAAATCAAAACCGAGACTCTCTCCAAGAATGCGTTATTTGTTATCAGAGTAAGTATGTGTTAGTGACTCACACATGAATAAGGCACTTCTGTTACAGCTGTTTATTAGTTTTCTTGGCTTCCATTTCTTGTGCTGCCACTGCTTCACTTTGCAATCTTAGGGAAGGCTCTGTGTTTTGATTAATTCAAATGATGAGCATACATATATGTCTGTATATACGTATGTACGAATAAATATAGTCGTTTCCTGCTAAAATAATTTTTTGAAATCCTGTAAAAGATGAAACGAAGATGACGGAGACTCTGCTTGCTAGCCTGCCTTCTCCTTTCAACTGTAAGCCATAGCTACTCAAGCAACATCCAGGCAGGTATGGAGTTACCATCCATGGGTCAACCCAAGTGTTTAGGTGAAGGTGGGTCAGAAGCAGCAACCATCTATCACAGCTCCCCTTCTCACCACCACCCCCAAAACTACTTATTCACTATAACAACAAGAAGGTATTGTTTCTTCATTAACCAGCAGTTCTTGCCCCTTTAGTGGAAGAATTTAGGAAACTATGTGTTGTTACAGTGCCATCTGGTGATTCCCTATACGATAAGTGGGTGAAGCTCACTCATCAGACACCCTAGCAGCATTATTACTGTTCTGCATTACTTAGCATCCTTCCTTAGGATGTGTCATATGTGATGTCGTATGCGATTTTTTTTTTTTTTAACCCTTCAGTGTTTATCAGTAGCAGACTGATTTTTAAGAAATGGAAGGCAAAGCGGTACTAGAGAGGCTGTTTCCTAATCAATAATTCATCAGGAGCCTGATTGTGCTGGTGCTGAATCCCTGGACAGAGGCATACACTCTTCTTGGTACCCAGAAAGTGCTAAAGGTATGTTGTTGGCGTCCCATATGCATTTGTGTGGCACCTGATTTTTCAAGGAGGTAAGTGAACATTATCAGCAGCCACTCCTCAGTGAGTTACAGAAAACTTTTCCCCATGTTACTTACAGGAAAATGAGTTGGAGATGCTTGTTTGAGATGAGTCTTGAGCAGAGCTGGGGTTAGAGCTGTGGATGCCCTTTTCTCCTGCCTGAGAGCAGGACGTGTCGTCCCTCAAGGTATGACTGTTCCTAGTGTAATATGCTGGTGTGATGCTGCTTTGGGACTTGGCACACCTCTGTCATCAGCTTTTCTGGTGATTTTGCCTGTTTCTTGTTCTTGGAAGTCGGAAGAAATATTACTTTGTTCCTTTGTAAGAGCTGAGTGTTTGTTTATCATTCTGTTCAAAAGACAGCTAAAGGTTTCACCTCATCCAGGGGGCTTTTGAGGCTGCTCTTACATGCAGCATGTAGTCTTCATGCAGATGTGGTGTAGCTATTATAAAAATTTAGCGGTAAATGAGTTTCTGAAGCTCTTGAACCTTTTCTGAGGTGTTCACACAAACACAATTACTGTTTCCTCTGCTTTAAAATAGATTAAAACAAGACCAAAAAATCCTATCATGGGCAGAAGGCCAGTTTGCCCTCTAAAAACATTGTGTGTGTTTTATTAATTGAGGCAGAGGCGTATAAAATTCCAAATGTTGAATCATAGAATCATTTCAGTTCGAAGACATCATCAGGATCATCGAGTCTAACCATAACTTAACCTAACTCTAGCACTAAACCATGTCCCTAAGAACCTCGTCTAAATGTCTTTTAAACATCTCCATGGATGGTGACTCCACCACTTCCCTGGGCAACCTCTTCCAGCGCCTGACAACCCCTTCCATGAAGAATTTTTTCCTGATATCCAATCTGAACCTCCCCTGGTACAACTTGAGGCCATTTTCTCTTGTCCTATCACTTGCTGCTCAGGAGAAGAGACCAACACCCTGCATGCTACAACCTCCTTTCAGGTAGTTGTAGACAGCGATCAGGTCTCCCCTCAGCCTCCTTTTCTCCAGGCTGAACAGCCCCAGTTCCCTCAGCTGCTCCTCATCAGACTTGTGCTCCAGACTCCTCACCAGCTTTGTTGCCCTTCTCTGAACTCTCTTAAGCACCTCAATGTCTTTCCTGAGGTGAGGGGCCCAAAAGTAAACACAGGATTCAAGGTGCAGCCTCACCAGTGCCAAGTACAATGGCACAATCACTTCTCTAGTCCTGCTGGTCACACTATTCCTGACACAACCCGGGATGCTGTTGGCCTTTTTGGCCAGCTGGGCACACTACTGGCTCATGCTCAGCTGGCTGTCAATCAAAACCTCCAGATCCCTCTCTGCCAGGCAGCTTTCCAGCCACTCTTCCCTGAGCCTGTACCGCCGCCTGGGGTTGTTGTGACCCAAGTGCAGGACCAAGCACTTGGCCTTGTTGAACTTCATACAGCTGGCCTCAGTCCAATGATCCAGTGGGTCCAGATCCCTCTGTATGTCCTTCCTAGCCTCCAGCAGATCAACATTCCCACCCAACTTGGTGTCATCCACAAAATTACTGAGAGTGCACTCAATCCCCTCATTCAGATCATTGAGGAAAAGATTAAACAGCACCACTTGTGTCCGGCCACCATCTGGATTTGGGTCTGTTCACCAGAACTCTTTGGGCCTGGCCATCCAGCCAGTTCTTTATCCATCCCAGAGTACACTCATCCAGGCCATGAGCAGCCACCTTCTCCAGGAGAATACTGTGGGAAAAAGTGTCAAAGGCCTTACTGAAGTCTAAGTACACAACATCCACAGCCTTTCCCTCATCTGCTGAGTGGGTCACCTTGTCGTAGAAGGAGATCAAGTTAGTCAAGCAGGGCCTGCCTTTCAGAAACCCATGTTACTGGGCCTGATCACTTGGTTCTTTTTGTATGTGCCATGTGATGTCACTCAGGATGATCTGCTCCATGACCTTCCCTGGCACTGAGGTTAGACTGACAGGTCTGTAGCTCCCTGAATCCTCCTTCTGGCCCTTCTTGTAGATGGGCATCATGTTTGCCAACTTAATTAATTGAGTGTAGTTAATTATTAATTAATTATTGAAAAGCAGTAAAAGAATACTCATTTCCCTCCTACCTTTTGGTGATCTATAGAAAAAGGAGGCCATTTCTCTCTCGTACTTGCTTGCTTGCTTATCCTATAGAAAATGCAGATCCCTCTGCTTCCATTCAGGTGTTAGCCTTTGTCTCCTTTGAAACGTGACAGCTCTGTCTGTACTTAATACCTGTGCCACCAGCTCGCTTTCCTCAGATTCAGCTCAGTTCCAGCCTGCTGTGAATGAGGACGTAAGGCAAGAGGTGTTTCTGGTCTTTTCCCAAACTTTTCTGAGAAGTCAATCTATGTGTACTCTTTAAAGAGTCTACGCGTGCGGGTATCACAGCTCAGTGTGACACCTCCCACTATTCCAGGGAAATGGCATACAGTCGAAAATATTGTTCGTATAACTATGATCAGTATTAACCAAAGGGCATTTTTAGAAATATATTCCCAAGAGGTAATAAAAATAGATGGTATATATGTTTCAAAATTGAAGAAAGCAGTCAGAAGCAAAGAAGGTGTGACATCTGCAGGCAGGGCCAACTCTGAGAAGAGTTTGCTGTTTAATTGGCCAAGTTAAACAAGATACAATTAGGACTGACCTGGTCCCCTAGGACTCATAAAGCCTTACTTGGAAGTTTTGGGGAGAGGGTGGGAAAGCAGTGGCTTTAATTGTGTCTTGTTTAACTTGGCCACTTTAAGCACACTTCTCTGACTTGGCTTCTTTCATATATGTCACACCTTTGAACAGCTGACTAGCCTTTCTTTTTTTCCCCTAACGTAAATTTTTCTGTATATTAACTGTTCTGAATCAGACAGAAACCACATTTGTACAGGCAAGGGAAGAGTTTCAATCTATTATATAACCAGATATGAATAATATTTTTAATATAATGGCTCAGGTTTCCTGCAGCTTAAATTCTGGAGAACAAAATGCCGCTCTGCTGGTCAACATCAGCCAAGAAGAAACTCCGCTGATCATCTGGAGACTGATTGCATATTTCTGCTCCGCTCAGGGCCAAAGCCACTTTCCATACCTTCTGGGCTACAAGCTGCTCAAGTGAGCCAGTAACAAAAATTACTGACACATTAACTTTTCCACCAGCAAGAGGCTGTGGCAATCCATATGTGTGACAGAAGGTGATTCCTACAGGCTTCCTACATGTGCCTACCTGTTAGATATGACTGAGACAGTTAACACTGGAAAAGCAGAGCTGGGTGTCAAAATCCAAAAATATTTAGGCCAGTCCTCTAAATGCATATTACTATGGCTGCTCTGCCACACTGCAGAGTTTTCCTGATTAAACCAGCTCCTGTCTCTACTCCCAGCAACTGCATACATTTTGGGTAATGTGTTCTGAGCAGCCTAAGCCCTGGGAGAGAATGGAAGCATGCGACTTTTGGCTAACCTTTTCCTAGGGCAACATCTTCACCATTGGAGGCCAGGGAAATTGTTTGTCAGGGAAGACTCTAAGCACAGCTGCTCTTGCCTCAGGGCAGGGCTCTGGACAAGGGTCTCTTAAGCACCATGAAACTCTGAAATTCTATGGTTTCTGGACAGAAATATTTTGACATGGGGCTTTTTTTTTTTTTTTTTTTTTTTTTTTTTTGTCCAGCCTTTTCTTTCAAAGGAAAAATTTGACAAATGCAGTCTTTCTTTGTAGGGAAATTAGTCATAAGAATATTCAATTTTTCTAGCTGGTGGTGTTTTGTAAGGGAATAACAAATCTCATTGCAAGTTTACTAATTCCTCATGCCAAACACCTGATTTGGGCCCTTTAAGGCTTAGTATGTCATTTAAGGCTATAGCTAAGCTGAACTAAGTACCTATGAGCCGCTTAAAAGGGCAGTGTTACTCCTCCCTTACCTCTCTTGTCCCTGGCTACCCATCCTCTCCCATCTGGCTCTGTCTGAGCCTCCAGCGAGCCACCTCAGAGAGCTGAACCAGCACCGAGTGCCTCTCTTCTTGTGGCACAGTTATTTTTTTCCAAGCTAAGCCCCTTAAACCAGGTCCTCGTGAGGTCAAAAGAAAGAAAATTCAGCTCACATGAGCATTAGGGAGGATGGAGTGGGGGATGCGACTCCATGGACTTCTGTAACAGAGAATAGAGCACTTCATTAAGTCTGCTAGATAAATTGGGCCCTGACCATTTGGCAAAAATCTGCACGCAAAGGTCTTGGACCTTCAAGATATAGAGCAAGACTGGGCTGCTTCACCCCAGCCTCACCAAGCACCCGTCAATTTATTCCTGGCTGTGGCAGAAACTGCAGGATGGAAAAAAGTGGCATGTTTGTTCTCCTCTCAAGAGTGGCTGTTTTGTAACATGTGGCATGTCGGTCATGTGAGCCAAATAGCCAAAGGGAAAAGAATTTACAAGTGCCGCTGATGGAACTGTGTTTATAAAAACAGTGTGTCTCTGGATTTTTCATTTTATTTTCTTTTTTTTTTTTTTTTCCCTTGGAATGGGGAAAAAAAAAAATAAAAAGAAGTAGGAGAAATTTAAATATAAAGCCATAGAGATTGTGAAATTTAGCCCTCAAAATTATTCCAAAACTTAAGATTTCTCCCACAATGCTAAGTTGGCTGTGTCATACACAGGAAGTATTTGCTATTATTTCCTTGGGTTTTGATGGGCAGGTATGTTTCTGGGTAAATTTGTCATTCCCAACAGTCTTGCTAGAGGGATGTGTGTGAGCAGACGTCTTGCAATGAAAACGAAAGGCCAGCATGCTTATAATAAATGTATACAATGTGAACCTCTCAACTGAGCCTTCTAGTAAAACAAGGTTTCATGCAGTTCTCCTAGATGTGCCTGGAAAATTCAAGCCAGTATTTTTATACCTTGCTTATTCTTGGGAAGGGGATCGGCAGGCCCCATTTTTGCTGGACTCAATGCCGCAGCTCCTGACTCTTTCTATTGTTCCTCTTGTCAGTGGCAAACTTTGGGACCCCAACTCAGAAAAGAGAAGAAAAGCACCCAGCTGAACACTCCTGTTCTGCAGCTGGGAACTGGGGGGAGGATGGGGAGGAGAGGGCTTTGAGTCGTCTAGCAGTGTTTATCTTTGCTTTTTTTTTTTCTTCTGGTTCAGTGTAGCATGAAGCAGGATGAAGGGAGGGGAGACGGGAAAGCAGCAGAGGGGTGTGGGGGTCATGCAGGCATCCTTCCCGCACACTGTCGCCACCCACTCCGGAAGGGCCTTATCTCACCGGCCCCAGATCAATTTGACTAATCTATTTTATCTCGCCATCTAATCTATCTGTTTGTGCTGAGCTATCCATCTGCCTCGTGGTATTGATCCCAACAGTTTGGTAATTGTATTTATAAAATGCCCTTTCACTCTCCTGGGAAGGGGAGTTTTGTGTCGAGGCAGATGGGGGGGTAAGGGGTGGAAGTTGCACACTCCGCTGCTCCTGATGGCAAAACACCCGTCACTTGCTACGATCCCTCAAGCCCTCCACTTCTTCCTCCACATGCAGCCTCTCCTCATCCTCCCCAGCTTTGAAGCACTGGAGATGAGCAGGTCCTCAGCCCTGGGGAGCACAGGGCAGTGTGTGATGGCAGAGGAATGGCTGCCAGTACCAGACCCCTCTGTGGAAAACAGAGAGGTGTCCATCTCCAGCCTTTTGCAAAGGAACGTGTTCCAAGCTGAAATACATCTGTTTCCAATGCTTAGCTAGAGCAGGGTGAGAGTGCCAGGTCATCTGAGGAAAAAAAAAAAAAAAAGAGTGAGAGAAGTAAGTAGGATATTCGTGATTTGGAAGGAAAAGTCTTTTTATCCCCACACAAAGTCAAATTTAATCCAGAGATGAGCAATGACAACTTCCAAGTGTAAACAAATGCTTAGACATGCTCATGAACATCCTCTGGATAAATATCTGCACAGCAACAGAGCCTCCTCCTGACTGCAGGAACTGGCTGCCACGCGAAGTCCTCAGCAGTTTGCTGTGGTTGTTTCTGTTTGTCCCTATTTAGGCAGAAACCCATTCTCTGCACGAGGCTGGGCGTTTTCTCAGCTGCATCTTATTTAGAAATAAAGACTTATTTCAGTCATAACTATACCTACATGTGGGTCCACACTTTAATTATAGAAAACACTATATACCAGCAAAGTTTCCTGCATGATGAATGTGTGCGTGGTTTTGTGTGTCCATGTCTGTGTCTTCTCCTCACTTTCCTTCTCTGGAACGTATCACATCTCACCTCTGAGATATGTGGGGAGAGTAAAGGACACTGGGGTCATGCTGGTCTCTGTTTACAGACTTCCTTCCAACTTCTTCTCAAGCAGGAAGTGGTTTGTGATTAGCTTCATTTTTTTCAGGTCAGTATAACACTTTTATCATGTATTTATTGTGCATTAATAACTAGCTAAACACTGGAGACCTATCACTTCCATTCAGCGATATTTCCCTGTGCCAAATGCAGTAACTTCTGAATTGCACATTGAACAAAGATTTTGGGATTGCAGGGAATGCAGCGGGCATTGGTGGGGAAAATGCAAATGCTTCCCAGTTTGGTGTACTGGGAACGGCTGGTTTGCAGGGAGGCGAGAGCACCAGGCTGTCACCTTCTGCTGCTGCTTGCTTTCTAGCAGAGGAAGAGGTTTAATTTGCTGTATGAGGAGACAGCCTTCGAATCTAGGTGCTGCAGCCAGGCAGTGTCTATATGAGACCCTGCTGAGCAGTGGTAACTATGAGCTGGGGATCTGAAATGTCTCAGTTATTGCAGCAAGGGATCCTGAGCATGCTAAAAACACTTTCATTGACCGTAACACCTAAAAGCCCCTTTTAATTGCTGGCAAATCCCTTTGCTCATGGAAAGATTATACACCCATTAAAGTGGCCTATTACCCCTCTCCCTGCTCTCAGCAGAGCCGCAGAAGCTGGTAGCCAGTGCAGAGCCAGACCTCCTGGCTACAGCCCCATAGAAGAGGGTCACATCTCTGCATCTTTTTATGATTCGGTCCATCGCCAGTTATTTGCCTTTCATGAGCAAGTGTAAAAGTAAGATTGAATTTAAAAACATTATTAAAATGTGCTGGTTGTCTAAACTGGCATTTATAATGCAATTTCATAAAGTTTTATATTGACAGTGTGAGACTTTAAAAGACCCTTTCTGATTAACAAGGCTCAGAATTGCTCCTGTGGTTATGTTTTCAGACAGAGAATAAAACGCCTGAAACAGCAGAAATCATAATTTCCCAATATTACCAGTGGCCTTGTTGTTCTGAAAAATTGAGACTGTGATCACCAGATCCCCAGTCAGCTTCCCCTGGTCACTGAACAGAGACTGGTGGCTGCTCTGCTCCAGAGGTGGGTACAGCTGACGGGGTGGGACCGTGGCCAAATTATACTTGGTCTGCTCCTGCTCTTGTCCAAGCAACAGGGACCACAGCAGTGCCAGACCCCTGCCTGAGCCATGTCCCACATGCTCATGTTCACACCACCTTTGCTGTCCCCAAGAAGTTCAGCAAACTCCACGAGGTGGGAATTAGTGTTTGCATTCCTGCACCCATGGACAGTTGTGCTTTTTACCCTCTTCCAGTTCTTACTGCCTCACTAGGCAAAAACAAACCGAATGTGCTGTATCTTCACTGAAGACCTCCCTGCACCCCACATTTTGGCAGTCCACCCCCAAACACCAATGCAAGAGTCATAGTCTCATAGAATCATTTAGGCTGGAAAAGACCTTCAAGATCATCGAATCCACCCATTAACCTAGCACTGCCAAGTAATCACTAAACCATGTCCCTAAGCGCCACATCTACACGTCTTTTGAACACCTCCAGGGATGGTGACTCCACCACTTCCCTGGGCAACCTGTTCCAAGGCCTAACAACCCTTTTCATGAATAATTTTTTCCTAATATCCAATCTAAACCTCCCCTGATGCAACTTGAGTCCATTTCATCTCATCCTGTTACTTGCTACTTGGGAGAAGAGACCAACACCGTCCATGCTACAACCTCCTTTCAGGTAGCTGTAGAGGGCAATCAGGTCTCCCCTCAGCCTCCTTTTCTTCAAGACAAACAGCCCCAGTTCTCTCCACTGCTCCTCATGAGATTGTGCTCCAGGCCCCTCACAAGCCTTGTTGCCCTTCTCTGAACTCTCTCCAGCACCTCAATGTCTTTCTTGTATTGAGGGGCCCAAAACTGAATGCAGTATCTAAGACCCTCAGGACACCTGTGTGAAGCTCAAGCTCTCCAAACACTAGCGTTAACAGTGAAATAACAGATTTACTGGCCGAGTAGAAGAGCAGATGCAGGCAAAAATCCTCATTATGTGGGCTGTGCGATGGAATTGGCCACATAGATGCTGGCTTCTTTTCAGAGCTGCCTCCGAGTGTGACATAAATTTCATCTGTGCAGGCACATGGTCGAAAAGGTGATTATTTCTCTTTTTGTTATTTAGAGGTAGATGATGTCCCTTTATCCAAATCACACTCTTCTCTGTGCCACACATAGTAAAAACTGGCAGGAATGTTGTAAGTCCTCTCACTGTCATCATTATATATTTGCCTGGCACTTTAATTGCAGATTATTTTTCTGTTTTGCCTGAAGTTGATTTTACAGGTTTGGTTCACTTGCCCGTCATCAGCACATTCCTTGGGGACTAGCAGCATATCATCATGATCACACTGGCTCACCTGGAGGAAGGCTTTGGGAGCAGAGTGCTGAAATACATAAAGCAGCGTCTGCTCTTTTACTTAGGCAATAAATCTATTGCTTTATTATTGCTGTTGGGAAACTCGGAGCCAAATTCTTTGCTGGCAAAACATTGACTTCGGTGGAGTTCAGCCAACAGAGAGTTTAGCTTCCTATTTTTGTTCCAATTTGAAGACTGTGTTCAGCCCAATTGTTGGTATTGTTTTGCTTTTTAGCTCTTCTAATTTAAAATAATTATGTGTTGTGGGTTGGTTGTTTTTTGGTTTTTGTTTTTTGGTTTTTTTTTGCTATAATTTCTTCTCAATACGTCACATCTTTTGTAGCAGTCAGAAATAAAAACAATGATGCTATTGCTACCTCTCCTCTCCTTTGTTCAGGAGTTATGAAACTCGAGGTCTCGTCGAAAGGCCAAGCTTAGCCTGGGCTGAGCACGGCTTGGCGTGACCTGCTGCCTGGGCAGGCGGCAGCACTGCCATCAGCTGCCTCCAGCATGGGGACCTGGGGATGAGTTCACAGCTGGTTCCTGTGGGACACTCAGGACACTCAGCTGGGTTTTCTAGTAAGACAGCAGCTCCCCAGTAACCCTCATCTCAACCCCTCACAGAGTCGCAGAAATGGAACTTGTGACTCGTCCGGGCAAGTCCCGTACCTCAGGTACCTGGCACAAAGTCACTAAGTCTTTTGCTCCAAGGGCTATTATCAACTCCCTCTTTGTACAGGGGCTGGCACCCAGCTTAGTTGGGGCCTGTAGCTATTCCTGAAGTATAAATGTTATTTATAGAGTGCAATTAAACTGAGCTGAGGTTTATAATGTAAACTGCTGCCAGAACTAGGGTATGTACCAAAGTGAAAGGGCGTCTTGTGAGACATTTTAGAGAACCAACAGCACAAAGTTTTAAATGCCTGTTAAACAAAGAGAAAGCTTTCTGGGAGAGGTGAAGCAAGCCAAACAGCAAACGTTCTGGTTTCAAGAAGTAGCTCTCTCCTGAGAAAACTAATTAAACACAGGTGCAAGCCAGAGGTGGGATTGTAGCCATCTTGTCTTGTCTTGTCCACTCCTGACCAGTGACAAGGTCGTGGGCTCCCCTCTTCCCAATGCTCTCATTAAACACTCAGAGAGAACAACTCACTGTGTCTTAGCACACCAAAGCCAACCTAGACAACATGCTGTAAGTGCCTTGCAGGGGAAGACTAAAGCAAATGCATGTAAACATCACACCCTGCTATTTCACAAAATCACAGAATCACAGAATGGTTGGGGTTGGGGTTGGAAGGGACGTCTGGAAATCATCTCGTCCAACCCACATGCTAAAGCAGGTTCACCCAGAGCAGATCGCACAGAAATGTGTCTAGGCAGATTCCAAGTGTCTCTAGAGAAGGAGACTCCACAGCCTCTCTGGGCAGCCTGTTCCAGTGCTCCGGCAACCTCAAAGTAAAGAAGTTTCTCCTCGTATTCAGATGGAACCTCCTGTGCTTTAGTCTGTGCCCATTGCCCCTCATCCTGTTGTTGGGCACCACTGAAAGGAGTCTGGTCCCATCCTCTTGACACCCACCATTAAGATATTTATAAACATTGATGAGATTCCCTCTCAGCCTTCTCTTCTCCAGGCTGAACAGACCCAGTTCTCTCAGTCTCTCCTCATAAGAAAGGTGCTCTAGGCCCCTCATCATCTTTGTAGCCCTCTGCTGGACCCCTCCCATAATTCCTTGTGCTTCTTCAACTGGGGAGCCCAGAACTAGATACAGTGCTCCAGATGTGGCCTCACCAGGGCAGAGTAGAGGTGGAGGATCACCTCCCTCGACCTGCTGGTCATACAGTTGTACAATTTTACTGGTTATACAGTTCTTGCATCACACTCAGGGCTGGATTCCCCTGGGGCTTCCCCTGTTCCCTCACCTGGAGAAAGTACTCAAAGGAGCAGGCTTTACCCCCACAGAGGCCCTAAGCACCAGTTAAACCTCTGGGCTTCTTCATCTTCCCATCTTTTGAAACACGCAAACAGCTGGAATCCCATGACGCAGGCCGCATGAACTTTTGGAGTATGTTTTCACTGATATAACATTGATTTTATTAGGATCAATATAAATATTACTTTAGCTTGCAACTGCTAATTATATCAACATAAACTTAATTTATAGTGATGATCACAGTCCTAAAGCTGTGCTGCTGCCAACCCTCACAAACTGATACTTCGAGACATCATGTAAACCCAGCCATTAGCAATAAAGTAAATGTTCCCGTTAGGCATTACTGATACTGGCTAAAGAACTTTTTAATTGACTTCTTACAATTTATGGCAGATGGTACAGACTGTGTGCTTAAATTCAGCATTCTTTTTCATTATTTATATCTGCCGCTGCTTAGATAGATGCTGGTTTTATACTATGTAATGTGACATTATGTACTTGAAATTGAAAAGACCGAGGTTGTTCCACTTGGAAAGAAGATAAACAAGAGGGCTCAAGATAAAAGTCTATGAAAGAACAAACAGCATAGAAGAAGTTGAATGGGAGCATCTCTTTCCCATCCACTAAAATGAAGATACTGAAATAGTAATTGAAATCAAAAGATGGTAAGTTCAAAAGTAGTGAAAAGGTTTTTAAAGGGTTTTCCCCTGTAAACAGAATGTGAAAACTTGGTTACCAGAGCAAATCACTAAGGCCAAGAATTCAGCAGAGAAGGCTATGCTTCAAGATAATGCACCCAGGAAAGAATATAACGCTTTAAGGTCCAATGGCATAAACTGCTCTCTAACAAGAAGGAGTAAGAATGATATCCTCACAGAGGCTGGATTAGACAGTAAGGGTTTCCTTCTCCCTCTCCACTGAAGCATCTAGCAACAGCCGTAAGGAGAATAAAATAAATAATCAAATTACTTTTAATCAAATGGCTTTTAGTCCTGGAAGTTTCTACATTTGAGATAAAGTACTTGAATGTCAGATGCTCCGCTGTTGAATGAAAAGTAAGAAAAGTGTATTGTATGGGAGATTTTCGGTGCCCCTGTCCACAGAGAAACTGCACAGGTATCAATGAAATAGCATTCTTGAGTGGCACAGAGAATATGGCAGTGTGCCAGAAGGTAAATTACTACAATAAACTTGGGATTTGAAGGTTAGGGAGCAGTAAAATAACGTGTAGGCTACCGTGGGTTACAGGCAGCACAGAGGAGTGGGTAGGGCAGGGAAAAATCCTACTGGATGAGTCTAGCAGCAGGATTTGTGGGGTTTTATTTCTCAAATTAATCACAGTAACAAAGTATCACACCTTGGAGCAGCACTTGGAACAAGAAGTGCATGCATAGTCATGCACCAAACTGATGGAGTTTTTGGGTTGTATTTAATGGTAGATATTTATATGGCTATAGATATATACTTGTGTGTGTGGCCTATCTAGAAAATGTATGTTTCTATTTACATGTATGTAAATATTTACATTACTTATGTGTGTATATACTATTTATATGACATCACTTATATGATGCATAGTCATCACATCAAAAGGTAACTTCATCTGCCTAGGCCAGAGGTTTAAAATGGTATATAAATACATTTTTGAAAACATACTCTGTTGTAGCTGAGACACATCCATAACTGTCAACATATGAGACATTTTTTAAAGGACGAATCTCCAAATAAGCCAGAGGGCTTAAGGTTAACAAGTTTTAGAAACTGCAGGTGGTATTTCTAAGTATTGTGTAACTGAAGTACTGCAGCAGAGGTAGGTAACATCTTCCTGTGAGATGAGCACAGGGGAAGGACTCTGCCCTCACCAGGGGTCTCCTGCACAGAACTCTGCTTTTCCTTTTATAAACGGGTGTTTTAAAATGTACCCCTAAAAAATAAGCAATGAATAGGAAAGCATCCTTGCTAAGGAGGCCTCTCAGGTTAACATAAATCTGGATTCTCTGCTAAGATTTATTTCACCAGCCTATGGAGTGTTTATTGATCTATATTTAGTTTTGTCAAGGGCTCCGCTAACCATTGTTTCATCCACAGTTGATTATTCAGATGAATTGATTAGAAAAGTATCCAGATGAAGCTGCTTTGCACAGTTTTGTCTGCATCGCTGTCACACAAAATAGTCTGTATGCTAAATGGCAGCAAGTTCTCGAGATTATTCTCTTTTGGCAGATTATCAGAAAGGTTTCTGTGTTTTGCCTACCTGATTTGCCGTCTGTTGAATCTGATGACATTTGTTTGCGTGCAGCTGGGGGAATTTAAAAAAAACCTGCCGATTACAAGTATGTGTGCTGTTCTCGTGTGGTTGCTCCTGTGTGTGTGCTGCAGACACAAGCTGAATTCCCCCACAAGTGTTCATCCCCGTCTTGCTGACTGGGACACTCAGGTATGTAACCACGTGGGTAGCTTTTAATGTATGATTTACTCTCAATTTAATAGTACTTGCACTGGAATTCAGCTAATTTTCTGTGCTTGGGTTTAGAGCTGAAGATTGCAGCCGTGGACAGATCAAACTAACAAACCAAATAATTTTCTGTGTAGCAGGGTGAACTTTATGCTTCAATTATCTCATTTCGAGGTTCCATCACCTGTTGGTTTTTAGGTCTAAATACCCCATCCTGAAAAAAAAAGAAAAATCAAACAAGAAGAAAGTAATCACTGAAACAAGTTATAGTAAGCAAAGGAGAGATTTTAACTCCTTGTAAGTTCAATGGCCCATTTAATGGCATAAGACATTTGCCATTATAGTGAAATTCCAGTTCTGCAGACAGAACTCCCTTTTTGTGTGTAACATTACAAGGTTAGATAGCTTTTCAGATAATTTTGCATTTAGCTTATACTGACAAGTGGAGTATCATGCGTGCAAAGACTAAGACAGCAGTACTTAGAAGGAAATACTGTTTCTAAGCCAGATCACAGGCGTCTTAGCCCTTCCTGGCACCTGCCCTACGAACCCACAGTTTTGTGCAACTTGTGGGTTTTCCTCCCAGAAATAGCAGTGGTAGCCATATTTTGGTAAGCTTGAAAGGGATCCAACACCCACCTTTTCATCATCTTTGTGTTCCTTGATCAGTCCAACTACCTTCCTAAAAGCTAAAGCTATGAAATTGTGTTGCATCCCCTAGTTGTGCTTAGCCATTGCTTGGATAAGAAAGTGTAATGGACATAAATGTCCCTCCTGCTAGGCAGCACTTCAGAATAATTTGGGCTACAGATTTACTCTGTGCAATTGAGTGATTAAAATATGAATGAGACATTCTGCTGCAAAAAAGAGTGGCACCCTCAAGGCTTTAGGCTGATACATTCACCACAGAAACACAAAGAGAGAAAAATATTTGTTTCATTAAAATCCAGACTGTTTTTCACCATGACATAACCTTAAAATGGAGAAATTCACTCGTTAAAATAGAACAATTTAAGAACAGCTAGTTCCACAGCATGATGCACCCTACAATATTATGCTAAATTATAGGTTAAGAAATGTTGCAATTGAAATGGCTTAAAAAGCTTTAGCATAAAGATTAATTCCTGACTTTCCTGGTCTTAATTTAGAAGCTCTGAAAGGTTACAGCTGAGCCAAAAAAGTGGTTGCTTCTTCTCTTTGTTGCTTGTCATTGTTGTTGTTGTTTTTTGTTGGGTTTTTTTGTTGTTGTTTTTAGATAACCTACAAAAATTGGATTGAGCTGCAATTGAATTGATCTGGGAATTAAAAAGATAAATTTGGAAGTGTCCAGTGGACCTGCAGCCCAGTGTGAATGAAAAGTATTTATAATATTCACAGGGAAAAACTAAAAGTAAAGTTTACAAGTTGCAAAACCTTTTTCTTCTCATCCAACAGTGATCCTGATGCATGTTGGATCTGGAGGAACAAAGTAGGTTCTCATATGGCTTTCAGGGGAATTAGCCCAGTGCCATTCTGGTTTTAAATGAGCCATCCCACAACTTAATGGATTCATAGGGGATTTTCATGGGAGAGGAACAGAGAGCACCAAAAGATGTCAGGAGGGGCAAGCACTGGGGTCGTTCACACAGCCTCACCAGACCAGTGAGTTCCTGAGACACAGGTCAGGTTAGGTTGACTGCTCCTCCTTCTCTCCTGCTCTTTTTACTGACCTGAAGTTCCTCCTAGCAATAAAGAGACTGAAAGCCTGGAAGCAAGCTGGGGGTCATTAGCACTATGTGATCTGTCAGCTCTTCAGACCCTGTCAGTGAATGGCTTACAGACATGACTTGGGACTTGCAAGGGAACTGAAGGGAAAGGAAGCCAAAGCTTTGTTTATACAAAAAACTTGCACCACTTTCAAGAAATTAGTTTCACACAGATCTGGCTAAACCAGTACAAACTTCTTAATTAGATGCACATAAACCAATTTAATCCTTTGCTTATATTAGGTTACAGCGGTTTATCAATGCAAGCTAAAAACAGTGCATGTAAGGATTACACTGGTTTAAATGTCTACAGTAGAGGTATGCACCAATTTAATTAGATTGATTTTACATAGATTTGATTAAGTAAATGCAACTTCCCTTAATTTCACTGGCTTATTGATATGGTAGTTAATTAAGCAGTAAAGGCATGTGAACAGAAAGAAAGATCTTGTTTAAGAGTAAAACCAGGTTCATGAATAGTTATAGATACTTGATAAAAACACTGACTATTTTGATTTTACATCCTCTTTTCTTTATAAATCTAATGAAATTATTTTTGTGCCAACTAGATGCATTACACCAATATTAAGGGCAGGGCATGTGTTTTTATGTCAAGGTGGCTAATGAGACAGCTATCATGGTGTAAATACCTAGAGGTGACAAGCACAGGTAGCCAAGGTCAGTCTGAGTGCAGGCAAAAGATCGCCACTGTCCTGAGAATCTCACAGTGTGAGTACAAGACAAGGCAGATACAGGCAGATATTAGAGCCCACACAAACCATGGTATGGTATTGGCCATCATGGCAGGCAGAGACCTCAACTACAGTGTAAGAGATACTGAGTTTTGCACGAATGTCGTCATAAGGAGGCATTTTATATGGGGTTAATGGAACGTCATTGTAGATTTTTTTGGAGAAGGAACTCCTCGAAGGAGCGCTGGTTTGAAAATTTACAGTCTTTTGATGTTGAGCACGAGACATTAGCGGGAGGAGGCTCACTTTGAACATTTAAGTCAACCAGCCCATATTCTGTGCAACAGGGAAATGGAAAACAGTGGAGAAAAAAGGGATGGGATCAAAATAGTGGGCAAAGATCACTGACTCTCTAAAAACATCCTTGGTGAATAAAAGTGAGGAGGCCAGGTAAAAGGATGATGCAATGGTGCAGATGCAGGAGGAGAATTTTAGCAGCATGCCATGACACAAAGATATCGTGCAAAGACAGTGGACATGACTAGGTGATAGGCAGGAAACAAAAATATAAAGAGAGGTGGTAAACACAATGCCCAGATAGCAGCATACTGATTTGAGCAGAGTGTAAGATGACAATAACTAGACTCAAAAGAGGCTATCAAAAGACTTAAGGAATTTTTTTTTTTAACTCAGTTGAGTTTGAAATAACAGCTAGCAGAGGTGTAAGGGACAGGGTGGCTATGGCTGTAAGGTTGGCAGACTAGGACAAGACCTGCAAATTGCCATACACCATGTGATTTATGGATGGCTTATGGGTCAAGAAAGCGCAAGATGGAGCAGCACCCTGACCTTTGGCCAAGATGAGGTAGTTAGAAACTCTGCCAAGACAGGTTTCTGTTGAGTGCAAGGCAGGAGAGCATCCATGATGCAATTAGAGAAAAAACAGTTCCAGAAGGTGGTTGGTTGCATGCACAGGTGACCTTATTTGGAGGGGTGGGGAAGGAGAGAGAGACCCTACTCAAAGAGCCAAGAGCAGTCAAAAGTCAGGGTACTCCCTAAGGTGGGGTTACTGGACATCTTTCTGCAGGAAGAGGAAAAAGCCAAGGAACAGTGAGAAAAGGGTAGATGAGATGGATGGAGGGGCTAGAGGGGAGGATCAAACACTCCTGAGTTTTAGAAAGAGAAGGGGTTGCAGAGGACGAGGCAGAAGCAAAGGTCAGATGGCTGAAAAGCCGCTCTGTTTTCACCACTTTGCTCTGGGGAGGGTGGAGTGAGATGCTGAATGGCAAGAAAAGGGCACGCAGGAGGAAGGGAGGGTTTGAGAAGGTGGATCAACAAGTGAGCTGAAGAAGCAGCTGGCACTGGGCACCATCCAGTCAAGCTAAAGTAGTGGAGTGATCTAGCTGGGAAGATCACGGATGTTAAGAGAAGATAGGGTGTGTGGGTGGCTTTGGGGGAGGGTTGTACTGGAGTCACCTAGAAGGGAGTTTGGGGCAGGGTAAGGGGGCAATAGTAAGGGTATGGGCAGTAGCCGGGAGTGACAGGCAGCCGTGGGATATGGGGGGTCGGGTCTGGACTTCATACAAATGAGGAGGAAGACATGGATGGACACTGCGAATTTGCAGTGGTGGGAGGAAAGGGGGAGAAGGTCTGGGTAGAAGAACACAGAGGGTTTATGGGAACTGCCAGTGGGTCAGGACAAGACGGGGTTCTGCCAAAATGAGGGCTGGCATGTGGAACAAGGCTGCAAGGAAAGCAGTTCCAAATCTGAAACTGATGTCTGTGGCCATGGATCTTCCAACTCTCCTGCCTGTGTGGAGATTCTAACCTAGTGTGATTAAATTCTTTCAGATTTCCTTGATTTGGAGGTAGTTTTCTCTTCCTCAGCAACAGTGTGAACAGTCATCCCTCTAATTACAGCCAGAGGGTTGTCATACTGTGTGGAGCCTGCACCTTTTCGAAACATGACTGTGCTCCAGGATCAAAGCTTGCAAGGGTCCTTTTTAATTAGTATCACTTTATAGTTTGGCAGCCTGTCTCCACATCTCCAGCTTTAGCCGGTCATAAATAAAAACCTTGGAAACCTGAGTTAGTTGTAAACATGGTTATTCTGTGAAACAAAAGGTCTGAGAGGGGTGAACTGCTAAGATGCATTGGTATTGGTCAAAGGTGATCTTAGCTGAAGGTTCCAGTTAGAGCACGTACCCCTCAGCTTCATGCTGCCATCCCAAGAGATGAAGCCCCATATTTAGTGCCTCCAGCCTCACTATCACAACCTCCATCTTCTTCCCAACCACTCCTACATGATGCCCATGGCGTGCTGAAAACAGGGTGACAGCACAGACCGGTGCCAAGCAGAGGGACAGGCAGAGCACTGAACTGCTTGTGTTTCACAGGCCAAGGCCAGCTGCAGCCAAAGCTGCTCGGAGACCTGGGGGCTCCCCTGGGGATCCAGAGGGAATGCACAGGGTGGTCACGGCTGCCTCCCCACACCCAGGGCTGGACCTGTGGCAGAGGACAGGGCAGAGCGTTGTCACCCGCTGCCGAGCCACAGGCAGTGGCTTGTTTTGTTTTCAATGGGAGTTTCATTTTCCTTCTTTGGTCCTCTTTCCTCCTTGTATTTTGAGGCTGGTTTTCAAATGTCCCTCTGTTAAGGCTATATTTAGGGCTTGTTTTCTAACTTGGCACTGCTTGGGCTCTCTTGGATAGATCTTCCTGGGGGTTTTATTTTTATTTTAAGCGTTTGATACCTTTAAATGTGTAAATAGCTGGCCTAATTGGAATGCCTAAACAGTCACTTCCCAAACTGCCAACATGTTAAAATCTGTTGATGTGTGCAGTCCCGAAGTTACCGTAGCAACTGTCTCCATCGCCAGGGAAACATGCCAGATCCCCTTCAGCTTGTGAAGGGCATCCCTCGGCCCCAAACTTTAGGAAGTGTGTTTATTTCCAGCTCCTGAGGCCCAGCTTGCCAAACTATAGTTGTGTCCTGCTGGTGGATGGGAAGGGGAGGGAGCCCTGGCCTGCTCCCAGACTGGGAAGGATGCTTATACCCCTAGGTTCTGTTGCACAGGTGGTTCAATCTGAGCAGCCCAAGGGTGGCATCACCATCCATCGCCCCAGCTGGGGCAGGACACAAGCAGGAATCTCATGGGATAACAAGATATACCTGAATTTTGGCCACAAACGGATGGGAACCACCTTGAGTAAGTGAGACTGTCCGTCCCTGTGTGTTAGTGGGTGCTAGACAATGGCTATTGGCAGAGTCTCTAATTGCTGCCTGGGAGGTGCTGTGTCTATCACCACCACTGCTGCTGTCGCTGGGGTGGCTGCAAAGGGTGGCAAGGTGCATCTCACCATGGCTGGTCCACCTCCAGTATGAAGGGATGATACTCTGAAAAACTTAAGTACATTGGGGGATAGACCTTGTTAATAAATACCTCTTTACAAC
The DNA here is from genome assembly GCF_036013475.1 of Columba livia. NCBI lineage: Eukaryota > Metazoa > Chordata > Aves > Columbiformes > Columbidae > Columba > Columba livia. The sequence goes on along the minus strand of NC_088603.1, from coordinate 67,615,882 downwards.
AAATGGTGATCACCTTTTTATTCTTCTGTTTGTTGTCTGAGGCAGCTCCTTCTAGCACAATTTCCACAAGTCTTTTTTTTCTTTGCCCCACCAACTATAGTCATATACTACAATAAGGGTGTATGTGGGGTTTGTATTTTTTTCCTTTTGTGGTAAATCATTATGCAAGAGAGATGATGTTTGCAGTTCCTTTTTTACATGCCTTTGTCCTTCTTTAGACTCAGGGTTTCTACCCCAAAAAGGTCCACAACTCTATTACAAGAAAATATTTGGAAAGGGGATCGAGCATGTGCTGAGAGTTTCCTGGACTGAGGCATCCATTGAAAACACACAGCAATGGACTCAGGCTGACATCCACAGTTTGCTGCTGCTGCTTCCTGGGTATGAGAATTTGTTTTCATTTTACATTTGAACGAAATCCAAGAAAAGCAATGAGACTGTGCAGAAAGGTTTGCCTTTTGTCTTGCTGCTTCTGTGAAACTTGCTTGAGCTCTCCATAGAGAGTGAACAGTTTTTCTGGTTACAGTATCCAACATCAGGCAAAATGTGTAAGAACTTTGTGCTTTTAACGGATTTGGTACTCCCACTAACTCTGAAAATTACAATCCATATAATCATTAGGTTTATTTCTTTTTTATATATATATTTATATATTTTTATATATGTGTATGTATATTTACATAAGGCCCCTCATTTTCACAGCTGGACATATATAGTATCAATCATTATGAAAGAATGCTCCACTGACAGTCACTCTTTGCTCCTGTATATTATCCTCTCCAGATCAATCTTCCTAACATCAACATTCAAAAATCATGTCAAAAAGCCTTCCTGCAAACTCATGTATTTGCTTAAAATTCATAAATATATGTTTAGAAAATAAATAGCAGGCTGTTTTTGAAGCTTGAGTTTTGCTATTTAAAACGAATACAACTGCCCTTTGAACTTTTCAGATTTGCACGAGTCAAATTCAATTCTGCAAGAATAAGGATTAAAAATTTAAAGATCACTGATATTGTCATGAAAAATAATTACTCCAGCCATGAGTGGTAGGGGCTGCTTGCTCTTGTTCATTATGGGCAGCTACTGATAAAATTTGGGGTGCACAGTGAGCCAGGACCCAGCTGAACAGAAGAACTGCAGCCCCTTCAGTATCTCAGCAACCCAGAAATTGCTTTTTTCATGCTTCCTGTACCAGCGCTTTTCTGTTAGTCTGGTTTATGTGACGTTTACTACCCTAAAACTGAACAATGCTCTGTAATAATTAACTTCTGTTAAGGATTATGGCAGGTTTTTGACAAATTACTTCCTTTTCACTATAGTCACATCAGTATACCCTGGTAGCATGTAAGGAGAAGCATCTAAGCACTGTCCCTTGCAGCCTGACCAGCTCTGGTCTGCCTTTTGACTCTAGCACCAAGGGGAAAAAATGTGCTTGGTTTCAAAGGACTTTCTCAGTTGCTGTGAAAACATTGCCTAAGGTTCAGGAGAAAAGACACCTTTTCTCTTCATGGGATGGTGAGTTGGCCATGTAATCTTTTCCTTCAGTAGTCTCAGATGCCTTCACCTCTAGCGAGTTCTCTATTGGACTGTCCTCTGGGTGGTTTATTCTCAGGTCCTGTAGACTTAAAAAGCATAGATAAAATATTTCATTCAAAATTCACTGAAGATGCCGTGTCAGTTGGGAAATGTAGTGCAAATATAGTGCAAATTCCACCTGCCCATTGGGATAAGGCGATGCTTCCCTGCCCCAGGGGCAGGGCATGAAATGTGCTTTATTCCTCCCTACTCCCAAACACCTGTTCTTATTTTATTCAGGGTCAGGCCTGCAGTTCCTGGCTGCTGCAAATCAGGGTAGTTTGGAAGTCTTTCAGCTAATGAAGGAAAAATAATCACCTGTAATTCAGTTACAGAAGCAAGACATGAAAAGAACAAAGATGCTTCCTGCCCCCTTCAGTAGGAATGATAGTTTTAACTATACTTCTGACCCTAAATTTTTTAGTAAATGAGCTGTGTGAGCTCAGCATGCTGCTGACTCTTCCCTGTTCCACTCAGTTTATTGCCTGCACAGCGTTGCAAAGTGTCCCCCTCTTAAATGAATGTCTCTGTTTTAGAAGGAGCTATTCTTTGCCCTCTCTATTTAGTCTTGATCTCCCTGACACAGGCAACCTAGGGAGAGGAAACTTTATTGCCAGCTGCCTGGCTTTTATGAAAAGAAAGAGACATAACTTATCCATTCCTAGTGTCTTTTTTTTTCAAAAGCAGGAAGGATTGCATGGCTATCTGAGCCCAAATAAGCCTACAGACAGTTTTATTTGTCTACCCATTACCAGTCATCCAACATGAGTTAAGGTAGGAGAGGTTGAGCAAGTTTATTTTCTATTCTAGCCCTGTTACTTCCCTGAAGATTTTCACTCTGGGGAGAAATGGAGCATGTTTTTCTCTGAATACAAGTTTCAAACAAAAAAGGAGAAGACAGATCCCTTCAAAACCCTGGGGACACTTGTCAGAGGTGCTATGCAGTCATGACACATCCTTTTCAATCCTGTGTGGGTGCCATGGGTCTTTGCAGCCCCAGCTCAGCTCAAATCCAGCACAGCTCTTTTGGGCAGAGCAGTGCTTGTGCCTGTCTACCACACTAATGTAAAGCTCTGCCACAGGCCCATGTGTGAGAGCACAATGGGCAATGATGTTCTGTGAGACCTCAGACAACCTGAGGCTCAGCCCTGCACTTTTCCTCTCCTGCCCCTCGGGTTTATCCTCCCACCTATTTGAGCTCTGGGTTCCCCAAGGCGGAGACTCCTCTCCCAAGCACACAGGGTGTCCTGCACAGAGGTGGCTGGGTACCACAAGGAAAAATTATTGCAGTGGAGAAGGAGCATCCTCAAGCCTAGTCAGAAAGAATGCTGCTTGTTTTCCTCTGAAAAAAAAACCATAACACAGCATTGGAGGATTTTAATAGTGTTTAAGTAATGCTTTTTTAAATGCAGAGATACTTGTTTTCTCACTCATTTGTAACAAAACCTATTACATGTAAGACAGTGCAATCCATCATAAATGCAATGAAACAAGTAAGGTAGGAGAAGGAACTCATGACATATTTTTAACAGACATTCCTTCCCTTGCCCCTCAAAACCTAAGGTATTCCTTATGACTTTTACTTAAAATGGAGAAAAGGAGAGGGAGAGGGATATGTTCTGAAGTCACTGGAGAAGAAGGAAGATTTGTTTTATTTTATTTCAGTAGCTCCAGGCTGCCTTTGAGTAACCAGGTATTACAGTCCTGATGCATCTCTAATTAATAAGATCAACTGCCCCTGAATTTTCTTTTACAAACTAATTTAGATATGTCAAGGCTTCAATTATTTTGAGAAAGATCTGACTCTTTGCTTATTCATCTCTCCTCCTACTCCCTGAGAAAATAAAACTGTCAGCTTAAATGCCCTTTGAAGTCTGTTTTAGGTACTTGATTGAAAATTAAATACTGCCCTGCTGCTGTTAAAGTGGTCAAGGTTGCCGTTCTTTCTTTTTTTCCCCTCACTCCCACCCTACAATTTGCAAAGGATATTGAACCCTGAGGTCTGGCTTCTTTCCAAATACAACTGAGCTCTGCTGTGGTCAGCTGGGCCCCTGTCACCAGCCGTGGTGGATGTCGTGGGTGAGATGATGGCACTGTTAGGAATGATGGCAAAGCACTCAGCTTTGCTGTGTCCGGGGTGGGAAAGGTCTGACCCTGCAAGGTGCCAAGTGTCCTCCGGCCCTGGCTGACTTCTCAACCTCACGCAATCGAGCTCTCCCTTAATCCCACAGAGCTCTTAGGTTTATGGGGAATGGCTTTGAAAACTCATAAAGATCAAATCGTTTATTGGCACGAGTGGTTTATTTTTATTTGGCAACATATGCGGAGCCCGGACAACGAGGGGGTGCTGGTCATCAGCCCAGGCTTGTGTTGTTAAAGTTATTGTATGTCAAGTGCCTCCCAAAATCCTGCTCCAATAATCCCTGCTTGCTGGAAGCCTCCAGAGAGAAATGAGGGAGGGGAGGGGAGAGGAGAGGGAGGGAGAATTTGGGCTCCCACTTGTTAAATCCAATAGGCTGAGCTTTCATCTTCTGGCTGAGGCTATGCAACTGAAATAGTCCCCTTGGGATGCTCAAACAACGGGCCTGGCCTAGGCTACATGCTTGTGCCTTGTAGGGATGGAGCGACAAGGCAGGTCAGCGTTTCTCTAACCAACACAAGCAACGGGATCCGCTAGCAGAGGAAAAAGCTACCCATGCCTGGGTTTTACAAGAAGAGCTAGTTCTTGTTATAAAACAAGCTGAGCCCCTTAAAATGAGGAAAAGCTGCCAGGTTGTGGCTTTGTTTTGCTCAGTCTGGGTTCCCTACTCAGGCAGCGTGACTGTGCAGCGCCCTGCCTGCCAAACCAGGCAAAACATTTGCCCCTTCCTCCTTGTCCCTCCCCTCCCAAATTCAAATGGAATCAGCAAAATGCCTGAGAGGAGAGTTGCTAGCAGGCAGGCAATTCTCCAGTGCCCCACTGAGCATCTTCCACCCTAACCCCTGCCTGGCATGGTTTATGAGTTAGACTTTATTTTCTGTTGACAAACAAAGACTTCTCTGGAAAGCAAGTTTTTTTTCCAGAAACTGATAGAGCCTGACCAGGGTGTAGCAAGCTCTCAGCAGAGTTTAGCTGCACCAATTCATTTATTTGGAGGTCTCAAGCTAGTGTTACACTCAAGGTGATGATAAATGACGTCTGGCTGGAATGGTGAGATGGGAATTTCTAATCCAGTCCCCTCTAGACTGGGGTTTTTTATGGAGAGTCACAAAGCGGGGACTGTGGGGACTGCTCTGTGTGGCGGTGCCACTGTGGGGGGAATCTGGGCACATTTAAAGTGCAAGACTGGTGTCTAGCCCCCACTAAAACCACAGGAAATTACCAGAGAGCTATCTTTCAGTGGGATTTGGGAAGCTCATAACCTGAATGCATGCAGGTTGCTGGTAGCCAGATGCTAAAACACACTATATCTATTTTTTCTTCTTCAGACCTGAGAGTTGCAAGACTGCATTAAGATGAAGGGCAAGGACACAGCTGTAAGAAAAACAAGCTTTCTCTTCAGGCCAGGACTGGCGTTTTACCTGTGTCCAGCTCCATTTGACAGAATGGGAGAAATAGATATGAGACAAATATAATATATGTGCATATTTGCATAGCCATGTATACAATATGTTACCTATGTAACATCTGTGCCCATACCAAGCAGAGATAAACATAAGGCATGCACTGTAAAATGTGTTACCAATGCAGATGGCACGGTGCGCCATTTCCTATGCCCTGATCATAGCAACCATGCACTATGTGGAGAAACTTAACATTTAAAGTATGCTGACAGCACTTGGCTCTGGAAGACTAGACAGCAAAGCCCTTGTAGGATGCAGTTGCACATTTAGCTGTCGAGTCGGTCTGTTATCATTACCATTTACTTTCACTTGAAATTTTGTCCCTTTGTGTTCCATATTTCGAACAAACAGCATGAGAGTATCAATGGTGTTTTGTCATGATCACATTTCACAGATGAAACTGCATTTTAAACACAGAAGGGGGCAGACAAGGAAAATGTAATGTGTGAAGACCACCTTCAGGCATATCCACCCTCCCTTTCCACACTTTCACGCTATAACTCTAATCCTGTCCATTGCAAGGTACCACAATATCACATTTCATTGAAGTCAAGTTTTGCCAAATGAAATGCAAGCCTCTTTAGATCGTTTTTCACCAGTATTTGTTTCCAATTATAACAACATAGCTACTCTACCAAACATACTACCCTATCATTGTTTCTCAGTGAAGCTAATATTTTTATGCCTCAATATGAATAGAAAATAATTACTTATTTATAGGCAATTTTCAATGTGAAAAATACTGCAACTCCTTATTAGTTTGAAATGTTGTTGTTTGGTTTTGTTTGGTTGGTTGTTTTTTTCCCCTCCACCTTTCTGACTATGATTTCTAGGAACTTAAACTCTAGCAATGTGGCAATTTTCTAGCCTTGCACATGGTGGTTTACCTGTTGGAAGGTTACAGAGCAGGGTCTCTCACAAAGGTGCCTTACTGACACAGCCCTGCCTAATGCCAGAGTGAAAGTGGCCTTGCAATTTATGTTACAGGGCATTACTTTCAGTCATTCCAAGCTTTCGGTAAATATTTTCCATTTTGACAGAAACTTTTCTGTGCTGATCCAAAACAGTCTGGGTTTTGCTAGGAAAGAGTGAGAAAAAGCATGGCAATTGGAGTGAAATTTTTCTTCTCTAACCTACTTGTCTTCTCTGTTCACTGCCCTCCCCCTTTTATTTTTATAGGGAACTTATTTTTGTCCACTAAAATACATGCCTTAACAGCAACACTGTGAATATTGGGAGGAAGCTGAAACTTCTAGCAGAATCTCAGCCTTTTCATTTCCTGAAGTGCATTTAATTCCAGGAACATCACCAATGCTTTTCAGTTTAATGTATCCTCTTTGAAAAGGAGCATCCAAACTTTTTTGTTCTGTAAAACAACGCATTCATCAAGGCTGCCACGGATCACAAATACGTGCACACACACACACACATGCACGTCCCTTTTAACTTTGCATTTAGGCCAGCCATGATTGAGAGTGAATCATCTGAAGTGACATACTTTAAAGACCTTAACAGCTCAGCAAGTGCCATAGAAACAGGGAGCCTCTACAAAAAAAAGAGAGTTTCCGACTGTGTGTGCCTTCTAGGCCTGTAGGAAGAAACATGCGCTTTGCTCAGGGCTGCATCTTGAAATGGGCTGGGCCACTATACAGCCAACTATTGTAAACCCGTGTTTGGTTTGCCTTCAAGCAAAAAGGGGGGTGCTCAAAGGCTCACGTGAAGGGGTCCCATGAATGTCGCTCTACTTTTACTGAAGTCAGATAAATCACTCCCGAGCACAGTTACTCCCCTGCTTGGAGGAGCAAGCTCTCCATACTTCTTATGTGTCTAAAAATAGTACATAATTAAATATGTGTTTGTGTATTCCCATAATCTGTGTCTTAGGCTGTCATGTATGTTATCTTTATACATCAGACCATGCAAGTTATTTTTAAGGCCAAATTTTCTTCTCTTTATCCTGTTCCAAAAACAATAAACAAAGCTCATGAGGAGAAGGAATAATAACATATAACCTCCCTATAAACACATGGCTATCATTCAGCCTGAATTCCTCTCCTGCCCAGCAGCCATTCCAAAGCTCACCTCTTCTCTCATCTCATGGCGTTTCCATTGGACTGGGCTTTGTCTTCCCGTAGGAACCAGGGGCTGCTTATACATGTTGTTCTGTACTACCTCGTGCAAGCCTTAGTTCAGCTGAAAGCGGTTTTAAAACCACCAAGACACTTCTCGCTCCTGCAGTCCAGCTAAGGTCACAGCCATGCAGTGGATGTGATGTTCCTCCTGACAGCTCTCACCTCTCAGGGCTGGTACTGGAAACCAGAGGTGAAGGATTACGAGACAAGTGTTTCACCTTAAGAAATTAAAAAGATTCTATCCCTCCCAGTTGTGGGGAAAAAAAACAAAACAAAACTGAGACATAGCTCAAATCCACTGCCTCAGGGAAGCCAAGCACCCAGTAAGAATCCAGCAAGATACATCGCTTTACTGTCTTTTCTGAGAAAGGTGTGTTTTTAAAGCTGTATTTAGCGAATGTTGGCTGCAGCATTGCAGTGAGATGCACGCAGGACAAAAATAGCTGGGATCATATTTCTTCCTGTTGGCCTTGTAGGTGGGGAGATGTGGGAAGATTTCTCTCTCTGCTGGGGTCGCAGCAGCGCAATGTTTGTTGTCTTCTGCCCACTGTCATGTGCCCCATAAAAAGCCAGAAGAGGCCTTCTCTCTATTGAAAGAAGTACTTGGCATATTTGGAGCACATGCTGACACCAGTTGCTTTTCAAAGGCTCTGTAAATTCCAGCTCACTCTTCCATCCCATTTTCCATTCAGAGACACAGCAAGGGGCATTTGGCAGACCATGAAATAAAACTGCACGTGCTGTAATCCTTTTCAGGGTGAGGCTCAGGCTCTCCCCCCCTCTTCTCCCTCCCTCTCCTCCCTTTCACTCCCAGTCTCTTTCTATACAAGTGTGATCAACTACAGGAGCACCTTGCTCGGATTAGACAAGGTCATGGAAAACACTTGGAAAATCTAGGGCTTGTTATGAGCTCAACAAGCAGCAATACTGACCTTACTAGTCTTAATAGCACAGGGGCTTAATTCCACCCTATGAACTTTCCTTTGTTTTCTCCCCCTCCTTCTGTTGTTAGCCAAGGTTAACCTTTGAAGGTTTAGGAAATGTTGGGTACTTTTTTTAGCCATAACAGAAAAACACAGAGTTTATAAATCACTATATCACACCTGCGAGAAAGCAAAAAAAGCAGCTCTGAGATTTGTGACTAAGCTCAGCCTGGTTTGTGGTAGACATGCTGAGCACTTCAGTGCATTCCTGGATTAATTTAATATTCCCTTTTTGGCACCGAAAGAGCCCACTGCCCCACTTGGAAGATAAAATGTAAGAGCAAAGAGCGTGTTGCTTGGCTTCAGCATCCGTCAGGTCTTAGTCTGCAAGGGGACTTTTGGAGTACAGCAGTGCAGAGGTGATGCAGAAAAAGGCAGTGGGGGTGATCCTCAGGAAAATCAGAGGGATGGAGAGAGGTTTTGTGTCAATAACTCATGAGCTTTAGGGACCAAACCTACTTAGTTATTTTAAATTGGCTTTGTTCCGTTGACTTCGTTTCTCACTTAGGCACAGCTTCATGTGTTTCTGGGTCCTTTAATTATAGGCCTCTGAGAGGAAAAGAAAAAAAAAAAAAAGATAGAAACCCCACAAACCTATCTGATTTCCCAGTGTCTATTTTCCTCTGCAAGATTAGTTCCACTCATAGCATGGGTCAGTGCTGCCGGCTTGTTCTCCCCTGCCCTCCTCTCCCCTCCCGCCTGCCTCCAGCCACTTGCTTTTATTCCCCTTCTCACCAAAAACATGGGCAAGATGAGTGCTGGAGTCACCAGATGGGCAGTGGGAGCAGGAATAGAGTGGATAGGTGAGGTGGGAGAGGGGGAGAGACTTCCCTGTGTGGTACTGGTGAGGTGCTGTGTTGGGTCACCCCATCGGAGCCATTCCCTGTGATGTTAAATGACTTACGACTGAATAATTGTTTGCTTTCACCGAGCCCACCCATGAATGAGTCACTGTTGTGCAGGGTGATGGAGAAGTCCTTGCCCCAAAGAACTGTCACCAGGAGGCGAGAGGTGGCCACAGGCCCATGGGAGCATCAGCTGCCGGGAACGCACAGTAGCACAACTGGGGCAGCCAGGAGGTGAAAGTACAGATCAAAAGAAAATGCAGAAATGTCTATGAGGAAAGGGAAGACTCAGGAGGGAAGGATGAGTTAATTACCTTAGCACCAACCAAGTTGTATTAGAAGGGTGCTCTTATTTTGAGAAGTAGCTTTCCAGCATATGACCCTGGCCAGACTTTCTAGTTTTATTTCACTAAATTAAATTCAAAAATCCATTCTCGATTTGCTTTCAGCAACTTGGAAATAATTCATATCTAGATGCAAACCTCATGGCTTGGTCCAATCCTTTCTCTCTATATATCCATTTATTTAGTTTCCAATTTATAGCTTTCAGATGTGGGCAAGAGATAAGGCAAAGATGTTTTGTTAACTTAGGCCAGTTTTAGCTGTCTTCCTGTTGAATAGTCTTCAAATACATACTTGTACGTACTTTCTTTGGTTTAGAAACTTATAGAAATAAATCAGCAAACCAATAAATTAATGAAAATAATCCATATCTCTACACATATCTCTAAACCAGTTTCTTTGTACCTGAAAGAGGTATAGTTTTTAACTGTCCTGATTTTTAACCCGGTGATATTAGAGCAGCACAGAAGCAACAGCGATGAGCCCCAAGGTGTGTTTACTTAATGACCCTGGAGGTGCTGTAAATCCTCGCCAATTGCTGCCTTCTGTAATTCAGAGGAGCTGTGTAGAAAGGGGAGATGAACATGCTGATCTCAGCAAATTTGGTCCAAATTTGGGCAGAGAATCAAAGATTCTGTTTTTTATGGAAGCCAGCTGATCAATCGTTACCTTTCATGTAGCAGATCTTCTTTTTTCATTTTTGCTTCTCTTTTTTGGGTCATCATAGTTAAAAAGTGAAATAGAGATTAAATGCTTTATCATGGGCCAGAGCAGGATTTCCACCAGCACATGATGTTTCTTTGCCTTTGTCTTTTCTAACAACCAGTAAATATCAAAATACAACATTGAGCCAGATAAAAGAACAAAGTAATAATACCATATAAAATCAGCCCAGGCAGCTAGCTAATGAGCTGGCTTTATTTTCTTTCAGAACTATGGGAATCAAATTCAGTTCTGAGCTGGTATTTACTGTCAAGTGGCCTACTTCAGATTTTAATGATCTCTTGAGACCCTGGCCTGACACAAAATGTTGTTACAACTCAGCCCACCCCAGTATAATAAACTATAAACCTGTCACATGGTGCCCCTCATTCAGTAATTAGAAACGTCCTAAGACCAGTTTTAAGTACAGTGCCTGAAAACAGGCCGAGCAAATGCCAATTTACAAGGAATTCATGGTCAAGGTGCTGAGTGAATTGCTGGCTGAAGAGGCAGACCACAAAAAAGAACTGAAAAGAAATCTTGCTAAGCTCTCTTTGAGAAAATTACAGCGGCTTCCCCTCTGCATGATCAACAGCTTGCAGGAGCTAAAGCTTTGCTCATCTGTTTTTCTACCAAGTGAACAATGTATACTGTATGCATCATGGAAATGGAAAAGATATATAGGGGTATAATGACTCTATAGAGAGAAAGCATTTATAAATGACTAGTTGGATGTTACTTTTCAGGCAAAGAATGAGAGAAATAAGAGCTTGTTGCAGAAAGTGCCAAAATATGCTTAAAAATTGAGAAGTAATGAATATACACTCTAGTGACTATATATTATGAATGCAGAACTAATTTATATTGCATTTCAGCAATGGTATACCTTATTACACACTTAATTATACTAGATAAATACCTAGACTGAGGAACGTGTTGCTGACACTTGCAGCTGAAGATGTCTTTTGTCATAAAAATAAGGACTAAATTTGTCAAAGGTGTGGACAGCTTCAACTATTTTCACAGTCTACCCAATTTCTACTGCTATTTCTAAGTAGGTGAGTAATACCCTATGGTTCCAGAGAGCACCTTGATACTTGTACCCCACCACACTTCAGTGAGATCAACATCAAATAGTAATGCTGCACCTTTTTTACCCTGGGCACCTAAGCTGGGTTGGCACATTTTGGACCAGGTGGTGTGTTTTGTTTCCTTTCTGTTACTTTTTAATACCTCCTCAAAACGTGGAGACGTGTCACCTCCTGCGTTACAGTGACAGCATGTGCAGTGAGGCAGCAATGCAGGGGGAAGCTGCTCCTCCTGCTCACTACTGCTGCATTCTCATGGGTATGAGCCTCTGCCACGCACTCTAGCATAAAATCAGTCCTCAAAAACTTGTAAAAGTACGAGTAAAACTGCCTTCTTAATTCAGGAGGTTCCCTGGTCCCCCAAGGGAAGGATAGCCCAGGTGTCACGGAGGGACCCCGAAGTTAGTTTTAGGCGGACAACAAGGTCCAAAACAGGTTTTCACTCCATCTGGGAAAACAATCAATTAGAAACGGGGTTTATAAAATCAGTTAACACTCTGGTAACATAAAATAGAGATTCAGATATCAACTCAAGGAAATTATGGGGTACAGCAAATAAGAATAATGGAGATCCACAGTGTGCATACACGTGGCTCACCAAAACAATGCCAGAGCCGTCCCTGACTCCAGGAAAATACACGTGCTTATATTTAAGCACGGAATACACTCACTGGTCTAGTGAGGAAAACATCCACCCAAAAGGCAAGGAATTATTTAATACACTCGCTTATCTGGCGAGGAAATATCTGAGTTATCACTCACCCACACGCGGAGATGAGGCAGTTCCATTTTTCTTTCAGAAGGTTACCTTAGACGGCATCCCAGTCCTGGGAGGGCTCTCGGCGGCAGCATTTGGCCCACACTCCAAGAGGACCACACAAAGAGCAGCCTTGGCGGGAAGTCCCGTTTATAGTCTGGTCAGATCTGGCTGTGGGCAGTCTAGAAGCTTTGCGGCTTCTCTGCACCACCTACTGTGGCTACGTGCACCTCTGCACCTCCTCTACTGTGGCTGGTGCGCCCCCTCCTCTCTCCTAACAGAATCACAGAATGTCAGGGATTGGAAGGGACCTGGAAAGATCATCTAGTCCAATCCCCCCGCCAGAGCAGGAACACCTAGATGAGGTTACACAGGAAGGCGTCCAGGTGGGTTTTGAATGTCTCCAGAGTAGGAGACTCCACACCCACCCTGGGCAGCCTGTTCCAGTGTTCTGTTACCCTTCACTGAGAAGAAGTTTCTTCTCAAATTTAAGTGTTCCAGTTTGAACCCACTACCCCTAACGACTCTGGCCTGGGTCTGAAATAAGAGCCATTAACTTGCCCCATTGTAGGAGAAGGGGGGAGGTGTTGGGGAAGAGTGGGGCTGTGCACACATGCAGCTGCCACATCAGTTCTCAGTGTGGTGGGGAGCGGGGCAGAGAGAGTGTACTGCCACACATCAGGTAATGGAAAATCTCCGATATTGTAAGAGAGTCACAGTATCACAGTATCACAGTATGTTTGGGATTGGAAGGGACCTCAAAAGATCATCTAGTCCAATCCCCCTGCTGGAGCAGGAATGCCTAGGTGAGGTCGCACAGGAACATGTCCAGGCGGGTTTTGAATGTCTCCAGAGAAGGAGACTCCACAACCTCCCTGGGCAGCCTGTTCCAGTGCTCTGTCACCCTCACTGAGAAGAAGTTTTTTCTCAAATTTAAGCGGAACCTCTTGTGCTCCAGCTTGATCCCATTACCCCTTGTCCTATAATTGTTGGCCACCGAGAAGAGCCTGGCTCCATCCTCATGGCACTCACCCTTTATATATTTATAAACATTAATGAGGTCCCCCCTTAGTCTCCTCTTCTCCAAACTAAAGAGACCCAGCTCCCTCAGCCTTTCTTCATAAGGGAGGTGCTCCACTCCCTTAATCATCTTCGTTGCCCTACGCTGGACCCTCTCCAGCAGTTCCCTGTCCTTCTGGAACTGAGGGGCCCAGAACTGGACACAATATTCCAGATGTGGTCTCACCAGGGCGGAGTAGAGGGGAAGGAGGACCTCTCTCGATCTACTAACCACCCCCCTTGTAATACACCCCAGGATGCCATTGGCCTTCCTGGCCATAGAATGGTTTGGGTTGGAAGGCTCCTCAAAGATCACATAGCTCTAAGCCCCCTGCCACGGGCAGGGACACCTTCCACTAGACCAGGTTGCTCAAAGCCCCATCCAACCTGGCCTTGAACACTTCAAGGAATGGGGCACCCACAACTTCTCTCGGTAACCTGTTCCAGTGTCTCTCCACCCTCATGGTGAAAAATTTCTTCCTTGTATCTAATCTAAATCTTCTCTCTTTCAGTTTAAAGCTATTACCCCCTGTTCTATCACTACATACCCTTGGCAAAAGTCCCTCTCCAGCTTTCCTGTAGGCGCCCTTTAGGTACTAGAAGGCTGCTGTAAGGTCTCCCCAGAGCCTTTTCTTCTCCAGACTGGGAAACCCCAAGTCTCTCAGCCTGTCTTCATAGAAGACCTCTCATCATCTTTTTGGCCCTCCTCTGGACTCTCTACAGCTTTTAACTAGGAAGATAAGTGGACACATTTGCAGGGCCCCTCATGAGTCATCATGTCCTTTGGCAGCAGAGAGTTAACTGCATTTGTGATATCATTAACCTCACTAATTCTCTAATAAAAAACAAAACAAAACAAACAACAAAACCAAATGAAACAAAACAAAAAACCCCGGCAGAGAGCAATAGGCACTGGTTCTGAATGTATTTATTAAATCCTTACAACCTAGCAGATCAGGAAAATATCCTTTTGTGCATCGTTACACCTTATGAAGATGTGTAAGTATCTCTCACATGCAATTTATTATTCCTTTCTAGGTTGCCTCTGGGGTGGAGGGATGCAGGCACAGGCACGGCACTCCTTTGTATTTGGTGGTGCAGACTTCTAAGGTGGCCTGGGGAAGGCTTTTGAGCAGGAGGGAAGGAAGCAACTGGAGGGAAAAAGGCCATTTTTAAGGCCTTCCCTGGCAGTTGTCCCCCCACTCAGTGAATGAGGTGTGATTCACAGCAGGGCCATCGCAACTTTCCATCATTCTGCCATGCAGTTTCAGGAGGCAGAGCGGGGGAATCCTCTGCGAGCCTTCAGCCAGGAGGCCAGGCTGTGCATCCTTTGTCAAACTGCAGCACACACCACCGCTCAGAAAGCCTGCCGACATGCCTGGCTACACCAGTGTTGTGGAAAGCTTGGAAACTGCAGAGAGACTGTTCTCATCGCGCTGGAAAGTGGAGCCCATAGGAGGAGGCTGCTCTTTTCCAGAGGGACCTGTCAGGACCAGTTACCAAAAATGGAAGGTGAAATAAGCATGTGATAAGATTCATGTAAATCTCAGATGATTACTTGGGATGCAGCAAAAGGGCTGACTAAATGCATTAAAATACTTCTTCCCTAAGTAGCAGATAGATTATGGTTGGTGTAAAAAAATAAAATCACCGTGTGCAAGGTTTAAGTGTGCAGTGGATAAAAAACAGCTCTCAAACCTGGTATGTAAATCATTCTGTTGTGTTCTCCAATCCATTGTACATCTCAGTCACTGTGGCACTGGTGGAATGGGTTTGATCCTGCAGACATGGGATCAGAACACTTTCTTTAGCTTCCAGAGGTTTTTCTGGGGCGTCTTGGTGGCAGTTTTCTGGAAGAGTCTTTCACAAAAGAGCTTGTAAACTGTTAAGAAGGTGAGCTGGTGGTTTCTCCTAACAGGAATGCCTGCTGTAGAAATGTTTAGAGCTACGTTTTGATGCAATTTGATTTTAACATGTCGCTTCATATAGAACTGGTATATTTTATATGATCAAATTGCATTCATTTTGTCATAATTCTGTGAATAATGTTAGAGTTAATATCCATCAGATTAGTTAACTGCCCAGGGTAGTACTTAATCCACTTTTAATTTGAATGAGGGGATTTAAAAGTCTCTAAGAACATTTTACACCATTGCCCTTTTGCCAGAGTTCCTTTCTCAAGGACACCATTCAGAGGGGTATCAGAGTCTACAAAGGTCACTGACAGAACAGCTCTTGTCTGTTGGATGACACTGAGTTGGCACACAGAGATGCCAAGGTTTGGCTGACCAAAAAGAGGGCAGACATGGTGATGGAGAATGAATGGGTGCATTGAAACAACTCCAACTCAGTCTGCATCTGGAACCTCTCTGAAGCAGCCAGCCTGAGAAGTTTGCTTCCAGCTCTATCCAGACAATCCACTGAGAAGCCTATAAACTCAGCAGTCTTTGCATGGGGAAACAACTTCAGGTATCTTATTGCAGGATGACTGCAGCAGGGCTGGAGGATAACCATGCGAGGAGAGCTTGTGTTTCTTGCCTTTCTCCATGTTGCTTCTTTCCCCATTAACAACTTGAAAAAAGCAATGTGCATCTCCAAGTCTAAACATCCTTCTCAGGCAGAAATCACCTGCAGGAATACTCTGCAAGAGAAATACTGTGTTATTCCTCAGGTTTGGGTGCTCTGGAGTCGGAATTAGATGCTTTGCCATCAAGTAGGTCAGACGTGTCCCCAGCCCACAGATCCAAATGATAGGATGAATAGGAAAAGGAAGCAGGAGGCTACACAATACATGGTTTTAATGGATGTTTGGATTGGTGGTTAATGTGCAAGCGCATGTTTGTTAAGAGTTACCAGGATATGAATCAAAGAAATAAAAACAGCAATGCATTAAGGTTTAGAGAACCTTTTGGGAAGAAGCAAATTAATATTTTTAAATGTAAATATTTTGACCCAACCTATTAGTCATGTTCTTGTGCTACAGAGTGAGACGTCTGAGTTTGATGTGGTAACTCATTTCCCATTTTCTGCAGAAATAGCACATTGTGCTTCTTCCACCAGCACTTTATCTGACTGATTAAATAGTGCTATTTTCCAGATGACAATTATTTGTCAAAAACTTGTGCTTTTCAGAAAATACATGCATCTTCAAACTTTCCAGTATTAAAAAATACACCAGTCTCTCCCTGGATTGTCATGTTACCTCCATTAAAAAAACAAACAAACAAGCAAACAAAACCCCACTTTTTTCTTTTTTTTTTCCCCAGATTTTCTGTTATTGGTGTGTGGCACTGCCCTTGGTCAGTCAGCAAATTCCCAGTCTTGGCTTTTCTTTTGAGACGTACCACTGTGAGAAATTGCTGGAGACATTAGGAATACCTCTTCATTAGATCAGTGAGTTTCCTCTTCACTTTCTCTCTACTCCTTATAATTCTCACAGACTCATTTAGCTCAGATTTTTAAACAGGAGTGACCTTAAAAAAGTTTAATAAAAGATCAATAAATATCAGGACATTATAGGCACAAGAAGCGTATTACAGATTGTTAAAAACCATTGTAATTCAAAGATGTCAACATAGTCTTCTGTCAGTTTTTTACATACTGTACCATTTTATAACAATTGATTTTTTAGACCAACAATTTCCTAAGATATTTGCAAATATAAAATTAATACTAAACATGAACTATATTTGCAATGATTTATCAAATTGTTAGAACTGATGATAACTGCAACAATTAGCTGTGCTAGCAGATGTACATCAAGAGAGATGCTTGCAACAAATTTGCTTGTTCAGCTCTGGCTTTTCTCAAGAGTTCTCTTAAGCCAGAGGAATCACCTAGAGTTTCTGCAGGGGTAGCTCTTAGTCATGTTATTAAAACATTATAGCTGGTGGAAGAGTGAGTTTACTGGTTTCATGCCTATTCCTGGTTCTCCAGATAGAAAAGAGGTCCAGTCTGAGTGTTGTTTCCTACTGCTTCATCCTTCAGCCCTTTGAAGACTGGGGCTGTAAAGAGGCATTGCTGGGATGTGGTGGCCCCAATTGTTGGAATTTCCTTTTTCCATTGGTCTGAAAAAAGTACAAGCGCATGACACAAAGCCTGTCTTCTTCCTCCATTTCTGACTTACAGAACAGCTATTGTGAGGAATGTAAAGAGTTTTCTTCCAAGGAAGTAGTCTAAAGAGGTCTGTAATAATTGTGGATTTACATTTTTTATATGTCCCCAGATATGCTGTAAATAATGCATTCTATAAATGCTAGGAAAAAAAATGTAATTGAAAACAAAAAAAGCAGTGCATGTCACAGCTGCGTGCTTTGCCAACCTTTGTCTTGAGTCACCCATTCAAGGAGAAATGAAGTAAAGACTCCTTTCCCTGGGCTCACTTCCAGCCATTTTGCATTTTAACTATATTTAGGCCAACCCTTTTTCTGAAAGTTTTAATTCTTACAGAATTTATGGACCAAAAAAAGAAAAAAAAAAAACAAAACCAAAACAAAACAAAACAAAAAAACAGTAAGAAGAAGAATAATACAGTAGCTATATTTGGCAATATAGTGCTACCAAAGTTTTTGCCTATTTAATGTCTTTGAGCTCTTTTTAATTTATTTTATTTTCCTGAACTCTTTCTTGGCTGCCTATTAATATATGGAAAAAGGTCAAAAAACTTTATTTATTGAGAATCTTGCTGTAGTATAAAAGATTTTTATTTTGGCTGTCTACTCCTGACTAGCTGTTGGTTGACTAAGTAATACTAGACTGACAGCCTCCTTCTGCTCCTTTTTAACTCTTTCTGAGAGATGCACAAAAATAGTCACTTAACTTACTTCGTGCAAGCTTGGTTTTTCAACTAAGAGGTTAATGAACTGTACAGTAAAAATACTGGTATTGAAAATGAGATTGGAGATTCCCATGGGATAAAGGATGAGTCAGCTGGAGGTGGAGCCACGTCATATGAGAAGACAAGGAAAAAAAAAAAAGTTTTAAAACTGGTCCACCATAGATCATTATTTACCAGTGCGGGGAGTCAAATGTGTCACTTAGCTCCAGCCACTATATCAAATCACATGAATTTTACCACAGCTCTGAAATTTTCTTTCCAGATTGCCTTATACTGTGCCCCAAAGACTTTGCCTGTCTTTGAGGTGACATGCCGATTTCCCACTGGAGTAATAATTCAAATGAAATCACATCACGGTGACACCAGTACAATTAAATCATAAATAAGGATCATGACACGTATTTCCAAAAGCTATTATGAAATATATATAGACATATAATGTGGATTAGATTGTTATTTAAAAGGCTTTTTTTTAAAGCTCAATTTAAATCAAAGTAGATTGCCCATATTTACTACCCTTCCTTTCTAATCTCAGGGTTTAGCAAGCATGAACCTGTGTTACTCTCTCTATTATATAAATAGGAAGACTGAGACACTGAATGTGATTTTCTCCTGATCAGAGAGCAGTGGGCATGGGAATGTTCCAGATCTCAAGCTCCTCAATTCCTCTGTCCTCTCTGTTGCGTTGATCTGTCTCCATAATTCCTTATTTAGCTATTGGCTAGAGATGATCAGGACAATTCTTTACTAATTCTAGAATCATACCAACTCTATTCCCAGTAGGGCCGCCCTTCAACTCTTACAAGCATTCTTCCCATCCGTTACCTTCCCAAAAGTACCTGGGCTAATTGGAGGTTTTACTGCATCTGAAGTAGGTTATAGTGAAATTAGACATGACATGAAGTTTGCAGGAACACAGTTATTGGAATTAATGGGCATCAATCTGGGATGGGCTAGAGGCAGGCAAACCATATACCGTGCCCAGCTCAGTGAAGAGCAGCACACGACAGAAAAGGGAAGGGAAAAGCACTTGTGCAGCTCTTCCCCCGCGGAATTAGGAGTCTGCATGGGACAGTAGCTGTTTCCAGATCCTCAGGAAATGGCTTGAGCTTTATTTATCGCCATGTAGATAGTGCAGAATAATCCTGTGCCAGATGTCATCTTTTGTATAGGCACACAGTGAGTGCAGTGGCTTGCATTGCACAACACTGACATCATTGGAGGGAGAGTTAGCTGACCTAGACATATGAAAGTTTGGGCTCTAGACCTTCTGTTTGTGAAGCTTATATTTGTTTCCTAATACAGCTGGTTATCTTTTCAACGGTATTTCATTTTCTAGGCAAACTTTAATTTATTACATTTTTTTCTCTGTCTCTGGGAAGTGAATGGTAAGAAATCAACCAGATTAAAGTTATCACAAAAATAAGGAGAAAAGATTACCTGTCTGGTGATGATCTGGAGATATTATTCCTTACTGGCAAAAGCCCAGAGGAATTGAGACTCTGAGTCTGTGGATTCTTAACATGGAGGTAAGCAGGGACATGGAGAACAGCAGTTGTGACTCCATGGGCTCATGTTAACCTGGAGCATATTGTGTGTCAACAATACCAACAGATAGCACAGGAATTTGGTCCATTTTGGCTCCGGTCCTGCAAGGGTTTAGGCTTATACCTCAGATGCATGGAGGCAGGGCAATAAAGCTTGGAGAATACAGAAGACTTTATGGAAAAGAGGCATGTTTTTCACTAGAAACTGGCTTTGCTGCAGAAATTTTTGTGCGTCAAAATATCAAGCAGCACAGAGTTAAATGGAATCATACTAATAAACGTGGATAATCCCATCATCTGTGGTTGGGCTGACAGCAAAGCACCTCTGAACACACGCAGCCAAGCAAAATTTTCCTGCAATTAACTGGATTTGATTAAATTTCTCATTTAGTGGCTGAAGGAAAAGACACAGCAAGTAACTTTCTTGCTAACCTGGAACTTTGAGTAATAGCTGTGGATATGACAAACCAGGATCCCCACTGCATTAAATGGGAAAACTGTTGCTCTGAATATGGAAACACAAGTGCAAGAACTGAGTTTCTCAAGACCTTTCTCCTTGTCCTGATCTTCTCATTTTCTGAAAGAGAAGAAGAAAATTTTGACCTCAAGATGGCTGTTCTGATGCTGTTACATTTCCGTTAAAAAAAAAGTTGAAACTTTTTAATTTTTGTTTCTGGGAAGGGCGGAAACCAGTTTCAAGGCCTTGAAAGCTACTGGGAAATGGAGCTGTCGATCTCCAGCCAGCTTTAGATTATGATCTCTGAACTTGGATGGGGGCATGTAGTCACTGATACCATCCATGTCCTTCCTTATACAGGGCTATGCTCTACTCAGAATCACTGAATCTTTACTAAAATCACTTATAGCAAGGTCCTGAAAAATCTCTAAGTAAGTGAAACAAGCAGTTGCTTTTATGATCTTGTTAAAATTGTGTATGGCATATGGAGACTTATATGGGTGCTAAATATGTCATAGGCTTGTTGCTAGATAAATCCTGAATTAGTTTTATACTAAGTATCTTGTCTTAAATTATATGAATTTGGCCTGGTTTTGGTTTCATTTCTCATCTGTATCATCAAACTCTGTTACCTGCTGAAAGCTTCATTTCTTTTATACCAGTGACTTGAGTCCTTTTTAGTGCCACTTTGAATAAAAACCAGAAAGAGCAAAAAATTTTCCATAAAAAAATGCACAACATTTTGCAAACATTCCAGCTGCAACATACAGATCAGCTTCTTCAAAACCCATTGAAATTCTCCATGAGCTCCGCCTTGCGTAATTTTCTATCATGGGTAACATCAGTGATGTAACAACAGTGAGAGTTGACAGTATCTGCCAGATCACCTGGTTTGGGTCAGATCTGCACATCATAGTGTTTAAGGTAAGCTTTTTGTTACAGGGGTCTTGCTGTCTTTCCAACAAGTAGCAGTGTCCTTTGCATGACAATGGAGACTCCAAGTTCTGTGCAGGGCTCCTGGTGACTCAGGCATCACAATCTCAGCATCAGTATACTTACCTCCTGAAATCTTGAAATATTTAAATGCACAAACTTGGTTTATGTTAAACTGATTTACAGCACCTCAGGAAATGAGAATTAAGAGAAGCAGTATCACAGCTTGGTCTTGCATGCACGTATAAATGCATAAAGTCAAGTAGGCATACACATGTATGCATATACATGCATGAGCACACCCAGCCACAGTTTCTTAACATCAGTATGACATTTTCTCTGATTTAACATCAATATGACATTTTCTCTGATATATAGATCACTTCTAAAAACATAATAGGATAACATAACTTGCAGATGGCAAAAAACTGCTTTTCTTTCCCTCATGGTTTCTCATGTGTCCCAGTAAACCAAAACTCAAACCACATATAAAACTAGCCACACTGTAATTTACAGGTGAAATTCCAGTTGAAACCAGCCCTCCCAACCACACATCAGTGAAACTTGGAGGGGATCTTGCCACCTGCTTTTCCCTCCGTGATGATAACTAACACAACACTTTCACAGAATCATAGAATGTCCTGAGTTGGATGGGACCCACAAGGATCATGGAGTCCAGCTCCTGTCCCTGCACAGGACAACCCCAAAATTCACACCATGTGTCTGAGGGTGTTGTCCAGTCTCTTCTTGAACACTGTCAGGCTTGGGACCGTGACTGCCTAGGGAGCCTGTCCCAGTCCTCCACCATCCTCTGTGAATATCTCCAAGTATGGAGACTCCACAACATTTCTAGTCACCCTCATAGTGAAAAAGTATTCCCTGATATTCAGAGGGAACCACTTTTGTTTCAGTTTGTGCCCATTGCCTCTGTTCCTGTCACTGGGGATCACCGAAAACAGTCAGGCTCCATCTTCTTTATGCCCTCCATTCAGATATTTATGTTCCCCAGGCCACGGGGAGATTTGCTCCTCCGTTAGCATAGCTGGGCACTGACAAGTGCTCCAGGGGTGCCCTGTTCACTTCAGCTTCAATCCCCACCATCTCAGCAAGCAGCTGGGCTCTCCAGAAGGACACAAGTTTGCTCACTAGTCCAGGCTTTTCCCAGCATCCATCAACAAAGTGCCTGCAGTCAGTGCTGCATATTTCAGGTCCCTGCTTCGTTATCTGCTTTTCCTGTCTGGCTGCTTTAAACAATAGCTAATAACTTTCAAGGTTCACCTTGCTACCACTGACCCAGCAGTCAGGTAATACGTTGCTAATACCCAGTTCCTTCTAGATCAAAATCTGGTAATACCTGCTGCCTCCCAGCCGCTGGCATGACAGTGGGACTGCTCCTGCTTGCTACCAGCCCCCTAATCTTGCAGTGAAAGAAACACCTTCTCTGTCCCTCTCATCAGTGGGCGGTGGCTCTTCAGCAGCATGGAGAGATGGAAGCTGCTCTAACACTGAAATGCACCAAGACTGGAAAGAGATGTACTGGCAAGGATGTGCCTAGGACATCAAGGGCAATACCAACCCATACAGACAATATGAGCTAAAAACATAGTTTCTTATTTGTTTATTTTATTTAATTGCTGTACAGCAGCTCCCTGTCCATTACAGAAGGTACCATTATCCTTTCTTTGCAGTCAGGGATTTACAGTGCACGGATTTAGAGAGGAACCCAGGCTACACTGAAATCCACAGATGAAGGGACTCCCAGGCCTTACCTTGGCAGGGCTGGGATTTCACCTAAAATGACTTGTGTGATGTATCACACAGACAGGCTGTGACGTATTATGGGATTAAACACCGGAGAAGGGAAAAGAGCCCATTTAAAACATTCGTCTTTTTTGAAAAACATACTCACTTTACAGAAATAAAAGGCTTAATCTTAACTTTGGTTGTAATTTGTCAATGTACTTCTTCAAGAACAACTCAGAGTAAAGTGGATATTTTGTTACAGTTTGCTATGAGATTTGTTTGAATATGTTGTGGTTTTTTTTTTTCTGAAATCTGCTGCATTGTTATTGTGAGAAACACCTGAACTTCCTCTTGCTTTCCTGAGTGAATGCAAGAAAAATCGGGTTGAAAAGGTCAGAGCAAAAAAATGTTGCCTAACCTTTTCAACACAAAGTACTTGATTTTACCACATCCAAAATTAAATCATTCAGACTTCCTGCACTGCAAAAAATTCTCATCATTTGTGCACTCCTAATTTAGAAGTGACAAAATTTCCGATGATACTTTTTTCACCTTCTTTCTTACAAAAAAAAAAATTAATTTCTGCTTTTCAGCCAGCTCTGACAATGAATCCCTATCCAGTGTCTGCAAAGTGTCGTCCTTGTATTGCCACCTGGTGCTCAGAGGCAGATGGAAGATCCCGTCTCTGTTCTGCCTGGTTACTGGCTGGCTCTGGACCCAGCTCTCATAAACTGCCTGACTGATGCTCACGTTTTACAACGATACACCAAATAAACACAGTGACAGTGACTTGGGTTAGACTGGTTTGGATAGCTGGCATGGCCATGCTTGTCTCACCCCTGGAAGGTAAGAAGGAGGTGTGGAAGGCCGTGTTTCTGGATTAGGTGGTGTGACCATTATTCCTCTGGGGATAAACCTAGGCTAACAACTTACCTCATATTAGTTAGTGCCAATCACTCGCGGCATCTAAGGGGCTGCAAAAGCTCCCCTGATGTGAGCTTGTGTAGGATTCAGGGAGCTGACCTCGAGGTGAAAATCTCTCTGTCCCATTATACACCTCCTGAGACACCCAGACCTCTTCTACATTGTTTTCTCTGCTTCGTGTCATCTATTTTCATCTCCTGTTTTAATCTCTTTAGCATGCCATGTGCGCCTGTCAAAGAGATGCTTTCTACACGATCCAGCAAGTACGCTAATATGGTTTGTTCATCTCCACAGTGGCGCTTTTTGGCTATTTGTCAAGCATTTCTGTTTCAGTAAAGTTTATCTTTCAGAGTTTCCTATAATCACATTAGCTGGGCGGATGTTAAATAGAAGTGGTGAAAAGGTACTGAGAGGTGTTGAGGGAAAAGAGACCAGCTCTACATAAATGGCTCAGCAATTTTTTTTGCAAGGAAAAAGTGGCTAAGGTTATAAGATGATTGCTGGATTTGTTTCTGCACCAAGGCTGAGAAATAAATAATCCAAGTGAAGGATGAGTGACTCTAGCCTTGCTAAAGTTTAGATGCAGATATTCTGCAGAAATGGCTCAGAAATTGTGCTTTGCAGGTAAAGGGCAGGGAGGGAATCCTCAGGGCTCCATTACAAGAATGCAGAGCAGCTGGGATGGATAAATTTTGTCAGTATAAAAGGCCTTACTCATTAGGAAAAAGTGACTTTTGTTACTGTAGAGAAGGTTTATGTTGGGGCTTTTTGGGCTGCTGATGTCTCTCAGTTGAGATTTCTTCACTGCAGCTGGCTCTGCAGGATGTGGTCCTGCAGAAAGCAAGGTGCTCCTGAGGTTGTGTGTGCCAGAAATGTCAGGCCTGGTTGCAGTGAGACTGGGACCACTCTGCCACCCTGTGAATTCAACTAAAAGATGCTTTTGTTCAGTTTTTGTGCCTGAAGGGATCAGCTTTTTTTAAGGTAAAGAATGTCAGCTCTGATTTCTCTTGTATCAATCTGTTCACATCTCATTAAGTTTATATGTAAACCTTTGAGTTTAAAATAAACAGCAATACACCCCTATTTCATATCAAGTCTTGTATCTGGATGTATATATATGGTTTTGGGAATGCATGATGCATCAAAGGCAGCCCTGTTTTTTTTACAGCTGTAAATGCCTCCTGTCTCTGGTAAAGCTCCAGATATTTTCTTCTCAAGCAGTAGGACTTATAGCCACAGACTTGCAACCACTACTTCTCTAGCTACTTACTTCTATTCCTTATGCTAGGAATCAACTTTGCAGGGTTTTCATGCTGCCTCTCAATGCTTTAAGAGGCAGTTCTGCATTTTGGTGCTTCATTTCAAATACTTTGTCAAGGTAGATGATACCAGTAGATATGTTACTGTTGTTTTATTTGCTCAGTTAAGGACAGGTTAAAAAACAAAAACTTGAGAAATATGTGGATGATTTCATATTATTTTTTTGCTTGTGCTATGTAGTTGTTGTTACTGGAAGTGGTTGATGACAGTACAAAAGTTGATGAAGTCTTGGTCAAAAATTAACAGGGGAGTCTATAATTTCTGTGTAATACTTGATACAATTCCTAGCTATTGTCTCAGGTCTCCTTGGCAACTTTTCTCCTCTACCAAATCTTGCATAAACATCTAACTGGTGAATTTACTTGTAGTATATTTTTATTCAGGTGTATTCAGTGGTGTCAATAATAAGCCAGTTCTTGTACTCTGCTGGTTTTGTACAACTGGCAGTGCAAAACGCTGTATCTTTTGGCCTGCCTCTGCCCCGCAGTGGCTCTGAATGCCAGCCCTTTGCCATTCCTGCTCTGGGAGATGATACTTTGGGTTTGAAACAGCATGTAGTACACCCTGGCATCTTGCTGCTTGCAGGTTGTAGATAACAAAGCCATCTTAACTCCTAGACTGCTCTTCTGTAATCTCTCTTCCTTGTTTCCAGTTGCTTCTGATTTGGGAGGAGTTTCAAATAAGGGTTTTTTGAGAGGGGCAGGCAGGCAATCAAGATGGGAGGGAGGAGCGATGTTAACAGTGGGCTAGCAGGAGCAGAACTTTGTGCCCTGGGGCACTAGAAATGGGAAGGCAGACAAAAGCACCTGAAAATAGAGGAAAAATATAAACTGCTAAAGAAAATTGGGACTGGAAGGGAAGGGCTGCAGCTGGGAGTCCTGCCAAATGGCTGCAGGGGAAGTTGCATGGTTGGTGGTGCTGTGAGGCCAGCAAGGATCTTGGTCCCGACGCACAATGCTCTCCATTCTGCACTGCCTGAAGCTGGTAATCACCCACCACGGAAACTGGGCCACAGCTTCCAGAACTCAAATATGCAGAGTTTGGTAGTGTTTTTCTTGTGAAGATTATTCTGTCTAGAAAATGTTTTTCCTAACTAAGCAATGATTTGTGTGTGTGTGTGTTAAATAATGTCTTGTAATGGCTTCTAGTGCCAAAGATACCACAGAATGAATACACCTTCAGGTATAGCAAGGATTGGAATAGTAAAGCAAGGAAATATGGAACAGTCCTGAATCCTGGCTACTCTTTCTACATAATTTACAAGTAGGAGGGGTAGATCTGTCCCTGGCCTCAGTCGATGAAGTAAAGATGAAAAATTTTATTATATGGATCTGAAGAATCTTTTCCATAGTTTCTTACCAATGTGGTAATGTTTTGTTTGCTTGTTTGGTGTTTTTTTTTTGCTTTTTGTTGTGCCTTTTTTTTTTTTAAATGTGGCCAGCATTGGGAACATTATATGCTTGAGTACAAAATCACACAAGTCAAAGACAGGATAATGAAAGACACTTTGACCAAGTTGATGAGATATAAAATAAGGAGGAGCACATTAATACAGTCAAAGGAGTTTTGACTTGGATATTCACTCAGTTGTCTGTATCTAGCAAGTCTGAGCTTCATCTTCCTGGCTGTTAAGAGTAAACATAAAATGTTGTAGATAACCACAAAAGCCTTTTAACATAGATGTAACCGCCAAGCCCAGAAACGTGTTCTGGCTCTGAAAAGAAGGTAATAAGCAGCACTTCAGTTGAAACAGGTTATTCCATAGCTGAGAAGCAGCATTCAGAAAAACTTTTTTTTTATTAAGTTAGTAAGAACATTAGCATGATGGATGTTGTTATTTTTATATTGTGCATTTGGATTAGTACTAAAGAAAGTACTTAAGTAACTTTAGGTCATTTGCAATGAGAAAAGCACTGATGCACATCATATAACTTCATGCAGTTCTTTAATTTTTTCTAGAGCATTTACTGAATCAAACTCATTATCATTAGTAAATTGTATGAAAAACCACTTTCATATACACACAGAGTTTGCTGGAACTAGAACTATTTCCATTACTCTTGTATTTCATTTCATGATAAAGAAGGAAAGAATCATTGGAAAGAGAATAAAAACAGTCCCCTGTACCATATTATTAGCTTTTGAGCCCAGAAAAGCCAAGGATGGGCAATAAATACAACAGGACAGTCTGATGTACTTATTCAACCAAGAAACAGAAAACTGATTTGAAAGAGAAAAATTTGAGTGTTTTAAACCTTTGCCTTGGGAAGCTTTAGTTGGTTATCCAGTGAGCTATATGTAAAAACATCTCTTAAAGCAGGCTTCCATCCTATCTGCAATGCACCTTTGTGCAGCCTGAAGGAATACTTGAAGTGTAGCAGTATCGTGTACAATAATAAAGGACCACTAAGCCTGGCACTTCAGAAACTTGCATCCTCTTCCTCTTGAGCAGTTCTCCATCTTGAGTAAAAACCTATTAAGTGTTGTTTGTAATGTGAGTCAAGGCATTTCTACATACTCCATTTTGATCTTCTCAGCTTCTACTTCAGTTTTCAAGGGAAAACACTCACGTAAAACAATGCACTTTGACAGATGTGGTGTGTGATTCTCCTACGCCCCTTGAACCAAGAAGAATAGTACCTGCTAAGTTTTTATTCTGAAGAACTTGAACTTCAGTATCAGCACCAACCAACCTGGAGGAAAGTGCAGACCTGAGAGTACAAGGAGCTGTCTTATCCATATACTTGGCTTTGCTTTTATTTACAAAGCAGAGTGCTCAGACCCCCCTTGCTATAAAACAATCGGTTGGAGGAGTTGGCCAAAGCTTCTTGCTCCCCACCCCCCAATTATTTTTCAGTGTTGGAAGTGTGTGTACACACCAGCCTTTTAAGTCTCCTTGAAAATGGGAAAATTTGGGCACACCACTGACTCACTCTGTTTTGTTGTTTGAAAGAAAAACTACCAAACTTTTAAGCTGAATAAAGAAGCGTGTCATTCTGTGTGTTTATGTGGTACTGAGCATGGTGCAGTCATAATTCAGAAAGAGGCTGGGGCAATAAAAACTACAGCTATGAGAGAATCAGTTAGCAAAGTTGCTTCTGCTTTGCATATATGCTCATGTATTTGCTGCGAAATGTATAGCCCCATTCTTATCTTGTGCCTATATGAGAAGTCTCCATAGTAAATAGAACAATACCAGAGGAAGCAAGGAAACAAACTGGCCTATTTATAATTGCACTGTTACCAATATACTCCTTCAATATCTTGCCCAGATTAAACATAATCATGTATGCTCTCTGGAAGAGTGGTCCTGAATCCTGTACCTATAATTTTGTGTCTTGTCAGAAGATGTTTTTGTAATGCAATCTATACTTATAACTGAATTGTACACATCCTATTACATGGATACTTTAATACTAATTACTTTGACCTCTGTTTGACTACTGTGTAAAGGGACAGAGGGTTTTTTCCAGGAACATAATCCTTCTCATTTTTCCAGAGAAATGACTTTTGCTTTAATTTTCTCTTCACTGTAACACTTGTCTTGTTCCCAGGGTCCTTTTATAAGAGGAAATAATCTTTCTGTGTGAGATGTTTTCCCCTCAAAATCTCCCCTCAGACTTACTATCTATCAACAGACAGAAAAGAAACTCTGGTATGCTGCAAAACGGCAAAAACCCACGTTCCTGCAAGCACCCTGCCAAGCTGCTGTCAGCTGCGGAACACAACTGACTGGCTTTACCTGGGGGCAGGCAGGGAAAGGAGATTATGTGCTGCCTTTTTCTACAGAGGATTTAATTACTCTGTACAGGAAAGATGTGGACCTGTTGGAGAGGGTCCAGAGGAAGGTCACAAAAATGATCAGAGGGCTGCAACAGCTCTGCTATGAGGATGGGCTGAAAGAGTTGGGATTGTTCAGCCTGAAGAAGAGAAGGCTGTGGGAAGACCTAATTGTACTCAAGGGGCCTGTGAGAAAGATGGGGACAGACTTTTTAGCGGGGCCTGTTGTGATAGGACAAGGAGTTATGGTTTTAAACTAAAAGAGGGGAGATGCAGGCTAGACATGAGGAAGATATTTTTTTACAATGAGGGTGGTGAAACGACTGGCCCAGGTTGCCCAGAGAGGTGGTAGATGCCCCATCCCTGGAGACATTACAGGCCAGGCTGGACGGGGCTCTGAGCAACCTGATCTAGTTGAAGATGGCCCTGCTCATGGCAGAGGGGTTGGACCTTTGAAGGTCCCTTCCAACCCAAACTATTCTATGATTCTATGACAAGGCATGTTGCTATTTAACATGGAGCAGCATCCTTATTTGAATGTGATTGAGGAGGCCACTTCACACTGTGCCAGGACACCAGCTCCCTGCTTCCTCTGCTGCAGGTCAGAGAGGCAGCTGCCTTGTTGAAACCCTAGGCCTTTCCTGCATTAGTGTTCTCTTTTCCATCTTCATTCTGCCTTGCCTAATTACTGTGTGAGCTCTTCGGGACAGTCTCTGCTGCTGTGTGCCTGGCAGAGTGGGGCTCTGATGTGGGCTACAGCCCTGAGGCACTAAATGCAGTGTAAGTCATTACTAGGTCAAGAAAAAATTGTTGAAGCATGTGATAAGGATGGAGAATGAGCAAAACTCTGAAAATTCCCAAATGTTTACTGGCCTGAGCTTGGAGCAAACTGTTATTTGAAATCTAAGATCTTGGCTTAACTCTTTGTTGTTTCTTTTTCCTGACTGACGATAGGTTCTTTCGGCTAGCCCATCCACTTGCCTCTTCTCTTCCCCTCTCTCCTGACCCACTGACAAATCCTCTGGATGGGATAGCATTTTGGCTTACAGGGGAGAGTTTCGTCTTCAGCGAAGGAGCTGAGCTGTCCAATTCTCCACTGCAATCCTCTGGTCCACCAACTCAGAGGACTACAGTGGAGCAAATGTTTTATTTTATTACAATAAAGCAAATTCTTTATTGTTGTCAGTGATTCCCACATTGGATGCAATGATTTACAAAAAAAAAAAAAAAAAAAGTTGGGGGGGAAGGGGGCAAACAAAACCCCTGTAGCTAAAACCTTTACAATGACTGCATCAAGGCAGAGGCCTCTCTAACCTAGCTGGAAGTAGGGACAGGGAAGGTGCTGCATTGCAATGACTGTGTTATGTGCCACATGAGCAGGTGTTCATCTGCCTGTACCCATGGGGAAACTAATGTTCCCTTATTTCCCCCATCCCTCCACCACTAGCTAATCCGTGCCTGCCCTCTAATTTCCTGGCAACTGTTCTGATGTACAGGCTAATAATGTTTGCAGCAATCCTGGGAGATGTCAGTGTGCAGGCTAGCTATGGGGTTGTAGGGGCATTATTTAGGGGAATCATGGTGTCTGAAGGGGCAAACTTTTGAGAAGCCTTTCATCCAGGTGCTGTGAACAAGAGTTCAAATAAGCAGACATATTTCTGTGAAGAACTGGAATGTAATCCCGAATTGAACTTCAACTGCTACTAAGTTCCTACTAAGTTTTCCTCCTTTATTTTTCAGACTATCTCTTTTGTTATTTCCAACCATAATTTCATGAAAACACATTTGAAAACAAAATTATGGATTTCTCGAGGACTCTGACCCTTAGTGGCAGCCATGGAGATACTACAGAAGGAGCCAAGTACACAAGCTCCCATTAATTAGAGCAGAGTGAATGATTCATAACAAATAATTTATTCAATTAATTTAACCTCTCTTTCTTTTGCAAATTATCTATGAAAAGTTTACAGTTGTATTGCATTCAGCTGCTCGACAGCAAATGATTTCTCTGCATGTGGTTGACCCTCACAGTGTTTGAAATGTAAGCTCTGACTTTCAGTTTTTCAGTATACAAAAGTACTTGAGTTAGTGTTCCCCCTTGATTAAACAACTGGCTTTTAACATGCACCTTGAAAAAACTGGTGTTCATTGTTACAAGTGTAGAGGTGACCTTGCATGAATATTATTAACTGTGGCATAGAAATAGCTCTGCTGGTGAACCCATTTGCTAGAACAATGATTTGGAAAGTCTGTCCAGCACTTCCCCTCCTGTGAATGATGTGGTCTTTGTGAGCCTTCCCCTCTGGCATTCTGGGGAAATTTCTACTCTTTCTCCTTCACTGGACCTGTGGAGAGTCCTTTGCTTAAGTTAATCTCCACTTTGAGGCAACCTCTCTAGAATATCAATTGTCTGATCCAAGCAGCCATGAAGCACGGTTGTTAAAGTCATAAAATTCATTGCCAACAATCTGATGCCTACTTGCTGAAGTCCTTGTCAGCAAGGAGGGTATTTATTCACCAAGAAGCATTCATGATGTTTAGCATTTTTCACAGTAAAGATTACAGAATACTTCACAAGCAGCATCAAATCCTAAGTGGTACCTGTAATGCCACCACCAAGCAGCAAGCAGCCCGTCTCCCTGGACTTGTAGTGTTTCCTGTTATCTGATTTCCATACCTGAGGTAAACTAAATTTACACAGACCTGGGGCATGGGTAACTGAATCTGTGCATCCGTCTGTCTGGGTTTAGGGCAGGGTCAGTGCCTCCTTTGAGAAGAAGCACACATGGCAAGCCTGGCCCATGGCAGGCAGGCTTTTCTTGAGATGCATCTGAGCACATGGGTTAAAACACTGTGCTCAAGGTAACACCGGTTTCCATAACAGCTTTTCTCACTCCATCATCAAAAAAACGTTTTTAAAAAGCAATGGTGTTGTGTGAAAATGAATGCACGGAAGCATTCCTGTAACAGGTGCATAATATTTCAGTAATGGGCTTGTGGGATGTTTATTCACTTGCCAGACTCATTTATCAGGTATTGGATTCAAAGGATTTCTCAACAGGATATCTGCAGAGATTAGTGAGCTAGGCAAATGTGCTTTGAACAAATGCATCCTTTCATCAGGCAGTCATTTGGATAATTCCAGCATCAACATGCTCTCTGCTGGAATGGGTCAGCTGGTAATTGCATTAATCATTTTTTCCAGAGGTGATATGTATATCTCTTTAGGTCCTACAAGGGCAAAGTTTGGCCTGTGGCCTGTTACTGAAGACACACCTGCCCATCCTTGGCCTTACATGTGTGGTTTCAGCTAGCGCGGTGTTGCCCAAAGTAACCTTTCTTGCCTAGAAAAAGCTGCTTTATCAACACCAACAAGTGCTGTAAGGCTATGTCCGCATAGGTTGACAATACTTTGATTTGAAAAATAATTGAAGAAAAGATGTCTTGAAGGTGTAAGAGCATTTTATTTCAAAGTCTTTTGGAATGAAGTACTCCTCATTTTCATTTTCTTGTCCTCTAGAAGGACAAGAAAATGTTTTAAAAGTTGAAAGTAAAATGAAACATAATTTTAACAGAAGAAATATGTAATTTGATTTGAACTTGTTTCCCATGGATTTTTTCATAAGATAAAATGGATTTAATGGATTGTCGTTTTTATGGAAATGAATTAATATTGAAATGAGGAATTTCCATGGTTTGAAAAGTTCAGAAATTCAGCTTTAAGATAATAAGTCATGCAACAGATTACTGGAACCTGTTTTATTAGCAGATTAACAAAGAAATAGTTGTGTTAGTCTTGTTCTGACAACTAAATGGCTCATTCCTTTTCTTATCTGCTGTATCCTATAAAATGTCTGGTTTTTTAACACTGCAGTGACTAATCACAGAAAACCTAATCAGCTTAGTTTATTAACTAGCCAGTTATATCTTAATAAATGAAGTTTTCTCTTTTTAGGAAGATCAGCTATCTGGGCTATGAAAAGGAGGCTCTATTTGAGATACCTGAAGTGGAGAACCATTATTCTTTTATTGATTTTGTTTGTTTGTTTGTTTTAAATGAGGGTCACTGTAAATAAGGCACCAAGCTTAAATCTTGTACTGACTTGAACGTGGGTTTTTTTTCTTCTGTGCATTGAGCTGTAGAAGTACAAACCAAGCTGAGGATTTAAGGGTTAGCACATGATTTTTCACACTGCTTTTTGCTTTTTTGACATCTTTTTTGAGCTTTTGAAATTGTGGAGGGTTGAAAGACCATTTAATAAATTCATTTTGGAGTACACCAAGGCTTTCCTGTCTTATAAAACCAAATATTAACAAGTCTTCAGTGTAAAGGGAACCAGGGCCATGGAGAGAGCACAAAAGGAAGAAGCCCTTTCTGAGAAACAGAAAAGGAACAAGAAAGGTCAAAGTATGTCCAGAACTGAGAAGGTGGCCTAATGTGCTTGTGGTTTTTTGTTTTATTTGTTTGGGTTTTGTGTTTGTTTGTTTTGTGTGTGGAGGACATATTTTTGTTCTTGTTTGTAAAGCTAATATTTTAATGTCAAAGCAATGGTATCCTCCCAGCCACCTCCTTCCCTTGTTTGCATCCTTTGGAAGTCACTAGCTGCTCACACAGACTGAGTGGAGAACTGATGTTTGCTCCCAACTGGAGATGATAAGCTGAAAACTCAGAAGCAGATGTCTCAGGGTGTGTAGCTCAAGTGGAGTTCTGCACTCCCCAGGAACAGTGAGGTATGATACAGATCTGTGGTTTGGGCTTCGCTTGCCCCAAGGAAACATGCCAGCTGTGTATTTTGCATCTGGATTCAAGTCTGCATTCCCCAAAGAGCCTCACACAGAGCTCAGGGATGTTACCAAGCCCAGACTTTGCTTACGCCCATCTCAGTGTATCAGAAATGGCATAGGAGAGGGATGACAGCCACGTTTTGCAGTAGTGATAGTGCATACAGGTAGGATATTACCACCTTATCTTCTCCTGCCAGATGGCATGCATGGGGTCACAATGTCTCGGTGCGTCCCACTACAATTTGCCCCAGTGTCTCCAGGTTGAGCTCTGTTGGAGGACCAGGGCCTCATACCCTGCACACCCGCCATGGGCAAGCAGCAGGAAAGAATGCTGGCAGGCGTCCTGCTCACTCTGATGAGCTGGCTCCTCTGGATGGCTCTGGCATGGAAAAGCCTGTGTGCAGAAGCCCTTCAGCAGCAAGGGAAGGAAAGCCAGAGCGTGCTGCTGCTTTCTATCAGGGAGAGTTTAAAAGCAACTTGTCGGCTGACAGAAGCAGCAGCTGCAAGGAAATTCCACACCACACCAGGCCCCCCCTCCCCCCTTTTTTTTTTTTTTAATGACAGCAATGTTTTAATCAACTTAGGCTGAGCATGAAAGTCTGAGTGGGAGGAATAGCTGGGGAGGAGGAGTGGAGTAACAACGGGCTGCTGGCATATGTCTGAGCTGAGGGATGCTCTCTGCCTAGGAGGACAGTTAACCTGCACAAAATGTTCTGGCTTCTTGCCTGTGTCAGCCACATCATGCTGCTCCAGCTTTTTGTGCCAGAACCCCAAAATGGTGACTGTCACTCTGACAGAGGAAGAGAGAAGAAGGAAAGACAGAAAAGATGGAGAGAAGCCCAGGTTGAGTAGCAGTATTTTTCGGGAATGAGCACCAGTGGAAAAGTAGTAAGCTAGTTGTATGATTCTGCAGAATAAATCAAGGCTGGGCTGAAGGACTCAGAGTAAAGGCAGCAAAGCTCCATTGAAATGGCTCTGAAAGTATGGTATTTAATAGGGAACCTGAACTCACACAGTCTAGCTGTGAGCAAACCAAGACTAGAGTTGTTTTGGTTTGGTTTGCTGTTTTCCCCTCCTCTTAAATCCAGGTGCAAAAAGTGTATTGATTTCTAGGAAAAAAAAATACGTTGTCAAATGTTTTGATAACACCTTTGTGTTAGACTTTCTCATACAAGGGATATTATAATAGCCAATTTACCAAAACTACCCCTGGTTTTGGGTCAAGCCTACTTAGGCCTGGACTCTTGCCACCTCCTTCCTTACAAACTTCATCTTCTGGAGAAGGCTCCCACAAAGCAGCAGCTACCTCTCCAAGTTATTCTGGAAAACCAAGTGTTTGGTCTTCACCCACACCCTTTGCCTGGGGGAGCTGACAGACCCATGTTGTTACCCAGTCCACAAAGAAATCCTTTATTATTAGCAACACAACTGCTGTTCCCAGGTTACACTGCACAGCTCTCACAGACTTCTCCAGCAGCAGTGAATTAGCTGGGCATTGTTAGTGCAGGGCAAAAATGTCCTCCTTTGGCCTCAAATGGCTGCAAATATCTTCTCAAGGCTCCATGGCTTGTGTTTGGAGCTGTTGGCTTCTCTGGCAAAGGCAGCTCAGGGAAGCAGAGAGGAGGGCCTGCCTGTGTCCCATGAATGCTGGGGTATGAACGGGGAGCACAGCAACTTCTGGAAGCATGGGGGACTTGGAACAGATGCAACAACCAGTGTTGAGAAGGGAAGAGATGGCTGCAAAGCACATCTTAATAGCTAAAAGCTGTGTGCAACTTCACTTTGAGACCTGGCTGCTGATCTCATAGCACTCAAATTGTGCTTTCAAGCTGTTCTCTGAAACCACTTATTTACTCCAATAATATTTTTAATGGAACATGAGATTCTCCAGTAGCTTGAGTTCTAAGGAAAACACAAAAGATAACAAGATTCAGGTCAGAATAACACATTATTCCAAGATATTTGAAGATGAGGGAAGTCATCTAATGTCACTTGAATGAAAGCACTTGAGGTGGGGAGGCTTGAGGATCGTTAAATTTATTTGGCTTAGACTTATCACAGAAAAAGAAAAGCATCTTGGGACCGTTAATGTGACTTTCAGATTTGCAAAAGCCACAAATTGAGATATTAGTTGCAAGTGAACAAACAAACAGTTGATTTAAAGTACACATTAGGGAAATACAGAGCCACAGCTGCTCTTATTGCAACCACCACCAAAGTATGGGTCTTTCCTTGAGCCAGCCTGTCACTCAAGGACCATGCCAGATGCCTTGTGAAAACCCTCTTGAAGCCACCCTCTCCTGTGCTGGCAGCCTCCAAGGGGCAGAGAGAGAGAGAGAGGATGGACAAGGAGTCACAGCAAACACCTTCCAGCTGGTAGGAAGCTTTCATCTGCTCCAAATGGATGGTAGGGCTGCTAAATAAGCTGTGTATTTATCTAACATATCTGCAGGGAATTATAAATGTGTCACTGTTTAATTGCAGGGTGACAATAAGCTGTGGCAGATGCTCTCTGTCAACCTCCTCTCCCCCAACCCCACCTCTGTCCACTAAGGAAGGGCAATAGGAGGAAAAGAGAGACAGATTTGCACATTGGAAAAAAGTTCAAAGTGATTTACTAATGCTACTAATAAAAGAGAGAAAATAACATAAAATATACAAAACCAATCTTGAATTTCCCAGCACAGCTCAGTGCTGACTGCTCCAACAGCTACAGGGCAGGCACCTGGAAGTCCTGGGCTGGGCTCTGCAGCAAACTGGAACTGGATTCAGTCTGTCACGAGGCCTCAGATCACAGGGACAACAGGCAGGGTCCTCTTCAGATTCTGGTCATAGTCAAAGAGACCGAGACCCTTGTGATCTCCCACCTTTATATGATGTATGGTGTGGATGGGATGGAATACTTAGTTGGTCAATGTTAGTCACCTGTTCAGTTCACCCCTTCTTGTAAATACACCCCTCTCACTTATGGGACATGCATTCTTATCAGCAACCTTGCATTCCATTGTTATGTCTGTTTGCAAAAATACGTAGCCAACTTCAGAAAAGTGCAGTTACTTAGAAGAACTTAGCTGAAAGGAAAATTTACTAAAAGAGCAATTGGTCTTGTTTTTAACAAAACCAGGACAAAGTGACACTGCTGTACCACAGTGGAAAGGCAGCAGAAATTGAAAAAGTAAACAGAAAAGCCTGGTAGATGGTTTTATAAAAGCTTCAGCCCTTTCTTTCTTTCTTACTGTAATTCCACTGATAACCTGCTGGAGGTGTAATGCATGTGGTAATAATTTGGTATGCAGATATGCCTGTTGTAGTTCAGGTGCTGAGTTTACACCTAGCATTATATGGGACACAAAAGAAAAGTGAGGAAAAAAAACAAACTAGTTTCCTTGCTTTTTACCACTTGTTTGTGGTTTAGGTGTAAAGAGTCATGATAGGTTTTGCTTTCGGGGCTCTCTTTTCTTCCCACCTCTCTACCATTAGCAATATTATCTGTGTCAATTTTGTTGTTCAGCTGTCTCTGGTGGAAAACTTCTTGCAGGCATCAACAATAAAGGTCCCTCAGGTTTTACCTGTGTGTTCTAGCTCTTGAACCAAGGCTTCTTTCTCTTGTATCAGCTAATAAAAAATACATCACAAAACCCTGGAGCTTTTAATAACTGTATAGATGTTAGAATAGGATGAAGATTTTAACAGAATGGGAGGAATGCTTCCTCTTTGATGCATGTTTCCCTGGGAGAGTGCTGTAGACAACATATCCAGCAGTTGCCTCTGTACACCTATATCAAGAAAGTTTTTGGCAACAGCTTGGGACAGGATTCCTCTGTTCATAGCACAGAGTTGTTCTTGGCCAGTGGCCTCCTTATAGCCTCTGTAACTAAAGGTGGAGGCAGAAAGGTTCATAAAGAGGTGGTAGCGGCTGGGAACGTCATTCATTGCAATCGATTTTGCCCATCTAGGAGTCAGGCATCAAGACCCAACTAGTGACCTGGCTCCAGCTGGTCAGTGGAAAGGAGCTGGTCAGTGGAGTGGAGCTGCTCATCTGGCATGGACATATGTCTCTCTTGTGTTAAATACCCACCTTAGAATGGCAAGACTCACTCCCTGCAGGTTGCCCTCGCCCTGTACACTGGCTCACCAGCTGGCACTGGCTAGTTGCTTAATTTTAAGGTGGATAAATTTTTAGACAGCAAGACAAATCACACCTCTGATTTCTGAACAGCCAAAGCAACAGTTGGTTGTTAAATAATGAGGGTTTTGTCACACTGGCTTTCTAGTAAGTCCTGTGGTAAAAGCAAACTCCAGCAATTACCTTCCCTTAGTTTCCCTGACAAAAAGTTTAATGTAGCACATCATTTAATGGTTAACCTTTGGACACACAGAAAGAGGTACCAATGGCAAATAAGCTTTTGTGAAATCTTGATAAATGGGTTCAGCACTTTCTACAGTAAAGTTAGACATTAGAATGTTCTGCATTTTGACCAGGATGCATTTAGGTCTGGCATAAATGTGAATGTTTCATAAGGTACATTTCCCTCAGCTGATGAGGGATATACAATCAGAATTGTAGCCATCCACAAAGCAGGTTTTAGATAGGCGTCACTTGAGAAGGTGTCTCATTGAGACACTGGATGTGTCTGAGGGAGGACACAGGGTCCTTGTAAACTGGAGCAGGAGTACAACACTGCCCTCATTCTGTGTGATGGCACCTCTTGTGCCCACCTGGTATCCTCAGAGTGATTCCTAG
The DNA here is from genome assembly GCF_036013475.1 of Columba livia. NCBI lineage: Eukaryota > Metazoa > Chordata > Aves > Columbiformes > Columbidae > Columba > Columba livia. Next base: position 67,577,723 of record NC_088603.1, on the reverse strand, counting down.
AAAATGTTGCTGTTACACAGCTAGTAACATTAGTCTTATACAACAATCCTTTCTGAAGGGAGTAGTTGGGAATGATGTATATATGTACTTCTCAGCCTAAAAAATTGACAAAGTATGGGCTCAATCTTACCTGTGTGAATTACTGGAGAACCAGGTTACACGGGTAGCCTCACTGATATCAGGAAGACAAGAACATCTTGTTTCCTTTCGCCCCAAAGTAGTAAGGAACCCTTGTTCAAGAAGCACCTCAGAACATGATTGTGTGTCTTCTGAGTGTGTGAGCTCAGGCTTAGATTCACTTCAAGGGGGAACCTCTGTCTGAGGGTGGCTTTGAAGCACATTTGTGTGGGAAACTGCAGCGGGTCTGTGGAATCCTTGACAGAAAATATGAGAGTAGAGATCAGCCTTGAGATATTAAGATTTACCCTTGAGAAGGATGGGAGTAAAGGAGTATCCAGAGAGAGGAGAGATGTACCCGTGAGAGAGAAGAGGATAGAAGAATAACATGGATGATAGAAAAATTAACCAATGAGATGTTAGTGCTGTAACTTGTAACCAATAGTGAAGTTATAGTTACCAAACATGAATTGGTAAAACTGTATAAAAATGAACTTGTGGCAATAAATGGCATCTATTACTTTCATCTTGAAAGAACTTGGTCCATGTCGTTTGCCCGTCTCAACCGCGACACATTTAGAAACTTTACTATACAGAAGGCAGGAGCTACTATGAACTGGGGGGTTCATCTGCTTGTTAAAGAAGTGTGTCAGCTATGATGTTGCTTTCGTGATGTCATGGTCATCCTAAAGGCTCATTTATTGGCAGTCATTATAAAATGTGCTGGAGTCCGAGTCTGCTCCTGAGCCTTAAACCCCACCAGAGACCAGATCAATAACCTCCTCTCAGGTCTCACTGACTGTTCCTCCCATCACAGTGGAGAAAAATTTTCAGCATCCCTGGTTCAGCCTTCGGCAAGAATGAACAAAATAAGTGTCAACATCTTTGGTTCATCCCTTCCAGGTCCACACTGTGGATGCGCTAGTAATATTTGTGAGAGGGTCCCTTATTTCTTCTGAGTTCCTCATACACAGCAAGAGGCAGGAGAAATGTTTGCAAGGCAAATGCTTTCTGATGGGCCTGCCTCAAACTCATCAGTTACAAGCCATTTGTATGGAAATGACACTACAATTATTATCCTAGAGCTGCATCCAACCTTGGCTTCTGCCAGCAGAAGATACAGGCTACCAGATGGCAGAAATCCTACCCAAAACCAAAATGGTTTGAACTGCTCTTTTTGCTAGGAATTTAAATAGTCCATATGTTGAAAGTATAACGCTTGACTGCACCCTGGCTGCCTAGCTGAGGTATCTGCTGTCTGGGCTAAAGGGGGTGAGCAATTAGCTCATAGCAGTGAGGAGCTTGTATTGTCCCTTACATCCCAACATTGGACTGTATTACAGTCACACGTGTGTTGAAATGTCTGATCGTGTATCCAGAGGAGGATGGTGGTGCCTGCATTTACAGTCTGAGTGTCAAATTTGGGGTGTTGTGACAGAGGCTTGAGAGACAAGCATAGACTTGAGAGTGGTTTGGGTGTCAGGTCTCCCCTTTTTCTCAGCTATCTGCTTCTGGGATCAGCTGGTGAAACCCCAAGCTAAGGGAGTCCAAGGGTATAGTTTGTCTTGAATTTCAGAGGAGAGCTGCGCGACACCTGTAGCAGAAGGTCCTCGGTTCTGGTTACAAGTTGTTTGCTATGGGACAGGTAGGATGGCCCTGTTCTTTCATCATTTGGGTTATTCCATTTGGTCACTGGAAAGGGCTTGCTTCTCCCCTCAGCAGAGCCCCTACTCCAGCCACCCTGCATAAGTCATCCTCCAAAAATCTGCTGTCAGCCTGGCTGGCTGAGGCTGTATCTGCCCCAGGGCAGTAATGCCCTTCTTTGTGTGAAAAGGTGATGGAGCACGGTGCTTCAAATGAAAAAGTGCCCCGTCTCATGCAGAAATGTTATCCCTTCTCCTGATTTATAGCCTCTTGTCTGATTCATCCAGTCTCCCATTACCTTTTGTGCTCGAGTGGAATTCCAGACGGATGGCTTGGAGGGCTTTGCTAAAGTAACCCCTGGAGAAAATTCATTTCCTGGTTAGAGTAACTAATTCTGAATTACTCCTCTGCTTATAATGTATTCTCACTGTCCTGGCTCACTGCCTCTAGATTTCTTATGTAACGTTCTTGTAATTTAAATGCATTTTCTATTTACTGGCCCAGTTGCCTGAAAGATCTGCTTCACCCAGAATCCAGTTATGTTGTCATTCATTATTCACTTTTTCTTTCTCCAGTTCTGGCACTATCAACCAGTGTTGGTATCTTGCATCTTCCATCCTTATCTAAATCATTTACATACATTCAATGCACTTATAATATAGGGAAGTCAGATTTTTAGGTCACTGGAAATAAGGCTAAGATGTCATTTGGTTTCTGCTTGTCCTTTTCATATGGAAAATTGCATTTTGATATTCATAAAGGAGATTTTTATTAGCAAGTGTAAGAATGCCTTGAAACAGATATTTTAATAATGCATGTAATTTTTTATGATTGTGACTATTAGTATTTAGCGTGCTTGTTATCCTTGATGTTTTTTGCCCAGAGGGTCTCCAGATGAACAAAGCAGCATATACTTTAGTAAATTATTCTCTCTGTTTCTGTGAGTTATTGACCCTTTTAAACCCACTTTTTGCTAAAATATATACACATAAAATAATACAGTGTTGTTTCTAATGGGAATAGACAACAAGCCTTTCCCAGTGCAAATGACTCTTCCTAGCTGTTGCTCTCAGCCCTATGTCAGACCTAGATAACTTCTAGAGTGCTCCAAGCCTGTAACAGGAACCCAGAGCTTCTCTAAGGCAATGCTTTAAGTACTACTGTTATGGTGAGCATTAATCAAACTTCTAAAAGGTTTCAGGCTTGTAAAGACAAGTGCTCCATAACGAGCATGTTGAGCTAGGTTCTACTAAGCATCAGAATCCCAGATGCTACCTGCACAGCAGTGGGGTACTGGGGTGACATCTCCTGATATTGCGGTGCAGGTGAAGGCAACTTGAGCCCAGGCAGAGGTTGGAGCAGCCCCACACTGGGTAGGCATTGCCCCAGGAAACCCTTGCCACCACCCCAGTGCAGGAGCATGCTGGGCTATTTGGTTCCCCAGCAGGGATATGTTTCCAGAGGACAAACCCCCTCTACCTGGATGAGGAGGAACCAGCAGTCATTTGCTGCCGGAAAGGCCCTTAGATACTGGCAGGTGGCCATAAGTGAAAGTTGTCTGTAGACTGTTTTCAAGCTCTTCCTGAGCACCTGCTTTGTGTGCAGCTGAATCTTCTGGGATTGAGTGGGTGCTCCTTAGCTGTGGACCCCCCATGTTTCAGAGGTGGGGACACAAGATTCACGGGTCCAGTTCAGACTCACAAATTCTTCAATTCCCCTCAAGGAAGCTCTTAGGAATCATAAAACCTTGATCTGCAGGAGTCTCAATCCCTTCTATTATGTACGAATGTGTTTCCAGTATTTCATTGGGCTCCAGGGCAAGTTTGTTCATTTCAACAAAAATTATTTCTCTTCCCAAATACGGCAAATTGTAGGCAATCCTTGGCAATAGATGTTAATCCTTTTTCACAGGTATCAGTTCTTACCTCTCCGTAAGTGGACTCTGTTTTCACAAAATAAGTAGATAAAGGTGTTGAGCTTTGGAAAACTCCGAAGAAAATAAGTATCACATGATGAGGGGAGTTGAAAAACTTCCTCACATAAAGCATACTCTGACCTGGTATCTCCATGGCTCATGTTACCGTACATGTCCTCACACTATGTCTCTGAAGTGAGGAAGTGCTGTCATTCTCAGGGATACATGTGATGGTTTGATGGGAAATCTGTAAGAAAGCTAGAAAATAACCTAGATTTCGTGAGTTCTGAACTACGAAAAGCAAATTCAGTGGTTAAAAAGTATTATGGATTAGAGAATAAATCACCAGACTAGGAGACTGAAGTGTGTTTTATCAAGGATTTATTGCATTTACTCTTTCTCAGTTTACAGTGGAGAAATAAAAATGTCAACAATTGACAAAGAAATTAAACTGATCCAGTAGCTATTAACATTTTATGCTCCTCAGGTGGCATTAGTCACAAAATAACCCTTGAGTAATAAATGTGCTAAATATCAACAGCAAGTTTCAGTATTTGTCATAAAATGTGCTTTAATACTGAAGCTACCCATGCACAGAAAAATAGAAGGAACAACTAACGCCTGCAGACAGGAAGAAGACTATAGATACCATGCTAAATACAAGAACAACCCTTCAGAAAACCACTCTGGTTATTAGTAAAAGAAAACTATTAGAAATAAAATAAGCATTATAATTATAAAACTAGAAAACACGAATTCTGGTGTGCTAAATGTAAAACTAAATGAAGCAGGACAAACAGACTTTCAGTTGATCTTTGCCCAGAAAATAAAAGGTACCAGTGATGATAATGACAGCAGAATCAGCAATAACAAATGCAATTGCCTTTTATACAGGAAAAGAGTCAATGAAACCAGTAGATTGTCAAGAAGCATAAGAAGTATTCAAGAGAGGCAAGGCCATTATAGAAAGAGGAAATGAATTATTGGTCTCAGTATTTACTACCTGTGAGACACGGTCTCACACCAGAACTCTATTTGATGCTGAGGAGCTATCTAAAACAGAAGTACCAGTAGAAGGGATAGCTGGACAAATCACAAGCACAAGACAGAGGTCGCTGAAAAGCTATAAGGGAATTCAGACGCAAAATTATTCAAAAATGAACTGTGGTATGTAACCTATCCTTTTTCGCCCCAGAATAACGTACAGTGGCAGATGTGTCACCAGTCTTTAGCAATGACTGTAGGCATCACTGGGGAACTACAGACCAGTAAATCTCCATTAAAGACCAGTCAAACTTGTAGAAACAATCATAAACAGAATTCTTAGACACAAAAATACATACATGTTGCTGGGGAAGAACTGCACAGATTTTGTAAAGTCATGTTGGAGAGACTTGGAGGAGCTAGCAACTACCTGAATAAATGGGAACCAGCTGATAAGTAATGAACTTGTATTTTACAACACTTTTGACAAGATGCCTCACCACAAGTTTTAAGGAAGGGAGGCTCTTGTGGAATCCACAGGGCAATGGACATGGCAGGGAGGGAAGCTACTGGGCAGCAAAGTTCTTGCTTGCTCTGTGTATTTGTGTGTTTTCCAGCAAAGCTGGTGAATCATGAAGAATTCTGCAGAAAATATAAAATTTCTCAGGATAATAAAATATGGAAGAACTTTTGATGGAGAGTGTCAAAGAAGTCTACAAATTTGGGAGTGATGTGGAGCAGGAAAATGGAGAACAATGATTCATTATTTCTGTCAGTACAAGGCCCAAGAGGTACCTGGTGAAAACAATGAAGCAGCAAGACTGAAATAAACACAAGCATTTTTTGACATAATATATAAAAACTCTTAAACTGTGGTACTCTTTGCCACTTAACATTGCACATGTCAACTAATAAAAAGGTTCAAATATAGATTAGGCAACCCAGGACTATAAGTGACTAGGACATGCTGGCCTCAGTGAATTTCAGGTCAGACTCAGTGTGGCAGTTTCATCACCCTGTGGAAAAGAGTCATGTTGCTGGTGGTATGAAATGGTACTTCTTGTATTAAAGTATTCTTATACTTAAAATATGTCCTTAGGTGGTGAAGTGAGCTGTCACAGTTTTGGTCTTGGCACGGTTAGTCAGAAAAAATGGCAAAAGAACTATATTGCCACCAGAAAACAAAACACTTTACAAAAGAGGATTGCTTTCAGCTGAATCCTGGAAGAAAATCAGTGGAAAAAGTACTGACAATGTAGTGTTGAAACATCTCATTCTGTTGGGTTTTTTTATTATTTTTATTTTGAAACAACTTTCTGCCTTGATTTTTTATTTTTTTTTTACTTTGTATTAGCTTTTTTGCTACAACATAATATTAACTTTAAAAAGTCTAAGTCAAAACACAATGTTTCAGTTTCCACTACAACAAAACCTGTCAATCACCTTGAAATACATTGAAGGTTTTTTAAAAATTCCCTTTTGCTGAGAATTCCAGACTTTGGGGGGTTCATTGCAATTCGTTATAAAGTCAACTTTTGAAACCTGAAAGATCTTTGAAAACAGGACTCTTGTTCTTTAAAACGTGGGCAAAGTCACTCTTTATTTTCTTTCTGTTTCAGGTTGCTTAGCTGAAAAGTGGTAAAAATGTCACACATCCATATTTGCAAAGCTGTTTCAGACTGAGCACCAAAGAATCACACATTTTTGTGTCTGATGCTAACATTGCACAGTCCCAAGCACCGTCTCAAGCCCACTGCTTTCAGCTGTGCCTCTCTTTCCCCTGATCATTTGTTGGCAAATTTCAAGGGTATAAAGTACAGTGTAAGAACTGCTCATGAAGCGTTTTGGGCCTTTCTCTTTCTCCTCTCCTTTTCTTCCTCTCCCTGTTATTGCTTTGCCTTTCTATTTGTGCAAACTGGGAATTGTTCCCTTCTGGGATGGGGAAAGGAGTTGCTTTCCTGAGGGCTATTTTCCCTTGCCCGCGATCTTTTTATGGTTAGCGGCTTATTGAGCGGAGCGTGCAAACTTCTGACAGTCCAAGCAGAGCTGAATCAACTTTGACAGGACAGTATGAGGAAGCTTACAGTGCCACCACTTGTGCTATAAATACAAAAATAAAAGGAAGACCTCATTCCCTAAACTACGCACATTACATCCTCAAACTGGGGACTCATGCAAGCTCTATGCTGTACATTAGCCATCTGCACCAGAGGGAATATCTTCCTTGTTTTGTTCCCAGGATGGAAGCATCAGGATCACTATGAGATAGCGTGAGGCAGGAAGAGTTTTCTGGGTCCTGGAATGCCAATAAGCACTTCAAACATGTTTCTTGGCTTCTGGAGTCCCCCTGCATCCAGCACCCTGGAGCGGGATTTCTTTTTATAAAAAGAAAGCCTCTGCTATTTTTCATACCAATTGCATGCTGTTCTAAATGGCTTAAAAGTTTCAAGGACTCCAAATGCTTAAAAACAGCTGTATGCTGATGTGAGCAGCATGTGTAAGGATGATTTAAATCTAGTTTTTATCCTATTTAACTCCTAGTGGCTTTTATGTTTTCCATAAATGGCTGAGAAAAGTTCTTGGCTGGAAAGAGCCATAAAAAACACAGAATAAATTGTTTGTAGTCTCAACATGAGCAATTCATCATATTTTTGTTTGTTTGTTTTCTGGAATTTTGATTGCTTTCTGTGACTTTGACACATATTGGATCTCTGATGAGTCTTTTGTTCCTCACTACACACTGATCCACACTGACAAACTGTCCTTTTTATTTTGGTTTCGAGGTAGTGACCCACATCCAGAACAGAATATCCATTGCCTGGGATGGCCAAAGGGACAAGAACCACCAACATCCTACTGAAATGTGAGTCTGCGTAAGTATCTTTCCTGCATGATCATTATTCTGAGCAACCCAGATGCCACAAGATGCAGTAAGACTCCTTAGGAGGAGTTTAGCAGATTACAGGTAGAAGATATGGGTTTTGACTGTGCACTGTTGCCAACTTGGGAAAGCGCTCTGTGGCACCCAACCCAGCCCAGCAGAACAGCTGACAGAGGCTTCCAAGTCCTCCTGAACAGATCATAGTGTGTGTATTCACATCACATCTCCAGGGTCAGATTTAGTGATGATTTGACTCAAACTAATATCTACATAAGGGGATTCTGCAAATTTATAATTTCCAAAGGGCACATCTGCTAATATTCTATTATAATTTCTGAACTCCATTTCTTTCATTAAGGAGCTAATTTTGATCCCAAGAGGATCATTATCTCTTACCCATTTTGATTAATTTAATTCATATTACCAGTAGGTACCTAAGGCTTTATGAACTGGATGGGAACTTTTAGCTTTTGCTTTAACGTAGTCTCTCACCATGAGAAATCTTGTCACCTCTAATTGCATTTAAAGGAATTTAAATTCACTTCCTTTGATATATTCTTCCAGGTCTATACTGAGTAAAGTACATGTTATGCTCTTCAAAATGGTCTCATTCTGCCTTCATAAAAACATTAAGCATGGAGGGCTCTTTGTCCAGGATTATTCCAAAATCATTCTCAGGAGACTTGATCCCAAGAGGTATGGGATGTCCTCAGTTCCCACTGAGCTACAGACCAGCACTATAGATTTTCTTCTCCTCATGTCTGTTGCAGCAGAGTTTTGCCTTGGGCTCTTCTCCACAAGTCTCTCTGGAGCTCTTACATCCAACTTTACAGCTATCTTGGGACAGTTGTTTACAGGAGAGAGGAAGTGGCCAAGGGAATTACCTTTCACCCATAGTAGACACAGGGATGAGGCAACAACAGCAAAGAGGGCATCAAAGGGTGCTTGATATAGGGCATGTGGGACAACACACACACTTTTACAGAAGCAGGGGCAGATGCTATTAGTGAATGAGCCAAACTGGGCTGCTTGAACACCTCTGGTGGCTACGACTCTCTCTGCTATCCCTGTCAAGCAAAAGCCAGCATGCTTTCTTTCTCCTCTGTGATGTTTAAGCTCCAGGCACTAGCTATGATCATAAATACATCCATTATCAGGAACTTTTTCTCAGATCTTGGTGGAGACTTGATAGCAAAGTGCAAGTACATGTTCACGCATTCCTCATTTCTTTCCATTTTTGCTTGGATTTGCAAAGGCTACACAGTTGTTCTGTTTTCATTTCTATTGACTGTCAATGGGAATTCATCCTAGCTGGATGAAAAAATCACCATCCTCAGGCCTAAAATGCCACTCTGCATGTTCCTAATTGCCTTGTTATTTTTGGATGCTTAGCTTCAGCTGTGGGGATTGCAGTTGATCCTTCAGTTCCCTGATATCCTCATTAAAACTGGTGCATTGTGGTCACAGGTAAACCTATGTGATATATAAAACAGGCTTTCAAAGCCCTTTACAATGGCAACTATAAATGGTAGAAACGTGGTAAATGTTTTGCATGGGCAAAGTACGAGCAGAATCTGCACTCTCCAAATAACACATCCTTGGAGACAACACAGTTGCTATTTAGAGACCTTGAATGGTCACCAAATCCAGCAGGAACTGTGGGCACTATAAATAGTATGTGCTGGGACTGACATGGTAGCGCTGGAGCTGAGCAATAGTGCTGTGAATCTTCTGGGATAGAGGCAGAGAGGTGAAAAAAATAGGTCTGGACGCAGAGTTTGGCCCATACTGTTGAAGCTAAGGTAGTTACAGGCACTAATATTTGAATTCCCTTGCTGCATATATGTTTTTCGGTGCACAAGGGACAGACAGCTTGCAAAGCCTTACCTTGTTACATGCTGATTGTGAGCTGGAGACAACAACAAGTAATAGCAGAGACTACCTCCTTCTGAAACAGCCAGCTGCCCTATACACACAGCACAAAGGCAGTAAACCCCTTATCTCACCAGCCTATAAATCTTTGTTGACCATCTCTGAACACCTCTCCATAAGAACATTTGATCTAATGGCCTTTTAAAATATTTCCCTTCGTTTTCCAGTATAACCCCCCAGTGAATCATTAATGAAACAAGATAAAGATCTCTAGCTAAGGAATTATTCTTATTATAAAGTTCCCAAGTTCTAGTAGCAAACCTCTCCAGGGTATATATTAAACCAAAAAGGTCCCACACAATCATTTAAATCTACAAAATTCAATTCATTTCTGACTCCCTCCAGGCACTTGTTTTATAGTGATCTAATAAAGGGGAGCTGTGGCTGTTAAATGATAAAGTCTCCAAAGGGGACGTGGGAACTCTGTGTGCTAGTCCCCAACATTTACTGGAAGCTTTATTCTTCCATCTTGCTTGCATCCCTTTTGAAAAGGAAATCTTTCAATGTCTTGCAAAATTAATAGGTTACTCTGGTTTTAAAGAAAAGTCCATAATATTTCCTAACACAAATGTACTGCTCGAGGATATAGGCTACAAAAAGATTAAGCACTGAATTGTTTCAGAAATTATGTCTATGGCTTCACCAAATTCACCAAAATTGAAGATGGAGCAGATGCACATCTCTCCTACTCCCTTGCTTGTGCAGGAATGTTCCCTGCGATGCTTTTTCTGCTGCTTCCTCCAGTCTAGTTCTAAATTATTTGAGAAATTATCATTGGTGCAATTCTGTTGTGTGATAAAGCACATAGATTCTCTAGCAGACAGTGTCTGGTGGGGGTTTTCTCCACAGTCCTGGAAATAGAGAGGCAGGGATAATAAAATACTAGCTCTCCTGATTGCATCAGAAGCATAACTGCAGGTATATTGGTATCATACACTAAACCACAGTCAGGACATCAGAAGCTTTTTTTAAGGTTGGAAAATATATTTACATGAGATGTTGTGTTAGAAAAACAAATTGCTTTCCTGATGGTAATACAAGTTCTTACCTAACGCAGACACAGGGATAGGTCAAGCTTGATACTACCACAGCCAGTTACAGTTCACCGAAGAAACCCCAGGGTTAATCATCATCAGCTAAGACAAGTTTTGCAGTATTCATTTTTGTCCGTTTTAAGGGATTACTTAATGTGTGTTTTTAATTGTGTGATAACTACCATATTTTGCAACACACTGTGTTTTCCTTGTAAAGATGAGGCACAAAAGAGAAAATTGGAGCTTCCTTCCAAAATGCAAAAAAATAACCATTCCGAGGTGGATCCACAGAGACCAGTGGAGAGCCAGCTTTATTTCCAAGGAAGCCAATTCGGTTTGTCCTCCGGTGCCCACACCTTAATGCATTAAGTATTTTTTTGGGGTTGCCACTGGGACTGAATGCTTTTTTTGGCCAAAGGCAGGCTTTGTGAGAATGTTTAAAGAAATCAATATGTGAAGTTTGTCTAAGGTTACGTGTTCATTAATGTTTTATTGATTACACTATTGGTTGTAAATTATGTAACTTAATAAAGCTGGGGACTCTTTCTAATAAAGACAAAAAGGTTATTCCATTAGCTGGCAACTTAAGGCAAAGAAACTTAATAATATAGCACATTATAAGACCACAGCCCAGAGACTGACAAACCCAATTCGTCATAGAAGTGGCTGTGATGTTGCAGGCACCAAGCTATGTCCTCACACAATTAGGCAGCACAGGTCAAGTTTAAAAGAAGGCAAAGTCTGCTTTCTGAAGCTGTGATATGGCCATAAAAAGCAGATGAAAACAATAAAGTGGCCTAAAAGGACACTCAGAGCTGCTCTGGAGCCTGGGGCACCCCTGGACACCCCACACAGGGTCGAGAGGACATGTGCACCATTGCAACCTCCTGTCATATGTTCATGTTAGTCAAGGCTTCTTCTCAGCATTAGTTTTCCCCAAAACCACTTCTCACTTCTCCTTGGAGATGAACCTGTTTTATTTTATTTTCATGAAAGCTCTCATCATCCTGGGGTGTGGGGGGGGGGAGGGAAATCCTAAGAACATCTTTAAAAAGGAAATGAAATGGTGCATTTCCAAGTGACTAAAGATTGCCTCTCCACAATACAATTGCATTTCCACGGCTGTGGAGGACAGATACTGCAGCGCCCCTTGGCACGTGTGGGATTGCTAAGGAGTTGGTTGCAGAGTGGGTCTAATATTTGACGTGACTGCAGCTGCCAGGCAAAGAAGTTGTTTTCAGAGCAGAAAAAAGCATCCTGTGTCAGAGGATGACAGAACACCTCCTTCAGCTGCTTCAGCGACATGCTGCTTTTTATTTAGCTGGGAGCAGAAGCTCCAAATCTTGTCACATGAGTGGTGCCCAGCCCTGGTCCCCTCCCATCCGCACACACCCCTGCCCAGCACCTTCTCATATTCAGGCTCAGTAATTAAAGGCAGATGTCAGCAAGGCCACTCTGACCACTCTTTGGGTGCCTGAAGCACCATCAGTCCACAGAGGGTATGGTAGGCACCTGGATTTCTCATTAACGTGAGCCAGTGACTGGGGATGCAGGTCTGCTGCCAGCAGACTACTCCTCTCCAGACCCCATTTGGGTCCTGGATTGCCAGCATACCTTACCTTAACTATTAACTATTACCTGACCATAACTATTACCTGATAATGTGGAAACCACCCATCAGGCAACATGGGTTCCCCAGTCAGGAAGCACCAGCTGGTTTTGGGAGAAAACACCTGGAATAATCTCTCTTGGGTAGATTAATTTGGGCAGCTACAATGGGTGTACTCAGATTGCCTGGTATGTTTTGCAAATGCAGGGTCTTCTGGCTCCTGCCATTAGGAGCTTTTCAGCCTCTCATCTTTCTACTTAAATCCCTTATTTCCTTAAGAAATTCAGAGGTTGGGGCTGGATTCTGCTCATCTTTCTGAGGTGAAGGCAGTTAGCAGGCACTGCACGCACAGAGTGGCTCTGGCGTTATGGATTTGAGGCTGTGAATTAATCCTGCAGGAAGGCACATTTTTATCACTGAGAATTTAAGGGGAATGGCATAAGAAAGCTGGCTTTGTTTATTTGGGCTTGTTTAGTGATTACGTACTGCCCTACCATTTGCATTGGTACAAACGGATGCTTGCAACCAACATACTAAACTGAAGTCCATCCCCACAAGTAACATCTTACCCTTTGACTAAAATCCATGGTATCTCAATCCTGGAAGAGTAACAAAAACCTCACAGCCCAAGTATTAACTCAGAAGAAAAAGGCTTAAAGGAAATGCCAAAAATAAATTTGGAAAAAAATCTTCAGGGAAAATTATCCACTTTTATATAGCTTCATAGTGAGGAAGGGACCAGGCCACACTCGTACAAGAGTGACCACCAAGCAGCATGTTGCAGACTTGACATGTCTCTCAAAGTGAGCTTGTGTGCCAGAGGTAGTAGGTTTTGTTTTTAAAACCAAGCAGTCAATGAAATGACAGACTGCCAATGCTCTGCAGGGCACAAAATAAGCTTCCAAGCACATGGCCCACAAGGCAGCAAATTATTCTGACTTGACCATTACCCACAGGTAATGAAGTTAATGAGCTAATGAGGAGCTGCCCACCCAGTGTTGGTCTCAAGTGGGAGGTGTTGGCCTGAACCCTTTTCCATTGCAGTGAACTATGAGTTGCTCAGCTGTTTTCATGGGAGCAGCCTCAAACCCTTCATTTGTCTGGTTGGGAGTTAAATTTTTTTGGGGGGTAAGAATAATGGTGGAAAGGAATGATTAAACACTCCCAGATTTCAGGTCATGTTTGCAAGCTGAATTACCACTGTAAGAATGGGAATCTCTCAGGTGATGGTTGTTTCTGCTGCGTTGCCATTACCCTGAATTGCACTGTCGGTGCTGCCAATTTAACCCTGGTCCCCATCTTGTTTTTCCTCAATCTCTCTGATTTCTGTCTCTAAGCAAGCTGGAGAAGAGAAAACAGAAAAGCTGCTACAGCACCAGGATGGTCATATAGCTCATACAGGTGAGCTGTACTGAGTCATTATGTTTTTCCATCTTTCTTTTGTCTTGCAATGTCATGCTCACACCTAATTATGATCTGACATGCAAATGCTTGGTATCATTTTAATACTTATCCCTGTGAATAACTCCACTAAAATGAAAGAACTAGTGTTTGCGTGATCAAAGCCACTATAAACTCTGTGTTCTCTGAGGTAGCAAGTGTGTTTTGTATTTGATTCCAAGCTGATTCACACACTGTGACCACTGCAAAAATAATGCATAACAATGAGTTTTCAATAACAATACTTCACTAATGGGAAGGAAAAATGTCTGATTGAAGCATAATTCTGTTTTGTGTGGTTTTTTCTTTTTCTTTATGAGATTGTTAAATAAGTATGAATGAGGTGCAGTAACTTGGGTTTTATTGGAGTCATAAGCATCAGACTCATTCACAAAATGCTCCCCATTATTGCATGTAATTGAATAACAAGAGAAAATAGTCTCTTTGGGAGTTTAACCTATATGATTTATTTTAAAGCTATGGGAGATAGGCAGCATTAATACTGTGTGTGCTCTTTTTATCTTACATTATCTTTCAATCCGTTCAATAACTCAAGACCAAACATTACTAGTTAAATGTTGTAGGGGTTTTTTTGTTGTTGGTTTTTTGTTGGTTTTTTTGTTATTGTTTTAAATTAATGCTTACAGTCCAATGTCAGGTCACTTTCTCCAGGTGTGACTTGGATACTTAACTTTATTGCTCATTGATTTATTTTGTGGTGGGACCCACCATTATCAATCATTGTGCTAGATACTCTACAGACTTCTGATGAAGATGGTGGCCCAATCTGCATGATCAGAAACAACGGTTGGGCAACATGGAAGGGAAGACAAACCCAAAGGGACAAGTTTAGATAATGATGCTGAGTTCTGCAGAAACCACTACCCCATGTCCCCAGCATGGGAACTTCCCAGCAGTTCCCAATTTCTACTTGTCTGTTGCATACAGCTTCTTAAAAATATAAATTGCTATAAACTGATAGAGAAGTGAAACTAACACTAGAGAAGGTGGTGGAGGACAAAGCAGGCTCTTGATGGGAATGGTGTATATTAGGGAAACATTTGGAAATTATTCCTGAAGTTTCTTCTCCACTTCAGTTCTTCTGTTCCTGGGAGAAGTTACCTCGCTGTCTTTCCAGATTTTTAGTGATTCAAAGGACAAATATGTGCCGAGGCAGTCACTGGGCTCGGAGTGATGGCTGGAATGTACAGAGGCCCCAGCACGAGGGGTGCCATACAAATTTACTGAGAAGGTCTGGCCCTCTCTGCTCTTCACAGGTGCTGCCAGTGGTGAAACTTATTTCACAGTTTGGCATAGAGTGGTTCTTGTCCCCTGCCACAATGAAGCCTTGCCACCCTCACAGCATCTGGGAACAGCACAGAGTGTGAGAAAGTGGGAGGAGAGAAAAGATGTAATTGAAGATCATAGGTCAGGTTCTGTGAAACTCTTTAAACTTACCCCAATTTTGTCTACTTAGCATTTCATCAAAATGCAGCCATGTTTTAAACAAATCTCTGAAGTCTGTCTCTCCAGTGAAGCCCATTACATTTTGTGCTGCACAACTTTGATCTCACAGAACAGTCTCTTTACATTAAGTAATAAGGCATCATTTGGTTTGCATTTCATCCATTCTTTATCACATTTACATTCAGGTAATTGATTCCACATGCTCTTTAGCAAAAGAAAAATCCAACTGCAATTCAGGCATGTTTACATTTATGGATGGATTGAGTATGTCAAGTGTCGACACTTTATTTTATTATTTTTCTCCAAAGTGACCAATCCTCAAAGACTGCTTTGAAGAGGGGAGGAGGAGGAGGAGAGTCAGTAATTCATGTTTCAAAATTTTCCAAAATTGCTCCCAACTGAGATGTTTTCAAAGCCCTGATTTACCATACACAAAGCTTTAACGCTTGCCATGCCATCATGTTAATGTCAAGGTAGGCCTCCCATACATTCAGTCATGTGTTGCGACTTAATACAGCAAAAGCTTTAACTTTTTCTATGTTATGAGCTGTAAATAAGCTAATCCTGTGAGTATTTCTTCAAAGTGGAACAGAGCTGTATCTTTTCTTTCCTAGGAATTTGGGGTATGTAACTCTAATTGCCTCCTGTGCTGGTAGCAGAAAGAAAAGTGGTTTGCTAACTACAGCATGAACTGTGAAGCCTGAGAGCATAGCAGTGTGAACATATTAATGCTAGAATACTGTGGAGGTTTTTTCTTTTTTTTCCTTTTTTCTTTTTTTTCCTTTTTTCTTTTTTTTCCTTTTTTCTTTTTTTTTCCTTTTTTCTTTTTTTTCCTTTTTTCTTTTTTTTCCTTTTTTCTTTTTTTCCTTTTTTCTTTTTTTTTCCTTTTTTCTTTTTTTTTCCTTTTTTCTTTTTTTTTCCTTTTTCTTTTTTTTTCCTTTTTCTTTTTTTTCTTTTTTCTTTTTTTTCTTTTTTCTTTTTTTTCTTTTTTCTTTTTTTTCTTTTTTCTTTTTTTTCCTTTTTTCTTTTTTTTTCCTTTTTTCTTTTTTTTTCCTTTTTTCTTTTTTTTTCCTTTTTTCTTTTTTTTTTCCTTTTTTCTTTTTTTTCCTTTTTTTCTTTTTTTTTTCCTTTTTTCTTTTTTTTTCCTTTTTTCTTTTTTTTTCCTTTTTTCCTTTTTTTCCTTTTTTCCTTTTTTTTTCCTTTTTTCCTTTTTTTTCCTTTTTTCCTTTTTTTTTTCCTTTTTTCCTTTTTTTTTTCCTTTTTTCCTTTTTTTTTTCCTTTTTTCCTTTTTTTTTTCCTTTTTTCCTTTTTTTTTTTCCTTTTTTCCTTTTTTTTTTTCCTTTTTTCCTTTTTTTTTTCCTTTTTTCCTTTTTTTTTTCCTTTTTTCCTTTTTTTTTTCCTTTTTTCCTTTTTTTTCTTTTTTGCTTGAAAGCTGTTGTTGAGAAGGAGTAGAAACAAAGTACAGGCTGTACTGGAAGATGTAGAACAGATCCATGTTCTGCATACTATATAAAGATTAATCTTTATACACCGACAGTTGTTGTGAGCAGAGTTGACTTTTTTTTCTTTTGCTAACGTTAATGGAAATGTACTAGCACGATTTAACAGTGACATTTACAGCTGTTAAGATGGAGTGAAATGGGAAGAATCTGTGAGAAGACAAACCCAGGAGATTTGACACCTGCTTAGGTGACAAGACGCATGAACTGAGAGGAGAATCTCTTATTCTAGGGTCATGGCAAACATTGCCAAATTCTGTTGTTTAGGAACTGTAGTAAATGCTGTAGGAATGTTGCTTGTCTTTTTTGTTTTGTTTTGCTCCAAGGGGAGCAGCAATTTAACCAATCCCTCTTTTAAGCAGAGCGTAGTGAGCCAGTCACAACTGCCTGGATCTTAATTCACTTGACTATATTTGTACAGTGAGCAGGACAGAGGACCTAGCAGCCTGATTTGCATGTAGATACTGTTCTGTGCACTCAACAAAAGTGCTGCTATAGTATGCAAATCTCTCATTTCTGCTTTGGCATCAGGCAGCCTCCAAAAAGACACACACAGTTCATCTGTTTATCCAGGGCACTTCTCATAATAGAGGAGCACTTCATAGTCCTTAACATAAGCTTCCTGCTGCTATCCCTAGAAAGTTAGACAGAGATAAGGAGTTCCTCTGTAACTGAAGTCCTGCAAAATGCAGGTCTAGAAGGGCTTAGCTGAAGGACCAGTGTCTTGCAGCCTAGCAGAAAGATCCCAATATCTGACCTGAGATCACAATTTTTAGCAAGATAAGGGCACAACCCAAGGATGGGAGATGTGTGAGACAGTACAGAGAAGAAGGAGCTGCCTGTCCCAGCCAGGAGAATGGTTTGGCTCCAGCTCCAGCAGCAGTGACACTCCTGCTGAACTGCCCCACCAGGCAATGGGTCCTGAGCCCTGATGGCCGCAAGGACAAAGGCTGCATAGAGCATCCCAGTGTGAGAAGCATATCTTTGCCTTGTAAACAGGAGGCTGGCTCATTCACCACAGTGTGCCACAGGTTTGGATTGTGTAATTTTTTTTTTTTTTTTTTAATTAATCCACATGTAAACCCTAGCATGACTGACTGCTGCACAGGCCAGAAAACTATGAGACTGTGTGCTTGGCTCCATGAGCTGGTGTGTGCATCGACTTGTCTATTTCTGACATATAGTTCTGAGATCCAGGGATGGGATACAGACAAAAACTGTCTTTATTAAATGTCACGTATTATGAACACTTCCAAAATTAAAGTGCACATGTGTTTGAGACTATGGAGTTCTGCAAGTGCTGCCAAAAGAAGTATTTAATATTGGGAAAAGCCAGAAAACAGACAAGCGTCTCTGACAGTGTCCTGTTTGTCATTGTGTGCTTATCCTCGAGTGAAGAGATAAAGTTAAAAAAACAAACAAACAAAACAAAACAAATCACGCATTTCTGACCTGCATTTTTCTTAGCCTTTAGCCAATGGACAAGGATCAGTCGACCATTTCTGAGTTACACAGTTGTGCCTTGTTTGTTGTTCTTCTATCCTGCAGCTACTTTTCCTACTGTAGTCCACAAATTTTGTGTGAGATACCTTTGGTCATTAGTGGTAGAGGGCAGATGTCTTAGAGTGGTCTATTCATACTGTAATGGGCATCTTGAAGAGTAGTGATAAATAGAATTGTTCTCTGACTATGAAGAGTGTAGATTCATAGGATAATTGAGGTGGGAAGGAACCTCAAGAGGTCTCAAGTCCAATGATCTGCTCAAAGGAGGATGAGCTATGGGATCAGCATATTGCTGGGCTGAGGGCAATTGTATGAGGTTTAACAAGGCCAAGTGCGCTTGGGTCACAACAACCCCAGGCAGCGCTACAGGCTCGGGGAAGAGTGGCTGGAAAGCTGCCTGGTGGAAAGGGACCCCAGGGGTGTTGGTCAACAGCAGCTGAATATGAGCCAGCAGTGTGCCCAGGTGGCCAAAAAGGCCAACAGCATCCTGGCTTGTGTCAGGAATAGTGTGGCCAGCAGGACTAGAGAAGTGATTGTGCCACTGTACTCGGTGCTGGTGAGGCCACACCTTGAACCTTGTGTTCAGTTTTGGGCCCCTCACTACAAAGAAAGACATTGAGGTGCTGCAGAGAGTTTGAAGTAAGGCAGTGAAGTTGGTGAGGGGTCTGGAGCACAAGTCTGATGAGGGGCAGCTGAGGGAACTGGGGCTGTTTAGCCTGGGGAAAAGGAGGATAAGGGTAGACCTGATCGCTGTCTACAACTACCTGAAAGGAGGGTGTAGCATGGAGGGTGTTGGTTTCCTCTCCCAAGGAGCAAGTGATAGGACAAGAGGAAATGGCCTCAAGTTGTGCCAGGGAAAGTTCAGACCGTATCTTACGAAAAATTTATTCACAGAAACAGTTGTCAGGCATTGGAACAGACTGCTCAGGGAAATCCTCCACCCCTGGAGGTTTTTAAAATACCTACAGATGAGGCTCTTAAAGACACGGTTTAGTGCTGGAGTTAGGTTATGGTTGGACTCGATGATCTTAAGTGTCTTCCAACCAAAATGATTCTATGATCAGACCAGGTTGTTCAGGGCTTTGTTCAGCTAGGCTTTGAAAACCTTCCAGGATGCAAACTGTACAACCTCTGTGAACAACGTGTTCAACTGCTTGGCTGTCCTCACAGGGAAAACAATATTCCCATTTGAACTACTCTTGTTTCAGCTTATGCTCATTGCCTTTCATCTTCCCACCATTTACTGCTGTGAAATGCCTAGGTCTGTCATCTTGATAGCCTTCTCACAGACACTTGGGGCACTGCTTTTAGGTCTCTCAAAACCCACCTCTTCTCCAGGCTGAACAAGCCCCAGTCCCTTAGCCTCTCCTCACAGGGCAAGCACCCCAGGCCTAATTGCCTTAGGGGAAGTTTTGTGGCCCCAGAACTGGACAAGGCATCTAGATGTGGTCTAAGGAGTGCTGAGCTGAGTAGGGGGATCTACTTGATCTGCTGGCTGTGTTCCTGTTCACAGAGCCTCAGAAGCTGCAGGCCTTCCAGACCACTTGTGCTCAGTATATATTTGCAAGGTTATTTCAGCCGTAACGTGCTCAGCACACACTCTGTTTGTGGAGGTAACACAGCCCCATCACCTCTGCTGCCCACCTGAATACCAGCAGCCACATGGCAAGAGAGATGTGCTAGCTGGTGCTAAAAAAGGGAAGAGGTTAATTTATCTTGGCTTGCACACAACCCTACAATTCCAACTCAGTTAGATGGAAGGAATGTGATTAAATCGGTGTTGATACCAAGTCTGAGAACAGATGTGAGAGTGAATTGGCAGAGCTGGAATTCAGGTGGGATGAAAATAGCAAAAGGGAGTGGGTGGAAACTGTCACACATTTGTGTTACAGGTGCTTGGTCTAGACCCCAACATTTACAGAGATGACTGTATTTTTCTTCCAACTAATTATGTTAATCCAATTTCTCCTGTCAGTGGAGTCTTTTCCCCTTAATGTTTAAGCCTCCTGTTCTTGCCCCTGAAGCACAACTGAGGTAAAAAGTTCCTTTCAGCTCCAAGTGGGCAACCAGATGTAAATATTGCCAGTTTCCCTGCCTCTCATACAAGATAACACTCAAACTCATTCTCTCCCATTTATATATCTAGGGAAACTGAGGCACACAGTGCAAACTTTTTTAAAAACAATCAAACAAAAAAACCCCAGCCACTACAGATTGTTCTTACTCCCGTCACAGATGCAACTGAAAGTCTCTGCAGAGAGCAAAGCCCACATTTGCACCAGGCTTGTGCAATCTGTGTCTCCCTTAGGACCTGTCTTTCTCTTAGCTGTTGCCTTTGATCTGTCCATGGGGTTGGGTTTATTCGTTTTGGTTGGTTTGGGGTTTTTGTTTTGGTTTGGTTTTTTTCACTGGCTGTGACGTCTGTCTTGTAACAAAGCAAACACTTAATCAGCCCAGGCTGTCCGTTTGCAGCATAACAGATGCACTCATAACTCAGGCACAAGGATGTACCAAGCTTTTCCTTCAGAGGGTGGGAAGACTCGCATGGCTTGGATGTCAAATGAAGCCTTCAAAAGACACACTGCTCCTTGCAGTGACTCTACCAGTCTTGCTCCCACCCATTCCCTCGGTGGATTTTTCAGGATTTACGTCACCACCCTGGGGAGTTAAGGGCACTCTCCCGACAGCTTTACACAGAAGTAATATCAGCTGCAGTCAGCGAAAAGCAGAGTACTACAAACATAGGTCTTGGCAGTGAAGACAGAACAGACCATCAACCCATCAACTGAAAAATTTGGTACTGTGTTTATCTGTAACTCTTTAATCTCCCCAGCAGTTTGTTCAACAAATGACTAAGAATTAGGGATTTTGCTGATATTTATTTACTTAAAAAAGGGCTATGGAGGAAGCACTTCCAATTTAACTATGTAGCTGTAACATAGCATTACAAGCTTTGTCTTTGTGTACAGAGCTGAGGAAAATCAATTGCAGTTCCCAAGGGGCAGATGTCTTGGTTGAGAAGGTCACTAAATACTCGCAGTTTCTCTGCAGACTTGGAACCAGACCCCTCCTTGCTGCATCACTGCTCGACTCTGAGTTGAGAGGGTTGGGGAAAGGAAACATGCACCAGGGAAATGTTCTTTATGCTCTCCAAAACGGTCTTACCTATGGCAGAAGAAAGAAGGTAGGGAGGCATTTGGCATCCCTAAAGAACTATATTCTGTTTGTATCATTCACAGACACATACCAAGGATTGCTTTCATCTACATTGTTGAATACAAGCATGCTTGTAGCTCCTGCTCAGGAGAAATAGGTTGAAAACTGATCAGCCTTTACAAAAAATATTACTGTGGCAATGCTGTCAAGGTCACTGTCAGCCTGCGTTATCTGCTGTGTAACTGCTAGCCACACAAATCAGGCTTAGCTAAGGGCTATAATTCATACACTCAGCATTTTGTGGATTATGTCCTCTAGCTTTCCCTCATTGCTGTTTTGGATATTCACTTAGCTCTGGTGTATGACTGTTGCAATTTCTCTTTGGAGAATTCCCTGTGCGGTGCAGTGTTTCACTGTATATTCCTTAATCGCAGGCATACAAACTCACTCGGTACGAGTGATTTTATGTATAACGCTTATTGTTATCTTTGAATGCAGATGGTTCACTTTTGGACAAAACAACAGAAAAATGCAGGTTACAGAAAAACAAACAAACAAAAAAACAACAAAACCTTACAAAACCCACAAGAAATATTAACAAGAAAGCTCCTGTGGTTAAGCACCCAGAGAAGAGTTAGGACACCTCAGAACTTTTCCCAGTTCTGATCCAGACTTCTTCAAGAGCTTTCTCATTTCCAGGTGTCTTAGCTTTTATTTATAAAACGAAGATTATGGTATTTCCCACTTCATGTATTTATTGAGATTAACTGAATTGCTCATTCTAAACATATTGTAAGAAAGTATTACAAAGAACAGTTCTGGTATACATATATGCTTTTGTATTATCTTACAAAACTAAAGGCATCGATAATAAGAGTGGTGGAAAATCAAACAAATATTTCTGTCCAACAAAACAATTAATCTATACAATCAAAACAACTTCTCGACTATGCAACATGTTCCCTTTAATAATGAAGTGTTAAAATCTAAAGAATGTGTGCATGTGCTCATCCCCTGTATGCCAGAGTAGTTGCAGCAGTAACTTTGAAATATGAATAGGTCCATATTACAAGGAAAGGGCTACCTCTTCTGAGATACTATGTTGAAAAATACGTAGCTCATTCTGTAAGATTTTTCAGCCAACATGTGACTGGTGGTTTTTTTTTTTCCTCTTCCCTGTTAGTGCTGAAGTTGCTGTTATTAGCTTTTCTCCTTCACTTGTCTGATTCTCATTCATAATATTTCTAGCTAATGTTAGCTCTTTGTCCTACAATCCCACAACAGTTTCTTTACATCCCAGATGTGCAGGCACCTTCATCACTTTAGAATGTTGCCTGATTCTCTCCAGCTCTGTGATTCCGTCAAGCATTTTGGCATAAGACTTTCTCACTGCTTATGCTTTCTAAACTCTGTAACACACTAAAGCGGCCTTGAATGTGATCACTTCCACTGAACATCTGGGCTTACAGCAAATCCCCAGAATCAACCAGTCCAAAATTTCTGAGCCTGAAATTTGACTCCCAGTGTTGTTGCCTCAGGCCCCATCTTCTGTATTGCAGACAGTTTGGCTCAGGGAAAATATAACGGGTATAGTTGTTTACACAAAGTCCCTTTTTTCATTCTGTCCTATTTATATATCTGAAGAAATAATTTTAAAAGTGTTTCAGCCTTTGCTGCTGATTAATTATCAACACCCTCAGCCAAATTTTCACTTCCTTCCTAATGTCCTCTCTCCTTAGAAAAACAAACAAACAACCCTCTTCCTCCCCCCCAAAAAAACAACAAAAAGAAGCCCACCCACCTGCGACTGTCAGGTATTAGGGTTTTCTGACCAAATGGAGAAACTTGATGTACCCTAGGTCACTAGGTCAGTTATTGTACATGCACATTCATTTCATATTACTGCTATCTAAACGTACAGGTCACCCATGATGATGCACCATGTTTAAAAGTGGCCATGAGTAGATTGAAACATCCTTGTGTTTCCCCTCAGGACTTGCCTGTCAGTAATGAACGGGAGTTTTAGAATGTACTTTGGACACAAAGTGAAAATTTGAGAAAAATTTATATGGTCTTAGTTCCTTAGAAATGCATAAAATTATCCATTGCTTAATCAATTACACACACATACATGCTGTCTCTCACAGAAGAGGCCGGATCAGGCATCTACATTATTTGATGTAATTATCTTAGTTGTAAAATAAAATTCAATTGATACGGAGTATTTCTGGGTTTATTTGCTGTATGTGGGACACAAAGACAAGTGGTTGGTTACGTTTGAATTTTTATTTCAAGTATGTTACACACATCTATATGTAAAAATTGATTATAAAAAAGCAAATGTGGCATTAATTTACCATGCTCTAAGTAAACTGCATATCCCTTGTAACCATTCTTCTGGTCAGGAGCCCCTTGAACTCCATCAATGGAGACATTTACCATGCTCACAGAGGCGATAAGGAGGATGCACAGTGCTTTCCCACCATCAGTGCTTTAAAATCAGTCAAAGGATTGCAGAGAGAGCTGCCTTGTCACAGCCTGGAATTCCAAACAGTGTTAAAAATCCCAGTGTTGTGGTTATACTCTTGAAGAACTTTTTTTTAAAGATTGTGTTCTTAGGTGCTTGCAAATTTTCGTGTTTTGGCTCAAATTCTTATGTTGTAGTCTAAACACCTGCAGTCACTCTAGACTCCTCTTTCTTTGCTTTCAGAACCAGCAGCCTGATAAGGGAAAGTCCTTGATTTCAGACTCCAGAATCTCTCTTGCTTTCTTTTGTCCAAGAGGACAAGCCTTCTCTCCCTTATATTGTATGCCTGAGTCCAGTTTTTCTCATGTCCGTGCTTCATACTTACTACACACTGTCAACATCAAAAGCAGGTGCTCATCTGTCTCATCTCCCATTCCTATGTCTCACGGCTGTGTCATCACAAAGATATGAACAGTTGATTTCTTCCGAGCCATGGCTTTGGTTATCAGTCATGTAACTTGACTGACATAGGTGTCACCTACATTCGACTTCAAGTTTTATAAACCACAAAATAAGTTATCTTCACATGACTGTAATGTCACTGGCTGCTTCATTCTTATTTTTGTTGCTTTAAGGTTAACAGCCTCATTGAAGCTTCCTATGTATTGACCTAACTAGAGATGCCTCTGGGAAATGTGTCCCAACTCCTCTTGAAGAGATAGAAAGTTCCTCTCAGTACAGAAAGACTTCTAGAATATTATCTCCCTTACATTTCAGCTTGTCTGTCACTCTGAGATTTGAAAGTGAATGTTGATTCGATCCACCCGGGATAAGAGTATGAAGTTACCTCTTCAGCTTACTTGAACATCACATGACAAGTTACAAACTGTTTCCAGTAAAGGAACTCCATCCAGAATCAGGCTTGGAGCAGACACAGCCCCACACACTTCACTTTCCATACTGCAGCACCTGTTGAGTTTGCTTTTGAAAGACGAGAGCTATTAGTTCAGTGAAGGGCTTAATTAACCAGCTTTGCATTGCCATGGCCTCCTTATAAGCTGGTCTTCGTCTCACAGGAGCATTCTTGCTCGGGATAAGGGGGCTTCACAGCGGACTAAAATAAAGTTGATATCAACTTCATAACAGCATACTAACACCATTGTGTAGCTGTAATGGTATTTCTTAGCTACCAAACTCCCAAAAGTTACTGTAGTGCATAATGGAGCTTTTCGAAGGCTTGTCCAGCACAAGCAGTTCAGTGATGGATTACCTATGCTTTCAGGCTGTTCTGAAGAGGCTGTATATTAGCATTTATTTCCTCTACGTACCACTCGGCCATCCAGCTTGTGTCATGTTTACTGATGAGCCCATGGTGCCATCAACATCAGCTCAGACAGAACTTGAAGTAAGCCCATTTTTGCAAGAGCTGTCATGGTTTGAATCCTGGACACTTGACATTTCATGTACATTGATGACGGTGAGCACGTGTTTCATATCTGGTCTGGTTTTTTGATAATTGAGAGACATACTCTCTTTTCTTAGGCATGTCTAAAACAAAACAGAAAGGAAAACTTAAAACTGAGGGCTCCTAAGAAAGCAATTTTTTTTTTTAAGTGTGAAAGTTCTACTTCTTCTCCTTGCTACCCACACCTTACACCTTTTTGATTTATTTGTCACCAGAAGCATTCACCATCCAGCATCCTTTCTCAGTCAAGGAGCTTTATAGGGCAAAAGCCTTAGTCACAAAAGGAAATTTATATTTAATTCAAGTTTTCATATAAACAGGCACTGCATCAAACTCTTGAAAGTTTGTTTCCACCTGCCTTCAGTACAGGTCTGTGTCCAAAATATTTTCAACAAGTTGTCAAAGTCAAGCCCTATTCCTGACACCAGTCCTAAACTTAATGTTGCTGTTGAGTTTAGCGGAGATAAGGCACAATCTCCACTAAAGGAGAGTACAAGGCAACCTGTAAGAACTTAACAGGCATTTGAAATAATGAAGCTTACTTGTGAGATCAGGTTGATATTAAACTTTGCTGAAAGCTAGGTTGATACTTGAGACTGTACATCACCCAAGAGTGAGATACATGATAATTCCACCAGGGTGGTTATCTTCACTACACAGCTCTGCTTTTTTTTAACTGCACCACTAAAACTGGGACTTTTTTTTTACTTATGGGAAGGAGAGGTTTCTGTAGAAATCTGAAATTGTTTCAGGACACTGAGCAGAACAGGGGCATCTGTCTCTTCTGAGTGATATCCTTGCTTTCATGCTTTCATCCTAACAAATTCCTACAAGATTTATCTTGTCAAACCTTAGTCTGAACGGCACAAATTACTGGCAGGATTGTCAATCTAACAAAGAGACAGGCATAAATTTAATTGCTCCCTGAAGATACATGAAAAGCTACATTTAGCTGCAGCTAATTAGATATTCTCCAATCAACAGTTATGATTCATCTGCTGAGGAGCAAAACAAGAAGGCAAATATGAAATAGGCAACAAAATTTAAAATTGACCTCCCAAAATGCTGCGGTTGGTTTGGGTTTGTTCCTAATTAGAAACGCAGCCGGTGTTGCTCTGTACCAACACCCAAGGCTCGTGCTGCCTCTAAGCCAGGGGATGCAGACCTCTGCATGTGGCGGTGGCTTCATCGCTGCCATAGACAAGGGTTAGTCTTGCTCCTGTGCAGTGAGCTTCCCAAATACCACCTCCTCCTCCCACCTTTCCTAGAAGTACCAGCCAGCATTGGAGTTACAGATAAAGCTTCAAGGAGGTTCTTTTCTGAGGATCTTAAAATGTCTGTTTCACAAGAAAGACAGAGCTTCACAAAAATGCCCATCTGAAATGGGGTTATCATCAATTTAGGGGTATGAAAGCTGAGGCAAAAAAATAGGTGAATTTGAACTTGTCCATCATGCTGTCACATGAAGCAAAGCCATGGGTAGAGGAGGGATACCAGGGGCCTGTGCTTCTATATCAGGCAAATGCTGTTCCCAAGTACCAAGCCAGAAGAGCTTCTGATGTGCCCTTAAACTGCAGAGTAGCTTGCACTCAGAGTAACTGGAAGCAGAAATGGGCACCAGGGTGCAGGAAAATGACTGTCTGGTTTGAGTTAGATCAGGGTGCAGTGAAGTGTTTTGTCTCTTTGGGACTCCATCCTGTGTTCCTCATGCACCTGAGTTTCCTATGGCTTTGAAAGTACTGTCTATTTGAAGGATCTGGTCATAAATTCAGTATGAACACCAACTTCTGACCAGCTATTTTAAGGTGCTGCTAACAGAGAAAATGAGTGGAGGTTTTTTGTTGTTTTTGGATGATTTGTTTATGAGAAAGGGAATTACTTACACAGGTAAAAAAGATGAGCAGCAAATAAAAAATCCCGAGACAAGTCAGCATGAAAAGCTCAGCTTTGTACTTTTTTAATTTTTCGTTTTCTATTCCAGGGCAACCTAAAATGTAAAGCAAAGTGTTACATTGTTCTAGTGTCTGTAAAATATTGTTAAACAGTTGCCTTAATGAAATGCCATGTGGAGCATGGGACAGTCAAAAGCATCTACCGTACCTGTTACTTTTAACGTGACTATGCTGCTCAGATTGTGTTCTCCACTCTGTTTCCCCAGTGTGCACTTATATGTCCCACTGTTTTGGCTGGTCACATTTTTGATCCTCAGTGAAAAGAAGGTGTCATTGGAGAGCTCCAGGGACCCTCTGAGTTCTCTTGGATAATGAGATTCCACATCAAGGGCTTTCCATGTTATTCCTTCGCCATCTCCCGCCATCTGGAAAAGACAAATATATTTCTTGTCTTGGGCAACAGTGTCATCTTGAGTTTTAGGGGAAAGAGTCTTAAAGCTGGCTTATGGCTGAAAATGCAGAGGCTGAAAAAAGCTGGTCAGGGAGCGGGGAACCTCAAAAACATCTAATACATTTATGCTCACAATCAAAAAGTATTCACTTTTTTGATAAATAGATACTATATTTTTAAATAGATACTATAGAGCTATTCTGTAATAGCTTCTTAATCTGCCTCACCCAGACACAATCCTGGTAGAGATGTAAGATGAGAAAAGGCAGCAGTAGAGTTTGCTCTCAAAGTGTCTGCACAGAGGCCCTGGAAGAGTTGAAAAAGAGAGAGACAACCCAGGGGGATGGAGTGGAGACAGTGAGAGGCAGCCCTACCCAGCTGGCAAGCTGTGGCCATGGGGACCAGGCATCCCCAGGAGAGTGTGGCAGCAGGCAGGTGGGTGCCACTGCTGCCTGCGCTTGCCCTGCTGGCACACTCGCCACCGCGTACGCCGCAGCGTGCCAGCTCTGCCAGTACAGGCTGGCATCCTCCCAGTGATCCCACAGCCCAGAGGTCCCAGCCCTGGAAACTGCACTTTGCCGTGCCAGTTTCTGCGCAGCTGATCCCTGAAAGCACAGGGTCTCTCTGGAGGAATGAGGGTTTCCCCCCACCTCCTCTCCACTCTTTATTGGAACTAAAGAACAAAAATTGCTTCAACTCCTTCAGATTTGGTTGCATGAAGGTCACCAGCAGGTTCTGGTGCACCTGGGGAGCATTCGTATGTTGAATTTCTTAATTGTAACCAGAAGACCTACATTCCTTGGCATTGCTGAGAGGCTGCTGGAGGAATGAAGTGTATTCCCAAAACAGTTTGTACTGCGGGGGGATAGGATGCACTGAAAATGACAATTGGCTGGGAGCCACAAAGAAGAGAGAAATCACTGACTTGATTTGAAAGATGGGAGAAGGGTTTGAATTAGCCCATGTCCATACTTATTCATTGACATCGCTCCCTGGGATTTGAGGCAGCGTGCTCTCCATGAAGGTTTCCCGAGTAATGAATTCGACCTTTCTGTGGAGCCAGAGCCAGCTCATACAGTTCAAGGCTCAGCTTTTCAGCCAAACTTATAACTAATGTAAGCCAAGGCTTTATTATTATGATGATTTTATTTTAATAGACACATATTTGGGTTGCATGTCAGTGCTTACTTTCTATCAGTATAGCTACTTTATCAAGGCATAACAGTTGCACTGTAAATTACTGAAATTAACACAATTTTTTCATGCTGAGACTAGGAGCATCTGGTTCCCCTTTTGTGTATTTGCATGAGGAAATCATATTCAGGAGTCTGGAGAGAAATATGGGCCCTGTGTTCCATCATACTTTGCTACTTTTGCATCCCTAAAACGGTGTAAAATAAGCTACAAGTTGGGGAACTTTTCAGGAACTCTGGATTCAGACTAAAGCACAAGATTTTGTTAATTGTAAAGATCCTTTCTCAGAAAGCTTGGGGTTTTTCAGCACATCAACTGAAACACAAATCAGTAATTCCCTGGGGCTTTCCACATTTTACCCAGCAAGAAGGAAGAAAGTACCTTCTTCCTCTTAATCCCTCAGTAAATTTACCCCAGCTCCTCTTTCTTATTATGCTCAACATCAAGCAGCTATGAGACAAACTGTATCTACGGTGGGTTTCAGGCTATAGGGACTCCACTGTGCCACAGGGATTTAGATATTTTCAGGCACTGTGCATTGTCAGAGATGTGGCCAGAGGAATTCCAATACCCAGGCTGGGCTCAGCTCTGGTTACAAGTGGGTCAATAGCAGTTAAGTGGATAGAGTTGACCTCCCTCAGATCTAATTTTTGCCACTCTCCCTTCCCTTACCACCCCCTGCCTCAGTGAAATTTAAAACTGCGCACAGGGCAGTTGAGAGAACCAGCCAGGCTGTCCTTCACGTTGCCCTAAAATGCAGATAGGAGGTCTGAGTTACACACAGAAAATTAGTTTTGTGTTTGTTGTATTGGTTTGGCGGGGGGGGGATTGGATTTGGTTTGGTTTTTTTGTGGTTTTTGTTGTGGTTGGTTGGTTTGTTTGTTTTTCTCCATTCACTGGTAGCATAAATAATTGCTCTCTTGGGTGGTAAATGGTACTGTGATTCTCATGGCTGAGACTTGGGAACCAGAAAACACTTTGATCTTTCTGTATGCAATTGTAATCACCGCTGCTAGTATAAGGGAGAAGTAAATTAAGTCCATGAATCCTATGCCTGACCATGCACTTATTCCCAGTAAGGTTTTTGGTAAATGATTTAACTTCCCTATCTTAATGGGGACACAGAGATAGGATTAATGATTGCCTCCTAAACTCTTTGAGGTGCTCAGCTTAAGCATAGTTGCTGTCACAGGTACAGTGACAATGACCCTGGAAACAAGCAAGTCAGAACTTGGCCCTTGCTCAGACCTGCTCTGTGTAAGGCAAAGCACAATCCATGAAGCTGCACTAACAACATGCCTTTCCCCAAAACAGAAGAAAAAGTTACTTTATGTCCTAATCTGACTGCCTCACTTGTGGTGAAGCCAGTTGCAATCTGGATGAGGATCATGAACCTTTGCATTTGGGAAGGAGGAGGAACAGTTCATATATGTGGGTTTAATTAGGGGGTTGCATGCCTCACCCTCTTCATTAAATTTCTACTCTTTTTGAGGAGCAGAGGCAGGAAAGCAGTCGGTGGTGGTGGTGGTGTGCCCTGCAGTCTCCTCACATTTTTTAGGTTACAGAGACATCTGGTGGCATTTTTCCCCATCCTCTACATGCAGTGTGTCTATCCCCACTCAGATGTCACAGAAACCCTTTCTCTGATGCCTAAATGAAACCTTTTCCACTGCAATATTATCTATTACCTTGTTAAAAATAATAATAATGAAATTAACCACTCCCTTTTAAAATTGTTTAAGTAGTAAGGAAACATCTGAGCAAATTTTCAGTGTGTGTCCCCATATCCCAGCCATGTAAAAGGAAGTCTACAAGATGTTCAGTAAGGTCATCATTCTGCCTCTTACTCTATTCAAGCTAACCTCTCCCCCGCCCCAAACCTAATTAAAATTTAAGATTACAAAAATGCCACTTTGTGTGCCGCCTCCTGTGAATTACTTGGCGGACTCTCACTAGACAGATCATTCCACAGCTCAAGCTCCTATGATAATCCAGCACTAATTCACACCAAGTGTCCTCCAGGTGATACCACAGCCCGAGGTAAATGCCAGGGGTTTTACCTAATTAATTCCACACAAGCTTAGAGGGATCGAAGCAAGTGCTGTTGGTGGCAGCAATCCACTTGTGTAGGGACCATCCTCTTCTTTAATCAGTGACAAAATATCTTCTGCCCACATTTTGTTTGTGTTTTATTTCCCTTCCACCTTGTCAGCGAGCAAGCTATGGTACACCAGCCCCCCCTGCTCCCCACCTCCAAAGGGAGGAGAAAAGGGAGGTGGTCTTTTCCTGTTCCCATGTTGGCTGTTAATGGCTTTACCAAAATTCAAAAGACAAATGATGAGTTGTGTAGTGATGGGTAGAAATGCTGGTGAATCTAATTGCATTAAAAGGGTCTTGTTGCCATTCTGCCTGCTGGGGGTTACTGAAGAAAGAATTTAGCTGGGGAACGGGGACCTGCAGGCTGGCAGCACCGTTCTGCCTATCTGCATAAAACTACCCATTAAGAAAATTAAACAACAAAATAAATGTGCGTTTATTTTTGTCACAATATCTGTGACAGGCTTTGTCAGAAATCATCTGGGGGAACTAAGTCTGTTTTTCTCCATCACCTTCATGGCAATGAGAAGGAATGCTATCCCCAGGGGCTGATACTGAGTGACACCTTCATTAATGACATGGACACTGGGACAGAGGATGCACTCAGCAAGTTTGCAGATGACACAAAGCTGGGAGGAGTGGCTGATATGGCAGAGGGTAATGTTGCCATACAGAGGGACCTCAACAAGTTGGAGAAATTAGTTGACAGGAGCCTCATGAAGTTCAGCAAAGGGAAACGCTGAGTCCTGCCCCTGGGGAGGATACAGCCCCAGGCACCAGTACAGGCTAGGGCCAACCTGCTGGAAAGGTCCTGAGGGTGCTGGAGGACACCAAGCCACCCATGAGCCAGCAAAGAGCCCTTGAGGCAAAGGCCAACAGCCTCCTGGGCTGCATTAGGCAGAACATCCCCAGCAGGTCGAGGGAGGGGATCCTTCCCCTCTGCTCAGCACTGGTGAGACACATCCAGAATGCTGGATCCAGTGCTGCGCTCCCCAGTATAAGAGAGACATGGACATACTGGAGACAGTCCAGCAAAGGGCAATAAAAATGATTCAAGGTTTGGAGCATCTGGCCTATGGCAAGACGCTGAGGGAGATGGGACTATTCAGCCTGAAGGAGACAAGGCCCAGGGGCATCTTACCAATATGTATTTGATTGCCAGGGGGACAAAGAAGCTGAAACCAGGCTCTTCTCAGCAGCCTCCAGAAGCAAGATAAGAGACAATGGGCACAAACTGGAATTCAGGAAATTCCATTTAAACATAAGAAAAAAACCTTTTTACTGCAGGTGTGCTTGAACGCTGGAATGGGCTGCCCAGAGAGGGTCAGGAGTCTCTATCCTTGGAGATATCCAAACCTAACTGGACACAGCCCTGAGCAACCAGCTGTCGTTGACTTACTTTAGTGAGTTTAACTGAAAGTTACTCTAGTTTCTAAAAGCTTGAAAACACTTGATATAAATAGGCTGCAATTTTCCACATGTATTCTCTCATCAATTGGCTGATTCCTGTTAAGTTTCTCCTAGCCTGGTGCTTTTTGGTAAGAATAGTGGTGGTGACACAGTGGATATTAAAATAGGATAGGTTTGATTGGAAATAAAACTGAGCTGATCTATTTCTGTTCTCTGACTGGATTAATTATGAGAAATAGGTAGAATAATTAGGCCTCCAAAATTTAAGTGCTCTTCAGCAAATACTTCTTTTTCAGAGAACTAAAAACAAGGTGGAAGAAGAAAGAGGAGTGCTTTTCTTAGTCCTAGCTGACTGGGGCTTAGCTGCAGTTTTGAAAACTGCTACAGTGTTACATGACAGTGCCACTAAACAAAGTCAATTCACCTGTGCTGTAGTACTTGCACCCAAGTAATAAATTAAAACTTAATTTTATCTTGTCCATGTGCAAGCAAGCAGATGTTAAGTTAGAACCCATGTTCTCTGCTCTCATTAAATACCTTTTCTCGTAGAACTTTTCCCAGGCTAAGGTGTTACATTGGCTCCCATGTAAATCAAAATGCCAATATAATCCACTTTTCCCATAAAGGCACATTTTTATTTCAAACAAAAGGGTTCAGGTCCAAAACTGATGTCAGTTTAAAGGTGGAATGTATTAACATTAATTTATTTTCTTCTGATGGTGGGATGATTGTAAAAATGGTTTTATTTAAAATTATACCAGGAATAATGGCCAAGTTGAAATTTCTGACTGCTAAAGAGATCTAAAAACTACACACAACCAGAAGGAATTTATTTTGTGAAGCAAAATATCTAGAATTCTGGCAATGCCTGACACCCAGAAACTGAGCTGAAACTGCTTAATAGGTGTGTTTTTCAGCACAAAAGCACTTTCATGTTTCATTAGTGCTGAAGGTGCATCCATATGGTTCCTATAAAGTGTCGTGTAGAGACACCAACATTAAATCTGCAAAATACAGATATAAATTGTGGGCACATGTGCATGAACTCTGACAGTGCTTTAGAGGGGAAACAAAAAGGAAGAAAAACCAAGCCCAACCTCAAAACAAAAGCAAAGGAACTGCATGTGACAGACGAGCCAGCTGGAAAAGCCCTATGACTCAGTCACACAACCTCTTTACTTTTTTTTTAGCTAAGGGCATCCAGTACTAGATCATGTCAGGCAAAATAATTGTTTTGGTTATGAAATCATTTCCACTGTTCCCTTCTTGTCTAAAGCATTAACGTGTTGGAGCTACTTGGAGCTGAATAGATGTCTGAGAAGCATTTGACTGTATTTCTTGTGTGTTAGAAATCAGACTGAAGTAATTTAGCAACTATTTACCTATGCTAATAGATAATAGCTATGAACATTTAGCAAAAGTAATTTCCTTTGAAGGAAGGTGCGATTAATATTAAATGTCTATAAGGATTATTCTTATTTTGCAATAAGACTTGCCCCTCTAATTCTGCCACAATTTTGTATTTTTCAGGGAAGTGTTTTAAAGTTAACAGGATTCTCTCCAGTGAAGTACAGCCTTCTTTCCTCTTCCTCGAGATTTGTTTTAGATTAAGACTTTTCTGGCTATCACATGAACAAGACAGTGAAATATCCACTGGTATTTCATTTGTGTGTGTTTAAACTTGGTTTTCAAGCTGGATATAAAGTGGTAATCATGAGATTTTATTGAGTGGCTCTCATTTTCAATGTACTGCACAAAGAGAAACTGTTCACTTTTCAATAGCCCTCCAAGGCAAAACTGTAAGTAAAGTTTCATTGCCAAGATTCTTGTTCTGTAGGTGGGCCACAGAGATTCAAACCAATATTTCCATACACAATTCCAGTGCCTGAGTGCTTATGCAAAAATAACTTAGACTGCACTTCTCAGCTGGCAAACTTCCACACTGCTTATACACGGTTTTATGGTATGTAGGTTGCCCAGCATTCCTAAAAATTGGCCTCCTTTAAAGGTGTAGCATCATTATGAAAACTCCTCCCTAATTTTCTCATGGCCACATAGTGAATGGAGTGAGACCTGCACCAGGCTGGAAGAGGACTTGGTGCTCTACCTTCCCCGCAATGGGCTAGGTCTGCCTGCTTCAACTATTTCTAAGTAAAACTCATTTTGTCTGAGCTGCCCGACTGTGGTCCTGATTCTGCACAGAACTACTCACACACGTGACTTCACACATGTGAATAACCTAATTAGCACCAAAGATACTGGGCACACAACAGGTTTGCAGTATAAGACATTAGCAAAAGTGAAGGGATGTAATCCTTCCTTTTTACTTCCAGTTGGATTTAGACACCAGAATACTAACTCCTTTAAACAATTATTTAACCATACAAAACTGAAAAAGCAAGTACTTCTAAATAGCATCCTTGTTGATTTTTTTTTAAAGCAGATCATAACAAACTATTTAAAAGTACCCCTTAACTGATGAGAGCACACAGAGGTGCCAGTAGGAAGGAGGGGGGGTTGTTCACCCTGCACAAACAGCTGCACATACAGTGCTGTAACATTCTCACCATCATTTTTTTAAAGTGTCAGAAGCAAAGGTTAATTGGTTGCATTTACTGCACAGTTTAAAGTGACCTCATACAAAAGATTTAGCCTAACAGCTGCTTGAACTTAGCAGTCTGAAATTTCATTTGTTGGAATTACCTTTTAATTAGCCCTTTGGGGGTATACGTGGTGTTTATTGATTAATCCTTCAGTAGTTGTTTTTTAAATAACAGATTAATACTCTCTGGGTAGCCCAGTCACGTTCTGCCATTCTCCCACCCTCCATTGGCAGTGTTGGGTGGGGACAGCAGCGCACAGCCAAAGCAATGAGAGGTGAGAGCTTCAAGATGCTGCCTATTTATCTACCCCCACAAGCAGGAGAAGCATTGCTTCTTCAACACAAGACACTGAGCCTAAATTACTTTTTCCTGTCGAGAGTCAGACTTTTAACTTTGGTGCTGTGCCTTTCCTAATACAGCTGTGACTGTGGCTTGGGCTAACGTCACCAAGTGTGGCGTTAGCTGCCTGCGCCCACCTCCCTCCTGGGATGAGTAACCAGAAGACACAGTACCATGGTCAGTGTTACCAGCCCCTGAGGATGGTGGCAAGAGCTGAAGATAACTAGATTTTGTTACTTCTTGCAGTTTTGGCAGTGCCAGCAAAGAAAAAGGGCATGAGGTCCCGGCATGATGGGCACTGAGAAGAGTGGCTTTTCCTGAGTCAGATGAAGCAGGAAGAGTGAAGAGACCATGGAGAGAGAGGAGGCTGGCATGACAGGGCAAGAGAGGTGCAGTGGCAGTCAGGACCGTAACAGGACTGGTGAGGAAGGGGCATAAAAAAAACACATCATCAAATATTACCCTCCTCTCCATGTGCAGTCTGGTTTTGCGCAGATGGAACTGTAAAGAGCTATGAGACAACACAGAACTGGGTCCACAGGGTTTTCTTACATTCTTCCACCAGGGCAGTGGCTTTTGGGTCCTGTTTGCTGCCACTGAACTCAGAAGGACATCCTTCTGGAGGATCCCCACACTTCAGCCTGCTGAAATTGTTTTTGTTTTAGTTGACTTCCAGCACTGGTTTGGGGGACAATTTTCAGAGATTCAGCCAACCTCTCTGTTTATTCTTCCCTTACCAACTCTGCTCAGCTCCACCAGGTCCATTAGACTTCATGGTTTATCTGCAATGACCTCCCTGCCCTGCCTAGATTCTGTGGGAAACATGGGGCCCTAAGTAATTAGCATGTATCGTATGGAAAATACATGTCCTTATCCAGCTTTTGAAGCAGAAAGCAACAAAAGAGTAAGTTGATACCTATCACAGCTCCCATAATAATGTTCAACCAAATGTATTCTTCTCTCCTCTCTATCTCCCACCTGTGCTTAGTTTAGCATTTTGGAAAAAGAAAGGCACTAGAGATGCTGCATTTGCTGATGGGCTGGTACATTCAAAACAGCTCTTTGAGGGTTAGGTATTTTTGGATTACAGTTGTCATCTAGTCCGTAGGCAGATGCTCATTGTTGTACCAGCACTGAAACTCAGATGCGTTGCAAGTTTCAGCCACAGAAGCCTGATCTAGCAGTGTTGTTTGTTGGTTTACCAGAGGGAATAATTTAAAAACTTTATCTGACCAAACTACTGAGGAAGCCAAGGCTGTGGCTTTATGTTCTGGCAGAGAAAAATTAACAGTTTTCACTCACCAAAACCAAGGTTTTTTCTCTTCCATTGCTCTCCCAGCACATGGGAAAGTAATTCAACTCTGTAGCCCACAAAATCTTAATGCACAGATTTATTTTCCACTATTGCAAGAAGGAACAGCGAGTTGATTTAACAGGGAACAAGAGGACCACCAGCACTGACCCTTGGTAAGTAACAGGAGTGTATGGCTGGGAATGATGAATGGGGGAGAACAAAACCTTCTATTTTTCCTGTTAGTTTGGCTCATACCCTAAGCTGAAATGAGGCACTGAAATGTATATACACAGTACCATACAGCAAGTCAACAGCCACTTCTTCACCCACTGTGCAACTCTACCTCTCTTTCTATAAGAAATTTTATCTTGAAAGTGTTCAACAGGATTTTCTGCTCATTAGCCAATTGATCCTTGTAGCCCTCCTGCAAACAGGTGGTCAGCAGGACAGTCAAGATGTGACTTTTACTTTGTGACTGCAAAGAGATAACTCCAAATTTCTAGCTCTCCATCTGCCTTCTGCATACCCTGCCCTTATGCTGTCCCCCACTAGCCAAAACTTCCTAAAGAATAGCAAGTACCTGTGTATTGCTTCTATTTCAAAGAAAAATTCAGCTCCTATTTGGGGGGGAGATTCACCAAGGGACATCACTGATGTTGCAAAGTTTAAATACCATTTTTTGGTCTGAAATAAAATCCTGGAAACACTCCTCTTTGTAGTAGGATTTGGCAGGCTGTATGTGGGGCATCACCTGCATCCTGATTCCTGGAAGCCAGCAATAGTTAGATAGAAAAGCAAGCCGAGAACAATTCAGGGATCATACTCGAATAGTCTGTCCACAATAACATGGAAAATTCCTGTTCTTCATGATCAGCTCAAATGCTTTCATTGCTGCCCTATCTCAGCTGCACTGACAGAAGGATGCCTCTTTATAAAATAACCGATTTTGTACAAGACAAGCCAGGATCAGGCAAGAAAGCAGAGCAGACTGCTCAAGTAACTTAGGCTATTTCCTTACTTTATACCAAGATGCTCTCTGGTAGGTGACAGAGGAGTCCCAAAGAACTTTACAGGGCAGCAGCACTTCTTCGGCACATCTCACAGCAACATCAGGGACTGCCACAGAAGCCCCGTGGATCAAGCACCAAACTGCAAAGCACAGGTACATATCACCTTTAAAAGGGATTCCCTCAGTAATATCTTCCCAAAACATGTCCCCAGAAAACATATGTGAAAGACCAGAATGGAAAAGGCAAGGCTCCACACTTACCGTTGCACACGACAATGAGCAGAGCACAGACCATTGAAGACATGGCTTTTGCTGCTTCAAGTGACAGAGCAACAGCAGCGTGCCTCTTCACAGGACAGACTGTGAGAGCAGACTGAAACTGCTACTGCTTCTGGAGTGATATTTCTGGAGGCAGACTGGGGAATCCCCCTAACCACCTATCTCGAAGTTCCGGGTCACAGGGAAATTCCCTACGTGTAGAGAACAGTGCTCCTCCCATTCAGTCTGTTAGCTCACTCCCATTTCTACAACTGCCTGCATGAGTAGCATCTCAACTCCCTTGATTTCTTTGGGTTTTTTTCTCCCTGCTCTGTGTTGATCTGAACAGAAATAAGGTTGATCATAGGGCACTGTGGATCAGCATGAAGGGCATCAAAATCAGCACTGAAAGAATCTCTCTCTGAGTGACAAGGAAAAGGGTTTGTCAGCCTCCCAAAATCACAGAATCACAGAATGTTAAGGATTGGAAGGGACCTCAAAAGATCATCTAGTCCAATCCCCCTGCCCGAGCAGGAACAACCAGATGAGGTTACACAGGAAGGTGTCCAGGTGGGTTTTGAATGTCTCCAGAGCAGGAGACTCCACAACCTCCCTGGGCAGCCTGTTCCAGTGTTCTGTCACCCTCACTGAGAAGAAGTTTCTTTTCAAATTTAAGTGGAACCTCTTGTGTTCCAGTTTGAACCCATTACCCCTTGTCCTACCATTGGTTGTCACCAAGAAGAGCCTGGCTCCATCCTCGTGACACTCATCCTTTATATATTTTTAAACATGAATGAGGTCACCCCTCAGTCTCCTCCAAACTAAACCTTCCCTCTGCAGTTCTAACAGAGCAGTGTCTGTGTAGAGGTTGGCCACATGTAGTGGCATTTCTGAAGCCACATTTAAACCCTCAGGTCATAACACCACAAGGACACTGTGATTTGAGTCTAAGGTCTGAGCAGGAGTTTACAGCATGGCTGAGCAATACAAACTGTACTTCTGTAATATTACATGTGTAACATGTAGGCACTCAGGATATAGAAGCAACATCTCTTCGTGTATTCTGTAATTTTCAAGGCAAGCAGGGGCGGCTAGAGTGACATAATTCTACCAAGCTATATGCTGGAAAATTTCCTCATGAAAAAAATGATCAAGGCAGCTCCCAGAAGAGGATTCGTTCAGAGATCCCCTCTAGATATCTGAAAAAGAAAAAAGTCCTTTCCTTGTGATCTGCAAGAGCCATTTCCCCCTGGAGAATTTTTGAGGAAGTCTGAGGTTGATCACAGAAGCATTTACAAATCATGAAACTCTGAAAATTGCTGACATGTTATTTTTGGAAAACAGTTCTGGCTGTCTTTAGGCTACTGAGATCATGATGGAGAGATGCCATTTAGGAGGGTTTTTTTAGTTTTGATGAGTGAAGAATGTATGATCAGCCCCTTTTGAAAATGAGATTCCTGGAAACCAGACTGGGCACTCTAAAGCCAAATCACCTCTAGAAAGCTTTGTGAGGAGAACTCAGTTTGACAGGTCCTCAGCATGCAAAAATCCAACTCAGAAGGGTAAATGCTGTGGGTGGGTATCACTTTCAGAAACTCCAACCTGTGCTGTGAGGGAAGTCAGACAGCAATTTCACTGGTCTCACTGTTGAAATAGCCTACTTATTTTTAAAGCTCTTTGTTTCTGTCTTCATTGACCAGTATAGTAACCATAACAGGCTCTAAGCTTTACTTTTCTCTTTGTGTTTTCCAGTTTCAAGAACCTCAATCCATTACTCAGAAGATAGGTACAAGTAATGTGTAAATCCCAGCGGATCTCTCCAGTGGGAGAAAATCCTGGACTCTTCTTTCTCCTTTGTGCAATAATAGAGCCCCTGAGAAGACAGAAGTGGGGAGGGGACGTTGGTGAAGGAAATCTTGGAGAGAAGAGGGCTCCAGTTAATGTATTTCACAGCTTTTCTTCACTAAAATGATGGCGCTCTTGCCCCCATGAGTCAGTCTTGCATCAAGCCCAGCATGAAGAAGGGCACTCAGCTCTCACCCAAGCGCCTCTTTGTGCAAGTCCTGCAGAGCTATGTATTTACCCTTCATAAATCAGTCCAGGGGTAAAAACCTTTGCTACCTCCCTTCTCACTGGGGGGAAACCCCCAGTGAGCAAACCACAGTCAGCTCCTGCCCCTGCTGTGGGTCAGCCCACAGCAATCTTTCCCAAAACGGCCTGACCAGATGTAGTCTAGAGGGGCTGAGGTCGCACATTTGCCCACACAGAAGTGTGCTGAAGGCAAGCATAAAGGGTCTGGCTTCAGTTTAATCTGGGAAATGTACACGCCACACATGCTTGCCAAGGTAATGTTAAACAGCATTCTTCCTCCATCAATTAAAATACAGGAGTCAGGATTCTGAAAAACACACTTTAAACTTTTTTTCCCCTCTAGGACAGGCACAGCTTCCAGCAAAACAGCTCTTTTCCTCCCGAAGTATTTGTAAGCTCAGCTGCTGCTTCATAGCACAGCATGTGAAGCAAGAGAACAAGATATGAAAAACAAAAACTGAAACTCCCTTTGCTGGAGGAAGAGAAATCATTTTGCTTCTAAACTTTCCCTGGTTGGGATTTTTTTCTTTAGGGAAACTTTGAACCAGGCTGTACTTTCCATTCTAACTTTTAATAACCTTTATTCGGTTTCAAAAAGCAAATCTATTATCTCCAGAGCCCTGGAAGTTGCTTCCAGTTTCACTCCAGTCCTGAGCAGTGGAAGTAATGGGAGCTCAGCAGGATAGGTTTGGGTGTGGGAGTGAAGAGGCAGTGATTGCCTGTCAGCCTTCTCCGTGAGAAACAGACCCACATTTCTGCAGGGCCCTCAGGAATGGCAGGAGCTGCACGGTTATGTGAATAAGTGGAAGTTTATTGTTAAATGCATAGTTCTGTGTACCTAATGAGACTTGCTTTCCTACAGGTGTGTCCTATTGCCTTTTCCTCTCTTTCTCTCACCCATACAACTCGCTATACCAACCATAAGCCCTCGATCTCACTGAGCAAGAAGCACCATCTGCTCTGTTGAGTCCAGAGCTGTACACGTGATGACTGACATTAGCAAGCAGCGTGTAAACAGCTGCATTCTGCCTACCTTTCCCTTAGCAAGGGCATTCATTTGGGTCTCTGACTTCAACCCACATGCTGATTTTCATGGATTTCGTAGGCATTTAATTCTCTTTGAGTCCAGATCCCTCTGTCAGTTTGATAGAAAGCAGGTTCAGAACATACTGGCTGATAGACAGACAGATGGCATGATCACAGAAATCTCCTTCTCTGTGGGAAATGAGGCTAGAAGCACAGGGATGTGGGATGGATTCACGGGATAAGGTGAAAAAGTCAAGACTATATTTTTTCAGTGTTGACAGAGTCTTGAGAATGCTGTTCATGGAACCATATCCTTTTTCCTTGAATCAGGTAGGTGCTGACTCCCTGAGATATTTGGGTAACAGATCTTCCTTATTTTTTATTGCAGTGTTTTGATGTGAAAGATATGTCAGATTCCTTCTTATTTCATGTATTTGCCTCTGGTGCCAGGGTTTATCAGGAACCACAGAGTTTAAAAAACAAAAAACCAAACCCACACCAAACGAAAAAAACTTGGGCCTCTACAAGAAGTCCAGAGTTCTCCACAATAAAGTATCAAAGGTTAAGACAGAGGTGTCAATATGGCATTTAGCATTTCTGGAAAGGCATAGATTCTTCTGTATTGGGATACAATTAACAAATATCCATTGTTCTATCGTGCTTAGGTTCCTGGTTTGAATAAGGTCCATCCATGTGCCTCATGCCTATTACAAAGCCACTGGTGAGGGGAGTTTTTTTATTTACTTTTCTTATTATTAATCTTCTGGGCAGCAATAAAAACTGTTTGCTTCAGTTCAACTGACAAAACCAGGATGGCGTTTGTTTCATGTTTTAATAGACAACCATTTTTTAAAAAATACACTGTGTGTAACGTGGCACTGTCAGAAGAAGTAACAGCAACAGAAGAATCCACAGCAACAGAGTAGTCATGTATTTTGAGGGGCCCAGCAGACCTGCAGTCACAGCATTTACTTTCCTCTCGTGCTACGATCTTGAAGCTCACCACACTGACAATGACAAGCAAGGGAGAGATTGCAGCTAATGAGAGGTACATAGACTATTCACAAAATGAAGTTAGGAAAGTTTAAGGACAAAGTTCTCTTCTCTGCCCCTTCGCAGCAGGTGTTGGGTCAAGATCTGCCTTTGCTGTTTGAACAGTGGCAATCCAGCAGTACTGAGAAACCAAAACACTGGAACTGTGACCTGCTGGGCGGGGCAGAGCTTTGTGCTACAGACTGTCTCCCGCTGCCAGCTCAATAAATAACACCCAATTAATTATACGCAAATGGCCACTCCTCTGAAATGCCCGAACTTTGGAGTGAGCCGTTTGAGATGTGCCAGCCCTGTTTGTCAAAGTATTGATTAAGTACACTCATGTAGAAATCGAAATGGGACCCAAAATGGAGGTGTGCAAAATCAGAAGCCTCTTTAGAGGCTGTTGACCTGGGAGTTCAGGAATTGCCTTTAAGCGAACAGGAGCAAGAACTTATCCCATGTTGATACATGTAATTGTAAGAACTGGAATAAGCCTGTGCTGAAGCTCCACCTACTCCAGTATCTGGCCTCCTACAGCAGGCAGCAAGCTATTTGGTAGCCAAGCAGGCCAAGGTGCTGCATTCAAACTGTAGAGTCTGCTGGAAGTGCATGTTGAAATCTAATTTTCAATAGGTCCCGGGTTCCTCTTTTATCATCAGCGTACTAAATGGTGCTAGCCTCACCAGAACTAGCAACATCTTGGACCATGGTTTGCACATTCTGATGGACCCTCACCCTCCATTGCTCACCCTCCACGTGTGGTCATCCATGCTGCCTTCTCCAGGAGGTAAGGAGCAGATTATTACCTATAGTATCTGTTGAATTCTACGACAGTAGTGCACACATAGTCCCAGGCTTGCAGAGATCTTTCTTGGACATAGTGTCTCCTTACCAAACATGGCCAGGCACTGTTACAGTAGAGATCTAACATTCAGCTGTTCTGCCTCCAAACCAGGCTGTGGAAGTACTTAGTCTTCTGGTGCTCTTCTCTCTTTTCTCTTGACTGTACATCCTCCCCAGGCACACATGCTATGGGGCTGCTTACATTGGAAGTGAATCATAGAATGGTTTGGGTTAGAAGGGACCTTCAAAGGTCATCTAATCCACCCCCTTACAATGAGCAGGGACATCTTCAACTAGATCAGGTTGCTCAGAGCCCCATCCAGCCTGGCCTTGAATATTTCCAGGGCTGGGGCATCTACCACTACTCTGGGCAACCTGTGCCAGTGTTTCACCACCCTCATTGTAAAAAATTTATTTCTCACATCTAGCCTGAATCTCCCCTCTTTTAGTTTAAAACCATTACCTCTTGTCCTGTCACAAGAGGCCCTGCTAAAACATCTAAGTCAGCTTGTACTCCTAGCTGACACCCTGGTCCACCAGGAAGATAAGTCAGGAAATCCTCTTGGGAGCAGCCTGTGCAAACAGCAGGTCTCATAGGGTGCCCTCACCTTTGTGCACCATCTTGAGACATGACCACACACACAGACCAACTGTGTCAGGCAGCAACTCCTCTCATGGTGCCTCCAAGACCTCTTGTTGTGGGGTGGGTTTTTTTATACCTTCCCCATCTGAGGTCCCACTGAGTCATGGGACTTCCTGATCAACTTCCCCCACCATCCCCAGCAGCAGAAAGAGGAAGGCTGGTGACAGCGTCCTGGTGACTGCAGGACTTATATGCATTCCCTTTTCCTCTCAGGTCTCCCAGCACCACTGGGCACTGTCCCCTGGCTCTTCAGATG
Organism: Columba livia; assembly: GCF_036013475.1. NCBI lineage: Eukaryota > Metazoa > Chordata > Aves > Columbiformes > Columbidae > Columba > Columba livia. Next base: position 67,534,169 of record NC_088603.1, on the reverse strand, counting down.
CCTTCAGAGTGCTGTGCCCAGCATCCTCCTTTGGTTCTCCATCTGTACATTTCTGACCCTTTGACTTCGATCTTCTTCTCTTCTGTCCTTTGTTGTTCCTTGTAACTGCTTGGCTTTCCCCAGGTCTTTCAAAGAGCACAAGATCAGTGCAGGCATATACTGACACTTCAACAGAATACTTGTCTAGCCTGAAAAGAGTTAAGGCAACTTGCCCCTACTACATGTCATAACTTTGTGCCTTTACCAGATTCTCTTCTCACCATATGCCTGTTCAGTTATGAACAGGTTCAACAGCAGGAGCCCAGGAACAAAGCTCTCGCAAACGTCACTGGAGACCTCCCTCAAGTGTGAACACTGGCCAGTTATCTTCCTCTTTTAATAGGTTATTCACCTGAAGATTTTTTCTCTTGTCCCATGGTGCCTTAATTTCTTTCAGAGCCATTACCGATGGACCTTTGCGTCTTTGGAAATCATTGCTGGGATTCTACGTGGCTGACATTGTGGTTTTCATTTAACTTGCCAGAGTTTATGATTCTTTCTATTTTCCAGTCTTGGACACAACTTCTATTTTCTGAAGAAAGTGTTCTGCTTCTAATAAATGCCTTTATCCTGCTGTTAGCCATGTCAGCTCTCTTTCTGGGCCTTCCAAAGTCTTTGTACACACACAGAAGCTTAGAGCAAATGTACTCCTACATGTTGTGTTTAAATAGTCACCATGTGAACATTTTAGCCTTCAGGCATCCATTTTAGTTTCTTTTTAACAAGTTTCCTTGTTCCTTTGTAATTCCATTGTAGTTGGGTTTTTTTGTTTTTCGTTCAAGAATATTGAACCTAACTACGGTCACTGTTACAAAGAGCACCTTGAGCAGGGGCATTTTGAACCAGGTTTGCATCTTGCTGGAGGCTAATATAAAAGTTTGTTCTTTTTTTTTTGTAGGCACTTTCAAGCAGCACCACTACTTTCTTTTTCTGTAGCATCAATCCCCGAGGCAACATTTGCCCAATATGCCTGCGAGAAATTGTTATCTCCTGTTACTATTGGATTTCTTGCCCTGTCAACAACTCTGTTCTTCCTCAGTGTGTAATAGATACGGACATCTGATCTAACCCTAACACGGCACTTCACTGACTTAGGCCAGGAATGTCAGGCTATTTAGGTTCTGTGCTGGTTTTAAATACAATCAGTGTGTTACTTTGATTTGACACAAACCTTTCTCTAATATGTTACCACTTCTCTACTGCTATTGCCTCCTCTGTCTTTTTTTTATCCTTTGTACTCTGATCAGGCGTCTGATCAATTACCTTCGCCCCATCAAGTATCTGATGCACATATTATGAGACTATCCCTGTTTAAAGCCAGGCATTTTTGCTTCCCCATTTGGTTTGTTGTATTTTTACCATTCATAAAGAAGTGTTTGTTTTTTTTCTTTGCTTACTATGGGATTCTTTTTGTTTGATTGTTTTTCCTTCTTTCTCTTTATGTTTCAGCAAATTATTGTTATTCACTGGAGGATAAAGTTTTCCTGACTTCTTCCTGTGAATACATGCCATCCTGAGTCATGTTCTAGCACTTCTCAGCTTCTCCCTTCCTTCAGTTTAAAAACTCTCCTAATGTCATTACAAGTGCCATGACTGATTTCATTTTTGTTTACCTGAATCTGACTACAAATGTTCTGAAAATTTTCCAATTTTCTAACAAGTTCAAATCCTTTGTCTTCAACCATTTTCTATCCACTTGTTGAAAATTTGTCTCTGTTTCTCTCAGTTCAGTCCTGCTCATGGTATTGGAGGCATTCCAGCTGAAGCTACTAGGGAGCTCTTGGCCTTCAGCTTACTATCCAGCTGCATGCATCTTGCCTCCAGAAGGCCTCTTCTCCCTCTCCAAGGTCCATACACTGTGTCCAAAGGCTCCCTCAAGCCCTCCCCAATAGCCTTCCTAGATATTCCACACCATCCATCCAGCAGGTATTTCATCCAGCAGTCTAATCACCATGCAGTTCTTTCTGATATCACAAAACAGCATGGGTGCATGCATGACAGAGCACCAGTGTTCTTCTAACACTGAATCTTCCTGAAAACTGGGATCTGGAGAGGAATCTCAGTGCAAAAGTGTGTGTGGCCTCAAGCTGTGAGATCATTTCTACCCTCCCCAGGGTAAGATTTCCAGCCACAAAGCCTTCACTCACCTCAGCAACACGGAAACTATATAAGCCTGGAGGTAGAACTACTCAGTGATAATCCTAAAGTGACTGTCAGTGCATCTGTCTGTTACCCTGAAACCTTTCTGTTCAGGTGTCATGGCCTCAAGGACTAGGATGTTTGGCTAATTGCATTTGATATGTGTAGTTACCTATTAATTGAGTAGATAATGATTTATAGGGCTCAATGGAGAAAACAGACTCCTTGCCCACTCACTACTTAAATAGACAGCTGCTGCTTTAGTTTGCTTATGATTAGGAGGGGTCTGGTGGGCCCTAACCCCAAGTCCAGAGACAGATTACTGAAGGAGGAGCCATTCAGACACTTAAAACAAGGAGACAGGCAAATTTCCCATCTGGCAGGTCTCCTTTTACATCACCAGGCTCCAGTCACTCTCCAGCACCACCTGCTTAGACCTGCTGTGATCCCATGGTGAGGCTTTGGTTTTTCTCTTACTCCTTGTCACTCACATCCACAGAGGGGAAAGAGAGAACAAAAAGCATAGTGCACGAGACACTGAAAGAAATGGCCGTCTGCAACTATATACTGTTATACAGCTTTGCCCTCAGGTGTGCTTTGGATCTTTGGGTTTTTGGACTGAAAGGCCATTTTACAAATGTTGCAGTTCAGCTGCCCTAAACAGAGTAATTTCATAAAAGTCAGGAATGGGGACTTGAAATGGGAACAAGAGACCTTATACTAAAAGCACTGTTGCGGTTTAAATATGTTCAGACTTTTGACTTACATTTCTTCTATGTACTGACAGTTGGTGCTTCATTCTCCTTTAGCTTTCAAAGCAAAGACCTTCCACCTGAGAGTTTCACAATCATGGAAGACAAGACCCAGGAGGCTACAGCAAAATGGAGAGCAGCAACACCCAGCAAGGATTGTGAAGCATCAGGTATGTAGTCACCACTGGAACAACATTTTCATGGGATGGAGCCCAGCCTGTCTGGACATGAGGCACCAGGACAACCAGGCAAGGGAGCACACTTAGCTTGGTTCCCATAAAGTCTCTGGGAACCACTTTCTTCAAAACACTGGGATACTGAGACCTCAGCTTCCACAGCCTCCCTCTTTCTTTCATCCCAGGGCTCTGCACATGAGCTTTTGTCAGCAAAACCTTTAGTAACCATGCTGATGCACATAAGAGATGGAAAGGGGAACCACTGTTCTTGAGGGGGAGGCTGAGGAAACAGGTGACGTGTAGTGGGAGGATGAGCAATGAGAAATGGAGAAATGAAAAATAGAAAGTTTTCGCTAGAGCTGCGACAAATATAGCTCTTCAAAGTGTAATGGAACTTGACATCAGAGTGAGCAGAGACAACTTGTTGGCCTTTTAAAAGAGGAAGGAGTGATAAATATCTGAAGATACTAAACTGACCTATGTCTTGAGGGCCCTGACTCACAAGCTCTGGGGGTTCATACTGAGGTGGTTTTAAGAAGCTACTTGTCCAGGTTCCCCACCCATGGCAATGGGTAACTGCCCCATCACTGACTTGTCAGAAATAGCAGTGTGCCCACACCGTAAGCACCAAACTGATATATTGACATAACCTGAGGTTAATGTGGCTAATTCAGTTCACTAAGATGTGGAGTGTGGTGGCCAAGGGATTTCCTTCTGGATCCCTATCAGGTCAAGCTGAATAGGTGACCAGTTGAAATCAGAAACCTCCTGAGCCATCACAGCCTAACCTGACAAGCACCAGGAGTTGCCAAAAGAGCACCAGGAGAGCCTTGATACCATTTTAGATTATCTGCATCTCTTTAGACCTCCTTTTCTCTGCTTTTCACAAATTCCTTTGTTGCCCTAGCTTGCAGAAGACATTGGAGAAGATTTACAGAAGCCCTGTAAGTTTGTTATTTTGGTCTGTTGTCTTTCTTCTAGTGAGCTGAGGGCCAGAATGAATAGCACAGGTGGGATGTAATCCCTTGACATAGTTCAGAGAAGAGCACTGGTGGTTTGATAGCATGGCCGTCAGGGTACAGCGAGGGCCAGGGAGAAATCCCAGGGTGGCAGGGCAGGGCCTGGCAGGCAAGGCCCATCCTACTGCCCTGACCTGGTCAGAGGCAGCTCCAGCCCTGGGCATCCAGCACCTCCATGGGGATGGGCCCATGGCCAGACAGGGCAGGGCTGTGGAGAGCTGGAGACCAGCACTGCTGTGGCATCACTGGGACAGGATTTCACAGCCCTGGGGGACTGAAATGGAATCCTGGCTCTGAACAGGGTCGGGATGGAGCCATGGGGGGCTGGTATGGGGAGTCCTGGGCACTGGACAGGTTGAGGGGAGCCCCAGGGCAGCTGGGGCTAGGACAGGCAGGGCTGGTGGTACCCTGACAATGTCCTTGACCAAGACCGACAATTTTAATAATCTCTGCTCATATTAAGGAATTACAGAGGAAAACCTACTCTAGCAAATGAGTTGCCAAACTAAGTTTAATCCACATTTATCAACATTCATTATTGTTACCTTGGTCATGTGCTCTGATAACCACAATCCAAATTACCACTGTGGAGCCAAAAAGATGCCAGCCTTGCACTTGATACTGCCTTTGCACTGCTTCTGGAGATTTGGTTTAGCTCTGACTACAGCACTCCCTGCACATGCTAGGAGGAGCTGCTAATAAATGGCAAGTAGCCCCACAAGAATCACGACTGATGGCTCCTGCTCAGCTAGATTATCAACCATTTAATAAAGGGTGCGCTTCTACCTCTTCCCTTCCATGGGGAGCATTAATGCATTATTTTTCCTCTCATTAGCCACTTATTTCCACAAAACTGTTAGGAATTTAATATTTTTGAAACCACTCTTCTTCTATTAATCTTAGCTGAAATTGCTCAATGGATTCAAAAGTTATTAGGAATAGCTAGATGGTTGCGTGGATGTTGACAGAGACAAACACAAAGCATTATTGTGTTAAGAAAGCACTCAAGTTTATAGCAACATAGATTTTTAAATCATTTTAACATCTAGCAGATAGCTACTAGTATGAGGATTATGTTTCATTTCTACACAAGCCTGACTCACAGCCCAAGAAGCTAAAGGAGCCCAAAAAGAAATGACCATTGCTTAGACTTCATGCCTTGATGGTCTTCTCTGGGAAAGAGTGATTGCATGGTCAGGACTTGGCAGGAGGGCTTGCATAAATATTAATAGTCTTCAGAGACTAAAGGTTTTGCTTTGCACATTTCATTCCAGATCTTCCAAAGCTACGGTCTTCATCTTTCTCCCCTTCAACATGTTACAAATTACGTCCCCTCTCACTCTGTACACTTCCCATGTTACCCCTTCCCTTCTTGTACCTTGAGACTTGAAGAAGCAAGGTTGCTGCTCTTACTGAGTCTGAGCTTCTCTATAGCTAAAAAGCTGTGTTGCTTTATTTATTTGTTTCTCAGCTTTAGACAGAAACATTTGTGAGTAATTTCTCCTTGGGACTATTTAAAATATAATGTGATCTACATTTTATATTGATTTGAGCTTTGGTTTACTTGTTCATGTATTTTTGAAAAAGAACAGATGCTGCTTGAATGTTTCCTATGTGGCAGATTAAACACACCCTAGAGAGCATACCTGAGCCAAAGGTCAATCTTTCTCAGCAAGCCAGCCAGCAGCAAACTGCTCCATGGTTTCCCAATTTTGGTAATGAAAGCTTATAAAGCAGGCTGTAAAGAAATTATTTTTTATTTATTTTTATTTAAACTTTCACGAACTGCTGAAATGTATGTTTTGAAAGCTTTTACTTTAGTGGCCTGCAGAAGATAACATCTGGTTTTCTACCTACAGTATTATTTATTTCGGAAAATTCCAGGTCTTCTAATAAAATGGTCTGGCAGCTTTCACTGCAGAATTACAAGTTAAGTGGTTTCTACTACCAGCCATGTCTACAGTTCTGCCCTTCTGAGAAGTATGTTTCTTGCAAGACTTAAACTTCTTTCCGATTAATGTCTAAAATGGCTTTGCCATGTCTGTGGGCCACTATACTCATATTTTAAAGCAACTAATTTGACTAATCTCGCTGCCATTGGCTTTAAAATTATGGTGTTCATGCCCAGGACAAGCACTCTGTTTCTTCCACAAGAGGACTGGTTAACTCAGAGAGTTTTGCCATTTATGTCAGGGGAAAAATCATCTCTTTGAAAGGCTCCATGCTGGTCCTAAGCAGTGTAGTAAAAACATGTTTGTGAAATAAAAGCTGTGATCTGTCACCATGTAGGGCTAGAAGGAATTACTGAAAAGCTCATTATGTTACCTCCTCACCCTCTGTTGAGATTTATCCCCAGCAGGCAACCAGCACCACACAGCCACTCCCTCATTCCTCCACCCCCTACAGTGGGATGGGGAGTTGAATCAGGAAAAAAGAGGTAAAACTCCTGGGTTGGGATAAAAATGGTTTAATAGAACAGCAAATGAAGAGATAAATAACAATAATAATAACAACCAAAGGATTTACAAAGCAAGGAATACACAGTGTAATTGCTCAACAACCTGGAAAACTGATGCCCAACCTGTTCCTGAGCAGCAATCCCTGGAGCAGAGATTCTTTCCCCCAGCCAGCTCCCTTGGTTATATACTGAGTATGATTGTCATATGGTATCAAATATCCCTTTGGCTAGTTTGGGTCAGCTGTCCTGACTGTGTCCCCTTCCAGCTTCCTGTGAAAGTTAACTCAGCTGAATGCAAGACACGCTTTGAATAGGTCTGGGTATTATTAATACATTTTAGTCTGTGTATTTCAAAAGCAGAAGAGAAATCAATGTTTCATGGGTGTTCAAAATGTCAAAGCCACCCAAACAAACTGTGGATGTGTGATTTGTTTGTGATTACAGATTGTTTTGTAAACTGCATCATAAGCTAAAAATCTAGTTTGCTTATTTTCAGGAAGGCACTGGGCAGATTTGGGGAGGCAGGGGAGATGAAGAGAGAAAGTAATACTTTTTAATCAGGAAGGGGTATTTATTGCTAGTCATCCTAAGACCAAGCAACTGTCAGCTAGTCAGTTTGAGTGAGTTTCTTAAATGAAGGTGAGGAATAACAAGTCATAGGAAGCCTGGCCAAGTTTCCAGGAGAGAACAGAGCATTTGTCTCCTATCTGTCTAATGTGGCCAACCAAAATGGCAACTTCCCTTGGAAAAAAAAAGCAGAATTATATGTATTTTAAAATACCACAAGCATTTTAGTACATAGCTACGTATGCCACAGAGACTGAGACATTTCCTACTGACAGTCAAAGCAGAATGTTTATATTATAAATTATTCTTGATGTCTCTGAATGATAAATGTCAAAAACAAGTGATCCTGGAGTGAAACCTATTCTAGCAGAATTCTAAATCTACTCTGAAAAAACATTCAGCCTGATGAAATTGATGGAACTAATATTTTTCAGAAGCCCTTGGTTTTCTCCTTTCATGTACTGCTTCTGAACAAAGATCTGTAATATCTTTCCTATGCATTTGGAAGATCTGAATTTCTCCTGAGATGACTTTCTAACTTTTTCAACCACCACTTCACCCTCATTATTTGTCTGTCCTGATATTTTACCTTTCTAAAGTTTTGACTTTGACACAGTTACTCTGTGAAATTTCTGGTCAAAAACTTATAGATTACAAAGCTCATGTTTGGAGTTCTTAATCTGGTAGAGGGGTGGGAAGGGACAGACAGTTAATGAAAAGGGCCAAAGGATCTCTAAACTCTTTTACTCTCCTTTATTCTCTGCCTTTAGGAATAGTTGCCCTTCAGAATATTACAGATTTCTTCCTTCCTTCCTGCCTTCCTGCCTTCCTTCCTTCCCACTAGTTGTAGTTTCTCTAGGATTCCCCAAGATGATATTCGAGTATAAATAATTTCTAAATTTTTATTAAAAATTGATGAAAAAAAGGTGAAAAAATATAGGAGTGGATAAACTTATTTTGTTTCAGAAGTCAGTGTTTTATTCTCCAGTGTAGAAGTAGATACTCCACCTACACAAAAGAGTTGTGAATTTGCACCAGTTGTTGAATATTCACTTGGATTTTTGTTTTCACCAGTTTTCATTTCCATATCTCATTTCCTTCCTAGCCCTGTGTGCCATGTATCCAAATTTCTGTGTAACCCAAAGCAACAAAAAATTTTAAAAAAGGGGGAAATGAGATGGGGGCCCTAGATCCATATTACCCACCAGCAAAGCGTCCCAGCAGCCACATGCTCAGCCTTGGCACTGCATCACACGCACTCACTGCTCCTTAGTTAATTTAGTTGAAGAGGCCAGAGCTGTGCTGCTACCACCAAAGACCAAGATCACTGATGGGTGCAAGTGGTTCTTCTGCAGACCCTAATGCAGGCTACAGCCTGCCTTGCATTCTCCAGGAATTCATGTAGAAGTAGTTAACTTGTTGGAAACCCACCTTTGGGCTTTTTTTGTAGTGAAAAAACTGACGCTAAGTGACAGGACTGGAGACGTCTGGGATTGTTGGAGGCTTCCTTTTCCTTTAAAGGGATGAGAAAAGGAAACATTGAGAATTTCTATTTTGGTGAATAGACTCTAGGTGGCAACAACACGCTGTGTAGCCTTACCAGGGGCTGGTCAGGCACAGACTGTTTAATGCTGCTTGCACAGAGGCAAAAGACGACAGAGTTTTCAGTGCTGCTTCTAGAAAATTTTCCAGCTGGTTGCACCAGCTGCACATTGCTAGAAACGTTTCCAGATTCTGTCAGTTTTCATTATAATAGAGGACCTGGTTTTCAACACGTTTTTTGAATAAGATGCTGCATGTTTCATTTTGTAGGCATAATACTGCAGGTGTGCAGAGGAAAATTAGCAAAGTCTTCTGATTATCCTGTTTGGATGGGCAATCTCAGGAAGCATGTGTATAATCCTGATTTGTAATGATGCCCATAAAATTGCACAGATGGGTATGTTACAATTGCAGTGCTGTAGCATTCACCAGTGATGCTCTTGAAATACCACTTCATCACCTCGCCAAAAAACAGCCACACAGATACCTATGAGATGCTTGCCACATCTTCTGTGTAAAACACTGGTTTATCTGCCAAGAGATTTGTCATGCCCTGTTTCATTCCCTCTTCGCTACGTATCCAGCTTCCTTGTCTTAGGAATAGATAAGTAAATGCCTGCATGGTATAAAAATTTTTACAGGTGTGATGAACTTCAGTGTTTTCACATTTTTCTCAAAAGTCAGTTTTACTATTAACTCCATTGACCCTTAAAATATTTAAATCTGTTATTGATGTGTTCATAGGCATAAGGAGAAGACAGGGGAAAAAATGCTAGTTTTGATTACACATTGCAGAAAAGAACTGTCATTGTAACCATACTATATACTAACAATAACCACAGAAAATCTTTCAAGTGTGATGACATCGTGTTTGTGGCAGGGCCAAAGTGTCTGATGGCATCTACAGCATATAATAAACTTCTTTATTACTCTGTCAAAGTGATAAGGCTGTGAAACCCTGTGATTAAATCAGCTGTTGTGTATAACTGGCCCCTTCACCTGCATGTTGTCAATTAATCCTCTCTAAGCCTCTTGCAAAGAGAAGAATTGTCCTTTAAAATGTAAAACTGTATCATCTGCAAGCAATTCCTTTCCTGCCAAAGTGTGGAATTTCCCTTTAAATTATAATCAATTGGGTTTCCAGATTTACAGTATTCTAAATCAATATCTTATAACCCTCTGTTAACTTGGTAGACTGATTTTTTTAAAAAGATGTATAAGTTAATTGTGACTTATTCCTACTTTGTTTAAAAATCTTCTTCATTTTAAATGGAGGCTCCATCCACATACATCCAGTGACTTGATTGTCTTCAGAAAACTAATCAAATGCAAAAATACTTAGCAGATGTAATATTTTGGAATCACAGATAAATACTATTTTTCCTATAATAGAAAATAATACAGATGCAATAGAAGATGTCATGGTTTGTTTTTATTTGGGAAAATACCACACTGCTAATACCATGACATTCAGCATTTAAGCAATGGCTAGGAATACATAAGCCTATCTGTGATGTGAGTGCTTTAAAAATGAAAAATATAATTCACTAACTGTTTATGTGTCAAGCTACTTTGTGTAAAGTTTCTTTTTATTAGTTTTTCTTCTTTTCAATTAAACAGTAGATTTACTATACATTTTTCAAAAAGGGGGGCCAAAGTAATGGAAGCACTACTGGAAAAATAAGTTATAGCTATGACATATTGTCCAAATACGTGTCATAAGGTATTGTTTTTCAAGCTTCCTTGTGTTAAAAAGGTGTATTTGTGTAAAAAGAGTGCTGCAGATCATGGTGGACCCTTAATCAAAGACATGGACACCATCCCAAGGACTGAGGCATGAGAGTGCAACAGCACTGAAGATTCATTTTGGAGGGGCCTTGTGATCCTTCTCAACTTGTCTCCTGCACAACTTGAGGAGAGTCTTGCTAATCGGGTACAGCTGTGATAACACCCATCCCATGCTAATCTGCTGTAACCCTTAAATGAAAACGTGACACTTTCATTACAACCACTGTGGCTGTTTTCAGGAGTCATTCTCCTTGTGGAATATGAGGTAGACAAGGATTCTCACATCTGTTTGTCTCCACACAGGTGTCCCATGCATCACCTCTGCTTTCAGATGCCAACAATCCTTATTTCCCCTCATGTGCCTTGTACGCTCATAATTTCCTTTCTGCACCCCATACAAGGTGTCCCATTCTCCCCATCTCATGCCAGAGCAGGTTCATCTCACACTCCTTAGAGGTGGTATTTTCATGATACATTCCACATTTTTAACTTGTGCCTCTGCATTGTTTTTCCACCTAGTCGGGCTTCTCCCATCAGGCTGCTAGCCATTTCTGTTCTCTTTCTCCCCTCTCCAAACTGATGCCTCTGTTGATCCATTCACAAGTGTTTTAAGCTGTAGTTTTCCCTTTCTCCTTTGTGCCAGATCTGTGTTGCACTGTGGGACTCCATACTAGAAATCCACATTTCCTCCATGCAAGAAGCTTTGTGTGCCCCTTCTATTTTTTGTCTCTCCTCCTACATCTCAACCCTTTCTCTTTTCTTTCTCTTTCAAGGTGTCAACATTTTGAATACAACTGAGCTATAGGGCTGAGCTATGTATTGAGACTAAAGTGGTTTTCTGCCTTCAGCTAGCTCTTTGATCAACAGGAGTTTAGCAAATGCATTGCAAATGCTAGCTGAACCTACCACAAATGTCAGGAAATGTGTTGCTTGCTGAGAGACCAGTGGGTTTCCAGATACACATGGACATATGGTAGCAGCTCACCACAGTCTTCTCCAGTATTGACATCGACAGAATAAATGTGACTACAGGCAGTAAGAATTGCATTTGTAGGGACTGATACCTGCTAAACCATGTATTTAACTCTTCAGTATAATACTCTGTGGGGTCTTTATCACCATTCATTACCCTTCGGGTGTTCCTCCACTCTAGTTTTCATCCATGACAATGAAGTTTTTCCCACTGATTATTAAAATGTTCCCAGAGACTTATGAATCAATCCAGTAATCAAAAGCTACCGCATCACACCTAAGCTTAAAGTGACATGAAGTTGTATAAAATATCCTTGTCTGCTCAATCAGCCACTGAAATAAGAAAACCATAAGTGAGATGTTAGATGCCACGTTATGTTTTAAGAGGAAGCTTCATGTTATAAAAATAGTATTTGGAACATTCTATTTTTTGTTGTTGGGTTTTTTGTTGGTTTTGTTTTTTCTCTCAAATAGGGTCAGACATTACTTTCTACAGATTAATGCATCTCATTTTCTAGATGAAACTGTCTCATGTTTGAAATGAAAGAGTTTGTCACTGTTTGGGTGCAATATGAAATGTCATTCTCCTTGGTACTACCACTAGTTGCAGATAATCAACAAGCAATACAAAACAACATTCAAAACAAAAACAGCTGCCCATATAACCCACAAGTGTAGCTTCCATATTTTTGGCCCATCTAAAAGAAGTCACTCTATTCCCTGTTTATATTCAAGAGCTGTATCAATTTCAAAGTAAGTTTTGTTTGTTGAAATAGTTATTCTCTATTATGGGGCTCTTGCTTTTCTGCCAGGGTTATTCAAATTTTATTTGGCAGAGCACCACCATCATGGAATATAATAGCACTCGGTGGCAAAGGCACAAGCTCCAGAGGAGATGTGTGACTGTTTTCATGTGATTCTTGTTCAAACAGTTGCTCTATATTTCCTTCCATATTACAATTCTCCACTGTGATTTACAATTCTAAATACAACCCTAGTTATCACAGATGAGTTGAAAAGTAAAGCCTTTCTACTAGCCGGTCTATACTACACTCTCTACACAAGCTGTACAAGAGTGAAGATCTAACCCAACCTTAGTAGATTTTTATTGATTATACAAATAAAAACAGATTTTTTGTGTTTACCAGGTAAATCTTGAAATGATGAAAAGTGGACTAAAGGAAGACTCCAAATTAAATGTAGACTGTACCAATTGACTTCTTTCATTGAAAAATAATGTTTCAAAACTGTATTTTTTTTCCTAACCAAAGCCAACCTTTCTGAAACTCAACCCTTGTCCTCAAAATGACTTCAAATCCCAGAGTTACTAACTATTCAGAAATTTTGTTCTATGTTCACTTTTCACTTTGGTTCTCCAATTGACTTGTACCATAACACAATTTAATGATTTTTTTCCACAAAGCAAGCAACATTTAACATAAGAGTTAAATTTATTATATGCAAACCATATGTTTTAGGACAGTAATCGTTAATTAATGATAAATCATTGATTCAGGTACTGGAATTACTACTGGGGCTTAAGAATCTTAGTGATGCACGAACATTTATTCAACATTATTCTGCCTCCGGTGGCCTTCTTACTATATGCATCATTAACTCTTTTATGTACAGTTAACCAATGAACAAGAAAAGAATAAGTTCAAAGTAAAGAGGAAATGGACAGGAAAAGCTACAGTGTCTTTGGCTTCTCAGATTTATTTTTTTAAACCTAAAAGCTGCAGTGTTCGGTTTTCTCGGTTTCATTTTTTTAAACCTTAAGAAGCAGCAAACTGTGATTAGATATTTCTAATGTATTTGTAATACATTAGAAATTTATTTCTTCATTCATTTCTTCAAAATGTAATTGACATTATCCTACCAATTCCTTTCTATCACACAGAATATGTTTTTCCTCTAGAAATGAGTATACCTCAAGAAAACTAAGATGTTAGCATATAATGTGAATTCTGCCAATTTCATGCCATTGATAGACACAGAATCACATCCCAGGGAAAGCTGAGCTCCCGTTAGATTGGTATTTTTTTCCTTATTGTTATTTGTGGGAAGGGTTTGAAGGGGTGAAGGTTCATGAACACGTGACAGAAATTCATCCTTTTTTAAATAAAAAAATAGAACAAAATATTACGCAGGTAGTGTTGATGGCAAATGTCTACCGAAGTGCAATTGTTACACTTTTCTGCAGTTGCTTCAGCTGTGCCATCATGTTTCATGATGCAGATCGGAAATGCAAAGAGAAACAGCCACTGCTGGTACCAAATTACTGCACAGACTCCAGCTGTAAACCAGTCGTTGGGTTTTTTTTATGTGAGGTAATAAAAGATGGATGCATTTTGAGTCTATTAAAGGGTAGTACAGGTTGGTCAATCTACTTGAACAATCTCAGGCTGGTTTAATGCACAAATAGCACAGGAAAACAGTGATTCCATTGAACTAAACAGATAGCTTCCCACTGAGGACTTGTTTGGATGATGCAGCTTATGAGAGAGTAAGATGGTAAGAGGTGTAGAAGAGCTCTGCAGTACTGGCATCATAATTCACCGTCAACTTTAAGTATGATTCAAGCTTGTATATAAGTAATGGCTGTGTGAGGGTTAAGTAGTTTTCAGTTGGCTGAATGTTTAGGGATATGTTTGGTCTTGTCACATTATTATCTTTCCCAAGGTGTATGAGGTCCCTACCTTTTTTGCCAGGCACATTTAGGATGTTGTACTGAATTACCACTATATGAAAAATGTATATGTAAAATGGGTTTAATCTATTATGACCAAAAGTAATAATAATAATTTAAAAACAAAACAAAACAAAACACTAACGTCTCCTTTAAGATTTTGGAGTTTTGTATGACTAATGACCTTGAGGCTTGAGGTGAAAATTTTGGAAGTGACTCATTGATGTGGGATCATGACATTAAAAGATTAGAAATAGCCTGTCTCCAAAGTACCTAACTTCTGTTGGTTTTCAGCTGTTAAGGTTGCACCTATTCGAAGAACCATTAGCAGTCACTTATTCAACCTATTCCTGAGTCGGGTTCAGTATGAACCACACAGCGGGTTACTAGCTCCAGTAGTTGAGAGGTTTTCAGACAGGAATCAGATGGTGCTTGGCAGGACTACTTAGAGCATGTACCATACAAATACAAGACTACACCTGTCACATGGACATGCCTTTAGATACCTGAGTCCCTGAAGGCCAAATTTGCAAATGAGTTTAAACAGAAGGCTTTGCAGTCTCTCAGAAATGTCGTCCTTGGTGATCTGTGGACAAAGACCCAGTGCTGTGCAATTGGAGAGGACATTCACTCAGGCGCAATTGGTTCCAGGCCCGGGGCAGGAGCATTAGTCTCTCCTGCGGTAATTAGGAACGACGCATACCAGGATGCAGACAGAAATTCACGCAGAGGCAGAGATCTTGTTCAGGAAGGAGCGCAGAGCCTGGCCAAGCAGAGAGCTGACCTAGGCCTAGGCTGCTTCTTTATTCACCATTGACAATTTACAGGATTTACAGGTACAGGCCTGGACTAAGATGTTTACGAAAAGGTGCTTTTCCACTAATTGTTATTAAGAACACACTAAACTCATGTGATGTTTGTCTCACTTGTTTTTCCACTCATTCACAGACCAGGCCCAAGGACATTCACACATCCCATGCACTTGGGGGTGGTTATCCAGCCCGAGATACCATTCTCATGAGTCTGGGCTATAACTTTTACAATTACAAGAAATGTACTTCAAAGTAATCTGTCCAAGGCCCTTTATATATTATTATGTTAGTATTATGTCTTTGACCGTCCAGATGGTCATGTTAGTATTGATCTTCCTTTATCATCCAGGTGGCTAGAACCATACATCTTGCTTTCCCACATTTTACTTTCCAACACTCTCCTGGATGAAGAAGTGAATCTGTGTGTCAGATGAGAACCAATATAATCTGTTGTCATGTCTTCTCCTAATCACCAGCAGTAGACGCTTCAGAAGTTGTTTCAATAAATTCAGTATTTTGCACAAAGAGGAGTTTCTGTTATTGGTCCTTTCTCTCTCGCTTATTCCACCTCTGGCTTAATGGCAGGCTTATGCATTGAAATATAAAGGTTTCAATCCCTTTACATGTTTTATACAATCTAATACTTTCTTCACTCTAATAGTTAAGATTTCCTTTCATCACTTTCAAATTTGTATCTTTTTAATTCCACTGGGTGAATTCTTGTTCTTAAAATATGAGGGGAAAAAAAAAAAGAAAAAAAGATTACTAGAAATGCAGGATTTATCTTCTTTGTGCCATTTATTATTTTTGTAAAGCTCTACCATGTCCTTTCTTCACACCATCACTAAACAGGGCTAATATTTTCCCTTTATCCAGATACAAAATTTTTTCTCTCAGCCTCTAGTCATTTCCATTGCCTGTCTCCGATGCTCTCTGTATCACCTGTATCTATTTTGCAGTCAGGTTCCCAGAACTGAACAAAGTGTTCAAGATGTAGCAAATAACCAATCTGTGGGAATTACAGTATTTCCAGTCTGATTTTTTCTTTCCCACTAGCATTTTATTCAAGACTGCTCTCCACTGAGCTTTCCACAGTAATGCCAGGATCTTTTTTTCTCAGCATTTGCACTCAATTAAGGTCCCAGTAGGTTGTGTGAATAACACAAAATACGCCATCCAGGGTTATGTTTTCCTAGCATTTATCCCTTTGGCCACTGTGGTG
Organism: Columba livia; assembly: GCF_036013475.1. NCBI lineage: Eukaryota > Metazoa > Chordata > Aves > Columbiformes > Columbidae > Columba > Columba livia. Next base: position 67,517,994 of record NC_088603.1, on the reverse strand, counting down.
TTTATTCAGCTACCTAAGGTTAGGCTTCTCTTCTCTGTCTCGGAGGCTTTTCTACATTAAGCAAAATTAAATAATGGTGTGTGTTCTGTATGCTGCCATATCATTTTACGCCTTTTCAGTTCGATAATATTTTTAACATCTGCTTTTTTCTCATGTGTTTCCTTGAGATGCCACGTTGTCACAGGAGGTCTGTGTGTACACTTGGGCTGTATCTACGCTGCTGCGTACAGTGAGTACAAGCACAGTCAAGCACGTCTATAATGGTGTAGCACTGTGCTTCTACTCAGATATTGCCTGTTTCTCAGCAGACTGCTTCACTGCCTTGTTTTGAGTAGCTGTGACATCCCAGCACAGCACTAGACAGTGAAGGGTCCACATGAGCCTGGCCGTGGTGAAAGTCAACCCGATAGTAGTAGTATTTGATTTTTGACAGTTTTGAATGTTCAACAATACTTTCCCTCCCACCATAAGTTCGATAGGAGCCTCTATAAACCTCTAATAATTATTTTGTTTAACAATCAGGTGCAAGTCTGAATATATTTATACATACTTGATTATCCTTATATCCTTATGTCCTGTCTCCAATGTGGTAAAAAAAGGGGTACAGAAATAGAAAGCGTGGGGATACAAGCGTGTACCCCAGATACCACAGATCTGGTAACTACAGTGCTCCCTCACAAGCCCTCCTCCCCTAGAATCCTAGCATCATTTCAGTTGGAAGAGACCCTCAAGTTCATCAAATCCAACCATAAACTAACTCTAGCACTAAAACATGTTCCTAAGAACCTCGTCTAAATGTCTTTTAAACACCTCCAGGGATGGTGACTCCAGAACTTCCCTGGGCAGCCTGTTCCAATGCTTCACAACCCTTTCTGTGATGAAGTTTTTCCTAATATCCAATCTGAACCTTCCCTGGCACAACTTGAGGCCATTTCCTCTTGTCCTATCACTTACTACTTGGGAGAAGAAACCAACACCCTCCATGATACAACCTCCTTTCAGGTAGTTGTAAACAGCGATCAGGTCTCCCCACAGCCTCCTTTTCTCCAGGCTGAATAGCCCCAATTCCCTCAGCTGCTCCTCATCAGACTTGTGCTCCAGACCCCTCACCAGCTTCATTGCTCTTCTCTGAACTCTCTCCAGCACCTCAATGTCTTTCCTGAGGTGAGGGGCCCAAAACTGAACACAGGATTCAAGGTGCATCCTCACCAGTGCTGAGCACAGTGGCTCAATCACTTCTCTAGTCCTGCTGGTCACCCTATTTCTGATACACACCAGGATGCTGCTGGCCTTTTTGGCCACCCTCAACAAGCTTTTTGTGTCCCTCACCCACACAAACTGCTCCCAGGCACTGCTGCTGCTGTGGTGGCTCTACCCAGCCAGAGGCGCCTGTGAAAAGCAGCTGGCAGAGCCAGGGAGGGCCTGTGTCCATTGGGCACTCCTGTCCCTTTTGTAGTGCCGTAGCTTCATCTCTGCAGGACATCCAGAAATCTCAAGCAAAGGTTTAAAGCACTCGTTTCTGCCTGAGTGAAAAACAAACAAACAAAGGATATGTCTGAGGAAACACAATTAAAAAATACGCCCTGGAGAAAGCGTATTTGCATATTTTCCTTTTATAAAGCCAGAACCTAGGAGTTCATCCCCTGTTTTAGCATATTCATGTTTTCTTGCTTATCATTTCAACTTATTTTCCAAGTTCCAAAATCTCTAATTTCCAAAAGCACTGCAAGCCTATAGACATAGAAAAATGGTTTTGCACTGTCTCCTGACAGAATTATTATTACAATTACTACATTATTTAAAATTTATATTACACATATCTAAAAGGCTGCAATTAAATTAGGCCCCACTGTGCTCGTCACTACCTAAATGTGTAAGTAACGGCATTCCAGACCCTCAGGAAAAACATTTAATTCTAAGGTAAACTCCTCAGAGCAGAAATTACCTACATTACTGTTCTGTGGGAAAACAGTGCCTGGCATGGTGCAGCCCAGAGGCTGCACCACAATCCTAATGATAACAGTAGTAATGATAACTAGTATTAGTATTAAACATTGTTACTTCAGTTTTATCACAACTTATGCCCCTTTTTTGTTTTAATATGATGTGCTAAGAATGTGTTTCATTCCCTCAGTCGAAGCATTCTTTATTTAATGTTTCAGTGCTGTGCTAAGGATACTTTGCTCTGCTTACACGGAACAAATAGTCCAATAGCGTTTGGTGGGATGAATGGTGTTTGAAGCAAGGACAAATGGCAAAAGAGAGGGGACACCATCAAAAGCTGTTCTTCTCCACGTGAATGTTAACACTTGTTCAGTGTTCCACAATGAACTTCTTCAGTACACCGAGTTACTGGAAAAAATCCTCCACGCTGAGAAAGACGCACATGTCACCGCTGAGTCAGAAGCTGGCAATGGTCATATCAGCACATATAATTTAAAATGTTTGTTGGTTTGTTGTTGTTTTTTTTTCTTTTTTTTTTTTTCGCCCTTCCCCAAGGAAGTATATGTTCCCTAAAAAACGCTGCCAGATGGCATTTCTGTTGTAGATTTTAAAGGTATTGTCCTTAACCCAAACTGGGAGAAAATGTCTAAACACAAAGGCAGGATAGCTTAGTATTAAAATATTACAGACTGTAATGCTGATTTAACACTGATTTTTTACTGCAATGCAAGAGTTCAGTATCTTTTATGTTTCATTCCTCTCACCATAACTATAGAAATACTGTGACTGCAAACAGCCCAAGCACCAACTTGGGACTTTGCTGTTAGTGCCCTACTTTGTAAATGCTGTCACGAAAGATAGGATTCTAATGACATTAAGATAATTAAAATTAAATACGTCTCAAGCAGAGTTTAAAAAGAAGAAGAAGAAAAAAAAAAAAAGAATTAGAACACTGTACAAGCACTAGAACAGTGAACTGGCTAAGGCTCCATCCTAAAGAAAGAGGTAATATCCCTCTACAAAAAATGGCTCATCTCCGTCAGTAAAATATCATTGCAATCTTGATAGGAAAAGTAATCTAGAAGGCATAGACATCTGCACAATGCTAAGATATATCCCATTATGCCTGCCTGTTTTTTATAATAAGATAGCACCCAGTTTTCTCAGTTGTGCTTTCTGTAAATGCTATTCCTTACATTCAGTCTCGAGAGGGAAACTTGTTTAGAAGTCTGTGTATAAAACTGAAATGAAGATTAAAAGCCACAGGAACACATGAAATAATGTAAGTGCTTAGGTTCTTTGTATTAGTGAAGACCAGATAGTAAGTCGGTCTTTCCTATCATTTTTCTAGCCCTTTCTGCGCTTCCACCTGGGAGAAATTCTTTTGGAAGAAAAATGAAAAGGCATCATAGCAACAGCATTGTGTTTCTTGCTGTCAAAACAATGACCATTTCTTTTAGCAACACTTCTGTCACTAAACTCTCTCTTTTCTAAATACATTTTTAGTTAAAAAGAATCTTTACTCTTCCAAAAGTGTAATTGCTTTCCAACTTTCCATTTTTATAAAAAACACTATTTATTATGAATCTTGTTACTCCATTTGATTAAAAGAATTAAAGCATTTTTTATATACAGGGAAAATGAGCAGAATTTCTCCTGTGCTATAAGATCCAGCATGTGGCAGATCTTTCACTTCTCTAATGTTACTCTTTCCACTTCAAATTCACAATGAGGTAAAACAAAAAAAAAAAAAATTCAGCTCTGCTATGCTCTGAGTGGATTTATCTTTTTTTTTTTTTTAACTCTAGAATTAGTAATTAGCATGCAAATTAGATAGATAAATATGTGGTGACCCCTGTCTTTCATAACCAACCTTCTGCCTCCCTCATTTGTGCCGTCACTGTCTTTCGGCTGTGTTACGGTCTGCCAGCAGTTCTGCTGTAAAGCCACGTTGTTTTGTGAAGAGCTCCTGCGGGGGGTCTTTCTTTTCTTTGGCAAACCTTTCCTAAACAGTGTTTTCTGCAGTGTGCCAGCAGCTCTTGGCACAGATTTGTCAGCTCACAGTGACTTGCAGTGCTGATACTTAATAGTCATCCCCTGTAGCTTAGCAGTGGCAGTAGATGGATAATGCAGCCTCTGAGTTGCGCCTTGCATGTTGGGTTTCTTCCGTTTGGCAAACGTGGAAGGCCAATTTAATCAATATAAACCAGGGAAGGAGAAAAGGAGAGATCAATCTTGCACTTTAAAGGACGTTTTATCAACTTTTCCACTACTGAGAGAGAGAACAAGGGTGTTTCAGGGAGAGAAATTAGAAGACAATAGATTCAACAAACCAGTACCACTGAGCCTTTGGTGGATGGGGAGGAAAAGAAGAAAGGACTGCCTCAGATTTTGCCAGTTGTGCCAAGCAGGATGCGAAGACAGGTGTCTGTGACACACCATAGGGTGTTGCTGTATGAAAACATGCCATCACACAGACTCAGGATAATGCAAGGGAGACCCTGAACCTCATAAACCTCAGGACACAATATTATTTCCCACCCACCTAGCTGCTTTACCCTGATCCATTCTCAGCCTCTCCCTCCTTTTCCTTCCTACTACCCACCTTTCCCTTCCCATTTGCTGCCTGCATAGTACCCAGGACAACAGGCCATATTCCTCCTTGTCCCTTCCGGCCTGTGCAGTGGTAAAAAGCCCACCACAGCCTTGGACCTCACTTCAGCAATCAGGAGCTGCGGTCTGGAGGGGTCCCAGCAGCAAGTTCCCACGCAAGTCCCCTCCTCACCAGAGGACGTGGAGCTAAATCACATCTACAAATTGAAACACTGTTGCTAATAAAGTTTGGTCTTGGTTTTGTGAGTGGTTTTGTGGCAAGGCACCAGGGCCGAACTCTCTGCAAAGGTGGGGGGCCAGGAGTAACGGTTCAGGTCAACCCCCACCATTTCCTGGTCTGGGTGCTCCCTTGGGTCCCCACTGCCCTGGGGTCTGCTCTCAGAGTGGGGGAGCAAGGGGGAGACTGTGAGTGTATCCCTGGGTGTGTTTTGGGGGGAAGTCTTCCTAAGGAGGCGGTGGCGATGGGGCAGGAGGTGCCCTGGGTGGAGACGCCGCTTCCCGACTCGGGGAAGCAGGTGAGATGCGGGCGGGGAGGCGCATTCCCACCCTCGGGGCCGGGCTGGGTTGGGCGGTGCCGGGGGCTGGTTGCAGGCGGAGGAGGAGGAAGAGTCCGGGATATTCGTGAATGAACGGCTCCTTCCTCACCCCACACCTCCGCCTGGCGCCCGCCTCCCTCCCGCCACTCGCCGGTGTCGCTCCGAGACGCAGCTAGTTTCTATAGCGACGGCGCTGATCCGCGGCTCTTCCGAGTAGTAACAAAGCCGGCTGCCCGCTGCCGCGCCGGGGCTGAGGGGGGACGAGGCTCCCTCTACCCGAAGACACCCCGCCCGCTTGTCTGCGGCGCCCCAGACAGGTACGGAGCGAGGGGGCTCCCCGGTGGCCGCGGCTGGGTGATCCCCATGCGACCGCAGAGCCCCCAGCCCAGGCGGCCGGGGCTCGGGGACCTGCCGCCGGGTGCCGGCTGCGGGAAAGTCTCCCCCACGGGCCAGGGGGTGGCGGCGGGGGCAATGGGGAAGCGTACGTCCCTCCGTCTGCGGCAACTGATGGGAAGCGGAGAGTGGTGCAGGGGGGTACGCCCCGGGCGGCTCCTTCCCGACTTCGGCTCGGCAGGGCTTGGGGCACCGGGGCGGTTGGGCTCCCGGGTAAGCGCCGCTGGCCGGGGTGGGCCCGGCGGGTCAGGGGTGTATTGGCGGCGGAACCGTACGGGCGGGTTCCGCGCCCCGGGCTGCAACGGGTGGGCTTGGCTGGCCCTTTCTGCTGAGGGCAGGGCTTCCTGTCCTCAACTAAGATTACCCTTGGTAATAATAAGAATTTATTTATTGTTGCCTTGCCCTCACGGAAATTTTGCGGTTACAAAGTTTAATTTGTTCAGCTTTATAAAGTAATGTTGAATAGGACGATGGCTGTAAAATATAGTACTTATTAAAAAAAAAAAAAGTCTGATATTGAAGAGTAATCAAGAAATCACTGATTGTTGTTAGGAATAAGTGTACTAAAAGGTTTTATGCAAACTGAGGCTGTAGCTTTCAGAGTCAGCCTAGCTCATGAGAAGACAGAGCTATGGTAAGATGGTAGAGATAATACTATGTAACACGTTTTCTTATCTCGGGCAGCCAAGGTTAGTCAAGAATCAGCCTCCCTTAGCTCTTGAGATACTCGTGTCAGAGGGTCGATGGGAAGGTCATTAGCAGGACAGTTGCCTAGGCACTGTTTGTACTGGCTGTATGAATAGCATCAGAATAGCAGAGGCTGTGTAAGTAACCATGCATTTCAGCAGAACTTTAAAATTCAGAGCAACTTTCCCAATGATAACGGAATGGCTGACCTTGCATGATGAGGTCCTAAAGAGCAGCCATTATGGTTCATTGCTGAGTGATTTAGGAAATAAACTAGTTGATGGGCCAAGGCGAAATTGTACTGTGACATATATGCAGCTAGCAAGATGCTCTAGATGGGAATCTTCTTGGATGTGAACAAGAAAAAAAAAATAAATAGTATGTGAGACAAGGAGTGTGTGGCTATCAGAGTTTTTTGAGTGGATGGGGAAGAAATTTATTTTAAGTAATATGCAATCTAAATATCAGATTATTTGAGATTTAAAACACATAAGATAATATCTGGATATTGGAACCCAGAGTCTAAATATTGACTGGAAGAAGTTTGAGTGGTATATAAAAACAGGGACTGTTAAATGAAAAGTGGACTTACCAATACAATTTAAGTAAATGATGTGAAAATATTGTATAGGTTGGAGAAAGAAGATAGAGGTCTCCTCAGCAGTCATGAATACAAGCAGCATATAAAATGGAGACAGGTTTCTCTTGCAAGAGATGTGTAACTGAAATGAAGTTTAAATTAGGGTTAATCAAGGTTAAACATTTCTCAATATAAAGTTTAAATGAGAAATATCATAGCAATAGGTACAGTGGAATTCAGATCTAATGTGGGATTTTTTTTTTAAAAAAAAAAAAAAGTGGAATTTCTTGCTTATGCTGTTTGCAATGTTTTGGCCAGTGTTTAGAAGTGTTTGTCCTTTGCTTCTTTCAGAAGTGTCACAACAGTTGTTTTGTTGAAAAAGTTATAACCTTCTGAATGACCTCTGTTTTTCATGCAACACTCAAAAGCAAACTGTTGAGTTTATTGAATGTGTAAAAATGGAGTCCTTAGATCAGTTTAGCATGATGGAAAATAGCATTTCAAAACTTTACTCTGGGCTATCTGAAATTGAATGCACCTAGCAGGAAATAAAAGGTCAGCCATGGTTAATAAAGACCTGGTGACTTCTATTCCCTTAGCTGCACGGCAGAGAATGAGAAACATCAGAACTCAATATGGTTTTGCCCTAAATGCTAAAGGGTTAGGCAAAATGTTTACCGTTATGCTGCCATGTGACATTTCAGTCCTGAAATTGTTCCATGGGGAACAATTGCAAACTCCACTTGATTAACAGAGAAAAATACAGTGTAGTAGCTGAGGGAGTACCAGGAAAGAACAAGATAGCTCACTACAGGTAGTATGTCCCATGGTATAACCTGATGTGTATAAAGGCTTCTAACAGTCTAAACTTCTCTAGCACTCAGATCACAGCCTCTGTAGACTGTCATTTCACACCTTTCTGATGCTCCTCAGTCCTGACGAGGTGTATAGGAATCCTGTTCTGAAATTGTCATGAAAACATCCTCTAAAGCTGTGCACTCTGTACAGTGATACAAGGCCACTGCAGGAGTCTGCTCGTCAGTATTCCTCTTGCTTTGCTCAGTCTGTCTTTAATGTGTTTGTCTATATCCTAGGTTTAATGATGCTCTGTTAAATGTTTTTCTGGAGATGTATATGTGATTGCTGTAGCCAGCAGCCATTTCAAGCATACAGGGACACTTAACACCTGCTGTCTAGAGGCTATGATTTCAGTCCTTCCAGCAAGGTTGCTAAGGAGTATTGGGGATCCTCAGAGAGCAAAGCTTGGGAAATTCTCCTGTGGCCTTTGCTTTGCACACATTGTGTGCTCAAACACTTTCTATCCAATATAAACTACTGTTCTGACAGTTATATAGTATGGGCAGATGTGCACCTTAGGGCTGTGTAACTTGACAATTGTGACTTTCTAGTAGAAAGAAAACATTTGCAAGTGTAAGTGTGCTGTACTAAGCTGCAAAGAGCTCAGCCCTCCTGAAAAAGTACCTTAGGTTTCAAATTCATTTGCAAAGACACATAAAGAAGAGCAAGATGTCCAGCTTTTAACCTACTACAGCTCTACAATTTTTTAAACCTTAATCTCCTGTAGTTTCAGTGAGCTTGGTTTTCCTGAGATGATGCAGCACACCGCTTTAGGCACAATAAATGCCATAATTAAGCATACCTTTGCTTTTCCCATTTTATCTTTAACCCTATAGATAGATGAGTTCAATTTTTTTCAGATCTGATGGTGTCTTACAGCTAATTTATTTTTAAATGAGCAGATATTCATGTGAGGGCTTAATTTTGGTAAATTGCCAAATGGATGGAAGTCTGTATTAACTCTCCAGAAAAGATCTATGCAAACATTCAGTAAAAGTTTAAATTACACAGCAGCAATTCAAGTTTAGTCTAGGTAGTGTGAAAACTTGAGATGTTCCAGCATCTCCAAAGTGTTGAGCAGAGACTTCAAATTCATTAAGGGTTTGCCTGATGTCTTTTGCCATTTCCAGGAAATTCAGCCGAAGTGTAACAAAGTTGGGGTTCTCTGAAAGACTTGGATTGACAAGTGTTTTGTAGATATGAATTGCATTTTAAAAGCAGCATCTATAAAGATCACTCCTGTTTGAATTGCAATGTTCAAAAATTGGGGGAGGGATGAGGATGGAGTGTCTTAACTCTCAGCTTTCCTGCCTCAATTAGGAATTACCCAAGTTATTAGCAGAAATGGCAGCCTGGTAGAAAGAAATGGGTGTGACAATCTGGATTTGAGAATAGCTGTAGGGAAACATGAAAAAAAACCCCGAAGGTGTACAGGGTTGCAGTGGGGAACAAGATGGGGCTTGACATGCAGCCTGTGATGGAGACATAGCCTTGGAGTCAAGGCGCAGGGTGGGAGAGAGTTATCTGGGATTGGTATGAGGAGTCAGGTTGAGATGGGACTGGTAATATGACAGGTTGGTGGAGACCCAGCCAGGAAAATATGTTGCTGAGTCTGTCTTCCAGTTCCTCCCAGTGGATGATCCAGTTAGGGGCTGAAGGCTTCTTTTGGGCCCCCTTTCATAAGCCTTCAAGGCTTTATCAGCAGTATCTGTGGCAAAAGGTATTGGTCAGGAAACCCAAACCTTTCCATAGTAGTTTCAGGGCAGGTGGTGTTCTAGGCAGGGGAACTTGTCTTGGCAGGCAGCTCATGGCACAGAAAGAAAACTCCCGTTTCAGGTGATAGATGGATAGCCAGTCTGTAAACCTCAGGCAGGAGATGTGCTCCCGCAGACAGAAAGTAAATATTCCCCCCTTGGTGACTCATAAGCAGTGACCTGATCAGAATCTGCATGAAAAAGCATCTGACCTTGAAGCTTCTACTGTGGAATAGCTTTGTATGAGCCCTGAGGAAGCTATCCTGCAGGTGTTTACCAAGAACCTGCAGAAGCCAGTTGTCTCTTAATACGTGATATGGGACCTGGAGTATTTCCACAGTAGTATTCCGTGGTGGAAACAAACCTACTTAAACCTCAAGCTGATACTGGCCTTTCACTCTTTAAACAACTCCTACAAGTGATGCTCAAAAAAAAATGAAAAGGTCTGCCAGTGCTTCTACCACTATTGAAAATACTTAACTTATTTAACTATAATTTTATAAACAACCTTAAGCAAAAACTATGGGTAGTGTTTGAGTCACCTTTTGTCCAGGTGGAGTCTTGTATAACGTGTGTGTAATGAGGGCTTTTATCTTCCTGTATCTTTTTCAGTTCACTGAATTATACCCATGCTGTCAAAGCAACAGCCAAATGAAAGTGGAAGAAAGAAACAGTGCTGTGTTTGGTGCTAGATTTAAACGGTGTACAATGAGTGAGTTGTGAGGCCACAAATTAAACAATGAGAATAAACCACAGCATTCACTAAATAACAACTGACTACCCCGCACACTCAATGAAGCTTCCTGTAGAAGAAAATGATGTGTGATTGTATGAATAAAACTGTATTGTAATACATATATTCAATGGAAAGCTGATGTTTCATAAGGCTCTAGTATTTGGTTTTGCTTTCAGTATATTACAGACATTTACTGTGTCCACTACATCAAAGAGGGCTTTTGTACTTGATGCTTTATTCCTGTAATCAAGTTGCCTCTCATTCTTTGACAAGCTAAACAGATTGAGCTCTTTAAAGCCTTTGCTGGAAGGAGTTTTATTCAGCTCCTGAATATTTTTTTTTGTGACTGATCTCACTGTTTCTGTGAACAACTGTCTAGTCGTTCAATATTCTTTATAGAATGTGAACATCAGAACTGTGCAAAATGTCTTAGTTTGACTGTCACCAAAGCATAAATGGTAATGGTACCCAGAGGTAAAACCTGGCTTTGTTTCCCTCCTTACCCATCCTGTATTGCTAAGATCTCATTCTCAGTGATTTGTCCTCTGTGACTTCTACATTTTTTCGGATTATTTGTTTTCCATTAGATAGTTCCCCATTCTCAAGGACTGGTCTGATAATTCCAGGCTCTGTATCTGGTTGTACTCAGGTGCATTTTGTTTCAATGAGTCTGGTTTGCCAAATAATCCTGTCCTCTTAATTACTTACCGTTCTGCTAAACTTTTATGCAATCCATACAATTTAATCAGAAGTTACTTTATATTTCCTTCAAGTCTACTGGTGAAAATACTTGTTAGCCTAATCATCACACTCCCCACACACTTTAAAACGTGCCTATTTGATGACCCCTTCTGGCAGGTATTAGTGGAGAAATATCTATGAATTTTCAATCTACCTGTTTCATTCACAGTGTGAGTTAGGTACCCAGCTTATGGGAATAGTCAGACCTTTCTCTATAGCAATCTGATACAATAACTATGCAACTAGAAAGTACTTTAAAGAAAAATTGTATTTTCTTTCATTAATTCCTTATTTTGTTTGTATTACTTGAGCCAAGTTGTTGTTAGGTGGAAACAGTCTCTGCATTTTTTAATATTCTAGTGTATTTCTCCTTTCTGTTCCCTCTGTGGCAGACCTGAAGTTGTCATATCCTCCCTATCAGTCTCTGAGATAAGTCCTTGATGTTTGTGCTGTTAAGTTCAAGGTCGACATGTTGAATAATGCTTGGTAAGAAAATGGAAACAGAATAGATCTATCTAAAAAGACTGAAAGGGCGAACACCTTCTGACTCTATAGCTTATGTTGCTCTTCATTGGCTATGAGGTGGCATTTTACACTTGAGAAGATAGCCATGGGTACCTGCTCATTTAAAGATCAGCTAACAATGAAAAATTTCATCTCTGGCCCTGTCTTCCAAAAATCGGGAATGAGTATCTATCCAGTAAGATAAAATTTTCCCTCTTTATACCATAAGTTTCTCTTATCCTGAAGTATTAATATCTTAATTGTAAAATATAATACCATGTCTCCCACAGGACAGAGAGAGAACAGAGAACATACCAATGATGAATCATCTGTTTTTGTTACCAAGTCATTCAGACATTTTGGTGGTGGATGGATGAATAAATCGAGTCCAGAGCAGAGCAGCTTGGCAGCTGGCAGGTAAGTCCCTGGAAGCTCACCAAAATGCTTTCTTGAGCATCACATCTCTATTTTGCCAAATCATATCCTAGAATATAAACTATCCTCTTAATACAATAGGATCACACTTAAGCATACATCTAGTTTCAGTGGAACTTGAGCATGTACATATTTATACATGTGCTCAATTAGGGATCTGAAGAAGGATGCTTTCTTGAGTGGAAAAATAGAGAAATGGCTCTTACAAGGCTTAGAAAGGGAGGCAGAGTTGAAAAATAATGGTATGCAGCTGATGTAAAAATGAAGTAGTAATACTTCATTTCAATGGATCCCACAAAAATCCCAAATGAACTGAGTTTCCACTTATGTCAACTATCTCTTAAGCATAATTGAACTCAATTATATCACTGCTTTGCCCATCTATGCCTTCTGACAAGCAAGGTAAAGCATTTTTAACCCTGGCATGGAGAAACATTGCGTGCAATGATGTCTCCCTACTTTCCCCTTGTATGTCTCCCAAGATAGCCTGTAGAGTAGAGTACTGTGCTTATGGATCTGGCAACACGTGCATCACACAACTTGTTTTTATGAAATTATTGTAACATAGCCAAAACATTTGTGCTGAAGTATGGATTTTCAGTGTCTTCATCGGTGCAAATATAAAGCTTCATTAATGCATGTTGACATAGTCTTATTAAAATACGAATTATCATTGCCTTTGGGACAGGGAGGAGGGAGGCATGTCACAATAACATGTAGAAACTTTCCGGGGTTCTTTTTAATGCAGATTTTTACACAGATATGGCTATGAATAACTTGAACAGCCTTCTGAACTTGATTCCGTGTTAAAAATTAAGTCATCTTCCTGTTTTTCTGTTTCGGTAAAGTAAAATTATTCATACAAAGAAATGTCAGTAGTGCCAGTCTTGTAATTTGTTTTCGGTTTTAATAACATTAATATGATGCTTGACTCACTGTTTGTCATGTATACAGATAGCTCATATAGAGTGTGTGTGTGTATTTGAAATTCTGTAGGTCTCTTGAGACAGTAACAGCTTTTCTGTAGTTCTAGTCTGCAGACATTTATATATGCTACCCTCTCAAGAGAGATATAATATTTTAAATTATGCAAATGTACACACATGCATATTTATACTTGCCAGATAGGCCAAGGGTGTAAATTGACATCATAGATACATGTGTGGAAATTGCTTACACACTGGGCTGTAAGTTACTGTACAAACAAGTTCGTCCCTGTCACCTTTTGTTTGCCTGTTGCACAAGGAAGAGAAGCAATTTCACACAGTATGATCAGTAAAGAGCAGCTCTGGACACAATTCTATGCAGATGGCCAAAAAAAAAAGTGTCTAGCCGGTGACTGTAAAATAGTAACTTGTAACAAACAGTAATCCAATCCTGCTGCATATTTGTTGCCGCCTCCTTTTCACTGCTTCACTCTGAACCTCTTTCGATAGCAGCGTTGCATCTTTACGCTCAGTTTTGTCACACCTTGTTTTCATTTATGATCATGTCTGTGTGAGTACAGAAAAGGCAGCCTCATTGGAACACAGATAATTTTTTTTAAAAGGTGTTTCAAAGATCCTAGATGTTTTATTTTGGTGCTCACACACTAGCAATTTTAACCAAAGCACTGATAAAGAGCAAAAAGAAGCATGAAATAATGCTATGACAAATGCTAACTCCTGGGAAACAACAAAAAATATTCAGTGATCAGCACATGACTATTTGTATTGAAAAGTAAGGTTAATATCACCCCATTACTTCTGGCCCAGAGCTCTCTTGATCATGTTTGAAGAGTCACGTTTGTCTTGGAACGCTTGGAGAATTGACAAGGAACAGCTTCAAACGACATTTGCTTTGATGTTTGCATATGCATAAAATTGAAATTCAAGTGTGTATGCGTGTGTTATACTAAAGCACATAGCTAATGGATTACGTTCATGATTTCTTGTTAAAATGTTAGCAATATCTTTGATGGACAAGATGCAACACAGCCTTTACTGTGCAGAATTTAGGGTCTAAACAGACAGAAGTGCAGAAGGTAGGGTAAATCAGAAAATTCCAGAGGAGGAGATTAATACTATTTGGCAGCAGCTTTTAGTAGAAATCGATCAGAATGGGTTGCTGGGGTTCGTGTGGGTTTCTGTTGGTTTTGTGTGTGTGGTTTTGGTGGATTTTTTGTTGTGTTTGGTTTTGGTGTTTGTTTCTTTGGTTTTTTACAGTAGGAAAGATGGAAGATGTGGCCCTTTGGGGAAGAAATATGAATTAGCAGTGGGATTTCTGGACTAGCATGTAGATGAGAATGAATGTCTATCCTGGCAGTATGCCTGTTAAAATACCTGATTTTTCACCAACAGTACTTATTGCAATGTTTAGATCAATTTTTCTAGACAATACACTGAAGGAGTGTGGAGCGTTCAGATAATAGGCAAAGTCTGAAAGACTTGTAGAAAAAAAATCGAACTGAACTCATGTGTTCCAAGATCATATTGTTATGAGAGAAGAAACAAATCTTGGGAAAGCAGTTTCATCGGCATTCATAGCAGTAAGCAGCAGCACAGTTCCTGCGAGACCTGCTCCAGAAATGACGTCATTTGTCCACCGTGACACAGTAGGCCACTCAGACTGGCACACAAATACTGAGCAGCTGCCCCACACAAATCCAGTTTCGTATCTCTAGCAAAAGAAAGACTCTAGTCAGAGATATGAATGGTTATTCACCCATCTGCAGAAAGAAATGCAGTGTGCCAGGCAGCAAACAGCGAGCATCACACATCCACTGATGAAGAAAGTTATAATGGTAAAACCATGGAGAATTGTTTTGATAGGAAATGGGCAAAGATTGGGGGTCTGTTTCATTAAACCCGCTGGTTCCGGTGAGGACAATGACAAAGTTCACTTCCCATCTGCAGCTCCGGATGTCTGTGAAACTTTTGGGTTTTTTCCCTGATTTTTCTTTCCTATAAGCAAAGAATAGCACTGCCACTGATGCACCAGAGATGGTCCTTGCTCTGCTTGAGGTCTGAGAGGAAGGGAACTGAAGCGGTGTGATTGTTCTCTGCCTCTCCGCAGTGCCATCTGCCCTGGAAAGACTCAGGTTAAAAGTTGTGGCCATTGCATTCCAGCGTCTGAATTTTAGGCTCTAGGATATGACAGGCAAGATATGCACAGGTCATCTGAGTTCTGGCATTTCTCTTAGTTACATTTTGAACCAAAAAGGGCCGTTGTTAAGAAACAGAAGAGTACAGAGACATATTTGATCCTCTGCCTAGACTGAGCGAATTAGCTAAATGGTGAATATCTTGCATTGTGCAACCATTATTGTTCATCATTGTGACAGGCCGGAAAGAGCAAACATAATAATTAATACAAGGCTTTGTGATAATGGCATTGTGTCCCAGCTTTAAATTGTTTAAACTGAGCTTCTCTTTTATTGAGCAACTCCCTGATAATTCTGTTAAATCTGCAGTTTTGAATCAGCACTTAAAATAGAGACATGTTGTATCCTCTGGCTGAAGTGGGCTTAGAGGCGGATAGGGTCTGTGTTTGTATGTGTGTTACTCTTTCTCCATCTATATCGCTTTAGAGTACTGATTGTAGAGCAGAGCTATGCCTGATTATTCTTCCTGAAATGTCAGGTAAAATTATCTAGCTAAATATTATTTTACACATATGCTACTTATAGAAAAAAACATTAGCAATGTAATGTTCGGATAAATATATTGAGTTACTTTTCCTCTGCATTTTCAGAAATGCAGGGTTTTGATCCAGTTGAGCAACAGCCACTAGCAACCTGATGTGCTTCCTTTTATGAGGAGATAGTAGTGCTCATTTTCAATATGAAAATTGCAATTTCAGCTTTTATCCTGATTTATCATGTTTCTCTGGA
Organism: Columba livia; assembly: GCF_036013475.1. Lineage (NCBI taxonomy): Eukaryota > Metazoa > Chordata > Aves > Columbiformes > Columbidae > Columba > Columba livia. The sequence continues at coordinate 67,502,342 of NC_088603.1, read as the reverse complement.
TTTTCCCCAATATAGAGTAATGTATTTAGAAGCATGGAAGAGCAGTGTGTGAGGCAACACACTTCCTCCTCTGTAGCTCTTCCTGGAAAATGCACTGTATGTTAGATCTGCTTTTGAAAACCACAGTCATCAAAAAAGTAATATATTACAAAGAAAATTATCTGAAAATGTGACTATTCATGTAAAAATATATACATATCAAGTTTACCTGCATTTGATAATACAGTTCATGTGTGATTCAAACAAAAGTAATCAGTCTTGTTTGTGTTTCTTTTAACATTGATTTGCAGCACTGTGAATGTGTAATGAACAGAAGCCCATAGATGAAGATAGGCATACAGAATTTGTGTTAGGTGCCTTTACTAAAACTGAGGGCATGCCCTTAATGGACAGCCTCACATTAGAGGTAGAGAGGAGATTGCCACCTTCAGGGATGAATAGACCACAAGACATGACGCACATGGCAACTCCATATAGGTAAGGGGTGAAATGTCATCTGCTAAACACGCTCAGAGATAATTTAGTAAATCTTATAGCAGTAACAAGCATTTCCTGACCTTCCACCGCTGCCTATGCCTTAATTCCTTCTTACTTCATTCTTGTAATGTGTAACATATAACCTATAACCTACCCTTTCCTAGGTGACTTGATGCTTCCGTTGCTTCCCTTCACCTTATTTTAACCCCTTGTAGCTTTTTTGGCTGTTTTCCTAAACCATATAATTCTGCATCTTTGAAACTCCCCATAAATTGACCTTGTTTGTCATCTCAAAATTGTTTTTCTTGCATTCAAACCTTCTTCCCCTGTACAAGTTTTCTGCTGTGTTCCCTAACATGCCATTAGAAACCATTTTTCCTAAATTTTCTTCGCTTGCACTTACCTCCCTTTGTCCACTCTATACATAAAACTCTTTCAGATTCATCACACCACTGCCCTTTCTTTTCTCTGATTCAAAGCTCTCTTCTGTCAGGATCTCAAGACTCTGACATAGCAGCCTTGTAAATTGTATTGTGTGCTCAGTTACATTCATGCAACATCAGTAACTCAATGGAATTGAGCTCAGTGGCTTTGCACAGGTACAAGCAAGAGTAAGGTTTACAGCGGAGTGTTTAGAAAAGAGAATAGGCATTTACTTTGAAGGTCTTTTTTAGTTCCATTTAGATCTAGTGCTTAGTGATGGTGTCACTGCAAGATGTCTTACAGATAATTGGAATTCATAGTCCTTAGTTTCCTTTTCTGAGTAGCCAAGTTAAAATCTTACCAAGTGAAATGGTTGAGGATTGCTATTGGTGGTGAGTGGGATGCAAAGTTCTTCCAGAACCACTGGTGTGATAAGCCAGTGGTTCTACCTGGTATATTAACAGCATATGAGACACATCTGAGGCGGTAATGTCTCATTTGGATGTGATACCAAGTCTGTGTGAGCGTATCAAATACTACATTCACACAATGTTTGATCCCTAAGTCCTTCAGACTTGATATCCTGCCAGTGGGGCTGCCACGATTTGTGTATTCATAAACACTGTCCTTGAGATCTTGTCTGCTCCTTTCTGCACAACCCAGGGTATTAAAAGAAGTTTATCTTTTTGGGTAGGAAGCAGTATCCTGCAGTTTTTATGAACTACTAGATGCTATTATAGAGCTTTACTGATGGTGTGCCCTGCTTGGATTTAGATATTATGAAGCACAGTTGTTTCCAAGATTTAATAATGTGGTAATTAAAATATTTTTTTTTCAGTAATAGAGCATTACCAAATTAACAGTTATTTGTGTTAGTCTCCCAGGCAATTCAATCTGACTTTTGCTCTAGCAGGGATTACAGACTTAGGAACTGAATAAATGAGGCAATGACAAATTTTAGAAGCATCAAAAAAAAGTTTTTATTCTATGAAGCAAACTAAGAAAAGTTTGTGCTAGTGCATCATTCTATCAGCTCTCTCCCTGTTACCCTAATAAACAGGAATTTTGCCTGATAAAAGCCTTAGTTTGTCCTAAGAAAATATTTGCATCCAAGATTTAATTTCTGCTGTCATTTTCCAAGTTAATCTCAGAATATTGGGTGAATGAATCCCTCAAATTAAGATTTTCTTGACACATCTTTAGAACTACAGGTTGCCATAAGGAAAGCAACAGGAAGACGACTTTTTGTTCCCAACAAAGGTGTTTTTTAAGACACAAGTGGTGTGATTTGTTCACTTTATATTTGCAAATGTCGTGTCTCATTTTGCTGAATCACTATTGATTTACACAAGAGGATCTAGTTTACAGTATCTTTGTCTAATGAATTATCAATATGCCCTATTGCCATGTTGCTAATCAAAAGGCTCATAACTACTCTGGCCTTGTACTCAAAGTCATAAGAATACTTTTATTGCTGTACTGTACTATAAATTGCATCACTGAAAATACCATACAGAGCTTTTTATTTTATAAAGTGGGATTGTTGAAAGCTAGAGGTTTGGGTACAGACAGTGTGATATTCTAACACCATTGCAGTAGAAGGGCAAAACAAGGCAAAACTGCCATTAGGAATCACTGAAGTAAGTCAGAAATTGTGGTCTGAATCATAAGGTCAAAAGAATTTCACCATGTGGTAGGCATGTTCTGACACTTATTTCCTAGATCTCTCATTCAATCCAGTGGGACTATGTAGGTAGCTTTCATTTATCTGAATACATGCACTACGTTAGAAAGCAGATTTGTCCTCAGGAATCAATCTTAGATGTATATTTAGAATGTTTTGTTTGTTTAAAACCATAATTGTTAGCATTTTCAATTATTCTGTGATCTGGAAACTTCTGTTTGAGTTCCACACTTACAGTTTGGTCATTGGACTTGATCTTGTGTGTAAAGTTCTGGTTGTTGCTGTGTGATGTGTAATTTGCTTTTTTGCAGCCCTCATTTGGTCTGGTGAATCCACTTAAAATTCACTGAGCAGCTGCTTTTCACTCAGTCCACTTTTGTCTTATGATCCGTCCATACAGCAGTGTTCTGTGAAGGCCCTTCAGAAACACTGGAGTGTCTTGGGGTGGAGGGAAACCATGGAAGTAAAAGTTTCTCAAGTCTTCTACTGCAATTGTTGCTTCAAACACACAAGATATTAATGGGCATGACAGAACTTTAGAAGGCATCTGTATGGAGGAACACAGCCAGACGTGATGTGGATAGCAACATCTGCATAAAGTTTTGCGTAAGTGGAGGTGAGACTCTCCATTTTCTCTGGTTACTGATCCTCTGAGACACCCAGTTCAAACTGACACGTATCTCAGTTTAGAAACTCTGAGAATGAAAGGTAAAACTTTTACTGTCTTCTAGGATATCTCCTATCACATTTCAAAATGCAGCCTTCTGTAGCTTAACACCGTACAGTGACTTGTTACAGATAGGCAAGATGTATTGGCACAAGTTGTAGACAAACCTCTGTGGATTAGTGGTGGCGTGGGAAATGGTGCATAAGTTTTGCTGAATCTCCTAAGAACCAGATTAACGGTGCTCGTGCAGAACTACATGCTATTACAGCTAAGTTGCTTCCAGTACCAGATCTGGCTAAGTTATGTCAAAGCCATGCTGCAGCTTGAAGAGAATTTTGCACTTGGTGGTGCAAAATACATCCACCACAATTAATGGGAAATACCCTTCAGGGTGCGCTTTCTGAGACAGCTCTCCAGAAGCAGGGAAAGACAAACATTAGCTCAGAAGTCCTCAAGGAATATTGTAACCGTTTGACTCTGGAGAAGACACTAGAATTGGATTTTGTTCCATTTCAGTGAGAACTCCTACTGTCAAGAAGCCAAGCCCCAGGAAGAAAGTTATATTTTAACTTGCTGCAAGTTACGTGGTCTTTGTTTGTAGACATGTGGAAAAGTCATAGATTCATGGTGGGTGCTATGCTGCCTTTTGCACTGATTATTAGTGCAATACTTGTAACTTTATAAACCATGATCGAGTAGGCTAACAAGCAGCAGTATGCCATACTGGTGCTTCAAGCATGGAGCTTTCCATGGAAGAGTAATAGCATAAATAAAAACTAATGTTTATTAGCTTCTAAATAGATGCTACATTTCTATAGTTGTTGTTTTGTTTCGTTTTCCTAAATCTTCACTTCTTTGCACCCTGTATGCACTCAGCACATTGGAAATGAAAACAGTGAAATATGTGTTATATGTGTTATCCCTTACTGTCAAGTAGAAAGGTCACTCTTGCTAGTATCCCTTTTATGAAGAGACTTAGGTAGTAGAGTATTCAAAAGCCTCCTATTCACTCGCTTAAGTAAAAGCAGAGCAGAAGAGCCTCATTATTAAAAATATGTTAAAGAAACTGACATTTGAAACATCTGGTATTTTAAGATGCTCTTGGTTATGTTCGTTCTATTAAAAAAAAAAAATCTCATTAGCAGAAGGCAAGAAATGTTTTTCATTTCCTGCTTTACTCCATAAGCCTCAGCCAAGCTGCTCATTTGTGATACTGTATAGAAAACCTGATATGCTTGGGAATACTCACTGAAAAGCTGTTGTGTTCATGTTGGGATTTAAATTACATTAAGCAAAATCCAGAACTCATTAGTGTTCTATTTTCTAGTTTTCTAGCCTCGTCCTGTATGTTGCAAAACACTTAAACTAAAATCCCCATTCATTATTACCGGTTAAGGAAATACTAATATCTGGTCTCAGTTATTAATTTACACTAAAGCAGGTAATCAGACAAGTGTAATGACTGTCTATGGACTATATTTTTTTAAAAAACCTTTTAGAATTTGATTTTATGGTTGTTGTGCTTGGGGGGTTTTTTGATCTTGTTTGATTTCTGTATTTTTTGTTGTTGTTTTTGTTTTTGTTTTTTCATTGTTTTTGTTTGTTAGACTGTGTGTGGGATATTTTTTCCCCTTTCTTTCTAATTAGTTTAATATACAAGCTGTATTTCTGGATGCACCTTGATTACTTCCAAAATTTCTGAAGCAATGCCTTCCTTTCCTGGATTTTTTATTTTAAATATGCTCAACTAGCACACTTCAAACATTTTGATTTAGTTTAACTCTTCAACGGTTATAGTTACAAATGACTTCAAAATGCTGTAGCTCTGCTCAAAGCAAAAACAATTTCATACCCTTCATTGAGTTTGTGAGACTTGACCAGTGTAAATCTTTTGGATGATGGAAAATTTGGGAAGTCCAGGTTGTCCTTGCCCCAATGTAGAATTAGGCAATTCTTGCTGAAACACATTTTCCAACTGCTTTGCAGATTCACATTGATCAGATTTAGACTTGATTGGCTTAGATGCCTTTGTGGCATTATATTTCTGTCAGAAACACATGTGAGGGACATATACTGTATTTTTAACTGGATTTTGATACATGCTGTGGATAAATAGCCTGCTTGTTTCTGCTTCTCTTACCCAGTCTCAAGGGCACTCCCAGGCCTGAACATGCTTCCAGAAGTAGCACTAGACTCAGGGTAACCCATGGTGGCCATTGTGCCTTCAGATATTCCCAGAGTATATTATATTTCAGCTCATTCTCCTCAGATTCTTGTCTACTTTACAGATGATGTAGGATGGGATGATGTATAAATAGTAAACAGAGCCAATTTTTCTTTTGCTAGCTGAGGAAAATTTGACCTGAAGACTGAGGTCTGGTGAGGATCAGGCCCTCTAACTCTCAAGGAGACATTGAAATTAACAATAGAGGGAGTTTATCTTGGTGTACTGATTTGACTGAAAATGAGTTAATTTTCTTTATGCAGTTAGAAAACTTTCTTTTTCGTAGCTGGCACAGTCATTATTTGGACTTAGTTTGAGAACAAGAGATAACATCCCAGGACAGAACTAACGTTTTTAATTGCTCTGGTCTGAGAGCAAAGGATGTTCTGAGCTTTGCCCACAGGTGTGAGGCATTGAGGAAGGAGGGCATGGACAGGGCAGAGCTTGACTGACATCCATACTGATCAGTAAGAGTATTCCATCCCATTAGCGTCGTGCTTCGTATTTAAGGAGAGTTGTGATCTTCCGGTCTCTCTCCCTCTGGGTCGTTCTTGCTCTTGCTCTCTCTTGGGCATTTTCTCTCTCGTGCGTTCTTTCTTCGCTCTTTTTGTATGAGCTGGAGGAGGTCAATTCAGGACATTTAGTTTGGCCTTTTGCCATTTTGCAGAGGTCTTTGAGCCTTTCTGCCTTTTTTCCTTTTTTTCTTCATTCGCAACTGGCTGTATGGGACCACATGCTGCTTTCTGGGACTTTCTGCTTGGTGCAGACAGAGTTTATGAGGAATTATCTTGAGTATCATTTATTTCTATTTTATATATATTTACTAGTAGCATATTAGTATTTTGTTATTAAACTGTGTTTATCTCAATCCAAGTTTTTCCCTTCCCTTTTGATTTTCTCTCCTATTGGGGGGTAGGGAGGGGATGGGTCAAGTGAGCAGCTATCAGGGTTATATTGCTAGCTCGGATTAAACCATGATACTTAGGAAAGGAATCACACCAAAGTGGTTCCTTACAGAGTGTAGTCTCTGTATTATTGTTATATATAGTCTCAGCCCATGAGGATTCTGTCCTTCACTTGAAATACTCCATCTAGTAGCATTAAAACTCTTTCACTGACAGTTCACAATGGGTAAAAAAAAATACAACATTTTACTGCTAAATAACATGTTAAAAGCAGAGCAATTAATATCGGTCTCCCTGAAGTTTAAGTCCTTGATAAGCTTTAGTTAAACAAATCCCACTAGTAGAGCACTCCAGCAATTCTGAGAGCAGCAATGTCGCGCTTTATGGATCTATGACAGTCCCAGATTATTCACAGTGGTTACAAGGATACCCCTAGACTGATACTTAAAGCTGCTCTTGTTTAAGAGGATTCCTGTATTCCTTAATGGCAGAGAATAAAAGCTGTGCATATCATTTGACACAAATTAATTCAACTCCTTTATTATGTTTTTTAAATATGTGCAATTTTATTTTGTGTGCCGGTGTCTCTAATGATGGGTGGGCATGCAGTAACTGTTCTCTGTAGTTTTGTAGTTTATTTTCCATGCAGCAGCCACACAACTGTGAAGTCCTGCTAGGCAGAAGTAGAGTTGCTTTGATGCTGCTTCATTTTCAGTAGAAGCACTCAAATTAAAAAAAAAAAAAAAATCACATTCTAACAGATAATTTTCTTCTGCATTTTCTTAAGACCATAGCAGTCATAGATTGTAATTTGCTTATAGTTAGTATAAAAACCTAACAAGAAGTTTTTCTTTCTCATCATTTGAGGGAACTTTCATTGCCAAAGAAAAATACTTGTGAAAGGTAGCGGAAAATAAGGCTATTTGGTGCAGGGTAGTAATAACAAGTGCTTAAAAAATATGCAGTTAAAAAGAAATTTGGTACACTTCTAAAATTATTTCCATTGTGTATAAATCAGGCCAAACTGACTTTTTCATGCAAATATTTTATAAGAGAATAACACATGTTACGAAGTACATGTCCCTTCATTGACACCTGTCTGTTAGGATCAATCAGTTCCCACAATTGCCATTGAAGACGTGCAATGTAGCTTTACCACATGTCAACAAGCTCTATTAATATGACATTTTTCATAACATCTTTGTAATTCTAGTAATATATAATTATGTCAAATGATTAGGGAATATGTGACAACTACTGCCATAATGCCAAAGTAAAAATAAATTTGATCCTAGCAGTAGCTATTTTTAGATGTGTGCTTTTAGGTGAACTAAGTTAAATACTAAAATTACAGTTTAGCATCTCCAGGTTAAAGTTTGTTTCCTCAGACTCCTCTCTTTCCTTTTCCAGCTGTTAGCAGTACTTGCAACATCAGACAGACTAGATTTTGGTTGCCAGTTTTTCAAAAAGCATATGCTGGTGGAAGACCAGGTCTGGAAAAGTCGTTTTTAAGTGGAAATCTGTATTAGACTTGGATTAGTTTTACATATAGTTTTTGAACATTCTGTGACTGAAGTAACTACCACTGTTCTTTACTGATTTCCTTTCTGCATGGGGTAACGTGCAAATTCTGAGCAGCAGTTAAGGCAGAAAACCTTGTAACCAAGTATATGCAAATGATATGTAAACTTCAGTATCAGTACTGCCCTGTATAATCCTCCACCCTTTTTATCTTCTGTTTGTACTTACCTAGTGAGATAAAATAGACAATATAGTAAAAATCTATAGAGACAGTCATAACCTAGAAAATATCTGAAACAGAATGAACCTAGTCAAACACACTTAAGTATTAGAGGAATTACTTTTAATGACAACAGAAAAAGAAAGAAGTACAGTTTCATTTGTAGTCTATTCTGGGACTATTTTCAGCTCCATTAGGACAAAACCTAATGCAGCACTTACTTTCTATTTAAATTTTAATTTGAAGGTTAATTGGAACTTATTAAAATACTTTGAAATTATTCCCCTGTGTGAAGAGGAATTTCTTACTGAATGATGTCATCAAGTTTAATTTTCTGTAATTTTGTCCGGCCTGGTCCCTCCCAAATTAGAGAACACAGAAAAATATGTCCAAAGAAAAAGAATTCTATCATAGTTTGAGGATCTTACATTTTGTATATGTCACTTAAAAGTTACTGCTGTACTGAAAGATCTTATTTAAAAAGAAAAAGTTATTTGCTATATTTCTCGACTTATTACTTGCATTCAAGCATACAGTAGCAAGCAAAACAATGAGGTAAACTTTGGTGATGTTATCTTCATGTATTCTAAAACCTAATACAAAATCATATTGGCTTTCAAAAATACCTAGTTTAAAGACAAATGCTAGACATATCTGTAGGTCATATAGTTAAACATTTATGCCTATATTGAGAAATACTGCGAATCTTCTTATTTATTTATCACTTCGTATCTTTTCAAGTCGTATTCTGGAATCAATGTCCTACAGTCTGTTTAGTTACCAGAAAAGCTTCTAAAGGTCACAAGCACTAAAGCTGAGAAACAGAACTCCACCGTATTTGAGAAAGCTGCCAAAACCCACCCCTGCTACCAAAGAGGATAATGTCTAACCTTTCCCCAAAATAATGGTAAGGTTATGAGTTCTGTTGTGAAATATGTTCTTGTTGGAGTAGATAATTTCTTGGGTTTAGCGTCACAAAGGAAAACCCATTGGCAGTGAGAAAACAGTAGAAGAAAAAACAGTAAAGCAGCCCAAGTAAGCACGTTGTGAAACAACTGAAAATCATTTTAACAGGAATAAATTGTGTTTAAGTAGTGTATTTCTAAAATTAAATGCTACTATTTTAGAAACAAATTTCAAGCCATCTCATTTTATTTATCGATTTAGAGTAACTAATAGCCTCTTTAAATCCAGACAGCTATTAAGAGATCAGGTCCTTTGTCCTTTATTAGTTTTACTCTTAAAACCAGCTACAAAGCAACCCACAGCTGTATGTCACATTAAGCAGTCATTCAGCATATTCCTATATAAATAGCTCATGAATTATATATGAGGGAAAAATCCTTCTTAAGAAATATTGGAAGAGATTTTGCTTGTGTCTACAAGCCTAAATAATAAAACTTCTTTTTCGACATCGTAATCGATTTTAAGATTCATATCGATGCTGTAGTAGCCTCTAGCTAGAAAGAAAGTTGTTGAGGATAGTGAGGTTTCTATAAGGCATTCGCTGTTTATTCAAGCCATTTTCCACTGCTACTGGACACATAATGTAAGTTATTGGAATAACAAAAAGGTATTGCAAATGATGCTGTTAAGAGGAAATGAAGTCTGGTGATATTGAATACACACATGCAAAGCATGTAGAAAGCACCCTAAAAGCCAGTGTCACAATACTGAATAAAGAGAACGTTGTGTTAAATGAATTTATTCCTGCTTATTTACTGGGTGGGATGGCACATTAATATTACAAGACTTTTCATACTCAATGGTCAGAGACCCATGAACTCTGCTTCAAATATTAAAATCTACAATTTTCTGTATTTTTGTTGTACTGTTGTAGAGGATTGAGAGAGATCAGGCAATGGCTCTAAATATTGTAACAAAAACTTCTGATAAAAATACTTGTATTTGATATTAGTCTCTTGTGAAGCAGTCAATAATACACTAATTTTTGCTGTATAAGTTGTAGGGTTTCTCTTTCATGCATATTTATTTGAGAAATAACCTCACTATCTACCCCATCGGAAACTATGTTTTTGTGAAAAGAGTTGAGGCACTTTTTTCACAGTGGTTTATACAACTGACCATAAGCCGAGCACGGATCAGTACACCACATTCTGTAACTCTTGTGCAAAATCTCACATTGATTAGGGTTGACAGGGAAATGCCCATTGTTAAAACCCATCCAATGTGTGCAGAAATGTGGCATGAAACAGACTGAACATGTGATAGCTGCTGGCACTTTGAACATAGTCTATTCAAACGTCAGATTAGTAAAGCAGTTTGGGTATTATTTTTTTTCTTGTTTTTACATTGTGCTTAGCACAAGATGGAAAAATCTAGAGCGATGGTCATTTCCTGCTGAGTCAGAAGGCAGCAAAGCTGCTGGAATGGGAGACAGTGGTTCACAGGAGATGGTCGCTTTCTGGTCTGTGCTGGAGAAGACACTGCAGTTTGTTTGGAAAAGCAGAAGTGATCAAAGAGCTTCTATGACATTTGTGAAGGAAAGTATTTCGATATGTTTTAAAAACTCTTCTTTCAAAGCACAGTTTATCTCTTTAGCTGCTTTGCTGTTGGTTTGGTTTTGGTTTGTTTGGTTGGGGTTTTTTTGAGTGAATTGCTAACATTTGAGAATATGTGGTTGCTAGCAGAGGTAGCACTTTGGAGTGTTTAGTGCATAATATTGAAAGAGGCTTAACAGATATGTAAAGATAACTCTGGATTATTTTACAGAAATAATTTTAGTAAATGGGGTTTACCCAATATATTTTTCTAAACAGAAATCCTAACACATGGGTATTTCCATCCAAACCAGAGAAGTTGGACTGTTTCCTATCTTTCAGAGAAAACAGACTGAAAAGTCTCCCAGTTGTATTCCTGCCTCACTAATTTTATTTCCCTTTTTTCCACCAGTTTTTGCCTGTGTGGAGAATAGGCATTTCTTGTGTTTCCTGCAAGTGAACATTTGTGAGGAGTTCTTTTTCTTGGAAAGTAAGTTTCTTTGTGGTTATTTATTTCTCCCTTCTATTTATTTTATCCCTTCTATTAGTCCCTAAATACACTTGGCTTGCACTTAGAAAAAAAAACCTTTGAAAATATTGTATGTTGGGTAGCTCCATGGATGATCTCTTACACAAGCTAATTACTGACCTCATGTGTTTGTTTTAGGTTACGTGAAATAACGAAAAATTCTCTTCACAGATAAAAAATGTGAGGGATGAATAATAAAGGGTTGGTTTGATAAACTGGGCAAGGTTTATCTTTTATTAGGGAGAAGCACAAATTTCCCACTCACTTTGCCCTGTCAGCATGACTGAGCTCCAATACCGAAAGAGTTTCATCTACAACTAATTGCCTCTGGCCTCTCATAAGAACACTCTGTCTGCGCAGTGTTCGACAGATGAGCGTAGAGAGGGGCCATCCCACGTTGCACAACCCGCTGACCTTTCTCTCTACCATGGTCGGTAGGAAACTGATCAATGGACAGTGGCCTGTTCGGACTGTTGTAGTCCACTGTGCTCTGTCTGGCCATGCCCGTGGTCACACACGAGAGCTTGCTGTTGTTTGTTCAGTCTGGTTTTGTGGGTGGCATCCTCTTGCTCTCAAGGGAGGGTGTTCCCCCTGTTTCTTGGAGTACCCTTCACCAGTCAGCTGGAGCACTGTGGGGACTGCTGGCGACCTTCTGCCATCCAAAATATGCCTCTCTGTCTTCAGCTTCTCCCCTTTTCTAGTAAAAGAGTCAGGTGGAAGAGACTGGAAGGTACCAGACAGGTGGCACCGGGAAGGGAAAGAGAGGGAGTTAGAGTTCCAGCAGCAGCAGGAATGTGAACAAGAATGATGGGTTCACTCCTGCAGTGCTTAGACAGAACTCTTACAAAAAAGACAAGTGTTTATCAAAGTCTAACAGATGTGCTTGCTCTTGGCTAAACTGCAATGGATGCTGTTATCATGTTACCTGCCTAGTAGTTTATATTTTGTTTGGAAAGCTGCTGTGCGCTACATAATAGCCACAGAAATGAAAAGTTCTGCGATTGGATTGCATTGATCCCATCAGATAAGTTCTATGGAAGACAGAATAGCAGAAGGTGTCCAGGCTTTCTTGTAAAAAGGAATTTATATATTAAGTGAAATAATAAGTATCCAGGAGAGATGTTTAGCTACATAAGCAACTGTAAGGCTGTTTTCTTATTCAGTTATGGACAAAGCTTATCAAACAGACCATATAAAGTCAGTTCAGGATACTGAAGCACAGATTCATAGACTAATGCAGGTTGGAAGGAACCTTCAACAAGAGTCCAGTCCCCTTTGCTCAAAGCGGGACCAAATTCCAAGGTAGAGTGGCCTGACTAGGGTTGTATCCAGTCAAGTTTTCAGGATCTGTGAATCTGGAGATTTCAATTCCACCTCTCGGCACTTGTTGCAGTGTTTGAATGCCTTGTGATTTTTTCCCCTAATACCTAATTGAAATTTCCCTAGTTGCAACTTGTTTCTGTTGGTATCAAACAAATGAGAGACCTCTATCTAAAAAGAGGTGGATAGTGGAAAACTGGATGTAAAGGAGTAGATTGAAGTAATGAAAAATAGTAGAATTGATAAAAATATATTCAGTGTTTTAAAAATAGACATGGGTCCTCACTTTGATCTCAAGTCAAGAACAATTTTGTACTTGAAGTGAAAGAGGTTAGGCCCATCATAAGATTTGCACTCAGAAATTTTTACTTGAAGCCCTTTGAATGTCAAGGTCAGAAAGAACGTGCAGATTGCATCCCAATATTTTTAGAAGTCCAAACATTATTGGAGCATATAACAAGGACATACCTTCTCATGACATCATGAAAAAGTGGCTTAAAGAACAGGACGAAATGCGGACATGCAGACACAATCCCCTTTTTTCTGCATAGTATTGTAGCTTCTCCTGCTTTTAAGAAGTACGTGAACTGCCACCTTTTTGGTGGGGGACCAGGATTCAGAGGGGTAGCAGTTAATCGATTCCCTATTTTAATTCCTTATTCAGCTTGCTTCCAGTAAACACCCACCTGGGAGATAAGCTCCAGACAAGCTAGAAAATCTTTGACATGGAGTAGAAGTTTTTTGAAGGAGTAGCTGGCCATATTTCTTAAGAAATGTCTAATTTTCTCAAGAAATAGGGGTAATTTGAAGTCAAATTTCTTCAAAATCCTCTGTTTTCTTCTATTTTTTTATAGATTTCTGATCAGAGGACTTTTTACTATATGTGGTATATATAGCAGAGCAGCATTAATTAAGCTCAAAAAGGTGTCAGTTCTCAGCAGAGAAAAAGCAGAAAAGTGGGTATTGAGAAAGCTAAAAAAATTCCATAAGAAATCAGAAAAAAAAAAAAAAAAGACAGAGGAAGCATCTAAAACCATCACAGAGCTGAGAAGGTAAAAAATGTGTGAATATCATTAATAGGAATTAGTGATTAAAATTTAATTTTCAGAGGAAAAGATGTACAAATGAAGAATAGTGGTAAGCAGTCATCACACTAGAATACATAAGGAGAAATTCAACATCTAAACTTAGCCAAAAAAAAAAACAAAACAACCCCAAAACCAACAGTCAGTGATGTTTTCTTACTGACGGATATGTTTTGAAGAGAGTCTGTGAAGAGAGAAAGACGATTAACGTAGATCTTTCTTGTACAGGACAATAAGAAAAAAAAAAGTTTGAAAATAATTTGTAGAATAGTCCATGACAAACTACAGTAAGAGGATCATTGTGTTCTGGAAATGAAGCTAATGGTCCCAGATACTCCTTGTATTGCTGCTAAATTTGGCCACTTAAAGGGAATAGCATCAGGTGTATGCTTTCAGTTTGAACACTGACTCAAGTAGAAGTGATCCATGTCTTAATAGAATTGTTTGGGAAGTGGTCTGTTTTTTGTGAAAACCTGGAAATATTCATTAGAAAGATTAACACTAAAATACAAAAATTTTCTAGTTGGGAGTTTTCAGAGAAATGACACAATTTTCCATGAGAAGCAGACACATTTTTCTGGAAGATTTTTGGTTAATCAAAAATCTAGTTTTATGTCATAGGACAACATTTGTTAGCCTTAGCTGTGAAGCATGAATGTGTTAGTAATCCCAGTCACCTCAGGTACAGAAGATGAGTGATACTCAAGATATAAAAGTTCAAAACCATCGCTTGTTTTGTTTGGCTTCTTAACTTTTCAGGGGTGCTTTGCCTTCCTGTAGGCTGGCATTTCATTTTTTTAGAGTCATTTTGTGTTTTCTTCATCCTTCGGAAAGTTAGCATCTCATGACATTTATACACGTCTAAAAGTCATCTAGAAGATGATATTTGGAATTAAATAACAAGAGTCGTACAAACTAATAAGGAAGCACACTGAGCAACGAAGGATAAAAGATAGGTTATAAAATCTGTAAAAGGTACTTTTTGTCTCTTATAAAATGTTTAGCTTGCACACTCTGAAAATTATGGATCAACCTTCTCGAGTTTGCTTTGCCTAATAGAACACACCGCAAATACACAGTACAAATAATAAAAACAATGGTAAAGCAGATATGAAAACTTAAAGTACTAAAGAAATAAGTTGGAAGAGGCAGAAAATTGTTAAGGAAATTGAATGGGTGGGGGAGCTGTCTGTTATAAATTTGTACAGAAATACATTTTTTTTCTTCATTACGTTGTCATCTTTTCTTCATTATTGCATTGTTTGAAGTGTAACATCCTTGTTTTAAAATCCGGGAGGTGAGCTTTAAAAATTATGATACTAAGAGAAGCTACGTTGTGCAGAAAGTTGAGAGAGAATGGAACATAGTTGAAGCACAGCAGGAACAAGGGGCCCATGAAAGAGACTTTAGTGTATCTGATGGCTGGCAGGTGAAATATATTGACAGAAGGAGCACATTGCTTAAAAGAGAGCACGTTTTGCCTTGTTCTCAAAAAAGGGACAAAGATCTGAATGCTAGGAGAAGGGAAACATTTACAAAAACTAATAGTCAAGAAACAGGCTTATTGAAACAGGCCGTTTTTTTAATGTATATTCCATGTGCCTGCCACTTATTGATCATGCAGGAGGTAGCTGGACACGTGCTGACCCCTATCATTTGACCATAGCAAGATCCTTGCTACTCTAGCAGTGGGGGATGAGTTTGAAAGCCTGCAAAATTCAGCGCCACCCCTATCTTTGTGAGCAAGCATATGCCTGAATTTGGGAAAAGTTTATATCCTTTGGCAGATAGAGCTGGTTTGTAAATGCCGGTAGTTATTGCTCCCCTGAGTACCTAGTCCTGATTAATGTTCATTTGTAATATGTAGACTATTTCCTGAAGTCATGAAAATTCATGGTTACAAAATATGACAAAACGTGTTTTTAAGGGAGGCTGATGGGTCTGGTGGTAAAAGCGCTGCACAGCAGGGGAGTGCAGCAGTGCAGGTGTGCCACAGGCCTCTCCCAGCTGAGGTGTGAAACAGCTGTCACCACCATGAAACACCTGAAAGCCAGTGCATCTGGAAAATGCCCTGGAGAGCCAAGTTACCCTTCACCCTTTCATCCACACATTAAAGGAGGCTTTTGCTGCAAGCTAAAGAACCCTTGTTTTCGGTATCTGTGAAATGAGAAATCAGAGAAATGAGCTGTTCCACAAGCAGCAAAATTAATGAAACCTGATGTTTTCCCTGTTTGACCTAAGGACCCACAGATCTCCTTACAATACAATACCCACTCCACCCCCAAAAACTCTATTTCCCCAGAGCATCACCAGCTGCCTCCTGTGTTGCCCTCTTCTCTAGCTGAGCAGCAGGCAGCATTCTGCCTGTTGGCAGCAGAGGCTGGATGTGTGCTGGCTGACCATTGCCCTCCAGGATAAATGGCAGTTATTATAAATACCCCTCCCTCTCCTCTACCCAACTGCCAGTGTTCACTACCTTTTAAGAAACTCAATTATCTGCAGTACTACTGCCCCTCTGCTGATTTGTTTGGAACTGGACAGCAGGTTCAAAAGTTACTTAGAAAGACAAAACGCTCTGGAGATCAAGTCTCATTTCCTTAGGAAACCAGGATTTAAACAAATGGTCACAGATCTGTGATTAGAGTGCAGCTTCTGCTGAGAACTACATGGGCTGAGCCAGTCAAAGGCACAAGCCTAAAACAAATGTGTGCAGCATGATACAGCAGTCATGCTGATAAAACTTAGTATAGGCCCTATGCACTACAGAAAATAAGAACCTCAGAGGTATTTTTAGTAAAGGAAGATAAGCTTGTAAAAAGTGAAACTTGCAATTTTTACCTGCTAAAGCTTTTTCTTTTCTTCTGCAGAAATTCCAAGTCATCTTTTTCAGATGGGTGCCTGGCTCAGAGTAAAGGACACACAGTGCACGATCCCTAGCAGAAGCTGAAAATGGATGATGGTTACTGATGCTTTTCGACCACATCATCTCCTCTTTTCCTGTTTTAGATGAGTGATACGGTAACCAGGAAATAGTTCTAAAATAAGCCTGAGTGACCTCTTAGTCCGCTGCCTCCTCTTTCCACAAGTCTGAAACATACCAGAAGAAATGACCAGTCAACTGCCAGAGGAGTCTGTGGAGACCCAAAGCTCAGATGAGCTTGAGTGCAAGATCTGTTACAACCGCTATAACCTGCGACAGAGAAAACCAAAAGTGCTGGAGTGTTGTCACAGAGTATGTGCCAAATGCCTTTGCAAAATCATAGACTTTGGTGATTCCCCACAAGGAGTCATCGTATGCCCATTTTGCAGGTTCGAAACATGCCTGCCAGACGATGAGGTTAGTAGTCTTCCTGATGACAACAACATCCTTCTGAATTTAGCTTGTGGGGGAAAGGGAAAGAAGTGCCTACCAGACAACCCAACAGAACTGCTGCTGACTCCCAAAAGGTTGGCGTCTCTGGTCAGCCCTTCTCACACGTCTTCTAATTGCCTGGTTATAACAATCATGGAAGTACAAAGAGAAAGTCCCCAGACTCTGAACTCAACCCCTGTGGTGGAATTTTACAGGCCTACAAGTTTTGACTCTGTTGCAACTGTGTCCCACAACTGGACAGTGTGGAACTGCACATCTTTGCTCTTCCAGACCTCAATTCGGGTGCTAGTGTGGTTGCTAGGGCTGCTGTACTTCAGTTCCTTGCCTTTAGGGATTTATTTACTAGTATCTAAGAAAGTCACCCTTGGGGTTGTCTTTGTAAGCCTTGTTCCTTCGAGCCTTGTTATTCTCATGGTTTATGGCTTTTGCCAGTGTGTTTGCCATGAAGTTCTAGACTGCATGTCATCTTGATAACAAATACAGTAAAATAAGATGTATTGCCACATGTGTAGCATAGTTGATTTGTCCTGTCTTTGTATTCTTATTTATTATTATTGCTGTCCATTCCACTAAATGGAAGCAGTGGCCCTAGATATATGGCCCTTTTATTTTTATTTGGCTTCATTTTTTTTCCTCCTTTTCTAAGCTAAATAACAGAAATAAAATTTATGTGCTGATTTTTAAAGGCCGGGTTGCAGAAAGAGGTAAAGCAAAATTGCCAAACTTGGTGCCAGCTGCTGCCATTATTCATATGAGTAGCCCTTTGCTTTCTATTGGCTTGATCATGTGAGTCAAGGCTGCAGACCCACCCGAGAATAAATGAGTATAACAGGCACGTGTTAGGTCAAAGTATAGCATCTCTTCATCCACAGCATCTCATGTTTTGGAATATCTGTTTTTTATCATTTATAGCAAATGAAATCACCTTGCTGGTTAATATTGCAAGAATACAAGCTACCATTGCTTTTTCCAGTTCTTGTTATAGCAAAAATATTTGCGGGAGGTCAGTGGGCACAGCTTTTTTGCATTCTGTGACATGGGGGATCATTTTTTTTCCCCATGCTAAAAACATGTCTCCAAAACACTTTCCCTAAGCAGAAGCCCACTTGTAATATAGTTGCAACTCCCTCTGAGATATTCCTGCTAATGAATACTCCCAGGGACCCAGCCACACTTTTGCTCTTCTGTAGATGCACATATTCCAGTGTGCATGCACCTGGGGCTTCCCTTCAAGGGTTCAGAGCTCTGCAGACTTCCTTAGCTATGTTCTTTTATGCTTGCACTCCCTCCCAGCATCTCCACCACCACACCATGTTTCCAACCCATTGGTCCTCCTATCAAATTTCCTCACCAACTTTATGCACATCTACTCTATGGTGGCTACACTGCAGAATTTGGCTTATGTGACTTTAGCTATCAAGATGGATTTTTATTCCCGACTATTAGGAATCAGACCTTCAATGACTAATACAAATTTCAGAAAAATCCCAAAATGGTTGACTGTTGGGTTTGGTTTTTTGTTGTTGGTTTGTTTTCTGAGTTCACAGAATGAGTTCTGTTCGGAGGTACTAGGACTTTGAGGTTTCTGTTTAATGCCTAGTCCTTCAAAATGTTTAATATCTTGAATTCTCTCTGTCACCATTGTGAGTTGATGGCACTCTAGATGTGGCAATTGTGTCTTGATTAGTTGAGTTCGGAGGAATTACTGATGATTTACCTTTCTACAAATAGAATCAGGCCCTGTAAGGCTTGCTTGTATGTTGCATGGTTTAGGCTACTTTTTGACCTGGAAGAGCACAAAAATAAGAAATATTTAATGTTTCTGTGTGTGACTAGGTCTAGTTAATGCCACAGCTGCAAATTCGTTTTCCTGCGCACAGCAGAGTAAAAACTGAGAAGGAGCAGTTGAGCAGTGCAGCTGTAGTTTTTGGATCAGGCACAAGATTTAGTAATTTAAAGGCAGTGTAAGAGGGAGAGGGGTTCGTTGCATGAAGACTGAATGTGTGGCCTAACAATAAATTCTCAGAGCAAACTGACTCTGACAAGAATGAAAAATGCCAATGGGAAAAGCAGAGTGTTGTGGTTGTGACTGTCAACAGGATTTGAAGTCAAGTTGTCCAGTTTTTGTAGATGGCATGGATGGTAACTACAGTTTCTTTCCTATTGCAAATATAGGGAAAAATGTGGAAATGTAAAGGTTCTGCTTTTCTTGACACTCGTTTTATAATCATGCCTATATATGTGTGTGTATGTACATATAGACACATATTTAAGAAGAAAACTTAGAGCTAAATTATAGTTTTCAAGTGTATGGAGTTATGGAGCTATGGACTGAATGATAAAGGCAATGTTTCAGACTTTCCTGTAATGACTTGACAACAATTATAACTAAAATATTTTCAGAATTCCTGGAAATCACTATTCCTAAGTAATTGTTTCTACTCTTTGAGGTAAAGCACATATAGTTAGAAGAGGTATCATCTCCAGTTCTGGTATATTGCAAGACTTGACTCATCTATGAACTCATATTTTTCAAGTATCCAACAACAGTCATGTGAAAAAGCAAAAGAAATAGAAACCTATGTGATTTTATAGTGCTTCATAACTTTGTGAAAAGATTTATTTGTAGTGTTAGGGATTTATATGTTTTAGGATTTGTTGAATTTGTCTGAATATAATGTCTCTAATAAAGGGCTGCCTAATAGAGGAAGTAGGTTTTGCAAATGTGTGACATATATGTGTTACCTCTGTACAACATGTCTACAGTGCTACCTGTTGTCTTTTCCGTTTGATTTTTAGTTGATTTTAGCTGATTTTATTTTAGCTCCAGCACCAGCTATTTTGTACTCTGTTTTAAAACAGAGCCTAATCTCAGCAGGATTACAGTGGTATGAGTTACACATCACAGCACAAATAAATACACCAGTTATTATACTTGACTACTTTTAAGACTGCCACCCCGTTAAATTTATGCTGTTATTTTAGACTGTGCTGCAATACTTACCCACTCAAAAGTGAGAACATGCAGAAACATATTGATTGTATAGCTATTCTGCTGCTCAGCCAGAGCATATTATTACAGCTTTGGTCTCATAAAATTTCTGTATGACTTACAGTATGGCCAGTGAGAATTGCCAGGAGGTCTAAATCTCAATTATTTGTGGAGAAGCTATTTGCCGTGTGACTGAGGCTACAAGAACTTCAGATATTACTCTTTCATTATTTTTATTCTCCACCAGCCTTAAGACTTAGAACTGAAAATTCTCATGTCCTGTGCAGTGGAATAACCGCTGAAGTCAGTGCAAATGGGGCCAGAATCAAGCCCTGCATACCTACCTGTCTGCATTTCCTTCCCTTTCTGTGACTTTTTTCTCTTCTTGGAAAGTAGTGTGGTTGTAAAATACTGCCTGCAGGCCAAGATAATTCCCTTTCAGAGGGATTTTATTCCTGCTTTGCCCGCACATGTAACTCAACCGGGTACAAACTGTTACAGATTCATTACTATAGGATTAATGTAGTCCAAGATTTTTGTGGGTTTTTTTGTTTTGGTTTGGTTTGGTTTTTTACTTCCTGCTTATCCTATGGACAAGGAGTGTATTCTTACTGGCTGCTTATTCATAGTGTGATACAGAGGCATCCCCGGAGGGCTGGGGCAGGGTGACGCAGTAGAAGTTGCTGGGAATAACATAGGAAAAATGTGCCTAGCTGGACCGTCCTCCGAGCAGGACCCCGTGAGGGACTAAGCTATCCTGCAAGTGTGACCTGAGTCCAGAGCCGAAAGGTCAATTAGCAGAGAGTGTGTTATGTTGGAAAGTAGGGCCTGTGGGTTCATAAACAGGGAACAGAGTCTGGGCATGGGCTGTGCTGAGAAGCTGTGCAAAGCAGAGAGGGGTCTATGCCTGGGTCGAAGGGGCTGTGTTTTAAGTAGGGAGTTTGGGGTAGGGCTGCAAAACAGAGTTTAATGTTTTTCATACTGACCCTTCTGAGCTTTAAAATTAATTTGGTAATTAAAAGTAATTTGCTACTGCTACTACAGTTGAGTATTTTTACTTTCCAAATGGCAAGGTATTGAACTTCAAAGAGATCCTTAGATTCAGGAATACTCCCTCTATTATGTTACTTGTTTAAAGCTACAATCTTTCAAACAGGATTGATCAAAATAAGGGCTGATGTCTTTGGTTTAGCTGCATTGTGAGATTTGCCCTACTATATTAATTACATGCCTGCAAAACTGTATATGCTAATATAAAACACAATAGCTGAAGTCTTGTCCTGATAACACTACTGGGAAACTTCAGGGTTGCCAGCATTTTACGACATGTCAAATAATAGAAGCTCTTCCCAATGGACTTTATTCCCTGAAGATACAGATGAGTCCAACAGCACACAGCTAAATAGAGCAGTACAGGAAAACACAGTTTTCCAGGTACATGGCTACACATCACTTCAACCAGAGGAAGAAGAAGTGAGGAGGTTCACAGGAAGGTGGATGATGTTGTGTTTGAGGGAGTTCCTTGTTCTTAGGGTACATAACCATTGTTTTTCCTAATTCTAAGCATTTCTGGGGTTAGATTCAACTCTTTTTTTCGCCATTACTTTTCTGCCCCCTCTGCTGGGACAAGTCTATATGGAATTGGGTAAAGAGTATTTTGAAATTAAACAAGTATGTGGGTAAAGAGTATTTTGAAATTAAACAACTTGTTCTATTATACTAAATTTGCAGCTCAGACAAGCAAAGCAAGATTAATACTGAAAAGATGGCAAATTGCAGCCAGGATGTGAGAGTGAATGAGGTGGAGAGTGGACATGGCAGCAGGTTGTTGTAACTTTTGATGTCAAAGCAAGGAAAACACATGGCTACCTCCTGCCTTGTCTTGGCTGGTTCAAAACTAGTAAGAAGCTGTCCCTCTCGCCTATGGACCGCTATGACTTGCCACACTCCCCGGTGTTACCTCAGTGACAGTTCACTTCAGCCGTGCCTTTTGATTTCTTGGGCAGCAGTTGTACATCATGGTTTCCTCTTCCTGTGTGGATGATGGGTGTGGTGAAAGGTCCACAGTGTTCTGCTCTTAAACAGGCTCCTTTTAACTATCGCAAGGCTTCTCAGTTTGGGTGGGTTTTTTCCCCTCTGGATTTCTTCACATTTCTACAAAAACAAGACAGTGTGATTTCTTTTAAATGGAGCAGTGCCTTCAAGGAGGAAAAAAAAAAAAAAAAGGTGAGAATTTCAAAATAATTCTAAGATCTTCAAAGGGATGGAAAGAGACTGTTCTGAGAGTCTACTTTTACTTTCATAGTAGCAGATTAGATGTTATCCTTTTAGTGACATCAGTAAATATTTAGTGCTGGAGGTTTCTCAGGGAGTTTATAAGTCTGCCAGGCCTTAGGCACAAATCCCATACTCCCATTGCTCTTCCGTAAAGCACCATTCTGTCTTTTTCTTCAGCTCCCCTTGTCAAAAGGTGAACCGTTACAAAGAGTTCTGGCACAGAGAATAAATCTCCAGTCTGAGGATGGCAAATCATCTTTTTAGAGATGTGTGTGGCGGTAGCAAAGCTTTCAGTGCTAGACCTTAAACAAAGAGAAGTCATCTTGCAGTCTGAATTGCTAGCGTGAATTTCATTTTAAATCAGGTTTCATTGTATTGGGCAACACTATAACTAAAAATCCTTTTATTGTATTTCTGCCTCTTTCTTGTGTCACACAAATGTAGTTTGCATTTTAAAAATGTAATAAATCATAGAAAGCAGAGATGGGTAGAAAAAAAAAAAGCCTAATAAGTTGTTTTATCCATTTCCTCTGCCCCTGTAGAGATGAATGCTTTGTCTAGCCTGGTTTTAAATATCTCAAGAGATGAGACCCTGACCTCTTCCCATGAGGGACTTTTCAGTCATTTAATAGGCATCTTTGTTAGGAAATGTTTTCTTCATACTCATCCCTTTTTTTTTTTTTCTTTTGCACCATGTAATCCTTTTATTCTGTGCCCACTGTTTTAACTTTTATGAAATCTGGGAAATGTATCATTTATCCATTTCATACTTTAGCTGAATAATTCATAATCCTTGTTGTTCAAGTAATGCAAGAGATAAGCAACCAGTTGCTGAACAGCTAATACTTCACTGAGATGGTATGTCGTGTACCAGTAGACATATTTCCTGGCGAGTCCTGGCTGTCATGTCTTTTCTACATTAGGGAGTGAAAAGCGTCAAGTGAAACTGAAGAAATACATCTTCCCAAGCGCGTATGTGGCAATACTACTGAAATTTCACGAGGTGCTGAGGCAAACAGCCTACGTCTTTAGATAGAGCCTTTCTTTCTAAAAGTGGATGATTTTAATAAAAGTATGCTTTTAAAAAGTGATTAAACATCCTCTTCAGAGGCAAACCTCTTTGCTTGTTGGGAGACAAGGCTGGATTGATTGCCGCTCGCTGCAGTGCTGTTTTTGCTGACAGCTTATCTCAGAAGAAAAAAATGAATCGAGTGTTAAGGAGAAGAGTTTGAAAAAATGCTTTTGCAACTGTGTCATTGGAATCAGATCTGCGTATGAAAAAGTGATTCATATCTTGACAACAGAAACAGTGCATTGCCAATTTAA
Source organism: Columba livia (assembly GCF_036013475.1). Lineage (NCBI taxonomy): Eukaryota > Metazoa > Chordata > Aves > Columbiformes > Columbidae > Columba > Columba livia. Next base: position 67,478,818 of record NC_088603.1, on the reverse strand, counting down.
TTACAACATATTAGATAATCTTTTATCTATCTCAAATGACAAGAAGGAGCAGTGTGACTAAGGAAACCCTGGGTGGACAGATGGAGTTCATATCATTTCACATTTAAAAGATGCTTAGTTAAAAAAGTGGTACTGTGCTTTTTAAGAGAATGCTGAGCCTGGGTCAGGTGGCTGGTCTCCTGGTTCAAGAAGGGTCTCTTTAACAGTGAGTAGTGGTGGATGCATGTAAAAATACATATGAACAGCCCACGCAAACCTCCTCATTTACAGCAATCAGCAGTTTGGAGATCTCTTGAGATGGGGGTTTGATTCTTGTTCGTGGATTTCTGTGAATTGCTTTAAATGTTGTTTTGAACCCATTTATAGTCTTAACATCCATAAAGTACCACAGCAGCAAGTTCCATAATTGAATTACATCCTTTGTAGAAAAGATTTGCTTTGTCTTGAAAACTCCTAAGATATTAGCTACATGTCCCTTACTATTTCTGATAGGAAAAACAGTTCTGACGTGTGATTGCAAATTGTTTCCTCCGCACCTCTCAGAACTTCATCTTTCTCTACCAATTTAATGTTATTTTTTTCTCTCTGTACTTCTCTCTGGCTGTCTTTTTTCCAAGCTGTAGTTCCTTGTCAATTTGACCTCTTCTTAGCAGCCTTTCCGTGCTTGACACCATCCATTGCACATGCCTAAACTTTTTCTACTGCTACTTCTTTTTGGCTTTGAGGTGGGACAAAGCACTCAGAAATAGGTTCTAATTAGTGTCATTTGTTAATATGTTGCGTGACCATGTAAGACATCTGTACTCACATAGCCATTGAAATCACTTTGTCTTTGATATAATTCCTGACAGGGCATCTGAGGTGTTACACCTGACTGTTGTTAGTTTGTATATCATGCATTATACGGAGGGCAAAATCATGTGCGTTGATAAACTTGCTAGTGTTTATCCCATGCATTCTAGTCTGTCTGTTTAAAAAGCCCAGTTCACATGGATACAGGAAACAGTAGATTCCAGGAGAATATTTAGTTTAGTCTTGCTGTAGACTGTATAATAACTGTTTAAGAGCTCTATTAAACACATGGCCTGACATCGCTGGACTGAGCAGCTACTCCTCAGCTACTCTTACAGCAAAATGCCTTCTCTCCCTGCCACAGTGCTGCACCTACCTCACCCACTTGCTGCAGCCATCCCAAACTACAGCCTAGAGCTTTTCATTGTAAGAATACTTTTTTTAAAGAAAAAAAAATCTTTTATTTAATCTTTTATTTCCTCAAGGCTTGTGGCCTTTTTCATGTTCTCCTTTGTTCACTCCAAGAAGGGGAGGTGCTGGCAGATAAAAATAATAATAATAATCATGCTGTTTAGAGGGTAAGTCCTTTACATTTAGTTCTTCATGTTGCCAGTTAAGGCAAAATTTAGGGTCTCTGACTTAAGCTCCCAGGGGTATAATCAAGGGGCTCAGCACCTTGCTGTCCTGGGCTCTGGGGAAGGCTCCTCACAGCCTCTGGAGGATTTTTTTCATACTGATGCTCTTTACATCAATGTTCCATCTTTTTTCTTACTTTTATTTGGAAGAACAAAGTGACTGTAAAAAACCACTATTATTCTATTAAGACCAGATAGGGCTTATTTTCTCTCAGCAAATAATAAAATTCTGAGGACAAAACTCAGGAATTTTGTGGCGCTTCCAGAGTCAGCTGCAAATCTCTGACTTTTTTGTTGGTTTTGGTAATGAAACATGCTAAATAAAACCATGTCAGTGAGGCTGTATATACCATGCAGGTAGTTAATGAAACTTCCCAAGTAAGTTCTGAAAGGGACAGGAGGGAAGAGGTTTAATCACACAATAGGATGTGAGTGAAGAGGATAAACAACTGGATGTAACTTGACAAGAGATTCTAGACATAATGCACAAAGACAGGTAGAATGTGAAAAATATGTGTGCAAGCTCCAGTGAATTATGGACACATTGCATGGTGTAATTCTTGATCCAATGAACTAAAAAAAACTAGAGATTTAAGCATAAATTGCTTTTATATGGTTTGTCTCTGAAAATCCACAGGGTTTGAACTCCAGATCAGCTTGAGGCTTGCCAAATGTGATGTGAGTTTTATGAGAGGAATTTGACTGCTGTAACTCTGCCTTCTATAATTGTCTTTTTTAGTTTTTTTTTTAGTTTTATAAAGACAAGTCATAGGGTGGGGACTTCTATTTGTTTTTTTTTTATTTCAGGAGTGGAATGATTAAATACAATGTCATCATGAAGATACGGAAACTATAACATGGTAGCAAATGGCAAAAGCATAACTATTCCTACCCGAAATAAGGAAGTACTGATGTAAAAGCAATTGTTTCACTCAATAAAATTTAATTTTTCAGTAAAGTTTCGTCATGATAAGCGTATTTCTTAGTGTCTGGATTTGGAGGTCTTTCAGATTTCATTCCTGTTATTCATTGGATCAGCTTAAAAAGTAGACTGAAGGTGAGTATGTCATAGTGTTTCACAGTATTTTAACCAAATAGGCCAAAATATTTCTGTTTACTGCATGAGAATGTAAAGCAGTTTGTGTAAATGAAGACTGCAAAGGAAATAAACAAAAGCTAGGCACATTTCTAGATGATCGCTAAATCACGTATTTTTAAGACAAAGCAACAGTGTGTTAGGGAGCATCTCTAAAACCTGAGACCACCAATGTCTGCCTCCCCAGGAGGTTGAAAGCTGCAGGTTGTCTCTCGTATTATTATGTGGCAGTAGAGCCTGGTCGCAGGGGACACGGGTGTCATCTGCCCACACGTGTGGATGGGGACATGCAGCTGCCCAGCACACACACGCTCCCCTGGCATGAATTGTTCCTTCTTTTGGCAGGACCATAAGGGGTGAGTGTGTTGACGAGGCACAGGTGGACCGTATAGGAGCACAACTCACAGGGGTGTGATATGTAATCTTGTAGTAGTGGGTAGAATAGGAAGAATTATTCACTGCACAGTGGTGTAATTTGTATTTTGAATGGATTAGGCTTTGGTATAGTAACAGTTAGATATAAAAATCATGCAGTGGCTTCTTTTTTTTAAAATTGCAAAACCTCACCTGCCACGCTTTGCTTCCTTTTTCTCTATTGAATCAAGGGATGGCCAAGAACTGGTAAGCGTTGTGATTTCCATGTCTCATCAGCCTTTAAGCTCATAGCTATTTGAACCCTGAGTTGCAGGCTAAACCTACACCTAGCCAAGTGTAAACCATCCTTGGAGAAAGGTGGAGGTGCACTATCTTTCCCTTTTTCTAGTGTGAAAATAAAAGCTTAAATTAAAACTTAGGCATTTATGTTTCCCACAGGAAATTTAAACGTGAATTTTAGCTTCAGCTTCCTCTTTGCCACGCCAGAATTTCAGATATTTCTCCTGTTTTTTCCCTACACAGCCTGATGCGTAGGTTTAGAAAATCAAGTGCAGTAGGTAAGCAAATGAGAGCGTGACCTTTGTTCAGAAGTTCTTTGCTTCTTCGTTGCATAGTACTGACAAAAGCACCATACAAAAAAAAAAAAAGCACAAAAACAACAAAACAATAAAATAAAAAAAGCCCCAACAAAACAAAAACAAACCCAAACTTTGAGAGAAGAGGCAGCATTGTTGGCTATCCAAAGTGCTGAGCTTTTAGTGCTCACACAGCATCGCTGGAACCTCCAGAGAAGAAAATAAACAAAGTTTAGGCTCAGATTCTTGACACATTAGAGCTATCAGCCAGCTATCCCCCTTTTTAAGTACAGAAAATATCACGTGCTTCTTACGCATTGCAAAGGGATGCGAAGCTGTTCATCTTGCTGTTGACACATTATTCAAAAGGCAAATTTTTTGGAGGTTAGTTTTGGTGCTTTGACCTGGGACTGAGCCTGTGGTAGGAGCAGGAAACATCCCTCAGCATCATCTGCTTGTATGTCCCTATAGCAATCAGGTGGGGAGGACCAGGAAGGCTGCGTCTCCCAGGCCTTGAACAATGACGGCATTTACAGAAGCTTCTTGAAAGCTGTTACCTGCCAGCTGCGCCTGCTTGTCTGAAATGTAAATCATGGCTGTTTCCTTGACCAAGGAGATACAGTCCAACCATTTGTTGCCAGACACCCCTGGGAAATCCTACAGAACAATCTGAGCTGGCTTCAAAGATAAAATTGGGAGGATGAGCCTTGTGAGTATTACAGGGTGTGCTTTTTACACAGTGGCACAGGAAGAAGCCCTGTGTTTCCATTAACATTAAGAGGACGGGAGCATTTCATTTCCAGTGCAGCACAGCAGGCATTTATCTGATAGAAGTGGCCTCATGTTGCACAAAGGGTTCTGCCCGGCAGCAGCGCTATGTGCTGGTGGTGTAGCACTGACCCACAACCACGAGACTGGGCTCAATGAGAGCTTTCTTCTTGATAGGCCACATGATTAAAGCTGTAGGGCTAGTCTTTGATCCTCAAATATATATATATATATATATTTTTTTTTTTTTTAATATATATATATATTTTTTTTTTTAAAAGATGACATAACAGGCTGCCCAGAGAGGTTGTGGAGTCTCCTTCTCTGGAGACTTTCAAAACCCACCTGGATACATTCCTGTGCAATCTGCTCTAAATGAACCTCCTATATAGCAGGTGAGTTGGACTAGATGATCTCCAGAGGTCCCTTCCAACCCCAACCATTTTGTGGTTCTCTGGCAGTTGCTCTTGAGCATTGGCAGCCCCAGGAGCCACCCGTCCTCTCCCCAATGGCTTGCAGACATCTGGCACCCAGCAAGCAGCTCCTCCCATGTCTCCCCACCACCAGCTCCCCACTGCTACTTCCACATCCTCTCCCAGCTCCTTCTACTGCCCCTGCCTGCCTCTCTGCTGGGTTTCTTAAGGAAATGTTGCAGCTGTGTTCTGCTCCCTCCATTCAACTTCTTGTATTGCTTTTATGTGTCTCCTTCTATTCTGCACAAGGCACAACTCCTAGATCACTAGACAAAATACTATACTTAGACCTGATTGACTTCCTCAAACAGAATATTTGACACAATTCATTCAGACTTTGCCTTTCCCTGCTTGCAGAACACTGTCACAGAGGTTGAGGTTCCCTGAAAATAATTTGTTGCTTGTTTATTTCTTTAAACTGATATCTCTTTGAAGATTCTCCTCAGAGGAGTGATGACAGATGCTTGCAATTTGAACGGTGTTGTGGATTGCAATCAGTTAAAAAAAAGGTGGGATGGTGTTTCTTCAGTAGCGGGTAGCACAGATGCTTGCAATGCCTAAACATTTGTGCATAGAATTTAAATTTGTTTAAGGATGTGTAGGATTATGGTGAGTTTATTTGAAATGTGAATGTTTATTCTTAGAGAAAGAAAAAAAAAAAAAAGCAATTTTGACACATTTTGAGTCCCCAGGTTTCCAGACATCACAAAGTGAGAAAAGTAAGGTTTGCATCCCATACCACCTCTGGGGCTGGCTGTCCCAGCAGCCTCTACCACATGCACTACTCTTCCTTCTGAGATCATCTCCAGACCACAAGATGAACTCTCTCAAACCTCCTGGCATGCTGGTCTGTGGTGGTTTCTAAACCAGGATAATACAAACAGGATAAGGTGGATGTTGGTGCTCCAGTGGGCAGCGTGTGCAGTGAAGCAAAGGGAAGCGGGGAACAAAAGTGGGGTCCCCAGAGGGGACAACGACGCATAATGAGAAGGGAAGGATGCACTATGGGGAGGCAAAACTGGGAGGTGGAGCTTAATCTAAACTCAAGACCCATCTTGAGCTGGAAAGTCTTCTAGAAAGACTCTTTTTGCATCTATCTTCTTAAGGAAGGGTCAGCTGTGAGCAAACAGCTCATAGAATTAATACCAGGTAAAATGGGCAAGAAGAAGTGAGACGGTAATTGGTTTGCTAGGAGGCTGTCCAGTCAGGCATGTCAAATGAGCTTTTCCTAGGCTAAATATTCTGCTAAACCTGTCTCAGACGTATCAGTGGTCCTCTTCAAAAACTCAGGAAGGATGGGAGAAATACCAGGAAGGAGGAGAAAAACAGGTATGCATGGTGGTTGTTTTTTTAAAGGCAGAGTGGGTAGGAGCAGGGAATTACTGACTGGTGAGTTCTCTGCAGTTCCCCTGATCAAGCCACTTGTATGTTTGAAGGGCTCAAGGAGTAAAGGAGCAGCTTCACCAAGAGCAAATCCTGGCAAGCTGATTTCCTTCTCCAACAAGGTAATGGGCCTTGGTCCTTAAAAGAGAAACAGTAGATGTCCTACTTCTGGGATATTAGTATGGTTTTTGGTACTACCTCATATGAAAAAAATATATATAATCTCATAAACAAAGAAGACAAATATGGGAAACTACTGAAAGGTAGCAAAGCTAGATATTTACACCCAAGATCCTCAAAGGATGACTAACCAAATGGAGATCAGAATGGGTACTGAGCAGAGTTACCCTGAGTAATATCCTGGTCTGCATCTGGATTCAATATTTGCATTAACCAACCTGGCATTCAGGAGGTACATATTGAAGGCAGGGCTACCCAGTGCTCCCACCATGGTTTTGTGTCTGAATTCTTGAAAAATTCCATATTCTTTATCATAAAGGAAAAAGCCAGGGTGAAGGTAAAAGCACGAATGGAAAAATCTACTAGAAAAGATACACTATAGGAGTTGCATGCTCCTGAAAAATCACCTAAGATTTATTTAATAACCAACTGTTTTAGCAGTAAAATAAATTTCCTACTAAAACTTTTCAACTGCTGCCAAGCACAACTCAAAGGATGTTTACTTCGATGCCTTTGTCTGACAGAGGAAGGTTGTTTCTGGCAAGTACTTTATATTGTATTAAGAAACCAGACAAAACAAACAAGAATGTGAAAATCATACTTTAAAAGTCATTCAAAGCCACCATGCAGAGTCTCAAACATTAGAGGACATGATGAGGGCAAATGTGGTTGGTTTGGAAAAAGTATATTCATAAGGATGGAAATCTATTTGCCTCTTCTAAGTTTCTGATGTTAGTGAAACTCTTCTGGATCCATGGATCTATTATTTTTTGCATGGGGAATACAGCTCAGTCTTTACAATGGAGAATAAGTGTTTCCCTCTCCCTCCAGTACGGACATCCCAACAGGTAAAGTGCTTGTGGAAAAAAATATTGATAGATACCTTATCTACAAGGCAAGTCACAATTGTCTTTATTTCCACCATCAAATTCCAGAGGAGATAGAGAAAAGGAAAAACTTCAGTTCAAGGCAGTGTTGTCAGTATAGTTAAAATCCTTTTGAGTTAATGATTTGCCTACTTGATGTAGCAAACAGTAAGTTAAAAATACTTCAGGTATGTAATTTTTTTCTTTCAGCTTTACATTGTCCTTTTAAGATACGGCTGTTGAAAAAGACTTTCATGAGTGGTTTTTTCTTTCAGTTGCTTTGTTGTATGACTTTGCCTTTGAATTGCCCAAGCTGACAAAATCTTCAGTATTTCAGCATGCCAGAAGCTCCTGCTACGAGTCCCACTACAGCACTTTAATTGTAAACAAGATGATAGCTCATGTCAGTGAGCAGAGGTACAGGTAGGACCAGTAATCTACCTGAGCCCTGTAATGGTGTGAAGTCTTTCAGGGAATGCTGCAGGGTAACACAAAGAGAACAAAAATTTAAATTAACATATCAAGAGCACGGGTATTGGTGCTAAAACCACTCTGGTCCCTGTCATTGCAGGACTGCAAAATGCAGAAACACTCCCCAGACCAGTGCCAGGCATATGGCTTCCTTGGGTGTGGAAAGCTCCACACTCCCTCAGCTCCTAGGAGCAGCACCACACCATGTTGTGCCTTCCAGTACTATGTGAAGTGTCTGATGTTCCTGAAGTCAATGATGGATTTTTCTCATTTCTTTTCTCTGGGTGGGGTAATGAATGTATTGGATGCCTGCTACATCTAAGGGGTGAAAAATGAAAAGCCACCAGCATGCTCTTAAAACGCAAACATATAAGGTTATGATAATGTTACAGATTACAAAGTCCAAGCAGTTCACCTTACATCTGCAGCACAAGGTGGTGAAGGGTGAAGGCAGTGGATGAGAAGGTGCAGAAGGAGATGCAAGGGAGAGGGTCTGCTTCCCACTCCAGTGAGTCTTGCTCTGGGAAACTTCCATGGTGCTGGAAAAGGGACCTCCACAAACTGCTTTTGGGTAAACCCATGGTTAGTATAAACCACGGGGTGCACAAATGGTATATCTGGAAATCCAGCACTGAGGATAGTATTTTAGGGAAGGTAGCAAAGAGCAACAGGAAGGTAAAATTTAGATTGCTGAGGGTAGCTGCCATATTAGCACAGACCCATCATGACCTGAGGAGTTTTCCTAAGAGCCAACAGCTGCGTCACTGCCTGCATTGGGCAGCTGCAGCTCATTGGAGGGATGACACAAGTATGATCAGCTGAAGCCAGGTCATCATCCACCAGGATGGGACAACCTCTGAAGCAGCAGGGACAGAAAACAGTAAGTACAAAAGCTGCAGTGTGATGCAGCAACACATGTGTACATGTGCTGCAATGCAAAGTAATGTAATTTGGGATCAGTGACTTGTATCATATGAGCTGAAGCAGTTGTTTGGTGAAGGCGGTGCTGTAGCCGCGTGATCCTCAGAAAGCTGCTCACTGCCCAGTCTCATGGGATCTATCTTACTCAGGTATTCCTCTCCCACAAGCCGATCCCACACAAGAGCCGCACTTCACTGATAATGGAGATCTATATATACAGTAACTGTTTTTTGCCCTGCTGCCAGTGCTTCAGCCTGTGCTGTCTGGCCAGCTATCCTTGAAACTGCAAAGAGAAACTGAGAAGAGATGGGAACAGATTTGGGTCTTCATGGAGACAAAATTGGGCCCCTTAAGGTGTAAGACCCCCAGCACCAGAGATGCAGTTTCTCCTTTTTGAGCACTGCTTGTATCTTTCCGTATTACTTTACTGAATACACCTGCATGTCCTGCCACTTCTCTCCAGCAAAATGGTAGCATGCATTGGTCAGTGGTATTAAAAGCATACAGCAGGATCTAGAAAGGGGTTGGAAAATAATATTGTCCTTGATGGGAAGAATGCCACAGGGTCAGCATTTCCTTCTGGAATAGTTGTTTGAATTTGGGTTTTGCACAGTCTACTATGTTTGATAAGCCTGTAGCTGGCCTCCAGCTGTCTTTGCTTTGACAAGCTCACCTCTCACTTAAAATTTATTGTCCAGCTTACATAAGCACAGTGTCCCTCTGTTAAGACTGGTACCCCTTGCTATCTTTAACACAATTAATTAAAAGTTCCATTAAAATGTAGAAAATTCTCGATCCTGTAGACACTAGATCAGCCCTGAGTCTTCATAGTAATCTCCTCGCAGGGCCTGACCACACGTAAGAATTGTCTTCCTTTAGTTGGACCTGGTTTGCAGAGAAGTGTTGTTTACATTACAGCATTCCTGTTAGTGAGGTGACTCTAAGCTCTTGCCTTGATTGGAAGGGTTTAAAATGAGGATAATATCCTTCTGGCTCTAAGTCAGAAAAATATTCATGCATGTGCTGCTGCACAAAATGTGGTCTTAGCACATGCTACTGCCAAGCATATGCTCAGGAAATTTATTTTTAGAGAGAGGTGAATTTAAGCAGCAGCTTAAGACCTGTCTTGAACTGGGACACAGTAGATAACATTAATCTGGCCAAATTTCCCTACTGGCATCTAGTTTATCTAAGCCATTTGAATGGCTAGTAGAAGGGAAAAAATACATGATATTAAAACCTTGCTAGCAATGGTGTTTGTACATACTGTAAATGTGTCCTCTGATAGTGTTTGCAACACTGAACTGTTAATTACAGTCTCATGTAATTTTGAACTAGTAATTACAGTTTGGTGTAATCTAACTCTTTAAACTGTTTTTTTTTATTATTTTTATTTTACTAAACTCTGTTGCATAAGCTTTTCATTAGTACTAGTCGCTGTTGACATCAAAATTAGCAAGTAAATTTAGCACAATACACTGATGTGCAAATAGAATGCTTCTTAATGAGTCTTTGGGGGATTTTTTTAGATCATCCCTTTTTTCCCCCCTTAAGACTGCAGCAGCAATATGAAGCATTTTTACCTTCCACAGGTGCTAACTGCCATCATGCTTTTTTACAGTTTTCTGTTGTGTTTCTGCAGTGGCACAATACAGTCTTCACACTTCAAGCAATGAAACGATTAAGTAAACTGTCATAATATTATGATAAATCTATCCACCTGGCCACAGTTTGTTTGCCTTTAACAATCCATCATCAAATTTTATATGGAAAGTGTAAAACAAAATTCTTTTGACAAAAGATGATCTTGGATACCTTTATTAATGTGGCTGATGGTAACAGAAGAAGTGTAAATCATTGATATACTGCTGCTCAATAGAGAAATCTTTAAAGAAAGTAATAGACATGTTTACAGCACTTACTATTGTCTAATACAGCTCAAATACAAATCAGCCCATAGATTTCTGTGACATTCTTTCTTAGGTGCTTAGAATGAAAATGACATAGAGTGAGAAGCTGAACAAAAGGCAGTTACCTAACCTCTTGGAGTCCTGAAAGCCTGTAGATTGCAGGTTATTATAGTGCCTAAATTATAGGGATATTTTGGATAAAAACCTTCTTTTACCTCAGTGAAGAATCACAGATCAAAAAGTAGGGGCTGGAGTGCAAGGTATAAAAGCCAATTTAAGTCTGTCTGCTCTACTTTATTTTTATGTCTTTGCTTTTTCAAAATGGGTTCTAATTGTTTTTTGAGGTGATTCTGCCTTTGGCTCCATAGTTCTGAATTCAGTTTATTTTTGTGAATTTGGTCTGGTTCTTTCACCAGCAGACTCCTGGGATAAAAACAATGCAAGGTGCAACAGTGTCTCTTTCTAGCTACAACACAGAATCAATATAATTCTTAGAGCAAGGAGATGAATGTATTTTCCTTTCTAACATGAATGAGAGAATAATGAACAAGAAAAATGCATCAAGCTAAAAGTGGATAAGAAAAGCAGCTTGAGCTGGGTGTTCTTCTGTGTTTGCAGCTCCCTCAGGAATGAAGAGGAACAGATTCACATTGCCAACAGATTCTGGTCCTGTTTCAATGCAATGTTTATAGCACTTTTCACTAATGTTTATGAACACTGATTGTGTGGATTGGTTCAAAGACAAAATATAGCATTCAAAGGTACAGGTACTATTGAAATAAATCAGTTTGTCTGAAGTACATGCGTATGTCATTTGAAAGCACTAACTTCAAGATTTCAGTTCGAAGACTATAAATGCCATTAGGCAAGTTTCTGTGCTCTCTGACATCTTTGGAATTGCAGTAGTGTAACTGATGAGGTTACAGCTTCTCTTCCACATCAGGAGAAAAGCCCACTGCTAGTGCTCACTTCATTTTATTTCATCAGCTTCAGTTTATTTGTGATGCCAATATTCCTGTGTGCCAATATTCCTGTGCTGACCACCTTCTCATGAGCTAGATGGATCCTGCCTGCTAGCAGAACACACACACAGGTTTTCAGGTCTGTTAATTATTCAGTGTAAACTGCCAGATGAAGAGACTTCTCCAAAGCATTCTCCAAGAAGACCACTCATCATAGCAGTTTCAACCATTCCTGGCCACTTTTCCAAGTTCGACTAGTTTGGAGGCAACTTCATCTTGCATTTCAGATTCACAGTTCTCCTACCTTTATTTCCATTTAAATTACTGTCTTTTAAAAAATCTTACTGAAATAAATAATATCACAGCGAACCTGAAGCTAACAGAAACTTTGCAGTAACAGAGATGGGACTCTTAGGAGCACCTGAACTCTGCAGGGAGAGGTGGTTCATGTTGAAAGACCCGGAACAGAAACACTCTTACCCAGGCAAATTACTCTTAGAAGAAACTACAGGCATTATATTGCAGCCATGTGATAGTAGATGGAATCAAACTCACATAAACACCTGACTGAAAAAACAAAAACCACAAATAAGATGCTACTGATAGGCATGAATTTGAACTGTGGCAATCTGCAGAGCTAACAAAAGCCTCATTTCTTAAATGGAAAAGAGAAAATGTTTCATATAAAGACCACAGAAAAATCTGTGCAATTAGCTTCCCTGCACAGATGCTACTCAATTGAATTCAAATTAGGGAGTAGAAACTCCTGTGCTCGCTAGGATTCATCTACATTTGAATTTAATACTTCAAATGTAGATGATCAGACAATGACATTATTTATCTGTTGGATGTATCAAAAGAACTGACTCTGAGTCTTGAATGCACACATGGCTTTAAGACTTTTACTGTAACATGGTATTTCTACTATCACTTCTTCACCTCTTTTTATTTTTTTAAGATTTCTTTTTCCGTCTTGAGACACATACACTATTCATTCATAAGGGGGATTACTCAAATCCCAAGTTCTCCTTTATTTCCAGTTTCATTGTGTGAATGGTTTACTCAACTCCTTTCCATTCTGGTTGAAGAGGGGCAGTGTTCACACTCCTGCTGTTGACTCCAGCTGGCACTTGAGGACCCCATGAGCCGAGCCTTAAACTCTCCCCTCCTGCTCCGCCCCCAACTTGCCCATCTTGGAAGTGGCCAAGCGTCTTCCACCAAGAGGTGACACATTTTGGCTCCTACCAACTTGACAGCTCAGGCTCTTCTCACAAGATTTTGCCTTGAAACAATTCAGGGTACAAAAAAGCATTGTGAATGTATTTGTGCTGTAAAGTGCTCTCTTTGAGACATCTACAGAAAGTACTTCTTAAACGTTTTAAGTCTAAATCTGTACTTATGAAGTGTAGAAAAGAATCGTATTTTCCCCCTAAGTATTTGATTCTCTATGTAAAAACTGCTGCTCCCTTTTTTTAATTGTCTTCATGGACAAATACCTTTTCCTTCTGATAATGATTCATTGTAAACAGAACTTCCTAGTGCATTGGAGAAGATGAGAAAACAAACACATACCAGATGTTAGTCACACTATTTAATGCATTATCAGAAGGTAGTTGGATACTGTGGTGACGGCTGCAGCATAAAAACCTATGCAGAATAGAAACTAGCAAGAAAGAAGCTTTCAAGATGAAATAAAAGTAGGATTAAATTGTCCAACTGTGCAGCACTGGTATTCTGTTTTCTTGTATGTAATCTGATAGGCTTTGCATTATTCTCCAGAATGTTTCATTGGGCCAAATTCATTCTTAGTGTAACTCCATTGACTTTAATAGACTTTTTCAAGAGCTTAGTTTAGTCTATTGTATGTCAGATGTTTTATGCATGCAGCATCATTCCTAGGAGAAGATTACTAAGGATAAAAATGTTATCTACATTTCAAGACATGGTCCATCTTCCAATTGAGTCTCAAGAGAGCAAAATAAAAATGTCAACAAGTCAAGAATTGGCAAACAGCCAGGAAAAGATGTTAAAATACTTTTTTAAACAGTATTTTTTTTCCATGATTCCTTGAGAAACATTTTATTGTGTTGGAGAGAAAGCCGTTTAGTGGGGTTTTTTTATTTATCCTATATTTAATTCATTTCTATCTTAATGATTAAAAGGCCTCAGTCAGCTACAGAGACTAATTAGGCTACACTATAACAAGGATTACTGAACTGTAATTATTATTTATTCAAATCAGTGGAAGAATTACTGAGGTTTACGTTAAAAATAATCAAAGCTAATGGAGGAAGAAGCAAAGGACAGCAGTAGTGATTTCAACTGCATGTTGTCAACCACCCCAGCAGGACAAAAGTAGTCATCTCACTGACACCCTGAAATAGGGGCCTGCTGATATTTGCTCATGAGTCATTTATTTCAACCGTATTTTTAAACATAACCTCTTTTTAAAGAAATATCCTTGGGAAAAAAAAATTGTATGTAGGGTACAAACACTAGTATTACTAGCTGGTTGGTGAAAGAAAGTGCCAGGAAAAAGCAACAGAGATATATTTGCCTGGTATTTTCACTGTATTTAAAATGTGGGACTTTTTGCTCATTCTCTGAAACAGATTCCAGGCTGTTGGATTGCTGCAAATGCCCATAGCCTTTCATCTGCAGTTTTAACCCACCGGTTACTTCCAGGCTGCACTTCTAGCTTTCAAAAAACAACTCCAGCTGCATTTTAATTTCACTGAAAAGTTTCAACACTCCCAAAATGAAACAGTGCCCATCTGAACAGCCCTTCTGCCCAAGGGCCACCTTCCCCTCATCCCCTTCCCTCCACATGCACTCCAGATAATGAACTTGTCAGGGCTGGTACAATCTACAGGCAAATTACGATATAGCACCAGGGTTTAATCTAGGCAAAGATTCTGATCTAGAGGCAAAGCTGGGCTGATGTGGAACATCAGTATTAACAGCCCAGATTTGTCTTGCTCTGGTCTAGAATGAAATGTTTTCTTTTCTTTTTTTTTTTTTTTTTCCTCAGTTGTGGAAAAATGAAATATTTTTGGATTAACCAGGATCAAAACTTTTTTGTTAAACTAAATCAAAAGATATTTTGTGGAAATTCCATCTGCTTTTAGTTGTACTTTCTAGAAATGAGACCAAATATGACATAGCACTTTAGGTGTGAGCAATGAAAAGAGAACAGGATGGACTTTGAAACAGCTGCCATTTTAATCTGTCACTCCCTTTCCTGTCCTTCCCTGCTCTCCAGGTTCCCAGCTACCAGACTTGTGTCCCTGCTCCTCTGTCAATGTAATTCCCCCAAACTTACATCAGGTAAGGAAAGCAGGGCACAGGGAAGGGGGGAGGTTTTTTTCTAGCAGGTACGTCCCACATGGGTGGTGTGATTTTGTCATTTTAACAACGCACGTGTCTTGCCAAGGGACAATCAATACATAAAATCACCTTATAGAGATCTTTTTTTTCCTTTTGATACAGAAGACATGTGCTTGTTTTCCTCCTTTGCAGCCTCAACTAACTTCATGTTGTGTACATGAGAAAGGGCACATGGCAGGGCATGATCACAGAATCACACAGAATCAATCACACAGAATCACACAGAATGGCTGGCATTAGAACAGACTTCTGCAGATCATCTAGTCCAGCCCACCTGCTAAAGCAGGTTCACCCAGAGTAGATTGCACAGGAATGTGTCCAGGCAGGTTTTGAATGTCCCTAGAGAAGGAGACTCCACAGCCTCTCTGGGCAGACTGTTCCAGTGCTCTGGCACCCTCAAAATAAATAAGTTTCTTCTCATATTCAGATGGAACCTGCCATGTTTCAGTCTGTGCCCATTGCACCTTATCCTATCATTGGGCAGCACTGGAAAGAGTCTGGTCCCATCCTCTTGACCTCTACCCTTGAGATATTTATCAGCATAAATAAGGTCCCGTCTCAGCCTTCTCTTCTCCAGGCTGAACAGATCCAGCTCTCTCAGTCTCTCCTCATAAGAAAGATGCTCCAGCCCCCTCATCATCTTTGTAGCCCTCTGCTGGACTCCCTCCAGTAATTCCTTGTCCTTCTTAATGGGAGAGTCCAGAACTAGACACAGTGCTCCAAACGTGGCCTTACTAGGGCAGAGTAAAGGGGGAGGATCACCTCCCCTGACCTGCTGGTCACACTCTTCTTAATGCATCCCAGGATACCGTTGGCCTTCTCGGCCATAAGGGCACAGTGTTGACATAGCCTGGCAGGATATCACATAAGACCTGAAGTGCAGGCATGGCTAAGGCATGGATTCCTGCATAAAAGTGAATTCAGCATGAAGGACCCTGAAGTCTCCTGTACTCCTGTAGATGTGAAAGGTGTTGCTTGTCACAGGGATCCCTGAGCTAAATGCTTTTCTCTTAATGAAAGCACAACTGTCACTTTCAGACTAGTGAAACTTTGGGGCTCCAGCAATACTGCTCATCTACGTCACTGCCACTACGAGACTTGAGAGATTCGTCCATTTGCCTTTACCTCTACAAATATGTGTCCATATAGTCCACTAATCGGAACTCTGCAGTGTCTTGTATACTATCTTAACAACCCATAATGATTTCCTTGTTCCCAGCAGTGTGTCACGTTTGGCTCAAACCTGAAGACACAGGTGATAAAAGTTAACATCCAGATGGAGTATATATATTGAAAACAATTTCATATTGTTAGTTTCATATAATGTGCCTGATTTTTTGTGTCTGAGCTCTGAAATGCTGCAATAAAGATGCAGTTTTGCCACATAATCTTCTTGTTTGTTTTCCAAATCTTTCTTTCAGATTTACGCAGATGTTCAGTCTGCAGCTATGCAAAATTTCAGATGGTTGTAGACATAGAAAACATGATCGCAAGTGTTTACATAAGCAAAATCCCTCAGCAATGCTGACTTGAAAACCTGAGCTGACTGTCCCTGCTTCATCTCTGCATAGTCAGCTGATTAGCATTTGGTTTTGAACTTACCTCTTCAAAGTACAGCAAGTGTACAGCTTGGTTCTTCTGAAGCATTTATGAGTGTGTACACAGTAGCTGAGATGGAACTTCAGATGTCATCGCACCGATTCCATCTGTCCTTGAGCCTGCATGAAAAGAAAGTGCTGATACACACTTCCACACTCGGAAAAATACTCCTGGGTCTTACTGACAGACATTGCTCCATTTCGACCATTGCTGTTATAAAAGCCCCTTGGAGCAAATACATCCTTTTTATTTTTGTGTGGCACTTAGCATTGTAATGTGCCAGTATGTGACTAGGACCCTGAGATGTAATGGGACTAGAAATAATGTCGTAACAAAGGTACTTGGAAAATTCTGCTCAGCTGGCTTTCTCTTGCAGGATTTTGGTTTTGCTCTTGATGAGGTCATGTGAGAGGAGCATTTATTTATTCGTTATTTTTGCATATGTACAAAAGGGGGGCTGGAAGTGCACCCTCAGCACCTTTTACACAGCTACAAATTATCTTTATAAAAATAACACTAAACCAAAGTGTAGAGCACCCACTCAAAATAAGTAGTTAAAAATACACTTGGCAGATGAAAAGCTGGAATCACATTTTTTTTAGCAATGAGATTCTACCCCAACCACAGCCCTGCTCAGGGAGAAATAAGGGTCTTTATACTGAACCCGTAGAGTCATCAACAGAGCTCACATCTGTTGATGTGAGCTCTTTCGGACTGTGAGAACTTGATGAGTTCCAGAGCCTGAAGGCCAAACATAAACTCTGTGCAAGAATTTGGGATTTCAAGTGACTTTGTTGACACAGTAAAGAGAGGTGGTATCACTGTGTGTGAGATTCCTTATATTGGTCTTCCATGTTCCTATCAATCAATAAATTATATCTATTCTTCCAGCTATTTGTGTGTCCAATATTATATAAAAATACGAGGACAAGACTCACACTGGATATTAAATATTTACATTATTTTCACATCAACAGCTCTATACAGAAGTAACAAAAACCTTTCGTTTGTTACTAGGTGAGGGTCTCTCCCGAGACAGAAAAGATGGCTATCTGCTCCTGTTGCATTTCAAAGTGTTTCTTTGGATTGCAGTTTCATGAAAAATCTAATACTTTATAGAATTTGTCCTGCTGAAAATTTAAGAAGTATCTTCTGGGTGATGTTCTTTGTGAACACAGCATTGTATTCTGGAAAGATGTAATGGCTTAGTCATTCAGGCTGATTAGTGCTGTCAGGCACTGCAAATTGAGTGATCTTCCTTAGGATGGTATTTTGGGGGGGAGGGTGTTTTGTTTTAAGTATAGATTACCTTTTCACCTTGATTTTTTTTTTTTTTTTAATGCATCTGCATCTGTCTCACTTACTCGTGTGATTCATCAGTTGTCATAAGCTACATAAGGATGTGCTCAGCCTGGATTTCAGAAGAGATGTTCAGGACAACCCAGGCAGAACCACTGCTGGTGCTGAAGACCCCACTGCATCCCCTCAAGGTCAGCACTGGACAGCTGTGGGTACCACCAGTAGGTGTAGTATGGGAGGTGGGGCAATTAGAGCTGGGAACCCTTCACAGAACCCAAACTCCCATAGCTGGAACCTGCTCCGGGACTGAATCGGTGCTCAGAAATGGCATTAGGCCCCATTTCAATGGTAAGAATGGCAAGTCCAAAGTTTAAGGAACTGAACTGAGGTTTATGAGATTTAATGCCTAGGCTTACCATACCCTCAGAAAAAAAGAATACAAATCAAAAAATTTCAAACTTCTTCAGCCATACACAGTAACCTTAACAAAAATGAGATAACTTAAGCATATAATTAGTTTCTACTTGCCCTATAGAATTGTGGGAACTTTTCCTTATTGACAAAAATATTTTTTAAAAAGTCATGGATTATAATTTAGGGGCTTTAGCTCTGTAATATGGAAATGATTACATTGCCATTTCTCAGAGTGGTACCAAAAAGAGCATTCATCAATGTTTAGCAGGCAGAACAGAAAGATGTAAAATGAAGGTCTTCAGTGTGTCTAAACTACTACAAAACTCTTCAAAAAGGCAGAGCATCTCTCCTCATCCAATGGCCAAGTCACAACTGAAGTAATTCCATCTTTTTAAGTTCCGTAAGTTATTTAATTTGGACACACACACTGACAGCATTTCACATCAATTAGGTACTCGTTTCAGCAGCTGCACCCTGCCTAAATATATTTATAAGAATGTATAGACTACTTTTGTCAGGTTTTTTACAAAATTGACTAGCTTGAGCCTTTCAGCAACAATATGGATATTCTGTATGGTTTCTGCCAGTTCTAGAAAATGAATTTTCTGCTGATAAGCAATTAGCTTTCTGCTAATATTAAAATTATTCAATGGCATTTTTGCCATCTGCTACAATGTGTACTTTTCTTAAATGCAACAAAATTTGACACTTAAAGAACAGTGTGAGGGAGAAAGGTCCTATCAAAAAACCCACAAAAACTATGCACCCAGAACTGTAATCTCTTTTCATATATTGCTGAAAATGTGATGTTTTCACAGATAATTATGTCCCCAAATGACCTTCCTGGTGCAACCTCTTTTATTGGACTGCTTTCTTCCATATGGAAACCTTATGAAATGCTATAAGCTAGACTATTGTTCATTAAAAAAGGAAACCTGTTAACCTTCTTCTTCCAGCCATGGTATTCATTTATAATAACTTGAGGGTAGGGGTGAGAAGTTGTTTTCACTGAGAGTTGTGCATTTGATTTAAAAAGGAATTGCATTCTAGTGAAATTCTAAAGAAATGGAGGTTAGCTGTTAGTTGGTAATTTCCTTTCTCTTTCTGAATAGTTAAGCAGTTATCTACCACAATTTACAGATGCTTCATTTCAGGTCTTTTGGCTTCACAATATTTATTTTTTGAAAGCTCTAGGTGAGGCTGAAATGTTAATGCTTTTCCAATTAAATCGGCATTGCTTTTATGTTATTTTTATGGTTATAAAGTTAATTGTATCTTGGTCCTCCTGTGAGTCACTCCAAATGTACCCCTGCAGGGATCACTCTTCCTGTCAGCTATAGAGGTGAAAGTCCCCTATTTTTAGATGAGTCTACAGTGCTCTGTAGAGCAGCCAGTCTCAGCCCAGACGCTCAGTCATTTTCTGGCATTTATGTCACCTCCCTGGGGAGTCTAAGAGCAGGTCTCATATTTAAGTGATGATTAGAAGAAACAAAGCGCTAGATAAGATGTAGGATTATTTTAGGTAGCTTATGCTTCTGTCTGTCTTGCCTATGCACCATCCCTTGGAAGGACTGTCTTCTCTGAGCCCTCATTAGCTCTGTGTGACTTCTTCACAGATAACTGGTATTTCAGAAAGTGCACCACGGACCCCACGGGAGTTTTTCTTCTGAATTTGTAGATCCATTGGTCATTCCTAGACAAATAATGTTTCAGGCTCAGAAGTAGCCTGATTGCATGTCCTCGAGGCCACTGAGTTGGCCATGTCTTTATGGTTCTTCAGTGTCAGTTAGCAGACAGTTGCCTATAAGCTAAATTTTTCTGAACCGAAACATTGCAGTCCAACAGAAAATATCTCCAGAACCAGCTTTGTCAATCTACAATTCCTATTGAGTATTACACAAAAGAGAAACTCTTCACCTCCAGACTACAGAGTTTGCATTTTTCCATGGAGGGAAAAAGAACCTTTTGGATCAAACAAGAAATTACATTTAACAGTAACCTGCAAGATACTAATAATTATGAACCACAGAGCCTTGTATCCAGAGCCAACCTTCAGTCTAGATGTAAAGACATCTGCAACAACTGGAGGGTGCTAGAAGGCAGGTCAAATTTAAGCTAAGGGAAGCAATTTTCTAAACTGCAACTAAAGTCAAAGGTATTGGTTGATGCCAACAGGAAAAGAAAAACCACACAGGAGTTATGGGAAAGAAAACATGGTTGTTTATCCTCCTTTGGCTACATTTTTGTAAACAAGATTGTAACATGAGTTTTTCTCCAAATTCATATTGGCAAATTTTGCTCCCTCTCGCTACAGCCTTACAAGTCTTTGAACACTGATCGTTGTTGCCAGAGAACAACAGTCTTGTCTACGGTGTCAGATGTCCTACAAGTCAGACTCTGATGTCAGACATCTAAGGGGTTTTGCATCCTTGCCTTGAGATATATATGTTACTTTCAGTTTCAAGCATCTTAAAACATTGAGTGGGATAAGAAACATTAATATTTAACATTAATATTGCATTAAACCAATAACATGAGATTAAATCCAGCCAAACAGACTCCAAAGATCTAATAGAAGATAATTCTAAGAGGAAGATGTCTGGAAAGAAGCAGCAGTAAAAGAAACATACTAATGGTGTTGAAAGCCTATTTCGAGAGCAAACAGACAGTTTGAGCTACTTCGCTCAGAGCATGCCACAGATTTGCCCTACTCCTTAAAACTGAGTTTCTGGCTGAAATAGAAATATGAATTTTGTGCAGAATAATGAAGTCAGCATGCATTGAAAAATCTTTCTCCCCATCTCATGAAGAAATCTCAAGTGTTGAGGCCTAGAGTATTGTCAGTCATTAGGAGAGAAAAAGAGGAGTGTCTCTGACACTGATTGGGGCCCTGCAATTTCAGGCAGAATCTGGCAATCAGGAGATCCTGGCCATCCCAATGGGGGCCAAACATCCCCCTGCCTTAGCTGAGAAAGGAAGACCTCTCTTGACCTCTATCTCCTAAGCATGCCCATCTGAGGGAGACATGGGCACCAACATGCAACTGAGTCACTGAGGATGCCCTCTCAAAACACATATTAGCTAGCGCAACTGCATTCTCCTCGGTTGGAAGGCATCTGGGTTGGGGGTGGGGGCTGAGGAACAAAAAAGGTCAAACAAATAAAACAGAAGTTAAAAAGCTGCGGGAATCTTTAAGAAAACCTAGGGACCTGATGAAAATTATCTATGTGGGTGCAATGACCAGTATGAAGTGCCTGTGTGAATGTCTGAGTAATACTGTCTCCAGATCTCATATCTTAGAGGGGAAAAAAAAAAAAATAAAAATGAGGAAATGTTTAGTTATGACTGGCAGCTTTGCCCTAGCATAGTCCTCCAAAATAAAAAAGTACAAGCTGCAGACTAATGCAGCTGAAATTGTATGTCTTGCCCTTATCATTTCTGGATATTTTCCATATATAAATGTTTGCGTTCTTATGTGCATACCGTATCTGCATGATTCCAAATTGCATGGCTAGTTCCTCATAAAAGTAGTGCTAACTTAGCAGCCCTGTACCTCAACATATAGATCTTTTTACATTGTCTTGCTGATTATCCAGTGCAATACTGATTTCGTGTGCTAGGTTTGATTCTGACATGCTGCACTGAAATGGTGACATCCACAGATATGGGCAAATAACAAGAGCTGAAGTTAACATTCACAATTGTCAGATGAGAATACTAGCTTACAGCATTTTTACCATGGGTGAATTGAAATAGGGTGGCACGGTATCCAGCCCCATCAACCTCCTTCTGCTCCAGCTGATCCATTTTCCTCTAAACTTACTTCTCTGTCACACTTTTCTATTTCACATACTTCTGTTCTAAGCTTTTTAACAATATTGGCTAATGTTTTAAGAAATTGCTGTTACTAGTTTCACAATTACTTTTGCTAAAAACACGTGAATAGTTATTACCATATTTATATTATTACTTCTTAACCTTGCATTTCATTGCTAACAAAAAAACAATCCTGGTAACCCAAACACTCTAACTTAAGGACATACCATATCACTGTTTCTCTCACTAACCAACAAATATGACATTAAAACCTTGTTGGATAACACAATAATTTCTGCATTTGAACATGAATCTCAACTTATTTGTGTGAAACAAATGTTTTAGACCTAAATAGTCTGTGCTTGCACTACAGTGTCAGCCAAACTGGAGGCTATAGATTTTGCTGGGGTGAGACAGACCTCTTTGCAACTGCTCTTCTCCACCCTTAACCCTGGTGGAGCCGGGAAATGGGAGCAGCAGGAATGATATTTTGCCAGCCATCTCAAGGATCCAACTAGTGTCCAAACTTGGAACAGGTAATAGTTGGAAGACATCTAGTTCAGCATTCATTCTGGGTTGGATCCAGCCATCAAGCCAAACTATCATAGATGCAAGTGCTGTCTAGGTAAGGGGTTTAAACACTTGTCTGGTAAAATGTGCTGTTCCCTTGAGAATGTTACAGATTCTTTCTCTCTTGCAGGGTTTTTGTTTTCTGAGCATGAAAAACACTGAAACAAAAAATTAAGAAAGAAAAAAGATAGAGCATACTGTGTAGTCTGTATAACTCTGGAGACTTCATTGTTACTGCAGGAATGAAGACTTGGAAATTTGTTTTCCACCACCTTGTGGTCTGTATCGCATTTCATCTGTTTAAAGTAAGATAGCAGCCTCTAGAAACAGAATGCTTACATTTGACACCAGCAGAGTGTGTTGTGTCTCAAAGGCTGGTTGTTTTTCATACAGCTATAACAGCAGAGAGAGCTGACAAAATGGAAACACTTATTTGCTAGTGTTTGACATCTACTTTGTAGAGGTGGAAAAAGATGCAAGGCAGATGAGAATCCAGCTTTCAGGCTCTTAACTAGAAAGCATGCCAAGAAGTTTGATCTTGAGTAATGCTGGCGCCATGAAGAGCCCCAAGCCTCTCTGTGCAGGTTAGATAGCTCCACAGACCATAGGTCCCTTCTACATCCCACTTGTCAGAGACACATAATTATCTCTAAACTTCCTTCATCTCACCTCCACATCCCCAGTGAAGGAATGTACCATGGAGAAACAGGTTCACTCTCCCCTGCTTCTGCAACGGTTTCAGCATCTATTGCAGCATGGGTGAGCCTAGCCCAAAGAAACGCAGGAGAGGATGTCACAGACAAAGTGACTGCAAACTGGTGCAGGGCTTGTATCTTCATTACTTTTGCATCTATTTTTATGGGTTTGTTTTGGTTGGTTTTTTTTTTTTATTCCTGAAGCTCCCTCAGACATGTCCCTTATCACAAAGGAAGACTCTGCATAATTAATTCTCACTATAGTGGTCCCATTTCATAATTAATTTATTCATTCTTTTGCTGTATAACTGTTTCTCTACTTAACTGACTGACTTTGGTAATAGTTCTCTGCATAATTGATTCATATTGCTGTTGATTCTCTCCATTTTTATTTAATACCAGAAATGATTTGCTGTATAACTGCTTCATTGCTTAACTCATTATCTACACAATTGCTTGGTATCATAATTGATTCACTGCTTAACTGTCTCACAGGATTATGAACTGCAAGTACCAGTCATTCACTTCTCACCTCCATTTCCCTTCCTTACATCAGCCTCTTCCTTTCTTCACATGACAACCCAAAGCTTTCCCAACACCCATTTTGCCCCCTCAGCCCACATCAAAATGTCACTGCTAATACCAGTCCCCTGGCCCATATTCTGATGCTTCCAGCCCCCTTTAGCGTCCTTCCCATTCCTCTCCTGGCTGCATCACACAGAGCATGCCAAGCTTCAGCTCTGTGTCTCTCACATATTAACAATGGGGTCTCACTCCATTTTTTAAAGCTTTATGCTCATCCCTCCTGTCCTCCTTTCACCACCTAGGTTCATATCTGTTGCCTCCATGGACATTTTTGCCTACTGACTCTTGTAACCCTTCTTTTGCACATTCATGCCTGGAAGACATCCCTGGACTACTCCAGAAAGCCTCTACCCTGCCTCCTCCATAAAATCTTCCCTCAAACCCACCCCTTCTGCATTGCACACAATGCCTGCTATGCCAGAGGCCACTACAGTATTACTGTCCCTCATGTGACAGAGGTAAAGCTCTAAAACTGCTGGCAACACACCCAGATTGCTTATGCGTCCTTGTGCATACCAGCACACTGATGTTAATTCTCTTCACAACATATTATGTCCTTCCTGAAAATTACACTTAGGCTGCTGACTTTGGCTGGTATATTTTCTCTGCCTGAGATACCTGGGGAAAATGTAAATAATAAATACATTTCCAGAAACTTAAAAAGCCAACGCACAACTACCTTTAGCTCCTTTCCTTCCTGTAGAGATGACCCCACAACTCGAATCTACTCCTCCCCTTTTCAGTTGCTTGTAAATTATATTTTGTTCTGAATATTCTGTCATTAGGAGCCAGATCTACAAAGAGCAATTAAAAAGCAGCAAGAAAAGTCCAGCCTAACAATACCAATGCAGGACTCCTTTAGGAAAGCAGAAAGACCAGGGTTACAAGGAAATGAAATTCTTGTTTGCAACTTATGTGGTTCCCTATGTGTAAAGATCAAAAGAAAATAAGCAACTCCTATGAACAATCTCCCTGCTTCTGTCTTCCTGCACATGGCAATCAAGAGCAGCTGCTGCTGCCCTTCTGTGCCATGAGAATGATTCCTTCTGCCTTTATTCAGTCAAAGGTGGTAAACATATCAATATTTTGTATACAAGGTATAGAGAAAGTAGGAAGGGATATTGGTCCAAATTGTTCTTCATTGTAAGGCACTCAGTTTTGACAGCTTTAAACATTGATCATATTTATCTGTTCATTCTACAGGTAAAACATGCCTGATGAGAACATAGCAAGATTTAATATTCTAATATAAATGCCATTTCTTACTGCTGTCAACCATAGCACTTGGATAAATATTATACCTCCTTCCTTCAAGAAATCACAGTGGGCTTATTTCTGACAATTGAACCACCTTCCACATATACATATTCTGCTGATGATTTCTGCAAGGAGCTTGGTGTATGACCCCATTTTAAGATCCCTGAAGTGGATGTTTAGCAACTTGGAGATCAGATCAATTTATTTAAATCTTGTCTAGGTCTTAAGACTTCGGAGTGCCACTGACAGGCAGCACCATTAGCACTTACTGCCATCTATGGGTAGGATCATTTTAGCTTTATTCCTTGGTGATTGTTTCTTCATTACAAATAATATACCAGTTCTCATCCATAAACAAATATAATGAAAGAAATGGCAGAGTCATCAGTGGTTTCTCCACTAAAAAGAAAACAAACTAACAGAGGAAGGACTTCACCTACGCATCCACCTGAAAAGAATGGGAGAAGATTTCGAACACTTAGAATTATTATCTGCCGTAGCCAAGGAAAATAATGAAATCACTTACTTCCATCTTCAGTGTGTTGGGTGCTGCCTTTGCTTTGAAACCACTGGGACACACTCATCTCTGATACAATAGCACTGAAAAGACTATAAATGCACCTTATCATTTGCATATTCATTTGAATGCTGTTACAGCTTTTTTTTTTTCTTTTCTTTTTCTTTTTTAATCCCTTCAAAGTGGAAGAACATCAATGCACTGGTGACCCTCATTCTTTTCCAGCCTGGGAGTTCTTTAGCTTTCCCTATTCAGAATTAGGAGCAGTTCAGGGCATTCATCACCCCTAACAGCTGTTAATCCCCCTCAACTCTATACAGTCACTGTGTTAAAACATTTGAAGTAAGTAACAGGACTACCCAATGCTATTTTGGACTGCACCTGTGGTCCCTTTAGCTCATTAGTCTTTCTCTGACAGTAGCTAGTCCCAGATGCTTGAGGGGGAAAGTGAAAAACCACCATAGTGGAAAATTAATGCAAGGGCACAGGAACAAGTCCCTTGCTGCTATAGGTAACTACATCGTAAAATCCCTTTCACAAGCCAACCACATCGACCTAAAAACTGATTTCAGTTTTTTATACCTCCCAATTCATGTTGGGAAGCTTTTCTTAAGGACTGTTCTGTTGAGCAAAATATTTTAATTTCCAATCCACATTTATTTATGGTCACTTTATACAAAATATTCCTTTATCACTAATGTTATTTCACATAAACAGTTGTTCTTTTTTCTTTTGCTGCCTATTTTTACACTCGATTTTGTTTACAAATGGAAACAAGATCCTCTCTCAAGCTTTGTTTTGCTAAGCTGAACAAACCAATCTCTTTTAAGTCACCAGTGACAGAAAAGTTGCTCCACTCCCCTAGACTATCTTGTTGACACTAGGTTGTCAGTTTGAATATGAACTCATCTTTCCTGTAAGAGAGGGACCAGAACTGTAGTTCGTGTTTGAAATGACGTCATACTCAAGGGTCAATGAAACTTTCCATGTGAACCACTGAAAATACTTTACTCGATACACTTTAGGGTTACATTGGCGTTCTTTACATAGCACACGGGTGGGTCAATGATACCTCTTCAGAGCTCAATTTGCCTACCCCCCCCTCCTTTAGTTTTCACCTAAAAGTACAGCATATATTGTTACTAGTCGCTATTTTACACTTTGCATTTCTTTGCAATTTCCGTTACCTCAGTTTTCAAGGTCATCTACCACTCCTTAATCCTTCTCCGCAGATTTCACTATGACAAACAAGGGTGTTATAACACTGTGTGGGGACAAAGTTTTCAGGATGTGAATCAAGTAACCTTCAACATGTGTTTCATTTATAGCCTCTAAGTAGGACCTAATGACTTCCATGAAGACACACAGAGATGAAAGCCAAGCATTAAGCAACCTAGAGTCATGAGACAGTAAAAGGCTGTTTGTTCTGTCCTCTCCTGGCTTGCTATCATGCCTTTTCAGGCAGGAATTAGTCCCTGACGCCCAGTTAGCAGAACAGATAGCTCTGAAGCCATTGCAGCCTACTGAAGCAGCCTCCAGAGCTCAGTGAATCTACCTGCTGGTTAGTATATAACAATCTTCAACACAGATAAAGTCAAAATGGAATTTGGAAGATGACACTGAAAAGAGAAAAAAGTTAATTAGTTGATCTCTGACACAAAGACAGAAAGTCAGTTGCATCAGGAGATCTCTGTAGCTAGAGGTAGTGACTTTGCTTCCCTTAGAAAAGATGGAAATGGGCACTGTAATAGCCAGCCAGTATGTGATGGTGCACTTGACCCTTAATGGGCTGACTCTGTTTGCAATCGCAGCCTGCATCTGTACAGCACTTCTTGCATACATTATGTTGCCAAAGTATCCAAATGCAGAAATCAACTGCAAAATGCAAACTGGGAGATAATATGAAAAGAGATACTCCAGTAATCACCATTTTGCCTCTCAATCACTGTAGCAAGCACAGGGCTTTGAAAGGGATCACTGAGAAAAGAAAATACTCTGCACCAATTTCTGAATCGCAGATGAAAAGACTCACTAATGTCAGGAACTACTGCTTGGCTAATGCCGGGCAATGTACATACAATGGCCAAGCAGATGCAACACGCATAAGGCAAGTTTCTGCTTTTACTTATAATGAAAAAAAACACGGCTTTGCAGGTGAGCCCACTGGTGTCCCTGAACTTGTACAGCACAAGTGGCTTGAGAAATACCTATTCACATAGGATTAGTCTGCAAGTATAATAGTATCTTTCTGATATACTCAAGTAACATGTATAGCTTATTCTGTAGTAAAGGTGATGGCTTTTACCATTCTGCTTCATCACCACAGCAGCTGGAGGGAAGCACTGCTGTAGACGCTGGCTTTGTGTACATGCACTGTCCCAGCTGCCGTGCTGCAGTGGCACTGCTACGTGCCACGGTGGCTCAGCTACCTTTGCATTTATATAGGTACATTTGAACGATTCAAATTTCATGTTGATTTACCGTAATTATTGATTCTGGTAAGAAGAAGAAAAGGTACCGCATGATTTTTGTGAACATGTATGCAACAGAAAAAATAGACTTGCACTGAAGTAAGTGCCACCTGGTGAAAACGTCAGTGGGCTTGTCGAGGGTTTAGATTGCGGGGTGACAACAAAAACCCTGGCAGATGTATTGTTAACCTCCTCCTACCCTACTTCCCCCTTTTTCCCCTCCCTCTCCCCCCTTCCCACTAAGGACAGGCGATCAGGAAGAAAAGGAGGACAGAGAGAAGAGAGTTGGAAAAATTAACAACGTTTTACTAATGCTACTAATAAGAATAGAGAAAATAATACAAAATATACAAAACCAATCTTGAAAGTCTCAGCAACTGCAGAGCCGGCAACCAAAGTCCTGGATTGGACTCTGCAGCCAACCGGAGCTGGATTCAGTCTCTCATTAGGCCTCAGTTCGCAGGGACGACTAGCAAGGTCCTCTCCTAATGTCGGCCATAAGCAGAAGGGAAAAGGGAAAGGGACAAGATCCTCGTGATCTCGCACTTTTATATGAAGTATTCACGTGAATGGAATGTTACACACAGTTGGTCAGTTTCTTGGTCTCTTTCTTCTCGTCGCCCCTCTCGCGAGATGTCCATCCGTGCTTATCAATAAGTTTGCATTCCATTGCTAGGTTTACCAAAACATGTGTCTGGTTCTCCAGGAAAATGCAGTTAATATGAAGGCTTTAGCTGACAGGCAAAATTCACTGAAAGAGAAACTTGTTTTTAACAAAACCAGGGCAGGGCTGAAACAATTTGTCTCGTATTAATTCCCTACAAACATTTATTAAGTACAAATTTTAGTACATTTGGTTTAACAATAGCACATAAGCGAAAAATACACCTGTATTTTCAGCAGAACTGAGAACACAGCAGACTTTACCCACTCTAGTGATTACGACAACTGTTTAACAATTAAGGCTACAGACTCTTAGATCCACCGAGTTGCCTAATTCTGCAAATGACTCGGTTAATTACTTTGAAACGCTAAATCTTAGTCTCATCACAGAATGTCAAGGTTTGTCTGAAGTGCGTTTTTCTCTACTAAATGTCTGTCTTCGTACAAAAGGAAGAAAATTGTTATTTAGGAACGGGTAGGACGTCAGACAGGAGGCACCGCATGGTGCCAGCCCTGCAGCAGCGGGACAAACCTCCCTCCTCAAAACACTCTTTTTTTCACTTAAATAAAGGACGGAAACAGCAGCTCTGCGACGTCCTCCCAGAGCCTCCACCACTGATGGCTGAGTCCTGGCACACCAGCACGCCAGGGCCGCGGCCCACGAGGGGCCGGCCGCTGTCTGTGTGGCCGCGGCCCCCGGGAGGGCAGCGGCAGACTTGTCTCCGCCTCCGCCGGGCCAGGTCCGCCCCCGCAGGCACCACTTCCCAGCCGGCCCGCCCGCGCTGCTCTCTCGGCCGCGGCCGCCCCGTGAGCCGTAAAATCAACCGCGGCGTCAGCGACGTGTTTTTGTCACGTGCCGGAGGCGGAAGCGAGGCGCCGGGGCGGTGCGTGCTCCAGCGATGGCATTCCAGTAGCGGTGGCGGTTTCCCTTCTTGCCCCTTCTTCCGTTGTCGGGACCGGGCGGCGCGGCGCGGCCATGGCCAGGGGCCAGGCGGCCGTGAGCGGCGGGAGGCGGGCGCTGCTGCTGCTGCCGCCGCGCGGGGCGGACGGCGCCCTCCCGCCCGCCGCCGCTTCCCGTGATCGCCGCGGGCCCCCCTCCCCCGCGCGCCGCTGCCTCGGCGACTGGCACCGCCCGGCCGTGGCGCCGGGCTCTGGGGCGGCCGGTAATGGCAGCGCGGCCTGGGGAAGGCGCCCCGGCGGGACCTGCGGGGAGAGCCGCTGCGGGCAGCGGGGTGAGAGCTGGGAAGAGAAGGGTGGCGCGGAGGGACGGGCGGGTGGGTGGGTGCCCCGCCCCCGTCACCTTAGTTGTCCCCGGGAGTCCGGTGGCGTGGGGAGGGAGCCAGGGGCCTGCAACAGCGCTGGTAACTGTCCGGAGAAGTAATTATTAGGAATGGTTTTTCCTCCCCCGAAGGCTGGATTGGTTAACCTCTATTGATCTTTAAGTAGGACAGCTAAGGCTTAGGCATGTTTTCTGCCCACTCAAGTTTTCTAAAATACAATGTCGTTGAGGTCAGAGAGGTCTGACAATTTACCTCATGTTCACAGAATCACAGAATGTCAGGGCTTGGAAGGGACCTCGAAAGATCATCTAGTCCAATCCCCCTGCCCGAGCAGGAACACCCAGATGAGGTTACACAGGAAGGTGTCCAGGTGGGTTTTGAATGTCTCCAGAGAAGGAGACTCCACAACCCCCCTGGGCAGCCTGTTCCAGTGCTCTGGCACCTCACTGAGAAGTTTCTTCTCATATTTAAGTGGAACCTCCTGTATTCCAGTTTGTACCCATTGCCCCTTGTCTGATCTTTAGTTGTCACCGAGAAGAGCCTGGCTCCATCCTCGTGACACTCACCCTTTACATATTTATATATGCTCCATCTTGCATTCTTTGTGTTCAGTTAATTTATGCAAATATCCAAGTGGAAACTACACTGTCTTAGATTTACGTTAAATGTTGAAAATATTTTCTGTAGTAGTAGTAAATGGCAAATTGTGAGTAATTACTTTTTGTCTCGGGGCAACCACTGAAGGTTTGCTACTTTCACAAACATTGTGAAGTCTGTGGATTTAGTCCTCAAAACATTGAAGTGCTCACAGCTTCCACCAATTACATTGATAATGGTAAAGGAACAATTTCAAGACCCTGAGACTTGGTGGGATTTTTCTAGGACATTATATTCTTGGAGAGCATCTCAGAAGCCCAATAGTAGCGCTATGTTGTATTTTCAGGCTCTTGCACACAGATCTTGTTAGTTGGATATCTTCAGTTTCAAGCAAACTGTGATAATCTCATATCATAAATAAAAAATATTTGGGGTAGTAGGGAAGCTCCTGGAAAGCAAACATGTTAATTAAGTATTCTTTCTTACAAATAACTTAGGTTTTGTTTATCTTTTTTTCAGATGTAAGCATCTCTGCATCATCATCTTCGGAAAGCAAAGGGAATGTTTCCTTATTGGGAAATAGGAGGCTTTTTTTTGACACCCATGCACTGGTACGCCTCTTGGAAGAAAATGGTAATTTATCAGAAGTGGATAACTATTTTTAATGTCATTTCCTGAGTGGTTTTTTAGTTTACAAAGTTTGTTACTTTTTAACATGCGATGTTATAACTTCCGTTGTATGGATTATTTTTTTTATATATATGTATTGGCTAAGAAAACGTTTTTTTTCTTCTTCCAAAAGGATACTGAGCTTATATAACTTTGATTGTAATTTATTATCCTACTGGTAATTAAAAATGCTAAAGAGAAATTTTAAGTATTGAGAGTGAAAAACAGTTTTTGAGGTAGTGGTTTAAAACATGTTAATTGGATTCTCACATATTTAGTATATAGCACCCAGAATATGCAACAATGTGTAATGTGTAATTATGGGATTGAAAATGGACTGCTATGTGAAATGCAGCTTTTAGGATAGAACATAGAATACTATATAAAATATGGCTGTACTAAAACATAGATAAGGGAATAGATTACTTTGCATTGATGCTAATGTTGTTGAAGTGGGGAAGGTACCTTAAGGTGAGGTTCAGTACAGCTGAATTGACTTGTACAGTTCTCCATCCCTGAAAAGAAGACACCCCAGTCCCTTTCCTCTGCCACGTGGTTTCCTCTCTTTCCACATAACAACCTAATTCTCAGAAAACTCTGCAGCTCTTTTGCTTGGTTAGCATTGCAAGTTGTTA
This sequence comes from Columba livia, assembly GCF_036013475.1. Classification (NCBI taxonomy): domain Eukaryota; kingdom Metazoa; phylum Chordata; class Aves; order Columbiformes; family Columbidae; genus Columba; species Columba livia. The sequence continues at coordinate 67,446,957 of NC_088603.1, read as the reverse complement.
GTTTAATGAGCTCACAGAGCAGTAGTGTGAGCCCCAGGACATATACCAAGTGTCAGGAGGAGGAGTAAAAGGAGCCAGGAGGAGTATCTCTTCCTTTGTTGGTGGCAAACTTGTATCAGCTCAGCCATTGAACGTGACTTGCTCTCAGCCACCATGTGTGCTTTCTGATGCTTAACTACTAGTTAGTTTGAAACAATCATGCTTTTCCAAGTGTTTCTTTTCAAAATGGTTAAGTGGTGTTCATTACTTTTTTACTCCTACATTTTGAAAGTGGAAAAGTTGGGAGTTAATTCTATGGACAATGCTTGACAATATTTTCCAATATATTCAGTTTAAAAGGTTTTTAATAGGACTCAGAGGCTGGTAGGCCTAAAATCAGAGCAGTTAGCTCTGTTTTCAGTTGTTGAGTTTTGCATATCTTCAGTAGTTCTGAAGATTTGTAGTATACTGAAAGAAGGTATCTGCTTTTCAGGGTCAGAATTCTTGCTCATAGAAATAACTACTTGTGAGAGAAGGCATTCAATAATACTTCCAGAAAATTTGCAGCATTTATCCTGCTGATATTGTAATAGTGCTGTACTACAAAAACAGCTATCCTATGTCACAGCCTTAATTTTAGGTTGGAGGAAGTTGGATGGACTGACTGTTTGTGTTCTTCCATTAGTGCTGGAATAAGAGGAGTATGTTTTATCTTTCATAACTGACATTCATTTTTATTTGGTGCTGAGTATTAGCAAGTGGCGTTTCTGTAAACTGTCCAGATTTAAGTCTCTCTCTGAATATTGTTTCGTTTTGTTTTGCTTAGGGTTCACTCCTCAGCAGTCAGAGGTCATTGTATCGGCATTAGTGAAAATTATGAACGCCAACCTGGATATGATTTACAAGGACATGGTCACCAAAGTACAGCAGGTTAGCTTGAAGGTGATGATGGGGTTGAAGTAAATCAAAATGTAGTATGCCTGCTAGTGAAATACATGTCACTATTTATTACTGTTAGACATAAATGCTGTTAGTATTTTAGAAGTCTGAAAGTGAAGGACATCCCTGTGTATTTATTGGCTAGTGAATTTTGTCTTGAGTTTATCAAATACTTCTGAAAGTGTTGTAGTGGACTTTTAAGATTTGGGTACTGTGAGTTGGTATGCAAACCACAGGTATTTTTTTTATTTCAGCCTAATTGTAGAATGAAATAGAATTACTGAGGCTTTTAGACAGACATAGGAGATATTCAGTGCATGACTTTGAATAGTTACAGGCCCTCCATATATTCTTTTGCAAAGCTGTAACCAAGAAGTACAGATTCCCTCAGTCACTTACCACCTTGTGTTGTGGTACCTTTTTATTTATCTCTTTGTGTCACAGTGACACTTATATTGGAATAGAATTGAGCTGAATTTCTTTTTTTATATAGTGTTTTTAGGGCATGATTGATGTGGTTCTGTACACTGGTAACATATAGGAACATGTATAGTTTGGAAGCTGATATTGACATCTATCTCCTTTGATGCATTCATTGTTCATGTTATCCTCTAAACCTACCCATCATATACATCTTGGTGCAAGAAACTGAAGAAATCTTGCTTGGAAATAGACTGCTAGTGCTAGGTATCTACAAAGATCCTTCCTGGCTACCAGGAAATTGTGTACAATGGAACTGAGTTTTCAGTTTTGACTTATGAGGAAATGATTGGTTTAATGAATAATTGTCTGGAGGCAAGGTTTCTTGTTCTAATACTGGCTGTAATTTTTTGGGGACATACAAAGGCAGATCCATGTAAGGAACTGGACATGACAGTGCTAGGTATTGTCATGTTGAACTCTTAGGTATCTGGCTCCAGAAGTGAAACTAAAATTTGGAGTAAGAGATGATTCACTGCATGTGGAACTTAAGCATTTTTTAATAGGATTCACACTATCTGGTATGTTGGAATTCCATGACACATCAGCTAGTCAAATAGACAATGCCGACAAGAAGCATAGCTGAAGTGCAGCATCTTTAGTTGCTCTGTGAGCCTGGGATTCATGGCCCCAAGTCACCTATACAACAAAGGCTTTAACTTATTTTGTAGTAATAAGGCTGCTGTCTTAAAACGTGGGAAAACAGCAGCTCCTCTCTCCATAGGATAATAGTCTTGGCAGTTGGGCATCTCATTAAGAAGTGGAATACTTGGATTTTGCATCACCTTCCATCTAGGGAGGCTTCAGCTCATTTTCCCTACCTCCTCGATTCCAGAGAAATCAGACATGGGTGAGCTTCATTCCCCTGCGCTGAACAGGTTCCACAGTCAGTTGGAGAATGTGATATTAAAGGGACCCTTTCTCCTGTGGTTGGTGGTATTTTATGATAAACAGTCATTGTATCTCTGCCTCATTCTATGCCCAGCTTTTTTTGAATGAAAGTAGACAGGTTTTCCTTTGTTGCTCCTGATGATAGATGTTTTCTGAGGCAGGCTGGTAGATTCCACCCTCAGGTGACTTTCTGTGATTAAGATTGAAACGTGCAGGCTTGTATGGCATGCTAAGGTAGAAGCAGTTCAGGAGGTGTGCATGCCATGAACTCTGGGCAACATAATAGATACTGTAGTACCTTATAGTCTTTGAATGTATAAGAGCACGTGTAAAAAGAGAGTGATGAGTTGGAAAAGGATTTGGAAAGTCATGGATGTAGCTATTACTCTTAGGCTCTTGTTGGGAATGTAAAAGATGAAATATTACACTGGTTAGATAAAGCCTTGGGGGAAAAAATACATGTGTATATATAGAAATGAAGAACTGAAAGGATATGGAAGAGTCTGTTCTGTGTTTTACTGAGCTCAGTGAAGAGGGGAGAGAACAAAAGCAAGCTGGAGGCATCAGGTAGTAACAGAGGAAGTGTTCTGTGGCAGTATTCTTTCTTTAGACTTCCAGTAACATATCTAGTACACTGAGCCATTTTTTTTCAGTGTTGTGGTCAGGTAGCCTCATGAAGCATCTCCAGATGCCACTTAAACATATAGCATTCTAAGTTAGAATAGCATTTCCTGACAAAAGTGGAGTTAGGGTGCTGTGTCAGATTTGTAGGGTACTTAGTCCAGAATCAAAGGCAATGTACTATTTATTAGGGAGAGATCTTCAGAGAAGAGAAGGCAGTCCCTGTTTGCATGTGTAGATAGTGTAGGATCCAGAACAATGTATACAAATTTTCTGTCCTCAAAAGTTGCTGACAATTTTTGTCTTCTGTCAGTTCAGTGTAACAGGCTGAGCAGAGTAATTAAAAGTATAAGTAGTAGTGCATCATTCCGAGTAGAAGCAGAGTGAGACCCCTTGCAGGGGAGGTAAAAAAGAAGGTAATTATGAAAGCGTATGATTTCACTGAGGAGTTTCGGTCTGAAAGCCAGTTTTCCTCATTTAGTTCAGAGACACATCTTCTCTCCCTAGTGTCTTTGCTAGCTAAAGAATTTGAAGACTTGGAAAAAACTGTTTCCTAGGCTATTAATTGAATTTTTCTGATCTGTGTTAACACTGCTAATTTTGTCAAGCATTACCAGCATTTGAGTCTAATTTGCTTGTTCTGTCACTTAATTTATCTTGCTTTCTGAAACTCAGATAATCAATCTGAAATTGCTGAAATAAAAATTTCAGGGTACCAAAATAGCCTATCATATTTGTAGGCACGGATGAGAAGAAGCATTTTAGTTACAATGTGTTCTGAGGTTTTTCTTCCCTCTTTTACAGGAAATTGCGCTTCAGCAAGTAATGTCCCATATTGGTGGTGTGAAAAAGGACATGATTATTTTGGAAAAAAGTGAATTTTCAGCACTTCGTTCAGAAAATGAGGTAAAAATCACTGTCTTGGAAAGTGCTATTCTAGCACTTGATTATTTTTTTCTAATGATGTAAAAAAGCATCTTGTACCCAAGGGCCTCCCTTTGCGGCCACTGTGGTTTGACATCTTCATTAGTGACCCTGTTGATGGGTCAGAGTGTACCCTCAGCAAGTCTGCAGATTATACAAAGCTGGGAGCAGGGGCTGATGCACCAGGTGTTTCTGCTGCCATTCAGAGGGCAAGCTGGCTAACTGGGATAACAGGAATCTCATGAAATTAAACAAATGGAAATGCTGAGTCCTGTCCCTGGGGAGGAATAAACCCAGGCACCAGGACAGGCTGGGACCAATCTGCTGGAAAGCAGCTTTGCAGAAGAGGCCATCAGGGTCCTGGTGGACACGAAGTTGACCATGAGCCCCTGTGGCAAAGAAGGCAAATAGCCTTGTGGGCTGGATTAGATGCCAGTGGGTTAAGGGAGGTGATCTTTCCCCTCTGCCTGCTACTGGTGAGACTTCTTCAGGAGTGCTGGGTCTGGTTCTGGGCTCCCCATTTTAAGGCAGATGAGAATATGCTGGACAGCATGCAACAAACAGCCACAAAGATCAGTAAGGGACTGGAGCATTTGACATATGAGGAAAGACTGTGAGAGCTCAGACTGTTCAGCCTGAAGAAGAGAAGGCTCAGTAGGGACCTCATCAGTGTATACAGATATTTGAAGGGAGGGTATAATGACAGAAACAGGCTTTTTCAACTGTTGTCCTGTGATAGAACAACAGGTAATTGGCACAGACAGAAAATTCTGCTTAAACAATGAAAATCCTCTTTCCTCTAAGGGTGGTAGGACACTGGAATAGGATACCCAGAGAGGCTATGGAGTCCCCATCCTGGAGATATTCAAAACCCATCTGGACATGGCCATGAGCAACCTGCTGTAGTTACTGCTGCTTTGAATAGGGGATTGGAATGGATAATCTCCAGAGGGAGTTAATAGAAGATGCCACAGCTATAGCTATTTCATGTATCTCAGGTAGAAAGGACCTCCAGAGAACTTAAGGTACTTGCAGGCTGCAGTATGATTGCCATTTAGCCACCTGTTATTAAAGCTGAACAAACCCAGCTCACTCTCCTCCTTATGCCCCACCCCCAACAGTGTGCTTTAGCTTCCCATCATCTTCATGGCCCTCCACTGGACTTGCTCCAGTATGTCAACATCTGTCTTTCACCAGGGAGCCTAAAGCTGGACACAGCACTTCCAGTTGCAGGCTCACAAGTGCTAAATAGAGAGAAATAATTGCTTCCCTTAGCCTGCTGGGTTTACTCTTGTTAATATCATCCTATGCATTTGGCCATCTTTATTGCTGTGGGACATTGCTCACTTGTCTTGTTCTGTTGTTTGGACATGCACATCACTGGGGAAACATGCATGTGCATACACATACTGATAACAAACTATGCTTGTTTTGCCTTCCTTTTCATATTGTGGTTTATAGTCATTGTTACTGATTGTGCAAATTTGTTAGTATTTATAGTTTTTTTAATATACAGTAATAAAGTGTACAATTTTTTTTCTACTCTCCCAGAAACTAAAACTTGAACTCCAGCAGATAAAGAAACAAGTCATGGTAAGATACCATACCAATAAAAATAAGAATTAACACTTGTCTAGTTTGCTTTAAATAAAAAATAATTGTTGCTTTCAATATTTTATTTTAAAAGCTATGCTTAATTGTTGTGATATATAGGATACTGAAATTGCAGTTGATGGTACACTGTGGGCTACAGCAAAAACAATGCATAGTTCATTATGGTGATAGAGAACTGTGACTAAAGCAAAAGGTGAAGAAAAATTTAACTGAGATTTTTTTTTCCCTTAGATGTAGTTTTTTTACTTTAGATGCAAAAAGTGGCTAACTGCTGTGTCATGGTTAAGGCTGAATGAAGTTCTGTATTTAGGGCTGCCTGTTACAAGTAAAAATGCATCATCACTACAAGAAAGACACTAAGGTGCTGCAGTGCATTCAAAGAAGTGCAGTGGAGCTTGTGAAGCGGACTTGTGGAGCACAAGTCTGATGAGGAGCAGCTGAGGGAACTGGGACTGTTTAGCCTGGAGAAAAGGAGGCTGAGGGGAGACCTGATCACTGTCTACAACTACCTGAAAGGAGGTTGTAGCATGGAGGGTGTTGGTCTCTTCTCCCAAGTAGCAAGTGATAGGACACGAGGAAATGGCCTCAAGTTGCACCAGGGGAGGTTTAGATTAGATATTAGGAAAAAATTCATTATGGAAAGGGTTATCAGGCATTGGAATAGGCTGCTCAGGGAATTGGTGGAGTCACCATCGCTGGAGGCATTTAAAAGGCGTTTAGACGAGGTTCTTACAGACATGGTTTAGTGCTAGAGTTAGGTTAGGCTATGGTTGGACTCAGTGATCCTGAGGGTCTCTTCCAACTGAAATGATTCTATGCATCTAAATAATCCCATGATTCTGTGAACATACATTTTAAAATTACAGCACTTTCTAATTGCTTTGGGGGATTGTTGAGGGTGGTTTTGTTTGTGTTGTCTGAAGACATACCTGTTAGCTCTCTAGAATTTAAAATAGCTTTTTAAATGGCTTCTTTAGACCACTAGGTTTGGGACCATTATGTTTGGTCCTCTTTATTTGGGAGGTGATGACCTTTGCAAGAAAACAGACTCACTGGAGAAAACTTAGTCTGTTAATTATCACACAGATACTTGTTCTTATCACATTTAAGCGTCAGTGCTGTGTTTCTGTTCTTTATGGCTTGCCTGTCTTGAGTAGCACTCCAAACACTCTTCTACCATCAAAACCAAGATTATCTCAAAATGTATTATTTCTCTGGGTGTGGAGTCATAAGCAACTTTTACACAGAAACAAACATCCTTGCAAGAGTGATTAAGATTGGAAACTGGGAAACATTAAATGTTTTTAGGGAGTATGGTCATCTGACTTGAGAACTGGTGTTTCCTGCTGTAATGTCCTTCTTAGCTGGAAGGGTGGAGCAGCCTTTCTTCCCTAGGGTTTGTCCATGAAACTATCAGAATATTCGACTTGCTGAGCTAGCTGACAGTGTGGTCAAGCTCAGCCTAGTGTCTCCTTGCTATTTCTTTTCGATTCTCTTCCATTTCTTCTTGCACTGTCATCTCCAAAAGGAGAACATAAGTTTATCAAGGTTTTCAGAATACGATTTTAAAATACATTTGACATCTAATTTTTGCATTGTAACTTATTTTATGGTTTTAGTTGCATATAAATGAGTTAGTGTATTCCACTGGTAGAGCATGAAGGATCTGAGTCATCTTTTCTTAAAAGCCAAATGTCTTTAAATTTAACTTTTAACTGTAAGTGTAATTCTCACAAGGGCAAGTTGTTTTATGTCTGCTCATAATTGTTCTTCTAAAAGACAAAAGGACACAAGGTTGTAAAAGTCTAAGAAAAACTTATTTGTAATTTTTTGATTTTTTTAAGCTGTAATGTGTTGTAATCACATCTAATTATAAACCAATTAAAGTTCAAAAATTTAAACACAGAAATTGAGTCTAATTATTGTTCATACTAACTTAATGAACTCTTGACTAACTGACACGGGCCTTCTTGAGAGATGCTTACTTTTTTTTTTAATAGTAGAGTCTTCCAGATAATCAGCAATCTTTTGCTTCTCCCACACATTCATCTGATCAGCAGTTTGCCTCATGACGAATTGCCAGCTGGCTGGAATTCCTGCCAGAAAGTTGCATTAAAATGCCAGCTGTCACTGAGAAAAGCAGGAATCACAGCTATTGATAACTAAAATTCAAATGTACTACTTATGGTAGTTCAAAAATGTTAGATGTTAAAAATATAACGAATGTTTCCTGACTTCTAAGATGTCTGTAGCTTTTTCTGAAAGCCTAAGATGTAGTCTTTAGAAACAGGTTTTCTTTTACAGTGGAAGGTTAGAAACCGCTTTTAAAGTTATTTTGAGCATCAAGCTTGCTTCGTGGAGGAAGTCCAACTTACATGTGTACCTAGGCATGGATTTCTAGACATTGAGGAGAATTATATGGTATATGAAGCACTCCCAGTATTTATAGAAGGATGTGCTCTCAATTAGGTGCTGTTTTCAGTGTTCTTGTTTTAAAAGATATTGTTAGGTTTTGAATCTGAGATCAAATTCATACTATAGAACCTGAGTATTTCCTGGGGGAAGAATAGGAATACTTATATTTTTGAAAATTATGTACATTAATGGGAGAGAAGCTTTATTCCTGAGATATGTAAAGAAAGGCACAACACATTTGTCTTATTTTTTTTTTTCTGCATATGATTAAATAGAAAATCTTGCTTGCTGCTTTATCATTTTTTTCCCAATAGGATGAAATTGCCAAAGTTCAAGCAGATAACAAGTTAAACCTAAACCTAGAGAAGACCAGAGTAAAAGAATTGGTAAGTTTTGGTTACTTTCTTCCAGAAACATCTAAACCATCAGTAATCTCCAAATTTGGGCAAGAGCATCTTAGAGCATTTTTGTACTAATGTATAGTATAATTCAGTTTCAAGATGGTATTAATCGAAGTTACTCATCCTTATGCTGCTGTAGTACAAGGTGCCATGTTTGGTTTTGTATGTCTGTCTATTTTGATGTTGTTTTAACATCAGGATTAACACATTACACTTAGATATATTAGGTATTTAATCTCAGTATGCTGACCAGATGCCTAAAAGTTTTTGACATTATTAGTGTATCTCTTTTCCTGTTTTTCACACTTAATTTAGGTTTACCTATTTCTTTAAATTTATCATCACTGAAGAGGTTTCATTTCCCTATAGCTAGAAAATGTATAGCATAGCTAGTTTGTCAGGAAAATACCTATTGTCAAAATAGTTATAATATTTTTTTTTAATTGTAACTGATATTGGTTCAGATTATTTTGAACTTTCAAATATCTGATAGAGCTGAATTGATGTAATGTTAAATTAGAATAATGTAGATGAAGAATTGGAAGATGAACAAGTTTTTGCATTATATGTTGCATATGTATTGCAATTACATTTTTGCATTATACTCTAGAGTTCTGTTGCCATAGATCTTGTTTGAATAGCCTTTAGGATTTCAAATAAATTACACCTTCTAAACTGAAAGATCTTTTAGTGTCATTTTCTATTAATTTTATTTCTAATTCAGTCCTTTTTCACACGTGTGTAATGAAGGCTTAATATTTGTCTCCAATCTAGGCAATAAGAACTGTTCAGGTAGATACCACTTATCTTCTGTGTGTGCCCCTTGAAGTTTTTCCACAATGATTAGCTTTGGTAACAGCTGTGTCAGTGATTTAGTATAATGACTAACAGTCTGTTATCCCATGGTAGATGCTTGAGTAAAGTACAGTTTGAGCAGGTAGGATTCTTGTTTAAAGGTTAATGCTTTATGCTAATATTTTTTTTTTAAAAATCATATGAAATATATTAGCTGTGTAGATCATAAGCTTTGCCATAATTTAGGTATAGAGAACCTATTTAAAACCACTTCACGAGTGATACATTAGGCAGTAGTGTTTTCTTGTATTATTTATGTGGGATCCTGGAATCTGGACTCTGTTGCTCAGAGCACTACATTATTTTTACTGTCTCCCAAGAAAAGCAAACTGCATGACAACTTTCTCTGTTGTGCACCTATAATGTCACGGTTTCTATGAAAACTACTCTCTTCTTTTTTCCTCCCCCAAGTCTCCTGCTTTAGTCGCAGCTCTGCCATGCATGAACAGCAAATGAAAAAGGCAGAATGGGGAGCAGGTTGGGGCATATATGCTGAGTTGGGGGTGAGACGTAATCCAGTATTTTCTATAGTAGGCAGAACATCATTATCCTATTTAATTACTTCTCTGTGCTGTGAAAAACATGGGCTTAAGGGGAGATCTCCCTATTGAATTTTAGGGAGGGGGTTTAACCTTGTCTTTCCTCCTCTTTCCCTTTTTTTTTTTTTTTTTAATGCACTGGTGCTATTACAGGTGTATGGTGATGCCTTGCAGTAAAAGGGTTTATTTCACTGTCTTAAACCTAAGTGTAAAATCCTTAGACTTGACCTAGAGAATTCTAGTCACAAAGCAAAACTTCAACAAATACGAACATCAAGAAAGAAGCTTGTAGGATAGAAATTATTCAGAAAATGTGGATTTGGCTTACAGCATCTATTTAAAGTAAAACAGTCCGTAAACTTGTTTACTTTAAATGTCATAGTTCTTTTGATAGTGATGATCAGTTTATTGTGAGGTCCAATTCTTACATAAATTTTCAACGCAAACATAATGTTAGCTTTTTATAACATATTCTACTATCTTGTCACTTTCAAAAAATGTATATTTATATAAAATGTCTGAACTTCTTTTTCTGTCCCTCTCTTCATTTTGCAGAACTACTGACTGTTTCATTTAATTGTAGGCATGCTGTTATTTGTCTTTGTTATGTCATTTTCCATATTTGTAGCAGCCTGTTATCTCTTAACTTCATCTTTAGATCAGTCAAAAGTCCAACTAGAGCTCTAGATCTTTAAGGAGGGTTTTTCAATGCTGAGGCATTTATGTAGATTAACCTGAGTTTAATATTAAAGTGAAATAAGCTTCCAGACTGGAGTAAAAATAAAGCGACTTCCCACATAAGAATGTCAACAGATGAGGCTATTGCTGTGTAACTGATGATTCAGAGATGGGTGCCTGATGACCTTAATACTCTGCACTATAGACTGGCAGTTTAGCAGCTGTCTGTGCGTAACTGAATTGCTCCGGTAGTGGGACAGCAACCATTATAGATGTCAGGGTAAATCATGTCTGTTCATAAGTCAGAAAGGTAACTGGCCTTAAAGGTGTGCTGCTTTAATTTGGATTTAACTTTCCTCAAACCCAAATAGCTGTAACTTAAAAGCAAGACACAACTGATGTTCCACAAATGAATGCCTTAATGTGAGATACAAATATTCTATATTTAACAAATATATAATGAAATCATGGTCAGAACAATACAAATGGTGAGCACGTGCAATGATGGATGAAGATTTCTTTAATAACTGGGTATGATACAACGTTTTATAACTGTACTCCCCTTCCTGAAGAAAGTAGATGGTTCAATCTTAATTGTGCTTTTATGTTCAATAGATTAGTTAGCTGTTCCAGAGTTACTGTTTAGAATCCTAGGTCTTTGTTTTTCAGAAATGCAAATCTGCCAACCTTTCTTCCAACTGCTTATAGTATATACATTTTTGCAGAAGACAAGTGTCTGTTGGATTTGTTGCGCTTTACAGTTCAGTGGTGTGGATGAACACCTGTCTAAATTGTGCTTTTCCAAAGGACAGCAAGTATCCCACAATACTATCTCCCAAGAGTTGTCAGGCATTCTACAGAATTTGGAAACAAATAAATGTGCTTTTAAGTGTTGGGGGGGGGAAAGTTTAATGGCATTATCATGTTTATCTCCCTTTTTTTCTTTCCTTCTAGTACTCACTTAATGAAAGAAAACTACTTGAAATGAGGACAGAAATAGTGGAATTGGTAAGAACATGGTAGCTGATTATTACACAGCAAATCTTTTTGTACTTGTGTTATAGACCTGGTATTCTTTTTGGAGTTATTAATGTCTTTAGGCACTTTAATGTACAAAATATCATTGTGCTTTATTATTTCCCTGTGAATTTTCATAATGGTACACATAACTGAACTGGTTACAGAGTAAAAAGGCTTTCATATATGTTGTTAGATCTTCTGCATGTTTATATAAACTGTTCAGTGGTCACGTTGTTTTGAAACTTCACTTATGTAGTATTTTCTCTAGATGGAATTCTACGCTTAATGTTAGTTTGCGAAATTGTTTTTTTTTTCCTCCTGTGAGACTGAAACACATTGCTGGATCGATTTGGCTTTATTTTAGGGGAGGTTTTTACCAAACTCTTCCTTTTGCTTCCTTTCTGTAGTGTAAAGAAAATCTTTAGGGAGAGATCCAGCAGTAAATCATTAACAGATCCACAACGTTTCAGTAGTGCTTATTTGAAGATATCAGCAATGAGGCAGCTGTTGTTCTCAGTTTACAAGTTTGATTTTTTTCAGTCGTTGCTGAGTAATAATTCTATCCCGCTTTTTCACGGAAGTCCTGTCTTCTGTTATGACCAGATTCTGAATTTGTCTGTGATTGGTTTTGTGGTAGAATTAATTACAAGATGAAGGCATGTTTTTTTACATCAGAAAACCAATTCTCAGTTTTTCTAATGATCCATACATCTTTCTATTCTGGTCTGGTTTTGGCACAAGATGCTCTTAGAATTCTCAATAGCTCTTATAGTTGAGCAGTGACTTTAATATCAGTGGGCCAAATGAGAGATTGAAATTAATGTCTGTACTGCTAGACTGAGATAAGAAGGCATCCAGTTCTGCCACTTTCTAGATTACACATTAAGGAACTTGTAATCATATAAATTTCCGGAGTTCACCAAATTATTCAATTCCTTGGGTATAATCATCTAGGAAGGAACTCGTTCTCTCTGAATGCAAATTAACATACATTTAAGGAGGAACCAAAAATGCAACTTAAAGGGACAGGTTAGATTTCTAAATAAACTAGCAACCGTGCAAATTGCATCATTTTGTTGCTTTGGTTTTTAGCATGCACAACAAGATCGAGCACTGACCCAAACAGACAGAAAAATTGACACAGAAGTTGCAGATCTGAAAACAATGCTTGAAACACACAAACTTGATAATATTAAGTACTTAGCAGGTAAGGAATCTAATGGCTGTCTCTGGTGTACCTGTTAAACACTGCTAAATGTTTGGCTGACTCTTGATGTGTTCATAAATGCTCTGATTAAAAAAATAGATTTGAAATAGTCAAGATTAGCAGCCTCCTTTGTGTACTTAACCCAGACAAAGTTTCCCATGATTTGCAACTTTATTTTGCATGGGCTATGGCTGTATGGCACTGGTTTTTTTCTCTTGCTTTACACTGTAATAATTAGGTATATAAGAAATCTAAAAAGCTGCCTGATAACAAGGGCCAAAAAGTTCTATGCCTGAATTGATTTCTAAAAGCAGCCAGCTGCATGCATTTCTAGAATTTCTTAATCTGTCTGATGGAGATCTATATGCAAAATGGAACATTTCAGCTTTTCTCACTCTTCAGCACCACATATTCTTTAAAGTTTGATTTTTTAGACACGTGCATTAGAAAAATACTATCTGTGTGTATACCTAAATTGTTGCCCTAGGTAACTTTAATATTTTGACATTTTTCTACTGAGTGTGCAGTGCTATTAAATGAGCAGGTTTGCAGCAGAAAATTATTCTTCTGATTCAGATTTTATGATTATTCTTTCACAATGGATTTTGTCACAAGTACAACCACTTATGTCTATTCATAGCACTGTATTTCAGGCATATCCTTTACAGAGAATCATTACTTGAAAATAAAAGGCAATGCATTAAAATGAGAGGAAATTCTTTTCTCCACCATCCCTACTCTGCATAGAGAAAAAAAATTAAAAACAATCTTCATTGTGTTTGAAGTGTTCCTGTTGCAGGCAGTGTGTATACCTAGAAACCAAAAGTTGATTTCATTTAAATAGAAATGTAAAAAATTTCAAACTGATAAGTTTTCATTTATTAGTTTGCTGAACACTTGACTGTGATTTAATAATCCTGTTATTATTTTCCTCATTTTACAACTGTAACTTGCCATATTGATCTCTTTTGGAATGGCAGACAGCTAAGGGCTTTTTTCAGCCCTTCGATAGTTTTTCAGCCCCAGTTTTCCTGCATTCTTTTTTCCTTCCTTCTTACTTGTCATTTTTGTGCAGCTCCACCTTGAAATTGTGTTGTGTATTGAAAACCTGATTTGCTTACATGGGGAAGGGTTCGTGGTTACACTTCAGTACCGTATTAAGATGGGTACATAGCTTTCTGAAGAAATGTTCCAAGAGGTAATGGCTTATTGTCTCCATCTCCCTCCCCATTTTTATTTTCTTTCAGGTTCAGTATTTACATGCCTTACTGTAGCGCTGGGATTTTACCGTTTATGGAGATAATAAAACATCCATTTAAAGGGACTTCTACTGTTTTGGTTTCTGAAAAAAAGTTGTTTTATCTTTGCCCAGATTTTAACCAAGTCTTGACTGTTTTATTTGTTTTTTGTAAAGCAGGCTGTATTGAGAATGTAACCAAAGATGTGCCTAGAAACAAACTGTACACGTATAGTGCATATTTTGAAACTTTCCTCTGAAACGTGGTAACAGGGATTTCTGACATTTCCCTACATTCTGAACTGCAGTACACCATGCTGCTACAAAGTGTCATATAAGCAAAAGCTGGCATTCGTACCAATTGTATGGGGCTGCATGCTGTAGAGAAGAATCTATGAGAATTATGTTCCGTTCCCTTATCTGACATGCTTGCTGAAGTCAGTTGCATGTACCAAACTGAAGTCTTGATTATTAATGTAAAACTGAAACTACATGTTTTGTGGCTCAGAGGCACTCTTGTGTAAGTAGAATTTGTGTTAACTGAATCATGCTTACTTCCCTCCTTCTAACACTTGGTCATGCAGTTACTATGATCAAATATTTGCTTTGCTATTTTTATAACATCATAATTATCAACTTGTTTTTCAGATGGCCGTCCAGTCAGTCCTGTTTCATGAAAGAGTACTGTGTTATGATAGCGGTGTTTACTGCTAGTTTTGTCTGTAATGTATTTGTAGCAGTTTTTGTGACTAACTTGCCTTTGGTACACCTATCTGATATTCATTCCATATGCTAATTTTTAACTTTACAACTAACTGGAAGTTTGAAATGCGGTAAAATACACTAGTTGTGTTAATTTACGGTTGGGTGCTACAAAGTGTTTCTGATGCTGCCTCCTTGACAGAAGGGAATTGAAAGGAAAGAGATTTTAAATGGTGGTTGGGAAGTGTCTCAAGCAAGGGAATCGCAATACCGGCAGTCTTCTGGCTTTTTTGTTTGTTTTATTAAAAAAAAAAAAAATCCTGTTGGTTCTTCAAATGTGGAACTTGTATAGTGATTATAATAATTAAAGCAGTAATGGAGACCTGCAAGGATGTTTAATCCAGTTCTGAGCAAGCCCATGTGAACTAGTAAATGTGACTGAAGCAATGAAGGAAGGCATCCAGTGTACCCAGATATCTGTCATTCTTCCACTGATGAAACGACTGCTCTAGGAGCAGAGATGCTATCGTGTTCCTTCAGCTAAGGGAAATTTCCCTTTCTTGCTTGGTCTTAGGAGGAGAGAACAATCTATGCACTGGTAATAAATGCTGTCAGAGCACAATCATGGCTTTGCTTAATTAAAGTAAAGCTGTTTGGCTACTTTGTGCCTTTACTCTAATAACCATTTACTTTTTTGATGGTTGGGAGTGCCAACTTTGATCATGTGCAAGTGTTGAAAAAGAGATGAATCCCTGTAACAATAGTATGCTGACCTGAAATAAAGAATTTTGGATATTTCATAGAATGTGCCGAGTTTTCATTATAACTGCAACTTTTAAATTTGAAGTTAATCTCTTTGATTGAAGGTAAGTGACTGCTAATAGGACTTTTAAGCTATGAATTGGCAGAGTTGACAGCCACTATAACACATTAAAGAGCAAAGAACAGTCAGTGTAAGA
This sequence comes from Columba livia, assembly GCF_036013475.1. Lineage (NCBI taxonomy): Eukaryota > Metazoa > Chordata > Aves > Columbiformes > Columbidae > Columba > Columba livia. The sequence goes on along the minus strand of NC_088603.1, from coordinate 67,431,496 downwards.
AAAACTGTTATTTCAGACTAACTTAACAGCCCTTCTAAGTCGAATTAATCTATATTCAAGATGTTCACTTTTTTTGTTTAAATTTTTTTTTTTTTGTATTAACTTTTAGGACTTGACACTTTCCCAATTTAGATGAGCAATAATTTAATGTTTGGAATGACTTCAGTGTTGGTTCCTGTCTTCCCAGGACAGATGATTCTGTATATGTCTGTGTAAGCACTACATCTTTGCCTGTATGCCTGGGCAGCTGATAAATAGTCACTAAAATAATTATGTAGAGCTAATTTGAAATATCATATTTATCCTGCCAAAATAGATACTATGCAAATTAATTTCAGGGCAGGTGGAAGGAGGAAGTGAAAGATTATAGAACAGCAGTGTTGTGGAATTAGCAAAGTGTTAGGAAAACCAGCACTTCTTGATAAGTGTTAAACAATAAAGTTAATATTCAGGAAAAGGAAACTATCTATAGAACATTATTATTTCATAGCCCATAAAGTCTTTAAGTGTGATGTAAAGGCTTGTTGTTCCTAACCTTTGTGTATAGATGAAAAATCTTTGATTTCCTCTGATTTAAAAGATCACTTAGGCATCTTTCTAACATAATTTCATCATGTGTGCCACATGTATTTACTGGCATTCCAAAGGGGTAGAAAATCCATCCATGTGTTTCCAAACACTAATTCTTTGAAAGTGAGATTAAAAGAATGGGCCTTTTGATACAGGTGAGAAGCAAATACATCAGGACATACTACTAAATACCTCTTGAAAAGCAACAGTTGAGTGTCAAATGATCACTAAATTCATAAATAGGACATCTAAGTTGGCAATTCTCCAATTTTTTTTTCTATAAGACTCTTTCTGTATCATGCTGTATATTGTCTTCAATTTGAATCAGTAGGAATTCTAAATGTATAGAAATACGTCTCAGTTCTGACTTCGGATTTTGATTTCTTAGTTTGAAGAGCTCTTTCAAAAGATGCAAGTGAAAAATAAATGAGACTGGTTTACCGTAAAACCACTTCAGCTGTGAAAAAGCATCTCCCCCTTGATTCAGAAATGTATCTGTTAATTTGCTACCTGGTATGAAAAAAGTATAAAAGAAAAATTTTAATCTATAAATGTTATATCTCTCAGGCTCTCTTTAAGTTAGTTTGCAAGAACAGGAGATGCAGCCAAAGCTGAGCTTCATCTCTGATTTACTTTGAGGAAGAACCCATCTCTATTGAGAGTATGTAGAAGTAGCCGTCTGCTCATGTTAAAACTAGTGAGTTTTCCCTGTGAACTTCCGTATTCACACAGCAAAGACAGGAGATTCGTTAAAGATTTATATTCCTTTGGGGAAGGAGACTGAGAACCATTCAATTTGCTGGAAAACCTAAGTTGCTTCTAAAGCTTCGTGTTTTACAGAACAAATCAAGATCCAGAGTTCCTACAAAACTCTGTTTACTTGTAATACGTTAGTGGGAGTATGCTGAATTTAACTGCTTGTCTGTCTCGCTTTCCCTCAAGTTTTCAGTCAAAATCCATAAGGGAGATACCTCCTTTTCACCGGTATGTACTAGCAAAATCATTTGCTACAGGTATTTTATTACTATTAAGTCACATGCTGTCTGGCCCTTTCTCTGTTGGAAGTGTTGATTGCATCATTCATTTCCCACAATATTGTAGAGTTGTACTTAAAACCATGAGTTGACAAATGGGAACGTATTTTTAATGTAGGTATGAAATCTGTTTCATATTTTCAAACCACAAATGTGTTCGTTTACAAGAATAAGTCTTACTCTAGACATGAATATTCACTTAACTGATCTTTTCTTAAATGGTGAAATCCCAGCTCCATGCAGCCATTAACCCTTCCTATTGACTTTGGAGAAGGCATGGTTTTTACTTTCTTTTAGTATATATTCAGAGTTGTACCATTTCAGTTGACTTTTTTTACTCTGGCTACCATCTGTAGACCTCACACAGGAAAACTGATGGGATTTTTTTGTGTGTGTTTGTTGGTGGTAGGTTTTGTTGGGGTTTGGTTGGTTGGTTTTTATCAGCAAAGTCAGCTAAATTCCTGTGAGTAGTTCCTTCGAACTACTGGTTGCAAGGTGTGAGCGAGACTTAGTCTTGTATCTCCCACTGAGTTTTCAGGACTCAAGTAAACTGCCGTTAATATGATTTCTAAAATTAAAAAACTGGTATGTAAAGTCTCTTTTAAAGGAGTAAGTAAACTGTAAAATAAATGATTTTTTTTGTTTTAGTACATTTGGAAAAGTTGTATTCCGAAGTTATTCATTAGTTGGACAATGGTGGCTTCTTTTTAATTATTTTTCCTTTGGCTACATGGATCTTGAATTTATAGGGTTTTTTGTTGTGGGATGGGATGTTCATTGTTTTTACAGTAAAGCTTTCTGTACAAGCAATTGATTTTCTTCAGCCCCTGAACAGAAAGTTCATTTACAATCAAATATGTGCCTGGAATATTGTGGTTTGCTTTAATCAGAAACAAGTGCATACACTCTTGGATACAAGACGGCCTGCTGTGTCTTTGTTAGGAAAGCTTTCTTTGACTTAAAATACGTTCTTTGCCCTATTGTCAAACATTTTAAAGCAGTACTGTTTGTTCTTTATTTTACACTTAAATTCTGTGTCACGGCAATTGCCTCTTACTCGTAACATTCAGTCCTGTAGCTAAATTAAGATCATAGAGGGAAGATATCAGTGTTTGCATAGTGTTCCTTTGAAATCTGTCCATTCCAAGAAATAAGATTCCAGTTTTCTTGGGAGGATGCCCAGCTGGTACAAAAAACAAAATACTGGAAATGAGTAACAAAGTATTGCAGCAAATATCAATCTTGGGCCAATGTTTATCCCTGTAGTGAGGCACATTGTTGTGTTGTAATATTTCGATACCCCTTGTCTCTCTGATGTTCCCAAATGCACCCTGTTAAACTCTTAGAAGTTCACTAGGTCCCCCATTGTATTCTGAAACAATATGAGCTTGATCCAAGTCATGACTAATACTACTTGTGAATAGTCTCTTCTTTTTCATGACTAAAAATGTAGTGAGGAAAAAAAAGAAGGGTGAGTTGGTTGGTTTGGGTTTTGCTTTGTTTTGTTTTTCCCTGCGAGTAAGTGGCACATGTTAAGTGATAACTTTAAACAGAACTGTGTATGTATCTAGAAATGGCATACTTGTAGCAGGCAGCTGAATTGGGTCAAATCAGTCTTGTATACAGGCTCCAGGGTTTGCTTCAGAACAGATAGGGTGGCTAATAGTTATCTTGGCAGGGGGTGGGAAGGGAATCAGGGCAAGTTCCTCAGCATGAAGGATAAAACTCAGTTTATACTGTTCATACTTTCATCACCAGCATGCTTTGGTCCTTCTCTGTTGTCAGAAATCCTGTATTTCTCTTATGTAGGACTGTCAGCAATGCACGTTACTTCATGGATAGGCAAATATTAGATATGTCACTTTTGATTGTGATTTTGTCCAGAATAATTTGTATCACTCCCAGTCATTCTTCTGTCTTTACCCAGGATCTATTGTATTGTTGGAAAGGTGTGTCAAGCATTATATATTTACAAACTTATCCCAGTGATGCAATAAATAAATAAATAAATACAAAGGCCACTTCAGAAGCTCCATTTAAAGACTGCTTACCACAACTAGATACAGATAGTGGCTGGATATTTTTATATTGTCTTTTATATCTTGGGTTTCAAATAAATCAGTTCTAATGCCTCATGATTTACATGCAGACTTACCTTCTTGTCTGAGCTCCTGAACTCTTCACTGAGCTTTAAGACAAAGCTACAGGCATGAGCCTATACTAAAAGAATTAACCACATGATGATACATGGATGAGACTGAGCATGTCTAGTGTGGATGCGGCATGTGGGGTTTACATTTTTGTTCAGTATTTTTCGTTCATCTAGTTAGCTACCTTATCTCACGTTGTCGTAGTCACGTTACAGTACCATTCAGAAGTACTGGGTTTTGGGTACTGGGTTTTAAGAAGAAGTTGAAATGCTACGAAAGTCGAGGTGGGGGGGAAGTGCAAAATAAAGCTCACAGTACCACAAGTCAATAGGAAAATTCTTGCAGAGATTTTAGTAATTTTGTTTCTTCTGAAAAGGAGCCTTCTTTTAAAATTAAGCAATTTTTAGAAGCTTCTGAGGTTTTGGGGTTGTGGGGTTTGGTTGTTTTGTTTGTAAAAATGCATGAAAGACTTTAGAAAAGTTAACAGCATATTGTCCACTAAGCTGTTAAGTAGTTCACTCACTTTGTTTGAAACAGGGTCCTGGTTTGCCCTAAGGTGTCAGACCACACCTGACAAGTTATAACTTTGATGATTCATGAAGTGCGGTTAACTGAGGGGTTGGGAATGTCTCAGGAAGCTAATCCTGTTTGATAGAAAAAACAGTGGTAATCATCAGCTAACAAAGCAAAAATATGCTCACAGTAAAGGTAAATGTTTAATAGAAACCACATCTCCATTTACGTAGACACCAGTATTTTGTAAGGTATTTTCTTTTTCTGCTTTACCTAACAAAAAAAAAAAAAAAGCATGGTTCTGTACTTAGGCAGTCCTAGCTCATTTTGTTTTGCAGTTTTTAACTTCAAATATTCAATATCTCATTTAATAAATACATTTTGGCTTCTTTTATATATCGTTTGTAGTTTCAACATTGTTTTTGAGCTTTTTTTATATTCTTTTCTCTTTTTTTCTTTTTTTCCCTAAGGTTGTGGATAGATTTGGAGGAGGCAAGGGGTTGGTTTTCAGTTTGTTCTTAATGAGGCATTTAATGTATTTCTTAATGAAATGGTGCTTAATGCATTAAAATATGACCAAAGGCTCTCTTTCAAGCCTTTACTTGTTCACTGAAGTTAAAGGTTTATTTATATGAAGTTTTCATGATCAATCTTCTGATTGATGCTTGTTTAAGTTTTTGTACAAATTGTATTTTAAGTAGCCGTTTAAATATATCTGTACACTGTTAATACATTACCACATGCAGCAAAACCACGAGACCCTGAGGTACTCAAATATCTCTGAATAAAGTAAGCCACAGGATCATGTATAAACAGATACAAATACGGGGGAAAAAATTGCAAGGTGCTAGAACTCTGTGTACTGTATAAGTATCTAAGATACCAAATAGATAAGACTGTAGCAACAGTGAAAGAAAACATAAGCAAAGACAAGTCTTCGTTCCATATATGAAGGTTAAGCCATGCAGTTCCTCTTTGCTCCTGGACAAAAGCCAGCAAGAAAGGAGGTTGTAGCATGAAGGGTGTTGGTCTCTTCTCCCAAGTAGCAAGTGATAAAAGGAGACGAAATGGCCTCAAGTTGCACCAGGGGAGGTTCAGGTTGGATATTAGGAAAAAAATCTTCACAGGAAGGGTTGTCAGGCATTGGAACAGGCTGCCCAGGGAAGTGGAGTCACTGTCCTTGGAGGTGTTTAGAAGACGTATAGATGAGGTTCTTAGGAACATGATTTAGAGGTGGACTTGGCAGTGCTAGGTAACAGTTTGACTCAATGATCGTAAAGGTCTTTTCCAACCAAAATGATTCTAAGACAGACAGGCAGTTGTTAAACAACTGCTTTTGCAGCATGGGTAGCCACCCATTCCTTTAAGTGGTGGTGCATTAATCCAGAAAATGGAGGCTTATTTTGTGTGGTTTTCTGTCCTTCTGGACTGAAACAAAAGATATGTGAAGTTTTACATAAGTTGCATTAGGCTTGGTGGGAAAATCATAACTTAAACATGTGTAGTGGAGGTTGGTTGTTTTTTAGATCTTTTATCTATTTTGCTGTGATGTACTGTGTTTGAGCCCTGTTCCCGCATTACCAAAGGATGATTGTTTCCTCCTAATTACCCTCACTGAAGTAACAGGTGTGCTAGGTGATGTGGTGATGTTTGTGAGGCAGAATTACTGTAGAGAGGTAGCCAAAACCAAGAAAAGTGAGTTGCTTCCTGGAGCACTGAAAACAAAAGGAGAAATACTTGAAATACATACACAAAATGAAAGGGAAAAGCTCAAGAAATGGTGATGTTAACGAAGTCCTGTGAGTGATAGCAGGTATCAAGTTAGTTGCTAAGTTACGAGGCAGTTTTGGACAGCAGCTAGGTAGGCAAGGATGGTTTAACGGGTCTGTGCTGAAATTCCCGTGTTCAGAGATTATATGGAAGCATTATGTCAGCATCAAATCATTGCACACAGAGTACAGCGATGCTGTTGCTGGGAAGGATATCTCTGCTGCTGGAGAAAGGAGCTGCTTTGCCTTCTGCTCCACGTAGGGCTGGGGGAGGGGGACAGTGCCAGCCTTTGTGCCTCCCTCTGTCCCACTCTCAGATGAGTCCTCCAAATTCCAGCTCCTACTGGGATAATTATACGAGGAAATCTGCTTTTGAGAGCAGAGGGGGCAGTTCCTGCCTGTTTTTCATAGCACTTCCTACCAGGGCTGCAAGCACTTAAAAATTCTGCTCTCTCAGAAGAGATCCCAGCCTGCCTGAGGGTAGGAAACAATAGGTCTTGGCATAATCTTTTCTGCCGTGGGAATGCAATAGGACTGTTGGATGATAAAAAGAGATTCTAATGTTTTGCTGGGATTCCAAGGGCTGAAGGGCTTTTCTGCCAGAATGGATTCCAGTCTTTCCAAAGACAAAGAATGGCGGATTCAGTAATGAGTCCCTAGCTAGCCAGCATAATAGATTCACTCTATTTAAACCTTGTCCCAAGAGACCTGTATGCGAGTTGCTGCTTTTATTTATTTATTTATTTATTTATTTTATTTATGGTCTCTACTACCATAGAGTTCAGGTCAATGAAACTGCTCATCCAATATGTAACTAGCATTTGTGAGGGAGATTGATATATATGGCTAAGTACAGTCAGGTATTACACAGACTTCGTTTCTTACGCCGGTGCAGTGGACTGACATAGGCTATTGCCAGAATCTTGATTTTGTTCTTTTTGGTATGTGACCAATGTTAGTCAAATAGTCGAAATCAAGAAGCCACATTTGATCTGCATGACAATTACGATTCTCTGAGCTCTTTCCCTAGTATATCCAATTTAACTGACCGTGGATTGCTACCTCCAGTAGTACTGGGGGCTTTTCAAATTATATAGAAGAAAGAATACTGAGAGATATAAAAGGAAAATTGCATAAAAAGAAGTATAGTTCTACCAAAGGTAAATTGTTCCAGACTAGTTTGGCAGCTTTATTTCGTAATGACTGTACAACAGACTTTGTAGGCAAAAGAAACACAACAGATTTAATAGATCTTGATATCAGATTCCACATAATTGGACTTGAAGAAGATACAAAGATAATACTGTTAAGAAGTAATCTCATGATGGGAAGACAAAGAAAGTTCTGCTTGCTGGTGTTCAAGAAAGACCAATTCAAACTATTAGTGTTCTGGAGAATGGTTACCAAGATGTTCAGAAACTTGATTTACTTTGCCTAACAAATGAAAACTGAACTTAAGCTGGCTCTGTGTGTGCTCTCAAGGGTACTATGTTAGAAGCAAACACAAGAAAAAGGAACTGATTATTTAAGTTGAAAGACACACACTTGCCATAAGTACTTTTACAATGGAAATTATAAAGATGTTCCTGACCACCAGAGGATTTAGGATTTGGAATAGTGGTCCAGTAAAAGCAGCAAGAAGAAATCTGTGGAAGACTAGGATGAAAGTACTGATTTTACTGAAAGCGAGTTCATTTTCTTCATGCAGTTAGAAACCTCTCTTTTTCATAGCTAGCACGGTCATTGGGTTGAATTTAGTTTGAGAATAAGAAGATAACAACTTGGGACAGAGCTAATGTTCTTAACTGTTCCTGTCTGGGAGCCAAGGACACTCTGGGTGCTCTGCCCACAGGTGCGAGGCATCGAGGAATTGGGGCATGGATGGGTCAGAACCTGACTGACATCCAGACTGATCAATAAGAGTATTCCATCCCATTAGCGTCATGCTTCATATTTAACAAGAGTCCGAATCTTCCAGCCAGTCTCTGAGTCAGGACAGAGACCTGTTTGGGCAAGTTCCGTTTGGGACTTTCTTTATTTTGGCCTTTTTCCACCCTGCTGTTTTGCAGAGGCCTCTGGGCCTTTCTGCTGTTTTTCTCTCTTCTCTCTCTGGGATCGGCTGTTGGGACCAGGTGCTGCTGCCTGGGACTGACTGCTCATTGCAGACAGAGTGCATGAGGAATTGCATTGAGTATCTTTTATGTTATACTCTATTTCCATTTTATATATAGTAGTATATTAGTGTTATTGTGTTAATTTATGAAACTGTCTTTATCTCAATCCACAAGTTTCTCCTTTCCCTTTTGATTCTCTCGCGTATTCGGGGGGTCAGAAGGGGACAGTTGAGCAAGTGGCTATTGTGGTTATACTGGTAGCTCAGGTTAAACCACAACAATGAAGCAATAAGGTCACATTATACGGTGTGGTGCTTATGTTAGCAAAGTCAGTACTCCACAGGGAACTTAGCTCTGTTGTAGGTTTGTATAAACACTGGAGGGAAATGCTTTTTATTTCTTGGCTAGCTGGAAACTTTTACAGGAGTTGTAACTACAGCATTGTATCCATTGGTTCAGGTGTCAGGCCTATGTCAGAATTTTTTTAACAGTAATTTCAGCAGATCAAAAAACACATATCATGCCCTAGTGCTCAATGAGTATGAAAAATACTATTTTTAAAGGTTTGGGGTTTTTTTTCAGTCTTCTAATCTTCTGCCAATGTATCTGAGATAATTTACTGTAAAACTCAAGACAGCACTAATGGCCTACTCCCCTCAATATAGCATGAGTTTGAAAGGGGAAAAATCTAGATTCTGAAGTGCACTAAGCCTTATTTTCATCTTGAAATAATCTTTTAAATTTCTTTAAAGATATTTTTAATACATGTGAACATCTAATTATAGCTAAAGGTAATTTGCACTTCAATTATCCTCCCTTCTTGGTAGGTCCTCAGCAGATGAACAAACCCAGGAAAAGTCTTTACCCTGGGTGTTCTCTGCCTCAGTACACCTTAATGGATCTTCTGTTCTGCTCCCAGAAGCCCAAAGGTGAAAAAGGGTAAGCGTCTATATACACATGTGCACACATGTAGGGAGGGCAAGGGAGGACACATCCGCCCTGTTTTACATTCACTGTGCCCAGCCCTGGTGTTTATGCACACAGTTATGTCTATACACATAGTCCTGATATGAACAAAGTAGTTTCTCACAGTTATGAAAGCCGTTTCTTAGAGGGCCAAAACCCTAGGCCCATAAGCAATTTATTTGTTGTATAGTCTTCTCCCTCTACAGTCTGCACCTTCCCTTCCCTACTGAGCCCAAAACTGCAAAAGCCAGCTCATTTCACCACAGCCTCAGTGCCTCGCTCCTCTTCCATCTGGGCACCTCCTGGGGTACCTCTGCTGCTCCTCACTGTCCCAGTCCTGCCAGACCTCTCACTGGAGATCTGGAGCAGTATTTCAACAGCTGGCCTCAGCCCTGCTGAGACTGATTGGGAGTTGTAGCCGTTTTGAGGGGAAACGCATAACATTGAAGCCTTTCCTGATAGCTTCATGGCACAAATAACCTCTGCTCCTTTTCCATTTTCCAACTCCAACTGCTGCTCATCATCCAGTTCTCAGTGCAATGCTAACTGCAAGCGTCTGGTTCTCATAGTTTGTTCTGTAGCCCCACACTGCTGGCAATGCTGTGTTCCACCTTTGAAACAACAGAAATCTGCTGTTTCTGAATGGCCATATCCTGCCCTCCTGAGGCAACAGAAAAGGTGCTGTCACTGAAATGTTCAGGTGCGATGAAGAGGGAAATTAAGTGATTTGGGAGGTGCCAGGATTTCAGCTGCCTCTCCTCAGTCATTTACTTCTTTGTTTAGGTTTCCTGGGGAGAAATAGATAAGGCCCTTTAAATAAGGTTCTTAATTGGCAGCTTGGTAAAGCAGCAGTGGGAGGGTGGATTGAAGAAACTGGAATAAACAACAAAAGCTAAACATAAGGTCATGATTCATGCAAATATGCCAGAGGGAGCACTTGAGCAGACTATGTTTATTGCTCAACGTAGTCTGAAGTCCAGGCAGCATGTGGGTGCAGTCCAATGGAGCTCCCCTAAAGCCAGGAATGGAGAGGTGAGTGGAGGGCAGACCACAAAGAAGGCAGTATGTTTTCCTTTGGAAAGGGACAAGAATTACTGTACAGTAGACTGGAAATGTTTAGCCATATAAAAGGTCTCAGTGTTAGCAGCAGCAATAGCAGCTTTTGCACATTTCTTTATTAAAAAAATAAATCAGACATTAACTTCTAGTGTGAGTTAGCAGGTCAGTCGCCACTTCTTACAGAAACTATTGCAGCTGAAAAGGACTGTGGGAAAACTTCCTAATTAGCCCTATTGTGTGGGTTTTTGTTGTTTTTTTTTTTTAAGAACAAAAAAAGTAGCTGAACTTCTGAATCTAGTTTCCTGTGGAAACAAAGCTTACGCAATCAGTGTTTGTCCTTGTGGCGGATGCAGTCGACACTCCTCAGCCAAACCAGCAGCAGTTTGGTCCAGGCTCCAGAAGAGGTAAAGCCTTGAGCTGTAGCCAGGCCAAGAACTCCTTTTAAGAAACCTGCAGGGAAGCAGAACAGCACACTGAACACTGATAAGTTGTGGATGCAGGGAGTCTCGTGCATACTTTTCCCACTGTATGCAGTTTAACTCCGAGTCAACCACTTTATAAATATGACTGCCTGGATGAGCCTACTTTGAGCTCTCTCTGCTAAATAAGTGGGCTGTATGGCAGTGGTTTTATTACTCACAGGTCAGTAGATGAGCCCAATTTAAGTGTAACATTAATCCTTTAGCTTAAGTAAATGCACACTAAATATAATGAATCACTTAGAAGTATAAGGTTGTATGATTTTTAATATACTCTTTGGCTTCATGTTACTTAGTAAGCTGGATTTGCTAAAATCTTAAGCTGTAATGTTCTGCTCACATTTACCAAAGGCAACTACAAACTACACTGAACACTTGCAAGATAAGGTCTAGATTGCGCTTTTCTGGGAAGAAAGGAACTGGCTGGGGAAAAAATAGTGAAACAAGGCTAATACAGAGACATTAGGCATCTGCAAAATGGGGCCTGTTTTGCACTTCGCTGAGAAGAAAGGACTTATTCAGGCAAAACAGTCCCTGCAAGGTTATGGACCATAAACAATGTCTACAACTGAACAAAACAAAGGCACATGTGAGATCAGTGAAAAGATCCAATGAGAAGCAAGAAGACCCCAAAGTGAAATATTTCTATTGGACTGAATCATGGTATGAATGGTCTGTAAAGATATAAAACTCTATGGTTTTCTCTGCTCGGGTTGGACCTCTGTGCAGGTGCTCAGTTTGAGCCAGCCCTCCTGCTACCTCCTGCTATTCTACACTGTGTTTTTTTTTTTGTTTTGTTTTGTTTTTTCTGATAATTTTGTTTCCTGAAATTCTGCTCTGCATATGGTTATCAGGCCTCACCTGAATGTTTGCCACTGGAGTTCAAAAATAGAAAGTCGGGGGCAAAGGGTTATCAGGGAGGGAACACCTGAAAGTTTGCTTTCGCGAACAGGTACTTTCCCCTGGAAGTTTGCCTTTGGAGCTCTAAAAATAAAGACTCCGAAGCAATGGTTATCAGAGAGAGAAGAATCCTGGAAGTTTGCACCACAACAGGTATCAAGCCACAGGAGAGAAGACACCTGAAAGTTTGCTCTGTGAATGAGTATGAAGTCCCTGGTGAGAAGGTAAACAGCATTCAGCTTGGTATATTTCCCCCATGCAGTAAATAACAGAGTGAACCTGCCACTGAACTCTCGTAAGTCACACTTCTCTTTGAGAAATTTAAACATTGTTCTGCAGTAAGAACCACCCTAACAAAGAACATAGAAACATAGAATGTCCTGACTTGGAAGGGGCCCACAAGGATCACCAAGTCCAACTCCAGTCCCTGCATATGACAACCCTAAAGTACCCCCCACGACAATCCTGAACCTAATAATTATTGTAACCTTCTGGCAAATCAGATTTTGACCAAAGCTGAAAGAGTGATAATGTTCAACATTTTTTTTTTTCTTTTTTAATTTCATAAAATTTGGGAGCAGGATAAGGGACAGAGAGTCAGGTTACTGCCTTGACTGAAGAAAAGGCAAGAGGATCTCAGCCGTTCTGTGTTGCTTGCCAGTCAGCACACGTGCTGACAGTGAGTATTTTTATAGCTCCAGACTAGTCCCAGAGTTGTTGTCTCTTGGCAGTGACTGTGTCATCAGAGGCACGAGGAGAGCTGGAATTATTGTGATGAAGGGGAAAGAGATGTGGGACAAAGGACACAAATCCATAGGAAATCAGGCTTCGTTAGTTCTGCTGCTCAGGAACAACATGTTTGTCTAACAATAGCTTTCTGCCTGAGCATACGTCAGAACCAGATTAGATTTCTATTTGCATACCTCTTTACCTTTCTCAGGAATGCTTCTGGCATAAAACTCCTCAATTTATCTGTCTTCCTTAAGGCATGGGTCTTTCCTGGAGACTAACAGCAAAAGTTACATCTTATTTCTTAATAGCTTTATTACTTTGTTTACTCAAAGTCAGATGAACTGGGCTTAATAACAACATCAAATGTTTGCTGCCTTTTTAAGTCCTCTTGGCTCTTCAGAAACAACATAACAGAGAGAGAGAGAGAGTAAATGAGCTGGATGCAATTCCATGTTGTGCACACATACTGAGAGCCAAACCTGAAGACAGTATTGTTGTGCAATGTAAACAAGGCATAATTTATCCTACAGAACCCTTGTAGCTGATGATCTGAGAGAGAAAGAATCCAATGGATTTCTGAAGCATAAGATGAGCTTGTAGCACTGACAGGAAAAACAGGATTTTTTTGTTTTCTTGTAAACTGAGCACATTTTATATGTACTTGTTGAAATAATAAGCGGGGAGGGGAGGGGGGTGTGAAGAAACCTTTACAGCCACTGTTCAAAGGAATGCTGTACTATCCAAGGGAGTTTTTAATCTGCAGAGAGAGAGAATAGAAGCTGTGCTCTTCTTTCTGTCTTATGTAGTCTATGGTCTGTATTTTGCTCATTACAATGATATCAGTGCTTCTAAATTAAAGTAGCAATGCCCAGATTCCACAGGCATGTGTGTCACAGAAATGCATGTGCTAGTAATTAAACAGAATTTTCAAATATTGCTTCCGATTCAGACAAGAACCTTTTTATGCAGTTGTGTAATAAAGAAAGGAAGCTAGAGCCGAACTGGAGGGGCAGCATTAATACACGGTGCAGCCACTGACACAACATGAGACCTTGTGTGCCATTGCTGCTGCTAGCCGCATGGAAGAAAAGAGGTGTTTTCAAATATGAAGTAGTATATCAGAAGCTCAGGTTTTATGGAAGTCCATCCAAACCCCAGCTGAATGTTCCCACTGCTAACCGCTTTGAAAATTCACTCCAAAGGACAACTAGTCACCTAGAAGTAAAATGAGATACAGTTGCAATGAAACAGGTATTACTTTATTAGATCCTACCACTGGGGCTACTCAGTATTCAGCCATTGGCATTGTGCCTCTTCAGGAGCTAGAGGGAATAGCCCTTCCTGATCCCCACATGGACAACAGGTTCGTGAAAATAAGTACAGAGCAGTTACCCTAATCACAGTCTTAGCAAATGCAATTGATGATCAGTTTTCCAATGTTTTGGCAAATCCCGTCTTAGTGTTATTTGCCTTGAATTCCTCGCACAGCAATAAGCTGTGTAAGTTGACAAAATGCAAATGCAAGAAGCACTACCTTTTGTGTCCCAGGGGTGCTATAACTTGATTATACCCAACCTACTCTTTAGTAGCTGACCTATTTTCTTCTGTTGTTGGAATTGTAGAAGGAACTTTTTACAGGCTCTTTGTACACGGTCTGGATTAGTACTCCAAGGTATCTTAGACATAAAAGGAGATGAAAAATAGTGTTTTCCTGTTACATTGTTGCTTTAATTTAGTTGGATGTGTCTAAAGGAGGAACAGAGGAGCCTAATTCTAAGACACTCTGATTTTGTTCACGTTGCACTTATGTGTTCTGAGGCTAAAATAAAGCTTGTGTTGCACATATAGAGTGGCTAATGAATTAGCTCCTGACATCAGCTTAACTGCTCAGAAATTTTACACTGGGTCAAACCTAACGCATTGGTACACTTACAATCTAGCAGCTCAGATCTGCTTTCAGAACAAACACCTCAAACATGTCATTAAAAAGCTGAAATACACCTACTGGCAAGGCCTGCATCCCAATAACGTGCCTGCATGAATCGTAGGCTGAGTCAAGGGGATCCTGCTAAAAGCAACACTTCACCCAGTGTGCTGGCGAAGGGGATGGGATTTGTCTCATACAATTTTTGCAGTAACTTGCTATAGTCTGTCTGTGTTTGCTTAGTCACACCTAGTCAAACTGGTTTACATTGTTTCCTGCCTCATCATTTTTAAGTTATCCTTTTTTTTTTTTTCCTTTATTTCTTTTTTTGTTTGTTTGTTTTTAAGTTGCTGACGCTCACAGTTGTGCTAGCATTGTTATTAGAAAGTGTCAACGTGGAAAAAAATACGAGTGGGCCTCAGAGGCCTTGTCCGGATTTCAGATTTAGATGCTCATTTAAGCAATTAATGCATACAACTGAGTGTAGCCTAGTGCTTCAGAGTCTTCCCAGCCCTGCCCTACGTGATTTAAGAAACTACGTTTTTCTGTCATGGCACATGCCTAGTGAGAAATCAGAAAGTGGTTTTTGAATGGCATGAGCTTAAACCTTTCCCCTTGCTCACAAGGGGAGAAAGACTGCCTTGCGGCAATTTTTAATCCAGGAATGTGAACTCTGGGGAGATTAAGTCTCTTGAATAGCTGTGACAGCAGACCTAATTTAGAGTAAAGCATCCTGGGACTAAAAAAAATGGCACACCCGAGAGGGAAGGAGATCTGGAAGGAGCCTGCAGAAAATGTGGATGAGTAACCTAAGTTATTGTGCTAATGAGATTATGTTTTGCTTTGCCATCTATTCCTGTAGGGAGAGACTGAGTCACTTTGTCTTGTCCTATGTCATGGGGAGGGGGAGGCTAGGATTTATTTTTAATGACCAAAATAGCTGTACAGCTGCCAGGGAGTGCCTTGATTCCCTGGGCCTCCCCCTCACAGCTATAGGGGCGGAGTTAGAGAGAACATTTTTTTATGTGGGTATAAGCTGCAACACAGGAGGTTCCATTCAAATTTGAGAAGAAACTTCTTCACGGTGAGGGTGATGGAGCACTGGCACAGGCTGCCCAGGGAGGTTGTGGAGTCTCCTTCTCTGGAGACATTCAAAACCCACCTGGATGCCTTTCTGTGTAACCTCATCTAGGTGTTCCCGCTCTTGCAGGGGGCATTGGACTAGATGATCTTTTGAGGTCCCTTCCAATCCCTGACATTCTATGATTCTATGAACTTTTCCTTTTAGCCTCATCTATGCCACGTTTTCCAGGCAAGTGTCTCCAGACCTCCCTTACACCCAGGCATGGCCCCACACGCCCTCCAGGCTTTTCAGCTTCTCTAATGTTTGGTGAGATTGCTTTTCCCCCTGCAGGGGTCCAGCCTGGGAAGTGGCTGACAGGAGGGGCTCCCCCTGCCTCTAAACCCACTTTCTCTGGTCTGGGGCTTCCCTCCCCACAGCTGGGGCCTCCTGGAGCCCCTGGCACCGGGAACCTCTCTGCACTGCTCCCTTCTCCAGGGACCATGGCTTTCTCCCTGCAGGCATTGCAATGCTACCAACCCCCACTGCAGCAGCGCTTGATTTCCCTATTTGATCTTTGAGCACCAATTAGAGCATTTCATATCTATAAAAATGTGTATATTATATATCCTGTTATGCCAATATAACATACAATGAGAACAGGCTGGTGTAACTCACTTTTGAGCATCTTATCAGCCTACCTAATAGGGAATTCATGGTGTGTTAATTATGTTGGTGTAGTTGCAGCAATACATACTTCTCTGTGTAAAAATAGGATGAGAAAAATCCCCTAGATAAAAGAAATTTTGATTACCAGTTTTAGAAAAACCTTCACATGCGTAACTTTAGTTTCAGGTGTCCTGCTATTTTCCATACGTGAGAGAAACTCTTGTTTACAATGGGCTGATTAGTCATTTGACAAGCAAGCATGTTTACTCATAAAGCAACCTATCTAGCTCCATGTATGACTAAACTGAGTAAGTACGTAATTATATTTTTGTAACTCAGACCTTCTTTGCTGCGCCTCTTTCCTTGAGTAGGTTTGTTTTATTCTCTCCTGTCTGCCATGTCCATCACTCAGACCATGTGCCCCGCTAGCACAAAGTGCAGTGTTTGATAACAGATATGTTCTGTATTGATACATTTTACAGCTCACTTGGTCTGCTCAGAATTCAGAGATAATATTGATTTAAAAATTTGAAGGAGAGAGAACTTATTTTCAAGTGCATTCAAACTTTTATTCAGCCTTACTTGTTGCTTTGAGTGTGAGGCAGAAGTATCACTAGAGTTTTATGGGACTGGTTGTCCCCCCAAATATGAGCATTTATAGTAGAGTTGGCAGAGCTACATCTACAGAGTATCAGGCGCTAGGGCTCAAAACTTGTAAAATTACTCTGTTTAGGTTTTTCAGGTTGGCATTAACAGAGCTACATATAACAGCACTGTTTAGAGGCACTAGGCAGAAATTCAAACAAGACTACGGAATCACTGGACTGGGCAAAAAAGCTGTTAGCCTCGTAAGTCCATCTAATTCATATTCTTCCTTTCTCAGTGCAACACAACACTGACCAGTAAAACACTTTTTTTTCAGTTTTATAAAATTGTTTAAGCACTGTTGGGCATTTTTTCTTTCTTTTAGGCTGCTAAATTAGTGGTTAACTCCAGTTTCCTAGCTAGTTTCTTCAAGTTTACCTGAAAGGGCCAGGGTGGAGGGGGAAGATAGCTTGCCCAAGTTTTATGATTTGTATCATAGCTATTCAGGCAGAATGAAAAGAAGTGTGAAACAAGGAGTGTCAACAAATTTCACAAGGATTAATGTTTGCTTCACTGCTAAAGCAGAAGAAGAAACGCATGGCATGATGAGAAGTAAAAGTGATCAGAAGAGGGTGTGACTGGGAAGGAGGAAGAGAATGAAAAGTTGAACGATGGTAAAATAGAGAGTCAGGGGAAGGATTTAAACAGGTGAGAAAATGGGCAAGAGTAATAGTATTGTCTTTTGGTTTGTCATAGGGAGAAAGGGACAGTTACGGATATTTCCCATCTGGATATATAGGAGATGAAAAGGGAGGGAACAAGCAGGAGTGCTGTGACTGACAGAAAAGGTTGCAAAGCTTGAAACTCGGTCCGACTGCACTGGGGGAGGACTGGCTTTGATTAGTCCAAGCAACAGGGTAGGATGAAAGGAAGAACAATGCTTACAAACAGAGTAGAGGGATTGGAGTAGCACTTCAGGGGGCTCCTCAGAAGTTCAACAGCAGCCATGGGAAAGTCAAATTGGCAAAGACGCTTCCCTGGGAGGATACAGTGGCTGAAATATAGGACTGGATGGACGAAGAAACCAAGATAAATGCACACGTCACTGACACAGAATGCTGGCAATGTGACTGAGTACTGATCCGTGGGGAGAGGCAGAAGAGAAAAAGCCTGCTGAGATTTCCATGGTGAATAGGAATGGAAAAGGAAGCCTCAGCTGTCAAAAGGGAGAAGTGAGGATGGAGTTGTGAAAGCCAAGGAGAGAAAGTGTTGAGAGGAAAGATGAAGTTGGCAGAGACATTACACAAGTAAGCAACAAGGATCAGTGAAGATATGAATAAAGCCAACATCATTTAAGGAAG
The DNA here is from genome assembly GCF_036013475.1 of Columba livia. Classification (NCBI taxonomy): domain Eukaryota; kingdom Metazoa; phylum Chordata; class Aves; order Columbiformes; family Columbidae; genus Columba; species Columba livia. The sequence goes on along the minus strand of NC_088603.1, from coordinate 67,413,611 downwards.
AAGTCACGAGAGCAATTTCAGTGGTGCAATGAGAGTAGACAGCAGAATGTCAGAAATGCAAGACAGTAGAAAAGAGACTTGCAAGTACGTGCTGTACATGAGTTATGGTATTAGTCTTGGTGAGAGATGAGCCAAGGAAATAAGGAAATATTGTGAATATTGAGAATAACAGTGTGCATGGTAGAGGAAAGTTAGTGGAGACTCTGAAGGACAGAGGGAACAAGAGAGGAGTGTTGAGACTGTGTGAAAGAGAAGTGATGTGAGTCTTAATATCTTCAGGAATTGGTCTAAGCAGACTTGCAATGTAAAAAGGATGTCATAGGAGAAAGAGCTTACCAGCATGGGTAGGGAAGATGTTTTCAGAGACTTTTCTTTTCACTGTCTGAAAGCTGATGGATGTACCAGCATCCTTTAGCATCAAAGCTGGTTTTCAGACAAAACAGCAAGATGGAAAGAAAGAACTAATTATAAGGAGAGTTAAGGGAAAGAAAGGAAATATTTTTGGTAAAGGAATATGGAACTATATGATTAGCCTAATTGGCATGATCTATTGTTTCCTACAGTATCACCAATTCTCAGTATTCACTGAGAATGAAAGTCTGTGTAATGAAAAGTGGGATTTGGGTCACTGAGAAACAGGCAGATGTACCTGCTGACTTCTAAGCTTATGTCTGTGTCTCTTTTGTCAAGGATGAGAAGCAGGGAAAGAAAAACCAGTTTTCAAAGTCAGGGTCAGCAGAGACAAGCACATCATTTGCATTTGGCTTTATTAATGTGGGTTAGCTCAGCAGGCAAAGTCTAGCATACTGATAAATGATTTCATAACAGGAAAAATAGGGTCAGTGACTGCAAATCATTCTTCCCTGTAAAGTAAATGAGACACTGTTGACGGGGGAACTTGCAGGGGGTCATATTTCATTTCAGTCAGAAAATACAGATGTAGGCTGGATTAAAGGCTCTGAATATTTCACCAAGGAAAAACTATGATGAAAAAGAAGTAGAGCTAAGCCCTGCAGATATCACACAGTCCTGCTCCCAGGTGGTGATGGTTAGCTCCTGCTGTATTGGGTCCATGTGTTCTCCCACAGTGTTTAATCTGAGCAGCTCACAAAGCTGGCCACGTCCCTGGTCTCTTGCACAGAAACCCTCTGTTATCCCTCTGTGGAAATGAGGCCTTTTACAGCTTGGTTCCTATAATTTCCTGAAATATAATTGCTCCTCCCTTTACTCCATGCTCCCCAATAGTTCAAGCAAAGGCTTTGTCCCACCCTTCCTATAAAGTACCACTGAGTTACTAAGTATGGAGTATCTCTTCGTGGATGTATAGTTGTGGAAGCAACTGGGCACATGCATTTGAGGAGTGTTAACACTGATCATGTCCTACCGATACAGCTCAAGGAATATACAGATCTGTGTAAAATAATCAGTATCTATATGTTTTTCCTTGCCTGAGTCTTCTGAGCTTTCTTCTGGCTGGGGTCAGAGAGTTTGAAGTCTTCTGTTCCCCTCCAAGTCATAGGAAACTTCTTGAGTCGTGAGTTGAATCTCACAGCTAAGCTGACATGCTATGAAAGGACTGTCTTTTCTGTTCCTCTACTCAAGCCTTCTATGCCTCTGAGTACACCCCTGGCCTGTCAGAACCCACAGTGGGATTAGACAGCTCAGCTCACCTGATCCCATCATTACTTGCTGCCAAAAGGGGTGATCCCACTCCACCTCCTCCCTGGCCATGGACCCCAGCAGCTTCCCTTCCTGTGGCACTGGAGCTCATCTTGTCTCACAGCAAAGATTTCAAGGGACCTAAACTGGTAGAAAACTAACTTCTGAGCAGTGTTTTTGCTGGAGGAGTTAAGTGAGTCATCACACGAGCACAACCTGGGGGAGGCAGGACTTCCCCGTTTGGTGCCAGGCAGCTGCTAGAAGAGCTTGGCTGCATCATCACACCGTACCCTACAACACTGAAAAATCCACCAAGCTCAATGCTGGTGTGTGCACCACATCTGAGAAGATTCTTCCATTCCTCACTCCTGGTCGTCAGGCAAACTCAGTGGAGCTGATTCAGCCTCCAGCTATCTGACTTTCCAAAGATCCTCCCATTTTGAATGGGAGCAATTGAGTTTCAGCAACCATTTTCTCATCTCTGGAAAGTGTGTGACACGGTCCTGACAGGTCAGCTCCACATCCACAGACACTTGGTAACAAAGCAATTTCTTACCTTAAATCAGAATACATTTGCATACTGGCACAGTCCCCAGAATGTCACAGTTAGGCATGATGAAGCACCTACAGATTGACTCAGAGCGTGTGTTACTTTTTTCCTGATTATATTGGTGCTGGTACCAGAACCACAGGACAGGGATAAGCAGGTACTGAGTTGGGATGAATCTATGTCTATTTTGTACTGAGACTGACATGTTTGAGTTTTCAGCACCATTATTAAAATGAAAATATATAAGCTAGGCCATATTTTGTATTCCAATTTATTGCTGTAAATGAAGTGAGGTTTTGTTTTGGTTTGTTTTTTGTTTTTGTTTTTTTTTTTATTCTTTCAACAAGCTCCCTCAGAAAAGTTTTGGTACTCTACTCTGGCTTGCAGTGACCTTACATTGATATATTTTTTGTGATTGTGTGTGTCTTCCTCTTCCTTTCATGTTTTATCTGTTGGCACAGAGCTAAACCCAAATTTCAGCAACTTGTTCCCAGGGCTACACAGCCAACCTACTGTCTTTCAATTTTATTTTATTTTCATTATATTTTTTTTAATTTTCTGGGCCTTGGCTACAAGAAGAAAGCAGGACAGCATTGCACACTTTAGTTTTGCACAATATATTTTTATCCTGCATGAACATAACCAATTTTTCTTAGATCCAGCAAAAATCTAAGCTAGAAAATCTGACTGAGTATTTGAGAAATGAGAACAACTATTTTGTCTTCAAACCTGGTAAATAAAAACTTATCTCTCTAACTAAAGGCATTATGTTGGGTTACACCATTATGCTATAATACCTATAACACATAACACAACTACTTCTGTAATCCTTTGATTTGCTTTTGCCTAAACTGAGTAGTAGAATAAAATTTCCCGGGTAAAAAATGTGCATGTAGAAACCTTGCATTGTGGGACCCTCTCACTTGCGGGAGGGTCCACGCTTGCTGCAACAGTGCAGACAGCTTTGAATGAATCACAGGATTCCAAGAATGAGTGACAAACCTCCATCACGTGGGCAACCCACAGCACAGGAGCTGCCAGAACAATGCAGTGACTAAGGAGGCTGATGTGGTCCCTGGGTGCAGAATACCTTCCGTAGGAGTAAAGAGGTGATATTACAGTAACATTAAGGGAATAGTGTATCTCGTTCTGGTGCCCACGCTTGGGAAAAATTATGTTGACAATTTAGGTTTCACAAAGCAGCAATAAGAGTTATGTGATATCTAAGCAAACCTGATTTATTGTAAGAGACTTATGATCAATATCTTTAGTTTATTGGAAAGTAGGCTGTTGCAGTTTATTGAAAACGGTAGGCTGTGAAGGTTCTTAACTGCAAGGGACTCTGTCATCCTTCAGACAAAGACAAAGCCACATCCCATGGCAGAGGGTGAAAGCTAGAAATAAGGTGGATAGAGAGTAATTCAGGATAAAGATTAAATAACTTCATTATAGTATCATGCTTGGATCATATTCTGGCTTAACAGCCACTGGAACCCTTTTTATTACTATGGCAAAGGTGTCATGAAATGTGTGCATGAATAATTGAGATGATATGCTACATAAATAGAGCCAAATGCAAGTAGCTGAGCTTGGAGAATTCATAAGCGCTTCCTGGGACATCTGCATTTGAATAGCTCAGAGGAGGATTGTGCAAATCAAGGACTCTCTTGCTGCTCTGAGCAGTTCCAGGAGATACCAGTTATGGTCTTCCCAAAAGCATGATTGTCCTCTATTCCTTCCTGCGCCAGTTCTGCCATGTTAGCCTGTAAAACAATAAGTCATTCAAATTCCTCCTTAGGGCTGGATACAGGGGTCATATATGGATTCAGGGAAGAATACTCCTATGTTTCTCTCCCATTAAAATCAATGAATTTTCAGGCTGTCTGAAGATAGAGTCTTCTCTGGATGCAGCCACGGAGCCTACTGATTGTGTTTAAGAGTCAGTAGGGATATTTCTTTCATTTGTTTGAACTTCATACCAGTTTATTTGACATTGTCTATTTAGATGGTACATGCTTTAAAGCACAAACTGTCGTTTCTATGGATGTAGTGTTTAGCAGAACTGAAGACTGTCTTGACTGGGAGTTCTAGATGCAACTTGAATGCAGATAATAGAAATTTATAATAAGCCTTGAATTTATGCTTAGTCTCCCATGCAGTATAGTTTGACATCAGTTCTGCTTTATCACTGCAAGTATATACAAAAGCTACACTCTTTCTGAGAGAACTCATCAAATGCTGTTGTAGAAAGATTTTGTGCTTTGTCTCTCATACCAAATATTTCCAGAACTGGACTGTTACTTTTCTGTGATCATCACAAATTAAGATCATGCACACTTCATGTGTTCAAAGAAGAACAAAAGAAGTCAATGTTTGCTAAACAGAAATTAATCTGAGTCTAGCTGAAATTTTTAAAAGACTTTCAGTGTACATGGGCAGTCAGTAGGTCCTTGGATAACTGCCTGCCCTCAGCTCTCTGTACATAGCTCTAGTTGCTAGCAGATCCTGGTTGAAATTCAAATCAGTTTCAGCATTGCTGCTGTCCCTTCTAATTGACTTCATCGACACACTCAGCTAGTGGAAGGGACAGAGGAGCAAAGCAGGCGAAAAGGACCAAATCATTTCTACCACATGCTAGGCTATTCAGCAAAATGTTACTGACATGAGGGCCGGACACATCACAAGTGTTGGGATTCCCCATGCCCTGCCACAGAGCATTCTGTCAGAAAACAGCAATTTTAAAAAAATATTTTTTAGTGCTAGAAGCATTAGGCCAACAGCAGTTGAAAACCACAGCTCAGTTGGCAATGAGCCCTGGGCAGCAGCGGAAACACATGGAAAAATTCTGGCTGACTCATCCATAATTCATCTGCCATCCTGGGAAACGTGTGCACTGGAGAGGGATCCCTGGCACTCCTGCGAGGGCAGCGCCTGCTGCCTGAGCAAGACATGGGCAGCAACCAGCTCTCTTCCATCCAGGTGACCTCACAGCCTCTGACAGGGACTGGTCTCCCCGCTGCAACACAGAGCAGGGGAGCATAGCCCTGGGGGACTTAATTTGAGCTTCATGGTGCTGCTGCTGTGGGGAAGAGTCAGGGAAGGAGCTGGCCCCAGACCCTGGGATAACGTGTGCAATGATTTGAGGAATCCATCCCAGCCTGTTCAATACTTGCATCTTCATACCTGTGTGCGTGTGATGTAAACTCTGCTTTGAGGGACTCTGCTCTTGGACCTTCTGCTGGGCTGCATTTCCAAGGGCTCCTGGTGAAGGGCTGGCAGATGTTATTAAACCTTAATGATCTGCTAATACAGACCCCAAAGGCTGCAACCCAGGGCAAAGTAGTTTTTCAGCCTGCCCTTCAGCTCAGGGTAGCTAAGCAACATATTCTATGTTGGGGGATTTCAGTCACCTGATGAGGTTATTTTAAAAGTATGACTGGCCTGAAGAAACAAGTAAAAAGTCTTACAAGCTTTTTGAAAGAAAAACAGAAGAAACAGGATTAATATCAGAGACAACTGCAACTCACAGACAGTGTTCAGTAGCCTAAACTCAGAGGAGTTTGCAAGAGAACCTTATAGAAAAGAATGGTGACAAGTAGTGAGGAAAAAATTACATAGACAATTTAAAGTAGATGTTAATTCCTTTATCTCCATCCATGCATTTCTTCTACTGCCCAGGGCTGAAGGAGCTGACTCCTTCAGGACTGATTGCTTCCACTGATTTTTCTGAAGGGATGAATGAGGTTCAGAGTACTCAAAATACCAGAGCTGCAAAATACGTTTGTGGGAAATCTATGAACGATTAGTCCTGGGACTGTGCGGTCAGCCACATAGCCTGTGCAGAGCAAGAGCTGAAGAGCATGTATACACAGTAGTGCCCAGACACAAGGGTCTAGTGATGTCCAGCTGGATTGCAGATGCCCCAATACACCTGTAGATCAAGAGGGCTGAACACCATAATACTGACTGCAGTGGTTAACTTCTACCTGAACACTCTGTTAGTGAAAGCATGGAATAATTCAACAAAACAAGATTCAGAACTCGCTAGCTAGCACACACAAATCAAAACCATCAGTTACATTCAGAGTCTACAAATGTATATCTATTCTACTTCCATAAGCTGTGTTTCAGGAAATAATATTTTCAGGATTGTAGTCATTGTCGCTACCCTCAATCATTAAAAAAATAAAAGAGACATGACATGGAGACATAATCTAGAAAATGAAGCATGTTCCATGGTTGTTTTCTTGTCTTAAATCTAATTACTTCCCAGTATTTCAGTTTGTTATATCTATTTTCATCTCATGTTCTGCCACTGTTCCTGATAGTACACTCCATTGCACAATTCTCAGTATTATTTATTTTGAGGCAGCTTCTGGGATAAAGAATTAGTCCTGGGTTTTATCCACAGTTTTGACACTGGCCAGCTGGGTGACTTCTGGCCAAGTCACTGCACCTCTTCACCACTGTTTTCCCAGCAGTACGAGTGGGGTAATAACCTTTTCTGAAAGCACATGGAGTTCTGCAGATGAAGTGCCATATAGTTTAAGTCCCTGTTTACAGCAATGATTTCACTGATGTAATAGACTTGTGTACTGAATTTCCTTTTTTTCCTTTTTTTTTTTTTTTTACAGGTGAAAACCTGAAGACCAGCACCTGTCAAAGTGCTTGTTAACCTGTAATGGAACTAGTGAAAACACAATCACTGGACGTTTTTCTTCCTCAGCCTGTTTAAAACAGGTACAACAGTAATACAGCCAAGCTTTTAAACTGGATGTTTGTGACCTATTTGGAACACGTACAATCAGTGCAGACTTTGCTCATTGGTTCTGATTTTTCTTTTCTTAAGGTGGCCTCTGAGGGAACAAACGCACCATTTCTTATACCTGTGACTCTGTGCGCCCTTGGCCCAGCCAGGCAGAGGTGCTGCTTGAAGTGCAGCGGCCCCAGGACGTGGTAGGGGAAAACTGCCTGAATTTGAGAGGAACGCCTTGCTGTGACATTTGCCTTTTGGTCCTGCTTGGGAGTTCACTCAACTCCACACTGAAGGTTTGTCAAGTTAGGAAATCTTCCTGTACTCTCTCCCTCTTCAAAAAATATCCAACAGCCAGATTAAATCTGTCTTGCTGACTTTCATGTCATCAGATAGAGGAGTCTCTAAAGGGAGGCAAGAGTAGCAGCCAAGTAATTATGCTAGAGATGCATGAGTTCATTTTAAGACATTTCCTGTTTCACGCTTATGCATAATCTTCTCTTAAAAAAGTAAATTCGAATTAGTACTAAATACATATTCTTAAATAGCATCAACTATGGGAAGGGTTCTTCCAACTCTATAACATAAATTACCATGATACTGTAGTAATCTTGCACAATAATCAGTGTATCTTATCTCTCAAGTTCACATTTGGAGTTCAACTATGTATTTTAAAAAAAGCCCCCTGAAAGAGGAGATTACTCAGATTACTACTGGCTTGCCTTTTCTTTATTACCTCATGTTTATTTCCTCAGTTACACACTGCATAGTTCAAACATTGCGTACCCCTTAGTAGCGAACATCTCCATTCCTGTTCAGATGCGGGGTCCTGGCTTTGATATCCAATATACTGTGCATCAATGTGAACCTTGACTTACCAGTGAGAATCCAAGGGAGTTCAAAATCCTGCTAGCACAAGTGAGATTGGAGGACCAGGACTAGGACTTTTGTTTTGGAGCTGGTAGTCTTTAACTTTACAAAAATCTAGAGATTTTTGCAGTATTAGCGTCAATGCTTTGCCCACCATCTAAACCCTAGTAAACAAAGGCAAAATTGTGCAGCGCCTAATATTTTAATCTTTTTTTCAAGGGTATCATCTTGCAACACCAAATTAAATAATTTGTCTCACGCATCTGTTGATTTTGTAAGTAAAGCACTACTGGTCAAATTGTTTTCCTTACTGCCTCCTAATTGCGGGAGGAAAACGTGTAAGTGGATCGGAATGGTGCTCCACAACAATGAGTGTAACTCTCATTTAAGGCACAGGATATGAGATGGAGGAACCAAATTGGAGCCAGCTGAGGACAGCTCTTCTACCAGGCATTTGAGTTCCCCTAGGAGAATTTTATCCACCCTTGAAACCTAGTTGGGATATTTCTTCCAGTAGAGCTCTGCCTGTAGTGTAGGTAGGGTGCAGACATTTTGCCACAGTCAAACCATACGCAGCTTGGTTACACTTTGCTGTGTTCTTGGCAGCACTGAAGGAGCATGAATTAGTGATATTTTATTTTTTTTCATGTGTGTGTTTGTAAAAGGCACAGTACTGGATGTTCAACATCACCAAAGAGCCAAAATAAATATACTGATGGTAATGACCTTCAGGATGTGGAAGAGAATGTTATATCACTTCATGATAAGTAAATAAATGTAATAACAACTCAGGCCTTGTTAATTTGACAATGTCTTTAAATTCAATACAGTAGTAGATACCTGGCTTCTTCCTACCATACTTCCTAAGTTCTGCACTAAGCATTGGAGGCTGTTATACCTGTACATTATGTCCATTCTTCTCAGTTAAAAATTAAAGTAAAAAGGTCATTCTTGAACAGGCTTAGAAACTATACAGGGTTTTGATAAAATACAGGGCTAATTGTAGTTGCGTATAGCACTTCCTCCTCTTCCTACCTTCACCTGCTTTTAGGACCCATATTAAAAGAAATAAGAGTTGTCTTCCAGGCAGTGTTGATGTCCATCTTCAGTACCACTTCTTGAAAAGACATGTCATCATTAGCATTAATTTCTTCAGAAACAGAGAGAGAACCCTTTGTTGCCAGAGCCAGAAAACATAAAGTTCAGATAACCATCACTTGGCACTTCTTGCTGGCCAATTTTTAACTACTGTTTTCACAGTTTGTTACTAGCCATTCATCAACAAGGAATGATTGGTTCCTTGTTGCAGCACAGGGAGGGGGTGTCCAAAGCTTTTCCTGCACTGTTTCCCCAGCAATGTTTGCTGGTTTTGTCTTCTAGTTAAAATCAATCCTGCCCAAGCTATAAGCACATACCTAACCAAGGAACATTTAAAAGATTTGTGTGACTGCATCTATACTCTTTGTGGGTAGATGTGGTTATAATACTTCCTTTTCCTGCATTTTTCACTGTGATTGAATATTCCTTCTGTACATAAGACTGTGCCACTTTAATTATGGATCATGCTTCGACCTAAATTGATAGAGAATTTTTATTGAAAGTTTGAAAGAGAAGTTGCTGCCGTCTCTGCTATTAATAGTATTACTGCTTTATATAAGTATGTGATTCCCATACAGTGGATAAATTATAACAGACAAATAAGCATCTCTGCCCACAAGGAACTTTTACTTCTGCCTAAAAAGAGATTAAAGGATACATAGCAGGAAAGTTCAATACAGAAAACAGACAGAGGTTTGGAGGGTAGAGAGAAAATGCTGCGAAGTAGCAAGTCTGCAAAAGGTCAAAGCTTATCCTAGAGATGGGGGGCAGTCAACACAATTAGGGCCTGCATTAATGTCTCATACTATGTATGGCAATTCCTGGATTAGTGGTAAAAATTGAGATGCCAGCAACTGAGGTGAAGAGGTTATTTTTCCTATGAAGTGTTTAATTTTGCAAGTGTATTTCTTCTCGCCCAAGCTCTGTCTCACCTCCTCCTATGAGCCTGGGATGATGTGTCATGGAGTCGCATCTCACTTCAGCTGCACATCTTCAGCAGCTTTTGGTCCCAACTCTTCCGCATTCATCCAGTCCTACTTCCCATTTTCCTTGCTCAGACACAAAGCTCAGGCAGAGAAGTGGGACAGCGACCCAGCCCACACCTACTGTTGCTCTTCCTGCTGGGCCACCCATGTGTCAGGTTGTGCTGCACACCCAGCTCTGTGCTAACCAGGCATGTCCCAGCAGCACCAGGACATTCAGGAGGGTGCCTGGTGGCACCTAACAGCTCACACAGGACCCACAGTGGCAAGGTAAAGACCCTTGTGCTGAGTTGCATCAAATAAAGGAATTCATGCTGCAGGCAGAGGCTTTGGAGAGCAAAAGCATGCTTTGAACAATATGCTGTCTCTGGAAGCCAAATATGTACTAAAATAAATCACTAAAAACAAACAAATCGCCCACAAATTATACTACCTAAAATGACATAGATTTAAATTTCCTATACAGTGAGATTAAAGTAAATATCTCATGCCTGTAAAAATATTCTAAGACATTGTAAAGGTTTCAAAGTCAAGCACCCGTAATAATAAGAAATGCATTAATTTGGATCCAGCTTTGCAGCTTTAATTCTTTCCCTCTGGGTGCACTTGCATCCTGGTAGTCTTCATTTGTATGATTACATATAGCTGCCTCCAGAATGCAGAATGCTCGCTTAAGCGGGAACCGGTTCATTTGTTTTTGTCAAATGTGCTAGAACAGGAGGGATGTCCTCCAGGTACCTGTGTTTCTCCATTAACTGCTGACAGGACCAAGGTGAGAACTTAGGTGAGATACCCACCGCACTGGTCAGTGAAACGATTCTGATTCCTGCTTCTAGTACTGACAGAGAACACTCTTACTGGGTGTATTAGGTTCGTTCCCAGTAGAGCTCACCATCAGCTGATGCACAACCAGTGTAAGCTGTTCGTAGTGCTTGACAGCTTCTGGTTCGCTTCCAGGGTGTGTCACTCACTGGGTAAGAGGCTCGTGTGGTCCAGTAACCTTATGTCAATCAGAACTGTAACACGTCTCTCTATGCACCAGTTTGTACCTTTCTGCAGACTGGCAGCAACTTTTAGAAATACATTTTCAGATTCCTCAGAGTCAAATGAACTTTTTTTAGCATGAACCCTCATCTAAAAATCCAGGCAGGTTGGTGCAGCAACCAAGAAAAATCTAATTAACCTAATGAGAGGATTTTCATGTGAGATTTGTATTGCTCTCACCAATGAGGTGGTTCTCCAATACAACTTCATGCTATTGGTTATTGTTAGAAGTAATGACCTTCTACAACATATGGCCTCCTGCAGACTGTACTTTTGTAAGGGTTAGTTCAGAGCTAGAGGTAAATGCTACCTCCCATATGAATTTAATTGAGTAAACTTGCAAGTTGCTAGAATTGCACTTTTAACAAGTTCGGCAGCTAACTGCAAGACACTATATAAAAGGAGTTGTTTGCATTCACAGGGTTTACTTAAGTTGCTCAGCATGTCAACAACATAACACATTCACTAGAAGAAATGAGGAATCTCTAACAAGCAAGTTTATCCTAGAACTCCTAACCACACACCATTAAAATTAAGCAAACTACTTGTTTATCAAAACCTTCCTTTAATTACCAAGAACTAGCCAAGTGAGACAAATCCATGACAAACTCAATTGTTAGTTTCCTGAACTCTTCATGTTGAAAAAAAAATTCCTTCCTACCATGCAACTTAACCTACTGGGGCCTTTGAGTCCAGACAGCATTTGCCTATTAAGAAGCATTATTATACATTAATTACCTTAAGAAACAGAAAAGTGAACTGAAGTTAGCAATGTACAGTGGAATGCTAGGAGAGCATTTTGAGATGTAAAAGATTTGTTCTCCATGCTTTTCCTCAGCCTTTCTCAAAAAACACTAAGAATATTAAATATGAGGGATCAGTACATACAGGTTACAGTTTGTTCCATTACAAACATGTGACACTGAGATGATGTCAGAATGCTGTCTGGTCAGATTAGGTGGTTCTGATTTTCATTATTTCATTGCAAATCCTTCAATACTTTTTCTTTCAGCTGCCAAAATCAAGAGACTGCAGTAAGAATCCCAGCTTACACATTCTTTAAGCAAGTTTTTGATTCCTCTGTATGGCAAAAGCTTGTAAGTATGAAAGGCAGGTCTCCTAAAAGCTCTGGAAACAGATGGCAAATAACCAACCACCTACCCTTCCTCTCTAAATGTCTTATTTTTAAGAAAATGGGCTTTTAAGCCAATTTCATTTGTGAGTGGGCATTGACTCATGAGTTTTGAACATTTACTGTGGCAATGCAAATCTGGATCAAAGCTTAAATTTTATGTTTTAAAAAGCACAGTTGTTTGGGGGTTTTTTTAAGCAACAGAAAAGCTGGTATTCCATTTCATTTTCAGACTATCCACATTAATTATGTACTTTCAAACATTCCCTTACATTTTTGCTGGTCAAAACGCAAGAGAAACCTGTTAGCGAATCGGTCACAGCATGTTTTAAGAAGAGTTTAAACAAGTGCCTGTCAGGAATGATCATGGGATAGCTGGTCCAGCTGCGAAGGCCAGATAATCTCTCAGCCTTTCTCAGGATTTTGAATCCTAGAAAAGAAGACTTTATCATTAAGACACTTCCAAGTACCATGCAGCTATAAAATTCAGTGACAATGCTGCAGCTTTTGTATAGTAAAGATTTTCATACCATACTCTCTAGCTTCCTCAAACAGGTAAGTTCATAAGTTAAGTTAAAAGAATTTGCCAGGTAGATAAGATTCTGCCATTTTAAAGCTGATTAAACAATATTGTTGATGACAGAGGTTAGCATAGGTGTGGCTTGGCAAACAACAATAAATAATCATAATAATAATAACTACTAGAACAGGAAGCTACTCTTCCTCCAAGCTTCTGAGCATATACATTGCAATCATGACAGCATATGTAACGGCAAGTTAATCTTAAAATCAATGACCTCCCAAATCATGACCTTGTTTGAAATATTTTAATCTCTCTGTCATGCACGTATTCTCCAAAGTTACTGTAACTGAATAAAGTTAGAAAAATATTTTCCACTTTGTCAGATGATGTGCTTTGAAGATGCATGTTTTTGTACTCTTAAAATAAAAGGAGGCAACTGTCTGTACATTCTGCAGGCTTCTGGTATATTTAATATAGTCCATAAATCATAACATAATGTTCAGTCCTGTGCAGTGAAATATTACTGTCTAACAAGGGCAGCAGATTTTCAGATTTCAGCAAACGTTCAGGATTTCATGCTAACCTGTTTCCTCGGAACAGATGTGACAGAGGCAAACTACAGACTGGCAGTAGGACTGGGAGCAGCTACAATAACTAAAAATTATTTAAACTCAAGTGTTTTCACCTGACAGTTTCATATTCCTAGCGTCCATTTAAAATCTACTTCTGCCACTAAGATTAGCATGTGGCGCGTTTGAATTTGTAGGTGTGAGAGATGCAGACAGGAAAAGATAGTTTCTCACATGTAAACATCTATTTTACTGAAGAGCCAAGTAAGCGAAAGAAAAAAGCACGACAAAACTCCATCTGCGTGCAATTCCCAGAGCCTTAGTCATCTTACTTCCTGATTCTCCTTTTTGGCCTCCTTTCCCTTAGGGCCCTCCCACCTCTATAAACACCATAACAATAATTATCCCATCAGTGGAGACTTAAACATTCTTGACATCCTAACATCTAACAAGTACAGGACATTTCACAAAGGCTTTCAAGAAGTGGGTCAGCTTGACACATCCCATGTGTTTCTGAAAGCCCGCAGTCTTTGAGCTTGCTCATCTATGGTAATGGGCACCCTACCAATGCAGTGACTGGGAACAAAACACTGCCTGCTTTGTCAGGGGAACTTTAAAATGTTTACCCAAAGCACCTAACTTGTAAATTTCCATCCTAAATATCGTATAGACGATGTCCTGTAGTGCCCAGCCACTCAGCAATTTCCAAACTCGGTGGTTTTGTGACCCACCTGCCCCTCATTAATTAAAAGGGGACTGGAAATCCTCCAGCCTCTGGCAGGAGGCATCCTGCCCACACACCCAGCCAGACCAGGGGGGAGAAGAGGTGCAGGGTGCTTTGCTCTGCCAGTGTCCGGAGGCTGGATGATCAGCTCTTTTCTTATCGCACTCCATCTTTTCCTGTCCCTCACTCTTACTTCACTTGCTTACGTACCACAAAGGGACTTTTTAGTTCAGGTTGATCTGGCCAAACGAACTCCTTTACTGCAGAAATTCTGGCCACTGTGGTTTGGTTGTTTTTTTTTCTTTTTTTTTTTTTTTTTTTTTTTTTTTTGTTTTTGTTTTGGTTGGTGCTTGTTTGCTTGTTCTGGGGTTTTTGGTATTGTTTGCGGGGTGGGGGCAGTGTTTGGTTTGGTTTGTTTTTTAGTTACTCTCCAAGGATTTTTTCTTTATATTCCAACATTCAAATAATGCCAGCTTGCTTCCACCCTCAGCAGAAATCCATGGTGACTCAGAAATGGATTTTGACCCACTAGCTGAGAATCACTTCTCTAATAGTGTTATGGTTTGGTATCTGTTTTCACAAAAGTAATAAACCAATGTGTCTCATAATATTTTCTATCCCGCCCTCCGCATGATTTTGTCTTGTGAATAAAACACATTATATTCTTGCTTGGAGGGCATTTTATTTCTGTGATCATTTTGACATTTTAGTTAGAACACGATACTTGTACAGTAGCCAAGACAGCAAAGACTATAAAATCTTCTATTTATGATCTATCCCGATAAACAAATTTTCAGTTCTCCTTAAACTGCCTTTTAATACTGGGCAAAGAATCCCCACCTGATGAACCAGAAAATGATCAAAAATAATTGTTCTTCAGTGTGGAAAGAGGATATGGTAAAGAGCTATTAATAACTTTGGAAGAAAAACATGAAGTTAACTATGATTAAGCTTCAAACTCATTAACAAAATGCAAATAAATTCAAAGAAACAGGGCTATAGAGATTAAATTTGGTGAGATTTTGTACAAAGAGTAGATCATACTTCCATAAAACTTGGGGTCCCCATAAATCACAGTGCCCATGTACATCCTAGAAAGGTAAGAACAGTATAAAGAAAACAAGCCTGCTCCTGCTGTGTATACACACTGGTGTTCAAGTACCAAAACTATACATATATACATATATATATATATATATATATAAATACCACAAGTGAAGCACTGGCAAACAAGAGAGATTTCTAATCACTCTTGGTCTAAGATGATAGGCACAGGTAGAGTTGACTCATGCAAAAAAATAATTTCCTTGAGTGGATTACTAAGTTTCATAAAAGCAGAAGCACCATGCTATGTGTGAACAATACGGTAATACTGTAAATTGCAACTTGATTACCATTTGATTCAACCAAGTTAATAGCTCATGATGGCCTATAATTCATATGTGATTGATTTTGGCAAGTCTTTCATTTGTCAGTTCATCAAGCCTATCCTATATATGAGCAATTAAATTAACAAGAAAGAAAAAATAGTCCAAATAGTAAAGGGCTCAGCAAAAAATCACCCAAGTGGTTTGAAGAGATCTATCCTTAACACTGTTAAAATATCATAGCCTACTTCTTAGTGGGTTTTTTTTTCTCACTAGGACCAGCAATTCAGCATAGTAGGTACAACAATAAATAACAGACTGCTGATTTCCAAGCAGCTTCTTGAAGCAGGGAAAATTAGTTCCAAAACAGTTACAAAGAAACTACGCATTGGAAAAACTTAAGCAGGAAAAATACTAAAGAACAGCAAACAGTTACCATCACTACGAACAGGAATATATTAGATTTCAGAGAGAAAGAGGCTGGACGTTTGTCAGGCTGGCAGCCGTAGCATATGTACTAAATTCATGTGTCACTAGGAGGCTCGGTCCTACAGGGGGACAAAGGAAATACACAAAAATAGACTCCCAAGGAGAATCCTGCCTGTGTTTCTCGATGACAACCAGAACGCTGCTGGCATCCCTGGCACAGATGGCCACAGCCCACCTACTCACTCATCACAGAGAGCAGCCAACACAGGATTCAGCAGTTAAATTAACCCCAGCAACGTCGAGGCCATGCTCTGTGGTGAGAAGAAGACGTGCTTGTGCACTCAGGAAAGCTTTATCCTTATGGCTGCTTCCTGGAGGGTGTCAGTCAGGGGCCGCTCACCCCTCTCCTCTGGCTGTGGGTTCCCCAAGGACAGCTGATGGGTGCACCATAAGCTGATGCCCATGCAGCACGTCTGCCTGGGGAAGCTGGGTCCTGGAGTGATGGAGGGAAATAATCACCTGCACTCACATTAAAACCCCTGTCTGACATGTTGACACCGTGTTGATATGTTCAAAAAGAGGCCAAACAAATATCCTCAGTTGCTGGAAAGCTTGGATTGCATCTTCTCTTCTTTGGGTGAAACAGTCACTAAAAGTACACAAATAAAAAAACAAGCATACAGAAGAAAATTTCTGCATCAGAAATTAGGCCTAACTAGACTTTTCTGCAAAGCAAAATAATTTCTGGCTGATCCATGTGCTGAAATTATTTGAAAGCATTAAAAAAACCCCACCCTAAAACCAAAGAGATTTTGGTGGAGATGGAAAACAAAGAGCAGAATTCAACAGTGAGTTTCTGCAATGGCAGAAGGTTAATGACAGCCTGCTTCAGGGCTCTGTTGCATGTTGCATATTGCTGCTGTATTTACCACTGATTTAGAAAGAGTGCTGTACTGTAAGATAGTAAAATTTGCAGCTGCCACAATTATTTCAGCTAAGCAAGACAAGAGAGGACTGTATTGAGGGCGAAGACCTAACAAAATGGAATGGATCATGTAATGATGAATTAAGTCCCATATTGAAAATGCAAAATAATGCATGTGGAGAGGAACCCAAGTACTGCTGCTGAGTATGACAGGTTTTAATTCGTTTATGTCAACTGAAAAGCAGAAACTGGGCTTTTAGGTAAATATCCGTGTGCTATCTCTAATCCTCACAAAGCTGTAGTCAGAAAACAAATAAGCTAATAGAACACAGAGGGAATAAATAACATACTGGTTAATACCAAGTAATAGAATATCTAAACATAAAGGAATTTATTTTCTCCTCTGGCATAGTATACAGTACATCCTACCTCAGAAAAAGTGATATGGATGAATCTGTCTGTGGGCATGTTTGGGGGAAAAGGCTTTTATAAAAAAACAGTATTTTGATAGATTTGGATTATTTATCCTAGGAAGATAGCAAATGACAGGACAAAAGCAATCAGGGAATAATGTCAAGAGTTAAACACAAAAACACCTGCTCTCCTGTCTTACTGTACAAGAAACAGGAACTTGATAGTGGCAATCTCAAAATGGGTGACATGAAATATTTTTGCATGGATGTTAAATGAGCCACGACTTAGTCAGTAGCTATGGAAAAAAAAAAAATCAAAAAAGAGTTAAGACACATCTAAATTTATGAACATAACAATAACAAATATGTTCCCCAAACAGTTCATGTTAGCCAAATACTGTATTTTTTTAAACTCTAAATTAAGCTTCCTTGTTTGCAACAATCTCTAAATCTTAGAAAGCAAACTTAGATCTAGTGGGAGATAGCCTACCACTGCCAGCGTAACCGACCCTACGGCATGATTCAGCACGTGTTTTGATGTCCATCCCAGGCATTTCTACTCTTGTAAAGTTTGCAGCTCCTTTTGATAGGGTATTTTTAGATGACTGCATTTTGCTCAGCCATAAATGCTACTAGCCATCATGGCTAGTCCTGTCCATGTGACAGGATACTTGGGTGACTATAGGCAAGAAACATTTCGCTTCTTACAAACCTTTGCAAGTATCACACCTGCATTACCTCAGCAGTCATTTCACACAGGTGAAGCATAATTAACCTCCTCTATTTCCTGCTTCTGTACTTGTTCTCCAACACACCAGCAGCTGGAAGTGGTTTGTGAAGCATTCAATTTTTCAGGTTCTAGACGTGCCAGTGAAACTCCCTTCTGATGTTTTTGAAGTCATGCTTGCTTGTTTGTAGACGTTTCTCTTCCATTGCTGTCATGTGAAAATATTAGTGCACGCAACTCTTATTAATCGATGACATTAATTATACACAAAAATATTGTAGGATCATAAAATCAGTGTCCTGAGCTGGAAGGGACCCACAAGGATCATGGAGTTCAACTCCTGTCCCTGCACAGGACAACCCCACAGTTCACATCACATGTCTGAGGATGTTGTCCAGTTTCGTATATTGACAGGCTTGGGGCCTATCACTCAAAGCATAAAACAAAGGAGGAAAGAAAAAAGAAAAAAAAAAAAAGGAATAATATCCCCCCAGGCACACCATTCTGTTCGTCCCGTCCCCCTCAGCAGAGTCATTACCAAGCTCTCCCACCTCCCGTGGGCAGCGCTGCCCCGGTCTCTGTAGCGCTTGGCTCCCGTCCCCTGGCGCGGCCCGCGGGCAGCGAAGAGGAGCGGGGCCTGACAAGAGGCAGCCTCCCTGCCACCCCAGGCGCGACGCCGGCCTGTCGCCATCGATTTTCTCCGCCCCCCGCACCCTTCCCTCAGCGCCTCGCCAGCCCCCGCCTCCCGCCGCCACCGCCCTCGCGCCTCGTCGCGCACCGCCCAGCCTCGAGCCTGCCGCGCGCGGGAGGGGGCGGGCGGGGCAGAGGCCGCGGGCTCAGCTGACTCGGGGAACGCACGGCGGCGGCGCCTCGCGCCGGGGCTGGACAGAGCGCGCGCGCGCGCGAGACGGGAGGAGGAGGAGGTGGAAGAGGAGGAGGGGGGGACAGCCAGCCCTGCCGCGGCGCCTGGCGCGCGCTCTCCGCCCGCCTCGCTTCCGCCCGGCGCCGCTGCCCTGCCCGCCTCAGTCGCTCCCTCCGGCCGGACCCGGTTCCGCCGCACCCCCGCGACGCCCCCCGCTCTCATCGGGCAGCTCTCCGGGCCACGGCCGCCGCCGTCATCACACCCCCCACCCCGCCCCCTTCTGAGACGCTCCGGTTGGGGGTGACCCGCACCGCAGCGCCCGGGCCTGCCCGTCGCTCCGCCCAAAGGCCCGTCCGGTGACAGTCGCGACCGCCGGAGGTGGCGGCGGAGGAGGAGGCCGGAGCCGGGATGTCCGGGCAACAGCAACAACAGCCGCCGCCGCAGCTCCCCTTGGCGTCTGCCGCTCCCCCGCCGGGGATCCCCTCTGCCGCCGCCGCCAACCCCGGCCCCGCACCGGCCGCCACGCTCCTGCTCCACCCGCCGCCGGCCACCGCTGCGCCGCCGCCACCCCCCGCCGCCAGCAGCGGGCCCGCAGCGACGGGGAGCGGCGGTACCGGCGCGGCGATGGGCCTGCCGGCGGGGAGCAGCAGCGGCACCAGCGCCCCGGCGCCGTTCCCGCACGGCGACCCGGCCCTGAACGAGCAGGAGAAGGAGCTAAAGCGGCGGCTGAAGAGGCTCTACCCGGCCGTGGACGAACAGGAGACGCCGCTGCCCCGCTCCTGGAGCCCGAAGGACAAATTCAGTTACATCGGCCTTTCCCAGAACAACCTGCGGGTACACTACAAAGGTGAGGGCCGGCCCGGGCCGCTGCGACCCCCCGGACCCGGCGGGGCGCGGGGGCCCTCCCTGGGCCGGGGTCTGCGGGCCGGCGAGCAGCGGCCCGATCCCTCCGTCGGGCAGTGGGCACAGGAGTAACAATAACAGGAAATAACACACGCTCCTCTCTCTCTCTTCTCCTGTGTTTTCTGATACCCTAAATTGCCGGCAGCGTGGAGAGATGGGTCTTGTTTTTTCCTTATTTCAGCTTTATTTTGTCTCCCCTCCCCCCGTTTCTGTCGCGGTGCTGGGGAGGAAGGGGGGTAGGGCAAGGGGCCGCCCCCGCCTCCTTGTGCTTCTGGAGTGGGCATTATGTAAACTCCGAGACTTCCTCCATGGATTCAGGTATCACCAGAAGGTTTGGGTCTGAGGCAGGAGAATAAAGGAGAATCGGCATGACGTGTCCTGTTTATGGTAATGAGCAAGAAAAGAAGTGGCATTTTTTTTCTCCCGAGGAGAGCAAGGGTTAAATGGAGTTAAGAGCAGCAAGCGTTAAGCTATTAAACACGGAAATGATGGGAGGGGAAAGCACAGAGAAAAACAGAGTTTATTTTTAAACTGTGAAAAATGGAATTAAAGTCTTGCCTAACTGTTGTACAGACTACAGTGATTTCAGGGAAGGAATGACAATAGGTTTTTTATTAGTAAAGGTGCTGTTATAACTTTGCGCCTAGGCTTTTAATAGTTAAAGTTACTGATTTTCAAAGAAAAGGTGAAAATCGGAGTATGCATTTGTATAAATCAGTAAGAGGCAATAGAAGAAAAACTTGTGTTGATTGTTATGAAATGTCATGAAAACTGGAAACATAAGCATACACTCTGACCTGAAAAAACACAGACACATCTGGTGTTCTAGGCCCAAGTCCTAAAGTAGAAGTGTTGTGGATTCGAAACCACTTCTGAGTTGGCTGTGAAGAACTGGATCTTTTGTCAGTCTGTAGTAAAATGAACGTAATGGGAGGTGAAACAAACAAACAACCTTGCAATTACCCTTTCTTAGAGTTTACAGTGAAGAAATTCAAGTGAAATCTTGATAAACATGTTACTATTTAATCGGAGAAGGAAAACGGCAACACAAACACATGGCAGGATTTGGCTGCCGTGAAAGGATTAAATGTACTTTCAGAGACTTTTTCTTTTTTTCATTGAGAGGCTTTATTATTACATACAAAGTACTCTGTTGAAAATTCTAAGTTTAATGCACCATACAAAGATAATAAAAGAGGTTGATGACTATAGAGCAAGTTTTTGGGAGGCACTGAGTGATTTAAGGACATGTTATTTAATACTCAACTTTGAATTTCCTGGCTTTTGTTCAGTGTTTTATGACCTTGTATTTTTAGAAGCGTTTTGTATTTTGTGGTGCATAGTGGTGGTGTGGTTTTTTGCTTTTTTTTTGTTGTTGTTGTTAAATCATAGCTTTGTGGCCATCAAGTCTAGAATTTAGAGAGAGAATCTCCCTGATCTGTTAGTGTAACTGTACATTTTCAACCTTTATTTGTGCTATTCCTGTTTTTCCTCACTTCTCTCCTTTGTCTTAGTGTTTTAAAAAAAAAAATTCATTACCTCAAAGAAATTACAAGAGGCTCTGCGTGTTTCTGAAGTATAGGTAATATGGGAAATACTATGGATAGTCTACCAGAAGTCAGAAAGCACAGTTAGTAGTTTATAATAAAATACCTTTACTCTAGCTCTTAAATAATAGTAAGTGCTGAAGGTTGAAGTGTTCCTAGATTAGTCAAGAGGACTGCAGAAAGGAGAGGTGCCAATATAACATGAATACACTTTTCTTTCTCCTAACTGCAAATCTGAGTGGATGGCCTCTGAAGTGGCCTGTCTATCCACCTGGTAACGAAGGTGGCTGTTAGGGCAGCCCCATGTATGAGTTACCAGCCTTGTACCTGGAGTTGCTAAGTGGGCTAAGGAATGAATGGTGGCGTGGCATTCCTACCTGTGAACTGGGGGAAAAAACATTAAAATATCTACTGCCTTTTCTCCCTTCTCAGTCTTTCAGCCCTAAGAACAAGATAAAAGGGAAGAAAATGAGGTTCCGTGAGGAGAGTAAGGGGAGATGGCAAGTAAGAATGTGCTTAGCACTGTGAAATGTTGTTTCTGCAAGTCAGTTGCAAGTGGAGGTCTCAAAAGAAAGCATTCAAAGTGTCTTCTTGTGGAATACTGGCACGTTCAGTGCTTCTGAAGTTATCTAAGTAGTTGTGGAAGGATGGTAGATGTTTTTGTTAAAAGGCAACTTGAATCGCACATTGAGCACAGATTAAGATCTGTTGTATTCTTGACCAAATACTCAGGGAAGGGGGAGAGAAGACAGATCTGTCCAACGAAGCCAGTAATCACAATTCTCCCATAATTTTCTGTTACTCCGTTATAGGTACCTTGTATAGTTAAACTTTCTCTGCTGCCGTCGAAGATTTCTGGCTATAGAACTGTTTCTGGAGTAAACTTCCTTCTGTTTCTGACTGATAGGAGGCAGAAACTGGTAACATCAGTACGTTCTTTCCGCTGTGGATATGTGGGGATACTTGCCTCTGAAAATATGGATGGGGGAACAATCACAGCAAAAGCTTTCGAAGTCATTTTTTCATGTAACTAGCTTCATAATTTGAATGTGCAAGCAATGACAGTTTTCTTTCATTGGTTTGTGAGGCAAATAATGGTCCTCTCTGTATAATTGTCCTCTCTATGTATGTAATGGTCCTCTCTATGTAATTTTGAAGATTCCTTTCATTTTCGTGCATACCAGTGGACAACTTATATGGAAACACAAGGTGCAGTAGACATCTTTCTACCCATTGCAGCTGTGATGCTTTGTGTACTGTGTTTCTGGACCTGGAGCTTTTTGCAAGAAGTCTAGAGAATTCTTAAAAAATCAAAACTGCCACAAAACCAGGTGTTGATCAAGCAGCGATTTAGTCTGTTTACTTAATTCTCTATATAGTGCTCTATAGGTGCTCTTCTGCATTCTCTCTCAGAATCACGGTGTTACTTAAAAAGAAAAGGAAAACATATGTGGTGAGGTGCTTGAAGGGAAAACGCATTGACTGGTGTGATATTTACCAGAACAGGCTAATTTCTTTCCACAGTGAGCTATTCTGTTATGCTTCTGCGAATTCTGACTCTTGATTAGGAAGCTTTGCCAAAGTCTGGATATGAAATACATACACATTGGCATCAGTGATACTGTAATATATTAAAGGTTATACCCATGGGTATTTTTGTGTTTTTAGATGGACAGACATACATTTCTGTGTTGCTTCCAGTTAGCTATGCAAGCTTATAGAAAGCTAACACTGTCCTTGTGACTGTTGTTTATGGTATATATATATGTAAGAGAGACATGAAAAACAGTGTTGGACAAAAATGTGTAATCTCAATTTTAATATAACAGCTCTGAGCTGTATGTAAGTGATAAAGCACAAGGGTTCAGACAAGTGTGTGCTACATGTAAAGCAGTTACCACACAAACTGTGTAGCTATTAAGACATATTTTAAAATATTCCTACATATTTCTAAAATATTCAGAATTAACACATGGATCTTGTTGAAAAATGGGGCTTTCATAAATGCTATATGTAATGTGAATGTTCCACTAGACAGACTGGTTCAGTTTCTAGTAGATTTATGCCATATAGTATAAGGAGATAAAAATACAGACTCAATGCGGATGGTAACTGTGAAAGAAACTATATAGAGAATTAGGTAAACAGACTAAATCATTAGTAATAAAATAATGGAAAGTCCTCTAGTAGCTTCATTTAAGTTAGTCTTGTGATGATTGTGCAAAATAAGCTAATGAAAGTTATACAATTTTGAGGCGGCTGCCATTGTGTGAACTTTTTCTAATGTGTCACAGGCCAAGAAATCTTAGCCAGACATTTATTTACACTGAATTTTCCTTTGAACTGTCTCTAGTGCCAAACTAATAAAAATGTATTTTTCAGTACAAACTATGCTTCCCAATTTCTATAACAAACAGGATTCTGTAGTAATAGTTCTGTGTTGTCATTCAGTGATACAAGGATGAAATCAGTTTTTGTGGCAGAAAACACTTGAACTGCATTCAGTATAGTACGGTATGCATGTTTTGGGCACCTTTATAGCTCCAAGATGTCTTGCTTTTTTAAACTGGGGAAGAAGTTGAAGTAAAATCAGTAATTTGCACACGTCTTTTTCTTGTCTCAGTGAAACTTTCTCAATTAATTCAACAGAAGATTAGGCTGTGATTATTTTATTTTTGGCAGTGTGAGCAAGTCATTGAACCACCTGTTGGAAATAACTGCATTTCAGTTTATATAAACTTCATTTAAGGACTGAACTGTATAAACACGCTTACCTTTGTCTACGTAGACACTCCCATTGACTACTTTTGAACTATTTGGTGCATATGCATTACATACTTAGATTTAGGCTGAAAGATTCTATTTCTGAAAGCTGAAATGGCTTCTCCAAAGATGGTTTTATCTGAATCTGCTTTTTTGAAGCAGGTGGAATTTAAATTTAAATTAATTTCAATTTAATTTTGCTAAATTTTACTTTTAGTAAAAATCATCAGCGTGAATGAGTGCTTAAAAAAATAAAGCTGTACTCCTTAAGCACGGTTGACTCATGGTTGTTAAGCACTTTTAATGAAAGCCCAATTGAAACCAATTCTGTTAACTGAACTTCCCGATGATCTGGTTTGCAGAGTAAAGTTCAAGCTTTGTACACCTGTTTTCCCTTTTCTGTCCCAATGTATCTGTTTGCAGAATTCTCTTTTTAGTGCTGAAAATGATTAATTTTTATAGTATTTATTAAACAACACTAAAAATATTATTTTAAATACTTTAACCATAGCTTTTGACTATGAATGAGCTCTGTTCAGGGCACATGGGGCCATGTTCTCATGAACTACTTCAGGCATTTGGAACCTCCAGTTCAATAGCTCAGAGTTGGGTGTCAAATTTCCTTTTTATTTCCAAGCAAGGAAGTGGAGATTCAGGTTAGCAGGGAACGTGGCAGCAGTATGTAATGTCAAGCTAATGGGCCACTCAGCTTGGTGGACATTAGTGACAGTGGCCATAATTGAGTGCCTATAGAAAAATCTAAAAACATGTTGGGCATATGTGGTGTATCTGTGTTTCCTCCCTCTCAGTTTCCAGCCATTTTAAGCTGAAAGATATCCTGAGCTGAAGGCAGTTTTTCAGTTAATTGCTGTTCTAGAAGCTTGTCCAGGATCCACTTCAACACTAGCATCTATAATATTCTTTGGTAAGAAATTCTGGAGTTCAACTATGTGTTCTGTAAAGAGCCTCTTGTTTTAAAGCTGACTGATAACCACTATCTCTTGACTCCTCATGTAATCCAACATAGCTTGGTAGTACTGAAACTCTCAACTAGCATATTGAGGCAATGTAGAGATGTTTGGAATACTTGGAAGTAGTTAACTGCTTGATGGTGTTGAATTTGCTGTTAGGAATAATAAGCGTGTGTAAGAACAAATAAAAGCAGCATATATGAGTAGTAAAATCCACAGGAGATCATATTTAAAGGACAGCAGTTCTAAATTTAGGCTGTCTTATGCTTTAATGTGATGAAAGTAGTTTTGGGCACTGACTTCCCCAAGCATGTTTCTTCACTGCATGAAGTGTTTGGCAATACTGGTAAGGGATCCTTTTACTTCTGCCCCTGTGTCAACCTCTCACTTGCAGCGTGACAGCTGTATGTGCCTGTGTTGTGAACTGGATCAGAGAACTGATCTGTTGCTTAAAAAAAAATCTGGTAGGTTTCTTAAAGCCTCATCAGCTAATCAATCTGTTTCAGGGTATGTCCTTGCAAATAGCTGTCTGGATTGGGGAGGGGTTGGGAGAAGGTGACTAGTTTCAGGAAGAGGTGCTAAGAACACCTTAAATTGGTATTGTTTCCAAACACTTAGATGTGATTTCACAAAACAAAGTCTGCTGGGTAATAGATGTGCATTTTCAATAATTTTTGGCTGGTTCCTGCCACTTCAGTCTTCTATGTGGAAAACTTGCCCAAATAAGGAGCCTGACTCAGACTGAAGCAACACAGATTGTCAAATGCATGGAGTAACCAAGGGAACTTCTTTGCAGTCTATTTTAAAGTAAAAACCTAAGGACATTTAAAAAGAAAGTATGTTTCCTTCCCCGCAACCCCCACTCTTAACTAATGCATCAAAATTTAAGGGATCTCTCAGGAGCTTAATGTTCTGCCCATAAGTTTTGGATGGCTTTTAGCTGAAGGATTTCTGCGTACTTGGAAATAATAATCTAATTTATAGTGGTGAATTAGTGAGCTACTAGCACTTGAAAATGAAGAAAACTTCTGGAAACTGTAAGGTTATATACTTGATTATTACCTTTGTTGACACAGCCTGAGAAAATAACTTAAAAATGGTCAACAGGAAAACATGCATGTCATCTTGTGTATGGAAGAGTAAATTAGTCTTTTTTCCTCATATGAGACTTCTGAAAACAACATACAGAAGGTAGGTAATAAGCGTAATATTGTAAAACCTGTGAGGTGATTGAAGGATCTTCATATAAATTATTTAGTAATGACATATTGAAGCAAGTAATGTATTTGCACCCAGAGAAATAAAGTAGTTGGCTACTTGCCTTAAGGTAGTAACATGTTGAGGTGCACTAGTTACATCAGAAAAACTTGGTAGGTTAAACCTAATCTCAGTAAATGAAGAATTCATGCTGTGCTGGCAAAGTTTTGAATGCAGGTGCAGCAATGGTGAAATGGAGGGTTCTCCTTGGCTGAGTATATCCCGTTTGGTGCAAGGTAGTTGGTGCTAACTCAACAGGCAGATAAGCATTTACTGTTTTACCAACATTTACACTAGAGAACTCCGTACAGAGGTGCAGGAGAGTAGGCCAGCTGCGCCTCATCCTTTGGCCTGGCTATACTGTCATTTTCCCACAGTTTCTTCCTTGCTGTATGACCCAACTTGCTGCACATGAGACATGATTAATCTGTTCCTGAGCAATACTTCCAGTGTTAATGTCAGTGGAAGGAGTGAGGTTTTTGTTGTTTGTTTGGTTTGGTTTTTTTTGGCATACACAGATGAATGGCTGTGCAGGTGCAGTAGGCCACCCTGTCTGGACTGGAGGTGTTGGCTGGAGTGCTGCAGCCCGAGTGATTCGTACAGCACACTCAAAACAGTCATCTCTTTTCATCATGCCTCAGATCCACGTGGAGAATGAGCATGGGATCTGTGTGAATTATGGTAATGACAATCTGTTCCTGGTTACCATCTTATTGAAATAGCAGTTGCCAGGATCTGATACACTTTCCGTCTTGCTCTCTTTTTTTTTTTTTTTTTAACTGTCTTCTGACCCGATGTGTGACTTTCCACACAATAATTGAGGCATTTTGGTGTGCCTGGGAGAGGCTGAGCTTGCTTGAACAGGTTGCTGCTAAAGCAAGTCATCTGGCCAAAAACGGTCTTCCAAGTGCCTGTGGAACAAAGGGCTGTGAAGAGGATGATGCATTCAGAAGAGTTAGTCTTAGCAGAGTGCAAGTGGCTCTCTGGTTTACATTGAAAACCCCCAGAGTAGATACGAACTGGCAGTGGACATTCTTCTTGTGGTGGAACTTATACATAGTGAACCTTATAAGAAAAGGGAGTAGGAGCTGCATTAGCTCTGTTGCAGGCTGCAACTCTTAATGCTGTCCTGAAATAACATTCAGAACATGGAAATAAATTGTGAGTTGAATGTTCTATGTAATGACTGATGTTTATTCTGAAGGACACTAGAATTAAAGTATCTTAACTTGAAAATTCAGAAGCACTAAGCATTAGGTTAAACTCTATGTCATGTTTCAGTCTATTAAAATGTGTAAGCCCTGTGCATTTGAGAAATCATACAGGTCTTTCAAACCCAGGTAGGCTTTTGTCAATTATGTTACTTACTGTGGTGAAAACTTTTTTCCAGTTTTACTTCAAATAATTGTAGAACCTTTTAGAGTAATATATCCAGAACTTCTCATAGCATACGTAGTTGCAATACAGGTGCCTACAATGAAAACTTAATTTTGGGAGAAAATATTCTAGCATAAAAATGAGGGTGATTAGAATATTGTATATTGTTTACTCATTACATAAGCCTTCTGGTTTGAGTAATTGGTATGTGTATCTTTGAGTTATCTGCAATTGTCTAAAATACATTTTTCTTTTTTTTGAATGCAATTTTTTTTCAGGTCATGGAAAAACTCCAAAAGATGCTGCTTCTGTTCGAGCTACCCATCCTATACCTGCAGCCTGTGGCATATACTATTTTGAAGTTAAAATTGTCAGTAAGGGAAGAGATGGGTAAGCATTGAGTGCATTATTAATTAATTATTACTTGAATACTGTCTTGCATCATCTTTCAGTCAACAGATGTCTTTGGTATCAAAACTTACTTTCATGTTTTACCACTGTTTGTATAGCTTAATTCTTTATTCAAGAGAAGTTGCACTTTGATATTTCATTGCTTTAATGGAGCTGATTGTGGTATATATTGTCAACAAATCAGTGTACATAATAAACACCATAACAACATCATCTTATTTTCTCTTTACAGAGAAGTTAGGGTTTGAATGACCATAGTTTGACTTGAATTTTACCTTTATAGGTGTTATTTTTTGGCTGTATAGGTTTACAGACTTACATGTAATTTTTAGGAAGTTTTTAGGGTGTGCAGCAGACCAACTGACCTCCTCAGTGCAGTCTTTTCATGGATGTGGTATCAACTTTAAAACAAAGTTATTCCTAAGGCTATTTGTTGGTGAACAGTAATAAGAATAAATGGAAATGTTCTGAATAGGTGTTTGGGAATTTGTCACTCTATGGAAGGAACAAGAGTTGAGTGAATGCAGCTGCTGCTTCCCAAAATCTGTCTGAATTATGAATTTGTTGAAGTCTGGGTGATACCATGATTTTAAGTCTACTGAGGCAGATATAATCTTACCGGGAAAGTTTTGAAGTGCTAATGAAATCTTTGCAAGACCACTTTAATTCCTTTTCATCTTTCACTGCTTTTGGTAGAGGTTATGTTTTAGTCCTGAGACATTAATTATGTTCCCTGTGTAGTACTACATAAGGAATTATTTTCAATATGCTGTAGTATGTACTGTGATTGTACTTCAAGGTTCTGGTGAGGATTGAATGTAATTGTCCTAGGTACTATACAAGCATGTTGCAGATGGTTATGTCCTGCTGTGAAAATTAGTTTTGAGTGAATGGAACTATGTCATAGCTCTTTGGATGAAATTCAGTAACTTATTCTGTCTCTGAAAGAGTAGCTTCTCAATACTGCTGCTGTCATTTATGAGTTTGTTATCGGTTCTATTCCCAAAAGTTATCTCTGGGAGATTTCTTTGCTGTGAAAAGCTTATGTCTGTGTTTGCTTTTGTCACACCACGAGCACGTAATTGTTTTTATGTTGAGAAGATAGAAATTAGTGTTTCAAGTAATGTTTTGCTATAAGTTTTAGGAACACATTTTGTGTGGTTTTGTTTTTTTTAATTCTTTAAACATTTTTTAAAAATTGTCCTGCTGCTCTCAGTTAAGGAGAAGTTCTTATTGTGATTTGTTAGTGATACATATATCTATTCATTAAATGTATTTCTGTCTGCTTAGTATGGAAGTTAGCTGTTTTGAAATAGGGGATTTCAAAAGGTATCCGTGTGTGTGGATATAATTTTACATAGCTCCTCTAATACTTTACCTTAGACCTCTCTGTGTGACTTTTTAGTAATTTCTATTTTAGCAGGCCACTCAGGGCAATCCTACAAAAGTAGAAAACACCTTTGAATGAAGTGTTTAAAGGTTTTATAGTTCAAATGGTTGTTTGTGGGGTGTACATAGCTAAGACTTGTGAAGTTGCTTAAAAATTAGAGGGGTACTTTTTTTAGTTAATGTTAATACATATGGCCTTGTCCTTGTTTCAGCCTTGTGACCTTTTTTAGTGTCACTTCATAAAACATTAGCTGCATAATGAGCTGAGATGTTCATTGTGTCATTGTAAAAGATAATATGAATGCTGGTGAATACTGTGACCAGAGCCAAATGCAAATGTAGGTTAACTGGTAAAGAGCAGAAGTCAACACGTGGAGCCTCACTGGATGTGATGTGTGTATCTCTAGACCCTGTTTTCAGGTCCAAGGGGTCTTTGCCTGGATGCAGTGTGAATCTCTTCCAGTTCAATGTTACGCTGCATTCAAACTAATAAATTCTGCTGTAATAAGTAAGCTGGGGAATTAAATGCAGAGATCTATAAGCTGGTGTATGGAAACCATTTTGTGTCGGATAGGACTAATTAGTTCTTTCTCACTGCCTGTTATGTTTCACCTGACTAGTTCCAGGTATATTTTTACCATTTTTTTTTTCTTCTTTGCTTGACGTCTTGCAATGGGAACAAAGTTCAGGAAGACCATATCTGTAGAGGACCAGCATGTAACTAATAGGGTCAATTGGTTAAAATGTCTTACTGTTGCCAGAGCATCTATTCTCAAGGCCTTGAGCCTAGCTGTGGAAGCACTGTAGCTGTATCTTATAGCACTATTTATAATAAATCCTAGACTACCTAAGGCAACTTAGATGTCTTTCTGCAAGCTGAAGTACAGCTTTCAACTTTCATAAATGTCAATGGGTAATTTAATGGTGTTTATTTGGGGTTCCCTTTGGTAGTGGCCTTTACTATTTATATATATATATATAAATAAACTGAGAATAAAATATTTAGTCTGTGTATGGTGCTATGGGGCAAGTCTAACAGCGTTCTTGTTTGTGTGCTCTACTTAGCACAACTTGCCTCAAATCATCAAAAACTTTACTAAAAACCTAGTCTAGGAGATGTGGGGTTTTTTTACTACTGTAGCACTTGATGGCACTCTTCCTGGAATATGATCTTGCCTATAAGATGCTTCTAGGCATTATGGACACATGTAAGCCTGCTTTCATGCTTTCTTCATAGGAAGTAAGAAATGGGTGTAGAGCTTGGGTCTTGCAGAGCAGGTGAACAGTGAAGTTGCTTTCTGATATCTCAATGAGAGGTGACTGGGCCACACAGCAACTGATGGTAGCAGATGAGAAAAAGAGAAGTCAGAATTCAGGTTAATAAAAGTAATAAGGTTGAAATATCATTCAAACAAAAACTGTCTTGGTGTTTGTACAGTGTTTGGCATGGAGAGTCCAAAGGTATTTATGTGCTGCTACAGTACAGCTGTGTGAAATAATTACCTTAGATATTTAAAAACTTTGGTTGAGAGTACTAACTGGCTGTCATGTTGTGCTCTAAATATTTTCTGTTCTTTATGTCTTCAGTTTTCTTCATTAATTTCTTTTCTCCTTTTGCAGTTTGAGGACCTCTATTTATTTATGTTCTGTTTTTATACTCTCACTTTGTTTTGTTTGGGAACATTGTGGACAGTGATGTGAGTGATTGGAGATGATAACAGTAGAAGAGTAACGGCTGTAAGAATGGGGAAGTGTGCCAAGGTGATGATTAGAAAGCGTGGTAGGAAGAGAAGTATTAACTGCAATAAATTACAGCTGCATCTCTATTGAAATCTCCAGTTAATTTAAAAATAAACACAGACATATATGTGTGTCAGTTAAAGCAGAGTATTGCAGCAAGTGCTGTGAAAAATTCTGATGTGACTGAGGAAGCTAAGCATAGTTGTAGGTTTAAATTAAACTTTTATAAGCTATTAATGCAGCCCTCATTAGTAATTTACCTATTAGAGAACTAGAAGTAACCAGAAGTAACTTACGTATGTTGTGTTCTGTAGTTTCTTAATACAGTACTCAAGGGAGTGAGAATGGCATGGCATTGCCATTTCAATACAACTCTCTTTTTAGTTTCATCTAAATTTCTAGAATAGGAGCTTAATTGAAGTGAACTACATTGGCCATCTAGGAATGGGAATGAACAAGAGTGTGCGAAGTCCCATGGACTTGTGATTTGGAGTTATAAGCCTTAATCTCTAAATCTATTATAATACTGTACTGGCCTCTCACTTTCCAAAAATGATCACCATGGTGGCCATTGTCTTCGCTACCTAAATATATCCAAATGAGACTTTTTCCAGTCTCTCTAAAATCTTGATTTCAGTTTTATTGTACTGCTTTTCACTGAATTTTTCCACTTAAATTTGAGAAGAAACTTCTTCTCAGTGAGGGTGACAGAACACTGGAACAGGCTGCGCAGGGAGAGGTTGTGGAGTCTTCTGCTCTGGAGACATTCACAACCCATCTGGACGCCTTCGTGTGTAACCTCACCTAGGTGTTCCTGCTCCGGCAGGGGGATTGGACTAGATGATCTTTCGAGGTCCCTTCCAATCCCTAACATTCTGTGATTCTGTGAGTTCAGTTGTGCTTGTCTTTTACATATTTAGGTTCTCTGCCTTTGTGTAAAGAGGTAATGCATCTGCTTTACTGTCCCACAGTTAATATTTTCTTGCGAATGCCAATTAACATTTCCCTCTTTTATACAACTAAAGATACTTGCATGGTACTGGCATAGTGTATATAAACTACAAGTCCCATATCTTTGTGCTGTTGCTTTGTGCATCCTTCTTTAATGGTGAAGAGTCTTTTACAGTCTCTCTTGGTTGAGAGTCTGTGAGCTTTGCTGTAGCCTTGGCTTGCACGCTTGGGCATTTCATACTGGGCACAAGCATACTCTGCTTCTGGTTTCCAAGGGGCTGTCTCGAGGATATCCACTGGCTACCTGCCTTTCAGAAGCAAATAACCTTCCATTATTTCATGTTATAAACAGCTTACATGTGAGCAATTTACTGAGTGATCATCCATTTCTACATTAATTCAGTCTTAGGCTTGTTGGTTCTCTCCCAGTCATGGCAATGGTTTTTGAATGTTTACAATTCTTACTCTAAACTGTAGTTTGAAGACTTTGTGGTGGTTTGGCCATGAGGAGGAGCAGCTTCTGAACACCCATTGAGTTCACTTCCCTTGTCCCAGTTTGTGACTGTGTGAGCTTCATGGTAGACCCAGCTGTGTAGCTCATTGTCCGAAAGCTGACCTCAAGAGTGAATGAGTTTTCAGCCAGGTTCGGTCCCCAGTATAGCTGTTAGTATGACTTTGTGAGAAGCTATGGTGGCAAAAGAGGAGGGAACTTAGGGCAGAAATGAGCATCTGGGCCCAGGATGCTGGGAATGCTACTTTTGGTAATGGTGCTACCATATGCCCACTTAATTTTAGCTGAAGTAAACTTTTTGTGTTTTTTTAAGTTTTTCACCAGGAGAGACTTTGTCTGTTTCTTTCCGAGAGAGAATGAACTTTTGGGGAAAAGGCCTTTATCTTTAGTGTCTTGAATTTCTGTCCATTCTTTATCTTATTGATTTGTAAATACAATTGCTAGCAATGGGGAAATTGTAGTAATGCCTTTTACTTCTAGAAAGTCTTTACTACTTTGAGCACAGATTCAGAGGATGTATGCTTAAAATGCAAAATCCTCTCAGCAGATGTGCCTTTTTTTTTTTTAAGGAGAATGAAAACAAGTCTTGGAAGTGGTAAGCCATCTAGAAGAAAAAATGAATGCTAAGTTTAGAGAGGATTTTGGTCTTTTAGCAGATAGCGCTTAGTTTACACTTCTGTGAGCATGGTTGTTTAGTCTGTAGTGTGGTTATACTGATGTAGATCTTCAGGGAATGCTATATATTGTATGTGTAAGTTCTGCTAAATCTTCTGCACTGAAATAAAATCTTACTACAGCAACTTGTGCAGGCAATCAGCATGCTTTTGGTAAAGCAGTGTTAATAAGGCTTTGGACACCTGTTGGATTATGGCTGGTTTTTAACACTGACCATAGAATCAGTCACCTGTTGTTTTGGCAGTATATTGTAGTACATGTTGTGTATTTGATGAAGTGGGTGAAGAAATCAAAAAGGAAAAACTGTACAAAACAAACAAATACCAGGAGGATTTAGTTTGAGTTTTCATGACACTTGTGCCTGAGCTATGGTAGTGCATTTGAGTGATATTTGTGAAATACAAATGCTCTGTTGTCTTCCAGAGCACATATGTGTTAACTCTAAACAGAAACCATATCCTTTTTTTTAATTACAAATTGCTTCTGTTGCAGTAAGTTCTTGTTTACAACAAATATAAATCAAAACATAGAATATAATCAGTTGCAGGTTTGTTTGTATGTGTTTTGTGCACTACTAATCTAATGTAAAAGCTTTGTGGAGTCTTAAGACCTATTTTTATAGTGTTGATATGTCCTCAGCAGTTATTTGTTACAATAGCAGGTGTTTGTTACGACAACATGCAAACTTCACTCAGTCTCTGTTTACCTATGTCTTGTGGCATTATTAGCAGAGTACTTGTGCATAGGGTAGAATCTGATTAAGTCTGAAGTGGCTTTCTTGCCTTATTACCTTCATTTGAATTGCTGCAGCTGCAAGATTGCAGTATGAATCAGCAAGGGTATATTTTCTTAAACTGTTGCAGTTTTTACCTGAGTATAGGACACCAGACATTTGACAGAAGTGAACAGCAACTAAACATTATTGCCTATTCAACTGTTCTTTTCTGACACTATGGTCCCCAAAAAAGCTTTAGAGCTTATGGAGAAATGTCATGAGGCAGAAATTGTGCAACCTCAGAAAGTGAGAGGGATGTCAGTAGATGGGAGTCTTTTTAGCAACATTGCAGGAATCATAAGCAAAATGTTACAGGAATAACAGTTTCAAGCACTATGCAGGATGACTGCCTGACTTTTTTTCTTTCTCCATGTAGAACTGGATTAATCTGAAACCTGGGTTTATCATGTTCAAAATACTGTTTCCTTGGAAACATTCCATAAAATTAAACTTGTTTTCAATTTGGAATGAAAGACTCAAACTGTCTATGGCATATTTTGAAACATTTAAATAGAGAAAAATTTAACAGCTCATTTCTTATTGTGATTGTGCAGACAATAAGAATCTTGGATTAGCATATTCCTACAAAATTTTAATGCAGGGTAACTATATTAAAGATGAAATTTAGATGCCTTCCTAGTGTACTGTATTTCTGGCATTATAGCATAGTGTCAGTGAAGACAGTGTAGAAAACTATAGGAGAACATTATTCAAACTTTTTACATCCTTGCAAGTCAGTCAGTTGTGAAGGTCCTTTAGAAGATCATGTCTTAAAATTTATACTGTTGCAGTTTTTTCTTCTTACAGCCTTTTCTGACATACAAACTTGATAGTAAAACACGCTGCACCTGTTCTCTAGACTCCTCTTCTCAGTGCCAGTTTTACTTTTCTTAGTAGTCAACGCATTAGAAGCATCAGGATGTTTTCAGTTGTGTTATTTCTAGGTGTAAAGATCTGTTAGTTCTTGGACTTGGGTTTCTTACAGATATTATGGTAATTTACATTTTAATGCTGTAGGGTTGAAGTTGCTTTTTTAAGTATATGGCGGGCAGGTGATAAGGTACCAGGTTGATTATTTACTTTCCTGATCACCAAACTAGACTGGATTTCACAGCATGGTGTAGCAGTTCCCCAGGTTATACTGTCGTTAATAGAACATGTAGGCATGGTGAAAGTCAGAAGGAATTTACCTCTCTGCAGACAACCCTTTGCTAGTGAAATCTCTGTATTAGGGAGGGTATTAATTTTTTTCATTACTTAAAGCTATGCTGAATTATTTTACTTGCCTTTACAAATACGGTATGGATTTTTTTTTTTTTTTTAACTAGATAAGTGGCTATTTAGTACTTAAATTTATCTTTAACCACTAGTAAGCTTTCTGGGGTATCTGTGATTTTGTATAGTTTTTGAGATTCTGTTCCTCTTCATGGAGTGGGTGGGATAAAATATAATTAACCTGAATTCTGATTATCAGCTTCCATATTGAGAGATCTTCCATACATCTTCAAAACAGTGGCTAAAAGATCTAACGGAGCAGTTTCAAATAAAAATCACAATTGTGAATCTTTTATATTAACTGCTTGCTTGTTTTTTTTCCTCTTTCCGTATGTTTTAGCAGTCTCCAGTTCTGTAGCACCTCCTATTGCTATTTTTTCCTTCTACGTGGTGCTGCTTTTTTTTTAAATTTCTCACGGTTAGTCTATTCAGGCATCCAAGTAGAAACTTCAAGCTCTAGCAAAAATGTGGATTTAACTCTTTTACTGGAACTACACTCGAGAAGAAAATAGTTTTTGTGAGCTTGCTTGTTACACATTTCACTACAGAGGAGCCTAGGCTTTTCAGTGTGTGTTAGTGGAAAAAAACAGGTGTCATAGTGTCTGTATTTTTGACACTGACCTTTCTTTTGCTTTGTGGCAAAAAGTTGACTCTTCAGCAAACTTTAAACTCTAGTTTTGTAGTATTCCTAAAAACTTCTATATGACTTGCAGTTGTGAAATATAAACTAGAAGATATGCTGAGACATTGAAATGGTAATCTATATCTTCAATGAACTGGAAAAAAGAATAAATACATACTCTTAATTTTTCATTTCAAATTGTAAGATGTGCTTGCTTTCTTGGTCTTTAATACTAATTTGGCTACATTTGAAATTGGTTTTCAGGCATAGTCTTTTATTTCAGTCTTTCATGCATTGATTTCATGTATTCCATGAGTGGGTTTACACTCTATTTGTAACTTTGTGAGCTCCTGTAAGACTTGATCACTTTAATGAGGTGATGAATCCCAGCCGCTGGGACTGAAATGCTCCAAGAGAGGCTTCTTAATTCAGAGTGTCCCAGGCCACTTCCATTTGCTCTGGTGAGTGATCTTCCCACTGCAGCAGCCAGGGATGTTCGTGGCTGGAGGCACCCTCTGTCCACAGGTAGAGAGGGAAGTGAGGAGGGAGGTGGCATCAGAACCACACCATTATTCACCCTCTCCGGTCTCTCACGCCACGCTGTGTCACGTCCGTTTTTGGAAGGTGCTACATGTCAAAGGGAGCGTGCTGCTTCCTTGTGTTGACACCTCTATTTCCCCAGGGCTGCTGTTACTGTGTGACACAGTCTAAATGGACCTGTTCTTCTCGTCTGTGGCTGTCTCCCAGCCCAAACCTGTCCATGTGACAAGACAGCAGGAAATGTATCATGAACTGACTGAAAACAGCCCAGACCTGCATTGCACCTGGGTGCTGATGTTGTCCGCTTCTTGTACTGTCCTGCGTTTCTATCATGGACTTAAGAAAACCTTAAATGTATAGCTCTGCCAGTGTTTTTCTCCTGATTCTGAGACGCGTGATATGTGAACCTTAAAGAAGAAAACAGGAGGACAATTTATGTAATTCCTCCCACTGAAGCAAGTCTTTTTGCAGACAGTGACTCTGGACCTAAATACAGGCTAAGCTTCTTTAAAAAACAAACAAAAAAAGTGGATTTATGCCTGTGAGGCTTACAGGTGCCGGGGAGGAAAAAAAAGTTAACATCTAGTAGTTTGGAAAAATACAACTCCTGTTGATGAATTTTAGAGCATCTAAAGCTTCTCTGTCATAACACTGTTTCCCCCCTCAATTTATAGTGTACTATATCTAATTGAACATGAGATAAGCTATCCATCAACTATAGCAAATAATAAATTAACTTAATTGATGACCCTGTAATTTCACTCACTTCCAAACTATAAATTGTAGCCATTCCTTTCTACTTTTGAAAGATGTCTATAATAAATGTGTTAATTATTTGAAATGTTTTAATCTAACTTTACTTGCATTGCTATTAATACCACATCTCCTTGATGAAATGGTGTTAACATTCCAAGTAGTTTTAAGTGAATCCCAGGGTAAAAATATATACTGTTGAACATCTGTCTCCTTACTGAGATGATGTCAGTGCCTAGTGCCTTCTAGTCATTGCCAGTGGGTAAAGAATCCTTGTTTCCAGCTGTATTAAATACAGCAAGTCTGCATTTACAATTGTTACTGAGTTAAAAAGAAGGCCCAGAAGACAGGATATGTGAGGGGGAAAAAAGTAGGCAGTACCAAAATGTTACCTAGATAATGATTTTCTATCTAGCATTTTACATTTTTCTGTAACCCCAATCTTGTTTCTGTAAGACTACTGAAATGAAATTTTGACTGGGGTGAAGGGGCTTTTAACATGACTCATATTGAAAGGCTTTTTGCAGTCATTGGAGTCCATTAAGTTATTTTAAATTATTTTAAGAATTAAATTTCCTTTCTTTAATAAATTCTCCTTAACAGGAGACTTTACAATAACGTATTTTCAGTCTTTACAAGAGAATCCTTCATGCATCAAACTCCAGACTATGCTTATAATAATTTTGCTTTTATTGTTTAACACAAAATCAAGGGGTTTGCACTTGTTGTTTTAATTTATAATTGTTTTGTTGACTCTGCTGCAGTGGTGCCTCAGTAATATAATTAGCAATGCAGCAAAGACTAATCCTTCTGTTTGTTGCCTTTGGCTTCAGCTCTTCAGTATCTCCAAATGTAGTATCTGCTTTATATGTTTCTGAGGTTTGATTTCATGTTCTTGGTATGTTTGGAGGGAGACTATGACGGGTATCATACCTTAGAAATTATCAGAGAAGGACTTTGTAAATATTAAACATAGAAATTATTAAGGTAACTGTTGGAAGTGATCAGTAGAAAAAACAAAGCCTGCTACATAGTTAAGCATATCACTTGCTCAGTTTCCTTCTATATTAAATGTATTTTAAAAAGCAGACAAACCTGTACTTCCTAGTAGAATAGTTGCTTTAAATTTGCATTTTGTGAGATGGGAATACAGAGGTCATGTTTGTTGCCTTAAAAAATGTCCAAATTGGCATAGGTGATTTATTGTTTTCATGCAGCTTATTAATTATTTCAGGATAACTTTGTTAACTTATTTAACTAGTGTGAAAATTCTTTGCATGTTTTGCTAAACTAGGAAATGTTAGGTTTAGCTGATTTTTTTTTTTTTTGGATGCTTGCTTTTAATTGATGCCATTTGGGGATTTTTGGGGGTGTGGGGGGGAAGAGTGAAAGCCTAGGTTCCCATTGTGCTGTTTTTTTGGGGTTTTTTTGTTTCCTGCAGTCTCAGTCATGACATGGCTTTTGCTTAAGAAACAGAAGTAAAACTGATTTTACTAATGTCAAATAGTGTCATTTGGGAGGGAGACTATTAACATCAGCTTTACAGTATTCGCTGTTAAATTGTTAGCAATTTTAATGGACACTGGCTTTATAAAAATTACCTTAGTGAAGCTGACTTTGGGACTTTATTGACCTAGCCATAACTTTTTCAGACTCGAGATTGCTGGTCAGCACAGCAAAAATGTTTTCCCTCTTAAGTTTGCCAACAGCTAGGTAACATTGGTGGTAAATTTCTCAGGCTGGCATTCTCCTCCATGATCCAGGCCTAATGTTTTATTGTGATCTTTTTGTGTTATTTCAGCATTTTGCTGCTGAAATAGTGCATGGTTTTGCATGTATTTGGTAAAATTACTCATTTCTGTTTGTCTGCAAACATGATAATGTACATTGAAGGTGATGAAAGGGGTACGTGTATAGCTTTAGCCTTACTTTCAAAATAAGGCATGGCCTTTGGCTTTCTTCATTCATGCTTCAAAATTTATGGCTAATAGCAGTGTTCTCAACTAATAACTCAGAATGCCTAAAAGAGAATAATGCTGTCCTTACTTCCTACATGGACAGAATCTGTCTATATACACTGTATATCAGGAATTACTTTTCAGTTCCCTTGCTGTTGTGCCAGTATTAAATGACCTCTCAGCAGCTTAATTGGTGTATGATTAATCAGCACAGTGTTTCTTGGCAATATCTCACATATATATGCACTTTTGTAAGAGACGGATATATTTTTCTTTTGTTCTTTCTTTTTTACAGTTACATGGGAATTGGACTTTCGGCACAGGGTGTGAACATGAACAGACTACCAGGTATGTTTCAATATTTATTACATTTGGTAAATTGCTTCCATTGGTTAATTGTGTTTTTAAAATATGCTTGACATTGATGGGAAGGTTCTGGTAAGCAAAAAAGTGTGTAGGATGACATCTGTGTGTTGTATCTGTTACCTGAATTATGTAAAACTTGCGACAAAAAGCCTTCTGTTAATTGTTTTATGGTACATTTGCTCCTGTACTACTTCCCTCAACTTTTAGTGTTATTTATAATGTTTTGCAGATACATTTAGCAAACAAATACATTTTAAAATTTTCATCATGTTACCTGATAAAAATGAAGTAGTAGATTTCCTTGATCTGTAAACTGAATTTCTAGCAATAAAGAAGAGCTACCATGTCAAAATCTTACTGTCAGACGTGGAGCGAGCTCTCCTACTGTCAGTTTCCATACTGTTACCTTTCCAACCTTAATAACAAGGATGTGTAGCATAATTTTAAGTTTTGGCTGTTCCATTGACCTACGTATTTTCTTTCTTTTGCATTGCTGCTTTCTCACCCAAATGTCCTGGTAGAGATCCTTATGATGACAGCAAGTACAGGTTACACTGTGAGCCCAGCTAAGGGTGATGGATTATTAGTGGGTGGCATTAGGTTTACTTTGAGTGTGATTTAGGATGCATTGCAAATAATTATCAAAGATACTCCTAATCAATGTAACTGCAGGAATTTGGGTTAATTTACTGAGAGATGCTTAATGTGGCGGTTATACAGATTAAGGGCCTACATATGGAAGATAATTTCAAATGAACCTGTTCTGCAGCAGTCAGAAAGGAGGAGAATAAATCCACAACCTTTTAGTGTTTAAAAATAATTTGAGTTATCAGTATAAATTCCTAGAGTCAGAATGTGCACATACATATACATGAAATTTGGCAATTTGTGTTAAAAGATCATTATTTATATTCTTTTGAATATACATTTAATAGATCTGTTATGAAGATTTTGTGGTGCCTGAAAGTTTACTCCTTTTCTGTGTATTTTTGTTTAGTATTGAATTGCAGAGTGTGTGGACAGGTATTTTTAAATGAGTTCAGACTAAAATTGCTTGCTGTTAATTTAATTGTATTGTAAAAACATGAAGCTTCTTAACTGGTTCTACAGCTGCTTCACCTGCAGAATTAGCACTCTGCATACATAATGATTTGCCTGCCTGCTGGCTGACTTTCACCTGTTGTGATACTTTTAAAAAAATTTATTTTTAGGGGCAGCAAAGCTAGTGACACTATAGGCTGGAGGTTCTGTTTTGCAGAGACTGGTTGCTGCTGCATAGTCATTGAGAATAATCAGGAGCAGAAATGTGTTTCCCCAGAGATGCGTATTTGGGTTTTAGCCAGGAAGAATTTGATTATGACATATGGTAGCAATAGTGTTGCAAGATGATAGCGAGAACAGGAGAATCTTCGCTGGTTTATTGGGACATGTCAGATCTGCATGTAGCTTTTCAAATTTCAGCATCGTAGCTCATCATATTTTGGATGTCAATAATTTTGCATGTTCACTTAAAGAGAAAAATGTGTTACTTGAATTTGTGTTGCCTGTTATGTACTACAAATGGAATTACCTGTTTAGCCATTTTGATAAAAGAAGTTGTTATTTTTAAAATGAAACAGATTTGTTAGTTAGATAAGAAATCTTAGCTATCAGAAAGCTGGGCATGGTAATTAATTGTATTAACCTGGTCAGAATATACTAACTTTGCATAGTCTTTCCATTATTTCATAAAAAAGGAAACTAATTAATTGCAAATGCTTTTGTTCTCTAGGTTGGGATAAACATTCGTATGGTTACCATGGAGATGATGGACATTCATTTTGTTCTTCTGGAACTGGACAACCCTACGGTCCAACATTTACTACGGGTGATGTCATTGGTTGTTGTGTCAACCTTATCAATAATACCTGCTTCTACACAAAGAATGGCCACAGCTTGGGTATGGAGAAATGTTATCTTTAATGATAACTTTATGTCTGTAAGTCTGTTTTAAATCTGAAACTATTCATGTCAGGAGCAAAGTGTTTGAAATCCTTTGGACAGTCTCATAATCTATGAATTAATTAAAGGATTGGGAAGATTAATTTCTTGTGCACCACTTGCACTAACATTCTTTGTGAATTTGGAAGGATTTTTCATAGCATCTCATTCCACAGGACTGGCATTAGTGAACTTTGCTACTAAGTCCACAAATAATACTTAATGTTTATAACATAAGGTAATAGACAGAAGAGAACTAGAGAAATTAAGAGTGGATGTAGCTAAAATTCATTGCTACCATATGAGGGACACCTAGCCTTCACTAAAACCTTACATCATAGGGGCAATATTTAGGACATACGTTGGAGAGCAGTGTCTTTTGGACTCCCAGGCTGGAGTCATGCATAGTTAGGCTTAAACTATGAATTATACAAGTTGTGTTAAAATTAAGTCCATTAAATCCTTGTGGTAAATTTTAGCATTATGCAACACTGCAAGACTATTTTTGAGTTTGAAGATGGCAGG
Organism: Columba livia; assembly: GCF_036013475.1. Lineage (NCBI taxonomy): Eukaryota > Metazoa > Chordata > Aves > Columbiformes > Columbidae > Columba > Columba livia. The sequence goes on along the minus strand of NC_088603.1, from coordinate 67,371,694 downwards.
AGGGGTAGAGTTAAAATTTTTGATGCAATACATGTAATAATTCAGTTACTTAATGCAATTTAACACATTAATTAAGATACAGAGCGTAAAGAAAGAAGAAAAATATCTTAATGCAGGAAGATGAATTCAGGAGAGAGCAAGGGCTTGGGGAGAGATCTCGGAATTGTGCTGAGGGGAGTAGGAAGTTTCAAGGGATAAAGCTCAGAAAGAAAAAATAATGTTTTTGTCTTGGGTAGAAATGTGATAAGGAAAAGAGAGGCTAGCTTGAAATGAAATAAGAGGCCATTGAGATAGGGACTCTTGAAGTGTCTGTTCTATTTTCTCACATTGCCAAACATGAGGAGGGTTTGGAAGGCAGTAAGGGGAAGGACATGGTTTAAATTCTTCTCCTTGTCTCAGAATAGGACTGTCTGTTTTCTCAGGCCCTGAGCAAACAGACCAAACTTTGGAGTTGTCCTGCCCCTCTACTCAGAGCAGGGCTTAGGTGCCTCCAGAGGTTGATTACAAGTAGTCACTTCTGTGATTCTGTTCTGTCATGATTTAATGTTTCTTCTGAATTGAATGAGTCTATGCACCTAGACTTAATACTTTGACACCTGTGACAGTGGGACACTTAAACCGTGCACTGTGTAGTTGTTTCTTTTGGCCCTGTTTCATGGCATACATCAAACAGGAAGATAACAGGCTTATGTTGTGTTTACCCTAATCTTTAACTGGGTTAAGGCTGAGAAGGGTGATGTTGTGATATTCCCTCTTTGGAATTAGTAACAGTGTGCTTGCGGGTAAATTGGATCAGATTGTTGATCAACCGAAGAGACACTGGTTTTCTGACTGCCCTTATGGTCACATGCTTGGAAGACCTAAGAGAGGAGCAGAACTTTCACTTTCTTAAAGTCTTAAAGCAGACTGGATTAGGTCAACTGTGAAACAACACTCCAAGCGATTAAAATCTGTGTAAAGAGAACAGAATGTCATAGGTGAGGAGAGGCTAGTAAAATGTGATTTATCATAGACAGAGTCTGACAAACGCTTCATGGATTTCAGAAGGAAACCTGACAACTGTTCTGCTGTCGGGGGCTTTGCTAGCTTGGATTTCTGACAGAGGAAAATTGATTCTGTGTTTAGGGGAAGAAGAAATTAGAAGTCTTGGCTGTTGTGCTGAGTTGCTGCTGCTGGTTGTTCCAGAATTCCTATACAATCGTGACTTGGAGGACATTTGTGTTTCTTTTCTGGGCCACAGATGTACTGGAGTATTGAAAATCTCTGGCTCAGCCTCAGATTTGATGCTACAAAAAGGACTAAGCAATTGTTCATGCAAGTGTTAAATCGTGGGCTGAAAAAACAACAAACAAAACAAACACACACCCCACCCCACCTCCCCCCCCCCAAAAAAAAAAGAAAAACCCACACACACATAAAAACCCAATGCAACACCCCCCCCCCCCAACAAATAAACCAACCAAACAAAAAAACACACACAAAAAACCCAAAACAAAAAACCCCAAACCTTAGAAATAACCCTAATGCCTAATGTCACTCAGCCATCATTTATCTGTCTTGCCTACTGCCATGGTTATTTTGGAAGAGGTTGAGTTATAGGTCAAACTGTGCTAAACAGAGAAAGTTGTAATATCTTAGAAGTAAGTTAGGGTGTGAACAGGTAATAAATAAAATTATAGCTTTGAGATTCACTCTATATGACATTCCTTTGTGTCAAAAGTCTGAGTAAGGAATCCAGATGCTCTTGAGATTTGCAATCTTGGTGAAGAGCGGAGATGGAAAGCACAGGTGGAATTTAGGGCAAAAAGTTAAAAAGCTTTGTTTTCATCTTAAATTTGAAAAGGCAGAAATACAAAACAAATAAGAGTTTGAAAGGATAAGTGGATTCAAATCATTATGCACTTAAAAGAAAAAATGAATAAATACTTGCAAAAATAAAGGAAATTATGAAATGCTGTTACCATTTGTCTGTCAGGAGATTTCCTGATATTTATTTTTTAACTCGAAGCTTCCCCCTGCTCCAGCCAAATAATGGGTTGAAGTTCCTGAAGTGTATACAGGTCAGATTTTTCTCTAATCCTGAGACATCAAAATCACTGCCTTGGTCTTATGGGTAGCTGGATGCTTGTGATTATATAACAAGCTATTAAGCTACTGTTTGAAAACCAAAACAAAGCACCTTGGTGGAGATTAGAGTGAAGCATTTACCAGACTGGTTTGGACTATTAGAGGCACATGATGCTCATGTAAAGAGAATGCCAACTAATAAAGTAAAGTAATAACAAACAAGAAAAGACACTGTTAAATCTTGGCATGTCAGAATTAAGACATGCAAATAAAAAATATCTTCATATATTCTTACTCTTCCTGTTAATTTATAGCCAGAATTTTCATACTTTTTAATCTGCATATCTGTATGATGTTTGCTAAATCTTAAGTCCCATTTTGAAAAATTGAGGGCAAATAGAATAAAAATTACTTTTTGCCAAATATTTCCCTTTGTTACTCAAGTGCATTAGTTGTACCTAAGCATTATGGATGTCACCATACTTAATATTTTTGAGATTATTTGGGTGAGTTTTCTGAATATATAATGATACACTTGAAAAAGTGAGGCTAGAACCCAGACATGTGGAAATTAATCTTGATTTTTCTCTTCGTTACAGGCATCGCTTTCACAGATTTACCGGTAAGATAAGTGCATTTTCAAACAGCTTTCATGTGTGTTAAACAGATGTTTCAAATGTAGCTTGCATTTACCTTAAGAATTATAATCTTATTAACCAATTTGATATAAAGATATTTCTCATCATCATTGCAGTGATGACTTGAATCAAAAAGTCCTCACAGTTTTCCTTTTCAGGATCTTAACGTTGAGGCGTTCTAATGCAAGTTTAGCAGAAAATAATATATACCGGTAGTTATTACATACTTTCTTTGAAACATACGGGCCTTGTATACAAAGTCAAAGCTACCTTAAACACCAGCATTGTGCATGTGAGTACACATGTATGTACACAGTTGTGTGTCATTTTTAGAAAGGCCAGCTACTTAAGACGTGGTCACTGTAACTCATGCTTGATGCCTGATTTTCAAAATCTTTATCTGTATTGTTCATAAGATCAAAGGTATCATAATATTTTCTTTTTTAAAAGAAAGCTGCAGGTATGTTAATCCTTGAAGCTTTTTGGTCAATTAAATTGAACTTTCCGTAAAATTGTTATAAATGTGTTTCCTATGCTACTGGTACAGGCATGATACTGCACTTATTTGTTGTTTGCTTTTTTTTTTTCCCCTCATCCACTTCATTTCTGATCTAATTGGGTTAGGGTGCAGTGTGTGATGCATTTCCATCTGGCCAGCTACTTCATTTGATATGGCCTTAGCAGGCAAGGACAGATATTAAGGAAAAATGAAGTTGGTAACCCAGCCCCACCACAGGGTTGGGTACTTTGTGTAGGAAGCCCCTAATGCTGTTCTGAATGTGTGAGGTGCCAGTAGGGCTGCCTGCGAGCACACGGTGACAGCACAGGAGAACTGACACTGTCATTTGAAATTTAAAGCTGGACCCCTCCTCATTAGAATCAATTGTTTTGATCTCATGAACAGATTTGAGACTTGATTAGTCTAGACTAGGTGACGCTATGAGCAGTCTTTATTTTAAAAAAAAGAGGGGAGTGGGGGGAGAGAAGGGCACGATCCACTTGGGCATGATTTAAACAACCAGAGTATTTTGCTTTCATTTCACCAGGCCTCAGTGTTCCTACTGACCTCCATGTTGATAACTTCTTTTTGATTCCTTTAATTTATTTAGCATATACTTCCATAGATCAGCATACCATTATACCGTATGACCATTGATTGCAGTGTAAATATGATGTAGGTGTATTTATAAATTAAAAACAAACAAAACCCCACAAACAACAACAACAAAACTCTACCCACCCAAAACCCCAACGGATTGCACTGCCATTGCTGAGATGCTAGGTACGTTTAAGAAAGTTACTTTAATCCCAATAGGCAGATATTATTTTTCTCATATTTGGCATATTTCAGATTTGCATGGAGACCTAATCTCTAAGCAGAAAATAAAACAGAGACAACAATAAATGCTTTAAAGTCTTTTTCTAGATACAAGTCCAGGAATTCATGAGAACTTCAATGCACTGTTACAGTTCTTTTTAGGCGCTACACTTGGACTTTGAGGCTAATGAGTTCTCTATCCTGTCAGTTCTTACCACTAAAATTCAGCGATGTTTTAAGTATTTCACCCCAAAAGGAAAATGACTCACTTTGTAAGTTTAATTTTTGTTCTCTTCTTAAAAGAAACTTTAATCCTGGTGTTTAAAAATCATTTAAAAATTGGTATTGAATATCTTGTAAAATTGGAATCAAAAAGTTGTAAAGTTTAGCACAGTTTTAAAAGTGCATTTTTCCGAATAGAAAGGAATGATCAGTAAGGCTTTCTTATTTCAAAATGAAAAGAATTATGACCACTGGGAATGAAAAATAATCAGTCATTGTATTGCTGGATTGGTAGAAATTGCTTTACCTCTGGATCATCTGTCCGGGAGTTATTTGCTGGTTCACACTACTAGTAGCATTGGGGATAAAACAGAGATGAGAAAAAAAAGTCGGGACTTCAGAAAAAGCAGAAAAAAACTAATTAAAAAATTTCTTGCAGCCAAACTTGTATCCCACAGTAGGGCTTCAAACACCAGGAGAGGTTGTGGATGCTAATTTTGGACAACACCCATTTGTATTTGACATTGAAGACTATATGAGAGAATGGAGAACCAAAATTCAAGCACAGATTGACAGATTTCCAATAGGAGATCGTGAAGGAGAGTGGCAAACAATGATTCAGAAGTAAGATTTTTGAATATTGTTCATTTTAAAAAGATGTTAATAATTGCATTATTTCAGAGGTTTTTAAATATTGTAACCATTGACTTGTGCAAAAAATTACAGATAGTATTAAAAACTAATACAAATTTGTTGACATAAGTTTGATAAATATGTATAAAATTGAGCGTGAATAGATGTTTGGGGAAAGAGTTGTCCACATTATTACTTAATTAAGAGTTTATAATGATGAGTGTAAGTCTTCCATTCCAATTTGACCTTTCTAATGTTTGTTGAGGAGTTTAGAAAAATTGCTGTGGCTGTAATGGGCAGTTTTTAATACTTTGAGCTCTGGAAATTCCCCTTTGTGTTCTCAGCCTTTCAGCATGCCAGGTTAAGTTGTGGCTCGTTAATTGTCTCACTTGGAAAAATGGTGGTTGCAGCTTTGGATTTTGTATTTCTTTAGTGAAAACAAAAACTTAGTGTGCAGAAATTTCACTTCAGTGTATGTAATGAGCAATAAGAGAAACTTAGTAGCAGGTAGTGTTGTCAATGAGCCTACGTTTGAATGATGAATCATTTTTATGAAAATTCATAATAAAATAATACAAGTATTTTTAGTTGTTTTTTTCTGTGCAGTGTTTTGAAGAAGACACTGATTCCCAAGTTGAATCGCTTTTGTCTGACTTGTACAGAAATTTATGACTTTCAAGTAGAATTCTTTAATTTCCTCTAAGTCCCTTTATTTAATAAAAGGGGGGTTTACATTCAATAAGTTCTTGGTTTCTTACTTGTATTTGATGAGTGTTTCTGGGTTGTGTTTTTGTTTGTTTTTAGAATGGTGTCATCTTACTTAGTTCACCATGGATACTGTGCAACAGCAGAGGCATTCGCCAGATCCACAGACCAGACTGTGCTAGAAGAATTAGCTTCCATTAAAAATAGACAAAGTAAGCCTTGGAAAGCATGTTACATCCTCTTTTTCCTCCCTTAAATATTACATGAAACTTTCTCTTAAGCATCTTTGTAGAATTTCCTTTCAGCACTATTCCCTAATATAGTTCTTTGCTGTCATGTAAAGTTATGTATGTAAGAACAGCTGGTTAAGATGAACTTCTGCACTAACGCTTTGGAACTTGTTTGATGTAGCGGAATGTGGAAATCACCTGTTGCTTTCTCTTGAATGGGAAATTTTGGTCTGTCTTAAACAAATGTAGGTAATATCTCGTTTGTGAGAGCTAATGGTCAGTCACAAACAGGAATATAAAACTTAGTCTTCACAAACAATTAGACATTTATCTCCACTGTGAAGAGGGGTAGAGTTTAGAGAATGCTTTATAAGGTAAATCAAATTTGAGTTTTCCTGCTTACAGATGTGAGGGGGAAGAGGACAAGGAAAACTAACAGCAGTTCAGTTCTAACTCGCTGTGGCAGTGCTGCTTGGTAGCCTGGTTAAACTGTGCCTTCCCTGTTCATTTAAATCGCTGCTGTATGAACACAAGTGTTTGTGTGACTGCATGAAACACCACACAGGGAAACTGCTCTGCTTGAAAAATGACCCATTTGTTGGGCTGTTTGCAGCTTGTGCCAGGTTACCGCAACAGAAGCACCAATAAAGCACAGACTGTTGTGGAAAGATGTAGTCAACTGTAACCTGGCAGGAAGTATGTGTTGTAAATAAGAGCACCTAAATTTTCTTCTGCTTAGTCAAAATTGAACGTGTGGGAGGTGGGATGCAATTTGGATGTTCTTGGGTGATGATAGTTTGGTATGTGCTTATTTATAAAGGTACAAAAATGAGAAATAAATTGCAGAAGAGTGCCTGCAATCTTAATCTACCTCTAAATGAGCAATCTGAGTACAAGGTGATTGTACGTTGGCAATAAATAAAAATATTGAGTACTCATTTAGATATATGTAGGTAGAGTGCAGTTCTTACATTTTTCTATTGAACTTTTTATGGAAGCGTGATCTTTCTTTACAAAGTTTTTTCTGAGAGGAAAAAAATCTTGCTGATTGATAGTTGCAGTGTCTTTTAAGCATTAATTTACATGTATTCATCTGTAAGCTGTTCATTTAACTGATGTTGGTTTTGGTGAACAGAAATTCAGAAATTGCTTTTGGCAGGATGAATGGAGAACCCATTGAAAACAACATAACAGCTGTATCCAAGTTTACTAGAAAAAAATCCTAATCTCTTATTTGTTTTTTGGTGAACAGGAATTCAGAAATTGGTTTTAGCAGGAAGAATGGGAGAAGCCATTGAAACAACACAACAGTTGTATCCAAGTTTACTAGAAAGAAATCCTAATCTCTTATTTGCATTAAAGTGAGTCTTCAAATTATACAGATGTGTGTTTATAGATGACACAGTACCTTCTGAGACAAGACAGTTACTCATTTAAAGCTTTCACAGAATTTTAAACAAAGTTAAGCAGCATTTTTTAGAAAATGTATATAGTTCACGTTTTTATGCTGTATTATTTGCTACATGTTTAACTAGATTTTGTCATCAAGGTCTTGTTTTGCAGCATATTTCACATCTCACTGTAGACTTGTTCTCTGGAACTAAGTTTTGTAGTTTTTCAAATCAATTTTATTCAAATTGGGTGTCAAGTAAAACTTAAAATGTAAACTGATACAGTGTCATATTCAAGAAAGTTAAGAGTTTGTCTCCTCCTCCAAGTGGGTGACTGACTTTAAAGACCAGTTTAAATGAGCTGTTTCACTCCCTGTCACTTCACTTGAAACCTCTGGCTACTACTGTGGAAATTCCATAATCCCAAAGAGTTCTCTTGGCTTCCCAGGCACACAATAGTCACCTTTGTTCTGGCATTTTTAATTGCCAGCCACACTGATCCTCCAGAATTTTGTATCACGTTGTAGTGTTTGAATGCGGAAAAAAACCCTGTTATCTCCTATAAGAACAAAGCACTTCAATTTTTATGTTCAGTTAAGTAACTTGGAATGTGTTTGAAGTCTGTCATGCTCAAGTGCTGAACAGAATTCATGTGCTAGTACTGCAGACTTGCCACACAATTCACAAAACGCAAATATTTTGGTGAAAAGCTTCACTCAATAACATCAGCTTATGTTATCTTTTCCTCAGTGTGTCTTTCTAAATTTTGCTTGTTCTATTGAGGCTATCCAAGCATAAACCATAAAGCAGTAGTTCTGAGCTTCCTTAAAGTCTGTAGCAAAGCCTCCTTATCTAAAGTAAAATCGACAAAGAGCAACAGCCTCTAAAGAGAAGGTTTGTATATGAGCTTGCTTTTCAAACTGTTTCCTGTGCAAATGTTTAATGTTAAAAGTTGCCACCTAATGCTTACTGTTCCAGAGGATCAGAACTATGTTCTCATTTACTTTGAGAGAAATGACAGACAGGACAACGTAACGGCATATCCTCAGGAAATAACCTTGCCCCTGCCAATAAAGCAAAACAGTTAAAACAAGAAAATACAATTTAGTTCTCTAAACCTTGAGGACTTATTGCCAAAGTCTGTCCTCAAAGGGTAGGATTCCTGTTCTCCTCCCTCTCCAGAGCTCATTAATGATTGGATTACTAACATCCAGCATTTTGTTGAGTCAGACTTTTTGTCTATTTAGCACTAAAATTAAGTCATTGCTAGCATTGGTAAATTGAAATGTGTTAGTTGTTTTATTAGCTTAACTTTTTTGCCTTTTGTTTAGGGTGCGCCAGTTTATAGAGATGGTGAATGGTACAGACAGCGAAGTGCGGTGTTTGGGAGGCCACAGTCCAAAATCTCAAGACAGTTACCCTGTTAGCCCACGCTCATTCAGTAGCCCTAGCATGAGTCCCAGCCATGGAATGAATATTCACAATTTGGCAACAGGCAAAGGGAGCAGCGCACACTTTTCTGGTAAGTTGATGTGAAGGATGCACCACATAGATTTGGAAATACCAAACCATGTAGATTTCTTTGGTAGAATTAAGTAACGGGAGAAGTTAAAAATACAGACTAACAATTTGTTTTAATTAAGAATTGATGCTGAATGCTTTGTATAAAAGTGTAGTTTTAATAACATGTGATTCTCAGTCACTGGGGAAATGGGAAGTGTATAAATAGAATAAAATCTTTTTTTTTTTTGTATGTGCTCTTGGTTTTACTAAGGGTTTGCAAAGTAGGTTGCCACTGATTACTAAGAAATGCTTGCTTCCAGGAAGTGGAAGGTTATGATGCAAATTTCTGTTATCCTTTTAATGATAATTTATGGCTTGGGCAAGGTGGTTTAAATGGTCTAAGTTTAAGTGGTCTATACGATCCACTTCCTATGCTGTTCGTGAAATAGTTGGAACAGCTGCTCTTGCATAGGAAATACCGGGAGCTGGGTGGTGGAGTTATGTAAAAGACTTTCTGCTGGCAGCCACATTTCAGTCTGCAGAGTTGAAGCGGTTCTGAGAGCACCTAGGTGGTGATAAAGCTTTTTATTCTTCTTGTTGACATTGAGCAGGAAGCCAGTGCAGCCTGGCCACCAGAGTCCTGCTGCCCTTGGAAAAGCAGCAGCTTCTCTTTTCTTCCCTCTGTGTCGAGACTCTGCTGTCATGGGTGTGAGTGGAGATGCTCTCAGATTGTCTGCTTGTTCTTCAGGACTAGTAGTTTCTTGATTTTATGTTGGAAGGGTCAGAATGACATTTTAGCCAGACATCACAATTTCACAGCAGGGTGTAACTTTATTTAGCAGAGCACAATAGTAACAATTAAAATAATTATATGGGGAAGGAGGGAGGTTGTATTTAAGTGTAGCAACATGTAAAGTATTTCCAGCGCTGAATTTTACTGCACATTTATTGAAAGAATTATGTGATTAGGAATTAGTAAAATGCATGTCTGCTTCCATCCAGAGTGATTAGTGGCCTAGAAAAGATTTTCAGATCTTTCAGGAACAATGTATCAGTTCTAAGAAATTATTCTACTCATGCAGTTTTCTGTTTTACTGGTGTATAAATACAAATGAAAAACCTTCTCACATATGTGTTGGTACTTGTTAAATAATGCTGAATTTCTGCGCTGTAGAAGCTTTAAAGGTTTGAATATGTGAAACACAGAGGCTAAATATTTGTTTATAAGTTTATTTGTTTGGCAAATCTGCTGTCTACTGACCAGGAACAGTTAAACTATGCTTATTTGACTTTTGGAAATCCATACTTGCAAGTAAGTTTGTAGATGATTACAATTATTAAAACTTTCTTACAGGGTTTGAAAGTAGTTGCAGTAATGGAGTAATATCAAATAAAGCACATCAGTCTTATTGTCACAATAAACACACGACCACCAGCTTGAATGTACCAGAGCTCAACAACATAAATGTATCAAGATCACAGCAGGTTAACAGCTATTCCAGGTGAATAAACTTCAGATGCTTCTAACTTACATTAAGGCTTGTATTGTGCATGTGCTTTGGTTTTTTTCCAGAGATTCAGTGGAATTTTGTGTGATTCTTTTTTTTTTTTCAAGGACAGTTAAAAGAGGGCAAGGGGCCAACAGCTTGTGATCACTCTAGCGTGCTTTGGTTTTGTTTTAACTTCTCAAGCTCAATAGATGCTTTTCTCCTGTTTGGCTAAAGAAATGCAATGGACAAAAATAAATTGCCTTTCTTATAGCTCTTTATGGTCACTTTTGAAGTTGTGAAGATTAACTAGCTCTCTGGCACTTGGGATTTTAATTTAAACCACTGACATTGATTTAAGCATGCTGCATGTAGGTAATGAAAAGTTTTCCAAATACTCTCTTTACTTTGCAGTATCTGCAAAGTAAACACAATTGAGACGCATATTCTTTTGAGGTCCCTTCCAGTCCTTAACATTCTGTGATTCTGTGTGATATGAAATGTGCACTGCCTTCTGTTGCGCACACAAGAATTGTTTGCCTACTCCAGTCCGTCACTTGTGCAAACACATTCAATTTGGAGAATTACATTAACGAGGGTTAATATGGTTATTCATAACCAGTAAATACTAAGCTCTGGGTTGCACAGATGCAGCAGAACTTAAGTTGATGTGAAGTACAACAGTATTCAGCTGTACTGCCCAAGCTGGATTCCCAAAATTGCCAACTACGATGTGGTGATGCGGTGGCGATAACAAAGACTGTTCCAGTTGGATAGTGATGACTGGGGGGAAAAAAATAAAGAGTAACAATTTACCTTTTAGTTTCGCCATTTTTGTTTGTGTCAGCAATTTCTTCTGCCAAAAAAGCCTGGCAGTGTCCAGGCAGCTTGCAGATTTTTCACAGGAGGAAGACAGTTCCTTGGCTGCAGTGTTGCCCAGTCAGAGAGGCCTTTTGGCTTTCTTCCTCAAAGGAAGCTGAGTATTTTTCATTGCTTAGAAGCAAGATATTAAACTTTTAAATTGAATCTTTTTGGTTTTGAGAGAGGTTTTAGGTTGTCATTCTCCATGATGAACGGGCTAGGATGTAGCTGCCGGCAAAGCTCAGTCCCTAAACCGTGCTGGCGTTTTCTAAAAGTGTTTCCGTGACCTGCTGCAAGCAAAGTATGGTGAGGAGCTGTACGCTCTGAATCTGGCTCTGAGCATCTCTTCAGTGTCCTGGTTTATTCAGTATTTGCTTCGGGTTTTTCTTCTGTTTCCCTGTCATTCTACCGACAGTAAATGAGAGATCGGGGCTTTTTTTTGGAAATAATTATTTACCTAAATACAATATTCTCAAAGTAGGCTCTGTATTGAGTTAACTGTGTTTTTTAAAAAAAAAAGGGGGGGGGAATTGTGTATTTTCTCAATGCATTTTCTCCAGCACTGTATATGTACAGATACATGAACAAGGTAAGAACTTTTTGGTGTCTTTTTAGTAAGTGTTGTACTATTTATTCAGGAATAGTGGCAGACACATGTAATTTTACTGAATGCTAATGTTAGCTGAGAGAGCCTTAAGATTTCACTGGTGCTCTGGCACTGCCAGTTGCTACAGGAAGAGCTGTGGTCTAACTTGGTAATATTTAAAAGTAGCTTTTCAGTAGCCAAGATGAGGAGGTATTGTGCTGAAGTTGTGAAGAAGATAACCCCTACGTACTTAAATATGCATAAAACTTTTATTTATTACTCTCTTTTCAGCAATGATGTAGACATGGAAACAGATCACTACTCCAATGGGGTTGCTGAGACTTCATCCAATGGCTTCCTAAATGGTAGTTCTAAACATGATCACGAAATGGAAGAATGTGACACAGAAATGGGTCTGCAGTGATATTTCTTACATTTTTATTAAGTGATGGCAACAAGGTTATGTTTTTACTTGCAATGCTTCCCAACTTGAAAATTAGGGATATTAGCTCAAATCTTAACTTTTTTTTTTTTCTTTTGTTTGTTTTGCTGTTATTAGATGTGAATCTTATAATCACTGATTCAGGTGGTCCAATATCAGTTTGAGAACAGGGGAAACATCAATTTCTAAGACAGTACCTTTGAGAAGAAACATCCTGTTGTGTAGCACGCCTGCGTTAGGGTTGGCAGATGGCTTCTCCCTCTTTTCCTGGTCCTCTTACCATTCATGGTTCTGATGGCATCTTTGCACTCGACAGTAAGAGTAGAAATTCCAAATCGCTCATATTGAAGAATGCAAAGTGCTAATATTAAGTGGTAAAGAAAAGGGCTATGTTTGGGAACTGAGATGTTAAAACAAAAGCAACAAACACACACCACACACACAAACAAGCAACAACAAACAAACAACCCACAAATGTTTTCCACCAAAAAAATAGCCTGTCTTACATGGTTGCAGTCTAAAAAAATAACTTTGTGTGACTTAACCTGCTTTATACTCAGTTGGAACTGTTGTCATTAGTGACAAGTGAGTATTTAAATGCCTTCTGATTGCCAGCACACCATAACAAGATGCTGTTTACTCTGTCAGTTGTGGTGCTAACTGCATTCTCAAACAATTGCTTCAACCAGACATCAGTGTAGTTTAAGTGAAACATGAAACTCGGGACAATGCTGGTGAACTTTCAGAATGCAGTAGTACTTACAGGTACCTGTGAATGCTTCACAGTTCTGAGGGCATGTGCTGCTGCTGCCAATCATGCAGCTCTGCTGGTAAACACTACATAACTAACTGTTGAAAAGCAAATACAATTCTGTTACAGCCCTGGAGGGGGCAGATTCACATTTCCAGGCCGTTTCCCTGCATTGTGCTTTGAAACTGGATAACAACAAGGCCTCAACTCTGTGACAGAAAAGACAAAATGCTTCTTTACACTCTTGCAGCCTTCTCTGTGGAGGCTTGCTGTGACACTCATGAAGCAGCTGCACAGGGCACAGAATTGGTGTGTGGGGTTTTTTTTTATCGTAGTTGTTTTCTGCCTTTGGAAAGTGATGTCCTAGGTTGGGCAGCAGATAGCAGCAAACACCACTGCTTGAAGACATGTGGGTGCTTCACCTTTGTAAAAAGGAAATGTGGCTCTGCAACCTACATTGATTACACATCACAGTTGGAGTTTGGTGTTTTTTTGCTTTTCAGAATATTTATATATTCCCCTTAGTGCTGTGTACATACAGCTATGTAGGTAGATTTTTTCCCACAGGTGATATGCTCACATCTAATCAAAAAAAGAAGTAAAGCAGCCACTTACAAATCCTTGTTTGTCGTAGTGGTCAAAATATATCACTGGGTAGCAATGTTAAAATCAGAAGGAAGAGTGGTTTTGTAATCAAAGTCTGATTCAAAACTTAATAAGGCAAAGAATGGATAAATGCTTCTTTTTAAGATTGCTTTAGTTGTAAATTTTAAAAAGGCAGAACTTTCAGAGAAGTCAAGCATTGATGTCCTGTTCGTAAACTACATTAATAACGCTTAAAATCCCTACTATGGGGTAATATTGTAGCAAACATTAAATAAATCTGTTGTAGTGCTCTGCTTGATTACAAAAGAAGCCTGGAATGTCCAGATCTTTAAAATAATTTATTCTACAAGGAGTCCAAACAGTCAAAATGATCATCTTGTAGGAACATCCATCATGGCTGTTTGGGAAGTTGAGTGGTTTTTACCCTCTATTAGCCGTTCTGGATTTGGTGTCTCTTTAGAAGTGCAATGGCAAAGAACTGAAAAAGTAGAACTGTGGGCTTAATTGTTGTTATTCATTTTAAACTCCCATCAAATTTTAGGGTAAAACTTGGCTTATCATCTAGTTAGTTAAAAATTAACCATTGCAAAATAAACTGTGTGTGTGGGCAGCCTTTGCTGTTAGCTAAGTCTCTGTGTTTATAAAGGAGCAACTGAACAGTGCTCAGTATAGGAGCACGTTGTGCTGAGGTCTCTGGCCCAATGTACTTTCTCTCTGGGAAGGCAGATGTCTTTTGAGTGAAATCAGTGGGTTCTCTAGATCCGTAGATTGTTATTGCCAGCTCTGTTAGCAGTGGTGATGACGATATCATTTTTGCAGAAGTAGATTCAAGCCAGTTAAGACGTCAGCTGTGTGGTGGCAGCCAAGCGGCTATTGAAAGAATGATCCATTTCGGAAGAGAATTGCAAGCAATGAGTGAGCAACTAAGAAGAGAATGTGGCAAAAACACAGCAAATAAGAAAATGCTGAAGGTACGTTTCCTCTTGAAATTGTGGTGTTAACTGTGCTGCCCAGCAGAAACTGTGTCCCCAGCACGCTGTGTCAAAATACTGCCCTGCTGTAGCTTTAGCAATTTTTTTTTGGTCTGAGAGCAGTGCTCTAATCAGCTGTGGTGTAGCACTGTCTCCTGTCTTGTCTGTGTAGCACGTTCACAGAGAAGATAATTGCATGCTGTAATACAATTAAAACCAGAGATTAATTTAGCAATTCCCTCCATCTCATTTCTGACTGTGCAGTTTGGCCTCTTGAATTGAAATGCTGTTTTCAGCTCTAATGATAAATGAACTGCAAAGATAATTGATCCAGATGCCTGAAATGTGCTCTCTGTTGTATTCTTGTGTGTTAATTAGTTTACCTTGATTTGAGACTGCTCTGGAAAAGGATTCCCTTACCAAAGACTAACTGCATGCAATTTGCAGTCTATTTCATCTTTCCCCATCACTTATTAAAGTACTGCCAACTTTTGTTGTTCTGCTTGCTCAAAATGGAACAATTCCTGTTACAGTTTCTTTTTATCATTTTGTATTGATGGACACAGCCTTTGTGATTTGGAGTCCCAACAGGTGATGAAAATAGTCCTAGTTTTCACTAGTGGAATATAGCTGTGAGATGTAATAAACCTCATCTTTCCGTAGGATGCATTCAGTTTACTTGCATATTCCGATCCCTGGAGCAGCCCTGTCGGAAACCAGCTTGACCCGATACAAAGAGAACCTGTGTGCTCTGTACTGAATAGTGCAATACTAGGTGGGTAAAGCCTGGGGGCCTTCTCCTTTCATTCTAGTCAGGTAGCACTGCTGCTCACATCATTTGCTGCACTCAGGACTGGGCTGGCTGTGTCACTAACAGAGCATAGCAATGTTATGGTACGCTCTAGTTTTTACTAAAAGAGAGAGGGGTGGTGTAGGGGGGGCATGGTAATGTAACAGATGTCAGCATCTTTTTTTGTTGTTCAAAGCAAAAATGGGCCTGTTAGTAATGGTGCTGTGCAGGGCATTTCAAAATCAGTTGGTTTGTCCTGTCTTGCTCTAAGAGCAAACTTGGCAAGTAAATACAGGAATTTCAAACAACTTTATAAACAAGCTTAAAATGTAAGTGTTCAGTGCATTGCTATGACATTAATCAGGTATTTAACTGCCACCACAATTCTCTTTCAGAGACTCACAATCTGCCAAAGCAACCACCACTCGCCCTAGCGATGGGACAAGCATCACAGTGTCTAGGATTGATGGCTCGATCAGGAATCGGATCCTGCGCGTTCGCCACAGTGGAAGACTACCTACACTAGCTATGCATTTGAAGATCTGAAAGGTGGTGTGGCATATTCAACATGGAAAGTAGTCCAGCTCTGCTGACTGGAATTTGGAATTTTAATTATGTACTAAGGACAAGTCTGT
Organism: Columba livia; assembly: GCF_036013475.1. Classification (NCBI taxonomy): domain Eukaryota; kingdom Metazoa; phylum Chordata; class Aves; order Columbiformes; family Columbidae; genus Columba; species Columba livia. The sequence goes on along the minus strand of NC_088603.1, from coordinate 67,355,858 downwards.
CGCTTTATGTTGCTTCCTAGTTTACAGCATGATGCAAATGATTTCTAACTTAGTGTTAGGAGAAAATTTCCATCTTCAGACCTCTTAGACAGCTAAGAGTTGAAAATATCACTGATAATGTCAGACATCCAAACTGACAAGAACCAATCCTTTGAACGATTGTCCAAAACAAACCAAAAATCCTGCTACCTTGTGGTGGGACGGACTAGAAAACCTGGATCTATTTAGCATGTGGGTGACGTCAATGTCAAAGCAGGATGACTTGCCAACCTCCACCCCCATTGTTACATAGTTCAATCAGTGTAATTTGCAAAATGCATAAACACCTGATGGTTTGGATATATAGTGTTGATGGGAAGAAATGATATTTTTTAATGTGTACTGTAAAACTTGAATTACTCAGGAGCTGAGTGAATATGTTTGTTGCTACTTACAATCCCAACCTGTTGATCTTAGTAGTTTTTTGTTTTAACATGGTCTTTTCAACTTTGTTTCCTTGTTTAACTACAGACAGCTTCTGTTGTGTAGACTCACCAGTTTAACTGTTGTATTATAACAGTATTACATGTCAACACAGTGTGGTTATGACCTATTTATATAAAAACCAAATATTTAGTCAATTTACAGTCTTAATTTAATCTTTGTACACCTTGCATTTTTAAAAGTGCTTCAAATAGTACTATATTGCAATAAAATGTAGTGATATCATAATTAACCAGCCATTAAAAACTTACTTCTACATACATGGTAGCATGGGCTTGTATGCTACAGTTTCTGGGCTCTAGAGCTCTATCCTAGAACACTGGTTCTCAGGGAAACCTCCAAATTCAGCAGGCAAGTGGCCAGTTGAACCAGGGATGCCACTTGCCTGCCTCTGAGCACTGCAGCAGCCAGGTTGTCAAAAGGGAAAGGTTTACTGTGTTCTTGCAGAAAGCAAGTCTTGCCTCAGTGCTGCTAGTAACTGGAAAAGCAGGAATAATTGATTGCTGTAAGAAATGCGGCTTCCAGAACAATAAGTACAACACTGTTAATCTTTATTCCCTGCAAAACAGCTTCCTCATGGGGGCAGCTCTACCAGCCTGGCCAGAACACCAGCTGTTCTCAAACAGTATTAAGGATACACAGTCACTACCCTGGCCCAGCTGGTTCTTAGCTTCTCTCACCTCTCCTGAAAGGGGGAGGGAAGAGAATGGCACGGTCAGTTCAGGCACAGCTTGCTGAAGGTTAGTGCCTGCTGGTGGCTGTTGCCTAGATCTGAAAGAGCAGCAGTGATGGAGCAGTGGGGGGAAAAAAAACACCTTTGTGTGGAGAGACACAGTAGAAGTTCTTAATTGCATCTTCTGAAACAGCTGTCTTCATACTTGCTTTTTAATCTGTGTTGCAAGCCAACGTTGTTTAAACCTTGCTGCTTTTAGCTTCTTTTCTTGCCCTTAAAAAAACAACAAAAAAAGAAGAAAATTATTATTTCCTTAGCCCATCTACTCAAGAAGCGGCAATCCTTTGATTACTGCAGCATTTCAGAACAGAACTGACTGGAAAGCTGATAAACTTCCTATTCTATTTCACATACGCAAGGTGCTTTTCACTGGCTGGTTACCAACTTGTGTCCATCCTCTTCCAAAAGTGGGGGGTACAGCAGCACTTGTGAAGCACAACTGAAAAGTGGATGCTGCCCACTGAGTATCAGTAACTTTGGCTTCTAGTATCCATGAGCCCCCCAGAGGGTGTTCGTGTGGCTGTCCCCATTCCTTTCTGTAATGTCACTTTTATAAGGAGAAACAGGCACCATTCCCCTGTATTCAAAACACAAGTTCTGGGTTCTTGGCATCCCTGCTTTAAGTTTCACACACATCTGAAACTACTTCCAAGGGCTCAGAGGCTGCAGGCTGAAACAATTAGTAAAGTATTTATTCTGGCAAGTAAACCTGCCTCTAGGCCCAGATGCTGTTTCTTAATGTATCAAAAAACGAGGTCATTTTTTCAAGTTGGGTCTCACATACCCTTCTCACACCCAAACAGGCTGTAGTGTTCCACAGCCCTTCCCTTACTGTCAGGTTCTTCGAGGGAGAATGGAGCAAGTCACAGCCCGCTAGCATGGGAAAACTTTATTTAAAACAAACCCAAGCAACTGTATGCATAATGTGGTTTAAAGCAGTACCTACTTTGACTTTATATACTCACCCCAAGATTTGTCCACAAACTGAACGGCAGCTTTTCTAACTGGGTTTTTCTTATTTTCAAGGGAAAAAAATTCATTTGCTGAAATAGAGATGAGTGTTAATTACAAAGTTTAACACATCCTGATGCAGACCCACCTAAGGAAAACCGCTTACCCCCTACCCGGTTGGTGCCTGGTCCATAGAGATGAGTGCTTAAAAAGTCTCGGGCGAGCTTTTGGTGGAGGCCTTCCAAAGTCTGATCTTTTAAGCGCACAGCCACATAGTTTCCTTTTGACCTAGTTAATTAAATACAGTGATGTAAATACCTGTAGTATAGTAATAGAACTCAGAACAACAGACAAACGTCAGTGCTTTGCTGCTTGAGCACAACAGAAGCTGGTGCTGGTTTCTGATGCTCAGCCAAGGTTTGTAGCGTATTAAAAACTGGGCCAAGGCTCTCAACCTGTCATCCTGTACCTTTATATGCCCTGAGGAATTCCTTGGGAGTCTGGAACTAGTCCTACCAGAGCCTACTGCACACAGCAGTGGCAGAGAAACAAAGGGGGAAAAAAACCAAAACCAAACAAAGAAAAAAACCTGAATGCAGGAACTCAGAGCTCCACAGCAAGACCTGCAGAGATAGATAACAGAATGTCTTCTGCTGTGCTTATGGCTGCTCAGTTATCTCATACCAATTAACTTAAAAATTATTTATATTATAGATTTTATATATATCTTTTACAAGTATGCCATATCAGAAGCATACTAAAGGTGCTTACAGCACATAAATACGCTTTCAATCAGAGGAAGGACAGGGAACATCAAGCAGAGAGTACAGCCACCCAGTGACAGAACAGCTTCTTCCGTGGTGCCCCCTCCCCAGGCAGAAGTAGCAGCAGTGTCACCACACGGCAATAGAGCCCCTGCCTCTGCTTCTCCCAGCGCACCTGGCACCCTTCCTTTGCACAACTTTCTTCACCAGCCTTTGGGCTTTGCCTTCGCTCTGCTTTGCAGCCCCACCTCCACAGAGTTCACCTAAAGTAAATTTAATAGAAAACAGAAAAAAATTCCCAAACATTATGAATCAAGAGCTAGAAAGCGTTGCCCACATAGGCTGTTAGCAAGTAGAGAAAAAGCACACCTTGGAGGAACTACCCCAAGTACCCCTGGACAGCCTTCCCCTTCCTTGGCATCAATACCACAGAACAGGCTTCATCACCGGACAAACTCCAGTGCTACACAACAGCTACGAGTAACATGCAAAGGGGAAGCCAGCCTCGGATTCGTCCTCACCACCAGGTACATGGAGACCAAGAACTCAAAGAATCATTAGCATGGTTTGGGTTGGGAGGGACCTTCAAAGCTCATCTAGTCCAACCCCCTGCAATAAGCATGGACATCTTCAACCAGATCAGGTTGCTCAGAGCCCTGTCCAGCCTGGCCTTGACTGTCCCCAGGGATGGGGCATCTACCACCTCTCTGGGCAACCTGGGCCGGTGTTTCACCACCCTCATTGTAAACCACTTATTCCTCATGTCTAGCCTGAATCTTCACTCCTTTACTTTAAAACCATTATCCCTTGTCCTATCCTGAGCTCATATCTTTTCTATGCCAACAACAGATTTTTCTAAAAAAAAAAAACAATAATAAAAGGAAGAAAAAGTAGCTGTTATATCAGCTGGCTATATAGTTACGTGATGTATGGATCACACAACTGTTTTAAAAAAAAAAAAAACAAAACACAAACATTTTTTTTTTGTAAAGTACTTTGAAATGCAGATGAAGAGGGCCAGCAAACAGCAGTCATGAATACTCTTCATTTTCTAGTTCAGAATTTGAAAAAAGCCACCTTTTTTTTCACAGATGCTATTAAATCCTAGTATGATATGTAAAGTATTAAGGCAATTAACAACTGTATACAGAAATAGCCTTTGTAACTTAAGCAAATGCTATTAATCTTCCTCTAGTAAGAAGGAGCTTTTTCTATTATAACACTTGCCCATTATTTCCTTAAAAATGTTGGGCTATTCTAACTGAAATCATTGTACCACAAAACACTTTTGTAAAAGGCCCAGAAATCAGTTTAAATGCAGCTTCAGACCCTCCTTTGGGTATTTTTCCTTGGCAACAGACAATCTGTTCAGCCTGTTTCACACTTGCAAAAGGTCTCTGTACCAAAGCACTTCCCCCTGCAGCCCTAGCACAGAGGCAGAACGCTGAGGTAGCGGGACGAGCACCGTGCCAGCGAAGCCAGCTATGCTGTACCTGTGTTCGCAGCTGCAGCTTGTTCCTCGGCTCTGTGGAGGAAGGAAAAGGCAAAGGGTTACCCTTCCAGTGCATGCACTCCCTGCATTCATTCACCCACAGCCACTATGGCTCGCATGGCAGTAACTCCCCAGGCACCTCGGTGAGACACTGAGCAGAACCAAGAGTCCCGTTTCCCCCTGTAATCTCCCAATGCCAGGACTCGATGGGGCCGCAGTGCCACAGGCAGCGCTCCTGGAACCACCTCTCCCCACCCGCCGTGTCCCCCTCACCGTTCTGGCGGCGCGGCGGCCAGCTCCTGCAGCACGGCTTCGGGAAGCAGCTTCCGCCTCTGCAGGGAGAGCGCGGTTAGTGGGGCGGACTCCTCAGTTCCAGAAGGACAGGGAACTGCTGGAGAGAGTCCAGCGCAGGGCAACAAAGATGATTAAGGGAGTGGAGCATCTCCCTTATGAGGAAAGGCTGAGGGAGCTGGGTCTCTTTAGTTTGGAGGAGTCTGAGGGGTGACCTCATTAATGTTTATAAATATGTAAAGGGTGAGTGTCATGAGAATGGAGCCAGGCTCTTCTTGGTGACAACTAGTGGTAGGACAAGGGGTAATGGATGCAACCTGGAACACAGGAGGTTCCACTTAAATTAGAGAAGAAACTTCTTCTCAGTGAGGGTGACAGACACTGGAACAGGCTGCCCAGGGGGGTTGTGGAGTCTCCTTCTCCGGAGACATTCAAAACCCGCCTGGACACATTCCTGTGTAACCTCATCTGGGTGTTCCTGCTCCAGCAGGGGGATTGGACTGGATGATCTTTCGAGGTCCCTTCCAATCCCTGACATTCCGTGATTCTGTGGGGGCACGGCCCGCCCGGCGCGGGGAGCGGGGGCCGCCGTACCTTCTGCTCCGCGAAAAGCTCCTGCCGCCGCCGCCGCTTCTCCTTCAGCAGCTCCCGGTGCCTGCGGGGAGGCGGGAGGCGCCGTCAGCGCCGCCTGAGGACGGGGAAGCGGCAAGGGGTCTGGGGGGGAAGCGCCGTGCACGGGTGGCTTTTGCAGGGGTTAATGTCCGTACCTCCGGGCCGCCTCCCCCACGAGCTTCCGTTGGGTCTCGGCCGCCTCCCTCGCCACGCCAAAGGACACCTCCTCCGGCGCCTCGTCCTCCGAGGAAGCCGGGCTGACAAGCGCGGCGGGCGGCCCGCGCTTTCCCGCGGCCGCCGCCTTTCTCCGCCGCGCCATGGCCCCCATGCTGCCCTCCCGGAGCCCAGTCCCGGAAGCGCTCCCTGACTTCCGCCGCCAGCGCGCATGCGCGCCCCAGCAACCACACCCCCGCATCGAGAAGACGCCCCGCCCCGCCATGACGGCCGCGAGACACGCCCCCTCGTGCCCAACGGATTGTAACCGCCACCATCCTCTCCTCCCCTTCCCCCCTCCCTCCTCCACAGAGAAAGGCCGGAGAACGGCTGCCTGGGCTCGGGGCAGCTCGCTCCGTGCCGCGCCCCCCATTTATTGCTGCAGGGAGCAGGGGAGGGAACAGACCGGCGAGACCCGCCGCCTCCGCTTTCTCCCCTTTTCCCCTCCCCAACTCCCCCTGCCCCTCCGCGCTGGGTCCCGCCAGGCCGGGCTGCAGCTGCCGGTGCGGTGCGTCCCTGCCCGCCGCTCCCGGGTGCTCAGGAGATGATCTCCGTCTCGTGTCGGGCCAGCGCCGGCGGCAGGGTGGTCCCGCAGGGGCCCGGAAAGTGAAACCTGGAAGGAAACGGCCGCGTGAAGGGGCGAGCGACCGCCAGCAACCGCTGCTGCTTCTGGCGGTGCCCGAGGGCATCTGACATGCAGGTAAGGCAGCTGGTCCTGCCTGTGAGATAAAGGGTTTTAGGCCTGCTAGGACCTAGAGCCAGGCTTCACACTTAAGACACAAGAGTATTTTTCTAAGTTAATTCCAGCAAGGAAGAACAATCATCTTCTCTTTCTTTTAAGAAGGAAATAATATTCAGTGCATCCCAATGACAGGATGAGGGGCAGCGGGCACAGACTGAAATACAGGAGGTTCCATCTAAACCCGTGGAGAAACTTCTTTACTTTGAGGGTGCCAGAGCACTGGAACAGGCTGCCCAGAGAGGCTGTGGAGTCTCCTTCTCTGGAGACATTAAAAACCCGCCTGGACACCTTCCTGTGTGATCTGCTCTGGGTGAACCTGCTTTAGCAGGTGGACTGGACTAGATGATCTCCAGAGGTCCCTTCCAACCCCAGCCATTCTGTGATTATGTGATATTTCTTAAGCATCTGGGAGGGAACTAGATCATGTATGTTAAAAAATTTTCTAAACATTTCAGAAATTCAATGAAAAGGTCAATAAAGACGGAGGGGACTAAAACTTACTAGTTTAAGACTGAACAGCTTTACCTGAATCTGTTTGTGGCAGGAGTGGCTTCCATGTTAAATTCAGCAACTGGCACTCCTCTGGCAGATACCTGAGGGGCAAACATAGCAGCAGGATACACCACGGAGGAGGTCCCAACCTGCAGGGACAGGGCAAAAAATCAGGAGTGTAGCAAGCAGGCCAGTAGTTAAACAGACAAAAACAAATCAGCCCGCAATGTAAGGACCATTCTCAGAACACTGGATCTGCAAAACCACTAAAGCATGGAAGATCCTACAGAAAAGAAACCAAATCAGTATCTATATTTAGTGTGACTGCATATGTAGCTATTTAACACAGCATAAGAATCAGGAATTGTTTCTCTGATGCAACCCAAAGAAGCCTGTTTGGAGATTGTAACTGTAGATGAACGAAAAAATCCCAGAAACAAAATGCTAGACTTTGCTTTTAAGAAAAATAAAAACCCCACAAGATGTCCCTTGTGTTACTTGAGATTATTGTCTGAGGGGTATGCAATATTCTGAGCAAATGTTTTGGGGTCATCAGTGTAAAACCTACATGGCATGTAAACAACCTTGCAAAAAATGGAGCATATGATAACAGCTAGCTATGTTCTTAGGTTTTGTAGCGTCTTTTTAAACTGAGCATCAAAATAATCCTGTTTTTCACTGTTTGAGGAACTTTTTAAATTAGCTAACCTCTAACACTTGAAGCTTTTACATGTGTGCACACTAAATGCAGAGAGCAGATACCAGCTGAGCAAGATGCCCAGTGTATGTAAAATTTTAAACTTCATGGTCTTAATGTTGTACACTTGACACTAGAGAGTCCCTCAGGTGCTTTTAGCTCCCTCAAGAAAGTGCAGCTGCATCTCCTTTACCTGGGAGGTGCAACCTATTTAGCTTGCCTTCCCTGCTGGTTAAGAGGATAGGTTACAAAAGTGGCACTCACCACCAAGCAGAGGTCACATATCTCAAGCTCCTTCTCAACCGCTGTCAGAATGTTAGGATCCAGGGTTTCACCAAACCATACAACGTGTGGACGGAGGAGTCCGTTGCAGCCGTCCTCCTCACACCTGTTTAAAAAACACAAAGGGATAGCATTGTGCTTCTGACATGCAAATTTCAACCTGCAAACTGGCAAAGCAGTTTTCATTCTCATTTGGACATGTCTTTATCTGCCCTCATTCTTCTTTCTCTCTTCTCTTTCACAGTCCTTGTGCTGGACAGAAGGCAGCTGATGCCATTCTACACATATGTTGGAAGTACGCACACAGAATGGTGGGCTGAACAGTTGTTCAGCTCAGATACTTTATCACATCTTTCCTTTACTCAGCTCCTGAAATGTGTGGAACTTAAAAACCATAGTAGGTGCTACAGTCCTCTACCTCCATCAACATTAACAAACTGGCCATCAGGTTTTTAAGGAGAAAGTGAATTGCAAGAAGCATCGCGTTAGCCTCTTTTCCTTAGGAACCAGATGAAAAATATAGTGGCTTTTTACATCTACAACTACCTAAGGCAAAGCTTCAGCCGTTATAAAAAAGCACAGTGGCCTGCTTAATTCCTGCAAGAGACTATACTGTGGCGGTACCCCAGCACAATATTAAAGACTAACAGTAGGCAGCACCTGCAAAGTAGTAAATTGTTTACTGTGTAGAACTTAATTTTCTTACTGCAATTCTCCAACTACTCCAGCTACTACAAAACCCATGAACTGACGCATGTGTCACCTTGATGCTCAAGTACACAAGCCTGCGATCCCTTTAGCATCATGATAAACTAGTATAGACTCCTGTTGACTGTTGTCTGCTGTCCCCTGCAACGCCAGGTTTAGATTTAGACTCAGTTCTCTGAGGCAAAGTCCCACATCTTTTTCTGTAGAATGTTTCTGTATCCTTCCAAAACCACGTGAACAGCAATATAAGCCTTTGAGACGCACAAAGAGGTACCAGCAAAGATCAAAGCAGCCCATACGTACTGAGGAAGGTCTTCAACTCGAATAGCGGCATCTTGTGTTTCAGGATCTGGAGCCCTGAAGTTACAAAAATGAAATAAATATTCGGTCATACAAAGTGCGTTTTATATATTAATAAAAACTTCGTATTTCTCTAAAGCATGCTCTCCAATCAAGGAATCTTTGCAACTTCAGCCAACTTCAACACCTGCTACAACCCTAAAATACCCTACAGAGGCCAGGCACGCATTTGCCCAGAATTATCCCAGAGCTAAGCAGCTGTAAGATGCTGGTCAAAGTCTGTCAGAAGCACAACAAATATTTATGTAGCCATTTGAAGATCTGGCAAAATACAAAGGGGAAAATACCTAAAAATCTGAGCATGTGCCTGTCCTGTTTCCCTGCCTCCTTTTTTTAATGGTGAAAGAAAGAGGATGGCTAGAAAAAGGAGACTGAAGGATTCTTCTGCAACTTTTAAAGTTGCAGAAATCCTGGGAACTGATGCTTCCCTCCTGATTGTTCCATGCATCTGTGTTTCAAGACCTGTAGTCATGAGAATCTTAGTGATGAGTTGAAGGACAAAAGCTGCTCAAGAGATGCAGAAGAGGACAGTCAGTGTATCAAGTGATGACAGTCCAATTTAAGGAGTAAGCATCCGATTTAATAAAAAAACTGGAAGTTGAATAGGATGGGAGTAAACACACATTCTCAAAGAGTACAACTGTTTGATGTCCAGTATGAGAGTTCCAGACCATCTGAAACTGTTCTAATTAAAGCAGATATAATGTTGTGCTAACTTAGAGATTAACGGCTATTCATTCACAGGACTTGTTAGTATCACAGGCTCTCACTGGCGCTACCAAACACTATACTCAAGTTTCAGAACAGTTGTGTGAAATTTAAGCATTAATACTAGTAAAGGAAAATGAGGTGGTTGGTTGAAACTCCTGTACAGTCCTAAAATGGCTCCTTTTCTATTGAGCAGCAGATAGACAAAGTAGAAAATGCAGAGTTTACAAGGCAGACAGTATTACCCTTTGCCAGCCAATGCAGGGCATATTGGACTCTTGTAATTTGCAGCCACATTTCCACAGTTGGTGCATCGAGTTTTAAATAAACTACCTGAAAGGCACAAAGAAAACATCAGAGATCAAGCGATTGCTCCGAGGACTGGCTGCACAAATGGTTCTGTTTATCTGGACGGCCTTTACTTGACTTTGAAATTATACCTTGTGGGTAACTTACTACATGAATGTAGCAGCCAAGTGTTGAAACCTGGCAGCATTATCCAGGAGACGCTATTTACTACACATGGCATACACACACTTTTGTTCACAGTATCACAGTATGTTTGGGATTGGAAGGGACCTCAAAAGATCATCTAGTCCAATCCCCCTGCTGGAGCAGGAACGCCTAGGTGAGGTCGCACAGGAACATGTCCAGGCAGGTTTTGAATGTCTCCAGCGAAGGAGACTCCACAACCCCCCTGGGCAGCCTGTTCCAGTGCTCTGTCACCCTCACTGAGAAGTTTTTTCTCAAATTTAAGTGGAACCTCTTGTGTTCCAGCTTGATCCCATTACCCCTTGTCCTATCATTGTTTGCCACCGAGAAGAGCCTGGCTCCATCCTCATGGCACTCACCCTTTATATACTTATAAACATTAATAAGGTCACCCCTCAGTCTCCTCTTCTCCAAACTAAAGAGAGGTTCGGCAACCCAAGGTGACCAGCACCATAGTCAGGCACAAACTGGGGCCAGCAAAGACAGGCACAACCCTTCCAGCTGAAAGGCTGCAGTGAACAACAGCAACGGTCCCTCTAAGCTATGATTTGTTCTACCTCACCACATGAGTAATACACAGTCTTAACAGTATTTCAGAGGAAAATAATTATCTAAAGTATCACTGAGGGAAATTATTTCTGCTTATTGCTTTTCCCCTTGAATCAGAAACATTTTCATAAAAGAATATATGCTGCTTAACACTGCTTTGTTTCATGCAACACTCCCAACCCCAAGATTTCTGTAGTGTTAGTAACATTCTGTAGAGAAGTGCAATATTACCAAGAGTTTAAAATTGTTTAAATTTTGTAAAGACTAAGACTAAAATTAAACTATACCCCAGACTTTATCCTTGGATCCACAACTGCAAAACAATTTGTGCAGGTTTCCTGTGTCCAGATCACAAAGCAGCAGTGGGAAAAGCCATTTAAACCTTTCATGGTACTTAAAAGTTAAGAAGCATCATAGTGCTGGAGGACCAGGATGGGACTTTGTCCTGGGAGATGTTCACTCTGCAGCAGGGCCTGTGAAGTGAAGGCATCTCACAGGATGGAGAAAGGCCTCCTCACCCTCAATTTTTTCCATCCCTGCAATGTACTTCATCAGAGCCAAAGGTTCCACTGCACCTGTGTTGCTCTCCTCTGGACTTTGCTGGAGAGGTGGCAGGAGCAAGGAATGCCACTAACTATAGGGAGAGAGAGGGAGTGCCACTGGGTGCAGGAGAGAAAGGCAAGGGGATTTTATCTGTTTCCAGCCTCTCCTTCCTCCTGTAGCCAAGGGCTGTGCAGCAGGTGGGTCTTTGAAGGACAGGACAGAGGAACAGGGGCAGGTGGCAGAGCAGAAAGCACCAGGGATGGAAAGACCAATCCTGCCAATCCACGTTTTATTGGGGGCAATACCAGTGTGGCACCACCATTGTTAGCACAGGCTCACATTGTGAATAATTCATGCAAGTTATTACAATTTTTAAGACAAATTTATTTTCTCCCAGTACTTCTCCTGCCCTCTCTTCTCCCCCACAAGTTTGCTGGCCTGTAGCAGCCAAGTAACCTGATTCTTACCATGAATTTCTAGGAGGTGCTTTGTGCCTGCCTTTCTGTGTAGTTCATCAATATTCTGCGTAATGACCACAACACTCCGTCCTTGCTTGCTCAGCCGCCTTTCGCACTCTGCAATGGCGATATGTGCAGGATTTGGATGTTTACTCAACATCACTTCCCGGCGGTAATGGTAAAATTCCCATACACGAGAAGGGTTTCGTGCAAAAGCCTCTGGCGTAGCCAACTCCTGGAAAAGACGTAAGATGTAATTCTAGCAACAAATGGGCAGGAAAATTCTCTCCCCAGATGAAGCCTGCTAGCATGCTGCCATCTACACTGCTACCAGCGTAACACCAAGACTGAAAGCAGATTGTTTATGACCAGATGCAGTTGAAAAGAATACAGTTCAATAGCCCTTACAAGGATGACAAGTCAAAGTATCTTATTGAGGAAATGACTGATATAAAAAGTGTGGTACACAGTCTTACATAGTACACTCGGACCTTATTCTCTGCTCTCCTGCCAAACTATTAGGAGTTTAGTACAATATAAAGGAAGGTATTTCAATACACGTGATTTCTGGCGTTCAAATTCTTTTCTACAGCAGCCATAAAGCTAGCAATTTGCCAGCAATTTCTTTACTGCCTTAAGTGTAACACAAACCAAATTACAGCCATTGTCAAAACCCAAGTCTAATGTCTTCTGTTCATGTGCTTGTAAAATCTAGCTATACTTTTCACACCAATTTTGCCCTATCTATTTTTAAACAAGGAGTAGCTCAGTGTAATGCTTCCAGGCCCAGTTCTGCTGATCTGAAAACAATGAATACAAACTTTCTGATGCAGAAGGACTACGCATTTATACAAACACTTTATTTGAATTAATAGCCACTGAAAGAAAAAACACACCTTTAGATTCAAACCATCTCTAAAACATGATCTCTGACCCCTTTTTAACTTCAACGAATCTTTAATGAATGCATCATTAAAAATCATGAAGCAAATATGATTGCAGGGTTTGGGGTAGCAATTACTGACAGAATAATGATTATTTGAAATATCTGCAGCACCACAAAAGATCAGACTCACAAGGTACCAGTACAACTTGTGCATTTTGGTGCTCTCTGTTGCATCACTCCACTCTCCAGCATCTGCTTCCACCTCTTCTCCCACCCATGTCTCTAAACACTGGCAAGATCACACCAGCAAGGGAGACAGAGCTTGTGGGAGACTTAGAGACTGTGAGGAACCCTGTCCCCAGACAAAACAAAATCCTAAAACATTTTTAAAGAGTATTATGAGAAATCAAGATTTTTCCCAAACAGCCGATAACCCAAACAACAGAAAAGAAGCAGCAGCTGCACAAGCGTGGGGAAGAGCTGCAGACAGAGCTGCAGGGAGAGCTGTATCCCCGCCGTACCCCATGGGAACACCTCCAGCCCCTGAGGCACCCATCTTCTCCTGACCCTGCAGGCTTACCTACCTGATGGAGCAAGAAGCGCGACTGACAGAGACCTGCCACCCGTACATACCTGGGCCTGCCACTTTCTCCAGAAACCTCCAGCCCCTCTGAAGGTAGGAACTCCACTCTCTGCACTAACTCCCGCCCCTGTGATGATGGCTATGTGCTTCGCTTTGGCAAACACCTCTCGAAAATCAGCCATATCTGTGTGTGAGGAAGAAAAACAAACAGCTGGTCAAACATGCTTCTATATAAGAAGCCATACAGTTCTGGCCAACTTATGCATCCAGAAATGGCTTCCACGTACACCTCCCATGACTTTAGTTTCAGAATACTAATTTGTTTCTGAGCTTCTGTGTAGTGGAATTTTAAGAGCAATTCCTGGAGATCCTCAAAAATGCATCTAAGCAAGCCCAGTAAGACAAAATGTATTAAACTGTAAATGTACTCAATATTTGCAAGGCAGAGCCTTAAAATAAAACCTCACATGAGATGCTACCATAAAAAAAAAAAATCTCTTCCAGTTTACCTCAGATATTAATTTTAAGGCAATGTATTTTGGCATCACAGAACAGCTGAGGTAGGAAATGACCTCTGGAAATCATCTTGTCCAAAACCCCTGCACAAGCGGGTCAGCCAGGGCAGACTGTCCAGGACTATGATCAGTCAGGTGGCTTCTGAGCATCTCCAAGGATGGAGACTACACCACCTCACTCTGCACAACCCATTCCAGTGCCTGACCACCCACGCAGTAAAAAAGTGTTTTCTCAAGTACAGATGGAACCATGTGTGTTCCAATTTGTGTCCATTGCTCCATGTCTTGTCATTGGACACTACTGAGAAGAGTCAGCCTTGTCTTCTGAACAGTCCCAGCTCTCTCAGCCTCTCCTCACATGTCAGATGCTCCAAGCCATTAATCATCTTTGTAGCCCTTCGCTGGATACTTTCTAGTGTAGCCATGTCTCTTTTGTACTGGGGAGCCCGGCACTGGATGCAGCACTCCAGGTGTATCTCACTAGTGCTGAGCAGAATTGAACAATCACCTCCCTCCATTTGCTGGAGATGCTCTTGCCTAACGTTCAGGACAGTCATCAGCTACCTTTGCCACAGGGGCTCACTGGTGGCTCACGGTCAACTTGGTGTCTACCAGGACCCTGAGGGCCTCTCCTGCAAAGCTGCTTTCCAGCAGGTTGGTGCCAGCTTGTCCTGGTGCCTGGGTTTATTCCTCCCCAGGGACAGGACTCAGCATTTCCATTTGTCCAACTTCATGAGATTCCTGTCAGCCCATGGCCCTAGCCTGCTGAGGTCCCTCTGGATCACAGCATGACCCTCTGGTGTATCAGTCCCTGCTCCCAGGTTTGTGCCATCTGCAAACTCGCTGAGGGTTCACTCTGCCTCATCATCCAGACGGCTAATGAAGGTGTTAAATTATATCCCCAGTATTGACTCCTACAGTACACAACTAGTGACTGGCCTCCAGCTGAACTTTGAGCTGCTGATCACAGCCCTCATCTTCACATTTACTGCGTGGGGGGGTTTTGTTTGGTTGTTTTGTTTTTTAAAGCAAGGCTGATATTTTTTATGAGACACAGTCAGTGAAGAAGTCCCTGGGCCCACAGCACAAGGGCCATAGAAGTGGACAGAGAACACCACAATCCCGATGCCCCATCTGCTGTTGTAAACTAAATGTCACAAAGCCCTGAATGAATAAAGATCAGGCCCAAAGTCCTCCTGGTCTAGTCTCCAGTCTCTGACAGCAGCCAAACACTGATGCTCAAAACAGCAGAAAAAGCAAGTGCACCTTGGCTATGCAACTCTTAAGGCTTATTATTATTATACCCGTGAAGTTTTGTGTGCAGTTCTCAAATTAAAACACATTCTCAAATTAAAAAAAAACAAAAAAAAAAAAAGGAAAAGAAAAGAAAGATAATATTTACTACTACTAGACTGAACAAGGCTCCTGGAGTTACCCAATATTCTGCACCCAAGTTGTTCCAAATGCTCCAGGGCCTCTGTAATTCTTGTGCACAGAAATGAGAAGTTTTATTACCCATTAGGATTATGAAAAGGAAATGCAATTAATTAGCATACATTTGTTTGCACAGATTATAAATACTACAAACAAATCACCACGCAACCACACTAACTGCAACTCTACAAAGATTTTTGGAGCTATCCATAGAAGACAAATTTTAGCAGCTGACAAAAAAAACCTGAACCTTGAATCAAGCTTAAATATCTCTCCAGGGTAGAAAAGAAAACAAATAGATGTCTTACTTGAACTAGGACGAGCCATTTCCAAACAAAACTTCTGTTTCTTTGAAGAAGCCTTAAATCCACAATGCACTTGGGAAACCAACCTTCTAGCAGTAAATTGGAAGAGACTCATCAGCATCCCTTGGAAACACGTTACCTGAGAAGAAATAAATAAAACACAAGCAGCCCATTCAGGGTGTATATTTCAGGACGCATGTACGGAATTCTCCATAAAGAACCAAGTACAAACATTATTCACGGTTTTCTCCTGCACCTTCAAATTCCCGACCCCCGCGCTGCAAAACCGAAGAGATTCGTTCTGCTCAAAGACCACCGACCCTTAAATAAATTGCCCAACACAGCAACGCGCACCCGTCGCGGATTTATCTGAACACTCAACTCACGCGATGCTTTTAAATTTTGTTGCCGAGAGCAACTCCCAGGACCAACTGCAATTTTAAGGAGGGTAAAGCAAGCCCACGGCCGCTTCGCCGAGCAGCATTCGCACCGGGACGCAGCTGCGGCACCAACCCCAGCGGGCGGCGAGCGTACGTGCAGCTGCGCGCCTGCAGAAGGGCGAAGAGGAACCGCGCGGGGGGACGAAGCCCCGTCGAGGGGGAGGCGGCGGCGGCGGTCGCCGCCGCCGCCTCCCCCTCGACGGGGCTTCGTCCCCCCGCGCGGTTCGGTAGCCCCGGGGTCGCGCCCTGCCCGCGTCACCTACCTCGGCGGCTGGGAGCGTCGGCGCCCTTGCGGCTCTGAGGCCGAGGCGTGCGGCGCCTCACGTCCCGCCCCGGGCTTGCGGCGGGGGGCGGCCCTCGCTCCGCTCCGCCCCCCTCGGTGTGTTAAGGCAGGAGGGGGTGGATGGAAGTCGGCACGGGGTGCTGTGGCACCGCGGTTCCCTTACGGCGTTGCGCTTTCCCTGCCACAACGAGTACATATTACGTTACACCTAAATGTCTGACAGGCTGGATGCTCTTCCAGTGTCATCCGTGTGATGGTCGCAGTTCACACATTAACCGATGAAACTCCTGTAGGCTGCTATGCTAACGTGTCTTGGTCATTAACAACATCCTGATAGCTTACTCAGTGTTTCCAGTGTTTTATGAGGACAGCTGTTTTTAGCTTGTTTTTCTGCAGGAACAAGAGAGCAACTGCTTTCATCCAGCCTCTTCCTCTCCACCCGTCCCCAAAAACCTTTAAATCTCTTCAGTCCTTTTCAGTCAAGCTGAGATTTCACTCCTTTTTTTTTTTTTTCCTTTGAATTCTGTAAATTACCAGCTAAACAAATGAAGAGGTGCCTCAAACACATACCCAAACACAGGAAAAGACTGAAAGGCGAGCCCTACCCCATTGCAGAACTGCTCTTTTAAGCCTCACCACCTGCTAACCAGCCCATGGAGCTTCTGCCCTGGATGCAGTCCCTTGGTACAGGGCCTGGGCGGCTACAAGAGGGAAGCAGGGGGGACAGGAAACACCCAGAGGTTGCTTCCCAGGGGCTTCCAGCCCACATTTCATTCACTCCACTGTTTCATGGCTCTTCTGGATGCTTACATCATAACAGCATGTCATATTCCGCCCTGTTGCAAACATGAAGAAAGCCTTTTGTGGAGGAACGCTGCCAGCAGTCAGCAGTACTGATCAAACAACACTTCTGCTTGCTGGACTGTGACAGCTGCTCTCTGATAATCTCCACAAAGGTGCATATGCTTGAAAAAAACGTGTAATAAACTCTTTCTGAATATAAAGGCTGACACGATCTCATTCAACACTAACTGTCCTGATGATCAAAATCAGATAATTCTGTCTGGGCTGGGGAAAGCACTCAAATGACAGGTTTGTTCTGGCAGCTCAGACAAATGAGGGATTGGCTCTGCCCTATGTTATTCAATATTATGACCAGAGTTAGGTTTTTTTAAATTGAGGTCTTAGTATGGATTGTACATCCTGCTTATTAGGCAGGGTATTTTAGATACTGGTTAAGGTAAGAAAAAAAAAGAGACAATTTGCAGTTGGACTACCACCACAACATTATTCCACTGACTGCAAAGTTCAATATAGCAAACTACTAGTCTACAATTACAAACAGAAAAACTATTTTGAGGAGCACATCAACTAAAATGCTTGCAGTTCCCCATTAACTCATCACACTCATTAGATATGCTCCTCTAACTTGAACTGAGAGCAGGGCACACTAACATGCAAGATTTGCAAAAGTACAGGTCTTTGAATAATAACAGAAGTCACGACAGCACAGGTTATGCAAAATGTGTGCAGCACAAAACTAGGTTGGCTTGTTTGGGTTTCTCTGGCACATCCAGATTGTATACCCCATGAAGCAAAATCATTCCCATGTTGCTTAAGCAATCATGCATTCTGTATTCTAAAAAGGTCAGAAGCCTGCTTCAGCTGATGGTAACTTGGTGTAAATATACTGCATCTTTGCCGTAAGAAAATGGCCACATTAGCTTTCAAAATTGTTTGTAGTGGCCTTGGACAACTATGTTTATGCAAATGTCTGTGTGCACACACAAGTGTGTACTTTCTTAAAAAAGTGTTGTAAAAAGATTGAAGTGGCATCTAAAATTAACTTGAAGACCATGGTGTTTGGTATAGGTACCTCACGGTTTTCTAGGATCATCTGTGCCTGCCAAAAGGCTTCTGCATAAAGTGTTTTTTTCTATTATGGTAACTTCCTCCAGCAGCAGTATAATTAGTGCAGCGAGAGCAGCTCTAAGTGGACACCAGAAGTATGAAATGTTCTGCAAAGATATTAATGTAACCAATGCCAATCAACACCTAAGAATCCTGTCTCAGAGGAGCCAAAAACTGTGTCAAGGGCAAGCACCCTGAACTTTGCTCTCCCGCTTTCCCCACCCCCAGCATGTTACCCTCCCAGCTGCCAACCATGTTGCACTCAGCTGAGGCATTTACAGATTTAGCAGTGAGCCTGTCTTGTGCACCTTCCAGGAACTTGTCCTGTCTCCCCTTGACCCACATTACACCATTCCCTGGCAGGAGCTCCCCAGCTCCGCTGCCTGTCCTGTGAAGGAAGGGGAAAGCAGCAGGTGAGGTGCGGGTACCCACAGGGGCTCCTGTTCTCTGCTTAATGCTGCACGAACCCATCAGTGTAAAAACAGGTGAACGCCATCCAGTCTTCCACTCCACTCGTATTGTCCTTCAGCATTTTTACAAAGTACTTTGCAACTGAGGACCACCACCTAGAACCAGCTTGCTATTTGACCATGAAACCTAATCATACCAAATACAAGCAAAACATTTTTGTTTTTAAATCCCAAGTAAACAGTCTGTATTCTAACACACAATAGGTCTGTACCAATTAAATACACTATGGCAGTATATAAATTACAGTTCTTTACAGGAAATAGTAAAATACAAGAGTCTGCTTACTGTACACAACAATCAAAGAAAGAACAGCAGCTTTTCAGTAAGGTCCCAGGTATCTCAATCATCCACTTGCTAAGAAACAAAGAAGAACAGATACAGCAGGCCACTCACTTCACTCGTTTTTTTACCATGTTACTTTACAAATATCTAGAACGCTTGTACAGGCATCTACAGTATCTACATGTGGAACAACTTTCTTAGGAATTCATGAGCACCAGACATAAATCCCTCCATCATTCCCATTATTAAAATAAATTTTACAGATTAAAATTACTTTAGCAGGTTCTATTTCATCGTGATAATAACCAGCAAGTAACAAGTGCAAAGTTTGCAGTCATGATCCATTTACTGCTTCTTTGTTTCCCCATTCCCCCCCCACACCCAAAAAACCAAGACCCCCTAAAAACCCCAGAATGTTGTCCTCTCACACCCTTGCGGTAATACTGGTTCTGCAGTCAAACTGCCCAGCTGGCTTATGTTAACACGTGAAATGCCAGATGTACAGCTTCAGGCATTGTTAGTCATTTCAACCCAATGCCAAGTCAGCACAGTGGCAGGCCTCTAGGAAGACAAAAATATACGAAGCAGTTGGATATTTCAGTGTGCTTAAACACGGAACATAAGGCTGCACGGTGCCCAGTGACTAAAAGAAACATGGCACCAAGTTATCAGTTAAAACATGTACAATAGAAAGATATAAACAGCAAATGTGTCAGTCTAAAACAAGTTCTTTGGTAATTAAGAACAGCAAACCGTAGCTTTTTTTTTTTACCAAATATGGATTTACATCCTGTTTTTTCCACAATAAAATATTTCTTGTTGTTTAAAATATATCTCCCAAGTTGCCGTGTAACAAATAGTCCAGTACCTCAGTTATCTACAGATCAGCTTTAACTGTATTTTAGTGTGCAGCTGTATCTGCCCACTGGCAGACAAACTATAGATACACATTCATATATATATATAATATATATATTATTTATAAAAAATTAGAGAATTAAGTCAAGGACTCTAGAGAATACACATTCCGTATGTGTACATTAAAATGTACAATAGCTTCAAAAATCCATAAAGTTTTCTACACAGTGATGCGTGTAGTAAGTGCAAAAATACTGCAGTTTAGTTAATCCATGATTTCCTGTTTTCCTGTTTCCTAGAAAAAGCAGAAGCAGCTGCATCTCCTGAATGGCAGAGGACGTCTCCTCCTGGTTTAGGAGCAGATGACGAGCCTTGCAGCACAGAACTTTTCCGTTTCTCTGAAGAGGAAGATGCCTGAGAGCAGGAAGTGCTACTCCATTTCCTTGTGGAAGCTGATGCTTTGCTGAGGCGCCCGGGACGAACAAAGACGCCGTGTCGTGGCTTGCAGTGGAAGTACTCTCTGCCTTTTACAGTTCCATTGTGCTTCCCTTCAATGAGAGTAAATGCACAGAATCAATTGTTGGTACTTTCATTAGCACAGACAATTGCAGTGTGACTATCTTTGGCTGTCTGTTAAAGAGCTAAGGTTTTTCATACTGAGTGACGAAACAAGATGCATACCACACACTAGGGAGAACAAAACTTGGAAAGAAGGGCTTGAATTGTGACCAAAAAGATGATTTTCTAAAATATTACTTTGTTAACTAACGGTTTAAAAAGTCAAACATCTGTTCATTTTACAAAGCGAACTATCCTCAAAACCAATTGCTTGCAAAGCTTAAAACTTAGCTGTCAGAGCAACTTCCAGTGTCAATGTTAGTATCTGTTAAACTACTAAAAACATCATCTTTTAAGAAGATTTCTGTAGGAATCTCTTAAGGCTTGCAGAACACTGACTTTTCATGACTCCATCAAACTGAAGTTAAAGAAACCCTGTGCTCTCTAATTAAACTTTCACTAGTGGGGAAAACAAAAAAAAGATCTCTCTGAGGGCTACAGACAAACCCATGTGACGAGTCATGTCCATTGTCAGTACTGCCCACGAACATGCACGTTGATTAAAAAAAAACCTGCCAATTATAGGCTTTGCTTGTTTTTCTGATCTATAAAAACAGATGGGTATCAACGGGAAATACCACAACAAGCAAAAGCACTATTCTGCATAGATCAAGAAGAAAAGGGATGTAAGAGTTAAAAATTAACCCTTAGCAAAATGTTCCTATAAACAGAAAGCCTAGATCTGGATGTGCATCAGATTCCAAGCCTGTATGAAATCAGAGGTATTTGCCAAGACTGAAGAGCATATGATTGTACTCTTAAAAACAGATCATTCTAACTGCATAGATAACCCAGAGTGGATTTAGTCTTACCCAGCTGAACGTTTAGTTCTACTCCAACCCAGATTCCAGCTGAAAAATCCACCATTCCAACGTATCTCACTGTGCCCATCTTATTACTTCCAACACAGACTTGTTCACCCACTGCCACCCAGCTAGGCAAGACGTCGGCCTGATCTGCAGAAGCACCTTCTTCACAGTCGGAAGCATCCAAGTGGTCCTTCCCAATAACATAATCTATGGCAGCATCGGGATCAGTCTCGGGGTCTGAAGTCTCTTTCACCAGTGTCGAACACAAAGGGTTTCCCACAGCATCTCCAGAGCCCAGCTGGACTACGCACATGCTCTGCTCCACCTCAGCGCCTCGGGGCAACTCCGAGGCACCCGCTCCATTAGAGGACAAAAGGGAACACGGCTGCGGAGCTGCCAAGTGGTCAAAGTCCTTTCCATCTTCGACACCCATGAACTCCGTAAAGGAGTGATCTTCCAGAATGTCCGTCGTGTGCTCAACTGTTGCTTCACGTGCTGAAAATTCAACTGTATGGCAGGTATTTCTGCCAGCTGAGGAACTTAAAGCAGGAAATGATCCAGCTCTGGGCAACTGCTGAGAGTCTCTGTCAGTGGCATCGAGGGACAGCGGTACCTGTTCCGCTAAGGCACTGTTTTCTTTCAGTGGTAACACAGGTAACTTTTCTCTCGCTAACTCCTTTTCTGGCTCTCGACATTCCTTGTTTGAAGAGGACCTCAAATCATGTGCAAGAGATGATCCTGAGGGATCATTAGAGTCCAGCTCCTTCGTGTGAGTGGCGAGCTGGTCTGTGCTATCACTACAGGGAACAAGCATGTCAGACAGAGTAGCGTTAGAGGCACTGTGGGAAAAGTAGCCACTAGTAATACTGCTAGTGGTGGGGCTGCGGGATACCTCTTTCTCAAGAACACGTGAACTCATGAAGTCTGATTTAGGAGAAAACCATTCCCTGTTCTCCAGGCTAGCATTGTAAACACTGAAGTCGGCAAACTCCTCCGGTACGTAAGGCCGGAAATTTTGAAAACTTTGTGGACTTATCAGCTTCTTACTAATGGCCTCCAACTCGCTGTCTTCCTCCTCGGAGTCCTGCAAAAGAAGAGCATTGAGCAGGATTAGAAACCTATGACAGTGAAGTTTTCAAAGTAAACTAACCTTCCTTAACTCTTTCCTTTCTGTACATGGAGAAATATCTACCTTTAATATTCTTTAACTGAAAAATGGAAGACACCTCTGAAAAAGGCTGCTGGGAACTTATCTTGTCTACACCAAGCTATTAAATTTTCAGAAAATAAATTCTAAATAGTTCAGAAAATATAAAGCAGTAAAGTTGGGTATAAGGAAAGCTCACAACATGAACAAACTATATGTTTACATATTTTCATCATGCTCAGTTTTTTATAGATACGTATTATAAACTTGCTTTTTCCATTATTTATACTAATTAAACTCATTGAAGGTATTCTATAGAACTAACTGACCACCTACCAAGATAAATATAAATAAGAATGGAAGAGGCCTTACAGTGTCTCAGCTGCAATACTGATGGTTAACATATTGTTAAAAACTATCCTGCACAACGGGATTTTCTATTAATCCGATACCAGTGAGGCTCAATAATTTTGCTCACCCCCAGCTATCGCACCTGAACACATTCATAATAATTGAAAATAAAGGCACAAGGATCAAATATTACAGAGAATCTTCAAGGAAGCATTTGTGTGCATGCATGTGTCTGGAGGGAAAGTGATGCTAAATCAAGCTGGCAGAATTTGGAGGTAGCTCCCTGAATTTGCCTTTGATAATGAGTGTTGATGCGCTGTGACCAGCAGTCTGTCAAGCTGCATCTCAGAAAAACCCCAGCAACATGGCTTGGCTGCTCCCCAATATAAAATACTGCAGGCAGGACTCCAAACAGATGCCTTTTTAAGTACTTCATTCTTCATAGAAATTTATTTTTATATATATATACACGTATGTAAGCATATGTATATATACACACATCTTCAGAAAAATGAAAACTGCTGAAATTTAGAGGAACTCAAGCTCCTGTTATTTCTCTATTCCTTTACCTGCATCATGGATTTCAACTACTGATCAAGTCAAACCCTGTGTGATATAAAGTAGTGTGATGCTTTCAGTTACCTGCCATGAATCACTGATGGAAAAGGAAAAGCAATATACTTAGCCAGATGACCAATGCATTGAAAACAAGATAAAACACTGTCTTGAAAATGCTTCCTATACTTCATAATAACAAAGACTGCTCAAATAACTTTGTACAACAAAGCTTCAAATACATAGACAGCAAACAGATTTGTTCTGTTTGCACATATCAGAATAATCACATAACCGTTTAGGTCAGAAGGCACCTCTGGAGGTCATTTAGTCCAAACGCCCCTGCTCAAGCAGAGTCAACCAGAGCAGACTGTCCAGGACCATGTCCAGTTGGGTGGTTTTGAGACCCCCAAGCACAAAGACTCTTAGAACTTCTCTGGACAACCCACTCCAGCATTTGACCAGCCTCACAGTAAAAAATGTTTTCTTGTGTTCAGATGGAATCTCATGTGTTTTAGCTCATGTCCATTGCCTCATGCCCCATCACTGGGCACTACTGGAGAAAAGTCTGCCTTGCCTTCACTCCCTCCCATCAGGTATTTTTACACATTAATAAGATGCCCCTCAACCTGCTCTCCTCCAGACTGAACAGTCCCAGCTCTCCCAGCCTCTCTTTATATGTCAGATGCTTCAAGCCATTAATCATCTTTGTAACCTACACCAGGTAGGTGTACTGGGGAGCCCAGAACCAGACACAATACTCCAGATACAGCCTCACTAGTGCTGAGTAGGGAGTAGGGATGACTCCTTTGACTTTCTAGCGATGTCCAGTATATTGTTCTTCTCTGCTGCAAGAGGGCATTGCTGGCTCATGGCCAGGTCATTTTCCAAAAGTACCCCAAGGTACTTCTAGGCAAAGCGGCTCTCCAGCCAGTCAGCCCCCAATATGTACTGATGCCTTGTGTTATTCCACCCCAGATGCAAGACTTTGCATTTCCCTTTGTTGAACTTCATGAGATTCCTCTTTGCCCAGTTGTCCAACTTGTTAGGGTCCCTCTGAATAGCAGCACAATCCTCTGGTGTATCAGCCACTTCTCCCAGTCTTGTACCATCTACAAACTTGCTGAGAGTGCACTCTGTCCAATCATCCAGATCATTAATGAAGGTGTTGAACAGTACTGGCCCCAGTGCAGAGTCCTGGAGTGCAGTGCTTGTTACCGGCCTCCAACAGCACTTTGCTCCCCTGATCACAACTTTCTGGGCCCAGTTGTTCAGACAGTTGTCAATCCACTTCACTGTCCATCTATCTAGCCTGTGCTTTGTCAGCCCACCTATGATGACTTTATAGGAGTATAGGTGTCAAAGGCTTTACTAGAGTCAAAGTAAACAACATTCCCTCTTCTCTCCTCATCCAAGCTAGTCACCTTATTGCAGAAGGCAACTGAGGTTAGTCGAGTATGATTTCCCCTTTGTAAATCCACACTGACTACTCCCAATCACCTTCTTGTCATTCATGTGTTTGGCAATGCTTTCCAGGAGGATTTTCTCCATCACCTTCCCACAGACAGAAGGGAGGCTGACCAGTCTGTAGTTTGCTCAGTCTTTCTTCTTTGTCCTTCTTGAATACAGGAGTGGTATTTGCTTTCTTCCAGTCTTCAGGTACCTCTCCCAGTTGCCATGACATTTAAAGATAATTGAGAGCGGCCTTACAACAACATCAGCCAGCTCCCTCAGCACTTGTGGCTATGACCAACCTGGTGGTCCTCTATTAAGTGTAAGTCTCCCTTGTTCCACACTTTCTCTTAGGTCTCAGGAGCTTACGATGCATGATGGCAAGTTTTACAGAGAAAGAGTAAAGAAGGCATTGAGTACAGTGGCCTTCTCCAAGTCATTTGAGACCAGCTCCCCTGCCCCATTCAGTGGTGCAATTAACATCCTTCTAGGTATATATTAGGAAAAACATGCTTATGTGACACAATCCTTCTCCTAACCTGGCGGTATTTTTTTCCTCAGTTTTTGTTTGTTTGATTTTTTTTTTTCAGGACTGTTAAATATGCTCTAGAAGACTTTTCTTTTATCCTGCATTTTTTTAAGCGATCACCACTCGCTATGGCTCTCCTCTATAACAAGGTCTCATGTCCATTCCTGCCGTGTTCAAGCTCATAGCAGATGTAACTCAGTCATATCACCCATGCAGAATGGCCCCTTCAGCTGAATCCAGATTTCCAATAATATAATTTTTTTGTTGGCAGAGAGATCAGTATCTGAAAAAGCTGCCTCTACTTGACTAAGTACATCTGTCAAATCTAGCTGGATTTCAGATTATCACTATTTGCTTGAGCAAAGCCTTGCCATCCTTTGATCACTAGTTTTTACCGCTCTGCTTCAGAGTTATTTCTTATATGAAATTTAGATGAAGGCTTTATTTTGAGATTATTTACTTCTCTGCAGAGGATAGAGTGATAGTGCTATGAAATGTCACATGAGACTACTGAAAATTATTTATATTATTGAAAAATCTTGTTTTTTCAATGTGAAATCTACAAGTAGTCCCCTTAAAAGTAAAGGACAAAATTAATAGCCATTTTATTTGGACTATGAATACCCTTCCAAGCACTAAAGAATTATGTAAAGCACTTTTTTTGCATATTGCAGTATACCTGTTTCTCATCTGAGGGACTTTTTCTCAATTATTCTGCTTACTTCTTCCCTTTTACCCTTACTACCTACGCAAAAGTAAGTTTTGCTCTATGCAGAACCTTTTAGTTCGTTGTTTTCATAATAATACAACTTCTGATGTTTATCAAATATGATGGGTTTAAAATATTACATGAACTCCAAATTGATAAGCAATTCATGAAGTATTTCTAGTGCATACTAGATAAACATCCACTTGAAACCAAAAGGCATTTTTATAACACAGTTCTTTGTTTCTCCTTTGAATCCTGCAAAATTCACCACTGGACTGAAAAAAATTTTAGTACACACAGGGTCTCTCTTCAGAATCAGACGGGATAAGATAAGTGAGAAACAGCTCTACAGATGCACAAACGGTGGTGACACGGTTTGTGAAGAATGCTGCAAATAGGTGATATCACCTTACGAGAGACAAAAGGTGCCCCTTGTGGGGACAAGAAATATTTCCTTTCAAAGCTTCTCTTGAGCTTCCTAATTGGGAAAATCCAGAAACAAAGCGGTTTCATGTGGGGAAAAAAAGAAGGAAGCCACCTTGTACTGCTCAAGCTATTGGTGGAAATAAAGGTAAAATCCTTGAAAAATTGATAACGAAACTGCAGCCACTTCCCTGGGACATAACAGACTACAGCGAAAAACA
Source organism: Columba livia (assembly GCF_036013475.1). Lineage (NCBI taxonomy): Eukaryota > Metazoa > Chordata > Aves > Columbiformes > Columbidae > Columba > Columba livia. Next base: position 67,329,506 of record NC_088603.1, on the reverse strand, counting down.
GATTTAAGAACTGGTAACAGTAAGAATGTGCCGGCAAGGACTAAGGAGGCAAGACTGCCAACCAAGATTTAGCAATAACAGAAACCAAGTAAGCAAGACCACAGAGCAGCTTCCCTCCACTTGCTTCGTAACAAACATACTGTGTAGTTAAAAGTTAAAGTATCTGAGTTTTCAGATCCCTAAATTACAGCTCTCAAGTAACCTCGAAGATGGTAGTTCCCATTTTACTAATTCAAAAATCAGTAATACTCCTTTAGTGGCTGCATCACTGATGCTTTCATTTTCCTTGGCCTCTAGGAGGATTTGCTCTTGGCCAAACTGCCCTTAGATGTGTTAAATACAGGCAGTAGTCGAAATATGCTCCATATGAAAATACTGCATCCAAACTTTACATATTCCACTGTACTCGCGTATTCTATAGATCATGCCCTTATGCCATGGTGCTCTGAAATAGCTGCAACACTAAACACATGTGGAAGTGCTCTCTGAAATTCTAGGTCAAATGCTGTATTTCATGCCAAATAAATAAAAATATGGTCAACTGCTTTTTTGTTGGTTTGTTCCTTCCTTTGACAGAGGTGATTGGAATATTCAAGAAAAGTAAAGAACAGGTCCCAAAGAAACATGAGAAAAAAGCCAAACATCATTCTTAGATGCAGAACATTAATCTAGTTAAAAATTACTAGCTTCCTGTATGTTTAGTCATTTTATTTCTGCAGCTTTTTTTTTTTACATGCTCTAAGATGCAAGTGAGCACACCTGAAGCAACACTAACCATCCAGTGGTTAATTAGGAGAAGGAGGCTCTGTACCTTAGAGCAATTGTTTACAATATTGATTAATAACGTGAAAACTTCAAATCAGATGAAGAGGAGCAGCCAGTTGAAGTTTCATGCAGAGATGTGATGTTGCCCTAGTGTAATCTCGGAACTTGTTCTGAAAGCACTGTTCAATTTGAATGTGTGAAATTTATACACCAGCCTACATAAAATGTAGGCTTGTTCCACCTCTGAAAAATGCAAGGTAGCCTGGGAAGCCTGCATCTTACAAAGGCTTCCTTCCTAAAGTGATTAAAAAACCCCAGAAGCCATCATTTGGTAAACCTGATGCCATAAGCTGGCAGGGCTACTCAATGTAGCCACCTCAACCTCCTCCCCAACAGCGGCTGCTGGTTCTTGCCTGCCTGCCCAGTACCCACTCCAGTGTCTCTGAGGTGATCGCATAGGGGAGTAGATCCAAACAAAGTATTATTCTGTGGGAGTCTAGTCACCAGCCGCATGGATCAGTTCCCTTGATCTGATTTGCTATGCAACCAAACAAAAAGGCGTTTTGGTGCAAGAGAGAAGTCAGTGCAAGGGTAGGAACAAGCAGCTGAGAACTGAAAAAGCAGCTCTTTCCAGGGCCCTGTTGGCTACAGCAGGCTTGCAGTACTCAATGAATTAGTTCCATTCTAATTGGAAAAGCCTTGTGCAGGATATGTTGCCCTTTTCCAGCTCTGAAAGCTTGTGCTTATCTTTGGAAAACAGCACAGGCAAATGCCTGGGTTAATTCAGGGCAGGCATAGAGTGGGACCCTTCTTTTACTCAAGGGACGAAAACTGCCCTGAAGCTGCTATGGAAAATTTTGCAACTCATTTTGTGACTCAGTGCAAGTCAGCATGTCAGTTACCTTATGGAAAATTAACATGATTGAGAATAAAACAGCTGCTATCCAAAACCAGCAGCCACGCTTCAAATATATACACCAGAACATTCCAGGTACTTTGGTATAACAACCTACTAAATAGCATTAGAAATCCAGAACAGATTTCCTGATGGCTTGGCTGTATGTTAGGTATGAAAATAACTGTTGAATACGAAGAATCCATCACTAGCACTTCATGGTAAAGGAGGCCTATAATACTTACAGGTAACAATTTGAAGGTTCCAAATTTAAATTAAAAGCTCTGATTAAAGCAAGTATTTACAGCCATGTTCCACAGCCCAAAACCCAAGTCCATCACAGAGCAGAAATGATGATACGCCTTTTGTTGAAGCAGCAGTGAGAAAAGGATTTGGCAGGTGAAGAAAAACAAAGAAGCCCTCCACCTCAATTCACTGTCTGAATTACGATGAAGACAGGCTGCAAGTTAATTAAGAGCGGCAATATAACTTCCACATCAGGCAATGAGAAAGCTTTTATACCCACACCTAAATGCATGGTTACTTACACCAAATGGGATCATTCCATTTACTCTGGGGTATAGTCACAAAATCTGGGTAACATACAAGGTATATTAGAGCAACAACAACATGGTTCACTAAACCACCCTTTACCTGATCATTCGTGCCCTGTAAAACTAAAGCCTCCCCTCTTCCGCCCACCCCACATGGCAAATCGCATCTAAATATTAAATAACAAACAAACAAAAAAACCCCAAAACGAAACAAACCAAAACCACCAACTGAGTTAGTTCCAAAGACAGACTGCATTTGCAAGCCAGGCAAGTGTTTGTTATAACCATTAGTTACAATCAACTGCAAGTGATTACATCCACGTTACACCTTTTATCTGCTGCGGTAGCGCAAGCATCTTGGGCCCATCACCAGACCTAAGCCCGCCACCAGGCCTCGTAACAGCGGCTGGTACCAAACTTACAATCTCTTCCTCACGTGCGCTATTGCTTTCTACGGGCATGCTGCTGGCATTGCTTCCTGCAGGCAGCACGCAGCCAGCGCCACGCGCCCCAGGGGAAGGGAAGCTCTGCAAAGGTTAAGACACGCAACACATCACGCAAACCACAATTCCCACCACAGCGCCACATGTGTGCGAGTTAGGAAGGCGTTAAAACAAGTGGAACGTCCCTGCGGGCCACGCGCCCACAAGAGTTCAAGTTAAAGAGGCAGAGAAAGTGCGCTCCCCCCAGCAGAGGTTTAGGTTGAGGAATAAAGGTCAGAATTGTAACCGTCTAGAACACTGTTTCATGGAATTACTTTTTATTTTTGAAAAAACACACCAACATCTTGCTGAAGAAAAGAAAATGCAGGTTACTATTACTTAAAAATAGAACAAAAGTACCCTATAAAGGAGAATACTTACCAAGAAGTGGGGAAAAAAGAGCAAAACCAAAACATTGTTCCAGGAAAAAACACAAACACCAAAACCCCACCACGTAGAAAGAACAATCTGATTAACACAACCAGAGAATTACAAAATTCTATTGCATCAGATGCATGCTGCAAACTACTTGCCAAGGACACAAAATCACTCAATATCCATTAAAAAAAAGCAACAGGTGGTTTTCAAAGATTACCTCTTGACTAAGCAGAGGTCGGCTTTCAAGTGGGGTCTTCCTTTTATGTTCCTCTTTCACTGGCATTAAGGGTTTGAAAAACTTCGGTGGCTGAGGAGAAAATGCTTTAAAAGGGCTGGCCATTAAGGCATGGGAATTCTCTGATACAACACCTAGGAAAAAAACAAAACCACTGTATTTTATTTCTGCCGACCTTGTCCACAAGAGCATAATTTAAAATAATGCAAGGTTAAGCCATGCATTTTGCAAGTTGATGACTACAGAAAGAATGTCAATATCTGTTTCGGTATCCAACCACTGGACCAAGCATGAGACAACTTTCCCTCACAGAGCTCTGCACTGCCCTGTTTCCCCAAAAATCAGACAGGGTCTTTTATTAATTTTTACTCCCAAACTTATTACTTTTTTTACATGTATAGCTGCCTGGGTGCTTTTAAAATTAGCCTTCTTATGAACTGTAAATAGGGTTTATTTTTGGAGTAGGGCTTATATTTTGAGCATCCTCAAAAATCCTGAAAAATCATGCTAGGGCTTAATTTCAGGATAGGCCTTATTTTTGGGTAAAGAGGATATGTCCCTCTGATGACTCAGAAAACAGAAGGAAAGCAGAGAACAGCAGTATCTGCCCCCTCCATTCTGAGGCTCCAATATTTCTCCTTTTCACCTCAGCCACAAAAGCGGTGAGAAGTGGAACCAACAGCTCCTCGCTTCCTGCAGCTCACCTGATCTCTGCTCACAGCACCGCAACTCGGCCCTGAACCGAGGCAGCAACCCTGTGCAACCAGGATGACCAAAGAGGAAGTTATAGACAAGGAAGCAATGAATAAACTCCCATTCCCAATTTGTGGCAGCGGTGTCTCTACCTGTACTGCCTGTTCAAGAAGAGTTTTATAATTTGACCTAAAAAGATAAGGCACCTGACATGGCAGAGCAAATATTCAGATCACGTAAAGAACCTCAAAATGATCCTTCCTACTTCAATAAAAACATTTTCATTTTCAAATTCGTGAACTAATAGCATCTCCTTCTGTGTGTTATATTTTGTTCTTTTCCTGTTTTGTTTTTTTTGGTTTGGGGTTTTGTTTTTCTGCATCCCCCCACTGTTTTGATTCACATGTACCTTGTTTTTCTGCTTTCCTCTCAGTTTTCTGAACACTCCCAATTTCCTGTCCTTTCCCAGATCTTTTCATGCATTTCTCCCATTCTCCCCTACGATTATGTTTAGCTGCCGAAGTAAGAAGCTGGATAATGCACTTGGTAGGAGAAGAGCACTGAGAATTTGTTAGGAAGAGAGCACTGAGAATTTAATTTTCAATTTAACGTCGTAATTAAAAAACCACAAATGCTGTCATTACATATACACTTTAGAGTCTCACCACTGCCATCTTTGCTCTTGCGAGGTGACTCCCTGGGTAAAGTACCATAGCATGATACATCTTGATAACTGGAAGAACAGTCAGATATATCCAGGTGACTTTCAGCCCAACCCTAAGAAATAAAAATACATAAGTGTGCATGCGGATACAGGCAAACACGGAAAAAAAAACAGGCAAACTCACAGGTAAGTTGTTTTGGTTTTTTTTTTAAATAACCCTAAGGAATCTCAAGTTACTGACTTCAAGACAATTTTGTCTCACACAGATGGATTATTTAGCAGCTAATTAAGATTTTCAGTGAAGTATATTAAGTTTTGCTATAACTTCCCCCTTCTTAAATATTAGTTTCTGCAATTCTAACATGAAGGGCAGAGAACGACAAGAAGGTTTAATTCAAAATAATACATTATTAGTGCAGCATTATGTAGATACACTATGTAAACAGACAGTTAAAGACACTGTTTTCCTATTTTTTTTCAATTTTCAGATACATCTTGCTTTGAAGAGGGAATAAATCTGAGAATGTGAACCATCTGTTTTTCTGAACTTCACATTTACGTACCTTATCATCTTCATCACAGGCAGAAAGATCTAGTCGGCTACAGGACACCTAGAAAACACCAGCAGGCAGAATGACAAAATGTCTACGTTTATTTATTAAACATAATGCCTTGAGGAGACACTGTGATCATTTAGTCCTAACAACTTTTGCTATGACAGCTATGTTTGCTCTGTATGAATGGATGATAGGAGAACGTATAAAATGCACACAAAATGGCAACAATCCTTTACACTATGAATAAAGCTACACAGACTTTGAAGAAAAAGTAACCTGAATCAGGGCAGTCATCATCCCAAACTATTCCCAAAACTCTTGTAAGAGTTTAACTAAACTAAAGTCTTATAAAATATGAATTGAGACCAACCCTCCCACTTCCCTGTCAACTTTGTCATCTCCCAGGATGGACAGTTGCGGGGAAGAGCTTCTATTAAATGATCGAGCCATTTTCCTTCACGACAACTTCTCTATAAGTTGGTTAGTCCTAGCTCAGAATCATTATTACAATATCGCATTGTGTGTAATATTACACCAGCACACAGACACCACCCCCCGCCGCCCAATTAGCACTAATTTACCAGAGGATGAAGGGTCCTTACGTTGTGGACATTTGGAGTGCTGATGCTCCTGCGGATGTTTCTTGCTTTGGTGGAAAGTGCCTCTTTGACCGTGACTGCCTACATAAAGAAGTGATTACACTCAAAAAGTGCTCACATCAAAGACGGGCAATGCCATGGTGGCCTCATGAGAAATGACCCAGCAGGATAGAGACAGCAAACAGGGCTTGCATTTACAAATCTTAATTTGCAAATACAACCACCAAAATTTGTTTCTGAAATTAATCCTTTGGTCTTTGCCTGTTCGGGTTCCAAGTACTACACCATTGCTAACTACTGTTACTAGACCCACCACTGCTGGAATTCTTTATTTCACAAAAAGTCTTACATTTATCCATTCAATGTTCTCTAAGGAAACTCAAACTAAAACCCCAAGCAACACTTAGTATTTTTAAAAGACCAATTATCTCTACTTGAATTCTCATAAGCCAGCTCAATAGCTGCAAGAAGTGCCTTTTCCTTGCCTGTCTTAGTCGTTCAAGGCTCAAAATGTTCTCCACTTGCAGCACCCCACGTGTGTATTTTTCAATGTATGTTTCGCCATCGGATGTGCCCTCATTTTCACTCCTTGCAGCCATCAGCGCCAAGGTCTCGCGATCCTCAATTTCTTCTGTAGCCTAAATTACAAGTTACACTATTTAATTTTTTAAAAAATTAAAGCCTATAGGTTTGAATACATTGATTCATTTAGACCATATAAATCCAGAAATTAATTTGGATTGATAATCCTTAATTGGTAATCCTAATTACAATCACTGATGCAGGACTTTTCAATACAGATGTAAATAATGCTGAACTAAGAGATCATGCTCGAAAGAAGCTTGCACATATATTGGAGTCAGTGTACTTCTAAGAATAATGCATATATAAACTGAAATTGCATATGTTAAGGATTAAATAATAACAGCTTCCTAGGCAAGTAAATACATCTTCCTTCCCGTATCTTAGCTATCCTGTGTAATTCCCCTGGAGTTTAAATTTTAAAGTACTACTGCATAAAAGTGACCATTGCATGGTGACAAGACTATGTTTTCATTCATCCAGATTGTTTACCTTTAAAATAATTTTGAGTGTATTTACAATTTGCACAAGCTTTTTCTTCAAAAAGCAATTTACGTTCCTGTGCACTCATTTTCCCAGCTATTCTGTTTTCACTGCCCCCAGCATCCCTCTGAGTACGCTTTTTATTCTCTCTGTAGACACTAATACGATTTCAAAAACAGCTCTACTACAATAACTCAGTTAAACACTAGTAGAAGAGAAAACTAAATCCCCACAGTTTTCAACTGATTAAAGACAAACCTGTTTGCACCACTGAGCTTCAGGATACACACTTTGGCAGCTGCCTCTTATTAGCAAAGCAGGACATCTACTTCCCCATCAGTACCACCCACTGCGGTAAGTCATTCTGTTCCTTTCAGCAAATTTACCAGAGAAATATGGTGTAATTTACCTTTGGTATATTGGATACAATTTCATAGGTCACTCCACAGGCATAATATATGTTTTTCAAGGATATTCTCCTTTTCAGGCTCTGGGTAAAACTCTAGAAACAAAGTAATTTTCAATTATTGTCTTGACAATGATTATTTATGTCATTCTAAGAAATAAAAGGTCACAATACAAAAATTTATTTTACCACAAAAGCACATTTTTCAGGACCATAATTTAGTAAGTTCCTTTTTTGCATTAAAGATGCTTTAAGTACTCTTTACAGCCCTATGCTCAGTACACAATGCTACTAAACTCAATCATTTTCCTCCTCTTTTGCACAGATGCTCTATCCTCATGTAGCAACCTGTAACAGATAAGAAGCCACTTCTTGTGGCTGCAAGAAATCTCTAATGTATGGATACCAACATTTCTCGTTTTGTCGGCCACCTGTTAAACATGCAAAAACTTCCTTTTGCAATAGCAAGGCACAACTTGGCTTTCCAGCCGTAACTGAAATAGTAGCCTGAGTTTTCACTTTTGTAATCACAAGCTTCGCACACTTCATTGCCAGGTTAGTTAGCCCTTACACTTAACTTTCATGTACTAAGGGATTTGAAAGAAATGAAACTAGCAATGCCAGTATGCCAAACACAAAAAGCCACAGAATTCAGCTGCTTAGCAAGTTGCTTAGTAATAACAACAGCTGTTTTGTGCTCCTCCCCCTGTTGTACTGCAAAATCTGAAGCAATTCTGAAATACCTTCTTGGTCTCAATCAAGGAAACAGAAAGGAACTTAATTTCAGAGAGCACCTCACTGTTTAACCCCAGCAAAGCAGCAAAGGGAACAGCAACCCCTCTTGTGGTCAAAGTAAATGACCTATGAGGATCATAGTGTAAAAGTAGGTGGAGAACATACACATTTGGCTAGTGGTGGCAAACAAGCCTAGTTGGTAATTAACAGAAAAAGCAGAAAAGAGAAAGAAAAAAACATACATTGTGTTTACACTAAACACCTGAAGGTCTCAAAGATGCTTTCAGGAATAGAGTGACCACGGTGATGAGCTACTACCAACTTCTCTGAATCAAAGAACATTTCAAGTTGTATAGAGAAGAGGGTAAACTCCTTTTTTGTTGCAAAACTAGCACCTGTTACACTTTGAACCAAATCAGGTTGAAAAATGGATAGTTCAAAGGTATCTACTGGAAGTGCAGCTTCACTGCAACCTACAATTGTCTTTCTCATATGTCTTTCATAAGAATAGGAGTGACTGAATTCACAAAAAATGAAGCAGGCAGCTAAGACGACACACTCATAAAATTAAGGACATCAAGCAAAACTCATAATTAAGAAAACCTGAAAACTTCTTACCTGCTTGTTATAAATATTGGCTGCAATCCTTTTGCGTAATACCAGCTCCATTGCAGCAGGATGGCTGAGCTGCACAGTAGCCTTCACTATTAAGTAAATTCTCTCATTTTGAGGAGTTACCCTGTTCAGGTGCACTGAATCATGGACAGAAGAGTCCCAAGCAGCAGTGGCTGAAACCTGTGCAGACAAAATGAGAGGAAGGAAAAGGAAGTAAAAGATTCAATTACTCTAACAACAGGTAAAATCTGCAATGATTTAACAGGAAATAAAACAATAATGAAAGAAAAGCACTATTGAGCAAAATGGGGTCAAAGCTCCTATTCACAGTGAGGAATTTATCAGAAGCAACACAGACGCGGTGTTAAGATATTGGGGTATGTAACCATGAGCACAATCCCTGCACTGTGAAAACTGCTGTAGATGGAAGTCTTCACACAGATGGAAGCAGAGAGCAAAGCAGAAGCAAGACTGGAGGAAAGAATACAAATCCTATTATAACTGTATTAAAAGTTTATCAAATTCAATGGCAAATCTTCCATATGTGTTGGATTAGGTTATAAAGGCCTATACAGCACAAACATGCTCCCATCCTGCAGAATGTGTTTTTCCTTCCCCCTGCCTCCTTCCCAACTCGGGCATCCCGTCCATTCTGCCAACAGTCTCTGAGTTGGCACGCAAGGTGGAAAAAGTAAGTTAAAAAATTCAAAGCTCTATTTAGAACCATTCATTTCCAACAATTCCCAAACTTTATATTTAAATAAGTAATTGTGTACTACAAAATAAAAAGCTTTATTTAAACATTAAGCTCTGCCTAGAGTGCACAACAAATGAAGTAGCTTTCTCTGAAGAATCAAGAGCCTGCAAGAGGAATCATGGAGTGAGGAAAGAAGAAAAAGGGATTTTTGAGTCAGGCAATGGAATTATTCTTTTACCAAGAAGAGCTAAGATTTGTCACCTCTCAATTAAGAGTGAAGGGCTAACAAGTCATTATCTTCTTAAATTTTAATCCAATAGGCCAGAAAATAAAGGCAGCACTAGATATAGATGGTACTTCTAAGAGAAAAATATAAGTGATTAAATACATACAAGTAGAAAATAAAACATACAAAGAAAGTGTTAACATAAGCTGCAGTTGTCAAGAAGGAGGCTTGCTAACAATTTACCTCATCATCACTGTGTTTTATGATCGGCAGATAAAAGAATGGACTCCCATGCTCCTTTGGCAGTATTGAGTTAACTCCTGATGCATGGGGACCTATAAGTTGTTCATTGGCACTGAGGTCATCAGCTAATGAAACAAATGTGCAAAGAATGAAATAGTTTTATACCAAAGGATATTAATATATAGAGGCAAAGTTGTAATACAAAGTCCTATCCATATTTCATAATACATTTTATTCTTATTAATCTTACTACTATGCAATATTTTGAAGACAATTTCAGCATACAAAAGAAGGGCAGTAAAACCAGGCTAAGACTCAGCCTGAACACATTCCCATGTAACCTAAACGGACTTCAAAATTATTTCTAGGTATTCATAACATTAACTCATGCAGCCAGAAAAATTCTGATTTATACACCTGCCAGCCTAGCCAGTTTCCAGCTAAACAAAAAAAAACTGTGCAATGATCCATCAACCTGTTTAAAAATCCTGTTTGATCTTCTGTCTGCTAATCTCTGTTGATAATGGAAAAACCACAACAAACAAAAATATTTCTTGTGAGCATAAAGCAAAAAGTCAATATTGTTTTCTGAAAGCAGCTTCCAAAGCAGGTATAAACATGTGGCCTGTATAAGCATCCCTAGTAGCCCGCCTGTGGATCCTCTTCTGCTTTATTATAAACTTGTTTCCTAAACAGTCCTTAAATGTGATGTTAACTCTAGTCCCTTGTCTACAGTGTACCTGTGTCCTAGGAATATCTATAAATAGTTTTCTCACATGTAAAACTAAATACCTTCAAAGAGAACATTCAGCTTGTCTAACACAATGGTCATTATAGTCTTAGCACACTCTTCATCAAACCAGCTGTTTAAGCCTCTACAGATAATTTTTCCAACATACAGAGAAAGAAGAAAAATCATTTTACAGGACATATTGGACAGTGCCATTGCTGGGACTTGTTTTGATGTCTTAAGATATTTCAGACTCATTCTTCCACTTTTCCAATTTATTGATCCAACCTAATTTATCCCCCCAACTCTCCCTCCCAATTTCTTAATCTGCCATTACAACATACCATTCAAATCAAGGAAGAGAACAGGTATATGTGTTTCCATTCCTGCAGGTGGAATCCTGAAACAAAACAAACTGCTGTCAACAAGGAAGGCAAAGACAAACTAATTTGGACAAGCAGATCTCCACGAATATTAATTGTAACCAATAACTAAACCTGTCAAAATTTTGATGGTGAACTTGAATGCCTGTGTTGCACAATGTTTTGTTTATCTACACATGCAGAGAAATGTAGTTACCAAAACTTAATTCACCCCACACAGCACGTTTCAATTGCTGTGAGAATAACAAGTTTTAAACATCCTGTTCTGCTTCTTATAAAGTTTACTGGTTGGAGTCACCTCATCCATAAAAGTTAGCAACTTTTCAAACGACTGGATGTGTAACCACTGGTAAGGCATAGTCTTTATATCAATAAATACACTTTTCACTGTATGATCACGGCACGCTTCAGGTGGATAAGGGAAAAAAAAATGGCAAGGAAAGATTGTCACTACATCAGTCACCCAAAGAAGAAGAGATATTAGGTATTACCAGAGACATCAGCCTACACTTCATTATAGCCATATTTCTTGTCTATACTTTCCCAAATCTAATGTGTCACATTCCTCATTTTCGCATGTCAGTTCCAATGATCTTAGTAAACACAAAAATTTAAATGAAATTAAATAAGAGAAGACATCCCTTAAAATCAGAATTTCTTGCCTCCCCATCCCTTATCAATGAAATTGTCATGTGTTCTACCATTCACTTTTGAACCACTCCTTTTTTGAAAGGAGTCAAACTACAGGATAACTCTCAGAATTTTGAATAAGTGTAAAATAGTATGTCAAACTCAAAGGTGATTTTCAAACCTTGAAAGCTATCTCAAAGCTACTTTATGTAATTATGTTAACTAAGCAAACCTTTCTTACATTCAAACCAGAACCTGGCCTTCTAGCCTTCTGCCAGCTGAGGGTAACTGGTAGCATTACAGGAAAACATAAAAAGCTCTAAAATAACCTCTGATTTTTTTACCTCGCAGTGTGCAATGTTCATGCAGAAAAAGCTAACCACTCCAATGGTTTTTCTGTACATACCAATCTGCGGGGGCACCGGGAATTCCACTGCCCGGTGCTGGAACAAACACGGCATTCCTCTCCTCCGTCAGCCCTACCCACTGTTCAACCAGCCGTGCTTCTCGTTCTAAATCATCTTCAGATTTTTCTACAGTGAAAGAGATTAATATTATATATGAGATATATTTTTTATGGTGTAGGGAACAAAGTACTTATGACAGGGACTTTAAGCTTCAAACCTTGTTTATTGCTGATCTTTTGAATCTGCTCATCCAAGTATTCTCTGCGTTTTATCAATGCATCAGACCACCTTTCTCGTACACAGTTTAAATCTTCTTCCTACCATGGAAAGAGCAAAGAAAGTCATTAGGCTATGTGGTTAAGATTAGGGGACAGTGAATTTTGTGATAATTTTGTTGGAATTGATATTAAACAGCTTGTATGATGCAGAAAATTTTCTTCCCCCAAATGACATGCACACTGATTAAGTACCTCACCACCCATGAATGGAAGCTCATTTGCTTTCAAGTTTCAGATTCCAATAGGAGGAAAAGAAGATTTGACTGCCTCAATTGCTGAGCAGAATTATACACCATTGGTAATTACTCACACAAGCGGCAATCAGACTTTTAAAAAGTGTATGGAATAGGAAAAACAGGTATAATCAGTTGATCATAAGTTCTCTTGCAGATTAGACAGGTCAGTACGCCCTCAAACCTGCGCAAAATTCCATTGCTAGCAGCTGCTATCAGAGCAATTAAAAGACTTCTCATGCAAACAAAACCCGTCATGCAATCATGCTTTGTGGTATCACAGAAAATCTGCTTTGTTCTTCTCTGTGATAAGTCAGGAAGCGCATAAACAGCCCGCAAGAAGTTAGTACCTAACTGGTATCTTTGATATTGCTGTTGACCCTAATACATTATCTTAAGGGATGTCAGCATTCTCATCTAACTGGTTCTACTTCTGTAAAGCTGCCTGCTAGAAATAAGACTTCCATGCACAGATCTGTAATGTGTTTCACTTTAAGGCATTTCCTCTTTTGCCCTTTGTCACCTTTTAAATGGCTCTTCTGTTATGCTTCCTAAACTGTGACTGTCCTATATTTACTTATCATACAAAAAAACAGGCTTCACTGAAGCTTCTGTATTTCCTACACTTGCACCCTGACCTTACTCCCTGACCGGCATTTCAGAAAACTGCACAACCTTAAAGGTTATGTTTTCTTTAGAAAACAAATGAAAAATCCTATGCTGCGTAATTTGGTTGGGAAAGACGCCTGCATCTGCGGGTGGTTGTTCTTTTCCCTATGATACTCACTGGAAACTGTTTTCATTCCAAATTAAAGTTTCTAGGCTTTTATTCACATCACAGCTCATGTAGCCAGTTAGGAGAGCTGACTGCTGAGTACCAGAGAAGAGAGCACACTGCGAGAGTATAAAGTCACGAGGTAAACTGCAACAGCAGTGTCTTATAGCCCAGGTAGCCTCTTAAATGCACAGCATATTTATGTATTTCAAAGCCGCTTTTGCTTGCTCCAGTACGCTTGTTCATTTGAAAGTTGCTGGCTATTAGCATTAGCTGTGCCCCATGCCAGAGGATTGACAGCAACAGCAGCAATACCTGGTAACTATCCATATCACCACCATCATCCTCCTCTTTCTGGCAGGAGAAAATAAATTTTGTAAAACACAAAAGAACATGCATTTCTCTCAACAGAAACTCACAGAAATACCCCAAAACATGAAAACAAACATTTCCGTCACAAATAAACTTGTCCAATGTTAAAATTACAACATTCAAATAACCAAAGCCTTATAAACAGGTAGAAACAGATTTTGTTGGTTTTTTTTTTTTTCATTACAGCCTATAGCATCCCAGCCATGATTTGTGTATTAGTGAACATATTTATTAAAAATACAGTGCCAGAAAAAGGACTGAGCAAGCATATAATCCATCTTCACATTTTACAGTTTCATCTGTATTTAAGGCTATAATTACTTGTGGTTCTGAATGTAATGCTTTTGACAAAAGGCACCTCGCTTTTCCCCCTGGGTGGCCAACTCCACTTGTTCTTTGCCATCGCTGTTGAAAGCATGCTTTATTTACAGTATGAATTTGCTCACGATCAGCTTGAAGCCATTTATACTTAAGACTTTTTCCTGCTAAAAGAAATATACCTTTTACATTCAGTGATGGCTATTTCTGATTCTGATTGAGTAAGAGCTCAGTCCTTTTTGAAAAGATAAACAGTACCTTCACTGTGAGACATTTTCTCTATTCTTTTTTCTGTTTTTCCCCTCCTCAATTTTTACCATCCTTGGTAGGGAGGGAAACTAATGGAGCTAGGAATCTACTATTAATCACACAAGGTAAAAACAGTTTTCATGTTGCTGCTGTCTTGTGTATACTCAAATACCACACTTGGCTCTTTATCAGCTATTCACCAAGTTATATCAGATTTAGCACCATATGCTCACATTATGTAAATTAGCCTCAAAACACACGTAAAACTGCGAAATTATATATAATGTATCAGCATGCTAAGGTCCTTTATGGAACTATGTTGGGGTGGCTCTAGAACAGCAAAACAAAACCAAAAAAATAAATCAACACATGAAAAAGTAACCGTCTTACCTGGTAGCTGTCCAAGCCCCTTTGCAGTTTGGTTGATCGGGCAGTTACACCACCTATAGAGACTGAAAGAATTGCTTCTACCATGAGAGGCAACGTTCCTGAATGCTGCACGGGTTTCACAGTCACCTGAACTCTGCGAGAATGACCCTGAACATGTAATTGAGACACAGAAAGAAAGAAGGAGAAAAACAAAGAAATTAAGTATAAAATTAAGAATCAATTTAAGCACGAATAAGAAGATAGGGAAAAGAGATGTACCTGTCTAAGCTGGAAAATTCCCCCTGTGTTTACGTCTTTTGCCTGATGGAGTTCAACTGCAGTATATTCTCCCATCTCATTTAATTCTTGTATAGAAATCCACATTTCTATTCTTCGAGTTACTTCATTCCACCTAAAAAGACATCCGCACAAAAACTAATAGTTGCCTCACCAAAGTTTATTTTGTGCATCATAAGCATGAGAAAGCCGATGGAAGCATCTATGTGTAATTTATGTGTACCTGTCTCTCAGCGTCCTGGTTTTAGCATGAAGAGAATCAACTTCCCAAACAGAGCTGCCATTGCCAGTACATCTGTGACCCCACACCTCAATAGCAAGAGCTCCTTCAGAAATGAACTCCAAAAACTCCTCTGTGACATTCACCACATAGTCCTGGAAATGAGAAAAAACAAATCACATCCAATCAAAGGAAATTAATTGCATCTCCTCCACTAGTTTGTAAGGACACACTGAACAACTAACTACCTGCATGGTAAAGCCATACGGCTTGGATCATAAAGCTCAACTCTGGTCAATTCAGTTGTGAAACCCATCATCCCAGCAATCCCTGCTTCTGCATACTGCAATTCATGCTTTGAAAATTTCCATAAAAACAATGGCACAACTCCAATGATCTTTTTCAAGTTACTGAACAATAAGATGCCATCACATAAACTGTAGTTTCCCCCATGGCATTTGATTTTAAAGGATAACTAATTAAAAGGCTTTTTTCATTTTGCTGCATTTTGAAGAAGCGATGAGATGAATAAAGTATAGTCAGAAGTCATTAGTTACATGACTTGAGTCCCTCCTCCTTCCCCCAGCAAAACAAGGCTCAAATTCTAAATAGCTCCTCTCAAACATACCATCCTCCCAGTAACACTATTTCATAATAAAAATAGTTACCTTACAGTGAGAGAAGGTCACTGTAAAATGAGCATCCTTGCTCTGAGGTGAAGGCACATCTGGATCTACCACTGGTGCTGCTACTGACTCACATTGATCCCAAAATGTATATTGACAAAAGACAAAGTTGGAAAGGTTCAGTGGCAGTCCAGTTGCTTCTTTTATTTTTACCTGAGGAGACAAAACAGATGTTCTCATAATTATGATTGTTTTTTATTCAACTGTAGCGTTCAAAAATTAAGTATTTAATCCAAAAGTACCAACAGCCAATAGGAATTTTTAAAGGACATTTCCAGTTGTTTTCTAAGAATGTCCCAGTTTAGGAAATCTGTATTTTGCATATACAGAAATGAAGATGCAAGGAAAGCAGATACACGCAGTTAACCCAATCATGTACACATTTTCTTTGAGGAAGCTGATAAGCCTAACTGGACAATGAAGCATTTAATCACAAAAGAGATGAAATCCAGACACTACCCATACATACTACATTAGATGATCAAACAAACCATAGGAGGTGGCTACACAGAAAAACTGCTTCCCCTTCTGTTTCTGCCAAGAAGGGCAGCCCTTGTAATGTCTGCATTTATGATGCAAACCTGCATATAGTAGAAACTAATGAAAATTTCCTTCAGCCACTTGCAACCACAGGCAGTTAGACTGACCTACACTTGACCAGAACAAGCAAAGTCTCTTTTCTTTAGAGAATCTGAAGCAAGCAATAGCCTGCGTATCTTTGTACTTTATATCAGACTGAGTACATAGTTAGAAAGGCCTGAAACTTAACTCCATGATACGTTCTCACTTACCCTGCAGGAGAGCTTTTTAGCTCTATGGATAATTTCTCCATTGTTATCCATGACTTCCAGACTCCCACTCTCACTGGAGTTCTCAGATGAGTCATCTCCTTCTACTACACGTTCTGGGACAGACCCGGTGACTCGCATTACTTCAACATGCAACCGTCCTGCAACCTGTGGCAAGACAAGTACTAAGAGCCTGTGCACAGGGGACTTAAAGGCCTTAAGAATGTAAATACCTAACTCTAGGAAGTGCACAGAAACAGAACTGAGCAGCTCTCAAAGACCAAATAAAAAGCGACAATGTCAGAAAGTGGAGAAAGGAATAATAAAAAAAAAAAATCTATCCAGAACTAGTGACCTTTTTAATGCACGCACAACAGAAAAGGCATACAGTGTCACAACTATACATCAGAACCTTTATATGCTGGGGTTTGCTCAGTTACCTACATTGATACAATAGTAGGAATTTTATTCTACAATTTTAGTAGCTGGGTAATTGTAAACAACTAAACAGAAAACATACATAGCAATGTGCAAAGTATCATTTGCTTGTTAATAATTTGGTGTATGTCAGGTCTCCCAGCAAAAAGCCATGCTACCACCATAGATTTGAGTGCACAGGGTGTGCCTGGTCCTACTATAGATGAGGGCACTACGTGGATTTACCTCTCCCTGCTGGCTGATGATAGGCACAGCATACTGCAGCTTCACATCATAAAAAAGGCACTCCAAAAACACGTTGGCAACACCAATTAAGTTGTGATTCTCTTGTGCTTCATAAAAAGGATCCCCTCTTTTGCCAATCAGCTTCCTTATCTGTTTTAAAGATCATAAAAGTTATGTCAAAAACTGTCTAAACATGGGCACACAAAAGTGAAAAACCGCATCACAGAAGATCATGGCACAAAAATCAAGTCACTACCATTATTTTCTGTTCCTTCCTGTTAGCACAGGTATGAAGAGACTAGAAGCATATCACAAATTTGAAATGAAATCTTTGAGATGATACATAATATAATCCTTTCTTTACTATGGGATACAGTAATATGATGACCTACTTTTTTTTAGTGATGTCAACCAAAGCAGACTTTACCATGAACAAGCACAGTAGCCATTGATTTCACTAAGTTTCACCTTACTTTTCTCCTCTGTTTATGCTTTTAAAATGTGAGAAGGAATCATCCCCAGGTTGAATAGCTGGTCCGGCTGCTGGGTACCACTACAGGGGCAGAAGGGAAGGTGCAGCATGACTCCCACTTAAGCCTACAAGTGTTCTTGGGACTCCCACAGAGCTGAGATTGCATCTGCGGCATTTTCTAGACAAGTAGCCCATACACAGCCACAAAGAGTTCATGCAGATTTGTAGCATGATATGCACCCCTCAGTGGACTTGTTAACTCCTTTCCTTCCCCTCTTCTGTCTCCAACACATGCATTTGACCTACATGTTTCTATGTAGCATATAGAACACATGCATTATGGATGACATAGGCAATGGGAAGGACGATCCTGGCTCAGGCAGACATAATATATTCAAAGGATGTGCTAGCAGTTCTTACTAAAGTCAGCAGCAAAATCATCGTTGTCTTCAATGGGCACAGATGAAATGCTTGACCTCCCCTGTGTTATGATTTTAGAGATTCCCACTGTCCCGTCCAAGGCATGTAACAAAGGCACAAGAGCTGTTCAAACATATTTGAGAATGATTCTCGATACAAGTAGTTTAGGTGCTCCCTATCAGCCACAAGACAGCAAGATGTACTTCCTATGCACTTCTACCTGCATACCTAGAGAACATCTTCTGGAACACCAAATCTCACATCTATCTCTTGCCAGTAAATAAGCAAGCTTTTGACAAGTATCATGCTTATCTGCCAAGGCTAGTGTACTACTTAAATTCTCAGGAAACACCACTTAGTTTTGATGGAGATACTGATGTAGACTGCGTGTCTTCAATTGTTTCCTTCACTGCTTTAAGCTTCAGGGACATACAAATGAAATTAGATTATTTCACATTTTAAGATCAAGCTCTACTCCAGTAGTGTGTTCTGCACCTTGAGTGTATCTAAGCTGCATCCTTGCCAGCTTTGATACTAACGGCCATTTAATCATTTTAGTTCTAATGCAACTAGCTGCTTCTATTCAGAGCTGGTGCTTATCTGCATAGCACCTATATTATGTCAGATAAAGATTTGTTCTTAGTGGTATCATGAGTCACTACCTCAGCAAAATTACATCTGACCTCAGCACACTTATATCTAAGAATGCAAGTGAGGATAGGGCATATGTGTGTTTTATTATGCATCAACCTTTTTAATATTTAGTATTATTCATAGGTTTTTTTGTTTTGTTTTAAAAAACAAAATATCATACCCTTTCATATACAAAGTCATTGCACTTGATCATGTTAAAAGGGATTAAAAGAAAACAAACTCAATCTCTGATCCCTTTCAGAAAACATAGACAATACCTCAGGAACTTTCTCCTTCCACTCTTGATAGAGGTCTCTCATGTCAATCAATTTGTTCTCCAGTTTCTCAATAGTCCACACTTGAGTACCTTTTCCTTTTCTTCTTACTTGAATAGCAGGCTCACTTACTATTGCACCCCTCTAAGTCAAAGGAAAAAATAATCACTGCAGGAAAGGTGCATGTAAGTAGTTTTAGCTCTTCACTCAAATTACATTCCTAAAAAGGTATAATATACAGAACATACACCTTCCATCTCCATGCCAGCCATACTATCTCTGTCCTCAAACACAGCACATCCTATACATCACTTGAGGATCCAGACCTTAGTCCTTCTCAGATAACCACCACACACACAGGAGCATTAACACTCTCAATCAAATCCCTTATGACAAGCACATTATAATTATTGCTATCATCATATTTACAGAAGCACTACAACTAGAAAACCCTTAAGACAAAAAAATGTAGGCATCTGTAACAAAAAACAGTATTTTTTTTTAAAACATGACTGAAATGCAGGTTTTACAGCAACAGAACACAAATGTCTGTTCACGAACCATGTGCACATACAGTGATCATACGCTTGAAAGAACAGCAAGAGCCATACTTAATGCTATTTTCCCATTTTTACTTATAATTATTCACTTTCAACAGATTAAATCCAGGTAGCAGCCATATTTTGCCTACACATAATCTAACAAAAGTAACATTCTATAGCCTCAAGTTAGATGAACGTTATGTAAGTCTACATATATTTTAGACTAGCCATAAAACCACATTTTCCAGCGCTTTGCTGTCATTACCTTTTTGTTGGCACTGAGGTTTTCAGCAGGGATCTGAAGTGTTACTTGATAGTCTGTTAGCTTGCTCATTTCTTCTGCTAAGAAGTTTGCTTCTCTCACCAGTGTATTTGCCTTTACTATCTGCTCTCGAAGTTTAGCCAGGCTCTGTCGAAACAATTCATCCCTGTGGTGCAGTAGGTAACATGAAAAATACACAGAAACCTATTTCTATTATTGGAAAGCTGCAAATAGAGGTGCTAACAAAGACTTCTCTGAAACATGTTTAAGAAGAAATGCTGTGTAGCATTATGTCAGCAAACACAAAACAGTGTCAGACAACTTTATTGAGGAAAAGCAGTGATCACATATTAAACAAATACATGACTGTTGAGGTAAGTATAGTACAGTAATGCCCAAACAAAAGGGCACAGTGTTATGGGAGCTGCTACAATGATGATTCGTTAAAAGCCCTAGGGACATTCCTAATTTTCAAGAAATTAAATAATTGCAGTTGTCTTTAATCTGGAGTCCTGTTCCACAGAAACTACCAGTCCCAACTTGTGAGACTTCATCTTGATAAAACCCACTTTTCCTCAGATTGTGATGTTGGAACCTGCAATCACTGCAGGCCACAGCTTTACATCACAGCTGGGGCTTTGCAGTGCTACAGACCTCCAGACCTCCCTCCATATACTTAACCCATCTCAAGTGTACAAATAAAATTTAAATAGATAATCTTTAAGCCCTACATACCCAAAGTACCTTTTAAGTAAAAGATGAATGAGCATGGGTTAAAGCTTGTGCACTCCATACAGTTAACAGTCTCTGGCCAAATTCCAGAAAGGTTTCAAGGCCTGTCTGAGCAAATCTGTTCTAATGCAACACCTGGCAAACCTGCTATGACACATACTATACCTCCACCTGCGATACTAAGATATGCTCTCACCTGGGATTCTCGCCTTTAACGTGCTTTTAAAAAGTATCATGATCATCCTCTGAGCAAATGCAACCTCCCTTTTTCTGCCTTTTGTTGTAATACCAGTAGCACTTAATCACATCTCACCACTTTCATAAAACTCATTATCAGACTTCAGATATTTCAGTGACCAGCAACCCCCTGCATGATTTTTAGCTATTCTACACAAAGCCCAACTGAAATAGAGTACGCATTGTACACATATGCTTCCAATTTCTACAAAACACATTACGTCATGGACAAGCATTGGAGGAACAAGTAAACTCACGGTCCTCACTGTGAATATAAGCAAAGTTTGCAGATTTGCCTTTATTCAGATAATCTTAGATCTTCCATATGTCTTTATTGTACAAATCACAAACAACTGTTAATATGACTTTCGGTCCCCAACAGAATTCTTCTTGACTGGCTACCCTTTTCCAAAATATCCCAAAGAACTGCCTGGGTAATTCAAATTGCACTCTGCTGGTTCCCTGATACCAAAACACAGTGGTAAACGACTAGCAGTGTTAGGAACAGCCCTGAATTTTAGTGCCTTCAACAGGCTCAAACACGCAGCTTTGTCTCTCTCCCCTATCTGGCCTAAGTTTGCAACAGTGGTGGGTTTTTCTGGATCTTAAATAGCTGCTACTGTCAGCGAATTTTTAGTCCACTTCATATGCTCTTGTGGCATTATATGGAAAATTCCTTTCCCTCTGCCTCTTGCTTCTGTCATCCAGGCTATCAAGATGAAATGAGCAATTCCAGACCAAGGGAGTGACACATTCCACAGACAGCTATAATTTTGGATTCACCCAGAAAATGAAGGAAGAGTCAAGAATTACCCACTAAATAGTCCTTAATACTGCATTACACCTGCAACCACTACAACCACCCAGTCTAAGAAACCCAGGGCAGCTTTGATCTGTAAGTGCTGTAGGAGCCATAGGGTTCAGCTACAGCCGGTTCCTTTCTTCATCTGGGAAATGGGCGCCTGGCAAGGCTTTTGGGGAGGCTCCCACACCAATCTTTTCTTTGCAAGACTCTTGAGAAAGGAAGGCTTTAAGACTATTAGGATGACTTACGAGTAGCTAATTGATTATGATGGGTAGTTCTTGTTTTAATTGTGTTTTTCTCTAGATGGCTGTGCCAGCACCCTTCCAGAAACTTGAGGGAAAAAAAAAAAGTTTCAGATAGGATTTCTTAATTCCTAACAGACAAAACACAGGACAAGCTCCATCAGGATATTAACCAATGCAAATACCGCTGAACATGAAATCCTGAAATAATTGTTTAAGCCAAACACTGGGCAAACTTACATCTGACACAATGAGTCATTGTGAATCTCTGGGAATCCTAATGCCAGATACAGAATATGCTGAACCAAACCTCTGTTCCAGTACACCACCACCACTCCCCACCCTGGCAAACTACGTGTTCAAAGTTACAATGGGTTAACTTTATGCCAACAGGTTTCAACGCCACGTCAGGTATCCTCTGTCCTTCCACAGTCAGCGTAAAGCCAGAATAAACTCTGTGCAGTGTGTTCTAGCTGCTCTGACAGATACAGCCATGTGCCTACATCTGATACCCATCAAATTCATTTTGCTGGCTGATCTGGTAGAGCTCAGCTTCGCTTGCAATGGCAATGGAAGCAAAAGCTAAAGCTGCACTCATCAAATCCCCTGCAATCCAGACACTTGGCTCTTTCACACTTTCTTCATATCCAGTCTTCCTATTTTCTCCTGTATTTCTTGTCCTCTGGCCAGCTGGCTGGTACACATCCTCTCAGCACCACATTGCCATGCTTTCACAGCAGAAATCCCTCAAAGATGTTCTTCCAGTTACTTATTTAAGAAGATTCATTTTTTTGCCATTTTTTCAGAAGCCCAAACCAAAGTATACCTAAGAGGATCTTCTAGATGACAGAAAACTGATAATTAGTTCTTCCAGAAAACTGCTTGTTCAAAGGCAGTGCCACCAAAACATTACCGGACTGCTTACTGATCGCTACAAAGAGCATTCATTCTCCTCTTTTTCACAATGCAGCGAAGTACAGTCTTCGAGTATAATAGTTCAACAGTTATATATAGTAAAGCATTCACCCATGAAATCCAGAGACAAAATGCTTGTTCAAAGCACAGCTCCTCCCTGAGGAACTTCTAACAACTACGAAGAAGGCACTACATTTAGACTTGGTACTACTTGGCACTACATTTAGACTTGGTAGCGCTCCAGATTCTCACTTCTTATGTCAGTACATGATTGTGGCGGTTGGTTAATTTTAAGTTGATCAATTACAATATTTTTCTTCTCAACAACAGGTAAGAAGTTTTTTTGCTACTTCCTTTTCCCTTCCATTGCACCGTTTTAGAGGTGTGGCTTCCCTTTCTAGTAAGCCCAGATCTCACTGCTGCTGCTGAAGTGGTTTATCAATTATTTGTGGATGGCCTAGCTGTGCTACGAAGCTGTTCTGAACAGCAATGATTCCAACTGGCATGTTTCCTATTTTGCACTCCTTCTGCAGCCTTAAAGAGCCTGCAAATACCAACCATCTCTGCAATGCTTTACATTCAGTTCCGACGATTCTGTTTTTAGCTCTTACAGGGGCAAACAATTATTTTAATTAAAGCTGAAACACAGCACTACTTCTCCCTATACTTGCCATGGAAAACATTCTAGTCACCGCTGGTGAGTGGATCAACAGTTTGTCATTTAGAATCATAGAATGTCCCCAGTTGGAAGGATCAGGGTCCAACTGCTGTTGTTCGGGTTTTTTTTTCCCAGGTCAAACTGGGCAGAAATTACAAAACAAAACCTTGCACAAAAACTAATCCAAGACCTGTTCTAACACTCTGAATTTCAAAGCTGCAACACAATCTGCATTACCTTTGTTTAGACTTTTCTTGTACATGGATTATTTTTTTTTTAATGGTGGAGAATAAAGCAAAAATAACCAAAATAGGAAAAAACACTCAAACTCACTACATACAGAAAACATGCTGAGTGATTAATGAAGCTTCTGTTTTAAAAGAAAATGAATTAAAAAGAAACAAGTAACCTGTGAGTACATCTAGCCATTCTTCCTGCTAAATTAACCCAATGACAGAATAATCCCTTGTACACCAAAAACTTAAATCATCTTGGTTGCTACCCCTAGAACTTCCCTCCAAGGAGCCACCATTCTTCTCTCTCCAGTTATACCAAGAACAAGCTTCTCTCATTGTCAAGATGCAAACACACAGTCTGCTTTTTTAACAATCCCTGCAAATCTCACTATGAAGTTTCACCACGGCTGCATTCAGCTGCCTTGCTATTCCTTTGCAAAGAGGCCTTTCCACCCCACGGCAAACCTTTTACTTCCTAAGCAGCTGAAACACACTCTATTTGACTATTCTGCAGTTCTCAAATACACAGCCGTTCTCTAAAGCTGGACTTACTTTTAGAAATGTGCATATGACATTTAAGGACTCCAATTTTTTGTGTTTTTTATGGTTTTTAGGTTGTAAAATACCATTCTCTTATTGTATACTCTCAACACACAATACTCTTTAGTGGACTCCTTAGTCCTAGTTGACAAATTTGCCTTTGTGCTATCCTTTCCTTTTTTCCCAGAACTAGCTTAATAATTGCAAAACCAAACATCTCAGAAGCGCTTTTCTATTATAGTTCAAAAAAGACCTATAATGCTGATCAAGAAAAGCTAAATTCTGATTTCATTTGTGTATTAAATGAAAGAAGATCTTGTATACACATTACACCTCAGGACCTAAATGAAATGTTAACACTTTGGTGGAGGCAGATCCTGTACTGCACATCAACTCCACAAAAAAGTATTATCAGCTTCTGAGGGATGGCTCAAGTCCCATCTTTTGCCCTTTATAGTTTTTAGTTATTGTTCTGCTTTCAGTCCAGTATTCTCACCTCTCTTCTGTCCAGAGACTGACTTTCTGCTGCGCAGTCTGCGCAGTGTAGGAGAGTCTGTCGCTGCTGTGCTGATGCTGCCTCTCTGGAGAGAGCTGCTGCCGCAGCAGCTCCAACTCGCGTTCGTACATCAGCCTCTGCTCCTCAAGAGCACTCCGCTTCTCTTCCAGGTACTGCTTCTCCAAGATCTGGACCACGTTTTGTACTGGGTCTAAAACAAAACAAAACCACCAAAACAGAATTTAAAAAAGCACAGAACGTAAGAGTAAGAAAATACCATTTCAGCATTACAGAACACTCACTATTTATTTGGTAATAGCAACCAACATATCCCAGAGTCTTTGCAAACACACAATGGGCATTCGCCCCTGCAAACAGAAGCCAAAATAATAAATATTGCATTAAATAAATAAATTCAAACAAGAAAAAAACCCACCAGCATGCAAAGAGGCTGAAACAATGGTTAAGACCCTTGTCTACTGCACACTTAAGTACTGTGAAATTGTAATATGTTCCAGAATCTCTGTCAGAAAAAAAGAATAGTTGGAAAGCGGAACAAATGAATAAGAAGAAAACAAAGCAAGATGCAAGGGAAGGTATTAACCAGAGAAGGAAATGACTTAAGGAAGTAAAAAACAATTTGCTTACTCCGTTTTGGCAGAGAATTAAATATGTTGCAGAGCTGCAGATGAAAACTGAGACAAACAAGTGGTCTGACTAGTCAC
Organism: Columba livia; assembly: GCF_036013475.1. Lineage (NCBI taxonomy): Eukaryota > Metazoa > Chordata > Aves > Columbiformes > Columbidae > Columba > Columba livia. The sequence goes on along the minus strand of NC_088603.1, from coordinate 67,304,109 downwards.
ATATCACATTGCACCAATGCACTGTACAGCACTGAAGCAGACTAAGTACGTTCTGGAGGGGACTTCTGCATTTAGCCTTACAAACCACTGTTCATCCCAGTATCAACCCAGAACGAATACCCATTTGGATACTCTATCCTGAAACAACTGCTTGTGTCAATCGGCTACAGTTACATCTAAATTGCATTCAAATTAAAGAAACACCTATTCCTTGTTTTTAGGTCCAATGCCAGCCTGTGCCTCTGAAAGAGCAATTCAATGGAATAAGCTCCTTCTGTATACCACCAGTATGTATCTCCTTCATGCATGTACAGCTGGAAGCTGTAGTGGTTTGAAAGAGGACCAATCTAGATGAATATGAGTGACAGCACATCACCCAACAGCCTGCTGGTTCTGCACATCAGAAGAAGGAAGAAGAGGAATTTCTACAGATGGAGTGATGGAATATGAGGGAAAGTAACATTGCAGCTCTAGAAAATACCAGGATTTTTAAAGGCAAAAAAACTTTGGCTTTAAAACAATTGTTTGTGATATCTCTTCCATTTTGCAAATATATATATTTAAAAAAAAAAAAAAAAAAAAAGAGAGGTGCTATGACTTTTAAGGATGCCAGTCTGTCACAAAGGAGGGAGACAAATAAATTCAGATTTAATTACACTGTCCCACTTTGGAACTACTCAATGTGATTTAATTGTGAACCATCTTGCCTTTACTACCAAAAGCCAGTCCTTTAAGATTTTGCACAAGTATTCCTGATACTGCAATGCTATATCAAAAGAAATCTGGGTTGCCATAGAATGCAATTCAGGATTCACGTGAAAGCGTCTGTCGGGTTTTCATGAGCGGTAGTGTTACACTGATCTAAATAACATGCACATACACTCTCTCAAAACCAAACATGCCTCATCTTCGCAAACCAATATACATTGTGGAATACAGTAATTTACAACAACTTAGTACTAAAACTACAGAGACTAATTTTTCTAAAAACTGAAGAGAAACCAACTCGCTATCTGTGATTTTTACATACATGCATATTTAAGCAAGCCATTCATAACACAAATTCTTCCTATTATACATGCCAGAGGAGCAAACAGGATCTCCAGGTTCTGTTGTTACACTGGGCTTCTACTTGCCTCTCAGCATCCTTTTTGGAAATATTAAGATTGGTGTAAAGCACATTTTTATTTTTAGCAGAAAGCAAACACTACTGCAAGTTGCCACTGTGGCTGTAGCCTTATCTATGGAAGAAATCACTGGCTTCACACAAAGACATTGCAAAATATCACCATGACGGTAATTATAAAGCACAAAGTTAAAAATCATTTGGTATAAATAGCAACCCAATAGCAAAATAGTGATGCATAAGTGTTTAAAATAACCAGAAATATTACTTTTTAGTACATGACATTCTAGAAAGACAGTCAGCTATTTTCAGCTTTTAAATATACAGTGCAACAAAAACAAATGACTCAAATATATTCTAATATGCTAGATTAAAGCCCAAGTTATTCATGTTGATCTGCATCACCTCCTCCTCCTAACTTCTCCAGATAATACCAAAATTACCTTCACATGCATAGGTTTTACTGCATAATCCCTAAAATAGTTTTAGTTATGCATAAGAATGGTTGAGAAATCAGGTATTATACAGAAGATAGAGAAGAGGCATGGAAGAAATTAAACCCTCTATTGTGTTTGCAAACACAGGAAATGAATCAAAGGCTGACTCATTAAGATGAGACTTTTCTAAACTGCTCAAAGACCAGCTCTGAGTTCAAGGAGCATATTTCCTTAATAAAAACGACCTTTGCAACCACTTAGATCTACAGGATTCACAATCACCACAGGATCAAATTAGACCACGAAAAATATTTGGAACGAGATGCAAGAACCTAATCTAAAAATTCCCAGTTTCAATGAAATCCACTATTGTTTGGGGAAGGAACAGGTGGGTTATGCTTTTATTTAAATGCAGAAGGTAAATTTATACTTTTAGAAATGTCTTCAGTTTAACTTTTGAGAGAAATTACACAGAAAAGCTCAAGCCTCTCACAGTGGAAAAGCAAAATATGGTGTGAATTATAAACCGTCTAGTAAGAAGACGAAAAAATAAACAAGTTTTTCACAATTAAAAAGAACTACTGTAGTGCTTAAGTTAAACACCACGTTGCACAACTTTGGATTTCTCATGCGAAGTCAAAAAAATCAGGCAAGACTAGCCAGTGCCTGCCAAATGCACACCAAATTCCACACAGTGTTAAAAGTAGCAAGTCCCATTCCTTTACATATCATAGAATCATAGAACAGTTTGAGTCAGAAGGGCCCTTCAAAGGCCACCTAGTCCAACCCCCGCCCCGGCAATGAGCAGGGACATCTTCAGCTTGATCAGGTTACATGACAAGAGTTCAATGGCCCTGAAAAGACCATTCATAGGCAGTTCTGCCTCTGTAAAACGTTAGAATATAACACTGAACCAGAAGAATGTACTTTCTCCATAGGATGAAGAGCATTTATTACCTTGCTGCAATGTCACTTCGCATCAGTAACAACAATGCTGAATAAATAAATTCCTTAAAGATTTCATGGAAGTGCACTTTTCCTAAGCAAGCTAGGAGGTGGTTATGGAACAGGCTGCTTTGTTCGGTTCCATCAAAATCCCCATCCCGAGCTGTAACAGTTTTGTTCGCCCAAATGAGAAGCTGCATAATCTAATCACATTGTTTACTTAACCACTGCATCGCATACAAGAACAAAGTAAACTTCTTCGCTGCATTCTCTGTTTGACCAGAATCACAAATTAGCAGTACAAAGCTGATCTGACAGAGTCCCACAAAGAAAGTGAACATGTCGAAGGGAGGAAGGAATCTGGATGTTTTCTTTACAGCTGTTTCCAATGTTACACATTTGCCTCAGAACTTCTTTGGACCGGATGCAGTATGTGACACTGCTGTACTGGTTACATGCCATAAAAACAAATGTGTCTGCACCCTGGAGAAGCCAGGCTATTTATTTAAAGAGGGTTACTGTTTTCAGATAGATCAAGGGGAAGGGAAAAAGAAAAAGAAAACAAAACAGAAGAACAACCCATGAACAAGCAAAAAGACACTCTTGCTTTGGGCTATATAAATATATGTCTATAAAATAATTATCTAATCAAATATTAAAAATATCCCTTTATTCCACCAATAACAGAATTAACTGTCTTCAGTTATTTAGTTATTTCTTCTTCCTTAACTGTATTTATTTTTCATTTTAAGGAAGAATAAATGGTATTTTAAAAAAGCTGCTTTACTTCTTACCCAACAAATTGGAATCTTGTCAGAAAAAATATATTTTAGCTATACCATTAAGAACAGAACCTAGAAGTTCTATCTAGCTTCAAATCAAAAGACCAGTCTATGATCTGCACAGTCGCTTGTTTTGGCAGGGTTTTATTACGTTATCACTTACTGCTCCAACTTAGTTAAGCAACACCTATGTGCGAGGGAGCAGAAGAGACAAGATGCAGAATAATTGCGTTATGAAGTCTCTGAAAAGGTGCAACATATAGGACCGCTAACATTTTCTGAGCGTTAGGGAGGAGAAAGCTCTAATGAAACAAAAGGTCTGTGCTGTTCCTGAACAAAGACACAAAAACAACCGACCAAGACAAAAATTGGCCTGAAGCTCCGTCAAAAAAAGCCTATTGAGCCAAAATGTAAAGATACTTGAAATATTGTGAAGAATCACTTCAGCAAGATAGTAACACAAGAAAAACAAAAAAAAAAGCGACCTCTCGTTCAAAGAACAGTGATTCATTGTAGACTGCTACAGTTTAGTCAAATCCCCTGTTAGTGACAAGCAGATCAAGCATCAATTAATGCTTTCAGATTTCTCCAGCAGTCTCATGCATGAGTCAACAGAGTTCAAAACCTTTGTCCCAGTTTTGGCACAGATACGGGATGGTTTGAGGCCTTAAAACAGGCAACAGACTCTTCACAAGTGATGACAACACTGAAGACCACCAGGATGGCAGATTCATCTGAAATTCGTCTCCTGGTATGATTGAACCATAACGAGAATATTTCTGTTATCAAACAGTAATTTCACATCAATTTAAGTGACCTGACCCTGTCACTCACTCACACAAGCAATCCCATTAAAACCAAACAGTAAAAAGCCTACAACTATTGCTAAAGCATCAACCATATAAAACCATCCTGCTGTACTCAACAGCAAAACAGAGAAAGTTGAAGAGTAAGAGGAGAACAAGAAAAAAAGTAAATACTGTATTCAAAAAAGCAAACCACAGCAAACAATGGAAATACTGTAAAGATATGAAGAAAGGAAGGCAGGAAGCAATGAAACAACATCTATTGTGTCTTCCTGGCCAGGGACCAGGAAGATACAAATACCAAAAGGTATTTGCCTCTCAAATTTTCTGTTTTAAAAAACCTGTACAAAGCATTCAGCAGTTTGCCAAGTTTTTCAGCATTTCTTTATACCATATGCTATCATATGAGCTATGACTTGTATTCTGGAAATCATGAAAACACCACATTGTTTCATATATACACCATACCATTATTTTATATTTACTGTATTTTATTATAATGTCCAAAAAAAAGGCACCACATTAGGTTTAAACAAAGATTAAATACAATAGAGTGATCAAGCATTAAAAACCACTCTAGCTGACATTTGACTATTGGTTTGTTATCATTTCAGTGTTTTTCTACTAAATAGCATCAGTAATATTTGATACAAAAGGACAATGAAACTGAGCCATATCTGGAGCACCTTTTTGTCTGCAGTAACTTAAGAAAGTAAGAGGTTAGTAGGACTTGGATGATGATTTGACAGGCATATGATTACAACACAGCTGCACTATAAAGGACCAGAGATGTACTGATAAAATTCTGTGTCAGGGCACAACCCAACTACTAATTTGTGTTTGTATTGATACCTATGTGCATATATACGCCTAACACTGTTTCTATAAAATATCTTTTTCTGAAAATGTTCCAAAAGTCCCTGGGGTAAGTACAACACTTGTTTTACCCAGAAATTAAGTTCCTTGCTAAATTTGTTAGACAATCCAAAAGAACATTTTTATCTGAAAGTTGCCTTACCATTACTATTCAGTGTTTTCATAATAACTTCCATTTGTGCAAACTCATAGTTGTAGTCTGGTTCTGAAGAAGCTTCACTGGCTGCATCCAGATCATGCTCTCCTAACGAAGTTTCTTTCTCAAGGTCTTTCAGCCAATCTCGTCGTTTCCTCTTTGGTAAGTTGATTCTGTGTAAAAATTAAAGTTCAGTTTCAAAAAGTTTATGCAGAACAATGGAATTTAAAAAAAAAAAAAAAAAAAAAGGCTGAATGTAAAGAGGCTGGAATGTAAATATCAATTATTACCTAAAAAAGTGGTTGTTTCCCCATAATATTCTATCTCCGTGCCATAACTGAGTGACAGAACATACCAGTGCACCATTTACACAGGATCTGAAAGAAGAAAATACAACTTCAGCAAAATCCTAAAAACAAAAGATTGAAAAATAGCTACAAAATCTACTGCTTCTCCAATCAACAGGCAGTGATTTCTATCATATGATGCACAAATCTGTTAGGTTCTCATTAAAGCTCTGGCTGGCACAACTCTTTAGTCAACACACAGATGAGGTTGATTTAGTTGTACAGTTTTCTTTAAATGCCCATTTCTCAAACTGGGTCTCCAGCTGTTTCTTATAAACAGTCTGTAAATTTGGATGCCTGCAATTGCTACTGATAAAGCTCTCCAAGATACAAGATAGTCAACACAAGAGTTGTAAAATATACTATTAACATACTAGGCATTCAAGCCTAAGAAAAGACCCTTAGATCCAAGTTTCGTTCTTTCAACAAATTGAGTGCCTATTATTAACATGGGTGTATTTTTGTGAACATCTGGTATACTGCTATATTTGCATTTAGGTGTCTTTGTATTTAAGTTTCAAACACAAAATGGGAAAAATGAAGCTGTTGAACTTTTGCATATGTGAGTCACAAAGCAGAACATTTTATTTGAAAGGGAAAAAAAATGAAGTACAATGAAAAGCCTTTTTCAGATGTAGTGTTCTGAATTCAGCTTTCAAATAAGTCAACACAAACATGTAAGCATTTGATTTAAAACCAGATTTTCTTCTTTTTTTTTAATGAAATTCTGGTAGCTAGATATCTGTTGATACCAGTATTTTAAGAACAGCTCCTTAAGCACTGCACACCAGGCATGAGTAAAATAAGTTTTTTTCCACTGATGTGTATCTTCTTGCCAGTCAAAATGACTGATTTCCAGTACAATAACTATTGCCACAAGTCTGAATCCCATCTGTTTGAAATTTTGTACTGTAGGCTGCAGAAAAAAAAATGCAAATGCTAAGAGGCATTTTACTGAAGGCAGAATGGAAGAGATCAGATTTTTTAAAAGGTGTCTCTCAAACTTTTGTTTCTCATTCTGATACTAATCTACACATTATTTAGATTTCAGACTAACAGCAGGACTATTAAGTGGGATGAAGGCATTGCCATCACATGCCACTGGAGATGAAGTGACAAAGACATTTACTACTCCACCCAAGAAGCCACAGTGCCCCCAAAATGAAAAATAATTAAAATACAAAAGTAGAAACAAAAGGAGAAACCTGACTTCACATTGCATATTTACTAGACACAATGGTAAGTAAAGATTTAGAAAACACTTTCAAGATCTTCAGATCTTTAAAACACCTCTTTCTCACAAAATACTGAGCTTTACAACAGGAACTACTCATGAGACACAATTTATCCTCACCCATCAAGACACAGCCTACTATCCCATCGCAGGGGTCAGGACAGCCAGCAGCGTCCCAGTGATTGTGTTACCACTGAAGACAGAGGCAAGCAATGGCTCCCCATTCCTATTAAAAAGCTTCTTGCAATGGTTTATTCCGAGTCAAAACACTGATAGTCTGTTAAGGTGCAAAGTGAGTGGGTGAGTACGTGTGGGGAAATCTCAGTTTTATCACTGAATTTCATTTCTAAGCATCTGTTTAAGTCACCTGTATTGAAGCAACTCATTGATCAGAATGTAAGATATTTCTGACTATGTAAAATAAAAATGCACGCAAGTTATCCTCTGGTAAAGAAAACCAACACTTCACTAGAAAGTGCTGCTGATTCTCCTTACCTTGCATTTTCTTTTGGTGTGAGTGTAACTTCTCCATCAAAACCAATATCAATCTCACAGTGTTCTGGTTGGATTCCTATACCAAAGAGCTGTATATCCTGAGACGTATCTGCACCAACTCTTGTGTGATCCTAGAAAACAAGCAGTTACTAAGAGACAAGCAAACTATCACTGTTTACATAACTAAGAAAATATTAGCTAAAGCACTGAGGCTGCACAATCTACGTGCTCTCCTTTGCTAAGCACTCCTGTAGGGCAGACATGGTGCCATAGCAGATTGGAAGACTGTAAAGGTCACACAGAAACTGTTCTGCTATGCACTTTATCTCCATACCATTTTAGATAAAGCAAAATAAAGCAGCTGACACACAAATTCTTATTTTAAAATATTCTCAAACTATGCTTGCATACAAGCAATAAATGCAAATAGTGAAGAAAACCAGCCATGCCATACAGGCATATATAACAGAGAACAGCACAGACAGAAAAACAAGGTACACGGAGTTGGCTGCTTTTTAGAAGAGCAACTCAAACATACTAATATCTACATAATTTCAAGTCATACTGTAAATTCTGCCAAAATACTTCACTGTTTTAGAGAGGTTGTGCTTTATTTGCTTCTGTTCAAATACAGAAGCCCTATCTCCGCCTCTAAAGCAGAAAAGTAACTATAAAACCAGACAGGATATTCTTTCACATCATATTGACAAGGAGCTTGTATTTGCTTACAAACTTAAGAGGTCTGTTTTTGACACCATTTCACTCTGACATGAGACTATGCTAAACAGAATGGTATGAAAGCTAGTGGCACTAGGAAAATACTTTTCTCTAAATTTTAAACAGTGCTTTTTCCCTCCCCTTTCTCTTAAACTTTTCTGACAAAGGCTATGTTTACTCTTACTGATTAGTACTAAACATCATCTCTTTATGATTAACTCATGGAATATTTAAAGCAATCCTCAGCTGAATAACAAAAAAGAAGCCTCTAGCAGCACAAGGCTCTCTCTTCTCATTCAGCCCAGGAGGTGACCCTGTTCACATCCTGCCTAGAAAATTTATCTAGAATTTATCTCAACATGGGCACACACTGAGCACTTCTCCCACTGTTGGCAATCAGGAAATTAATTAGGAAAACAATGGAGCTGAACTGCAAAGGGAGAACAAAAACCTAAACAGCAGAAGGCGGCCTATCCCATTTTGCTGCAACTAGTCTTAAAAATCTAAATAACAAATTGAGCCAGAAATTCAAAACAATAAACAAGTGTCCTTCCATTCTGTGTAAACATCCTGCTCAGTTCTTACCTTTAAGTAGTAAACCAAAAGCTCATTAAGCGCAGGGTCTGCATTCAGGTTCACCAGGTAACACTTGTCATCACCAACCTTGATACCTGAAGACTCAAGGGAAATTCCCATACTCTCTAGCTGTCTTTGCCTCTCCTGTAAGCACAAAAATAGGTTAATCTTCCCTGCTGCAACATGTAGGCAGATGTACAGCAAGTAAATGAAAGCAGAGCAACTACATTTGAAGATGCACATACTGAGCATGCATTCTGTATATCACTACCAGAAACAGAACTTGACACTGGTCGAGTACTATATGTTTAATAGAATTTATTTTTACACACTGACAATAAAAAGTTAAATCTAATCCTCAAGCACCTGCTTCCCCGAAGTGGAACTTACTTACCTAAAAGCAGCCCTACTGATTTTATTAGAACCCCTATGTTAGTCAAAAACTAGTTTCAGTTGCAATTATACTTCAAAAATAACCATAGTCACAGGTAATTTAGAAAACAGCAAGCTACAATTTAGGTTTATTCTTTTGCAGCCTTTTTTTTTAATATTTTTTTTTAATTAGTTGGTTTGTTTTTTTTTTTCATTTAAACAGCAGTTGCACCAAAGGATGCTTCTGGAACATTAGGACTAGTAAGGGAAACAACAATAGTTGTTCTCCAAGCTATAGATGGTGGAAATGATGAAAAAGTACACTGTAATCCAGAAGTCCTATTTTAAGTACAATAAACAAACATTAGTGAATATATGTACACATATTCCTTCTTTGGTTAAGAAGTCACTAAAAGCAAATGCAACAAATACCACCCAAAACTCTGATCCTTTTGTAATTCTTCACTTTCTTAGTCACTTCAAGGTAAACATGTCCAAGATCCCACTGTGGTCATAGAAATAAATGAGCTGTCCAAACATATTTTGACATCTTATTTTAAAACCAAATGTTAGTTTTTATCAATGATATCATGGCACAGCTACATTTATTCTAATGAAGTTTAGACAAAACAAGCAAACAAAACCAACACCACCACCATCACCAACCAAGGGGAAAAGACAAAAATCCAGAGGAATTTTAAATAGCTGGAGGGGAAGACAGCATAGTCCACTAAAGCCCATGAAATTCAGCTGACTTGGACTATAGGAGTATCTGGCCTTTCCTCCTCAAAATTTCTGAAATACCTGTGCAATTTCTTCTGTTTTCCTTAGCTTTTCTTCCCAGGTGACTGTTAGCTCTTTTATTAGCTTTTCAGATTCTTCCAATTTTTCCTTCAGCTCTGGTGCTTTCATGGCCTAAAAGACAGAAATTAGCAAAAAACCCTCATCTACTCTTCCAACTGCAGTGTCTGCTTGCATAAGGAAACTGAACACAGTAGCATAATATGAAATGCAACAAACATAGATTTCAACTATACACCCAGGTTTTTCATGGCCAAAGATGAAGAAACAGGTCACTTGCATAGGAAGAGGACTGAAACAACTGTAAGGGGTCCAGATCTGAAATAGCTGAAGACTGATATATCTCCAGAGGCCAACAGAACCAACCAAATCTCTGGGTCTGGCCAATCAAGCTTCAGTGTCTGTATAAAAATATCTGAGTATTTAAAAACTTTAAATCTTAGCTGTCTGAAGTTAAACTGCGAAGTCTTTCTTCCAACAGCAGTTTCATATACAAATTCCTCTCGATATTTAGCCTTCCATGCTATTTTGGTTTCATAAGTGTTTCTAGAGTTGCACTACAGCTTTCAGACTGACCCTGTTGATTACCTTTCAAAGGAAGGCACACTCGCGAGCTGACACACACTTCTCATTTCACAATGGGAAACAAAAGCAAAGGCCTCAAACACATCCAATGCCAAGTAAGAATTCAACAAGCTGTCCTACAACTCTATATTACTGTTTAAAACAGAAGGTATAAGAGTAAAAAAACTTTTAAAAAAAATTACTAAGACTTTGGACACCTTCCTACTGATTGTCTTCAGCCACATTCTGCGCCAACATAATTAAAAACATAATACAATAATATTTTCCTATTTAAAATATGGGATTAGAACATATTTTTATTTACAAAAAGAAAAGTGAATCAATCCTTTTTCTTAAATCAGATTTCCCATTTCAGCCTGTAAGGAACTGTTCACATGAGGAACACTATTCCTTAAATGAAAGCGAAGTTTAAACACCACCACCATCAGACACTTTTGTTCTTTTTCCACCAGTATTTTGTATCTTGGCTGAAAAGACCAAAAATATGTTCCCACAGCACAGTGCTTTATAACTCCAGATATCACCAACTAAACTAGCCTACCCTGACACTTTACTCTCCAATTATTAATAGAAATATAAATCTAAGATAAGCAGCAATCCCAGTGTTAACTGTCAAGGTAGTAAGGCAAATTGCTGATGGTTTCACTATTGGAGTTTTGCCACTTTTTTATAGTTTTTTTACAAATGTCAAGGAGAGAAACATCCCACATATTTTGTGGTCCAATACCAGATTTTCAGCTTTTCACACTTTTGCATTTGACATCACAAAATTATATAGTTCATCTATGCAAAAAAAAAAAAAAAAAAAAAAAAAAAAAAAAAGAATCTGCTAATAAGTTGTCCTGATCTCAGCTGGGATAGAGTTAATTTTCTTCCTAGCAGCTGGTACAGTGCTGTGTTTTGGACTTAGTATGAGAAGAATGTTGGTAACAAACTGGTGTTTTAGTTGGGACTTTTCAATTTCCCATGGACTGCCAGAGAGGGCATGTGCATGAAGCTAGGAGAGGACACAGCCAGGACAGCTGACCCAAGCTGGCCAAAGGGATATTCCACACCATATGATGTAACTGTGGGAACATGGCCAGGGGGTGGCAATCACTGCCCAGGGATGGATTGGATTGGGCATTGGTCAGTGGGTGGTGAGCAACTGCATTGTGCACCACTTGTTTTGTATATTATTTTATCATCATCATTATTATTATTTTCTCTTCCTTTGCTGTCCTATGAAACTATCTTTATCTCAACCCATTAATCTTATTTTTTTTTTTTTCCCATTCTTCTCCCCATCCCACTACGGCAGGGGTGGTGGTGGGTGGGTATGTGAGTGGCTGCGTGGTGCTTAGTTGCTTGCTGGTGTTAAACAATGGCATAAGTCTACACAATGAAGTCGTACTCTGGCTTTTATCTCTGCTGCATCAATTATTGATTGACATGAAGTTCCTCAAGAACAGTCTATTCTGACAAGGGTCAACATTAACTTTTAAATGAGGACAGCGTTGTGCTATGTTGGATTTATTTCAGTAAACAAGGTTAATTATTTAACAAAAATGTGCAGGACTCTTCCTTTCCTCATTTTGTAAGACTTAAAAAGAAAGGTAATCTTCCAGCCAGAGGCTGATGTTTCCTTGGGAAACTCTGTTTACCATGTACTGTGCATAATGTTACCTCAGCTTGCGAGAGCTGTTCTTTGAGTTTTTCAACTTCTTCACGTAGTTCTCTGATGACTCTAGCATTTGGATCTTCATTAACCACAGCATGATTAACTATCCTTTTGGCTCTGTCTGCATATCTCAGAGTAGAGAGTGTTTCTTCATAATTGTCTGCTGCTGGACTAATTGTGGCTATCATGGCCGTCTGGCTGTTTCCTCCCAAGTTGTCCTATAGAGTGCATCCACAGAAAGTTCAAGAGTTAAAAATGGTTCTCAGGTTATACAGTGTCTTTACAAAGGTACTTAAAATGCAAAGCTTACTATTTAGACACTGAAAGGTACTCTGGATATAAACTAAGCAGTATGTTCCATAAACATTTCCAGCCACCTCCACCAGCACTGATTCCACTATAACTGAAAATAGCCAAATACAACTTTAAACAGAATTAACACAAGACACGCTTACCTGTCCATATTACTTGGAATAACTTATAGCTACAAGAGCTCCTTAGCTCATTCCTTTAAAAAAATATGATAAGTCCACATACACAGAGTTATGCTACAATGATCCTACAAACTATTAAGCTGACATCTTGTGAACAGGATGAACATAAAATATTAATTACCTTGAGAAGCCATGTGAGTACAGAGTCTCTGTAAGGCACAAACTTGTTTTTCCCCTTCCCTGCTGCTTGGTCAGCAAGTGATGATATAACCAAGCCCAGTGTTGAAAGTGACCTATAAACGCAACACAGCAGAATAGCTTTAATATATATTCCAAATGTAGATTTAATAAAACGCAGAAAAAAGGATTTGCTGAAGAGTTTAACTTGTTCTCTGCAGAAATTCACATCCGATTTTCAAAATATCATGGAATAATTTAAGTTGGAAATGACCACAGGAGACAGGGTGGTCCATTGCCTTGCTCCAAACAGGGTAATGTATTAAGTAAAATTACATATTTGGAAGAAAAAAAAATGGATATCTATAGTGTTTCAGCTCATCTGGTACTAAGACCAAGTTTCAGGAAGACAGACAAAGTTGAAATATTCAGATATTTAAATATTTTGACAAGTGTAAATCAGCTGCTTCAGTACATAGACAATCATTGCCTTTGATTAGACACCTACCTTCTCTCAGAGACTAAAAATCTTTTTGTCTTGGACAGTGCCTCATGACACTGTTACGAGTCAGCGTTGGCAGCACAGCAAGAATCGGTCTCTAAGAACAATGTTTTAGAGCACTGACTCGACAGACTATAACAGAACAATGCTCTAGCCAATAAGGAGGCATCCTCAAGACAAAGTCAGCTATGGCCCAGAAGAACTAGGCTGCCTAAAGAACTATTAACTAATCAGCCATCACACAACAATAGCGGACTGCTCGTCAGAAAAGCCTTGATTAGGGGTTCCCTTGGCAAATGGGTTGACTGAGGTAGAGCCTTGGATGCTCCCCTTGGGAGGGGAATAGGCCAATCAATCTCCCAGTTACAAAAATGTTGCACAAGCACGAAAAAGAAAAGCCCCAAAACTGCTTAGCAGACAGCCACATCCCAAACAGCACTCCAGAATCCTGAAGAAAATGCAGATAGCTCATTCGTTTTGGTACACATACCACTTCTATCAATTGTGGTAGCTCTGTCAGCAATCCATGCAAAACATATGTGCATTATATTATCCAATTGCTATACAATCCTGTGTAAATTTTAAGTGACATCGGGGTTCTTGGGGTGAGTATGTTTAAGATAGCGAGCTGGTTCGGGAGCCTGAGAACATTAAACAGATGCCTAAAGGGTTTTAAAACAGAGAGTAGTGAAGCCCAAGAGCATACTGGTCTGTCATACTCATGCCCAATTATCCAGCTACTCTTTATAACTCCCAAGGAAAACTTCAGCAGCATCACAATTAGACAGTCAAATAAAATTTTAATTGTACTGTTTCACTAAATCATTTTGATTTTTCTTTTCAAAGAAGCAGTACTATTTTAGTTGATAGGCATTGTTTGCACAAGATCTGTAACAGGGTCTTAGTGCTGCTTGAAACTGTCAGTGGTTCAGAAATAACACTTAGAAAACGACAAAAATATTACAGAATATTATTTCAAGGAAGATATCTGAGGGTAAGGTAACAAGAACTATTACGTGTGCTAGCTTATTGAGTATCACAAAAGATGTCCTATATTGTGTATAGCACAAAGTAGTATGATGATAGGATAGACTTGAAAGCAAAATTAAAATAAATTCATAGAGAGGCTAGGCAACCTGATCTCCCAAGAGAGCACTCTGCTTCGTAAATTTGTCTATATGATAACTTCACAATTTGCCTCAGAAAAACTCACAGCAGAAAGGCCAGCTAGTTTTAGTTTGTGGCATATAAGTCTAACAACCTCTGAAAGCTTGTGGGAGGAAGAAAGGAGAGGGAGAATTGGTTCTTGCCTCCAGCCTCTGGTCCCCATAGGCAGAGATGGCAGTGAGCTAAACATGCAAGAGCAAACAGTAGGATGCTATACACTGGTCCATAGCAACCTCCTGCAGCACAAGTGAAAAGCACAACCAGCACACTCCCAACGGAGTCCACCTTCAAGGAGCTTAAAGTTAAGAAGTCACCCTGGCCTATTTTCCTCTGATTCCTCGTTCCCCTCTTTAAATGAGGGGAAGGTGAAAACCAAAGCAAAAAAACTGAGGGAGAGGGGAAGAAAAGGACACTCAGAAGACAGATGGAAAGAACTGAGATTCAAAAAGGCCTGTCACTGCAAACTATTTCACAACAGGGCTGCAACACCAATTTGAGTTATGGGCCTTGTATTTTAACGAACAGGAAATTATAAGCTACAGTTTATTAACACAAGATTAAAAGATGTTATAATATTTCTGCTCCTTATAAATACCAATTTTATTTTAAGACTTAACATCTGCAATAAAAGCCAAACTGTAGTCATTGACGTATTCTGCTTGAGATTTCATAATACAAAGCTGTTTAAAGACTTTGAGGAAAGCAGTAAAACAAATGGCTGCCCAACAAAACAATCATAGGGTTTAAGGGCTGCTTTCCTTCATGCTAAATGACACATCAGAGATCTGTCATTACTTTGATCCTATCTCACACTACTCATACAATGTATCAACCAGAAGGCCTAAGCCCCTATTGCAGAGGACACTCAGGCACTACATGAGCAGCAGAGTGAACTTACGTTGTGAAAAACTATGGGAAAGTGTTGTTTCTGCACACTTTCTGTTCTCCTTGTCCCTATTCCTCAGGCACAACCAGGTTGCCCTTGCTAGCCGGCAGTGGGAAGCTCACCCATTCTAGCTACTTCTGTACAATTTACAACCAAATTCCTCAATTAACAGAATCCACCTTTCCATTAGTTTCCACTCAATAAAAAACCTCCCTAAAATCAGCTTGGAGTCAGACCTGTCCCAACCCATTCCTTCCTCCCATCTACATTTTAAAGGCTGCTTCTTGCATTCTCAAGTTAAAATGACAATAGCTATGATTTTACTAATCAGAGTTAAAATTGCAGACTGCTCACAGAAAGTATTTTTCTTAGCCACTAATTGACAGCTTGTTTATTCTGCTTCCTCCTACTATTGTAATCTAGAAATTCCTTGACTACACCACAGAGAGTTATTAAGCACCTGCGTTTCTATGCTCCGTATGGGAACTAGCACATCCTGGGCACCAACAAGCACATCCAGCTTTCCTATGAGGTACTGCAAGTCCCCCAAAAACCTCAATAATAAATGGCAGGCACCCAACACTTTCACCAAGGCACCAGCTCTGAGAAAAAACAGAAGCCATCTTTATTATGACTTTATGGAGCCATTAACAAAACGACACAACTCTCCACTATTTCGCTAAGCGGAGAACAATCCACCACGTCCCCTCTGCAACGTGCTGTCCCAAGATAGGAAAGTGTTTACAACGGGATGAGCTGTGGGACCAAGGTGGCAGCCGCCAGATCCCCAGCCAGGTTCCATCAGAAACAAACAGCACAGGCACCTGCAGAGACTGGCCACATGTCAGACTACACAGTTTTCGTACACACAGCTGAATGCACGTTTTTCCCTGCCCTGTAAATACATAAACAGATACATTATTTTCACATTCTTCTTGAAGGCAATAAAACATAGCAGAAGCAGTAAACTTATCTGCCAAGTAATTTCAGCAGCTCCATTTTCGATCTCTTTAAACGTAACACATCCTACCTCTGCAAGTTACAGCTTTTTAAAAAAAAAAATATATATATATATTTTAAAAGGAGTTGACATAATAAGGTAAATGGTTTATACTGCATCACTCCCTTTCCCTAAGAAGTGAGGTGTATCACACCCAAAAGATGATCATACACAATGTTCTCTGAAGAACTAGCCTGATAAAACATGTATAAAAATTGAGGCTTCCAGAGAAAGTCAGACTTCATTAAAGCTCCAAGTAACAGCAAAAATCTAACAGAAGACACCAAGCACAGCACTCAGAATTCTCTTCTGTCTACCAGTTCCAGAACACATTTCAAATAGAGAATGTTTAATAAAAGGATTAAGTAATACAGATTTATATCATATCAGAATTTAATTAGTGAAAAATGTAGAGTTCTCTACTTTTAAAAACATATTTTAGAGAAAAGTTTGGAGCTTGCATCTGAAATCCTGTATTGTCAAAGAGGTTCAGCATGGGCAAAAGAACTTTCCCCTACTGCATCGAAACCATATAACAGAGTAACCATCCTAATAGAAAAAAAAACCCATACCCACGAAGTCTTTCTGTATCTATAGCTACACTTGCAATGTGTTAACAGCTGTTGAGAGGGCTGGCATTTGAATTATTTCCCAAGAATCAGAAAGAAACATTTAATTGCACCTTTGTTTATGCAAAATAGAGATACGGTTTCTAGTAAAACCCATTCAAATTTAGCTAGTAACCTGTGGGGTAAAGGTACAAAACCTGCCATTAGGCAAACAGAGCCACATCACTTTGTTTCACAGGGACTATGCCAGTGTGACTACCAAAACGATGCATTAAACACAAAGTAGATTAGAAATTAAACTAGAAAGAGCAAACGTGTTCAAATTCTAAAAAGACGTAATTTAAAATAATTTAAACTATGAATGCTGTTCAAACACACTTCGTGCTGTCATTGTTAACTTAAAATATATCAAAACATTTTGCAACATGTTAAAATTAAATTGAAGAAAGTCATAGCTTTTAATGTAACAGTTAAAGCCCTTCTTTCCCAGGAAAACTAGTGTATGCAAGACAGCAGTAACAGCGTACTAAATTCTTGCTTTTGGGCAATAACATAGTAATTACGGTAAAAAAGTGCCTTAAACTTGTCATTGCTTGAGTACAAATGCCCAAGGCAATGCTAAACTGACACAGCTTCATACCGATCTGGTTTTATTAAACTGTGAATTATACTCTTACATATTTTAATACGTGTTGGAACAAAGCCATTTAACTCTGCAACTTTGCATTCTTCCTTGAGATGACGAGACAAACACATGAGCCTGGGGACAGGGTGTATAAATGAATCACAAAAGGTATATGCTTAATTAAAGAGCGCTGCTGTCACTTTTTCCAGATAAAATTCATACAGCCCTCATCTGAGTCAAGTAAGGTCTATCATTTGAACCGACTCGTGACAAGCACACCGAGAGAGGCGGCCAAGGAGACAACAGTGATTACAAGACTAAGCTCCGCAACCTGCAAATGCCGATGCCTTACTTGTTTATGTTGCTGCCCTCCTTCAGACGTTCTCCTGCAGCTCCTGTTTTGGACACTCTCTCACTCCCAGCCAAATCCACCAGGCTGACCTTGCTGACCTTCTCTCCAGAATTCTGCACAGATGGGAAATAGGAGAACACCAGCTAAGAAATATCGGCACAAAGTGCTAACAGGTCTGACACTGGTACCATGAAACACTGTTCTCCATAATAATGTGGGTTAAAGTACCAAACCCAATATATGAGAGAAGAAGGAATTGTCAGAGTTTTTATAGCTCTTTAAGAGTCATTTTATAGTCAAGGGCTGAAGCACTAGTGAGCCAGAATCAGCTGTGTGGTAACATCAACCACCATTAAAACATAACTTCAGCAGCAGTTTGGGCCTGAAACAGGTTTCATGTTGGCAATATAATCTTAAAAATTGACCCAACTGTCTGTTTCATCTGGAGTGCTTCCTCACACTTCCGTGGTCCTCTCAGTCTTAGGGTCTTGTCAGTATTCCTTTGATTACTGGACCCCATGGCATTAAAGGTAGGAACACAGCTAAACATAATATACGTGGAAGTGGAAGGAAGAAGAGTAATTTAGCATAACTTCATAAATTAACCAACAGAAACACATACACCAGAATGCAGGTCATAAAGTGTCTGAGTCACTATAATGTTGAAGACAGCATGAGAGCGGCTGCTTTCTTCATTCATGTTGGTTGCAGCAACTGTTCGTGATTTGTTTCCCTCTGACATCAGTGACTCAATATCCTAGAGCAAAAGGAGTAAAAAGTGATGTTAGGATGAAAGCAAGTATTGTGCTTGCTGAACAAAATCCCCACCTAGATGAAAGGGTGTGTATGTGTGGGAGAGAGGAAGAAGGGAAGGTAGAAATAATGAGAAAATTTGCACATTTTGAGAGGTATTGGTACAGAGGGTACGTAATTCCACAGAACAACGTTAAATCATATCTCTGTTTTAAGTGCTGCACTTAAAAGCCCAGCAACTATAGTCAATGAGCCTTCTTATCTGCTGCTGAAATACACTGGCAACATCCACATTACAAATCATATTGTTTAATGCCAGTAATCAGGCCAGCACAGATCTACTTACATAAGTGAACACAATGCATCTTTTCACTGAACTGCACTAATACTATCTTCACTTAGTTGGCTCAAAGGGTTACCTCACATGGAGCCTGTGAGGTTAAAAAAACAAACAAACTTCCAACATATGTAAAAACGAAGACGACTATGTCGAATCTGATACGTGTACTTCCTGAGTCTTCCAAGATAGTTTTGTAAAAGTCATCAGCCAAAAACTAGGTATAAACAAAGTTTTCTAGAATTTGAACGAAGGTTTGTTTTCAAAGTATGGGATTCACCATAAAAGCCGCAAGAGCAGTTTTTATAACTCTAAAATACGCGCAGATGCTTTAGAAAAATAAAAATGCCCATAAAAAGAGCAAAATGGTTCCCACATAATGCTACACAAAGAATGAACATTTTTTTAAAAACCAACATATCCAAATCAGCTTCCTCATAAAAAGAAAAGCCTGCAAATTCATACAACTGAACCACTTTAATTATTTCCATTGTAGCTATATTAGTTCCTTGGCTTCTACAATACTGTTCTATCTGAATATGTTTCGGTAACTCAAGGGGCTTGATGCTGTCATGATTTAAATAATGAATTATACAAGCCATGTTGTAGCTCCTCATGCAATATACTTATATAAAATAAGAGGTCATATTCAACAACAAAATCAAAGGAATTCATGCTGGAAGACTAATATTCTTATTTTGGAAGCCTTGTATTTCCTGTGTCAAGGAAATATTGTGTTCTTTGTGTATAACTATATGCTTCAAAAACTGCAAAACAAAGAGATACCACTATTGTATTTTTAACCAACATAAAGCCAAATCCAGTGCTTTTACATTAAATAAATACTCCTGAAGCATTAGAGAAGATCTTTGCAATTGTGAGAGACCATAAACACTCAAGAACCAAAATACCTGGATAGACACAAGTTTATCTCTTATCATACACCTGTTTATGTACATAGATGTTATTTATAAACTTGTCATTAGTTTAGATTTACCTCAAAGTTTGTAACAGCCAGCTGAGACAGCCCATCTACATATGGTCCCAACACTTTGTGCTCTCGAACCTTAAGGGACTGCCGACTCCTATGGAATAAAGGAGACTTAATGCACAATCCACTAGCGTGCACTTCATTGAAAAACAAAAATTA
This sequence comes from Columba livia, assembly GCF_036013475.1. Taxonomy (NCBI): domain Eukaryota; kingdom Metazoa; phylum Chordata; class Aves; order Columbiformes; family Columbidae; genus Columba; species Columba livia. The sequence continues at coordinate 67,284,262 of NC_088603.1, read as the reverse complement.
CAGTATGAAATGATAAGAATCTTCTATGTAGCAGTTATGTGTTTTAATTGTAACAGGAGGAAAAGAAGTCTTCCAAGATTGTTTTTAACTCAAATTAATCTAACTGGTTTTAATCTATATACATGAATTATTTTTAATGCATCCTCCCACCCCAGTACTTGTGGCTGGAACAAAACCTGAAATGCCTTATGTGGCAGAGAGAATGCTGACAAAAAAGGAAACCTGAAACTCTTCCTTTCCCCTTCCCCCAATAATTTGCTAAAGCTTCAAATCTTCTTGCATTTTCCACACTTTATTGACATGTATCAAGTAACTCTCAAATATACCTTTTTAACTAACTTGCATACTTCTTCACCTAATGCAACTATATTCAAGAATCAAAATATATGCCACTTATATCAACACTCAGCTTTAAAAAACCAACCAAACTAACAAAAAACCTGTCAAACTACCTGTTGTCTAGACATCTCCAAACCAGAGCACATAAGCAGTAATTTTGGGTAGACAAAATAGAAGAAAAGAGTATCATGAGTATATTTTGAGGTGTTACTTTTCCACATTAAAAAAGTTCAATGTCCAAACCAGAAGCAACATGTTGCAAATAAGCTTCAAACTCCTCCTAGTTGATGAAAATTCTTACCTTAATATGGTCTGGATCATATGGCAAAAATACCCCAGAGTTTACTTGTACAGTATTGCTTTCTGGTGGTAAACTACTTCATACAGTATTTGTTTGCATCATTATGATTGTATCCTAATATTTAAGTTGATCTACACCAGTTCCTACTTCATTTCTGGTGTTTAGTATCCAATCCTTTCTAAGGAAGTTGACTTCCAAACGTGATTTCTACTTTTACAGTTTCATACATAAATAAGGGAAAGTGAAGCTACTCACCCTTTTGGGTCAAGCAGATCTCTGACTTTCTCATTGTAGATTTCCATATAGGACACTTCGACTTTAAAAGTATGAGATTCATTTTCTTCCACAGAGATTCTCTGAAATAAAGCACAACAGAGCCGTGGGATCAGACCCTGCTGCTCTGCATTGCCCATCATTGAAAAGGATTTTCCTGAACCTAGAGGAAAAAAGAAGAAAATACTTTAGAATAGTTTCCGAGTTATTCATTTGTTCCTGAAGCGTATGTTTTAATTCTCTTTTTACTCCTCCAGAAGCACATATCAGAACAAGTGGCATGCTATTCCAGAAAGATAGCCTGCTCTTTGGATTACAAGGCACAGATAAACAAAAAGAGAAATTATCCCAAAAGTTTCTTTCAGCAAGGCCATTACTTGGGACCCCTTTGAAGGCACCTGAACACAAAAGACTGAATGAGCGTTTGGTATGAACTGCTCCTTTCAGGCTTTGAAAGCAGCCTAACAGGTACTAACTAGGAACATAGTTACAGAGCTGCTTTAAGAATTTTACATTGTCACTGTCTGTGCCAAATATTTGATATTTAACATTTTGATATTTCAAAAATATTCTTTTACTATTACCAACTTAATATTTATGTTTTATTCTTCCCACTTCCCATGTGCACAAAAAGTGTTCTTCCCTTTCAGCACTGGAGACTCACCTGTCTGTCCATAGGCAAAAATACAAGCGTTATATCCCTGAAAGGCCTTTTCAAGAATTCCTTCTCCAAGGCACTTGAACACCATTTCTTGACCTAGAAAATAATTATTTTAAAGTTTATTTTATATTTAATAACATACTAAAATTTACTGAAAACATGAAAAAAGGTTTGCAAGTAATTTCTTACAACTGATGAACAAACAAATGATTTCGCCTACAACTAAGAGATAAGTTCGAAACTGCTGCCTGAAACTCATGTAACAGCTACCTCTGTTTATAAATATATTGCTGATTTTCCTGTAAAGGCAGCAGTTCTTTAAAAGATGTCATATAAGGTGAATGCTTGGAGGTGTCTACACTTTGTATTATTTAACTGTAAATTTTGCTATTTATATACATTATTTAATCATGAACTATACCCAAAAGAGTTCTGTAACAGAACTGCAATGAAACCCATTAGTGAACTGGGATAATTAGAGGTACAACAAATGTCGTGCCAGAAACAGGAGTAGCTGTTTCCTCTTTGGAACTGGCCTCAAGTTTCACCATAAGGTATTATGATTCACACCATGGCTAGGTGATGCTGGAGCCAAGACAAAAGCTTTCTGATGACATCCAGGCAGAAAGCGAATATTATGAGGTGGTGAGACTTCATCAGAGGTGTTTGAGGACACATTCTGGCGTATCCATAGTTTGAAACATCAACTGCAGAATTTCATAGTCTGAAAATTGTCTCTCTGTGCCAGGCAGACTTTTAGATGTGATTTGATCTTTCAGATGCAGAAGACAAAAACAGGCACCATGGTTGATTTTTTTCAGTAGAAAAGCCCAGAATTTGTCTACCGCAAAGAGGGTCAATGGATTGTCTGCTTTGAGTTCTCAGAGAATTACACCAGCTGTGTGTACACCCAAAACAATCAGAGCTGAGCTAAGGAGTATTTATACGCCTTCTGGTGTTTGGTTTTAAAGTTACTTTCACTGCCTGGTGACTTTCAGGACAGCTGTGATCAGCTGCATCTCTCATTTTGGTAAAATAGTTCCAGCAGTTGTCAGTTACAAGAGATTATTTTGTAGGATGGATGCAATACTGACTTCCATAGTTCTCAAAATGGAACAGACTGGCATAAAAAAAAATAATAATCTAGCTATATACTTATACATTGTGTGAGAATATTTACACTCTATGATCCTTGAGTAATAGGTAGCCCAGAAAATTGCTGCAGAACAACCTGTGGAATGATTTACAGGCATGCAAATAGGACTAAAAAGTACTACATGACTTTTATTTTCCTATAACCTAATTTCTCTTCTGCTGTAAAGGAAAAAAACTAGTGCAGTGATGCCCTATCAAATGGCCTTTGTGTATCTTTCCAGTTGAATTTCTAAAATTCCGAAGTGTCGGCTCCTTGGATTAACACAGTTCAGAAATGCTGAATACAGGAATTAAAACTAGAGGAGAATCTGCTGCACTCTGGAATAACTTCATCTCCTTCTCCATACATATTAATTCACTTCTCATTCAACTTAGGATCATTTGGTTACTTTATAATATCTATGCTGATAGCACACTGTTCAACAACCTCAAAAATAGCTATAGAGAATATTAAACTACTAAAGAATGAATGAAGAAAACATATCAGCAAAATATTTTAATAAGAACATACAATACAAAAAAATTTGCCTTCCAACCAGCTCCTGAGGGACCACTTTGAAGTTACTAAATATCAGAGGCAGGGAGTCACTTACTATCTTGCTGAGCAAGAATGCAAAATCAAGCAAAGATTTAGACTGTGTATAATTATTAAGTGAAAAAGCATATATATTCCACAAATATTGTGAGTGAAGAACAAAACCATTTGTCAGAAGAGGAAAAAAATCTGCTACCCAGTTCTGACCAGCAATAAACTAGTAACCTCATCCATGTCACCCAAGAAAAAAAGCAGATAATAAGTGTTATAAAACTGTGCATGGTCATGATAAGCATAAGATGACCTACAGAATCCCTTACTGCTAAATACCAGGGAAGAAACCCAGTTTGAATCTCACAGGCAAAGCTGGATTTTCTCTTTTCAGAAGAAATTTAATTTTCAAATGGTCACCACAAAGAGAAAGGCAATTAGACACTGATACATAATTCTAAAATGGTATTTTTATTACAGTTTTTAAGAGCTCAGCGATACCAACATAGACAAATTGGTCATTAAAGAGTAATGTTGACAGCAACCAGTCAAATTATCATGGGATAAAATAAAACTTGGTTTTAAGTACACTTAGAGAAAAGAACACAAGATGTTAAATTTCAATTATGGATACATTATTAATTTGCTAATGCAGTACACTGTAACAGCATATCATCCACGGTATTTTGACATTTTTCATTAAGAAACCTCACTGCTTCCCCCATGAATTTTATTAGTGTGTTTACAAACCAATTACAAAATCTGTATTATACAGAATTACATCTGCCTGCACTTAAGGTCCAAAGAAATAATGGAGTTCCATTGTCTACACGACTGCATTTTTGTTTTGTTAAATACACTTACGGCATCTCCAGTTAATGCTTTTGCCTATTTATAGGATTTTTCTTCCACAAATACCTAGTGTTTAAAGAGGGAAGCAGGGGTTTTTAATTTATTCTAACTTAATTTACAGAATGTGTGAGAAATACAGGAAAAAAAAAAAAATTAGTTAACAGAAAGATTTGCCCTATGTCAACCATTACTGCCTTTAAGATAAGGATTCCCAATCTTCCAGCTGGCTAAAACCATATAGCCTCTTACAGAGGCAACCAAAGGCCAGACACTGAAACACCCGCCCCCTCTCCCACCTTCTGCTCAGATGAGCAACCCCCAGGTGACTGACAGACAGGCAATCAGTCAGGCTGGGGAACACACAGCCAAGGCTGTAGGGGAGCCCAGGGTGAGCACAGGAGCTGCCAGTTCTCCCAGGCCTGGATCTCCTGCCTGCTCATCCCTTCACGGAAAGGGGACCAAAGTCTTGTGATTTTTTCCTGCAGACCACAGTCTAAAAGAAATCTTGTTTACTTTAAGGAGTAGGACAGTTAATCTGGAGTCATGCAGTGAGAAAGATTATTAGTCAGTATTGCTGTGTGCTCAATAACTTTAGTTACGGCCTGTGTAGGAGTGCCCCTAATGCTGCAAGGTGTGAAACCCAACACGCCATTAGGGATGCTCGTGCTCTGCTAATCGAAACCTGAAAAACACTAGTGGTTGCCAACTCAGTTCTGAAGACTGGAAAACAACATAAAGACCATATGGAAACCTTTTCCACTTTCACTGGAGAGCTATAACTGTCTTCATAGCTTCAAGACACGATCTGTGCATTTTCACAAGTGCAACTGCAGGACTAATGCCAACAATAGGAGGAAAAAAAAAAATAAAAAGGATCAAATGTAGGACATCCTACAGATTGCAGAGGAACCCTAGGACTTGTTCTCACAATCTGCAAAATTAATCTATTTACAAGTAAAGTTTAAACATTCTGAAGTTCACTAAACTGGTGACAGAAAGCAAAGAGAAGAAAGGGATGAAAAGGAAGGGGGCAGGAAAGGGCCACACTCCAACAAAACTCCCTTTCAAAAAGGCTGTAAACAGTTACTGTCTTTCCTAAGATCTGTTCGTTTAGTGATAAACACGTTCAAGATGTACTATAAAAAAAAAATCAGTTTCGGTGTCTGGTTTTTGGGTGTCTAGTATTTCTCGTTTATAAATAGGGATAATTGTCTCCTGTTACCACAGATTCATTGAGCCAGGTTGTGACTGCAACATTATGACACATCGCTGCCACTCCTGAAAGCCCCTCCCTTACACAGCAAAAGTAGCTGGAACGAAGTAACAGTTTGTTGCGTACAACACTGAAAAAAATCAAGTCTCTTTATGGTTTAAACCTCTAACCCAGAACATTTTAATAAGCAAATCCTGACAGTAATAAATTGCAATTGGTTCTATGATCCAGAAGTTAAAACTTGATCTGTGGAGATCAGAATGATCAGCAGCTCTGCTAGATAGTAATTTTTATAGACTCTCTAAAATGGGAAAAGTTAAGAAAAGGGCAAGTAAACTGGTGAGGCATCTGGAGCACAAGTCTGATGAGCAGCAGCTGAGGGAACTGGGGCTGTTTATCCTGGAGAAAAGGAGGCTGAGGGGAGACCTGATCGCTGTCTGCAACTACTTGAAAGGAGGTTGTAGCATGGAGGGTGTTGGTCTCTTCTCCCAAGTAGCAAGTGATAGGACAAGAGGAAATGGCCTCAAGTTGCCCCAGGGGAGGTTCAGATTGGATATCAGGAAAAGTTTCTGCACTGAAAGGGTTGTCAGGCATTGGAACAGGCTGCCCAGGAAAGTAGTGGAAGTACCATCCCTGGAGGTGTTTAAAAGGCATATAGATGAGGTTCTTAGGGACATGGTTTAGTGCCAGAGTTAAGCTATGGCTGGACTCAATGATCCTGAGGGTCTCTTCCAATCAAAATGATTCTATGATTCTATGAAAAATGCCTATGGTTCACCTCACCAAGAAGCTAAAAGCACAGCAGCTAGTATTGTCTAACTACTGCAGCCTAACACTGCAGTACAGACAAGCACTGGAGTCTTTAATGTTCAAAACCTTTATGCACTAAAAGGTCTCCAGTGCTTCAAAATAGGCATGACAACGTCTATGTTTTAAGTGCCTAACTCATACAGTGGTAAAACCACACAGAATAACTAAGTTTCCCCCAAAATGTACAGGTCAGTTGTCAGCTGTGTGACACAACATTAAGTCCTACATACTATGTAGAGTCTCCCCTAAAAAAGAAAAGAAAAAAAAATATTGACGGGAACAGCAAGAAAGGGCTAAGTTTCTCTCATGTAACAGCTTAAAGGTTAGTCAGAATTACAAGCAGACACTCGCGTCTGTTCAAAATCCACAATTTACGATCTCTCACGAGGGTAGAAGCGTACAGTTCTTTAAGCCAACTGTCTGGTTTGCTTCCTTTTAAAAAAGCCACTGAAACAGCAGTAGTCAGCACACATATTTCCTATAAAATTAAAGCTTAGCCCAATATTGTGTGTTTAGCCTTTCAGGACAAGGCATGCCTGTAGAAACACAGAGTTGAGATTTCAGGCCAAATGTGATGTAGTTTAGGGAGTCTAAGAAAAGTCCATGGACAAGTCAATACCACGTTGGGTCCTTGCAACGGACCTGTCTAAGTGCTATGGTAGTTATTTATACCGTCTCTCGAATCTTTCCCAAACTGAAGGGTTTCTTTCCTTCCTTTTAAAAATCCACTTCATTGCAGATTTCAATAGGCTCTTACTGTTGTCATGGCTTGTAAAAAGAATTCTTTGTTCTTGTGTCTGAGAATTTCTCCATGTCCTCCTCTTCATCAAAATGCCGAGCTGTTATTTGTCTCTGTGAGCTTTTCAAAGCAAGCAGTTGTGTCCTTATCCATGAACTGACTCTTGACCCATTCAAGTCAAGAAACAATCGATAGTAAGAAGCTATTTTGCTTAGTCTAAAAACACCTCTCCTATAGCCTGTGAGGCAAAGCTCAACCCTTTTCCAGATCAAGGCAAACTCATTCTTCCCTATAACAAAACTTCCCTTCCTCCTCCAAAATCTATTTCATTGACCTATTTTGGCAGTTGGTTGGTTTTGTTTTCCCTCTCTGATAAGAAGTTCATATTCTCACCAAATATCCAACTATGTCTTTCAGAATCAAATAATCAGAAAAAAGGTGCTTGAGCTAGCAAGCTCAGCTAGATCTAGCAAGCTGCTAGATCAGCACAAACCCACAGGTTTGTAACTGTTCCTTGCTTGGAACAACGCAGCCACAAATTGTTTGGAAACACACAGTGGGAGTGTTCAGGGTAATCTTCCCTCTATCCCCTAACTGGTCAGATTTAAAAAACAAACAAACAAACAAACTCACTCAACTCCCCCCCCAAAAAACAATCAAAACCCCCCAACCACTTTAACATAGATTATAAACAGATAATTTTCAGTCTTAGAGCAATTCAGAGGGGGTTCTACATCTTGCCATCTCTAAAATAAAGTAATTAAATAGCCTCCATCTCTTGCAGCACCTGAAACCAAAGCATCACTTCCACAAAGGTAAAGTGCTTACTCCTCTTCCGTGCTCCAGACTCCCTGTTGTCTCTGTGAGACACACAGTCCTGCAAGGACAGCAGCAAAGATGCCCTCTACATCTTTTTCATCATATGAAGGTTAACTTCACTATTCCTGTCAGTGATATTATTGCTGGACCATTTTAGAATTTCAGAACCCAATTTCCACTTCAGTTGGAAAAAAAAAAAAAAAGCTAAAAAAGCAAATCTGCTACCAACAGCAACAATCCTCGTGTTTTCAAATGCTGGAAAGAGAAAGTAACTTTCAAACTGGAATAAGATAACTTGTACTTCTTGAATATGAGTTCAGAAAGAAAATTAGTACTTACAAAATAAGCATTTTGTTCAGCCAAAAAAGTTGCAGATCTCTCACAGAATAAGTTTAGTCTAAGAGAAAGTGATGACTAATCCCATTGCAGTGTCAGTCCTGATCCCCCACAGCCTGAGAACTGTTACCAGTTACCCATGTGATTAAGTTTATCCAAACAAGAATCTTGCTTTTGTGCAAACGATATTAACAAGTGCCAGTAGTACTGCAGATCAAGCAGCTAAGCAAAAAATAAAACCAGCCCATAATCATATGTGATAGCTTTACGGATCTTATTAGAAATGTCCATTTCCAGGAGACCACAAACTTGGGTTTTGTTAACATTTAAAAATACAAACAAAGAAAAACACACCTACGCCATGGAAGAGTTATCCACATAAGTCAACACAAAATTCAGACATATGTTATCTGTAGTGCATACCATTCTATGCATTTTCCAATAGCCCACACATCAACAAAACTTTAATATAGTATGATATACACAACAATAGGTCTATTCAACATAACACAAGATGAGCATGTTTTGGTTTTGCACAGAGAGCGATGACTGACAGGGTAGCTTAGTACTTGAGAATTTCTTGTTAAACCTTTCACTGTCACATCTTACATTGTATTTCTGTGATACAGATAAAATAGTTTTTCAAGTAATTAAATTTGTATCACATAACTTTCATATTTCAGGTATTTTACTTAACCTTGAGATTCATATATTACTTACATTTACAAGCACTCTGGACTTAGCTTTATACATGTTTCCTTTTAAGTGTACAACTAATGACTGTTCTTGCCAATGACATTAAACTTACACATCCACACAGAGTTATTTCAGGCAGGGAGTCTGTATCAAGCAATTAATAATGCATCTGTTTAGCTTCTGGATCAGCACTCCTTCTCTAGTCCAGTATTCAACCAAGAAATTACAGTTAAGCTCAAAAACTCAGGCTGTCAGGTGGCTTGTTTGGACTCTTCAAGCTTGTTAATTCTGCAACAGTCTCTGGTACGATCTCTGGACATGGATAATGTATATTTGTAAGGTGCCTAGGACAACGGGGGTTTGTTCCATGAGGCGAAGGAATTATCAAATATCCAAACCAAAATCAGTTTTCATATTTCTTTGTTTACTACAATAATTTAGGCCAAGATGTGAAAAAGACTTAGAGCACTTAACTACAAATATACAAAAACTTAAATCTTGCCATTTCAGCATTTGGTTTGTTGGCTCTAAAACAAGTACCACAACTGTAGTATGGCATAGTCCAGGTCATGCACAAGCAAGTGAACAAGCAAACAATCCAGAAACTTAGGCCTGAAACACACGAGTGGTGGTTGTTGTCGGGGGGGGGGGGGGGGGGGGTGTTTTGTTTTTTTGTTGTTGTTGCTGGTTGGTTGTGGGTTTTTTTGGGGTGTGTTTGTGTGTGTTTTTGGTTTTTGTTTTTTGGGGTTTTTTTTTTGGGGGAAGGTGTTTTTTCCCCAGCAGGAACATTATCTGGAATGGGCAAGAAAACACCTTATAGCTTTCTGGGCAGTAAGTAAATGCAAGACATGCAGGTGACAGCTTTCTAGAGTCCAGTCCAACAAGAGATTCACCTGCACACAGATAATAAAACTTCAGTTCTTAGATAAGACAAATTCAATGACAACTTCTGAAAGAGGCTAGACAAATCTAGTTTTGCCTCGAATTAAAAATAAATGGAACTAGAATCCCACTGAATACACCTGGAAATGGGTTAAGAGAAACAAGTTTAACTGGTCAGGGATGTTTTTGTGGTTTCTCTCTTCTCCACAAGCAGGTTAGCACCACAGTGCACCCAACAGCCGCAGCTCCCACCTGTGCACTGGAGGCACATGGGGCCAAGATCTGGGTGTGCACCATCACCCCCTTCCTTTACAAGTAAACAGAGGGGTGCAGGCACAAAAGGAGGTGCTGCCTCGCTCTGATGGCTCTACCAGCCTGAACAATGAACACTGCAGTGCAAATACAGTTACTATAAGATGAATCAATGCTGAAATTCTTTTTCTGAAGAAACCAGTCTTTGCTCAAGCAAGCAAGAAACACAGCAGAATCTATGCTCAAGTGCAACTCCCAAGAGATTCGAAATTTGATACCATGGGGCTATAGCAGTCAGAGATGTATTTTAACACAAGTATATGACAGTTCATTTCCTAGACCACTGATATCAACTCTTTGGCTAATTCACCCTATCAACCTTCAAGACTTCTTATGGGCTGCAAAGCTTCATAATACGAATATCTAAACCAAATGCTGCTTTTTTTTTTTTCTGCTTTCCATGGATCACAGCCTTGAAATCCCAGTGTTCAGAGCTGTCTCTACCAAAACAAGTCCTCTTACAAAGTATGAATATGTTAATACAGAAATCCAGCTATCAGAAAACTAACTACTGGGATCACAATCTTGCCTGGATTATCCGTCTTTTGGGAAGGAGGAGTCACAAAGCTGATCACTCAAAAACATCACGGATCTGAATTATCAGACTATGAGTGACTTGAAAGACCTGAAATAATCGCACCATCTGAGGAGAACAGGCTTTATTCCTCTCTCACGCACAGGAATGCAGAGCACTGAAAACACACAGGTTCATCACTAGCCTTAGTCTGAATTAATTTCTGATACAGAACTGAAATTTCATTTTAAGTGACAGAAATAATCCTCACAAAGAGCTCTTCCAGGGGATAAAAACAAAAAAAAGGAACACTATAGCTCAGATGTAAAAGCATCCCTCCTGAACAGTGTACTGTGCACATTAAAGCTTGCGTTCCTTCTAAACTGAGGCACTAGTACTCAGATGACTCAATCCCTATAAAAATGAGAAGTCTGCTTCTGTGAAGTCACTTGAGCATCACAGTACAAAACACAACAAACTCCACAAAACAAAAGCCCAAGATCTCATATGTTATTTATACTGTTAAATGTATGGAAAATAGTTTACCTGCATATTTTGTGGTGTTTGATTCATCCATGGACCAGAAGCAGTGATCAAAGGCAAACACCTGCAGAAGCACATAAGAAGACAAATTATGAACTCTGGCTACAAGACATTTCTCTTAAAGCAGTACAAATCCATGACTGTTTAATTGCAGTTAGGCTCTACTGTTCCTATGGATACTAAATCAGAACTGTAAAAAGGCTTCATCAGCAGGAATACTTTGGGGAAATCTTGAGAGCTGCAGAACTGCAATACTTCTTTTCTATCTGTATTATACACAATACAAAATACTGCTTGCAGTATCGCTTAATACAGACTTCAAAACACAGCCAAAACCTAATAATTGGCTCCACTCTTCTCTGAGCACTAATTCTGAAAAATGTTTCTGCCAACACTAACAAAACAGCACCAAAAGGAGTCAATATACAGAACTTGGCAAGACGACTATTTAACAGACATCAACACAAGATACACAGAAGTTTTACCATGGGTTGAACTTCTAATGCTTAAAGAGCATTGCTACTTACATGTGTTAAGGAGTAAATAAATAGTATCAGATTACCTGCCTAAACTAAGAGTACAGTACTGGATCTCAGTAGAGGAAGTTCAAAAACTTCAAATAGAAAATGTAGCTCTATTAGACAAACAGGCTATCAGAGCCTGCTCTAATGAAAAGACTTAATAACACTTGACAGTCAAGAATTCAAGCTGGGTAGAAATCAAATCACGCTCAATATTGCTTTCAGTGGGCTTGTGGACCTAGAACAGTGTCCTGTAAAACCATTTAACATGTTGGGATTTGATCCAAGTTACTCTTTCTGCATATCTGAGAACATCATGGTATAGACATTTAACACTGCTGTTTTCACAACTTTATATTGCCACAAACACAATTTAAACTGCAGAGTATTTTCCATATTTTACCATGGTAAATTGACTGTGGATGAGTTAATGATATAGATTCTATTTATTTTTTTTCTTTTGGGATCCCAAGAGGTGGGGAAAAAACTTAAACAACCTTTTCTATTAAAACTTTGTCTGAGCCAAGATTTTCTTTGCCTGGTCTCCTTAGTAAGACCACCATGCAAGTCAATGAAGAGCAAGGGTCACAGGCTCTATCAGGAGAAATGCCAAATTCCCTGTGAGACAAACCCTGAAGTAAGGAATAAAATGGATCGTTTCCTTTCATTTTTGGGGAATATAGAACAACTTGGATCCCCTGTTATTGTAGAATTACTATGCAATCTGATCAGGGATATTGTAACCTAACTCTTCCAAAAATGTCTTGCTGCTGCAGGTAAAACCAGGTAGCAGAGTAACCTCACCTCCTTCCCTTTCCCCCAGGTTAATGCAAAACGCATCAAAAGGCCTGAGAGAAGACTACATACCGAGACAACTCTTTGTCCAGAAGAGTGAAATGAGTCTAGAACTCTCTTCTGAAGAGAAAACAAACAAGCAAAAAACCCCATAATAATAACCTAACAGGGAGATCTGAGTCACTTGGTGCAGCACAAATAGAAAGAAACAAAATAATGAGTCAGGAAGTTCCCTGATGTGGCTGAGTCAAAGCTGTAGTTTTGCCACTGAACTGCAAGCAAAACACAGCAGTTACTTCACCTTATCTTCAGACCTCCACAGAAGTAGGACACATGTTGAATTACTTCTGTGCATGTGCTCATCGTGCTTCAAACCTAAGCATAACAAACTCTTTGTCATCAATAAGAATGCTCTAACCACTTTCCTAATCTTTACAGCCCAAGAAATAGCATTTTCTTTTCTTGCCTTCCACTTCTATGGAAGTTTTCCTCACAGGACTTGATAACAATACCAAGTCTCTCTACAATCAAATGGCAAGCAGCTCAACTACAAAAGAAAACCCAACTGCATGGATCCAAATCTACCAGATGCCCATCCTTTCCCCTTGAAACTAGGCATTATCTGCAGTGGATCACACAGCCCCATTAGGAAGGTTACCCAGCTACACATGCTCACGTGTAATGAATGACCTAGATGTCAATACAGCAGTATTGTAGGCCAATTTAATCTATTGTCCTAAACATTTTCCTCTTAGTTAACACAGAAAATCAAGGCAGGATTATTCGATGACTCAATTTAAACACTGATCTTGCAAAGAGACTTCACAAAATGAAATATGCGCTTGCAGCCAAGTGTTTCTCATAGAAAAGGTTTTATTTGGATTTTTTTCTTTAAAGTAAAAATTGGTCAGACTGCTTTTTAAAAGTTCCAAAATGATTATGCAAGAGGAAGAGAAAAATTCTGTTTCAAAATAAAACAAATATAAATATAGCATTTTAGTATGTTTTCATACTAAGCATAAGAAGCCATGACAAGGACTCAGTTTATTTATAAAATCTGTTCTGGAAAAATTGCCAAATCTTGCAGAAGTAACAAGATTACTTTAAAAAAAAAAGTCAGGAAAAAAAGTGGAAATTGCTCGGACATGCACTGTCTACAAACATGTAGAGCAGCTGCAGTGAAACTCTTTTCTCCATTACAATAGGTAGGTAAAAATTTAAAAATTATTTTGATTGGTGACAACAAAACTGCAACCTTGAACGTTTCCAGCATTGATAATTTAAGGAAGCACTCAATCAAAGCAATTTTCAGGACAAGTCAGACTTTTGGGAAAATGGACTCCAAATGCAAGAATCAACAAAGAAAGAAATATAAGAGAAAGAAACTTGGTCCATATCAGTGAGGCTCTTCTGCATGTACATAACAAAGACATTTTACAGAAAATGGCTGTAGGACAGTGTCCTACCTGAAGCGTGATCTATTGATCAACTTCTCTTTACAAAGATGACTCGCTAGTTTTATATTTTTCTGACTTCCAATGCAGGAACTGCAGGAGGTACAGTCCCAAAAAGAGCACACAAGTATGCTTACGGCCAAGATATAGAACCTATGCTATGATGAAGAAAAAAAATCCTCTAAATCTCATCTAAGGTGCTCCTTTCCTTCTCCCATTTTCACTAATTATTTTTCCTTGAAAATGAAAATGGTGGGTATTACTTTTTCTTTTGACAGGAGTATGCAGAAAATTATTTTTTTCTTATTAATTTTTTCTCTCCAAGTTCCGTTTCCCTGAAGAAGGCATGGAAACCCCTGTCAGTGTGACTACCAAAGCTATCAGAAGTTCTGTTAATGCTAAAGACCCAGAGTCAATGGCAAATACTCAAAAAAAAGCCTTTTTTAGCTTTTTAAAGAACACTCAAAAAGCAAAAATCTTTACCAACTTACATCGAAACTATATCAACCAACTATATCAAAACTACTAGTGAAATGTATTTGAACAGAGAGATCTGTGACACACAAACAGAACTTTTTAAACTTCAAGCACTCTCTGTGAATCGGCTTTTAGCTACATTTTGTAGAATCCATTCCATTTTGGTTGTTTTAAAATTAAAAGAAAAAAGGCAAATATTTTTTGTTTGAAACACAAAGTTTAAAACTGCTACCTGTATCCCCACTAAGATTTCATGAACTTTCAGTTATTCTTCTAACCATTTTGAGCAAGTCTTTGTGACTACGTGGATGAGTATTTCTGCTTTCCTACTGCTCTGATGTCAATTCCATAGCCACTGTACCAGGAAGTCTAACATTTTCAGAAGGTAGGCAAAATGGGAAAAACATGAAAGACAGGTAATACACATCTACTTCAAGAGTCTGCACGGGTTGGCATTCAACCACAAGCAGACCTAAGTTCACACAGGTGTTGGCCAGTTCTCATAATCAAGACTCAAAATTATTGTGGGCTTTTAAATTACAGAGGGAATTAACAAACAAGCCTTGAAACTTTCTTATTTTTGCAAGAGTCTGTACTTCACCCTAGCATCTAAAAGAGAAAGCTAGATAAAAGGAAGCTGCCAAGAACCTGTCACACTTGGGTAGTAGCTTCTAAACCAAAAATTTTGAGTGGTGCTAAGAGACCAACAGGGTGGGTTTTTTCCCAGCTCTATTATTCCAGTGTTTGACATTGCAGAATATTTTCAGCCTGAGTGGTAAGACAGTTGGAAAAAAGCTTGGACATCACATTTTAGACATCTAGAAATCATCAACTGACAGAGTTAGGAAGGAATGGGACACAATGCACCAGGACAGGTCTTTCACAACTGGGAGTCCATGGTAAAAAAAGAGTATCTGAGCTTAAGTATGTACTCATTGTATATTCATTATAAGAATTTTAACTCACAAGTAATACAGCAAACACACACAGAAATGGAAAGTTATGAGAAAGAATTAGCCAGGAAGTGCTAGATCCTGGTATTACTGTATCCAGAATCACCGTAAGTGTGCACATTACCCTGGGTAACAGTTACATAGGCCATTTCCATGTTACAGACAACTATACTCAGAGTTTTAATAACTATTAGAAATTAAACAAAAGACTTCTTCTGGTAACCACAAAGTTTAAGAAAAGATACGAGGCTTTATTCAGATTTCTTCAGAAAACACCTATAGCAGTTTAAGACAGTTTTGGGTTACTATTTTGCTAACCGGGCAGCTAGAAGTTATGGCTTCCACAGCAAAACAAACAGTGATGCAGATCTGGAGTCCTGCCTCAAGTTCACCTGTACCTGTGGTTTAAAATGAGACTCCAGATTTTAAACTAGAAGTGCCACTGTGTCTGACTGCTACGCAGCAGTAACTTCTCAAAGAATCAGAAAAGAAAGCCAAGGGGTATTCACATTTTAAACAGCCAAAACAATATTCTGCAGAACTCGTTTTTATTAAAACCCCTAATCAATGGCTTCAAGAATAAATAATTTTAAGAGTTTACACATGCAAGTACACTTACGGGAACTACTTACAGGTAATGAGTACCATATCCAATATTAACACCCTGCCAGATTAAGCCAAATGACATAATTAGTTTGGAAAGGAGTCTAATTTCACATCCATATTAATTATTTTGAAGCCTAACCCTCAGTATAGAGTAGGCAGAGTCTGGGCTTCCAGCATTTAGCAATGCATTACCCATACTGAACATAATCCCTAAAAAACTGTCTATGAAGCTATAAAATATTGTAAATGCATAGCTAACACTTAATAGCAATTTCCACCTGCCCAACAGATGGCCAATTAATGATTTATTATTTTTTTTTTTTTTTAAAGAAAAAAGTTCTGCTGGGCAGGTGTAGATGTTGGTCACATGAATCTGAATGAAGCCATCAGTCTGACACGTAGGGTGACTTACAGGGCTGCCTGGTTGCTAAGACGACAAGCAAGGGAGAACTGAGAAAAGGAAGTGCTCATTCACCAGGCAGCTGGTCCTACATCCCTACTACAGCCGCTGATGGACATTAGTGGTAAAGGAGATACATTAGGAAATGGCAAACAAAGTTGACACCAGTAAGCTGAATGTAAATGGAAGCCATTACAGAACAGAAAAAAAAAAACAGAGAGTTGGTCACTGTTTGACAAACACAAGACCTACCCCAGCCCTAAAGAAGCGTGGTCAGAAAATCTGAAGGTGGCCTAAGGCACAGCTCACATAGCTCAGAACGGCCGTTTTATCTTTGTCACAAAATTACACTAAAAAACCAAGATTAGTAATATACTTGCATGCAACATTTGTAGAAATCGCAAAACACCCTAATATCCTTATATCACTTTTGCAACCACAGCTTCCGAGCTACCAAGTTGAACTGGGATCACAATTCATCCACAGCTGATGATAAAATAGGTCATTAAAGAAACTTCCAATATTTATGATTTTCATTTTAAAAAAAACTAATTTGAAGATGATCAACTGTGCAGTACCCTAAAAACTGTATGAATCAAGAAACATCCAAATCTCACATCACCTCTCTACAAATTCACAAAGCCTATTTCCACTGATGGCAAGATCCTCCTCCTGTCTCAAAACTGATAAACATTTCACACAACATTGTAAGTTCCAGCGTTATAGCTCAAAGATATTAATGACCATCTAACTATACCTAAGAATAATGTGGCATATATGCACAAGCGTGCAGCTGTTATGTTTTTGTCAAAGAAATGCAAGGCCATAATTAAGCTGTTACATAATGTTAAGAATAACATCATCTGCCTATAATGGAATATGAATGATGTACTACAGAAAATGGAGGCTCTTGAAAAACAGTTTTTGTGAAATTATAATACAACAACAGAAAGAAAGAGGCTATTTTGCTTTTTAAAATTCCATTAAGAATAGCCAAACTCTTAAATACGTTAACTGGGACGGATGAAGAACTTTATTAAATGCTTTCAAAAATATTGAGAAACTAAAAAGCAAGTCTATCATTTTAAGAAACTCAATCATTCAGTAGTGGTGGTGAAAATAAATCCATACAGCATACCATTTTAAACTGTAGTATCAGTGTTATTAATTTTGACCTGCTGTGATCTTAAACTACATATTTTTGTTTCATTTTTTCAAATATAGTTATTTCGGTTCACGTTAAAATAGGTCGGTCCATTCTTCCCTGCCTATTGTGAATAATATAAGTCACTTACTGAGAGGTTTTCTTCTGGCACTTAAAATACTAACCAAAACAATACCTATTTAATTTTTTTTATATATATATGCATGCACACATAACAGCTGTGTGAACCATGAGGTCCACAAGTATTCATACAAGCCAGACATACAGATCAATATCCATCCCAATTTCTGTTTCCAGAAGGCCTACAGAATGTTCTGCTACACGTGCAGAAGCCACATCAGACTTGCATACACTGTTTCTTGAAAATCTACAAATCAAACAGGATAATATAAAATAAAAGCTAATTCACATCTAATTACAGCTCTCTGCTGTAGAAAGTATCATCCAACAGAAAGGACAAAATTATAACTGAATTGCTGAAATGAAATACCAATGCAGTGTTTTGCATGTGCTGGCAAGACACAGTTCACACAATCCTTTTCCCTTATCATTGCTACCAGCCTTGTACCAATACTGCATTTGTCATCCCAGCAGGGCTGCTTCTCTATCCCAACAGGTACACAACACCCATTCTCCCTCCCTTCCCCTGCATTACAAAGAACATAGATCATTTTTTCTAGATTAATTCCAGTGCAGTTTGGCCACTTTTACAGAAATTATTAATTCATGAATATCATCAGTTACAAACAAGAACAGTTTGTTTCTTACTAGACATATTTCGCCAGCTTTTAAAAACAGTATTTTAGCTTTTAAGCAGAATTATCTGCAACAAAATGTTTTTACACACAATAGTTATTATTTACTGTTTCAAATGTTTTTATGAATGCATTAAAATCATGGCTTGTCCTGGTCACAGCTTTAACAAGTCATGGGCCTTGTCTGCATGTCAGTTGAATTAAAATGTATTCTTCTAGAATTCTGAAGTCTTTAACTTTGATGTATAAGGAATAGATTTTTTGTAAATGTATTTTCCTTTACCAAAGTTGTATTGATCACATTACTACGGCAACATGCCCAACACTTTAGAACGGCTCAATGTTTTCAAGTAGGCACATATGCAAGAAGAGACAAAATACTCACCTTAGGTGGTTTTCTAGATGATCAGCAAAAAAAATCAGCAATGATGATGAGAAGCATGAGTACACCATTCACATAAATGGAAGGGAGCAAAGAAAAAGAAAAGAAATAATGTCAGTATACATTATTACTGCAATCTGAACTTTTTTGTAACCCACGATGTATTTAAGTATAACCAGAAAATATTTATATGACACACCACAGATTTTTAACCAGTAATTATTTAATTACTAATACAGCCCCACAGTAAACATAAGGAATCTGACATTTTCCATTATAGGTATTAAAAAAAAATAATAATAATAATTAAAAAAAAATCTAACAGCACTGAGTTCCAGAAGGAAGAAAAGCACCTGGTTTGTTGTGGAAGTCAAAACACAACCCACCTTTTGTGACAAACAAACCAAACCCGCAAACTGGCAGGCCAAGGTGCCAGGGTAAAGCCCCACTAACCTCAGCAGTGCTACATATGCAAGACCAAGGTAAGAATCCAACAAATGTTTCTTGTAGAGATTATAGAAGAGTGAAGAAAAATAAACCTATGTTTTCCCTAGCCACAGAAAGCCTACACAGAGTACAGGAAGCCAATGCAAGAAAACCATTACCCTTCACATCAATTCTGCTGTCAGAAATAAAAGAGAGATGACAAACCCCCAAACTACAGACACCAGCTCAAAGTACTTTGGCTTGTCCTTAAATGCTTTTATGTTCATGCTGGCAGCCATATGGCTACATCATAAATTAAATTAGTTTGGAGTTTTTTGGAGGGGTGAGATTGATGCCCTGTCTCACTGTGCAGCCCTGTGCTCGCTAATGCCAGTGCAAGAGAGGAGGTAAAAATATGTAGCACATTAGACTAACTTAGGCCATTCATGAAAACTACAACCTTAGGCATATGTTTACATTACGTATTGAAATAAACGCAAAGTGATACACAGAGCGAATTTCTACTTGCTCTTCACATCAAGAAAAAAGAGCATATAAATGTGGATTAAGGGAAAAAAAGCACAACCAGAAAGGTCTAAAGACAAAACAGCACAAGCAGGGAACTTAGTAAGGTTTATAAGACACAGATATGGGTGAAGGGTCTCCAGCAACAGACACACTATACAAAATTCAAAGATATCAAGAGACTATAGTCTCAGTGCAGAAACTCATGGAACTGAGCCATGCTCTCATCCACTAGACTACATATAGCAACTCCACAAAGTGGAGGGGGTGAAAAAACAAACCACTTTGACCAGTTTTCTTAGAAACCCACAATACAACGGCTCAGCAAAAAAAGCTGAAGAGATGCAAATCCACAAACACACCTTACGCAATCTTTTCTGCCTACTCTCAGCTCGTACCTTAGATGACATGTCTGTGTAAACCATAAGTTCCATAGTTGGTGCACGGTACTGGTATAATGCGAACACACTTTGTCTTTGAGCCAAACCACTCTTTGCAGCTTTACCCTTTCATTAACAGTGGCCACACAGGCTCAGTTCTTTGCTAGCTCATGTCCAGGTGGCTCAGAACTTGTGCAAGATGCACTGTTATCTAAATGAAAAAATATATTTAGCTGTACCTTGAGTATTTTTCACTTCAGTCAATTTTCAGATATGATTAAAGTCCAACATTATCAGCTTGTCTAGCCAAAGTCCCAGACCAGCTCTAAACTTCCAGTTGCTACTTGGAAGAGAAGTTCCTATTGAAGGAAGTCATCCAAGGTTTTTTGGAAAGCTTTTGAATACAATCATATCTTGAAAAATCACTCCAGAATACATCAGCTTCCCTAGGAAATTCCTGAGAAGAGTTTAATTGAAATAAAAACCAACAGAAAGTTTATCAACTGTTTGGGGGGTTGTTTTGTTTTTGTTTTCTCTGAGATCATTCTCATAAGCCCTATTGGAAAAGGTACAGAAAGAACATCACTGAAATAAATACATTGCTTGACGTATTTCTTAAGATATTTACTTAAGCAATGTAAGCCACCACCTTTTAGGAAGTTTCCTCTTATTTCCCTCTGATGCTCATTTTAAGAAAAGCATAATAGTGACTTATTAAACCACTGCTGGACAGCAGAACTTTCGACTTGGAAGCAAGACGTTCATCATTCATCTCCTGGATTTCAAAACACAAGAAGATAAAGCTCCGTACTGTATGTCACATCCTACTGCTCCAAACTCTTCAGCTATTAAGACCAAACTAGCAATGCCACAAGTCACCTGCGAGCATCAGCAGCAGCAATAGGATCAAGCGTCTCTGGAATAAGTCAGCTATATTGGCTCACAGGAGAGAATTTAAGTTATTTGGAAATTCCAGCCAAACATCCCACTGTAACCATTGTCCTGGCAGCGATTCAGATGGAGACACTCAGAAATATTTTCTTCAATCAAAGGACACATACTAATAAAGAACTGTTTACCGTTTACCAGAAGTCACATCTGTAGCAAATTAGACGATTTCTATAAAACCTGCATTAGTCTCAATCTGTTTTTCACAGTTTTTTGTTTTGCTTTGTGAATTTTCATTTCTCAGATTTTTTACTTCCATATCAGATCACCCGCGGTGCCAATGGCAACAAGCAACTCTACCTTTTGAAGGACAAGATCTCCTCTAATGTGGACAGCTGGTACACTTCAGAAAATTATCACTGAGTTACCTAACCCTGTAATGCAACTGGACAACAGCAGATTTTGGTCTAACGTGATGAACAGCATCTTCCATCTGCACACCCAGATGGAAGATGAATTTTCTCATATGCCTAGAACTCAAAACCAAAGCAAATACTGCCAAGAGCCTGAAAAATATTCTCACAGGTCAGAGGAAAAGTATGAATTTCAGTGACCACAAAGCCCACTGAGCTACTGAACTTCCTCCTGCCTTTCTCCTTAAGCCATCATGACATTAGTAAAATACCAGTAGAATAATTTTCTAACTTTATTGAGCAGTATGCCTGCTGAGGGTATCTACTCAGGCTTTATCTTTCACAGCAGTAGTAAGCTTCTCCTGTCCTGCTTCGGTAACGCACATCAAGATCACAGAGTGTGTAGCTACCTCAAATTTTTATCCAGATGGAGAAAACCAATTTCTAGAAAGCTTTGTACTAATGCAACCTTTTTTTTCCTCCTGTCTCTTGCTAAAACTAAACTCAAAACTTCTGACATATGCTGAGAAGTGATTCACAAAATGTCAGTTCTCATGCTCTATGCCAGCACATGAATGATAAGCCTTCCTGACTGCATCCACATTTTCTCTCTGCCATCAGCCCACTGCCTGGGACAGCACACCATGAGAGGAGTACACTCTGCTAGTAGTTTAACAGCAAAGGTTGTTTCTTCTTTAACCACCTATGCCCAGAGGTGTCAAACTCATTTTCATCGGGGCCACATCAACATCGTGTTTGCCTTCAAAGGGTCGGATGTAATTTTAGGACTGTATAAATGTAGAAGTTGTTACATTTATACAGTCCTGAAATTACATTTGGCCCTTTGAAGGCAACTGCGAGGCTGATGTGGCCCTCCATGAAAATTAGTTTGATGCCCCTGACCTAAACTATTTCAGAGGGGTCTCACTTTGTCATATAAAAGGTAGATATTTTGACTAGAAAACTAGGCCCGTGCAATAGGAAGCAACAGAAGACACACTTGCACTATGAGCATCCAGAAGTACATGATACTGTCATCTTAATCATTTTCAGAACTACATCAGTTTTTCGTCCCTTAGAGAGTGTTGTCAGCACTCTGAACCAAACGTCACTTCTACCAGAAGGAAAAACATTCTGTACATCAAAAAACTTGAAGGAATTGTTTTTCTCTCCCCATTCCATATGATGAGGTTTTGTCACCCCACCCAGCCCCAGTCAAGAACGTCACCTTCAGCAGGGACAAGATATGTTTGAAAATGAGAATATAGGTGTAAAACCAGGTACTCCACATTGAAAGAGACAGAGGAACAAGGCAACTTTGAAAAACAGGTCTTAGATTCTTCAGAACAACATCCACACAGCCCAATTCATCTACAATTCGGCTGCGCTAAGAAGAAAAGTACATCACAATTGTACTATAATGATTTCACATTTTGGAAAGTATTCAGTGGATTCTTTTCCTTTCTCACAACCAGTCAATGAAAACAAAGCAATCATAACCAGTTATGTTAAGTAACAACACATAGTATCCGTAGCAGATGATAAACGAACCACATGGCTCTGCAGCTTGCTCTTCAAAGCTGACTACACCAGAAACCATCATCTAAGACACTGAGTCTGAAATACCTTTTTATTCTCATCACACATGCAACCACAGCAAATTCACGGTACCTACTGTTTTCCCAAATATATAATTAAGTGTTTGCATGTAGTGTCTACACAATCATTGATGTATTCAGGATCACTCAACAAAAGAATTATTACAAGCAACAGCCAATATACTAGAAAAGGGAGAGAAGTCTTCAGGTTTCTATACGATAAGTTGAAAAAACGGTCTTCCTTCTTTCCCATGTAAGCATAAAGTTGAACAAGTTTAAAAGATCATCCTGATAGATTATTTTTTCACATTCCACTAGACAGGAAGTGCTGGCATACAAAGAGCCCAACAGTATTTTTTGAGTTTTTTTGTTTGTTGTTGGTTTGTTTTTTTTAAAGGCTGCTTTACAACTCAGGTTGAGAATATCACAAGCAGGGTGCATTTGCCTCACTCAAGGGCAGAGCACAAGAGAACAAACCAGTGGTAGGACCATCATAACAAGCGCACCTTGCTTTACTGGATGGAAGTAACTGCATTGCTTGTTTAACCACATATACAGGGGTTTCAGACTGGCTGCAACAGAGACAGCAGACATTCAGCATTCCTAACTGCAAACAATGTAAATTATGTAGAAGCAAAGAGATGACGTTTCTCCTACCTTTCATAGTAAGATCACACGCTCTAGGACCTTTCCTTGTCTCACAGTTTATTGCTGCAGGCTGTTACGTGCAGGCTTCACAACAAGCATTTTAAAAAGCACATCTGTATTTTATTAATGGACAATGTGCTACTTAAGAAAAGCATCTGTCTAGAAAAAGATCATAGTCTGCCACAGTAACAGTTTCAGATAATTGTGTACTGCAAACTACTGGCAGCACACCATTTTCTCTACAACGAACACATATAAAGGACATCTATTTTCCCCTTCTTTTTCTAAATGCAGAGGTGGACTAAAGGAAATGGCAGGGGCAATGCCCTTAAAGGGAACAGTGTCCCACCTCTGTGCTTGGCTGAGTTACCTCATGTAGCTGGTACCTCATGAAGCTGGCACCACCATTCAATACTAGGATTCCTGGAAGAGTTACTTGACATACTGCATGAGCACACATACATACACAAATATGAGTTATTTTATATTCCTGCATAAGGTGGGCAGCACATGCCCTGCTTCTGCTTAATCCTACTCAGCAAAAGTCTTGGTCTATAGACAAAATAATGCTTTGAAGACCAGCAAAAGAAAAACATTTTAGCAAGTAAAGCAATTTGAGCAAGTGCCTGCATAAGGTATTAGCTAATCATAATCAGAAACACTAAGAGACGCATATAGTAAAAACAGGTTGCTCTCCCAGGCTTTATGGAAACACTGTATCAAGAAGCTGCGCTACTACTGCAAACCTATCACACGCCAGACACTGAGATCAAAATGACAAATACTGCAGTGCAAGTTAAACAAAATAGACATTACAGTAGCAGAGTGACATCCATGACACAAAAGAAACCTAGAAAATGCCTGGATATTCCACCATAATAGGGTTTCATTCCAAGAACTTAAACCTCATTTAAACCTCATTCACTACAACAGTGATGAACGATCAAAAGACAAAAAAAAGGCACCACAGGTTATGAAACCAACACAAACTCAAAGCAAGTTAAAGTCGTTATATTCTGACATGTACAAGTTGGAAAACAGAAAATGACACCACCAGTCCCTATCTTACCTTCAAACCTGAGTTCTGACTACTTTTACTGCCCAAGGCATTATTATTCCAATGCCAGCTATTTGTTGATGTGAAGTTCAAACAGTTCTAATCTTTACACAGGAGCCTTGTTGTTCATGTAAAAACAACTACTACTGACAGCCCGAAAAAGGGCTGATACTTGTCCTACATGCAGCAGCACGCCACTTTGCAAACAGCAATCAGCTTAGGAGAAGAGTCACCACCCATACACAGAAGGCTTAATCACTTCGCTAGAAAGTTCACTAATACAGATATACATATGTCTACTCACCCACATAAAACAAGCTTTAAAAAAAAAAAAAAAAAAAAATAAAATAATCTCATTTCGGTTAATTCGCTCAGTGTTACTGAAAAGGCAAAAACTGACTAAAATTTTTGTTCGGCTCTGCAATAAAAGAGCTCTAAGTCAATCCTGACTGCTGAGACCCCATCCAGAACCTACCATGGTAAATAATCTATTTTCCACAAGTCTTTAATCATACTAATTCAAAACTTATCCAAGACTCTAGTTATTGCAATGAAAACTTGCTACACCTAGTAGAAGTACAACATAACCACAATCACAACTATAGTAGCAGTTATGCTACCATGTAGTCCTGACCCTTTTAAAATGGATTATTTTTCCCTCCTTTTCATTAAAACTGAATATTAGAGAATCTGAATAAAGAGATTTTTACTAACTAATCAGGATGAGGAAAACAGGGAAGGGAAAAAGAAATCAGTCTCAGAACCCAAGATTTATTAGCTCTCAAGACTAGTCATGAATGATTTTTAACCTGAATCCAATGAAACTGATGTAAGGGCAAACATACTATAGTTCTGTAAAGTAGGTGGAAACACATTCTAGAAATGTTAATAAAATTACTGTGGCATTTATTAGCCACCCATTGTTATAATACTATTCTGTTGCACTTATTACTAGTGCTCTCGAGGAGAAAAATACCCCAAGCATTAACTGGCATTTTCACTCTGTGCACAAACTGTTAAGACTCTCACACCCAACCAGTCACTTGGGCTATTAACTACCTCATAGGTCTCCAATGTCCGTGGGAAATGTTCCCTTTCAACGCTACTGCTCCTTTGAAATTCCTTCAGAAATGCTGCCTCTAAGAACACTCAAAACACTAGGCTGCACCGAAGGCATACCCCTTGTGCAGGTAGTGCTCAAAGCTATCTGAAAAAATACTGCTATGTTATCACTATATACAGCATTTATTGCAAGACAGATGACCTTCAAAGGCACATGAAGGAAATTTGATAAGCAACATAGCATTTAATAAATTAAATTTGAATTTGTTAGTTTGCCAGTTCAAAACTCAAGCATTACAATTTGCTACAAAGATATAAGTGGCAATTAGCAGCTTTGTTGCTTCAGACCAATACAGAAGATATCTAGTCAGTGGAAAGACTATCTACCGGAAAGAACTAAACCCTAAGTGTTAACTGTGTAACTGGATTTGAGCCTTGGTTGTAACACCTTACTTTCCTCAGCAAATGGAAAACAGGAAAATATCACTCTTTTCACTGGGAGGTAAACATATTCCTTCTTATTCAATCAGAAGAAGGATATATTTGAGAAGTTTCTGCAGATACGCGTGTAGCAGCCCTGACTGTGTGTTCAAGCTGGACAACAGACAAGAAACCACATGTCTCACTGCCACATCCCCTTACCACAACAGGAAAAAAAAAAAAAATAATCATTCAAATTTAATCTATTTTATGTTACTAATGAGATTTCAAGACTGATGTTAATCGGCCTTGACACTTCTTCCTTTCACACAGCTCTGCAAATGTATGTTAACTTTTTCATACTATAGTTACATTTAAGGAATGCTATCTGAGATTCAGCAAAATTCACAAATTACTATTTTTGTTTCATCCTAGCATGTGTTTTTAGTGACATGAATATTAAACGAACTTATCAGAAAGAAAATACTGTTTATTAATTTGTATGCAAAATTAAAACTTTCCTCGGGTTTGATGACAATACACATCAGCATAGCAATTTCCATCATTTCACTAAGAACATTTTGCAGCAGAAAGTCTACCTCAGCTGGCTGCAACAGCAGCTTCTTTTGGTGACTTTGAGATTACATTATTTGCTTTAACAGACAGCATTAACACCCATTTGCCAGAAAGAGGACACTATGCAGAGAAAGATGATGATGATTCACAGGATAAAAAAGGTTTATTGTGTGGAACAATATACCAAGAATGTAAACTCAAATCAACTCTGCATAAATAGACAAAGGGAATACAGTCTCCTGAGTTGCTGCAGAACCTGTTGGTCCTAAAAGTACTGAGGAGACTTAATTCTTGTACAGCGCTCATACAAGTGAGATCTCTAGAGATCTTTTCACTGATCTCTACAAAGCTTAGGCAGTTAGCTCTAGTAACCTAGCATGCCATGAAAAGAACCATAAAAGTTACCCAAAGGCTAGAAAAATTCTTCACAGTGTGTGTTCCAAGTTTATCAGTTGACGAAAAGAGAACAACTGCCAAGGCAGCAGACAATCTTCACAAGAGAAGACATGAAGCACTAAGTTACTGACCCTGGCAGGGAAAGGCACAACAACCTGAACTCATTTCTAGGATCTGAGAATTGATAATTTCCAGCAGAGAATGGTGGCAACTGCAACGGCACTTGCAGATTTTCCATTTGAGGGCTTCAGACAGAGGTTAGACGCTGTTCTGGTAGACACCAGAGGGGTAATCGAGTTATTGGGCTGCATACCTTGACAGAGAAGACATCCTATACAACAGGGGAGGTGAGACCAAAGTTTACCAGGCTCCCCTTCCCCAGTGAGCTGCGAGTTTGTGACAATTTGTATAAACGTTAGGTTATTCTGAGCCAAAAACATTTACTTTTTTACAGCAAAGCTTGCATGCAAGACTTCTCTAGCAGGCACTATGTTATGTATGTAATAAGGTGCACCTGGTAGTAACGACAACCATCTCTTCAGTACCTGCCACATGGTAAGACATAAATGAGAGGAGTGACAAACACTGTAGACTTTTATGTAACCACTACAACTAGCACTGTGAAAAAATGAACAACATCCCTAAATTTTCCTGGACTGAAAAATGAAGCACACACCACTTATGTACAATGTAGAAAATACTTAGACCTGGAGAAACAGTAACAGTCTAACATCTCTGCAGGGCTAAAAAAAAAAAAAAAAAGGATCATTTTATGACTAGAATACATGACCTTAATAGATCACAGACTAAAAAACCCAAATGATATTTGAATCCAGTATTAAGTAAATCCTTTTTCTAGGTCTAATTAAATCCTAAATGGTACAACTCACGTTCTTAAGGAAACCCTGCTTTATACGCTGGAGAAAAATAGGACCAGGAAAAAAAACAAAAACAAGTGAAAAATTAGGGATGGAGCATCTCTCCTGTGAGGAGAGGCTGAGTGAGCTCTGACTGTTCAGCCTGGAGAAGGTTCATGGGAGATCTTATCAATGTTTATGAATGCCTGAAGGGAAGGTGCAAAGAGGAGAGAGCCAGGCTCCTTTCAGTGGTGCCCACTGACAGGACCAGAGGCAACGGGTACAAACTGAGAGACAGGAGGTACCCTCCGAACATCAGGAAACACTTTTTCACTGTAAGGGTGACTGAGCACTGGCACAGGTTGCTCAGAGAGGTTGTGGACTCTTCCTCCTTGGAGATATTCAAAAGCCATCTGAACATGGTCCTGGACCACCTGTTCTAAGTGGCCCAGCTTGAGCAGCAGGGTTGGACGAGGTGACCTCCAGATGTCCTTGCCAACATCAACCCTTCTGTGAAAAATGCTAAAATCAATTTTTTTAAAAGATATTGTGGCATAGCATAGTAGCATGAACACTATTAAATGAGTAAATGAGATTACCTGCGAGATTTGTGATTCAGGAATTTGTAACCATTACTATCATCCCACACTTGTGTCAATTTAATAAAGTCCATGAAAAACATCCTTAGGTGATGTGTTCCCCACACCAACCCATATATATCAGTTTCACAGAAATAAATTTTCAACATGAAATATAAAATTTGTGGCAATCCAGCAATCTTCAGTGGGGTTTAGCACCTGTTTTTTATGCCTGACATTTCTCCACATCCCCCAAAAGATACAGTGATTCTGTTGTGAAGAATGTTATTCATTGTGCCCATCAAGTGACCTTATCAGGCAAGGACTGGCATCCAGATTTCACCAGTTAATTTTCAGTGAACAAGCTGGGATGGTATTACATTAACACCAGAGTAGCAATTTTTAGTTTGCTCTGGCAGTTAAAGGGGGTTCACAAGCAATCACGTCATGAAGTCTTTTGAAACGGAGCCTGAACAACTCAAGGACAGTTATGTTATTCTGCTTCATAAAAGGCTATTTGTTCTCCTGCTGTCCAGAAAGCTTTTATGATTTTTGATATTGATGAAATCTAATCTCATGTGTTTGTTCTTGTTACCAACATTGTCCTGTAATTTAACACTTCAATCCAGTTTAGTTTTGTGCATATAATCTCATGTGTTACACTCCCCTCCTAGCTCTATGTACCATTCTATGTAGGTCCTGCAGTCCTCTAGCCATCTTAACTTCAGATCAGTGTGAATTCGTATTTCTTAAACATAGTGTATCTGAAACATACAGAATATTCCAAACAAGGTTCTACCAAGTATCTTTTAGAATGGCAAAGTTCCTCTGTTGTATTTGTGTTGCTCTGCTTAGGAAGCAACACTGACATTTAAACAGTTCGGAAAACATTTTTGTTTCTACAAAAGTACACATTTTTGCACAGAAAGCATAATTCTATCTACTCTCTGCTATATTCATACAGTACTCTTGAAGAACCCCTACCTAAGGATGAACTACAACAAATTTCAGTTTGCATTAGAGATCAGAAAGAACAAAGGAGGCAAGAAACGTAGAAAATGCTAAATTTTTGAAAGCTGAAGAAGTACTTCAGCTAGCAAATTCTTTCTGAGAACATCTCAGAAACAGAGAAAAGAAAACTTTGAAAGCAGAGGTTGTATCTTTAATTAGGCTGCAGGTGAAATAGTTTTATCTCTGTGTGGGATGGGGGAGGAGGAAAAACAGGTAGTGTTTTAAGAGTGTACACTCTTTCAGGTCTGCAGAAGAACAAGCTTCAGACCAACAGACATTGGCAACAATTGCCCTAAGGATATTCCACTGTAATTGTTCAAGAGGCACAGCCAGTTTAAGAAGTTTCTGCTCTTCTCTTGCTCTTGTTCGCAGCTCCATGCCACAGTCTGTCACAATTATCTGTGCCCCTGCCAGATAATTACAGAGCAAAGGCGGGTTGGAGTGTGAAGGGAGAGCATTAGTTTGCTTTGCCATTCTTTATTTTAAAAATTATCTTCATCAATTTAGTTTACAGAACCAGCAACCATCTGTACCAATGCAGGGAATGTGCACAGTAAATGTCAATGTGCAATTTGGAACATGAACCCAGGGAGAGACAGGTGAAGCTGCACTGACTGCTGGGCCATGGGCATATTACAGAACAGGCAAATCCCACCTCTGACAGTCACCAGGCCCTTTAATCAATTTTGTATTTGTTCTGAACCCACTTCCTGAAAATTTCAGGTAAAGTCCCACAGTTCCTGTAAGTAAATAATTCCTCCTGCTGTTCATGGGTGTACAGATCTCTAACCATAGCCCTTTCCCCTTCCCCAGCTGTCTTCTTCCAGAACAAAGAATTTCTGACTTCCAGAACAAAGAATTTCTGACTTTTTTCCTGGTTCCTCATGTAAAAGTGGTCTGTAAGAAGCCCTGCACCCTTACTGCCATCCTCTACTTCTTCCTAGTTCCAGCTCCCCTTTTTGAGACAAGAGGGCCAGAATTAAACACAGCGGTCAAGATCACTTTGCAGCTGCAAAAAGACATAAAGCTCCTCCCTCGTTCCCTGTTCTTTCTCAATGTGCTTTCCCAGTTAAGTCCTAAGAGTCCCTTGACATTCTTCACCCACTTGCTGAGCACTAAGCTGATGTTTCCCTTGAACAAGCATCATTCCAAGATGATTCTCCTGAGAACACAGAGTCCAGAAACCATGGCTGGGTACATAAGGTCAGAAGAGCTTTGTGTTTCACAGTGAGTTTCATGCACTCTTATCAGCCAGCCACAACCCACCTGAACCTACAACTTTGTGTAGCTGCCACACTCTAACAACAGCAGCAGCAGCCTAGTGCTGCCAATATATTCTGTCATACCAGTCTTCACCCCTTCCCCAGTTAATTTATAAAAGAAAATACCAGATCTTCAAACATATCTTCAGGACTCCACATGAGGTGTGCAGGGGCAGGGGGGAAGATCCTAAATGGACACGTGGCTCATCTCTACTGAGTCTGTGATTTTTATTAACCAAGAGAAATCAAAAGTTACAGGCTGTGGGTTGTAACTTGCTTCTTTCCTTCCAAAACACTTGAAGTACAGATATCAGTTGCTTGTTAGCTGAAAGTAACTCATTGCAACCTGTAAATTATTTAGTCTTGAATCTTCCAGAAATGTCTTTACACAGAGGCTAAGGAAACTTGCAGAAAGAATATGGCCCTTTCAAAGGAAACAAAATTGTGTGCAAGCCCTTAGCTCAGCTATCCACTCAATACCATTCACATAGGAATTACTGAAAAGCATTGCAGAAAATAATGACGTCTCACTCTCAGAGGTGCTATAAATAATTTTCCTAGACACATATTTTTAAACTAAATTAACAGTATTGCTAAGTTAACTGCAGAAGCCCTTGATCAGCTATCTCCAATTATCTGAAATGATGATGCCATTGCTAACACACCATTTACCATTGTTTCAGAAAAAAAGTAGCAGATTAAAAAACGCAGCACTTTGAAAAAATGTGATATGTAAGTCCAAAACCAAAATGACAGCAGAGAGTTCTGAAATACAGCAAAAATATTCTTCCACCTTAGGACCTGTCTGCACAATCAAATCTAAACCTTGGGACATAAAGCAATATTCAGTAATACTTAAAAAAAAGTTACAAACAGGTTTCTAGCATAATCCAGTTTAAAAGCTACATTCAAGAAATAATAATCCAGGAAAAAAAGCAAGGCTGAGGACAGTATTTTTGCTTCATAATCTAAAGGACTAAATATAGTTGCTTTACTCGCAGCTGTCCTCTCAATAGATTGCAAGAGAAAATACTACAGGCATCTTAGCTTTTCTCTCTGTCACATTCTAAAGACTGAGGACTAAGATAAATGTAACACACACAAAACCTCCCTTCAAATACATACGCGTCTTTCCATCGTCATTACTATACTATAAACTGAGCAGCTACATTTTGGGACTGCAATTCTGTTTCTATACTTAATGTACCT
The DNA here is from genome assembly GCF_036013475.1 of Columba livia. Taxonomy (NCBI): domain Eukaryota; kingdom Metazoa; phylum Chordata; class Aves; order Columbiformes; family Columbidae; genus Columba; species Columba livia. The sequence goes on along the minus strand of NC_088603.1, from coordinate 67,252,477 downwards.
TGTGCTACCTCCCACAAAAATGAATGTTCTCTGCAAGTCTTACTTACCACACCTGTACCTACTCCTCTGTGCAACACCTGGAAATAATTAATCAACAGAGAAGCAGAAAAGCAATTATTTCATAATGTCTTTCCTACATCAAGTTGTATAAAAATTACTGTCAAACTAAGCCAAAAATAAGTTAACTGAACAGAATAAGGATATATAAAAGCTTCAGAAAGCTTTTCCAAATGGTCCTTTTTTAGACTAATCTATATCAAGATATTTAGGATACAGGATAACTAGTTACTATGAGAACAGTAACTCTTGACTCTCAGGCAACTAGAAATAGAGATAATTTTTATAGAGCGCTGCAGGAAGCACCATGTATTTTCTAAATCCTCTCTCATTCAAAAAAAATCTCTGGAAGATAACATTGCATACATCAAATCAAATGCAACCCCAGCCTGCCAATCTGAAAAATCATTAATAGCATACTACCCCTTTGGGAGGGAGAGAGGGAGGTAGGGCCTCCTTTGTACAATGACAAGTCTTATCAAATCCTGTCCTTTGTTAGTAAAGATTCAACACTTATATCCTTTTCTAAAATGGACTCATTCTTCGGAATCGCAGAATCATTTTGTTTGGAAAAGATCTTTAAGAACAAGTCCAACCGTAAACCTAACAATGCCAAGTCCACCTCTAAACCATCTCCCTAAAAACCTCATCTACGTGTCTTTTAAACACATGCAGGGATGGTGACTCAACCACTTCCCTGGGCAGCCTGTTCCATTGCCTGACAACCCTTTCCATGAAGAAATTTTTCCTAATATCCAATCTGAACCTTTCCTGGTGCAAATCGAGGCCGTTTCCTCTTGTTCTATCACTTGTTACTTAGGAGAAGAGACCAACAACCTCCATGCTACAACCTCCTTTTAGGTAGTTCTAGAGGATGATAAGGTCTCCCCTGAGCCTCCTTTTCTCCAGGCTAAACAGCCTGAGTTCCCTCAGCTGCTCCTCACAAGACTTGTGCTCCAGACCCCTCACCAGCTTCATTGACCTTCTCTGAACTTGCACCTCAATGTCCTTCCCGAGGTGAGGGGCCCCAAACTGAACACAGGATTCAACATGGGGTCTCACCAGTATCAAATACAGGGGATGACCACTTCTCTAGTCCTGCTGGCCACACTATTCCTGATACAAGCCAGGATGCTGTTGGACTTTTTGGCCACCCGGGCACACTGCTGGCCAATTCAGCCACATTTCAAGCATAATGAGTAAATTCTTCAACCTTTTGGGAATGGGGAAGGGGGAGAATAGGAGAGCAAGTAGTAGAGCAAGATTCTTTTTTCCTTACAGAAGAAAATGACAATCAGTGGTCATTTCCCTGTGTATCATAGAGGTAGACAGAAGAAATAGACAGTACTCGTGATCTCCAACTTTTACCTCAGAGGATCGAGCTGCAGCAGCACGAGCACAAGCGAGCAAAGGTCCCTGCGTGTGCAGCGCGAGGTACAAAGAGCCACGGATGCATCAACAGCCCCTCGGATGGAATCTCAACACAGGACCCCGCAGTGACAGCGCTGCGGACTTGTGCTCTGCACAAGCTCTGCTGCTTCAGAGGAGCACCCTTCTCTTTGTTAACTGAAGAGACACACAAAGAGTAACCATAAAATAGTCTCTTAAAGACCTGCATTGACAAGCAACGCTGTCGCAGCGGTGTGATGCTGAGCAAACAGGAGCAGAGCATCAAGATGCTGCTCTGCGCAACCATAGTCAGGAAAAAATCTTCACAAAGGCAAGTGCAAAAGCCTGTGTTGCCTTATTAAAAATAAATAAATAAAATCTTTTTTTTTCAAGAATCACATTTTGCTGTTGTCATAAGACAATTTATTCAGTGTTGTAAAAATACACTCCTCTCAGTATACCATGAGTGAGATTCTACACTCATTCTACACATTTTGAGCACTGAGAATTTAGAAGTAATATTATTAGTAAATGTACTTTTTTTTTTCATTCAGGTGAGCTTTTGAAACTGCTTTTGGAGCTTTACAAAAACAACCTCCCTCTCATTGTTACTGAGATTACATAGCAATAAAAATAAATATTTAAAACAGAAAGTGTTCAAAATCCAAAAGCTGATCAGTACAATTCCTCAAAATTTAAACTAAACTTAAGAAGAAACAGGTTCACTTGCTTGTAAAGCCCAGATTTAAATGCACAAAAGTACCCTTTGCTATACATAGCTGCTTCTTCATCCCTCACTAATTTGTAAATGAAGCTGGCGAACTGGTATTAGAGAATAAAACTAAAGGTTAGTAAATACAGAAGATACAAAATTAATCTCTGAATACTTTACAAGAAAAACACAGGGAAGCCTTACCTCACTTAGCCAAAGATCAATATCCAGAAGTAAAAAGTAAGCAATTCAAACCATTTTAGAAAGGAGGGTAAAAAATAACAGAATAGGTAGAAGACAGAAAAACTCCACTAAGCAGCTGACCAAAAAAAAAAAAGTTTTCAACTTTTTGCCTTGACATATTTTATTACAACTACACATAAATGTTACTCTTTCCCTCCTAGCTTATTTTCTGCTCCTTCTTTTCTACTCTCCTCAAATAAAGTTCGTTTGGGTTTTTATTTTTAGTCACTGTGCTAAAGAACGAGAGTGAACCTAAGCTAATAAAACTAAAGAACACTTTGAAACAAAATGCTGACATATTGCCAACATTCATTTTGGCCCAAATTTTCAACAGGGTCTCACTAAGCCAGCTCACAACCTTGGACATTTTGGATTGAAACTCCCCTATACTAGAATGATCTTGCATACAAACTGCAATGTTTAAGTTTCAGTTTTCTGTCTATTCTCTGACCATTTTTCCACGGACACTTTTCAGATCCTGTTTTAACTTCCATGTGTTTTAATATTTGTTGTAGCAACATGATAATGAAATATACAAGCCATTACAATCACACAGCTCTTTCAAAAATATGGAGACAGCATTTATTCTACTTGCAGAGGAAGTACATCCTCAGTCTCCAAGCTTTATGTTGGGCACTAGGTATACAGCCTGGAAATAGAATTGTATAATGGAAATACTGAGAAGCTCTTTGCCATAGCATCGCTGGCAATATAAATACCCAAGATTACAAACAATATCATCATGTGAGCATTCCAGGCCAGTCTATAAATAGCAATTCAGAAAGAACTGGCCTCTCACCACCACAGTGCCTCAGTACAACGTGTGTCTGCTAAAAATATCAAATATGTGCATGCAATGAAAATAGTTCTGGCCAAATTTTGTGAATTAAATAGCTATTTACACACCCTATCTCATTTACTAAACTGATGATAATTCACAGGACTACTGTGATGGACTTCTGGCTGAACTAATGTACATTTTATATATGAGTGTTATCAGTATTTGATTTGCCCAGGAGTATGCATATTTGCAATACTTTCCTTGATAAGGAAGTCATACTTCAGAGCTGCCTCAGAAACAGCATCACTAAGCATCTGTCTTCATATTATGATGAGAATTTATGATTCAAAAATTAACGTAGGATTCCAGCAACAAAAGAAAAAAGACACAATATTATGCAAAGAATCTTAGAGATAAGATGCTCATCGACATCTACCTACATAGATTATAAAAACATACATTTGAGAAAATGATTGCTTTGCACAAGAAAACATACTGTTTTGATACCGTTAATTATTTTTCCAGAAAGAACAACTGAACAACAGATTCATATTAATGGTTACACCATGTTTTTATACAATAGAGGGAGTGGACACATTCCTCAGGTAGCAGATCAGTAGTACACAAGGTTTCAGAAACAATCAGAACTTCCTGAGAGATAATGGAAAAGATAATTCATGTATTACTCAGGACACGCTTACTCATTTTGCTTTGCAAAAAAAAGGAAGGCATTAGACACTGTTAGGGAAGAAAATGATAATATACTTGAAAGTATTAATGACTTTAAAGTCATTTAGCAATGGCTGCAAATGTCGGTTTTAGCAATTCATATGGATATAGCCAGAGAAAAAAAAACTGCTCATGTCTCTGGAACATGAATCACCCCACTTTCTACACTTCAGCCACTTCTGTTATGCTGTCTCGCAGGTCAACTAGTTCATTCACTGTAACAAACCAGTGACAATAAAAAAGTTTAACTCATTAAGAAGGAGAAAAAAAACGATGGATTTAAACATGTGTCCCAAACTCAGTATCTTAATTTGTGGTGGCACCTACCAAGCTGCTCCTGGGATTAACATGGCTGAAATCAGTTCTCCTTGTGTGTACATCCCTCAGCTTTGTATTTTCCTTTAAAATCTTAATGGGAACGTGTATATCAAGCCTTTTTGTACTTTTGCAGACCTATTACTGATTTCACCTCTGCGCAGAAGGAGGAGTAGCAAGGAGTGCTCTGAAGGATGACACACATGAACACACACCCCCTCTGCGAGCAGCAGGCAGCCCCCTTCATTGTACGGCCCAGAACAAGGACAGGCTGCCACAGCTCAGAAACCAGCTCTGGAGAGATTCCCAGCAAAGCACCCACACGTGACCAGCAAGCTCACTGTGCTACTGCAGAAACCAGTAACCCAGATCCACAGCTGAGGACCAGCGGACAGCCAAGGTTAATTGGCTGACCATCCCACCAGCACTGCACATGTACCCCTGCAGAGAGGCTGATCTCCTGTCCTCCTCCCTCTCATCTCCAAGCAAGAATCACTGATCCTACTCCCAGCCGTTACATATTTCTGAATGCAAGAGGAATGGCTAGAAGAATCTGCTGTTTAGGAAACTAGAGGGTGGGTCATCTTCAGCAGACTGCTTCTAGAGAGATAAGGAGTGGAAAAAAGAGAGAGGCACAAGTCTAGGAAACCATAACTCTGTATTCCACTTTTTTAGTCACTAATAAGTTTTATGTATTTACCATACAGCATTAAAGACTTAAACTTACCATGCAAGCTATTAAGTGTGAACTGAGAAAACAAACATAAGTAACCATGAAAGACACAAAAATCCCTTTAGATCAGTAACAACACTGAGCCAGTGCCAAATAATTTTGCAGTATCCTGGTATATTTTTATAATCTTCTGGTTAGTTGCAGATACAGACCTGCTTCAGAAACTCAAGTATTATACAGATACTAGAAAAAAATAGAAAATAATCCCAGATATAATTGGAAACTAAAGCACTCTCAGTGTTTAAGACAACTCATTAAGTCTCTGTGAGGGATAAAGATATAAATGTAAACACTAATTGGTTCTTTTTTGACAGACCCATGCACAGCTTTAAATAGAATCTAAAACAGCTATCCTTATAATTACATCAGTTGATTACAGAATCTATTTTAAGGAAATAAATAATAGCAATTTCAAATTATTTTATTCCTGACTGGCAGGATAGATCTGTGTCCTGTTACTAAAAAATACTCTGAAATACAGAGAACATATGTGAGAGAGTTTCAGTTTCCAAGTTGCATGTTGAAACAGGAATGTGCTCTTTTGTTCTAATTTTTTTTTCCCCTCATTTAATCATAATGAATTCACTTGCAACATTACAACGGTTTCCAGAGCAACAGTCCAGTCAGATGTGATGAACAGACGATAAGGGTGTGTGCAAGAGAGCTCTGTAACCCACCGGTGATCTTGATGGGAAATTCAGCATAAGTCTGCCCAGGCCAAAGCAGCAACTGGATCTGTCCTCTTTTATATGCGAGGACAGAAAGTTTCATATAATGCTTTAGGTCGACATAAAGAAATACAAGGTGACAGAATGTTTTTTTCTCCCCAAATATCTGAAAAATACTTACAAATCATCTGGTCTGTTCCGTGGGGAAAATACATGAGGCACAAAAATCAAAGCAGAAAAAGCTGCTATAACACAGCACTTACAGTTGTAATAACATGAATGATAATCCAATGGCTGGCTAGACTCATTGTCCTTCAGTATTCGGCTACCAGATTTCCCAAGAACTTGAAGAAATAATACTTTATGAATCCAGAGCAGAACAGATAAAGCCTAAGTAATATAACCCTAGATGAAGTCAGGTGTATATACAAACCAGGTACAGTCAGAAATGTAAGAAGCAAAGGATTGTGCTTTGAAAGGCAGGAATTTAAGCATGAGAAACACAGCCTGAATTAATCCAGAGATACACATAGAACTGTATCTGCAGACAAATCTCCTTCAGGGGTTTCATGAGGTGTCTGCAGTCTTTCAAAACAGAGAGCTAGAAATGCCATGGGTTAACCGACTCATGTGTCTATGTCCTGGGGCACATTACATATATATACACTACATATTAATGATTAACCCACAGCACAAACAAAAACTGCACAGTCAGCATCGTTTAAATACATGAGGCACCACAGAGGAGTTTTTCTTTCTTTTACTGTAGTAATACCTCGCATATGATTAATATTTTTCCAAAAGATTCTCCTCAGAAGAACAGTGATAGAAATACGCTGTAATAACCTCCATCAAAGCACGCACCCTCCTGAAGGAACAGCCCCAAACAAGCAAACAACCCCAAACAAGTAACAATTACCAGCAAAAGCAACTTTTTCCTTATTGGCATTGTCCAACTATTGGCATGAAAGCTAACCAGGAATCCTGCTTCAAAAGCAAACCAGTCCTTGAACAATCCTCCAGACCTTCTGTTCCCATGAGAGCTTCATCAGGTCAAACACAACACTGAACTACAGTAAAAGGGAAGCTCTGTGGAAATGGAGCAAAACTGAAAAAGTCCTGATTAAGACCTGTATAAACAAGTGATGCAACTCATGTACATTTACTACACTAATCAAAGGCCAGAGAAAAAGAGATTACTAATTTGTCTCTTTAAAAAGACAAAAAAGAAAACAAACCAGAGAACTTCAGGGAAATATCTAAGTTCTGGATAGTATAACAAGCATGGACACACAGCATTATTTCTGCTTCTAACAGTACTTCTACCCTATTTTGCAGTCTTCCAGTGTAGACAGACACCCACCTACAAAACCATAGGACTGCAAAAAGGGATGAAATTTCATGTGCCGCATCAGGTCCCAAACCAGCATGAACATTAAACTCAAGTCACATTTTGTCAATTTCATGTTTCAGGGTAAATAACTACAATAGACAATGACAGCTCCCTTGGTATAAACTTGGTTATCTTGGTCACTAATTTTCCAAAGAAGGAATAAAGTCCACCCAATGCCAGACCTAGAGAGTGGTTTAGTATATCTAAAGTAAGCCTATCGTTACAGCAATATGAGTAGCTAGCTCCTAGATGAGCTTTCAGAGGCACATTTAAGCCAACAACTGCAATTTGGGGAGGCTGTAGCAGGGAAAAGAATACAGGAAGATCTGAGTGAAGTAGTTGTTTTCAACTAAGTGAGCATTTTAAAAGTAGATTTTTTTCAAACCTAAAATCTCTCTAAGCTTGTTTTTAAAAAAACTAATTCTATGGCCAGTTTGAAGAGCTGTCTTGAAACAACTTTTCTTAGAGGTCTCGTCATCACCCAGTAACAACCCTCTTCAAGAAACACATCTTGCACATGAAGAAAAAGTGGAAAAAAAAAAAATCACAGAAGAAAAAAGTGTACTCTATACACCACATCCTTTAGCACTCCGTGAGTCCCCATTGTGCCTTCATGGTCAGATGCAAGTTGTCTCCCAGGAAGCCACAGCGAGATATATCTCAGACTTCCCTGAATAGAAGATTAGTGTTGTCACACACCTCACTTTGGTACCAAAACCTGGCACACCCTGTAACATAAAAGTTAGAATTTAATCTCTTCATACTGAGACACTAAGTCTCCACCAGAAGGGAGGTACAACACGGCAACATTAGGTGACAGGGACACCCACGGCCCTGTCTAAGAGCAGCAGACACATCTGCATCCAGCCTACCTTCACTCTTTTTCATTGCCAACAGCAACGCTACAATAGAAGTGGGAGAGCTGCTAAAAATGCTTAAACACCTTGACCTTAGAAACAGTCTTCCAAGATGTCATCCGAACCATTAACACCTTACGTGAACAACCGTAATTCAAAGCCGTAACAAATGTACATGCTCGCTCCATTTTAGCTGTAGAGTTGCGTGAGGTGCTAGGGCTCCTGAAAGCTGCTCTGCAGCAAGGGAAGGCTCGGTCACTCTTTGGCAGGGAACAATGAAAAAGCACATCTTTGCTCTCCAAGTCTTGCTCAATTGTTTCCTTTACCCACATCCTGCAAAGAGCTCCACAGTTGTTTCTTTTTAAATGGTTTCTTCTCCTCCATGCTCTAACTGAAAAAAATAGTTCAGTCTGGAGGGTTTTCTTAAATGAATTACTACTGTTCCCATGTTAGTCACTTCTGCATAACTTTATCATTCACTTCATTAGTCACTTTTCAAAGATAACAGAAGAGAATCTTTTCTGCACAGCTGTCTTGCCACCAAGCACGGAAAGTTATTTGAATTGATGGTATTATCTCTGTATATAAAACAATGCTAAACAAAAATGCTAAGGTGCTAAACAGAAAAAAGTTACAAAATAGAGAATACAAAGCCTCAAAGCTTAGTAAGAGCACAAAGCACAACTAAAAAGACCTATTTTCTCATGTCTTACAAGGGGGAAAAGGAGGAAATAGAATAAACTTTAAAAAAAAACCTCAAAACAACACACAAGCAGATGCATTTCTTCAGAGAACACATTTCAAACGTTGCTGCACTCAGGGAAAGCAAAACCAGACAAATTACTTCCATGAACTTGTTTGTTTTTTTGGGTTTCTTTGTTGTTTTGTTTTTTTTTTTTTTCCACAAACCAATTCCTGAAGAGCTTTTAAAAGCCGTCTATTCTTCATTACTGCAAATTAATTCCATAATCTCAGAAAACTGTGATAAGGGATTTATAGCAATTTTCCCTTCCCAACAGAAACCAGTGCCTTCTGACCCAATTTCAACTAAATCACTTCATCCAAGCCTCAGTTTGCATCAGAGGATCTTTTTCTACCAATGCTAAACATCGACCATTCTGTTTGCCGCCTCCTGCAATCCCCACGCGAGAGGTCGCCTCTATTCTCCACCCCTGCCATGAGCTGAGGAAAAAGAAAAAAATTCCCAACAATTCAGTCCCCATTTTTTACTTCAAATCAGAAACATGGATGATTCTAACTTACTGTAACTGCACATACACACCATCTGACCCATCGTACCTCACCCCTTTACAAACCTTTCTCTGTCTTCTTTAAGTTTATTATTTATTAAAAAGATGCTTTTCTTAGCAACAAGGTTGCTCATGACAATTAAGTTCATAGAAATTTAACATTGTTTGCTTCAGGACTTGGTCTTACAGATACTCAACACGTCTCAACAAATAGTAGTCAATGGGGGATTTGTATTTAACTCTCCCCCACGTTTACAACAGAGCAGCCATTTATTTTTGCCCAGTGATGGAAACTATTACTGCCATCTGTGCTGATTCCAGATGGTATAAGACTAAAATAAAATTCCGTTAGAGGCTTTGAGCTGCTTATTCAGCTGGCAATAATAAAAGTCAAGCTCATTAACAGCAGCCTTGCATAGCAAAGTTTCTGCTTATCTCAGAGAAGCAACTAAGCATCCCCAAGAACCTTTCCACAATTAAAAAAAAATTACAACTCTATTTACTTGGCACCTGTATTTAATAACAATCTCACCAAACATTGCAATTACTTTTTTTTGTTTTTTTTTTTTTTTAACTTGTCTATCAACTGGGCTAAAATTTCTCAAAAAAAAAAATTTAAGCTGATACATCAAGGCAATATGCTGTTTCCTGTACACAAAATGAAATCGATTTCTAAAAATCAGAAGCATCCCTAACACTTCGAGAGGCAGGTAAAGAATAAGCACCTCTGAAGCAAGTATTCAGGAAATAGTTTCTGTATCGCAAGCAATACTTAATTGAATGCTGATTAAGATTTTACATTCCCTTTTATATTTTAAACAGACAAGAGACAAACTACTGGAGAACACTCAAGCAATTAGTCAGCTTAAATCCACACTGGGGAATTTTATTTTTCCCTGCTTGCAAATTGCAGAGTTCTGGGACTACGATCTGGGAAACAGTAAAAATGAGATTTAACCACAATTTTAGTGAGGTTTCTGTTCTCCCTGAAGTCACAGCAATGTTACTGCAGGCATCAGTAAGCACCAAAACCAAGAAAACACAACTTAAACAGTTTTACTGAGCATGTGCAACTTTTTGGAATTTATCTTATTAAATGTACACGTGCAGTAGAAATTCTCCGGTGAACTGTCTCTATCACGCTTTTCCAGAAACTAAACAACCTCTCTTCCTCACCTACATATTTTGTACAAAACCTTCTTGACTCAGTTCATAATCCATAATGCTCTGCTATCTTTTGCGCTTCTACAGCTTCTGTCCAAAGCAGTACTTGTCACAAAGGGGTCAATCTTCTGACTGCACAAGGCTTTATTTTCCATACTTCCATTTCTGATTCTTATATTTCAGTAAACTGTTGAGCCCCAACACACAGGGCAGACAAATACCAACGACAAAGCTATTTTTAAAGGGAGGTGGTCCCAGCTGATAGACATAGACAATGAAAAAAGGTTAATTACCATTTATAGTTGATGGTTACCAAAATGTGTTATCACATACTTCCCCTCAAACCTCCGAAATCCCATTTTGTGACTCAGATGAAACTACTCTTCATTCATTTTCATACAACACTCCCCCTGATTTGCCAATACCTACAACCCACCAGCACCCAGAGACACAGGAATAAAGGAAAAAAAAAAAAAGAGGTGTAGTTCTTAGTGCAGGCTTTGAATACAAAAGACATTTTCTGTGACACCAGAAACTCAGAGGATGGCAACCACCATCCCAGCTTCGTCCAAGGCAGCAGGTCAAAGCCTTCTACATTTCAGAAAGGAGGTCGGCTTGTCTCACCCGCCATACGATCCAGGAAGAGAAGCACGAGACAAGTCAAAGGCAAAAGGAAAGACCTATCTTGTTTCCTCAAGTTTGCAGCTACATTCTTTCTTTCCTTTAGCAGTATCTTCTAATAATCAAATAACTGTGCACTTCTGCCCCTCCTTCACTGAACTTGAGCATTTAGCTATTAGTCTTTGGTACATTAAGAAACCTTATGTTTCTGGTATATCTGTAAAGTTATTAAGGCACTATTAGCAAAACTGAAATATCTGGATTTTAATAAGTATCACAGTTGAAAACTTGAATTGAAATGCTACAAAGCACCTCTTCTTCAAGAGGAGAACTACTTAACGCTGACATTAACTCTCCAGGCACAGAGTCGAACAGCTGAAAGGCAGTGACTTCTGACATCACCTCAGCTGATGTGCAAAGTGCTACCTGAACAAACTCTCTGGTTCAAGGTCATTCATCCACCCAGGCCAAGTTACCTCTCTGCAGTTTCGCTCACTTTTCTGCTGGAAAAGCTGAAAGCCTTCAGTCCTTTGTAAGTTATGCAACATTTTATTTTGGGAAGCCAGAATTAAGTAGGTGCATGGGAGAGATTCAGTTCCAATGCCAAGGTAAACTGACCTCTCATCAACCCAAAAGAAGTCACCAGTACTGAACCTCACACCTTCTGACTACATGGAAAAAGGTACAATTCAGAAGGAATACATGAAGCTTTTGCTAATAAACGAATGTTGTATTTTAATTTTCTTCATGTATTTTATTTAGTAACCCATATCTCATGCATCATATTAGGTTTGCCAGCATTTCGCTCCCCTTCACAATAGATTTGTAAGGTTAATACTATACAGGAGCAATTGGAATATATATTAGAAAAGTGAAAATTTTCCCAAAAGAGAAACACACTAATCATGTGTTTACCAGCAGTAAAGATCTTCCAGCCTTCACGAACCAAAATCAAGGGTCAGATTGTGCGCTTTTTATTAAATGAAAGTTAAAGTAATGCTGATTCTTCTCTTATTTTCATCTTTTAATGGTTCTCCTTTTCTACGAAATCAGAATGGTTTTACTAGTTATCAATACACTGCAATTATTAAGACAGTACAGTTAAATAGAGGAAATTTTTTGTGGCTAGGTTTAAGAATCTATGCTGATAAATATACTAAAGAGCCACATCATCTTACAAATTCCAAATATCTCAAACATTTATGTCTGAGCTACTACATCAAGCTGTCTGACAAAGCTGCACTGAAATTCAGGACTGACCCCTCACGTGGTGATCCATTGCAATGTCTTCTAAAAACGCATCGTTCTGACCCCCCTAAAATATTGATATACACACCACAAATGTCAATTGAAGTCTTTCTATGTGCCTTACCAACACAGACACAGTGCAGTCTGAAAATGAGTAGTGTACCTTATTTTGCAGGTGTGGAAACCAAAAGAAGGCAACACCACTGGCCAACTTTCATTTATAGATTTCTCAATGCTCAACTTAACCGGCCAAACTCCCAAAAGTGATATTACAATAACCTCAGCAATTCCAAGAAGAAAAATAGAGAAGCTTTGATCTAAACTCACTATGTCAGCTACAACAGATTTTTATAAAATATCAACATAAAATGTGATCAGTCAGTAGAAGCACAAGGTTGGGATTTTAACAATGGAGAATTCCAGTACAACAGAGATGAATACTGAATCACTGCATCATGATTTGGGGAGCTTTCATGACCATCTTATTAAAGTAGGAAGCTGCATGAACTACAGACATCCAAAACCAGACAAAAGAAATGGATGAGGAGGAGGAAGGCTCCTTTTTAGACAAATTTAAAGATTTAACACTATGCAAACCTAGTGCTTAGCGGATAAACTGCCTTCAAAGAAGATTGTATTCACAGATATTACCTCTGCATAGCTTATTATATGTTGTACAGTAATGGTTGTAAATAGCCATTAAGAAGCTCAAACATAATGAAGTTACCAGGAATCAGTTGAGCTACAGCAATGTAGCAAAGTGTGCCTGGCCCACGGACATTTGAGACAGTTCACCTAACTTATACAAAACTGTTGCTTTTGATTGCTTTTTTCTTTTACTTCTGTATTTTGTACATTGCTACTCGCTCCTTCTGGCAGCTTCAGATTCTGAGTTTAGCAGTGACACACAAACCGGCTTGGAGGCCCACATTTCCTTCCAGTCACATGTAAACTAAAAAGCTACAGCCGTATAATTAAAATTAGCTGTTATCTAATCCCCAAAAAAAGGTGTTATTTTATACTCATTACTATTAATGTGTTGCAGTAAGAAGAGAGTTGAGAAAAAACCTTATTGGATAGCGCATGTGTGTCTACCAGACAGGTCTTCCAAAGCAATTTGCGACCTGAATTAATTCTAAAGAGAACACAGCATTTTACCTTTGCAGGTTCCTTGAAAAAAACTAAGCAGATGGGATATGTTCTCCCTTATACTCTTGCAATACATTTAGAGGAGCTGCATGATGAAAGGATCATCATTTCACTGACACTTTGACAAATTATTTTAAGCCCTTCAAAATGCCCTATTTTGTATTCCAATGTTATGTGAACAATATTCCATTCTGTAAGGTATAAAAAACCAATTCTGAATACATTCTTTGTTGAATTCCAGCATTCACTCATGTACTGATTTCTGAACTCTAAAGTTCAACATGAAAAAGCATCCACAACTACGTTTTTTTTCCCTCAGAAACAGAACTTCAGGTCAGATCTGCCATATGCAGAATTATTCGACTACAACAGACATTTTAATCATCTTACCTCTCAAAAAGACAAACCACAGACCATAATCTGATTTGCCTCATTAATTACTTGTAATTGATGGTATCTTTACTGCATAAAGGCATCTGAAACACTTTGTTAAATGAAACATGGAACACAATGAAAAATATCCTTCTGAAAGCAAGTACATACTCAGAACTGGTCATTATTCACCTGCCTTTGAGTGCACCAGAGAACCAAGAGATCAGAAAAGGCAATTCTAGGAAAGGGACAGAAAATAGGAGCTCTTTGATGTCTCTACTTATATCACGTATGTTTTTTAATCTTAAAAAGACGAAGAAAAAAAAATGTCCTTCTTTTACAATCTTTTGACAACAAAACTTGTTTACAACCTACAGAGGTCTCTGACTTGCTATTATATTTGCTTACTAAAAATCTATGGATTGTGCTTTTTAGTTTTTGACCTGTAAACTTAATAACTCTGAAAAAAGTTTTTGAAACCTTTGATACCAAAACCACTTTCAACTGTAACTTTAAGAGAAGCATTAAAAATCTATTTTCATTTTCAACTCAAGACTGTCCTATTCCCCAAAAACTCAGCATTTCACACAAGCATACCTAGCTCAACTACTTCTGTAACTTCTTTCACACGCTTCAAACTTCTGCTCATCAATTTATTCCATGTATTGCTCTACATAAAAGCCCAATAATGTGCTTGAAAGAGGCACCTAGTAGAGTAGCTTAAAGACAATTTTGCAACGAAAACTGTTTACCCAAGATAAAAAACGACTCTCTCCACAGAATTTGCCCAGTGAATATGCAGCAACATGCTGGCTTCGGTAGAAAAATTACTATTCTTATACTCAAAGCTGCTACGGAAAAGGTTGGCAGGTCTGCTCCTTTCCGACACAACAGGTGTTAAGCTCCAAGAGACACGATGATGGACAATACAGGCACAATTAACTGACAACAGGAACTAAGGAGATTAAGACTCTAGCCTCTAAAATTCCAGAGGGCTATAATTAACGAAAGTTTGATTTTGCATCTTTTCAGATCTTACCATAGGATAAAGGCCATACTGACAAACTAAGCAACTTTATTTCCAAATTCGTTAGTCAAAGATTGCCAGCCATCATAATCACCTTCCCAAAATTACTTCCTGCACTATGTAACTCTTGCATTTACCGATGGTAGACATCATCACATGGGAATCTTTAAAAAATACACAAGCGGAGACGTCCTGAACTCTGACTAGCAGCATGCACAGCATACCACTGAAGGAAAATAGTTGTTTCCTTAAACAATTTGTTTCTCTCCAGATACACTTTTTTATGTAAAACACAGCATATTCAACATATGGTATTCTCAATTAAATTTTACTCAAACAGCCTGAAGTCTATCCACAGCTCCTTCTTTCTTGAAAAATTGTTCATTCTTATTTAAGTCCTCACTGAATCTTTTTCCCTTCCTTGATTTGCAGCCAACAGTATTATCCCCTTAAAATGTTTTTTTTGAGCTGTGATCTCAGACTGCAGAGCCAGGCTTATATCCACAACTCATTTTATGAACATTTGTTTACAGAGAGTGGAACACTACTGTATTACTTTACTGAAAGGTAGAAGTTGTTTGAAATATCTTCCCACTGCCATTACCTGTAAGAATTTTAACCATGTTGCACGTTTGTTGCGCAGACACAAAACAGACACTGAGTCCAGCCAGGCTTTTATTAGCTCATGCCCAAAACAAAGCAAAAAAGTTGCAAAGAGACAAGCCAATGCCTAAAAACAGAGAAGGTCCATGGACACATTCACAGGGTGGAAAGCACCTGATTAGGTATCACTGGAGTGCACAGCCCCAGGCTGGATACAGTGGGCAAATGAGCCCTCCAAGTTAAGAGAGGGATAGTTGGGGAACATGAGAGTCTGTATCACCCTGCAGAAAGTCACAGGGGTCTAGCTAAGTGTTTTAGCTCCCATTCAGCAGCAGCTTGCTAAGCACAGTTGCATTGTGAAAAAAGTTATTCCCTTATAAGATTTTTCTTATTGACGCAGCAAAAGACCTCAAGCAACCTCTAAAGTAGAAAACATGGTCATCTTATAAAGAAATCAAGCTGCCACTCCTGACAAGTTTCAGAATAGGAGACAGATATTCAGCAGTTAGCACACAAAAACATAAATGCAAAGCAGCTGATAACAGAATTAAAAAAAAAAAAACAAAAAAAAAAAACACCACAAAAAACCACAACACACCACTAACCACAAGGTAAGTTACTCAGAGAAGTAAGACACAGAAAGCAAAGGAGCTGAGACACAACCAGCACACACATGCTACT
This sequence comes from Columba livia, assembly GCF_036013475.1. NCBI lineage: Eukaryota > Metazoa > Chordata > Aves > Columbiformes > Columbidae > Columba > Columba livia. Next base: position 67,236,485 of record NC_088603.1, on the reverse strand, counting down.
ACACCAACTGCAGACAATTAAAGATAATGAAAGCCTCCAATTTAGAATGAGCAGCAGAGTGCTGTGGGGATTTGCTAACAGCACTCGGTCTCTTTTCTGAAACACCATTATTTCTGGAGATAACACTTTAAATGGTATCTTTAAAAGGCATGGAAGAATGCAGGTAGAAGGCCAGGAGGATGAAAGGTAGAGGAAAGAGAAAGTTAAATTGGAGTAGAGCAGAGAAAGACATAAACTTCATCTATATAGATGCTTGCACAGAAATGATAAGCTTTAGTATAAAGATTAGCTGTATATGTTTTAGGATCCTGCACAGTCACTCTTGGCTACTGGGCCGACACCCACATGCAATCCCAGAGACTGCAGCACGGTCTGTGGCCTGTGCTGCCATGTATTCAGAGGCAGTTAAGATGGGAGACACGGGTTTTTTTACTGGGATAAGAAATGCATGCAAGTGATCCTACAATGCAGTTACACAATGGAATGTCTCTTTCATAAAGAGAACAGTGAAAAATGTGTTTTTTCCCCAATGGATGCTTTTCCTGGTACCGCTCAATCAGTAAAGCCAATAGGTGTATTTAAATCAAACTGGAAGTTTTACCACACTTTACAGTGAAGTAGTTCAACCACTTTGTTCCTCGCATTTAATGAAGTACTTTAAATTCAACATAAAATGGTCACAGAACAGCTTTATAGTTCCATTTAGTACCGTGATCTGCAGTCAGCTCCACTACTCACAATGAATGTATGCTGAAACACTCCTGACAATGCCAAATCTGAGATAACAGAGTATACACTCAGGAGCCTGTTGCAGACGCCCCGAAACACCCAACCCAAGACTGTGGACCCTATTAGTTCAATTACTTTGCATAGCCAGTCGCTGCATTCTGAGTTTAAGGAGACCCCATCAGCTTTGCCTCATTACCCAAACATGTGCTCATCCTGCACTGCCTCTGAACTAGTGAAACAGGAGCAGGGGCCCACACCCACCGCCTTTTCGCCCTTTCCTACCCATGGCATTGCGCTTGACTCCGTCATTGCTACCTCCTCCCACTTCCACATTCAGAGGGACAATCACAAGCTTCAGATGCAGAAGGCACAGCAGAGGGTGACGAAGCCTTGCTAGACACAAGCCAACACCACCCACAGCTGCCCAGTATTTGCTCTGTAAAACCAGGCTCTGAGTCCAGCTCTGCGCAGGAGGAGGTGAGGCCCCACAGAGCTTCCAGCTAAACTTCCACAACACCAAGCTGCAATTCTTCTGTTTCAGGAGCTGCAACTCAGTTAATTATGTCTGCTATAAATAACCCACAGCCTAAATGATCTACCTAGAGATCTGCCTGCATAGCAAACTGAGTTACACAAAACAAGCTGGAAGAAATAAAGGAGAATTACATGTGGTCTGTCAGAAAGTTAACAAAAATCCTTATAAGAGAATGAAGGCATATGTCACGGAAGAAGATAAAGACTCAGAACAAGTAGATCAGTCTGAAACACCATATGAAAGGGTAGGCAGATTCTGAATTCTGGTAAGCATTGCATTACTTCGTGATCCGAGAAGGCAAATACTACTGAGGTCAGTGGGTTTTGGTGAGTAACATTAAGATAAGAACGTGAAGAAACAAAGTAGGTGAGCAGCAATACTGCAAACAAAATTAAGGTTTAACAAATACAGCATTAAGTTCAAAATTATTGAAAAAGTTAATCACATTAATTTTTCAGTGTTGCTTTCCAACTTTGACCACCATCGTTAATATTTTAAATAAAGGCCAGCAGCAGCACTCAACTCTCCACAATTTTCAAGGTAATAAGGAATCAACAGTTTCCTTTTTGCTTAAGTAGCCATTCTATTCCAAAAATATCTAAAAGTCATGTTGTTTGATAAGTAACTTCAGACCAGGTCAATTTATTTTCATCAACTACATCTGCAAACTGAGATATGAAAGTAAAGGGGCATGAGTAGAAAGATGTGCCACAAGAGAAGCTGAAGCTAAGGCAAGCACCCCATTTCAAATATTCTTAGTACTCTTAGATTAACAGTACTGGGGCAAAGAAGTGACCTCCCTGATATGCAGAAACAGCTACAGGGAGAGAACAAACAAACAAGAGTAGTAACATGATTTTTAAAACAATCATTAATTACCCAATCCAGATCTTTACGAGAGAAAAACAATGAAACACATAGCACACTCGGCTCCTTCCATTTAGAGCAAAAGTTCTGTAGGGAATCTATAACTTGCTTTCTATTTTGGATGCAAAGTAGAATGGCAATTATAAACGTATTTCAAGTACAAGGCTTTTCCACTCTTATTTGGAAAAAATGTGCAAGTTTCCTAGTCTAATCAAACACTCACCTTGAGCTGACTAAACTCCAACACTGCTCATTACAGCTACCAGTCAACAGATTGCCAGACTGTTATCACTCCTAAATGGTTCTTGAAAATAAAAAATGACCTAATTTAGTTTTTCTTTTCCTACCTAACAACTGCATATCATCATTAATATTTCTATTTTCTTTCATTTATATACACTGTTGATGAAAAATTCCTCCCTCAAAGTTCAATTCTGTAATTCCATTTTTAGTATCTCATTTCAAAGTCCACAAGACCTAGCATTTACTTTCCCTTTTTAATCACAGCAAAGGCAAGCAAGCAAGAGGTCACTTACGTGACTCAATTGCCTCCATCTTTTCTGAACTACGATGAAGATGCAGATACCCTGAGAAAAAAGTAAGTATTTAAACTGTGAGATCCTCCAGAAGTCATTCTACAACACCCTTCTTGACCAAGGATGACAGATCGAGTTGATTTGGAGAAATTTTTATTAAATTCATTTTACACTTTGGTCTTGAGTGCAAGAATATTTTCAAAGTATACTTGAGTCTGTCTTGCACACAAGCCACAAATTTCTTCCTTATTCAGGTATGAAATTCTCAAACAGCAACAAACAATATGGGTCAGACCATGTACCAAAAGAAATGTAACTCAGAAAACACATGAGCACTGCAAAACATTAAGGTCATTCGGCCAGTCCAACACTGCCAGATATGCATTTCTGGCTTTAAACTAGCACAAAGTTGCAAGATGCCATTCTGAAACTTCCAATAAAGGTACACCACATTCCTTGAAGCATACGCAAAGCTTCTATCTGTGAGTGTGGATAGCAGTAAGGAGAGTATACTAAGGGCACAAAGCTTGCACACCATTAGTATTTCTGAAAAAAGCCTCTCACTGTTACATTCAAATCTGCAAAACTGAAACTTAAAAAACTATTTGAGAAGATGCAGCCCACCCAAAATAGTATTAAACAAGGGAAGGCTAATAATCTGTCTAGGTTCAGCACTCAAAATCTATACCCTACTGAGCATTTTAAAATGCAACTGGCAAGAGCTAACTTCTAACTTTCAGCACAAGGAAGCCAGACATGCCCTTCCTTCAGCACCCAGGACTCTCAACAGTAAGGGAGAATCCAGCCATGGAACTGAGATGCTGAGAGGGACAGAACATCTACTGAATTTATTTAAAAAATTCAAGATACTGTTCCATTGAAAGAGGAGAACAATTAAATGTTGCATTTTCACACATCCATTGTCCTCTTGATGCATACACAAAAGTTTCCAAGTGGATTATTTCACAGCCAATTTATAGATATTCTCAATCATGACAAACGTTTAATATAATAAACAGTAAAGATTCAATGTTAAAATATAACTACACAATGAAAATTAGAAATATGACATGAACTTAGCTGCAATGTTACAAACACCTTAAACAATAAACATACTAAGGACTTGGAAGCTATTGACAAGGAAGCTACAGGGCATGCTGTCCAGTGTTCAATGGTCTGTTTACAAGAACTGAAGTTCCTTTTTGGTTTCAACTTGGATCTCAAACACAACACATGCTGGACTGCAGTACCAGCCCAGAGAATGTCAGTTTCTCATACACATTTTCGGAAGGATAGAGGAAAGCTTACTGGATGCTGTTGGGTTTTGTTGTTTGCTTGTTTTATTTTCCTCCAACACGTACTTTGAGGAATTTCATCATGATGTTGGGCATCCAACAACATGATGTTGAAGTGCTGAGTCCTGCACTTGGGTCACAACAACCCCAGGCAGTGCTACAGGCTCGGGGAAGAGTGGCTGGAAAGCTGCCTGGCAGAGAGGGATCTGGGGGTGTTGATTGACAGCAGCTGAATATGAGCCAGCAGTGTGCCCAGCTGGGCAAAAAGACCAACAGCATCCTGGCTTGTGTCAGGAATAGAGAAGTGATTGTGCCACTGTACTCAGTGCTGGTGAGGTCCCACCTCAAATTCTGTGTTCAGTTTTGGACCCCTCACTGCAAGAAAAACATTGAGGTGCTTGAGAGAGTTCAGAGAAGGGCAACAAAGCTGATGAGAGGTCTGGAGCACAAGTCTGATGAGGAGCAGCTGAGGAAACTGGGGCTGTTTAGCCTGGAGAAAAGGAGGCTGAGGGGAGACCTGATCGCTGTCTACAACTACCTGAAAGGAGGTTGTAGCATGGAGGGTGTTGGTCTCTTCTTCCAAGTAGCAAGTGATAGGACAAGAGGAAATGGCCTCAAGTTGCACCAGGGGAGGTTCAGATTGGATACTAGGAAAAAATTCTTCATGGAAAGGGTTGTCAGGCATTGGAACAGGCTGCCCAGGGAAGCGGCTGAGTCACCATCTCTGGAGGTGTTTAAAAGGCGTTTAGACGAGGTTCTTAGGGACATGGTTTAGTGCTAGAGTTAGGTTATGGTTGGACTCGATTACTGTGAGAGTCTCCTCCAACCAACATGATCTATCATCCATTTCTGTACCTCTCTTTTGCCTTCCATTATCCTTCCAGTTCTGGTCCCCAAGTATCCTTTCCCTATATTCTAACATATCAGCAGCAAATCCATTGACAAGACATCTTTTGCATTTCTTATGTCGGTTTCTCTGCAAACACTGAAGCAGCATTTCTCAAGGGCATTCCAATCAAGAATGCAGGTAAAAGGATTAGATTTACACCAGAAGAAGAATGAGAGATATTCAAAACTTTTTTAAAATGTAATAGGCATTACAGAAAATACCAGATGGTTTTCTAGACAGTTTGTTCCAGAATAGCATACCCACTTGTCATCATGGTAAGAAGCTTCAAAACAGCAAAATCTGAGTGCTGGGATGATGTTTCATGATATGCTTCTGACAACACCTTCAGAACCATCTTTTTATCACAATACAGAACAATAGCAAAGCGCAGGAATACTGCAGATGGTTTCTGCTCTCACATAGCTGCAAAGTTCTCTTTAAAAACCTTACCCAAACTCAGCTACTTCTTGCTGAGCAGTCAGAGGATACATAAGTCACGTATTAATGTCTTCAGCTGAATGCAGTGAATATAGGAACATTTCTTTATTTTACCAAATGGCCAATTCTAGTTTCAGCCTGATTTCGTTAAATAAAATTCTCTGAAAACACATTACAAGACTAAAGAAAATTTAGGAACAACTCAAAATAGGGAATGACGACACGGTGTGACAGAAAGGAAAAAACAGCAAAAAATATAAAAATGCTTCAGACTTGCATCACTCAGGGAGGTGGCACTACTGACCCTAAGCAAGTCTGGAGTGCTGCAGACTTACATCACATTGCATACATAAAAAACTCACGACAGATGCTGACAAAGAAACTTTCCAAAGCAGACCAGGATGCTGCTCACTCAGGGCCATAAAGCTGCTTTGCCAGTAGAAAACTTCCGCCAGCTCTGTGCCTCCACTGGAATGCTCTGTTGACTTATCTTTAGCAAAAGCTCATCTACTGTAAAACAAGCCTTGGCTTTTGAATCACGCAGTAAAATTGAATTTGAAGTAAATATTCAACAAAATTGAGAACTTTTAAGTACTAAAAATCACAATGTAGCCAGTGCCACTCACTGTATAAATCCATTTGTTCTGCAGATAAACTTCACTTCCCACTGCACCCAATCCTTTTTCCTTCTGCTATAAAAGAATCAAATTTGCCCTTCTCAGCTACGCTGCACATGATTTTAATCATAAAGTCAGAAGTGGAAACCATGTGGGAAGAAGTATCAAGTACTTCAGTTTGTTATCTAAGGTCTGATGTTCCTTGTCATCATATAAGAAATATAAAGCGAAACAGAGTTCCAGATACTTGTATTTAACGTTAGAAAAATTATTCCTGTACCTCAACAGACAGATTCAGAATTCTGAAGCCTTATATTAGAAAAAGAAAATTTAAGCCCACCTGGAGGCTTTTGAACACTACTTAATTGGGACTGATATTTATGTTTTTTAAAAAAAGGACTGTAGAATAAAACGTAAGCTCAATAAACAGAATATCATGTACATTTTTTCATTTTATTTTCAAGTCTAAAATATTCTCTAATAAAAAAAAAAAAAAAGAAAAAATATTTGTGTTGATAATTTCAGCAATGTGTTTTTAAAACAAAGCACCACATTATTTTATAGTAAGTTCACAGTTAACACTGCATCCTGGTAGTTTTTTTAAACATATTGAACAGTGTCTTCATAAACAAATGCAGAGATAAGCATGCCATTCCAGCCACAGCAGCTGCTTTGATTCATGTTTATGAAATGCTCAGAATTCTTGGAATATCCATACACAGCAAAAAGAAGATGCAAAGGTGACATGGATCTCAAAATAAGCCAGTTCTAGACTACTGTCTCTGCTTTTGCCAAACATGAAGAGGCAGCAGCACCGGCTTTGTGGCGGTTAGCATCTAGATAAAAAGACCATAAGTACATACTCTGTTGTGAGTGCACAATGAGCCTCTTTGCTCTATCTTCAGCATCATCATTAACCATGCTGGTTTACCAGGCACTAACACAAGCAGACAGCAATGTTTCAGACACGCCTTTCTACCGCTGTGCTGATTGATATACCTCAAAATAAGTACTGTACCATTAATAACCCACAAAATATATTCATGCCTTAATCTGTCAAGAGGGTAGTTGTGGTATAAATCTTCATCCTGAGTTATAATGCTTAAATAGCAAATAAATTGCTCTAGGACAATAAGCCATCATTGACTTCATTAAGGGCTGCTACCATATACATTTCCCTATAGTGATCTATGTGAAACGAGACAGAACATTCAGATTACTTTCTAGTGAAAAAGTTACACCTTACAAGTCACAAACTTCACATTATCCAAGGAAGATGTAGGTGTATTTGGTAAGCATGTACATGCTTGACAATGTCTCTATTTACAATATAATGAAATGCCAGATAAAGGTTGCAGCTGATGACTAAGGAATGTATTAGTTCAGGATATGGTTATTAATTTCATTGGATATTTTGACGACTGAGGGTTGAGTTTTTTAATTATTATTTTTAGATAAAAAGGCAGCTCATCTATCAAAAATAAAGGTCAGAACTAGAGAGGTTAACTAACACTAACCAAGCACAACAGCATCAGAAAGCCATTCATTCCCTTTTCCCCAAAAATGTGAAATTACATTAGGGGACATACTCCCATAGCACTGAGAACAGCTTGTGTAAATCATACTCTCCAGAGAGACCTTACTGCAGCTTTTGAGTGCTTAGAAAGGGGGGGACAGACTTCTCAGCAGGGCCTGTTGCAATAGGACAAGGGGTAATCGTTTTAAACTAAAGGAGGGGAAATTCAGGCTAGACATGAGGAATAAATTTTTTACTATGAGGGTGCTGAAACACTGGCACAGGTTTCCCAGAGAGGTGGTAGATGCCCCAGCCCTGGAAACATTCCAGGCCAGGCTGGACAGGGCTCTGAGCAACCTGATCTAGTTGAAGATGTCCCTGCTCATGGCAGGGGGGTTGGACTAGATGACCTGTGAAGGTCCCTTCCAACCCAAACTATTCTGTGATTTCCAGCTTCTGTCAGCAATGCATTTTTCCAACTGCCTTCATATAACAAATTTTCAATCTGCTTGTTGTTAACTTACCAAGCTCTGCACTCAGCCCCCAGCGAGCACCCACCACATGCCACAGAAGGTTCATAAAGACACACACAAACAGCTCCAGCAGACCTCAGAACTCTCATATCAACATACAAAGTCAGGTACAGACTGAACAAGCTTATACACCTTCTACTGTCTCTTGTAAAAAGACACAGAGCAACATCACTTCCAGGCAACAGCATAACTGTTGAAGTTAACTTGGTGCTTTGGGTCTCAAGTTAACTTGATACCAAGTCCTGTGGTGCACATCATTGCACAGAGGGGTCCTTTTCTTTGTAGGCTGCACTTACTGAGGAGACGTAAATTTCACTGTCTCCAGTAAATGCTTTCACGCTTCCTTAAAGAGCCTGCTCCACACTCTGCAGTCAGTAACAGAAATCCTCACAAAATACAAGTAACCGAGCAGTCGGAGATGTTATCCAGTTAAGCAACAGCATCTGCACAGCATTGCAGCAGCAGCTGGCATTTCGCTACCGTAGACAGTAATTGTTTCCATTAATAGATTCAAACCATGCCCAGGGTGGGCCAAATAAGCAAAGACACTGAACAGCTTTCCCACCATGAAGGACAATCTGTCCACGCAAGAGACACCAGCAACACAGCCAGAGGCAGCTACTGCTACTCAATCTGTACCCAACTTCAGAGGAACGAAGGACTTCAAATCTGACAATGTCAAAAACACAACAGCAACAAGTACGCTTGTCAATTTAAAGATTTAGCTCTAATTTTATTACTAGAAGTAGCACCATGCTGACTTCCTGAATAACAGACGCCTGCCTGTGCATGGTGCACTGCGGGCCTGAAAGCAAGGAGGCATTCACTTTATCCCCAAAACTTTGTACCAGGATTTGCACCCCAGCTCTGCGCAGTACACAGACTTACATGGAAGGGCAGCTGGTGAGCGCTGCTTCTTTCTAAGCCCAGGTTCTGCTGAACAGGGACTTCTTAAGCACCTGCTGAAGCATTTTAAATCCAGGCTATGCCATAGTCACCACAATACATTTACAAGTATCATTTCAATTTTTTAATGATTACATTACAGTGAATTCAATTAGAAGTCTGAAATCTTATCATATGCACATTTAATAAATCTACCAGATGCACAATAGAGCAAATATAATCTTGTTTTCAAAACCAGAAAGCTGTCTACTACTTATACTAAGGGGGCAAAGGAGATGAAAATAGAATTTTTCCTTTAATTCTGATCTCCCCAAAGAACAGGAGCAAAACTAAATTAATTTGTAAAGATCTACATATTTTCTAAAATTCATAATGCATTTCAATAAACATTATATTCAAGGTGTATTGACTAGTAATCTGGATCTCAAACACCACCTCTGCAGTAATAGGCAAGTGGATGCATACTTGCCCCTTCTAAACACAGAAGCTAAGCATGTCTAAAGGCCTAGTAATCTTTTTAGTAAATCTTTCCATGTTTCACATTTTTAACACCATAAAACAGAAAAACTGGACAAGTTCAAAGCTGAACTTCATTTTACTGTGTTCTACTCAAAAATATTTGAACATAGTACTCAGTAGTCCAAAAGCAGAGAATGGATACAAAGCAATGATTGCCTAAACATGGTCATACCAAGCAGTTTTCCTTCTTCTCTTCAAACACTTTATCTATTTTTGTTCTGAAATACTGCCAGCTGCTTAGCCACACTCCCAACAGCTCCCAATGGTAGTTTCCTCTAGCAATGCCATTTACAGACCAAAGCACAAGGCCCTAACAGCTGTCCAGATCTTATAAACATGGTAAAATAATGGGTGTTGCATTTACTCACAGTTCAGGCTACCTCAGGAAGAACCAAGAGTCATGCCACGCAGTATTTTGGATTACAAGTTTTTGTGTCTCATTTTGTTTCAATTTACATGGAATTTAAGAACAGCAATTTCACGGAATTGCATATAGTGTCCCATGTGTGCCATGAATGAATTAAAGCAATGCAAAAATAGCTCTGAAATGACATTCTCCAACCACACATTTCATAATTCAAACACACCTCTTCTACAAAGGTTCAAAGCTAACAGTTCACATCCTGAACATTGGTATCTAACAGGAAAGTTAACACAAGAGGTCAAAGTCAGATTACTTGCACCATTTCCTGCAGGCAAAGATAAAAGTTGCTGCCTGATATTATTTTATGATCTACCTCAGACAGGTGATAATTTGGAGTATATGCAAAGACATGATCTTATTGTCATTCCTTCAGATACGGAAATCGTTAACAGTTGTCCTATTTTACCTACAAGTTTAAGTTTGAAAAAGGGACCATTACCAGAAACAGAGATACTCTCCCTACAACAGCCCTCTTCTCTTTTCTCTGATGCTATTCAAACCAATCCATGAAAATGTAAAAAAAATGCCACAACCACCACACAAAGACTATATACTAAAGACCTCCTAAAATCACGCTTTCTCTGAGGCAGAGGGGAACAACAGCTGTTCTCTGGAAATATGTTTTAGGACAAGATACCTAGGGAAGAAGTTTGTGCTTCAGATATTAATCTTTGGAAGTGTCATGACCTACAAGTACTAGACACACACACACCTGTTCCTTACTATTTATTTTATTAGAGAGCTTAAACCTCCTCAAAAAAAAGCCTCCATATATTCTGGAATCTTTAGTGATTCAGAGCTATAAGAAGAGTTTACCTAGGCAGAATTAGGCCTCGGTGCTATTTGTCTGTTATCAAAGTGACGATGGAAGAAAACAGAGCAAGCAAGTTGTAAGAGTTTTGTTTTTTTTTTTAAATGCAGTTAAGCCAGGCAACAAATATACTTTCATAGAAGAGTGGCAATTTTAAGCTCAGCTCTACACTCTGATGATTTCTTTCTTATTTTCTGCCCTGAGATTTTTAATAAGGCAAAGTTTGCACAAGGCTATTGCACTCTAATGGAATAAATTGCCCAACATTAATTTTTGTTTTGGTCAGGACTACAGTTGAAACAGTATTTCAGTTCTACTGTCTCCATAGTTCCTTGTTTATTTCTGTCAGGACAAATATTTTGCTTACTAAAGGAAAAATCAGGTCACGAAGAACTGTTGTCAAGGAAGTGAAATTAAACTTTTATTTTCAGATCCTATACATTAAAAAGTGTAGCTGAAATGAATGGTTGGAGAAAAGCATATCAACAATCAAAAGCAGAGGAGAAAGCTAGCAAAACCTAATTTGTCATTCTAAAAAATAATATGCCTAATGTAAAGTCAAACCTTTCATAGACCTAGAGAGAGATGTAAAATTTACATTCTAAAAGATTACTCAAATATTTTGAAAGGTGGTAACTCCATACTCTAATTATCTCATAGTTACAGTTTAATATTGTATCTAATTGCCAACAATCAAATACAAACATTTATAGCAAGACAGCAGGATGTACACAGTTGGCTTTGAAGCATAACACCCACCTCTAAAAGACTAAGCTCGAGCAGTTTTTTTCAGGAAGCAGATGAGAGACACAAGAGGTGACTAAAGTGACACACAAGCACACTCAGGCATATATAAAGGAAGCTATTGCTACTAATAAAACAACGGTTAAAGGTATGAAGTCCAACAACCAACTTACAACAACCTTGCCAGCACCAGAGATTGTACCTGATACCAGCTCATGAAAAACATTCCCTTCTGAACTGTCTCATATTATTTTGATAAAGATTTTCCTGTGCCTTTCAGACTCCGACTGTTCAGTTTTACTACATTCTGGTTTTCCTCCTTTGTCAGTTTAGAACACTAGAAGTTGTGTCTCTGTGGGGAATGGCAGGCCTGCTGCTTATAAAAAGACAGAACACTTGTATTTAATTACAATTACTATTTTGTAGCTGTGTTTGTTAAGGTTTGGATGCTGTGTGGTCTAGTAGTTAGAAGATGGAGTCAGAACCCTGTTCTCATTTATGGTTATAACTTATTACTTTACCTCTAATACAATTTTATAAGTTGGACATATGACAGCACTGGCAGAGATTTTAGGCATTTTTCACCACTTGTAAAACTATAACTATTTGCCTATCTAAAATGCTTCAGAAATATCCTTAAAAAAACCTAGAGGGTGATTAACAGTATGCGTCTGAACTTAGATTTAATTCAAAAGCTCTGTATCGAATAGGCAAAGCTAGTAATATCTTATTTTTCCTAACCTTGGATAGACCTCCAAGAGCAAATTTTATAATATTATAATTAAAGAGTCATCCAATTTTATTTCAGAAAATTCTGTCCGTAACTTAAAAATTATAACTGAAAGAAGAAAGCAAATAGCATGGTTCTGTATTCACCCCCACTCCTTCACAGCCTTAGCTTAATTAAGAGAAGCAGCCCAAGAAACCAAATTTGCTTTAGAAGGCTACTTATTCTGAATTGCAGTATAAACTTGTACTTCCATTCAGTAAGAAATGGAAAATTTCCATATAAAAAGATTACATGTAAAAAGGGAAAGGTAAGACTAAACACAACATTAAAATAAAGCAATATAGTCGAGAAAGACCAATTAATCACCCTAACGAGTGAAATAATTTTTGCAATGACATGGTTGCTCTGAAGGAAAAAAATCCTGTTGAGCTATATAAAAACATGCTACACAAAGAAAACCAAAAATCCATTTGACATCTCTAACCCTGCCAAGTACAAACAGCAACTACTCAGCAATTCAGAGCCAGTTTATACAGACATTTTATGGTAGGTACACATAGAACAGAATTCATTCTTCATCATAAGAAATTAAACTACTTATCTTGAGCAAAACATAGAAATCATCAGTTTAGCACTGAAGAAGATAGAAGGATCTTCACAAGGTGCTATAAAATCTATTAGGCATCTCAACAGGTTACATACAACATCTGCCATTTAGAAGGTACTCAAACCGTATGTGAGTTACTTCCGAGCAGTATTTCTCACAGATATTTCGAATCCGCTCACATCAGGCAGTTGCTTCAAACATGTAAGTTACACCTGTAAGAGCCAGACAAATTCCAGCCTCAGCCTGGGCTGAAAGCAGGACAGCATCACCTGCCAACACAGCTGCCAACAGTGAGGCGGCACACAAGTGTCACAGCTCACTCCTGAGGCTCTCGGCACACAATCAGAAGCCAATTCCAATGAAGTAAGATAATTCATAATATAGATATTAATGCCAGATAAACACAAGCTCTCAAAAGACAGAGGGTCACTTCACAGTCTCACTGAATACCTGTGGCCAATGTGCACAACAAGCAAAACTCACAGGTTACAGGCTCTTTATTAAAACATCTGGCCCTTAAGCTCTTTAGTCTACTGAAATAATGATTTTAAAATCTTAATTCTGTTCTTGCTTTGCCATTTGTATTTCATGTTTTATACCTGTCAAATCCACTCACTTTAAAGAATTAGTGTTATTACAGCAGTGTTGTGATGGAGGTCATATACACACTTCAATAAACGGAAGGCGGGAAACAAACACCAAAACTTTCTAAAATAGAATAGTCTCAAGAAAAAACAAGATTTCCATTTTACAGATTGGATGCTACGATCCAAAAAGGCAGCATGGCTTGTAGAAGATGACACAAAGATCTGTGCAAGGAGGAGGAAACCAGCACAGATCTTTCAAGACCCAGGCCAGCCCATTAGCCACAACACGGTTCTGAAGACAATGTAAATTGGATTTAAGTTAAAATGGTGTGATTACAGCTGTTTTCCAGTATATGGATTAACATGAGAAGCACCTTCGCAACTTGGACACGTCAAAACAGAAAACGTCTCAACCTTTTCTGCTGGAAAACTATATAAACATGACACACTGCCTTTGAAAAAAAAAATAAAATAAAATAAAATAAAACACATTCTCACACTACAATTTCTTCATAACGACTATGAACTCAATCAAAAATATTCTTAATAAAACCTTGAGCAGTATGAACGTGTTCAGATTAAAATCTCCATAACCATGCAAACATTTTCACATTCTTCAGCATTAAATACATTTCACAAATCAACTTTAGTTGAGCAGTCAACAGGTAACTGAAGAGATAAGCATACAACGTAACTATTCCCCTTGCACCTCCCTGTCTTTCCCCACACTCCCTCAAAGGAAAGAAATCTTTTCCTGTTCTGATCTATTTTTACAGTCTAGTGCATTGGTATTTTGGATTATTTCCAAGGGTATTCTTTACTGGGGCATCACAACTAAACGCCAGATTTCAAAATTATTTTAACATATTCTCATAGGCTACTTCACAGAACAACACTGAATTAAAAAAGGACCTACCAATTACAACCTTTTCAAATGTAAATACGTTAAAACCTAGTAAACAAACTACAAAAAAATACCTTGCATAAAAGTCAGATTCTGCTTCTTATTCTCCCACAGGTTACATTAAGTTATTAGCAGTCTGCACACAAGATAAATTTCTGAAAACGGCACGCACAGTCGGTTTATGTCCTTACCTAATCAACAGCTTTCTGTTCTTTTTTTGAGCAGTGAATCAAGAATCAGCTTTTAAGCCTGGGAGGCCAGTAGGGGATCTTCTGTCTCCGTATCCCAATCTGGGTACCTCGACTCCCCTCAGGAAGCCAGGAGAAGAGGCTCTGGTCCTTACCTCCCAGGGATGCAAGCCCAACCCGGCCATCTCTGGCTGGAGCTCACCCTCGCCCGCTTACCCCCACCCCCAAAAGGCACCGAGCAAGACCCCTAGGACCCCGCCGCTCCCCTAACAAAGCCGGCCGCCGAAGCGTCTGCGAGGGTGAGGCAGAGAAACGGGGGATGTTTTGGGGACACGGCGACCTGTTGTTTTGTTGTTTTTTTTACCTTTCTCCCTGCTTGGTGTTGGAAGGCGGAGGGTGAAGCACAGTCTGGTTCCCTTCCATCTCCACGATGCACTTGGTATTCAGGTCCAGCTCTGCAAGGCGACACGGCGAGGGGCTGTACCCATGGCCACAGCAGCCCCTCGTCTCCTCGCACGCCGGGGCAGCTCGCCCCCCGCCGGCTCCCCCTCGGGGCGGGGGGGGAGGCTCTCACCCCTGCCCGAGCGAGGGGCTGCGGGTGCGTGTGAGGGGGTTCGTCCTCCCGCCTGCCCGGGCGCCTCAGGCGCGCCCCGGTGCCGCCCTCTCCCCACACCCCCGCTGCCTCCGAGACCCCGCCGCCCCCTTCCCCAGCGCCGCCCGACGGTTACCTCTCCTGTTCATCGGCCGGACCCTGACGGCAACTTTCACCTTGGTGTCCGACATCTTCCCCCGCCCCGTCCCGGGAGCGCCGGGCGGCCCCGCTCAGCGGCAGCGGCGGCTCGCGGCCTCGCAGCGCCGCGCACAGCGACACGGCGGAGTGCCAGCGTCCATGCCGGGCAGAGGTGAGGGCGGGGGGCCGGGGCAGGCGGGGAAGGCGAGAGGCGACGAGGGAGGGAGAGAGGGAGGGCGAGGAGGAGGGTCCGGCGCCGGGGAGGGCGGTGGTGGCTCAGCCCCAGTCGCCTCCCTGCTCAGCCGCGGTCCGCAGCGGCTCTGGCTGCTGACGGCCTCGTTTGCATAACTGCTGCTGCTGCTCCTGCCGCTGCGCCTGCCGCCGCCTCCCCTCCAATCCCAGCCGCCATCTTCCGCCTCCTCCCGCCGCGCCGCCGGGATTGCAGCGCCCAGGCAAGCGGTGAGGGGGCAGGGAGAGACCGCGGCGCCGGAAAGGGACGGAAACTCACGAACGCCTTCGGAACGGGGTGGGGAGGTGGAGAACTCGCCCCCACACACAACGGACGGCCGCTGCCGCCCAGTGAGCATGCGCGAACGGCCGCTCCTTGCAGTGGCGATAGGGGCAGGAAGGTGGCGCTGCCGCGCTCGCCTGCGCATGCGTAGAGAGGGCGGGGGAAGCCGGGCGGTGCGCGTTGCCCTGGCGCTGCCTGCCCGGCTGCGGGGCTGCTGCGGGGAGCGAGGCTGTCCTGGGGTTCACAGAGGCGGGAACGGGGTGTCGGGCCTGTCCTCGTCCCCATGCCCTCAGGGCCTTCCCGAGAGTAA
This sequence comes from Columba livia, assembly GCF_036013475.1. Lineage (NCBI taxonomy): Eukaryota > Metazoa > Chordata > Aves > Columbiformes > Columbidae > Columba > Columba livia. Next base: position 67,220,559 of record NC_088603.1, on the reverse strand, counting down.
CCGCCACGGCTTGTGCAGATGTACGGTGTTACCATAAACCCACCGGCTCGTCCAAATGGACATCAAGTTTCCTTGAGGCAAGGCAAGGCCACAAAGAAAGGCCTACAAATTGTGTCGAACTAAATGTCATCGTGCTAGGGCATTTTTTTTTTTAACAAAAGATGTGCAATGCTCAATTAGAAAACAATGGCCTGCCAGGCATAGTCCTGGTGCTAGCACAGATGACCTGAGTGAAACATAGAATCACAGAATCATTTTGGTCAGAAGACACCCTTAAGATCATCAAGTCCAACCATAACCTAACTCTAGCACTAAATCGTGTCCCTAAGAACCTTGTCTATGCGTCTTTTAAACACCTCCAGGGATGGCAACTCCACCACTTCCCTGGGTAGCCTTTTCCATTGCCTGACAACCCCTTCTGTGAATCAATTTTTCCTAATATCCAGTCTGAACCTCCCCTGGCACAACTTGAGGCCGTTTGCTCTTGTCCTATCACTTGCTACTTGGCAGAAGAGACCAACACCCTCCATGCTACAAACTCCTTTCAGGTAGTTGTAGACAGCGATCAGGTCTCCCCTCAGCCTCCTTTTCTCCAGACTAAACGGCCCCAGTTCCCTCAGCTGCCCCTCATCAGACTTGTGCTCCAGACCTTCCACAAGCTTTGTTGCCCTTCTCGCTCCAGCACCTTAATGTCTTTCCTGTGGAGGGCTGGAAGTGGTGCTGCACCTCGATGTGATGGAACAACAAGCCCTGCCCTGGCCCCAGCCTGTGCTTCACCTCCTTGGGACAAGGCTGCCTACAAAGTGCTGGGGCCGCTCGTGCCACACGGCTTTTCCAGGCAGTGACAGGCCACCACTGACAAGTGCCTGCCCAAACACCACAGGACAGAGTTGTGTCCGTCTACTAGATGCGAGTTCAACGTCGGGGGAAAGCATTACAAACAGCAGTGCATTACCCCAGCAACCACGAACCCCAAGGACGGCTGAGCTCCCAGTGGGCAAGCCAGGAAAGATTTTTAGTTAAAAGTACAGTAGACTGATGATCTCAGGATAGCCTTCTTTTTGAAGTTTCTTGTTAAAACTTTGTTTTCTCCCTGGGAATGTTTCCTTAGCTTCAGTAAAATGTCTTCCAAAGAATCTATTCTTATTGTTGATGCAGCTAACCAGTAGGAATCCCAGTGCAAAATAGTGATGCCTGTAACATTTCCTTGACAGAAAAAACAGGTTCAAACCCAAATGGGATTATTCTGTCTACTCTGGGGCTGAAGCACTGTAGAAAGATGGCCTAAACAACAAATGATGGATAGCTGCACTGAGAAAGAGCAGACCTTTCAAACAGGTAAAAACAACAGATGGAGCTTAGAAGATCAACCATCCCCCTGGCTGCCAACACACCAGCCAGAAGAGCCCTGCAAAGCAACTGAGAAAAATATCTCTGGAGGAGGACCGGCTGCCCCACACAGCCATGGCTTGCAGGAATGCTGAAAGGAAATGAAAGACGCACTTAGTGCAGTGAAACGTTACCATATAGAGCCGGGCATCTTAAGAACATTGGCAACAGAAGCTGGGTCACATGGATTTCTTGCCTGTGGAAGAAGGCAAAAGGAATGAAGTTCGTTATGAAATGCATTGTAAGCATGTGGTTCAATGAGTAAAGAAAAGAATGATGTTGAAATGAGACATCCTACTTGTGACTGTAGACTCTAAGAACCCAGATCAAAGTAGGCACTGGCTCAAGATAAGGCATGAAGTCTGAAATGGCTGCACAGAAAGGGAGTTCTTCAGTGAAACTTGGACACTTTTGGGAAAGAGAAGACAGCCAACAGATTCTTCACTATGAGGGTGGGGAGGCACTGGAACAGGCTGCCCAGATAAGCTGTGGACGCTCCATCCCTGGAAGTGTGAAAGGCCAGGCTGGATGGGGCTTTGAGCAATCTGGTCTAGTGGAAGGTGTCCCTGCCCACGTAAGAGGACTTGAAACCAGACGATGCTTGAAGTTCCTTCCAACCCAAACCATTCTATGGTTCTGTGATTCTGTGAAAGAGAAAATATTCCATCTCGATTTTCCACATCTTAGTGGAAAAACTACATCATTGCAAGATTAAATAAAAACAATTATATTAGCTGAAGAGAATCTAAAGCGCGTCTATGAAATTGACTGTGATTCTGCCTGTGGGAAGAGTTTTGAGAATAAATTTTCACTAATGTCTGGAACAGGCTTATGAATTATATTCTGCCATTTGCAGGTACAGAAAGCCAGCTATGCAAAAGCATTTGAAAAGGGAGATGTGACCTAGTTTGTTCTAATACAAACCATAGCTGTTCTCTTCTTGTGAAATCATGCTTTTTTCCTAGTGTTAGGTAATTGGGAAAAAGGATTTTTGCTCTATCATTCACATCAATGTGCCCTGAAAAACAACTGCCAAGGTGCTGGTTCCTCTGAGTTTTTCTGTCCTCTTGAGGAAGGGTTTTTGGCAACATCTGTACCATGACCTGACAAGATCTATTAGGCAGCACGCATGTAGCAGAATATAATTCCGTTCTCCGTTAAACCTCTGACATTATGGCAGAATAGGAAGGAAGTTGCGTCATGGGACCCAATGAGATCATTAGGTAGCGCAAAGAGCAATCTGTGAAGGACCGTGAGAAGTGGGTGCAATTCAGGCCAATGAGATGTTTCTCTTCTGGCATTGTATTTCCCCATTGAACACAGCTACCATATGGAACCCTTTACATTTCTGCCTTTGCTACTGGTAACAACCGTGGATGAATGTCTCTCACCTGTCAGCATTTGTTAGTTTGATCAGTTTACATGCCCCAGGGGAACTGGCAAGAGATACTGATGGGTCATTCACCCATCAGCATTATCTGCCAGCTATCCCAGACATGCTGACGGATGGATGGATGGATGGATGGATGGATGGATGGATGGATGGATGGATGGATGGATGGATGGGTGGATGGGAGATACCAGATGAGAAATGACAGCTTACTGCTTCGGCAATGAAAAAAGATGAGAGCCGGAGAAAGTGGAGACTGATGGCGGGTTAGGGGAACAGGGATGGGAACAACAGGGACAAAACCATTTGAAGCCATCCTTCCCTGATTTCCTTTTCCTGTCCTTGCTTTCCTCCAACCCCTATTTTGTTCTGGTTCTGCACCACTGCAATCAAGAGGAATTTTGCAGCATTAACAGAGCCAGAATTGAATCTTTGTCTCTTGCTTTCCATCTGTTTAATTTTTGTTTCTTCTCTTTCAGCATTTCCACACATTTGTCCATCGATCCGCAGTTGCATATTTGCTCTATGCAAAGAGCATAAAGAAAATATCGCTCCTTACTTTATTCTGGTGGGAGGTTCCAGCTGCTCCCTACCTTCCCAAGGCACAAGACAGATAATGTGACTTGACATGAAGGCATGCCCATGTCTTCCCATCTGTTCTGAGCAGGAGGCTCAATTGCTCTACTTCATGACATGGAAAAAGGGCAGCGATGCTGTGCACCCGGAGTCGATGCCTGAAGCCCTGCCAGTAGGGCAGAGTGTTCCACTGACCTCCTTTCTTCACTGAAGGGCAGGGACAAATATGCAAGAATATGCATCTTGTCAGCAGCGTCCCCAGCGCATATCTTGCTGTGCCTGACTGGTGCACGCTGTCACTGACACGTCTAACTTCATCTCGTGTCACAGGAGCTGAAGAGGAGGAGCTGGCAGCACAGATTTCATAGGAGGCAGAGCAGTGTTTTTCTTTCAGTGTTGAAAGTGTCAAAAAGAAAGACAGTGTGTTTGATTTTACAGCACCCAAAGTCCGAAAGATGCTTACAATGAAGGTTTTCAGTACCAAATTTAACCCAAGGCATGTAAGAGTGACCAAAATTAAGGGGTTTTTTTTGTGTTTCCAAATTTTTACTAAGCATTTTTTAAAATTAAAATTCACAGAGAAGACAAACCTTTATTTTCAACCCAAACACTACACAGCATCATCCATTCTGAAAAAAGAAGAGGTAAAATGAACAAACAATATATACTGAAACCAACAGACATTTTTAAGGTTAATAATCTAATATATTACACTTTCATTAGGAAAAAGCATAGGAAGAAATCATAGCTCTAACAAAGTAATTGATTAACCTTCCACTGATGTTGGTGAAAAAGAAGAATGAATAATGATTTGGGTTTTTTTTAAATAGCATTTAGAAAGAGGCCTGGACATTCTAGAAGGGAGAAATATTCCTATTGGAGGGGTGGGATAAAATACAACCTTATATCTGTGACAGGGCAGAAATTAGTGTCATGCTATGCACATGAACTTTTATTGTTCATTGACTAAAAACAGACATTTAGCAAGCAGCTAGGGAAGCAAGTCCCTGCCCATAATTGTACACTGGGAACCAAATTTCTGTCTCCCACACATCACCAGACTTTTCAAGTAACCTGACCAGACAGGTGTGTTGAATTCACAAGAAAGTACACGAGGGCAGGATTTTACCCAGCGCTCTCAGCTAGGTTTTCAGGCTGCTTTTCCATTTCCTTTTTGCTCCAAATTCAAGCTGGACATTAGTCAGGCTGGATGTTTGCCACCTCTGTCTTACCAGAGATCTGTTTTGACTGTCTCTTAAGCTGTGCTGGAGGCATGAAAATCATCTTCTATTTCCAGCGTATTTATGGCAACACTCTGTGCCCAGAAAGGGGCCGTGGTGACAGATACTCTTCTGACACTCAGCAAGAAGTAATTTTAATTGCCAATGTTAGGGATAAATGCAGAATATATGCACCTAAACATTATCCTGCCTGAGAGATGCTGCTCAGAGCTACATGAGATGGCTGACTGTTGCATATTTAGATTCCTGCGCAGTACATTGCTTTTAACAGGCCCTGCGGTTTAAACTTACCTCAGCTCTGAACAGAGTTGGCTTACAGGCTCTTCCAGTGCTGAATGGACTGACTTTGTTCTTACAGGCTAATTTATCGATGTTTTAAATGACCTGTTTGGCTTTACCTGGATGGGGTCCTAACCCCTGCTAGGACCCTATCTCTGCCTCCACACCCACCCTGGGTGTCTGAGAGAAGATCACACGCTGGGATCAGAGGTGAACAATTACAGCTAATGTCCTCGAGGCAGGTGCCGCTACATCTCCATCAAGCTGAAATGTTCCTTGCTGTAGGGGGAAAAATACAGAATCATAGAATCAATCATATCAATCATCTAGGTTGGAAAAGACCTTTGAGTCCAGCCATAATATCAAATGCAATTTCACGGATCAGATCAGACGTTTGATCCCTGCCTCTGATACAATATTGCAATAGTCTTTAAAACTCTTCATCCTAATATTCAGCCCAGTAGATGAGACTAAGCCATCTGTGGAAGGAGCTGCTCAATTTTAATTACTTTTAACTACATGACTGTTCACCTTCGCTCCACTGACTGAAGAACAAGGGGCAGGGAGCTCTCTTCCCCATCTCCTATCACTTACCAGGAAAAAATAGTTTAAAATTACTGTGGAAATGTTAATGGTCTTTGCTACCTACAAATGAAAAGTCATATTAATAGAAATAAATGAGCTTAGATGCAGACTAAGACACCTATAGACAAGAAACTGATGAGAAGCAAAAAAGGAGAAAAAAGTAGCAAGAATAATTCTTTGTATTGCTCAGTTACAATTCCCTACACTCTGGAAGTCTGATTGAAGATTTTACTGAATCCAAAGTGAACCTCTCTGTCATCTCAGGAGGCATTTGCTTTATGGCAGGGAATTTAACATCCCTGCAATCCTAAACTCAGACATGGGGAGTAGTTCTGTCCTCTGATAGCTAGTTGGGTGCTATGCAGCTCAAATTCCTTAGCTGTCAGGGAAATAATGGGTAGATGGGTTTGTTTACATTTTTGTTGCTATTGATGTTAATTATGTGTATGCCATCCCTTTTTCACCTCAGGAAACACCCCAGCCCCGACTCAAATACCTACCTTAATTTGCTTATACTGGGGAGAGCCCAGATTCACAATCAAGTGATACCATAACGAAAACATATAGTTGGGACTGTTATACTTGAATTATTTCCTGCAGTGAAAGAGAAGGTATGGGTGACATTTTAAAAAGCATTGTTGAGAATCCACCAGGAAAATTCAGTACAGTATTTAGGGAAGAGGAGTTCAAACTGGAACAGACCCACAAAAGGGTTACTGGGAGGACTGGGGAGTGGTGAACATTATCAAACAACAGCAGACTAGAAAAGTTCGGTTTGTTTAGTCTGGCAAAATGAAGACTGAGGGGAGATTTGGCTGTTTATGCTTCCTTTCAGGCCAGTTAAAAGCATGGTGCTACTCAAGTTCAAGGAAAACACTAGCGCAAGAACAAATGGGCGTAAACTGTCTTTCATGCAGCCCTTTTATTCTGGGCTGCATTAGGAGGACAGCTGCCAGCAGGTCAAGGGAGGGGATTCTTCCTCTCTGCTCAGCACTGGTGAGGCCCCATCTGGAGTGCTGGGTTCAGTTCTGGGCTGCCCAGCAGAAGACAGAGATGAATTTACAGGAGTGAGGCCAGTGCAGGGCCACAAAGATGGTTAAAGGACTAGAGCATCTCTCCTATGAAGAAAGGCTGAGAGAGCTGAGGCTGTTCAGCCCAGAGAAGAGAAGGTTCAGGGGAGATCTTATCAATCTGTTTAAAAAACCTGAAGGGAGGGTCCAAAGAATCTGTAGCCAGGCTCCTTTTCAGTGGTGTCCACTGACAGGACCAGAGGTAACGGGTACAAATTGGAACACAGGACGTTCTCTCTGAACTTCAGGAAATACTTTTTGACTGTGAGGGTGACTGAGCACTGGCACAGGTTGCCCAGAGAGGCTGTGGACTCTCCCTCCTTGGAGATATTCAAAAGCCATCAGGACATGGTCCTGGGCAGCCTGCTCTAAGTGGCCCAGCTTGAGCAGTGGGCTTGGACAAGGAGACCTCCAGATGTCCCTGCCAACCTCAGCTCTTCTGTGATTGTGTCTTGGAACACACTCAGGCTGGAAATAAGTTGACTTCTACCCCTGGAGGAATGAACAGTCTCCTACACAGAAGACCAGAGGACTAAACCTAGCTAATTGTAAGAGTGAGCTTGATTGTATTAGAAGCCATGACAGCAGGGAACCTGTCCTGCTGACCCTACCAGACACAGGCTCCTATATAGTCTTTAAACATCATGGTGATAATAGTTTATGGTAGTGGCAAGGAAAGGAAAAGGAAAGAGTTTTGTACTGTTAAAAAAGTAAGAGCACAAGGTCCCAAAGGAATTGACATCACCTACCTCTGCTTAATATAACTATTGAGTTATGAAAAGGGATTGATGTTAAATTAGTAGAGATATATAATTTTTTTCCTTGTTTTTTCTTCTCTTTTCCTTCTATATATTAGTAGAAATCAGATGCTTCTCCTAAGAAACAACAAACTGCCACAGCTAGTTTGTAATGTTATTTACAATTTAAATCAGCAGGCAGGCCCCAGTGAACTGAAGAAAAGGACAACCCTCCCATTATTTCCCCTACCCAGAAAGCTCTTGCCCCTCTTCATCTTTATTATAAGGAATGTCTGGTATGTGAGCGTCACTCCAGCACATCCCTGTGGCTCTCTTGTGACTTCAAGTCCCAAATTGAGACTAAGGGCACTTGTGAGCAGGAAAGCCAGCTCAGGAATGCTGTACAGAGCATCACTAATTATTATGCATTTGCTAAGTGCAGGTGTGTGCCGTAACACAGGTAGAAAAAGTGAGTCTGCAGCCTCCAAGTCTCTTCAGTCAGCAACTGGATACTACACACAGTCTGTCTGACATACAGCAATGCTCAGACTCTGTTTTCAGAGTTGTGCTTTTTTTCTCAGTAGGGATGAATGGGAAAGCTGTAAACATAAAGAGGCTGGTTAGTGGCAGCAGCCTCTTGAAACACACGTGCAGCATTCTTAATAACCCTTTTGCACCCAGTCACAGTCCCCTTGTTGGTTTATTTTCTGATTTCAGAGAGAAGCTGAACTTTGCTGGCTACCCTGTGTGAAACTTGGAACCTGGGCTCTGCCCTTGGGAGGACAAGAAGGGTGGGGAGGGAGGAGTGCATCTACCAAGCTTGCTTATTAAATGAGCTGAGCTAGTAACCACGCTGGCCAAGCCAAAATTTCTCCTTACGCAATTACTTTTTACTGATGCCTGCAAATATGTGCTCCAGCCAAACATGCGTTATCTTTCTAAAGCAGGAGTAATTACATTTATACAGTCCTAAAATTACATTTGGTCCTTTGAAGGCAACCACCAGGCTGATGTGGCCCCTGGTGAAAATGAGTTGGACACCTCTGGTCTAAAGTTTGGAGAAGAAAAGAAGCTCTTGCTTGAAATAGATTAGAAAGAAGAACAGTATGCACTGGGAGGTCAGGATGTGAGGAAGATAAGTGAGGCAAAGCCTTGAGAGAGAAGGTGGAATGGCATTTCCTAAATTGTATGGAAGTCAGCTCAGCACAGATCTTGGGTCTATCTGCTGTCTGTTGAAGTCAACAGGAAGATTCACATGACGTTCAACAGGTTTCATCAGTTCCCATGTAAGGTGGAAACAAGTGCTAAAGGTGCTAATTAAGCTGCATAACAAGACTTGAGATCTTTTATTTAGAAAACAAAACACCCAATTTACTCCTCCTCCCAGTTCTCCCCAGTGTGACACAAACATATGAAATATAATCATCTGCTATCAACAACAAAAAAATTATCAGGAGCAGATCATACTCTCATTTTCAGATTGAAGACTGTCAAATAGTGCAACCACTGGGTGTCCTTTGTTGCCGTGTCACTTCAAATTTAATCGTCTTTGATTCAGGGCAAAAAGGCTTGCTCTTCACAGGTGAAAACACTTAGAGGAACAGCCAGCCTGTGTAGGCTTCCAAGCTTCTTGTAGTCTGACTACACCAGCATGTGGTAGGAAACTCAGACCAGTAATAGGAGTCAGTGAATTCTTATGTAGTGTTTCCCACAGTCACTATTACAAATGGAGCTACAAGGGGGAACGGGGGTAGGAGGGTACCTAAAACTGTTAGTCCACACACAGTTTATACTGTACAGTCCTTCACCCCTTTTCTCTGCTGTTATAAAGCTTGCAAACCTGTCTCCCAAACGCATTCCCTGAATTACTTAAGTCACTTCCCACCATTCATATTGTGATCTGAGGTTTCCTCCTTTTAATCTCACAGATTAAAAGATGAAAGATGAAAGGCTGTTTTAGAAAAGAAACACGGCAAAATAAAACACGGACAGAACCTCTAGGGGAATCAATCTTTCTTCTGAAATCAAAACGGTGTGAACACACAGATACACTACACAAAACAGTTCTGGAATGGACTAAACAACCAACTGGGAAGAGTGGGTAAGGATTTTGAAAAAGGCACAAATAGGAACAACATAGTTGAATTTCGGAAATCAAAAATTTAGGCTTATTGTCAATAAAATTGATTTGAGATTCAAGTTTAACACAAGCAAAAGGCTAAAAGTCCCTCACTCAATACAGATGTTTTAAGAAAATTCATGGGTTTTATTTCTCCAGTGAGAGAGATAAAAGAAAAACAAGATTCACTTTTGCTTTCAAGGTATACTTTTTCTGAGATGCTGGGTTTGGTTTTTATCTCAGTAACACTGACACAGTGGAAATATGGGAAGAATAATATCAGCTGCATTTTAATGATAACACCATCCAAATACTGAACAGCTTTATGAATATCACAAAATAAATGATAAATAGACCCATAGTTCTAATCCTAGACCTGGGACACCTTCAATGTCACTTGCCATACTAGGGAAAAAACAGTGCTCTTTTCACTTGGTCTTTAAAGGCCAGCATTCCTCCATCTGAAATCAAACAAAAAGTGGCTAGCTACCCTGCAACCTTAGAAATCTTTTCACATAATCTTCTTGGGACCTAAAACCTCCAATGTCATCTCTACTATAGTGAAAATGCTGTAACTTTCCTAACCTACTGGCTAAGACAAGTAACCTCCTCCTCCTCAGGGTCTGCAAGAGCATTTCAGGTATAAGGTCTCCACTGATGCCAGTCCAGAGTGAGTCTTGCTCCAGATTGCTGGTTACTGAAGCAACCACGCATCCCAAAAGCAGGGTGTGATACCGATCCACTTAGTCTGATGGAGTGTTAGGAACCAGGCAAGTGTTCAGTATGTTACGAAGGAATAAGTGAGACAAGCTACACCATTACATTAAGTTTGTTCCACAAAAGATTTCTGATGTTGAAAGTCATAATTAGGTATAATATATTCTAAACATCTACAGGGCTTTCAGCACGTAAAAAAAACAAAGCAGCATTCCCAGAAATTGTCATAATAAAGGCTGTTGCAAAGGCTCCTCCAGGGCAAACCTCTGCACTAGCCTGAATCTCCTTGACTTCAAGCCCAGTCCTGCAGCGTTTATTTATGTGGACAATTCCATTTGCTGTACTCATGACTGCACAGATAAACTATTCATGACAGAGCAAGCCTCAACTCAAACAAGTCACTTTAAGGAATAATGAGAATAGAAAAAGACTAATACATATATTTGAAATACTTCTGGCTCCATAGTATCATGCTGTAAGTTGAGAGGAAGCTGGTGCAGAACTCACTGAAGAGCCCTGTTTCCTACCTAATTAAGGACAATGACAAATAAAGGAGCCAGGCACATCCTTTTCATATGGAAATGATTATACATTTTTAATACTTAATCTGACTCTTTTTAAGAGATTTCTTATAAAGCATATCTTTAATGACTTTACATTTCTTCTCACATTAGCTCCTTAGTCTGCGACGGTAAAAGACACATTTGTTCTCTGTTTCTTACTTTCAATACAGGTCAGTAGTTACTGAATACTGATTTGATATTGGTTAAATTCCACAGCCCATATTATTCAGGAAATCATGCTGGGTGAGCATTAATACTTTCCTTCAGGTTTTATCTTTTATCTATTTATATTTGGAACAAAGAACAGTAAATGAGTTACTTCCTGTGAAAATGTAGGTGTGATCATCATTCTTTCAAGATCATCTTCTTTGTATTAACAGTTTCAAAAGCAAGCTTTCAGAAAGGACAGCTTATCTTTTTGCCTTTTTTTTTTACACCTTCACAGTTTTCTCAAAATAAATTATTTCATTTTCCCAGATATAATTGTCTCTCTCTAATACTATATCCTGCTTAAAATTGCCTAGCCTTTATTCATTATGAAGCATATAACTATATTTAGAGTATTTTAAATGGTTTACAGAATCTTCTGTCTAGCAAAATTTTGCTGATTTAAAAAACAACATATTCAATGAAAGCAGGATTTGTTCTCACCTCAACTCACTGCCCATATAGTGCTAACCTACGAACAAAGAACAAAAATTGCCTAAAGAGGGATCTTTAGAAAAATATTATATATGTATTTATTAAATTATAGTGAGCATACTTCCCTAAAGTGCTTAGTTTGCTCCAAATCTTCATTTCCCACAGATTTTTGTTACAGATACAGAGCTGAAAGTGATAGCTCTCCTAAGGATTACCATCTGAAAAGTGCCTAATTGTGTCTGGGAAATCTGTTCAAATGTAGGTTATTCCCCTGCCAGAGGTCAATAATAATCAAGAGGCAATGGCCCTTATAATCTTGTCCATTTTCCAGGCTAAAATGCTTCACCTCCTAAGAATGCATGGGAGTGCTCTGTGGTCTGCCTTGGTGGAGTTCGCCCCCTGCTTAAGCCACAGACACCTTTCTTTTTTTTTTTCTCCTTTTCAGTGTCAATCTCTTCTCCTCCTTTCTATCCTCAACATGAAATAAACAACTTGATCACCGCTGTGAGGCTTCACAGCAGTACATCTCCTTCCAGAGCATTTCAAAACTCTGAAACCACGCACCTTCATGGAGCACACTGGAAGCAATTGTATAGGAATACACCGTGGTTTAGAAAAGTATTAATTTCCATGGTTTGTAGGACACACCAAAGGAATTAGTAACAACAAGGTCATAAGGAAAGTGTTAAAACTTCCTCCAAAATCAGGAAGGCAACTCCCAGACAAGAGGATAATTAAACACAGACACTCCCTGCTTTATTAAGGCACCAACCATGTAATGGGAAGTCTGAGATCTAGTCTTAAGTCTGCCAAAGACTTCTCTTGACTGCAGCTGCAGGGCCAGAACATTTATATTGTGTTTGCCTCAAACAGAGGCTGGAGCGCCAAGTTCAAAAATATCTGCAGATCTTTTGGAAAGCAGTGGTGAGAAAAAGGCGTAAGTGCGCTGCATTGTCTGAGAATCTCTCCAGTGCTTTGAAGCTGTCCAGGAGAATCATACAGGTCATACTACAGAAGCACTCTAGAGAAAGCCTGTATGGTTAGGTAACAAAATCAAACATAAACATGTTATTATTAGCACATTTAGTTGAGATAACGAAGTTGGAAATGTAATGTGGAATGGAGGCACGGTCAACACCCACTTCAAGGAAGACAGAACTGGTAAATATTTCTCCCCCCTGGACTGATGTATGACCCGCAGCACCACATGGCAAAAGGAAAAATGCTGGATGCCTCTTTGGTTTAATGCATTTCAAGTTTAAAGATTTCCATGTTCTGCACATTTGGGATTTTTAAATGCAGGTAATGATAATTCCCCATCACATTCAGTAGCAGAAAGGGTTTGCTGAAGAGGAATCAAGTAGACAGACAGTTCATGTTCTCAGCTCATGACCAGTGGGGCTGAGCCAACCTTCTGCCTGGCGATGGCTGAGCATTGCATGGACAGGCAGACCAATACTGTATTTCAGGTCTACCTGGCCTGTTCCTCTTTCCAGTCAGTGACTGCATATGTGATGTGATTAATTTTGAAATCTTTCGGCAATTTTGAACTCTGTATGTGCTTATTTCCAATGGTAATCCCTACTTTATTTCCAGAGCCTCGTTTGTGCCTTCCTGCTGGCTCTGCAGCCTTCCCATCAAGTTAAACAAAGTAGACAAGACTGGGAAAAAGCCCCCATATTGCTGGGGGCTATACATTCCACCTGGAAGATCCTCTGTTTAGACGGAAGCACTTTTGGACACAGCTGGCCAAACCAGGAGAGCCTGCTGTATCAGATGAGCCAGCGACTGAAACAGCAATTGCTGGGGCTGGGGATGGACAGGGGTGATCAAGAAATGCCAGGACAGGTCTGACAAGAAGGTTACACAAGGCATTTCCCACCAGAATTTTCTAGACTAGGACAGTGGATTCTATATAGAGGCTTCTGGTGTACTTGTAGGGGAACTGAAGATAACAAGGGGAGAAAATACTACTATCAGTGAATTTAAACTGTCTCCACTGAGGATAGGCCTTGGGCACTTGCTGCTTTCCAAAGAATCTGTCACTTCTCCCGAGATGTCTGAATGAAGTGTGAGGTCTAGAACTCATTTTGCAAAATCTGTACATTTTTGCTTTAGTTATATTATAGTCCTGTGGAGGTAGGCTGTGTCTCACAGGTGACTTGTAAACTATAAGGAAGGGTCTCCTAGAAGAGTGAGAAAAAAAACCCAGACATCGGAGAGAAAGAAATGAAGGCAAATTCCTCCTGTGCAGGGTGCAACAGTACCACAACCCATTTAGGGAGAAAGCTTCTTATTTACCTCTGTAAACCTTTGCAGAAAGGAAAGGTTGCCTGTATTCAAGGCCATAATTTTGATAGACCCTGCTGTATAAAACTCTCAGTGTTCTGGGGGCTGGACATTACAGGAGGTTCCCTCTTTACCTGAAATCAGTCTATGTTAAAAAAAAATGCTATGATGGTGTTATGTCTGTGCTTTGTAAAAATATAAACATCAAACTGACATGCACAGCAATGTGGCTGGAGGGAATAGACAGATGGTCAAAAGGACAACAGCCAAAATTTAGTAATTTTTACCTTTTTTCTCCCTGTATTTCTTTATTGTTTTTATTCACCAATGTGAAAAATTGATCATATTATTTATCTAAAATTATTGTGTTCACAAGCAAAACAAAAGAATACATATGTGATGGGACACAATTTCAATACACATTTCTGAAACTCCTCTGCTTCCCATATTCCTAAACACTGTAAACATACCCTGGTATATTTATATGCTAGGATAGCAACCAGAGATCAGTGTTTAAAAATAAACCAAATATGAGTTACAGTGTGTGTGTGCAAAACAGACATAAAGTAGGGGCTGAAGAGATTACATTAGGGAAATATTGTCCATTATATTTGTTTGGGTTAAATCCAAGTTGTTAAAGCACGAGGTGCAGAGGGTTATGCAAAGTTTAGTTTAGGTTCTTTTTTCTAAATATATGCAATGGTAATTATCACTGAAGTGACTAGTCCCAAGTTACATTCTAGATGAAATTGCCAGCACTTTTTTCCGAGGGTGAGCACGCAACTAGCTGTCCTCGTTTTGAGTACCCCCAAACCCCAAAAACGTCACCTACCTAATGATACCTTTTCAAGTATGGGCCCTTCATCCTCTGCCATCCTACTCTCAGAACCCAAGGTTTTGTTCTGTTGAGATCTGTGACTAAATTGCAAGATTTGCAGATGAACAGATGCAGTATGTGTCTCATGGGCCTTTGAAAAGCAGATGGTATTAAGGTATCACCCTGAAGGCAACAGATAACTACAGTAGCTATAGGGGAAATGTGCATATATGCATAAAGGAAGAGGCAAGAGTAAGCAAAAACATCAAAAGCTTTTTAGTTTGTTACCTGCATATTGGTGGATCTGTCTCCCATTATCTCTTAAATTCTCCTGTGTGACCCAATAAAGGTTTCAGGTTTACTGCTGCATTTTCCCTTATATGCTGAAGAACTCAGAATTTTTAATACATGGTTTTATACAGTTCTTTAAGGCTTCTCAATTTAGGCACCTGCATCAAATGAATTAAGACAGAATGCAATGATTTCTTTGATGCACCAACCTTTATAACAAAAGGAAAACAGCTATATCATTCATAGAAAAAGTCTACATTTGCCTTCAGTTAGTCAGTAAAGCAGAGACTGCAGGAGATAGCACAAAGCAAACTAGGTAGAATAAAGGCACAAAGTTTATTTTGCTTACAAACCCAAACATCAAGTGATTTCTAGTCATATACCACAGGAGCAGAATGGGCAACAATGGGAGTTTTTGTGGATTTTAAAACAGCATGAGTCATGTATTTAAAAATCAGCATTTCAGCAGCTGGAAAGTTGCCTACATGGCAGCAGGGGCTAGGAAATTTGCCCATCCATGAGCTCAGTAGGAAAAACAAACTCCTGGTGCACACAAAGATTTGAGGAGATGAAAGCTCAGAGGAAAGGTCCAGGTCCCATAAGTGCCATTGCGATAAACTATTAATTATGTATCAATCCAGCATCCATGGTATTGCATGTGTTTTGAAACACAACAGTTCCCCAAAGGAAGTGTTATCTAATTGTTTTTATATCCCTACAGACCAATGCCTCCTTTGCATCTGGAGGAGAGTATATAATCCAGGGGGCTGCTTCTCTGAGTAAATTTCCTCCTCGACCCCTCAAGAGGGCTCCTGCTCAGGGCCATACACCTCCTCCTGCAGAATAGCCATGGGGTATTTCTGGTAACACCAAAGGCACTTACTGTGTGGCCTGGCAGAAGAGAAGGCTGGAAAAGACCAAATGTGCAGGTCCATATGGTTTTTGATAGCAACAAATGACCTTACAACAACTTTAGCAGGATATCTCCAAATAAAAAAAGAAACCATCTGTAGGGTAACTGCAATAGAGTTACTGGATTGTAACAGAGAAACCCATGATAAAAAGATATGAGGAGTTTTCACTAAATTATTCAATAAAGGAGTAAGCAAATCACACTTTATTGGCAGGTCACTGTTCAATTAACCTTTACAAATAGCTGCATTTAATAGATTTGTTTTGTTTATATAAATGTTAGCATAAGACAGATTAAAACATCATCTGAATTAGAGGGCTAAACTGCTCCAGTTTACAGTAAGTATTTACTGGCACAGCAGTACATGCAGCTATTAAATGCCCTAAAGTGAGACCAAAAGACAGATTAAAAAATTACTGACAGAAAGATTGCCTGTGAATTTCAAATACTCATTATTTCAGGTCTAAATGAAAGAAATTACCTCAAAAGTTTTATGTCATTTTAACCTACTCATCTCCACTCCAGAGAGCATTTGCACCTGATTTCCTTTTAATGCTGAACCTCCTAAGTAATCACTTAAGGAGCAGGTAAAAGCCTTAAAATGCAGCAGTGACTTCTAGTGGAGGTGCTTAAATCCTTCTCAAAATTATTCAGATATACCTTAATTTCCACAGTCCAATAAGGCAACAGAACTCATGTCCACAGTGAAACTATTTCCAAGGAAATACAAACTGGAGTAAATCTGCTGTGTATTCACAACCAATAAAGCCTCATTTGGAAGCTAGGAAAAAATGAACCTTATGTCCCCCTTTCTCTACTACTCACCAACATTGCAATTTTCAGTTAAATGTTGGATTTTGAGGCTCAAAAGTACCATATTAATGACTAAACAGAGAAGGGCAGTACTGGAAACCTCCCAAGCACAGCTGCATTACAAGCACAGCTGCATTACAAGCACAGCCAACTCCATTTTATATTTGCAGAAGTATTTGTGGTCTGAACAGAAACAATTCAGGGGCTTTTAGGGAAAGCTGCCCACGCTGCTAACCACACACCAGGTTATCTCTAGATGAAAACACAGACTTGTGCATTATAGAGAAAGACCAAGAGCTCCAGTATAACTCTAATAAAGGTGGGAATAAACTAGTACAGAGAAGAGCGCTCCCAGAAGTGCATTTCCCCAGTATGGAAAAAAATAGGCTCTGAGCACCGACCCACTTCACATTAACTCACTAAGCAGTGGTAGCTCCTCCATAGCAATGATCTTAGCTGGACTCGGGCGACCTTGAACTGAAGCTTCTGTTTCTCCTATGGTTTTGCCAAGCCAGTCTCCTTTCTCGTGCAGAAATCCTGGAAACAGAAACCACTCTGTCACTCTAATAAGCGTATCTATGCTTAATGAGCAATAATGAAAACTATGTGCTGGGAAAGGTAAACAAACAATGCATCACTTCCTCGCCCAGGTGCCAGTCTTTGATTACTCCATTCCAAATGTCATTGTTATTACTCATCAAAAAGTACCAAAAACATTTGGTTGTCAAGGAATGAAATACTTTTAAAATGCCAAATTAACTGCTGGCTACAGCCTGCAACTGCCAGGTCTTTTCTTGCGGATAGGCAAAAGACTCAATGGAAGTTTCGCAGTAAGCACAGCGTGTTGGCCAAAGACAGCAATTTCACTTAAAGCCCAGAAAACGCCTCCTCTCTAGACACCTACCAACACCAGAACTTTGCTTGCTTTATAGCCAAAAGCAGCTTGTACCCATAGCAGTGAGCACCTAAACCTGTTCACGTGGAGCTATATATTTTTATTGAATGATCACCGCTGTCTAAAATGACGAGGGAATTGTTTGCTGTATAAGTCAGTCCTACAGGATATGAAAGCCCGTGACTAATTAGAGGATTAAAGATGGGAAACTCCTCAGGTTTCCCTAAGCATATTACAGCCTGGCTACAGACATCTGTTACTATAACACGACCCTCTTTGTCAAAGGCCACAGCTGTAGTATATATTTTGGAGGGGGAAACGAGGTTCAGACCGAAGCTGTCCATCTGGCCAACAAGATCCATCTCTGCACTGAATATCTTCACTCGGGTGCTGCTGCTGTTCGGTCCTTGAGCTTTCAGGTGCTCTATCACTGCGACAGCACCCAAGGTCTGGGAGACTGCAACCCCTCTGGGGCTGGTGAGCTGAGACCGGATCATCTGACACTTCTTCAATTTCCCATTCTTGAAGTCGGCCGTCAGGCGATACAGAGCTCCTGCCTCCGAGTCGGTCAGGATCACTTCGCCCTCGGGGGTGGCATCCAAACCCCAAGGCAAACAGAAACCTTCCCGGACAGCCAGGACCCCCCTTCCATCAAAATCAAAGGCCTTCACTGCACGGTCCCCGCCATCGGTGACCACCACGTGCCCGTCCGGCATCACCGTCACATCAAGCGGGTACTTGATGTCGTTGCCCGCGTCCCCCCGTTCCCCGAACCGCTGCAGGCAGGTTCCGCTCGGCCCAAAGACGTGGATCCTCTTCTTGCCGTCGTGTGCCACCACCAGGCGTCCCGACCTCCGGCAGGCGGCCACCCCGGTGGGGTTGACCAGCGACCCCCAGCCTCCCAGCGACAGCCGGAGCCCCAGGCCCGTGGGGCCCGGCCCGGCCGCCTCTCCGCCGCCGCTCCTCCCCAAGGCCGAGGGGACGCTGTCGCCGGCGGGGCCCAGGACCTCCAGCAGCTGCAGCAGCGGGAGGCAGTCGCTGGTCTCGGCGGAGCCGCAGGCCCGCCGGCAGAAGGGACACTCCACCCGCCGGCGCTCGGGGCCGCTCAGAGCGCCCACGCAGCCCCGGCAGAGGACGTGCCCGCAGGGCAGGTTCCGCGGCCGCCGCTCCCCGCCGGGGCCGTAGCGCTCGAAGCACACCCGGCACTCCAGCAGGCTCAGCTCCGCCTCGTCCTCCGCCGCCATCCCCGCCGCGGCGAGGCGGGGCGGGGCCGGCGCTGGCCGAGGCGGCCGGGGGCGGAGCGGCGCAGCCGGCGGGCCGCCCTCCCCGGTTCTTTCGAAAAATGCAGGTTGCGCTGGCCCGCTGGCTGCATGCTTGCTTCTGCCAGCCTGGCCTGCGACACTCGGAAAAACCCCACGGCTTCTGCTCTTCACAGAATCACAGAATGGTTGGGGTTGGAAGGGACCTCTGAAGATCATCTAGTCCAACCCACCTGCTAAAGCAGGTTCACCCAGAGCAGATCACACAGAAATGTATTCAGGCGGGTTTTTAATGTCTCCAGAGAAGGAGACTCCACAGCCTCTCTGGGCAGCCTGTTCCAGTGCTCTGGCACACTCAAAGTAAAGAAGTTTCTCCTCATATTCAGATGGAACCTGCCATGTTTCAGTCTGTGCGCACTGCCCCTTATCCTGTCGTTGGGCACCACTGAAAAGAGTCCATCCCCTTGACACCCACCCTTGAGATATTTATCAGCATCTTCTTCTAGTCTTGGTGAATGATAATACACTACATTGCAAATGTATCCTTCCAGCATTTTTTAAAAGGAGCTGCCAAGGTGAGAAAGCCAGGTTAAGAAAGGGTTTTGAGAGCTCCAAATTTTGTAATTGTTAAAAATTGTGGTAGTATCAAGCAAGTTCACTGATGATACAAAACTGGGACGAGGGGTTGATACACCAGAAGACTGTGCTGCCATTCAGCGAGACCTGGACAGGCTGGAGGACTGGGCAGAGAAGAACCTGATGAAGTTCAACAAGGACAAGTGTAGGGTCCTGCACCTGGGGAGGAATAACCCCAGGCACCAGTACAGGTTAGGGGTTGACTTGCTGGAAAGCAGAACTACAGAGAAGGACCTGGGAGTCCTGATCAAGTTGACCATGAGCCAGCACTGTGCCCTTGTGGCCAAGAAGTCCAACGGTATCCTGGGATGCATTAAGAAGAGTGTGACCAGCAGGTCAGGGAAGGTGATTCTCCCCCTCTACTCTGCCCTGGTGAGGCCGCATCTGGAGCACTGTGTCTAGTTCTGGGCTGCTCAGTTTAAGAAGGACAAGGAATTACTGGAGGGAGTCCAGCAGAGGGCTATGAAGATGATGAGGGGGCTGGATCATCTTTCTTATGAGGAGAGACTGAGAGAGCTGGGTCTGTTCAGCCTGGAGAAGAGAAGGCTGAGAGGGGACCTTTTTTATGCTTATGAATGTCTCAGGGGTGGGTGTCAAGAGGATGGGACCAAACTTTTTCCAGTGGTGGCCAACAATAACATGAGGGGCAACAGGCAGAGACTGAAACATAAGACATTCCAAATTTATTTAGGGTGCCAAAGCACTGAAACAGGCTGCCCAGAATCATTATGGAGTCTCCTTCTCTGGAGACATTCAGAACCCGCCTGGACACATTCCTGTGTGATCTGCTCTGGGTGAACCTGCTTTAGCAGGTGGGTTGGACTAGATGGTTTCCAGAGGTCCCTTACAACCCCAACCATTCTGTGATCCATACTGGAGTGACAGAAGACCCACGAAGGAGGTGTTGAGCATTGATAAGGATCATGGCTGAAAACATTGTGACTAGTTCAGCCAGAAGAAGACACATTCAGAGCAGGAGGCACTGCGATCTGCACATCAGCGACAAGCTAACGAGCCACAGATCCAGGCTGGCTGACCGACAGGAGATGGAGGATGTGCTGGAGGGCACATAGCCCCATCTCCTGATATGCCCAGCTTGGCAAACAAAGGGGAAAATTTGAGACCCCTTTATCATGGCCCAGGGCTTGTCAAAACTTGTTGGTCTTTTGCAGTCACCATTTCCCCCTGGATTCCTGCACGACACAAAGGGAGACCCTCAATATGGCCCAGGACTTGTCCAGACTTGTCCCTCTTTCGCAATCACCACTTCTGACTCCCCCCCCAGACTTTCCTCTACTCTGGAAGCTATATAAAGCTCACCCTAAAACAGCATGGGAGGGAATACCAGTCTCATCTAAGGGCCTGTCCAGTCCCACCGAAGGAAATACCAGCTTGGCCTCACCAAGAGAATACCAGCACCCTGAGGACCCTCACTCTGAACCAGACATCGGAGGACGCTGTGCTCCTGACCCCAGCATCCTCGCTGTGGAACACCAAGGCTACACATCATCGTACAAGTCCTGTCATCCACACTGCAGGGCCGTAAAAGACTGGATCCCTCACTCTTTTCTTTCTTCCTTTCTCTCTGCTCTTTCCTTCTCTCCTTTTTTCTATACCCTCATTTCTTTGTCTCTCCTTCCATATATATATATATATATATATATGTATCTATCACTCTCTTTCTCTCTCCCTTATACCTTAGTTTTCCTTCCTTCTCTACCACTCTCTTTCCCTTTTGAACATATAAGGATAACACCATCTTTAAGCTCTGCTGTTAATTTCTGGTTAAATTTCATATTATAGCTACTGGTGGTTGCCAATATACCGCTTGTAGTAGGATTTTCGCTGTTAATGTGTTGATAAGTTCTGTTATACTTTTGCCAAGTCACCATTTGCTGTAACCAATATCCCAACAAGTTCTTTTAGTAAAACTCACAATTGAATTGGACCCCGGAGGTGATTGTCTGTCATTCACTTCACGTAACCGCGCAGAATTAACCCAGAGTTAACTCGCACCTGGTCTCGTCTGTTGAGTCAGGGCGCATGTCACGTCTAGAGTTAACTCATCCCTCATCCATCTGTTGGGACGGGACAGGAGGGTTTGTGTTTGAATGAAAACTCAGCAGCTTTGCAGGCTTTGAACCCTCACACCCTACATGCCCTGTGCCACTTTGCCTGTTCATAGCTGCACTCTTGAGGGAGGGAACAGCACACTCGAGAGCAGCTGCAGGGACATTTTCTCCCCATGCTCCCCTTTATTATCATCTGGGTCACTTCCTTCCTCTCTTTCCTCCTTCGTGATAGTTGTCCCTTGCTGGCTGCTGCCAAGCATTCTTGCCCACTCAATGCCAGCTCGTCTGTTGACTTGTAGAATCACAGAATCATTTTGGTTGGAGGAGACCCTCAAGATCATTGAGTCCAACCATAATCTAATTTGTTTAGATTGCGTGATGACAACCTATACCACTGACTCCCTGAAGGGGTTTTCATTTCTGTCCCGATTGCCTTCTCCAGCATTTTTCAATACATAAATAAAATATTAAAAAAAAAATAAATTAGATTTGATTGGAACATCGTGTTGATTTTGGCCCCAAAGACTGTTTCCCAGAAATAAGTTGGGTCATCATCAGAACACTTCAAAGATTTCTAGCCAGTGTAGAACTATTGCATTGCATTGTTTTTAACACAATTCTATGCATGTTCCAGTGTGTGCATTTAATTTCTACTTCACTCAGAATTTTAAAAACAGTCTTAAACTAAAGAGAGCTTTCAGGTAAAGAAAAAGAGCAGATCTTGACTCCACGGTCTGCGGACATTGCTCTAAAGACAGTTTCTGTGCATCCAAATGCTGGTAATCCTTGATAATATGATGATGCTTGTGTGATGACCACGGAAACACACAGGGGGGCAGCAATGAGGAAAGAAGAACCTTGAAAGATAGTCTAGTGTTGCTCGCATCCCAAAGGAGGATGATCAGTTTTCCGTATCATT
The DNA here is from genome assembly GCF_036013475.1 of Columba livia. Classification (NCBI taxonomy): domain Eukaryota; kingdom Metazoa; phylum Chordata; class Aves; order Columbiformes; family Columbidae; genus Columba; species Columba livia. The sequence continues at coordinate 67,198,347 of NC_088603.1, read as the reverse complement.
CCTTACAAACGCTTGTCTAATTTGTTCTTTAAAAATTCCTTTAATATTCCTGCTGTTGCAAAGGTTGCTACATACCCTACCTTTTTCAGGTTTTTAACTTAAGCCTCGTTATTCTGTGTCCTGTGTGCAGTGGATGTACACAAATGCTTCATAGCTAGCTTTTAGATGTTTAAACACACTTGTTTCTCTTCACTATTGCCCTATTGACTTTCTGTAGAATCCCAGAAGTTGTACTACACCCTTCTTGAAAGGCAAGACATCATCCGCAGGCTTCAACAGCTAGTATGTGCAAATACAATGCTGCTAAAATAATACGTGGATGTACTAACCAAAGTGTCATGTGTGATGAGGAATCACTGGGTGCTATAATTAGTGAGAAATGGTACATAAAAACTAGGTGACAGAAAGAGGACATGAGGCTGGCCTATTGTTCTTCAAGCTTGCGGTACAGCTCTGTGGGCTTTGGATAACTAAAGGAAAGCAGGAGGCACAGGAGAGAACTGCTGCTGGATCTTAATGAAAGATGGCAAATGATTTGGAGAGAGGTTTTCAAAGTCAGAAATGCAAGTCAGGAGCCCAATTCCAAATTGCCTGTGAAATCCCTGTGTACTTCCCTTGCTTGTGTAACTTTGTGTATTGTCCAGAAGTTTTCATTTCAAAGTTAGGAAAGTTAAACTTGTATGATAGGTGATGTCATGATCTCATAATAACAGGTAAAATAAAAGTAATGGAAAATGTCAGTATTCAAAACAGGTCCATGATAAATTATAAACAAACTTCTACAGCTGTCGCTTACCGTGCCTTCCACATTACAGCTGTCATTAGTCACTGATGCTGTTTCCTCAGACTTTGAGCTGTAGTATCTGATTTTTGTTTCAGGGTGTATTCTGAAGTTGCCGATGGCACTGCCTTAGTCCTTTGGCTAAAAAATGTAGCAAATCTTTTGTGGATTATCAGTATGAGCAGCAGTCAAACAGCATTCTTTTCAAATCAATAAGGAAGAAAGTTGCACCAGTTCATCTCAGTTGCCTAATACCAAAGGTCCTTTTCACATTTATTGATCCTTTTGTATTTTGCTCCTTCTTTAAGGTCAGTTGATGTCTGGAGGGAATTGTCACATCTTTGAAAACTCCTTGTAACTATGGAAAAGAGATTTGTTGACTTCCTTGGGTGATAAGTAGACACTGCAGAAATGATATGCCGCTCATCTCTAAGTCTGAGATAGGAATTAGGAAGGAATGTGTTACTGGAAAATAAAATAGAACTGGGCCCCTTGAGACAGAAATGTGTTGATGAAATCGTGTAGTGTTATTAATCAAGACATAGTGACTCTTCGGCCAGGGAACAAACAGATCTTATGCTAAAATAGTGTTTGTTCCAGGTAATTCTCGTCAGTCTCTACAAGCAATGGATCTCCTTTGCAAATGAGATAAAGTGGACCTAAATAGTGAAACAATAAGGGCTGTTTTTCTTCCCCCAGTTCAAAACCGACACAGCAGAGCCCATATAGTTTTCAAATCAGCAGCAGCTCCTTCACTTACTTGCTATCATACAGAGCAGAATCTGCACTTTCTCCTTCCGTACGGCTCCTGAAAGAAACTTGGTTGCACTTGTTCACTTGTTGGAAAGAATGGGATGTTGATCAAGTGCAACTGTAGCAAATACTTTATTTGTTTAAACCATTTAGAATTTTCCTGTGTTGATTCTCATAAGAAAAAGTTAAATAGTGCAATATTTTTCAGGTACGGAGCCCTCAGGGCTCTCTCAGGGCTTGTCATGCAGACCTCCAGGCATAACAAAGCAGAATTCTCCTCTCCTCTTCTCTTCTCTCCTCTTCTCTTCTCTTCTCTTCTCTTCTCTTCTCTTCTCTTCTCTTCTCTTCTCTTCTCTTCTCTTCTCTTCTCTTCTCTTCTCTTCTCTTCTCTTCTCTTCTCTTCTCTTCTCTTCTCTTCTCTTCTCTTCTCTTCTCTTCTCTTCTCTTCTCTTCTCTTCTCTTCCTCTCCTCCTTCTCCTTCTCCTTCTCCTTCTCCTTCTCCTTCTCCTTCTCCTTCTCCTTCTCCTTCTCCCTTCTCCCTTCCCCTTCCCCTTCCCCTTCCCCTTCCCCGTCCCCTTCCCCTTTTCTGTCTTCTCTCTCTCTCCTCTCACTCATCCCTTGAAAACCGCTTTCAAGGACAGAAAATACAATGGATACAAGTGTTCTTTTTTCTTTTTTTTTTTTAATTTTTTATTTTTTACATGGGTGTTAATTTATTAATTTATTTAATGTTATATCATGTTATGTTATTTCACGTCATATTATTTCCATTTCTGATGCTGTTTAAGAGCCAATGCTCACAATCCTTAACACAAGCCCACGTGTAGCCAGGAGCAGGCTGATGCATTCTTCAGTTTAGCTCGAACAAACAGCCCTTGCGGGCTGGCAAAGGCAAGTCCCAGAGCTGCAGAGAGCAGCAGCAGGAATGGAGGCCAAGCTTTGCCAGGTTCCTGAAGAGGGAGGACCTTGAGAATGAGGCGCGGGACTGACCATGCACCAAAGAAGAGGTATGTGGTACTGTGGGATCTTTTCCAAAGCATCACATGTAGCGATGGCGAGCAGATGTTTTGCCTTGCACACCTTGTTTGGCTGCTGTGCTTCTTGGGCAGGGTGCACGAGAAGCGCTCTGGTCCCTGCCAGGCGCTGGTGTTGCCCGCAGGGAGAGGTGCCGAGTGGCAGCTGCGAATCCTTCCTGTTCCTGACAGGACACCAGTGGCTGCTCCAAAGCACTGGGTCCCCATGCAACATCTCTGCGTGCTGCTTCCTACATCTGCCTTCTTGGTCTGTAACTTGCTTGGGTTTTGCTTGTTTCTTTCTACCTTGTTTGGTGTTCTGTTTCTGTTGTTGATGTTGTTTCCATTGTTGTTTTGGTTTTGTTGGGTTTTTCTAAGTTGGTTTCATTTGGTTGGTTTAGGTCAGTTTATACGTTTTTAAGTTTGGTTGAGGTAGGGGGTCTCAGATTGCTTGTTTCAGGTTTGATGGTTTAGCTTGGTTTCGGTTGGTTAGTTTAGGTGGGTTGGTTTAGGCTGTGTGATGTGATTTTCTTACCGCTGATCTATGTTGTTTAGCTTTGGAGGTTTACTTTTCTTGGTTTGGCTGGGTTCTTTGGTTGGTGCTGTTTTCTGACGCTTCTTTAGCACTGGTTGCGTTAGTTTGGTTGAGGTTTCTGGTTTTACGAGCTTGGTTCAGTTTGTTGCGGTCGTTTGAGGTTGGTTTGAGGCAGGTTCTTTGAGGGTGGTTGTGAGAGGCTGGTTGTCGAAGGCTGGTGGGTTCAGGTTGCTTGATGTAGGTGATTTTTGGTTGAAGGTGTCTTCCGTTGGTTGTTGTAGGTGGCGTATCTGAAGCTGTTTTCGTTGAGGCCGTTTTCAGTAGTTTGGTTTAGGTTTGTTTAGATGATTTTAAGTTGGTTGGTTATTTTAGGTTGTTTGTTTTCAGTAGGCAGTTTAGGTGGGTTGGTGGGTGTCTGTGTTTTCAGGTAGGTTGGTTTCGGCAGGTTTGGTTTACATTGTTTAGGTTGCCTGAAGGGTTTCTGTTGAGGTTGGTTCAGGTTGTTTGGTTTCGGTTGGTTTAGTTCCTTTTTGGTAGGTTGTTTTAGGCAGTGTTTTTTACGTTGCATGTTTTGAAGGTGGGTTCCTTCAGGTTGGGGTGGTTTAGATTGGTTGTTGAGGGTGCTTTAGGTGCTTTGGTTAGATTTACATGGTGTTTTGTTGGTTTTAGGTTGTGTCTGGATGATTTGGATGTGACTGCAATCTCGCTGGGACATGCGTCCCCCCACTAATCACCAGGCTCGATGGGGCTGTTTGTGCTGTCTCAGCAGATGTCCCCGTCCTCCTTCCCTGCTCCACGTGTTTCCCTGCCTTGCTCAAAGAGGACGACCTTCCCCGCTAGAGGCGAACCATTGCTAGGTCAAGGGGATACGGTAGCTGCGCTGTGCTTGAGAACCTCCAAACAAGCTCAGGGTCCATTTGTAGGAGAACCTGGGGTAGTCAAGCTTCCAAGACTGCAGACACATCCAAGTGAGACACTGCATGGGGTAGGGTGGCTGGTGGTTGGAGTTTGGTTGTTGGGGTTTTTTAGGGGGTTTTAGCTTCGTTGTTGAAGTTTAGTTGATTTAGATTGGTTTTTAGCTTGGCGATTGTAGGCTGGTTTCAGTGGTTCTATTTAGCTTTGGGTTGTTTGCTTGAGGTCATTTTGGTCAGGCTATGTCGTTGGGTTTCCTATTTTTGAGGTTGGTTTAGATGGGTTGCTTTAGGTAGTTTTATCCTTTATCAGATTGTTTTGAAGTTGTTTGAGATTGTTTAATGGTTGTTTTAGGTTAAGATTGGTTGGTTTGGGTTTGTTTAGCTTGTTTGGTTACAGGTTGCTTGAGGTTGGCTGAGAAATGCCGGTTTATGTAGTTTTAGATTGTTTTAGGTAGGATTTTTTAGATCATTTGGTTTGGGTAGATTTGTTTTAGGGTGTTTAGGTTGGTTTCTCTTGCTTGGTTTAGGTTGGTTTAGGTAATTTGTTGTAGATTGTTTAAGGTTCTGCTTAGGTTGTAGGTGGCTGATTGAAGTTTTTGAAGGCAGACTGGTTTAGGTTGTTTAAGGTTGGTTTAGGTGAGTTGTTCTGTGCTGGTTTAGGTAGGCTGTTCTAGCTAAGTTTAGGGCCAACTGGTGGAGCAGCAGGCGCCCAGCCCAAATGGCCCAAAGAAGCCGTGGGAAGGGGCCGTGCTCAGCGCTGCAGAGGAAGGCAAAAAAGCCTTCCTCCCCCCAGCTGCGGGGCACGAGAGGCCATCTTCCTGGTGCTTGAGCAGCGGGCAGGAACCGAGCCAAAAGGGCCCAGAGGAGCTCTGCAAAGTGGTCGTGCTCAGTGCTGCAGAGGAAGGCAAAAAACCCCCGGGGACCAGTGCCAATCTGCCCCGGGGGAAAAAATTCCTTCCTGACCCCAGTGCTGGCGATCGGCTGTTCCCTGAGCATGTGAGCCAGACCTGGCTCCTCATCCCACAGGCTGCTCACGCCCCCCAGGACCTGCCCAAGCCCTAGCCTATCCTACCCTGTCCTACCTCGAGCCGGAGCCATCTCCCGGACTTCCGAGAGTGCCCAAATGCCTCTGAGCTGATGGTCCTTGGGGGCAAGACTCCTTCCTGTGCCTGGTGGGACACCAGTGGGTGTTGCAAGCACAGAAGAAATGCCCTTTGTCTCTCCACTGCTATCCAGCTCAAAAGGATTTCCATCCGTGAGCTGAGCTTGGATGGTGGCCCTGCCCGCAGATCACCTTGCAGTGGAGAACCTCCAGCAGCCTCATGCAAGCTCTTCCTCCCTCAGCCCCTGCCCTGTGATTCCACCAGCTCCTCAAGTGCTTCCTGTGGGATGTGTTGCGGCTGCCCCCGGGCCAGCTCTGGCAGTGGACACGGGACCCGGCTGCTCCTTTTGGTCCTGCTCGGGGCATTGTGAGCGCTGCATTGCCGGGTGCTGGCATTGTGACACGGGGGTGACAGAGCCACGCGTGTGCAGTCCCGCCCACCCCAACTCCGCCCAGCACCTTTGGGAGGAAGCCTTTGGGGTGCTGGCCCCAAATCAGTCCCTGTCATCTGCAAGACAGGGGAGTAATCAACCTAACCGTGTCCCTCTTTTGCCAAAACACAGTGTGGATTTGTTGCCAGTCCAGCCTTACTTCCAGTACTTCTTCCTACAGCCCCGTTACGAATTCCTGCCCAAACCTGGGAAGAAGAAACAAAATGCCAGAGATTACTGAATGCACCAAGAAGACACAGCAGAGATGACGGAGGAAAACAGCAAGAGGGGAAGGAGAGGAGGAGCAGAGGACACGTAAGCAAACAAGATCCTTGAATCTCACCCCATCCGAGGAGTGATAGAAGGGTTCCCAAAGACCAGGCTCTGAATCAAAAGCATACCTCGTCAGCTTCTGTCTCCAAGTCTCTCATTTGCTGCTCAGCCTCAGGTCTGCTCTGACAGTAGGCCACACTTCTCTGCCTCATTTCAGCATCTGGATGCTTCAGAAGAAATGTGTGAGCTGCTGCAATAGCCTTTGCAAGGTTGTGAGCCTAAACAGGGATGGGAAAAAGCGGAAGGGGGGGAAAAGGGTTAATGGGGGAAAAAAAAATCAAAGTTTCCCAGTTTTTTCAACAAATCGATTATTGCTGCAGATAGCATAGGTGACGACTTGAAGTTAACAGAAGAGCATTTTTCCCCTCCACTTGCCCTGTTCATGAAGCTGACAAGGCAGAAGCATATACTGTTGCTCCTGTGTGGGATTAGTCTCACAGCAATTACTGAGGCCAGCCTGTGACTGCTGACCAGGAGCCATCACTGCCCGTGTTTACACGGCGTTCGTGTCACTTCTTGGCCCAGCAGCACGCAAGACAATATCCCAAGAACGTATCTGCCTGATGGTGTTACAGAGTTCGAGCAAACGGCAGGGACCTGTGTGTGATCTGCCGCAACAGCTTTTGGAAGGTCGTGAGCCTAAACAGGGGTGGGAAGAAGAGGAAAGGGGAAAGAAAAAGTTAACTGGGAAAAAAAATCCACGTTTCCCACTTTCTGTCAACGAACTTTCCTGCAGCCTCTTTATTCCCCAGCTGACATCTAGGGAAGCCACAGTCTCAGCAGATACAATGTTACACTAGAACTGATACAAATCTTTGGTGGTTTTTTACTAGAGGAGCATGTTTTACTAGGAGCGTGTTACTTTTAATGCCAAAATCGATTATTGTAGCAGATCGCATCATAATGATTGTAAGTTCAAAAGACGACTTTTTCTCCCTTCCTCCCGTACTGCATTTCTAGTATTTACAGAGGGAGAGAGAAAGGAAAAGGCTGAAGTATTTGTAAAATGTTAAGAAACTTTTCCTTTTTTCAGGCAAGGTGCAGGTCCCACGGTGTCCTTTGGTCTCCGACGTTCTCCAGTGGCGTCCTGTGGTTTCCAGCGGCCTTCTTCGGTCTCCCACGGTCTCCAGCGGGCTTCTCTGTGCCTGCATTTATAGCTGTTATTGTCTATATGTACATATTTTTCTAAACTATATTGTCCATAGGCACACATATAGGGAGAAGGAGAGAGAAAACCAAAGTCTTAATTGTTTGCTGAAATGTGAAAACCTTCTTCCTTTTTAAACCAAGACACAGAGCCAATGGTGTCCTGTGGTTTCTAGCGGTGTCCTTCGGTCTCCGGACGGTCTCCTGCAATCTCCAGCAATCTCCGGTGGTCTCCTGTGGGCTTCCGTGTGCACACATTTATCGATTTAATTTTCTATTTTTACATGTCTTTATAAACTATACAGTCTGCATACACATATATAGGGAGAAGGAGAGAAAATTTGCCTCCGTTTTTAACGCAAACATTTGTCCAAAGGTGTAAGAACCATGTCTTTGAATTCCCACAATTCCTTCCAACAGACGTTTTATTTACTTCAAAAGAACCACCCTCAGAGGAGGAATCCCGCCACGGCACTATGGGACGAGGAGCAGGAACAGAGGTAACATAGGACCCATCTCAAGTTTGTTTCCACAACTCTCCCCAGGCACAGGATGTTTCGGAAAGATGGACCCAATTGGAAATCACTCTGCGTGTGAAATTGGGACCGTGTTTTTGAAACACGCTGTAGTATTGCTGGAGACACATCCCCTGGTCCCTCTGCTTCCAAATTTGCACGAAGCCTTGTATCAAGTCCCAAGCTCCATTCAAGAGAGTCTGGTTAGGCACTGGCAAAAACAGTGAAGAAAGGAAAACGAATATCCAAAAAATCCCCAAACGTATGCATATGACCAACCATACATCAGTAAAAAGAAATCAATAATTCAATAAAGAACACTGATAGTCAACAGAAAACGAAGGGACAATCCACCGGGTGCTGATCCAGTGCTCTTTCCCGTGCTGTACTCTTTGCATTTCATTAGTGGCTTCGCGGTTGTTCCTGTCACCTGCCTGCGCTGACTGGCACAGTCCCTGTCACTGCCCCAGCTGGCACTTCATCCCCCTCTGCTGCCGGATGGCACAGCAGCCCTGCAGCTCCGCAGCGAGTCAAGCCCAGCGTTGCATCTCCCTGCCCTGGTCACGGCGAAGGGCTCCTGTGCCCAGCCCAGCAGGGCAGCGGCATCAGGTGCTTGCAAAGGTTGCATTTCGCTCCAGGAGCCGAAAGCCGAGTTGTTGGGAGTGACCTGGGAACTCGGCTCGTTTGAGAGCCCAGCCTGCAGCCCCGGGACAGCAGCAGCTGTCTGTCCCTCCTCTGAGAGGCGGGGGCGTTTCTGGAGGGAGCGTCACCCTCCGAGGCAGAGGACAGAGCTTATGAAGGCTCGGTGCTTCTGGACTCTGACCCGCCACAGGATGTGCAATGGCCGTGGAAGTGGAAACACCGATTTTCTTTAGTGCTGTAGTGTGGAGAATGCAAAACGTGTTTGAAGAGACAGTGCTTTTTTGGCTCCAAGCCAATTCTAGGGATGTTCAAGCGTTTCCGGAAACGGGTGTTCTTGCCACAACCTTCTTGTGAGTTAATGAGAAAATAGGGTGGGAAAAAAATCAGCACATCAAGTAGCTGTGACACACAGCACGGAAAAGTCTCCACCGGCCACTCCACGCACAAGAAAAAGCCCGATGGAAGGGCGGGGTGGCACATCGGGGCCACCGGGCTGTCGGCAGCGGTTGTAGCGGCGGCAGCTCCAGGGGGCTGCCCGGCTGGAGAAGAAGGGACAGGGGGCGGGAAGAGTTTTTCCTCCAACTCTCTCTCGGGAGCAGCCAAACCGCGCGACTCCCGCTCGTTCCCGCCTTTACCGGAACACGGGGCGGGGCCGAGGAGCGACGGCTCCGCCATCCGCTCGTCGGGGCTGCTGGGTCGGTCTTTGCGGGAGGCGGCTCTCCCGGTGCCCGGGCTGGGCTGCGCTGGGGTCCGTCTTGTGCCCGGCGGGCGGGCGGGCGGGGAGGGCGAGGCCGCTTGTGGGCACGCGTGGGTGGCGGGGCCGGCGCCGCCGCTTGGCGGGCAGCTGGAGCGGGGGCAGCGGGTGTGCCCGCCGGGTCCGGCGGTGTCGGCCGGTACGGGAAAATCCCGTAGAAGATGGTTCAGACTTGTGAGTATTATTTCTGCTTGTTGTTGCTGTTTAATCTTTTGTTTGCTGAGGGAAAACTTGCTGTAAGATCTGTGAGCAAAACGTGTTTTTGGAATATTTGCCAGCTGAGTGGTGTCTCCCTTGGACTTCATCTCTAGGGGGTGATCGGTTCAGGGCAGCCATACCCTTCTCCCCCCGTCCACCCGCCCTCCCCGTCTCCTCCCCTCCCGCCTCTCCCATACTCCCGCCTCGCCCCGTCTCCCCCCTCCCCGTCTCCACCCCTCCCGCCTCTCCCCGTCTCCCTCTCTCCCGCTTCCCTCCCCATCTCCCGCCTCTCCGTTCCCCGCCCCTCCCGTCCACCCCCCGGTCCCGCATCTACCATCCCCCCCCGTCCGGTTCGCCCCCGTCCCGCCTCTACCCCCCGTCCCGCTTCCCCTCACCGTATCTCCCCCGTCCCGCCTCCTTCCCGCCTCCTTCCCCCCCCGTCCCGCCTCCTACCCCCCCGCCGTCCCGCCTCCTTCCCCCCCCCGCCGTCCCGCCTCCTTCCCCCCCCCGCCGTCCCGCCTCCTTCCCCCCCCCGCCGTCCCGCCTCCTTCCCCCCCCCGCCGTCCCGCCTCCTTCCCCCCCCCGCCGTCCCGCCTCCTTCCCCCCCCCGCCGTCCCGCCTCCTTCCCCCCCCCGCCGTCCCGCCTCCTTCCCCCCCCCGCCGTCCCGCCTCCTTCCCCCCCCCGCCGTCCCGCCTCCTTCCCCCCCCCGCCGTCCCGCCTCCTTCCCCCCCCCGCCGTCCCGCCTCCTTCCCCCCCCCGCCGTCCCGCCTCCTTCCCCCCCCCGCCGTCCCGCTTCCCCAACGTCCATCCGACTCTCCCTGACTCCCCCCTTTCCCGACTCCAAAACACTTTCAAGGACACAAAACACAAGGCATACAAGTGTTTATGTTCAGTTTATTTTAGCTTCTTGAAGGCTGGTTAGTTCCTTGCACTTCTTTACGGTTGGTTCAGGTGAGTAGGTCTATGCTGCTTTGGATAGGCTGTTCTAGCTAAGTTTAGGGCCACCTCGTGGAGCAGCAGGCGCCCAGCCCAAATGGCCCAAAGAAGCCGTGGCAAGGGGCCGTGCTCAGCGCTGCAGAGGAAGGCAAAAAAGCCTTCCTCCCCCCAGCTGCGGGGCACGAGAGGCCATCTTCCTGGTGCTTGAGCAGCAGGCAGGAACCGAGCCAAAAGGGCCCAGAGGAGCTCTGCAAAGTGGTCGTGCTCAGTGCTGCAGAGGAAGGCAAAAAACCCCCGGGGACCAGTGCCAATCTGCCCCGGGGGAAAAAATTCCTTCCTGACCCCAGTGCTGGCGATCGGCTGTTCCCTGAGCATGTGAGCCAGACCTGGCTCCTCGTCCCATGCACAGGCTGCTCACGCCCCCCAGGACCTGCCCAAGCCCTAGCCTATCCTACCCTGTCCTACCTTGAGCCGGAGCCATCTCCCGGACTGCCGAGAGTGCCCAAATGCCTCTGACCTTCAAACACTCCTTCCGGTAGTCCTGTCAAGAATTCCTGACCGAGCCTGGGAAAAAAACCAAAATGCCAGAGATGAGAATTACTGAATGCAACAAGAAGACACAACAGAGATGACGGAGGAAAACAGCAAGAGGGGAGGGAGAGGAGGAGCAGAGAACACCTAAGTAAAGGAGACCCTTGCATCTCACCCAATCAGAGGAGTAAGAGAAGGGTTCCAAAAGACCAGGCTCTGAATAACAAGCATACCTCGTCAGGTTTCGTCTCCAAGTCTCCACACTTCTCCTTTTATAAGGCAAGGTGCAGATCCCACGGTGTCCTTCTGTCCCCGACGGTCTCTGGCGGTCTCCAGTGGGCTTCTGTGCACAGACACATACATCTAGCTTTTATTTTCTATATCTACATATTTCTATTAACTCTCTAGTCTGCCTACAGGGAGAAGGAGAGCGAAAGGAAAAGTCTGAATGATTTGTGCAATGTGAAAACCTTTTGCCTTGAAGGCAAGCTCCAGCGCTGTCCTCGGGTGTCCTGGCGTCTGTGGCGCTGTCCCCCGCTGTGTGGTGGCTCCTGAGGACTCCTCCCGGTGCTCTGGGGCTGCCGAGCAGAAGATGGCAGCGACCCTCCTCGCCTCTTCCCCAGGCCCCAGGGCAGAGGAGATGCCCCGGCATGAGGGCCGGGGGTGCGGGCTGGGAAGCCGGGCTCACCTGTGGCTCCAGAGCGGCTGCTGGTCCGGCCCATCCCCCGGAGGTGGCTAGTGGCGGCTGCGGGGGCGGCGCCGCTTGCGGCCAGGCGCCTGTTTGGGGGCTCTGGGAGAGCCCCCGGCCGTCCTGCGGCGCTTAGGGCACTGCGGCGCCGGAGGCGGTCCGGCCATGCTGGTGCTGGGCCCCAGCAGCCCTGCCTGAGGCGGATCCACCTCCATCGCCTCCTCCTCCTGCCGAGGCGGATCCACCTCCATGGGCTCCGCCTCTTCCCGGGGTGGGTCAATCTCCATGGGCTCCTCCTGCCTGTGGGCGGTGCTGCTGCTCCCGCCAGGCAGCCGCCGTTTGGGCGGCGGAGCCATCCCAGGGGGTCCCTGAGCCTCCTCTCTCTTCTTCGCGTCGATCCGGCGCTGTCGTCTGCGGCCTCTTCTCTCGGAGCGATGGCGCAGCTGGCACAGCTGTGCTCCAACTGCCATCACAGAGGCTCGTGGCGTCCCCAACGGCCGCTGCGGTGGCCGGCATGGCGGCCCCCGGGGCCACGAGGCCCCATTGCGGGGCCATTTTGCTCTGCAGCCCTGTCAGTGCTTAGATTTGGTTTGCCTCTGCTGGAACCGACTCATCGGCCTTTTGTCTTCAGCAAAGAGCAAGAGCTGCAGATCTTTGGACAAGGTGTCTTAGCAGCACGACCAACCCGGTCGCTGTATTGCAGAATTGTACTATGCTAAGGGATTCTGATCTTTCTTTAGTGCTGTAGTGTGAAGAATGCAAAACGTGTTTGAAGAGACAGGGCTTTTGTGGCTCCAAGCCACTTCTATGGATGTTCAAGCGTTTCCAGAAATCCTTCTTGCAACAGCCCTCTTGTGAGTCACAGACTTGTGAGTATTATTTCTGCTTGTTGTTGCTGTTTAATCTTTTGTTTGCCGAGGGAAAACTTGCTGTAAGATCTGTGAGCAAAACGTGTTTTTGGAATATTTGCCGGCTGAGTGGTGTCTCCCTCGGGCTTCATCTCTAGGGGTGATCGGTTCAGGGCAGCCGTGCCACAGAGTAGCAGTTGCACGACTGATACTTGTAACGGGGTTCCTCATGGGTCGCCTTTATTTTGCGTGGGTTGCGTGTTGAACTGCTCGGTAGTTAGTTTGACATTTCCTGAAGGTCTAGGCAAAGATTTAAAAAAAGGAGCGGACTTAAAGAGAAGTATGTATTATTTTGTCATGCCATGTTGCTATTTGAAACCTGTGTTGATTATTGGTGATATTCAAGAAATTGCCGAGACTTAGAGGGCAAATCTTGATGTGCTGAGCGGAAGAGTGCAAGGGGTCTGTTTGGTTGCCAGGTGGCTTTCTTGACCCATGTGGCCAGTTTATCAAGCTTACACTGCACGCCTGAGAGAGTGAGAGAGATCCCCTCCCTCCTTAAATAATGACCGTGACGCTAATGGGATGAAATACTCCTATCGATCAGCCTGGATGTCAGTCCAGCTCTGTCCCATCTCTGTCCCCCTTCCCCGATACGTCACATCTGTGGGCAGAGCAGTCAGAATGTCCTTGGCTCTCAGACCGGCGCAATTAACACCCCAGCACAGAGCTAATGTTTTTATCTCGTGTTCTCAAACTAACTGAAAGGTTTCTCACTCCATGAAGAAAATGAGTTCACTTTCAGTCAAACCCGCACAGTTCCGGGCACGGAGCCCTCAGGGCTCTGTCAGGGCTTTCTTTTCTCTTCTGCCTTCCCTTCCCTTCCCCCCTGCCCGTCCCCTTTCCCTCTCCCTTCCTTCACCCTTCCCTCAAAACCACTTTCCAGGACACAAAACGCAATGGATACAAGTGTTTCTATTTTATTTTATTTTATTTTGTTTTATTTTATTTTAATTTACTTCATTTTATGTTTTTTCGTGTTCTGTTATTCCATGTCATTTCCGTTTCTCACTCTTTTTCAGAGCCAATGCTCACAATCCTTAACACAAGCCCACGTGTAGCCAGGAGCAGGCTGATGCATTCTTCAGTTTAGCTCGAACAAACAGCCCTTGCGGGCTGGCAAAGGCAAGTCCCAGAGCTGCAGAGAGCAGCAGCAGGAATGGAGGCCAAGCTTTGCCAGGTTCCTGAAGAGGGAGGACCTTGAGAATGAGGCGCGGGACTGACCATGCACCAAAGAAGAGGTATGTGGTACTGTGGGATCTTTTCCAAAGCATCACATGTAGCGATGGCGAGCAGATGTTTTGCCTTGCACACCTTGTTTGGCTGCTGTGCTTCTTGGGCAGGGTGCACGAGAAGCGCTCTGGTCCCTGCCAGGCGCTGGTGTTGCCCGCAGGGAGAGGTGCCGAGTGGCAGCTGCGAATCCTTCCTGTTCCTGACAGGACACCAGTGGCTGCTCCAAAGCACTGGGTCCCCATGCAACATCTCTGCGTGCTGCTTCCTACATCTGCCTTCTTGGTCTGTAACTTGCTTGGGTTTTGCTTGTTTCTTTCTACCTTGTTTGGTGTTCTGTTTCTGTTGTTGATGTTGTTTCCATTGTTGTTTTGGTTTTGTTGGGTTTTTCTAAGTTGGTTTCATTTGGTTGGTTTAGGTCAGTTTACACGTTTTTAAGTTTGGTTGAGGTAGGGGGTCTTAGATTGCTTGTTTCAGGTTTGATGGTTTAGCTTGGTTTCGGTTGGTTAGTTTAGGTGGGTTGGTTTAGGCTGTGTGATGTGATTTTCTTACCGCTGATCTATGTTGTTTAGCTTTGGAGGTTTACTTTTCTTGGTTTTGCTGGGTTCTTTGGTTGGTGCTGTTTTCTGACACTTCTTTAGCACTGGTTGCGTTAGTTTGGTTGAGGTTTCTGGTTTTATGAGCTTGGTTCAGTTTGTTGCGGTCGTTTGAGGTTGGTTTGAGGCAGGTTCTTTGAGGGTGGTTGTGAGAGGCTGGTTGTCGAAGGCTGGTGGGTTCAGGTTGCTTGATGTAGGTGATTTTTGGTTGAAGGTGTCTTCCGTTGGTTGTTGTAGGTGGCGTATCTGAAGCTGTTTTCGTTGAGGCCGTTTTCAGTAGTTTGGTTTAGGTTTGTTTAGATGATTTTAAGTTGGTTGGTTATTTTAGGTTGTTTGTTTTCAGTAGGCGGTTTAGGTGGGTTGGTGGGTGTCTGTGTTTTCAGGTAGGTTGGTTTCGGCAGGTTTGGTTTACACTGTTTAAGTTGTTTGAAGGGTTTCTGTTGAGGTTGGTTCAGGTTGTTTGGTTTAGGTTGGTTTAGTTCCTTTTTGGTAGGTTGTTTTAGGCAGTGTTATTTACGTTGCATGTTTTGAAGGTGGGTTCCTTCAGGTTGGGGTGGTTTAGATTGGTTGTTGAGGGTGCTTTAGGTGCTTTGGTTAGATTTACATGGTGTTTTGTTGGTTTTAGGTTGTGTCTGGATGATTTGGATGTGACTGCAATCTCGCTGGGACATGCGTCCCCCCACTAATCACCAGGCTCGATGGGGCTGTTTGTGCTGTCTCAGCAGATGTCCCCGTCCTCCTTCCCTGCTCCACGTGTTTCCCTGCCTTGCTCAAAGAGGACGACCTTCCCCGCTAGAGGCGAACGAACCATTGCTAGGTCAAGGGGATACGGTAGCTGCGCTGTGCTTGAGAACCTCCAAACAAGCTCAGGGTCCATTTGTAGGAGAACCTGGGGTAGTCAAGCTTCCAAGACTGCAGACACATCCAAGTGAGACACTGCATGGGGTAGGGTGGCTGGTGGTTGGAGTTTGGTTGTTGAGGTTTTTTAGGGGGTTTTAGCTTCGTTGTTGAAGTTTAGTTGATTTAGATTGGTTTTTAGCTTGGCGATTGTAGGCTGGTTTCAGTGGTTCTATTTAGCTTTGGGTTGTTTGCTTGAGGTCATTTTGGTCAGGTTGTGTCATTCGATTTCCTGTTTTTGAGGTTGGTTTAGATGGGTTGCTTTAGGTAGTTTTATCCTTTATCAGATTGTTTTGAAGTTGTTTGAGATTGTTTAATGGTTGTTTTAGGTTAAGATTGGTTGGTTTGGGTTTGTTTAGCTTGTTTGGTTACAGGTTGCTTGAGGTTGGCTGAGAAATGCCGGTTTATGTAGTTTTAGATTGTTTTAGGTAGGATTTTTTAGATCATTTGGTTTGGGTAGATTTGTTTTAGGGTGTTTAGGTTGGTTTCTCTTGCTTGGTTTAGGTTGGTTTAGGTAATTTGTTGTAGATTGTTTAAGGTTCTGCTTAGGTTGTAGGTGGCTGATTGAAGTTTTTGAAGGCAGACTGGTTTAGGTTGTTTAAGGTTGGTTTAGGTGAGTTGTTCTGTGCTGGTTTAGGTAGGCTGTTCTAGCTAAGTTTAGGGCCAACTGGTGGAGCAGCAGGCGCCCAGCCCAGATGGCCCAAAGAAGCCGTGGGAAGGGGCCGTGCTCAGCGCTGCAGAGGAAGGCAAAAAAGCCTTCCTCCCCCCAGCTGCGGGGCACGAGAGGCCATCTTCCTGGTGCTTGAGCAGCGGGCAGGAACCGAGCCAAAAGGGCCCAGAGGAGCTCTGCAAAGTGGTCGTGCTCAGTGCTGCAGAGGAAGGCAAAAAACCCCCGGGGACCAGTGCCAATCTGCCCCGGGGGAAAAAATTCCTTCCTGACCCCAGTGCTGGCGATCGGCTGTTCCCTGAGCATGTGAGCCAGACCTGGCTCCTCGTCCCATGCACAGGCTGCTCACGCCCCCCAGGACCTGCCCAAGCCCTAGCCTATCCTACCCTGTCCTACCTCGAGCCGGAGCCATCTCCCGGACTTCCGAGAGTGCCCAAATGCCTCTGAGCTGATGGTCCTTGGGGGCAAGACTCCTTCCTGTGCCTGGTGGGACACCAGTGGGTGTTGCAAGCACAGAAGAAATGCCCTTGGTCTCTCCACTGCTATCCAGCTCAAAAGGATTTCCATCCGTGAGCTGAGCTTGGATGGTGGCCCTGCCCGCAGATCACCTTGCAGTGGAGAACCTCCAGCAGCCTCATGCAAGCTCTTCCTCCCTCAGCCCCTGCCCTGTGATTCCACCAGCTCCTCAAGTGCTTCCTGTGGGATGTGTTGCGGCTGCCCCCGGGCCAGCTCTGGCAGTGGACACGGGACCCGGCTGCTCCTTTTGGTCCTGCTCGGGGCATTGTGAGCGCTGCATTGCCGGGTGCTGGCATTGTGACACGGGGGTGACAGAGCCACGCGTGTGCAGTCCCGCCCACCCCAACTCCGCCCAGCACCTTTGGGAGGAAGCCTTTGGGGTGCTGGCCCCAAATCAGTCCCTGTCATCTACAAGACAGGGGAGTAATCAACCTAACCGTGTCCCTCTTTTGCCAAAACACAGTGTGGATTTGTTGCCAGTCCAGTCTTACTTCCAGTACTTCTTCCTACAGCCCCGTTACGAATTCCTGCCCAAACCTGGGAAGAAGAAACAAAATGCCAGAGATTACTGAATGCACCAAGAAGACACAGCAGAGATGACGGAGGAAAACAGCAAGAGGGGAAGGAGAGGAGGAGCAGAGGACACGTAAGCAAACAAGATCCTTGAATCTCACCCCATCCGAGGAGTGATAGAAGGGTTCCCAAAGACCAGGCTCTGAATCAAAAGCATACCTCGTCAGCTTCTGTCTCCAAGTCTCTCATTTGCTGCTCAGCCTCAGGTCTGCTCTGACAGTAGGCCACACTTCTCTGCCTCATTTCAGCATCTGGATGCTTCAGAAGAAATGTGTGAGCTGCTGCAATAGCCTTTGCAAGGTTGTGAGCCTAAACAGGGATGGGAAAAAGCGGAAGGGGGGGAAAAGGGTTAATGGGGGAAAAAAAAATCAAAGTTTCCCAGTTTTTTCAACAAATCGATTATTGCTGCAGATAGCATAGGTGATGACTTGAAGTTAACAGAAGAGCATTTTTCCCCTCCACTTGCCCTGTTCATGAAGCTGACAAGGCAGAAGCATATACTGTTGCTCCTGTGTGGGATTAGTCTCACAGCAATTACTGAGGCCAGCCTGTGACTGCTGACCAGGAGCCATCACTGCCCGTGTTTACACGGCGTTCGTGTCACTTCTTGGCCCAGCAGCACGCAAGACAATATCCCAAGAACGTATCTGCCTGATGGTGTTACAGAGTTCGAGCAAACGGCAGGGACCTGTGTGTGATCTGCCGCAACAGCTTTTGGAAGGTCGTGAGCCTAAACAGGGGTGGGAAGAAGAGGAAAGGGGAAAGAAAAAGTTAACTGGGAAAAAAAATCCACGTTTCCCACTTTCTGTCAACGAACTTTCCTGCAGCCTCTCTATTCCCCAGCTGACATCTAGGGAAGCCACAGTCTCAGCAGATACAATGTTACACTAGAACTGATACAAATCTTTGGTGGTTTTTTACTAGAGGAGCATGTTTTACTAGGAGCGTGTTACTTTTAATGCCAAAATCGATTATTGTAGCAGATCGCATCATAATGATTGTAAGTTCAAAAGACGACTTTTTCTCCCTTCCTCCCGTACTGCATTTCTAGTATTTACAGAGGGAGAGAGAAAGGAAAAGGCTGAAGTATTTGTAAAATGTTAAGAAACTTTTCCTTTTTTCAGGCAAGGTGCAGGTCCCACGGTGTCCTTTGGTCTCCGACGTTCTCCAGTGGCGTCCTGTGGTTTCCAGCGGCCTTCTTCGGTCTCCCACGGTCTCCAGCGGGCTTCTCTGTGCCTGCATTTATAGCTGTTATTGTCTATATGTACATATTTTTCTAAACTATATTGTCCATAGACACACATATAGGGAGAAGGAGAGAGAAAACCAAAGTCTTAATTGTTTGCTGAAATGTGAAAACCTTCTTCCTTTTTAAACCAAGACACAGAGCCAATGGTGTCCTGTGGTTTCTAGCGGTGTCCTTCGGTCTCCGGACGGTCTCCTGCAATCTCCAGCAATCTCCGGTGGTCTCCTGTGGGCTTCCGTGTGCACACATTTATCGATTTAATTTTCTATTTTTACATGTCTTTATAAACTATACAGTCTGCATACACATATATAGGGAGAAGGAGAGAAAATTTGCCTCCGTTTTTAACGCAAACATTTGTCCAAAGGTGTAAGAACCATGTCTTTGAATTCCCACAATTCCTTCCAACAGACGTTTTATTTACTTCAAAAGAACCACCCTCAGAGGAGGAATCCCGCCACGGCACTATGGGACGAGGAGCAGGAACAGAGGTAACATAGGACCCATCTCAAGTTTGTTTCCACAACTCTCCCCAGGCACAGGATGTTTCGGAAAGATGGACCCAATTGGAAATCACTCTGCGTGTGAAATTGGGACCGTGTTTTTGAAACACGCTGTAGTATTGCTGGAGACACATCCCCTGGTCCCTCTGCTTCCAAATTTGCACGAAGCCTTGTATCAAGTCCCAAGCTCCATTCAAGAGAGTCTGGTTAGGCACTGGCAAAAACAGTGAAGAAAGGAAAACGAATATCCAAAAAATCCCCAAACGTATGCATATGACCAACCATATATCAGTAAAAAGAAATCAATAATTCAATAAAGAACACTGATGGTCAACAGAAAACGAAGGGACAATCCACCGGGTGCTGATCCAGTGCTCTTTCCCGTGCTGTACTCTTTGCATTTCATTAGTGGCTTCGCGGTTGTTCCTGTCACCTGCCTGCGCTGACTGGCACAGTCCCTGTCACTGCCCCAGCTGGCACTTCATCCCCCTCTGCTGCCGGATGGCACAGCAGCCCTGCAGCTCCGCAGCGAGTCAAGCCCAGCGTTGCATCTCCCTGCCCTGGTCACGGCGAAGGGCTCCTGTGCCCAGCCCAGCAGGGCAGCGGCATCAGGTGCTTGCAAAGGTTGCATTTCGCTCCAGGAGCCGAAAGCCGAGTTGTTGGGAGTGACCTGGGAACTCGGCTCGTTTGAGAGCCCAGCCTGCAGCCCCGGGACAGCAGCAGCTGTCTGTCCCTCCTCTGAGAGGCGGGGGCGTTTCTGGAGGGAGCGTCACCCTCCGAGGCAGAGGACAGAGCTTATGAAGGCTCGGTGCTTCTGGACTCTGACCCACCACAGGATGTGCAATGGCCGTGGAAGTGGAAACACCGATTTTCTTTAGTGCTGTAGTGTGGAGAATGCAAAACGTGTTTGAAGAGACAGTGCTTTTTTGGCTCCAAGCCAATTCTAGGGATGTTCAAGCGTTTCCGGAAACGGGTGTTCTTGCCACAACCTTCTTGTGAGTTAATGAGAAAATAGGGTGGGAAAAAAATCAGCACATCAAGTAGCTGTGACACACAGCACGGAAAAGTCTCCACCGGCCACTCCACGCACAAGAAAAAGCCCGATGGAAGGGCGGGGTGGCACATCGGGGCCACCGGGCTGTCGGCAGCGGTTGTAGCGGCGGCAGCTCCAGGGGGCTGCCCGGCTGGAGAAGAAGGGACAGGGGGCGGGAAGAGTTTTTCCTCCAACTCTCTCTCGGGAGCAGCCAAACCGCGCGACTCCCGCTCGTTCCCGCCTTTACCGGAACACGGGGCGGGGCCGAGGAGCGACGGCTCCGCCATCCGCTCGTCGGGGCTGCTGGGTCGGTCTTTGCGGGAGGCGGCTCTCCCGGTGCCCGGGCTGGGCTGCGCTGGGGTCCGTCTTGTGCCCGGCGGGCGGGCGGGCGGGGAGGGCGAGGCCGCTTGTGGGCACGCGTGGGTGGCGGGGCCGGCGCCGCCGCTTGGCGGGCAGCTGGAGCGGGGGCAGCGGGTGTGCCCGCCGGGTCCGGCGGTGTCGGCCGGTACGGGAAAATGCCGTAGAAGATGGTTCAGACTTGTGAGTATTATTTCTGCTTGTTGTTGCTGTTTAATCTTTTGTTTGCTGAGGGAAAACTTGCTGTAAGATCTGTGAGCAAAACGTGTTTTTGGAATATTTGCCAGCTGAGTGGTGTCTCCCTTGGACTTCATCTCTAGGGGGTGATCGGTTCAGGGCAGCCATACCCTTCTCCCCCCGTCCACCCGCCCTCCCCGTCTCCTCCCCTCCCGCCTCTCCCATACTCCCGCCTCGCCCCATCTCCCCCCTCCCCGTCTCCCCCCCTCCCGCCTCTCCCCGTCTCCCTCTCTCCCGCTTCCCTCCCGATCTCCCGCCTCTCCGTTCCCCGCCCCTCCCGTCCACCCCCCGGTCCCGCATCTACCATCCCCCCCCGTCCGGTTCCCCCCCGTCCCGCCTCTACCCCCCGTCCCGCTTCCCCTCACCGTATCTCCCCCGTCCCGCCTCCTTCCCGCCTCCTTCCCCCCCCCGTCCCGCCTCCTTCCCCCCCGCCGTCCCGCCTCCTACCCCCCCGCCGTCCCGCCTCCTTCCCCCCCACGCCGTCCCGCCTCCTTCCACCCCCGACGTCCCGCCTCCTTCCCCCCCCCGTTCCGCCTCCTTCCCCCCCCCGTTCCGCCTCCTTCCCCCCCCTCCCGCCTCCTTCCCCCCCCTCCCGCCTCCTTCCCCCCCCGTCCCGCCTCCTTCCCCCCCCCCGTCCCGCCTCCTTCCCCCCGCCGTCCCGCCTCCTTCCCCCCGCCGTCCCGCCTCCTTCCCCCCGCCGTCCCGCCTCCTTCCCCCCGCCGTCCCGCCTCCTTCCCCCCCCCGCCGTCCCGCCGCCCCTCCCCCCTCCCACTCGTCCCGCCTCCCCTCCCCGCCTTCCCCCCCCCGCCGTCCCCCCTCCTTCCCCCCCCCGCCGTCCCGCCTCCTTCCCCCCCCCGCCGTCCCGCCTCCTTCCCCCCCAAGCCGTCCCGCTTCCCCAACGTCCACCCGACTCTCCCTGACTCCCCCCTTTCCCGACTCCAAAACACTTTCAAGGACACAAAACACAAGGCATACAAGTGTTTATTTTCAGTTTATTTTAGCGTCTTGAAGGCTGGTTAGTTCCTTGCACTTCTTTACGGTTGGTTTCTGTGAGTAGGTCTATGCTGCTTTGGATAGGCTGTTCTAGCTAAGTTTAGGGCCACCTCGTGGAGCAGCAGGCGCCCAGCCCAAATGGCCCAAAGAAGCCGTGGCAAGGGGCCGTGCTCAGCGCTGCAGAGGAAGGCAAAAAACCCCCGGAGACGCTTGCTGTCCCACCTCGGGGGGAAAAAAAGCCTTCCTCCCCCCAGCTGCGGGGCACGAGAGGCCATCTTCCTGGTGCTTGAGCAGCAGGCAGGAACCGAGCCAAAAGGGCCCAGAGGAGCTCTGCAAAGTGGTCGTGCTCAGTGCTGCAGAGGAAGGCAAAAAACCCCCGGGGACCAGGGCCAATCTGCCCCGGGGGAAAAAATTCCTTCCTGACCCCAGTGCTGGCGATCGGCTGTTCCCTGAGCATGTGAGCCAGACCTGGCTCCTCGTCCCATGCACAGGCTGCTCACGCCCCCCAGGACCTGCCCAAGCCCTAGCCTATCCTACCCTGTCCTACCTTGAGCCGGAGCCATCTCCCGGACTGCCGAGAGTGCCCAAATGCCTCTGACCTTCAAACACTCCTTCCGGTAGTCCTGTCAAGAATTCCTGACCGAGCCTGGGAAAAAAACCAAAATGCCAGAGATGAGAATTACTGAATGCAACAAGAAGACACAACAGAGATGACGGAGGAAAACAGCAAGAGGGGAGGGAGAGGAGGAGCAGAGAACACACAAGTAAAGGAGACCCTTGCATCTCACCCAATCAGAGGAGTAAGAGAAGGGTTCCAAAAGACCAGGCTCTGAATAACAAGCATACCTCGTCAGGTTTCGTCTCCAAGTCTCCACACTTCTCCTTTTATAAGGCAAGGTGCAGATCCCACGGTGTCCTTCTGTCCCCGACGGTCTCTGGCGGTCTCCAGTGGGCTTCTGTGCACAGACACATACATCTAGCTCTTATTTTCTATATCTACATATTTCTATTAACTCTCTAGTCTGCCTACAGGGAGAAGGAGAGTGAAAGGAAAAGTCTGAATGATTTGTGCAATGTGAAAACCTTTTGCCTTGAAGGCAAGCTCCAGCGCTGTCCTCGGGTGTCCTGGCGTCTGTGGCGCTGTCCCCCGCTGTGTGGTGGCTCCTGAGGACTCCTCCCGGTGCTCTGGGGCTGCCGAGCAGAAGATGGCAGCGACCCTCCTCGCCTCTTCCCCAGGCCCCAGGGCAGAGGAGATGCCCCGGCATGAGGGCCGGGGGTGCGGGCTGGGAAGCCGGGCTCACCTGTGGCTCCAGAGCGGCTGCTGGTCCGGCCCATCCCCCGGAGGTGGCTAGTGGCGGCTGCGGGGGCGGCGCCGCTTGCGGCCAGGCGCCTGTTTGGGGGCTCTGGGAGAGCCCCCGGCCGTCCTGCGGCGCTTAGGGCACTGCGGCGCCGGAGGCGGTCCGGCCATGCTGGTGCTGGGCCCCAGCAGCCCTGCCTGAGGCGGATCCACCTCCATCGCCTCCTCCTCCTGCCGAGGCGGATCCACCTCCATGGGCTCCGCCTCTTCCCGGGGTGGGTCAATCTCCATGGGCTCCTCCTGCCTGTGGGCGGTGCTGCTGCTCCCGCCAGGCAGCCGCCGTTTGGGCGGCGGAGCCATCCCAGGGGGTCCCTGAGCCTCCTCTCTCTTCTTCGCGTCGATCCGGCGCTGTCGTCTGCGGCCTCTTCTCTCGGAGCGATGGCGCAGCTGGCACAGCTGTGCTCCAACTGCCATCACAGAGGCTCGTGGCGTCCCCAACGGCCGCTGCGGTGGCCGGCATGGCGGCCCCCGGGGCCACGAGGCCCCATTGCGGGGCCATTTTGCTCTGCAGCCCTGTCAGTGCTTAGATTTGGTTTGCCTCTGCTGGAACCGACTCATCGGCCTTTTGTCTTCAGCAAAGAGCAAGAGCTGCAGATCTTTGGACAAGGTGTCTTAGCAGCACGACCAACCCGGTCGCTGTATTGCAGAATTGTACTATGCTGAGGGATTCTGATCTTTCTTTAGTGCTGTAGTGTGAAGAATGCAAAACGTGTTTGAAGAGACAGGGCTTTTGTGGCTCCAAGCCACTTCTATGGATGTTCAAGCGTTTCCAGAAATCCTTCTTGCAACAGCCCTCTTGTGAGTCACAGACTTGTGAGTATTATTTCTGCTTGTTGCTGCTGTTTAATCTTTTGTTTGCTGAGGGAAAACTTGCTGTAAGATCTGTGAGCAAAACGTGTTTTTGGAATATTTGCCGGCTGAGTGGTGTCTCCCTCGGGCTTCATCTCTAGGGGTGATCGGTTCAGGGCAGCCGTGCCACAGAGTAGCAGTTGCACGACTGATACTTGTAACGGGGTTCCTCATGGGTCGCCTTTATTTTGCGTGGGTTGCGTGTTGAACTGCTCGGTAGTTAGTTTGGTTTGACATTTCCTGAAGGTCTAGGCAAAGATTTAAAGAAGGAGCGGACTTAAAGAGAAGTATGTATTATTTTGTCATGCCATGTTGCTGTTTGAAACCCGTGTTGATTATTGGTGATATTCAAGAAATTGCCGAGACTTAGAGGGCAAGTCTTGATGTGCTGAGCGGAAGAGTGCAATGGGTCTGTTTGGTTGCCAGGTGGCTTTCTTGACCCATGTGGCCAGTTTATCAAGCTTACACTGCACGCCTGAGAGAGTGAGAGAGATCCCCTCCCTCCTTAAATAATGACCGTGACGCTAATGGGATGAAATATTCTTCTCGATCAGCCTGGATGTCAGTCCAGCTCTGTCCCATCTCTGTCCCCCTTCCCCGATACGTCACATCTGTGGGCAGAGCAGTCAGAATGTCCTTGGCTCTCAGACCGGCGCAATTAACACCCCAGCACAGAGCTAATGTTTTTATCTCGTGTTCTCAAACTAATTGAAAGGTTTCTAACTCCATGAAGAAAATGAGTTCACTTTCAGTCAAACCCGCACAGTTCCGGGCACGGAGCCCTCAGGGCTCTGTCAGGGCTTTCTTTTCTCTTCTGCCTTCCCTTCCCTTCCCCCTTGCCCGTCCCCTTTCCCTCTCCCTTCCTTCACCCTTCCCTCAAAACCACTTTCCAGGACACAAAACGCAATGGATACAAGTGTTTCTATTTTATTTTATTTTATTTTGTTTTATTTTATTTTAATTTACTTCATTTTATGTTTTTTCGTGTTCTGTTATTCCATGTCATTTCCGTTTCTCACTCTTTTTCAGAGCCAATGCTCACAATCCTTAACACAAGCCCACGTGTAGCCAGGAGCAGGCTGATGCATTCTTCAGTTTAGCTCGAACAAACAGCCCTTGCGGGCTGGCAAAGGCAAGTCCCAGAGCTGCAGAGAGCAGCAGCAGGAATGGAGGCCAAGCTTTGCCAGGTTCCTGAAGAGGGAGGACCTTGAGAATGAGGCGCGGGACTGACCATGCACCAAAGAAGAGGTATGTGGTACTGTGGGATCTTTTCCAAAGCATCACATGTAGCGATGGCGAGCAGATGTTTTGCCTTGCACACCTTGTTTGGCTGCTGTGCTTCTTGGGCAGGGTGCACGAGAAGCGCTCTGGTCCCTGCCAGGCGCTGGTGTTGCCCGCAGGGAGAGGTGCCGAGTGGCAGCTGCGAATCCTTCCTGTTCCTGACAGGACACCAGTGGCTGCTCCAAAGCACTGGGTCCCCATGCAACATCTCTGCGTGCTGCTTCCTACATCTGCCTTCTTGGTCTGTAACTTGCTTGGGTTTTGCTTGTTTCTTTCTACCTTGTTTGGTGTTCTGTTTCTGTTGTTGATGTTGTTTCCATTGTTGTTTTGGTTTTGTTGGGTTTTTCTAAGTTGGTTTCATTTGGTTGGTTTAGGTCAGTTTATACGTTTTTAAGTTTGGTTGAGGTAGGGGGTCTCAGATTGCTTGTTTCAGGTTTGATGGTTTAGCTTGGTTTCGGTTGGTTAGTTTAGGTGGGTTGGTTTAGGCTGTGTGATGGTATTTTCTTACCGCTGATCTATGTTGTTTAGCTTTGGAGGTTTACTTTTCTTGGTTTGGCTGGGTTCTTTGGTTGGTGCTGTTTTCTGACGCTTCTTTAGCACTGGTTGCGTTAGTTTGGTTGAGGTTTCTGGTTTTACGAGCTTGGTTCAGTTTGTTGCGGTCGTTTGAGGTTGGTTTGAGGCAGGTTCTTTGAGGGTGGTTGTGAGAGGCTGGTTGTCGAAGGCTGGTGGGTTCAGGTTGCTTGATGTAGGTGATTTTTGGTTGAAGGTGTCTTCCGTTGGTTGTTGTAGGTGGCGTATCTGAAGCTGTTTTCGTTGAGGCCGTTTTCAGTAGTTTGGTTTAGGTTTGTTTAGATGATTTTAAGTTGGTTGGTTATTTTAGGTTGTTTGTTTTCAGTAGGCAGTTTAGGTGGGTTGGTGGGTGTCTGTGTTTTCAGGTAGGTTGGTTTCGGCAGGTTTGGTTTACATTGTTTAGGTTGCCTGAAGGGTTTCTGTTGAGGTTGGTTCAGGTTGTTTGGTTTAGGTTGGTTTAGTTCCTTTTTGGTAGGTTGTTTTAGGCAGTGTTTTTTACGTTGCATGTTTGAAGATGGGTTCCTTCAGGTTGGGGTGGTTTAGATTGGTTGTTGAGGGTGCTTTAGGTGCTTTGGTTAGATTTACATGGTGTTTTGTTGGTTTTAGGTTGTGTCTGGATGATTTGGATGTGACTGCAATCTCGCTGGGACATGCGTCCCCCCACTAATCACCAGGCTCGATGGGGCTGTTTGTGCTGTCTCAGCAGATGTCCCCGTCCTCCTTCCCTGCTCCACGTGTTTCCCTGCCTTGCTCAAAGAGGACGACCTTCCCCGCTAGAGGCGAACCATTGCTAGGTCAAGGGGATACGGTAGCTGCGCTGTGCTTGAGAACCTCCAAACAAGCTCAGGGTCCATTTGTAGGAGAACCTGGGGTAGTCAAGCTTCCAAGACTGCAGACACATCCAAGTGAGACACTGCATGGGGTAGGGTGGCTGGTGGTTGGAGTTTGGTTGTTGAGGTTTTTTAGGGGGTTTTAGCTTCGTTGTTGAAGTTTAGTTGATTTAGATTGGTTTTTAGCTTGGCGATTGTAGGCTGGTTTCAGTGGTTCTATTTAGCTTTGGGTTGTTTGCTTGAGGTCATTTTGGTCAGGTTGTGTCATTCGATTTCCTGTTTTTGAGGTTGGTTTAGATGGGTTGCTTTAGGTAGTTTTATCCTTTATCAGATTGTTTTGAAGTTGTTTGAGATTGTTTAATGGTTGTTTTAGGTTAAGATTGGTTGGTTTGGGTTTGTTTAGCTTGTTTGGTTACAGGTTGCTTGAGGTTGGCTGAGAAATGCCGGTTTATGTAGTTTTAGATTGTTTTAGGTAGGATTTTTTAGATCATTTGGTTTGGGTAGATTTGTTTTAGGGTGTTTAGGTTGGTTTCTCTTGCTTGGTTTAGGTTGGTTTAGGTAATTTGTTGTAGATTGTTTAAGGTTCTGCTTAGGTTGTAGGTGGCTGATTGAAGTTTTTGAAGGCAGACTGGTTTAGGTTGTTTAAGGTTGGTTTAGGTGAGTTGTTCTGTGCTGGTTTAGGTAGGCTGTTCTAGCTAAGTTTAGGGCCAACTGGTGGAGCAGCAGGCGCCCAGCCCAGATGGCCCAAAGAAGCCGTGGGAAGGGGCCGTGCTCAGCGCTGCAGAGGAAGGCAAAAAAGCCTTCCTCCCCCCAGCTCCGGGGCACGAGAGGCCATCTTCCTGGTGCTTGAGCAGCAGGCAGGAACCGAGCCAAAAGGGCCCAGAGGAGCTCTGCAAAGTGGTCGTGCTCAGTGCTGCAGAGGAAGGCAAAAAACCCCCGGGGACCAGTGCCAATCTGCCCCGGGGGAAAAAATTCCTTCCTGACCCCAGTGCTGGCGATCGGCTGTTCCCTGAGCATGTGAGCCAGACCTGGCTCCTCGTCCCATGCACAGGCTGCTCACGCCCCCCAGGACCTGCCCAAGCCCTAGCCTATCCTACCCTGTCCTACCTCGAGCCGGAGCCATCTCCCGGACTTCCGAGAGTGCCCAAATGCCTCTGAGCTGATGGTCCTTGGGGGCAAGACTCCTTCCTGTGCCTGGTGGGACACCAGTGGGTGTTGCAAGCACAGAAGAAATGCCCTTGGTCTCTCCACTGCTATCCAGCTCAAAAGGATTTCCATCCGTGAGCTGAGCTTGGATGGTGGCCCTGCCCGCAGATCACCTTGCAGTGGAGAACCTCCAGCAGCCTCATGCAAGCTCTTCCTCCCTCAGCCCCTGCCCTGTGATTCCACCAGCTCCTCAAGTGCTTCCTGTGGGATGTGTTGCGGCTGCCCCCGGGCCAGCTCTGGCAGTGGACACGGGACCCGGCTGCTCCTTTTGGTCCTGCTCGGGGCATTGTGAGCGCTGCATTGCCGGGTGCTGGCATTGTGACACGGGGGTGACAGAGCCACGCGTGTGCAGTCCCGCCCACCCCAACTCCGCCCAGCACCTTTGGGAGGAAGCCTTTGGGGTGCTGGCCCCAAATCAGTCCCTGTCATCTACAAGACAGGGGAGTAATCAACCTAACCGTGTCCCTCTTTTGCCAAAACACAGTGTGGATTTGTTGCCAGTCCAGCCTTACTTCCAGTACTTCTTCCTACAGCCCCGTTACGAATTCCTGCCCAAACCTGGGAAGAAGAAACAAAATGCCAGAGATTACTGAATGCACCAAGAAGACACAACAGAGATGACGGAGGAAAACAGCAAGAGGGGAAGGAGAGGAGGAGCAGAGGACACGTAAGCAAACAAGATCCTTGAATCTCACCCCATCCGAGGAGTGATAGAAGGGTTCCCAAAGACCAGGCTCTGAATCAAAAGCATACCTCGTCAGCTTCTGTCTCCACGTCTCTCATTTGCTGCTCAGCCTCAGGTCTGCTCTGACAGTAGGCCACACTTCTCTGCCTCATTTCAGCATCTGGATGCTTCAGAAGAAATGTGTGAGCTGCTGCAATAGCCTTTGCAAGGTTGTGAGCCTAAACAGGGATGGGAAAAAGCGGAAGGGGGGGAAAAGGGTTAATGGGGGAAAAAAAAATCAAAGTTTCCCAGTTTTTTCAACAAATCGATTATTGCTGCAGATAGCATAGGTGATGACTTGAAGTTAACAGAAGAGCATTTTTCCCCTCCACTTGCCCTGTTCATGAAGCTGACAAGGCAGAAGCATATACTGTTGCTCCTGTGTGGGATTAGTCTCACAGCAATTACTGAGGCCAGCCTGTGACTGCTGACCAGGAGCCATCACTGCCCGTGTTTACACGGCGTTCGTGTCACTTCTTGGCCCAGCAGCACGCAAGACAATATCCCAAGAACGTATCTGCCTGATGGTGTTACAGAGTTCGAGCAAACGGCAGGGACCTGTGTGTGATCTGCCGCAACAGCTTTTGGAAGGTCGTGAGCCTAAACAGGGGTGGGAAGAAGAGGAAAGGGGAAAGAAAAAGTTAACTGGGAAAAAAAATCCACGTTTCCCACTTTCTGTCAACGAACTTTCCTGCAGCCTCTCTATTCCCCAGCTGACATCTAGGGAAGCCACAGTCTCAGCAGATACAATGTTACACTAGAACTGATACAAATCTTTGGTGGTTTTTTACTAGAGGAGCACGTTTTACTAGGAGCGTGTTACTTTTAATGCCAAAATCGATTATTGTAGCAGATCGCATCATAATGATTGTAAGTTCAAAAGACGACTTTTTCTCCCTTCCTCCCGTACTGCATTTCTAGTATTTACAGAGGGAGAGAGAAAGGAAAAGGCTGAAGTATTTGTAAAATGTTAAGAAACTTTTCCTTTTTTCAGGCAAGGTGCAGGTCCCACGGTGTCCTTTGGTCTCCGACGTTCTCCAGTGGCGTCCTGTGGTTTCCAGCGGCCTTCTTCGGTCTCCCACGGTCTCCAGCGGGCTTCTCTGTGCCTGCATTTATAGCTGTTATTGTCTATATGTACATATTTTTCTAAACTATATTGTCCATAGGCACACATATAGGGAGAAGGAGAGAGAAAACCAAAGTCTTAATTGTTTGCTGAAATGTGAAAACCTTCTTCCTTTTTAAACCAAGACACAGAGCCAATGGTGTCCTGTGGTTTCTAGCGGTGTCCTTCGGTCTCCGGACGGTCTCCTGCAATCTCCAGCAATCTCCGGTGGTCTCCTGTGGGCTTCCGTGTGCACACATTTATCGATTTAATTTTCTATTTTTACATGTCTTTATAAACTATACAGTCTGCATACACATATATAGGGAGAAGGAGAGAAAATTTGCCTCCGTTTTTAACGCAAACATTTGTCCAAAGGTGTAAGAACCATGTCTTTGAATTCCCACAATTCCTTCCAACAGACGTTTTATTTACTTCAAAAGAACCACCCTCAGAGGAGGAATCCCGCCACGGCACTATGGGACGAGGAGCAGGAACAGAGGTAACATAGGACCCATCTCAAGTTTGTTTCCACAACTCTCCCCAGGCACAGGATGTTTCGGAAAGATGGACCCAATTGGAAATCACTCTGCGTGTGAAATTGGGACCGTGTTTTTGAAACACGCTGTAGTATTGCTGGAGACACATCCCCTGGTCCCTCTGCTTCCAAATTTGCACGAAGCCTTGTATCAAGTCCCAAGCTCCATTCAAGAGAGTCTGGTTAGGCACTGGCAAAAACAGTGAAGAAAGGAAAACGAATATCCAAAAAATCCCCAAACGTATGCATATGACCAACCATACATCAGTAAAAAGAAATCAATAATTCAATAAAGAACACTGATAGTCAACAGAAAACGAAGGGACAATCCACCGGGTGCTGATCCAGTGCTCTTTCCCGTGCTGTACTCTTTGCATTTCATTAGTGGCTTCGCGGTTGTTCCTGTCACCTGCCTGCGCTGACTGGCACAGTCCCTGTCACTGCCCCAGCTGGCACTTCATCCCCCTCTGCTGCCGGATGGCACAGCAGCCCTGCAGCTCCGCAGCGAGTCAAGCCCAGCGTTGCATCTCCCTGCCCTGGTCACGGCGAAGGGCTCCTGTGCCCAGCCCAGCAGGGCAGCGGCATCAGGTGCTTGCAAAGGTTGCATTTCGCTCCAGGAGCCGAAAGCCGAGTTGTTGGGAGTGACCTGGGAACTCGGCTCGTTTGAGAGCCCAGCCTGCAGCCCCGGGACAGCAGCAGCTGTCTGTCCCTCCTCTGAGAGGCGGGGGCGTTTCTGGAGGGAGCGTCACCCTCCGAGGCAGAGGACAGAGCTTATGAAGGCTCGGTGCTTCTGGACTCTGACCCGCCACAGGATGTGCAATGGCCGTGGAAGTGGAAACACCGATTTTCTTTAGTGCTGTAGTGTGGAGAATGCAAAACGTGTTTGAAGAGACAGTGCTTTTTTGGCTCCAAGCCAATTCTAGGGATGTTCAAGCGTTTCCGGAAACGGGTGTTCTTGCCACAACCTTCTTGTGAGTTAATGAGAAAATAGGGTGGGAAAAAAATCAGCACATCAAGTAGCTGTGACACACAGCACGGAAAAGTCTCCACCGGCCACTCCACGCACAAGAAAAAGCCCGATGGAAGGGCGGGGTGGCACATCGGGGCCACCGGGCTGTCGGCAGCGGTTGTAGCGGCGGCAGCTCCAGGGGGCTGCCCGGCTGGAGAAGAAGGGACAGGGGGCGGGAAGAGTTTTTCCTCCAACTCTCTCTCGGGAGCAGCCAAACCGCGCGACTCCCGCTCGTTCCCGCCTTTACCGGAACACGGGGCGGGGCCGAGGAGCGACGGCTCCGCCATCCGCTCGTCGGGGCTGCTGGGTCGGTCTTTGCGGGAGGCGGCTCTCCCGGTGCCCGGGCTGGGCTGCGCTGGGGTCCGTCTTGTGCCCGGCGGGCGGGCGGGCGGGGAGGGCGAGGCCGCTTGTGGGCACGCGTGGGTGGCGGGGCCGGCGCCGCCGCTTGGCGGGCAGCTGGAGCGGGGGCAGCGGGTGTGCCCGCCGGGTCCGGCGGTGTCGGCCGGTACGGGAAAATCCCGTAGAAGATGGTTCAGACTTGTGAGTATTATTTCTGCTTGTTGTTGCTGTTTAATCTTTTGTTTGCTGAGGGAAAACTTGCTGTAAGATCTGTGAGCAAAACGTGTTTTTGGAATATTTGCCAGCTGAGTGGTGTCTCCCTTGGACTTCATCTCTAGGGGGTGATCGGTTCAGGGCAGCCATACCCTTCTCCCCCCGTCCACCCGCCCTCCCCGTCTCCTCCCCTCCCGCCTCTCCCATACTCCCGCCTCGCCCCGTCTCCCCCCTCCCCGTCTCCACCCCTCCCGCCTCTCCCCGTCTCCCTCTCTCCCGCTTCCCTCCCCATCTCCCGCCTCTCCGTTCCCCGCCCCTCCCGTCCACCCCCCGGTCCCGCATCTACCATCCCCCCCCGTCCGGTTCGCCCCCGTCCCGCCTCTACCCCCCGTCCCGCTTCCCCTCACCGTATCTCCCCCGTCCCGCCTCCTTCCCGCCTCCTTCCCCCCCCGTCCCGCCTCCTACCCCCCCGCCGTCCCGCCTCCTTCCCCCCCCCGCCGTCCCGCCTCCTTCCCCCCCCCGCCGTCCCGCCTCCTTCCCCCCCCCGCCGTCCCGCCTCCTTCCCCCCCCCGCCGTCCCGCCTCCTTCCCCCCCCCGCCGTCCCGCCTCCTTCCCCCCCCCGCCGTCCCGCCTCCTTCCCCCCCCCGCCGTCCCGCCTCCTTCCCCCCCCCGCCGTCCCGCCTCCTTCCCCCCCCCGCCGTCCCGCCTCCTTCCCCCCCCCGCCGTCCCGCTTCCCCAACGTCCATCCGACTCTCCCTGACTCCCCCCTTTCCCGACTCCAAAACACTTTCAAGGACACAAAACACAAGGCATACAAGTGTTTATGTTCAGTTTATTTTAGCTTCTTGAAGGCTGGTTAGTTCCTTGCACTTCTTTACGGTTGGTTCAGGTGAGTAGGTCTATGCTGCTTTGGATAGGCTGTTCTAGCTAAGTTTAGGGCCACCTCGTGGAGCAGCAGGCGCCCAGCCCAAATGGCCCAAAGAAGCCGTGGCAAGGGGCCGTGCTCAGCGCTGCAGAGGAAGGCAAAAAACCCCCCGGAGACGCTTGCTGTCCCACCTCGGGGGGAAAAAAAGCCTTCCTCCCCCCAGCTGCGGGGCACGAGAGGCCATCTTCCTGGTGCTTGAGCAGCAGGCAGGAACCGAGCCAAAAGGGCCCAGAGGAGCTCTGCAAAGTGGTCGTGCTCAGTGCTGCAGAGGAAGGCAAAAAACCCCCGGGGACCAGTGCCAATCTGCCCCGGGGGAAAAAATTCCTTCCTGACCCCAGTGCTGGCGATCGGCTGTTCCCTGAGCATGTGAGCCAGACCTGGCTCCTCGTCCCATGCACAGGCTGCTCACGCCCCCCAGGACCTGCCCAAGCCCTAGCCTATCCTACCCTGTCCTACCTTGAGCCGGAGCCATCTCCCGGACTGCCGAGAGTGCCCAAATGCCTCTGACCTTCAAACACTCCTTCCGGTAGTCCTGTCAAGAATTCCTGACCGAGCCTGGGAAAAAAACCAAAATGCCAGAGATGAGAATTACTGAATGCAACAAGAAGACACAACAGAGATGACGGAGGAAAACAGCAAGAGGGGAGGGAGAGGAGGAGCAGAGAACACCTAAGTAAAGGAGACCCTTCCATCTCACCCAATCAGAGGAGTAAGAGAAGGGTTCCAAAAGACCAGGCTCTGAATAACAAGCATACCTCGTCAGGTTTCGTCTCCAAGTCTCCACACTTCTCCTTTTATAAGGCAAGGTGCAGATCCCACGGTGTCCTTCTGTCCCCGACGGTCTCTGGCGGTCTCCAGTGGGCTTCTGTGCACAGACACATACATCTAGCTTTTATTTTCTATATCTACATATTTCTATTAACTCTCTAGTCTGCCTACAGGGAGAAGGAGAGCGAAAGGAAAAGTCTGAATGATTTGTGCAATGTGAAAACCTTTTGCCTTGAAGGCAAGCTCCAGCGCTGTCCTCGGGTGTCCTGGCGTCTGTGGCGCTGTCCCCCGCTGTGTGGTGGCTCCTGAGGACTCCTCCCGGTGCTCTGGGGCTGCCGAGCAGAAGATGGCAGCGACCCTCCTCGCCTCTTCCCCAGGCCCCAGGGCAGAGGAGATGCCCCGGCATGAGGGCCGGGGGTGCGGGCTGGGAAGCCGGGCTCACCTGTGGCTCCAGAGCGGCTGCTGGTCCGGCCCATCCCCCGGAGGTGGCTAGTGGCGGCTGCGGGGGCGGCGCCGCTTGCGGCCAGGCGCCTGTTTGGGGGCTCTGGGAGAGCCCCCGGCCGTCCTGCGGCGCTTAGGGCACTGCGGCGCCGGAGGCGGTCCGGCCATGCTGGTGCTGGGCCCCAGCAGCCCTGCCTGAGGCGGATCCACCTCCATCGCCTCCTCCTCCTGCCGAGGCGGATCCACCTCCATGGGCTCCGCCTCTTCCCGGGGTGGGTCAATCTCCATGGGCTCCTCCTGCCTGTGGGCGGTGCTGCTGCTCCCGCCAGGCAGCCGCCGTTTGGGCGGCGGAGCCATCCCAGGGGGTCCCTGAGCCTCCTCTCTCTTCTTCGCGTCGATCCGGCGCTGTCGTCTGCGGCCTCTTCTCTCGGAGCGATGGCGCAGCTGGCACAGCTGTGCTCCAACTGCCATCACAGAGGCTCGTGGCGTCCCCAACGGCCGCTGCGGTGGCCGGCATGGCGGCCCCCGGGGCCACGAGGCCCCATTGCGGGGCCATTTTGCTCTGCAGCCCTGTCAGTGCTTAGATTTGGTTTGCCTCTGCTGGAACCGACTCATCGGCCTTTTGTCTTCAGCAAAGAGCAAGAGCTGCAGATCTTTGGACAAGGTGTCTTAGCAGCACGACCAACCCGGTCGCTGTATTGCAGAATTGTACTATGCTAAGGGATTCTGATCTTTCTTTAGTGCTGTAGTGTGAAGAATGCAAAACGTGTTTGAAGAGACAGGGCTTTTGTGGCTCCAAGCCACTTCTATGGATGTTCAAGCGTTTCCAGAAATCCTTCTTGCAACAGCCCTCTTGTGAGTCACAGACTTGTGAGTATTATTTCTGCTTGTTGTTGCTGTTTAATCTTTTGTTTGCCGAGGGAAAACTTGCTGTAAGATCTGTGAGCAAAACGTGTTTTTGGAATATTTGCCGGCTGAGTGGTGTCTCCCTCGGGCTTCATCTCTAGGGGTGATCGGTTCAGGGCAGCCGTGCCACAGAGTAGCAGTTGCACGACTGATACTTGTAACGGGGTTCCTCATGGGTCGCCTTTATTTTGCGTGGGTTGCGTGTTGAACTGCTCGGTAGTTAGTTTGACATTTCCTGAAGGTCTAGGCAAAGATTTAAAAAAAGGAGCGGACTTAAAGAGAAGTATGTATTATTTTGTCATGCCATGTTGCTATTTGAAACCTGTGTTGATTATTGGTGATATTCAAGAAATTGCCGAGACTTAGAGGGCAAATCTTGATGTGCTGAGCGGAAGAGTGCAAGGGGTCTGTTTGGTTGCCAGGTGGCTTTCTTGACCCATGTGGCCAGTTTATCAAGCTTACACTGCACGCCTGAGAGAGTGAGAGAGATCCCCTCCCTCCTTAAATAATGACCGTGACGCTAATGGGATGAAATACTCGTATCGATCAGCCTGGATGTCAGTCCAGCTCTGTCCCATCTCTGTCCCCCTTCCCCGATACGTCACATCTGTGGGCAGAGCAGTCAGAATGTCCTTGGCTCTCAGACCGGCGCAATTAACACCCCAGCACAGAGCTAATGTTTTTATCTCGTGTTCTCAAACTAACTGAAAGGTTTCTCACTCCATGAAGAAAATGAGTTCACTTTCAGTCAAACCCGCACAGTTCCGGGCACGGAGCCCTCAGGGCTCTGTCAGGGCTTTCTTTTCTCTTCTGCCTTCCCTTCCCTTCCCCCCTGCCCGTCCCCTTTCCCTCTCCCTTCCTTCACCCTTCCCTCAAAACCACTTTCCAGGACACAAAACGCAATGGATACAAGTGTTTCTATTTTATTTTATTTTATTTTGTTTTATTTTATTTTAATTTACTTCATTTTATGTTTTTTCGTGTTCTGTTATTCCATGTCATTTCCGTTTCTCACTCTTTTTCAGAGCCAATGCTCACAATCCTTAACACAAGCCCACGTGTAGCCAGGAGCAGGCTGATGCATTCTTCAGTTTAGCTCGAACAAACAGCCCTTGCGGGCTGGCAAAGGCAAGTCCCAGAGCTGCAGAGAGCAGCAGCAGGAATGGAGGCCAAGCTTTGCCAGGTTCCTGAAGAGGGAGGACCTTGAGAATGAGGCGCGGGACTGACCATGCACCAAAGAAGAGGTATGTGGTACTGTGGGATCTTTTCCAAAGCATCACATGTAGCGATGGCGAGCAGATGTTTTGCCTTGCACACCTTGTTTGGCTGCTGTGCTTCTTGGGCAGGGTGCACGAGAAGCGCTCTGGT
Organism: Columba livia; assembly: GCF_036013475.1. Lineage (NCBI taxonomy): Eukaryota > Metazoa > Chordata > Aves > Columbiformes > Columbidae > Columba > Columba livia. The sequence continues at coordinate 67,162,889 of NC_088603.1, read as the reverse complement.
CCCTGCCAGGCGCTGGTGTTGCCCGCAGGGAGAGGTGCCGAGTGGCAGCTGCGAATCCTTCCTGTTCCTGACAGGACACCAGTGGCTGCTCCAAAGCACTGGGTCCCCATGCAACATCTCTGCGTGCTGCTTCCTACATCTGCCTTCTTGGTCTGTAACTTGCTTGGGTTTTGCTTGTTTCTTTCTACCTTGTTTGGTGTTCTGTTTCTGTTGTTGATGTTGTTTCCATTGTTGTTTTGGTTTTGTTGGGTTTTTCTAAGTTGGTTTCATTTGATTGGTTTAGGTCAGTTTACACGTTTTTAAGTTTGGTTGAGGTAGGGGGTCTTAGATTGCTTGTTTCAGGTTTGATGGTTTAGCTTGGTTTCGGTTGGTTAGTTTAGGTGGGTTGGTTTAGGCTGTGTGATGTGATTTTCTTACCGCTGATCTATGTTGTTTAGCTTTGGAGGTTTACTTTTCTTGGTTTGGCTGGGTTCTTTGGTTGGTGCTGTTTTCTGACACTTCTTTAGCACTGGTTGCGTTAGTTTGGTTGAGGTTTCTGGTTTTACGAGCTTGGTTCAGTTTGTTGCGGTCGTTTGAGGTTGGTTTGAGGCAGGTTCTTTGAGGGTGGTTGTGAGAGGCTGGTTGTCGAAGGCTGGTGGGTTCAGGTTGCTTGATGTAGGTGATTTTTGGTTGAAGGTGTCTTCCGTTGGTTGTTGTAGGTGGCGTATCTGAAGCTGTTTTCGTTGAGGCCGTTTTCAGTAGTTTGGTTTAGGTTTGTTTAGATGATTTTAAGTTGGTTGGTTATTTTAGGTTGTTTGTTTTCAGTAGGCGGTTTAGGTGGGTTGGTGGGTGTCTGTGTTTTCAGGTAGGTTGGTTTCGGCAGGTTTGGTTTACACTGTTTAAGTTGTTTGAAGGGTTTCTGTTGAGGTTGGTTCAGGTTGTTTGGTTTAGGTTGGTTTAGTTCCTTTTTGGTAGGTTGTTTTAGGCAGTGTTATTTACGTTGCATGTTTTGAAGGTGGGTTCCTTCAGGTTGGGGTGGTTTAGATTGGTTGTTGAGGGTGCTTTAGGTGCTTTGGTTAGATTTACATGGTGTTTTGTTGGTTTTAGGTTGTGTCTGGATGATTTGGATGTGACTGCAATCTCGCTGGGACATGCGTCCCCCCACTAATCACCAGGCTCGATGGGGCTGTTTGTGCTGTCTCAGCAGATGTCCCCGTCCTCCTTCCCTGCTCCACGTGTTTCCCTGCCTTGCTCAAAGAGGACGACCTTCCCCGCTAGAGGCGAACCATTGCTAGGTCAAGGGGATACGGTAGCTGCGCTGTGCTTGAGAACCTCCAAACAAGCTCAGGGTCCATTTGTAGGAGAACCTGGGGTAGTCAAGCTTCCAAGACTGCAGACACATCCAAGTGAGACACTGCATGGGGTAGGGTGGCTGGTGGTTGGAGTTTGGTTGTTGAGGTTTTTTAGGGGGTTTTAGCTTCGTTGTTGAAGTTTAGTTGATTTAGATTGGTTTTTAGCTTGGCGATTGTAGGCTGGTTTCAGTGGTTCTATTTAGCTTTGGGTTGTTTGCTTGAGGTCATTTTGGTCAGGTTGTGTCATTCGATTTCCTGTTTTTGAGGTTGGTTTAGATGGGTTGCTTTAGGTAGTTTTATCCTTTATCAGATTGTTTTGAAGTTGTTTGAGATTGTTTAATGGTTGTTTTAGGTTAAGATTGGTTGGTTTGGGTTTGTTTAGCTTGTTTGGTTACAGGTTGCTTGAGGTTGGCTGAGAAATGCCGGTTTATGTAGTTTTAGATTGTTTTAGGTAGGATTTTTTAGATCATTTGGTTTGGGTAGATTTGTTTTAGGGTGTTTAGGTTGGTTTCTCTTGCTTGGTTTAGGTTGGTTTAGGTAATTTGTTGTAGATTGTTTAAGGTTCTGCTTAGGTTGTAGGTGGCTGATTGAAGTTTTTGAAGGCAGACTGGTTTAGGTTGTTTAAGGTTGGTTTAGGTGAGTTGTTCTGTGCTGGTTTAGGTAGGCTGTTCTAGCTAAGTTTAGGGCCAACTGGTGGAGCAGCAGGCGCCCAGCCCAGATGGCCCAAAGAAGCCGTGGGAAGGGGCCGTGCTCAGCGCTGCAGAGGAAGGCAAAAAAGCCTTCCTCCCCCCAGCTCCGGGGCACGAGAGGCCATCTTCCTGGTGCTTGAGCAGCAGGCAGGAACCGAGCCAAAAGGGCCCAGAGGAGCTCTGCAAAGTGGTCGTGCTCAGTGCTGCAGAGGAAGGCAAAAAACCCCCGGGGACCAGTGCCAATCTGCCCCGGGGGAAAAAATTCCTTCCTGACCCCAGTGCTGGCGATCGGCTGTTCCCTGAGCATGTGAGCCAGACCTGGCTCCTCGTCCCATGCACAGGCTGCTCACGCCCCCCAGGACCTGCCCAAGCCCTAGCCTATCCTACCCTGTCCTACCTCGAGCCGGAGCCATCTCCCGGACTTCCGAGAGTGCCCAAATGCCTCTGAGCTGATGGTCCTTGGGGGCAAGACTCCTTCCTGTGCCTGGTGGGACACCAGTGGGTGTTGCAAGCACAGAAGAAATGCCCTTGGTCTCTCCACTGCTATCCAGCTCAAAAGGATTTCCATCCGTGAGCTGAGCTTGGATGGTGGCCCTGCCCGCAGATCACCTTGCAGTGGAGAACCTCCAGCAGCCTCATGCAAGCTCTTCCTCCCTCAGCCCCTGCCCTGTGATTCCACCAGCTCCTCAAGTGCTTCCTGTGGGATGTGTTGCGGCTGCCCCCGGGCCAGCTCTGGCAGTGGACACGGGACCCGGCTGCTCCTTTTGGTCCTGCTCGGGGCATTGTGAGCGCTGCATTGCCGGGTGCTGGCATTGTGACACGGGGGTGACAGAGCCACGCGTGTGCAGTCCCGCCCACCCCAACTCCGCCCAGCACCTTTGGGAGGAAGCCTTTGGGGTGCTGGCCCCAAATCAGTCCCTGTCATCTACAAGACAGGGGAGTAATCAACCTAACCGTGTCCCTCTTTTGCCAAAACACAGTGTGGATTTGTTGCCAGTCCAGCCTTACTTCCAGTACTTCTTCCTACAGCCCCGTTACGAATTCCTGCCCAAACCTGGGAAGAAGAAACAAAATGCCAGAGATTACTGAATGCACCAAGAAGACACAACAGAGATGACGGAGGAAAACAGCAAGAGGGGAAGGAGAGGAGGAGCAGAGGACACGTAAGCAAACAAGATCCTTGAATCTCACCCCATCCGAGGAGTGATAGAAGGGTTCCCAAAGACCAGGCTCTGAATCAAAAGCATACCTCGTCAGCTTCTGTCTCCACGTCTCTCATTTGCTGCTCAGCCTCAGGTCTGCTCTGACAGTAGGCCACACTTCTCTGCCTCATTTCAGCATCTGGATGCTTCAGAAGAAATGTGTGAGCTGCTGCAATAGCCTTTGCAAGGTTGTGAGCCTAAACAGGGATGGGAAAAAGCGGAAGGGGGGGAAAAGGGTTAATGGGGGAAAAAAAAATCAAAGTTTCCCAGTTTTTTCAACAAATCGATTATTGCTGCAGATAGCATAGGTGATGACTTGAAGTTAACAGAAGAGCATTTTTCCCCTCCACTTGCCCTGTTCATGAAGCTGACAAGGCAGAAGCATATACTGTTGCTCCTGTGTGGGATTAGTCTCACAGCAATTACTGAGGCCAGCCTGTGACTGCTGACCAGGAGCCATCACTGCCCGTGTTTACACGGCGTTCGTGTCACTTCTTGGCCCAGCAGCACGCAAGACAATATCCCAAGAACGTATCTGCCTGATGGTGTTACAGAGTTCGAGCAAACGGCAGGGACCTGTGTGTGATCTGCCGCAACAGCTTTTGGAAGGTCGTGAGCCTAAACAGGGGTGGGAAGAAGAGGAAAGGGGAAAGAAAAAGTTAACTGGGAAAAAAAATCCACGTTTCCCACTTTCTGTCAACGAACTTTCCTGCAGCCTCTCTATTCCCCAGCTGACATCTAGGGAAGCCACAGTCTCAGCAGATACAATGTTACACTAGAACTGATACAAATCTTTGGTGGTTTTTTACTAGAGGAGCACGTTTTACTAGGAGCGTGTTACTTTTAATGCCAAAATCGATTATTGTAGCAGATCGCATCATAATGATTGTAAGTTCAAAAGACGACTTTTTCTCCCTTCCTCCCGTACTGCATTTCTAGTATTTACAGAGGGAGAGAGAAAGGAAAAGGCTGAAGTATTTGTAAAATGTTAAGAAACTTTTCCTTTTTTCAGGCAAGGTGCAGGTCCCACGGTGTCCTTTGGTCTCCGACGTTCTCCAGTGGCGTCCTGTGGTTTCCAGCGGCCTTCTTCGGTCTCCCACGGTCTCCAGCGGGCTTCTCTGTGCCTGCATTTATAGCTGTTATTGTCTATATGTACATATTTTTCTAAACTATATTGTCCATAGGCACACATATAGGGAGAAGGAGAGAGAAAACCAAAGTCTTAATTGTTTGCTGAAATGTGAAAACCTTCTTCCTTTTTAAACCAAGACACAGAGCCAATGGTGTCCTGTGGTTTCTAGCGGTGTCCTTCGGTCTCCGGACGGTCTCCTGCAATCTCCAGCAATCTCCGGTGGTCTCCTGTGGGCTTCCGTGTGCACACATTTATCGATTTAATTTTCTATTTTTACATGTCTTTATAAACTATACAGTCTGCATACACATATATAGGGAGAAGGAGAGAAAATTTGCCTCCGTTTTTAACGCAAACATTTGTCCAAAGGTGTAAGAACCATGTCTTTGAATTCCCACAATTCCTTCCAACAGACGTTTTATTTACTTCAAAAGAACCACCCTCAGAGGAGGAATCCCGCCACGGCACTATGGGACGAGGAGCAGGAACAGAGGTAACATAGGACCCATCTCAAGTTTGTTTCCACAACTCTCCCCAGGCACAGGATGTTTCGGAAAGATGGACCCAATTGGAAATCACTCTGCGTGTGAAATTGGGACCGTGTTTTTGAAACACGCTGTAGTATTGCTGGAGACACATCCCCTGGTCCCTCTGCTTCCAAATTTGCACGAAGCCTTGTATCAAGTCCCAAGCTCCATTCAAGAGAGTCTGGTTAGGCACTGGCAAAAACAGTGAAGAAAGGAAAACGAATATCCAAAAAATCCCCAAACGTATGCATATGACCAACCATACATCAGTAAAAAGAAATCAATAATTCAATAAAGAACACTGATAGTCAACAGAAAACGAAGGGACAATCCACCGGGTGCTGATCCAGTGCTCTTTCCCGTGCTGTACTCTTTGCATTTCATTAGTGGCTTCGCGGTTGTTCCTGTCACCTGCCTGCGCTGACTGGCACAGTCCCTGTCACTGCCCCAGCTGGCACTTCATCCCCCTCTGCTGCCGGATGGCACAGCAGCCCTGCAGCTCCGCAGCGAGTCAAGCCCAGCGTTGCATCTCCCTGCCCTGGTCACGGCGAAGGGCTCCTGTGCCCAGCCCAGCAGGGCAGCGGCATCAGGTGCTTGCAAAGGTTGCATTTCGCTCCAGGAGCCGAAAGCCGAGTTGTTGGGAGTGACCTGGGAACTCGGCTCGTTTGAGAGCCCAGCCTGCAGCCCCGGGACAGCAGCAGCTGTCTGTCCCTCCTCTGAGAGGCGGGGGCGTTTCTGGAGGGAGCGTCACCCTCCGAGGCAGAGGACAGAGCTTATGAAGGCTCGGTGCTTCTGGACTCTGACCCGCCACAGGATGTGCAATGGCCGTGGAAGTGGAAACACCGATTTTCTTTAGTGCTGTAGTGTGGAGAATGCAAAACGTGTTTGAAGAGACAGTGCTTTTTTGGCTCCAAGCCAATTCTAGGGATGTTCAAGCGTTTCCGGAAACGGGTGTTCTTGCCACAACCTTCTTGTGAGTTAATGAGAAAATAGGGTGGGAAAAAAATCAGCACATCAAGTAGCTGTGACACACAGCACGGAAAAGTCTCCACCGGCCACTCCACGCACAAGAAAAAGCCCGATGGAAGGGCGGGGTGGCACATCGGGGCCACCGGGCTGTCGGCAGCGGTTGTAGCGGCGGCAGCTCCAGGGGGCTGCCCGGCTGGAGAAGAAGGGACAGGGGGCGGGAAGAGTTTTTCCTCCAACTCTCTCTCGGGAGCAGCCAAACCGCGCGACTCCCGCTCGTTCCCGCCTTTACCGGAACACGGGGCGGGGCCGAGGAGCGACGGCTCCGCCATCCGCTCGTCGGGGCTGCTGGGTCGGTCTTTGCGGGAGGCGGCTCTCCCGGTGCCCGGGCTGGGCTGCGCTGGGGTCCGTCTTGTGCCCGGCGGGCGGGCGGGCGGGGAGGGCGAGGCCGCTTGTGGGCACGCGTGGGTGGCGGGGCCGGCGCCGCCGCTTGGCGGGCAGCTGGAGCGGGGGCAGCGGGTGTGCCCGCCGGGTCCGGCGGTGTCGGCCGGTACGGGAAAATCCCGTAGAAGATGGTTCAGACTTGTGAGTATTATTTCTGCTTGTTGTTGCTGTTTAATCTTTTGTTTGCTGAGGGAAAACTTGCTGTAAGATCTGTGAGCAAAACGTGTTTTTGGAATATTTGCCAGCTGAGTGGTGTCTCCCTTGGACTTCATCTCTAGGGGGTGATCGGTTCAGGGCAGCCATACCCTTCTCCCCCCGTCCACCCGCCCTCCCCGTCTCCTCCCCTCCCGCCTCTCCCATACTCCCGCCTCGCCCCGTCTCCCCCCTCCCCGTCTCCACCCCTCCCGCCTCTCCCCGTCTCCCTCTCTCCCGCTTCCCTCCCCATCTCCCGCCTCTCCGTTCCCCGCCCCTCCCGTCCACCCCCCGGTCCCGCATCTACCATCCCCCCCCGTCCGGTTCGCCCCCGTCCCGCCTCTACCCCCCGTCCCGCTTCCCCTCACCGTATCTCCCCCGTCCCGCCTCCTTCCCGCCTCCTTCCCCCCCCGTCCCGCCTCCTACCCCCCCGCCGTCCCGCCTCCTTCCCCCCCCCGCCGTCCCGCCTCCTTCCCCCCCCCGCCGTCCCGCCTCCTTCCCCCCCCCGCCGTCCCGCCTCCTTCCCCCCCCCGCCGTCCCGCCTCCTTCCCCCCCCCGCCGTCCCGCCTCCTTCCCCCCCCCGCCGTCCCGCCTCCTTCCCCCCCCCGCCGTCCCGCCTCCTTCCCCCCCCCGCCGTCCCGCCTCCTTCCCCCCCCCGCCGTCCCGCCTCCTTCCCCCCCCCGCCGTCCCGCCTCCTTCCCCCCCCCGCCGTCCCGCTTCCCCAACGTCCATCCGACTCTCCCTGACTCCCCCCTTTCCCGACTCCAAAACACTTTCAAGGACACAAAACACAAGGCATACAAGTGTTTATGTTCAGTTTATTTTAGCTTCTTGAAGGCTGGTTAGTTCCTTGCACTTCTTTACGGTTGGTTCAGGTGAGTAGGTCTATGCTGCTTTGGATAGGCTGTTCTAGCTAAGTTTAGGGCCACCTCGTGGAGCAGCAGGCGCCCAGCCCAAATGGCCCAAAGAAGCCGTGGCAAGGGGCCGTGCTCAGCGCTGCAGAGGAAGGCAAAAAACCCCCCGGAGACGCTTGCTGTCCCACCTCGGGGGGAAAAAAAGCCTTCCTCCCCCCAGCTGCGGGGCACGAGAGGCCATCTTCCTGGTGCTTGAGCAGCAGGCAGGAACCGAGCCAAAAGGGCCCAGAGGAGCTCTGCAAAGTGGTCGTGCTCAGTGCTGCAGAGGAAGGCAAAAAACCCCCGGGGACCAGTGCCAATCTGCCCCGGGGGAAAAAATTCCTTCCTGACCCCAGTGCTGGCGATCGGCTGTTCCCTGAGCATGTGAGCCAGACCTGGCTCCTCGTCCCATGCACAGGCTGCTCACGCCCCCCAGGACCTGCCCAAGCCCTAGCCTATCCTACCCTGTCCTACCTTGAGCCGGAGCCATCTCCCGGACTGCCGAGAGTGCCCAAATGCCTCTGACCTTCAAACACTCCTTCCGGTAGTCCTGTCAAGAATTCCTGACCGAGCCTGGGAAAAAAACCAAAATGCCAGAGATGAGAATTACTGAATGCAACAAGAAGACACAACAGAGATGACGGAGGAAAACAGCAAGAGGGGAGGGAGAGGAGGAGCAGAGAACACCTAAGTAAAGGAGACCCTTCCATCTCACCCAATCAGAGGAGTAAGAGAAGGGTTCCAAAAGACCAGGCTCTGAATAACAAGCATACCTCGTCAGGTTTCGTCTCCAAGTCTCCACACTTCTCCTTTTATAAGGCAAGGTGCAGATCCCACGGTGTCCTTCTGTCCCCGACGGTCTCTGGCGGTCTCCAGTGGGCTTCTGTGCACAGACACATACATCTAGCTTTTATTTTCTATATCTACATATTTCTATTAACTCTCTAGTCTGCCTACAGGGAGAAGGAGAGCGAAAGGAAAAGTCTGAATGATTTGTGCAATGTGAAAACCTTTTGCCTTGAAGGCAAGCTCCAGCGCTGTCCTCGGGTGTCCTGGCGTCTGTGGCGCTGTCCCCCGCTGTGTGGTGGCTCCTGAGGACTCCTCCCGGTGCTCTGGGGCTGCCGAGCAGAAGATGGCAGCGACCCTCCTCGCCTCTTCCCCAGGCCCCAGGGCAGAGGAGATGCCCCGGCATGAGGGCCGGGGGTGCGGGCTGGGAAGCCGGGCTCACCTGTGGCTCCAGAGCGGCTGCTGGTCCGGCCCATCCCCCGGAGGTGGCTAGTGGCGGCTGCGGGGGCGGCGCCGCTTGCGGCCAGGCGCCTGTTTGGGGGCTCTGGGAGAGCCCCCGGCCGTCCTGCGGCGCTTAGGGCACTGCGGCGCCGGAGGCGGTCCGGCCATGCTGGTGCTGGGCCCCAGCAGCCCTGCCTGAGGCGGATCCACCTCCATCGCCTCCTCCTCCTGCCGAGGCGGATCCACCTCCATGGGCTCCGCCTCTTCCCGGGGTGGGTCAATCTCCATGGGCTCCTCCTGCCTGTGGGCGGTGCTGCTGCTCCCGCCAGGCAGCCGCCGTTTGGGCGGCGGAGCCATCCCAGGGGGTCCCTGAGCCTCCTCTCTCTTCTTCGCGTCGATCCGGCGCTGTCGTCTGCGGCCTCTTCTCTCGGAGCGATGGCGCAGCTGGCACAGCTGTGCTCCAACTGCCATCACAGAGGCTCGTGGCGTCCCCAACGGCCGCTGCGGTGGCCGGCATGGCGGCCCCCGGGGCCACGAGGCCCCATTGCGGGGCCATTTTGCTCTGCAGCCCTGTCAGTGCTTAGATTTGGTTTGCCTCTGCTGGAACCGACTCATCGGCCTTTTGTCTTCAGCAAAGAGCAAGAGCTGCAGATCTTTGGACAAGGTGTCTTAGCAGCACGACCAACCCGGTCGCTGTATTGCAGAATTGTACTATGCTAAGGGATTCTGATCTTTCTTTAGTGCTGTAGTGTGAAGAATGCAAAACGTGTTTGAAGAGACAGGGCTTTTGTGGCTCCAAGCCACTTCTATGGATGTTCAAGCGTTTCCAGAAATCCTTCTTGCAACAGCCCTCTTGTGAGTCACAGACTTGTGAGTATTATTTCTGCTTGTTGTTGCTGTTTAATCTTTTGTTTGCCGAGGGAAAACTTGCTGTAAGATCTGTGAGCAAAACGTGTTTTTGGAATATTTGCCGGCTGAGTGGTGTCTCCCTCGGGCTTCATCTCTAGGGGTGATCGGTTCAGGGCAGCCGTGCCACAGAGTAGCAGTTGCACGACTGATACTTGTAACGGGGTTCCTCATGGGTCGCCTTTATTTTGCGTGGGTTGCGTGTTGAACTGCTCGGTAGTTAGTTTGACATTTCCTGAAGGTCTAGGCAAAGATTTAAAAAAAGGAGCGGACTTAAAGAGAAGTATGTATTATTTTGTCATGCCATGTTGCTATTTGAAACCTGTGTTGATTATTGGTGATATTCAAGAAATTGCCGAGACTTAGAGGGCAAATCTTGATGTGCTGAGCGGAAGAGTGCAAGGGGTCTGTTTGGTTGCCAGGTGGCTTTCTTGACCCATGTGGCCAGTTTATCAAGCTTACACTGCACGCCTGAGAGAGTGAGAGAGATCCCCTCCCTCCTTAAATAATGACCGTGACGCTAATGGGATGAAATACTCCTATCGATCAGCCTGGATGTCAGTCCAGCTCTGTCCCATCTCTGTCCCCCTTCCCCGATACGTCACATCTGTGGGCAGAGCAGTCAGAATGTCCTTGGCTCTCAGACCGGCGCAATTAACACCCCAGCACAGAGCTAATGTTTTTATCTCGTGTTCTCAAACTAACTGAAAGGTTTCTCACTCCATGAAGAAAATGAGTTCACTTTCAGTCAAACCCGCACAGTTCCGGGCACGGAGCCCTCAGGGCTCTGTCAGGGCTTTCTTTTCTCTTCTGCCTTCCCTTCCCTTCCCCCCTGCCCGTCCCCTTTCCCTCTCCCTTCCTTCACCCTTCCCTCAAAACCACTTTCCAGGACACAAAACGCAATGGATACAAGTGTTTCTATTTTATTTTATTTTATTTTGTTTTATTTTATTTTAATTTACTTCATTTTATGTTTTTTCGTGTTCTGTTATTCCATGTCATTTCCGTTTCTCACTCTTTTTCAGAGCCAATGCTCACAATCCTTAACACAAGCCCACGTGTAGCCAGGAGCAGGCTGATGCATTCTTCAGTTTAGCTCGAACAAACAGCCCTTGCGGGCTGGCAAAGGCAAGTCCCAGAGCTGCAGAGAGCAGCAGCAGGAATGGAGGCCAAGCTTTGCCAGGTTCCTGAAGAGGGAGGACCTTGAGAATGAGGCGCGGGACTGACCATGCACCAAAGAAGAGGTATGTGGTACTGTGGGATCTTTTCCAAAGCATCACATGTAGCGATGGCGAGCAGATGTTTTGCCTTGCACACCTTGTTTGGCTGCTGTGCTTCTTGGGCAGGGTGCACGAGAAGCGCTCTGGTCCCTGCCAGGCGCTGGTGTTGCCCGCAGGGAGAGGTGCCGAGTGGCAGCTGCGAATCCTTCCTGTTCCTGACAGGACACCAGTGGCTGCTCCAAAGCACTGGGTCCCCATGCAACATCTCTGCGTGCTGCTTCCTACATCTGCCTTCTTGGTCTGTAACTTGCTTGGGTTTTGCTTGTTTCTTTCTACCTTGTTTGGTGTTCTGTTTCTGTTGTTGATGTTGTTTCCATTGTTGTTTTGGTTTTGTTGGGTTTTTCTAAGTTGGTTTCATTTGATTGGTTTAGGTCAGTTTACACGTTTTTAAGTTTGGTTGAGGTAGGGGGTCTTAGATTGCTTGTTTCAGGTTTGATGGTTTAGCTTGGTTTCGGTTGGTTAGTTTAGGTGGGTTGGTTTAGGCTGTGTGATGTGATTTTCTTACCGCTGATCTATGTTGTTTAGCTTTGGAGGTTTACTTTTCTTGGTTTGGCTGGGTTCTTTGGTTGGTGCTGTTTTCTGACACTTCTTTAGCACTGGTTGCGTTAGTTTGGTTGAGGTTTCTGGTTTTATGAGCTTGGTTCAGTTTGTTGCGGTCGTTTGAGGTTGGTTTGAGGCAGGTTCTTTGAGGGTGGTTGTGAGAGGCTGGTTGTCGAAGGCTGGTGGGTTCAGGTTGCTTGATGTAGGTGATTTTTGGTTGAAGGTGTCTTCCGTTGGTTGTTGTAGGTGGCGTATCTGAAGCTGTTTTCGTTGAGGCCGTTTTCAGTAGTTTGGTTTAGGTTTGTTTAGATGATTTTAAGTTGGTTGGTTATTTTAGGTTGTTTGTTTTCAGTAGGCGGTTTAGGTGGGTTGGTGGGTGTCTGTGTTTTCAGGTAGGTTGGTTTCGGCAGGTTTGGTTTACACTGTTTAAGTTGTTTGAAGGGTTTCTGTTGAGGTTGGTTCAGGTTGTTTGGTTTAGGTTGGTTTAGTTCCTTTTTGGTAGGTTGTTTTAGGCAGTGTTATTTACGTTGCATGTTTTGAAGGTGGGTTCCTTCAGGTTGGGGTGGTTTAGATTGGTTGTTGAGGGTGCTTTAGGTGCTTTGGTTAGATTTACATGGTGTTTTGTTGGTTTTAGGTTGTGTCTGGATGATTTGGATGTGACTGCAATCTCGCTGGGACATGCGTCCCCCCACTAATCACCAGGCTCGATGGGGCTGTTTGTGCTGTCTCAGCAGATGTCCCCGTCCTCCTTCCCTGCTCCACGTGTTTCCCTGCCTTGCTCAAAGAGGACGACCTTCCCCGCTAGAGGCGAACGAACCATTGCTAGGTCAAGGGGATACGGTAGCTGCGCTGTGCTTGAGAACCTCCAAACAAGCTCAGGGTCCATTTGTAGGAGAACCTGGGGTAGTCAAGCTTCCAAGACTGCAGACACATCCAAGTGAGACACTGCATGGGGTAGGGTGGCTGGTGGTTGGAGTTTGGTTGTTGAGGTTTTTTAGGGGGTTTTAGCTTCGTTGTTGAAGTTTAGTTGATTTAGATTGGTTTTTAGCTTGGCGATTGTAGGCTGGTTTCAGTGGTTCTATTTAGCTTTGGGTTGTTTGCTTGAGGTCATTTTGGTCAGGTTGTGTCATTCGATTTCCTGTTTTTGAGGTTGGTTTAGATGGGTTGCTTTAGGTAGTTTTATCCTTTATCAGATTGTTTTGAAGTTGTTTGAGATTGTTTAATGGTTGTTTTAGGTTAAGATTGGTTGGTTTGGGTTTGTTTAGCTTGTTTGGTTACAGGTTGCTTGAGGTTGGCTGAGAAATGCCGGTTTATGTAGTTTTAGATTGTTTTAGGTAGGATTTTTTAGATCATTTGGTTTGGGTAGATTTGTTTTAGGGTGTTTAGGTTGGTTTCTCTTGCTTGGTTTAGGTTGGTTTAGGTAATTTGTTGTAGATTGTTTAAGGTTCTGCTTAGGTTGTAGGTGGCTGATTGAAGTTTTTGAAGGCAGACTGGTTTAGGTTGTTTAAGGTTGGTTTAGGTGAGTTGTTCTGTGCTGGTTTAGGTAGGCTGTTCTAGCTAAGTTTAGGGCCAACTGGTGGAGCAGCAGGCGCCCAGCCCAGATGGCCCAAAGAAGCCGTGGGAAGGGGCCGTGCTCAGCGCTGCAGAGGAAGGCAAAAAAGCCTTCCTCCCCCCAGCTGCGGGGCACGAGAGGCCATCTTCCTGGTGCTTGAGCAGCGGGCAGGAACCGAGCCAAAAGGGCCCAGAGGAGCTCTGCAAAGTGGTCGTGCTCAGTGCTGCAGAGGAAGGCAAAAAACCCCCGGGGACCAGTGCCAATCTGCCCCGGGGGAAAAAATTCCTTCCTGACCCCAGTGCTGGCGATCGGCTGTTCCCTGAGCATGTGAGCCAGACCTGGCTCCTCGTCCCATGCACAGGCTGCTCACGCCCCCCAGGACCTGCCCAAGCCCTAGCCTATCCTACCCTGTCCTACCTCGAGCCGGAGCCATCTCCCGGACTTCCGAGAGTGCCCAAATGCCTCTGAGCTGATGGTCCTTGGGGGCAAGACTCCTTCCTGTGCCTGGTGGGACACCAGTGGGTGTTGCAAGCACAGAAGAAATGCCCTTGGTCTCTCCACTGCTATCCAGCTCAAAAGGATTTCCATCCGTGAGCTGAGCTTGGATGGTGGCCCTGCCCGCAGATCACCTTGCAGTGGAGAACCTCCAGCAGCCTCATGCAAGCTCTTCCTCCCTCAGCCCCTGCCCTGTGATTCCACCAGCTCCTCAAGTGCTTCCTGTGGGATGTGTTGCGGCTGCCCCCGGGCCAGCTCTGGCAGTGGACACGGGACCCGGCTGCTCCTTTTGGTCCTGCTCGGGGCATTGTGAGCGCTGCATTGCCGGGTGCTGGCATTGTGACACGGGGGTGACAGAGCCACGCGTGTGCAGTCCCGCCCACCCCAACTCCGCCCAGCACCTTTGGGAGGAAGCCTTTGGGGTGCTGGCCCCAAATCAGTCCCTGTCATCTACAAGACAGGGGAGTAATCAACCTAACCGTGTCCCTCTTTTGCCAAAACACAGTGTGGATTTGTTGCCAGTCCAGTCTTACTTCCAGTACTTCTTCCTACAGCCCCGTTACGAATTCCTGCCCAAACCTGGGAAGAAGAAACAAAATGCCAGAGATTACTGAATGCACCAAGAAGACACAGCAGAGATGACGGAGGAAAACAGCAAGAGGGGAAGGAGAGGAGGAGCAGAGGACACGTAAGCAAACAAGATCCTTGAATCTCACCCCATCCGAGGAGTGATAGAAGGGTTCCCAAAGACCAGGCTCTGAATCAAAAGCATACCTCGTCAGCTTCTGTCTCCAAGTCTCTCATTTGCTGCTCAGCCTCAGGTCTGCTCTGACAGTAGGCCACACTTCTCTGCCTCATTTCAGCATCTGGATGCTTCAGAAGAAATGTGTGAGCTGCTGCAATAGCCTTTGCAAGGTTGTGAGCCTAAACAGGGATGGGAAAAAGCGGAAGGGGGGGAAAAGGGTTAATGGGGGAAAAAAAAATCAAAGTTTCCCAGTTTTTTCAACAAATCGATTATTGCTGCAGATAGCATAGGTGATGACTTGAAGTTAACAGAAGAGCATTTTTCCCCTCCACTTGCCCTGTTCATGAAGCTGACAAGGCAGAAGCATATACTGTTGCTCCTGTGTGGGATTAGTCTCACAGCAATTACTGAGGCCAGCCTGTGACTGCTGACCAGGAGCCATCACTGCCCGTGTTTACACGGCGTTCGTGTCACTTCTTGGCCCAGCAGCACGCAAGACAATATCCCAAGAACGTATCTGCCTGATGGTGTTACAGAGTTCGAGCAAACGGCAGGGACCTGTGTGTGATCTGCCGCAACAGCTTTTGGAAGGTCGTGAGCCTAAACAGGGGTGGGAAGAAGAGGAAAGGGGAAAGAAAAAGTTAACTGGGAAAAAAAATCCACGTTTCCCACTTTCTGTCAACGAACTTTCCTGCAGCCTCTCTATTCCCCAGCTGACATCTAGGGAAGCCACAGTCTCAGCAGATACAATGTTACACTAGAACTGATACAAATCTTTGGTGGTTTTTTACTAGAGGAGCATGTTTTACTAGGAGCGTGTTACTTTTAATGCCAAAATCGATTATTGTAGCAGATCGCATCATAATGATTGTAAGTTCAAAAGACGACTTTTTCTCCCTTCCTCCCGTACTGCATTTCTAGTATTTACAGAGGGAGAGAGAAAGGAAAAGGCTGAAGTATTTGTAAAATGTTAAGAAACTTTTCCTTTTTTCAGGCAAGGTGCAGGTCCCACGGTGTCCTTTGGTCTCCGACGTTCTCCAGTGGCGTCCTGTGGTTTCCAGCGGCCTTCTTCGGTCTCCCACGGTCTCCAGCGGGCTTCTCTGTGCCTGCATTTATAGCTGTTATTGTCTATATGTACATATTTTTCTAAACTATATTGTCCATAGACACACATATAGGGAGAAGGAGAGAGAAAACCAAAGTCTTAATTGTTTGCTGAAATGTGAAAACCTTCTTCCTTTTTAAACCAAGACACAGAGCCAATGGTGTCCTGTGGTTTCTAGCGGTGTCCTTCGGTCTCCGGACGGTCTCCTGCAATCTCCAGCAATCTCCGGTGGTCTCCTGTGGGCTTCCGTGTGCACACATTGATCGATTTAATTTTCTATTTTTACATGTCTTTATAAACTATACAGTCTGCATACACATATATAGGGAGAAGGAGAGAAAATTTGCCTCCGTTTTTAACGCAAACATTTGTCCAAAGGTGTAAGAACCATGTCTTTGAATTCCCACAATTCCTTCCAACAGACGTTTTATTTACTTCAAAAGAACCACCCTCAGAGGAGGAATCCCGCCACGGCACTATGGGACGAGGAGCAGGAACAGAGGTAACATAGGACCCATCTCAAGTTTGTTTCCACAACTCTCCCCAGGCACAGGATGTTTCGGAAAGATGGACCCAATTGGAAATCACTCTGCGTGTGAAATTGGGACCGTGTTTTTGAAACACGCTGTAGTATTGCTGGAGACACATCCCCTGGTCCCTCTGCTTCCAAATTTGCACGAAGCCTTGTATCAAGTCCCAAGCTCCATTCAAGAGAGTCTGGTTAGGCACTGGCAAAAACAGTGAAGAAAGGAAAACGAATATCCAAAAAATCCCCAAACGTATGCATATGACCAACCATATATCAGTAAAAAGAAATCAATAATTCAATAAAGAACACTGATGGTCAACAGAAAACGAAGGGACAATCCACCGGGTGCTGATCCAGTGCTCTTTCCCGTGCTGTACTCTTTGCATTTCATTAGTGGCTTCGCGGTTGTTCCTGTCACCTGCCTGCGCTGACTGGCACAGTCCCTGTCACTGCCCCAGCTGGCACTTCATCCCCCTCTGCTGCCGGATGGCACAGCAGCCCTGCAGCTCCGCAGCGAGTCAAGCCCAGCGTTGCATCTCCCTGCCCTGGTCACGGCGAAGGGCTCCTGTGCCCAGCCCAGCAGGGCAGCGGCATCAGGTGCTTGCAAAGGTTGCATTTCGCTCCAGGAGCCGAAAGCCGAGTTGTTGGGAGTGACCTGGGAACTCGGCTCGTTTGAGAGCCCAGCCTGCAGCCCCGGGACAGCAGCAGCTGTCTGTCCCTCCTCTGAGAGGCGGGGGCGTTTCTGGAGGGAGCGTCACCCTCCGAGGCAGAGGACAGAGCTTATGAAGGCTCGGTGCTTCTGGACTCTGACCCGCCACAGGATGTGCAATGGCCGTGGAAGTGGAAACACCGATTTTCTTTAGTGCTGTAGTGTGGAGAATGCAAAACGTGTTTGAAGAGACAGTGCTTTTTTGGCTCCAAGCCAATTCTAGGGATGTTCAAGCGTTTCCGGAAACGGGTGTTCTTGCCACAACCTTCTTGTGAGTTAATGAGAAAATAGGGTGGGAAAAAAATCAGCACATCAAGTAGCTGTGACACACAGCACGGAAAAGTCTCCACCGGCCACTCCACGCACAAGAAAAAGCCCGATGGAAGGGCGGGGTGGCACATCGGGGCCACCGGGCTGTCGGCAGCGGTTGTAGCGGCGGCAGCTCCAGGGGGCTGCCCGGCTGGAGAAGAAGGGACAGGGGGCGGGAAGAGTTTTTCCTCCAACTCTCTCTCGGGAGCAGCCAAACCGCGCGACTCCCGCTCGTTCCCGCCTTTACCGGAACACGGGGCGGGGCCGAGGAGCGACGGCTCCGCCATCCGCTCGTCGGGGCTGCTGGGTCGGTCTTTGCGGGAGGCGGCTCTCCCGGTGCCCGGGCTGGGCTGCGCTGGGGTCCGTCTTGTGCCCGGCGGGCGGGCGGGCGGGGAGGGCGAGGCCGCTTGTGGGCACGCGTGGGTGGCGGGGCCGGCGCCGCCGCTTGGCGGGCAGCTGGAGCGGGGGCAGCGGGTGTGCCCGCCGGGTCCGGCGGTGTCGGCCGGTACGGGAAAATCCCGTAGAAGATGGTTCAGACTTGTGAGTATTATTTCTGCTTGTTGTTGCTGTTTAATCTTTTGTTTGCTGAGGGAAAACTTGCTGTAAGATCTGTGAGCAAAACGTGTTTTTGGAATATTTGCCAGCTGAGTGGTGTCTCCCTTGGACTTCATCTCTAGGGGGTGATCGGTTCAGGGCAGCCATACCCTTCTCCCCCCTCCCGTCTCGCACCTCCCTCCCCCCCGTCCACCCTCCCTCCCCGTCTCCTCCCCTCCCGCCTCTCCCATACTCCCGCCTCGCCCCATCTCCCCCCTCCCCGTCTCCCCCCCTCCCGCCTCTCCCCGTCTCCCTCTCTCCCGCTTCCCTCCCGATCTCCCGCCTCTCCGTTCCCCGCCCCTCCCGTCCACCCCCCGGTCCCGCATCTACCATCCCCCCCCGTCCGGTTCCCCCCCGTCCCGCCTCTACCCCCCGTCCCGCTTCCCCTCACCGTATCTCCCCCGTCCCGCCTCCTTCCCGCCTCCTTCCCCCCCCCGTCCCGCCTCCTTCCCCCCCGCCGTCCCGCCTCCTACCCCCCCGCCGTCCCGCCTCCTTCCCCCCCACGCCGTCCCGCCTCCTTCCACCCCCGACGTCCCGCCTCCTTCCCCCCCCCGTTCCGCCTCCTTCCCCCCCCCGTTCCGCCTCCTTCCCCCCCCTCCCGCCTCCTTCCCCCCCCGTCCCGCCTCCTTCCCCCCCCCCGTCCCGCCTCCTTCCCCCCCCCCGTCCCGCCTCCTTCCCCCCGCCGTCCCGCCTCCTTCCCCCCGCCGTCCCGCCTCCTTCCCCCCGCCGTCCCGCCTCCTTCCCCCCGCCGTCCCGCCTCCTTCCCCCCGCCGTCCCGCCTCCTTCCCCCCCCCGCCGTCCCGCCGCCCCTCCCCCCTCCCACTCGTCCCGCCTCCCCTCCCCGCCTTCCCCCCCCCGCCGTCCCCCCTCCTTCCCCCCCCCGCCGTCCCGCCTCCTTCCCCCCCCCGCCGTCCCGCCTCCTTCCCCCCCAAGCCGTCCCGCTTCCCCAACGTCCACCCGACTCTCCCTGACTCCCCCCTTTCCCGACTCCAAAACACTTTCAAGGACACAAAACACAAGGCATACAAGTGTTTATTTTCAGTTTATTTTAGCGTCTTGAAGGCTGGTTAGTTCCTTGCACTTCTTTACGGTTGGTTTCTGTGAGTAGGTCTATGCTGCTTTGGATAGGCTGTTCTAGCTAAGTTTAGGGCCACCTCGTGGAGCAGCAGGCGCCCAGCCCAAATGGCCCAAAGAAGCCGTGGCAAGGGGCCGTGCTCAGCGCTGCAGAGGAAGGCAAAAAACCCCCGGAGACGCTTGCTGTCCCACCTCGGGGGGAAAAAAAGCCTTCCTCCCCCCAGCTGCGGGGCACGAGAGGCCATCTTCCTGGTGCTTGAGCAGCAGGCAGGAACCGAGCCAAAAGGGCCCAGAGGAGCTCTGCAAAGTGGTCGTGCTCAGTGCTGCAGAGGAAGGCAAAAAACCCCCGGGGACCAGGGCCAATCTGCCCCGGGGGAAAAAATTCCTTCCTGACCCCAGTGCTGGCGATCGGCTGTTCCCTGAGCATGTGAGCCAGACCTGGCTCCTCGTCCCATGCACAGGCTGCTCACGCCCCCCAGGACCTGCCCAAGCCCTAGCCTATCCTACCCTGTCCTACCTTGAGCCGGAGCCATCTCCCGGACTGCCGAGAGTGCCCAAATGCCTCTGACCTTCAAACACTCCTTCCGGTAGTCCTGTCAAGAATTCCTGACCGAGCCTGGGAAAAAAACCAAAATGCCAGAGATGAGAATTACTGAATGCAACAAGAAGACACAACAGAGATGACGGAGGAAAACAGCAAGAGGGGAGGGAGAGGAGGAGCAGAGAACACACAAGTAAAGGAGACCCTTGCATCTCACCCAATCAGAGGAGTAAGAGAAGGGTTCCAAAAGACCAGGCTCTGAATAACAAGCATACCTCGTCAGGTTTCGTCTCCAAGTCTCCACACTTCTCCTTTTATAAGGCAAGGTGCAGATCCCACGGTGTCCTTCTGTCCCCGACGGTCTCTGGCGGTCTCCAGTGGGCTTCTGTGCACAGACACATACATCTAGCTCTTATTTTCTATATCTACATATTTCTATTAACTCTCTAGTCTGCCTACAGGGAGAAGGAGAGCGAAAGGAAAAGTCTGAATGATTTGTGCAATGTGAAAACCTTTTGCCTTGAAGGCAAGCTCCAGCGCTGTCCTCGGGTGTCCTGGCGTCTGTGGCGCTGTCCCCCGCTGTGTGGTGGCTCCTGAGGACTCCTCCCGGTGCTCTGGGGCTGCCGAGCAGAAGATGGCAGCGACCCTCCTCGCCTCTTCCCCAGGCCCCAGGGCAGAGGAGATGCCCCGGCATGAGGGCCGGGGGTGCGGGCTGGGAAGCCGGGCTCACCTGTGGCTCCAGAGCGGCTGCTGGTCCGGCCCATCCCCCGGAGGTGGCTAGTGGCGGCTGCGGGGGCGGCGCCGCTTGCGGCCAGGCGCCTGTTTGGGGGCTCTGGGAGAGCCCCCGGCCGTCCTGCGGCGCTTAGGGCACTGCGGCGCCGGAGGCGGTCCGGCCATGCTGGTGCTGGGCCCCAGCAGCCCTGCCTGAGGCGGATCCACCTCCATCGCCTCCTCCTCCTGCCGAGGCGGATCCACCTCCATGGGCTCCGCCTCTTCCCGGGGTGGGTCAATCTCCATGGGCTCCTCCTGCCTGTGGGCGGTGCTGCTGCTCCCGCCAGGCAGCCGCCGTTTGGGCGGCGGAGCCATCCCAGGGGGTCCCTGAGCCTCCTCTCTCTTCTTCGCGTCGATCCGGCGCTGTCGTCTGCGGCCTCTTCTCTCGGAGCGATGGCGCAGCTGGCACAGCTCTGCTCCAACTGCCATCACAGAGGCTCGTGGCGTCCCCAACGGCCGCTGCGGTGGCCGGCATGGCGGCCCCCGGGGCC
The DNA here is from genome assembly GCF_036013475.1 of Columba livia. Lineage (NCBI taxonomy): Eukaryota > Metazoa > Chordata > Aves > Columbiformes > Columbidae > Columba > Columba livia. Next base: position 67,142,645 of record NC_088603.1, on the reverse strand, counting down.
ACGAGGCCCCGTTGCGGGGCCATTTTGCTCTGCAGCCCTGTCAGTGCTTAGATTTGGTTTGCCTCTGCTGGAACCGACTCATCGGCCTTTTGTCTTCAGCAAAGAGCAAGAGCTGCAGATCTTTGGACAAGGTGTCTTAGCAGCACGACCAACCCGGTCGCTGTATTGCAGAATTGTACTATGCTAAGGGATTCTGATCTTTCTTTAGTGCTGTAGTGTGAAGAATGCAAAACGTGTTTGAAGAGACAGGGCTTTTGTGGCTCCAAGCCACTTCTATGGATGTTCAAGCGTTTCCAGAAATCCTTCTTGCAACAGCCCTCTTGTGAGTCACAGACTTGTGAGTATTATTTCTGCTTGTTGTTGCTGTTTAATCTTTTGTTTGCCGAGGGAAAACTTGCTGTAAGATCTGTGAGCAAAACGTGTTTTTGGAATATTTGCCGGCTGAGTGGTGTCTCCCTCGGGCTTCATCTCTAGGGGTGATCGGTTCAGGGCAGCCGTGCCACAGAGTAGCAGTTGCACGACTGATACTTGTAACGGGGTTCCTCATGGGTCGCCTTTATTTTGCGTGGGTTGCGTGTTGAACTGCTCGGTAGTTAGTTTGGTTTGACATTTCCTGAAGGTCTAGGCAAAGATTTAAAAAAAGGAGCGGACTTAAAGAGAAGTATGTATTATTTTGTCATGCCATGTTGCTATTTGAAACCTGTGTTGATTATTGGTGATATTCAAGAAATTGCCGAGACTTAGAGGGCAAATCTTGATGTGCTGAGCGGAAGAGTGCAATGGGTCTGTTTGGTTGCCAGGTGGCTTTCTTGACCCATGTGGCCAGTTTATCAAGCTTACACTGCACGCCTGAGAGAGTGAGAGAGATCCCCTCCCTCCTTAAATAATGACCGTGACGCTAATGGGATGAAATACTCCTATCGATCAGCCTGGATGTCAGTCCAGCTCTGTCCCATCTCTGTCCCCCTTCCCCGATACGTCACATCTGTGGGCAGAGCAGTCAGAATGTCCTTGGCTCTCAGACCGGCGCAATTAACACCCCAGCACAGAGCTAATGTTTTTATCTCGTGTTCTCAAACTAATTGAAAGGTTTCTCACTCCATGAAGAAAATGAGTTCACTTTCAGTCAAACCCGCACAGTTCCGGGCACGGAGCCCTCAGGGCTCTGTCAGGGCTTTCTTTTCTCTTCTGCCTTCCCTTCCCTTCCCCCCTGCCCGTCCCCTTTCCCTCTCCCTTCCTTCACCCTTCCCTCAAAACCACTTTCCAGGACACAAAACGCAATGGATACAAGTGTTTCTATTTTATTTTATTTTGTTTTGTTTTATTTTATTTTAATTTACTTCATTTTATGTTTTTTCGTGTTCTGTTATTCCATGTCATTTCCGTTTCTCACTCTTTTTCAGAGCCAATGCTCACAATCCTTAACACAAGCCCACGTGTAGCCAGGAGCAGGCTGATGCATTCTTCAGTTTAGCTCGAACAAACAGCCCTTGCGGGCTGGCAAAGGCAAGTCCCAGAGCTGCAGAGAGCAGCAGCAGGAATGGAGGCCAAGCTTTGCCAGGTTCCTGAAGAGGGAGGACCTTGAGAATGAGGCGCGGGACTGACCATGCACCAAAGAAGAGGTATGTGGTACTGTGGGATCTTTTCCAAAGCATCACATGTAGCGATGGCGAGCAGATGTTTTGCCTTGCACACCTTGTTTGGCTGCTGTGCTTCTTGGGCAGGGTGCACGAGAAGCGCTCTGGTCCCTGCCAGGCGCTGGTGTTGCCCGCAGGGAGAGGTGCCGAGTGGCAGCTGCGAATCCTTCCTGTTCCTGACAGGACACCAGTGGCTGCTCCAAAGCACTGGGTCCCCATGCAACATCTCTGCGTGCTGCTTCCTACATCTGCCTTCTTGGTCTGTAACTTGCTTGGGTTTTGCTTGTTTCTTTCTACCTTGTTTGGTGTTCTGTTTCTGTTGTTGATGTTGTTTCCATTGTTGTTTTGGTTTTGTTGGGTTTTTCTAAGTTGGTTTCATTTGGTTGGTTTAGGTCAGTTTATACGTTTTTAAGTTTGGTTGAGGTAGGGGGTCTTAGATTGCTTGTTTCAGGTTTGATGGTTTAGCTTGGTTTCGGTTGGTTAGTTTAGGTGGGTTGGTTTAGGCTGTGTGATGTGATTTTCTTACCGCTGATCTATGTTGTTTAGCTTTGGAGGTTTACTTTTCTTGGTTTTGCTGGGTTCTTTGGTTGGTGCTGTTTTCTGACACTTCTTTAGCACTGGTTGCGTTAGTTTGGTTGAGGTTTCTGGTTTTACGAGCTTGGTTCAGCTTGTTGCGGTCGTTTGAGGTTGGTTTGAGGCAGGTTCTTTGAGGGTGGTTGTGAGAGGCTGGTTGTCGAAGGCTGGTGGGTTCAGGTTGCTTGATGTAGGTGATTTTTGGTTGAAGGTGTCTTCCGTTGGTTGTTGTAGGTGGCGTATCTGAAGCTGTTTTCGTTGAGGCCGTTTTCAGTAGTTTGGTTTAGGTTTGTTTAGATGATTTTAAGTTGGTTGGTTATTTTAGGTTGTTTGTTTTCAGTAGGCGGTTTAGGTGGGTTGGTGGGTGTCTGTGTTTTCAGGTAGGTTGGTTTCGGCAGGTTTGGTTTACATTGTTTAGGTTGCCTGAAGGGTTTCTGTTGAGGTTGGTTCAGGTTGTTTGGTTTAGGTTGGTTTAGTTCCTTTTTGGTAGGTTGTTTTAGGCAGTGTTTTTTACGTTGCATGTTTTGAAGGTGGGTTCCTTCAGGTTGGGGTGGTTTAGATTGGTTGTTGAGGGTGCTTTAGGTGCTTTGGTTAGATTTACATGGTGTTTTGTTGGTTTTAGGTTGTGTCTGGATGATTTGGATGTGACTGCAATCTCGCTGGGACATGCGTCCCCCCACTAATCACCAGGCTCGATGGGGCTGTTTGTGCTGTCTCAGCAGATGTCCCCGTCCTCCTTCCCTGCTCCACGTGTTTCCCTGCCTTGCTCAAAGAGGACGACCTTCCCCGCTAGAGGCGAACGAACCATTGCTAGGTCAAGGGGATACGGTAGCTGCGCTGTGCTTGAGAACCTCCAAACAAGCTCAGGGTCCATTTGTAGGAGAACCTGGGGTAGTCAAGCTTCCAAGACTGCAGACACATCCAAGTGAGACACTGCATGGGGTAGGGTGGCTGGTGGTTGGAGTTTGGTTGCTGAGGTTTTTTAGGGGGTTTTAGCTTCGTTGTTGAAGTTTAGTTGATTTAGATTGGTTTTTAGCTTGGCGATTGTAGGCTGGTTTCAGTGGTTCTATTTAGCTTTGGGTTGTTTGCTTGAGGTCATTTTGGTCAGGTTGTGTCATTCGATTTCCTGTTTTTGAGGTTGGTTTAGATGGGTTGCTTTAGGTAGTTTTATCCTTTATCAGATTGTTTTGAAGTTGTTTGAGATTGTTTAATGGTTGTTTTAGGTTAAGATTGGTTGGTTTGGGTTTGTTGAGCTTGTTTGGTTACAGGTTGCTTGAGGTTGGCTGAGAAATGCCGGTTTATGTAGTTTTAGATTGTTTTAGGTAGGATTTTTTAGATCATTTGGTTTGGGTAGGTTTGTTTTAGGGTGTTTAGGTTGGTTTCTTTTGTTTGGTTTAGGTTGGTTTAGGTAATTTGTCGTAGATTGTTTAAGGTTCTGCTTAGGTTGTAGGTGGCTGATTGAAGTTTTTGAAGGCAGACTGGTTTAGGTTGTTTAAGGTTGGTTTAGGTGAGTTGTTCTGTGCTGGTTTAGGTAGGCTGTTCTAGCTAAGTTTAGGGCCAACTGGTGGAGCAGCAGGCGCCCAGCCCAAATGGCCCAAAGAAGCCGTGGGAAGGGGCCGTGCTCAGCGCTGCAGAGGAAGGCAAAAAAGCCTTCCTCCCCCCAGCTGCGGGGCACGAGAGGCCATCTTCCTGGTGCTTGAGCAGCGGGCAGGAACCGAGCCAAAAGGGCCCAGAGGAGCTCTGCAAAGTGGTCGTGCTCAATGCTGCAGAGGAAGGCAAAAAACCCCCGGGGACCAGTGCCAATCTGCCCCGGGGGAAAAAATTCCTTCCTGACCCCAGTGCTGGCGATCGGCTGTTCCCTGAGCATGTGAGCCAGACCTGGCTCCTCGTCCCATGCACAGGCTGCTCACGCCCCCCAGGACCTGCCCAAGCCCTAGCCTATCCTACCCTGTCCTACCTCGAGCCGGAGCCATCTCCCGGACTTCCGAGAGTGCCCAAATGCCTCTGAGCTGATGGTCCTTGGGGGCAAGACTCCTTCCTGTGCCTGGTGGGACACCAGTGGGTGTTGCAAGCACAGAAGAAATGCCCTTGGTCTCTCCACTGCTATCCAGCTCAAAAGGATTTCCATCCGTGAGCTGAGCTTGGAAGGTGGCCCTGCCCGCAGATCACCTTGCAGTGGAGAACCTCCAGCAGCCTCATGCAAGCTCTTCCTCCCTCAGTCCCTGCCCTGTGATTCCACCAGCTCCTCAAGTGCTTCCTGTGGGATGTGTTGCGGCTGCCCCCGGGCCAGCTCTGGCAGTGGACACGGGACCCGGCTGCTCCTTTTGGTCCTGCTCGGGGCATTGTGAGCGCTGCATTGCCGGGTGCTGGCATTGTGACACGGGGGTGACAGAGCCACGCGTGTGCAGTCCCGCCCACCCCAACTCCGCCCAGCACCTTTGGGAGGAAGCCTTTGGGGTGCTGGCCCCAAATCAGTCCCTGTCATCTACAAGACAGGGGAGTAATCAACCTAACCGTGTCCCTCTTTTGCCAAAACACAGTGTGGATTTGTTGCCAGTCCAGCCTTACTTCCAGTACTTCTTCCTACAGCCCCGTTACGAATTCCTGCCCAAACCTGGGAAGAAGAAACAAAATGCCAGAGATTACTGAATGCACCAAGAAGACACAGCAGAGATGACGGAGGAAAACAGCAAGAGGGGAAGGAGAGGAGGAGCAGAGGACACGTAAGCAAACAAGATCCTTGAATCTCACCCCATCCGAGGAGTGATAGAAGGGTTCCCAAAGACCAGGCTCTGAATCAAAAGCATACCTCGTCAGCTTCTGTCTCCAAGTCTCTCATTTGCTGCTCAGCCTCAGGTCTGCTCTGACAGTAGGCCACACTTCTCTGCCTCATTTCAGCATCTGGATGCTTCAGAAGAAATGTGTGAGCTGCTGCAATAGCCTTTGCAAGGTTGTGAGCCTAAACAGGGATGGGAAAAAGCGGAAGGGGGGGAAAAGGGTTAATGGGGGAAAAAAAAATCAAAGTTTCCCAGTTTTTTCAACAAATCGATTATTGCTGCAGATAGCATAGGTGATGACTTGAAGTTAACAGAAGAGCATTTTTCCCCTCCACTTGCCCTGTTCATGAAGCTGACAAGGCAGAAGCATATACTGTTGCTCCTGTGTGGGATTAGTCTCACAGCAATTACTGAGGCCAGCCTGTGACTGCTGACCAGGAGCCATCACTGCCCGTGTTTACACGGCGTTCGTGTCACTTCTTGGCCCAGCAGCACGCAAGACAATATCCCAAGAACGTATCTGCCTGATGGTGTTACAGAGTTCGAGCAAACGGCAGGGACCTGTGTGTGATCTGCCGCAACAGCTTTTGGAAGGTCGTGAGCCTAAACAGGGGTGGGAAGAAGAGGAAAGGGGAAAGAAAAAGTTAACTGGGAAAAAAAATCCACGTTTCCCACTTTCTGTCAACAAACTGTCCTGCAGCCTCTTTATTCCCCAGCTGACATCTAGGGAAGCCACAGTCTCAGCAGATACAATGTTACACTAGAACTGATACAAATCTTTGGTGGTTTTTTACTAGAGGAGCATGTTTTACTAGGAGCGTGTTACTTTTAATGCCAAAATCGATTATTGTAGCAGATCGCATCATAATGATTGTAAGTTCAAAAGACGACTTTTTCTCCCTTCCTCCCGTACTGCATTTCTAGTATTTACAGAGGGAGAGAGAAAGGAAAAGGCTGAAGTATTTGTAAAATGTTAAGAAACTTTTCCTTTTTTCAGGCAAGGTGCAGGTCCCACGGTGTCCTTTGGTCTCCGACGTTCTCCAGTGGCGTCCTGTGGTTTCCAGCGGCCTTCTTCGGTCTCCCACGGTCTCCAGCGGGCTTCTCTGTGCCTGCATTTATAGCTGTTATTGTCTATATGTACATATTTTTCTAAACTATATTGTCCATAGACACACATATAGGGAGAAGGAGAGAGAAAACCAAAGTCTTAATTGTTTGCTGAAATGTGAAAACCTTCTTCCTTTTTAAACCAAGACACAGAGCCAATGGTGTCCTGTGGTTTCTAGCGGTGTCCTTCGGTCTCCGGACGGTCTCCTGCAATCTCCAGCAATCTCCGGTGGTCTCCTGTGGGCTTCCGTGTGCACACATTGATCGATTTAATTTTCTATTTTTACATGTCTTTATAAACTATACAGTCTGCATACACATATATAGGGAGAAGGAGAGAAAATTTGCCTCCGTTTTTAACGCAAACATTTGTCCAAAGGTGTAAGAACCATGTCTTTGAATTCCCACAATTCCTTCCAACAGACGTTTTATTTACTTCAAAAGAACCACCCTCAGAGGAGGAATCCCGCCACGGCACTATGGGACGAGGAGCAGGAACAGAGGTAACATAGGACCCATCTCAAGTTTGTTTCCACAACTCTCCCCAGGCACAGGATGTTTCGGAAAGATGGACCCAATTGGAAATCACTCTGCGTGTGAAATTGGGACCGTGTTTTTGAAACACGCTGTAGTATTGCTGGAGACACATCCCCTGGTCCCTCTGCTTCCAAATTTGCACGAAGCCTTGTATCAAGTCCCAAGCTCCATTCAAGAGAGTCTGGTTAGGCACTGGCAAAAACAGTGAAGAAAGGAAAACGAATATCCAAAAAATCCCCAAACGTATGCATATGACCAACCATATATCAGTAAAAAGAAATCAATAATTCAATAAAGAACACTGATGGTCAACAGAAAACGAAGGGACAATCCACCGGGTGCTGATCCAGTGCTCTTTCCCGTGCTGTACTCTTTGCATTTCATTAGTGGCTTCGCGGTTGTTCCTGTCACCTGCCTGCGCTGACTGGCACAGTCCCTGTCACTGCCCCAGCTGGCACTTCATCCCCCTCTGCTGCCGGATGGCACAGCAGCCCTGCAGCTCCGCAGCGAGTCAAGCCCAGCGTTGCATCTCCCTGCCCTGGTCACGGCGAAGGGCTCCTGTGCCCAGCCCAGCAGGGCAGCGGCATCAGGTGCTTGCAAAGGTTGCATTTCGCTCCAGGAGCCGAAAGCCGAGTTGTTGGGAGTGACCTGGGAACTCGGCTCGTTTGAGAGCCCAGCCTGCAGCCCCGGGACAGCAGCAGCTGTCTGTCCCTCCTCTGAGAGGCGGGGGCGTTTCTGGAGGGAGCGTCACCCTCCGAGGCAGAGGACAGAGCTTATGAAGGCTCGGTGCTTCTGGACTCTGACCCACCACAGGATGTGCAATGGCCGTGGAAGTGGAAACACCGATTTTCTTTAGTGCTGTAGTGTGGAGAATGCAAAACGTGTTTGAAGAGACAGTGCTTTTTTGGCTCCAAGCCAATTCTAGGGATGTTCAAGCGTTTCCGGAAACGGGTGTTCTTGCCACAACCTTCTTGTGAGTTAATGAGAAAATAGGGTGGGAAAAAAATCAGCACATCAAGTAGCTGTGACACACAGCACGGAAAAGTCTCCACCGGCCACTCCACGCACAAGAAAAAGCCCGATGGAAGGGCGGGGTGGCACATCGGGGCCACCGGGCTGTCGGCAGCGGTTGTAGCGGCGGCAGCTCCAGGGGGCTGCCCGGCTGGAGAAGAAGGGACAGGGGGCGGGAAGAGTTTTTCCTCCAACTCTCTCTCGGGAGCAGCCAAACCGCGCGACTCCCGCTCGTTCCCGCCTTTACCGGAACACGGGGCGGGGCCGAGGAGCGACGGCTCCGCCATCCGCTCGTCGGGGCTGCTGGGTCGGTCTTTGCGGGAGGCGGCTCTCCCGGTGCCCGGGCTGGGCTGCGCTGGGGTCCGTCTTGTGCCCGGCGGGCGGGCGGGCGGGGAGGGCGAGGCCGCTTGTGGGCACGCGTGGGTGGCGGGGCCGGCGCCGCCGCTTGGCGGGCAGCTGGAGCGGGGGCAGCGGGTGTGCCCGCCGGGTCCGGCGGTGTCGGCCGGTACGGGAAAATGCCGTAGAAGATGGTTCAGACTTGTGAGTATTATTTCTGCTTGTTGTTGCTGTTTAATCTTTTGTTTGCTGAGGGAAAACTTGCTGTAAGATCTGTGAGCAAAACGTGTTTTTGGAATATTTGCCAGCTGAGTGGTGTCTCCCTTGGACTTCATCTCTAGGGGGTGATCGGTTCAGGGCAGCCATACCCTTCTCCCCCCTCCCGTCTCGCACCTCCCTCCCCCCCGTCCACCCTCCCTCCCCGTCTCCTCCCCTCCCGCCTCTCCCATACTCCCGCCTCGCCCCATCTCCCCCCTCCCCGTCTCCCCCCCTCCCGCCTCTCCCCGTCTCCCTCTCTCCCGCTTCCCTCCCGATCTCCCGCCTCTCCGTTCCCCGCCCCTCCCGTCCACCCCCCGGTCCCGCATCTACCATCCCCCCCCGTCCGGTTCCCCCCCGTCCCGCCTCTACCCCCCGTCCCGCTTCCCCTCACCGTATCTCCCCCGTCCCGCCTCCTTCCCGCCTCCTTCCCCCCCCCGTCCCGCCTCCTTCCCCCCCGCCGTCCCGCCTCCTACCCCCCCGCCGTCCCGCCTCCTTCCCCCCCACGCCGTCCCGCCTCCTTCCACCCCCGACGTCCCGCCTCCTTCCCCCCCCCGTTCCGCCTCCTTCCCCCCCCCGTTCCGCCTCCTTCCCCCCCCTCCCGCCTCCTTCCCCCCCCTCCCGCCTCCTTCCCCCCCCGTCCCGCCTCCTTCCCCCCCCCCGTCCCGCCTCCTTCCCCCCGCCGTCCCGCCTCCTTCCCCCCGCCGTCCCGCCTCCTTCCCCCCGCCGTCCCGCCTCCTTCCCCCCGCCGTCCCGCCTCCTTCCCCCCGCCGTCCCGCCTCCTTCCCCCCCCCGCCGTCCCGCCGCCCCTCCCCCCTCCCACTCGTCCCGCCTCCCCTCCCCGCCTTCCCCCCCCCGCCGTCCCCCCTCCTTCCCCCCCCCGCCGTCCCGCCTCCTTCCCCCCCCCGCCGTCCCGCCTCCTTCCCCCCCAAGCCGTCCCGCTTCCCCAACGTCCACCCGACTCTCCCTGACTCCCCCCTTTCCCGACTCCAAAACACTTTCAAGGACACAAAACACAAGGCATACAAGTGTTTATTTTCAGTTTATTTTAGCGTCTTGAAGGCTGGTTAGTTCCTTGCACTTCTTTACGGTTGGTTTCTGTGAGTAGGTCTATGCTGCTTTGGATAGGCTGTTCTAGCTAAGTTTAGGGCCACCTCGTGGAGCAGCAGGCGCCCAGCCCAAATGGCCCAAAGAAGCCGTGGCAAGGGGCCGTGCTCAGCGCTGCAGAGGAAGGCAAAAAACCCCCGGAGACGCTTGCTGTCCCACCTCGGGGGGAAAAAAAGCCTTCCTCCCCCCAGCTGCGGGGCACGAGAGGCCATCTTCCTGGTGCTTGAGCAGCAGGCAGGAACCGAGCCAAAAGGGCCCAGAGGAGCTCTGCAAAGTGGTCGTGCTCAGTGCTGCAGAGGAAGGCAAAAAACCCCCGGGGACCAGTGCCAATCTGCCCCGGGGGAAAAAATTCCTTCCTGACCCCAGTGCTGGCGATCGGCTGTTCCCTGAGCATGTGAGCCAGACCTGGCTCCTCGTCCCATGCACAGGCTGCTCACGCCCCCCAGGACCTGCCCAAGCCCTAGCCTATCCTACCCTGTCCTACCTTGAGCCGGAGCCATCTCCCGGACTGCCGAGAGTGCCCAAATGCCTCTGACCTTCAAACACTCCTTCCGGTAGTCCTGTCAAGAATTCCTGACCGAGCCTGGGAAAAAAACCAAAATGCCAGAGATGAGAATTACTGAATGCAACAAGAAGACACAACAGAGATGACGGAGGAAAACAGCAAGAGGGGAGGGAGAGGAGGAGCAGAGAACACACAAGTAAAGGAGACCCTTGCATCTCACCCAATCAGAGGAGTAAGAGAAGGGTTCCAAAAGACCAGGCTCTGAATAACAAGCATACCTCGTCAGGTTTCGTCTCCAAGTCTCCACACTTCTCCTTTTATAAGGCAAGGTGCAGATCCCACGGTGTCCTTCTGTCCCCGACGGTCTCTGGCGGTCTCCAGTGGGCTTCTGCGCACAGACACATACATCTAGCTTTTATTTTCTATATCTACATATTTCTATTAACTCTATAGTCTGCATACAGGGAGAAGGAGAGCGAAAGGGAAAGTCTGAATGATTTGTGCAATGTGAAAACCTTTTGCCTTGAAGGCAAGCTCCAGCGCTGTCCTCGGGTGTCCTGGCGTCTGTGGCGCTGTCCCCCGCTGTGTGGTGGCTCCTGAGGACTCCTCCCGGTGCTCTGGGGCTGCCGAGCAGAAGATGGCAGCGACCCTCCTCGCCTCTTCCCCAGGCCCCAGGGCAGAGGAGATGCCCCGGCATGAGGGCCGGGGGTGCGGGCTGGGAAGCCGGGCTCACCTGTGGCTCCAGAGCGGCTGCTGGTCCGGCCCATCCCCCGGAGGTGGCTAGTGGCGGCTGCGGGGGCGGCGCCGCTTGCGGCCAGGCGCCTGTTTGGGGGCTCTGGGAGAGCCCCCGGCCGTCCTGCGGCGCTTAGGGCACTGCGGCGCCGGAGGCGGTCCGGCCATGCTGGTGCTGGGCCCCAGCAGCCCTGCCTGAGGCGGATCCACCTCCATCGCCTCCTCCTCCTGCCGAGGCGGATCCACCTCCATGGGCTCCGCCTCTTCCCGGGGTGGGTCAATCTCCATGGGCTCCTCCTGCCTGTGGGCGGTGCTGCTGCTCCCGCCAGGCAGCCGCCGTTTGGGCGGCGGAGCCATCCCAGGGGGTCCCTGAGCCTCCTCTCTCTTCTTCGCGTCGATCCGGCGCTGTCGTCTGCGGCCTCTTCTCTCGGAGCGATGGCGCAGCTGGCACAGCTCTGCTCCAACTGCCATCACAGAGGCTCGTGGCGTCCCCAACGGCCGCTGCGGTGGCCGGCATGGCGGCCCCCGGGGCCACGAGGCCCCATTGCGGGGCCATTTTGCTCTGCAGCCCTGTCAGTGCTTAGATTTGGTTTGCCTCTGCTGGAACCGACTCATCGGCCTTTTGTCTTCAGCAAAGAGCAAGAGCTGCAGATCTTTGGACAAGGTGTCTTAGCAGCACGACCAACCCGGTCGCTGTATTGCAGAATTGTACTATGCTGAGGGATTCTGATCTTTCTTTAGTGCTGTAGTGTGAAGAATGCAAAACGTGTTTGAAGAGACAGGGCTTTTGTGGCTCCAAGCCACTTCTATGGATGTTCAAGCGTTTCCAGAAATCCTTCTTGCAACAGCCCTCTTGTGAGTCACAGACTTGTGAGTATTATTTCTGCTTGTTGCTGCTGTTTAATCTTTTGTTTGCCGAGGGAAAACTTGCTGTAAGATCTGTGAGCAAAACGTGTTTTTGGAATATTTGCCGGCTGAGTGGTGTCTCCCTCGGGCTTCATCTCTAGGGGTGATCGGTTCAGGGCAGCCGTGCCACAGAGTAGCAGTTGCACGACTGATACTTGTAACGGGGTTCCTCATGGGTCGCCTTTATTTTGCGTGGGTTGCGTGTTGAACTGCTCGGTAGTTAGTTTGGTTTGACATTTCCTGAAGGTCTAGGCAAAGATTTAAAAAAAGGAGCGGACTTAAAGAGAAGTATGTATTATTTTGTCATGCCATGTTGCTATTTGAAACCTGTGTTGATTATTGGTGATATTCAAGAAATTGCCGAGACTTAGAGGGCAAATCTTGATGTGCTGAGCGGAAGAGTGCAATGGGTCTGTTTGGTTGCCAGGTGGCTTTCTTGACCCATGTGGCCAGTTTATCAAGCTTACACTGCACGCCTGAGAGAGTGAGAGAGATCCCCTCCCTCCTTAAATAATGACCGTGACGCTAATGGGATGAAATACTCCTATCGATCAGCCTGGATGTCAGTCCAGCTCTGTCCCATCTCTGTCCCCCTTCCCCGATACGTCACATCTGTGGGCAGAGCAGTCAGAATGTCCTTGGCTCTCAGACCGGCGCAATTAACACCCCAGCACAGAGCTAATGTTTTTATCTCGTGTTCTCAAACTAATTGAAAGGTTTCTAACTCCATGAAGAAAATGAGTTCACTTTCAGTCAAACCCGCACAGTTCCGGGCACGGAGCCCTCAGGGCTCTGTCAGGGCTTTCTTTTCTCTTCTGCCTTCCCTTCCCTTCCCCCCTGCCCGTCCCCTTTCCCTCTCCCTTCCTTCACCCTTCCCTCAAAACCACTTTCCAGGACACAAAACGCAATGGATACAAGTGTTTCTATTTTATGTTATTTTATTTTGTTTTATTTTATTTTAATTTACTTCATTTTATGTTTTTTCGTGTTCTGTTATTCCATGTCATTTCCGTTTCTCACTCTTTTTCAGAGCCAATGCTCACAATCCTTAACACAAGCCCACGTGTAGCCAGCAGCAGGCTGATGCATTCTTCAGTTTAGCTCGAACAAACAGCCCTTGCGGGCTGGCAAAGGCAAGTCCCAGAGCTGCAGAGAGCAGCAGCAGGAATGGAGGCCAAGCTTTGCCAGGTTCCTGAAGAGGGAGGACCTTGAGAATGAGGCGCGGGACTGACCATGCACCAAAGAAGAGGTATGTGGTACTGTGGGATCTTTTCCAAAGCATCACATGTAGCGATGGCGAGCAGATGTTTTGCCTTGCACACCTTGTTTGGCTGCTGTGCTTCTTGGGCAGGGTGCACGAGAAGCGCTCTGGTCCCTGCCAGGCGCTGGTGTTGCCCGCAGGGAGAGGTGCCGAGTGGCAGCTGCGAATCCTTCCTGTTCCTGACAGGACACCAGTGGCTGCTCCAAAGCACTGGGTCCCCATGCAACATCTCTGCGTGCTGCTTCCTACATCTGCCTTCTTGGTCTGTAACTTGCTTGGGTTTTGCTTGTTTCTTTCTACCTTGTTTGGTGTTCTGTTTCTGTTGTTGATGTTGTTTCCATTGTTGTTTTGGTTTTGTTGGGTTTTTCTAAGTTGGTTTCATTTGGTTGGTTTAGGTCAGTTTATACGTTTTTAAGTTTGGTTGAGGTAGGGGGTCTCAGATTGCTTGTTTCAGGTTTGATGGTTTAGCTTGGTTTCGGTTGGTTAGTTTAGGTGGGTTGGTTTAGGCTGTGTGATGTGATTTTCTTACCGCTGATCTATGTTGTTTAGCTTTGGAGGTTTACTTTTCTTGGTTTGGCTGGGTTCTTTGGTTGGTGCTGTTTTCTGACGCTTCTTTAGCACTGGTTGCGTTAGTTTGGTTGAGGTTTCTGGTTTTACGAGCTTGGTTCAGTTTGTTGCGGTCGTTTGAGGTTGGTTTGAGGCAGGTTCTTTGAGGGTGGTTGTGAGAGGCTGGTTGTCGAAGGCTGGTGGGTTCAGGTTGCTTGATGTAGGTGATTTTTGGTTGAAGGTGTCTTCCGTTGGTTGTTGTAGGTGGCGTATCTGAAGCTGTTTTCGTTGAGGCCGTTTTCAGTAGTTTGGTTTAGGTTTGTTTAGATGATTTTAAGTTGGTTGGTTATTTTAGGTTGTTTGTTTTCAGTAGGCGGTTTAGGTGGGTTGGTGGGTGTCTGTGTTTTCAGGTAGGTTGGTTTCGGCAGGTTTGGTTTACATTGTTTAGGTTGCCTGAAGGGTTTCTGTTGAGGTTGGTTCAGGTTGTTTGGTTTAGGTTGGTTTAGTTCCTTTTTGGTAGGTTGTTTTAGGCAGTGTTTTTTACGTTGCATGTTTGAAGATGGGTTCCTTCAGGTTGGGGTGGTTTAGATTGGTTGTTGAGGGTGCTTTAGGTGCTTTGGTTAGATTTACATGGTGTTTTGTTGGTTTTAGGTTGTGTCTGGATGATTTGGATGTGACTGCAATCTCGCTGGGACATGCGTCCCCCCACTAATCACCAGGCTCGATGGGGCTGTTTGTGCTGTCTCAGCAGATGTCCCCGTCCTCCTTCCCTGCTCCACGTGTTTCCCTGCCTTGCTCAAAGAGGACGACCTTCCCCGCTAGAGGCGAACCATTGCTAGGTCAAGGGGATACGGTAGCTGCGCTGTGCTTGAGAACCTCCAAACAAGCTCAGGGTCCATTTGTAGGAGAACCTGGGGTAGTCAAGCTTCCAAGACTGCAGACACATCCAAGTGAGACACTGCATGGGGTAGGGTGGCTGGTGGTTGGAGTTTGGTTGTTGAGGTTTTTTAGGGGGTTTTAGCTTCGTTGTTGAAGTTTAGTTGATTTAGATTGGTTTTTAGCTTGGCGATTGTAGGCTGGTTTCAGTGGTTCTATTTAGCTTTGGGTTGTTTGCTTGAGGTCATTTTGGTCAGGTTGTGTCATTCGATTTCCTGTTTTTGAGGTTGGTTTAGATGGGTTGCTTTAGGTAGTTTTATCCTTTATCAGATTGTTTTGAAGTTGTTTGAGATTGTTTAATGGTTGTTTTAGGTTAAGATTGGTTGGTTTGGGTTTGTTTAGCTTGTTTGGTTACAGGTTGCTTGAGGTTGGCTGAGAAATGCCGGTTTATGTAGTTTTAGATTGTTTTAGGTAGGATTTTTTAGATCATTTGGTTTGGGTAGGTTTGTTTTAGGGTGTTTAGGTTGGTTTCTTTTGTTTGGTTTAGGTTGGTTTAGGTAATTTGTCGTAGATTGTTTAAGGTTCTGCTTAGGTTGTAGGTGGCTGATTGAAGTTTTTGAAGGCAGACTGGTTTAGGTTGTTTAAGGTTGGTTTAGGTGAGTTGTTCTGTGCTGGTTTAGGTAGGCTGTTCTAGCTAAGTTTAGGGCCAACTGGTGGAGCAGCAGGCGCCCAGCCCAAATGGCCCAAAGAAGCCGTGGGAAGGGGCCGTGCTCAGCGCTGCAGAGGAAGGCAAAAAAGCCTTCCTCCCCCCAGCTGCGGGGCACGAGAGGCCATCTTCCTGGTGCTTGAGCAGCGGGCAGGAACCGAGCCAAAAGGGCCCAGAGGAGCTCTGCAAAGTGGTCGTGCTCAGTGCTGCAGAGGAAGGCAAAAAACCCCCGGGGACCAGTGCCAATCTGCCCCGGGGGAAAAAATTCCTTCCTGACCCCAGTGCTGGCGATCGGCTGTTCCCTGAGCATGTGAGCCAGACCTGGCTCCTCGTCCCATGCACAGGCTGCTCACGCCCCCCAGGACCTGCCCAAGCCCTAGCCTATCCTACCCTGTCCTACCTCGAGCCGGAGCCATCTCCCGGACTTCCGAGAGTGCCCAAATGCCTCTGAGCTGATGGTCCTTGGGGGCAAGACTCCTTCCTGTGCCTGGTGGGACACCAGTGGGTGTTGCAAGCACAGAAGAAATGCCCTTGGTCTCTCCACTGCTATCCAGCTCAAAAGGATTTCCATCCGTGAGCTGAGCTTGGAAGGTGGCCCTGCCCGCAGATCACCTTGCAGTGGAGAACCTCCAGCAGCCTCATGCAAGCTCTTCCTCCCTCAGCCCCTGCCCTGTGATTCCACCAGCTCCTCAAGTGCTTCCTCCGGGATGTGTTGCGGCTGCCCCCGGGCCAGCTCTGGCAGTGGACACGGGACCCGGCTGCTCCTTTTGGTCCTGCTCGGGGCATTGTGAGCGCTGCATTGCCGGGTGCTGGCATTGTGACACGGGGGTGACAGAGCCACGCGTGTGCAGTCCCGCCCACCCCAACTCCGCCCAGCACCTTTGGGAGGAAGCCTTTGGGGTGCTGGCCCCAAATCAGTCCCTGTCATCTACAAGACAGGGGAGTAATCAACCTAACCGTGTCCCTCTTTTGCCAAAACACAGTGTGGATTTGTTGCCAGTCCAGCCTTACTTCCAGTACTTCTTCCTACAGCCCCGTTACGAATTCCTGCCCAAACCTGGGAAGAAGAAACAAAATGCCAGAGATTACTGAATGCACCAAGAAGACACAACAGAGATGACGGAGGAAAACAGCAAGAGGGGAAGGAGAGGAGGAGCAGAGGACACGTAAGCAAACAAGATCCTTGAATCTCACCCCATCCGAGGAGTGATAGAAGGGTTCCCAAAGACCAGGCTCTGAATCAAAGCATACCTCGTCAGCTTCTGTCTCCAAGTCTCTCATTTGCTGCTCAGCCTCAGGTCTGCTCTGACAGTAGGCCACACTTCTCTGCCTCATTTCAGCATCTGGATGCTTCAGAAGAAATGTGTGAGCTGCTGCAATAGCCTTTGCAAGGTTGTGAGCCTAAACAGGGATGGGAAAAAGCGGAAGGGGGGGAAAAGGGTTAATGGGGGAAAAAAAAATCAAAGTTTCCCAGTTTTTTCAACAAATCGATTATTGCTGCAGATAGCATAGGTGATGACTTGAAGTTAACAGAAGAGCATTTTTCCCCTCCACTTGCCCTGTTCATGAAGCTGACAAGGCAGAAGCATATACTGTTGCTCCTGTGTGGGATTAGTCTCACAGCAATTACTGAGGCCAGCCTGTGACTGCTGACCAGGAGCCATCACTGCCCGTGTTTACACGGCGTTCGTGTCACTTCTTGGCCCAGCAGCACGCAAGACAATATCCCAAGAACGTATCTGCCTGATGGTGTTACAGAGTTCGAGCAAACGGCAGGGACCTGTGTGTGATCTGCCGCAACAGCTTTTGGAAGGTCGTGAGCCTAAACAGGGGTGGGAAGAAGAGGAAAGGGGAAAGAAAAAGTTAACTGGGAAAAAAAATCCACGTTTCCCACTTTCTGTCAACGAACTTTCCTGCAGCCTCTCTATTCCCCAGCTGACATCTAGGGAAGCCACAGTCTCAGCAGATACAATGTTACACTAGAACTGATACAAATCTTTGGTGGTTTTTTACTAGAGGAGCATGTTTTACTAGGAGCGTGTTACTTTTAATGCCAAAATCGATTATTGTAGCAGATCGCATCATAATGATTGTAAGTTCAAAAGACGACTTTTTCTCCCTTCCTCCCGTACTGCATTTCTAGTATTTACAGAGGGAGAGAGAAAGGAAAAGGCTGAAGTATTTGTAAAATGTTAAGAAACTTTTCCTTTTTTCAGGCAAGGTGCAGGTCCCACGGTGTCCTTTGGTCTCCGACGTTCTCCAGTGGCGTCCTGTGGTTTCCAGCGGCCTTCTTCGGTCTCCCACGGTCTCCAGCGGGCTTCTCTGTGCCTGCATTTATAGCTGTTATTGTCTATATGTACATATTTTTCTAAACTATATTGTCCATAGACACACATATAGGGAGAAGGAGAGAGAAAACCAAAGTCTTAATTGTTTGCTGAAATGTGAAAACCTTCTTCCTTTTTAAACCAAGACACAGAGCCAATGGTGTCCTGTGGTTTCTAGCGGTGTCCTTCGGTCTCCGGACGGTCTCCTGCAATCTCCAGCAATCTCCGGTGGTCTCCTGTGGGCTTCCGTGTGCACACATTGATCGATTTAATTTTCTATTTTTACATGTCTTTATAAACTATACAGTCTGCATACACATATATAGGGAGAAGGAGAGAAAATTTGCCTCCGTTTTTAACGCAAACATTTGTCCAAAGGTGTAAGAACCATGTCTTTGAATTCCCACAATTCCTTCCAACAGACGTTTTATTTACTTCAAAAGAACCACCCTCAGAGGAGGAATCCCGCCACGGCACTATGGGACGAGGAGCAGGAACAGAGGTAACATAGGACCCATCTCAAGTTGGTTTCCACAACTCTCCCCAAGCACAGGATGTTTCGGAAAGATGGACCCAATTGGAAATCACTCTGCGTGTGAAATTGGGACCGTGTTTTTGAAACACGCTGTAGTATTGCTGGAGACACATCCCCTGGTCCCTCTGCTTCCAAATTTGCACGAAGCCTTGTATCAAGTCCCAAGCTCCATTCAAGAGAGTCTGGTTAGGCACTGGCAAAAACAGTGAAGAAAGGAAAACGAATATCCAAAAAATCCCCAAACGTATGCATATGACCAACCATACATCAGTAAAAAGAAATCAATAATTCAATAAAGAACACTGATAGTCAACAGAAAACGAAGGGACAATCCACCGGGTGCTGATCCAGTGCTCTTTCCCCTGCTGTACTCTTTGCATTTCATTAGTGGCTTCGCGGTTGCTCCTGTCACCTGCCTGCGCTGACTGGCACAGTCCCTGTCACTGCCCCAGCTGGCACTTCATCCCCCTCTGCTGCCGGATGGCACAGCAGCCCTGCAGCTCCGCAGCGAGTCAAGCCCAGCGTTGCATCTCCCTGCCCTGGTCACGGCGAAGGGCTCCTGTGCCCAGCCCGGCAGGGCAGCGGCATCAGGTGCTTGCAAAGGTTGCATTTCACTCCAGGAGCCGAAAGCCGAGTTGTTGGGAGTGACCTGGGAACTCGGCTCGTTTGAGAGCCCAGCCTGCAGCCCCGGGACAGCAGCAGCTGTCTGTCCCTCCTCTGAGAGGCGGGGGCGTTTCTGGAGGGAGCGTCACCCTCCGAGGCAGAGGACAGAGCTTATGAAGGCTCGGTGCTTCTGGACTCTGACCCACCACAGGATGTGCAATGGCCGTGGAAGTGGAAACACCGATTTTCTTTAGTGCTGTAGTGTGAAGAATGCAAAACGTGTTTGAAGAGACAGTGCTCTTTTGGCTCCAAGCCAATTCTAGGGATGTTCAAGCGTTTCCGGAAACGGGTGTTCTTGCCACAACCTTCTTGTGAGTTAATGAGAAAATAGGGTAGGAAAAAAATCAGCACATCAAGTAGCTGTGACACACAGCACGGAAAAGTCTCCACCGGCCACTCCACGCACAAGAAAAAGCCCGGTGGAAGGGCGGGGTGGCTCATCGGGGCCACCGGGCTGTCGGCAGCGGTTGTAGCGGCGGCAGCCCCAGGGGGCTGCCCGGCTGGAGAAGAAGGGACAGGGGGCGGGAAGAGTTTTTCCTCCAACTCTCTCTCGGGAGCAGCCAAACCGCGCGACTCCCGCTCGTTCCCGCCTTTACCGGAACACGGGGCGGGGCCGCGGAGCGACGGCTCCGCCATCCGCTCGTCGGGGCTCCTGGGTCGGTCTTTGCGGGAGGCGGCTCTCCCGGTGCCCGGGCTGGGCTGCGCTGGGGTCCGTCTTGTGCCCGGCGGGCGGGCGGGCGGGGAGGGCGAGGCCGCTTGTGGGCACGCGTGGGTGGCGCGGCCGACGCCGCCGCTTGGCGGGCAGCTGGAGCGGGGGCAGCGGGTGTGCCCGCCGGGTCCGGCGGTGTCGGCCGGTACGGGAAAATCCCGTAGAAGATGGTTCAGACTTGTGAGTATTATTTCTGCTTGTTGTTGCTGTTTAATCTTTTGTTTGCTGAGGGAAAACTTGCTGTAAGATCTGTGAGCAAAACGTGTTTTTGGAATATTTGCCAGCTGAGTGGTGTCTCCCTTGGACTTCATCTCTAGGGGGTGATCGGTTCAGGGCAGCCATACCCTTCTCCCCCCTCCCGTCTCGCACCTCCCTCCCCCCCCCCCGTCCACCCTCCCTCCCCGTCTCCTCCCCTCCCGCCTCTCCCCTACTCCCGCCTCGCCCCGTCTCCCCCCCTCCCGCCTCTCCCCGTCTCCCCCTCTCCCGTCTCTCCCCGTCTCCCCCTCTCCCGCCTCCCTCCCCATCTCCCGCCTCTCCCTTCCCCGCCCCTCCCGTCCACCCCCCGGTCCCGCATCTACCATCCCCCCCACTCCGGTCCCCCCCCGTCCCGCCTCTACCCCCCGTCCCGCCTCCCCTCCCCGTATCGCCCCCACCCGCCTCCTTCCCCCCCCGTCTCCCCGCCGTCCCGCCTCCTTCCCCCCCGGCTCCCCCCGTCTCCCCCACGTCCCGCCTCCTTCCCCCCCCGTCTCCCCCCCGTCCCGCCTCCTTCCCCCCCCCGCCGTCCCGCCTCCTTCCCCCCCCGCCGTCCCGCCTCCCCAACGTCCACCCGACTCTCCCTGACTCCCCCCTTTCCCGACTCCAAAACACTTTCAAGGACACAAAACACAAGGCATACAAGTGTTTATGTTCAGTTTATTTTAGCGTCTTGAAGGCTGGTTAGTTCCTTGCACTTCTTTACGGTTGGTTCAGGTGAGTAGGTCTATGCTGCTTTGGATAGGCTGTTCTAGCTAAGTTTAGGGCCACCTCGTGGAGCAGCAGGCGCCCAGCCCAAATGGCCCAAAGAAGCCGTGGCAAGGGGCCGTGCTCAGCGCTGCAGAGGAAGGCAAAAAACCCCCGGAGACGCTTGCTGTCCCACCTCGGGGGGAAAAAAAGCCTTCCTCCCCCCAGCTGCGGGGCACGAGAGGCCATCTTCCTGGTGCTTGAGCAGCAGGCAGGAACCGAGCCAAAAGGGCCCAGAGGAGCTCTGCAAAGTGGTCGTGCTCAGCGCTGCAGAGGAAGGCAAAAAACCCCCGGGGACCAGTGCCAATCTGCCCCGGGGGAAAAAATTCCTTCCTGACCCCAGTGCTGGCGATCGGCTGTTCCCTGAGCATGTGAGCCAGACCTGGCTCCTCGTCCCATGCACAGGCTGCTCACGCCCCCCAGGACCTGCCCAAGCCCTAGCCTATCCTACCCTGTCCTACCTTGAGCCGGAGCCATCTCCCGGACTGCCGAGAGTGCCCAAATGCCTCTGACCTTCAAACACTCCTTCCGGTAGTCCTGTCAAGAATTCCTGACCGAGCCTGGGAAAAAAACCAAAATGCCAGAGATGAGAATTACTGAATGCAACAAGAAGACACAACAGAGATGACGGAGGAAAACAGCAAGAGGGGAGGGAGAGGAGGAGCAGAGAACACCTAAGTAAAGGAGACCCTTGCATCTCACCCAATCAGAGGAGTAAGAGAAGGGTTCCAAAAGACCAGGCTCTGAATAACAAGCATACCTCGTCAGGTTTCGTCTCCAAGTCTCCACACTTCTCCTTTTATAAGGCAAGGTGCAGATCCCACGGTGTCCTTCTGTCCCCGACGGTCTCTGGCGGTCTCCAGTGGGCTTCTGTGCACAGACACATACATCTAGCTCTTATTTTCTATATCTACATATTTCTATTAACTCTCTAGTCTGCCTACAGGGAGAAGGAGAGCGAAAGGAAAAGTCTGAATGATTTGTGCAATGTGAAAACCTTTTGCCTTGAAGGCAAGCTCCAGCGCTGTCCTCGGGTGTCCTGGCGTCTGTGGCGCTGTCCCCCGCTGTGTGGTGGCTCCTGAGGACTCCTCCCGGTGCTCTGGGGCTGCCGAGCAGAAGATGGCAGCGACCCTCCTCGCCTCTTCCCCAGGCCCCAGGGCAGAGGAGATGCCCCGGCATGAGGGCCGGGGGTGCGGGCTGGGAAGCCGGGCTCACCTGTGGCTCCAGAGCGGCTGCTGGTCCGGCCCATCCCCCGGAGGTGGCTAGTGGCGGCTGCGGGGGCGGCGCCGCTTGCGGCCAGGCGCCTGTTTGGGGGCTCTGGGAGAGCCCCCGGCCGTCCTGCGGCGCTTAGGGCACTGCGGCGCCGGAGGCGGTCCGGCCATGCTGGTGCTGGGCCCCAGCAGCCCTGCCTGAGGCGGATCCACCTCCATCGCCTCCTCCTCCTGCCGAGGCGGATCCACCTCCATGGGCTCCGCCTCTTCCCGGGGTGGGTCAATCTCCATGGGCTCCTCCTGCCTGTGGGCGGTGCTGCTGCTCCCGCCAGGCAGCCGCCGTTTGGGCGGCGGAGCCATCCCAGGGGGTCCCTGAGCCTCCTCTCTCTTCTTCGCGTCGATCCGGCGCTGTCGTCTGCGGCCTCTTCTCTCGGAGCGATGGCGCAGCTGGCACAGCTGTGCTCCAACTGCCATCACAGAGGCTCGTGGCGTCCCCAACGGCCGCTGCGGTGGCCGGCATGGCGGCCCCCGGGGCCACGAGGCCCCATTGCGGGGCCATTTTGCTCTGCAGCCCTGTCAGTGCTTAGATTTGGTTTGCCTCTGCTGGAACCGACTCATCGGCCTTTTGTCTTCAGCAAAGAGCAAGAGCTGCAGATCTTTGGACAAGGTGTCTTAGCAGCACGACCAACCCGGTCGCTGTATTGCAGAATTGTACTATGCTAAGGGATTCTGATCTTTCTTTAGTGCTGTAGTGTGAAGAATGCAAAACGTGTTTGAAGAGACAGGGCTTTTGTGGCTCCAAGCCACTTCTATGGATGTTCAAGCGTTTCCAGAAATCCTTCTTGCAACAGCCCTCTTGTGAGTCACAGACTTGTGAGTATTATTTCTGCTTGTTGTTGCTGTTTAATCTTTTGTTTGCCGAGGGAAAACTTGCTGTAAGATCTGTGAGCAAAACGTGTTTTTGGAATATTTGCCGGCTGAGTGGTGTCTCCCTCGGGCTTCATCTCTAGGGGTGATCGGTTCAGGGCAGCCGTGCCACAGAGTAGCAGTTGCACGACTGATACTTGTAACGGGGTTCCTCATGGGTCGCCTTTATTTTGCGTGGGTTGCGTGTTGAACTGCTGGGTAGTTAGTTTGGTTTGACATTTCCTGAAGGTCTAGGCAAAGATTTAAAAAAAGGAGCGGACTTAAAGAGAAGTATGTATTATTTTGTCATGCCATGTTGCTATTTGAAACCTGTGTTGATTATTGGTGATATTCAAGAAATTGCCGAGACTTAGAGGGCAAATCTTGATGTGCTGAGCGGAAGAGTGCAATGGGTCTGTTTGGTTGCCAGGTGGCTTTCTTGACCCATGTGGCCAGTTTATCAAGCTTACACTGCACGCCTGAGAGAGTGAGAGAGATCCCCTCCCTCCTTAAATAATGACCGTGACGCTAATGGGATGAAATACTCGTATCGATCAGCCTGGATGTCAGTCCAGCTCTGTCCCATCTCTGTCCCCCTTCCCCGATACGTCACATCCGTGGGCAGAGCAGTCAGAATGTCCTTGGCTCTCAGACCGGCGCAATTAAAAACATTAGCTCTGTGCTGGGGTGTTATCTCGTGTTCTCAAACTAATTGAAAGGTTTCTAACTCCATGAAGAAAATGAGTTCACTTTCAGTCAAACCCGCACAGTTCCGGGCACGGAGCCCTCAGGGCTCTGTCAGGGCTTTCTTTTCTCTTCTGCCTTCCCTTCCCTTCCCCCCTGCCCGTCCCCTTTCCCTCTCCCTTCCTTCACCCTTCCCTCAAAACCACTTTCCAGGACACAAAACGCAATGGATACAAGTGTTTCTATTTTATTTTGTTTTGTTTTATTTTATTTTAATTTACTTCATTTTATGTTTTTTCGTGTTCTGTTATTCCATGTCATTTCCGTTTCTCACTCTTTTTCAGAGCCAATGCTCACAATCCTTAACACAAGCCCACGTGTAGCCAGGAGCAGGCTGATGCATTCTTCAGTTTAGCTCGAACAAACAGCCCTTGCGGGCTGGCAAAGGCAAGTCCCAGAGCTGCAGAGAGCAGCAGCAGGAATGGAGGCCAAGCTTTGCCAGGTTCCTGAAGAGGGAGGACCTTGAGAATGAGGCGCGGGACTGACCATGCACCAAAGAAGAGGTATGTGGTACTGTGGGATCTTTTCCAAAGCATCACATGTAGCGATGGCGAGCAGATGTTTTGCCTTGCACACCTTGTTTGGCTGCTGTGCTTCTTGGGCAGGGTGCACGAGAAGCGCTCTGGTCCCTGCCAGGCGCTGGTGTTGCCCGCAGGGAGAGGTGCCGAGTGGCAGCTGCGAATCCTTCCTGTTCCTGACAGGACACCAGTGGCTGCTCCAAAGCACTGGGTCCCCATGCAACATCTCTGCGTGCTGCTTCCTACATCTGCCTTCTTGGTCTGTAACTTGCTTGGGTTTTGCTTGTTTCTTTCTACCTTGTTTGGTGTTCTGTTTCTGTTGTTGATGTTGTTTCCATTGTTGTTTTGGTTTTGTTGGGTTTTTCTAAGTTGGTTTCATTTGGTTGGTTTAGGTCAGTTTATACGTTTTTAAGTTTGGTTGAGGTAGGGGGTCTTAGATTGCTTGTTTCAGGTTTGATGGTTTAGCTTGGTTTCGGTTGGTTAGTTTAGGTGGGTTGGTTTAGGCTGTGTGATGTGATTTTCTTACCGCTGATCTATGTTGTTTAGCTTTGGAGGTTTACTTTTCTTGGTTTTGCTGGGTTCTTTGGTTGGTGCTGTTTTCTGACGCTTCTTTAGCACTGGTTGCGTTAGTTTGGTTGAGGTTTCTGGTTTTACGAGCTTGGTTCAGTTTGTTGCGGTCGTTTGAGGTTGGTTTGAGGCAGGTTCTTTGAGGGTGGTTGTGAGAGGCTGGTTGTCGAAGGCTGGTGGGTTCAGGTTGCTTGATGTAGGTGATTTTTGGTTGAAGGTGTCTTCCGTTGGTTGTTGTAGGTGGCGTATCTGAAGCTGTTTTCGTTGAGGCCGTTTTCAGTAGTTTGGTTTAGGTTTGTTTAGATGATTTTAAGTTGGTTGGTTATTTTAGGTTGTTTGTTTTCAGTAGGCAGTTTAGGTGGGTTGGTGGGTGTCTGTGTTTTCAGGTAGGTTGGTTTCGGCAGGTTTGGTTTACATTGTTTAGGTTGCCTGAAGGGTTTCTGTTGAGGTTGGTTCAGGTTGTTTGGTTTAGGTTGGTTTAGTTCCTTTTTGGTAGGTTGTTTTAGGCAGTGTTTTTTACGTTGCATGTTTGAAGATGGGTTCCTTCAGGTTGGGGTGGTTTAGATTGGTTGTTGAGGGTGCTTTAGGTGCTTTGGTTAGATTTACATGGTGTTTTGTTGGTTTTAGGTTGTGTCTGGATGATTTGGATGTGACTGCAATCTCGCTGGGACATGCGTCCCCCCACTAATCACCAGGCTCGATGGGGCTGTTTGTGCTGTCTCAGCAGATGTCCCCGTCCTCCTTCCCTGCTCCACGTGTTTCCCTGCCTTGCTCAAAGAGGACGACCTTCCCCGCTAGAGGCGAACCATTGCTAGGTCAAGGGGATACGGTAGCTGCGCTGTGCTTGAGAACCTCCAAACAAGCTCAGGGTCCATTTGTAGGAGAACCTGGGGTAGTCAAGCTTCCAAGACTGCAGACACATCCAAGTGAGACACTGCATGGGGTAGGGTGGCTGGTGGTTGGAGTTTGGTTGTTGAGGTTTTTTAGGGGGTTTTAGCTTCGTTGTTGAAGTTTAGTTGATTTAGATTGGTTTTTAGCTTGGCGATTGTAGGCTGGTTTCAGTGGTTCTATTTAGCTTTGGGTTGTTTGCTTGAGGGCATTTTGGTCAGGCTATGTCGTTGGGTTTCCTATTTTTGAGGTTGGTTTAGATGGGTTGCTTTAGGTAGTTTTATCCTTTATCAGATTGTTTTGAAGTTGTTTGAGATTGTTTAATGGTTGTTTTAGGTTAAGATTGGTTGGTTTGGGTTTGTTTAGCTTGTTTGGTTACAGGTTGCTTGAGGTTGGCTGAGAAATGCCGGTTTATGTAGTTTTAGATTGTTTTAGGTAGGATTTTTTAGATCATTTGGTTTGGGTAGGTTTGTTTTAGGGTGTTTAGGTTGGTTTCTCTTGCTTGGTTTAGGTTGGTTTAGGTAATTTGTCGTAGATTGTTTAAGGTTCTGCTTAGGTTGTAGGTGGCTGATTGAAGTTTTTGAAGGCAGACTGGTTTAGGTTGTTTAAGGTTGGTTTAGGTGAGTTGTTCTGTGCTGGTTTAGGTAGGCTGTTCTAGCTAAGTTTAGGGCCAACTGGTGGAGCAGCAGGCGCCCAGCCCAAATGGCCCAAAGAAGCCGTGGGAAGGGGCCGTGCTCAGCGCTGCAGAGGAAGGCAAAAAAGCCTTCCTCCCCCCAGCTGCGGGGCACGAGAGGCCATCTTCCTGGTGCTTGAGCAGCAGGCAGGAACCGAGCCAAAAGGGCCCAGAGGAGCTCTGCAAAGTGGTCGTGCTCAGTGCTGCAGAGGAAGGCAAAAAACCCCCGGGGACCAGTGCCAATCTGCCCCGGGGGAAAAAATTCCTTCCTGACCCCAGTGCTGGCGATCGGCTGTTCCCTGAGCATGTGAGCCAGACCTGGCTCCTCATCCCACAGGCTGCTCACGCCCCCCAGGACCTGCCCAAGCCCTAGCCTATCCTACCCTGTCCTACCTCGAGCCGGAGCCATCTCCCGGACTTCCGAGAGTGCCCAAATGTCTCTGAGCTGATGGTCCTTGGGGGCAAGACTCCTTCCTGTGCCTGGTGGGACACCAGTGGGTGTTGCAAGCACAGAAGAAATGCCCTTGGTCTCTCCACTGCTATCCAGCTCAAAAGGATTTCCATCCGTGAGCTGAGCTTGGATGGTGGCCCTGCCCGCAGATCACCTTGCAGTGGAGAACCTCCAGCAGCCTCATGCAAGCTCTTCCTCCCTCAGCCCCTGCCCTGTGATTCCACCAGCTCCTCAAGTGCTTCCTGTGGGATGTGTTGCGGCTGCCCCCGGGCCAGCTCTGGCAGTGGACACGGGACCCGGCTGCTCCTTTTGGTCCTGCTCGGGGCATTGTGAGCGCTGCATTGCCGGGTGCTGGCATTGTGACACGGGGGTGACAGAGCCACGCGTGTGCAGTCCCGCCCACCCCAACTCCGCCCAGCACCTTTGGGAGGAAGCCTTTGGGGTGCTGGCCCCAAATCAGTCCCTGTCATCTACAAGACAGGGGAGTAATCAACCTAACCGTGTCCCTCTTTTGCCAAAACACAGTGTGGATTTGTTGCCAGTCCAGCCTTACTTCCAGTACTTCTTCCTACAGCCCCGTTACGAATTCCTGACCAAACCTGGGAAGAAGAAACAAAATGCCAGAGATGAGAATTACTGAATGCACCAAGAAGACACAACAGAGATGACGGAGGAAAACAGCAAGAGGGGAAGGAGAGGAGGAGCAGAGGACACGTAAGCAAACAAGATCCTTGAATCTCACCCCATCCGAGGAGTGATAGAAGGGTTCCCAAAGACCAGGCTCTGAATCAAAAGCATACCTCGTCAGCTTCTGTCTCCAAGTCTCTCATTTGCTGCTCAGCCTCAGGTCTGCTCTGACAGTAGGCCACACTTCTCTGCCTCATTTCAGCATCTGGATGCTTCAGAAGAAATGTGTGAGCTGCTGCAATAGCCTTTGCAAGGTTGTGAGCCTAAACAGGGATGGGAAAAAGCGGAAGGGGGGGAAAAGGGTTAATGGGGGAAAAAAAAATCAAAGTTTCCCAGTTTTTTCAACAAATCGATTATTGCTGCAGATAGCATAGGTGATGACTTGAAGTTAACAGAAGAGCATTTTTCCCCTCCACTTGCCCTGTTCATGAAGCTGACAAGGCAGAAGCATATACTGTTGCTCCTGTGTGGGATTAGTCTCACAGCAATTACTGAGGCCAGCCTGTGACTGCTGACCAGGAGCCATCACTGCCCGTGTTTACACGGCGTTCGTGTCACTTCTTGGCCCAGCAGCACGCAAGACAATATCCCAAGAACGTATCTGCCTGATGGTGTTACAGAGTTCGAGCAAACGGCAGGGACCTGTGTGTGATCTGCCGCAACAGCTTTTGGAAGGTCGTGAGCCTAAACAGGGGTGGGAAGAAGAGGAAAGGGGAAAGAAAAAGTTAACTGGGAAAAAAAATCCACGTTTCCCACTTTGTGTCAACAAACTCTCCTGCAGCCTCTCTATATTCCCAGCTGACATCCAGGGAAGCCACAGTCTCAGCAGATACAATGTTACACTAGAACTGATACAAATCTTTGGTGTTTTTTTACTAGAGGAGCACGTTTTACTAGGAGCGTGTTACTTTTAATGCCAAAATCGATTATTGTAGCAGATCGCATCATAATGATTGTAAGTTCAAAAGACGACTTTTTCTCCCTTCCTCCCGTACTGCATTTCTAGTATTTACAGAGGGAGAGAGAAAGGAAAAGGCTGAAGTATTTGTAAAATGTTAAGAAACTTTTCCTTTTTTCAGGCAAGGTGCAGGTCCCACGGTGTCCTTTGGTCTCCGACGTTCTCCAGTGGCGTCCTGTGGTTTCCAGCGGCCTTCTTCGGTCTCCCACGGTCTCCAGCGGGCTTCTCTGTGCCTGCATTTATAGCTGTTATTGTCTATATGTACATATTTTTCTAAACTATATTGTCCATAGACACACATATAGGGAGAAGGAGAGAGAAAACCAAAGTCTTAATTGTTTGCTGAAATGTGAAAACCTTCTTCCTTTTTAAACCAAGACACAGAGCCAATGGTGTCCTGTGGTTTCTAGCGGTGTCCTTCGGTCTCCGGACGGTCTCCTGCAATCTCCAGCAATCTCCGGTGGTCTCCTGTGGGCTTCCGTGTGCACACATTTATCGATTTAATTTTCTATTTTTACATGTCTTTATAAACTATACAGTCTGCATACACATATATAGGGAGAAGGAGAGAAAATTTGCCTCCGTTTTTAACGCAAACATTTGTCCAAAGGTGTAAGAACCATGTCTTTGAATTCCCACAATTCCTTCCAACAGACGTTTTATTTACTTCAAAAGAACCACCCTCAGAGGAGGAATCCCGCCACGGCACTATGGGACGAGGAGCAGGAACAGAGGTAACATAGGACCCATCTCAAGTTTGTTTCCACAACTCTCCCCAAGCACAGGATGTTTCGGAAAGATGGACCCAATTGGAAATCACTCTGCGTGTGAAATTGGGACCGTGTTTTTGAAACACGCTGTAGTATTGCTGGAGACACATCCCCTGGTCCCTCTGCTTCCAAATTTGCACGAAGCCTTGTATCAAGTCCCAAGCTCCATTCAAGAGAGTCTGGTTAGGCACTGGCAAAAACAGTGAAGAAAGGAAAACGAATATCCAAAAAATCCCCAAACGTATGCATATGACCAACCATACATCAGTAAAAAGAAATCAATAATTCAATAAAGAACACTGATAGTCAACAGAAAACGAAGGGACAATCCACCGGGTGCTGATCCAGTGCTCTTTCCCGTGCTGTACTCTTTGCATTTCATTAGTGGCTTCGCGGTTGTTCCTGTCACCTGCCTGCGCTGACTGGCACAGTCCCTGTCACTGCCCCAGATGGCACTTCATCCCCCTCTGCTGCCGGATGGCACAGCAGCCCTGCAGCTCCGCAGCGAGTCAAGCCCAGCGTTGCATCTCCCTGCCCTGGTCACGGCGAAGGGCTCCTGTGCCCAGCCCAGCAGGGCAGCGGCATCAGGTGCTTGCAAAGGTTGCATTTCGCTCCAGGAGCCGAAAGCCGAGTTGTTGGGAGTGACCTGGGAACTCGGCTCGTTTGAGAGCCCAGCCTGCAGCCCCGGGACAGCAGCAGCTGTCTGTCCCTCCTCTGAGAGGCGGGGGCGTTTCTGGAGGGAGCGTCACCCTCCGAGGCAGAGGACAGAGCTTATGAAGGCTCGGTGCTTCTGGACTCTGACCCACCACAGGATGTGGAATGGCCGTGGAAGTGGAAACACCGATTTTCTTTAGTGCTGTAGTGTGAAGAATGCAAAACGTGTTTGAAGAGACAGTGCTCTTTTGGCTCCAAGCCAATTCTAGGGATGTTCAAGCGTTTCCGGAAACGGGTGTTCTTGCCACAACCTTCTTGTGAGTTAATGAGAAAATAGGGTGGGAAAAAAATCAGCACATCAAGTAGCTGTGACACACAGCACGGAAAAGTCTCCACCGGCCACTCCACGCACAAGAAAAAGCCCGATGGAAGGGCGGGGTGGCACATCGGGGCCACCGGGCTGTCGGCAGCGGTTGTAGCGGCGGCAGCTCCAGGGGGCTGCCCGGCTGGAGAAGAAGGGACAGGGGGCGGGAAGAGTTTTTCCTCCAACTCTCTCTCGGGAGCAGCCAAACCGCGCGACTCCCGCTCGTTCCCGCCTTTACCGGAACACGGGGCGGGGCCGAGGAGCGACGGCTCCGCCATCCGCTCGTCGGGGCTGCTGGGTCGGTCTTTGCGGGAGGCGGCTCTCCCGGTGCCCGGGCTGGGCTGCGCTGGGGTCCGTCTTGTGCCCGGCGGGCGGGCGGGGAGGGCGAGGCCGCTTGTGGGCACGCGTGGGTTGCGGGGCCGGCGCCGCCGCTTGGCGGGCAGCTGGAGCGGGGGCAGCGGGTGTGCCCGCCGGGTCCGGCGGTGTCGGCCGGTACGGGAAAATCCCGTAGAAGATGGTTCAGACTTGTGAATATTATTTCTGCTTGTTGTTGCTGTTTAATCTTTTGTTTGCTGAGGGAAAACTTGCTGTAAGATCTGTGAGCAAAACGTGTTTTTGGAATATTTGCCAGCTGAGTGGTGTCTCCCTTGGACTTCATCTCTAGGGGGTGATCGGTTCAG
The DNA here is from genome assembly GCF_036013475.1 of Columba livia. Lineage (NCBI taxonomy): Eukaryota > Metazoa > Chordata > Aves > Columbiformes > Columbidae > Columba > Columba livia. Next base: position 67,112,469 of record NC_088603.1, on the reverse strand, counting down.
GGCAGCCATACCCTTCTCCCCCCTCCCGTCTCGCACCTCCCTCCCCCCCCCCCGTCCACCCTCCCTCCCCGTCTCCTCCCCTCCGGCCTCTCCCCTACTCCCGCATCGCCCCGTCTCCCCCCCGCCCCCTCCCCGTCTCCCCCCCTCCCTCCTCCCCGTCTCCCCCCCTCCCGCCTCTCCCCGTCTCCCCCTTTCCCGCCTCCCTCCCCATCTCCCGCCTCCCTCCCCATCTCCCGCCTCTCCCTTCCCCGCCCCTCCCGTCCACCCCCCGGTCCCGCATCTACCATCCCTCCCCCTCCTTCCCCCCCGCCGTCCCGCCTCCTTCCCCCCCCCGCCGTCCCGCCTCCTTCCCCCCCCCGCCGTCCCGCCTCCTTCCCCCCCTCGCCGTCCCGCCTCCTTCCCCCCCTCGCCGTCCCGCCTCCTTCCCCCCCTCGCCGTCCCGCCTCCTTCCCCCCCTCGCCGTCCCGCCTCCTTCCCCCCCCGCCGTCCGGCCTCCTTCCCCCCCCCGCCGTCCCGCCTCCCCTCCCCGTCTCCCCCCGTCTCCCCCCTGTCCCGCCTCCTTCCCCTCCCCCGCATCCCGCCTCCTTCCCCCCCCCGCCGTCCCGCTTCCCCAACGTCCAACCGACTCTCCCTGACTCCCCCCTTCCCGACTCCAAAACACTTTCAAGGACACAAAACACAAGGGATACAAGTGTTTATGTTCAGTTTATTTTAGCGTCTTGAAGGCTGGTTAGTTCCTTGCACTTCTTTACGGTTGGTTTCTGTGAGTAGGTCTATGCTGCTTTGGATAGGCTGTTCTAGCTACGTTTAGGGCCACCTCGTGGAGCAGCAGGCGCCCAGCCCAAATGGCCCAAAGAAGCCGTGGCAAGGGGCCGTGCTCAGCGCTGCAGAGGAAGGCAAAAAACCCCCGGAGACGCTTGCTGTCCCACCTCGGGGGGAAAAAAAGCCTTCCTCCCCCCAGCTGCGGGGCACGAGAGGCCATCTTCCTGGTGCTTGAGCAGCAGGCAGGAACCGAGCCAAAAGGGCCCAGAGGAGCTCTGCAAAGTGGTCGTGCTCAGCGCTGCAGAGGAAGGCAAAAAACCCCCGGGGACCAGTGCCAATCTGCCCCGGGGGAAAAAATTCCTTCCTGACCCCAGTGCTGGCGATCGGCTGTTCCCTGAGCATGTGAGCCAGACCTGGCTCCTCGTCCCATGCACAGGCTGCTCACGCCCCCCAGGACCTGCCCAAGCCCTAGCCTATCCTACCCTGTCCTACCTTGAGCCGGAGCCATCTCCCGGACTGCCGAGAGTGCCCAAATGCCTCTGACCTTCAAACACTCCTTCCGGTAGTCCTGTCAAGAATTCCTGACCGAGCCTGGGAAAAAAACCAAAATGCCAGAGATGAGAATTACTGAATGCAACAAGAAGACACAACAGAGATGACGGAGGAAAACAGCAAGAGGGGAGGGAGAGGAGGAGCAGAGAACACCTAAGTAAAGGAGACCCTTGCATCTCACCCAATCAGAGGAGTAAGAGAAGGGTTCCAAAAGACCAGGCTCTGAATAACAAGCATACCTCGTCAGGTTTCGTCTCCAAGTCTCCACACTTCTCCTTTTATAAGGCAAGGTGCAGATCCCACGGTGTCCTTCTGTCCCCGACGGTCTCTGGCGGTCTCCAGTGGGCTTCTGTGCACAGACACATACATCTAGCTCTTATTTTCTATATCTACATATTTCTATTAACTCTCTAGTCTGCCTACAGGGAGAAGGAGAGCGAAAGGAAAAGTCTGAATGATTTGTGCAATGTGAAAACCTTTTGCCTTGAAGGCAAGCTCCAGCGCTGTCCTCGGGTGTCCTGGCGTCTGTGGCGCTGTCCCCCGCTGTGTGGTGGCTCCTGAGGACTCCTCCCGGTGCTCTGGGGCTGCCGAGCAGAAGATGGCAGCGACCCTCCTCGCCTCTTCCCCAGGCCCCAGGGCAGAGGAGATGCCCCGGCATGAGGGCCGGGGGTGCGGGCTGGGAAGCCGGGCTCACCTGTGGCTCCAGAGCGGCTGCTGGTCCGGCCCATCCCCCGGAGGTGGCTAGTGGCGGCTGCGGGGGCGGCGCCGCTTGCGGCCAGGCGCCTGTTTGGGGGCTCTGGGAGAGCCCCCGGCCGTCCTGCGGCGCTTAGGGCACTGCGGCGCCGGAGGCGGTCCGGCCATGCTGGTGCTGGGCCCCAGCAGCCCTGCCTGAGGCGGATCCACCTCCATCGCCTCCTCCTCCTGCCGAGGCGGATCCACCTCCATGGGCTCCGCCTCTTCCCGGGGTGGGTCAATCTCCATGGGCTCCTCCTGCCTGTGGGCGGTGCTGCTGCTCCCGCCAGGCAGCCGCCGTTTGGGCGGCGGAGCCATCCCAGGGGGTCCCTGAGCCTCCTCTCTCTTCTTCGCGTCGATCCGGCGCTGTCGTCTGCGGCCTCTTCTCTCGGAGCGATGGCGCAGCTGGCACAGCTCTGCTCCAACTGCCATCACAGAGGCTCGTGGCGTCCCCAACGGCCGCTGCGGTGGCCGGCATGGCGGCCCCCGGGGCCACGAGGCCCCGTTGCGGGGCCATTTTGCTCTGCAGCCCTGTCAGTGCTTAGATTTGGTTTGCCTCTGCTGGAACCGACTCATCGGCCTTTTGTCTTCAGCAAAGAGCAAGAGCTGCAGATCTTTGGACAAGGTGTCTTAGCAGCACGACCAACCCGGTCGCTGTATTGCAGAATTGTACTATGCTAAGGGATTCTGATCTTTCTTTAGTGCTGTAGTGTGAAGAATGCAAAACGTGTTTGAAGAGACAGGGCTTTTGTGGCTCCAAGCCACTTCTATGGATGTTCAAGCGTTTCCAGAAATCCTTCTTGCAACAGCCCTCTTGTGAGTCACAGACTTGTGAGTATTATTTCTGCTTGTTGTTGCTGTTTAATCTTTTGTTTGCCGAGGGAAAACTTGCTGTAAGATCTGTGAGCAAAACGTGTTTTTGGAATATTTGCCGGCTGAGTGGTGTCTCCCTCGGGCTTCATCTCTAGGGGTGATCGGTTCAGGGCAGCCGTGCCACAGAGTAGCAGTTGCACGACTGATACTTGTAACGGGGTTCCTCATGGGTCGCCTTTATTTTGCGTGGGTTGCGTGTTGAACTGCTGGGTAGTTAGTTTGGTTTGACATTTCCTGAAGGTCTAGGCAAAGATTTAAAAAAAGGAGCGGACTTAAAGAGAAGTATGTATTATTTTGTCATGCCATGTTGCTATTTGAAACCTGTGTTGATTATTGGTGATATTCAAGAAATTGCCGAGACTTAGAGGGCAAATCTTGATGTGCTGAGCGGAAGAGTGCAAGGGGTCTGTTTGGTTGCCAGGTGGCTTTCTTGACCCATGTGGCCAGTTTATCAAGCTTACACTGCACGCCTGAGAGAGTGAGAGAGATCCCCTCCCTCCTTAAATAATGACCGTGACGCTAATGGGATGAAATACTCGTATCGATCAGCCTGGATGTCAGTCCAGCTCTGTCCCATCTCTGTCCCCCTTCCCCGATACGTCACATCCGTGGGCAGAGCAGTCAGAATGTCCTTGGCTCTCAGACCGGCGCAATTAAAAACATTAGCTCTGTGCTGGGGTGTTATCTCGTGTTCTCAAACTAATTGAAAGGTTTCTAACTCCATGAAGAAAATGAGTTCACTTTCAGTCAAACCCGCACAGTTCCGGGCACGGAGCCCTCAGGGCTCTGTCAGGGCTTTCTTTTCTCTTCTGCCTTCCCTTCCCTTCCCCCCTGCCCGTCCCCTTTCCCTCTCCCTTCCTTCACCCTTCCCTCAAAACCACTTTCCAGGACACAAAACGCAATGGATACAAGTGTTTCTATTTTATTTTGTTTTGTTTTATTTTATTTTAATTTACTTCATTTTATGTTTTTTCGTGTTCTGTTATTCCATGTCATTTCCGTTTCTCACTCTTTTTCAGAGCCAATGCTCACAATCCTTAACACAAGCCCACGTGTAGCCAGGAGCAGGCTGATGCATTCTTCAGTTTAGCTCGAACAAACAGCCCTTGCGGGCTGGCAAAGGCAAGTCCCAGAGCTGCAGAGAGCAGCAGCAGGAATGGAGGCCAAGCTTTGCCAGGTTCCTGAAGAGGGAGGACCTTGAGAATGAGGCGCGGGACTGACCATGCACCAAAGAAGAGGTATGTGGTACTGTGGGATCTTTTCCAAAGCATCACATGTAGCGATGGCGAGCAGATGTTTTGCCTTGCACACCTTGTTTGGCTGCTGTGCTTCTTGGGCAGGGTGCACGAGAAGCGCTCTGGTCCCTGCCAGGCGCTGGTGTTGCCCGCAGGGAGAGGTGCCGAGCGGCAGCTGCGAATCCTTCCTGTTCCTGACAGGACACCAGTGGCTGCTCCAAAGCACTGGGTCCCCATGCAACATCTCTGCGTGCTGCTTCCTACATCTGCCTTCTTGGTCTGTAACTTGCTTGGGTTTTGCTTGTTTCTTTCTACCTTGTTTGGTGTTCTGTTTCTGTTGTTGATGTTGTTTCCATTGTTGTTTTGGTTTTGTTGGGTTTTTCTAAGTTGGTTTCATTTGGTTGGTTTAGGTCAGTTTATACGTTTTTAAGTTTGGTTGAGGTAGGGGGTCTCAGATTGCTTGTTTCAGGTTTGATGGTTTAGCTTGGTTTCGGTTGGTTAGTTTAGGTGGGTTGGTTTAGGCTGTGTGATGTGATTTTCTTACCGCTGATGTGTGTTGTTTAGCTTTGGAGGTTTACTTTTCTTGGTTTGGCTGGGTTCTTTGGTTGGTGCTGTTTTCTGACGCTTCTTTAGCACTGGTTGCGTTAGTTTGGTTGAGGTTTCTGGTTTTACGAGCTTGGTTCAGTTTGTTGCGGTCGTTTGAGGTTGGTTTGAGGCAGGTTCTTTGAGGGTGGTTGTGAGAGGCTGGTTGTCGAAGGCTGGTGGGTTCAGGTTGCTTGATGTAGGTGATTTTTGGTTGAAGGTGTCTTCCGTTGGTTGTTGTAGGTGGCGTATCTGAAGCTGTTTTCGTTGAGGCCGTTTTCAGTAGTTTGGTTTAGGTTTGTTTAGATGATTTTAAGTTGGTTGGTTATTTTAGGTTGTTTGTTTTCAGTAGGCAGTTTAGGTGGGTTGGTGGGTGTCTGTGTTTTCAGGTAGGTTGGTTTCGGCAGGTTTGGTTTACATTGTTTAGGTTGCCTGAAGGGTTTCTGTTGAGGTTGGTTCAGGTTGTTTGGTTTAGGTTGGTTTAGTTCCTTTTTGGTAGGTTGTTTTAGGCAGTGTTTTTTACGTTGCATGTTTGAAGATGGGTTCCTTCAGGTTGGGGTGGTTTAGATTGGTTGTTGAGGGTGCTTTAGGTGCTTTGGTTAGATTTACATGGTGTTTTGTTGGTTTTAGGTTGTGTCTGGATGATTTGGATGTGACTGCAATCTCGCTGGGACATGCGTCCCCCCACTAATCACCAGGCTCGATGGGGCTGTTTGTGCTGTCTCAGCAGATGTCCCCGTCCTCCTTCCCTGCTCCACGTGTTTCCCTGCCTTGCTCAAAGAGGACGACCTTCCCCGCTAGAGGCGAACCATTGCTAGGTCAAGGGGATACGGTAGCTGCGCTGTGCTTGAGAACCTCCAAACAAGCTCAGGGTCCATTTGTAGGAGAACCTGGGGTAGTCAAGCTTCCAAGACTGCAGACACATCCAAGTGAGACACTGCATGGGGTAGGGTGGCTGGTGGTTGGAGTTTGGTTGTTGAGGTTTTTTAGGGGGTTTTAGCTTCGTTGTTGAAGTTTAGTTGATTTAGATTGGTTTTTAGCTTGGCGATTGTAGGCTGGTTTCAGTGGTTCTATTTAGCTTTGGGTTGTTTGCTTGAGGGCATTTTGGTCAGGTTGTGTCATTCGATTTCCTGTTTTTGAGGTTGGTTTAGATGGGTTGCTTTAGGTAGTTTTATCCTTTATCAGATTGTTTTGAAGTTGTTTGAGATTGTTTAATGGTTGTTTTAGGTTAAGATTGGTTGGTTTGGGTTTGTTTAGCTTGTTTGGTTACAGGTTGCTTGAGGTTGGCTGAGAAATGCCGGTTTATGTAGTTTTAGATTGTTTTAGGTAGGATTTTTTAGATCATTTGGTTTGGGTAGGTTTGTTTTAGGGTGTTTAGGTTGGTTTCTTTTGTTTGGTTTAGGTTGGTTTAGGTAATTTGTCGTAGATTGTTTAAGGTTCTGCTTAGGTTGTAGGTGGCTGATTGAAGTTTTTGAAGGCAGACTGGTTTAGGTTGTTTAAGGTTGGTTTAGGTGAGTTGTTCTGTGCTGGTTTAGGTAGGCTGTTCTAGCTAAGTTTAGGGCCAACTGGTGGAGCAGCAGGCGCCCAGCCCAGATGGCCCAAAGAAGCCGTGGGAAGGGGCCGTGCTCAGCGCTGCAGAGGAAGGCAAAAAAGCCTTCCTCCCCCCAGCTGCGGGGCACGAGAGGCCATCTTCCTGGTGCTTGAGCAGCAGGCAGGAACCGAGCCAAAAGGGCCCAGAGGAGCTCTGCAAAGTGGTCGTGCTCAGTGCTGCAGAGGAAGGCAAAAAACCCCCGGGGACCAGTGCCAATCTGCCCCGGGGGAAAAAATTCCTTCCTGACCCCAGTGCTGGCGATCGGCTGTTCCCTGAGCATGTGAGCCAGACCTGGCTCCTCATCCCACAGGCTGCTCACGCCCCCCAGGACCTGCCCAAGCCCTAGCCTATCCTACCCTGTCCTACCTCGAGCCGGAGCCATCTCCCGGACTTCCGAGAGTGCCCAAATGCCTCTGAGCTGATGGTCCTTGGGGGCAAGACTCCTTCCTGTGCCTGGTGGGACACCAGTGGGTGTTGCAAGCACAGAAGAAATGCCCTTGGTCTCTCCACTGCTATCCAGCTCAAAAGGATTTCCATCCGTGAGCTGAGCTTGGATGCTGGCCCTGCCCGCAGATCACCTTGCAGTGGAGAACCTCCAGCAGCCTCATGCAAGCTCTTCCTCCCTCAGCCCCTGCCCTGTGATTCCACCAGCTCCTCAAGTGCTTCCTGTGGGATGTGTTGCGGCTGCCCCCGGGCCAGCTCTGGCAGTGGACACGGGACCCGGCTGCTCCTTTTGGTCCTGCTCGGGGCATTGTGAGCGCTGCATTGCCGGGTGCTGGCATTGTGACACGGGGGTGACAGAGCCACGCGTGTGCAGTCCCGCCCACCCCAACTCCGCCCAGCACCTTTGGGAGGAAGCCTTTGGGGTGCTGGCCCCAAATCAGTCCCTGTCATCTGCAAGACAGGGGAGTAATCAACCTAACCGTGTCCCTCTTTTGCCAAAACACAGTGTGGATTTGTTGCCAGTCCAGCCCTACTTCCAGTACTTCTTCCTACAGTCCCGTTACGAATTCCTGCCCAAACCTGGGAAGAAGAAACAAAATGCCAGAGATGAGAATTACTGAATGCACCAAGAAGACACAACAGAGATGACAGAGGAAAACAGCAAGAGGGGAAGGAGAGGAGGAGCAGAGGACACGTAAGCAAACAAGATCCTTGAATCTCACCCCATCCGAGGAGTGATAGAAGGGTTCCCAAAGACCAGGCTCTGAATCAAAAGCATACCTCGTCAGCTTCTGTCTCCAAGTCTCTCATTTGCTGCTCAGCCTCAGGTCTGCTCTGACAGTAGGCCACACTTCTCTGCCTCATTTCAGCATCTGGATGCTTCAGAAGAAATGTGTGAGCTGCTGCAATAGCCTTTGCAAGGTTGTGAGCCTAAACAGGGATGGGAAAAAGCGGAAGGGGGGGAAAAGGGTTAATGGGGGAAAAAAAAATCAAAGTTTCCCAGTTTTTTCAACAAATCGATTATTGCTGCAGATAGCATAGGTGATGACTTGAAGTTAACAGAAGAGCATTTTTCCCCTCCACTTGCCCTGTTCATGAAGCTGACAAGGCAGAAGCATATACTGTTGCTCCTGTGTGGGATTAGTCTCACAGCAATTACTGAGGCCAGCCTGTGACTGCTGACCAGGAGCCATCACTGCCCGTGTTTACACGGCGTTCGTGTCACTTCTTGGCCCAGCAGCACGCAAGACAATATCCCAAGAACGTATCTGCCTGATGGTGTTACAGAGTTCGAGCAAACGGCAGGGACCTGTGTGTGATCTGCCGCAACAGCTTTTGGAAGGTCGTGAGCCTAAACAGGGGTGGGAAGAAGAGGAAAGGGGAAAGAAAAAGTTAACTGGGAAAAAAAATCCACGTTTCCCACTTTGTGTCAACAAACTTTCCTGCAGCCTCTCTATTCCCCAGCTGACATCTAGGGAAGCCACAGTCTCAGCAGATACAATGTTACACTAGAACTGATACAAATCTTTCCTGGTTTTTTACTAGAGGAGCATGTTTTACTAGGAGCGTGTTACTTTTAATGCCAAAATCGATTATTGTAGCAGATCGCATCATAATGATTGTAAGTTCACAAGACGACTTTTTCTCCCTTCCTCCCGTACTGCATTTCTAGTATTTACAGAGGGAGAGAGAAAGGAAAAGGCTGAAGTATTTGTAAAATGTTAAGAAACTTTTCCTTTTTTCAGGCAAGGTGCAGGTCCCACGGTGTCCTTTGGTCTCCGACGTTCTCCAGTGGCGTCCTGTGGTTTCCAGCGGCCTTCTTCGGTCTCCCACGGTCTCCAGCGGGCTTCTCTGTGCCTGCATTTATAGCTGTTATTGTCTATATGTACATATTTTTCTAAACTATATTGTCCATAGACACACATATAGGGAGAAGGAGAGAGAAAACCAAAGTCTTAATTGTTTGCTGAAATGTGAAAACCTTCTTCCTTTTTAAACCAAGACACAGAGCCAATGGTGTCCTGTGGTTTCTAGCGGTGTCCTTCGGTCTCCGGACGGTCTCCTGCAATCTCCAGCAATCTCCGGTGGTCTCCTGTGGGCTTCCGTGTGCACACATTTATCGATTTAATTTTCTATTTTTACATGTCTTTATAAACTATACAGTCTGCATACACATATATAGGGAGAAGGAGAGAAAATTTGCCTCCGTTTTTAACGCAAACATTTGTCCAAAGGTGTAAGAACCATGTCTTTGAATTCCCACAATTCCTTCCAACAGACGTTTTATTTACTTCAAAAGAACCACCCTCAGAGGAGGAATCCCGCCACGGCACTATGGGACGAGGAGCAGGAACAGAGGTAACATAGGACCCATCTCAAGTTTGTTTCCACAACTCTCCCCAGGCACAGGATGTTTCGGAAAGATGGACCCAATTGGAAATCACTCTGCGTGTGAAATTGGGACCGTGTTTTTGAAACACCCTGTAGTATTGCTGGAGACACATCCCCTGGTCCCTCTGCTTCCAAATTTGCACGAAGCCTTGTATCAAGTCCCAAGCTCCATTCAAGAGAGTCTGGTTAGGCACTGGCAAAAACAGTGAAGAAAGGAAAACGAATATCCAAAAAATCCCCAAACGTATGCATATGACCAACCATACATCAGTAAAAAGAAATCAATAATTCAATAAATAACACTGATAGTCAACAGAAAACGAAGGGACAATCCACCGGGTGCTGATCCAGTGCTCTTTCCCGTGCTGTACTCTTTGCATTTCATTAGTGGCTTCGCGGTTGTTCCTGTCACCTGCCTGCGCTGACTGGCACAGTCCCTGTCACTGCCCCAGCTGGCACTTCATCCCCCTCTGCTGCCGGATGGCACAGCAGCCCTGCAGCTCCGCAGCGAGTCAAGCCCAGCGTTGCATCTCCCTGCCCTGGTCACGGCGAAGGGCTCCTGTGCCCAGCCCAGCAGGGCAGCGGCATCAGGTGCTTGCAAAGGTTGCATTTCGCTCCAGGAGCCGAAAGCCGAGTTGTTGGGAGTGACCTGGGAACTCGGCTCGTTTGAGAGCCCAGCCTGCAGCCCCGGGACAGCAGCAGCTGTCTGTCCCTCCTCTGAGAGGCGGGGGCGTTTCTGGAGGGAGCGTCACCCTCCGAGGCAGAGGACAGAGCTTATGAAGGCTCGGTGCTTCTGGACTCTGACCCGCCACAGGATGTGCAATGGCCGTGGAAGTGGAAACTCCGATTTTCTTTAGTGCTGTAGTGTGGAGAATGCAAAACGTGTTTGAAGAGACAGTGCTCTTTTGGCTCCAAGCCAATTCTAGGGATGTTCAAGCGTTTCCGGAAACGGGTGTTCTTGCCACAACCTTCTTGTGAGTTAATGAGAAAATAGGGTGGGAAAAAAATCAGCACATCAAGTAGCTGTGACACACAGCACGGAAAAGTCTCCACCGGCCACTCCACGCACAAGAAAAAGCCCGGTGGAAGGGCGGGGTGGCTCATCGGGGCCACCGGGCTGTCGGCAGCGGTTGTAGCGGCGGCAGCCCCAGGGGGCTGCCCGGCTGGAGAAGAAGGGACAGGGGGCGGGAAGAGTTTTTCCTCCAACTCTCGGGAACAGCCAAACCGCGCGACTCCCGCTCGTTCCCGCCTTTACCGGAACACGGGGCGGGGCCGCGGAGCGACGGCTCCGCCATCCGCTCGTCGGGGCTGCTGGGTCGGTCTTTGCGGGAGGCGGCTCTCCCGGTGCCCGGGCGGGGCTGCGCTGGGGTCCGTCTTGTGCCCGGCGGGCGGTGAGGGCGAGGCCGCTTGTGGGCACGCGTGGGTGGCGCGGCCGGCGCCGCCGCTTGGCGGGCAGCTGGAGCGGGGGCAGCGGGTGTGCCCGCCGGGTCCGGCGTTGTCGGCCGGTACGGGAAAATCCCGTAGAAGATGGTTCAGACTTGTGAGTATTATTTCTGCTTGTTGTTGCTGTTTAATGTTTTGTTTGCTGAGGGAAAACTTGCTGTAAGATCTGCGAGCAAAACGTGTTTTTGGAATATTTGCCAGCTGAGTGGTGTCTCCCTTGGACTTCATCTCTAGGGGGTGATCGGTTCAGGGCAGCCATACCCTTCTCCCCCCTCCCGTCTCGCACCTCCCTCCCCCCCCCCGTCCACCCTCCCTCCCCGTCTCCTCCCCTCCCTCCTCGCCCCTACTCCCGCCTCGCCCAGTCTCCCCCCTCCCCGTCTCCCCCCCTCCCGCCTCTCCCCGTCTCCCCCTCTCCCGCCTCTCCCCGTCTCCCCGTCTCCCGCCTCTCCCTTCCCCGCCCCTCCCGTCCACCCCCCGGTCCCGCATCTACCATCCCCCCCACTCCGGTCCCCCCCCGTCCCGCCTCTACCCCCCGTCCCGCCTCCCCCCCCCGTATCGCCCCCACCCGCCTCCTTCCGCCCCCGTCTCCCCCCCGTCCCGCCTCCTTCCGCCCCCGTCTCCCCCCCGTCCCGCCTCCTTCCCCTCCCGTCTCCCCCCCGTCCCGCCTCCTTCCCCTCCCGTCTCCCCGCCGTCCCGCCTCCTTCCCCCCCCCGCCGTCCCGCCTCCTTCCCCCCCCCGCCGTCCCGCCTCCTTCCCCCCCCCGGCGTCCCGCCTCCCCTCCCCCCTCCCACTCGTCCCGCCTCCCCTCCCCGCCTTCCCCCCCCCGCCGTCCCGCCTCCTTCCCCCCCCCGCCGTCCCGCCTCCTTCCCCCCCCCGCCGTCCCGCCTCCTTCCCCCCCCCGCCGTCCCGCCTCCTTCCCCCCCCCGCCGTCACGCCTCCTTCCCCCCCCCTGCCGTCCCGCCTCCTTCCCCCCCCCTGCCGTCCCGCCTCCTTCCCCCCCCCAGCCGTCCCGCCTCCTTCCCCCCCCCAGCCGTCCCGCCTCCTTCCCCCCCCCTGCCGTCCCGCCTCCTTCCCCCCCCCCTGCCGTCCCGCCTCCTTCCCCCCCCCCTGCCGTCCCGCCTCCTTCCCCCCCCCCGCCGTCCCGCCTCCTTCCCCCCCCCCGCCGTCCCGCCTCCCCTCCCCGTCTCCCCCCGTCTCCCCGCCGTCCCGCCTCCTTCCCCCCCCCCCTTCCCCAACGTCCACCCGACTCTCCCTGACTCCCCCCTTCCCGACTCCAAAACACTTTCAAGGACACAAAACACAAGGCATACAAGTGTTTATGTTCAGTTTATTTTAGCTTCTTGAAGGCTGGTTAGTTCCTTGCACTTCTTTACGGTTGGTTCAGGTGAGTAGGTCTATGCTGCTTTGGATAGGCTGTTCTAGCTAAGTTTAGGGCCACCTCGTGGAGCAGCAGGCGCCCAGCCCAAATGGCCCAAAGAAGCCGTGGCAAGGGGCCGTGCTCAGCGCTGCAGAGGAAGGCAAAAAACCCCCGGAGACGCTTGCTGTCCCACCTCGGGGGGAAAAAAAGCCTTCCTCCCCCCAGCTGCGGGGCACGAGAGGCCATCTTCCTGGTGCTTGAGCAGCAGGCAGGAACCGAGCCAAAAGGGCCCAGAGGAGCTCTGCAAAGTGGTCGTGCTCAGCGCTGCAGAGGAAGGCAAAAAACCCCCGGGGACCAGTGCCAATCTGCCCCGGGGGAAAAAATTCCTTCCTGACCCCAGTGCTGGCGATCGGCTGTTCCCTGAGCATGTGAGCCAGACCTGGCTCCTCGTCCCATGCACAGGCTGCTCACGCCCCCCAGGACCTGCCCAAGCCCTAGCCTATCCTACCCTGTCCTACCTTGAGCCGGAGCCATCTCCCGGACTGCCGAGAGTGCCCAAATGCCTCTGACCTTCAAACACTCCTTCCGGTAGTCCTGTCAAGAATTCCTGACCGAGCCTGGGAAAAAAACCAAAATGCCAGAGATGAGAATTACTGAATGCAACAAGAAGACACAACAGAGATGACGGAGGAAAACAGCAAGAGGGGAGGGAGAGGAGGAGCAGAGAACACCTAAGTAAAGGAGACCCTTGCATCTCACCCAATCAGAGGAGTAAGAGAAGGGTTCCAAAAGACCAGGCTCTGAATAACAAGCATACCTCGTCAGGTTTCGTCTCCAAGTCTCCACACTTCTCCTTTTATAAGGCAAGGTGCAGATCCCACGGTGTCCTTCTGTCCCCGACGGTCTCTGGCGGTCTCCAGTGGGCTTCTGTGCACAGACACATACATCTAGCTCTTATTTTCTATATCTACATATTTCTATTAACTCTCTAGTCTGCCTACAGGGAGAAGGAGAGCGAAAGGAAAAGTCTGAATGATTTGTGCAATGTGAAAACCTTTTGCCTTGAAGGCAAGCTCCAGCGCTGTCCTCGGGTGTCCTGGCGTCTGTGGCGCTGTCCCCCGCTGTGTGGTGGCTCCTGAGGACTCCTCCCGGTGCTCTGGGGCTGCCGAGCAGAAGATGGCAGCGACCCTCCTCGCCTCTTCCCCAGGCCCCAGGGCAGAGGAGATGCCCCGGCATGAGGGCCGGGGGTGCGGGCTGGGAAGCCGGGCTCACCTGTGGCTCCAGAGCGGCTGCTGGTCCGGCCCATCCCCCGGAGGTGGCTAGTGGCGGCTGCGGGGGCGGCGCCGCTTGCGGCCAGGCGCCTGTTTGGGGGCTCTGGGAGAGCCCCCGGCCGTCCTGCGGCGCTTAGGGCACTGCGGCGCCGGAGGCGGTCCGGCCATGCTGGTGCTGGGCCCCAGCAGCCCTGCCTGAGGCGGATCCACCTCCATCGCCTCCTCCTCCTGCCGAGGCGGATCCACCTCCATGGGCTCCGCCTCTTCCCGGGGTGGGTCAATCTCCATGGGCTCCTCCTGCCTGTGGGCGGTGCTGCTGCTCCCGCCAGGCAGCCGCCGTTTGGGCGGCGGAGCCATCCCAGGGGGTCCCTGAGCCTCCTCTCTCTTCTTCGCGTCGATCCGGCGCTGTCGTCTGCGGCCTCTTCTCTCGGAGCGATGGCGCAGCTGGCACAGCTCTGCTCCAACTGCCATCACAGAGGCTCGTGGCGTCCCCAACGGCCGCTGCGGTGGCCGGCATGGCGGCCCCCGGGGCCACGAGGCCCCATTGCGGGGCCATTTTGCTCTGCAGCCCTGTCAGTGCTTAGATTTGGTTTGCCTCTGCTGGAACCGACTCATCGGCCTTTTGTCTTCAGCAAAGAGCAAGAGCTGCAGATCTTTGGACAAGGTGTCTTAGCAGCACGACCAACCCGGTCGCTGTATTGCAGAATTGTACTATGCTAAGGGATTCTGATCTTTCTTTAGTGCTGTAGTGTGAAGAATGCAAAACGTGTTTGAAGAGACAGGGCTTTTGTGGCTCCAAGCCACTTCTATGGATGGTCAAGCGTTTCCAGAAATCCTTCTTGCAACAGCCCTCTTGTGAGTCACAGACTTGTGAGTATTATTTCTGCTTGTTGTTGCTGTTTAATCTTTTGTTTGCCGAGGGAAAACTTGCTGTAAGATCTGTGAGCAAAACGTGTTTTTGGAATATTTGCCGGCTGAGTGGTGTCTCCCTCGGGCTTCATCTCTAGGGGTGATCGGTTCAGGGCAGCCGTGCCACAGAGTAGCAGTTGCACGACTGATACTTGTAACGGGGTTCCTCATGGGTCGCCTTTATTTTGCGTGGGTTGCGTGTTGAACTGCTGGGTAGTTAGTTTGGTTTGACATTTGCTGAAGGTCTAGGCAAAGATTTAAAAAAAGGAGCGGACTTAAAGAGAAGTATGTATTATTTTGTCATGCCATGTTGCTATTTGAAACCTGTGTTGGTTATTGGTGATATTCAAGAAATTGCCGAGACTTAGAGGGCAAATCTTGATGTGCTGAGCGGAAGAGTGCAAGGGGTCTGTTTGGTTGCCAGGTGGCTTTCTTGACCCATGTGGCCAGTTTATCAAGCTTACACTGCACGCCTGAGAGAGTGAGAGAGATCCCCTCCCTCCTTAAATAATGACCGTGACGCTAATGGGATGAAATACTCGTATCGATCAGCCTGGATGTCAGTCCAGCTCTGTCCCATCTCTGTCCCCCTTCCCCGATACGTCACATCCGTGGGCAGAGCAGTCAGAATGTCCTTGGCTCTCAGACCGGCGCAATTAAAAACATTAGCTCTGTGCTGGGGTGTTATCTCGTGTTCTCAAACTAATTGAAAGGTTTCTAACTCCATGAAGAAAATGAGTTCACTTTCAGTCAAACCCGCACAGTTCCGGGCACGGAGCCCTCAGGGCTCTGTCAGGGCTTTCTTTTCTCTTCTGCCTTCCCTTCCCTTCCCCCCTGCCCGTCCCCTTTCCCTCTCCCTTCCTTCACCCTTCCCTCAAAACCACTTTCCAGGACACAAAACGCAATGGATACAAGTGTTTCTATTTTATTTTGTTTTGTTTTATTTTATTTTAATTTACTTCATTTTATGTTTTTTCGTGTTCTGTTATTCCATGTCATTTCCGTTTCTCACTCTTTTTCAGAGCCAATGCTCACAATCCTTAACACAAGCCCACGTGTAGCCAGGAGCAGGCTGATGCATTCTTCAGTTTAGCTCGAACAAACAGCCCTTGCGGGCTGGCAAAGGCAAGTCCCAGAGCTGCAGAGAGCAGCAGCAGGAATGGAGGCCAAGCTTTGCCAGGTTCCTGAAGAGGGAGGACCTTGAGAATGAGGCGCGGGACTGACCATGCACCAAAGAAGAGGTATGTGGTACTGTGGGATCTTTTCCAAAGCATCACATGTAGCGATGGCGAGCAGATGTTTTGCCTTGCACACCTTGTTTGGCTGCTGTGCTTCTTGGGCAGGGTGCACGAGAAGCGCTCTGGTCCCTGCCAGGCGCTGGTGTTGCCCGCAGGGAGAGGTGCCGAGTGGCAGCTGCGAATCCTTCCTGTTCCTGACAGGACACCAGTGGCTGCTCCAAAGCACTGGGTCCCCATGCAACATCTCTGCGTGCTGCTTCCTACATCTGCCTTCTTGGTCTGTAACTTGCTTGGGTTTTGCTTGTTTCTTTCTACCTTGTTTGGTGTTCTGTTTCTGTTGTTGATGTTGTTTCCATTGTTGTTTTGGTTTTGTTGGGTTTTTCTAAGTTGGTTTCATTTGGTTGGTTTAGGTCAGTTTATACGTTTTTAAGTTTGGTTGAGGTAGGGGGTCTTAGATTGCTTGTTTCAGGTTTGATGGTTTAGCTTGGTTTCGGTTGGTTAGTTTAGGTGGGTTGGTTTAGGCTGTGTGATGTGATTTTCTTACCGCTGATCTATGTTGTTTAGCTTTGGAGGTTTACTTTTCTTGGTTTTGCTGGGTTCTTTGGTTGGTGCTGTTTTCTGACGCTTCTTTAGCACTGGTTGCGTTAGTTTGGTTGAGGTTTCTGGTTTTACGAGCTTGGTTCAGTTTGTTGCGGTCGTTTGAGGTTGGTTTGAGGCAGGTTCTTTGAGGGTGGTTGTGAGAGGCTGGTTGTCGAAGGCTGGTGGGTTCAGGTTGCTTGATGTAGGTGATTTTTGGTTGAAGGTGTCTTCCGTTGGTTGTTGTAGGTGGCGTATCTGAAGCTGTTTTCGTTGAGGCCGTTTTCAGTAGTTTGGTTTAGGTTTGTTTAGATGATTTTAAGTTGGTTGGTTATTTTAGGTTGTTTGTTTTCAGTAGGCAGTTTAGGTGGGTTGGTGGGTGTCTGTGTTTTCAGGTAGGTTGGTTTCGGCAGGTTTGGTTTACATTGTTTAGGTTGCCTGAAGGGTTTCTGTTGAGGTTGGTTCAGGTTGTTTGGTTTAGGTTGGTTTAGTTCCTTTTTGGTAGGTTGTTTTAGGCAGTGTTTTTTACGTTGCATGTTTGAAGATGGGTTCCTTCAGGTTGGGGTGGTTTAGATTGGTTGTTGAGGGTGCTTTAGGTGCTTTGGTTAGATTTACATGGTGTTTTGTTGGTTTTAGGTTGTGTCTGGATGATTTGGATGTGACTGCAATCTCGCTGGGACATGCGTCCCCCCACTAATCACCAGGCTCGATGGGGCTGTTTGTGCTGTCTCAGCAGATGTCCCCGTCCTCCTTCCCTGCTCCACGTGTTTCCCTGCCTTGCTCAAAGAGGACGACCTTCCCCGCTAGAGGCGAACGAACCATTGCTAGGTCAAGGGGATACGGTAGCTGCGCTGTGCTTGAGAACCTCCAAACAAGCTCAGGGTCCATTTGTAGGAGAACCTGGGGTAGTCAAGCTTCCAAGACTGCAGACACATCCAAGTGAGACACTGCATGGGGTAGGGTGGCTGGTGGTTGGAGTTTGGTTGTTGAGGTTTTTTAGGGGGTTTTAGCTTCGTTGTTGAAGTTTAGTTGATTTAGATTGGTTTTTAGCTTGGCGATTGTAGGCTGGTTTCAGTGGTTCTATTTAGCTTTGGGTTGTTTGCTTGAGGGCATTTTGGTCAGGTTGTGTCATTCGATTTCCTGTTTTTGAGGTTGGTTTAGATGGGTTGCTTTAGGTAGTTTTATCCTTTATCAGATTGTTTTGAAGTTGTTTGAGATTGTTTAATGGTTGTTTTAGGTTAAGATTGGTTGGTTTGGGTTTGTTTAGCTTGTTTGGTTACAGGTTGCTTGAGGTTGGCTGAGAAATGCCGGTTTATGTAGTTTTAGATTGTTTTAGGTAGGATTTTTTAGATCATTTGGTTTGGGTAGGTTTGTTTTAGGGTGTTTAGGTTGGTTTCTTTTGTTTGGTTTAGGTTGGTTTAGGTAATTTGTCGTAGATTGTTTAAGGTTCTGCTTAGGTTGTAGGTGGCTGATTGAAGTTTTTGAAGGCAGACTGGTTTAGGTTGTTTAAGGTTGGTTTAGGTGAGTTGTTCTGTGCTGGTTTAGGTAGGCTGTTCTAGCTAAGTTTAGGGCCAACTGGTGGAGCAGCAGGCGCCCAGCCCAAATGGCCCAAAGAAGCCGTGGGAAGGGGCCGTGCTCAGCGCTGCAGAGGAAGGCAAAAAAGCCTTCCTCCCCCCAGCTGCGGGGCACGAGAGGCCATCTTCCTGGTGCTTGAGCAGCGGGCAGGAACCGAGCCAAAAGGGCCCAGAGGAGCTCTGCAAAGTGGTCGTGCTCAGCGCTGCAGAGGAAGGCAAAAAACCCCCGGGGACCAGTGCCAATCTGCCCCGGGGGAAAAAATTCCTTCCTGACCCCAGTGCTGGCGATCGGCTGTTCCCTGAGCATGTGAGCCAGACCTGGCTCCTCATCCCACAGGCTGCTCACGCCCCCCAGGACCTGCCCAAGCCCTAGCCTATCCTACCCTGTCCTACCTCGAGCCGGAGCCATCTCCCGGACTTCCGAGAGTGCCCAAATGCCTCTGAGCTGATGGTCCTTGGGGGCAAGACTCCTTCCTGTGCCTGGTGGGACACCAGTGGGTGTTGCAAGCACAGAAGAAATGCCCTTGGTCTCTCCACTGCTATCCAGCTCAAAAGGATTTCCATCCGTGAGCTGAGCTTGGATGGTGGCCCTGCCCGCAGATCACCTTGCAGTGGAGAACCTCCAGCAGCCTCATGCAAGCTCTTCCTCCCTCAGCCCCTGCCCTGTGATTCCACCAGCTCCTCAAGTGCTTCCTGTGGGATGTGTTGCGGCTGCCCCCGGGCCAGCTCTGGCAGTGGACACGGGACCCGGCTGCTCCTTTTGGTCCTGCTCGGGGCATTGTGAGCGCTGCATTGCCGGGTGCTGGCATTGTGACACGGGGGTGACAGAGCCACGCGTGTGCAGTCCCGCCCACCCCAACTCCGCCCAGCACCTTTGGGAGGAAGCCTTTGGGGTGCTGGCCCCAAATCAGTCCCTGTCATCTACAAGACAGGGGAGTAATCAACCTAACCGTGTCCCTCTTTTGCCAAAACACAGTGTGGATTTGTTGCCAGTCCAGCCTTACTTCCAGTACTTCTTCCTACAGCCCCGTTACGAATTCCTGCCCAAACCTGGGAAGAAGAAACAAAATGCCAGAGATTACTGAATGCACCAAGAAGACACAACAGAGATGACGGAGGAAAAGAGCAAGAGGGGAAGGAGAGGAGGAGCAGAGGACACGTAAGCAAACAAGATCCTTGAATCTCACCCCATCCGAGGAGTGATAGAAGGGTTCCCAAAGACCAGGCTCTGAATCAAAAGCATACCTCGTCAGCTTCTGTCTCCAAGTCTCTCATTTGCTGCTCAGCCTCAGGTCTGCTCTGACAGTAGGCCACACTTCTCTGCCTCATTTCAGCATCTGGATGCTTCAGAAGAAATGTGTGAGCTGCTGCAATAGCCTTTGCAAGGTTGTGAGCCTAAACAGGGATGGGAAAAAGCGGAAGGGGGGGAAAAGGGTTAATGGGGGAAAAAAAAATCAAAGTTTCCCAGTTTTTTCAACAAATCGATTATTGCTGCAGATAGCATAGGTGATGACTTGAAGTTAACAGAAGAGCATTTTTCCCCTCCACTTGCCCTGTTCATGAAGCTGACAAGGCAGAAGCATATACTGTTGCTCCTGTGTGGGATTAGTCTCACAGCAATTACTGAGGCCAGCCTGTGACTGCTGACCAGGAGCCATCACTGCCCGTGTTTACACGGCGTTCGTGTCACTTCTTGGCCCAGCAGCACGCAAGACAATATCCCAAGAACGTATCTGCCTGATGGTGTTACAGAGTTCGAGCAAACGGCAGGGACCTGTGTGTGATCTGCCGCAACAGCTTTTGGAAGGTCGTGAGCCTAAACAGGGGTGGGAAGAAGAGGAAAGGGGAAAGAAAAAGTTAACTGGGAAAAAAAATCCACGTTTCCCACTTTCTGTCAACAAACTGTCCTGCAGCCTCTCTATTCCCCAGCTGACATCTAGGGAAGCCACAGTCTCAGCAGATACAATGTTACACTAGAACTGATACAAATCTTTGGTGGTTTTTTTACTAGAGGAGCATGTTTTACTAGGAGCGTGTTACTTTTAATGCCAAAATCGATTATTGTAGCAGATCGCATCATAATGATCGTAAGTTCAAAAGACGACTTTTTCTCCCTTCCTCCCGTACTGCATTTCTAGTATTTACAGAGGGAGAGAGAAAGGAAAAGGCTGAAGTATTTGTAAAATGTTAAGAAACTTTTCCTTTTTTCAGGCAAGGTGCAGGTCCCACGGTGTCCTTTGGTCTCCGACGTTCTCCAGTGGCGTCCTGTGGTTTCCAGCGGCCTTCTTCGGTCTCCCACGGTCTCCAGCGGGCTTCTCTGTGCCTGCATTTATAGCTGTTATTGTCTATATGTACATATTTTTCTAAACTATATTGTCCATAGACACACATATAGGGAGAAGGAGAGAGAAAACCAAAGTCTTAATTGTTTGCTGAAATGTGAAAACCTTCTTCCTTTTTAAACCAAGACACAGAGCCAATGGTGTCCTGTGGTTTCTAGCGGTGTCCTTCGGTCTCCGGACGGTCTCCTGCAATCTCCAGCAATCTCCGGTGGTCTCCTGTGGGCTTCCGTGTGCACACATTTATCGATTTAATTTTCTATTTTTACATGTCTTTATAAACTATACAGTCTGCATACACATATATAGGGAGAAGGAGAGAAAATTTGCCTCCGTTTTTAACGCAAACATTTGTCCAAAGGTGTAAGAACCATGTCTTTGAATTCCCACAATTCCTTCCAACAGACGTTTTATTTACTTCAAAAGAACCACCCTCAGAGGAGGAATCCCGCCACGGCACTATGGGACGAGGAGCAGGAACAGAGGTAACATAGGACCCATCTCAAGTTTGTTTCCACAACTCTCCCCAGGCACAGGATGTTTCGGAAAGATGGACCCAATTGGAAATCACTCTGCGTGTGAAATTGGGACCGTGTTTTTGAAACACGCTGTAGTATTGCTGGAGACACATCCCCTGGTCCCTCTGCTTCCAAATTTGCACGAAGCCTTGTATCAAGTCCCAAGCTCCATTCAAGAGAGTCTGGTTAGGCACTGGCAAAAACAGTGAAGAAAGGAAAACGAATATCCAAAAAATCCCCAAACGTATGCATATGACCAACCATACATCAGTAAAAAGAAATCAATAATTCAATAAAGAACACTGATAGTCAACAGAAAACGAAGGGACAATCCACCGGGTGCTGATCCAGTGCTCTTTCCCGTGCTGTACTCTTTGCATTTCATTAGTGGCTTCGCGGTTGTTCCTGTCACCTGCCTGCGCTGACTGGCACAGTCCCTGTCACTGCCCCAGCTGGCACTTCATCCCCCTCTGCTGCCGGATGGCACAGCAGCCCTGCAGCTCCGCAGCGAGTCAAGCCCAGCGTTGCATCTCCCTGCCCTGGTCACGGCGAAGGGCTCCTGTGCCCAGCCCAGCAGGGCAGCGGCATCAGGTGCTTGCAAAGGTTGCATTTCGCTCCAGGAGCCGAAAGCCGAGTTGTTGGGAGTGACCTGGGAACTCGGCTCGTTTGAGAGCCCAGCCTGCAGCCCCGGGACAGCAGCAGCTGTCTGTCCCTCCTCTGAGAGGCGGGGGCGTTTCTGGAGGGAGCGTCACCCTCCGAGGCAGAGGACAGAGCTTATGAAGGCTCGGTGCTTCTGGACTCTGACCCACCACAGGATGTGCAATGGCCGTGGAAGTGGAAACACCGATTTTCTTTAGTGCTGTAGTGTGGAGAATGCAAAACGTGTTTGAAGAGACAGTGCTCTTTTGGCTCCAAGCCAATTCTAGGGATGTTCAAGCGTTTCCGGAAACGGGTGTTGTTGCCACAACCTTCTTGTGAGTTAATGAGAAAATAGGGTAGGAAAAAAATCAGCACATCAAGTAGCTGTGACACACAGCACGGAAAAGACTCCACCGGCCACTCCACGCACAAGAAAAAGCCCGGTGGAAGGGCGGGGTGGCTCATCGGGGCCACCGGGCTGTCGGCAGCGGTTGTAGCGGCGGCAGCTCCAGGGGGCTGCCCGGCTGGAGAAGAAGGGACAGGGGGCGGGAAGAGTTTTTCCTCCAACTCTCTCTCGGGAGCAGCCAAACCGCGCGACTCCCGCTCGTTCCCGCCTTTACCGGAACACGGGGCGGGGCCGAGGAGCGACGGCTCCGCCATCCGCTCGTCGGGGCTGCTGGGTCGGTCTTTGCGGGAGGCGGCTCTCCCGGTGCCCGGGCTGGGCTGCGCTGAGGTCCGTCTTGTGCCCGGCGGGCGGGCGGGCGGGGAGGGCGAGGCCGCTTGTGGGCACGCGTGGGTGGCGGGGCCGGCGCCGCCGCTTGGCGGGCAGCTGGAGCGGGGGCAGCGGGTGTGCCCGCCGGGTCCGGCGGTGTCGGCCGGTACGGGAAAATCCCGTAGAAGATGGTTCAGACTTGTGAGTATTATTTCTGCTTGTTGTTGCTGTTTAATCTTTTGTTTGCTGAGGGAAAACTTGCTGTAAGATCTGTGAGCAAAACGTGTTTTTGGAATATTTGCCAGCTGAGTGGTGTCTCCCTTGGACTTCATCTCTAGGAGGTGATCGGTTCAGGGCAGCCATACCCTTCTCCCCCCTCCCGTCTCGCACCTCCCTCCCCCCCCGTCCACCCGCCCTCCCCGTCTCCTCCCCTCCCGCCTCTCCCATACTCCCGCCTCGCCCCGTCTCCCCCCTACCCGTCTCCCCCCCTCCCGCCTCTCCCTCTCCCGCTTCCCTCCCCATCTCCCGCCTCTCCGTTCCCCGCCCCTCCCGTTCACCCCCCGGTCCCGCATCTACCATCCCCCCCCGTCCGGTTCCCCCCCGTCCCGCCTCTACCCCCCGTCCCGCTTCCCCTCACCGTATCTCCCCCGTCCCGCCTCCTTCCCCCCCCCGCCGTCCCGCCTCCTACCCCCCCACGCCGTGCCGCCTCCTTCCCCCCCCCGCCGTCCCGCCTCCTTCCCCCCCCCGCCGTCCCGCCTCCTTCCCCCCCCCCGCCGTCCCGCTTCCCCAACGTCCACCCGACTCTCCCTGACTCCCCCCTTCCCGACTCCAAAACACTTTCAAGGACACAAAACACAAGGGATACAAGTGTTTATGTTCAGTTTATTTTAGCTTCTTGAAGGCTGGTTAGTTCCTTGCACTTCTTTACGGTTGGTTTAGGTGAGTAGGTCTATGCTGCTTTGGATAGGCTGTTCTAGCTAAGTTTAGGGCCACCTCGTGGAGCAGCAGGCGCCCAGCCCAAATGGCCCAAAGAAGCCGTGGCAAGGGGCCGTGCTCAGCGCTGCAGAGGAAGGCAAAAAACCCCCGGAGACGCTTGCTGTCCCACCTCGGGGGGAAAAAAAGCCTTCCTCCCCCCAGCTGCGGGGCACGAGAGGCCATCTTCCTGGTGCTTGAGCAGCAGGCAGGAACCGAGCCAAAAGGGCCCAGAGGAGCTCTGCAAAGTGGTCGTGCTCAGCGCTGCAGAGGAAGGCAAAAAACCCCCGGGGACCAGTGCCAATCTGCCCCGGGGGAAAAAATTCCTTCCTGACCCCAGTGCTGGCGATCGGCTGTTCCCTGAGCATGTGAGCCAGACCTGGCTCCTCGTCCCATGCACAGGCTGCTCACGCCCCCCAGGACCTGCCCAAGCCCTAGCCTATCCTACCCTGTCCTACCTCGAGCCGGAGCCATCTCCCGGACTGCCGAGAGTGCCCAAATGCCTCTGACCTTCAAACACTCCTTCCGGTAGTCCTGTCAAGAATTCCTGACCGAGCCTGGGAAAAAAACCAAAATGCCAGAGATGAGAATTACTGAATGCAACAAGAAGACACAACAGAGATGACGGAGGAAAACAGCAAGAGGGGAGGGAGAGGAGGAGCAGAGAACACACAAGTAAAGGAGACCCTTGCATCTCACCCAATCAGAGGAGTAAGAGAAGGGTTCCAAAAGACCAGGCTCTGAATAACAAGCATACCTCGTCAGGTTTCGTCTCCAAGTCTCCACACTTCTCCTTTTATAAGGCAAGGTGCAGATCCCACGGTGTCCTTCTGTCCCCGACGGTCTCTGGCGGTCTCCAGTGGGCTTCTGTGCACAGACACATACATCTAGCTTTTATTTTCTATATCTACATATTTCTATTAACTCTCTAGTCTGCCTACAGGGAGAAGGAGAGCGAAAGGAAAAGTCTGAATGATTTGTGCAATGTGAAAACCTTTTGCCTTGAAGGCAAGCTCCAGCGCTGTCCTCGGGTGTCCTGGCGTCTGTGGCGCTGTCCCCCGCTGTGTGGTGGCTCCTGAGGACTCCTCCCGGTGCTCTGGGGCTGCCGAGCAGAAGATGGCAGCGACCCTCCTCGCCTCTTCCCCAGGCCCCAGGGCAGAGGAGATGCCCCGGCATGAGGGCCGGGGGTGCGGGCTGGGAAGCCGGGCTCACCTGTGGCTCCAGAGCGGCTGCTGGTCCGGCCCATCCCCCGGAGGTGGCTAGTGGCGGCTGCGGGGGCGGCGCCGCTTGCGGCCAGGCGCCTGTTTGGGGGCTCTGGGAGAGCCCCCGGCCGTCCTGCGGCGCTTAGGGCACTGCGGCGCCGGAGGCGGTCCGGCCATGCTGGTGCTGGGCCCCAGCAGCCCTGCCTGAGGCGGATCCACCTCCATCGCCTCCTCCTCCTGCCGAGGCGGATCCACCTCCATGGGCTCCGCCTCTTCCCGGGGTGGGTCAATCTCCATGGGCTCCTCCTGCCTGTGGGCGGTGCTGCTGCTCCCGCCAGGCAGCCGCCGTTTGGGCGGCGGAGCCATCCCAGGGGGTCCCTGAGCCTCCTCTCTCTTCTTCGCGTCGATCCGGCGCTGTCGTCTGCGGCCTCTTCTCTCGGAGCGATGGCGCAGCTGGCACAGCTCTGCTCCAACTGCCATCACAGAGGCTCGTGGCGTCCCCAACGGCCGCTGCGGTGGCCGGCATGGCGGCCCCCGGGGCCACGAGGCCCCATTGCGGGGCCATTTTGCTCTGCAGCCCTGTCAGTGCTTAGATTTGGTTTGCCTCTGCTGGAACCGACTCATCGGCCTTTTGTCTTCAGCAAAGAGCAAGAGCTGCAGATCTTTGGACAAGGTGTCTTAGCAGCACGACCAACCCGGTCGCTGTATTGCAGAATTGTACTATGCTGAGGGATTCTGATCTTTCTTTAGTGCTGTAGTGTGAAGAATGCAAAACGTGTTTGAAGAGACAGGGCTTTTGTGGCTCCAAGCCACTTCTATGGATGGTCAAGCGTTTCCAGAAATCCTTCTTGCAACAGCCCTCTTGTGAGTCACAGACTTGTGAGTATTATTTCTGCTTGTTGTTGCTGTTTAATCTTTTGTTTGCCGAGGGAAAACTTGCTGTAAGATCTGTGAGCAAAACGTGTTTTTGGAATATTTGCCGGCTGAGTGGTGTCTCCCTCGGGCTTCATCTCTAGGGGTGATCGGTTCAGGGCAGCCGTGCCACAGAGTAGCAGTTGCACGACTGATACTTGTAACGGGGTTCCTCATGGGTCGCCTTTATTTTGCGTGGGTTGCGTGTTGAACTGCTCGGTAGTTAGTTTGGTTTGACATTTCCTGAAGGTCTAGGCAAAGATTTAAAAAAAGGAGCGGACTTAAAGAGAAGTATGTATTATTTTGTCATGCCATGTTGCTATTTGAAACCTGTGTTGGTTATTGGTGATATTCAAGAAATTGCCGAGACTTAGAGGGCAAATCTTGATGTGCTGAGCGGAAGAGTGCAAGGGGTCTGTTTGGTTGCCAGGTGGCTTTCTTGACCCATGTGGCCAGTTTATCAAGCTTACACTGCACGCCTGAGAGAGTGAGAGAGATCCCCTCCCTCCTTAAATAATGACCGTGACGCTAATGGGATGAAATACTCGTATCGATCAGCCTGGATGTCAGTCCAGCTCTGTCCCATCTCTGTCCCCCTTCCCCGATACGTCACATCCGTGGGCAGAGCAGTCAGAATGTCCTTGGCTCTCAGACCGGCGCAATTAAAAACATTAGCTCTGTGCTGGGGTGTTATCTCGTGTTCTCAAACTAATTGAAAGGTTTCTAACTCCATGAAGAAAATGAGTTCACTTTCAGTCAAACCCGCACAGTTCCGGGCACGGAGCCCTCAGGGCTCTGTCAGGGCTTTCTTTTCTCTTCTGCCTTCCCTTCCCTTCCCCCCTGCCCGTCCCCTTTCCCTCTCCCTTCCTTCACCCTTCCCTCAAAACCACTTTCCAGGACACAAAACGCAATGGATACAAGTGTTTCTATTTTATTTTGTTTTGTTTTATTTTATTTTAATTTACTTCATTTTATGTTTTTTCGTGTTCTGTTATTCCATGTCATTTCCGTTTCTCACTCTTTTTCAGAGCCAATGCTCACAATCCTTAACACAAGCCCACGTGTAGCCAGGAGCAGGCTGATGCATTCTTCAGTTTAGCTCGAACAAACAGCCCTTGCGGGCTGGCAAAGGCAAGTCCCAGAGCTGCAGAGAGCAGCAGCAGGAATGGAGGCCAAGCTTTGCCAGGTTCCTGAAGAGGGAGGACCTTGAGAATGAGGCGCGGGACTGACCATGCACCAAAGAAGAGGTATGTGGTACTGTGGGATCTTTTCCAAAGCATCACATGTAGCGATGGCGAGCAGATGTTTTGCCTTGCACACCTTGTTTGGCTGCTGTGCTTCTTGGGCAGGGTGCACGAGAAGCGCTCTGGTCCCTGCCAGGCGCTGGTGTTGCCCGCAGGGAGAGGTGCCGAGTGGCAGCTGCGAATCCTTCCTGTTCCTGACAGGACACCAGTGGCTGCTCCAAAGCACTGGGTCCCCATGCAACATCTCTGCATGCTGCTTCCTACATCTGCCTTCTTGGTCTGTAACTTGCTTGGGTTTTGCTTGTTTCTTTCTACCTTGTTTGGTGTTCTGTTTCTGTTGTTGATGTTGTTTCCATTGTTGTTTTGGTTTTGTTGGGTTTTTCTAAGTTGGTTTCATTTGGTTGGTTTAGGTCAGTTTATACGTTTTTAAGTTTGGTTGAGGTAGGGGGTCTCAGATTGCTTGTTTCAGGTTTGATGGTTTAGCTTGGTTTCGGTTGGTTAGTTTAGGTGGGTTGGTTTAGGCTGTGTGATGTGATTTTCTTACCGCTGATCTATGTTGTTTAGCTTTGGAGGTTTACTTTTCTTGGTTTTGCTGGGTTCTTTGGTTGGTGCTGTTTTCTGACGCTTCTTTAGCACTGGTTGCGTTAGTTTGGTTGAGGTTTCTGGTTTTACGAGCTTGGTTCAGTTTGTTGCGGTCGTTTGAGGTTGGTTTGAGGCAGGTTCTTTGAGGGTGGTTGTGAGAGGCTGGTTGTCGAAGGCTGGTGGGTTCAGGTTGCTTGATGTAGGTGATTTTTGGTTGAAGGTGTCTTCCGTTGGTTGTTGTAGGTGGCGTATCTGAAGCTGTTTTCGTTGAGGCCGTTTTCAGTAGTTTGGTTTAGGTTTGTTTAGATGATTTTAAGTTGGTTGGTTATTTTAGGTTGTTTGTTTTCAGTAGGCAGTTTAGGTGGGTTGGTGGGTGTCTGTGTTTTCAGGTAGGTTGGTTTTGGCAGGTTTGGTTTACATTGTTTAGGTTGCCTGAAGGGTTTCTGTTGAGGTTGGTTCAGGTTGTTTGGTTTAGGTTGGTTTAGTTCCTTTTTGGTAGGTTGTTTTAGGCAGTGTTTTTTACGTTGCATGTTTGAAGATGGGTTCCTTCAGGTTGGGGTGGTTTAGATTGGTTGTTGAGGGTGCTTTAGGTGCTTTGGTTAGATTTACATGGTGTTTTGTTGGTTTTAGGTTGTGTCTGGATGATTTGGATGTGACTGCAATCTCGCTGGGACATGCGTCCCCCCACTAATCACCAGGCTCGATGGGGCTGTTTGTGCTGTCTCAGCAGATGTCCCCGTCCTCCTTCCCTGCTCCACGTGTTTCCCTGCCTTGCTCAAAGAGGACGACCTTCCCCGCTAGAGGCGAACCATTGCTAGGTCAAGGGGATACGGTAGCTGCGCTGTGCTTGAGAACCTCCAAACAAGCTCAGGGTCCATTTGTAGGAGAACCTGGGGTAGTCAAGCTTCCAAGACTGCAGACACATCCAAGTGAGACACTGCATGGGGTAGGGTGGCTGGTGGTTGGAGTTTGGTTGTTGAGGTTTTTTAGGGGGTTTTAGCTTCGTTGTTGAAGTTTAGTTGATTTAGATTGGTTTTTAGCTTGGCGATTGTAGGCTGGTTTCAGTGGTTCTATTTAGCTTTGGGTTGTTTGCTTGAGGGCATTTTGGTCAGGCTATGTCGTTGGGTTTCCTATTTTTGAGGTTGGTTTAGATGGGTTGCTTTAGGTAGTTTTATCCTTTATCAGATTGTTTTGAAGTTGTTTGAGATTGTTTAATGGTTGTTTTAGGTTAAGATTGGTTGGTTTGGGTTTGTTTAGCTTGTTTGGTTACAGGTTGCTTGAGGTTGGCTGAGAAATGCCGGTTTATGTAGTTTTAGATTGTTTTAGGTAGGATTTTTTAGATCATTTGGTTTGGGTAGGTTTGTTTTAGGGTGTTTAGGTTGGTTTCTCTTGCTTGGTTTAGGTTGGTTTAGGTAATTTGTCGTAGATTGTTTAAGGTTCTGCTTAGGTTGTAGGTGGCTGATTGAAGTTTTTGAAGGCAGACTGGTTTAGGTTGTTTAAGGTTGGTTTAGGTGAGTTGTTCTGTGCTGGTTTAGGTAGGCTGTTCTAGCTAAGTTTAGGGCCAACTGGTGGAGCAGCAGGCGCCCAGCCCAAATGGCCCAAAGAAGCCGTGGGAAGGGGCCGTGCTCAGCGCTGCAGAGGAAGGCAAAAAAGCCTTCCTCCCCCCAGCTGCGGGGCACGAGAGGCCATCTTCCTGGTGCTTGAGCAGCAGGCAGGAACCGAGCCAAAAGGGCCCAGAGGAGCTCTGCAAAGTGGTCGTGCTCAGTGCTGCAGAGGAAGGCAAAAAACCCCCGGGGACCAGTGCCAATCTGCCCCGGGGGAAAAAATTCCTTCCTGACCCCAGTGCTGGCGATCGGCTGTTCCCTGAGCATGTGAGCCAGACCTGGCTCCTCATCCCACAGGCTGCTCACGCCCCCCAGGACCTGCCCAAGCCCTAGCCTATCCTACCCTGTCCTACCTCGAGCCGGAGCCATCTCCCGGACTTCCGAGAGTGCCCAAATGCCTCTGAGCTGATGGTCCTTGGGGGCAAGACTCCTTCCTGTGCCTGGTGGGACACCAGTGGGTGTTGCAAGCACAGAAGAAATGCCCTTGGTCTCTCCACTGCTATCCAGCTCAAAAGGATTTCCATCCGTGAGCTGAGCTTGGATGGTGGCCCTGCCCGCAGATCACCTTGCAGTGGAGAACCTCCAGCAGCCTCATGCAAGCTCTTCCTCCCTCAGCCCCTGCCCTGTGATTCCACCAGCTCCTCAAGTGCTTCCTGTGGGATGTGTTGCGGCTGCCCCCGGGCCAGCTCTGGCAGTGGACACGGGACCCGGCTGCTCCTTTTGGTCCTGCTCGGGGCATTGTGAGCGCTGCATTGCCGGGTGCTGGCATTGTGACACGGGGGTGACAGAGCCACGCGTGTGCAGTCCCGCCCACCCCAACTCCGCCCAGCACCTTTGGGAGGAAGCCTTTGGGGTGCTGGCCCCAAATCAGTCCCTGTCATCTACAAGACAGGGGAGTAATCAACCTAACCGTGTCCCTCTTTTGCCAAAACACAGTGTGGATTTGTTGCCAGTCCAGCCTTACTTCCAGTACTTCTTCCTACAGCCCCGTTACGAATTCCTGCCCAAACCTGGGAAGAAGAAACCAAATGCCAGAGATTACTGAATGCACCAAGAAGACACAACAGAGATGACGGAGGAAAAGAGCAAGAGGGGAAGGAGAGGAGGAGCAGAGGACACGTAAGCAAACAAGATCCTTGAATCTCACCCCATCCGAGGAGTGATAGAAGGGTTCCCAAAGACCAGGCTCTGAATCAAAAGCATACCTCGTCAGCTTCTGTCTCCAAGTCTCTCATTTGCTGCTCAGCCTCAGGTCTGCTCTGACAGTAGGCCACACTTCTCTGCCTCATTTCAGCATCTGGATGCTTCAGAAGAAATGTGTGAGCTGCTGCAATAGCCTTTGCAAGGTTGTGAGCCTAAACAGGGATGGGAAAAAGCGGAAGGGGGGGAAAAGGGTTAATGGGGGAAAAAAAAATCAAAGTTTCCCAGTTTTTTCAACAAATCGATTATTGCTGCAGATAGCATAGGTGATGACTTGAAGTTAACAGAAGAGCATTTTTCCCCTCCACTTGCCCTGTTCATGAAGCTGACAAGGCAGAAGCATATACTGTTGCTCCTGTGTGGGATTAGTCTCACAGCAATTACTGAGGCCAGCCTGTGACTGCTGACCAGGAGCCATCACTGCCCGTGTTTACACGGCGTTCGTGTCACTTCTTGGCCCAGCAGCACGCAAGACAATATCCCAAGAACGTATCTGCCTGATGGTGTTACAGAGTTCGAGCAAACGGCAGGGACCTGTGTGTGATCTGCCGCAACAGCTTTTGGAAGGTCGTGAGCCTAAACAGGGGTGGGAAGAAGAGGAAAGGGGAAAGAAAAAGTTAACTGGGAAAAAAAATCCACGTTTCCCACTTTGTGTCAACAAACTTTCCTGCAGCCTCTCTATTCCCCAGCTGACATCTAGGGAAGCCACAGTCTCAGCAGATACAATGTTACACTAGAACTGATACAAATCTTTCCTGGTTTTTTACTAGAGGAGCATGTTTTACTAGGAGCGTGTTACTTTTAATGCCAAAATCGATTATTGTAGCAGATCGCATCATAATGATTGTAAGTTCACAAGACGACTTTTTCTCCCTTCCTCCCGTACTGCATTTCTAGTATTTACAGAGGGAGAGAGAAAGGAAAAGGCTGAAGTATTTGTAAAATGTTAAGAAACTTTTCCTTTTTTCAGGCAAGGTGCAGGTCCCACGGTGTCCTTTGGTCTCCGACGTTCTCCAGTGGCGTCCTGTGGTTTCCAGCGGCCTTCTTCGGTCTCCCACGGTCTCCAGCGGGCTTCTCTGTGCCTGCATTTATAGCTGTTATTGTCTATATGTACATATTTTTCTAAACTATATTGTCCATAGACACACATATAGGGAGAAGGAGAGAGAAAACCAAAGTCTTAATTGTTTGCTGAAATGTGAAAACCTTCTTCCTTTTTAAACCAAGACACAGAGCCAATGGTGTCCTGTGGTTTCTAGCGGTGTCCTTCGGTCTCCGGACGGTCTCCTGCAATCTCCAGCAATCTCCGGTGGTCTCCTGTGGGCTTCCGTGTGCACACATTTATCGATTTAATTTTCTATTTTTACATGTCTTTATAAACTATACAGTCTGCATACACATATATAGGGAGAAGGAGAGAAAATTTGCCTCCGTTTTTAACGCAAACATTTGTCCAAAGGTGTAAGAACCATGTCTTTGAATTCCCACAATTCCTTCCAACAGACGTTTTATTTACTTCAAAAGAACCACCCTCAGAGGAGGAATCCCGCCACGGCACTATGGGACGAGGAGCAGGAACAGAGGTAACATAGGACCCATCTCAAGTTTGTTTCCACAACTCTCCCCAGGCACAGGATGTTTCGGAAAGATGGACCCAATTGGAAATCACTCTGCGTGTGAAATTGGGACCGTGTTTTTGAAACACGCTGTAGTATTGCTGGAGACACATCCCCTGGTCCCTCTGCTTCCAAATTTGCACGAAGCCTTGTATCAAGTCCCAAGCTCCATTCAAGAGAGTCTGGTTAGGCACTGGCAAAAACAGTGAAGAAAGGAAAACGAATATCCAAAAAATCCCCAAACGTATGCATATGACCAACCATACATCAGTAAAAAGAAATCAATAATTCAATAAATAACACTGATAGTCAACAGAAAACGAAGGGACAATCCACCGGGTGCTGATCCAGTGCTCTTTCCCGTGCTGTACTCTTTGCATTTCATTAGTGGCTTCGCGGTTGTTCCTGTCACCTGCCTGCGCTGACTGGCACAGTCCCTGTCACTGCCCCAGCTGGCACTTCATCCCCCTCTGCTGCCGGATGGCACAGCAGCCCTGCAGCTCCGCAGCGAGTCAAGCCCAGCGTTGCATCTCCCTGCCCTGGTCACGGCGAAGGGCTCCTGTGCCCAGCCCAGCAGGGCAGCGGCATCAGGTGCTTGCAAAGGTTGCATTTCGCTCCAGGAGCCGAAAGCCGAGTTGTTGGGAGTGACCTGGGAACTCGGCTCGTTTGAGAGCCCAGCCTGCAGCCCCGGGACAGCAGCAGCTGTCTGTCCCTCCTCTGAGAGGCGGGGGCGTTTCTGGAGGGAGCGTCACCCTCCGAGGCAGAGGACAGAGCTTATGAAGGCTCGGTGCTTCTGGACTCTGACCCGCCACAGGATGTGGAATGGCCGTGGAAGTGGAAACACCGATTTTCTTTAGTGCTGTAGTGTGGAGAATGCAAAACGTGTTTGAAGAGACAGTGCTCTTTTGGCTCCAAGCCAATTCTAGGGATGTTCAAGCGTTTCCGGAAACGGGTGTTCTTGCCACAACCTTCTTGTGAGTTAATGAGAAAATAGGGTGGGAAAAAAATCAGCACATCAAGTAGCTGTGACACACAGCACGGAAAAGTCTCCACCGGCCACTCCACGCACAAGAAAAAGCCCGGTGGAAGGGCGGGGTGGCTCATCGGGGCCACCGGGCTGTCGGCAGCGGTTGTAGCGGCGGCAGCCCCAGGGGGCTGCCCGGCTGGAGAAGAAGGGACAGGGGGCGGGAAGAGTTTTTCCTCCAACTCTCGGGAACAGCCAAACCGCGCGACTCCCGCTCGTTCCCGCCTTTACCGGAACACGGGGCGGGGCCGAGGAGCGACGGCTCCGCCATCCGCTCGTCGGGGCTGCTGGGTCGGTCTTTGCGGGAGGCGGCTCTCCCGGTGCCCGGGCTGGGCTGCGCTGGGGTCCGTCTTGTGCCCGGCGGGCGGGCGGGCGGGGAGGGCGAGGCCGCTTGTGGGCACGCGTGGGTTGCGGGGCCGGCGCCGCCGCTTGGCGGGCAGCTGGAGCGGGGGCAGCGGGTGTGCCCGCCGGGTCCGGCGGTGTCGGCCGGTACGGGAAAATCCCGTAGAAGATGGTTCAGACTTGTGAATATTATTTCTGCTTGTTGTTGCTGTTTAATCTTTTGTTTGCTGAGGGAAAACTTGCTGTAAGATCTGTGAGCAAAACGTGTTTTTGGAATATTTGCCAGCTGAGTGGTGTCTCCCTTGGACTTCATCTCTAGGGGGTGATCGGTTCAGGGCAGCCATACCCTTCTCCCCCCTCCCGTCTCGCACCTCCCTCCCCCCCCCCGTCCACCCTCCCTCCCCGTCTCCTCCCCTCCGGCCTCTCCCCTACTCCCGCATCGCCCCGTCTCCCCCCCGCCCCCTCCCCGTCTCCCCCCCTCCCTCCTCCCCGTCTCCCCCCCTCCCGCCTCTCCCCGTCTCCCCCTTTCCCGCCTCCCTCCCCATCTCCCGCCTCCCTCCCCATCTCCCGCCTCTCCCTTCCCCGCCCCTCCCGTCCACCCCCCGGTCCCGCATCTACCATCCCTCCCCCTCCTTCCCCCCCGCCGTCCCGCCTCCTTCCCCCCCCCGCCGTCCCGCCTCCTTCCCCCCCCCGCCGTCCCGCCTCCTTCCCCCCCTCGCCGTCCCGCCTCCTTCCCCCCCTCGCCGTCCCGCCTCCTTCCCCCCCTCGCCGTCCCGCCTCCTTCCCCCCCTCGCCGTCCCGCCTCCTTCCCCCCCCGCCGTCCGGCCTCCTTCCCCCCCCCGCCGTCCCGCCTCCCCTCCCCGTCTCCCCCCGTCTCCCCCCTGTCCCGCCTCCTTCCCCTCCCCCGCATCCCGCCTCCTTCCCCCCCCCGCCGTCCCGCTTCCCCAACGTCCAACCGACTCTCCCTGACTCCCCCCTTCCCGACTCCAAAACACTTTCAAGGACACAAAACACAAGGGATACAAGTGTTTATGTTCAGTTTATTTTAGCGTCTTGAAGGCTGGTTAGTTCCTTGCACTTCTTTACGGTTGGTTTCTGTGAGTAGGTCTATGCTGCTTTGGATAGGCTGTTCTAGCTACGTTTAGGGCCACCTCGTGGAGCAGCAGGCGCCCAGCCCAAATGGCCCAAAGAAGCCGTGGCAAGGGGCCGTGCTCAGCGCTGCAGAGGAAGGCAAAAAACCCCCGGAGACGCTTGCTGTCCCACCTCGGGGGGAAAAAAAGCCTTCCTCCCCCCAGCTGCGGGGCACGAGAGGCCATCTTCCTGGTGCTTGAGCAGCAGGCAGGAACCGAGCCAAAAGGGCCCAGAGGAGCTCTGCAAAGTGGTCGTGCTCAGCGCTGCAGAGGAAGGCAAAAAACCCCCGGGGACCAGTGCCAATCTGCCCCGGGGGAAAAAATTCCTTCCTGACCCCAGTGCTGGCGATCGGCTGTTCCCTGAGCATGTGAGCCAGACCTGGCTCCTCGTCCCATGCACAGGCTGCTCACGCCCCCCAGGACCTGCCCAAGCCCTAGCCTATCCTACCCTGTCCTACCTTGAGCCGGAGCCATCTCCCGGACTGCCGAGAGTGCCCAAATGCCTCTGACCTTCAAACACTCCTTCCGGTAGTCCTGTCAAGAATTCCTGACCGAGCCTGGGAAAAAAACCAAAATGCCAGAGATGAGAATTACTGAATGCAACAAGAAGACACAACAGAGATGACGGAGGAAAACAGCAAGAGGGGAGGGAGAGGAGGAGCAGAGAACACCTAAGTAAAGGAGACCCTTGCATCTCACCCAATCAGAGGAGTAAGAGAAGGGTTCCAAAAGACCAGGCTCTGAATAACAAGCATACCTCGTCAGGTTTCGTCTCCAAGTCTCCACACTTCTCCTTTTATAAGGCAAGGTGCAGATCCCACGGTGTCCTTCTGTCCCCGACGGTCTCTGGCGGTCTCCAGTGGGCTTCTGTGCACAGACACATACATCTAGCTCTTATTTTCTATATCTACATATTTCTATTAACTCTCTAGTCTGCCTACAGGGAGAAGGAGAGCGAAAGGAAAAGTCTGAATGATTTGTGCAATGTGAAAACCTTTTGCCTTGAAGGCAAGCTCCAGCGCTGTCCTCGGGTGTCCTGGCGTCTGTGGCGCTGTCCCCCGCTGTGTGGTGGCTCCTGAGGACTCCTCCCGGTGCTCTGGGGCTGCCGAGCAGAAGATGGCAGCGACCCTCCTCGCCTCTTCCCCAGGCCCCAGGGCAGAGGAGATGCCCCGGCATGAGGGCCGGGGGTGCGGGCTGGGAAGCCGGGCTCACCTGTGGCTCCAGAGCGGCTGCTGGTCCGGCCCATCCCCCGGAGGTGGCTAGTGGCGGCTGCGGGGGCGGCGCCGCTTGCGGCCAGGCGCCTGTTTGGGGGCTCTGGGAGAGCCCCCGGCCGTCCTGCGGCGCTTAGGGCACTGCGGCGCCGGAGGCGGTCCGGCCATGCTGGTGCTGGGCCCCAGCAGCCCTGCCTGAGGCGGATCCACCTCCATCGCCTCCTCCTCCTGCCGAGGCGGATCCACCTCCATGGGCTCCGCCTCTTCCCGGGGTGGGTCAATCTCCATGGGCTCCTCCTGCCTGTGGGCGGTGCTGCTGCTCCCGCCAGGCAGCCGCCGTTTGGGCGGCGGAGCCATCCCAGGGGGTCCCTGAGCCTCCTCTCTCTTCTTCGCGTCGATCCGGCGCTGTCGTCTGCGGCCTCTTCTCTCGGAGCGATGGCGCAGCTGGCACAGCTCTGCTCCAACTGCCATCACAGAGGCTCGTGGCGTCCCCAACGGCCGCTGCGGTGGCCGGCATGGCGGCCCCCGGGGCCACGAGGCCCCATTGCGGGGCCATTTTGCTCTGCAGCCCTGTCAGTGCTTAGATTTGGTTTGCCTCTGCTGGAACCGACTCATCGGCCTTTTGTCTTCAGCAAAGAGCAAGAGCTGCAGATCTTTGGACAAGGTGTCTTAGCAGCACGACCAACCCGGTCGCTGTATTGCAGAATTGTACTATGCTAAGGGATTCTGATCTTTCTTTAGTGCTGTAGTGTGAAGAATGCAAAACGTGTTTGAAGAGACAGGGCTTTTGTGGCTCCAAGCCACTTCTATGGATGTTCAAGCGTTTCCAGAAATCCTTCTTGCAACAGCCCTCTTGTGAGTCACAGACTTGTGAGTATTATTTCTGCTTGTTGCTGCTGTTTAATCTTTTGTTTGCCGAGGGAAAACTTGCTGTAAGATCTGTGAGCAAAACGTGTTTTTGGAATATTTGCCGGCTGAGTGGTGTCTCCCTCGGGCTTCATCTCTAGGGGTGATCGGTTCAGGGCAGCCGTGCCACAGAGTAGCAGTTGCACGACTGATACTTGTAACGGGGTTCCTCATGGGTCGCCTTTATTTTGCGTGGGTTGCGTGTTGAACTGCTGGGTAGTTAGTTTGGTTTGACATTTGCTGAAGGTCTAGGCAAAGATTTAAAAAAAGGAGCGGACTTAAAGAGAAGTATGTATTATTTTGTCATGCCATGTTGCTATTTGAAACCTGTGTTGGTTATTGGTGATATTCAAGAAATTGCCGAGACTTAGAGGGCAAATCTTGATGTGCTGAGCGGAAGAGTGCAAGGGGTCTGTTTGGTTGCCAGGTGGCTTTCTTGACCCATGTGGCCAGTTTATCAAGCTTACACTGCACGCCTGAGAGAGTGAGAGAGATCCCCTCCCTCCTTAAATAATGACCGTGACGCTAATGGGATGAAATACTCGTATCGATCAGCCTGGATGTCAGTCCAGCTCTGTCCCATCTCTGTCCCCCTTCCCCGATACGTCACATCCGTGGGCAGAGCAGTCAGAATGTCCTTGGCTCTCAGACCGGCGCAATTAAAAACATTAGCTCTGTGCTGGGGTGTTATCTCGTGTTCTCAAACTAATTGAAAGGTTTCTAACTCCATGAAGAAAATGAGTTCACTTTCAGTCAAACCCGCACAGTTCCGGGCACGGAGCCCTCAGGGCTCTGTCAGGGCTTTCTTTTCTCTTCTGCCTTCCCTTCCCTTCCCCCCTGCCCGTCCCCTTTCCCTCTCCCTTCCTTCACCCTTCCCTCAAAACCACTTTCCAGGACACAAAACGCAATGGATACAAGTGTTTCTATTTTATTTTGTTTTGTTTTATTTTATTTTAATTTACTTCATTTTATGTTTTTTCGTGTTCTGTTATTCCATGTCATTTCCGTTTCTCACTCTTTTTCAGAGCCAATGCTCACAATCCTTAACACAAGCCCACGTGTAGCCAGGAGCAGGCTGATGCATTCTTCAGTTTAGCTCGAACAAACAGCCCTTGCGGGCTGGCAAAGGCAAGTCCCAGAGCTGCAGAGAGCAGCAGCAGGAATGGAGGCCAAGCTTTGCCAGGTTCCTGAAGAGGGAGGACCTTGAGAATGAGGCGCGGGACTGACCATGCACCAAAGAAGAGGTATGTGGTACTGTGGGATCTTTTCCAAAGCATCACATGTAGCGATGGCGAGCAGATGTTTTGCCTTGCACACCTTGTTTGGCTGCTGTGCTTCTTGGGCAGGGTGCACGAGAAGCGCTCTGGTCCCTGCCAGGCGCTGGTGTTGCCCGCAGGGAGAGGTGCCGAGTGGCAGCTGCGAATCCTTCCTGTTCCTGACAGGACACCAGTGGCTGCTCCAAAGCACTGGGTCCCCATGCAACATCTCTGCGTGCTGCTTCCTACATCTGCCTTCTTGGTCTGTAACTTGCTTGGGTTTTGCTTGTTTCTTTCTACCTTGTTTGGTGTTCTGTTTCTGTTGTTGATGTTGTTTCCATTGTTGTTTTGGTTTTGTTGGGTTTTTCTAAGTTGGTTTCATTTGGTTGGTTTAGGTCAGTTTATACGTTTTTAAGTTTGGTTGAGGTAGGGGGTCTTAGATTGCTTGTTTCAGGTTTGATGGTTTAGCTTGGTTTCGGTTGGTTAGTTTAGGTGGGTTGGTTTAGGCTGTGTGATGTGATTTTCTTACCGCTGATCTATGTTGTTTAGCTTTGGAGGTTTACTTTTCTTGGTTTTGCTGGGTTCTTTGGTTGGTGCTGTTTTCTGACGCTTCTTTAGCACTGGTTGCGTTAGTTTGGTTGAGGTTTCTGGTTTTACGAGCTTGGTTCAGTTTGTTGCGGTCGTTTGAGGTTGGTTTGAGGCAGGTTCTTTGAGGGTGGTTGTGAGAGGCTGGTTGTCGAAGGCTGGTGGGTTCAGGTTGCTTGATGTAGGTGATTTTTGGTTGAAGGTGTCTTCCGTTGGTTGTTGTAGGTGGCGTATCTGAAGCTGTTTTCGTTGAGGCCGTTTTCAGTAGTTTGGTTTAGGTTTGTTTAGATGATTTTAAGTTGGTTGGTTATTTTAGGTTGTTTGTTTTCAGTAGGCAGTTTAGGTGGGTTGGTGGGTGTCTGTGTTTTCAGGTAGGTTGGTTTTGGCAGGTTTGGTTTACATTGTTTAGGTTGCCTGAAGGGTTTCTGTTGAGGTTGGTTCAGGTTGTTTGGTTTAGGTTGGTTTAGTTCCTTTTTGGTAGGTTGTTTTAGGCAGTGTTTTTTACGTTGCAT
Source organism: Columba livia (assembly GCF_036013475.1). NCBI lineage: Eukaryota > Metazoa > Chordata > Aves > Columbiformes > Columbidae > Columba > Columba livia. The sequence continues at coordinate 67,074,433 of NC_088603.1, read as the reverse complement.
GTTTGAAGATGGGTTCCTTCAGGTTGGGGTGGTTTAGATTGGTTGTTGAGGGTGCTTTAGGTGCTTTGGTTAGATTTACATGGTGTTTTGTTGGTTTTAGGTTGTGTCTGGATGATTTGGATGTGACTGCAATCTCGCTGGGACATGCGTCCCCCCACTAATCACCAGGCTCGATGGGGCTGTTTGTGCTGTCTCAGCAGATGTCCCCGTCCTCCTTCCCTGCTCCACGTGTTTCCCTGCCTTGCTCAAAGAGGACGACCTTCCCCGCTAGAGGCGAACGAACCATTGCTAGGTCAAGGGGATACGGTAGCTGCGCTGTGCTTGAGAACCTCCAAACAAGCTCAGGGTCCATTTGTAGGAGAACCTGGGGTAGTCAAGCTTCCAAGACTGCAGACACATCCAAGTGAGACACTGCATGGGGTAGGGTGGCTGGTGGTTGGAGTTTGGTTGTTGAGGTTTTTTAGGGGGTTTTAGCTTCGTTGTTGAAGTTTAGTTGATTTAGATTGGTTTTTAGCTTGGCGATTGTAGGCTGGTTTCAGTGGTTCTATTTAGCTTTGGGTTGTTTGCTTGAGGGCATTTTGGTCAGGTTGTGTCATTCGATTTCCTGTTTTTGAGGTTGGTTTAGATGGGTTGCTTTAGGTAGTTTTATCCTTTATCAGATTGTTTTGAAGTTGTTTGAGATTGTTTAATGGTTGTTTTAGGTTAAGATTGGTTGGTTTGGGTTTGTTGAGCTTGTTTGGTTACAGGTTGCTTGAGGTTGGCTGAGAAATGCCGGTTTATGTAGTTTTAGATTGTTTTAGGTAGGATTTTTTAGATCATTTGGTTTGGGTAGGTTTGTTTTAGGGTGTTTAGGTTGGTTTCTTTTGTTTGGTTTAGGTTGGTTTAGGTAATTTGTCGTAGATTGTTTAAGGTTCTGCTTAGGTTGTAGGTGGCTGATTGAAGTTTTTGAAGGCAGACTGGTTTAGGTTGTTTAAGGTTGGTTTAGGTGAGTTGTTCTGTGCTGGTTTAGGTAGGCTGTTCTAGCTAAGTTTAGGGCCAACTGGTGGAGCAGCAGGCGCCCAGCCCAAATGGCCCAAAGAAGCCGTGGGAAGGGGCCGTGCTCAGCGCTGCAGAGGAAGGCAAAAAAGCCTTCCTCCCCCCAGCTGCGGGGCACGAGAGGCCATCTTCCTGGTGCTTGAGCAGCGGGCAGGAACCGAGCCAAAAGGGCCCAGAGGAGCTCTGCAAAGTGGTCGTGCTCAATGCTGCAGAGGAAGGCAAAAAACCCCCGGGGACCAGTGCCAATCTGCCCCGGGGGAAAAAATTCCTTCCTGACCCCAGTGCTGGCGATCGGCTGTTCCCTGAGCATGTGAGCCAGACCTGGCTCCTCATCCCACAGGCTGCTCACGCCCCCCAGGACCTGCCCAAGCCCTAGCCTATCCTACCCTGTCCTACCTCGAGCCGGAGCCATCTCCCGGACTTCCGAGAGTGCCCAAATGCCTCTGAGCTGATGGTCCTTGGGGGCAAGACTCCTTCCTGTGCCTGGTGGGACACCAGTGGGTGTTGCAAGCACAGAAGAAATGCCCTTGGTCTCTCCACTGCTATCCAGCTCAAAAGGATTTCCATCCGTGAGCTGAGCTTGGATGGTGGCCCTGCCCGCAGATCACCTTGCAGTGGAGAACCTCCAGCAGCCTCATGCAAGCTCTTCCTCCCTCAGCCCCTGCCCTGTGATTCCACCAGCTCCTCAAGTGCTTCCTGTGGGATGTGTTGCGGCTGCCCCCGGGCCAGCTCTGGCAGTGGACACGGGACCCGGCTGCTCCTTTTGGTCCTGCTCGGGGCATTGTGAGCGCTGCATTGCCGGGTGCTGGCATTGTGACACGGGGGTGACAGAGCCACGCGTGTGCAGTCCCGCCCACCCCAACTCCGCCCAGCACCTTTGGGAGGAAGCCTTTGGGGTGCTGGCCCCAAATCAGTCCCTGTCATCTACAAGACAGGGGAGTAATCAACCTAACCGTGTCCCTCTTTTGCCAAAACACAGTGTGGATTTGTTGCCAGTCCAGCCTTACTTCCAGTACTTCTTCCTACAGCCCCGTTACGAATTCCTGCCCAAACCTGGGAAGAAGAAACCAAATGCCAGAGATTACTGAATGCACCAAGAAGACACAACAGAGATGACGGAGGAAAAGAGCAAGAGGGGAAGGAGAGGAGGAGCAGAGGACACGTAAGCAAACAAGATCCTTGAATCTCACCCCATCCGAGGAGTGATAGAAGGGTTCCCAAAGACCAGGCTCTGAATCAAAAGCATACCTCGTCAGCTTCTGTCTCCAAGTCTCTCATTTGCTGCTCAGCCTCAGGTCTGCTCTGACAGTAGGCCACACTTCTCTGCCTCATTTCAGCATCTGGATGCTTCAGAAGAAATGTGTGAGCTGCTGCAATAGCCTTTGCAAGGTTGTGAGCCTAAACAGGGATGGGAAAAAGCGGAAGGGGGGGAAAAGGGTTAATGGGGGAAAAAAAAATCAAAGTTTCCCAGTTTTTTCAACAAATCGATTATTGCTGCAGATAGCATAGGTGATGACTTGAAGTTAACAGAAGAGCATTTTTCCCCTCCACTTGCCCTGTTCATGAAGCTGACAAGGCAGAAGCATATACTGTTGCTCCTGTGTGGGATTAGTCTCACAGCAATTACTGAGGCCAGCCTGTGACTGCTGACCAGGAGCCATCACTGCCCGTGTTTACACGGCGTTCGTGTCACTTCTTGGCCCAGCAGCACGCAAGACAATATCCCAAGAACGTATCTGCCTGATGGTGTTACAGAGTTCGAGCAAACGGCAGGGACCTGTGTGTGATCTGCCGCAACAGCTTTTGGAAGGTCGTGAGCCTAAACAGGGGTGGGAAGAAGAGGAAAGGGGAAAGAAAAAGTTAACTGGGAAAAAAAATCCACGTTTCCCACTTTCTGTCAACAAACTGTCCTGCAGCCTCTCTATTCCCCAGCTGACATCTAGGGAAGCCACAGTCTCAGCAGATACAATGTTACACTAGAACTGATACAAATCTTTGGTGGTTTTTTACTAGAGGAGCATGTTTTACTAGGAGCGTGTTACTTTTAATGCCAAAATCGATTATTGTAGCAGATCGCATCATAATGATCGTAAGTTCAAAAGACGACTTTTTCTCCCTTCCTCCCGTACTGCATTTCTAGTATTTACAGAGGGAGAGAGAAAGGAAAAGGCTGAAGTATTTGTAAAATGTTAAGAAACTTTTCCTTTTTTCAGGCAAGGTGCAGGTCCCACGGTGTCCTTTGGTCTCCGACGTTCTCCAGTGGCGTCCTGTGGTTTCCAGCGGCCTTCTTCGGTCTCCCACGGTCTCCAGCGGGCTTCTCTGTGCCTGCATTTATAGCTGTTATTGTCTATATGTACATATTTTTCTAAACTATATTGTCCATAGACACACATATAGGGAGAAGGAGAGAGAAAACCAAAGTCTTAATTGTTTGCTGAAATGTGAAAACCTTCTTCCTTTTTAAACCAAGACACAGAGCCAATGGTGTCCTGTGGTTTCTAGCGGTGTCCTTCGGTCTCCGGACGGTCTCCTGCAATCTCCAGCAATCTCCGGTGGTCTCCTGTGGGCTTCCGTGTGCACACATTTATCGATTTAATTTTCTATTTTTACATGTCTTTATAAACTATACAGTCTGCATACACATATATAGGGAGAAGGAGAGAAAATTTGCCTCCGTTTTTAACGCAAACATTTGTCCAAAGGTGTAAGAACCATGTCTTTGAATTCCCACAATTCCTTCCAACAGACGTTTTATTTACTTCAAAAGAACCACCCTCAGAGGAGGAATCCCGCCACGGCACTATGGGACGAGGAGCAGGAACAGAGGTAACATAGGACCCATCTCAAGTTTGTTTCCACAACTCTCCCCAGGCACAGGATGTTTCGGAAAGATGGACCCAATTGGAAATCACTCTGCGTGTGAAATTGGGACCGTGTTTTTGAAACACGCTGTAGTATTGCTGGAGACACATCCCCTGGTCCCTCTGCTTCCAAATTTGCACGAAGCCTTGTATCAAGTCCCAAGCTCCATTCAAGAGAGTCTGGTTAGGCACTGGCAAAAACAGTGAAGAAAGGAAAACGAATATCCAAAAAATCCCCAAACGTATGCATATGACCAACCATACATCAGTAAAAAGAAATCAATAATTCAATAAAGAACACTGATAGTCAACAGAAAACGAAGGGACAATCCACCGGGTGCTGATCCAGTGCTCTTTCCCGTGCTGTACTCTTTGCATTTCATTAGTGGCTTCGCGGTTGTTCCTGTCACCTGCCTGCGCTGACTGGCACAGTCCCTGTCACTGCCCCAGCGGGCACTTCATCCCCCTCTGCTGCCGGATGGCACAGCAGCCCTGCAGCTCCGCAGCGAGTCAAGCCCAGCGTTGCATCTCCCTGCCCTGGTCACGGCGAAGGGCTCCTGTGCCCAGCCCAGCAGGGCAGCGGCATCAGGTGCTTGCAAAGGTTGCATTTCCCTCCGGGAGCCGAAAGCCGAGTTGTTGGGAGTGACCTGGGAACTCGGCTCGTTTGAGAGCCCAGCCTGCAGCCCCGGGACAGCAGCAGCTGTCTGTCCCTCCTCTGAGAGGCGGGGGCGTTTCTGGAGGGAGCGTCACCCTCCGAGGCAGAGGACAGAGCTTATGAAGGCTCGGTGCTTCTGGACTCTGACCCACCACAGGATGTGCAATGGCCGTGGAAGTGGAAACACCGATTTTCTTTAGTGCTGTAGTGTGGAGAATGCAAAACGTGTTTGAAGAGACAGTGCTCTTTTGGCTCCAAGCCAATTCTAGGGATGTTCAAGCGTTTCCGGAAACGGGTGTTGTTGCCACAACCTTCTTGTGAGTTAATGAGAAAATAGGGTAGGAAAAAAATCAGCACATCAAGTAGCTGTGACACACAGCACGGAAAAGACTCCACCGGCCACTCCACGCACAAGAAAAAGCCCGGTGGAAGGGCGGGGTGGCTCATCGGGGCCACCGGGCTGTCGGCAGCGGTTGTAGCGGCGGCAGCTCCAGGGGGCTGCCCGGCTGGAGAAGAAGGGACAGGGGGCGGGAAGAGTTTTTCCTCCAACTCTCTCTCGGGAGCAGCCAAACCGCGCGACTCCCGCTCGTTCCCGCCTTTACCGGAACACGGGGCGGGGCCGAGGAGCGACGGCTCCGCCATCCGCTCGTCGGGGCTGCTGGGTCGGTCTTTGCGGGAGGCGGCTCTCCCGGTGCCCGGGCTGGGCTGCGCTGAGGTCCGTCTTGTGCCCGGCGGGCGGGCGGGCGGGGAGGGCGAGGCCGCTTGTGGGCACGCGTGGGTGGCGGGGCCGGCGCCGCCGCTTGGCGGGCAGCTGGAGCGGGGGCAGCGGGTGTGCCCGCCGGGTCCGGCGGTGTCGGCCGGTACGGGAAAATCCCGTAGAAGATGGTTCAGACTTGTGAGTATTATTTCTGCTTGTTGTTGCTGTTTAATCTTTTGTTTGCTGAGGGAAAACTTGCTGTAAGATCTGTGAGCAAAACGTGTTTTTGGAATATTTGCCAGCTGAGTGGTGTCTCCCTTGGACTTCATCTCTAGGAGGTGATCGGTTCAGGGCAGCCATACCCTTCTCCCCCCTCCCGTCTCGCACCTCCCTCCCCCCCCGTCCACCCGCCCTCCCCGTCTCCTCCCCTCCCGCCTCTCCCATACTCCCGCCTCGCCCCGTCTCCCCCCTACCCGTCTCCCCCCCTCCCGCCTCTCCCTCTCCCGCTTCCCTCCCCATCTCCCGCCTCTCCGTTCCCCGCCCCTCCCGTTCACCCCCCGGTCCCGCATCTACCATCCCCCCCCGTCCGGTTCCCCCCCGTCCCGCCTCTACCCCCCGTCCCGCTTCCCCTCACCGTATCTCCCCCGTCCCGCCTCCTTCCCCCCCCCGCCGTCCCGCCTCCTTCCCCCCCCCGCCGTCCCGCCTCCTACCCCCCCACGCCGTGCCGCCTCCTTCCCCCCCCCGCCGTCCCGCCTCCTTCCCCCCCCCCGCCGTCCCGCCTCCTTCCCCCCCCCCGCCGTCCCGCTTCCCCAACGTCCACCCGACTCTCCCTGACTCCCCCCTTCCCGACTCCAAAACACTTTCAAGGACACAAAACACAAGGGATACAAGTGTTTATGTTCAGTTTATTTTAGCTTCTTGAAGGCTGGTTAGTTCCTTGCACTTCTTTACGGTTGGTTTAGGTGAGTAGGTCTATGCTGCTTTGGATAGGCTGTTCTAGCTAAGTTTAGGGCCACCTCGTGGAGCAGCAGGCGCCCAGCCCAAATGGCCCAAAGAAGCCGTGGCAAGGGGCCGTGCTCAGCGCTGCAGAGGAAGGCAAAAAACCCCCGGAGACGCTTGCTGTCCCACCTCGGGGGGAAAAAAAGCCTTCCTCCCCCCAGCTGCGGGGCACGAGAGGCCATCTTCCTGGTGCTTGAGCAGCAGGCAGGAACCGAGCCAAAAGGGCCCAGAGGAGCTCTGCAAAGTGGTCGTGCTCAGCGCTGCAGAGGAAGGCAAAAAACCCCCGGGGACCAGTGCCAATCTGCCCCGGGGGAAAAAATTCCTTCCTGACCCCAGTGCTGGCGATCGGCTGTTCCCTGAGCATGTGAGCCAGACCTGGCTCCTCGTCCCATGCACAGGCTGCTCACGCCCCCCAGGACCTGCCCAAGCCCTAGCCTATCCTACCCTGTCCTACCTCGAGCCGGAGCCATCTCCCGGACTGCCGAGAGTGCCCAAATGCCTCTGACCTTCAAACACTCCTTCCGGTAGTCATGTCAAGAATTCCTGACCGAGCCTGGGAAAAAAACCAAAATGCCAGAGATGAGAATTACTGAATGCAACAAGAAGACACAACAGAGATGACGGAGGAAAACAGCAAGAGGGGAGGGAGAGGAGGAGCAGAGAACACACAAGTAAAGGAGACCCTTGCATCTCACCCAATCAGAGGAGTAAGAGAAGGGTTCCAAAAGACCAGGCTCTGAATAACAAGCATACCTCGTCAGGTTTCGTCTCCAAGTCTCCACACTTCTCCTTTTATAAGGCAAGGTGCAGATCCCACGGTGTCCTTCTGTCCCCGACGGTCTCTGGCGGTCTCCAGTGGGCTTCTGTGCACAGACACATACATCTAGCTTTTATTTTCTATATCTACATATTTCTATTAACTCTCTAGTCTGCCTACAGGGAGAAGGAGAGCGAAAGGAAAAGTCTGAATGATTTGTGCAATGTGAAAACCTTTTGCCTTGAAGGCAAGCTCCAGCGCTGTCCTCGGGTGTCCTGGCGTCTGTGGCGCTGTCCCCCGCTGTGTGGTGGCTCCTGAGGACTCCTCCCGGTGCTCTGGGGCTGCCGAGCAGAAGATGGCAGCGACCCTCCTCGCCTCTTCCCCAGGCCCCAGGGCAGAGGAGATGCCCCGGCATGAGGGCCGGGGGTGCGGGCTGGGAAGCCGGGCTCACCTGTGGCTCCAGAGCGGCTGCTGGTCCGGCCCATCCCCCGGAGGTGGCTAGTGGCGGCTGCGGGGGCGGCGCCGCTTGCGGCCAGGCGCCTGTTTGGGGGCTCTGGGAGAGCCCCCGGCCGTCCTGCGGCGCTTAGGGCACTGCGGCGCCGGAGGCGGTCCGGCCATGCTGGTGCTGGGCCCCAGCAGCCCTGCCTGAGGCGGATCCACCTCCATCGCCTCCTCCTCCTGCCGAGGCGGATCCACCTCCATGGGCTCCGCCTCTTCCCGGGGTGGGTCAATCTCCATGGGCTCCTCCTGCCTGTGGGCGGTGCTGCTGCTCCCGCCAGGCAGCCGCCGTTTGGGCGGCGGAGCCATCCCAGGGGGTCCCTGAGCCTCCTCTCTCTTCTTCGCGTCGATCCGGCGCTGTCGTCTGCGGCCTCTTCTCTCGGAGCGATGGCGCAGCTGGCACAGCTGTGCTCCAACTGCCATCACAGAGGCTCGTGGCGTCCCCAACGGCCGCTGCGGTGGCCGGCATGGCGGCCCCCGGGGCCACGAGGCCCCATTGCGGGGCCATTTTGCTCTGCAGCCCTGTCAGTGCTTAGATTTGGTTTGCCTCTGCTGGAACCGACTCATCGGCCTTTTGTCTTCAGCAAAGAGCAAGAGCTGCAGATCTTTGGACAAGGTGTCTTAGCAGCACGACCAACCCGGTCGCTGTATTGCAGAATTGTACTATGCTAAGGGATTCTGATCTTTCTTTAGTGCTGTAGTGTGAAGAATGCAAAACGTGTTTGAAGAGACAGGGCTTTTGTGGCTCCAAGCCACTTCTATGGATGTTCAAGCGTTTCCAGAAATCCTTCTTGCAACAGCCCTCTTGTGAGTCACAGACTTGTGAGTATTATTTCTGCTTGTTGTTGCTGTTTAATCTTTTGTTTGCCGAGGGAAAACTTGCTGTAAGATCTGTGAGCAAAACGTGTTTTTGGAATATTTGCCGGCTGAGTGGTGTCTCCCTCGGGCTTCATCTCTAGGGGTGATCGGTTCAGGGCAGCCGTGCCACAGAGTAGCAGTTGCACGACTGATACTTGTAACGGGGTTCCTCATGGGTCGCCTTTATTTTGCGTGGGTTGCGTGTTGAACTGCTCGGTAGTTAGTTTGGTTTGACATTTCCTGAAGGTCTAGGCAAAGATTTAAAAAAAGGAGCGGACTTAAAGAGAAGTATGTATTATTTTGTCATGCCATGTTGCTATTTGAAACCTGTGTTGATTATTGGTGATATTCAAGAAATTGCCGAGACTTAGAGGGCAAATCTTGATGTGCTGAGCGGAAGAGTGCAATGGGTCTGTTTGGTTGCCAGGTGGCTTTCTTGACCCATGTGGCCAGTTTATCAAGCTTACACTGCACGCCTGAGAGAGTGAGAGAGATCCCCTCCCTCCTTAAATAATGACCGTGACGCTAATGGGATGAAATACTCGTATCGATCAGCCTGGATGTCAGTCCAGCTCTGTCCCATCTCTGTCCCCCTTCCCCGATACGTCACATCTGTGGGCAGAGCAGTCAGAATGTCCTTGGCTCTCAGACCGGCGCAATTAACACCCCAGCACAGAGCTAATGTTTTTATCTCGTGTTCTCAAACTAATTGAAAGGTTTCTAACTCCATGAAGAAAATGAGTTCACTTTCAGTCAAACCCGCACAGTTCCGGGCACGGAGCCCTCAGGGCTCTGTCAGGGCTTTCTTTTCTCTTCTGCCTTCCCTTCCCTTCCCCCCTGCCCGTCCCCTTTCCCTCTCCCTTCCTTCACCCTTCCCTCAAAACCACTTTCCAGGACACAAAACGCAATGGATACAAGTGTTTCTATTTTATTTTATTTTATTTTGTTTTATTTTATTTATGTTAATTTACTTCATTTTATGTTTTTTCATGTTCTGTTATTCCATGTCATTTCCGTTTCTCACTCTTTTTCAGAGCCAATGCTCACAATCCTTAACACAAGCCCACGTGTAGCCAGGAGCAGGCTGATGCATTCTTCAGTTTAGCTCGAACAAACAGCCCTTGCGGGCTGGCAAAGGCAAGTCCCAGAGCTGCAGAGAGCAGCAGCAGGAATGGAGGCCAAGCTTTGCCAGGTTCCTGAAGAGGGAGGACCTTGAGAATGAGGCGCGGGACTGACCATGCACCAAAGAAGAGGTATGTGGTACTGTGGGATCTTTTCCAAAGCATCACATGTAGCGATGGCGAGCAGATGTTTTGCCTTGCACACCTTGTTTGGCTGCTGTGCTTCTTGGGCAGGGTGCACGAGAAGCGCTCTGGTCCCTGCCAGGCGCTGGTGTTGCCCGCAGGGAGAGGTGCCGAGCGGCAGCTGCGAATCCTTCCTGTTCCTGACAGGACACCAGTGGCTGCTCCAAAGCACTGGGTCCCCATGCAACATCTCTGCGTGCTGCTTCCTACATCTGCCTTCTTGGTCTGTAACTTGTTTGGGTTTTGCTTGTTTCTTTCTACCTTGTTTGGTGTTCTGTTTCTGTTGTTGATGTTGTTTCCATTGTTGTTTTGGTTTTGTTGGGTTTTGCTAAGTTGGTTTCATTTGGTTGGTTTAGGTCAGCTAATACGAGTTGGTTTTGGTAGGCTTTTTGAGACTGGTTGTTTGACACCGTATGACGTTGTTGGTAGGTTGTGTGTTGGTAGGTCACTGAAGGCCGGTTGTTTTAGGTTAAGGTTTGTTAAGTTTGGTTCAGGTTGGCGGTCTTAGATTGCTTGTTTCAGGTTTGATGGTTGAGCTTGGTTTCGGTTGGTTAGTTTAGGTGGGTTGGTTTAGGTTGTGTGATGTGATTTTCTTACCGCTGATGTGTGTTGTTTAGCTTCGGAGGTTTATTTTTCTTGGTTTTGCTGGGTTCTTTGGTTGGTGCTGTTTTCTGGTGCTTCTTTAGCACTGGTTGCCTTAGTTTGGTTGAGGTTTCTGGTTTTACGAGCTTGGTTCAGTTTGTTGCGGTCGTTTGAGGTTGGTTTGAGGCAGGTTCTTTGAGGGTGGTTGTGAGAGGCTGGTTGTCGAAGGCTGGTGGGTTCAGGTTGCTTGATGTAGGTGATTTTTGGTTGAAGGTGTCTTCCGTTGGTTGTTGTAGGTGGCGTATGTGAAGCTGTTTTCGTTGAGGCCGTTTTCAGTAGTTTGGTTTAGGTTTGTTCAGATGACTTTAAGTTGAGACATGGTCGGCTGGTTGGTTATTTTAGGTTGTTTGTTTTCAGTAGGCAGTTTAGGTGGGTTGGTGGGTGTCTGTGTTTTCAGGTAGGTTGGTTTCGGCAGGTTTGGTTTACATTGTTTAGGTTGCCTGAAGGGTTTCTGTTGAGGTTGGTTCAGGTTGTTTGGTTTAGGTTGGTTTAGTTCCTTTTTGGTAGGTTGTTTTAGGCAGTGTTTTTTACGTTGCATGTTTGAAGATGGGTTCCTTCAGGTTGGGGTGGTTTAGATTGGTTGTTGAGGGTGCTTTAGGTGCTTTGGTTAGATTTACATGGTGTTTTGTTGGTTTTAGGTTGTGTCTGGATGATTTGGATGTGACTGCAATCTCGCTGGGACATGCGTCCCCCCACTAATCACCAGGCTCGATGGGGCTGTTTGTGCTGTCTCAGCAGATGTCCCCGTCCTCCTTCCCTGCTCCACGTGTTTCCCTGCCTTGCTCAAAGAGGACGACCTTCCCCGCTAGAGGCGAACCATTGCTAGGTCAAGGGGATACGGTAGCTGCGCTGTGCTTGAGAACCTCCAAACAAGCTCAGGGTCCATTTGTAGGAGAACCTGGGGTAGTCAAGCTTCCAAGACTGCAGACACATCCAAGTGAGACACTGCATGGGGTAGGGTGGCTGGTGGTTGGAGTTTGGTTGTTGGGGTTTTTTAGGGGGTTTTAGCTTCGTTGTTGAAGTTTAGTTGATTTAGATTGGTTTTTAGCTTGGCGATTGTAGGCTGGTTTCAGTGGTTCTATTTAGCTTTGGGTTGTTTGCTTGAGGTCATTTTGGTCAGGTTGTGTCATTCCATTTCCTGTTTTTGAGGTTGGTTTAGATGGGTTGCTTTAGGTAGTTTTATCCTTTATCAGATTGTTTTGAAGTTGTTTGAGATTGTTTAATGGTTGTTTTAGGTTAAGATTGGTTGGTTTGGGTTTGTTTAGCTTGTTTGGTTACAGGTTGCTTGAGGTTGGCTGAGAAATGCCGGTTTATGTAGTTTTAGATTGTTTTAGGTAGGATTTTTTAGATCATTTGGTTTGGGTAGGTTTGTTTTAGGGTGTTTAGGTTGGTTTCTTTTGTTTGGTTTAGGTTGGTTTAGGTAATTTGTCGTAGATTGTTTAAGGTTCTGCTTAGGTTGTAGGTGGCTGATTGAAGTTTTTGAAGGCAGACTGGTTTAGGTTGTTTAAGGTTGGTTTAGGTGAGTTGTTCTGTGCTGGTTTAGGTAGGCTGTTCTAGCTAAGTTTAGGGCCAACTGGTGGAGCAGCAGGCGCCCAGCCCAGATGGCCCAAAGAAGCCGTGGCAAGGGGCCGTGCTCAGCGCTGCAGAGGAAGGCAAAAAAGCCTTCCTCCCCCCAGCTGCGGGGCACGAGAGGCCATCTTCCTGGTGCTTGAGCAGTGGGCAGGAACCGAGCCAAAAGGGCCCAGAGGAGCTCTGCAAAGTGGTCGTGCTCAGCGCTGCAGAGGAAGGCAAAAAACCCCCGGGGACCAGTGCCAATCTGCCCCGGGGGAAAAAATTCCTTCCTGACCCCAGTGCTGGCGATCGGCTGTTCCCTGAGCATGTGAGCCAGACCTGGCTCCTCATCCCACAGGCTGCTCACGCCCCCCAGGACCTGCCCAAGCCCTAGCCTATCCTACCCTGTCCTACCTCGAGCCGGAGCCATCTCCCGGACTTCCGAGAGTGCCCAAATGCCTCTGAGCTGATGGTCCTTGGGGGCAAGACTCCTTCCTGTGCCTGGTGGGACACCAGTGGGTGTTGCAAGCACAGAAGAAATGCCCTTGGTCTCTCCACTGCTATCCAGCTCAAAAGGATTTCCATCCGTGAGCTGAGCTTGGATGGTGGCCCTGCCCGCAGATCACCTTGCAGTGGAGAACCTCCAGCAGCCTCATGCAAGCTCTTCCTCCCTCAGCCCCTGCCCTGTGATTCCACCAGCTCCTCAAGTGCTTCCTGTGGGATGTGTTGGGGCTGCCCCCGGGCCAGCTCTGGCAGTGGACACGGGACCCGGCTGCTCCTTTTGGTCCTGCTCGGGGCATTGTGAGCGCTGCATTGCCGGGTGCTGGCATTGTGACACGGGGGTGACAGAGCCACGCGTGTGCAGCCCCGCCCACCCCAACTCCGCCCAGCACCTTTGGGAGGAAGCCTTTGGGGTGCTGGCCCCAAATCAGTCCCTGTCATCTACAAGACAGGGGAGTAATCAACCTAACCGTGTCCCTCTTTTGCCAAAACACAGTGTGGATTTGTTGCCAGTCCAGCCTTACTTCCAGTACTTCTTCCTACAGCCCCGTTACGAATTCCTGCCCAAACCTGGGAAGAAGAAACAAAATGCCAGAGATTACTGAATGCGCCAAGAAGACACAACAGAGATGACGGAGGAAAACAGCAAGAGGGGAAGGAGAGGAGGAGCAGAGGACACGTAAGCAAACAAGATCCTTGAATCTCACCCCATCCGAGGAGTGATAGAAGGGTTCCCAAAGACCAGGCTCTGAATCAAAAGCATACCTCGTCAGCTTCTGTCTCCAAGTCTCTCATTTGCTGCTCAGCCTCAGGTCTGCTCTGACAGTAGGCCACACTTCTCTGCCTCATTTCAGCATCTGGATGCTTCAGAAGAAATGTGTGAGCTGCTGCAATAGCCTTTGCAAGGTTGTGAGCCTAAACAGGGATGGGAAAAAGCGGAAGGGGGGGAAAAGGGTTAATGGGGGAAAAAAAAATCAAAGTTTCCCAGTTTTTTCAACAAATCGATTATTGCTGCAGATAGCATAGGTGATGACTTGAAGTTAACAGAAGAGCATTTTTCCCCTCCACTTGCCCTGTTCATGAAGCTGACAAGGCAGAAGCATATACTGTTGCTCCTGTGTGGGATTAGTCTCACAGCAATTACTGAGGCCAGCCTGTGACTGCTGACCAGGAGCCATCACTGCCCGTGTTTACACGGCGTTCGTGTCACTTCTTGGCCCAGCAGCACGCAAGACAATATCCCAAGAACGTATCTGCCTGATGGTGTTACAGAGTTTGAGCAAACGGCAGGGACCTGTGTGTGATCTGCCGCAACAGCTTTTGGAAGGTCGTGAGCCTAAACAGGGGTGGGAAGAAGAGGAAAGGGGAAAGAAAAAGTTAACTGGGAAAAAAAATCCACGTTTCCCACTTTCTGTCAACGAACTTTCCTGCAGCCTCTGTATTCCCCAGCTGACATCTAGGGAAGCCACAGTCTCAGCAGATACAATGTTACACTAGAACTGATACAAATCTTTGGTGGTTTTTTACTAGAGGAGCACGTTTTACTAGGAGCGTGTTACTTTTAATGCCAAAATCGATTATTGTAGCAGATCGCATCATAATGATTGTAAGTTCAAAAGACGACTTTTTCTCCCTTCCTCCCGTACTGCATTTCTAGTATTTACAGAGGGAGAGAGAAAGGAAAAGGCTGAAGTATTTGTAAAATGTTAAGAAACTCTTCCTTTTTTCAGGCAAGGTGCAGGTCCCACGGTGTCCTTTGGTCTCCGACGTTCTCCAGTGGCGTCCTGTGGTTTCCAGCGGCCTTCTTCGGTCTCCCACGGTCTCCAGCGGGCTTCTCTGTGCCTGCATTTATAGCTGTTATTGTCTATATGTACATATTTTTCTAAACTATATTGTCCATAGACACACATATAGGGAGAAGGAGAGAGAAAACCAAAGTCTTAATTGTTTGCTGAAATGTGAAAACCTTCTTCCTTTTTAAACCAAGACACAGAGCCAATGGTGTCCTGTGGTTTCTAGCGGTGTCCTTCGGTCTCCGGACGGTCTCCTGCAATCTCCAGCAATCTCCGGTGGTCTCCTGTGGGCTTCCGTGTGCACACATTTATCGATTTAATTTTCTATTTTTACATGTCTTTATAAACTATACAGTCTGCATACACATATATAGGGAGAAGGAGAGAAAATTTGCCTCCGTTTTTAACGCAAACATTTGTCCAAAGGTGTAAGAACCATGTCTTTGAATTCCCACAATTCCTTCCAACAGACGTTTTATTTACTTCAAAAGAACCACCCTCAGAGGAGGAATCCCGCCACGGCACTATGGGACGAGGAGCAGGAACAGAGGTAACATAGGACCCATCTCACGTTTGTTTCCACAACTCTCCCCAGGCACAGGATGTTTCGGAAAGATGGACCCAATTGGAAATCACTCTGCGTGTGAAATTGGGACCGTGTTTTTGAAACACGCTGTAGTATTGCTGGAGACACATCCCCTGGTCCCTCTGCTTCCAAATTTGCACGAAGCCTTGTATCAAGTCCCAAGCTCCATTCAAGAGAGTCTGGTTAGGCACTGGCAAAAACAGTGAAGAAAGGAAAACGAATATCCAAAAAATCCCCAAACGTATGCATATGACCAACCATACATCAGTAAAAAGAAATCAATAATTCAATAAAGAACACTGATAGTCAACAGAAAACGAAGGGACAATCCACCGGGTGCTGATCCAGTGCTCTTTCCCGTGCTGTACTCTTTGCATTTCATTAGTGGCTTCGCGGTTGTTCCTGTCACCTGCCTGCGCTGACTGGCACAGTCCCTGTCACTGCCCCAGCTGGCACTTCATCCCCCTCTGCTGCCGGATGGCACAGCAGCCCTGCAGCTCCGCAGCGAGTCAAGCCCAGCGTTGCATCTCCCTGCCCTGGTCACGGCGAAGGGCTCCTGTGCCCAGCCCAGCAGGGCAGCGGCATCAGGTGCTTGCAAAGGTTGCATTTCGCTCCAGGAGCCGAAAGCCGAGTTGTTGGGAGTGACCTGGGAACTCGGCTCGTTTGAGAGCCCAGCCTGCAGCCCCGGGACAGCAGCAGCTGTCTGTCCCTCCTCTGAGAGGCGGGGGCGTTTCTGGAGGGAGCGTCACCCTCCGAGGCAGAGGACAGAGCTTATGAAGGCTCGGTGCTTCTGGACTCTGACCTGCCACAGAATGTGCAATGGCCGTGGAAGTGGAAACACCGATTTTCTTTAGTGCTGTAGTGTGGAGAATGCAAAACGTGTTTGAAGAGACAGTGCTTTTTTGGCTCCAAGCCAATTCTAGGGATGTTCAAGCGTTTCCGGAAACGGGTGTTCTTGCCACAACCTTCTTGTGAGTTAATGAGAAAATAGGGTGGGAAAAAAATCAGCACATCAAGTAGCTGTGACACACAGCACGGAAAAGTCTCCACCGGCCACTCCACGCACAAGAAAAAGCCCGGTGGAAGGGCGGGGTGGCTCATCGGGGCCACCGGGCTGTCGGCAGCGGTTGTAGCGGCGGCAGCTCCAGGGGGCTGCCCGGCTGGAGAAGAAGGGACAGGGGGCGGGAAGAGTTTTTCCTCCAACTCTCTCTCGGGAGCAGCCAAACCGCGCGACTCCCGCTCGTTCCCGCCTTTACCGGAACACGGGGCGGGGCCGAGGAGCGACGGCTCCGCCATCCGCTCGTCGGGGCTGCTGGGTCGGTCTTTGCGGGAGGCGGCTCTCCCGGTGCCCGGGCGGGGCTGCGCTGGGGTCCGTCTTGTGCCCGGCGGGCGGGCGGGCGGGGAGGGCGAGGCCGCTTGTGGGCACGCGTGGGTTGCGCGGCCGGCGCCGCCGCTTGGCGGGCAGCTGGAGCGGGGGCAGCGGGTGTGCCCGCCGGGTTTGGCGGTGTCGGCCGGTACGGGAAAATGCCGTAGAAGATGGTTCAGACTTGTGAGTATTATTTCTGCTTGTTGTTGCTGTTTAATCTTTTGTTTGCTGAGGGAAAACTTGCTGTAAGATCTGTGAGCAAAACGTGTTTGTATTTTTGGAATATTTGCCGGCTGAGTGGTGTCTCCCTCGGGCTTCATCTCTAGGGGTGATCGGTTCAGGGCAGCTGTGCCACAGAGTAGCAGTTGCACGATTGATACTTGTAATGGGGTTCCTCATTGGTAGCCTTTATTTTGCGTGGGTTGTGTGTTGAACTGCTCGGTAGTTAGTTTGGTTTGACATTTCCTGAAGGTCTAGGTAAAGATCGAAAAAAGGAGCGGACTTAAAGAGAAGTATGTATTATTTTGTCATGCCATGTTGCTATTTGAAACCTGTGTTGATTATTGGTGATATTCAAGGAATTGCCGAGACTTAGAGGGCAAATCTTGATGTGCTGAGCAGAAGAGTGCAATGGGTCTGTTTGGTTGCCAGGTCAAGAAATGTATCAACATTACACTGCAGTGTGGCTAATGTATTTGTTAGTTCCAGCAAATATCATCTTGATATAGAGATGTATGTCAGTTCTGTAACTGAGGCTGCAGTCATTGTCCGTGGTCGGTTGTTCTTGTTAGCATTCAGGACACATAACCACGGGCGTAGTTATATGTGGTGCTTTATTTCAGCGCTGGGGAAACCAGGGCCTCGCACCCAAAGCTGGCTCCGACCACTGATTCAAACTTCACCATTTTATACAATTTGGTTACATACATATTCATTAAAGTTACAATGTGTATATTGCATATTCATTAGGTTACATAATTATTTCACAATATCAGTTGCAACACCTTGGAACTACTCTAAGCATGCGCAGTGTCCTCTGGTGGTCGTTCAGGGGGTCGTCAGGATGAAGTAAGTAGTTTTCATCACTAGTGTACTTTTCACCTTTTGTCACTGCACATGCGCACTTCGTATAAAATTATACAAATTCTTGGATGATAGCAAATGTACCTTCTCAGCACTTTCAAGATAAGAGCTTACTGAGAACTAACAGAACTAATTTTCAGTTCTCTAAAATATGAGCTCGTATACAACTTGCATAGCTTTTACGATAAAGTAGGAATCCTGGATATGGTCTACAGAATCAGAAACACAGCCCAGCCCACAAAATTCAATTCAACTATAACATTTCCCCCCTTTGAAAATGCTTTTCTATTCCTAGACAATGCATTTTCACTACATTATGTTTTCCTTATAAGCTGGAGGGTTGTCAGAAGTAGGTCTGCTAAGAACAGTAAAGATGCCGTCGTTCCTGGCGTTTGATTGACTTATCTGATGCTTAATACAAGCATACAGCAAAAAGAAAAGAGCAACTATAATAGCAAGCAAAAATAAACTTTCCAACGACGAATATACCCATCCTCCCAGGTTCAGGTTCAATTTGCCTAGCAAGGCCCCAATCTAGCTCTGCTCTACATCTTGTTTTTCCGCTTGCAGTTCCTTTTCTGTTTGGGTTAATTGGGAAATATCTTTCTCCACTTCAGAGGTTATGTTTGGGATATGAATGCAGCAGTGATCAACCCTATCCTTTAAATACCCACAAACCCCATTTTCTTTTAGCAACATTATATCAAGTGCCATTCTGTTCTGCAAAGTCATTTTGGTCATAGCTTGCAATTGTATACTGAAATCTCGAAAACCCTTTTTGGTTATCCTTGCCAATCAATCCATCTGTCCAATTAATCTGTCAATCATTTCTCTGTTTCTATAGGCTGCAATTGGTGCAAAGAAAGATTCTAATGCCCAGCTGAATTTAACACTACCTGATGGCTCGTGCCACACATCATCTTCATCTATCTCTCGCTTGTGCCTAACTTGTAGGAGTTCTTGCCTATTCTTCAGGGGTGACCTCTTCCAAATGGGACATAGGGTTGGTAACCCCAAAGTAACCTCCCTTACAGGTCCTGCTATCGGTAAATGTGTTGTCCAGGTTCCATCACTTAAGGCCCAAACCAAATGTCCCACACTACCTATAGTTCCTCTACAATCTATCTTATCTCCATCAATGCCTATTTTGATTGCTTCCTTTGGATCCAATTGTTTCTGAAAAATGCAACCTGTGATTACTGCAACTTTAATGATGGACAGAGGTATTTCTCTCACATCTGTCTGGCAGGTCATCACTCGAGAGCAATTCCACCATGGTACTGTTACTCCTCTCGTTACATTGGTCCATCGTATACACCATGGAAATGCTTCACTATATTGATATTGCTGTACTATGATTCAGTTATGTTCTGATTATCCTGATTTTTACATTCCCAATAGGTCCGATTAACCTCTTCATATACTGTCTTTTTGGTCCAACTTTCTTTGAGAATTACCTTTCCTCTAAATTCCACTGGTTCGGGTCCTGTTTTTACCCATTTTTCAGTTGGCACTTGCTCCAGCCTAGTACGGGATTCACACACTATCTTACCAGTTTTATTCATTCTCGGTAAGGTTGTAGATATTATTCCCCATTGTATTGGGTCTTCGGCCGATTTTGGAATGGGAAGGCAAGCAGTGATGCTACTGGCATTTTGGGTTCGTGCAAAATCTCGAATTAGTCCTATCATCAGATTCTCTGCCTGATTCTGTACACTCTGCACTATTTGCGGCATTTGAGCATCGTCACTATCTCCTATAACCCTTCGTGTTTTGCATAATTGTTCTCCAGTGACTTTGCAAATCAGTGTGGCATACAGTCTGGGTACATAAACTACTATAAGCACAAAGCGGTGATAAAAGTTAGACATCCTGCGTTGTGATTTTAAGTGTGGTTGGACCCACTAATTGTGATTGCCACCGTTTTGGGACTTTCTTCACTCGGGTGTAATGTATCCAGGAATCTATTTCGGCAACCTTGATTGCGGTAAATGTAGTTAAAAGTACTTGATAAGGTCCGTCCCAACGTTCTTTTAAAGGATCTTCTCTCCAAGTCTTTATATACACCGTGTCTCCAGGCTCTATATCATGTACTGGATTCTCAAGTGCTAGTGGGCAATTCCACACTAATATGGATCTGAGTCGATTCAATGTCCTGCCGAGAGACAACACATAATTGTACACATCCTGATTACCTTTTACATGTACACTTGGATTCGGATTAGGTGCTTCATATGGTTTGCCATACAGAATCTCGTATGGGCTTACTGACATTCCCCTCCTGGTTTTAATCCTAATTTGCAATAACGCTATTGGTAAGGCCTGGGGCCATTGAATTTTTGCTTCCTGACAAATTTTGCTAAGCTGTCGTTTTAGCGTCTGGTTCATTTTCTCCACCTGGCCACTAGACTGGGGTCCCCACGGGGTATGTAATTCCCATTTAATTTCCAAACATCTACTGACTTCCTTTACCACTTGAGCAACAAAATGTGGTCCCCTATCAGATGATATTCCCAATGGTACTCCAAATCTAGGAATTATTTCCTTCAATAACCATTTTACAGTTTCTTGTGCCTGGTTGGTGCGACAAGGGAAGGCTTCTGGCCATCCTGAAAAAGTGCATACCCCAACTAACAGATATTTGAATCCTCAGGTTTTGGGGAGTTCCACATAATCTATTTGCCAACAATCTCCTGGTTGTACACCTGTCCTAATTTTTCCCATATCTACTTTCCTTTTAACTAAAGGATTATTTCTCAAGCAAATTTCACACTTAGCTGTGATAGATTTTGCCATTGTTAACATCTGGACCGAGATAATTTGTTTTCTTAGATAAGTTACCAATGCTTCTGCACCCCAATGACACTTCTGGTGCTCTGCCTGAAGTATCCCTCTCATAATTGTGATAGGCACCACAATTTGTCCATTGGCGGTTACATACCATGCAGAATTATCCTTGACGGCTTTTACTAGTCTTGCCAATTTCTCATCTTCTGTAGAATATTCAGGTGCCTCTGAAGGTGTAGGTAATAAATCAATTGCTCTTACCTTCTGGGAGACGAGACCCACCATCATCCAGACTCGTCGTGCCACTGATCGGGCTGTCTGATCAGCAAGTCGATTTCCTTCAATAATTTTCGATGTCCCACTCTGATGAGCTTTACAGTGCATGATGGCAACTAGTGATGGCTTTTGAACGGCATTAATCAAGTTCAATAATTCTTTTTGGTACTTGATGTTTGTTCCTTGGGAGGAGAGTAGTCCACACTCTTTCCAAAGAGCTCCATGTACATGAACAACCCCGAATGCATATTTTGAGTCAGTCCAAATATTGACCTTTTTGTCTTCACTGAGCTCTAATGCCCTAGTTAGGGCTATCAACTCAGCTTTCTGTGCTGATGTGTTTGGTGGTAGGGATTTAGCTTCAATTATTGTTTTGGCAGTAGTAATCGCGTATCCTGCATACCGCACTCCGCTTTCCACAAAACTACTGCCATCAGTAAAAAGCTCCCAATCCATCTCCTCCAGTGGGGTATCTTTCAGGTCAGGTCGACTTGCGTGGGTATATTCAATGACCTCCACACAATCATGTTCCAGATTTTCTTCTTCAGTCTCTGCACTTAAAAACACAGCTGGATTCATTAGGTTAGTTGTTTTTAGGATAACATCATCCTGCTCTGTTAAAATTGCCTGATATTTCATCATCCTACTTGGGGAAAGCCAATGGCCCCCCTTTTGTTCCAATACAGTAGTCACCATATGGGATACAAACACTTCGATCTTTTTTCCCATAGTCAGTTTCCGGACTTCCTGAACTAATATCACGGTAGCAGCCACCGCCCGCAAGCACGTCGGCCATCCAGCACTTACCAGGTCAAGTTGTTTAGAGAAATAACCTACGGGCCTTTTCCAAGATCCCAGCCGTTCGGTTAATACCCCTAGAGCAAGTCTCTGTCGTTCATGTACAAATAACTGAAAGTCTTTACTCAGATCAGGTAGGCCCAAAGCAGGTGCTTGCATTAAAGCCTGTTTCAACTTTTGAAAAGCTTCCTGTTGTGGTTTTTCCCACACTAAGGTCTTATTCTTCTGTGCCTCGTATAAAGGTTTGGCAACGAGCCCATAGTCCATGATCCAGAGCCTGCACCATCCTGCCATTCCTAGAAAAGATCTTAATTCATGTAAGTTACGCGGTTCTGAAATCGCACAGATAGCATGTACACGGTTTATACCCAGTCTTCGCTGTCCTTGAGAAAGCTCGCATCCTAGATAGATCACAGTTGTGGATGCAATCTGAGCTTTATTTTTTGACACTTTATATCCATTCATTCCCAATTGATTCAATATTTCAATTGTTACCTGAATGCAAAGTTCTTGGGTCTCAGCAGCAATCAAAATATCATCCACATATTGCAGCAACAAATACCATTGTCGAGGAATTCCGATATAGCCTCTCATAGTCCATTCCTCAAGTTCTTTGGCTAGTTGATTTCCGAAGATAGTCGGACTATTCTTAAATCATTGTGGAAGGCGTGTCCAGGTTAATTGGGCCTTTCTCCCGTTGTGTGGATTCTCCCATTCGAAAGCGAATAACTTTTTGCTTTCCTGGTCAAGGGGTATGCAGAAGAAGGCATCTTTTAAATCAAGTACTGTAAACCATTTATATTTCTCTTTCACAGATGTTAACAAGGTATACGGATTTGCAACTACTGGATGTATGTCCTTAGTGATCTGGTTTATTGCTCGTAAGTCTTGGACTAGTCGATAGCTACCATCAGGTTTCTTTACTGGAAAAATTGGAGTATTATATTCTGATTCACATTCTTCTAAAATTCCATATTTCAAAAATTTCTCAATTAAAGACACTACTCCTAATCTGGCTTCCAATTTCAATGGGTACTGTCTTAATCGTACCAGTTCAGCACCTTCCTTCAGCTCTACTTTCACAGGTTTAGCTGCCTTTGATTTCTCAGGTATGTCAGTTTCCCATACCGTGGGAATCACTGCATCTTCTATTGCCTGTGGTATTTTTACAGTTGGATTTTCCTTTAATAGTAAAATTTGTCCTACCTTTGACTCCGGAACTTTCATTACCAAATTTCCATCCTCAAACGTTATTGTGGCATCTAATTTAGTCAGCAAATCTCGTCCTAAAAGAGAAACTGGACAATCTGAAACATATAAGAACTTGTGGGTTAGTTCCTTTTCTCCAAAACACAAATCCAAGGGTTGTAGGAATGGCCGTACTTCCTCCTTCCCTGTGGCACCAACAATTGTTGTAGCTCTGTGACCTACCGCCCCCTGTAAGGAATTCAGTACAGACTAAATAGCCCCTGTGTCTACTAAAAATTTTACATCCCGGTTTTGGCAGCTTCTTTTAATCTTTCTAAAAAGGCCGAGGGAGACTCATTGTTTTCCTGCATCACATCATACAATTTTGACCAATTCATTTGCTTCGGCATAGCAGTTTGAACGCCAATCAATAACCAATCCTGATACCTCCGGAGACGGCTTAACCCGCCTCCTGTATTGTCTGTATCTCCTGTATTATCGGGGATCTTCTTTTGGAAAGTTCTCATCAACGTTAGCCTCTACTTTCCCATTCCGAACATCTTCTCTCACTTTATCCCTCGCAACCTGTATAACCATATATTTTCTGTAGAGTCCATTAATGTATCCAAAATCACTTGTAAATCATCCCAATCAGGATTCTGCATTTTAATTATCATCTTAATTATTGCAACCTTATCTGGATTTTCCCGATAAGGACCAGCCGATTGCTTCCAGATTACTAAATCCCCTGGCGAAAACGGAACTTTTACATAGACTGGTTCCCCCCACACCTACTGCCTGCCTCAGGGGTGCTATTACGTTTGATGATCCCCCGCGGGCGGCGAGCCCGGAGGAGAGGAGCTGCAGCTCCAGCTCTAGCAGCCGCCGCTCCCCCCCCACTTTCCCACCGCTTTAGCAGACAGTCAGCTTTTCACCTTTTTTTTTTCTCTGCAGCTTATCAAGGAGAAGCTGCCGGGCACAGGTTTGGGCTCCTTTTGCCCTTTTTCTCTCTTCATTTAATTCCTGTGATTATAAACTTTATATATAATTTCAATTAGCTGAACAATCCCTCAGCTCCTACCTTTTGTAACTTCTTACAGATGTCAATAAACAGCATACTAAGCATCAATCCCTGACATTAATTTTAGATCCAAATCCAAATCAGTCTATCCACAAAACAACACTAACTGCAGCACAGCTAACTCAATTTACTTTCATGTGTACAGATGCATCTGAAGGGGGAGCAAGGTGGCACTTTAGTAACGGAAACGGTTCTTATTTTGTAATTATTTCCCCAAACAAATTCTTTTGGTACCAAATATAAACATACAAACTAAAATACTGAGCTCAGACATGCAAACCGAATACCGAGTTCAAATATGCAAACAGATCACAATCACACTTCTTTTATGCATAAACTGTCCAAACCCAGCCTCCTTCTAATGTTTCAGAAAGCAATTTGATGGCGATACGTTTAAATTTGACATATCAACAGAGAAGGATACAGATAACTAACACAGAAAGATAACACAGGTAACTTTACCAGAACAACAGTAAACAGGATCAAATCACCGGTTTCAACAGTAAATACAGATTAAATCACTAGAACTACAGACCAGGTGCTGAGTAGCAGAAATAACCAGACCAGGTGCTCACAAATAACCAGACCAGGTGCCGAGCCTGCGGCACACATAACCAGACCAGACCAGATGCCGAGCCTGCAGAGGTTTCCCTCTGTCTGACGGACGGCTGCCTAGGCAATACCACGGGAGCTCCCTGCCCAACCGAGCATGGCTTTCGCCGCGTCTGACCGGCAGGCTACCAGATGCCTGACCAGCAGGCTACCAGACCAGAACCAGACCAGGCGGGTACCCAACAATCCAGATAAAGCACCTTCTTACCAGTCAGAGGTCCGTCATGAGCAGCAGAGGGTCGGTCGCATCCGATGCACTCCCCAAGAATACCTAGGTGCTAGCTGGAGCAGGATCAAGACGCGATCCGCCTCAGCAATGCTCGCGAGGTCCCATCTGGGTCGCCAAAAATGTTAGCATTCAGGACACATAACCACGGGCGTAGTTATATGTGGTGCTTTATTTCAGCGCTGGGGAAACCAGGGCCTCGCACCCAAAGCTGGCTCCGACCACTGATTCAAACTTCACCATTTTATACAATTTGGTTACATACATATTCATTAAAGTTACAATGTGTATATTGCATATTCATTAGGTTACACAATTATTTCACAATATCAGTTGCAACACCTTGGAACTACTCTAAGCATGCGCAGTGTCCTCTGGTGGTCGTTCAGGGGGTCTTCAGGATGAAGTAAGTAGTCTTCATCACTAGTGTACTTTTCACCTTTTGTCACTGCACATGCGCACTTCGTATAAAATTATACAAATTCTTGGATGATAGCAAATGTACCTTCTCAGCACTTTCAAGATAAGATAAGAGCTTACTGAGAACTAACAGAACTAATTTTCAGTTCTCTAAAATATGAGCTCGTATACAACTTGCATAGCTTTTACGATAAGGTAGGAATCCTGGATATGGTCTACAGAATCAGAAACACAGCCCAGCCCACAAAATTCAATTCAACTATAACATTCTTACTTTCTTTTTCTAATGCTACTTCAGTGAGATTCCACCTGAGGGCAGAAGAATCACAAATCTAGACCAGATTTTGCTCAATGGAAAGAACATAACAATGGTAAGTCATCATTGTTCAAATGCTGCATGCATTTATTTTCTCTGCCTGTAAAGCAATTGGTAATTTAGTTCAACTACTTCAAGCTGAGCTTTCCAGACAGGTGTGTTCCATAAGCTACTTTCAGGTAGCTTCTGGGGCATATTGATGTGTGAGTGGTGCTGGAAAAGTGATCTTATTGCCTTACTTGGTACATGTTACAGTTAAAACCCATGAAGAGAGCGTAGCCCTAACTTTGTTTTGATGGATGCTTTTCTGGTCTTCAGGTGTGCAAGGGAAGCACTGGCTTTGTTGCCCAGTCTGTAGGCTGGTTCCTACAGGTCATGAGTCTTTGCCTGCATAACAGTGTGGGATGGGATACATCTGCATTTCATCCATTATCGTATGTATAGTTGTATTTGCAGCAGTTTGGATGTTTATGAGCTCATCAAGTCATTTGGCAATTATGACAGCATGTGATGCCCAGAGAGTTGTACCTTGACGTACTCCGAAAAGAAAATCTGGACGTCTGTTGGATTATACCGCTTCAGAAGCATTCCAATATCTAGTTTATCATGTGCTGATGTATGTAGATCAGTTCTGAACCAGCAGTTAAATCTTGTGATTATCCATCCCTAAGCTGAATTCTGCAACTTCCTAAGTACCAGAAGAACAGACCCACAGTAGTTTTTTGCTTGTCTGCATAGATGGCTGCAAACTCTGAGATTCCTGCATGAGGGCATTCCTAATGTTGTGGGATGAGTAAGACTGACTTGAGCCTAAGGCAGTTGTGTGCGAACGAGGAACGAATAATCTCCATTTTGCTGTCTTGTCCACCTTGCACCTCCCCACTGTGTGTCTGAGCCATCTTGACTGAATGTTGAAGCCTCTTTGTGCTCTGCTTATTGTTCTTCATCCTTAAGGGTTGGTGCATGTTGTGGCTTCTTGTATGGGGAAAAGTGACTGCCATGCAGTGGAGCTGGTGGTGTGCTGTCCTTGAAGCAGAAGCTGGTGATTCGTGAGAGTGCAGATTTTCAGCAAGACATCAACATGTTTCTGTATTAGATCTTGTGTCTTTTGAGGACATGTTTTCCCACATGGGAGCGCGTGCTTTAGTCTTTTCCTTAGGTCAGTCCCAAGGGCAGCTCAGCTTTTTGTCTCTAGAAGTGTTCAGCTCTTTCTTGAGAAGATGTCAGTGAAAGGAGTGGCTCTCCTTTTTGTCCCTTATCTGTGTTTTTCCATTTGTGTTTCTTTTTCTGTTGGTCAGTTCTTTACTTTCTTCACAGGAAAGTGCAATGCTGCCTGGCTCCCTGCTGCCTGTAGAAGGGTTCAGGCTCTATTACTTGTTGGACTGTGCATTGCGCTAGAAGTTGACAAGAGGAAACCACCTTCCCAGTCTAGCGCCAGTCTGGGGAAGAATGAGTGACTGGAGAAATGCTTCATGAAATGAAGCATGTTCTTTGACCTTTCAGAAATGAACTGTAGCGTTTCTAGACAGAATTGTTTCCTGGAAGTGAATAACAAAGACAAAAGTCAAAATGTGTGTTCTCTGGGAGCTCATGTCTGTTTTGTTAAGCATTCTCTGTCTGCTTCTCTGGCAGTAACTGGCTTCATCTGTTGGGAGAGTAAGATCATCCTGAATATAAAAACTGCTTTTGTGGTCAACCCTGAAGTCTCCATCTGCGAAAATGCTGTAAAGCAAGAACTGTCGCATATGGGTCTGTAGAACTCAAATGTGTGGCACTAACAGAAAATGGTTTTTATCTTTCCTAGCTGGTTCCTGGAGGAGAAGGACCTGAAGTATGAATTCAAGAGTTATCATCTATGAAGACATGTTATATAGATGTATAATGTAAATAGAGCTTTTGGGGTGTGGGTGGGTTTTGGTGTGGGCTGTTTTGTTTTGTTTACACACTCTTGCAGCTGACATTTGATCAAAGGTGAGGAGTTCCTCTTCAGGGAAGGTGCGTTGCTAATGAGAATACTGACTTTGTGTGTTGAACTCATGACTTCTTGTAAAGACGCGCTGATCTCTTCCGAATCAAAGACTTTCTTTTTGTTAGTTATTGTGTTCTGTTCTGTAAGTGCACAAGCCACAGGTAGTTTCCTAACTGGTTGATGGAATGGAAAAATAATAGTTGTATTTCAACTGCTCTAAGCCTTTGGTTTTTCTGTGTCTGGTGTGTTTGTTGATGGCCCAGGTCTGTAGAAAACACCAGTTGTGAGCTGATGTTGCTCTTCTTTGGGGTACAGGCAGATACTAAGCTGGATCATGTGTTTAAACATATCTTCAGGCTGTGTCACCAGAAACCATGTGGTAAAATGCTGTAGAATTCTGGAAGCTCCTCCAAGTGGGTGCATCTGTGTGGTGCTCAGCAGCCTTTGGTTCTGCTGGCTTTGAGGTTCGGCTCTCTGGGACTTGTTTTGCTCGGTAGCTCCACTTTCTTGTAGTGAAGGCACCAGAATGCTATTTGGCAAGTGAGGATGGACAGACCAGACCGAGTTCATGTTCAAGGGGTTAAAAAACCAAACTGAACCAAAGCTGAAAGTGGACTGGTGTTAAATCTTCTTCTTCATGTCACTGGTGATTCTGCTTTCACCACCAAGTGGTGCTGTGTGTATTTAATGGCACTGGGAGCTGCCTGTGCCTGCCTGTGTAGTTCAGTGCAGTCATTAGAGGAAATGTTCTTCTGGCTGCACCTGTTTTCCTGTGATATTAAAAACTTGAGAGATATTCGGAGCAGCTACTACTTTAGGAGAATTTCTATAAAGTAAGGAATTGCTGGTTTTATTTTGTCAGCATGGACAAGAAAAGAACTGATTCTAAGTCATGTCCACTGCAGTTTATGTTTCCATGATCCACTGCTCCACTAATCACTGTGCATAAATGTCTTTGGAGAGGAATGGCAGGTGCTGGCTCTTCCCATGGACAAGCAGGGTACAGTGTTGGCTCCCAGGGACAGGACACGCTTTGCCTTCCCGTCTCCAGAAGAAAGAAGAGTTGAAGAAGGGGCCTCAGGAGTGAGAGACTGCAAAGAAGTTGCTGCACTAGATCCTTTTGTCTCTATCTGTCAGAAAAGCTGGCAGTAAACCATGTCCCTGGAACCTGTTCCAATGCCTGACAACCCTTTCCATGAAATGTTTCCTGACATCCAATTTGAGCTTTCCCTGGCACATCTTCAGGCCATTTCCTCTTGTCCTTTCACTTGCCACTTGGGAGAAGAGACTGACACCCTCCATGCTACAACCTCCTTTCAGGTAGTTGTAGACAGTGATCAGGTCTCCCCTCAGCCTCCTTTTCTCCAGGCTGAACAGCCCCAGTTCCCTCAGCTGCTCCTCGTCAGACTTGTGCTCCAGACCCCTCACCAGCTTCATTCCCCTTCTCTGAAGTCTCTCAGTACCTCAATGTCTTTCTTGTAGTGAGGGGCCCAAAACTGACTGTAATCATGATTAATAGGGTTGGAGAGAAGCAACTTGCACCAACTTCCTGCCTCTTGCACTCAGCTCCTTTGTCTGGTGCAAGGCCAGTGTTGCAGGAATCAGTATTTGAATGGCAGCCACCATTGCTCCCAGGGCTGCCAGCTGCCAAGGTTGACCTGCAGTGCACTGGGCAGTCAGCATCAACTGGCAACATCGAAAAAGGAAGCGGAACATTTCTTTTTTTTCTAGCTCTGATGATTTTAATTTATATGGAAGAAAAAGATACATTTTAAACATTCTTGTTTGTGCATGGAGTTGAAGAGAAGCTGTGTGTGTCCCAAGAGAGTGAAGGCAGTTATGTAGGAGAGCTGGCTTGGTAGGCAAAATGGACAAAAATTTTGCACAGGCATTTTTATGTATGCTGAAGCGTGCTTTAAGAGTGCCCCAAAACACGTGTCATTTTAGAAGGTGAGACAAAAATAAAAGCAACATGGGAGGTAAGTTATTTTAATTAATTTAAATCAAGCTACAAACTTCAGTATATATAGCACCTCCAGAAAATAATCTAGTCCCCATTGTCTGTGTTTCTCTGAGAAGTCGTCAACTTTTTGAAGACACTTAATTTCACAGCAGTCACCTGAAAACGAGGAAAGAGTAACATATTACTGAGTGATTAGTCACTGGAAAATGCAAACTGTCAGGGAAAAAAAAAAAAGAATCTTATCCACAGATTCCCTCACAATCCCAAACACAGGGACACAAATGCACTGGGAAAAAACTTATCCATCTCTCTTGCACTGGGATGCAACTGTCCATGCCAGTGACTCACCAGGCACATACACTGTAGGGGTCTGAGACAGATGTACATTCTGAAGAAGTAAGTGCAGTATCAAAGCATTTCAGTAGAAACTTTTAAAATTAAATTCCCACCATAATTCCAACTTTCATTATTTTGATGGATTTGGGTTGTACGTTTGGTATTTCCTTTGTACGGCACATCACTTTTCTTCTTTGGCTACAAAAGTACAGCAGAAACTGTAGAAGTAGTGTGCAAAGGCCTTGCATTAAAACCAGGGTAGTTGGTGGTGAGGTGCAGAGAAAGACAAAATGGTCAAACGGGACTAAGACGGCAGCTACAGGATCACTGAATGCAGTATGAATCCTGGGAGAATGAAAAGATAGCCAGGGGAGAAAAGAGACAGTATCTTTCTCTTGGCTTTTCTTCATATTTTTTGAAAGACTGAGAATTTTCCTTGACAGCAACATCCCTGTGGCTAAGTGGTATTTATTTTTACAGTCATTTTTTCATGACTGCACCTCTTATCTAAAAAGCAAATAACTATCAGTGGTCACAGGGAGAGGCAGAAGCATACAAACACATTTATGTGGTTTGGGAAAAAAGTCCTGAGGGTTAGCTGAAATATTACTTACGAAACAAGCTTTTAATTTCAGATTCAGGAACATAAAACGGTGGGCCTGAAAGAAAATGAGTGAGGCTAATCAGAGAGAAGACATGGGAAGGACACAGAATCGACTGGGTTGGAAAAGACCTCAGAGATCATCAAGTCCAACCCTTGGTCCAACTCCAGTTCATTTACTAGATCATGGCACTAAGTGCCATGTCCAATCTCAGTTTAAAAACCTCCAGGGACAGTGAGTCTACCACCTCCCTGGGCAGGCCATTCCAATGCCTGACCACTCTCTCTGTAAAGAATTTATTTCTAATATCCAGCCTAAATTTCCCCTGAGAGTTTAAGCCCATGCCCCCTTGTCCTGTTGCTAACTGCCTGGGAGAAGAGACCAATCCCCACCTGGCTACAACTTCCTTTCAGGTAGTTATAGAGAGTGATGAGGTCACCTCTAAGCCTCCTCTTCTCCAGACTAAACAACCCCAGCTCCCTCAGCCTCTCCCCGTAGGTCTTGTGTTCAAGTCCCTTCACCAGTCATGCTGCCCTTCTCTGGACCCGCTCCAGCACTTCAATGTCTTTCCTGAACTGAGGGGCCCAGAACTGAACACAATACTCCAGGTGTGGCCTCACCAATGCAGAGTACAGGGGAAGGATCACTTCCCTTGTCCTGCTGACCACGCTGTTTTTGATACAAACATTCACACTGCAGCAGGAGAGCCAGCGCCATCGCTCACAGCACCTGGCCTGCAACCGGGCTCCAGTGTGTAGCATCATCTGCAGGAACCAGAAGACACCACATCCAAGAGCTTGTGGCACCTTGGTGGGCCACCAGACAGCTTCAGGTGCTGCTGCTGCATCACCTCCAGACTGCAGCCAGGGTAGCCACATTGTGAGAAGTCATGAACATGCTGTGGATACAAGCACTCTCTGTGCGCTGTATGAATCCAGCCCACAACTGCTTTATGCTATTAATACAATGGCATAATTAAAGGTAAAAGCTGCATAATGTGAGAGGGAGAGGAATGAACTAAGCTGTTGTTGCTTATGATAACAAGACCTATTTTTTCAGGGATAATTATGGTGAAGAGCCTAAAAGCAGCAAGAAATATTTTCCTTCTGAGAGTTCATAATTAAAAAGAAATATTTCAAAATACCTCAGACTTAGGTATGTAATGAAAGTTATAAAAGGAAAAAATTATTTATGATTTTACAGAATTTCACCTCTTCCAAACATATTCAGACCATGGTAGAGGCTGGGAGAGAAGCATAAGATGGGCAGCACATTGGGTTGCAAGTATGAGGTAATACGAGTGAAGCCAAGGTTCTTGGGAGTGCTTCAAGCTCCCTGGACCAGGCAGGATGTTATGCTGAACATCCACTCTTCCAGTTTCATTGTCATAGCTACGCTTCCAGTTGAATTTCTTCAATAATATACCACGCCTGTCCTCCACTTATCCTTAACATGTCTGAATGCTAGAGAGAAAGCAAATTTAGTCTCAACATCTAAAATTTTTAACACACAGTTGTATTGGTGTGTTCAGCTGACAAAGCTATGCTCACAAAAAACTTGGGGAAGATACATATCTATCACATCTATATACCATTTATACTAAAGCATGCAAAATCAAAACATGAACAGTGCAAAGTTCTCACCTTTGTGTTTGTTTGGATCATATGAAACTGTAACAAGGAGATAAGAAGAATTTTTTTCCATTAGGGTGATCATCAAACTGACATAGCTAAAAGAAGAAAGTTACACTTTATTATTTTGGAACTGTGAAAACCTTCAAGCATAGCGTTCAAAATATTCAGTGAAAGAGGTAATGTATTTCTATGCAGAGACAACTTGAACTGAACTGCAGAGAAACTAAGCAAAGTTTAGTTTTAGTTTCGTGAGCATTAGTTTCGTGCTACACATGAAACACCTCAAATAAAGGTTACTATTTGCACCTCATAAACAAGCATTTATCTTTTTTTTTGCATATTCATCTCAAAAGTGACAGGCAAAACGTAGTATTCCTTTGCCACAGTCGAAAATACAGTACCAAATACAGTACCGATCTTTTAAAACTAGTGTGAATTCAAGATTATGTTTCTAATTAAAAAATCCTGGGATTAGGGTCAAAATATATTTGGGTTGGCTATGGGCAAGAATGAAAAATTGCAATAAAGAAGCAAGGGGCAAAAGAAAAAAGAGAGGAGAAGCAGATGGGGTAAAAAGGAAACAATAAAATTCAGATCAGACTTGCATCTCTGCTTCTGCTGGGTTGCAACAAACCACATATTTTCCCACCAAGAGGCAGGGCGGCTTCCTTGAAGGAAGTTCACAAATCATGAGTACAGCACTTTGCAACTGCAGCTGGTGCTTGCCGTAGAGAAGAACTTGTATAGGTTACTTCTTTAAGAGGACTCATCGACACGTGGCAGGAGGAAAAACGTGTCACTGCATACATTCAAGACAGTAACAAGGCAAACTTACTAACCGTTGTCTGTCGCATGGATTCACAGCTACTAGAGCTCCTCTGTCCCAAACCCCATCAAACTTGCCAACTATTGAGCTACAGAGAGATAAGGAAAAGGCATAAACATACTGAAAAAGCACCTTCATTTTTATTCAGATACTTCTGGGAAATCACAAGTATTCTCCGTCTAGCTGTGCAGTTCCCCCACTACTGTTTTGTTAGAGTCCAGCATTTTCATGATCCAAAACAATATGAACTGTAAACTAAGAAACCCCCCTGGTACACGGCCCTGCTGCAATAGCAAAGAGATGCTGGAATTGCTCAGCATTTCCCCATGATTAGTGGGTGCTGAGACAAGGCAGGGATGGAGGAAAGTAGCTAAAACACATTCGGGCTACAGGCTGGGATTTTTAGCAGTTGTACCCTGCTGTGACCCTTGAGGCAGCACTAACCTGCATTCATGCATTCAGTTCTTGGCCACCTTCTAAACCCACACGTGATTTAAAATGCAGGTTAAGGAAGGTGCCTCATTGCTTCATCATCCAACTCAGCACACTTAGTAATTTTACAAACTTCAGTTCCCAGCTAGATGCCCAGGACAGTTAGTTTCAGCTTGCAATTTGTTTAATGTTAGAAAAGCTAAATTACACTGCTGCTCACCTCAGGCTACAACTGCCACAGACATTATTTTTATTCCTGGCAAATGGCTTCAGTGACCACCAAAAACCTGCAAGTGGCCAAGACTATTGGGAAGTGCCTTTATTGACAGGTGGTAAGAGCAGTCACAGTGATGCTAGAGATGAGGTTATTTGAGGGGAGAATACTATTGTATGGAATTGTGCAATACCTTTCTGCCTATTGGGGGAGTGTCAGAGTCTAACTGATCACTTTGAACTGGTTTTGGCTGGGGTAGAGTACATTTCTTCATAGTAGTGAGTATGGGGCTGTGTTTTGGATTTGTGCTGAAAACAGTGTTGATAATACAGGATGTTTTAGCTACCACTGAGCAGGGCTTACACAGAGTCAAGGCCTTTTCTGCTCCTCACACAACCAGCGAATAGGTTGGAGGTCCACAAAAAATTAGGAGAGGACACAGCTGGGACAGCTGACCCCAAGTGACCAAAGGGATATTCCAGACCATAAGACATCATGCTCAGCATATAAAACTGGGAGGAAAGTTGGTGGAGGGGCCGCTGCTTGGGGGCTATCTGGGCATCGGTCAGTTGGGGATGTGCAACTGTTTTCATTTGCATCACTTGCTTTTCTTGGGTTTTATTCCCCTCCTTTTTTTTTTTCCTCTCACAATTTTAAAAAATTTGTTTTTAATTCTTAAACTGTTTCGATCCACAAATTTCTTTCTCACTTTTACCCTTCTGATTGCCCCCACCATCCCACTGGGGGTATAGTGTGGGCAAGCAGCTGTGTGGTGCTTAGTTGTCAGCTGCGGTTAAACCATGACAATTTCTTCTCCCTGCCCAATGCTAATTTCATTGCAATGGCCTTGCTAAGTCTCTGACATCTAATCCAGAAGCTGATCCTGTATTTCCCACCCTACTGTGATGAGACTTGATAACACTTTTAAGCCCTGACTTCTTTTAAAGTTTGCCAAGGCTAAGCATCTGTTTTAAATAACCAGCCTCTTAAATGAATGGAGATCTTTAAAGAGACAGTTAAACATGCAACGGGCACAAGGGGTCAAAGCAAAGTCTAGTGGGGCAGGTGACAAGCTTGATCTTCTGAGGCCTGGCAGCTGTTCTCCTCTCCGCATAGCTGAGTCTGCTGCATGACCTTAGGCAAGCTCCTGAAGTTTTCCGTATTTGGTTTTCTTCTTAACTTTAATCAGTTCTAACTGGAATGGTGGTGGTGGTGGCTCCATGTAGGCATTTCACGTCTTTTACTCCCCACCAGTTTCATCAGGGCCTACAGACATCGTGTGCTGCAGGCAGCCTCATGCTGTGGCCTTGCCCTAGTCCTGGTCTCCTGCTTGCTCAGACCTCAGGACCTGCTGAGCATCTGGGTGTTCCCTGTCCATCTGCACATCCAGCTTCCTTCTGAGGAGAACCAAGCCACGAGGAAAAGGTCAAAAAGGGTACACAGCTGTCTTTCATCTTGATGTAGAGTCAGGACGAGGCTAAGGTGTTAGAAAGTGCTCCTCTCGGGTATAGGTTTCAATGTATCACCATCCAATACTTTAGCCCCACATTATCTCCTGCTATGTGTTTATACGGCATGAAAGATTACAGTCTGGATACTAATACAACTAATAAAAATTAACTTGTAAAACAGAAAATCACACATCTGAAGAAATCCCGCTGGACTGACACAGTAAAGCTGTGAATTTCTCTATCTGCACATGTTTAGTTTCAGTTAATGCAATTTTAATTTTTTTCCTTAAAGTTTTGCAGCTGTAATTGTATGAGGAGGTACAATGGTTGCGTAATATAACTGTTTTACATATGTCCCAGAGTTCCCACAAAGAGCAGTTATTCCTGTTACTCGTTAACTAGAAAGAGACCTTGAAATGTCTCATTCTGACAAAGGTCAGGAGCACATTTAAGTTCTCCTCTAATGAATGCTAGGCTAATGGAGATCAAAAGGATTTGTTTGCAGGCCAGCCTCAGCAAGAGAGAAATTAATTTAATTTCCATAATTACTGGGTAATTAATCAAATTGTCTGTACATAGAAACTAGAAGAGCGTGTGCATTTCACTACTCACAGGTATCTGCTGACTGCTGTAGGAAATGCAGTTCATACTTTCACCATAACTGCACCCAGCACAGAACCATACACCCAGAATGCATGCTATGATAGAAACTGAAGATTTTACCATGCTACCTGTTACAAAACGTAGGATCTAAATTTTTCAAAAATTGCTGACAAGAAGCTTAAGCAATTCCTGGGCAATTTGTCAACACACAGCAAGGATTTATAGGGATCTACACAGCAAGTAGCTACACTGCAGGAGCAAGAAAGGGAAGGAAACCAGGCAGTATCTACAAAACCACGTTCATATACAGCCCATCTGTTCCAAGCCACTCGCTTTGCAGGGCTAGTTACATATACACATTTTTCAAACCAACTGGAGTCAGCCGCACCAGCAGAAGTCTTAGCAACGGTCTATTGTCTAAAAGAATTTGGACTCTAGTAAGGAACACTTTTTTTCCTATTTATGCAGATTAAAAAAAAATCATATAGCAAGCACCACATTGTGGTGTCCTAAACTACCTATTAGACCTGTACATGTACTAGCTCTGAAAAGCCCATCCAGGTAAAGTTTAAGACTTGACCATCTTCTTATTGAACAGCCATGCTTTTTTTGGTAAGAAAAGCAAACAACACACAAAACTTCACCAAAACCTTATGATTTAGTGAAAATCATGTCTGAGTCAGAACTACAAGAGGAGGGCACTATAGTGCAGGACTCTGGGCACCTTCAGCTTCCTACAAGACCGACACATTACAAAACCAGAAACAACACCACTTTCTTGTGTGCTCTCCAATCTACAACTACTCCAGCACGCGTCTAGGTCTGAGGACATTTTAGGACAGATTTAAACATGCCTGTTGCCAACACCATTAAGACACTTCTGAGGACAGATAAATAAGCCAGATGCATTACCGTCCAAGGCAAGGCCTTCTGTGCTAGAGGCTGTAGAGAGTCTTAAGTCCTCCTGCAGTCTCTGTACAACTCAACAATTTTTAAAATTCCCCCACCAGCTGACACTTGAGCAGAAGGTCAGGTGCAAAGCCACCAAAAAATCGGAGAAGTGATGCTCGGAGCCACAGACCACAATGGGTTGAAACATTTTTAATGAATCAGTAGTGTGGACTGTGTTGAAGTATTTTGCATTTTCTGTTGTGTCTTTTAACTAAGAAATATAGACATTTTAGCACTAAAAATCCTTCAGAAGACATTGGTAAGTCTAGA
The DNA here is from genome assembly GCF_036013475.1 of Columba livia. Lineage (NCBI taxonomy): Eukaryota > Metazoa > Chordata > Aves > Columbiformes > Columbidae > Columba > Columba livia. The sequence goes on along the minus strand of NC_088603.1, from coordinate 67,038,292 downwards.
CATGATTGTTAAGATACTTGCAGAGTCCGTGTTTGACAATATATTAAGTAGCCACATATACTGGAGAAATGTAATGTAGCTTAAGCCCATCAAGAAAAGTATGTTAAGCAGGGGACACATACAATCAACGGGTACAGCTTACTTATGCATATGTTAATCATTACTTTGGCAAAAATACATTTAGTACTTAGATAAAGGAAAAGCTGTCTAAGAATACACCTCTGGGTATATTCTCTTTACTTTTACTAAGCTACTCTGAGTAAGGAATTGTGCTAGTGTTTGGCTTCATAGAATTCATCAATAATATTAAAGATAATTTGTTTTTACTGTAAAAGCAAACATGGTTTTGCGTAACTTTTCATAGAATCATAGAATCATTTCGGTTGGAAGAGACCCTCAGGATCATCGAGTCCAACCATAACCTAACTCTAGCACTACACCATGTCCCTAAGAACCTGATCTAAATGCCTTTTAAACCCCTCCAGGGATGGCGACTCCACTGCTTCCCTGGGCAGCCTGTTCCAATGCCTGACAACTCTTTCTGTGAAGAATTTTTTCCTAATATCCAATCTAATTTTACAGGACAGCTTAGAATAAGAAGCCCATTTAAGAATATTTGCTTTGAATTTTTATCTAATGGTCACGAACAGATTTTTTTTGTTGGAGATTGGCTATTTGCATTTCTCATACAAGTTAATAAGAATTTTCTTGAGAGTACCTGTTCCAAATCTTTATGGCTGATTCAAACAAAATAATATGACAGTGTTATGGTGGTATTAATACATTTGATTATACAGAATTCTAAATCACAAGGTGTAATCTTACCTGGACAAATCATAAATACTGCAGCAGTACAGAGAAATGTTCCCAGAGGTACTCTACAATAAAAAGAAAAGGAAACAATAGCTATCAGCAAACTATCATTAAAGATATACATAGAGGTGTATATCCTACTTTATATCCTAAAAAATTCACATACACTATTTTAAAATATACATTTAGGTGTAATAGGGAAAAACTCTGAGAAACATTTTTAGATTTTCTTTACTGAGGTACTTTTCCTGACCCCCTCCAGAGAGGTTCTCATCTCTCAAGGCAGGCAACTGTCCAACCTTATAATACATTTACTTTACATTCAGGTGCTTCAGTGTCATAAGGAGGCCAAAGTCACAAGCTCAAAAGAAGAACTTCTCAGTCGAAAATTACAACTCAGAGCTTCCTTTCAGACCTCTTCAGGAGAGAGGAATGACTACCAGTAAGACAGAGACATAAAAGCAGAATGACTTGTTTGCTCAGCTATGCCTGCATTGCATGGTTAACCACACCACACCATTTGACAACGCACAAAATGTACCTGCAGCTTTTTTGCTCCTGAAATCTCTGGCACCGGCTCCTCGCAATAAGGCAGGCTGTGTTCTGAAAAAAATTCCTTCAGTGCTTGCTCGCTGACTTCCACACCAACAACAGTGTGTCCCATGTCTGCCAGCCTGCACACAGCACAGAGAGGTCCCAAGTTTACGTGACACTCACAGGATGGGCCATTACCAAAGGTGCATCTCCCATGCAGCATCTATTTGTTAGGGAAACCCTGGTTTTAGGATGCACTGGTATATCTAACTCTGACTCTCTGGACTGTTTGCGTTATATTGAACACCTCACCCCTGCGACTGGAGCTTAAATTAGCGCCCCTCAGCATACAGCTGATGAGGATTTACAGGCTTTATTTAGCTTAATAATTTATTTCTGTGAACTTGATGAGAACAAAAGGCGATTACACAGAGAAACTGTCCATTTCAGCTTACAGAAACGTGTTCTGCTCCGAAGCGCAGCGGCTGAGGCCGGCTGCCCGCCCAGCTGCCTCTGCGGCTTTGGCAGGGGGGAGCAGTAACCTCTTCGCTGCTGCAGCTCCGCGCCACAGCAGCGCGCGCCAGAGCTCGCCATCAGCCGGGCAAGCAGTCGTCGTGATAAAACCGCAGAGCTGGCACTAATTTGATTCCTTGAGGACTGTAGTTCAATGAGGGTTTTTCGGTCTGTGTAACCTCCCTCCAAGAAAACAATCAACAGCTTACACAGCTTCTAATTATAAATATAATCCAGGTGAAAAAAGGTAAAAGTGAAAAAATCCGTTTAAAAAAAGAGGAAGTTATATTCAGCCCAAAACACTTAAGTTCCCAGTGTGACATGCCACTTGGTCCCATGAAAACATGCTCTGGCACAAGTGGCCCCATTGCAGCCAATTTGAGCTGGCATCGCCATCAAAAGAAGCAGTGGCAAAGGCATAGCTTCAGTCACAAATTCAGCATTCCCCAGGCTGAACCTGGGACAATCGGGAGGACTTTCAGGTTAGTCCTTATCCATCCCATTTATGCTACTATACAAAACACCAGCAAATGAAACCTAACTTCCTCCTCCCTCCAGCCTCCAGCAATGCTGCTTTCCTACCAGCCGAGATGCGGCACATTTCCATTGGCCAACATAAGGCTGGGAATTCCCCTTCCCCCTCCCCACATCAAGTAAGATTTTTGCTCTTATAATCCGGGCTTTACCATTTCATCTCTACTGCTTTACCACAAAGTGGGAAAAATATCCTCAGTCCGCTCCTGCCACTTAAAAGAACATCCAGGTACTTCCGTAAGAGCCTGCAGAAGAACAGCCATGTTTTACTTAACGCTGTATTTGTGCTGACATGTTGAAAGCCAAATGCTACATACTACACCGGCTAACAGCAAACTCCACAATGGAGTACAGGTTCTTAGTTCAACTTGCTCATATAATTAGAAATAAAAACATAAAATAAAAACATTTACTTTCCATCTACTTAGGAAGTAAAATTAATTTCTGTTAAAAAAGAACACATTTTTCTTTGTTCTGTTCTCTGTATATTGGTCTTTTCAAGTAAACCAACCCACCTCTAAGAAGGTCACAACAGACAACTTAAACATGATTATTAAACTTCTGTGTCAATCAAATCACTTACACAAGTCTTAAATGTAACTGTCATTGGTTGCAAGACTATGTAACAGGTTTGCTCTCTTAGCTACCTGTCTTTCAGTGCTCAATAATCGCTCCAATGCTCTCTGCATATTGTTTTAGGCCCCAGTTTCATAACTTACAAATGGCAATGCAGAGCTTCTGCATCAGAAAATTTAAGGTTCTTAGTCAAACCGTTGACATAGGCTACACATGAGGAAGAAATGTCTTACACTGAGGGTGGTGAAACACCGGCCCAGGTTGCCCAGAGAGGTGGTAGATGCCCCATCCCTGGAGACGTTCCAGGCCAGGCTGGATGGGGCTCTGAGCAACCTGATCTAGTTGAAGATGTCCCTGCTCATGGAAGGGGGGGTGGATTAGATGAGCTTTGAAGGTTCCTTCCAACTTTAACTATTCTATGATTCTATTCAAGCTTTATAGTTTAAAGTCTGATTCAAAAGTTCTAAATTCAATGCAATCCTTTCTGTTTTCTGCCCCCCCCCTTTTTTTTTTTTTTTGTCAAAAGCAGGCCACAATAATATTTATTTTACTTTCAAGCTGTGTAAAATAATTTTCCCTTTTTTTTGTAAATGCTCCATTTTCAGTTAAGAGTTTTTTGAATGAGTCAAGTCCCTCCTCTCACAACATTTCTTTAAACAGCTTAGGCAGAAGCATCAAGTCACGTACGGATGCCCTTGCTCCTTATGAAACCCAGTGTTACCCATTTCCCATTTTTGCAGCCATTCCTCCTCAGTCACCACTCTGTCTTTTTGTGACCCAATATCAGTGCTTTCCAGGATCCTGCACGCATCTGCCGAGCGGTCCATCGTCCCCAGGGCGTGCTATTAGCTGTGGAAAAAAAGAAAGAAAAATTACCCCCACTTGATTAATAGTTTGGAACTGGCTCTCGCTTCCTAGGATCAAATATAAAATGAGTGCAGTTTGAAGGATTATTATTTGTCGTCTATTTAAATGTAGCTGATCGAACGTGGCTTCGACTGGATTGTTGGGTTTTGGTGTTTTGTTTGTTTGTTTGTTATTTCCGGAGTGAAACCTGCCCAAACGCGCCCTGTTCAGTATTACGGAAACGCCGGTGACCTCCCGTTTTGCACACATCTGGAAGCCACCCAGATGCTGCCCAGTTGCCCCGGGGGTACCCGCAGGCCCAGGCCCGGCGCCGCCGCTCGGTAGATGCCGACACTTCCCTCCCATGCAAACCCCGCGGGCAAGAGCAGCGGCTCGGGGCGAAGAAGGGGACCCGGAAGGACCCAGCCGGACTCAGCACCTCCCCCATGACCCCTCCCCGGCCGACCCCCGCCCGGCTGCCGGCGGCGGCGGTACCTGCGCGGCGGCGGCGGGTCCCACGGGGATGGGGCGGTGCCTCCCTGCCCTCCCCCTCGCTACGCACCGCGGAGAGCGGAAGCGGCGGCAGGAGGAGGCGGGCTGAGGGTGCACGGCACCGGGGAGGAGGAGGAGGATGGCAGTGCGGATGGCGGCGGCGGCGGTGGTGAGTGACCCCCTTCCCCCGGCTGCAGCGCCCGCCGGGGGGGCGCCCGCCCCTCCTCCCCGGGCTGTGGGGCAGGTGCGAGCGCTGCCCCTTCCTCACCTCCCCGTTTGCCCCTTCCTTCCCCCTTCTCTCTCTCTCCTTTCCTTCCCCCTTCTCCTCCCTTCTCTCCCCCGCTGCAGCTCTAGCAGGAGGCGGCGCGAACACGCGTGAATGTGGTCTCCGGCCCCCGAGTGACCCGGCCCCGAGGTGAGTTGCCAGGCGGCTCGGTCGCCCCGGCCGCAAGCGCCTCCCCCGCCGCCCGCCGGCACCCCCGGGGCGCCTCCGGTGACATCCCCTGGGGGACACCCCTCCCCCGGGGACTCCCCCTCGGGACCCCGCTCCCGGCGCCCCCGGCCGCCAGCTGTCACGGCCGCGGCCCCCTCGGCGCCGGGCGCTGCTGAGCCTTGGCCCGGCGGACGGCGGCTGCGGCCGGGGCGGCCCGGGGAGGGGGCGGGCGGCTGTCAGACCCGCCGGCGGCGGACCCGGCCTGAGCTCTCAAGGTGTCCGCACGTCGTGGTCCCACCTTCCCTCGTTTATCCGGCTGCTCTCGTTTCCTCTCTGTGTCAAGTGTCTGTGTGGTTTCTTGTTTTTTTTTTTTTTTTCTTTTTCCTTATTTTTTTTTCCTTTTTCGTTTTTCCTTTTTATTTTTTTTTTTGCTGTTTTCCTTCTTTTTTCTTTCCTTTTCTCTTTTTTCTTTTTCCCCTTTTCTTTTCCTCTTTTTCTTCTTTCCCTTTTTTCTTTTTTTCTTCCTCGCTTTTTCCTTTTTTTTTCTTTTTCCTCTTTCCTCTTTCCTTTTTTTTTTTTCTTTTTCCCTTTTTTTCCTTTTCCCCTTTTTTTCCTTTTCCCCTTTTTTTCCTTTTCCCCTTTTTTTCCTTTTCCCCTTTTTTTCCTTTTTCCCTTTTTTTTCCTTTTTCCCTTTTTTTTCCTTTTTCCCTTTTTTTTCCTTTTTCCCTTTTTTTTCTTTTTCCCTTTTTTTTTTCTTTTTCCCTTTTTTTTCTTTTTCCTTTTTTTTTCTTTTTCCCTTTTTTTTTCTTTTTCCCTTTTTTTTTTCTTTTTCCCTTTTTTTTTTCTTTTTCCCTTTTTTTTTTTCTTTTTCCCTTTCCTGTTTTTCTTTTTCTTTTTTTTTTCGTTTTCTTTTTTTTTCTGTTTTTCCTTTTTTCCTCTCCCCCTCCCAAGACAAACTTGCTGTGAACTGTATGGGTAAACCCCACAAAGCTCTCCCATGTAGGCCACACGTTACAGACGGATGAAATGTTAACATAATGTGACAGTGTGTCATGCAGCTCTCTCTCTTTCTCTCTCCTTTTAAAAGGCTGATTTCCTCAGCTTATACAATAACGTTCATAGGATGCAGAGTCATATAAAACTTAGTAAAGTTAGCGATGTTTGCTTGTTCTTCAAAAAGCTGTGGGGTTTTTTGGGTTGTTGTTTGTTTTGAGAGGGGAACTGGGGACAAAGCGGCATACAGCTGGAAGCAATGGCCTTGCTTACAGTTATATGCATAAGCTGCTCTCTTTTTTTTCCCCACCTCCCTCTTCCCCCTCCCACAGTGGCTATAGAAAAAATATGTGAGTCCATACAACTGGGCTCTGCCCTTCAAAACGGGAGGCCTCTCTAAATCTTAAATATTTTTTCTAAACTTCTTAGTGAACTATAACTGCCACCCTTTCTTTTTCTAACCCTGTATACGCACTAGAACAGCTCCGTGTCCTTTTACCTTCATGGCTGAGGGGCCTCATAGCAGCAGCAGACTCTGATCACCTGGCAGTCACCAAAATGAGTTGCCTGGTGGCTTTGCCCAGCACTAAGGTAGTTCATAGCCTCTGACCGTAAAGGCAACGCAGCCTGTAAGAACAATTACCTAGCGTCAGAAACTAAGGTGATAGAAAGACATGTTGTTGTGCCACTGATCCAGAAGGAAAGCTCCTGGGAAAAAATGCTGCCATTTCCTGGGGCGTTGTGCAGTAGTTTAGGGAAATCTCATGTAAATGAAACTGGTTGGTTTTCCTTTCTCTACTCTCCAACCTCATCCACCCACATACAGTGGTTAGTTATGGTGGAGTCATGCTTTTTTTTTTTTTATTAAATGATAAAGATTGACTTAATTATTTTTTCCTCCCTCTAATTAGTTATAATTGGGGGGGGTGCATACAAAAAAGAAAGTTATTTCTTGTGTTGGGTTGTCTGAACTGATTTTTCACTTATGTGGATATCGTCATGTGATTTACTTTCCTCATCCAAATCAATTTCTTTTATGTTGAGAGGAGAATGAAGCACTAATTTACTTGGTTTGCATCAGCTTTGTTTGAAACTTGGTAAAAATGCCCAATTCTCTCTTCCTTTACTTTTAGCAGAATTCACAAACAAAGCTACTGCTACCGTGTCCATCACTGTCAGTTTGAACAAGGAAAATGCAGCCTGGAACAGAGAGAACTGAGAAGTCTCAAATATATTAAAAAAAAAATAGAAACTGATCCCTACTGCAACAAGATAACATTGATGATGCAGTTCTGTAGTATAAGAGGTTTATTTCCACTTCCTTTCTCTATGCGGTAGAGCGCGTTCAGATCTAATTCTTCCTCTAGGCTCTCTTTATTTGTGTTTTACTCCCTGTGAAAATAATTCCTTTGATAATGCCGCTTTAAATATGCTTTCATATTTCTGCGGCATGCTTTCTTACATTCCATGGTTTCCAGCTTACATGATGAACTGTGATCTTTTCCATGTTCCCACTGATATAGTCGAAGAACACTATAGAGCTCTCCTGTGGGGTAACCTTTTATTTTCTCCTATAGTATCCTTAACAACAAAGTTTGTAGTATTCCAGTCACCTACAATTGCAATTCAACTGCAGTTTAGTCTTTAAATTCTGATGTACTTTCTTAGGAGGGTGTGCAAGTCTTGGAACTGGTTTTTCACCTGGTACTAAACATCTTTTCAGTACGCTGTTTGGAAAAGTGCTTTACAGTGCAAATGTTTTGCTACCAATGAATGAGTAGTTAGCAGGACTAGCTTTAACTTGGAGTGGTATTTCAATGCTTGCATTATGAGCTGATGTCTAGTCGCTTTGCCAACCCAAATTCCAGTCCAGGTCTTCACGTAATGCAAATCAGATTACTGAAATCCAGGGTATGCTGATCTGGAACAGTCTGTCAAGATGTACTCAAGGATCTAATCTTAACTCTGAATTTAGTTTAAAATAGTAGTATTGTTCCTTCACCGTAATGCTTCATTCTCATTTCCCTCCTGAATTAATAGTGAAGCTAAACAGATTCTTACCTAGGTAACTGTGATAAAAGTAGCATTATGAGTGGCTGTACTGCCCAGCCAATTAGACAGCTCTGCAAAGTCAAGCAATTTTCTTTTTTTTCGTAAATACTGCCTACCTTCTTTTGCAGATCTAATAATACAATGTCAACTGGAAGGGTACGAACAAAAAAAAAGGCATGTTCTTCAGACCAGTCTCCAGACAACCTTCCTCTGAGGAGTTCTGGAAGACAGGTATTTATAATAATTTAAAACCACGTGGGTTTGTACTCTACTATTTTTTATTTTCTTTTGACATTTATAAAGAAAACAGGCTTCATTGTGTATAAGTTAGGACTCAGAGTACTCTTCCAGGAAGAGGGGGAATTAATTAATTGTGTGAATACGTAGACAAAGTGTTTTGTTTGTGAACAATATTCAGAAAAGACAAATGCTCAATATAACCTGTAAATACTTGATGTGTTAAAAATGCAATCACAGAGTTCTGTGCAGCCAGACAAAGCTGTCTGCCCACCCAGACGGAGGCCTAAACTAACACGACACACACGGTACCTTTGAGGCCCAGATGAGGCATTTGGTATACAGCTTTGTATCTGGAGTCCAAAAAAAGCCCCAAGTCTACCCTGATATTTTATTTGAGGCACAGATAAGATTGCCACTATTAATATCAAGAAGTATGTGAAGAAGATATTTTCTTTTTCTGAAGGAGAAATAGAACGAACACATGAGGATTGACTCATTAGCATGTGATGGAGCTTAAAATATGATTTAAACTGGAAGCTTTGCTTCTAATTTCTTCAATGGCATCACTTAGACTAAGGCAAGACATTTTTAGCGTTAAATGATATTTCCAGCCTTACTGTTTGGAGTTTTCTGGGGAGAAAAACTGACCTACTTTGACAGCTGTTTCATGCTGCAGCTATTTCACAATGGATACAAAAATTTTCATTAGTGCCATTCTTACCCATTTGATGCTACCCATGAGCTGCAAAATGGTCTGAATGCCATTTTGTAGAAGAAGCATTTGTGTAATTCCTGGTCAGATTTCAGCTATTCTTTATTAGGTGAAGAAGAAAGCGGCTGAAGCAGCAGATGATGATGATGAAACATCAGAGAAGAAATACAGAAAGTGTGAAAAAGCTGGATGCACTGCAACATGTCCTGTTTGCTTTGCCAGTGCAGCTGAAAGGTTTGTTTCTTTTTATTTGCATTTTCCATGGATTTTTCTAAACTTGCAGATGAAGTTTAGGATCCTAACTATATTCTGAAAAATCCCTTAGTTTCTAAATGTAGAGGAAGATTCAAAAGTTCTAATATGGATCTTTAGAAGCCAGGAAAGTGTCACAAGTTATTCCTGTTGCGGATAACTGTTCTGTGCAAGTTGGTAATTCAGATACAAAATATCTTTAGAATACGCTTGTTTATGTTATTAATGGTATCTTCTGGAACATGCCTTGCTTCTGGGGAACTGAGAGCACATTAGTGTAATCTGAGGAAGCTAAACTCAAGATGGAAAATGAAACCATAATTTACCGCATGAAGTTTTTATCCCTCTTGTGTTGGAATGCTTTGCAGTCTGAGGTGGAATTCTGACCTGGAAATTTTAGGTGTTGGGAGACAGTCGTACTTATTTGAACTCTTTGTTCTCGAGTTGTTCATGGCTTTCCATGCAGTTGCACGAGTCTGTTTCTATTCTGACCCTGGCAGTACGGAATTCAGGAGACCGGAAAGGTGTATCTGTGATAAGCAATGCGTTCGACCTTGTTATGCTGTGGGCAGACTGCAATTATATAGCATTCCTCCCTCCCTGGTTAACTGAGAGAAACTTTCCTTGTTTTATTTATTTTCCAATGATATAAAATAATTCAGTGCTTCACTTAGTTAGCTATGTGGCTTGTTCCTTAGTGGCAGGAGGTTCTGGATGTTGTCATAGGAAAGTCAGGTGTTTTGGCAGTTGCATAAGAGATTTGTAGGGGAAATAAGCATCTGAGAGATCAGAATCAGTGATATTACATTTTGGTTTGTGTTTTGTTTGGTGTTTTTTTCTTTTTAAATTTAGGAAACAATAGATACTGCTTAGTCATCTTTTTGAATTGTTATTTTAATATTTTGATTTCCTCCCCTCCCACCCCCCGAAGTACATACTTTCAACATCATTTATTTGAGATGAGATCATTTCATGGCTAGCTGTTTCAGTTAGTAGCTTAGGTCACTGCTTTTTACCTTGTGCTTTTGTCTTGAACCATTTCATTGTGTTTAATGGGAGTTTTCTAAGTGAAGAGCAATTGCTTTTTCTGATGAATATAATCTTTGCTAATGGATATTTTGTTCTGAGAGTAATAAAAGAATGAATGACCAGAATGTGTAACTGCTTCCTCAGGGTTTTCTTTCATTGGCTTAAAATTGCAGCCAGCTGATCACGTGAAAAAAATAGGCAACATCTGTTTTGTGTTCGGATTTGCCTTTACAGTTTTGTCAGTTGTTTCTGGGGGGGGGGATGTTGTAATGATTTATAAATCAATTGATCACACATACAAGAAAAATACTGATTTAAATGATCCCTCCTACCCCTGCACTGATATCAGAACAAAATGGAACAAAGTAGAGGAACTGTAAGTTCCTGTGGAGAGGGGCTTTGCCTTATACATTTGCAAAACACTTAGTGTGTCGTAGCACATATTGTAAGAGCAAAGGTATTTCGTGTTCAGGAAACGTCTGCTTAAGTGGTACTAAAAGACAGGCTCAGTTGACCATTGTTAACGGGAGGTTGCTGGAAGCCAGAGCAACTATAAAACTGCACATTGTGTACATTTTGCCTCCTTTGCATCTGGTGTTGCTTAGTTTGGAAACTGGAAACGTTTGAGACAATTGAAATAATCTTATTGTTATTTGTATGACTGTAGTGCCTTGTGCAAGTCAGCCTTCGTGATTGCAACATAAAGCCCTGGCTTGTCCTGAATATTTTGTTCACTGTCAACAGAAAGCTTTTTTTTTTTTTCCCTGAATGTATCATAAAACTATTTCTATGTCTCCTGCATTACAGATGTGCTAAAAATGGGTATACGTCTAGATGGTATCACCTTTCCTGTGGGGAACACTTCTGCAATGAATGTTTTGACCACTATTACCGAAGGTAGATTTACCAATTAAAGTTGTGCCTTTTCGGTGCTTATTAAAATTTGGCAGACGTTAAAAATGTTGAAACATCATGTCCATAAACATAATACAAAGACTTGTCCTCTGTGCTTGCTTTATTCAAAGTGAGGCTTCAATATTGGTGCTAAACCTGTAGGTGTTGTGTGGACTAATCGTCGACTTAAACATAGCTGCGTGGACAAAACTGATTTCTTTAGGCAGGCTGGTTTGTGTGTACAGTTATCCTGAAGCTTTTGTCTTTTTTTAAAACAACATCACAGAATTTTAAATGAAGAGAGCAGTTTTAAGTAAATCTATTTCATTTCGTAAAGCAAATTCACGTTACAGTGTGAGTTCAGGGGACCTTGCCTCGCTGTAACATCAAATCAGTGAGAAGATTTAACCCTTGCAGTTCAGTGACCATGAGGACTCTGGTCAGGCTCACAGAGAGCTTTCAGCTCCAGGCTCCTTCCCGTTGGAGTGGGAGCTGAGTCCAGCTCTACGAAGGCTTCTGGGTGCTTTTGTGCTGAGCGCTACCTGCGACTCAGTCCAGGCCTTAGATTACCGGGAAGTGTGCTCGTGATCAAGGCGACACAGCAGTCAGGATGCAATTTGTTACTATCGTTAAGAACCATCACTTTCTCACTTTTTAACAGGAAAAATATAGGACTCTCTACTGCCTTATTTCTCTGTCCTTTTATGAAATGTTTAATTTTAGAATAACTGCTGTTGCTTGAAATGAACTAGATATTCAGTTTTCTGACTGCTTGCTGTCTTCTCTTTTCTTCTTAGCCATAAAGATGGTTATGAGAAATATACTGCCTGGAAAAGGATTTGGACAAGTAATGGTAAAAGTGAGCCCAGTCCAAAAGCCTTCATGGCTGATCAACAGCTTCCGTACTGGGTAAGATGGAGGGTGATTTATTTAGTAGGGTGTATTTCAGTTTGATGTTCTGCTGTGAGTTGCTGATATTTTATGTTCAAGCAGCAGGTTAGCTGAGCTTTTGTGGGGGTTTTCTAGTATTAGAGGACTGTGGAGAAGCTCAATATAATTCTCATCAGCTCCTCCATTATTGGAGGCCTTCTCCAGACCCCACAAAGAACAACCTTCTGTTGCTGTTCAGTGAAGTAGCAGCTAGAATGGGTGATGCTCAGGTAGAATAAGACTTGGCAGAGAAGAGAGTGTACCAGCTGTAGGAAAGTATGAGTGTGAAAGACTTCCAAAACCGATTTTGTGTTTTCCTATTAAAGAGAGCAGAAGAAGAGAGACTGGAACGGAAGTGACTTTGGTGGTGGTGGTGGGTTTTTTGTTGTTGTTTCTGAAGTAATGAACAATGAGTTTTTGCGGTGATGCTTGCTGAACCCAGCGAAGACCATAGTAACTGGGTGTTGAACTAGTTTTGGAGTGAGGTTCTGTGGAGAAATTCAGTCTTACAGGAGGTGGGCACGAGGTTTCTGTATCCCTAATGTCTTATGACCTGAGGATTACATGACAATGAATTCAACAATTATATTTGAAAACTTACTCACATCTCACTTCTTTCTGATTGGTTAGTTATGCTTCATAAATCTTATCTGCAATCAGACAGCAACAAGTAAAAACATGTTTGTTTTTTGACTAATAGGTGCAGTGCACAAAGCCAGACTGTGGTAAATGGCGTCAGCTGACAAAGGAAATCCAGCTGACACCACAGATAGCAAAAACCTACAGATGTGGTATGAAACTGAACAGTTCCACTAAGGTAACATAGAAGACTTTTGCTCAAATTGAAAGTAACACCAAGTTGATATTTCTTGTTTGCAGACATTAATTTCTTCTTCTTTGCTGCTTCATGTTTCTGATGTCAAAATTATTGTCTGGTGGCCTGGAGAGCTGCCCACGTGCTGTTGGACTTTTTGTTTCCTGAGTGGAAATATCAAGAAAAAAGCATCTGGAATACTCTTTCTCTGCACAGTCAGTTGTAAAATCTGTTATTCTGAAGCTACAGAAAGATTATCAGCATGCGTAAAATAGACATACACCAAAATGTTTATTTTGGTTTTGTTTGGCCATGCTTCCTTATTGAGGAAAGCATTTGAAAAGCTCAGTGGACTTTTATTGATTTTTAGTAAGTTTGTCATGGGGCTTTACATGAAAACTTTCAGCTTTGGCATGAAGGTAACTCCTGAAATTTGAGAGAGTCCTTATACTGCCATAGTATCTTTATAGTCATGACATGAAAATACTGACAATGTGAAAGCCAGAACATCTTGAAATGTTGTGATAAAGATCCTCTTAAAATAAATGAGAAACTTTTTTCATAGTCTAGACTGCAAGTCTTTCTCAAAAATGTGGAATCTTCCCAGATTTTTTTAATAAAATGCCTCCCTCCCCTCCGCCTTTTTTTTTGCTTAACTTGTTTGCTTGGGCGTTCCACTAAATTTCATGGAATAAAATGTATGTTTTGATATCTGACCAGTAGAAACTATTTAATTTAACTAATGAGAAACGTTTTCTGGGGTGTTTTGGCTTTATGGTTGGTGTTGTGTTTTTATGTTTTTAGCTATGCGTTTCTCTATTATTTATTTTTACTAACATACTAATCTCTGTTACAGAAGTCTAACACAAATACATTTTTGTTTGGTTCATAAGTTTACGGAACTATGCCATGGCCAAATTACCTTGTTTTATATTTACTTTTTGTTGTACAGCTCTGATACCATTCACTTTTCTTTCAGACTGAGGGCTCAGACCAGTGCTCCATGCCTGAGGACTTGGTGAGTAGTAGCTGTTCCTCCTCATTTGTCCTAGAATATGAAAGCAGTCTTAAAGCACGGCATGTTTCTTTCCTTTTCTTGGTCCTTTGGCCAATTATGGCTGTATTTATGCATTTTGCTCAAGAAACTGTCAGACACTATTTGCAACAGAGCCTAGGGCCTTCTACTTTCTCATCTTTTTCCTCTTTTCCCTTACCATACCAGTTAGCTTTCAGGTGGTTTGTGGTGTCTTTGAGCTGTGGCCTGTCATTCAAGGTATACTCCTAATTCTGTTTTTTGATCAGGCAAAACCTTATTCAGTTGCCACCTTTCAAATAAAATTCCCCATCATAAAATTTCCCCGTCTTTCAGGTGGTTTCTCTCTTTAGGCAAGGTAGTCTCTTTTTGAAGACTGCAGGAGAACATCAAAACACGTTTTCTCTCTCCTTTCCCCCAGACTACTAAACTAGATGATGTATGTTCGTGGGTTTATGATCACCTAACCCTGCATTTCAGATTTAGTATGATCTGATATTCAATAAGCCAATGTTGGCAAGTGTACCTGAGGTACCTTTAGCCCAGGAAACATGCTAAGCTTACTGTTGACTCTTGTAGAAGCTTTGTATTTTTGTTTCCTTAATGCATATTCGATTTGTAAACTAAGGCTGAATCATTAGTGTTTGTTAGGGTTTTAGAAGGTCTTTGATGGGGATAGCAGAATCTGAAATAAATTGATCAGTTAGTGTAGACTTTTCTAAGTTCAGATTTCTAGATGCATAAACAACTGCAAATGTTTTATACAGGGCCTGATAAGGCATAGATGTGTGGCCAAGGCATGTCTCATCTGTTTGCTTTCCGCTTGGGTGTGGAGTTTGTGAAGTTTCAGCTCCATTTCTGAGGAAGAGATTAATGCTATAGGTTTTCTGTGTCAGGCTGAGGAAGGGGAAAGAGGGAGAGAAAATGTCTTTATGACTTGCAATTCTGAGATTGGTACTTCTAGTGCTTTTTGGTCTCAGTTTTGGAGGGAGGGGGGGGAACTGGTTCATTTTCCAACGTTTTCAAAGTACTGACGTGTTCTCTTCTCCCCTCTTTCCTTCACTTCTCCGCTTGGCCAGAGAGTGGCTGAAGTTTCAGACCATTGGTGGTACTCCATGCTCATACTCCCTCCTTTGCTGAAAGACAGTGTGGCAGCTCCCTTTCTAGCTGCATATTATCCAGACTGCGTGGGCATGAGTCCATCCTGTACCAGCACTAATCGGTTACCTGGTGAATCCAACCTTGTGAAGTTAGAGCACTTAAAGAGCGTGCCTAATTTGACTGGTAAGGGCCATCCACAGGGCTCTGTTGCTTAAATAGGTGCAATAAGTTTTGTCTTCTGAGTTTATAAGGCACATAATACTCCTGATTCAGAAACACCAGTTCTGTTCTCAGCACTAATACACACTCTCTGTGTGACTGCCTCTGTACTTTAATGCAACTTACTCCTTTGTAAGATAAAGGTAACACATTTTGTATGGCACTTCTTCAGGGAGTAAGCACAGACTGCATAGGCTTTTTGTTTACCACCTGTCATTTGTTGAAAGAAATAGGAAATTAACATGCAGGTACTTAAAGATTGTTTGCATTCTTAAAGAAATAAAGATTTATCGAAACAAAACATGTTTCTGCTAGTTTTGATATTGTGGATCTTTGGGGCTTTAGAGAAAAGGATTCGATTTCTTAAGGCATTGGGATTCTCTTTAGGTTAATTTTTTGCTAATGACAGCTCTCAGACTGACAGCCTGGGAGTGCAGATCTGCAGAATAGGTCAGATATAGAGAAAGGTAGTTCAGGATTCCCATATTGATCTTGGAGAGTGTGCTTTGAGGAAACTTCAGCTGCTGTGTCATCTTAGCAGGCTTTGCTCTCCTTAGGTGCTGAAAATAAATCTGTCCATCTATTCAACAGATATTTATCTGCTTAGCAAACAGAAAACTTCATTACGCAGAGCTACCAATACTGCATGTGGAAGATGATTACCTTTAGTTCCTACCCACTCAGGGCGGTATTGGGAGCTGATGATGAAAGGGGTTCGGAGTCCTGCATGGGCCTGTCCGGTGATGCTAGACCTTAGACTTGAGTTTAGATCCTGTTCTTTGTTGGACTCATCATGGCATCTGAGGGCACATACTGTTTCTCTGGCAAAACATAAGCTCTCGTAGGTCCAAGATGTACACAGCAGGTACCAGGACAGTAATTAATAGTGCACAGCCTAGAGGGCTGGAGAGGGGATAGCAATATAAGTGAAACCCTTCTGAAGGCGGTTAGAGGCTGGAAAGCTTCATTACTTGTTTATCTGTGTAAGGTCAGTGGATCATCTTAGAGGGAAGAGGATGCAATGTGCAATGAAGGTACGATGGAATATGGCTAGTTATTGGTGTGTCTTTATTCAGTTGCAGGCATGAACAAGTATTTCCAGCCTTTTTATCAACCCAATGAATGTGGGAAAGCACTTTGTGTGAGGCCAGATGTCATGGAACTGGATGAGCTCTATGAGTTCCCAGAATATTCACGAGACCCCACCATGTACTTGGCTTTGAGAAACCTCATTTTGGCTCTGTGGTACACAAACTGCAAGGTAAGAGATGCTAATAGTTAATTTGTTTGTTCACAAATAAGAGCTACTTATTTGGGATGTGGACTCTCTTCTTAGGGATTGGACTCTTCTTAGATGTCTCCTTATGCACCAGAAAAATTGCTCCTGTCCTTTTGAAAATCCATTCTAAGAATGGGGTTTTTGTTGTTGTTGGTTGTGGTGTGTGGGTTGTGTTTGGTTGGTTGGTTGGTTTTTGTTTTGTTTCTGTTTGTTGTGGTTTTTTTTGTTTGTTTGTTTGTTTTTTTAGTTTTAGTTTTAAAGCCTAGGAGTTTCTTTTGGAATGGATTTTGCTGGAATGGGATTGTGAGCATTGCCACCAGGTAGATTAATTTGGCGTTCAGGGATGCATTTCAATACTGTTCCTGTACTAATGGAGCACATCATGGAGTTTGCAAGAGTATTTTCCAGACTCATGTGCTTTTATTTCATGCCAGTCTAGCTTGATACTTGTTGCCTTACTGTGTCAAGCTGGCTACTAAGTAACTACCACAAAACCTGCTGTTTAAAATGCTCTCAGAAACCTGATTCACTATTAATTTTTACCATGTGGTTTACAATTTACATATCATGTAAGCATATTAAAAAAAAAGAATATTAGATAATAAACATTTTCTGTTCTCTGTTTCTCCTTTGCAGGAGGCCCTCACCCCTCAAAAATGTATCCATCATATCATTGTTCGGGGGCTTGTGCGTATTCGCTGTGTACAAGAAATGGAAAGAATACTTTATTTTATGACAAGGAAAGGGCTGATTAATACAGGGATCTTATCAGTCAGTCCAGACCAGTATCTTCTTCCTAAAGAATACCACAATGTAAGTTGCTGTTCTAATCCCTACGTTATTAGTGCTATAAAACTACATGGCATATTTTTTTTGTTCTGGATTTTTTGCTCATTACCTTTGATTCCAACCATTTATGTAAAAATTACTTCTAAAAGCAAACATATTGCATGTTTTTCACATTATTCTTATCTGCCTTCAATGGTTATGGAAGCTCCAGATGTGCAACTCTTCCCAGCAAGGTTTTTGTTCACACTGGAAACCATGGAATTCAGTCCTACAGATTTGTGCTTCCTATGAGCTTTTCAGAGGTGTGGGAACTGTATGGAAAATATACAATACACATAGGTTCTTCTCATGGCTCAGCCTTATAATTTACCTCTGCTTCCATAGGTCAGGAAACTTCTATTCCATGTTCGTTTGTAAGGACTATGATTAAAGGACACATAGTTATGACCACTAATTTAAACTGAACTTCATCTGTTTCTGTTACAAGACATTGGAATATCTGCTTTTAAAGTGCTTAAAAATCATAACTATTTTCAAAGCTACAACTCATCTTTTCACTGTAGTAAATGCACTATAATCTTTAAAAGTTATATGGATTACTTTAGAGAACAAGAGAGCCATAGTCTTCTGAAACCTATTGATATTTTTAACTTTAGCAAAAAGAAAAATAAGTGTGCAATGATAATTTCTATTTTAGTTCTAACTATTTATTTAACTATTTTATTATTTTTTAGAAATCCGTCATTATTGTTGGGGCTGGTGCAGCAGGATTAGCAGCAGCTCGACAACTGCACAACTTTGGAATTAAGGTAAAAAAACATCACTTAAAGTCAGACTTCCTCTGCTTTGAAAGTGTTCTTCATGAAGATGAAAAAAAATACATAATTGTTACAAACATTTATGTATAGGGCATCATAATTAATTTGTAAAATCTGGGGTTTTATTGAGTAAATTCAACAAAGCATGCAGTGAATATTTTATGTAGACTTGGGTAGGAAGGATGGGGGGGACATGGATGTTCATGTCCAAATAATGGGACTGTAGATGATGACGTTTTTTTAAATGAGGTAAAATTTTCTTTCCTTTCTGCACTTTACTGGACTTGTTGCTTATTAAAAACAAGCAAACCACATGTATTTCCCCTTTCCCCCTGATATTTATCACTGATTGAAAGTGTAATCTCACAATATTTACATGTTGACATAATTTTACACATCAGAATATTCTTGTGAAAATCTATAGGACTTTTTACGCATGAAGTGTTTCCAGGGCTGGTGTTTAAGGAAATGAACGAGCATCTGACACTAAAAATTTGCATGTTTATATGTTCATATGTGTATTATTTATAAGAAAACCTGAATGCTCTAGTCCCATTGTCTCATTCTTTGGTTGCTAAATAGCAAATTGCAGTGTAGCCTCTTTGTATATCAAGTCCTGTGGAAAGCTGTCCTGCATTAAAATACATAAGTATCAACTGGCAGGACCTTTTTTTTAGTATATAAAATACACTCTGTTGCTTTCTACTGTTATGGAGAGATGGAGTTTCTCTAAAGAGACTTCCTCTAAAAATAAAAGGGTAATATAAGTAAGGGTAAACATAGACATCCATCTGGTCCAGTGTTCTGGGTCTGTCTGTGACAAGTAGTAGATGCTGAAAGAGGTATGTATGAATGGTGGAAATACATAAGAATGGGGTTTGCTTTGAATACCCCAGGAATACATTTCTCCAAAAGGTGTATGGAGTTCCTCAGATGGACACTGAACCCAGATCATTGTGTTTAACATCCTGCAACGTGCCTTAAACTCCAATTTTGAAATTTCCTGAATAGAATCATAGAATGCCCTGAGTTGGAAGGGACCCACAAGGATCATCGAGTCCAACTCCTGTCCCTGCACAGGACAACCCCACAGGTCACACCGTGTGTCTAAGGGTTTGTCCAATCTCTTCTTGAACACTGTCAGGCTTGGAGCTGTGACAGCTCCCTGGGGAGCCTGTTCCAGTGTCCACCACCCTCTGGGTAAAGAACCTTTTCCTCATGTCCAACCTGAACCTCCCCTGGCACATCTTCCGTAGCTTTTTTAAAAAGAAGGCTTATTTTTGTTGAAGTTGTTTCTTAAAGTAACAATTATTTTATATGTGTATATTCCAAAGGGTTACTTTAAAAAACAATTTAAATGCGTAAATTAACTATATCCACAAACAAAAATAAAGTGTTAAGATCATTAGCACTGCTGGACTGTTTTTTTTTTTTTTTTGATGTTTTGTTTTCCCCTTTGCTCTTGAACTTAACAGATACATTTAATATAATCAAATCTTACAATTTACTAAGCTGCATTGTGTCATAGGTCATTATCTTAGAAGCTAAAGACAGAATTGGTGGCCGCGTCTGGGACGATAAGACATTCAAAGGAGTCACTGTTGGGAGAGGTGCACAAATCGTCAATGGATGTGTCAACAACCCAATGGCACTAATGTGTGAGCAAGTGGGTTCTCTGCAGTGGTCATGCATTGTCACTAGTGAAAAACTGTCATTTAAGCCAGGGTTGGGTGACTGGGTGTGGGTGGGAGTCCTCTTCATGGCACCATTAAAACACTGTTCTATGTTGTAAGTAAACTCTGTGTTGCTATTATATCTTGGATAACAGCTGAGCACAGAGGAGGGCCATAGAATGGTTTTGGGCACATTACGTAAAGAAAAGCAAGGTGGCTCCAGCTTTGGTACCAGAGGAAACCATTTTTTTCCCCCTTTCTGCATACAGTAATGTAAAAGGTTCTCAGCAGATTTCCTTAGAGCTGAGAAAGGCTTTAATCTGGAAGGCTATTGCTGCATTTTTGTAATACACAGTTCTATGACAGACTCTCCTTTGCTCAGCCTCTACATTTCTCGTTCAGTTGTGGAGAAGTTAAGGTGAATATGTATAACAACTACAGATGCAAACACACTGCAGTTCAGTTTTGTTTGTTTGTTTGTTTTTCGTGTTTGTTGATTTAGTTTGGCTTGGGTTATTTTGGGTAGGAAGCTGAATTTCTCTAAGTGGAACTTGAGTATGGATTTTTTTCAGAGAGGCATGCAAATCCAGTGCATGCTCTTTTAACTGCTTAGTGTGATTTTAGGACGGTACAAATGTAGGAGTAGTTACATTCGGCCCTTTGAAGGCAACTGCCAGGCTGATATGGCCCCCAGTGAAAATGAGTTTGACACCCCTGATCTATAGTGTCATGATTTTTTTGTTTTTAAAATAGTGTTTTAGTTGTGAGGTGAAGAGCAATGACTTCTGAACACACACTGGGTGCCTATCAATTTCTAGTCATTTAATGTCAACTTTGGTTCAAAGTACAACTGTATCTTGGGATCTGCAGTGGTGACCAACAGCCTAGAGGGATGTCATGATATGTGAAAATCCCTGGAGTGCGCCCTAAATGACAAGGCCCTAGGAAGAATTTAGCACTTTATTTGTGCTATTGTCTCTAGACTGACTCTGTAGAACATAAAAACATTTTTATTCTGACTTAGCTCTGTTGTGTGTTTGATAAAAGTTGGAGAGGCCGAGCAAGACCCCGGGTTTCATTCCAAGTAATTTCTTTCTTTGCTTGTTTGTTAATGATCTGGGTGGTAACTTGCAAGCGACATCCTGTCAGTTCCTGAATGCAGGGAACTGTTTGGGCATCATGTACCAGAAAATTGTACAAAAGAACTGATTCTAAAGGTGATTTAGAGAACAAGGTGAGGTAGAAATGAAGGAGACTGGTTCATTGTGTTTGATTACCAGACACATCATCTCTGTACTGGTCCCTGACCTGACAGGAAAGTTGGAGATGAGGTTTCTGGGAATCTGCAATAGAAAAAAGGAAGGAAGAGTGGGGAACAACAGTTTGTGGACAATTAACAGATAGAAGGGTTGTTGGTATTCCAGTTTTAGGAGGATGAAAGTTTGAGTTAATCTGACCAATTATTTAAAGTCCTGGATGTTTAAGTGGCATCACTTAAATCTGAGGGATTCACATTACTTTGAATAACTTTGAGCAGACTAGGCACTGTAGTTTTTCTATACTTAAAAAGCAATAAAATGTCTTTTTCTTAAGCTTGGCATTAAAATGCACAAACTAGGGGAGAGATGTGACTTGATCCAGGAAGGTGGAAGGATAACAGATCCCACTATTGATAAACGTATGGACTTTCATTTCAATGCCATCCTAGATGTCGTCTCTGAGTGGAGAAAAGATAAAACCCAACATCAAGATATTCCTCTTGGTGGTAAGTGGGAGAGGTATTCACAAAGTAAAGATGTTGGTTGTGTTCATAGAGTTTTATATTAAATTGGCTTTTACATCAGACATTTTTAGAAGTCTCTGGCTGTACATCTGACCTTACATCCAACAGTGATAAGCTGGCTCTGTGGAAGACAAAGGAAGATTGACTGCTGTATACACACAAACCAAAATATCACTTGTAACTTTTAAGGATGCCTAATTTCAAGGCTTTTATAATACTGTACGACTTCTGATATAGTATCTTGTTTTCATGAGGTAGCTTATTCAGTATAAGTAGTGCCACTAGCAGTTCAATAGACTTGCTTCTTGCTGAAGCAGGCCATAGCTGGCCATAACTCTTACACTTTTTTACTCATCTGTCTAAAAAAAGAGCCTGATCAAAGCCTTCTGTTGGTAAGAACAGTTCCAACTCCATTGGTAATACCTCCCTCCACACTTAGAGCATGCAAACACATTCAACAACAAAAAATAAACTAGCTCAGAAATGTCTGCCTCCCAGATCTTTTCAGCATGGATTCTCTAAGACAGAATTAGCAACTTTTTAGTCTTCAGTGAACTCTGGATCAAATTTCTCAGGTTTTTTGTGTTTGTTTCTTTTTGTTTTGTTTTGTGTTTTTTTTTTTTTTTTTTGGTAAGAAGAAAAACACCTTGGTGCAATTTAGCAGCAAGCTTGAAAATTTTGTGATGCAGAGAATCGCATATTGAAATACAGTAGGACTTCTGACTAATTGTGATGTATTCTTATTTTAAACATGTTCTTTCACAGAAAAAATACAAGAGATCTATAAAGCCTTTATTCAGGAGTCTGGTATCCAGTTCAGTGAGCTGGAAGAAAAAGTACTACAGTTCCATCTCAGTAATTTGGAGTATGCTTGTGGCAGCAATCTCTCTCAGGTGAGTTTTGACAGCTGTGTCCTGAAGTGGTTGAGCAGGGTTGGAAGTAACATTGAGAAGTCATCTGATCCATCTCATGGCCCCAAAGGAAGACTCAGCCATCCCTAAACTGTTCCTACATCCCTAACCTGTGCTTTAGACAGACTATAGCACTTCCTTAGGTAACCTGATGGGAGTTCATGACATGCTTCTAGTGACATCCTCTTTAACGCAGAAGTTGAGAGTAGGTGGTAGAGTAGAGCAGGGCATTTTTTGCTGAGATACTGGGTGGTAGGATTCACAGGAGAGTTCCTCTTCCCCACATGTTGTGTGTGACTTCTGCTTCTCAGTTCTGTGTTTAAAAACTGAGGTATTTCTCTACCTTGCTAGGTATCTTGAGAATAAATGCATTTAACTTCTGAAGTGTTCCAACACCCTGACGGTGGCCCCAGTTCACCACTCCTAGGTATTCTGTTGACTATGTGATACTTGGCTTTCCTCGCGACTTCAATTTTAACCAAGCAGGTTCAGGAAATATCAAAGTATGATGTTGTTTGCAGTGTGTTATTTACTTAGTGCTGTTGCTTGGGTTAAAGATGTTTGAGGTCAATTGTACTATGGCAGTGGGACAGCTGAGTGACATGTGCAGATGCACATCTGAACTGAGAAGCACATAAGAACATAACAGCTTGAGAATGGCCTCAGATTTTTCACTGCTAAGTGGTGACTGCTTAATGCAAATATCACTATTGTTCCAACTATGGGTTTGCAGGGGTGGCGGGAGAAGGTCAGTGAAAAATATAATGGAAGAACCTCCAAAGTGACAGCAAAGTTCCACTGAGATATTTTTGTATCTTATTTTCCCCTTCATGTTGGGAAATAAAACATTTCCATTTTTAGTTGAAATCTTAAGGCTGTGAAATCTGATTCCTTTGCTAGAGACAGAAAACTGAAATGAACACACTGCAATCCACCTGAATTTTTGTACTACATTCCTTGTTTTCTCTACCAAGCAGAACTATAAATTACCTGCTAGTGACCAACCCATATTATGACATTTCTTAATGCAGCAATTTCTATGTTGTATAGTGGCCTTAGGTAAATAAGCCGCTTGCATTTGTCCACGTTGCCATACATTCCGGTGACACAACTTTTTTTCAGTTGTGAAGGGAATTAGGGTGGCTTCTTCTAAAGTGCGGGACTTTCACCTCACCAGTAGAGACAGCTAGTTGTGTTCTGTTCACAGGTATCTGCACGCTCATGGGACCACAATGAATTTTTTGCCCAGTTTGCTGGAGATCACACTCTTCTAACTGTGGGATATTCTACTGTGATTGATAAATTGGCAGAAGGGCTGGACATCCGGCTGAATTTCCCAGTGAGTCTGGAAAATGTTGGTGTGGTGCCTGTCTTGGATTGCTTTGAAGCACCCAATCATATCTTTGTATTCTTTGGGACCAGGGAAATCTGTACCTGTGATTATTTCGACTTGTCTTTAAGAAAAGAGAGGACGATTTCAGGATTTCTGGAAATCCTCTTTGAGGATTATCAGTACATAAATATGGGTGCCAGAGCACTGGAACAGGCTGCCCAGGGAGGTTGTGGAGTCTCCTTCTCTGGAGACATTCAAAACCCGCCTGGACATGTTCCTGTGCGACCTCACCTAGGTGTTCCTGCTTCAGCAGGGGGATTGGACTAGATGATCTTTTGAGGTCCCTTCCAATCCCAAACATACTGTGATACTGTGATAAATATTGTGAAATGATGAGCTTGTATGTTAGAATTTTTCTTTTTAGCTTCCATGGAGGCTATTTTATTTTTTTTTTCCAATATTTCTCTGGAAAATTAGTGTTCTTCAATTTCCAGTTTGCAGACTGGTGCTATATTATCTATTCTTGTCTGAATTTGCATTGCATATGTAGATTTTGTAGTATAATCTTCTTCGATTTGTCTTTCAATAGGTACAGAGTATTGACTATTCTGGTGAGGAAGTACAGATCACCACTGCAGATGGAACAGTGTGGACAACACAAAAGGTACCTAATATGCTTCAAGATTAAGGATTTTGGGAACACAAGAAAATATTGACCACAGTATATGTCTTTTTGGTTTTGTTGGTGGTGTTTTTTTGTTTGGTGTGTTTTTTTTTTTTTTTTTTTTTTTCCCTCAGAAGACTATTTAGTCTAATTAATCCCCACCCAAAGATGAAAACTCATATATTCTAATGACCCATATTTGGTTGTTTTTCATTGAGCATGCTTGAGTTTTGAGTACTAGCTGATATGAAGAATTAAGCACTATAAAGGCACTATTAAAACTGTGAAGCAAATAGATTTTTATTTGGTCTTTGAAGTGACAGTTATGTTTTCTTGTTCCATTCCCTGCTCAACTTTACCCCATTTTGCATGTGAATCTGCCCCGTTAAAATTTGGTGTGCAGCACTTGACTACCCTTATTTCTCAGTCTCCCTTATTTCATGTATCCCTACCAGCTTCATGCTGTGTTATGTAGCTTTTAGTAATTTTTAAAATTATACCTAAACTCGATCAAGATTGTATTGACATCAACAGTGTTACTGAGCATATTTTAAAAAGAAGGGATTTGTGAAGGAACAAGAAACAAACCAAAACAACGAGCATCTTCTCTCCTTTCTAAAAGGACAGTTTTGTTAATCTGAGTGCCATTGACTATAATTTACAGGAGGTAAATTGGTAGCATGGTTACCCACGCTGATACAAGCAATTCAACAGACTGCAAATTAAAACCAGTGAACTGTAAGGCATGTGTTTCCCTTTAACGGGGAGTAAAACCAGACACTAATCTAGAGATGTCTGGTGAGTATTATGCTGCATACTACAAGAATAATCCAAGATAATTAAGAGGATGCTGTAAGCCTTAAGTGCAGTATTCAGCTTTTGCTATTGTAGTGACTGTAATTATTTCTTTCAGGTATTAGTGACTGTACCACTGGCCCTTCTTCAGAAAAACGCCATTCAGTTTAATCCTCCACTGTCAGAAAAAAAAATTAAAGCCATTAATAGTTTGGGAGCAGGAGTCATTGAGAAGGTAAGTAATTTCTGGTTATACTTAATTTTCTTTTCATAGAAACACTGGTTGGTTGGTCCATGTGGCTTTTGTTGTGTATTTATCAGGATTTATTATGCATTTGGTTTTACTTGTATAGAGTAGGCCAGAAGAGCAAAATGCTGTCATGGATCACATATGTTTACCTGTGTCTTACATTTCCTGTCCTAAAGGGTTTCTTAAAGGTATTGTTTGCAGAATCACTTCACAGCTTAAACGTTTTGTGTCTAACTTTAAGCAAGCCTTCATGCTGGTCTTAGATCTTCCAAAATTCAAATAATGTTCTTATTCCTGGCCCTTTCAACCTAATAAATATATAAACTATTTCAGAAGAATATTGAAAGTTGTGTATTTGACCAGCGTAAAATCTCCTACCCTTTCCCGGTGCAAAAAGATAGCCTCTCCTGAAAAGAACCCTAGTAAGATGTGTGCTTAGAACAAAACATTAACAGAAGAAATGACAGAAACAGGATTACAACAATGTCTAAATTTAAAGGCAAAATTCAGAAACGTCCCACACAGGATGGGGATCACTAAATTTTACATTAGGTTTGTAAAATATTCTGCTGAATTTCTTGAGCATTTTCCACAGTGAATTCCATTGTGAATTTGAAATTGTCTGCGCATATGCAGTTTGTGAGACTAGTGGGTTTTTTTCTCCTTCCCTGTCTCCCTTGGAGAACAGGCCCATATATTCTTCATTGAGACTCTCTCATATTAATAGAACTGTGTGTCTTTAATGGACTGGAAAAGGGAAGAAGAATTAGAACAACATCATATACCATATCCAACTATGAGTTTTGTAGCATTAAGTGTTTTAATTCTATCTCTCTCACTCTCTCTCTAGATTGCTTTACAGTTTCCTCATAGATTTTGGGACAGTAAAATTCAAGGAGCTGATTTTTTTGGTCATGTTCCACCCAATTCCAGCCAACGTGGACTCTTTAGTGTTTTCTATGACATGGATCCAGAGGTATCATATGCTAGCTGTATTTTCTGTTGGCCTTTCAGAAATTCACTTTAGAATCTAGGTGCAATAATTACTATACTACGAAAGTTTTCTTCTTCTGTTCACCTCCGCAACTGTTAAAACAAATGGGAGCAGTGTTATTTTTCAAGAAAAAGCTGATTGATACTTCATTGCAATAAATGGGAATGTTTTCCTGTGTTTGGATTAAAAAAAAAAAAAAAATACAAGCAAGTTAATGTTTTTATTCTCAAATGATCTTGAAAACAAGTTAATACCTGACTCTATATATACTAATATGGGAGAACGTTTACTAGTCCCTTCACAGAATCACAGAATCGACTGGGTTGGAAAAGACCTCAGAGATCATTGAGTCCAACCCTTGGTCCAACTCTAGTCCGTTTACTAGATCATGGCACTAAGTGCCATGTCCAATCTCAGTTTAAAAACCTCTAGGGACGGCGAGTCCACTACCTCCCTGGGCAGACCATTCCAATGCCTGACCACTCTCTCTGTAAAGAATTTCTTTCTAATATCCAGCCTAAATTTCCCCTGGCAGAGTTTAAGCCCATGCCCCCTTGTCCTGTTGCTAACTGCCTGGGAGAAGAGACCAATCCCCACCTGGCTATAACTTCCCTTCAGGTAGTTATAGAGAGTGATGAGGTCACCTCTAAACCTTCCAGTTTAGGACCTCTGTTCTTTTATTTGAATCAGTTAAAAATGCTGTTTAAAAGATCTTGCTGGCTTATTAACACTTAGTTACTCAGGCTAGTGCAAGCCATTATTTGGAGTGGCAGAAGGAAAGACAAACAGTAGATTTTGTATGAAACTGAGGTCTGTAAGGGTCAGTCTCAAACTCACGGATTTCAAAACAAATTCAAACCAGTGCTTTGACATCATATTTCTCTTCCCTGCCAGTTCCAAGCAGACACATTACACATTTATATCTTACCTTTTCATGCTTTTACAACAACAACTGCTTACTACTTGGCAGCAATTAAAAGGCTATTTTGTAACTGTATGGCTTACTCAAAAAGGAAACCATCCCATGAAGATCATGCTCTGTTTTGACCTGTATATGACTTCCTGTAAAGCAGTTTTCTCTTCAGTACTCTTAAGATCATTCTACATGAGGTTCAGTGTGCTGGTGCTGTCCAGAGACACTAGA
Organism: Columba livia; assembly: GCF_036013475.1. Classification (NCBI taxonomy): domain Eukaryota; kingdom Metazoa; phylum Chordata; class Aves; order Columbiformes; family Columbidae; genus Columba; species Columba livia. The sequence continues at coordinate 67,010,849 of NC_088603.1, read as the reverse complement.
TAGAATTATTAATTTGCTTGATAACTACTCTTAACTAGCTATCAAGTTTAATAAGAGAAGAATTGCCTTATATAAACAAGAGGGAGAGTTCTTTAAAGGAGTTGAGAACCTGTGTGCTATTCTGTAGTCACCACTTCATCTTTGAAACTTCTGCATGGTTGCAGATTTCTTGAAGTGGAAGGAAACATCAGTAGAACTGAGCATTCATTTCTTGGGCCAAAGTCTGCTGCTAAGAATTTAGTATTGGCCTAATGCAAAACATATCCAACTAGTATTTAAATATTAATAGCTTCTCTTTGTTACCACCTTTTGAAATTGGTGGAATTTTGCTACGAAACTGGAGCTTAAGAATTCTGTCACAAACAATAATACTGTAATTGTCAGTTGTTTTGGTGTAGCCTTTATAAATAGGTATAGATAGGAAGTTTGCAGTTAATTTAGCAACTTGTAAAAGAGGCTGACCATAACACTGCCCCGTGAACAAGATAGCAGAGTATGTTAGTAACTTGAGCATAAACGCTGTAGAATATACACCCTTTATTCTAAGGAATCAAACCCCCTTTCCTCTAGAACAAAGAGGGCTTTGCAGCTGAAAATCTGTCAATACCAGTTAAAAGGGACTCTTCAAAAATATTTAATAACCTAATAATTTCAAAGTAATCGCCTATGTTAATGTCTTGTTTTTTTAGAGCAAAGAAAGCATTTTAATGTCAGTGGTCACTGGAGATGCTGTGACAACCATCAAGAATTTAGATGATAAACAAGTAGTGCAACAGTGTATGACTGTACTTCGAGAGCTGTTTAAGGAGCAGGTAAGAGAAGACTCTTAAGAGATTAATTAACTTGCCAACAGAGGAAAAGCTTTTGATTGTACTACATCATGATGTATAGGAAAACCTTTGACATTTTAAACTCTTTTTGTGTCAGTTTGAGGGAGTATGTAGCCTTTGAGATACAGTAAAAAACATTTGGTCTCTTGTGTGAAGAATGTGAATTGAAATATCTTAGATTTGTCTGAAGGTGATGAATTGAAAAAGAGAAATGAACTATTATCTTTTTAAGTGCTTTTAGAAAGGAAAATTAATTAAAGTCAGTACTTTAGATAGGTAACACAAATATGCTTCTTATTTAGCTGTCACTTTTTCCAATTTTTTTTTTGGGGGGGGGGGGGGCAATCACTGCTTCCAATACATCATAAAAGGTTTAAGCTAGATGAATTTGATTGTGATTCCCCCTCCCTCCCTGTAAAAAGCAACTGAAATTACACCACCACCCCCACTAAACCAAACCAAACAAATCCCTTACTTTATTAGAAAGAAACAACTCTTCCTGAGCTGTCTTAGGATGGAGGTATATGCAAAATGATCTATCAAGGGCCCTACATCCTGACTTCAAAAAAAATTCTACCTTTTTTTCTTCTCCCAGCTAATAATTTGGATAAAAATAGGAAAACCAGAGAAATCTGGAGCAAGCAGCAATCACTTAATGTTATTTGCATCCCACTCTACAGACAGTAATGCCCTAGTTAAATTAATTAGAATGGCTAGATCCCAAGGAATGCTTGTGTTAATGTTCCTGGGTGATTTCTCAAGTTTTACTGATGGTTCAGATGTTAGGATTAATGATTTTGGAAAAACTTTGGCATCTGAAAGTACAACTTTTCCTAGAAAACATACTTTTGGTAATGGCTTTACAGTTACCAGAATCACATGCAATGTAAGTCCACATACTTGCTATCTTGATGTCATGAGAACATTGAAATAGCAAATGGGTCTTTGGTTTTGGTGCCACTCTAGTTGAGGAGGGTGATTTTTCATGTCTGTCTTCGTGGTTCACAGCAATCGTGAATTTCAGTCACCTGTCCACAATGCAGCTGGATTTTCAAAGACAAAATCACTCCTAGGGGTGTATGAAAACTTCTTCTGAGATGTCCATGAAACTTACCATATGTGGCTGGCCATTGTCTTCATTGCTTGAGCTTTAGTCTCTTATGTGCTGCCTGAAGGCAACAGCCTATGTCTTGATACCAGATTTGTGCAAGAGGCAAGCAGGGGTGCTTCTGTTTCCTTGTCACAAGCCCCTCAAGAGTAAGACACAGCTGTAATTGACACCTTCATACAACTGTTATCCAGACTCTTTTTGGTAGAATTGTGTGCGATTTGCAAGCTGCAATGTGACAGAGAATGCATAGTATTACTGCCATGGCTTAGCTACAGACAGCTCTGACATTCTGGTTTTTGTTTTGTCCCTGAACCTAGTTTTCAAGCCAGCTCATTTTCTGGTCTTAAACAAGTCATGTTATTTCTCCATGTTATTGCAATAAAATTATCTCCAAAATGAAGATTACATTTTGAGATTTAACAAGTCAGAAGTAGCAAAGCACCATGCCTTACCAAGACAGATAGTGCTTACGTCATACATACAAACATGCTGTATGATGTTGATAATGGTATTTTACCTATTTGCAAGAGTAAATATGTATTTTGAAGATTTTTTTTTTTTTCTCATGTGTAGTTTTAGGTGTATTACAATATCCAGATTTGTTGCATTCAAAAGAGTGCAACTGTGATGTTTCAGATATCAGGCGAGTCTAGCAACAAAATCATCTTTGCCATTAGTAGTACAATAAAGAAAACTGGAATTTAATTCTGGAATGTGATCTAATGTGTATCATAACAATACTACATACTCTAAAGATTACATGAAACTCTTTATGAAAAAAAGCTATGCAAATATGAGCTTTTCTTTGCAGCATGTAACTATTGTTTTGATTATGCAGGAGGTTCCTGACCCAGTGAAGTTTTTTGTTACTCGATGGAGCAAAGACCCTTGGCTCCAGATGGCGTACAGTTTTGTAAAAACAGGGGGCAGTGGTGAAGCTTATGACATTATAGCTGAAGACATACAAGGAAAAATTTTTTTTGCTGGTGAGGTAAGTGTCTTTGTTACTGCTGACTAACGTTATTGGGGAACTATTTCTTTTAAAAGATTGTCCTTTGCTAAGCAACTCCATGGTTTAGTGCTAGGGTTAGGTTATGGTTGGACTCAATGATCCTGAAGGTTTCTTCCAACTGAAATGATGCTATGATTCTAATCTACAGGTAGCATGTAAATATTTTTTTCCACAAATATGCTAATGTTTCTTGATTCTGACACAGAACCGTCTTTATCCATATTAGTATTGGGCATGGAAAGTCTACCAGATATTTCAGGTCAGGAGTGAACTGCGTAACCATTAAGTGCAGAACATGACAAGACTATACAATCCACTTGTGGTTTTAGTCAGATTATCTTTCTGTGGCTCCACTGGTGGGTAACATAACAAATGCATGCTGCTGATGGTATAGCTGCATTCTATACTGGAACTTACCTGCTCCACTAAAGCACAGATGGCAAAACAGACTACTAATTTTGCTAGCTGACTTGCTTACAAATTTTGAAGTTGCTAAAAATTGTAAGTATTTCCCCCTAATATCTTTCCAAGTTTCCCATGGCTTTGAAAAATGTTGGTATGTGCTTAAGGAAATCAAAACTGATCTTATAAACTGAACTTCTATCTGTTCTAATAGTTTAAGAAACAAGTTACCTTTTTTTTTTTCCCAATACAGGCCACAAATAGGCACTTTCCTCAGACCGTTACAGGAGCTTACTTGAGCGGAGTTCGAGAAGCAAGCAAAATAGCAGCATTTTAAGTACTGAAATTTTGTGTTTCTAGATATATTTTTTGTTTTCTGTGGGTAAAACTATCTTCATGTTTCCTATTTGCTGCCTTTTTCCTAAGTGGTACTTAAATAGTAGTATATGGTACCTGAAGATAAAATCTTCATCTTCCTTTTCCCTCTTTCTGCCCTACCCCTCTTCTAAACCCTGATGGCACGTATTGTTGGGGTTTGTTTTCCAGCTAAGGTGTTACTAGCAAGAGTGACATTGGAGACCCTGGCTACAGCTTAACTAGTGGAATTTAGTGTTGAGAGTCCTCTTCTTTATGGCTCAAGTCATACTCTTGTAAACCTTCATTTCAGGAGGTCAAATTAAAACAAAACTAAGTTAATATACAGCATTAAAAATGCTGGCAGTTAGTAATGATGATGGGAATTTTCCACTAACTGTGATTCTCAGGTTGATTATGCTCATAGGAGTTCAAACTTGCTCCCCAAAGCCTGAATAGCCTAGACAAATTCTAGAGTTATTGTAGGAAGGAACTCAACTATCACTCTTTCCACTTGCAATCAATAACCTTTTCTAGAATATTTTTCATATTCTCAGCCTCCACTAAGAGGGCTTTGGAATATCAAGTTTGTTCCTTTAAATCAGACTGCTGGAACAGTTTACAGTGCAATCATAGAAAGGTTATTGTAGCTAAGAAAAACTTGAAAAATTAACTTTTACATTACTTTAAAAAACTTTGAAATATTCTCTCTGCTACTTATTCAGATAAATTCTTGTTACAATAATAGGCTAAGTTTAGATTTGCTTAGTGCTTCTGATACTATATTTCTATGATTATTTTGAAAACAAACTTCCAAATTCATGTGGGCTGAGTAGAGGAACTATCTACTGATACTCGTGCACAGCGGGGGTGAAGGACTGTAAGTTCCTAACAGCTCATTCAGCTTTTATATTTAAAAAATAAGTGAAGATGAATGAGGAAAAATATTAACTTTTATGAAGGGCTGAAACAAGGTAGCTTGCACTTTCACTTGGAGGCTTTTTTTTCCTTTTATTATTAAAAGATTATTAAAAAGAACTCGAGGGAGTAATTCAGTAAGGGCTAAGCATCTCTCTAATAGCTTTTCCATGGGACAGGGAAGAAAGTATTTTTCAGTAGAAATAAGACAGACACAACCAAGATATCTGTTGTAGTACTGTTCCACTAGAAGTCTTAATGAAAAAAAAATTAAACCCAACTTTTAGATCTCTTCCCCTACACCTTCCCTATAACTTTACTGCATACACCTCATGATATCTGGAAGGAAAGCAAGCACTTATTCTTTTCCTCCCTCCTTCTCATGCATAGCCTCTTCTTTTTTTTTAATATCTTCATTTAAGAATGACACAGTAAACTTTTTTTTTAGTTACAGTTCTTATTTCCATAAAGCTATATCCTTGGAAAAACAAAAACAAAAAACAAGCAAACTTATGAAAAATCCTACTGAGTAAACACAGTTCTTTTCAAATACCTGATATTTTGGTTTTAGAGTAGCTATGATATTGTTAAATACCTTTATTTAATCTCTAATTTACAAGGTGAAGATGTTTATATAACTAGATGTTTTTCAGATATATGTTCTGTTCTGCTTCTTAAAGCTGAATTATATGACTTAATAGGAAAAGTGTAACTGTTCATAATTTTCTTCTACATAAAGGCTAGTATGTACAGTTTTAAAGTATTTCCAAGTATTAAATTGTAATTTAAAAGCTATAAGAAGCAAGACAAAATCCTCTGATGATAAAAGATAATCAGACATCAGATTTTGCTTTTGGTAATCATTTGCACTTCGTTAATTTCATATATTGCAGGCCAACTTATAGCAAAGCTAGGAAAGATTGAGAGCTGCATACGTTTCTTTCCCAATTTATCATATATGACAAAATTATTAGGAGAAGAGCTTCTGAAGGTGGGGGAAAAAAGCTTATTACTACAAGCCCAAAACATTATATTCAATGGCTGCTTCAGCTGACCTTGGTCAAAACTCCAGTCAGCTTAATGGCAACATATATAAACACATCCCATTCTAGGTAGGAACTGTCTAGGAAGTTGCGCTCAGCATCCATTTCTGCAGTCCAAAGGTTGTGTGAACATGCTTGATTTTAGACATATGCTTCCATCATGTTAATTTGTCCCTGGGGTTTTAAGTCTATCTACAACTTTGCAGGCAGAAAAATGCCATATTCTAGAGAACAGAGATGGACCTGAACAAATACTGTCACTTTGGGCTTAGCTGCTGCACACTTCTTATAGCATTAAAAAAGCATAACAAATGATAAACTTAGCAATGGCCTAGTCTATTAATTATTTGTATATTATTTTGGTGCCAAGGCACTTAAACTGTGTTGTGCTACACTTAAGTTCGAGGAGTGAATAAAAAAAGTATGTTCCATTTTAACTTACATTCATTTGAAATGTATAACATCAGGCTGGTTCTGAGACTTCATTCTTTAATGTTCCCCAAATTTTTTTTAACACTGATGCTAAAATTTATTTCAAGCATGTATGTGTTTTTTCTTTTGTGTTTAATTTATTCCCTGCAAATAAAGAACTGGGAAATGTTTGGAGTAGATTTGTTTAAATGTTATCAAAAATATTTGAATGCAGAGCATGATCCGTTACACTTCAGCTCTTCTGTGTGACTATTTTATGGCAGCAGAATAAAACTGGAAAGTATCAACAGGATGACTGTGGGTTGTTTTTGTTGGGTTTTTTTGTTGTTGTTTTTCTTTTTTTTTTTTTTTTCCCCTTTAAATTTGACTAGTGGCTAAGCCTACTTCTTTTTGTTACCTTCAATATTAAGATTTCATATTCCTCAGTAGTGCAGCTCTACATACTCACTTTTCTGTTTTTTGAACAATACCATAATAGTCAGTGTCTTTTGCCTCAAAGGTTTACAAAGCAATTCTTAAGCACTTTATCAGCTTATTTTCCTTAGCCAGAGGAAGTTTAAGATAAAATGATAATTGTTTAGAAGCACTGCCCATAATTTTAAAATAGCCAGAAAAATCACCAGAGACCCACTTAATGCTTTTTACTGAATAACTGTAGTATGAACACTTCTTAGGATCATGGTCCTGAAAGGTTTCTGCTAGCCTGTCACTGTAATAATGGGCAAACCTGGTGATACACATAAATCACTTCAAATATAAACAATGACAAATTCCAAGAATACTTATCAACCTTGTTCTTCTTGAATGGTGGGTTGGATGTTAATTTAGTCTAAGTCTATATCCTGGTTTCAGCTGGGATAGAGTTAATTTTCCCAGGAAGCTGGGAGAGGACACAACCAGGACAGAGCTGACCAAGACCAGGCAAAGGGATATTCACTGCCACCTGATGTCACACTCAGTATATAACTGGGGGAGCTGGCCAGGCTGGGGGGGTTGCTGTTTAGGAGCAGGCTGGGCATCAGCAGGTGGGGAACAGTTGCATTGTGCCTTCCTTGCTTTGTGTATTATTTTTTAATTGGTGTTTATCTCTGCCCTTATCCTGTTAAACTGTTTTCATCCTAACCCGGGAGGTTTATGATGTTGTGGAGTTTTGTTTGTTTGTTTTTCCAATTCTCCTCCCCCTGCCACTGAGGGGTTAGGAGCAAGTGCTTAGTTGCTGGCAGAGGTGAAAGCACAACAGTTTGAGTGCAGGGAAATTAAAAATAATAATAATACTAACAAAAAAAATCCTACTCCCTTTGAAAGTTTATTATTTCAACCAGTAACACACATAGGTCTGACACAGTGAAAAGATTATTGTGTGGCAGATTCATTACATAGCCCAAACGCTGTCATACTCAAATAGAAGTTCAAAATTTGTATCCTCAGGACATGATTTCTTCTCCTAATGCTAACTCTTTGCTGGAAATTATTTTTTGTTACATGTCACACCAGTCTTGAAAAACATTAACTTCATTCTAAGAATAACAAGCTTTAAAAGGGAAACAAAACACTAAAGCTGCTTTTAAAATAAAGTACGAAGCAGTAGATCTTGTCATGCTCCCCCAAGGAATGACAAGCCTTCAATAAGATAGGTGGTGTGGGGGATATTTTTTTCCTTTTAACCCAGCTGTCTAAAACTTAGATCAGAAATAAAAGTGGCCAGTCTGTGACCAAGTGCAGTCCAGTAAACAAGGCCAGATGAAAAAGCAGGGCAAGTTATATAATATTGCCATCCTCTTATCCTTTGCGTCTCTGGAGATCATCTGGTTTAAGCTGCCCCTTGGAACAGGGCCAACATAGAGCAGGTTGCTTGGGGTCCTGCCAGCTGAGTTCTGAACACCTCCAACAACACGGATGCCACAGCTGCTCCAGGTCCCATTTCTGTGACTGCTGTCACAGCTAAGCTTTTCTTCCCTTAACGTGTAACTGCAATTTCCTTAGTGTCACCTTGTGCCTGTTGCTGCCCACCCTGTCATTGTGCACCTCCAAGCAGAGCCTGGCCCTGCCTTCCCCATGCCCCCCCATGTGGTAGTTGCACACTGCAGTACCATCCCCTTTATCCATTAAAGCTGAATAAGCCTGGCTCCCTCTGTCTCCTCTCCTACACCCTGTGCTCCAGCCCCTGGCCATCTTGGTGGCCCTGCCCTGGACTCAGTCTGCGATGTCCACACCTGTCTGGCACCAGGGAGCCCAAAGCTGGACACGGCCCTCCTGAGGCAGGTTCACAAGCACTGACTGGGGTGTAATCATCCCTTCCCTCAACCTGCTGGCCGCATCCTGTGTGCTGTCTGTGCTCCTTATCACAAGGGCACACTACTGAACTGGGTTCCATTTGCTGTCTGCAAGAACCATCTGCCTCTACCCAGGTGCTTTTCTGCAAAGCTGCTTAAAAATAAACCAGTGTTCCCTCCTGCACTGTTGAATGGGGCTACTCCATCCCAGAATCAGGATGCTGCATTTGCTTTTGCAGACCTTTAGGCCATTCCTGTCAGCCCATTTCTCCTGCAAGTCAAGGTCCACATGAATAAACTTTTAGACCTACAACTTTCAGATACCTGCCTTAATGAATATTTCCAAATTCAAAGGCAGAAGAGACATTTCTTTCAAAAAGGAAGATATCACACTTGTCAGCATTTAAGATGCTTCTTAACTTTTTTTTTTTTCTGCAAGTGAAACATTGATTTTACTAAATTTCTTACTGCATGTTTTCAGGTAGTAAGTATTCTGGTGCCTTACAGATTTTCCACCATTCTCACAAAATAACGGAAACTAAAATAACAACCGCTACCAGAAGTCATCTCAGGCATGCTTTCATTTAGCTTAGGCAAAGCTACTTGATTACAATCAACCTTCTGATTTGGAAAAAGGAATAATTGTATCTACCCAACTGGTCATGAGCTACCCTCTCTTATTGGAATCACCATGCTGACTGCCAGGGGCATTATTTGACCAGATTAAGCACTGCACTCCAAAAGGGTTATTTTTAAGTCCAGTTTAGCAGTGGCTAATCTAAACGCAGACACTCATAGATTCTTGCTTTGTCATGTGCCTTGTAACAGCATAATGTGGAAAGAACACAGATGCTGTAAGCAGCCTTCTCGGGTCCAAGAAAGCTATTAGTTGAGAGCTTCTGGAAAATGAGGCAACTTGAAGTTGCCTCTCCCTCATTTTGTCTTGGTTAGACATACCTGACCAGTATACCGTGGGTTACCACACAACTCAGATCAGTTCTTTTCCTAGCAACACATAACCTTTCTTCACTTAAAATGTCTACTTGTCCCTTTGCCCACTCAGCCCTCTCCATCTTCCTTCTCCTACTGGGCCCATACAGTCACCCCAAGTGCCAAGCTCACTCATAAGAACAATGGTTTAAGTGTGCAAGTCATTCAGGTTAATTTGTGTGGGTTTGCAGGTCACCAACCGAAATACTGAACACCAAAGACATAACTAAAGGGAGGAACCTGTACACTGGACTGTAAGAATTTTGCTGTAAGCAATCAAATCAATATGTTAGGACTATTTTTTTAGAACACAACGGTCAGGACATAATCTTAAACAGCTGAAAGGTATAAGGCCTGAACACTTCATTCTGTTACCTTTTATTCAGCTTGACAGTTTCTATTTTTTTATGAGCAACTCTGTACAGGATTTAGAGACCTGATCAGCTACGTTTTTAACCTAGTGGCACCAGAATCAGCAGGACATGTTATTTACCTTTTAGTATTGTCTTGAAGCCTTTCCCCCAGTTGTAGGAAGAGCTGGAATCTTCCATCAGTTGCACCCAGACTGGGATGGATTAGCAGGGAAAAGCTCAGACATTTCTTCTCTGTTGAGGACTACATTGGGTTTTAGTCACAAGATTTAAACATGGTATTTGAAAGATTCTAAATTAATTTCTATTCCATCTGCACAATTCCAAAGTGGCAAATAATGTATACATACAATAAAAAGAAATACACTGTCCTTTAAGTTTTTGTTAGAATTTACAGTATAAGAAATGTTTATACTTGGGAGTCACTCATCTCAAAAACACTTCCTGACCCACAAAATTAAAACTGACTGGTATGTTTACATAAAAGTCACAAGGCAGTTCAAGTATTTGTAGAAAATCCATCTGAAAAATCAACAAAACATAAGTAATTTACCACTTTTAAGCAGAACTTGGAAAGCTTTTTATGTTTTTAATTGCAAATTAAAAAGTGTACTTTATGCTAAAATAATCCAGAAAAACAAACAACCAACTCTCTCTACCTCCCCCATCTCCCCCCCAAAAAAACAAACAAAAAAACCCCACAAAACACCAAACCCAAACCAACAAACAAACACAAAACCCCAAAACAGCCCCACAGAAGACAGAAAATCATATCCTGGTGCAAGCATATACATTTCAGCAATAGTTTCTTCTAAGTAGCCTGCTGAATCAGGATTGAATAGTTTCTACCAGATGAGATAAAGACAACAACCTTGTTTCTGTATAGATTTTTTTTTTTTTTTACTATACATTTAAGCAAATGTTAGATCAAAATTGATTTACATTTTTGTGAAAGACATTTATTGAATATAAAAAACCCCCATTACATTCAGCCTTATTATAAATGATTACACACAAAGAAATTCGAAAAGTTTGTGAAGATTAATAGTCTAACTGGCTGAACATTTTCAGAATTCAGATCATTTATGAACCCTTATTTCTCACTGTACAATAATAAATTTCAAAAAAATACGTTTTGTCTTTCCAGCAATACTAGTCAGAGGGATTCCGTGCTCATGGCATTAATGGTAGTCCACACTTCGGCAACTATTACTTTCATGGTTTTAAGTGCAGGACTTCTCATACTAGCAACAAGGTGTATAGAGAACAGAACCCTAAACAAGAAATTATGCAGAGAGTTCACTTTGATCTGAAAAGCTGTGGGCCAAAGTTCAAGACTGCAGGCTTATAAGTACCATTGTCCATGTTGAGGCACCAAGAGTCAGGTTCAGAAGAGCCTTTCCATACAGAAGAGAGGTTAACCACACATGGCAGTGCTGCCCGATTTGGAAGCCCCGCTGTGGACTTCCACAGCTATTGAGCCTCCCAGCTACACATCCTGGACACTCACTTCTGAGATACTAGGCCATCAAGACGCTGAAGGAAAAGATTTTTTGCAAAGTGAACTTTAGAAATTTCCCTGTAGTCTTTGGAGTGATTTCATTTACTGTGTCAAACCATTGAAACAAATGTATCTGTAGTCTTTTGTACAAAGTTAAATGCTGAAAAGCTTAAGTATAAAACTACAGTTTCTGTACAAGGTAAGATGGGACAAAAATGGTAAAAGCTCAACTCATATTGTAGTTGCGTGAAAAATCTGCATACCACTTTTCCTTACAGCCTCACTGCTGAACACTGACATTTCATGTCATAAATCCTAAGATAACAAGATTTAAAAAATGATTTGCACAAAAGAAATTTGAAATAACTTTATATACACAACAGGAAGCCTTTTAAAAGTACAAAAATAACATCTATATGCCAATTAGTTACCATGCTTTGACAGTTCTCTCAGTGCCTACACATGCAAGACGGTAATCTAGATTTAGAATAATTCTGCATCTGTAGAATGTATCAGAATATAAAAGACATTAACGTGATGTAACTTTTGTTATTTTAAGAATGGATATGTATTAAAAATATAGTTATAACCAATACTGCAATATTCCAGTCTCTGCATGTATGTGTGCAGATAAGCAGATTTCATCTTACTTGATTTTAAAATATCCTGCAAGCTAGCAATCCACACACACAAAAAAAACCCTATGATGGTTCTAATGAATCTAGTTATACAAAGCAATTCAAAATGTACAAAAACTATAAAAAGGAATATTTATTGCCATGCATGAAACGTAAGTATGTTCAACTAAAAACTGCATCAAATGCAGGGTTGGGTTTTTTTTTTTTTTAAAAAAAAAAGATACACAAAGCAATTTACATAAACACTCTTAATCAGCAGAATCAGCTCTGACTAAATACCACAAGGGTAAGACACATTCCTTTTGCTGGTGCCTATCAGATCTTCAAATCCACGGGAACATAAAACCAGGAATCTTCACTTCCCACAGTCAGATCATGAAATCAACTGAAAAGAGACCTGTATTAGTTTTCTCCTTTCTCTCAATCCAAGTACATACAACCTCTCCTTTTGCATCAGACTATCAGAAAAATACATTCTGCTTTTGCTATCAGAAAAAACCCAAGAACATCCCCACAGCAGACAAATTGCTCTTACGCCTTTGCTGATAGTGGCATGTCTGCAGAGCACATAGACATAACTATTTCTAGATAGCTATATATCAACATCTGCAAATGAAGCCACAAGAGAAAGAAAAGTTTCTTTATTAACTCCACTAAGTGAAGCTTACTTCTCTGGTTCCATTTTAAGTTTTGAGGCAAGCAAGAGCAATGAACTTGAAAATTTTTTTACAAATTACCAACCACAGACTGAACAATAAACCCTTTGTCATGAGTACATTAGATCAGGCCTAATCTTCAGTGCAGCAAACTCAAAGGCAATATTATAACTGTGCTACCAGGACGTATACAGAGGAAAGCTGGATATCTTTATCCTCTTTTGCCTTTTCTCATTGCCAGAGCCTGCAGGTCTGGAGAGCTGCATGCAACTGCACACATTGTTACCAACAAATGTATGCGGCCAGTGCATGAACTATTGCGCACTTTGCAGCCAAGGCTGTACTTTAAAGCAAATGCATAGCTTTCAGAGAGTAGAGGTCATAAAAAATGATTATAGCTTTAATTTTAGTTCTGCTTACCAAAGAAATTCTTAAGAGTAGCAGTGGCATGCTGAGAAAATAGTCTGAAGTGGTTATTTTTGAAAGAGGGATACAAAGAAAGAAAAAAAAAAAAAGAGCCAGAGCTCAGGTTTATCAGAGCACTAAACTTCTAATACTATACAGGTTATTAAAACTAGTGTAACAGGATGCCATGCCACTTTTTGTAATAGGCTGAAAAAAAAGAAACAAAGAACCAAAACATCACAACCAAAACACCCACTCACGCGCAAAAAAACCCCACGAAACAAAACACAAAAGAACCCAGAATGCTTTCTACATGAGAAAGTCTTTACCTCTTTGACTGTTCCTTTAATGAAGTCTTTCCTGTCAGATAAATCATAACTAGGATACTTTTCATACACCTAAAAAAAAAAAAAAAAAAACAAAAAAAAACCAAAACCAAAAAAAAAAAAAAACCAAAACAAACCTCAGATTACTTTCATTGAATGTATTGTGTGAATAGAAGTAGCTTAAATGAAATTAGGGTAAAAACTGGTGTGGTACTTCTAGTATTACAACTGCCAAAATGCTCACTGTTAATTATCGAAAGTGATAAATTTATTTTCCTATCCTTACTTTTACCCCATAGATACTCAAATACATGTATATTTTTTATGTTTGGTCACTGACTAAACTGGTACTATATTTTTTTCACATCAACAAACTGGAAAGCCTAACTTGCTACGTCAGGCAAATAAAAATTCTGGAGAATTCGTCTTACATGCTCTCTAAGTAGTCAGATACCGCTGAATTAGTGTAGAAAATTAAACAAATAACAAATCTCAACACTTGCCTAGTTTTTGGTAACACGTAAAATTGTAATTCTTTCAAGTGACTAATAAAAATCAACATATTTGAGTGTTATTCTACAACTATGCTTTGGTTAACTGGGTAGGAGAAGACCCAACAAATAAAAAATAGATGCCAACACTGACAACCAATACAGAACTTTTTGTTTCACTAGATCAAATTTCAGACTTCTAGAACTACAATAAACATGACATAACATTTGTACAGAATATAATCAAAGTTTTCTCATAAGAACAACTTCTGGTTTAATTTTCTCAAGACAACTTCTTGGAAGTACCAGGAAAAAAAGCATGTCAGTTATCTGACTGTAGAAAATGTCAAGGTAACAACACTGTCTGTGTTTTGGTCACTTTTCCCCACCTTTCCCTTTTCTGGCCACATGGTCCCTTCCTGGCACCTGTCCTGACGATTAATGGATTCCTTGCTAAACTGATTCAACTCACAAACTCAGCTGAGAACTGTTTATTTTTTGCTGATAGATGGGAGTTGAATGGATTCATAAAGAGAACATATGAAGAATGAGAGCAAGATGAGCAGGAGAAATGTACAGAGAGAAGGACAGGAGCTCCTGCACCATCTCAACATCTCAATTTTTTCACTTTAATACATGGCTACACATAACTAATTTTTCTTTGGAGATTTCCCTTCTAATGTTTGGTATCAGTGTTGCATAAGTGTAGATTAAAGCTCTCCCTGTTATAGCTGCTAGCAAGTAAATAAATCTATACAATACTATTTCGTTTCTGAACCACTGTGCAGAGCACAAGCCTTCACTCCCAAACAATGATAAGTCAGTTCACAGACAACCCATTGCCTAAAAAGAGATTGCAAAATCATATTGGCTTACCTCCTTGCAAATTTGTTTCATTGTGACCTCCTCCAAGTTTGCATTAGCCAACAATTTCTTGATAGTTTCCTTAAGCTCTTCATCTGTGGGTGGTTTCTTCAGCTTTTTAATTAAAGGTTCATCATCTGAACTATCCTCAGACTCACTTTCTAAATATGAATAATAATTTGAATTGTAATAAAAGATTTTCAATTTCTCTGATTTCTTCTCCCAAAACAGAAGCCATTAAAACTTTCCCCAAACACCTAATATAGATGTTCTCCCTTAAAACAGACATCTTGCTAGACCATCCATTTAAAAACAAAGCTAATGTTATTGGTACTACATTTATTTATTAATCCACATCAGTGCTGATGAACTATCACCATACAAATCAACCTGTACTCTAGAAAGTATGGAGCAGATTAAACTAATCTATCAGACTAAAACAAGGTTTATTACAACAATTCTAAATTGAGGTAGTATGGCCTTAAAAAAAGTACTTATTTACTTTAAAAAGGAGTTTAGATTTTTTTTTTTCTCCAGCAGCACTAGGCAGTAGGATCTTGTAATTTTGCAATGCTGTATTACTGAACATGCTATCAGAAACACCATGGTAACAAATGAAGAGAATCATAAAGGAAATGAAGAGGCACAGGACACTTAATGATGTTTTCCAGCAGCAAAAAAAATCAGACTGAGTGACTCAAACATCCACTGAGTTCCTCTAATGCCAACAAAACTGAGAGCAGATGCCAAACAGCCTAGATAATGAGCTTATAGAAAGACCTACTTAACATTTTTATTTTTGTACTTTGAACATACACTCAAAACAGAAATGCAAGAGGAGTAAATAAGAACTTATGAATATATTACATAACATATATGCCAAACACATGTAATATATATATATATATATATATGTTGATGACAAAATGAAGCATACACACACCACGCACACAGCTACATTAGAAAGCCAGCAGCCAATCTGAAAATACACTGAGTTCAGCACAGGCCATTTACTCTGCTGAGAAATAAGGCTATGAAAGAAGTTGAGCATAATTCTATGTCCAAGAATTTAACCATTCCTTTTCTTAGTACACTGACAAGCAGGGTAACTAGTCTGAACTGACATCTGTGCTATAGCACACATATGCCCACACAGGCATTAAATGAAGTATGCCTCTATCATGTCATCTGCCTCTACCCAGGTGCTTTTCTGCAAAGCTGTTAAAAACAATCTACTGTCCCCACCTGCACTGCTGCAATCTTTTCACAGCTATTAAGGAACTCAATGTATGCATACCTTTTATGCATATTGTCAGATATGAGAAAACCAATAGCAAGAGGACACATGTAAAACCCGTATCTATGTTAATTAAAAAACCACATCAGGTCAGGCTGCTGAACAAAAGACATACACAGTGGGCTATATACAACTGGATGAATTATAAGATTCACGTGAAGTAACTATAGAGGCACCAAGAGAACTTCACTAACATTGTTCCAGCAGAAGGCAGAACTAGGCTAATATTTTCAGTTTATGTGCAAATAAATAGTATATATATATACACACAATATACATAGGTATATATTGTGTGTATGTGTATACACACAGAAAACAGAAATTACATAAAGTACACCCAAACCCATAACTTTTAAAAATTTCCGTTGCAAGGAAAGAAACATCAAGTAGCAAGCCAACAATTCACCAAATTCTATTTTCTTTCACAATTAGGTGCAAAAGCTTGCTTTGTAATAAACATCCCAGCTAAGCTAGAAGACAATCTACGATGAAACATTTAAAGCATTTACCTTTTCTAGAACTGTTCTGATTTTTTTTAGTAGTGCTGCTGTCTGCCTTCTTGACATTTGCACCCTTCACAGCCTTCTTGGTTTTGGAAGTAGTTTTTTTAGATTTTTCTCTTTTAGATGCTTTTCTAGGGGGCTATAAAGAAGAAAAACAGCAGATTGAAATGATGGTTTCAACTCAAACAATCCATATCCCTTTTCTGCAATGGAAATTGTAATTTCTTTCAATACTAACTAAATCTGCAAATCTAATTACTATATTTTACTAGCAATTTCTACCCTTATACCATAGGGGTATTACATCCACAACAAGTACTCCTACATTCTTTTAAATTTCACGTTATCTTTCTACATGGACTCTTATGCTCAAACAGCTAGAATCTTCTGATGAACTAGTAGTTTGGTTGTGCTACAACTTTCCATTCATAACTACTTACAGGTAGCTTATAAAATCATGTCAAAGATGTTCCTTTAAAAGGGACATAGTATGTTGCATTCAGGTACTTGTAGATCCTATAGCTCTCTAAGACTACACGTAGCTAATTATTTTTGCACTAGCTGAGAACTACATTAGCTAATCCATTATTTGGCCAGTGATCATGACTAGTAAACCCCAGCAATTATTGCATTATTAACCCCCCCAAATTATTGCATTATTAACATCAACAGAAGAAATTGGGAACAAATACATACAGTATACACATATCAGTGCACTGCATTTTTGGCACAAATCAAATGCTTGCTTAACACACAAAATCTTTAGATAGTGCTTCCAACAAGGCTGAAAGCTTTCCTCACAGAAATAAACACGGAACATTGACCAGGAATAAACCATACTTCAGGGAAAGAACATCACAAAACAGAGTAACTAACAGCAGTTACTAAGTTCATAATTCCAATTTATATTTTAAAATGGCAGTGGAGTCAACTGAGCAAACTCTCACATGTAAACAATTAAGATTAGTTCATACAACTTAACTGCTTCTCCCATTAGTACCTGGTGCAACTCATGAAACTAGGATTTAATAAACCAGATTATGTTTATTTATTGCTCTGTTATAGTTGCACTCGCTCTGCAGTGTTAAAGGAAGGATAAAGACTTTCACTGTTGAAATTCAGAAAATGCACTCAGGGATCATCTAATTTCTATTTACATGTTTGTAGTTTCTAACTTCTCAGCTTTTGAGTTTCTGCTAAAGCTCAACCACCAGCTAAAAAGTCAGAAGTTAAACCCAGCACTCACATTTCAGCTTCTTTATAAAATTATGCCCCCTCAGCAAACAAAAATATTTCAGATATCTTTTGCTTCCAGATAACGATTTTTTTGTTTGTCTGTGCTGTTTAAGGAAAGAGTTGCAACCAAGAGACATGCAACTCTGAGGACAATCTATTCCAGCCACTCCATGTCCAAGATTCCAATGGAGCTGGGGCAGCAAAGCAGATATGCTGTCTATATCCTTCCACCTGCAGTATCCTAAAGGGTCATAAACATAACTTTTTTTTTTTTTAATGCTGCAGTCTTAAAGCTGTACAAATGCAGATATTTTCCATTTCACTATTTCCTATATTCAAACTAATTTGACATCCTCATGTTTTTGTAATAATTAAGGTTTTACTTCATGCAAGTCAATTTCAGTTTCCAAAGACTTCAGTCTACTCCACTATTGCCTGGCAGTCATACTCAACTCCTACCTTCTGAAAGAAGGCAAAGAAGACCCGGATAAATCAATGGGGTTTACTTTTTTTGTTGCTGTTTGTTTGTTTGTGGGGGTTTTGTTTGTTTGCTTTTTAATAACTGAGTTCTTGAAAAATTTTCTAAAAGACAACTCCTGCCTCTGAAAGTGATATTCCTCTCCTCACAGTAGGAAGACTGTCTTGCTGAAAAGATGAACAAATATAAAATTAACTTTCAGTATTTCAGCCCTCTTTCAATTTGTCATTTGTGTGGAAATAAAAGGGCAAATTAAGAATTAAGTTTGTTTCATGGAGGCATGGGGAATTTCCTTAAACCACCTTTTAAAATTAAAATTAACACATCTAAAATAACAGTGACAAAATAAACTTCTAAAGTTAAATAAATTGGCCTTTCAACAAAAGATTTTTGTTACTATTTTCTACAGCTCAGAGTATTTACTTAACAGCCTGTCACACTTCCACTGCAACAGACAGAATGTAACCCAAGTAAATAATGGTCTAACATCACAGCCAAAGGTCCCATAGCTTACATAAAGGATTTCCCTGGACAGCAACAGTCAACTAATTGCTGTTTGTTGCAGAGCTCTGATGAAGGCTAAAAGGGCAGTCTCATCAAAATACAGGACAGGATGGAGACTGTAGGTCCTTTTATTTACTTATTTTTTTTTCCTCTAGGCTTCAGGCATATGGACAAATCAGTGTACACTTTGTACTCAAATAAGTTGTACACTCACACCGGCTCTCCATGTTTTGTGTCTATTCTGTGAATAAATACAGGGCTGAAAGGGAATCCACATAGAAAGGTATTTTGCATTTAAATACAAAGTTCACCTAATTTCTCTCCTACTATGCAAGGCTAAAAGAAGTTTCAAAGAAAATAGAGAAGAGCAGAAAATACAGTGAGATGAGAATAATCTGGAGATTGTAGGCTTCTTTGTAAGGCTGCTTACTATTTTGCTGACTTTATCTTTGCATTTCAGGACACAGAACCCTAAAAAAGAGATTAGGACATAAAACCCATGAAATAGTGAACCAAAATCCAAGACCAATGCAACCTGGTAGGCGATGGATCTCCACCAAATTCAAAGTTAAATCCTAGGTATCCAATCAAACCCTACACAGAAAAAAATGACAGACAGATATTGGGAATTTTTATGAAATTACAATAATCACAAGTTGATACAAGAAATGCAACCAATTCTGTTTGAAATCCTGGCTGCCCCAAAATGACACACAGCAAATGGTTTTCTAAGGTGCACATACACAGAGAAAAACCAGAACCTTTGCCTTTTATCTTATTGATTCTCTAATACAGTAGGAAATTATGAAAATCTTGTATAAATTGCAGATGCGTACCCTTTTCTTTGAAACCATTCATTCAGTTAAACATATATTATCCCCAACTCTGCATGTTTCAAGAATCACCAATTGATAACAACCACACAAGGACAAATTGTAGACAAATGTTTTTAGCCCTGTGCTGGAAAACAAACAAGTCTCATTACCTCATCTTCACTTTCTTTTTCTTCTGAAGAGTCATCCTTTTCCTTCTTTTCATCTTCTTCACTACTGGATTCATCTGACAAGATCTCTGGGCACTTGGTGCGTTTTGCTTTTCTTGTTGTTCCAGTGCTACTGCGTTCTTTTTTGCCACCTTTGCTTGGTGTTTTTTTGGACTTCGGCAATGGCTGAAAGGCAGGGGTATGTGTCATCCAAGCAGGAATACAAAAATGAATTTTAAAAAATATAAATTCCTTGAAATCACATAAAAGAACAACAAGCAAATATAGAGGTCTCTAAGCCTTGGTAACAAAACCCAGGACTATTTTATGTACTACACTTAAGCCATAACGTTTTGCAGTAAGCAGAAGTTCATTAGAGAGATGGAACTGAGTAAAATGAAAGTTCAGTTCTAAGCTAAACATCCCTTCCACTTTCCTAACCTAACGAATCTTCAAAGGTGGGAGATTAGGGAAGGGAAGCAAGAAAGGACAATCTACAAGGAACCTTTTACCTACCTGTGCCCACCCAACACATAAAAGCAAGTTTTCTTCTGGTAAGAAATTAGCTGACTATTCTTCCAAAGGCCTAAAGGCAGTAATTCCATCATGTCTTATGCAAAACCGCAGTTTGTTGTCACTCAGTATCAAGGTCGCTAAGGCAGAATGCAGACTCCTTGTTCACATCACTTACCAGTGTTTGCTAGAAATATATTTAATTTCTTGTGCAACGGTCTATTTAAGTACTGCTTTTAGATTAAAAACTAAAGGTGCAAGGAGATTAATAATAGAATTTCATAGTCTTGGCAGCTGAATCTAGTGCACTAGCATATACAGTTGAAGCAAGTTCTCCTAGCCTTGAAACAAATTCAATTTTGTGATGACCAAATGGGATGACATACACTTGTCAACTTGTAGCACAACCAGGTAACATCTGACAGCTTGTTCTCCTACACTTTCATGCTTTATTTCCTGGCTTTGACACTTTTATTTTTCTTGCCTATTTATTATGCATATTCCCCTCCATTCATGCACGAAATAGAAACTACTTATGGTATTTGGGTATGGATTATCCCTAATTAGTTTTAGGTGTTGACCACATTTTTGTGCATTAACAGTGTATAACGTGCGCACTTACATGTAAGCACACAGTTTCTAAATCCTTAGCCCATTATGGATGCCTGCAGTAGAACTACTCTCAAGAAGCCATTGCTACTTCAGTAAGTTAGAACAGTAATTGTATCACCACTGGTAACAAGCAAACAATAAGGAAAAGACACAACTGCATTTTTCATCAGAACAGAGCTATAAAAGTAAGCATAAAAACCTGCCTCTCACCTTGCCTGAAGATTTTGGGTGCATTAAGAAGTTTAAGATCCTGGTTACCAGCTCACTATTAACTCCTGATCTTTCCAAGTCGAGAACTTCACAGATACTTTTCAACATTGCATTTCTAAATCTAGAAAGAAAAAAAGAAAAAAAGATTCAGCATCATATCCTAAACAGTTGTCCAACACTTGACTGCTAGAAACTGCTAACTGGTTTGTGTTTGCAACCTGACAACAGACATGAATATACTAGCTTGTTTCCAGTCTTCACTATAGTTAAGAACCACCACCGTATTACATAAAGCAAATTTTTTAAAAAAATCCCAAATCCACATGTCTGTAAAGTAGGATATATTTTAAAAAGTTACAGAGACTTAGGAAAGAAAATCTTCCCTGGAATCTCTCCTAATCTACCACACTAGAAAGAATCAGTTTTGGAAAACAAATCCAATGGGTACAAGACTTGAACTCTCAGGGGTTCTCCCTTTATTTTCTCTGTTTCCTTACCCTTTTATGGAAGCACTTCTTATGAAGACAGAAGATTAAGAGAAATTCTGACATCCATCCCCTTTACTGCAAAAGGATCTTGAACCAATTGTCCCGCTTTATCATTTATACTACCAGTATTGAAAAAAAGTGGAAAGAATGTGTCAAGAATGTGTCACCTTCCTTCAAATGCTTATGCTTTCTTCACTCATTTTGTAAAATGCTGCCTGAAAAGTGGATTTCATTGTCTGGCCACTTTTCACAAGTATCATAGCTACTTCTGGTAATCAAAAGAAACTTACTTTTCATTGTTTATTTAAAAAGTCAGTGCAACTGTTTCCTGGTAGCCTACAACTTCTCTAAAGTAGCATTTAATTTCAGACTGTCCCTTTAAACTCTCAGACTTTTAAGTGGGCAGAACAACTTTGTTCTCTCATGTTTTAAGGCATGGGAACAGGAAATCTTAACTGGTTTGGTGCACCTCCCTGCCTCAAAGCATAATTAATCCATCATTCTTGCAACAATTAAGTCAAATCTTTCAATCACTTTTCTAAACAAGGTTACAAAAAAAATTTGTGCTATCTTAACATGAAGAAAGCCTTCCTGTTTAGCTTTTGGAGATACAAGTATTCAGTGTATTCTAGCAGAATCAAAAGTCAGTTAAAAAAAAAAAAGCACATTTGAAAAGACAATACTTCATAGAGTTAAAACCACTTAACTTGTTAACAGATTTTAAAAGTGCATAACCTCCAAGTTTCTGTTTCAGACCTTCAAGAGCTGGTATACTGAATTTAGAATTTTATGGTTCTATTGCGGCTTTAACTAAAATTCCCTATGACTTGTGTTACATGTGGCATTTGTCCTTGTATTTTAACTTAAGATAGAACTAATACATACAAAGAATAAACATCAACTCCCAAATCCTTTCGTATTTTTAATGCTTTGAAGATATATCTGCAAGTAACAGCAAATATAATGTACTAAGTACTAAATTGCCATTCAAGTGTGGAATAAACAAGTGCACACAAGTTTTGAGTTGGTAACTTCGATAGCAAGTAGTTTTGACTTACAAAATCCAAGAATCTAATCCACACAGCAACCTCAACCCTTTCTTTTTAGTTTACAGCCTGAACAGTATGATTCTGCAAAATAAATTTTGTCCTTTGCTCATCTTGTTCAATGCTATTAAAACATGATGACATGCAAGGGCACAGTGTGGGCAGAAATCAACCATGTAGTCAGAATAAATTAAAGACCAGCAGCGTTTCATCCATAACTGTCCACAGTACCTGAACTTACCACAGTAACACAAAAACACAGGGCTCAGCTCCTTGATACAAGAGTAACATTGCAACCACTTTTCAGAATATTTGCTGAAGACTGAAGGGTAACAAAACTTAACCTAGCAGTTCTTTCATATGGTAAACATGAAAGAAAAAAAAAAGTGCAAAAATACTTTATTTTGTGACCTTTTGCAGATAAGGAAACATTATACAATTAAACCTGTGGGAAACAGTCAAAATCCCCATCTTGAGACAGTTGGTCTTGTAGAGTCACATGTATTTGACAAACTCTATTCCTAGAAAACTGCGTATTTGAGGAAGGAAGACTTGCAAATTCCAAATTCTGGAAGCCTCCCCACTATCAACAAACTGATACTAAAAAATGTATTTATAATCACTTGTGTGGAAGTTATTAGTTCTTTTATTTGTTGCAACTATCTGTGCAAATATGCAAGGGTATCTTTAAACCCTTTCAGTCAAAACCAAGTTGCAGCAGCTTCTCCTGTTAATAGAGAAGCTGCTTATGTAGGGAGACAGTAAAAAAAGGAATAAAAAAAGACAGAAAGGAAAAAAAAAAAATTTGTTAGACTAATTGCTCCAGCAATTGTAGGAATAAGACTGTATGTTTAATATACAATAAGCAGAAATGGCTTTGATTCTGAAAAAGGTATGTTTTGAGGCAAAGAAGGATGCAAGTTTGCACCATGAATAGAGCACAATGTATTCACAACACCATGCTTGCCCCAGGGAAATAACATTTTCCTTTCACTTAGCAGAAGAATCTGCTAGTTAGCATGCAATAGTTCAAGCCAGGACTGCAGGAATTGTGAATAAAATAGTCACAATTTAACTATTTTTAATACATTTCAAATTGTCTTAAGGACATCAGTATGTTTGATCAAAATGAGCTCAGAAACAGACCACAGAGCTCTAGGCAACAGTCACTCATCTTAAAAGCTTAAATTTAATCTGAAGTAAAATTTTGAAAATAAAAAGGAATGTATAGCATGAGTCAATCTATGCTAAGTAGCAACAGAGTTCATTACTTTTTTAACATTTCTTCCTTCTTTTTGTATTGGTCACTTCCTTTTTCAAATGGGAATCCGCTGAACTGACCCACATTCTTCTTTAGGGAAGCAACCTAGGACAGAACGCACAGATTACTTTCCACTGCAAGTAGTTTAAAAGATTTCATCCAATTACCTTTGTTAACTTTTCATACAAGAAAAATCTATTCTAGCACCTAGCTTTCTGTTGACAGTAAGTTATGTACCCTTTAAGTTACAGCCTGGATTATGCCTTATCAATCTCATGACAGCCAAACTACAACAATTAAGTTCTTGTGATCTTGCTACTTTTAATAACTTACCAAATAAAATCACCTGCCATTTCAAGCTTGCTTAGAACATACTGCATGGTTACTTACAGCTTTGCACTACTATGATCATATAAAGCTTGTTGCATGTTTTGTACGATGTAATTTGTTATAGAACAGTACATTTTATTTTTACTATAATCTGCTTTAGCAGATTTACTTTGTTTGCTTTTCTACATAGGACCATGACACTACTTCTGAACTTTTCCTTTAGTGTGACCAATTTTTGCATGTATATACCACACAATTTGCAAATCCTACTGTTACACCTGCAGTCTGAACAGGCTGAACTTTCATTGCAACAGCCCTCATAACGGGAAAATTTCTCCCATCAAGATCCCAAATACATTAAGTTGTTTGTTTTCACTGCATCTCCTTTTACAAACAAAAAAAAAAAAAAAAAAGAAAAAGAAAAAAGGTTAAAAAATATCCCCAAATCTTTTCTTCTTCTGAGATCTTTCTAATACTATCAAGAATAATTTGAACTCACTTTCAATAGTTCTACAAATTTTGTTCCTGGTGTTTCTCCATCAGTTTATAATTTTACCAAAGCTAAGCTCCTTTTCCAAAGGTAATTATCTTTGTCCAGCACCTAAAGAAAATTGGCAGATGGTATTGGTATGTTTTATCAAAAATGTTAATTAAGATCCAAAGCACACACACAATGTGCATACAAGACAACATCTGATCTTGACTGTATTCAACACCATTCTGAGCTCTCAAAAATTCTGATTCAATATAGTTTTGGATGAAACCATACTGATAAATTTCTAAACTGAATGTATTTTGAAGCAAATAAATATATCTTATCTTTGGACTCAAACCACTGCAATGCTGCAGCAACCTAGCTGGACTCTCCAACAGGTCTATGTCCAAAAGGCTAAATATTGGAGAGCAGAATAAATGTGGGGTGGAACTGCAACCAAATAAGCAGTGTGGGAGGGAAGGGTGAGAGCTGTGTTTCAATAGCAGTTTTGTCTAATTAGTATGACTTAGGAGTGTTAAATGTCAACTTACAGTTGTATCATTATTATGCAATTATGCAATTGCAAATAGCAATGTGTTTATTTGTTGATTAGATTATTTATTAATTATCTTAACATTCAATAATAACAGTATCATTCAGTTGTTAAGTTTCTTAGTAGTGTGTCACACAATCAATACACAATACAGTCTCTTGAATCATTTATGTTTCAGATCTGCAATCTAAAATGGGAAAAATGGAGTCTGAAATAATGGTATCTCAGTACCTCCATCTAAAGATGGTAGAAAAGTGTTACTGGTTTCATGAAGCATAAATCGACGCAGTTTGATGACTTCCACAGTAAAGCTAGTTAAATCAGAAAACGACATGTTTCTGTCATGGTATTTTTCCTATCAAACAATTACATTATACTGCAGAATAATCCAAAAGTTTGCAAAACTGTACACACCAAGTCAGAAATTATCTAGTCTGGTTTATTGCTACACTGAATAAATAGCATTATTTACAGAAGTGGGTTTTAACTAATATATACTGTTCTTCTTCTGAATACTTGAGGCAACAGATCTTCCTCTGCCATTTAAACAAGCACTGCATTTGCAGCAGTGGTCTGACAGCTAGCATGCATCTGTACCAGTACTATTCAGTTCCTGGTTTCTGTGCTTGCTGTTCAAGTTTCCAAAATACAAAGAGATCAAAGCCAAATTCCTATAAATATTGTAAGCATACTGAAACAGTAAAAAATTAATCTGCCTTAATTTCTCTACACCCATTTTATTTCTCTTAGCAAGGAAAATGGGTCATATTTACTCTGAAATTTAAAGGGTAATCACTGATACATAAAAGGCTCCAAGAAAGACTTGCTATTTTGTTTTCTCCAAGTTTCATCGCTAAATACAAAAGCAAACATGCCAGCTTTTAGCTAATATTTTAATTGTCCTAGGTAAATGTGACAAAATACACTATCAATATTTTATATATCTAATGTAGTTTTACCTTCTACTGCTTTGTGCAAACTATACGAGAAAATGACTAGGTAAGTAGCAATGTGTTAAAACCCACTCACAGGTTTCAAACATGAAAGAAAGTACCAAGAAAAAGCTATGTTGAAGAAAATAATTACATGGAGTATTTTGACTGTAATCTGCATGTCAGCAGCTTTTGGCATGTGAACCATAGATTATTTCCAACTCATTCTCATAAGGTAAACCAGCCCTCCGCCCACTAAAAAAAAAAAAAAATCAATTTTGGGGAAAAAAAAAAAAAAAAAAAATATATATATATATATCTATGTTCAAGTAGACTTACAATTCAGTACACATTTCCATAGGCTATTTATAGAAAGAGTTGTTTAGAAGAGTTAGAAAAACTACAAGCTTGCTCAACTGGTCCTGCAATATTTGTTTTCCAATTAGTTTGTAATAAATGACACTTAAGTATACCCATACGTGCAAATGTAAAAACCTATACTACAAACATTTTCACTATGGATGAGAACTAATAGATATACAAGATTGATTTTAAGTTCTTACAGTGCCTGGCCTGTTGTAGAGGAGTTTATGCAGATTCCTAAGTTCATCGGTCTTCTTTTTACTCAGAAAGAACTGTATCCTTTCAATTTCACATAGTTTTTGTCCTTTTCCTGAAACAGTTAAAATCAATTACGTAATTCACCACATTCATGTTTACCTATGTGTTTATAACTTCAAATATCTACTGTTTTTTAAAAAGGCAAAAAGTTATTTCAGAATAGCATCAGACGTTATAACAGGTCAAACATTAAGCAGGCCTTTTCCTATCAATTAGGCATCCTGACAGTCTCTTTATCTTCCTTACTTTATATTACATAGATCAGGATACAAGGACCTGGCATTTATTTTTTTCTAGCTGCGCCTGCCTTGGTTCGTGGCAGCTAGGTACTGAAGATCCTTAAAATTATATAGCTTTTCTGGTTTAAATGGATGTTACAGAATAAAAAGAGGGTTTTCACATAATTATAATAGCTTTACTGTATTAAAATGGATCATGACTCTTAAGTTAGGTCTCATCTAAAACAAACAAATCTGATCTTTTAAGAGGTTTTATTATCATTCCCAACACAGAATTCTTATGTGAGTGGACAAGCTTACCTGGTGTAATTGTAAAAGGTTCCTTTTGCAATGAGGACACTTGCATGGTCAGTCGGTCTACCTTCTTTTTCTCCCTTTTTCCTTCAACAATGAGACTCTTTTCTGCAAAAGACAGATTCCACTACATGAGCAGATTCAACTGTAATGACAGGCAATACAACACCATATCTTTCAAACGGCAAACCAAGAATGGATAGTGATATAACAACATACTACAAAACTTTCGAACCTTTATTCAGTGGGATTCTGTGGAACATCCAACTTAAGCTTTAAGACAAGACTTGGCATTTCATAAAGGGAACTTGACCCCAAGATGGAGATTGCAGCACTATGTCTTTTTAGAATCACATCCCTTCTCTCTCTTCACTGCCTTTCTGAGGTACAGAACTGACACTGTTTGCATAGTGTCCTTCTGGGATGCTCCAGCCTCTATACACACAGCTCTACTTCAGCTCTCTCAGGGAGAATATTAATACTTCTACCAGATGTGTAAAAGGAGAGTCCAGCATGGCTGTAGACATTTCTCACTGCTGCACTGGAGGACACACCTGTATCAGCAGGAGAGGCAGAAGCAAAAGCACAGTGGGACTGTACAACATCTCACAGGGCTACGCAGTGCAGCATGCTGCAGGGAACAATACAAGTATCACAAATAATACAAAAATTCTACTCCCAGTAATTCTGGCACTACTTAGTAATGAATACATTTAGATTGTTTTATGTGTACATTGCATATCACTAATTTAATGATGCCATGTCAGGAAAAAAACTCAAAGCTTCACCTAAACATTTCATTCTAAAATACTTGACTTCAAATCAAACTATTCTTAGCACAAAACTGGCTTTAAAATCTGAAAGCAGCTTCAAAATCTGTATGAACATAATCAAAACCGGACATGTATCTGATGAAAATAGAGTAGAACATACTTGTGTGTACACAGGAAACAGTTGTTTCTAAAAATATAATCCTAATTATTCTAGTTTCCCAAAGAGCATAACCTCTTTTCTTTCTACCTTTCCTAAAGACAAACTTCAAACTCTTTCAAGGATCCAAGATTACGTGTGATTTAGTTTTCACTGTGCCATACTGCAGCTCTGTTTCCCTGGATGCTTTCAGTTGCAAAACAAGTGCCTAGAGATTTCACAATGGAAATTAACATTTTTGCATAGAAGTTCCTTCATCACATATTTAATTCCTTGACTACCCTCTTCAATTACATGCCACAACACAAAAACCTACCTTGCTTGCTCATCCTATATCACCATGATTTTTATTGAAAAAATTAGTCAAACAAAATACCACCCCCCCATATAATTGAATTTTGGTACCCACTAAATTAATTCACAGTAGTTAAGCAAAGACATCTGTATTGTTTCCAAAGCTACTGCACAGACTTTTCAAGTTTCTCTTTTTTTGAAAACATGGATCACTTCAGAATGTTATTGGCAAAAAGGTTTGTATTTTTCTTTCGATATGCATTTTTGTACAAATAATTTGATAAAGGATGCTCCCTCTTATAATCATCTAGTAGTTTATACAACAAAAACAAACCCTAGTGTACAAATCCAGGATGCTGGCAATTCCTTTGATCTTTTTTAAAGAACACCAGTATTGTTGTTTCCAGTGTTGCCTGTTATTGTCTACTGGAAATTGATTTATGACCCTTGAAATAGATGTACCATGGAATCTCCTAAACAGTAATTATACAATTAACCAAGACAACAGGTGACTGCATTCAGTAAATTTGTGTTTGTTTTTTTTTTTTTTAAAAAAAAGGACAACTTATGTAGTGGAAAAACATGTACCCTTTTCTTCCTCCTCCTCTTCCTCTTCTTCTTCATCCTCATCACTTTCCCCAGCTTTGTTTTCTGTTTCAGGTTGCTTCTCATCTGCTTTTTCAGATGACATTGTATCTTCTTTTGATGAAACAACAGAAGACATGGTGTATGGTTCTGTAAAAAGCAGTCAGAGAAGCCATAATCAATACAGCATTATATGTGAAAAATAGAGGAATCTTACTTTAAAAAAAATCATCTTGTATGGAAAAAGTAATGTCATAGTGCTCATATTGCAATTGTTCATATTCTTTAAGACACTAAAGTATTCTGCATACACACAATACATAAATTTTTTCAGGAGGAGTTGCCATCCCTAGCCTGTTT
Organism: Columba livia; assembly: GCF_036013475.1. Classification (NCBI taxonomy): domain Eukaryota; kingdom Metazoa; phylum Chordata; class Aves; order Columbiformes; family Columbidae; genus Columba; species Columba livia. Next base: position 66,981,489 of record NC_088603.1, on the reverse strand, counting down.
AAAACTAGCCTGTTTAAAAACAGTTTAAACGGTTGTCAATGCTTTCCACATACAAATCTTCAGGCTCACTTTGTGAAGCATTCAGAAACAGCCACTTAAAGCTGATGCTGTTATCTATTAAGAACTGTGATGTTTTAAGATATGACAATTTTAGTGCACTATATATAAACCAAATAGTTATTTCTGATCACAGGTAACTATGCGTAGAAGTTTGCTAATAACTTAGACAAGCTACATATTTAGGCGGAAAATAGGAATGGAAAAATATAAGTTATTAGTAATTTGGGAAAAATTAGCACTACCTTCAGAATTCAATAGCTGTGACATCTTAGAGCTTGGGAATGCTTTTTGTTTTTAAACTGCAGATCTGCTACAAAAAGAATAAACACCTCATACTTAGCGTATCTAAGAGGTGTCTTTTCTTAGCATTTGAAGTGGCTTAAACATTAAAATTAAAATATACTGCCTCGGTGAGTATCATTTCCCTGCTGACAGAGAATGTCTATCTAACAAAGGAAGATAACCATACCTGTTCAGTTTATAAAAATTCTGGTTATCAAAATCTTTCACTCTTTACAGATCTGGAACAAAATACAGCACCAGTTGTATAAGCCCTTGTGGAAAAAATACCATATGATATTGATATTAAAGCCAATATTATCTGCCAGAGGTCAGACTCAATAAACAACAACGAAATCAACTGCTTATATGCAACATTAGCAGGTGCCAGAAAAGAGAAGCACTCCAAGTGACGGAAAACGTGAGTTTAGTCAGAGCAAAAAGAAATTTTACTACTCTTTGCTAAGTCACTGGGAAAAAAAAATATCCGTCAGGGTATTACATGACATAAGACAAAAAAAGTAATTCGACATTTTCATGACATTACTCTCTGAATTTTACTTGTCCGCACAAGTGTAAAAACAATAAAGCTAATATATGTTGTTTTTCCCTCCCCTTCCAATAGGAGCAGGAGGGAAGTAGGAAAGTAAAATATTCTTTTGCATTTTAGCAAACAAGCCGGTGAGGACGACTCGCTTAAGGAAAAAGGTACCGGAATCCACCTTCCAGAAGACTTAAGTCGAGATTATTTTGGGAGGGTAGAGGGTATCTCGCAAGTCGCAGGGATCCTTGTGCGCAACAGCCCCTCCCACCCTCGCCCAGCACTCCTCAGACACGGACTCGCCACCTGTCCCCTTCTCGACTTGCGAGCGGGCGGCCGGGGAGAGCGATGCTGACGGGCAGCACCAAGGAGCAGGGCAGCAGGGGCAGTGGCGAGCGCCAACCTCCTCCCCGAACCGGCGGGCAGCGGGACCGTTCCGCCCCGCTCCCGCCGCAGGGCAGGACAGCGCGCCCAGGGAACACCGACCTCAGGCGGCAAACACAGCCCGCCGCCCCGCCGAGGCCCGGCAGGGAGGCGGCCCCCGTGGGCCGCTGACAAGTGGCTCGGGCACACGGCGACCCCCCAGCGGGAGAGGAGCCCGGCGGCGCAGCGGCCCCGTTTCATTCTCCCCCCGCCCCGCGCCTCACTGGGCCGGCCTGGCCGCGGTGAGGAGGGCCGGGGGAAGGCGGAAGCGCCCTCTCCGGCGCCGTTACGGCCATGGCGGCAAGACCCACCTCAGCCTGAGCCCCGGCTTCTGGCTCCTTCCTCGGATATGCCTGCGGCAGCAGCGACAGCGGGAGACGACAGTTACCGGAGGAGGGAGAGGGTGTGGGGAGGGGGCGGGGCCGGGCGCCCCGGCGCACAGCGACACACACACACACCCCCCCGAGGCGCGGGCTCCGCGGCCGGTCACACTCGCTCTTGTCTCCCGGAATCAACAAGGTTTTCAAAATGGCGGGTTCTCGGACGGGGAGAAGGAAGCGGGAAGTCGGCGTCCAATCAGCGTCCCGCAGCACGGCCGGCGCGGTGAGGCGGCGGCAGGGGAGGGGAGGGTGAGCGCGCGCGCGCGCGCTAAGGGAGGGCTTGTTGTGGCGGGTGTGGGGAACGTGTGCCCGCTCTGCGGTGACGTCAGGCGGCGCGCCTCCGGTGGGGGCGTTATGTCCGTTGGAGAGGAGAGTGGGGGTGCGTGAGCGGCCGCTCCGCTGCCGTTACTGTCGCCGTGGATACTGGTTCAAAGCGCCCTTTCCCTCCCGTGCGCTGTTGCAGTCGTGCCTCTTGGTTCCCGTGCCGGATGGGCTTGGCGGCTCTTGTTTACTGTAACAGCCGCGTCTCCCTCCGGCTGCGGGTGCCGGAGAAGCGTAGGGCGGCGGGCGCGGTGCTGCCAACGGAAGAAAACGGCGGTTGGAGTGGGAGTCGGGGCTGAAGAGCGGAGGTCTCCTTAGCCCTGTAAAATGTCGGTGTCACAGGCGGCCCCCGAAATAACACGAACCCAATTCCCCTGCCCAGGTTGTTGCCTGACAGAATTTAAGACGTAATTCGCAAACCAGAGAGGAGGCCTGGCTGGACATCAACGTGCATTCAGCAGGAGTCAGGAGCGCTCAGAAAATATGTTGGGGAAGAAAGTAGCCTGAACTAGCCAGTGACCGGCTCAAAGCCACATTGTACTGACTAGCTTTTTGGCTGGTGTGAGTAGCTGTACGTAAGCAGCTCTTACTTTGGGAGGGACCATGTAAAGGGGTAAGAAGAGAGAGGAAATGAGAGAAATGTCACACTGACGTGAACTGTTAATCTTGGGCAGGTGTAAAGCGTAGTAATGTAGAACTGGTAATGAAACTAGGAAGTGTAATACAAATATTATAAAATAATAGAATCTGGAATAGGAAAATACTTGGGAAATACTACAATTCATGTATAGCGTACAAAAGGAAAGTCCAGGCAATATAGATTAATCACCCCCCCAATTTAGGCATCAGAGATGCAAATTCATATCTTTAAAGCTAATGCAGTCACAGATGGTGGTGGTCTTAAAAGGGGAAATGTAAATTATTTACCAACAAGCCTGAAGTTAACTTACAAAAAGGAGACAAAAATATCTCATCATTAAGCCATGGGCTATACAAATGGCACCAAACAGATGTTTGAAGACAACAGACTACTTCATATAAGATAAGTAGGTTTGGATTAGTTCAGAATCATGACAGAAGACATCCAAAAGCTGTGCTTCAGGTTGTGATGATAAAGTAGACAGTCATTTTCTAAAAAGGGGCATGTTTACCCAACAGAGATGACTTACCTAATTACCTATGTTCAAGTCCTACAGATATCACATTAGAACTGCATCTTAAGGAGAAATAGAAGATAATGGCTTAATTGATCCTTTTAGTGAACATTTGTCACTTTAGTAGCAGGCAGACTCTTACAGAGTGAAACCACTGTTGCAGGAACTGATGTACTCAGTGTAGGTAAATTGCATTTTGTCACAGGTTTCTTCTGGCAGAACTCTGACAGCTATGAAAACTAACTTTATTGGTTGTTGCACCTCCAGGACAAGACCAAGACAATGTGGATTAAAAAGACTTTTAGATAAAATCTGCAAAGCTAAAATTTGGGCGAAGAAGGGGGCAAATTCTGAAGAAGAAAATTTCACATATGAACTAAAGGGAAATTGTTGAATTCAGGAAGAGAGACTGAAACTGGTTTATCTTCTCATTTTGAGTAAGAATGCTCATTCTCAACACACTGCTTTGGGATACTTCACTGTATTGACACTTCTATATTGCTGTCTTTTTATCACCCAGCCTGATGAAGTTAATGATACAGTTTCAGCTGAGAGCTGAAAGACCTATGTGAGAAAATTTTATTGATGTGAAATGCTAGCATTATCTAAGGTATTTACACAGCATAGTGAAGGTACTAAATGCAACTTAAAAACCTAAATTGAAGAGGAATAAATTATTCTAAGAGGTTATTGGAGTTAATGCAAAAGGTCCTTACTATAGCCTGCTCCTATTCCACCATGGAAAGGGTACTCTTTTACTCCCATAGTCCCAGTATTAAGGACACTCTTTTAGTTTTATGGCTAGCTTCATCTGGAAACACCAGTTCCATAAAACATAGTTATAGTGGAGGTACCTTGAGCTCACTTTTAGGTATCAAACAGGATGTTTCTTAGACATAGTAGCTCAATAGAATTAAATGGTGAAAAATGGTTTGAAGATGCTGTAAAAAGAAGCAGCTGGCTTGTTGGAAGATCAGTTACAAGCTTGTATGCTGGAGTGCACTGGGCAGTGCAAGTTTAAACATAGTTACCAGTTGACTTCAGTAAAGCCTTTGACACAGTCTCCCACAGCATCCTCACAGCTAAGTTGAGGAGGTGTGGTGTAGACAATAGAGTAGTGAGGTGGGTTGCAAACTGGCTTAAGGAGAGAAGCCAGAGAGTGGTAGTCAATGGTGCGGAGTCTAGTTGGAGGCCAGTATCTAGTGGAGTGCCTCAGGGGTCAGTACTGGGGCCTATATTATTCAATATATTCATTAACGATTTAGACGAGGGAATAGAGTGTACTATCAGCAAGTTTGCTGATGACACTAAGCTGGGAGGAGTGGCTGACACGCCAGAAGGCTGTGCTGCCATCCAGCGGGACCTGGACAGGCTGGAGAGTTGGGCGGGGAATAACCTGATGAAATTTAACAAGGGCAAGTGTAGAGTCCTGCATCTGGGCAGGAACAACCCCAGGTTCCAGTATAGGTTGGGAAATTACATATTAGAGAGCAGTGTAGGGGAAAGGGACCTGGGGGTCCTGGTGGACAACAGGATGACCATGAGCCAGCACTGTGCCCTTGTGGCCAGGAAGGCCAATGGCATCCTGGGGTGTATTAGAAGGGGGGTGGCTAGTAGATCGAGAGAGGTCCTCCTTCCCCTCTACTCTGCCCTGGTGAGACCACATCTGGAATATTGTGTCCAGTTCTGGGCCCCTCAGTTCAAGAAGGACAGGGAACTGCTGGAGAGGGTCCAGCATAGGGCAACGAAGATGATTAAGGGAGTGGAGCACCCCCCTTATGAAGAAAGGCTGAGGGAGCTGGGTCTCTTTAGTTTGGAGAGGAGGAGACTAAGGGGGGACCTTATTAATGTTTATAAATATATAAAGGGTGAGTGCCATGAGGATGGAGCCAGGCTCTTCTCGGTGGCAAACAATGATAGGACAAGGGGTAATGGGATCAAGCTGGAACACAAGAGGTTCCGCTTAAATTTGAGAAAAAACTTCTTCTCAGTAAGGGTGACAGAGCACTGGAACAGGCTGCCCAGGGAGGTTGTGGAGTCTACTTCTCTGGAGACATTCAAAACCCGCCTGGACATGTTCCTGTGCGACCTCACCTAGGCGTTCCTGCTCCAGCAGGGGGATTGAACATACTGTGATACTGTGATACCAGCCTCTCTTGATTCATATAAACAGTTCTTTTCAGTTAGTTCAGAGCAACTTGGATTACCAAACAATGTTGTTTGGCTTTCAGTATAGAGCATGTGGCAGTTCTTGAGAAGCTTTTGGGAATAGAAGTGTAGGCTTCACAGAGCATACAAAGTCCCCGAGGACTGCATTTATTTTGTTCCAAAGTGACTGGTTACTGCCGTGTCCTGCCATCTGATCTGCTGCAGGCAAAATTACAGAAAAGGTCACCTGTAGATTGCAGAGAAAGTGTCCTGCATCAAAGTACTTAGCAACTCTGAGTATTTATCCACAGAGCAAAATACCACAGCAACAACTTATAGGATCCAACTTTTTAAACAATTTAAGTACTGTTGCTTTGTGTTCTTGTATGAGTCATATAAATACACATACACGCTTCAGTTTCTCTGTAACAGTCATGTGACTACATATTTCCTAGAAATGTCAAAGTGGCCTGTCTACGAAATGCTGAGAAAAGTCCTGTGTAAATGCCAAGTAAATCCTTATAATAAACATTAGAAGTGTTATATGGCTTTTGAATCTAAGCGTTATAAAATTGCAACTAAAGGCAGGAATCTGAATATGGACAGATAGTTTATCTAATTAACACAAGAGAAATATGAAAATTATTTGAGCAGTATGTAGTTAAACTATGGTGTGATCTTTAGCTTGGATGAGACTGAGGGGTGACCTTAATAATGTTTACAGATATATAAAGGGTGAGTGTCACGAGGATGGAGCTAGGCTCTTCTTGCTGACAACCAATGATAGGACAAGGGGTAATGGGTACAAACTAGAACACAAAAGGTTCCACTTAAATTAGAGAAGAAACTTCTTCTCAGTGAGGGTGACAGAGCACTGGAACAGGCTGCCCAGGGAGGTTGTGGAGTCTCCTGCTCTGGAGACATTTAAAACCTGCCTGGCTACCTTCCTGTGCAACCTCATCTAGGTGTTCCTGCTCCGGCAGGGGGATTGGACTAGATGTGTCCCTTTCAAGCCCTAACATTCTGTGATTCTGTGAATAACATAATGCTGAGTATCTCCAAGTGTTCACTGCAAGATAATTTACATTTGTTGACTGATAAGAATACCTGATTTGCGAAGTGTTTCCTAAGGTGGTCTTGCTCAGTTCTGACATCCTGTGTTTCCCTTTTCATTCCCCATCTAAGTGTTTCAGGATTAGCAAACTTGCATCATCCACACTCGTCATGTGTTTCTTACCCTGAAGAAGCTTAAAGAGTTGTCCTTGTAAATACAAAATGTGAAATGCGTAATTGATATGAATCTAAGTAGTTTCACTACATTTTAGGAATCTCTATACAGGCCACGTTTCAGGGTAAATATATACAAAAATTTAACAAAATTGTTAAGTAGTAAGCATCAGAGAAATTTAATGAATCAAGATAGCACATAAAGTTACATTTTACATCTGTGTGTGAATGACAACTCTGTACTCTGTCAGACTGAGCTCTGTGTTGGAATTTCTGTTGACCTTCTAGTTACCATGAAGTTAAATGTTACTCTGCAGGGTTTGAAAAATACTGCTTTGTGTGTGTTTAATAACATACACAACTCTATGTATGTCCAGTGAAAGTGTGCACGGCTGTTATATTTTCTATGAAGTATTTTGATCTAGTGTTTAGATCCACAGGTACAGCCTGAAAACTCCAAACGACTGATGCATAGGTCTGGCAGGCAGCAGCCCTGTAACCTCTGCTGCATCCCCCTGCTGACAGTGGGGACAGTGGCAGTAAAAGGGCTTTCATTCGAGGTCCCACATGCTGCTCACTCGTCCAGAACTCTTAGCAGGATGGTTTCCCTCGGGAAGCACCGCAGGGACAGAATCTGACTTGTGATGAATGCTCACTCAGTTACTGGCCTCCTGCTACTTTTGAGACAGTTTTGTCATGAATAGTGTGTATATGTGCCAGTTGACTATGTAAACGTGATGTAACTCCCACTTTATAGAAAGAAACACTGTCAATTTATTAAGCTTTAAGGTTTGAGTCTGTAAATTTCTACTTGACAGGTCTATAGCTTTTGGTACAGTTGGTAATTTACCATTACACATTTCTAAACTCATTGTAAGCGGAAAGCATTTCCAGGGGGTATTATTACTTTGCAGTAGGACAAGTTTGCACTTAGCTCATCATCAAGTTGGTTTACAAAGTGAAACTGGTGGTTTTCCACATGCATTGTGTGTAGTTAATGGCAACCTGTGTTTAAAAAAACCCAAACAACACAATCAAACCAAACAACCAAAAACAAGAAAAAGGAAAACTTTGTAGCCTTCTAATAATTTTAAGGTGACAATGGTAATAATTTTGTCGACGTGACATGATATAATTTGACATTTTCCAGAAGACAAGGCTTTTCTTTTCAGAGTGAGATTCCTCCCCTCCCAGCCGTCCAGTAGCTGTGGGACTCACCCGGCACCTAGCCCTTCCACCGCCGCGCTCGGCAAAGGTAACATGAATTTGCCCTTTGTGAGGCGGCGGCCTGCAGTTACACGCCCGGGCGCGCCGCCGGCAGCGGCCTCGGCGGCGGGGGCACCCCCCCCCGGCTCTGCCCGTGGCCACCGTTTCCTCCGATCTCCGCCCGCAGCGGCGGGGCGGGTGTCCAGGGGCACCGGTCCCAGAGTCCCACTCGCCGGCAGCCTCCTGGGCCAGCAGGCAGATGCGGGAGGGGGAGAAGAACAGCGAAGGAAGGAGGACACGAGCGCGGACCGGGGGTTCACGGCAGCTCCCCTGGCCGCCTTGCCGCGAGTTACCGTCCCTGGTGTCCCACCCGCGCCGCATCCAGGAGAAAACCGCCGCCAGGATTAACACGTCGCGGCCCCAGCCGTGGGCGGCGAGGGGCAAAGGTAGGAAACCGCGGGCGGGCTCCTAAACTTAGCGTGCGGCGGCTGCGCAGGCTGCCTCCGCTGCACTCCCCGTCCCCCGCGGCTGCCAAGCCCGCCCGGGCGCCGTCGACAGCGGGAGCCGCCGCGCCCCGCAATGCCGCGCTCCGTATTGCCGCGCTCCGTGTCCCCGGACGCCCGAGGCTGTGCCTGGGTATTGACAGGCACCTGCAAAAGCGAGAGAGGGAGCTAAGTTCGCTTCCTTCCTTGGCCGAAAGCAGGCAGGCGGGCTTCTTCACCCCGCCTCAGGTTACCAGGCGGTGATTGCTGGCTTGGGGCATGTGTGTTAAATCTTCTGCAAAAGAAGTGAACTTCTCTCAGCCTTGGAATTTTTGTGTGATTCTGTGTGACTCTGCGAGCTTGTGAACGCAGGCTTGCTTGACGGTTTGCTCCAGGGCCAACATAGTGTGGAAATGTTACTCAGTGGGGGTTTCATCTTACATTCTTAGAAGTAATATGAAGCCTAATTAAGGTTTGAATTTTTTTAGATAGCATTCATTTAACCATATACTCTCTGTAACTTTAACAGGCCTTTTAAGGTATTTCCCACATACCTTTTCTCTAGGTATGCTTTTCTACGTGTGAGGTGCAAATGCAACCCGACAAAAGCTTCTAATCCTTGAAGTGACTACTGCTGTGAACAACCTCATTTTTCAGATTTGAGCTTTTAATATTTGTTCTGCAACACATAAACTAGATATAGAAACAAAGTTCTCAAGTATTCACATTCCATATTTGAAACAATTGCATTTAATATATAGAAAAAGAAATCCCAGCTAAAGCTGTTTAAAGATTTATACATCTGCGTGTTATGTTCAAGCTGCTTTAAAATTCCAGGGCCTGCCATGTGAATTCTGTATGAATCATGTCTTATTTTTAAATGAATGGAATTTCACACTGAAAATATTCAGGGCATATTAAAGCGGTATTTATGGCCTGGCTTAGACTAACAAAATTCAGAAAGTTCAGCATGGAAGCAAAGCATTTATCTTCATTTCACCTCTGTATTCTGGGTTTCTAGACATTTCTTCTCACAATATATGTACTTATTTACTGTTTGAACCTTTCAAGTCTTTAAATTTAGTGAAGTAAGTGCCAGGCAGCCAAGTTCTGCTCCCAGTTACTTCAGACTTTACACCATGGTAACTATTTGTTTCAGAGCTGTTATACTGGATTTACCTGTAGCTGGATACTGAATTTGTTCAATGGCTTTTGTCATATTTTGTGACTTTTGTTAGCTCACGCCAGGCTTTTAATACAGGATTTGTATGTTAATTTAACAAATTAACTTATTCTCCTCTTCAATAGAACTTGCAGAATTGGACACATAGATGTAACATGTTGAGGCAAGAAATGACAATGCTGTGTGGCTAAAAGCTATAAGCCTTAATTTCTGATTACACTTTTAGTGGAAATTCTGATATGACATAACTAAAAGCTTTAGGGAAATTGTTTTATGTGTACACTTGTGAAGCCAAGATGAGAAGGACTTATAAAGTTAAAAAAAAAATCTTAAAGAATTCCAGTAATGACATTCTGAAATAGACAACTTAAACATAAGAAGCTTGTATTTTCCCCTCTGGTGGCTGGACCTGAGGCTTCACAGATTTCTGCCTCCAGTTTCACCTTAGCATGAGGTGGGCGCCACCATGGTCTAGGGCCTCAAGGAAAGTTACAGGAGGCCTGTAGAGATCTGCAGGGTTTAGCACAGGACTGTTTGCTCAGTCAGATTCTTGTTTTGGTGCTGTTCTATGTTAATGCATCTTTAGGGGGAATTTAGGTAAAGTTTGTTTGCAGTGTAAGAACCTAGAAGACATATTTTTAATAATTTAAGTCCATAAAGGAAAAATGCCCCATCTTTTTTACTATACAGAAATTTGTTATTGAAGTATGAATGACTAGAAATGGATTGGCAAAAACTTACTTAAATATTGTCACAATACTTTTAAGTGGAAACAAATTTGAGAATGTTTATTTGAAATATCACTTTTGATAGTGGTGTCCTTGCTTTGGAGAAAACATATGGTTTAAGACCTAATTTTGAATGCGAGACTCAAAGAACTGTTTGTCATATGAAGGGGAAAGTTAAGGTAAATATTCTGAATTCTCTGCTGAGCTGCAGCCTAATCTAAACATTATACAAACATAAAAAGTCTTTAATAGTGGATTCTGTCACTACATTTCTTCATGTTTCTTTTTCATTTATCATTTTTCCAAATAAATTTTAATTGATTCCTCCCACTTCAAGTTTGTAGCATGATAGATTTGCACTGATGTGCATGCATTACACAATATCAAGAGGTATCCACATACAGTAATGATTACTAACAAGCATAAAAAGTAGAGTATATTTAGGCTGAGAGGACTGAATCACTCACTGCTTCTTCCAGTGAATGTAGCTGGCTGCAGAAGCCCATCATTTTGCAATGTGCCATTGCATAGTACATTCAAATGATGTGGAAAGGTCTGAAAGCTGTGAAACTAACCATTCCTCACTAGGGACTGTGGCCATGGTGATGCAAATTTCTTCCTTATGAGAGGTTGAAATAAAGACTGCACCCTGGTAATTGCCAGATAAAGAAATCTGGCTTGCAGGAATTACAGTAGGTGAAAGTCCACTTGATATTTTAACACAAGGAAGATTTTGCTCACATAAAGCAGGAGTGAAATTCAAGGGCATTCAGTACCTGGATATGGTATAAAGCAGGGGCATCAAACTCATTTTCATGGGGGGCCACATCAGCCGCGTGGTTGCCTTCAAAGGGCCGCATGTAATGTTAGGACTGCAGAAATGTAGGAGTAGTTACATTTATACAGTCCTAAAATTACATTTGGCCCTTTAAAGGCAATCGCAGGGCTGGTGTGGCCCCCGGTGAAAATGAGCTGGACACCCCTGGTGTAAAGGAACTAGAATGCTGGCACAGGAGTGATCAGAGATACTACCATTCAAAAGGGGAGGTGGCTGGATATTTTCTGGGAAGGCTGCAGTCAGCTCTGCATAATTTGAGGTTTCCTTAGTTTTCCTTCCTTAGTTTTCCTTAATTTTACTTCTAGAACTTCAGCCATTCTATGTGGAGGAAGACAGTGATTTAAACTGATTGATCGTGAACAGCTGAACAGCTTGAACATTTTTTTAGTCTTCTATACAGAATAGAAGCTTGTACTAAATGTCATTGCTCCTTTAAACAGGACTTTTCATATTTTAGTCTTTTTCTCATGACCATAGCAGAAATAGATTATGAAATCTTCCTTGTACAAAGTAGCGTATTTACATGTGTTGATGTATTTTAGAAAACACTTGCTCAAGATTTAAGTCTTTTACTGAATTATTTTTTATTGCATAAGTGTTCATCTTTGAAAAATTGGAAAGGCTTTTAGACTGTGTAAGTAGAAGACAACTTTTTTTGTCTTGTCTCTGTGCATCTAATAGTCATCTCTTGTGTCATCAAAGACAAATTATGGATGTTTCTGTACCTGAGTTTCGTAGGTGTAATATGGAGAAAATAATTACAGGGATATTCTGAAGCTTGCTCAGAAAATGAAATACTGTGTGATGCCTAGTGAATGGAACTTATATAAATTCTTACAATGTTTATCGGAGTTGTGTGTAGTTTTTAAAGTAATTCCTATAAAGTCGGGCTAAGCCTTCCTGGTTAAAATACCCAAATGCCAGAATATTCACTTATATGCAAATAAGTACGTTAGTTATTCTATTTATTTTGCAGACAGTATCAAGACACTATTTTACTTGATCTAATTCTAAAAATTAGATTACTTCATAAAATACTTCAGTCATGGCAATCCAAGTACAGGTCTGAATTTTTGCAGGGATGTCACAGGAGGCAGAATTTGAGTATTCAGTTGCCTGAGGATGAGTGATACCACTTCTGAAATGTGGACATTACAAATAGACTCTCCAGGAATAACATCACATCACTACCCACATGCATCTGTGGGTAGTTGGTTGAGCTTTTCTGGGAAATTCACAGGCTAACTAGTTAATATTCAACTCTTTATTACATATCTAACAGTGTAAATACTTCATGACAAAAGAGCTCATAAACTAATTGGAGACTTTTTTCTTTGTCTCACCTTTTCCTCTCTCCCATCTTCTTTACATGTTGTAAATAAATAAATTTCTGTTAGTGGAACACTAAACTTTACCAGTTAGTCTCTCTAAGTGAAACAGTATCCAAGATGCCAAATTTGGGCTAGATGCTCAATTCAAGTCAGTTGTTGGATTTTTTTAATTTTTCATTTTATGACTTAGTAAAATGAAGAATAATATAGTTTGAATATCATTTAGTGGCAGAACTGGAAATAGGCTATAAGACTGCTGATTCCCATCCGTACTGTCTGGACAGTGGAAAAGAAATGGAAATTTACAACATCTTTTCTAAAAGTCACTAGAAAAGAGGAAAGTAAATGGTTCAAACTGTGTATTCTCACAGGACCTTTAGTCGCTACCAGGGATACCTTATCTGGAAATGGTTCTGATACACATTCTGTCTCCTTCTGTGGTTTTGCTGTCTATGGAACAGCAGTCTTGCTACACTTTATACCTTGACATGTTAAGCTGCAACACCAGGTTGTGATCTGTGGTAGCCAGCTGTAGGACAGAAAACCAAACATACATTGTACAAATATACATCTAGTATAAGCTATCTCACTGATGACTTTTCACTTCCAAACGTTCTCTTCTGTGTTTGCATTTTATCATACATGTTTTGCTGGCATGAAAAACGTGACCAAATTATTTACTTCAGTTTCTGAGTGTGCCTTGCACTGTTTGTGCTTTTCAGGATTTCAGCAAAAAACAACCAAATAACTGTTACTGTTGATGTCCTGTTGACATGGCACAGAGGTGTTAGTGAAAGTTAAAGTATCCACAGGTCTGATGTATCATGTATCCTCAAGGCCGTATGTTTAGATACCTTGTAAGCAGGTTTTAAGGAAGACTTTGAAATGCAAAATTAGCTTTAAACCTGGTAAATTTTTCAATGTGTCGGTTAAGATGATGCTTTTTTTAGGTCTGTGTTGAACAACTGTCTCATTTAAATCTTATGAATGGTCTGGTATACAGAGAAGGTGTGTTACTCCCAATAATTTTTAAAGGATTTAAGAACTGGTAAAAGATCTTGGTTTTGTTCATATTCTACAAAAGTTTTTGGAGTGTTTCAGATATTATTCTTTCCAGCTTTTATAAAAATAATTTTGCAACCACTTCAAACTCTTTTTGGTTACAGAACCTTCGTTGTTTCAGGTATTTGTTGTACTTCTTCAGCTTACAAGAAGATGATACAGCATGTGAAATTGCAAAATAAGCATCCCAGCTACTCCAAGTAATTTTTTTTATAAATAAACTGAAACTCTCTCATTTTGGCAAAAATCCTGTGATTCTGTGAAATTACCCACTGCTTTTTTTGGAACAAACCACACATAGTTGTGTGGACAAAAGTGTCTTTGTGGAATAGAACACATTCTCATGCTTTTAAAGCATTTGTTCCTGATACTCAAGATTAATACATAAAAATCAGACAGAAGTAGAGAGCACACGATATGATGCCTATGCCTTGAATTCAGTTGAGTTTTTTAAATATAAATTGTTATGTTCTTGTTATAATAGATGGTAGTCTGTAGCGGCCTGCTAAATTGAAAGTTACATAAGAATTTTCAGCATTTACTTGCATCTTTATGCTATCTTTGTGTACTTGTAACTTAATGAAACAGTTGTCTTTCCTGCCAACATTTTTATGTTTGGTTTTAGTCCAGAGGTTAACTTTCCTGGAAAACTTTTGGGAAAATCCTTTGCCTGGTTTTGATTTAAAAAAAAAAAAAAAAAAAAAAGAAGAAATGATATACTTTACCCACTTGAAATGTTGCTGGGGAAAGATGCTGCATAAGGATATAGTTTGACAGCTTTAGCCTGGCCATTTTTCATTGAGTGTTTAATTACTTTGGAAATAAAAGATTGAACAAACATTTTAAAAAATCTGATGCCTGTTTCTAGTTTATTCTTAGTTGCTTTATGGTATTTGGTTTTTGAAAGACTCGGACTCTTGTTGCTACTGTGTGGAGAGGCTTGTACTGCTATACTTTTAAACTGCTGTAAATGAGAGTGAATTAACACATATTACACTTGCTTCTACCTTTGGTGGGGGTAAGGCTTCCTTGGATGCTTAGTGAGGCCTTGACGGAAACCATTATACCCACTACGTAAAGCAGCTTTTATTATTGATGAGAATTAGACTTTTTGGTGGTGGATTGCGGCATTGATTACAAGATCCTTGATCACACATGAGCTCTGTAACCTGAACACTCTGGTAAGCTGGAAGAAGTAGTTGCCTCTCGCCTCTCAGAAATAGGTCCTGAAATCCCAATGCTATAAATAACTGTGAGGGAGGTTATCCGATTTGCTTACCCAATTAAAGATGGAATATTCACATACCTAAAGGTTTGTACTGTTATGTGGAGGATTGTAGACTTTAATAATGTAACCTAGAGGTTTTAAAACTTTATTGAAAATTTTAATATGTCATATTATTAGATCTCTTTGTTTTACAAAACTTCCTATTTTGGTCTTGAAATGTGAACATGTATTAAACATTAAAAATTTGCTTAATTTTGACTAAGATTTGGTATAAAATATGTCATGTCCCAAAGTCTGCTCAAGTCCTTCAGCTGTTTTAAAAGAGTCTCAAATGAAGTTACTCTGAGAAAAAGCCTTTTTGCCCACAGTAAATTGCATCCCACTATTGCAGCCAGCTGGGGGAGCACAAAAGTTGAGTGATTCAGTTGCAGAGAGTTTATGTGCCATTTCTGACATGCTAATGTCAGCTCAGTTTGTAAATTTAAGCCCCTATATAATCCCCTCCAAGCTTTGCTGAGACGGAATACAGATACTGAAAAGCAAAGCGGCATCTAGCATTGACTATAGAAGTTAAGACTTACCAAAAACCAAATGCCATGTCTCTCATCAGAGTAGGAATTTAGTTATGTCATGGCTCTTTCACCTTTAAAATGTGTAGGTATGTAATTTTCTTTTTTCTGGTGTGCTTAAGAGGTGACTTGCCAAGGAAGAATTTGGTCTGCAGTATCTGTCAAAACGATCAGTACTACACAGGTGCTATAATACATGTGTTTTTCTCAGAAATCTGAATGCTGTTAGATTAAATCTGTTTTGTGTGTCTAATTGCATATGCAATTGTCCTTTAGAAAATGCATTCACCTTGAGTTTTCATCAAGAGTTCTGCTTGTCTTCTCAGAGCAGTTTATACTTCTAAACGCTGTTAAAAAAAAAATATAAATATAAATATAAATATATATATATATATATATGTGACCTTACTTGGCACAGAAGGTCACATATCTTGGCTTTCCATCTGGTTAAGTAATTTGGTTGAAAAATGAGCTAAGCAACAGAGCCATTTTTGTCATTTTTGGAAGTGCCTTACAAAAATACTTGCTTGAAATGCTTTCACTTCACACTTCTTCACAGCTACCTTCCTGCCCAGTGCTAAACACAGCCCTCTGTCTTCACTGCATTTTGTGCCTCAGAAAAATTGAATAGCAGTCTCTGAGCTTGCATGCATAGGAAAATTCAGAAAAAAATAGTTCAAATTAACTGCATGGACATTCTGGAATATTAATTTCAGATAACTTAGAAAGTGTATGAATTAAGTCACATTCAAATCTGTTATGGATACTTTTATTTGCAGGTGGCTTTTGTTTGTTTAGCTGACTTCCAAAGTAAATTAAACAGTGGTTTAACTGATACATTTTAAAAGTTTATTCAAATGAATCTTCCTGAAGGTTCTGGATAATAAACCCTGCTAAGTTTTGGTAGGGTGATTGATGAGGTTATGATGTCTAGTTCTCCATTCTGCTCCTCTCTTTAGGCTGCTGGACAAATTGCAGCAGAACAGCATGTGTGCTTTCTGTGCAGCCGGGGTAGTTCACACAAGGAATGTAGCGCAAATTTATGCTCAGAGAAAGCAAATACCTTGGACTGTGAACCAGGGAGTCCTGAGCCCCGGACAGATTGGTTACTGTGCAGGAGGTGAGGCCAGCAGCAAAAAGGTGGAACATCTTCAGTGTTCCCTCACATCTTCAGTCGCAGGATTTGGCAGGACTTGCGTCAGCAGCATGAGCATCTCTGGGTAAATGAGCTTTCTGTCTATGAACTGTAAAGTGGGAGTGTGCTCTATCCTGGAAATCTGCAAAAAGTGAAGGCATTAAGTTAAACTCTTTAGATTTTTATTAAAGTTTCTGTTTTCCTGTTACTGAGAGTGTGTCTCCCGAGAAAAGTTGCAGTGGAGTAAAGCAGAATGTACACAACATCTGTTGCTCCACACTGGTTCTTGTTTTGGGTATTATTGAATATTCTTGTTGAATGCAAAGTGGTTCGTTATCCTGGAGTGTTCAACTCATTGCATGTGGAAGGAGTTATTGAGCATTTGAATTTATGCTCTAAATTCATACCCTCAATTGTAGCTTCTTTGTGTAGATAAGCTGTAAGAGTCGTCTTTTCATTCATGCATCCTTTTTCATTCATGTATCCTTGAATATCTTTCCACAGTTTTCCAGCAGTACAAAAGTCTGCTTCTCATCTTGTGAACATCCCTGATGCCAAAGATACGCATCCAGTGAGGCCATCCTGCAGCAACTCTGTGCAAGAGGAAATTCTGAATGCAGTTAGTGGTGGGATAAGGGACTCGTCATTCTCTGGAATTATGATTAAATTCCATACAGTCTGATTTGAATCAACATATGAAATCTTTCTCATTTATGTGGTTCTGCCTAGGAATGCCGACTACTTTCCAAATTTAGTGTGTAGTAATGCATATTAAACTCCTTTATAACCTCTAAGTAGTTAAACATTTCTTTCTTCTCCTGTAATTTAGTTGCAATAATCTGGAATTTTCCTGGTGGTAACATGCAAAAAGCCCCAAAATATGCCCCCTTAGATATTCCTGATTCTTCCCAAACTAAATACTCCCTTTTGACTAATGAAACAGATCACATTCTTTGGCATGGGCTTTGCTTCTGACCTCAGAAAAAGTATTGAAAATGAATTCAAACAGTTTAGAACAGTTGGCAACAGCTTTTTCTGGAAAGTGCTACTAGGTATTAGTTTCTACTTTCTTTTTGGGAATACCTGGTTTTGTGCCTTGGGTTCTTCTGTCAAGGCTAGTGTAAGTATTGTTTATAGACTTGTAAACATTTATATTTTGTCTTTTGCTCATAAATGAAATGTTTCATCTTTACAGTATATTGGAACTTTTGAAAAAAAATGTTAATGCATTTTTTCTCCTACTTGCATTTTGCTTCTGCCTTGGTAGAGCTGAGAACTGGTCCATTTTGCCCTTCCGTGTTGCATTTTATTCTGGCAAATACTGTGTAATACCTAAGTTTGTATGCCTTTGTATATGCCAACTGGCATTTCCATATATATTTGAATAAGTCCAAGAAAACTCAAGTGTTTCAGGATACTTTAAAAAGCAAATGTGTGGGTTATTTTAAAAATGAGTGAAGTTGTTTATTTATAGCTGATGAGGAGAGAGGCAAAGGGACAAATGTTGCATGTACAGTTATTGTACATTCAAATGGCAATAGATTTCCAAATGCTTCCAGTGTACAATAAGATGAGGATGGGAATTAAAAAAATAGATAAAGTAAAATGATTTGGTTTATTTAGTAAATAGTAATCAACTAGAAAAAAAAAAGGAAACAAACCACAAAACAGATAAAGAGAAATAAAATGTTTGGGTTTATTTAGTAGATAGTAAAGGACTAGGAAGAGAATTCTTATTTCTTTACTACAAAGGTGGTGCTGTCCCAGTAGGACCACTGGGTTATATTATCAATTAAACTGTCAGAAGAAAAAGAATAATGCAAAATGGCCTCTGCGGAGTGGAAGGATGCAGAAATCATAAACCCCACTAAAACCCAGGAAAGTGTCACATCTGCCTGGGTGTTCCTCCATCACAGTGGGCGCTGCTTACAGAGAGTGAGGGCACAGGTCTCTCCCTGGTCGCCACATGATGTGGAGCTCCTCTCCTCCCTCCCTCCCTTCCCTCCCTTCATACCCTTCCTTCCCTTCATACCCTTCCTTCCCTTCCTTCCCTCCCTCCTTCCCTCTCTCTGCTGGGGCCTTGGGGGAATCACCATCCTCCTCGATTTGTCAGTGTAGGATTAAGGCTCTGATCAGCTCTCAGACCTCACAGGTCATCTGCCTACACTGGTGCTATTCTGGCAAAAGTGAGAAACCAGAACCATTTATTTGGGGAGGACGCGCAATATAAAATTAGAACTATGCCCTGAGCGTGTGGCTGGATGTGATGCTCTCTGGTACAGCTGCAGCTCCTGCAGAAAGAATTGGATTTCTGTTGCATTTCTGTACCTATTCATACATTTCCTCTGCTTCTGGGGCAAGAGAAATCCAGTAAACTGGTTTGATGGAAAATTCTTTTCTTTTTTGGAGGCTGTCAGAAGACTGACTAAGTTTTCTGTCAGATGGGCTTGCTGGAGCGTCTTACTTTGTGGCTGCAGAGTTATTATGTCTGGTGGAGAGGAAGATAAGGGAGGGAGGGCAAAGGAGAAGGAGGCAAACAGGAACTCTTTTTTCAGAGGAAGCTTGCACTTGCACCAGATTGGAAGATGCTGGAGACATTATATGACATCACATCTAAATATTTAAAATAATAAATTACAGTATGAATACAATTTCAGTTCAGCAGTGCTTTTCTTTCTTTCCTCACAGTTCTAATTGGTTTTGAATCAACAAGTTTTCTTTGATGTGAAGGGAAAATATAGCAGGAATCAGAAATACTTTGTCATTAACAAACCAAAATACTGTGTTTGACTCTTTTCATTCTTATGAATACTTCTGGGTGTTTTTAGGTCTGTTATGAAATGTTTCTCTTTTTTTGTGTGTCTATATGGTCAATCTTAATAATGGGGTTTTACAGTATCCACAGAGATTATCTGACTTTGTGAGCATAAAACCAAATGTAAAATAGTAGGAATAATAGTTCTACGTTTTATTTATTGAATAAAACATTAGATTTTGACATAGTAAAAGTGGACTTACTAAAATCGTAATTTATTTTATTTTGCTATTAAAAATATGTCTCCTAAAAATGGGAACATGTTCTCAGTTGTTTTGACATTTGAATGCATTTATTTTATGTCGTAGGTGATTCAGATTCCCACCGGCCTGCTGAGTGTGTCAATTTGCAAAAGTTGTAAAAGGCAGACATTAAAAAAAGTCATAGACTGTGCAGCGTGGCCTTCAGCACTGATTACATGGTTATAACCCGTTAGTCACCTCGTTTGGTTTGTGTCCTGGTTCCTTGTCCTCAGAAGACACACACACGTGCTACTTTGTCCTGCGTTGTTGCCTAGGAATTAAGGGAGCTTTCATGGTGCTTTTGCCTTCTGTCAGCTCAGGAGATCCCACCAGTGTATGAGGGTGTGCAGGAGTGAATTAAAGCACAGGTTATAGGGAGAAGCTGGGCTGGTACAATGTATAGAGAGAGCACACATGGTGATACTCTTGGGATGGCAGGAGGGGACTTACGGCCCCTGAGAGCCCCCCTCATTCAGAATATTGGTGTTTGTAGGTTTACTGAGCTGCTGCCTCTCTGTCTCCATCTCCTGGGTGAGTGCCATGAGGCAGTGATCTATCTGCTGATTCATTATCCATTCTCTCCCCGTGGCCCTCTGACAGAAAGGGCTTGTGATATGAAGCTGTTAGTTCAAGCTCAGCTCAGACAACATAACATTAAGAACCAGGGAAAACGAAAAGTGTACTGAGGAAACAGTGAATTGTTTGTTCACTAATATTATTTTGGGTTTAGGACTGCTACTTGAGTGCACCCTCAGCAAGTTTGCCGATAACACCAGTCTGAGTGGTGTGGTTGGTACTCTAGAGGGAAAGGTCCAGAGGGACCTTGGCAGGCTACAGAGGTGGGAACCTCATGAAGTTCAATAAAGCCAAGTGCAAGGTCCTGCACCTGGGTCAGAGCAATCCCAAACATGGGTACAGGCTAGACAATGAGTCGACTGAGAGCAGCCCTGCAGAAAAGGTCTTGGGGCTACTGATGGATGAAAAACTGAGTATTACCCGGCAATGAGCACTCGCAGCCCAGGCCAATCGCTTCCTGGGCTGCATCAAACGAAGTATGGCCAGCAGGTCAAGGGAGGTGATTCTGCCCCTCTACTCCTGCTCTCGTGAGACCCCACCTGGAGCACTGTGTCCAGCTCTGGGGCCCCCAGCATAAGGAAGTCATGGACCTGCTTGAGCAGGTCCAGAGGGCCACTAAGGTGATAAGAAAGCTGGGGCACCTCCTGTATGAGGACAGGTTGAGAGAGCTGGGGTTGTTCAGCCTGGAGGAGGCTCTGGGGAGACCTTACAGCAGCCTTCCAGTACCTAAAGGGGGCCTACAGGAAAGATGGGGAGGGACTCTGTCAGGGAGTGTACTGACAGAACAGGGTGTAATGGTTTTAGACTTCCAACCCAAACCATTCTATGATTCTATATAGTGGTATCAGTATATAAAGAGCCAATATCCTTTTCTTTTGTACCTCTCTCTAGTATGGTATTTCTGTAGTACTGAAGATGAAACAAGCACTAGTTTTTCCCAGTGTATGGTTGCTATCAGAAGCTGAGGCGTCTTAGCCAGGGTACAATGAAAAGGGAAATGCTAGAAGGAAAGAAAACTCCATGCCATGTTAGCCAGAGATATCAAAGTACACAGTGAAGCACTGTGGAGCTGGACAGCTTTCAAGACCAGTTGCTTTTTTTCCATGCTTTTTAATTAAACTTCGAGCAAATAGTTAAATGTATTTCATTAGTGCTATAAAGTACACTTTTAGAAGTTCCCAAATCCTATTGCTTTTCCATTTATGTTTATTTTAAAAGCAAAAACTTGTTGGTTTTAATGCATAGAGCTTTGAGTTCTAGTGCATTTTTTTCTTTTAATTATGTCATTGTTGGTAAATATGTACTTTAAAGGCATTAACGTAAAGGTTGGAGTGTATTTTTTGTAGGAAGGACAGACAACTGAATAAAACCAGGTTTTGTAAATATTAGACATTTCTGTGCCAAGTATTGCTTATCATGTCATATATTGCCATGAGGGCTCTAAATGCAAGGAATTAAAACTGGACTTGTCTGAAGTCCGTGAACAGCTGCAGGTAGCCCCTGGCCGTGTGCCCTGAACAGCACTGCCAGACCAGGAGAGCAGCCCGTGCTTAGAGGTGTTAGAGGTGGGCACTCTGTCTGCTTCTGGAGGTCCAAGATTCTGGCTGCCTTTTTTTTTTCATGGTTTACTATTATTATCTGCTCTGAAGTGCTGAATTTTTCATGTCACACCACTCTAATTCCATATAATCTCAGCAGTTTCCTGGATGTGGTCTCTGAAGGACTAGTGGCCACTATCTTTGAGGCCTCCACAGCCAGAAGTGAATATTGTGTACCAGGGCTACAAACTGTTTTTGCCAGGCAGGATGACAGCAGTAGCAGAGCTCCCTGCTTTCATCTGGGTTGCATGGAATTTGAAGTAGCTTCAGTTTCAACTGGGAGTTCAATTCACACCTGCTCTTATAAAAAGACTTTATGTGAAACAGTAAGGAAATTTTTAATATCTGACTTTTATTTCACCTGAAATGTGTTGAAAGACTCTTGGGCAGGTATTTAAATCTCCTCCTCTTTTGGCATGTAAGGTGCAGGGACACTTGAAGAGATCAGTGTAAATCTTAAGAGATCCATAACCCTTTTTGATTGCAGAAGGAAAATGTGTTACTTTCTGAAATCTCTCTTGAGAAGTGGAAAAGAAAAAAAAAGTTATCAATCAAAGACTGGTATATGAAATAGAAAGTATGAAGTTGCATCTTGCAGATCTGGCCTAGTGGAAGGTGTCCCTGCCCATGGCAGCGGGTTGGAACTACATAATCTTTAAGGTCTCTCCCAAGACAAACCATTCTATGATTCTATGAAATAATTTCTGCTCAATGTAGTTTTAAAAGATAAAGGCAGAAGTACCTGTAACCTTTGTAACTACAGAATTACATTTCTCTTTAAAACATTTGCAGAATATTCATGTTATGGTTTTCAGATGAAGAAAATGCACTTACTTACTTGAGTTGCCCTCTGCAGAGTCACCTCTCAATAGGGTTCTGTAGTGCATGTATTTTTCCTTACCTTGACTGTTTGTTTTTTTTAATAAGAATGAAAGAATATTGGACAAATTCAGTATATAATATTGTGTCTTTATCAGGGGATAGACTAGTTGATAGTTTTGGGCTATGCCAGAGTGAAAATGAAAACTCATGTTTGTGACAGTTGACTTGAATAGCAGCAAATCATGGGAAGTATTTGAAAATTTTCCTGTCAAATAATGACGTGTTCAGTTCATACCTGACCTTGGAAATTATTGCTTGTTTTAACAAAATATTCTTCTGTCATCTATAGTCTCTGTGAAATTGGACCAGTAGGGTTCTTTAAAATTAATCTGTATTATCATTAATATAATAAAACAACCCAGTCTCCTATGTCAGAGCATCATAATTAATTTGTTCTAGTGTTAGTCTGCTTTCTTTCACGCTGCTTTTTCACTTTCTGATAGAGGTTACAAGCAGAGGGAAATCATAACAGGACACTGAGAATGTAACTCTAATTTACATGGAAAAATATAATAATAGTAAAGTAGCAGTGAATTTCCTTTGGGAAAACAAGTTTTTCTTCCTTGGTACTGTTGTTCTTCATAAAGTCATATGCGCTTTGACCTTGTGGTTAATGACCTCAATAGAATAATTTTGTAGATTTAAAATCACAAAAGGATTTAATGTATTTTCCTTTTGACTTTTATCCCTTGATAATTGTATTGATATTGATGGGAAACATAGATTTCATTTATATTTAGATAACCAAACTTGTGCTCATGCTAGGAAGTTATAAACAGTTCTAAAGTACAAACACTCTATAACTGAGGTCAGTGAATTGACATTTTCATTCCATATTTAACATTATTCACGCTTTTTGTCCTTACAGTAACTTTAATATGAAAATATCCTTTCAAATCCCTGGAGTAAAAATCCTGTAAATAAACATATGGGACTTAAGACAGTGCCACATATTCTGTATTCTTCCCAATGGAAGAGTGAGTAAGTAGTTGCTAAATGGCTTTTCATATGTCTAACCTGCTTAATAGAGCTCAAACAAAGGCTGATGTTATACTTCCTGATCCTGTTATTTTAGCAGTGTTTCTGGTTGTGCATGATAAATCATTAAACTACAGCAAATCTGAAGGGACTCTGGAATTACAGTCTTGCATGTCTTGGGGGTCACTATCAGTCTTGTCGGGGGTGGGGGGGTGTCTTTGATATCAAACTTTGTTCTCAAAACTTTTGCACAGGCTTGCTGAAAATCAGGAAGCTATAGAAATCTAATATTATTTGTACAAGTATTTAATATATTTGCTTTTATTTCACTGCAGGGTTACATGTCTTGTTCTTTTTCAATTGCAACTGTGCAGTGGATTTAAAGAGTTACTATGAATTATGAAAGGAGCAGGCTCTTTTTCTAAATAAATGTATGAATAAATGAATATTATCTACAGTTGGCTGAAATGTTGTTTAAATCCACAAGTCCTTTAAAATTATACAGAAAGTAATATAGACATATTCTCCTGATAAACAGTTTTACCTATGGAATTGAAATTATTTTCTTAATGCAGATGTATCATCCGGTGCCTAAAATTTGCTTTCTTTCTGCTAGCTAGAGGTGTTTGGTAGAGCTAATAGGTAGAGATTTGTAAGGAAGTTCCGTAGTAATTTGAGATAATTTATCATGTCTGCAGTAGGTGAACACTAGAGGGCTCTTTAGACTAATGCAAAATAATACAATGTCATGTTTGTAATTGAGGACGAGTCTGAGGCATTTTGTTATCTTGAGTTAAATAATCAAAACCACTATTTTCATTAGAATAGTGTAATGCTTTCCTTTTCAAGGAAAAAATAATTCAGTGTCTTTGAAATAAGTATAGCCTGTTGTTACGTAGCAAGTATTTGAAATTTTGAGAAGCGGGGCCTTTATATGTAGTCATCTAACTGGTTTAAATTCTTATCCATTTTTCTGATTAGCAGTCAAGAGTTTTTTCATGTTCCCATTAGAAGTGATTAATTTTAAGACAACTACATGGCTTATATTTCTTTCTGCTTGCCTGCCCACCTTTAAATTTCTTTCCTTACACAGTAATTTATAATATCCCTTGTATTATGAAGCCCAAGTCTGCATTGCATTGTACTATACATGATCACTGTAAACAGAGGTGAATGTGAAATGTAGCTGTGCTTGGTTGGAAGTGTGTTTCAATCGCTTTATGCATGCTTTTTGAAAAAGGGTCAACCGTTATACGTTTCATTGATGTCAAGAATGGTTCTTAGCTGGTGTGAGTTTCTAGTGCAGCCTGGAAAGGCTTTGTCATGTTATACTCACTGAAATTTGGACACACTGTGTTTATTCCAGTGTTAACTGATACCATTTGCGGGGGTGTGGAGGAGGAGAGCTCCAAAACCTGCTCTGTGTTGATGGGAAAAAACATAAAATGGACCACTCTGTAAGTTGTAGGGGAACAGAGATCTCATTGTCTTGGTTTACACAGTCTTTGTAATCAAATAAATTTTGTTCATACATCCTCTTGATTTTTCCTTGTAAAGTGGTTCTTGTGCATAATTTGTTCTAGTATTTTTCAATGATACTGTGGTAGTGTAGAAAATAATTGATATTAGAGAAAGGGAGAGACGTTACAAATTGAATTAGTTATTATGGTACCCAATTTACATCACTCTAGGCCGCATAATTTTATAATGTCAGAGGGAAGCCTGAAATTATACAACAAAATTAATACGACTGTGCTTTGAAATTTAAAGCTTTTACGTACACACGGATGTACACACACATTTCAAGGAGAGTTTGTGGAGGACAATGCGTAGGTTGCTTGTTTAGAAAAATGAAGGGCATTTTTTTCCCTATGGCAAGTCAATCATTGAAGAAGCAAATGAGACCTGAAAGACAGGTTGATAGGTAGTTGGTTCCTGGGACCAATGTCCTAGAAACCAGTGGAGATTTTTTTTGTCTTAAATAACATTGGCAGCATCAGAGCGATTTTACTTGAGAGACTTTCTTTGGCGGTCAAACGCTCCCCATTTTCTTGGGTTTTCGTGGCATTGTGTACTGTTTCCAGTCACAGGTATATGCAGCTTATTTTTAGCCCTTGGTGTGGTTGTTCTGTTCAAAACATTCAGCCTCCAAGTGGAATTTCTGGAAGAAGAAGCATAGAATAGTTGGAGTGGGTTGGGTTGGAAGGGACCTTTTAAGGTCATCTAGTCCAGCCCCCCTGCAATGAGCAGGGACATTTTCAAACAGATCAGGTTGCTTAGAGCCCTGTCCAGCCTGGCCTGGAATGTTTCCAGGGTTGGGGCATCTATCACCTCTCTGGACAACCTGTTCCAGTATTTCACCACCCTTATTGTAAAACATTTCTTCCTCATGTCTGTCCAGAATCTCCCCTCCTTTAGTTTAAAACCATTACCCTCGTCCTGTCGCAGCAGGCCCTGCTAAAATGTCTGTCCCCCTCTTTCTGATAGGCCCCTTGGAAATACTGAAAGGCCGCAAGGTCTCCCTGGAACCTTATCTTTCTCCAGGCTGACAAGCCCCAGTGTCTCAGCCAGTCTTCAGAGCAGAGGTGTTCCAGCCTTCTGATCATTTTGATGGCCTCCTCTGGAGCCTCTCCAACAGGTCCAGGTCTTTCTTGTACTGAGGGCACCACTCAGCTTGCTGTCATCCTCAAACTTGCTTTGTTTTGCCTTCCAAAACTTGCTCTGCTGTGCTCCTTGGCCAGTGATGCGTGACAAGCGCTCCCGTGCCTGCCCTGTGCTTGTGTTGCGTGCAAGGAGAGCTGCAAAGTGGCAACTCTGGAGGGTGCACGAAGCCTGGAGCCCTTCCAAGCCCAGGCTGTTTTGCACAGGCAAGAAGCCCTGAGGAAACGGAGGCCAGGGAAGAGCAGAGCTCGCTCTCACTACAAGCTTGCACGGAGCAAGAGAGCCAGAGAGCACCAGGGCACGAGTGGTACTTGGAGGTGCAAGAGCAGCAGGCAGGAACTGAGCAGAGAGGGCCCAGAGGAGCTCTGACAAGAAGGGGCTGTGCTCAATGCTACAGAGGACAAGAAGCAAAGCCCCTAGGGAGCCTAGAAAGCTTCCTCCCCCAAGATGTGGGGCACGAGGGCCACCTTTGTGGAGTAGGAGCAGCAGGCCCCTGGCCACAATGGCCCTAAGAAGCCATGGCAAGGGGCCCTGCTCTCTGCTGTAGAGGAAGGCAAAAACCTCCTGTGAACACTTCTAGGTCACCATGGGGGAAAAAAGCCTTCCTCCCCCCAAGCTGCAGGGCACAAGAGGCCATCTTCGTGGTACATGAGCAGCAGGCAGCAACCGAGCCCAAAGGGAGCAGAGGAGCCTTGACAAGGGGTCATGCTCAGTGCTGCAGAGGAAGGCAAAAAACCCCCCCGGGACCAGTGCCAATCTGCCCCGGGGGAAAAAATTCCTTCCTGACCCCAGTGCTGGTGATCGGCTGTTCCCTGAGCATGTGAGCAAGACCTGGCTCCTCGTCCCATGCACAGGCTGGTCACGCCTCCCAGGAGATGCCCAAGCCCTATTCTCCCTCAGCCTGAAGCCACCTCAGGCACTTCTGAGAGGGGCCAAATGCCCCCAGCCTGATCAGCCTGGGGTGCAGGAATCCTCCCCGCACCTGCCAGGACACCAGTGGCTGCTCCAACTGGGATCCTGGGTGGCCAGGCTCTGGGTGCAGTTGCTGGGCCTCCCTTTAAATTCATCTGTGCATTCTGACTGTGTAAAGAAGGGCATTTCTACCCCAGCCATTCCTTTGGCTGTGGGCCTGCCAGAGGTGAAAGAAGAGGCTTTGGTGCCCTCTCTATAAGCTTTGCAGAGACGTAGAAAACACGTAGGATTTCCTCCCCGTTCCTCACCAGTGCACCAAGGGACATCTGGTACCAGCCTGCTTATGGGGAGGTTGTCCTGTCGGAAAGAAGTCCTGAATTGCTTTGTGTTCTTGACCATCTTTTTCCTTGCACTTCAGGAGCTCTTTTCCTTCTTTGGCCTTCATCCTTGATATCTTTCTTGAAAGCAATGGCAGCCCTCTCAGCCTTTGTCTTGCTCCTGCTAGTCATCCTCTTCTATATGCCCTCCATGGCCCTAATCAACTGCTTAGGCTCTGTGTGCCTTCATCCCAGACAGGACTGATCTGTCTTGAACCTGAGGAATGAGAGAGGTCCCTGGCAGTACAGCTGAGTTCTCAGCAGGGCTTTGCACAACACTTGTCTTTCCAACGGAGCTATCCTGCGTGACACACAGGAAGGCAACTGCCTGTGTCAGATCTATGGCTCGTAGTCACCCTGGGATCTGCTCATGCCTTCAGGAACGTAGAGCTACTCTGATGTTTCCAAACTGCAGAGAAACTCAAAATGTTCAGCCTGGCGTTGTGTTACCTGCAGTTCTTCACACATGGTTGATTGATGCTGGGCTATCTCTTCATTCAGAGATTTGGCTGGTATGGAGTATGGAGGCCATGGAAACGTGCCATGGGGTACAGCTTTTTCTGGTTCACAGATGCCATGACCTCCGGAAGATGCTGTGGACAATGAGTGCATCTTTTGGAGAAGGCAGGAAGCCTACTTCTCTTAAACAATGTTTTTCTGCAGTCTAAATTCAAGAGAGCTGACCATGAACTTCATGGTTTCCTCCATTGGATGGCATCAAAGCAGGAATGGTGGAGCCTGAGAGGTGTGTTAATGAGGCTTTCACACATCGGTAGACTGCTGGAGCCCAGCATCACAGTCACAACCCACAGATTCAGCTCTCCACTGGCGGGCTGAGCTATGGACGGACCATGTGAATGGGCTTTGCACATGAGGCTGGTGGTGTCCCTCCGGTGCCTTTCAAAATGGTTGCCTGCCTCCTTGGGAAGCAAAGAAACACAGCTGGCAGTACCTGAGCTTCCCTTTTGGACGTTTTCCTGGAGAAAGTGCCAAATCAGCCCAGAGGCTGAAAAAGCTGCAGGAGATGACACACTGGAGGATCAGTGTGGTGCAGTTGGTGGCAAAATTCCTTTCTCAAGTAAAGAAATGCAATGGTGTAGTGTGTGCAAGAGTAGGAGATCTATTTGAGCTGTTTCAAGATTGGAGAGAGATATTTCCATTTGGCTTTTCTTTCAGATTCCTGAGACTTGGTAGTCTCAAAATATCTATTATCCAAAAGGAGACTATGAATTTACAAGCAAGAATTAAACTGATCAGGGAAAATTCTGACTGATGGTGAGTAAAGTTTTAACAGGCCAGACCAGCCTGCAAAGAGAGCAGGGAAAGAGCATTTTTGGTCCACTTTATAATACTTTCTCCTCAAAGTCACATCAAGCTCACATTATTGTTCTTACACTCCAGAAGCTCCCGGGCAAAATGGGAGGAAAGGAATGTATGGAGAAAGCTATCTAGGGGCAATGGGAGGAAAACTAGGGTGCTGTGCCTGCCAGGGAGGGAGATGGGGAGAGGATAAAGTGTTGAGAAGCAGTAGGCAGAGGGGTCTGCTGTACTAAGGTCAGACTGGGAGGAGGAGGCTGGGAGATTAAGAGGGGGAAGAGAAGAAAACCTGCTATGGGCCTGAATTGTTGTTACGTGGCTCCTAAACCTTCTACCCTACTCAGAACATTTTAACTCCTTGCTGGTACCCACTCCCTTGGGATATTTGGGAGTCCCTCCAGACCTCTTTCAGGTCCTCACCCTTACTCCCCTACAGTCCAAATAACTTCACCACCTACCATAATGTTCATCCTAGCACCTCTGCCCTGCCTATACCCCTGCTCTGCTGCTCTTCCCAAACTGGGTATTACTGGCCTAGGGATGAGGACAAAATAACTTAATTTCTTCTTATCCTGAGGGCAGTAACATTTAGTTTTGCCTGTCTAGCGGGGGAGCCTTGAAGTGATTCCATGGAGGACAGCATGGATCTCTTTCCCTGAACACTGCTGATGTTTTACCTGACAATTACCAGAATCAAAGTAATTTAAGTTTCTTTGAGGATGCATGCACAGTCTGCATTGAGTGTGTATGTGTAGTTCAGACTGCTGCACACAAAACAAATTAGAGCTGTGGACAGTGGACTTCATTAAAATGTCTTCTGGTCACTATATGGCCATAGACACTCTTCAGCCTAAGACATGTCCGGCTGCTATATTTCTCCTTTTCGTCACTGATGAAGCACGATACATGTGGTGACTTAATTCAGAAAATGACAGGCTTGGATCTGTCTCAGCTGCTACTTCTAGCTATCATAGAACCAAAATAGCATAAGGCTGCAGCACAGTTCATAAAGCTTCCAAAACACACTTGGCTATTGAAAATGCCAGCCAGGTATCAAATACTTTGGCAAGGAGAAGGTTCCTTTGATATAATCAGCAGTTTATCCTGGGAATGTAGACTAGGATTTAAGGAGAGCCTGTGCTGGCACTAAGCTGAATGCTCAGTGAGAAGAACATAATATCTTTACAAATTATTTCAGTCTTCCGTGTCATGGTTAGTTCTACTTGACTAGACTTTGTTTGAATACAAAAGACTGTGATTTTTGGAAAGCTTGAGCTTGTTTGTTAAGTCTACTCATTTCTTGCTAGTGTGAATTGATATATATACTTCATACTTGAAGTAGTGTATTTCAATATTTTTAGCTTTTGCAATTCTAAGTCTCAGAGCAAGATTCAGATAATTGTTGAGAATTGCAACACTTCAGGAGGAAGCTAAATCATGCCAAATAAAGTCAAGAAAGGTTAACATATTTCACATTATTAGAAGATAAAGGCTTGTGTTTAAAAGAGTCAAGTAATTCTAAAATGCAAACTTGTCTGAGGATAAATTATAAACTGTTGCCATTAGTTATCATTAAGATTGATACAGGAGTTTTTGAAGGAGAGTATTTTGATTCTGAATTACACAAATTCTGAAACAAAAACTGGTTGTAGACAAGGAACATTCAAAAACATTTCTGTTAAAACATTTTGAAAAAATAATTAAATGTATCATTTTGTTATTTTGTAAATAAAAAAAAGAATTATGCCCAACTTAATCATCAGCAACGAACTAAAAATTAAAAGCACATTCAGAGCTTTGTCAAAGAAATTCAATTGGGGATCTTAACAAATGTGGGGAGTCCTCTTTAATTTCTATTATTTGCTTTAATGCCTTTTTCATTTAGAACAAGTTATTTTAGTATTGTTTTTCAAAGGCATGACTTTTTCTAGGGGAAGAGCTAGTGTGTTCCCAGATTGCAGACAGGGGATGAAAGAAAAGGAAGGGAAGAAAACGCTCTGTTAGGCCCTGACTTCTGCCAGTAGAAACTGGTGGTAATGGTCCAAAACTAGTTCCCGTTAACTTGTATACCAATAGGGGTGGAAATGCTGAAGAGGTCCGTGGCTTTGTGGTTTTGATTAAGTTTGTGAAATCCACAGATACCTACTAAGCCATATGAACAGCAGTAATTAGTGCTAATCCCTTTTAATAGAAATGCGGTTTATTGATAATCTAGGAAGATGGGTGTTGGCTGCTATAATCACAACTAAATACTCTTCTATGATAGATATATAGATACGTTTCTCTTTGTTCATTATCTGAAGTTGATGGCTCCCAGTTTTCAGCTGAGCAGTTCAGCTGAAAGTGGGAAATTTTATGTGGGTAGTGGTAGATGAATAACCTTTAGTCCAATGCAAAGCATACAGGAATGGTCTTTAAACACAGTATGTTCATGACTGTGTCCCCATTTTTCTGCTCCTGCCTTTTATTTAATCTTCAAGGGACAGCCTGTCCAAAGATTCCCGAAGACAGGCTGGATCCTGTAGGCTTGCCCCCAAGTAACAACATTGGTTTTGCTGAAAGTCCATACTTTTTTAGATTGTGTGTTTCCTCCACAGAGCAGATTTTGCTTTAGGCTCCATCACACAGTTTAAAAATACAAATGCAAGAAGTATTTGACTGGTATTGAGATCTCTCTCAAAACACAGCATCCAAAACCACATGAAATCTCTCACTGATATCACCCTGATCTCTCACAGCAAGAGGAAACTAGAGGGTTGAGAACCTCAGTCTGAGGCAGCAGCACTAGTGGTTTTAAGTGACTCTTAAAGGCTTCCATAAAATGCATAAAATTCAGCAACATACTTACTGGCTGTTTTCTCTGTCTCGAGTTGATTGTATAAATAAGCTTCCAAAAGTGGAAGTTGCACAATGAAAAATAATTACACCAGGACATTTTTGAAAGATTAATTTTCTGAGAACTCTGCCATGCTAATGTGTTTCTTGAAAAGGAACGCCAAGCAGCATCTCAATAGCTTTTGGAAGAGACTAGATTTTTAACTTCTGAAGAAAACACAGTGTGTGCAACCACTCTGTCTATTCCTTTATCCATCCGTCTTCCCTCTGATGTTGTTGTCTCTCACTGCCTAACTTAGAGTGGTTCCTGCCAGACTGGAGGAGGTGGAACTCATGTCTAATTCATTCTGTTCAGCTGCTGCTGGTCACCCATCAGTGCAGACGTAACACTAGGCTGGCAGGAAGAGGGAGGAGGAGGGTGGTGACTCTAGGAAGGAGTAAGACATGGAGAGGAGGTGGTGGAGGACACTTGGAAGGAGAGAACTTTGTGTGTGATGGAGAAGTTCAGGTATTGTGTTAGTAATGACTGCCATGAGGGAACCTGGGGGGATACACTGGAATAGTAGCTGTGTTGCACTGGGGGATTCCAGGACTGTGTTACACCATGGGTGCTAAATGTAGGACTTAAGTCTGTGGGAAACCAGGCTTCACTAGTCCTGCTGCTCCCAGGGTAACTTACAGAATGGTAGGCATGCTTCTACGTGTGGTTGTATTCCTAAGATAGTAATGAAACTTCCACGACTGAGTGCTTTGTTTTTTCCTAAAGATACATTTTCATTTCCACAGAAAACTGAATTATTGAGGGCCTGCTGTGGATAGAAAGCCTGTAATTTATTGGGGAGCTGTGCTGGCAGGCATATCTAATCTGCCTAATCCATTGACATTAGCATTGAATACACAAAATGTTGAAAGCATACCTAAGCCCACTGGTGATATAAAAGTGCCTACAGCTAAAGAGATTTTTTTGTTTCTTGAGATATATAGCTCACATACGTTTGCTATGCAACAAACTAAATTCAACTGAATAATATTGCTGTAACTTGGTTAAAGCTTTCTATTGACAATATAAATCATGAAGGCAGAGCTAGATTCCTTTTTATGTGCCTCTACAATATTGATATAAAATTATAGCTTTTTGTGTTCATATTTCTTCACAATAGTTTAAAAGAAAGCACAGGCAGTAGTTTTACTAAAAGGGAACTTTAAAATCAAGACTAGTAGGTAGTTGCATCAAAAGGGAATTTCAGAATCAACTGTGAAGAGCCACTGTTTCAGAGGGGTTGGAGAGAATCACCTTTGATCCTTGTATGCAACTCCTCTGCTGGTTCCCACAACATGAATTCCAGATACTTTAACATTCACAGATGTAGTTGTGTAACAAAATTATGCTGCACATTGTAATAAAGAGGAAGAGAAGAGCAAAAGATAATAAAGAAGGAGGGCTGAATAGGGCTTAACGAGCTAGCTACAATCGGTCTGGCACACAAAAAAAGGTCAACTATGGTTTGGTGTGCAGTGCTCTGGATCTCAAAGGCATTTATCCCACAAGTGCACTGTTGGGAACACCAGTAACTTCCTCCTCCAGCACTGTCCATCTGATCTCAGTTAACAAAGATCCTCATTAACCTGTTTGGTGGGGTCTGAAGAGGTAATGTATTAAATCCTATGATAGCTGGTCCTAATTGCACACCGTTTGAGGCATTATATTCCTTCCACACAGCAGTGTGTTTTTCTTCAGTCTCCTGGTGCCAGACACTATCCACTTATCACAACAGCTCTTAATTTGCACTCTAATGTTTTCTGCTTCTTTATGGTGATGATTTTTACTATGTAGTCTCCTATTTTATTGACTATTCTTCTTTTAAGTTATGGTAAATATTAAATATAAAGAGTGTTTTAAACTATTCAATAATTATTTTGTTCTTGAAGAGCCACTTAATAAATAGAGTGAGTTTTCAAGTGACCTTAGCATGTTAATTTAGCACTTTGCTCTGCAGCTTTATGAAGGAGAAGGGGTACAGGAGCAGAGGGCTCTTAATAATTTCCCCCCTCCCCCCGCCTTGGAAAGCTTGTTGGAACTTCCCAGACAGTGGTAGTTTGCATTAGTGATTTTGCCTTTACGGAAGTTGAAAAGATTATTAGCAACTGCCAGATTTGTTTTGCACGTGGTATTAAGACAAATAATGCAATTGTATGATCACATTACATAGCAGATGTACTTGACTGAAGGTTGCCTAACACTCCAAATGCTGATAAAGTGCTGTGTGAGCCTTTAGACTTTCATGCTAGACCCTGCTGTCAGCTGTTGCTAGTTTTACTGTAGTTTTGTCCAATGTGGAGCAGTTTTCCTGTGGGGAAGTCTACAAATGCAGCACAGCCCAGAAAAGGCTAAAGAGCTGCAGGAAGCACAAACCCAGTGTTCTTGTAGAGAGTGTCAGTAGAGTGGGAAGGGACTGAAAAAATAAAAATTTAAAAAAAAAAAAATAGAGGAGCTTGTACAGTTGAGGCTGGCTGGGAAGAAGATAAATTGTTCTCATTTGGAAAGAGGAGTCGGAAATAGAGGAAGAACTCTGGAGCACATGACACTTCTCAAAAACCAAAAGCTTTCTGAGAGTCAAAAAACATGGCAAGGCAATGCTATAGAGGAGATCTGAGCTACTGGGGAGCAGAGTACCCTTCTGCTCACATTGGGTTTCAGTTCCTCTGCCAGGTAGCACTGAGAATCTGCCACTTGACTGAAGGCAGGCATGGTAAAGGCAGTGTTCATGATAATTAAATGGCTCAAATGGTCTTTGAAAAGGAGAAACTTGTCTAGCCAAAGACTGGGGTAGTTGATCCCTTGCTGATTGTGTTAGCAGGGTTTGGGGCTTTGTATCTGAGGAAAGATGGATCTTTGTGTGACTCTGCAAGGAGGCTGAGTTAAGGGATCGGTAACCCATCTCCCTGGCCCCTGCCAGCCCCAGTGACAGACAGACAGACAGAAACTTTCTAGAGGCAGGTTTCTGCTTCCTTCCGTGTCTATATTTCAGGAAGTGGATCCACACAGAGCTGTTCTTCCAGACTGGTCTCTGAAGCACTGCTTGATTTAATGGCATTTGAACACTGTGCTTTGCTTCTAGCTCCTAAACACAATCTAATCCCTCCTAGAATAGTTTCATCATGCAGTTTTTCAGGACAATCAGTCACTGAAACTCTACTTACAGATGCCAGGGAAAGTTCCTCTCAGTTATAAGTGTTGGTAAAATGGCTAATTTTATTAAGTTGGCTCATCTTGTGGATGAAGGCTACAAGACAAAATATGAACCCTGCCAGGAACACCTCCGCGGTGAGGTGTTGGCAATATCTGTGTCATGATTAAGCAGTCAGAGTACCCTCCTGATTACTAAAACAGGTTCTTCACAGACCTGTCTGAAACAGGGAGGATTTTTGAGGGGAGAGAGCAAGTGGGGAAAGGGTTGGTAGCTGAACTAGGAAAAGGTGAAAAGGGGGAAAAAAATCTCCCAATAACTACATTTCAGTTAGTGCCATCAGCCATCAGCTTTGTGGTGAAATCAGGTAACTGAAAAATGTTTGAGATCAACTGCTGTTGAAGTGTTTCCTGTGGCTCTCTGGCTTAGAAAAGCATTTTGCCCAATTCATAAAATGTACTGGAAAAGGTTGTGTTTATTTATTTTTTTTTTTTTTAATGTGACAAAATGAGCTGTTCTGGAAACAGAAATGTGTGAAAGGAAATGTGTGGGTTTGGTTGTTAGTGTTTCTCAGGCATTATGTATTGCCATCAACCATCCTGTGGTGGCGGCTGTGGCTGTTCAGCTCCTGCCCTTACCCACAGCACATGTCCAGTGCCCTCTCTGCCATAGCCCTCGAGCTGTGAGGATTGTTGCTTCTCCTCTCAACTTTTCAGGTCCTCTACAACACATTGCTGCTCCCTTATCTTTTGTGAACGATGTCAGCCTTGCTCATGTTGTTATGATCTTTTATGGGGCCTCTTCTGTGAAAAAAGCACCTTGCTTTATTATTCATAAGGGAAACCTCTTCTTTCAGCTTCCTCACTTCCTCTATGACTTCTACCTGTGGCTAGCCAACAGTGATGACTAGTTAATATTGGTCAAGAATTGCAGTTATTTATTTTCTTGATGAGGAGGAAAGGAGGCTGAAGAAGAAATGTCAAATGTTCTGAATCATTTCATTGTATACAAAAGTAGCTTGTATCATCTTCCAGTCACACTTTTCCTGCCTCACTTTTCTTGTCCTGTTGTTTCACAACTCTTCCTTGTTGCCTCTGATTGCAACTCAGGCTATGAGTTCTTTCTGATAGTGCAGCTTCTTGCGTGTTTGGATGATGCCTTGCAGGGGGACCACAGTTTAGATTAGGGTTCAGAAAATCTATAAGATAAATTTTAATGATACTTAAATTTTAATGATACTGGGCTACTTAATTAATTTAGCTATTAATATCACAAAGTACAGCCTCTTGTCATTACTTGCATTTTAATAATGGATATGTTGGCTGTTATAAATTGTCAAATAGGTGTTACCTAAAGGAGTTACCTTCTAGTAATCCTATGGACACATTAATGCCAAGTATAAAAGCATGACAGTCACGTATATTACATTTCCAGTAAAACAGGAACTCAGGTGGATATACTAACAGGAAAAGTGTTGGTTCAACACATTTTACAAAGAGAGCCTTAAAGGCAAAAGCAACATCAAACACACTAGGGCATGTTATGTATTTCTACAGATACAAAAAATCGTAATGTACTGCCATATTCACTGTGGGATATTTGGGCTTTTGCCGACTGAATGAAATAACAAAGGTGAAACAATTTAGAATTTTAGAGTAGATTTAGGCAGATTTCAGACAGGTAGCGCAGGGGTGACTAGTCAGGATGTTTTAGGAACTGCCTGCCAAGTTCTTTGTGAGGCTGAATTCACAAGACATACACCACTTACATTGAGAGTCAAAGGGCAGATGCTGGGAAGTTGGAAGGATGAACTCAGGGAGAGATTCAGAAATTAGAGGTATCGGTGGCCCCCTGTGATCTCATGCTGGCATTTAGTATTCATTTTGTATTACCATCTAGTATTCAAGCAGTTAGAGTGTGTATGGCATTTATCTCTTCTATCTTAGATAAGACAAGATTGATTGAAATATGCCACATGTAGACACTTTTTATTGTTTGAAACATCATTTGTATCATCTTCCAAACAAATATAATCCAGTTCATCAAATCAC
Organism: Columba livia; assembly: GCF_036013475.1. NCBI lineage: Eukaryota > Metazoa > Chordata > Aves > Columbiformes > Columbidae > Columba > Columba livia. The sequence goes on along the minus strand of NC_088603.1, from coordinate 66,944,762 downwards.
TGACATTCAGTAAAAAAAACTCCTTTTGTTGTGACTGGCTTTTCATTTCATTAATTCATTTGAGATTTCTCTGTTGAACATTTATGTTTCTCTGCTTTGCACTTGAATACATCTAGCCTGGAAATGCAGGGCACTTTACAGTCTGTAGCAAAGTATATGAGACACCTGGGGCACAAATAAGTTTTTGGGTTTTTTTTGTGGTATTACAGATGATAAAATGAGTGCATGTTGAGATTAGGTGGCTTTTCCAAGGTCAGAGGATATTTCTGGCAGAGCTTAGAATAAAAATCTAAATCTTGTATCTGTGCTGCAGCTATTTTTTGTTAAGGAGGTGGAAAGCCTGTTACAGAAGTCCTGAAATTGGCTTCCCTTTGCCAAAACCAGATAGTCAAATAAAAGCTTTTCCTCTTTGCTTCTTACTGTGCATAATGAAACAGAAAAGTAACTACAAAACATAGACATTGTACATAATCATAAGCCTGCAGAGTACCCTCTAGAGTGCACTGACTTTTGGTACTTTTCTCTGAAATCATCAATCTAATCCTTAAAGGTTTGAGCTAAGTTTTCTGCTTAACCTCATTTCTTTGGGCAATAGAGCTCATGCAGATTACATTATCTGTCTGCTGGTATGCTTGACAACTTTTTCAGTCATCAATGTGAAAAGGCATGCAACACTCCACTGTTGTGCATTTTCTGGTAGCATTCAGTCAGAAAACCAGTGCTGTAAATGAGGCTTACTAATCAGCATGCATGTGGGTCAACACAAGTCATAAATTGCATTTCCCCTCATCCAGGGTCACATTGTAAGCCATATCAGGGAGCTGGAGGTTATTGTTTTAGTAGTGTTAAGGCACACAAATCCTTAGAAACCAGGCTTCATGAGCTTTGCTTCACATGCAAGTTTGTAGCATATAATCTACCTAATCTTTATTCCTGAGGACAACCAAAGTTTACAATACCTTCTGAATGAGGAAAGTAGCTTTCTCATTGACTTTTTTTTCAGTGACGTTTCTGAAAACACTTGTGTAACAAATCAAACCCCTCATTATTTTAAATTCATCAGCATTTTGTGATCATCCCATAGAATTTTCAGTTGAAAAAATAAAACTGTTTGGCGATTGATGGTACAGAGAGAGCAAAGATCTTGGTCATCAGTTTGAGGATGCTCTGACATGAGGGAATCTCAAACCTTGATACAATGCCAGTAACTGGAGAAGAGTGATGGATTGGTCTCTTGGCTCAGGTAGTATCCAAACTTAAATTGTCATGGTATGTGGAGTGTTACACAATGGTGTTATCACTAACTGACAAAAAAATTATTGTGCACTTGTTGCCAGTTCAAGGAAGCTGAAGTAACTTCTTTGTTTCCTGGACAGACAATCAAAGAGGTAAAGTTGATTCTTGGAATTTTGCTGTCACCATCACTTTCTCCATTCATGCCATATTCTGCTGTGTTTAGTGGAAATGAACTGCAGCAGAACATCTTTCTCATTTCCTGTAAAACATTAATTTAATTTATTCTTCTTGCTTGTTTTTCAGTTCCCATCTCTCCCTCCTAATCACATTGACAACAGAAGAAATGACACAAGATCAACTGTTAGCTTTATGTAAAATATTGCATCAAAATAGTGAGTCACCAGAAAAAGATTTCCCACAATCAACACACAAATATCCACTCAGGTCACAAAAACAAAAGTGTTATCAATAAGGACAAAGGAAGTTATTTTATTTTTTAAACACTCTTGATTCATACTTCCTGACATTTTGCTTAAGGGAAGAGAAATGACTATTCCTAAAAAAAAACATCTAAACAGAACTGCCAGAAATTCTTCAAATCCTTAAACCAAGATGATCAGGAATATAACCATAGTGGAAATAAATTGTCTTCTCCTGCTGTCCATATTTTGTTTTCATATACAATGTTTGGGAGCTACATATCACATCAATATCCAGTACATTTTTAACCCAAGGACAAGAATTTGTTACCGTAAGCCCTGTTTCTGTGGCATATTCTGATGATCACCACATTTCAAAAGGATTTTGGTTGGAACTTCACAGAATCACAGAATGTTAGGGATTGGAAGGGACCTCGAAAGACCATCCAGTCCAATCCCCCTGCCCGAGCAGGAACACCCAGATGAGGTTACACAGGAAGGTGTCCAGGCAGGTTTTGAATGTCTCCAGAGTAGGAGACTCCACAACCTCCCTGGGCAGCCTGTTCCAGTGCCCTGTCACCATCACTGAGAAGAAGTTTCTTCTCAAATTTAATTGGAACCTTTTGTGTTCCAGTTTGTACCCATTGCCTCTTGTCCTATTATTGGTTGTCACCGAGAAGAGCCTGGCTCTATCCTCGTGACACTCACCCTTTATATATCTGTAAACATTAATGAGGTCACCCGTCAGTCTCCTCCAAGCTAAAGAGACCCAGCTCCCTCAGCCTTTCCTCATAAGGGAGGTGCTCCACTCCCTTAATCATCTTTGCTGCCCTGTGCTGGACTCTCTCTGGCAGTTCCCTGTCCTTCTTGAACTGAGGGGCCCAGAACTGGACACAATATTCCAGATGTGGTCTCACCAGGGCAGAGTAGAGGGGAAGGAGGACCTCTCTTGACCTACTAATGACCCCGCTTCTAATACGCCCCAGGATGCCATTGGCTTTCCTGGCCACAAGGGCACAGTGCTGACTCATGATCATCCTGCTGTCCACCAGGACCCCCAGGTCCCTTTCCCCTACACTGCTCTCTAATATGTAATTTCCCAACCTATACTGGAACTTGGGGTTGTTCCTACCCAGATGTAAGACTCTACACTTTCCCTTGTTATATTTCATTAAATTTTTCCCTGCCCAACTCTCCAGCCTGTCCAGATCTTGCTGGATGGCAGCACAGCCTTCTGGCATGCCAGCCACTCCTCCCAGCTTCATGTCATCAGCAAACTTGCTGATAATACACTCTATTCCCTCATCCAAATAACTGATGAATATATTAAATAATATAGGCCCCAGTACTGACCCTTGAGGCACTCCACTAGATACAGGCCTCCAACTAGACTCTGCCCCATTGAACACAACTCTCTGGCTTCTTCCCTTCAGCCAGTTCGCAGTCCACCTCACTATCCGATCATCCAGACCGCACTCCCTCAGTTTAGCTGTGAGGATGCTGTGGGAGACTGGGAACTTCTTGGTTCTTATCAAGTTGTGCTGCATAATTTCTCTGAGGTTTGCTCACAGAGGTGTTTCCTGCTGCCTCCACAGCTGAAGCCTGCGACAGCTTGCTCCCTGAGACACCCCGAGACATATGTGATCCCCAACAGGGGTGCTGGATATGCCACATGTCTGGAATACGTCACTGATTTTCTCTCAGCAAGGCTGCTGGGAAGTGCTGTTTGTCAGCTTTTTGCTTATGTTGCTCGAAACACCATGAAGTTATACAAGGCTAAAAGGTTATTTTAAGAGCTGGTCTTGGGAAAAAAATAGCAAAATACATTAAATTGAAATAGGTGTTTTGGTTTTTTTTTGTATGTTTTTCAAGTGATGTTAGAAATGTTCTCTCAGTGTGTATGATTTTTCCTCCCTTTCACTATTTTTTTCAGCAAATGTACCTATGCATGAACTAAAAGCAGGTAGAGAGAAAGGAGAGTGTTATGCTCAGTCTCTTCATGCTGCTCATTTCATATTCAAGACAGTCAAACAGTTTCCCTGCGTTTGGGCCCTCTTTCTCCTTAAAGTTCATGTTCTCTCATGCAGACTTCAAGATCCTGGAAATTTCTTACTGTCTGCATCCTGCAGGTGGGAGCTGACCTCACTAACTTCTCCATATGAGAAGTGAGAGAGGTGTCAGGTCTTCTGTGCAAGTAGTCCAGTTGTTTCTACTCCTGTCTAAAGCCTCTTCTTCCACAATGCATTGTCTCCACTCCCTGTGAATTGGGAAATTGTATTTTGCCCAGATTTGCAAATTGCGATCATGTAGGCAGTTGTCCTAAGGATAATTTAGTTATTTACTAGTATACAGAGTACACTGAACACATTTTCTTCTCCTGGAGTTTATATACTTGGTCACAGATAGAACTCGTAGAATCCATACAGATTCAGAGTTCACACTTCAAAGTTTTGTTTATATCATACAATGCAAAGTGATTCTCTGTGAGAATGGATTTATTGGTAAGTTTTGCCCCTGACTAGTTTGTTTTGTCATACATATGTATGTATAAAATAGAAATCTATTTAAATTTGTTCATGAGAAGTATAGGGGAGTTAAGCAGAGCCAGGGGATTTTCACAGAGGAAGTAACGCTTAAAGAAAAGATGAGTTTGCTTGTCATTTCTTCAATGACCGCAGATAGTAATGGAGCAGAAAACACTATTTACTTGGATTTTAGCAGTGTTTGGAAAAGCACAGATTGTGGTATGCCTCTTGCCCTTCTGCCCCTACTCAGTCTTGTAAAACTCATGTTTCTTTTCCTAGAGATATTCTCTGCCCAAATGGATGCATGTTGTTTTATGAGAGACTTTTTAAAAATTACTCTGTAAAAAGCACATATTTTTAATAAGCTTACCTGGCACCTGAATGTAAGAGACACAAAAAGAAACAACATGAAGTTAAAATCCCCCAAATTATTTCAGTGCAACTAAGTAGATCCTTATGTCACATGCAGCAAGCAAGCAATCTGCTTGATTTTGAGTTCCCAATATGCTAATTTTGGGATTGTTGAATTTAACAACCATTTGCTAGGTGGTGCGTCTTAAAGGTGTCCTTTAAAGGAGATTATTGTAATCGCGATCTCTGTTCTAAGCAGTAAAGGAGAAAAAAGTTTTATTACTACTTGCACAAGGGACCCCAATGTGGGGCAATCCTGGATTTTGTTACTACCGTTGTGATACAATAAGATGACTGCTAGGAAACAATTGCATGCTTTTTAACAAGTTCCTGCTTCTCATCTGCGAAGTGGTACTGTGTCCTCGTTGGATGCTACTGTTGCAAAAGTGGCTAGACCCACACAACAGAGAGGAGACAGGCTTACTCCAAAATCCCTATTGTAGTGCGCTGAGAGGCTGAAATACTTAGAAACTTGATTAGTTGAGATTATTTAACCACATGATTAAATTCCATAGAGAGAAGAGTGGATCTGGACAAACCTTTTCACATGTGGTCTCACCATAAAGGGGTGAGAAGTAAACTAGGGTAGAGAAAGGAGAGTATAAAAGATGAGGGAAACGGCATAAGGGGCCCGGCCCTCCCTGGAAGTCAAGTAAGGGGGGGGATGCTGGGAGACAGGGAGAAGTTATTGGTTTTCCTCTATGGGTGTGTTTCAGCTCCAGCATTTCCATGCATAAGCAGGCCATTGGAGTAACTCCTCTCAACTTGGAAACCCTTTCTCAAATTATCAAAAACTAAGTCTGTGTCATACCTAAATGCTAGAGAAAAGGTATGCAACAAAGGTATGCTTTAGCTCCTCACCTTGGTCCTGCCTGTTGAATGTCTGTGGAAGCCCTGTCATTGGCTTTAATAGCCACAGAAGTAGGTGCCTCAGCTCTTTCACATCTCTGACCTGCTCATCCCTGCCTCCAGAAGATATACTTAAAACAATAAGGTCTGGGCTGAAATGTGTTATTTAAGCGCCCCCCTCCCCCCCCATTCTAGACATCTTTTTTAGCTCATAGATAGAGCCTCACCAGGCTAAAACAAAGCTATCACCTAGGAGACTGGCTTGGGTTGGAAGGACTAAAGCTGCCTCTTAATATTTCCAAAAAAGGGCAGTTAAGATCTTGAGGCAAGACTGAAGAAGCTGTAGAAATGGAGAAGTGAAAACAGCATGCACATTTTTTTCTCATGACGAGGACAGGTTGGTGACCTCCTCTGTTCCAGAGGAATCTTCCTGTGTTGGCTGCCAGGCTGGTTTTGCCCTCTTGGTTTTTAAACTGATGGTGATTCTGACATCTGGAATCATTGCAATTCTAGGTACATTACCAAAGCACTTGGTTAAAAGTCAACAGATTGTGTCACTTTGGGCACATGGTCAAAAGGAGGAAAAACCAACAGCATAATTGAAAGTCTGTACTGTGCTCTGAAGCTAGCCGTGAGCATGGTTAATAGAAAATAAATTAATTTAACCAAGCCTTAAGTTTCTCCCATGCAATCTTTCTATACTCTTGTTAAAATAACTGCTTCCTTTTAGAGAGGGCAGGACAAGAGAACGACTTCAGTGTTTCCTCTTTTGTATTTATGTAGTATGGTCCCTTTGATGCTACTTAATGAATCACTCTTTTCGCAGCTAGAAATTCTCACTCGCTACCTGCACAGCTCCATATCTGTATATGTTACACATGAACGGAAAAGCACAGCAAGTTGTTTGTTGTTTTAGTGTTTTGGGTCTTTTTTTGTGTGTTTGGGTTTTTTTTTCTTTCCCCTAGCAGTTAATGAGGTAGAGCTGGTTTGAGGGAAGCCATGTGTGCTGTCCAGCTGGGGAACTGGACCTGCTTGTACAGGGTGGCCTCTAAGCCCAAGGGGTGTCCTGCATCCTCTCCTGCTATGTAACTAGAAGTTGTGCCATCACATCGTTGATGTGGTAGCTCTTCTTGTCATCTGTAGGGTTTGTATCCATGGTCCCTGTGTGTGTGGGGAGGGACATGACTGCTTTGGGAACTGATGACTGGCACATCTCATGTCACAGGAGAAGGTCAAGCAGAAGGGTAACAGTAAACTGCCTCTTAGAATCATAGGATCAGATAATAGTTTGGGTTGGAAGGGACCTTCAAAGGTCATCTAGTCCAACCCCACTTGCATGAGCAGGGACATCTTCAACTAGATCAGGTTGCTCAGAGCCTCATCCAGCCTGGCCTTGAATGTCTTCAGGGATGGGGCTTCTCCCACCTCTCTGGGCCACCTGTGCCATTGTTTCACCACCCTCATTGTAGAACATTTCTTCCTCATGTCTAGGCTGAATCTCCCATCCTTTAATTTAAAACCATTATCCCTTGTCCTATCACAACAGGACCTGCTAAAAAGTCTGTCCCCGTCATTCCGATAGGCCCCTTTTAAGTACTGAAAGGCTACAATAAGGTCTTCCCAGAGTCTTCTCTTCCCCAGGCTAAACAACCCCAACTCTCTCAGCCTGTCCTCATAGCAGAGGGGTTCCACCTCTCTGATCATTTTGGTGGCCCTTCTCTGGACCCTCTCCAGCATGTCCAGGTCTTTCCTGTCCTGAGGACACCAGATCTGGATGCAGGACTCCAGGTGGTGTCTCACCACAGCAGAGCAGGGGGCAGAATCACCTCTCTTGACCTGCTGGCCATGGTACTTTTGATGCAGCCCAAGATAAAATTTGCCTTCTGGACTACAAGTGCATGTTGTTGGCTCATGTCCAGTCTGTCATCCACCAGCAGCCCTGGAGTAATTCTTAACTGAAGCTTTTATAACTTGAAGGCTTCCCTGCATCTGAGTGCAAAGAAGTGGCTGAGGATGGGCCCCAGGCTGAGGGTGTTATGCTGGCTCCCCCTGGGCTGGATGTCTGCTGTTCTGTGGCAGTTCATCAGCATTTATTTATGACTGACTCATATCAACTCAGTTTGTGGTTGTGGTGTGCTTGTTTGTTTGTGTGTTTTTTTTTTTTTGCAGGCTCATTCTTTGCACTCTTAGTCACCAGGCAGAAGTTAGCAGAAGTTAAAAATTTATGTAGAGCTGTTGCAGAGCTGTTCAGTTGCTGGTGGCAAGATGCCCGCTCCTGGCGGCATTACCAGGAGGGCTCTGCCAGCAGCAGGGTTTCCTATGGTGGCAAATAGCCTTTCCCTGAATGCTCCCAGCTCTCAAGAAGACAAGTTGCACCAGAATTCCAGTAACGTACTGTCAAAGCCATTAGCCTTGATCTTTAAGCCGAGATTTCTAAGCACCCCAAACTGAGACTGTATGTTTTTTTTTCTGCTAGCACTGTTCTGTATGGATCAAATACCAAAGGCTGGTTTCCAGTATGTCAAGAAGTACTTCAAAGTATAAACATGGGAAAAAATATCTGTAGAGAAGAAATACAGAGCTTTATGGAAGCTGTATGATCATGTTTTGTTTGGAGATCGTCTACTGTGCCAATAAATTTTAATGAATATTGCATTTTGCCTTGTTCATGGGGCAGGATGAGTGTAAGTCACCTACCACTTTTCTTTGTGTCTGAGAAAAATCCATGTTTTGAGATCATAATGATTATACATTTTCAGTAGACAGTGTGCTATCCCACTCACTTTTTTACTATAAAATAAAAAGCTCTTTAGATTTCTACCTACTATTCTTTAAAAAAAAAAAAAAAAAAAAAAACCAAAAAACTTGATTTATTTTACTCCAATACAAAAAACCTTATAATAAAGTTTTACTATGTTTTAGCTAACGGGAATAAAGTAGATTTCACGCCTGGTTGTCAGTGAGTGACTTGCATACCAAGTCAGAATTGTAGAACAATAGGCTTATTTAAACAGGAAAAGATGTGATCCACATTTTCTTGTAGCTATTCTGAGTAAATCTTGTCTGCATGCAAAATATTACATAGCTCTGTATTTTTTGCACTGACATCTTGTTTCTAACATTGTGTGATAATATAAATACATATATTGAATCGATATTGCTTCTTTAAAACATGAGGTTTATGAACGTACTAACAAATATCTCTTGATGGTGTAGTCCCCCTTTAAAATAGTTCCCATTGAAGAAAACTATTCTTAGCCCATGACATCAGGAACATCATACTTGCAACTTCAGATAATATATGTATACTCACTGTGCAAAAACTCTTCCTGTTAGTATCTATTTTTCTTGTGAAACTGTCTCTCTTGTATATACAAATATATACATATATATTAATAGGAAAATGGATAATTTGTGTGTACAGTAAGTAAAGTGGGTGAAGACACATTTCTTCTTAGATAGACTGTAGTTTTAGAAAGCTTGTTACAAAACCTGTTTTTATTTTACACCTGTGGATAGTGATTATGTTTCAAGTTTGTTTTGTTTATTTATTTATTTTTTTAATAAGCTGAAAATTGTGAATCAGGTTAGTGAAGATTCCTTTTTTTTTTTGTCACAAGCTAATCCTGGTTCTTTGTGTAGAACTATAATGAAACTGTTTGTTAGTTATACACTAACTTGGTGTTTTCACTTGCTGTTAATGGTACTCTGTTTGTGGGATGTGAGAGATCTTTTCAGTGGTCATGCTATTACTTTTTTACCCACCTACATCATAAATTAATTTGTAATTTTAGTTAATGCCAGAGTGGCTTAGTCATTTTCTAAGTATTTCAAGTAGATGTGAGGGTGAGACAGCAATGTTATTAATTAACTATGCCAAAGTTTATTATATTCTGGCTAGTGACTCAACTGAAAATTCACAATGGGCAGGTATCATCTCAGAGGCTCAGCCATTGACCCAGCCCTGGAGTTATAAAAGCTTCCATTAAAAGTGTCCAAAAAGTTATTTGGACCTTCTTAGTTTTGTGCTTTGTATCACTGTTATTGAAGAAGAAAGCTAATGGGGAGAGCCTGGACTAGCATTGCATTATATTCCAAACTTGTATTTTTATTTATTTGTTGGCTCAAAAAGAAAATCAATCTGTGTTAAGAGATTCAGGGATTTGAGCTGGGTAGCAATTTTAGCATGACTCATAATGCTTCACAAGATTAGCTGGCCCAGAAGTTGTGCTTCTGTGGAACCATGAAGTACCTGGGCTTGAGGTATAGCTGGAAGAGAAATCATTTTGACAGAAGAGCTCATAACAGTCCAGCTCATGCCTTTTGGTGATGGCAGTGGAAAGAATCATCAGTATTGATCATCTCAAGTCCTTGTAGCCTGAGCTCTTGCACAATGCCATGTCACCTTCAGCTCTTCTTTGCTGTGGAAATTCTGGATGAGCACAGAAGTACGGGCAAATACAGAAGTGAAGATGGAAGCAGGGGAATATCCAGCTGTCCACAGAGCATCAGGATGTGATTGTCCTATATGTAAATTTGGGGACCACAGTTTAGCATTTGATACTCTGAAAGTGGAGTGCTTAGAATGGGCACATCTTAGCATTTTCCAGAAAGTTATATATCTTGACAAATATTCATGATGTTTCTCACCAATTTTGTGATGTTTAAGGGAAATTAATTTTACTGTAAGCAGTTTTGCACATTTGTGCAGTCACATTATAACTTTCATGCATAGAGATACATAATATGAAACTGGATAAAAATATCATGTGATGTTTGCAGCTGAAGTTCCAGAATTTATCTGCATTTTAATGGACTCATCTGGTTTCCTTAATTCAAAAGAACAGCCTCCCTAGATACAAGCTTGCCTTATCATTTATCTGAAGGAAAGATGATTAGCCTTTATTTGCAGTTGTTTCTCTTGACTTGTGAAGTCTACTGCAGTGAAGCTTGGTTTTTTATTGTGCCAGGAAGGAGTAAGTACCAAACGAGATGCTACTTTTACTACTTGGCTACTGGCAGGTGCCCTGCTCTACTTCTGGACCAACTGCCCTGCCGTTTTCCTTATACCTGTATGAGTTACTTGTTTTCCTTCATCCTCCCTGTCTTACCCCTCTCCTCCTGGAGAGAATTCTGCCTTTGCAGTTCAAGTGCTGTGGTGCTGAGCACAGGAGTTGAGAGCAGGAAGGTTTTTCTTGCTGTACTTCATCTGTGTCCTGACAAGCACCTGAGTGATGGAGGCAAAGTAGCAAAGGTAGCAGCTGCAGGAAGAAAATACAGGAGCTGGAGCACAGGGAGAAGAAAGGAGAGGTAGCGAAAAAGAGACAGTGGTAGAGGCTTAACCTTTTTCATACTGGAACAGAAGGTGAAGGATAAAAATCTAATCAGTGAGGGAGACTCCTGCTATAACCATGGAGTTTGACACAGAATTCCACAATTTTACTACTGCTCCGCAGCCCAAATAATAGCTCTGAGTCCCAGTTGTTTCTTGAGTATTGTCTGGGATTGATCACTGCTGAGCACGAAAGTCTGCTACTGCTGGGAAATGCTCTGCTAGCACAAGTGGCAATATCTGTGATGTGGCTCTAGGTTGCCTAATCCTATTGTAATCCTATTGATGAATACTGTAGGGATCAACATGATGCCGCATGTTGGAATGGCTATATTTTTTCCGGTGATTATTCCCTCCCTCCCCAGATATACAATTATATAAAACACACAATGTCAAAGAAATTGATAAAGTCTGTACTTATTTCAAGGGGAAAAGAGTATGTGATGATAATTCAAGCAAAGTGTAATGCTTAAGTGCAAAGAGGCTGAATTAAAGTTGCACAAGTTTTCTGCCTTTTCCTTAAATTAATCTGATGCAGTATAATTGCTTGAAAATAACTAAAAGCTCAGCTGTGAGCTTCTGTACATCCTGGAAGAAATGCCTATACATCAGTCTTCACAGAAAAACACTGACGACAAAGTCCCAGCAATAGTTGCATGAAGTACAAAGTAAACTTATTTCATCATCAAGAGAAAATTATAGATTACCATCTATACTTGTTTCTCCTTCTGTTTTCCTGCACCCCCTGCACTCCAATGTATCTGTACATCTTATCTGTGGGTGTGGTACATTTCCTACCGCAGGAAAATTTCTTGAGGGTTTGGTGTCATGTGGCACAATAATACCTTCTCCTCCTGCTGGGCCGGTGTGAATCACACCTGTAGGTTTGGAGTACAGAACTGCAGAATTCCCAGCCCCTTTAACACACAAGCCCAGTGTAAAGAGTCAAAATTTACTATTGGCAGAATGAGCTGGGCACCATCATCACTAAGCACTCAGATTTGAAATTACGTTGATACTTTACTTGTGAGTTTTGATTTTTTTTTTTTTTCTCCATTCCCCTCCAACATGAAGAAATCACTTTTATTTTAAATGCCATTTTTTTTACACATGGAGATAAGTGGAAGACAGCAGTTCTTCAGACATCATCTGCCGGTAGGGCAGCTGCTACACAAACTGATATCCTAAAACAGGTTAAATGGCAATTGGGAGGCTTTATATGAGTGTCGCATCTAATGCCTTGTCTCTTTCAGTTTTGTCTTGTCAGGACTCCGATGGGAGTTATAATTAAAAGCTGCACAGATATCTAAATAAGAAAGTAGGGTTTGCATTGGCTGGAAGCTGACAAGGTTTAAGTAATCACCTGCAGTTGAATTGAGACTCGGATGGGAAGTAGGAAGTGCTGTGCTCAAGCTTCCTGTATAAATAAATGCAGCTTTCCCACAGCTACTGCATACAAGCTGTGACGTGCTTGTGCTTTTAAGATATAAAGGCAGCGTGCTCTTAATAGCAGGGAGGGGGTGATTTATCAGAGTGGCAAAAGGGGCTGGGAGGCAAGTCCTGCTGCAGTCCTAAAAAGCGTGCAGTTGTCAGACACCCGCAGAAGGGGAAGGGCGTGTGAGAGCAATCTGCCTCGGCTCCCGGTTGCCAGCTTCAGGGGTTTGTGACATCGGGGTTCTCTGGAACGCTGGAGTCTGAGTGCAGCTCCAGGGAAGTCACACAGCTGGCAGGGAATGCTACTCTCCTTTCAAGGTATGTTGGAATACAGCTTTCCGTCTGTTTTTGTTTCATTTTTTTTCCTTAAAAGCAAATGATACTCTGAAAACAACAGAAAGCCAGCATTTACTTCTAATGGAAGAAAGTAGAAAAGGCTTAGTTAAAAAAGAAGGTAAGAACTAGAATGATTAAAGAGCTAAAATAAATGCTATTTGTGGTTTGGCTAATACTGAACTGTGTGGTGCTTAGAGCTGAGGCAAAAGGAAATCTTGGAGCCCCGACTGTTAAGGGCACAGAAAATTAAATAGACACCAAGTGCTTCCCAAAAGCGTGAAATTACTTTTGCCAGTGTAACTTTTAAAGAAATGTCTTTGTGAAGTGTTTGAAAATGCTGCAATATTAGGACATATCTGTGTGGAAAACACTTGCTAAGATGGCATACTTTCAGTCATATATCTCTTTTAGTTTAAATGCATGAACTCTGTTTGTACTGCAAACACATCTGATTAAGCTGGAGGGAGCCTGAGTTTAAAATGCAGAGATTTCCTCCTGGTTTAAAGGTATTTCTTCTGCCACGGTCTTCTACAGCTGGTATCAGGAAGGAAAAATATTCTGATCTGTATTGTAAGTGTTAACATACACTTCTAATCTGTTCAGGGTTTAGGGTTATGTGGTTTATGTAAGCACACACTAAATATACAATGCATTTGTTTTCTAGTTTGGAATTTTAATTCTTTTACACTATAAACAGAAAATTGCATTTACTGGTGTGTTTGCTCTGCTTTCTCAGTACAAAGCTGCTTTGGTAATGAAGATGTTTCAGTCTGGTTTATTATAAAGTTCTGTATTTTCCGTAATACAAAGGCACTCTTCTTTCTAACTGTTTATGGCAGTACCAAATACCTTCCTTCAGAGAGCACTGTAAGAACTAAAACATTTAGGATGACTGTAGTTAATGAAGCCTTGCAAGGTGACTTCCCATCCTCTTGGTAAATAGACACTGAATGCTTTTAAGAAGTAAATTTTAGCTGAGATACAGGCTGTGACTGAAATACCCCAATGCAACTTTCCAACTGACCGTGAGCAGGGACAGCAACATGATATGTTTGGCTACCCTCAGCCTGAAGGGCAAGTGGTGTCAGTTAAGGGCAAGCGCTGGGTTTAGGATACCAGTATTTTTGGAAACAGAAGGTTCAAAATCCTGTCCTTAAATATTTTTTGAAACAAATATACTGGCCTGATTCTTGTCGTGTTTAGACCTTGTCCGTGCTTGAATGTGAGTGGGTGTGTGGGTTGTTGTCATAGCATGAAAGTGGCTGAAACTCTTTGCGCAGTGAACATAAGCTATGTTGGAAAAAATACAGCACATTGATAAGGGAATGGCTGGAATTATGCTGCTGAAAGTAATGATTTAGATTATGGATTGAGAAGCGTGTCTGCAGAGTCTCTAAAGCTGTGGTAAAGTGGGAGTTATTCCTTCAAAATAAACTAGACCTATTACAGAGCCAAGCCAGACTCCTTTTCTCCCATGCATCTTACTGTCTGATGGGGGTATTTAACGCAAAGTGCTGTCTGCTTATACAAGGATGCAGAAACCTTCCTATACTTCATGTAAGCTTAGCATTTGGCAACCTGGTAGTTTCTGTTCCCCATGCTGAACTAAATCTTGCATGCTCCTCACTGATAGTCATGGTCTTCTTTCCCACAGATGGTGACATTTTGGTGATATTGTTTATGTGGTGGTGTACCCTGGAGAAAAGTTTAATTATATAAATAGCAAATAATATGGAGTTGTTTCTCTCTAGTTAGGTTCTTGTATTACAGTGTATTCTCTAAATGCTTCATAAACTTTGTAGAAATAAACAGCATGGAAGTGGTTATCTGGCCTTTCACTTCTGGTGGAAGAGGGAAGTATGTACTTGTCCTTATTATCATCTTGCGTTTAAAATGCAACTGTGAGAAAGAGCAAGTCACTTTACAGCAAAACAAGCAACGCTAATACTTAACCTCGTTGCCAGTTCATTAGTGTGCCTCTGATAATATCTGTGGTATGAGTCTGAGCCTTGTGCCTGCAATCCATCCTGTCCAGACCCTTCAGTGACTTTTAGTGTGGACACCCAGTGGAGTGTATTGCTTTGATGTGTAGCTTAAAAAACCTTCTCTAAATTTGCTGTCCCTCTTCTTGAGTGGGGAGTTTTCTTGAATGTGTCTGAAACTACACAGTGCCTATAGATTGTATGTATTAGATCCATAAATCTCTCCTGGGCTAGTAGAACTGTGACATCTGAGACCATAATTACAGCTCTGGGCCCATGGATGTGACAAGCACATGTGAACAAAATCCTGTGGCAGGCTGCCAGTGCCACTGTGAACTGAGGCCATCGGACCTCCTTGCACATACCAAAGCAGATATTGCTCTCAGCTTCATGAGGCTGAATATGGTTCTGGATCTGTCCTCTTCCTCTCTGTGCTCACTGGGAGGTGGGTACAGTCACCACCTCTGGCTTCCCTGTGCCAAAGCCCAGCCCCATGTAATGCACTTCACAAATTCTCTTCATTACCCAACAGCTAGGAATAACCTTGCATTCATTCCATCTCAGAATTAATCTTCTTTTTGTTTGTGAAGGGGAACATTGGACAAAACAAAAAAGAACAGATCCAGAGGGAGAGATGACAATGATACTAAGTTCAGCCTCCAGCATTTTGTATTTCTGCTGAAGCACAGCTGAGCTCCAGTGCTAGACTCTGAGCCTTCTTGCTTGACAGAGAGAAGTACAGGTCTGAGGGCCATTGTACACTGCAAATTTACCCAGTCTTGGACAAATATTTACAGAGATGCTTGTGCCAAATAACTTTGTGCTGATCAGTAAGAAAATAGTGTTCAGTAATCTCTCTGTGTCCCTTGTAAATTGTTTTGGCTCAGTGGGAACTGAGTGGGCATTAGATTAATAAAGTAGATCATTGCTAGCAGAGACTGAAACACTCATAAAAAAGTAGATAGTATCTCAAATTGCAAAGGATCTCATCCTTTGCTTCCTACTGAAGTGGGACTTTTCTAACTCCTTGTCTTCCAGGGAGGAGCAGAGGTGCTGAATGGAAATTTCTAGGCTTGAGAGCATGACTAGGTTAACTGCATTGTAAACACACTTTGAAATAAAAGATGTAGCTATATAAAACACATCTTGTTGATGCATTTTCCTAGATCTCTATGTGTTGACACTTGGAGAACACGTATGTTGCTGTGTCCATTTCTGGTTCCTCTTATTCTGTGTTAGTAAAGAAAAAATACTGTGGGTTGCCCAAGAGCTGGGTGTTTTTTACTGTATTTCTAGGGGAATCTGCTCAGCCTCCAGGGGAAAATCCATAATCTGTAATGAGAAATGCCACCTGATGCTTTGAACGTCCTTGGTGCCTGCAAGTACATTTTTGACTTCGGCAGAGTTTGAGGTACTTGGCTATGGGACCTACAAACATCCATGTGCTGTGTGTTTCCAAGTGAGTCAGTATCTCTGGGGTCCTAAAGCTGGTCAACCCCAGGCACGGCGCTTTGGGACACATGAATCTGGCTTCTGTGACAGAACGGCTAACCTCCTTCAAGTAAGGCAGTCTCAGACAAGGGACTGTTTGTAAAAATAATGTTTATATAAAATCTAATGAGAAATTCTTTACCTATCTGACAGACTTCAAAGACTGTAAATACGGGCAACTGCATGAGTCAGAGTGGGACTATTGTGTGGCTCCAGAACTGGGACTTGATAAGGTATATTTTTTGGTCTTGGTTTGGAGCTGTTACCAGTGAAGATGGTGAAGTCAAGATGTGCTGTTCATGAAAACTATAGCCAGTGTATTATTGTGGAATATTGTCCAGCTTGCATGTGGGGGTTCCTACATGCTAGAACACATCCCCTGCATGGGGTTTCTTCCTGTGCATTGGAGCTTGTTGTAGACACAGCCATCATGGGGAATTGTTCTACATGCTTCTTCTCTGAAGGAGAGATGAGAGATGCCAGTTAGGAGGCAGAGTACAGAATTACATTTTACTAGAAGGAAAAAAATACCATTTTACCGTCATGGTCATGTTTCTCTTTTTTAGTTGATGATGTCAGTATTTGAGTCTCTTGCAAGCTTTTCTGCCTTTTGTATTACTGTAATAATGAGGAGAGGAGGGAAAATATAAGATGTAAGTCATTACTCAAAGACTGTATGCTGTCTGGTTGGAAGCTTTGATATTCATGTTTGGTTATACAGACTATTGTATCTTCAGACTGCTAGGGAGTAAATGTGCAGAACTGAAAACTTGTATGTGCTCTGTATATTTGCAAAGGAAAACCATTGCAACAGAAGAGCTGTATCTCTGTGTTCAGGGACTGATACAGGTCCTTCAGATTCCAGGATTAAGTGGAAGCTGTTACATACAGGCTGACACTGGGTATGTCTGAGAAGTATTGATAGATAGGAAAGTTCATGTGTTCTGCCTGTGCTTAATTTTGGAAGCTTTCTGATGGGTGAAGGTGGGGAGATGGTGAAGGAAAACAAACTGGTCTTCCCCCCCTTTAAAAAATAAGGTTACATGGATGTAGTAATTGAGGAGAACTAGCTGGTCCCATGGGCTATTTACCATTACACTCGCTTGAAGCTTTTTCACAGCAGTGGGCACTCAGCTAACCACTGATTCTGGAACCCTTCCCAATAGGGATTACCCATTATATGGCTGAGATATTATATGGCTGAGATATTATATGGCTGAGATATTATATGGCTGAGATATTATATGGCTGACACCCAAGGGGCCAGCAATAACTTTCTTGCTGAAGTTTTGCACAATGGAGAGAATGCAGATTTGCACTCTCTTGACATTCTCACAGTTGTACTGATGGGTTCAGTGGTGGGGAATCTCCATCACAGTCTCCAGAGAGGATTTGTGGGAAAGGCAATCATGCCCTTTGCCTGGTGTGGCATGAAAGCCACACAGGCACATGTGTGTGTGTGTATATATATATATATATATATATATTATATATATATATGTATGTATAAAATTTAGCTGATACTACTTTAAGGGCATGTGTTTTTTGGATTGGTCAATGTTTTTATTGCAAATACCCAAGCAGTGTACATGACTTGACCGGTTCAAGCAGTGTACATGATTTGACCAGTTTCAACCCTCTTGTTGACTTTTAGCTTCCCACATTTTGGGAGGATGCGCCAACAAATGAAGGAAGCATGCAGTTGTGGGGAGAGGAGTAGAGAAGGAGTTGAAAATTCTTGCCATAGCTCCTTTTCCTAATTCCTTAACAATTAGGACAAAATGCCCGTTTGAGGGGCATTAGTTTCCATGGTCATAATTAAAAGACCAGCTAGCAGAAAGATATCTTTAGAGAGGTTTCTGTAAGATTGTCACCATATAGTGTAATAAGTCTGTGAGTTCCTTGAGTACTGTGTTCTACATACTAATTTCTGAGTGTTTGAGAGGTGGGGCAGCTTCTTTCAACTTAGTTGCTTTTCTTTGCGCACATAAGCAGGTCCATTTGAGCCATTGAAGACGGTCCCATTGGCAGGGCTTCGACTTCATAGCTAAGATCGTGTAGAGGCTAGACATTTCTCAACAGATACTAAGGCTCTTGAGGTTGCAATCTTGTATGTTTACAGGTTGCTGTTCTCCTTTGAAATTATTTCTGTAATGAAGGTTGAAATTTGGAATTGAAGTGAGGGAATGATGAATGCAAACTTCTAACTGCATTTGATGTATACTTCTGGTTTATTTTATGTCTTGTGGTAGCATCTGGATTTCTAAGTAGTTGCATTGAGCTCCTGAGAAACTATGTTCTCTGTGCTTGACACTGTACAGGCAAAAATTTTCCTGTGAGTACTTAGAGCCTGGAACACAGAGACAGAAAATGGATGTGCAGAGTCAGGTGGGAGAGGGCAGGGCAGCAATGAGACAACATTGTGTCGCGTGATAGACAGTGTCATCAACTGAGCTGCTGCAAAGCTTTTTGTCTCAAGTTTAAGGGAATGTTGTATTTGTCTTCCATAGTTAATAAGATGCAGAGCAAAATAGATTATGCTCTGTTAAAATATTATTTATAAAAGTGGGAATATATAGGTGACTTTAAAATACATAGTTGTAAAAGTCAGTCAAGAGCATAGGACTAAGTTGAAGATGTTATTGTTATTCCAGCGTAGTTTGCAAGTCCTGTTCAGCATAATGTATGTGAAACCTATCAGAGGTTAGAGATGCCCTGTATTCACACCCTGATTGATGGAGCAGGCACCACGGGGCTCCTCCGTGCTGGGGCAACAGGCAGTGTGGAAGGAATCGCCTGCAGCGGAATTCCCCACAGGAGCTGACTCCCAGCATGCTGGGCTTATTGTTCTTCCCAGGCGTGGGCTGGAAAAGAGGGAGAGCAAAAACAGATTTTGAGAGGACAAGCAGAGAGAGGCTCAGTCAGAAGATTGTTGCTGGAGTTTGCTTCTCTTCTTCGCCTCTGTAGATGTGACCAGAGCTGGGACTTGTTCAGTGCTCTGTCTTCTCTTCGTCTCTGTTTGCAGCTGACCTTGGTAGGGCTTATTGAGGAACTGGCAGAGGAGTGGTTTAGGGACACACTCCAACTAGTTTAATGACCAGTCATGGGAAGCAGTACTGGTTACTTCAGTAAATGCACGTTTGGTTTCAAAACAACCTGCTTGTGTCCAGGTCCAAACCTCTGCTATTGCTTCTTAGTGACTGTATTGTTTCTTCTCAAACCCCAGTATAGTCAGTAGCTATTCATGTTGTTTTCTTAATGGAAAAAGCCTATATGAGTGATAGTACTTCCCCAAGGTCTAATCTTCAGATTGGACTCACAGTCTTCGATTCACTGAATGCCATTGTATTAATATCTAAGACTTGAAAGTTACCACAGGGTAGTGTTTGTCCTCCAACTGTCTAAGTCCTTGAGAGGCATTTGCATCAAGGGCAGTTTTCAATGTTTTACCTGTTTTATCTTTGTTATCTTGAACAGCATGTTTCTTCTATAATAATGGGCAGCATATTTAACTGTAGGATTAGATAGGGACAGATTAAAACATTATACTTATTAGTTTTATTCACCGAGCAGTTATACAAAAATTGTTATAAAAGCAAAATGAGCTTTTTATTAGATGTAAATCCAAAGTTGTGCAAGAGTGCTGTTCAATGCTTGGAGTGAACAAAGATTATAGGACCATAATCTTGAAAGTTTGCAGTTTTTTTGGCCTGACAAGGTGAATTGACAGAGATGTTAAAGGTATCATCTTATTGCAAGCACTGAAAGAAACATTTCTGTGATCATCCCTTCTGAAAATAAATACCTAAATAGGTGGTGTTGTATTTTTTTTTTCCCAAGAGATGGTGTTCAGTAAATTTTTTTAGTATATGATGTTTTTGCAGAATTCAGTGGAGGATCAATTTCTTTGTTTTCAGTCAGTGAGTTGTTCTTTGGCTTCTGGCAAACTGTGCACCCTTCCCTTGGCCCTAAAAGTTTCTTGCTGTCATTGTCAAGGCCTGGCTTTGTGTCACGTCTCCACTTGCCTTGACCTGCTTGCCTTGCACTCAGGACACTGCTTGCTCCAGACACAGCTTTGGCTGCTCTGGAAAAAGAGCCATCTCCAGGCAGAGGTGCCTGACAGCCCAGTTAGTTTCTTCTTAGAAGAAGAGTACATAATAGGAACAAAAAGTTGGTCCCTCTGTCAAAATAAAGTTCCATTGCTTTCACTTTAACAATGCATGTTTACAAGTATATTTTAAAAATCCTTGATGTTAGAACAGGCCAATGTCACAAATATCTTCTGAGAAGGCCCTATCTAAACTGTAAACATTCCAGCTCAAGGAGTTAACATATCCCAAGGTTTTGTTATCCGTTTAACAAAAATAAACATTTTTTCTGTGTCAAAGGCAAATTGTTACATCTGACTTCCTATTCCTGTTTCAGCTGAGACAGCTTGCCAAGTTGTCAACCCATTTGACCTCCCAAAAGCTCAATTCCTTTTTACTTACCATGCTACAGTTACCAAAAGCCTTCATGTGGTCAGAAAGGAAGACCTATCATTTGCTTTTGTCATTAATGTCATGAAGAGTGTGTTTTTATTTAATAATGGTATATTAGCTGTTGTCAACAGGAAGTTAAAAGTAAAGTGCACCAAGCTAGTTTGGGTGGAAATTCCGTGTAGCTTAACATTGACAGATATTGCAGAGTGTCATTAGGAATAGGGGTTGTTATTTAGATAAGCTTTAGAGTCTAACCCTACTCGGGTAACCAATACTTAGAATTCCACATTGTATAATTTTGGTGTTTCAATGTGTTTTGGAAATTTCTGGAAATGTTTGATGCTAAAATACACAAGTTCTGTCATCCAGCTTCCATTTGTCTGTTTCATTGTGTTTTGTGCTGATCAAATTTCTTTAGCTCTGTGACTGCCAGGGTGAACATAAAACTTGAGGGGAATCCTGCTACTGATGGCCTGCAGGACCAGATGTGTAACCATAGCCTGCTGCCTGTGGCTGGCACCAACACACTGCCCAGGAGTAGTAAGTTTGATATAAGTTGGGTACACCTGGGTTGTCTGAAACCTGATGCCCACAGGCCTGCCCAGGACTCATATCCAGTAGGTCTGGTGCAAGGAGCTATAGTTTTCCAGCCTGCCAGTATAGACAGAGCTGTATGCTGAACTTTGATATGTATTGGTTCAACCACAGTTCCAGCAGAACTGTGATGGGTGAACGTGGTGGCTTCTGTGATATGATGGTGTGACCTTATTCCACACAGAAGGGCTGGCTCCTGTCCTCATGGATTTGATAAATATTGCCATTGTGGCTCCTGTCAGTATTTAAAAGAGGCAAAGACCATGTTTTGATTGTGCACTTCAGTTTAGTAACAGGCTGCATTACTTATTTTTCAGTTTGTATATTTTTATCTTTAAATGATCAGAAAGTGCCTTTCCTAGCAGCCTGTCAGCTGGAAGTAGCAGCATTTATTTCACCATTAGCTGTTAGATTCCCATTTCTTTGGCTCCCCAGGGTTTTAGGAATGGAAGGGGGAAAAGCCCATTTTCCACCCCTTGCTTATTCTAAAGCAGTATTGCGAGGAAAAGTAAAGGATTCCCACAACTGCAAAGAGTCAGATCTGTTTTGGACAAAAAAAGTGCTTTGTTATATTCAGTTAATATCCATCATCATCTTCTTGCAAAAAAACTGCCTGAGGACATATTAATAAGGGTAGTTAGAAGTTCCTGCGAAGAACTGGTCTAAAATTTCAGTTGTTCATACCTCACAGTATTACAGTAGAGATGCAGTGTTACCCAACAAGTGTGCCTTCAAAGTCTTGTGGAGTATGGTGATTTACATTTGCTCTAGTGACATTTTGATTTATTAGAATGATTTGAAATTATTGGGTGCATGTGAGAGTTGGGAAGCTGTTCAATGTGTGTTTTAGGCATCCTGAAGTGCTGGTACAAAAATGCCTAGAAGGAAGCTGGATTATATTCTTAATTAATGTAGTCTGTCCCTTATGATTTTTTTTTTTTCAAGAGGCTTCCCACATCATACATTCCTTTCAAACTATTTGATGTATTTATTTTTTGGTTGCTAGCATGAAATGAAAATACTACATACAGCCAGTGCTGCTTGAACAGCAGCTCAAGGGCTCTTTTGCTCTTTTATTTTTTTTTTCCAATTCCAATGAAAACAAGTGAGAGAAATTGCCTTTGGTGTGTTCTCATGTACCAGACAGCACGTTTACTTAAGCTGCTTGTTCTTTAAACAAGTTTTCTTAAAATTTTTATAGTGTAGAAAGCTGTCATGATATATTATGCATCTGACTTTTCTTAAGCCCTGCTTAAGGAGAACAAATACTCAAATACTTTTATTCTCTCTAATGCTTGGGCTTGGTATCATAGTATGGTAATCCAGAAATGGGTTTTCCTTGTACATGCGTGTAATCAAGTCATTGACTTGCTGTATTAAAGCACATATGTAATGTAATTCCAAATGTATTAAAAATTATTTAAAATTAGACCTATTCATTAATCTAGTTCCTTTGTTTTTTTTGACACCACAGTTTCAGAAAACCTAAGTACTTGTTTAACTTGTTAATAATGTCATTGCAATAAAGCAAAATGTCCAGGCTTTGATACACAGGAACACTTAAACATATGATTAAATGTCCTTCTTGAAGATGAAGGCTTTCCTGAATTGGAGCTTTAATCATATGTTTTACATCCTTACTAAATCGCTGCTTGATAATTAGTGCTGTGTGGTCTAGATAGGTAGCTCTGTGTAGGCAGTGCATATCAAAAGAAGGAGAAATTAACACATTGTGGTTTAGTGGTCAGTCCATTAGACCACAGAAGTACTAGTATGCTTGATTCAGACTAATTCTTTGTGCAGAGCTGTTAGGATGAAAAAAGCTGCCTTAGAAATGAGTTTTGCATAACATTGTCTGGAGAGAGCTGGTACAGTTAAGGACTTGTAACCAAAACTGGTAATGATGGGGTTTTGCTGAAGTTGATAGAAATGTGATTTTTCTGACAGCTGTCTTCACGTAGCCTATTTTTATAGCTCAGTTTAGATCTTCTGTGATCTGACCCCGTTGTCTTAGTACCACTCTGTTATATTTTTAAATCTTTTTATAATTATTCTTTTCCTCCAAGGGCCTGTTTTTTAGTATTGGTTTTGAACACTTGCATTTTTCAGGTAGTCATCTTTTTCTATTTTATGTTTAGGGGGGGGAACCTTAGTTACAGGAAACAACAGAATCCTGAGCTGAACAATGCCAAAACAGTTTTTTTTTTTTTATGGCACTGAAGTCATTTCATAATGGGTGCAGTACTTAAAAAATCTCTAGGGCATGAGAGACAAGCTGACAGTGCTTGCAAATATTTCTTCAGGAAAGTTCAGTGAATAGCTGGTACACTAAATAGGAGCTTAGCAGAGGTGTTGTGAATTCATTTTGATGATAAAATGGCTTTTGTAAAATGGGGAAGTGCTATGTTATGTGTTAGACCCACTGTGACCTTAAATCTAAGCCCAACTTCTTTATGGTCCCATCATGTGAGTGTAAGTCCATGCCTGGGTGCTGGTTTGTGGCCACTTTGGGGGTGCGGGGCTGGAGAGAACTGTCAGGGCTGACCCTGCCCCGTGGGATGGGGCTCAGGCACACGCCAGTCAGAGGGGAAAAACACATAAAAGACCCTTTTTATTCAATTAATATTTCCTGGAGCAATGTGTCTCATGGTTGTACATTTTTTTTTTTACTTCCTTTAAACGCCAAATTCAGCTAAAAGCATACAGCTCTACTAACTTCAGCAGAATTGCCTGTAAACAGAAGGCGTGAAGTAGCTTCTCCAAGAACTCTGTTGTTGCTGTTGGATGCAGCATGTGAAGAATGAAAGGATGACTTATGGTGCTGAATATAATCCATTCATTCTCCTCCAGCTTCAGTGTATAAGACTTTCATGATTTTAGGTGATGTTTCTAAGTAGTGAAAGTCACATTGAGACACATTTTTTCAGCTAAGTACAGTGACTTGCTTGCAGGCACACAGACAATGTCCTTCTGATGTTGCAGCTTGGGAGACTGCCTGGTTTGTTTGCTCTATCACATATACAGAGTAACTTTTGTTCTTTGAGCCTGGTAATCTTGGTTTGAGGCACCTGGGCAGACTCAAGTGAGCCTTTGTGTGATGGTGACAAGGATGTTACCTTACAGTTCATGCTCACAGGGCAAGTTTCAGCCCTGGGTTGCATCAGTTTTTATCACCTCAATGGAGCTGTGGTGGCTTGACCTTGGCTGGCTGCCGGTCAACTACCCAGTTGCACTTGCACTCCCACTTCAGGGAGTTAATAACTTTTACTTCAGGACACTAATATAAAGATTTGCAACAGGTATCTGTCTAGAAGCCAGCACAGCAGATATTTGCTGTTAGGAAGTCGTTTTCAAAGCCAGACACCAATGGCTGTGGTGTCAGGAGGGCCTGGGGGCAGACAAGTACTGTACTCCTTCCTCCAGTGCTTTCATTGTGTTTTTCATATTTTACTCAAAATCTCTACTGCTTTCATGTTAGTGTTTCTGCTTGTACTTATTCCTCCCACCCCCCTGAGCCCTTTCCCTTTCTGCTGTGAGCATGCTCTTATGTTTTCTTGCTTATGGATAGCGTTGAGGTATTGCAGTTCTATGCAGAAGCACGAAACCTTGTCACCTCCCAGAGGCAAAGCAAAATTGTTCAGAGGCAGATGATGAACGAAATGGAGACATTGACAGGTCTGAGTGCTCAGCAAACTGTGGTCCTGGTGACCGTGCAGTTTGAGACCTTCTAGGACAGACCCACCCCATATAGCTCACTCACATTCATTGAGACTTTCTGGCTATACCTTATCTTATGGCATCAACACTGTTCATGTCAGAGCCAGGAAAGGATGAGTCTTCCCAACAGTTCTTCTTCCTTATAAGCAGAGCAGCATACAATTTAAGGAAATACATCCCCTTTCCTGGAAATTCTGTACAATGTAAAAAGACTATGATCTGTGTGTGTGCATGTATGTGGCTGATTGTACAGCCACATACAGTTGATGATTGTTTATGTAACTGGGGCCAGTTTGACCTTTCCTTGCCACCAGTTTACACTGGTGCAGACATTATTATGTTCCTCCAACTTAGTGTCCCTGAGATATGTTTACCTTTTTTCCACAATGTCCCATGGAGCTTGTGTTGCTGTTGGGTCAAGGTTTTTGTGATACGTTTCTTGCATCATTTGGGATTCTATCCTAAATGGGTGATTTGTGTTTGTGAGCATGACAGTGAAGATCTTTAGTGCTTAGCTATGTTTTATATTTATATGAGGGTCCATTTTTTTCAGGGACTTTCAATTTACTTTTACTTCAGGTCATTTTTATTAATATAACCAAATATGGAATGTTTTTTTCCTCTTTGTCCCTAACTCATTCTTCAGTGGCTGGCTCTTCCCCTGCACAACACATCCATCCAAGGTGTTTTGTTTTCAACTTAAACTGTTGGCAACTAAATGGTAATTATAGTAGGAATTTTAATCCACTGTACAGAGAGCTAATGGATGTATAATTAACTAATGACGGTCTGTGGGACTGAGCTTAGCAAAGTGAAAGCCATAAAAAATTTGGAGCAACTGAGGTGGAACTTCATGGATTCTCTGCAGCACAGGGAAAAGTCAGTTATTAAAGTGGCGGAGATGGTTTGAGAGTTTGGGAGAGGACAGTGAGTCTTAAAGTAGTGGGAAAGAATAGGAGAAGGAGCAGATGATAGAGCAGGAGGAAGACACATGTCTTTCTCTCCCCATTGTTTTCACCATCCCATCTGATTGGGAGTGAACCTCCTCTGCAAGCCTGATTTCTCTTCAGAGCCCAGTTGCCACCGGATGGGGCTACGCTTTCCCATAACCATTAACTCTCTCCTCTGTGTGCTTCCCTTGGCAGCAGTAGCAGAAGTTGCAATTCCAGTGGGCAGGAACAGAGACCAGCTGGTTAGGTTGCTCTGGGCAAAGGAGCAGGCCAAGTAGGCCACACACCCGTTCTCTCTTTGACAGGTAGATTTTCAGGTACCAACAGGATGGCTTTGCCTGTGCCAGGCTGACCTGGAGGACCACTTATGAACAAGCTGGCCCCTTGGGGAACATGGAGGGAGTGCGGCTGCTGATAGCCATGGTGCCTTCTTCAGGGACTGTGCCAGAAATCTGCACAGCTTCCCGCGCAGCTCTGATCCTGTTTGCTTCGTTTGCTGAACCTCACTGGGGTTAATGAGGCTGCAGTGAGGCAAACCAGCCTGGGCTGTCTGGGGGCTGGATCCTCTGGTCTGCCAGGTTTGCTTGGTGTTGCCTGCTGGAGACTTCCACAGGTTACTCTCCTGGTTTTAGGGAGAACTTCAGCCACACTCTGACATCCTGGTGCGAGAGAAGGAGAAGAGCAGAGGGAACAAGGGGCAAAACTGAATTTAACCTACAAAGTCTTCAAGGACAAGGGAATATCATAATAAATCCCCACAGCCATCACGCTGTGGCATCTGGTTGCTACTAGGGCAGAGCGGTGTCTCAGGAGCCTACTATTCACTGTGGCAAACTCTCTTGCTGTCACACCAAGTGCCAGATTTAGGCCATCTAAAATTAGCCCCTAGCCTTAAACCTCAGACATACATCTGAGTCTTTCTACTGCTGCATTAATAAAAGCATCCAGGGTCACAACCCTTTTGGTTATAAAAATAACACTGACTTTGGAAGCAGCTGTATCCGTTTTATGTTCATTCCCACATCCTGAAATATTCCTACCTGTTCTTCTGTACATCTCTCCTCTTACTGTTGCTACCTTTCACTGTGTAAATGAAGAAATGTCAGATCTTTGCAGTGTGGGGGTAAGCAGCTTACCTGTACAGATGCAGCTGCTGTTGAACAGCATACCTGAGCAAATGTGTTACAGTTCTCCTAAATACTGAGATAATGTCTAGTATGTAGTTTTAAATAACAGGTAGTTCTTGATCTGCTGTAGCATTTACAGTGACTCACTGTTTTTCCCCAACCGTTGCAGTAATTACAGAAGAGCATTGCAGTCCCTGACTCAGAGGGAAGCTTCCTTCCAAGGCTTCTGGCTGTGCTGGAACTCCAGCTCTGCAGCTGTATGGAGCAAATTGTGGGGGGGCATCATGGTAGCACGTGCGGACTATGCCAAGAATAATGCGGGCACAGCATATGTTTTGAACTAGCGATAGCAAGCCATTAAAGACAGAGTTTGCTTTGGATTCGTGGCCAGGAATTTGGTTGCCAGAATCTTGGCTGTGACTCTCGTGTCTCTAAAACTGTTTACAGGAAAGACACCCCAAGGGACACATCTGATGGCTTCTCTGTCAGGCTTGGCTGGGAAACTGTGATGTGTAAAAATTCAAAAGGGGTAAGTGTGCTCCCACCCCGATCTGTTGTGGTTTCATGGCTTTTGAAGAGAAAGGGTCTTCTTGCAGACCCATGAGAACACGGGGCATGAGGCTCACGTGGGTCGGCTATGGGTCGGGTTGTGTGGTGGGATCTGTGGGGTGAAGTTTCATGTGGGCTGACCCCTTGAGCTCTATGAGCACCATTGTTTCTTCCTCTGGGGAGGAATTCAGCAGGTACTACAAGCCAGCATGTGGTGTAGGCGCTGACTGGTTGGAGCTGGCCTGGCCGCTCTGGGAGCTGCAGAAGGGCAGCTGTGACGTGCTGCCAAATGTGACCTGACAGCCCTGCCATGAAGATGCTCAGGACTGTGGGGGAGGCAAGCAGGAGGAGACCAACGGGCTGGAGTCTCCTGTTTGCCTTGTGAGATGTCAGATCTGACAGGCACACAGAGAGGTCTTGATCCTCTGTTTTCATGTTCATGCAGCCTGTGTTCGTGGTGCAGCTTTTTAGATTTAGTAGAGCTGCGGTCTGACTTGGCGCCAGTGCAAGCAGCTGCGTGCAGTCAGCCACCAGGTCTCTGCTTGTAAGAAATGTGTTTGAAGGTCTTCTTGCCATCAGCTAAGTGTATTCAGAAGCAGATCTGTGGAAGTTCGGTCAAGTTTCTTGGAAACGGGAATAGATTTTCCTGGGCCTTAGATGCTGCACCAAAGCTCACTGTCTGTTTTGAAGTGAATAAAATCTGCAAATTTGCTTTCTGTTGTTTTAGCTTAAGCATGAGGTTTGTCTTTCCCTTTTATTGTGCAAGAATAAGGGTCTTGAATTTTTTTTATGGTTATGGTGCAGTGTTTTCAAATGCTTAGGTCAGAAAACATTATATGTGAGCATGATCTTTCCATTTGTTCCTTCTCAAAGGATAGAAATTTCTTCCCCAAGTGCTGCTGTGACAGAACATGTGGTGGAAACATGGCTGTTCTGCACATCTCCTTGTCAAAGTGCTAGTGCACTTAGTTAATGAATCACAAATGTCAGATGCCTAAGAGACCCATGAAATAGACAGAAGAGCTGGATGCCCGTGAGTGGGATGGACAAAAGCTACAGACCTGAGCAGGCAGCTCTCCAGTGTAGTCAAGAGAATGTGAAAGGGACGACTGCACATGGAATACTCTTACTTGCTTGGGTTTAAGCTCCAGCCCCATATGAAGCAGGACATGCAATCTGAGACCCTTGCCTGGGTTTAGATGCCTTTGCTACCCCTCTTGCAATGGACTGCTAGCTCCCTATCTCAGTGACAACTCATGAAGAAGGTGGAGTTCGTGGTACCCACTATTTATGTTACAGGCTAATAGTTTGAAGTGCTTGCCTAGGAAGTGTGAATTTGTGCCTGCTGTCACCATGCAGTGCCCAGGAGAGCTTCCTTGCCACCAGCCAGAGTGGAAAGTGGGAGTGGAGACACCCATTGAAACAGGGCAGGTACAATGAAGACCAAAAGATTCATAGGGATGGGAGGGGTATGACTCTGAAACTCATTCAAGAGGGCACAGTGATATATGTACATATGGACACAGTTTACTTTTTTAATTAAGAATTCATTGTCCCCAGTCAGATCCCTGCTTCTAGGACTTCGGTGAGGGCTCTGACCACTATACTGTTGCATGTAACATAAGTAATGTGTGAAGTTTTTTGTTTGTTAGTTTGTTTTTAGTGTGTTGATAAGTGGCCTGACTGAGGTGTTTTGTGCCAGCAAGGTGAATAGTCTCTGAGAACCCTGTTCATTTCAGGCCATTTGGGGAGATGGGCTCTCATGCACCTTCTTCCTGAATTTTGAATGGCCTGAAGTGTGAGACTGGCACCAAGATGCCAAAGTGGTACGTTTGGGTGTGCAGGTGCTTTTAATGGATCTGAGACGTAAATTCTCAGATCAATGAGAAGTAACTTCCTGGCTTGTGGGATGTTTCAGCTGTTGATTTCTCTTTTCAGGCTGACTGAACCATTAATGTGCAAATGGGCTCTGCTGGGAAGGCTTGTCCTTACACCATGACTGCTGATGAGTCAGAAGCTGGAGAGTTAGCTCTGGAGCCCCTGCTCACTTGCAAGCTATGTCTCTGTGACTATTCCATGGATCAGATGACCACTCTTCAGGAATGCAGCTGCATCTTTTGTACATCGGTAAGATCTAGCAGTGCATTTACGTTACAGGAGTGGGATCATGGGAGACAGACAGATCTGCAAGATGGGGTTGCTTTTCCTGTACAAGAAGCTTATGTTATCCCTGCTGATAGAGGATGCTTTCCTGAAAGAACATTTGGTGTTAGTCTATGTTGCCTTATTTAAGACTTCTCTGTCATTCTGCTTTTGATAATTCCTAACTCTAACAGACGTTCCCACAGCAAATAATAACAAATCCCAGTAGTAAAAGGAAAAAAAGATGCATTTTAAGACTGTCAGGCAACATACACAGTCTATGTGCAATCGCAGTATTTATTTTTTTTTCTGAAGCAAAATCAGGAGATGTCATAGGATAGCCCTGAGGTTTTGTTTCCATGTTATCATTGTCTGAGTACTCTAGAGACCTTTTAAGTCTTTTATGTAATTTTCAAGGGCAGTCAGAAAACCTAAACAAAAATGAACCTTGGCCTATTGAACCTTTTGCATCTGCAGTCTGTGCTGCAGAGATGTTGCCCAGTTCATACATTACCTATATCTGTCAAGTGAAGACTTTCTGTCCTGCAAGTTCAGATCAAATAAAGCTGGTGGAAGTGATAAAGGTGGAGGTTGAGTGAGGTGATAAAAGCTCTACAGGTATTAGTAGTCTTCTGGTCTCTTTGTCAGCATGGGAAAATAGACCCAGTTTCTCTGGCAATAGTGACTGTGTATGTACCTCACTAATGGATTTATGGAAACAGGTCAGAAGCCACTGGAGGGATGTTGTTTTTTAAACTCCAGAATAAATGTACTTTTTTTTTTTTTAACAACAAATTGTGGTTAAGCATCAAGCAAGTACCTTTAAGTTTTGCCCTTAATTGTTTGAACTCGTGGAAGAAACCTGATTTGTGAAGCCAGCTTGAGTGAGAGTATATTCACTTACTCTGAATTCAGGGTAGCTTAAATGGGGTAAGAATCTAGCTGCGTGTTTAAAGAAACTAGGGTAAGATTGATTAATATGTATTTTCAGTCCGAATTCATGAAGTTTGTTTTCCATACCAACTTCCACAAAACATTTCTGTATTGGAGTTTGTAACAAAAGTTTTAAGAGAACATACATAACAGGTAGGTATGAAGGTATTGCTTTAAATTACAAACATTTGGAGAAGTCAATATCTTTACAGTGGTCCCACTTTCCTCCAAGAATTCATGACTATGATTTATTATCATTAATGACACATTAACCTCAGTGTTAGCTGGGCAGAGTAACCCTTTCACCCTTGGGGAAGGGAGGACTGCTGAGGACTCTGCCAGGCAGAGCTGGGCTCTCCACTCCTCCAGGGCACTGGTTGGTGATGGCTGGGGATGTTGCTGTCCCTGCCTGTCTCCTGTTGGTGCTGCAGCTGCAACACCATAGATATACCCCTTACCTGGCTGGTAGTGGGAAGAGCATCTGCTCTGAGCTTTGCTCTCCAGTGCTGTGGAGAGCACAGTCAGTGTTGTTTGGCATCTTTGCAAACTTTGCTGACTTTGTCTAAACCAAGTGCCACCGATGGGTAAGTGCTGAATGCAGCTGGGAGAAGCCTTCAGACATACTCAGTTTATTTCAGTGGGTGTAATACGTCTAGATTGTGCTAATTCTCCATGTCTACCCTTTGTCTTGCTCTTGTTGCCTGTGTCTGAACACCCTCCCGATGGAGGTGTCTGGGCTGATGCAACAGAGACATGTACATCTTCCAACCTATAATGAAAGGTGCTCTGTAAACTTCTAACCTGCCTATATGTCTTGAATCCAGAGAAGTTTTTGGTGGGCCATACGAGTTGGGCAGCCTCTGACGAGCAGCATCAGAAGCACCTTGCCTCAGGGTGCCTTGTTGCTGGGGTTTGCATGGGGGTTTGCTTGGGGCACGGCCTGCAGCAGCTGCACTGCTGTGCAATGTCCTAAATTTCCTCCCACCAGTGCCAGGCCTTAAGTCAGATACTGGGGTAAGAATGTCAATTGTGAGCTATGGGATTTAGCCTATACCAGTTTTTCAGCTAGCAGTGCTTTCAGCTTATACCTTACTCTTATTTTCTTTCACTAAAGTTAGCTATATAGATCCAAGAGTAGTACTAAATTTGAAATAGAACAGGGGTAGACATGGACACAATAGGATCTGCTCTACTTTATTTTTTTGTTCTATTTACATGTGTGAGGTCTTTTTTTTCTTTTCTAATTGTAATGATGATTCTGCATCTATGATTTTTTTATATCTCCTTTTCACTTGTAGCCTGTAAGCTCAAGGAATTTGAGTTAGAGTTGTGTACAGCTATTTTTTTCAGCTTAGAAACTCTTATTAAACATTATACCTCATAAAAACTGTATTCTAGCCGAAGTAAGTAAACCTTTAAGAAGGTGTATGTTTGCGTTTTGGTGGAATCTTGCTGGTAAGACAGGAGTTTTTCAAATAGCTCTAAACATTTTTGCTCTCTTGGTTCAGAGAAAAAAAAAAAAAAGCAGATGGCTTGCAGAACACACTTGCCATCTTACTTGGTAGCCCAGTGAGGTCTCAAGTGGCATCAGCTTTGTATTTCTCAACACTTGTTGCACTTGGTGTAAGACTCCACTGAAATGTGAGATAAAGCACACATTTACACATCCCAAGAATTTGGAAATGGCTATAGTGTACCTGATGGCTTGGTTTCATTGTCTTTGGACTAGATTAATTTTGAATGAAAGACTAGTCTCTGAATAGGGTTGGGCAGGGATGTGATGTATATTTCATCAGCAAAAGTTTTAGAGGACTGCATTTCATATTATTTAGATCATTTCCTATACCTATAAAAACTTTGCAGAGTGTCATGCTGTGATGTACACTCTTAAATATATATATTCAGCAATATATGGATTGCTTAAGCTGCATGGTTTTATGCTAGATGCCCGATTCCCAAAAGGAGAGGGTGTTTCAGCTGTTCCTGCTTATCTTGTTTTTTGTCTTGCCAGTCACCATTCTTGGATATTTGGTGGGATGTCCTTCCTACCTGCAGTCCCTTGTACTTACCTTATGTTGCAATTTGTTTTTCCTTGGATGCACCCATGTGCAACTATACAGATTTTTGCTTCTGTGGTGGTCACATGGCTCATGTATGTATGTAAAATAATTATACACTGTCTCGCTACACCATCACAATGATACAAAATACAGTATTTTAGTACACTTATTTCTGGGTCCAAAGCAAACTAATAAACATCCTGACTGATACACTTACAAAATTATATTTTGAATAGTACACTTAGTTCTAGTCAGTTTTCCTACATGTTTGTATCCTTTGATCTTCTCCTTCCTCCCCCAGATAGCTCCAGGGGTGCCTCACTTGGGCAGGACTCAGGAGCGCTTGGTTGGGGTAGTGCCAGCAAGGGATGGGCTGATGCCCCTGCTTTGCCTTTGGAGGGGTCACTGGGTGTTGCTCAGGCTTTGGTGCTCATTAGGCTGGCTGGAAAGTATACATCTTGGAGATTCCTACCTTTTCCAAATCTGGCTGAAACTGGGAAAACAGCTGGGAGAGATGATGAGCAATGCAATTGCAGGCACCTCGCTTCCTCATGCTGGAAGTGCCTCCGTAGCTGGCACAGCATAAATCCCCCTTTGGAAGCAGCAGTGAGGAGTTTGGGATGAGGAGTAACACTGGAAGTTCCAAGGGCCCTATGGAAGCCTGGGTGTGAGTCTGTAGCCTGTAAGCAGATGTGGAGGTGAGGTTTGACCAGGTGTGGTGGGATTGCCCTGGTGGCAGTGATGGCAGAAGGGAACCAGTGCAGTGCTGTTAATGGAAAACATGGGTTTGGGGGTCAGTAAAAGAGCCAGTGTCAGCTTCTTTCCCACATGCCAACTCTGTTTGGTTTTGTCTTTCCTCTTTCCCCCCCGACTCCTAAGCATCTCAGCGTCCTGATGAGAGCCAGGTGAGCAATAAATGACATTACTGCTATTTGCGTCAAGCAGCAGCTTATAACCATCTTGTGTGATGTTTAC
The DNA here is from genome assembly GCF_036013475.1 of Columba livia. Lineage (NCBI taxonomy): Eukaryota > Metazoa > Chordata > Aves > Columbiformes > Columbidae > Columba > Columba livia. The sequence goes on along the minus strand of NC_088603.1, from coordinate 66,911,219 downwards.
TGGAACAGGGTTCAAGATGCCTGAGACAACACGTAGCAAACTCAGAAAACAGAAGATACTTTCATGTATTTGCGTCTGTGTTGTCAGCACATGTTTATGCAGAACTAGCATGATTCACCCCTTTTTTTCCAAGCAAATTCTTTATATGGTCTTGTACTTCAGAGGAGTGTGTGTGGTAACTGAGTTACAAAATGTGCAAAACAAATATGATCCACCTGTTTGTTTTCGTGCACACAGTGCAGTGCAAATGAGATTAAACTTCATGCAACCTTAAAAGGAGATATCAGTGTGCAGTGTTGAATAGAAGTACAGGTAGCTTCTGTGCAGTCTTGGCTATTCTACAAGTAGAAGGTGACCCAAAGGTGTTTGAGAGAACAAGATTTTCTGTGCTAGCTATGTGTGGCAGCAAGGCCAGTGCTAGACATGGGTGAAAAAGGCTCTTTTGCTGCTGGTGACAGCCTGGCACCCTGGCTAGGCAGGGCCCTGGGAGGCTGCAGCCTCTGAGAGAGCGGCTTACATGCTGCTGCCAACTACTTTTGCTGAAAGGGAAAGGGAAACCCTTCTAGAAATAGGAATTTCTCTGTTGCACTTAATCAACAAGACACTCTAAGGCTCCTCTGCTTTCCTTAATCTTTTTAAGAGCAGCTGTGCATTGCCCTGCCTCCTCCAGGTAGCTAAATATTGACATTTTGTCCTTAGTGGTATAAAGCCTCAGATTGTTTGTGCCAGAGACCACTGGAGAACCAGAGATAAACTGATGTGAAGGATCAGCATCATCAGCAAAAAGCATGGGCAGAAAAACTTGACAGCAGAGGAGACCAAGTAGATCAAAGGCAAGGAGGAGGTAGATGACAAAGAGCGTGGGATGCCCGCTAAATAGAGCAAATGTTCATGAATACTCCAGTAAAAGGCTACTTAGTCAAACTTGCGAGTAAGGGAAAATTTGGATTTGCCTTCACCTAGCCAACACTGGGTTTTAGTATCACTTCTGTTTCTTTGTGCTAACTTTCAAGAAGAGGTTTGGTCCCCTTTTCTTCCTCAACTTTCCCCTGTCCTAGGAGACAACTGCATGTACTCACTGCTGCACCAGAACGGTACCTTCTCCTCTTCCTAAATAGACCTTGTGCTGCAATGCCCCACTTACTTTATATAAAGCTCACCTCTGGTAGTTTTGTGCTTCCACCCACAGGTAGCAAGCTGTCAAGTTTTGACATTCTGGATTCTTTTTTTTTCCCAGCGTGGCATTTGAAACATTTCAGAATAGCTTTGTTTTAAGGTTCTAAAAAATAAAATTCCCACACCTGCTAATACTGACACTGAACACATAGCACTTTTATAGTAATTTAAATGGTTTAAGAACTTCTCACTTTCATTTCTGTGCAGACTCTCACCAAAGGCAGAGTTACTAGGGGTACCAAAAGAGCAAAAATGTACCCATTGCCTTTTAATGGATGCTACTACTCAAGTAGAGGGGCTAGATACTTCTGAAGTCAACAGAGGTGGCAGCATCTGGGTGGTGGCCAAGGGAAGACAGGTGAGGAAGAGGAAACTGTCATGTTTAATGACAGCATTGCATCAGTGAAGTTGGTGTTATCTCCATTTAACAAATGAAGAAATAGATCTAAGTTGTCAGCACCTTGGAGAACCACAGTGACTTATCCAGCATGCGACATAAGCCTCAGGGTCATGTGTCGAGGGTTAAGATTGCGGGGTGACAATAAAACCCTGGCAGATGTATTGTTAACCCCCTCTTCCCCCTCCACTTCCCCTTTTTTGCCCCTCCCCCTCCCCCCTTCCCACTCAGGACAGGTGATCGGGAGGGAAAGGAGGACAGAGAGAAGAGAGTTGGAAAAATTAACAATGTTTTACTAATGCTACTAATAAGAATAGAGAAAATAATACAAAATATACAAAACCAATCTTGAAAGTCTCAGCAACTGCAGAGCCGGCAACCAAAGTCCTGGATTGGACTCTGCAGCCAACCGGAGCTGGATTCAGTCTCTCATTAGGCCTCAGTTTGCAGGGACGACTAGCAAGGTCCTCTCCTAATGTCGGCCATAAGCAGAAGGGAAAAAGCAAAGGCAAAAGGGAAAAGGGATGAGATCTTCATGATCTCCCACTTTTATATGAAGTATTCACGTGAATGGAATGTTGTACACAGTTGGTCAGTTTCTTGGTCACTGGTTTCTCGTTGCCCCTCTCGCGAGATGTCCATCCATGCTTATCAATAAGTTTGCATTCCATTGCTAGGTTTACCAAAACATGTGTCTGGTTCTCCAGGAAAACGCAGTTAATATGAAGGCTTTAGCTGACAGGCAAAGTTCACTGAAAGAGAAACTTGTTTTTAACAAAACCAGGACATCATGTCTGTTTTGTAGCTGTTTGTAAGGCCAGGTTTCGCCTGACAGATTTATTTGCAAGAGAAATATATCTGCAGCTCATTTGGTTTTGGGAAGGATGAGTTTCTCCGGTCCCGTTCTTGGATCCTTTTCTGTTTGGTGGTGCCACTTCATGGCATCAATTAACAGGAACCTATGCTGACTTTTATTAATAGGAAAGGCTGCCAGGATGTGGTAAGTTGTGTGTAAATTGGTTTTAGACTGTGTATCTGAGCAGAGTCTAACACTATTCCTGGTAGATCTTTTGAGACAAAGCTGATGACGATATATTGCTCAGATATATTTGAAAGACCCCCTAAAAATGTCTTTTGGAGCTGTGGGTGGCTGTTATATTCTGGTCCACTGTCATGTTTGCTTGGTGTTTTCACTTGGTCATGATGAAATAAAATGCTTGTCAGTGGTGTTATTCCTCACCTTCTGCTGACCCACAAGATGACCATATGCCATTTGAGGTTAAAGGGGCATTTTTTTCACTTTCTTTCAAGCATCTTTCTCAATAAGGCTCTAATGTGGCCTGATCTTCTATCCATTTGAAAGCAATTTCATTTACCACTGCATCTGGTCCTTAGCAGTCAAAGTATAGATTGAGCAATGCAAATGCATGTTTCATTGGACTTTTGTTTTTCACTTTAAGCCATGCCTATAATAAATTTATCTCTAACAAATTCATAAATGGCTGTTTCCATGGTAAACTTTTTAAAAAATTTCTCTAATTGGAAAAGCCTCACATCTTTTGTCCAGGTGAAGAGCCAATGCCTCCAAGCTAATTGCCAATAGACTTCATTCATCTAGTTCCAAGACCTGTTGAGAAATACATGAGAGATTCCAGGAGTTTGATTACTACACATTAAAAGCAACTGGCCCGTTTTAGAAACTGAACATGCAGAAGTACAGATGTCATGACAATTATGAACATATTACTGAAAGTTATGTAGAACTGTCGTAAACACTATGTGTATTGCTTTGTATTTTGGTTTGGGGGTTTGTGTATATTTAATTGAGTTCACAACTGATTAAATGCAGAGTGGATCAAGTGGTTAAATTTAGAGTTCTGACATGAGCTGTCTCACCGCAGTCAATAATACTACATATTCCACATATTCCATGTAGAACTACGTCACTACAAGGCTACTTTGTCTTGTATATGCACTGAATAACAGAAAACACTTAAACTATAAGAAACAAATGAAAGATATGTCTTTTTGAATAAAAAGTACATAAACACTGCCTAGAACTGAAACAAAAACTAAATGCCCATCTATGATCTGTTTTCAATCATAAGATGCTCTGGAATGCCAACTGAAAAGTTTTTTCTTTCCATTTACAGTCTTTTTTTTTTTAATTTCCCCCAAAATCTTGAGTTTGTAAAAAAAGGCTAAAAAAATCCCAAACTAGTACAGTTTTGAGGACAAATCTGGAAGAGAGATTTAACATTTTAAATCAGTTTTGTGGATTTGAAGATGGAAACCTGAGGTTTTCTTAATTTTTCTGGAATTGAAATGATCTTCAAGTTATACATTAGTAGGAAAGACCTTCCTCGTTTGGCAGGATGCCTTCAATCATTTCTTGCATTTTCATGTTTAATGTAGATCATGCCCTAGGAGTGGTTAAGAAATACTGTAGATCTGTTTTTTCCCCTTTCTGCAATTCAATTAAACACAAATACCCTTAATTATTCTGTATCAACTGCTGCACAGTGGTTAGCGGCATTATCTGGCCAGCCCTTTCTGTTTCTTTCTTCTTCCTAGCCATCCTTCCACCTTTCTTAATAAAACTATTTGTTCAATTTTGTCATGTCGCACATGTGGTTTGTTTTTATGCTTATGTATCCAAACTAATGAGGCTGCATTTTGGGAGCTGCAGAGCTGCATGCAGATGGGAGATGAGCAAGGTAATGAAACATGTCAAGGTACTTTGAAAAAGCAATGTGTAGGAATCATTGAGATTCAATTTTTTGTCTCTGTTACAGAGGTTATCTGAAAATGGCTTTGAATAGAAACATAAGATTTCACAGTGAGAGGGATATAGTGCCTTTGTCACATCATTACCTAGCAACATAATACTCAAATTGTACTTTGAACTCGTTCTTATGTTAAAATGCAGAACTGTTATGGTCCCTTTGCAGATTATATACATCGCCAAACAGACTTTTTTTTTTTTTTTGGTGACTACATTGAAAATCCCCTCCATACAATAGGCTTTGAGGGGGGAAAAAAAAGTTGACAGCTGCATGTAGAGGAAGTGCTGAAATGAAGAATCCATGAATAACCTGAACAGAATTTTCTATTCCTGTGGCTCACAGCTGACCATATCAAACACTTTTGAAGATTAGAAGAAGTGTTTATTACAGAAGAATGAATTTTTTATATTATTAGTTTGTGCATTACTGGATTTGGCTTTTCAGTGCTTTTTTAAAGATTCATCCTTCATGTTACAGCATACACTTTCAACAGAGCCTTAGCTCCAGGAGAGGAATGTGTACTTGCGGCACATATAAATATTTGCCTAAATTGTAATCTTTCTTACAAGTCCTGCAAGATAAAAATAAATGCATTCATGTTGCATGTACTATGATAATTTGATCCAGGTACTTAAGAAACCTTCACTTACTAAATACTCATGAGTAGCATTTTGTGAAGTAGATAAATGGATACTGACCTTATTTTCTTAAATAGAGGAAGGTGATGGCCTGAAAGACAAAAATGGTGTAAGAGGAAAAAAGTTCTTGCCCCCAAATGCTTAGACAGCAAATTATTCTCAGGCAGAGAAAAAAAAAATAATTGTGGTACTGTTTCCATTGAAGTTGACAGTACTCCAGCAGGAGCAAAATGTGCTTGGCAAAGTCAGATCAGCACCAAAACCTTCCATTAGGTGTACTGGGTTTTACGGGTGGAATTACATTACCACATTTGAACTGATCCCTCATGCTTGATTGGGTCAGGATTTTGTTATGTATCCCAGAACACAGGTATGTACACGGTATAGTTGCTCAGTGGGGAAAATCTGAATAAACTGAACATAACTGATTAGGGTATGCTTGCAGGTATGGAAGTTATAACCCAGTCCTTGGGTTGATGTCTGCCATTAATTTGAGAGGTGAATGTAATGGAGCAAAGCCTCCAGTTTCATCTGTGGTCAGCATGATTGAAACCTGTTCAGCAAGACCTCAGTAAATTTTTAGTCTGATGCCTAAACCATTCTGCTTTGATTATGTGACACATTTGTGGAGACTTCGCTGTGCTGGTAGGAAGGCCACTGCTGATTACTTGGTCTGGCCATGGAGAGTAAGAGAATTGTATGACTGTCTTTGTAAACCACAACTCCTGTGGTGTGGCCTCTCCAGCCACTGACAGCTCTCCCAGCTTGTAAGTCACCACACTGTGGGAAATTGGTGGGGAGTGTAGCCTGAGGGTGTTGAGACCTGGTGATTTCTTGGATGTCAAGATTAAGATCCTTTCAAGGAACTCTAATACCACAGAAGGCTGAGTATCTTGGTTGTACCTTTGCTTTGTAGAGCAATTAAGTAGCCTATATAGCGTGTGCTGTACAGTTTTCATAGCTGAAATTCTGCTGATTTTTGTAGCAAAAACACACAGAAAGTCTTAGCATTTTATGTCTGTGTAATCTATTTTCCATAGTGTGGGAGGACATAACTGCTGAGAAGATCAGTTGTGATTCATTATATAGACATTTGAATCCTCTTTTCATCACATTTGCAGCTTGTATATCTTTTCAGATACTTTTATTTGCCACTTTTCAAGTAAATAGCTAAATTAGTAGCTGATCTGTGAATAATAGTAAACCCCCTCTAAAAACAGCCTTGCTGTTAAAGTGAAGGCATATTTTAAAATTATAGTGATTTTCCACTGTCTATTCTTTGCTGCTAACTTGTGAAAAAGGGAACAAGAAGCTCATCTCTTCATTCATGTACAGGGTTAGGTGAAAAGCTTAATCCTTCAGTGGTCAGCATTAAATGCTTCCTTCAAGTTTCCCAGCACCTACATCCTGTCATCAGCTTCTTGAATTGCAGACACAGCACCATCCCATCATTTTTCCATAAAACATTTGAAGATAAGTGTCACTGCGCAGACCTATTTCTCTCCAAGTCAGCTTCTAAAAGCACAGCACCCTCTAAAAGTATCGCAGAAAGCTCCAGTTGCTTACTTATCCTCACCAACAACCAAGCAGTGAGCTAGAAGAGAAGGAGAATCTAGATGCATTAGGAATCCTCAGAAATCTCTGTTCTCGTGACTTGGTACCTCTAATGATTTAGATACTGCCTATTGAAACTGATTGCAAAATCGATACTGTGGATCAAAGCTCCTTAAGAGCTTTATGCCCATCCTCGCACGGAAGAGTAATTGTCAGTGCTCTGAGCTTCTGTCCTGAAAGTCTAAATTAAGAACAAGCCTCTGGGCTGCTGCTAGGCCTGCAGTAGCCTCTCAGGCTTTGTCCTCCCTGTGTAACCAGCTGACCTGAGCTACCCCCAGAATACATATCCACTCTACCATCCTGTCAAAACAAATTACTAAATATCCGGAAGCACCACAGAGGAGACAGAAGGCAGGATCTTAGCAAAAGGTTGCTCTCCCATGCTTTCTGAAGAATTAAGGCAAACTTAAATGCTTTGGCAAGAGGGAAACATTCTCCCTTCCCCAAATGCTGCCCTGAGACTTGATCAGAAAGTAATCAGGTCTCCAGTGAGGAGAGGAAGTGAGATGTAAGGAGGCTGTACTGGAGCATCACTCCTATATCTAAGAAGTTCACCCAACACGCTGCACCATGTGCAGGCTTTGGGGAAGGGACTTGGAGGTCAGAATTTCCTGTTTGCACCATTCATGGTGGAGGCTAGGTACAGGCACAAACCAGGGAGGAAATTTGTTCAGGGAGTGAGCACTTAGAATCATAGAATCACAGAATATCCTGAGTTGGAAGGGACCCACAAGAATCATTGAGTCCAGCTCCTGACTTGATACCCCTTTATCCCTTTGATATGGTCTGAAGCGTGTGGGCAATGCCAGGTGCTTAATGAACATGGGGCTGCAGGAGCAGGTCACCCAGTCTCCATCTGCATCAGGAACGGCTCTGGGAGTCAACCTGGGCACTGGCTTTCCCTGTGCCACTCACTGCTAATGCCCAGAGCGTGGTGGCAGCTCTGGTGTCTCTGGGGTAGCTGTTCCCAGGCTCCACCATGGTTATGTACCTGCTTCTGCCTGCTGCTCTGTGGAGGAGCTTCTTGTGCTAGTGGGGGGATTCAATCTGGTGGTTAAACTGGCCTTTTATAAGTGCTGTACCTAGATGCCTTTGGGACAGCTGGGCGAGGAGGTGGGACAGGGCACTGAGGCTGGTTGAATAATAAAAGAATAGCTCCTGATTAAATCTGGGCTGATGTTCCTTAGGGAGCTAATACTGCCTTCTGTTACTGACATTTCTTTTTTGCTCATCACCTGCATCGCCCTCACTTCTCACATACTGTTTGCGCTAGCAATTCATGACAGCCTGCTCTGCTGCTTTCTTAGAGGGGTGTGTGCTGGATCTGAATCCATTAGTGCTTAATGAGCTAGATATTTAAAGCTTACCATTATTCTAAATGAATACACTCCAAATATATACAAATAAAAAGTAAGCTTGTTTAAAATGCCACTAAGTTAAGCTGATTCTACTTGCTTGAACTAATATCTCCATATAGTTCATCAGAACTAACCAAAATGTGTGGACATGGATGTTTCAGGAGAGAGAGATAATAATAAAGAAACCTCATTTCCATTTTTTAGAGTCCTAATTATCTTGACATTTAAGAGGGTACCAGCTTTCCAATAAAAATACAAATGAGGAAATTTCTTTAATGAGAGCGCGATATGCAAGGCCTTCTCAGAACTGTCCAAACTAATGCAGACTTGAATGTCAAATGCCTGTAAATACTGGAAAAATGGTTTGTGAAGAGTCATGGAGATTTACCAGAGCTGATGCTCTGAAAGGCTGTGATTTCCCCGTAACCTACCTAGTAGCTTTTGAACTTGGTGCCTGTTCTGACAGTTGGCAGAGAGGCAGAGGTAACAAAGACCTTGTGCTTTGACATATTTCTTGAAAACTGACAGGGCAATAAGGGAAGAAGCCAGCAGTCCTGAGGAGGAGGAGAGTTATCATGTGGGCATAAAATAGAAATTTGTAGGGAACAAAGCTGCATTAGTCCTACTGCTTGTAAAATATTTTGGTTTTCATTTACAATGAACTGTGCAAGCTGAGAGCAAGATCTGCCAGAAATTCATGTTTTGTTATTTTCTTAATGGTGATTTACAATTTACTGTATGCTTTGCCATTGCTTTGAGGAGACTTGATTGTTTTGTTTGATTTAGATGTAAGCTCAGTTACTTATTACCTGTGCAGTTTGGGGATACAACTCAGGCACTACTCTTTGGTCCTTTGCACCAGTTTTATGCCTTCATTTTGTTAAAGACTCCATAGTATATATTAAAAAGAAAAGCTGAATATATTTGAAACTTGCAAAGCAAATAAAATGTGGGGATAACAGAGGGCTTAATTCTTTTTTTCTTGGAGGAGGAAGGCCTGCCTTTTTTGTGTAATGAAATAATTTGGAAACATTCATAAGAAGGCCTCCGTACTGGAAATGGTCTTTGAACAGCTCAGTAGAGTAGACTCTGATGGTAAATCATGGTAAACCATGGAAATTGCCTGATCTCTGTGGGGCATTGAGGGAGGAGCAAAAGAACTGATAGCTACACATATTCTAGGAAAGATCATAACTTCCTAACCAGGTTATACACCCTCTTCCCTTTTTATGCAGCTAAAACACTAGTCTCTTTCTTGTAAATGAGGTCTCCTACAGTGGAGGCTGCTAGCTGAGAGTCTGAACTAAGAACACAGAATGAAAGACCAAAGAGCGAACCCTGTTTAATTAGAGTGAAAGATACACCCCCCCTTAAATCTTCCAATCCCAGTTCAGCAGAGTGTAGGGGTTATTAGCACTGAAAGGTCTGACTCAGTGACTTGGGTAAACGCAATGCTTGGCAGATGAAGTCATGTATAATTAATTCTTCTTTATTGCATTCTTTCCAATGTAATGACTTGTAGCGTTCGTGCTTGTAATAATTGATGTTTTCTGTATGCAGGAGCTTCAGGACAGCCAATTAAAGCAGTGGAGGTAGTAGCTGTGCAGCATCTCTAGCATCTGTGTATTACCAGTATGTGGGCTATAACTTTTTTTTTTCTTTTCTTTACTTGTTTCTAGTGCCTAAAACAGTATGTGCAGCTGGCAATTCAAGAAGGTTGTGGTTCTCCTATCACGTGTCCAGACATGGCATGCTTGAACCATGGGAACCTACAAGAAGCAGAGGTATCAACACTTTATTTTTTATTTTTTTTTTTAAATATAATCCCCCCAAACTTCTCTATCTACATAATAAATATGATCATACACTTTTTTTCTCCCTTTGATTACCTTTAATGAGCTTTTGGCAAGAAGCCTGACTGACAAGAGGAACTTGAAACAAACAGATGTTTTTCAAGAGTTTTGCTCCTTTTCACCTCCCTCTGTGCCTTGAGGAAAGGCTTACTGGGCATCCAGACAACCTCTGAATTACCCATGCAGGTGACTTAACTAGAATATTCTGTATGTCAGAGCTGCTGAACCTCCATTAGTACTGTCAGTTAAATCAGATTTGATTTAACTGCAAACACTGAAATTCTTGTACCTCTCTGAACTCAAGAGCAAGAACTCAAACTGATAGTACACAAGGCCAGGATTTCTTTGTGCATGTTTATGTTGGGCTGCAACAACCAATTTGCAGCCCAATATAAACGTGCAAGACTCTATGTAGTTATATGGAAAGCAAGGTATATGCACAGCACTGGTGGAACTAGGTTTTAAGAGATATGAGAAGTGTCTTCATTCCCAAAGCAGAGATGGGAGAGCTTAGGTGCTAAATGAGGGTTAGGCAGAGCTGTTTGCACGTCTGGCATGTGCACAATCTCCCAGCGTAACTGGAACGTTCAGTTTGAAAGTTGGAGGTGGAGAAACCAGAGGGAAAACATGCTCCTCAGACCTTCTTGCAACTGCTTGGGACAACGGGGCTCAAGGGGGCTGTAGATGGCTCCTGCCAGTTTGCCAGGTGGCCTCCAAGCAATGTTCAAGTAGCCTCCTGCCTGAATTAGGGCTGGTGTAAAGTTTCTGAGTTGGGCTTAGCGCCAAACCCGTGACACAGGGAGGAGCTGTTGGCAGCGTGGCTGGAACCCTCATCGGTGCCAGCTGTTCTGTACATCTAGAAGGCTGTGGAAAACTGCTGGCAAACGGGATGTTGCCCTGCGGCTGTTCTTGCTGGCTTGCTTTGTGAGGCAGGTAGGCCCCTGCTGGGCCTGGGAACATGAACAGGGAAATAAGAAAAAAAAGGCAGGAAAAAAAGGTGGCTAAGAGATTTAAGAGATTTTGGCTAGTTTTGTGCATTCTCTCTGCATTTGTTTGCAGGGTAATATCAAGGAGAATCAGATCTCCATCCTTGAACTGAACATATCTTCCGGGTTCCCTTGAGCCCTGCGTATACAGGTGACATAACTGTGGCAGAAGTATATAATCCTATTCAAATGCAATCAGTGGCAATGCAATTCCCAATACCAAAAATGCCTTTTTATCCAGAAAAATTCAGGATCTCCTCTCCAGCATGCATTTGAAATGTTGTGCTTAGCTGAATCAGGGCCTGGTTTTGGCTAAATCCAGGTATTGTGGAAAGTAGCCAGCTGTTTCACTTGCTTCTTTCTTCTGCATAGATACAGAGAGGACATAGCAATGTCCGTCCCACCTGTTGCACCAGATTGGAAGCAAGAATGCATGTTTTTAAAGAAACTTAACAAATCGTAGGAAGAATTCTGCTCTGTTAAGATGGGGTTATAATGCTATAGGAATAATGGAGATATACTTCCCCTCAGTAAAGCAGGAAGATGCTCCAGGGCATGTATTAATGGACCGTTAACTTAATCCTTGGGTGCTTTTTGGGCTAAAGGCAGAATGACTAAACAGTTCAAATGTGCATTAGTGTCCTGTGGATGAATGAATGTTCTGATGCTCCCTTTTGGCGATGCACTTGAAGTGCAGACCTTCCGCTTGAAAAGCAAACAGTCCCCCAACCTAGTTAAAATGGACTGTTTATGTATTTTACCAAACACCTAGTTCTTTAAGGAAGAAAACCCACCAAAACCCCAGGAACAATAGAAAGAACAGTTTGTTAATAATCCAAAAGATTATTATGTAAGCTACAGATTATGTATGAGCTCTCTCTATTCTTTTTTCTTCTTTATAAAGGCTGTTCCATGTGAAAATGTGGCCTTTAAAAGCTGTTATTTAAAAGCCAGAACCTTATTCATGTGATAGAGGATGTGCTTAAATATGGCTATTGTTTGACATGGAAATATTATTTAGAATTACAGTTTATTCATTATAAGCTCTAAAACTCCTGGTGTAAAAGTATGAGCCTTCTTACCTCTGGAAGGTCTGGATGTTTGGTCTCTGACTTCTGTCAGGAAAAGGTTCCTCACCAGTACAGTGCCATGAGCATGACATGTTGTCTGTAGCAGGGGGGAAAAAACGATCTTTTTTTCCCCCTATGTTAGCATCAGGGTTTTGAAAAAGTGTGTTTTTCATGTCATGTCCATTCCGGACTCTGCTGTGACTGACATTCACCAAATACAATTACAGTTTGGAGAAAAAATAGCAGTTGAAACTGTCTTTGTTTTGAATGTGGTGTTAAATTGGTTCCTATACTTTGGGCTAAATTGTGTCTAATTATATTAGCTAACACAGTTGATTTGTTTGCTTTTTAAATGCCTTTTGCCCTAGCCTGCGCAAGGGAGATAAGGTGAACTTAGGCATAATTTGAAGTGAAAGAAAGCGTTTCCATTGACTTCAGTGCATTTTGGATTGAGCTCTCTTCATTAAGGAAACTGCACAATTAATAACAAAGCTTAGAAGCAATTCATAACACATTATAGCTATGAAAGTTCCTCTACTTCCCTTTCTCCTTATTCAAGGTGTGTAACATTTCTTCAGTGCTTTCCAGTAACCTGTTTTTCTTCATTGTGAATTAAGTCTGTTTTATCTTCTTGGTAAAATTCTTCAGAGTTTCTCTTTTTTGGTACTAAATTATGAGAGCCTTTTCATAGCTCTTGCCTTGAGTCCGAGACACTTCTCATATTGCTTTCAGGGGTGAAGAGGGGAAAAAACTGCGGTTAACATTTTAAACAGGGAATAGAATTTCTTCCTGTATGTCTCATGAAGAAATGAGCAAGTGTGAATGACAGGAATGTATCTCTGAAACAACTGAATGTTTAATCAGTGTCTGGGAAGTAAACTGCTTATTCATGGACTATAGGAGATGTTGCGAGTTAAGGCTTGACTTTTGGTGGGCTAGAAGACTCTGTCTCACTGGACCTCAGACGAAAATGTTCCAGGTTTTCATTCTTAAAAAACTTAAAATGAAAAGTTGTTTGAACTAGAAAATTGAAGTTTTCAGTACATTGAAAACATGTTTTCTGAAACCCGTGTGTTTGGTTGTTTTTTATTTTTACATTAACAAAATCTAGTTGAAACTCCTACGTTCCCCAGCAGTTTTTTTTTGTTGTTGTTGTTTTTTTGTTTTGACAAACAGTGCATTCAAACAGAACTTGTTCCACTGGAGTGCTTGAAATCAAGTGCAATCCTAGGTCATATCTTGTCCTGTTGCATCAATATAGCAGCTGCTTGTAAAATAGCTGGTGTTAACTAGAAATAAATGGGTGTTGGTGGTGGGAAGGCAATGGTTTTGGCTACAGACTCTGTTTCAAATACACGCACAAAAAAATGGAAATTTTAAAAGCAATCTTGTTAAACAAAATGTTTGTCCTTTCAAGCTCTAATAGTACAATAAACAAAGATGATTCAGATTCATTCCTGGAAGGAGAAGGTAGAAGGAACATCATATGTTAATGCAGTTCTCTTTAACCATGCAGACTTCTTCTGTCTAGAATTTTCCTGTCTCTCTTGGGAATTTGCTCCATTGATTTAATTGGACTAGTTAATATCCCTAATCTAAATAAGGGGAAATTTATTATAGTTTGAAATGGTTTTACTTGGTGCAAATCCAGTCACCAGTGTAAGCTGTGAATCAGAGTAAGTCTCAACTGCATACAGGGTTTTCTAATGCAGTACTCACTTGGGTACTGTCTAGGGGATTGTGCTTTGCTATTTCTGATTCCTGTACTGTTTGAAGATCATAATGTTGATGCCAATGATCTATTTATACAAAATCTGTGCAGCAGGCAGTAAAGAAGATACTGATTTGGGCTTTTCTGTTGCCTCCTAAGTTTGGTAGAGAGATTTAACCCTTCGCACGCAGTGCAAATTCTTCTCATTGTCCCTCTGTGTAAATCTACAGTCTACACCAGTGCCAAACTGACAGAGGGTTGTCAGCGCTTTACAAAGTGGTGCTGAAATGGGACAGTGACCCAGATCTTAGAATTCTTAATTGCGTTATATTCCATACATAGCTGAATAAAAATCCCATTGGGAGTCAGTTTAAAATAAGAGTTTTATTTTTAATTTCAAAATTGGTTTACATTTTGCTAGAGGCGATTGAAATGGTAAAATGAGGAGGAAGGTGAAAGAATGTTGCAGGCCAACCTATCTTTTTCAGGGTTAAAATTAAAATTTTTGTTCTTATTTACTCAATTTAAATAAATCAAAGGGGAGCCAATGAGAGAGTCTTAATGTTGTTTTTATTTGTCACTAAATAAGAGAAGAGCTCCTTAATGGAGAAAATGAGTAATGTAATATTTCATGATGACTCTAGTGAGCATGGTAGCTGATGAAGAAAGGTGTGGGTGTAATTTCTAACAACAAAGAGACTGAATCCCCATACCCCTTTCAAAAGCAAACCACAGCCCAAGTTAAAACTGTTTTGCACTCCTTGCAAAACTAGACAGTGCCTTGATGAGTGGGACGTTTGCAGAGGTGGGCAATGCAGCCCTTCGCAAGTGGCAGTTGCTGCTGCCAGTGCAGGATCATAGAATCATAGAACAGTTTGGGTTGGAACGGACCTTCAAAGATCATCTAGTGCAGCCCCTCTGCAATGAGCAGGGACATCTTCGACTAGACCAGGTTGCTCTGAGCCCCCTTCAGGATCTGCCCTTGCTGCATGTCTGCGAAAGTAAGAAAGGGAGAAGCACTTGTCCTGGTGAACTTCCCTCCCTTGGCATTGTTGAGGTTTGATTCATATGGGTGTGAAAGGAAGTTAAGATCTATTCAGTTTTCTTGATTGCCTCCTTGCACCTCCCTTGAAAGCCGAAGAATAGGTGGAGCCATGATTTTCACTTTCCACTGTGGTAGCCAGTGTTTAAAAACAGAGGAGTTGTTCTTCCTTGGTTCCTGGTTACTGCACTGGCCAGATTACAAGAAACAGTCCGCCCCTGTGTAAACTGAACCCAATTATTTCAAACCCTTTCATTTTCCTTCCTTTGCTTTTTGTTCTCATGTAGTAACAGCACCCCTAGTTATTGTACCATGTTGGGCAGTCTTTTTGGACACTTGGCAAGGGTCCAGGTGGAGCCTTTTGTGGCGGTGAGCCTTCAAAATTTTGCTATTTTCCCATGGATATTTTTACTTCAGGTGAAAGTTGCTGTTCTTAGTGAGAGCTCTTAAGTGTTCTTGTGCTCCATGACAAGAGTACGGTGACTCCAGACATGTATAGAAAACTAGGAAACTTATTTCAACTCCCAATATTTTGATAAGTCTCAGACAAACATCTTTGCAGGAGAGGGCAGTCCTTGCCTCTCATTTTCTTCAAAGACTTTTATTGTAATGTTAACCCAATATTCATTTTAAAAAGCCCACAAACTTGTCCTGTTGCATTTCTCGCTGCATTGAATAATATCGTAGCCTAAACTAGGAAACACCTCATTTCTGATGTGCTTGTGGTCTTTCTCTTTTGGCCCTTTGCCATCTGCCAGGTTGCTGCTTTGCTTCCACCCCAGATCTCCATCCTCCATCCAGACCAGGGATGTGTGCGGTTGTACAGGAGAGAAGGTGTTTGGGGTGGACTCCTGAGTGGGGCTGGAGAAGTTTTCTGAAGATTAATATTTAGGTTCTGATGCTAAGTGGGAGGAGATAAAAGTCTAATCCCTTTACCATGCATACAGCTGTCCTTCTTGATTAAGTGTAAATGAGGTTAGGAGTTCACTGAGGAAAGGATTTTCTGATTTTTGAGGGAGATGTGATACTCAGGTTTCATTTTCCTCAGCTGAGTTTGCACATATGTAACCTGATGTGTCACGGAATTCAGGCAGCAGCAGATTGTACATTCCCTTCCTCAGGCTTAAAGGCACTTAAATTTGTGAGGGGCTTTGGCTCAGCACCTCTTAGGTCAGCTTCCACGTGGGTGCTATGAGGAGCTGGTCTTTCAAAGCCTGAAGAAGAGGCTGCTTAGGAAGAAGAGTGGGGCTGAGTGAAACCGGTGGGGAAGGCTGGTGTGGTAAGATCAGGTTTTTCAATAGGAGAAAGGGAAGCTGTCAGCACTGACTCTGCTTCCTATTGAAATCTGCAATAAAACTCTTAACTCTGCTCACACCATAATAAAAAAGTCTGATTTTTATTACGTGAGGAATTCTGGGCTTAATAGAACTGCCCTTGGAAAACTGTTTGTTAAAAGCAAGAACAAGGCCAGAAAGACCCCAGACAACAATTCGCTCAAGTGGCGTTTACAGCATTGACACCCTCTATTTTAATATAGATGTAGTCAAGTAAAATTTAAAGCAGTTGCCAATGCTCACTCAGCTAGAGAAAGGCAGATGACTCTTTTTGTGTTCCAAACTCTGTTTAGATTTGGAGCTGCCCTGGAGGGGAGTGGACAGTACTGAAATGATGTGTCTTGTGGGTTTTACATAGCTTTGTTGGTTGGCTTCATTCTTTGCTGAAGCTGCTGAACTTCACTGTTTTTTTTACCCTGTTTAAGTTATTCTTTGTTTTCCAAGAGTGTTTTCAGCTGACTTCTGATGAACAGGTGAAAAGTTTTCCAGGAAGCTCTCTATGTCTTACAGTCATATTAATGTAATATTTTTTAGCCATGCAAATACTTTCATATTAAAAATAGCTTACACCCTGGATTCAGAAACTGAATGAGAACAGTACTTTGACGCAGGGCAGACTTACTAGATTAAGAATATGCTTTGTAAAGGTTTGTTGGTGTTTCTCATTTTGAGATTAAATCCTTTGATTTCTCCAACTGTAAGTCTTTTAAGCATCTTTGAACACTTAAATATCAACATCAGTTGGATTATTTTTTGCGTGACATTAGTTTAGGTCAAATAAATGATCCAAACATCTTATTCAAAATGCGATTTCAATTCCAACTGATTTGAGATATTAATAATTTCATATTTTATAATATACAAATTGATATATTATTTTTTCCATCTACAAAAGCAAATGTATTCACAGCATGATATTGAATATATATTGACTTTTTTTGTCTTTGCATTTCCTCTCACAATTATGTGTCACACAACCCAGAAGGACAGCAAGGGCCAGTGTCCACTTCACTGAGGGCAAAATGTTGTCTTTTACAGTAATCTGTAGGACTGTGGTGAGATACTGGATGTGAGAGTTGAGAGCCCTTCACTTTGAAGCTGTCAGTTCTACACAGTCTCAAAGTCCTTCAGATGACCAAGTCTTGTATTATTATTAGTCTAGGTTTATTTTCAGTAAAAGAGAAAGACATTTTCCGTGCTGGTACAATATAACAAACGGATCAAATAACAAGAATGCTCTCAGATTCTGAGTCCAACAAACATGTGGCTCCTGAAGTGTCTGAAGTTTCTTTTGTGCCCTCCTTCCCCCCCCCGCCCCTTACCCTACATGCAGGTTTTCTTGTCAGTTTTAAATAGGGTACTTGTTTTTCTTACCTAGATTGTTAATTGGAGATTAGAGCATTTAGCCTTTTAGGCTGCTTGTTTAATTATGGTAGTGTGTAAAATCTATCAGCAAAGCCTGTTTGTCTGCGCCAACTAAATTTATTAGCTTCAGTCCATTTCCCAGTGGACTGGTGTGTGTCTAAGGCAAATTCCAACATCAATGGCACTGACTGTCTTGGCCAAAAATCCACAAAGTGAATACAAAATGGAAACCAGACTAGCTTTTAGGTTCCTGAGAGCTAACTGACTGCTGCCATTAAGACTGAGAGACATGAATCAGAAACCATTTATTTGAGCTGTATTCTGAACACAATGTGCATGAACACAGTGCTGCAGTCTCCAAGGCTGGCAAGCTGTCACCCTTCATTACATTAAACCAATGTGAAGTAACACTGAGAAGCCTGAAGTAAATACAGAACCCACAGAGAAGGCTTTCCTAGGTATGGTAGGAAAGATGTGAGCTGAACTACTGGGCTGTGTGGCTGAAATAGGAGAGGTCAAGAACTACTTTAGGTTTTAGAGAAGGAAGTCAAAGTACGGAGGAACATGGTGGTGAAAGCAAGCAGGAAGTAAAGGTGCATGTGAGAGCCAGCTCAGGAGAGCAGGCATGTAGAACAGGGTACTTACTAATTTTTTTCAGGTCTGTGTTTCTAATGCTTTTTCTGTGTGTTTGTTTCTCATTTCAGATTGCCTGTTTGGTGCCTATTGAGCAGTTTGAGCTATACAAGAGGCTGAAATTTGAACGAGGTACAAACCTTTTGGTTTCTATTACCTTCCTTTTTAAAGCATCAGTGGGGGCAGCAGTATTACATACTACAAAGACAAAGCCTGTTGGATAAGTTAAGGAAGAGACTGAGAAGATGTCTTTGTTTTGAAATAGTTTAAGAGCAACCAGTAGGTCTGACTGTGCTCCACAGACAAATTTGAAATCATTTCAGTGGAGCAGAGTCAACGGAGTGGCATCTTACTGAAATACCATGCTTTTACTCATGCGTGTAGGCAACACTCTCAGATTGTGTGCTTGAGGCTCCATCGTTTTTCCCACAGCATGCTCATCGTGTGTCCTTGAGGTGGCGGTCATATTGGTAGAACTAGACAAGGTGCTAGAGGCTGGTACAGGGCCCACACTATCCTTTCATACATCCATAGACATCTTCAGAACTTCCGGGGGAGACAGACCCTGTGATGTGATGGGGATTTTTGCAAACATCCCTGCAAGAGAGCTTTTCTTATGTAGAAGCCTCATGTGCTCTCATCTAGTACAACTGATCTTTTCCCTGAGGGATAACTGGACCCCTCTTTACTGGATAAAGCCTATTAGTAAAGAAGTTTGAAGGTCTTGCTGATGCCAATCTTTCCTATGCCAGAGGCCAGCCTTCAGCTTCAGGAGATGGTTCCTTGCCAAGCCTGACGAAGAAACTTGCTAGTCAGAAAGATGAGGTCCCACACTGGTTTTAAAGACTGAGACCAACCTGAAAGTCTCAGTTGGAAGTTGCAGCATTTTTCAAAGAACTGACTGTGGTAGCTCGCAGGGTAGTGTATCTGGGGCTGATTTGCCTTGACTCTGCCTGTTTTCAAACTTTCCTTGAAAGATTGTATTAGTGTTATTGCTATGCATGCATGCTTACATGCAGGTGGATTGGGAATGTGTGTGAAAATGCAGAGGCTCATAAAAGTTAGGCACAGTAATGCACCTGAAAAGATGGTCAGATAGAAGAATATTTGTGTTTTTACAGAATTTTCTCTGGCATGAGTCACGATGAATGACCATGAAGTACAAAATCTGCAGAATGAGTATACCGAAGTATGCCTCATAGTTCATGGGCAGATGCAGAGTGTAGCCAAGATTTTCAGGCACTTAGGCCAAAAAAGAAAGAAAATCCCAAACTGTGCTTTCATTTTTTATTTCTCTCTTCTGTTTTACCTTCTTCTCATTTACCCTTGTTTCCTTAGGAAGTCCCTCTAGTTTGTAAGTCGCTTGTCTACAGTCCTAAACAGTGAAAATCAGAGCTTGTTAAATCACCATATTGAAGGGTTAAGAAAGAGACGTGTTCTTGCAATACATTATGCAAAACCTTTTTTTTTTTTTTATGACTGCAGACTGTGAAACTAATGATTTCCTGGTATCTCTTCCTCAATAACTAGCCAAAGCTGAACTCTTGAACTTTTGTGCAGCTCCATTACCTTTTTTTTTTTTACTGCCTCCAACACACAAAATCCCGAAACTTGTCTATTTTTAAATCCTCCTTCCCTTTTCTTTCTTGCCTACATCTGACAAATCCTGCTCCGCCTCCACTGCCTCTCCTCATCATGTTTCTAAGATCTGTCCTTTCTCCTTTATGATAAGTAAAACTGACATCCAAGTAACAGGCTTAAACGTAACCTTTTTGCCTTCCCTATTGTCCCCAGCTGTAAATCCAGCTTACTGATGCCTGGGAACAACAAATCCTGCTAATTAAAGCTCTGACCTGGACACCAGCACTAACTGCAACCCCAACCAAGTCCTTTTGCCTATCTTGGATTTAGTGTTGCTTCCAAGGCTGACCTTTTTGGACTCATCAGTTCAACTTGGCTTATTAGCTTCTGCTGGCCTGAAGTTCTCTTTGTAGAATCATAGAATAGTTTGGGGTGGAAGGTGGGACCTTCAAAGCCCATCGAGTCTAACCGCCCTGCAATGAGCAGGGACATCTTCAGCTAGATCAGGTTGCTCAGAGCCTCGTCCAGCCTGGCCTGGAATGTTTCCAGGGAAGGGGCATCTACCACCTCTCTGGGCAACCTGGGCCAGTGTTTTAACACCCTCATTGTAAAAAATTTATTCATCATGTCTAGCCTGAATCTCTTCTCCTTTTGTTTAAAAGAACTGTGCCTTGTCCTATTACAACAGGCCCTGCTAAAAAGTCTGTTGCCATCTTTCTTATAAGCCCCTTTAAATACTTTATTCTGATGAGACGGGGGCTCTTTGCTTCAGCACCCACTTTGCTTTACTAGAAATGCTACAAATAAATGACCAGTTTATGGGGTAATTTGAAATGCTTGCTCTTGTTCTGCAGTCTTTGCTTACCAGCCTTCGAGTGACTGATAATTCCAATGCTTTTCACACTTCCACATGTTTTCCATTGTGAGATGAATTTTGAGAAAAATTTTGAAGATCTAAAGAAGGACTTATACATCTAAAAGCTATTTTCTCCATCCCCCATCTGTACTAGCTATTTTAATAAAATAGATTTACTCTCCGTTTTCTTATTTTTTAAAAAAATGGACAAATAATATTAGGTGAAAATGTGGTGAGAACTAGTTGGCATACAACTGTATATCTATTGAAACTTGCTTAGTTTAATAAGGAATGCACTGAAAATATGCTATTCTCTGGTGTTTTTTGTGTTCTTAGAATGCAAATGTTTTCAGGATTAAAACCAAGCTTTCTCACATATCTCTAACTTCTCTGCATCCAGTCAGGACCAAACCACAGAGCTTCTGTGCAGCATATTTTAATAGAAGAAACAGGAATTGCTCTATGTGTGTTTAGGATGGGGTTGATGTAGTCATCAGAAGTAATGAGATAGAGGAATAGGATGTGGTTACGACATATGCATTATATTTCTATTTCTGTGACAATTACCCAATAGGCCAAGTGGTAGATGACGAGAACCTCAATTTTATGCCTGACCGAAAAGTAGTCCATTTTAAAAGGAGGTGTTCCTAATATTCTGTGGAAGGCATAAGCTCATCCTTTCAGTGAGCATCTCTCCTGAGCCAGAAATTCTCCTTTCTTCAGGGTGCTGCATTCCCCAGACTTCTCTTGCACATCTCACCTCCTTCCTCATGTGTTTTGTGAGAACTGGCCAGGTCCCTGCCCAGTACCAGCACTGCTGGGGAAGACTTTTCTCCTGAGACTGGAGTGAATGTGGCCGAATGGGCTTTGGGGAAGCAGGGGAGAGGCTTGGGGGACAAATGGCCCTCACCAAAAGGTGGAGAAGCTTGTCAGAGCAATATGGTAGCCTCTTTCCTTTTTTTGGCTGCTCCTTTTTAGTTATTTTTTGGTTTTGCTTGTACTCCATGGTAAACCAAACAGTATGAGACAGCATGGATTGCAAAACACCACCTGTAGGTTCTTTGTAAAATGAAGGAAGTGGAAGAGGAGGGAGTTTAATGTCATGCATTACATCTTGCTGCAACAAATTTGTAAAAATTGGTAAGATCTACAGCCCAACTCCCATCCTCTCAATGATGTCAAACCCAGACATTTTGTCTTTTATCCAAAAACAGGACAGGAGAATTTAGGTTTCCAAAGCTGAGCATGTTAAGCAGCTACCTGCAGGAATTGCACTTTATATCATTTCAACTACTGTTTATCAACAGAAATCATACAGAATCTACTGTGTGAAGACTTAAATGTAGTAGCCAGTACCAGGCCATGGTCTTTCCAAGTTTCTTTTAAGAGACACTGAGGGAAGTTACAGAAATAAAAATTTCTCAAGCAGGACACTGCTTTTTAAAAGTACATGAAAATGTGAAATGGCTTGTACTGCCCATCCATGTTGCTCTCTTCTACCTACAAATGAAGCTGCAAGCTATTTTGTTTTGGCTTTCTTTCAGTAGAAAGCTAAATGTTGTTTTTTTGTTTGGGAGGGCAAAGTAAGCACATGGTACAAGTGGGGCCATCTAAACTAGAGATGACAGTCTTTGCCATGGATTTAGAAATTGTCCAAATCTCTCAGAGCACCCTGACACAGACTTAAAAATTACCTGTAGTCAGAGCATTGTGAACGTGTGTGTCCTGCAGCCAGCAGAGAGGATGGACATCCTTATGTGGTTCCTCACTGTAAGTGTCCTGGAGAAATGGGTGGGAGAGATGGCTTTAAAGAAACTGGAAGTTTTCAGAGTCAACAGGGAGGTTTGGTATACCGGAAAAGAACTGAACTTCTAGTGCACATTAGGTTATGAAGTTTGTGGGGTGTCCTCCCCAGATGTTTTGTGCACATGTATCTAAATGCCTGAGAGCTTGGGGCAAAGTTTTACTTCTTTGAACAGGTTTCTAGTTGCACAGTTTTTAGTTTCTGGATATCTGGACACTGAACTGATATCACTGTTTTTCCTGCTGACTGGAGCATCTGCTAGATTTCCCTCCACCAGCCCCCTTCACTGTGGGCTACCAGGAACCTCCTGCAGAGGAGCCGTGCAGGGTGTGAATAGGAAGAAGTACCTTGAACTGTTTCAGCAAAATTTGTCAGAGAACTTATGTCTGGAGCCCTTGTGCAGCCTTTTGTTTTGAGTGGGACAATATTTTATCTACTGGAGGTACAGAAGAACTGGCTTTTGAAACCTCACAGTCAGGGATTTGCACCTGTTTCAGAGACATCCCCTCCATTTATTTATTTTCAGTGGTGGTACCAGAGAGCTCCTGGGGAAGGAGGAGATGCAGGTAGGTCCTGCAGGCACAACAGCCCTTTTCCAGGGAGGGGTGTTTGGTTGCACCTCATGGACTTCAGCAGTGGAAAGTGCACATGCAATGGGGCACCCCGAACAGCGAACATGTTTCAGCTGGGTTTCTGTTGCAAGCCCAAAGTCCTCGAATAAAGATTGGGGAGTGAGAGGAAGAATCAACATTTGTCATTCACTGCCACGTGGTGATGTCTGTAACTCAATATCCCCACCCTGAACCTTGCCTTGACTATTGTTGTAATCCGATTCCTTACAAATATTGATGTTACAGAAGTTCCTCTTCCCTAGATTTCCTGTAGCAGAGACTCAAGCATGGATTACAGAAATTATTCTTAAATAAATAATGTATTTGCAAAGTACAGCATAGAGCAGCTTGAGCTGGGTGCCTTCTGAAGATGGACCCTCAGTGGAAAAAAAACTTGCACAATTATACCCCCACAGTCCAAGCCCCCACCCCCTACATGTCACTCTGGGCCAATTGCAAAATTAGAGTCTGGTGTCTCCCTGTTCTTCACTGGATCTCTTCATTTTAATCAAGCAGTCTGTCAGTCAAAGTCCTGACCTCCAGTTGCTATTTTGCACCTGCAGGTGGAGAAAAATAAGTTTTCAGCAATATCCAAAATATTCTTCTGTTTCTCATCTTCTATTACACGTTGTTCTGTTCCTTTGCTTATCTCCAGGGATGCAGTTTCCCTTATCTTCTGGCTTGAAGACTCTGAGGCCTTTTTTACTTAATGAAGCAGAAAGTTCAAAGGTTCACAGCTTTCAGAAGTTACGCTGAGTAAACTTTCTTTTTCTAAGTGAATTCTATAGAAGCTTCTAAACAACTTCTATATGAAGCAGCATGCCAGTAAGCTAAGGTAGTCTATTCCCTAACAAGTGATCATATAATAAAGTGAGTATTAATTGGAGTTTGTAGATAGAGGGGAGAAAGTAGGTCACAGAAAGTGACTTGATGTTAATTTAATGAGGGTCCTTCTGCTGTTCACAGTAAAGATACTGCATGGCCTGGACACGTGAAAGACGTGGAACGGTCTCGTGTCACAAAATACATGTGCTTCTCAGCAAGCAGCAGTTACATTAGTCTTTTGTACCTCCCTAGAAAGGCAAAGAATGCATGTCATGTCATGTATTGCCAGTCTTGCGATGCTGCTGTTGCATATGCCCAAGCAGAGCCCAACTGCAGACCTGCCTGAGGAAGAGGAGGAGGCTTGAATGCCCATGGGTGTGGGTGCAGAGGGCTTCAGCTTCCCCACCCACACGCAGAACTGGGTCTTGTTTATCTCGACATGTGCAGATGGAATGAAAAGGAGGTTGCATAAATGGTTTTGTTTCTCTCTCTGTCACATTTCAGAAGTCCACTTGGACCCCCGGAGGACGTGGTGCCCTGCAGCCGACTGCCAAACGGTGTGCCATGTTCCACCCAGCAAGTCGGGAGCACCAGTGCCGGTGGAGTGCCCAGTTTGCCATGTGACGTTCTGCTCCTCTTGCAAGGAGGCCTGGCACCCCCAGCGCCCATGCCAGGACATCCTGACTTCTCCTGTACCAACTGAGCAGGGGTAAGAGGGGAAGCCACGGAGGCCACGCAGCCTTTTGTTTCTTTTGATCATGGGTGCTAGCTGTGTGCTTCACATCAGTTCCATGGAATGACTTCCTTCTAGGTCCTTAGGTGCATCTCTCAGACTGTTCCTTTCCCTTGGTGTTTCCTAACTATAATTCCAGTCTAATTATTATTTTAAATGATACGTTTTATTTTTTAACGCTTTATATGATTTGTGTAAGGTGGTAGGTTTGGACACGAGGAAAAGGTTATTCACTGAGAGGGCAGTTGGTCACTGGAACAAGCTCCCCAGCAAAATGGTCACAGCACCAAACCTGTTCAGAGTTCAAGGACTGTCTGGACAATGCTCTTAGTCATGCAGTTTGGTTTCAGATAGTCCTGCAGGGAGTTTGACTAGATGAACCTTATGGGTCCCTTCCAGCTTGAGATATTCTATGATTCTATGATTCTATACTTATGAAGTGTGCGTTGCCCCTCCAGGGCTTTGAATCTGCCGGAAGGTTCTGTTTGCATGCTAAAACGATGACTCGTGTCCAGATAAAAAAATCCACCACACTAGTATTCCAGTGTCAGAACTTGGCTTGTACTGTGATTAAGAAATCAGCCTTGCTTAATGTTTACAGAATCTCTCCCTGCCTGAATCTTAACTCTTACACAGAGTGGGTGTAAAATGTCCCATTTGGTGTGAGAAATCTGACTTAGGCTTATTTTACATAGGTGTAAACAACCTACAGATAAGCTTATGTAAGTCATTAATCTTCAAAAAGAAAACACTTTTGTGTTTAAATTATATGTCTGTGGCCATCCATCTTTGTTTTCAGAATCAGATTATGTTCAGTCATGTGCGTTCAAAGTTTGCTGTCACTTTTTGCAAGAAATGAAAGACTTACTTAAAATTTAAGCATTCTGCTTGCTAGACACTGCATCGATAGGAGTTGCCAAAGAGATCTCATTGCAATTTTTCTTCTCCAGGTTTGATCTTTGGCTTTAGTGGCATTTAAGGCTATTTTGCTCAGGCAGGAAACAGTGCTGTAAATTGCATAATCCAGCCATGTTAAATGAGTTGTGCAAACTGTCTTACAAAGTGCCAAATTTTAATGCTATAGGTGATGCATTTGTGGATGTAGTGAGTGTTGGTTTTATGGAACATAAAAGACCATGGGGTTGGAGTTTCACTTTCATGTAATATAAATAATCTTACACTTAGTAGTGACTATACTTCAGTGTATTGTACTGAATATAAGCTTCACACATTGAGTGCATTAAGACAACAACATCAGATGCTCTGGAAAATAAGCACAGTACACATTAGGTAGTGGAGCTGAATATCAACAGTAATTACATTCACATTTCATTTTAATATTTCCCTTCTTTTCTAGATCACTTATTGGAAGGGAGACAGAGGCGCCAGTTAAGCAATGTCCAGTTTGCCGGATTTATATTGAGCGAAATGAGGGCTGTGCTCAGATGATGTGCAAGAACTGCAAGCACACATTTTGCTGGTACTGTCTACAGAACTTGGATGTAAGTGCTTCAGGAAAAAACAGCTAGAAAAAGGGTAATGAGGTTGGGGTTAGTCTGAGGCCCTGTACAAGCTCTCCACCAACTCATTGATAACCTAATATATGTATTGGCTCAGCTCAGCGTCTAACCTCATTCTTTCTTCTCATTCATCCACTGCTTTTATTTATATCAACACTATTTTTCTATACAGGGTTATAGCCACTTCTGTGCATCCCATGCTAGTTCTTTGAGGGAAATGGGACAGACTGGTTACTTTCTGGAGGATCATTCCAGCACTACCTTTCTCTGATTCCCTCTTCTAGTTCAGTAAAAATAGTTTGGTTGAGAGACAGGAAGTGTTTTCCACCTGCTCCAGCTGCAAGGGTTGCCGCCCGTTCAAAGAATGGTCTGGTACAGGATGAGAGGGGCTGTTTCAAGGATGGATGCGTTAAGAGCGCGTATGGACTAGGTCTCCTTTACTAATCCATCTCTAGTGCCGTGTTTGCTGAAGACTGGTTTATAGGCTCAAAGGTAAAAATGTTGGATTATGAACATAGATTATGAAGTGCAGGTTGCTGGTTATTTCTCAAGTGATACCAGCTAGTCTCAACTTGTATGGATTTAAAGCTTTCTAGCAGGATTAAGAGTATCGAAGGTAATGTGCTCATGTATTTGACAGCTTCTCTTTTGGGCACAGTCATCAGTACCAACTGTGGAAGTGTGAAAAAGACTTTACCAGCCCTGAAAATAAATGTTTGTATGCTGCATGGCTTTTCCTCTCTTTTGTACTCCCCAGCCAGCAAACACTGAGATTTCTTTGTTCTTCGTCCTTCCTTTTCTCAGCATGCTAAACAGGTTTTGCTTAGTGTTATGTCCCATTTCTCTGTGTGTATGAGCGTGGCTTTTCAACATGAGTCTTAGGGCTTGCCTCAGAGTATGTACAGTACACAATGATTGCTTATGGCTATGCTGAGCTGGAAGGCTGTCAGATTCTCACAGGCTCTGCACACATGCCCTTTCCAAGTTTTTGTCAGCTCAAAGGAGAAAATAAAAAAGGAACTGTAGTTGTGTGATTCAAATCTAACTTTTCTAAATGTGCAGGGTTACAGGAGCTCTGGATGTAGATGAAGGTAATACCTGCAGAGCCAAAGAGCAGGGCTGAAACATGAAACAGGAGGCAGAGTCAAACTACAGTGCAGCTGGCTATGGGAGAGTAATGCAGGGCATTAGCCACCTTCTGAAGATAAAACGGATAATTTAACAAGTATTGCTGGGAAAATAGAAAGGAAACAGGGGTTTCCCAATTTTAAAATTTTTATGTTTAGCCTAGGAAGCAAAATACTGTAATATAAACTGTAGGGACAGCAGAACAGAAGCTGAAAGTACTTCAGAAAGATGATCCCTCAGATTGCTAGCTCTCAGAAATATCTGTGTTTACAGGCCCCTTTATCATCACCAAATTACAGATTAGGTATTTGTGCAATAGCTGTAATGCATATGCTTATGCTTATTAAAAGTGAGGGAGGAAAGAAGCTAAACAATAGCGCAGGTCCCAAACACATCACACTTTTTGAAACTGCAAGAAATTTATCTAGATAATTATTTGGAAGACGAGTGAACTTGTCTTCCAGCAGCTGGTAGATCTAAAGCAGTATCAAGAAAGTTTTATTTCCAGTCAAGTCTTGAACCTCTCCCCACAGTACTGGAACCTGCCCTTACAGCTTCTTTTGTTTTTCAGAAAGATATCTTCTTAAGACATTACGACAGAGGCCCTTGCAGAAACAAGCTGGGCCACTCGCGGGCTTCGGTGATGTGGAACAGAACGCAGGTGTGTTCCTAATCAGCTGAACAGAGCTCTCATGCATGCATGAAGCAAAGAGATTTTACCCTTCAGTGGAGGACTAAGATAATTATTTTCATGTTTTCATCTGTTTTTTTGACCTATGCTGTGCTTATGCATGCACACATTTTATTTTCCACATGAGCTAAATACGTATTTTTCACCACCATGTCTTTCAGGTTGTGGGGATCCTCGTTGGACTAGGTATCATAGCATTGGTGACCTCTCCCTTGCTGCTCGTGGCATCTCCATGTATCATCTGCTGCGTTTGCAAATCTTGCCGAAGCAAAAAGAAGAAACACAGCCCACCAACGACCTAAAACTCTATGTCTGTTTGAGCCTCTGCCTACACAGCATACGTGTGTGAGAAAGCACAATGGTTGTATTTTGGTGCCGTATCTACTAAACAATACTCTCTTTTTTGCCAATTCTTGGGATAAGTGCCTATTCTTTACAGGCTACTCTATCAAATCCCAGTGTGAAAAAAACCTAGATACTTGTGCAGTACATATGGCATAGGTTTTTTGCTTTCTAAAAGGAAAACAGGACACCATTCAGTAGTTCTTACCCCTACATATGAGCCACATTTTGAGACTGGTAGAACTTTACCATCTTCCATCAGCTTCATGTGACTTGATCCTGCAGTATTACTTTGCCTTTGCAGACCAAGTCATTACCGTCATGCTTTCTTGTTGGTTCCTAGTAACATTCAGATTTCTCAGAAAGTTTTTGATATTTTGTAAAAGAGGGAGAAGAAAAAGTTTGATTAAGTTCTTGGCCTGCTAGCTTGTGTCCCGCTCAAGGTAACAAACTGTTAAGAAAATACGTTTGACAGTTTCCTGCCAATTGGCTGCCATGGGGTTTCTTTCACTGTTGAAATCAATTTTATTTATACTGTTGATCTCAATTACAGAAGTAAAAAACCAAAACTATTTCTAACTAAAACAGGACTCTTTTTTGAGAGGCTGGACTACTTTGAGAAAGCTGGTATTATTTCAGATCAAATGTGACATATCTACCTTGAACTGTTAGGAGTATGCATTTTTCCTTCCCACTGGGCATGCCTTTTCTCAGTAACATGGGTGTAGCAAACTCATTCTGAAGCTAATATTTTAAGAAAGGCCATGATACGGTTCCTATTCTGTGCACAGCATTGGGATCTTGGTTGTGTGTTTATATAGTGGCCATATTGGTGTGGATATACCGAGTACCTTTGCATAATTTATCTTCTAGGCAATCAGTATATTTTTTTTTAGCAGTTTACATGAAGTAGGAGCAAAAACGCTGTTACGAGGTTACTCAGACCAGGCTAAGCCAAACCCTCCTTTAAAACCTTGTGGACCCGCTGAAGTGAATACCTGAGAAATGCTGTGCAAATGTAAGCTACATCCATTGGTGGGTATTTCTTCTGTCCTGCTCAAGGTTAAACTCAGTTACCGGTAATTTTTAGTTACTCTAAATCTGAAAGGCTGTCATTTAACGAACCTTCATTTTAATTTGATGCCTCACCACCAAACTGTTTCAGACCCTGGTACCAGTTACACCTGTAGACGTTCACTGCAACCTCACTGAAGAGCTGGAGTTATTCCAGGCTGACTGAGGAGTAGCTGAGATCAGACTCTGCTCCCCAGAGTTTATTTCATTAATTCCTTAATGGCTGGTGCTCCTCACAACCCTGCCTGGATGCGGCTTTTGTTCTGGACTCCCGTTTGTGCATTTTATATCTGTGGGAATTGATACGAGTTTGCACTATGTAATTCCTTGTAATGCCAACCCCTCTTGGTAAGGGTTGCAGGGTTTAAATGAGATGCTCAGCCTGAGCCTTGTGTCGGGCTCACCCTCCTCCCTGCACACAGCATGAAGCACCTGAAAAGAGCTTCAAGAAGCATCTTTGTGTTTGGTCGAGCCTCAGGAACTTTGCCTTATTGGCAGCTGCAAATGTGACCTTTTTTTTTTTTGTTTAACTTCACTCTGGTTACTGTAACAGAAGTGGTAAATGTTCTTATTTTAAGAAAGTGTAGTCTGTTGAGCAGACTAGCAGGGACAAAGGCCTTAAATTATATTGTCTGGATTACTTTTTAATCGATTGCTTTTATAAAAACTGTCTGACTTTGCTACCAGTTGTGACTGGAGGGCAGGCAGTGCTTGCCAATGTGAAAAGCTATATTTATTCTCCATCCACAGCTTTGAAGGGAAGCAGAAGGGTAGTCAGTACATTCTAAATAGAGAGTACAATGCAGGCAACTGCCTTTATAATAAATAGAGAATGTTTTCCGTATGTGTTTTCTTTAAGAGCAGTAATGGTAATGCTTGGGGGGGGGTACTCGTGACAGATTAAAGTGTCCAGCCCTTGGCTTTGCACTATTTTTCTACCTACGTCTTTATGGCACTACTGTCATTTCCACTTTATTTATGAACTTGCAGTTGAAAGTCTTATTTAACAAAGCCTCAAGGACAAAGATATAGAAGCTGTATAGTCTCTTTAACCATAACCAGCATAGCAATGTACCAATGTCCTCTGTATGTTGAAGTTTGTGGGCTTTTCGTGTTTTATGGTCTTACCTACATCCAATGCACCTTCTGGTAGCCCAGTTTATTTCCTTTCCTCTTCCTTTATCTCATCTTGTTTTTGCTAAAATGCCTAATGGAATGGAAGTGTCTCATGTTTTTTTTTCATTAATACTGCTGTGTTAATGAAACTGCCAAGTCCTTCCCTCTGTTAAAGAAATGCAGCTGATTGCAGTTGTCTTGCCCAGAATACACTAATGGACACACGGTCACCATTTGTATTGTAGTACAAATTTGTGCTTTTTTGGTTCTTTAAATGTTGTCTAAAGTTAATGCAGATATCTCCATAGAGCAGGAATTTGTTTAAATTATTTGAAGGATAGTGTTTTATAAAAGCATTGCACACGTGCATAGCTGTAAAGTCCGTGAAAACCACCGTAGTCAGTTTATTCTTGACTACTCAGTTTGAGTGCAAGGTAACTCCTTTCAGAGGCTTCTTCCTACAGCACAGGAGGAAGATAGGTGACACTTCCCATGTGCACCTCTTATTGCAGGTGCCAGTTTAGGTCCCTGGTGTGGGGCTAACAAAAGTGGTAGAAATACAGTATGCATGTGTTAGCACAACTCAACAGGCAGAATGCCAGTCCAGGCATCTAAGGAGCCTGCTTGCAGGTTGGTAGCAGTGGCCCAGGCTTTAGCTGGGGATCTTTACACAAAATCACAGTAAGGAGAGGATGAGCTACAGGCACACCTTCCTTTGGCCCTGTAAATGCAACAAATTGACCAAGAAAGGAGTTCTGGAAATATGTTAGCACTTAAAGTAGAAGTCTTACGAAGATTATTTTCTTTAAAAGGCTGTGGCCAGTACACCCTGTATCCTGGCTTTTCATTGCTTGAGGATACTTGAGCATGTGCATTAAGCAGACCCTGCCATGGCCAGCAGTTGAGGACATGCTAATTCTGCCGAGTAGAGCTGTACCTGTGCTGAAGTGCTGGGAGTGGCAGGGCCCTGTTGCCTTGTTCTTCAGAAGGCATCTATTTTGCACCAACAGGTCATGCTCACAGAGTTTCTGTTTGAGCGGGAACCTTTTTAGAGTAATGGGTTTTGGTGTTGTTTGGGATGCTCGTTTTGTTATGTTTTTTACTTGATAGAAAGAAATAGAAATAGATAAATTAAAGTCACTTTATAAGGGATTTATTGCAAGAATGACAAATATTACTGACAGAAATCAGGGAGAAAGAAATAAAAACAGGGCTCCAACTACTTGTGACTCTTCTAAGTCACTGTAGCTGTAAATCCACGCTCTTGGATTCCATCTGTGTGGTGTGGTGCATGTTAGTACCGGGCTTCTCTGCTCTTGCCATCCCTCTCCTTTCCCCGTGGCAGATGGCTGCTGTGTGGATGCCACCCAGGAGAGAGCTCAGGGCAGGGTACTGCGCCAGAGCTGGGGTCTATCCTGGCTCCATCACCAATTTACCCTGGGGTCCTTAGCCACTGAGAGATACCTTGGGGTTTTTAGGCTGGTTATGTTACACTGATAGTGTCCACAGGCTCCCCAGTTGGAGAATGAAAGTTGTTACTACTCTATTCCCTCTGAACCAGGGGCATTCAGCCCTTCTGAAGAGTAGACTCTAGATATTTAAAGATTAGATCCTAAAATGAGAGACCCATGCTAGAAACTGGGATTTCTACTGCAACTGACCACATATCTCTGCGGCCACATATCTCACTGTAAGTTCATGGCAGTCACCAGAGCTGTGTCAAACACAGCTGAGGATCCCATGAGCATCTCATTCATGTCCTTGTGTTAAAATGAGGATGGTGATACCTGCTCCCAAAACTGCCTGTTAATAAAAAGAAAATTACTTCTCTGCAGTATTTATTCTAGAACTATATGAGATGATCAATGCTGCCATTTAGTAATTGATGATTTATTAATTGTGCATGAGGTTACTTACCCCAAAGAATGGCATGAGGAGTAGCAGTAATTTTTGTTTCTACAGTGCTTTAATTATGCTAAATGCTATGTACTGTTGTCTGTCCAGTAACATAGCATGAAGTCCAAGGATAAGTTTAAAATGTGCATAATTTTTACTTGAATCAAGAGAAACTGGATATAACCTTCATATTCACTTGAAGATATACAAGTAGACAGAAATCAACTGCATTTCCACAATGGGACAATGAAATCAAGTTTTGGCTGCTCTGTTCTCTGGCAGCACAGAGGGTGGTTGTGCTGTCATGCCTGTCACTTTAAAAATTTGAAATCTGTTTTGCACTGTGATCTCCTTCCCCCGGTCACTCTCATCTTTCTCAAACTCCTTCCTTTTATGATTGTATTTTTCATCCTCTATCTCAGGTCAAAGATTCTTAGAGAAAAATTAGTGAATTTCTTTGTATGAGGATAAAAATCTACCAACGGTTTTCTCCCAAGTTTTAATAAGAAATTTGATGCTGAGATAAATGACTGAAGATAGAGATTCCAGACTTGGCTTGTTTAGAAAAACTTGTTCGGACCTAAGAAGTTGCCATGAAAGACCTAAATGAAGACTGCTTCATTAGAGCTCTTAAATAAAGGAGCCCTACAGCTTTTTGAGCTTCACAGGAGCTGGAAATGTGCTTGGGAAAAAAAAATCTACATTCTATATACATTTTTTTTAATTATATAAATCAAAAAAGCTTCTCTTGTATGGCTTCATATTTTACGGATTCCTACCTCCTGGAGGCTTTCTAGGGTATACTTATACAGTAAGATAATTTTAAAAATACATTAAAATAGTTGAACAGAGTGTGCTAGTTTTAAAACAGTTGTAAGACTTCTCTCACACATGAGAGCATAGGATCAGACCCTAATTTATGTGGCTGGCAATAAAGATATGAAAATTTACCTCTCCTGGAATAGCAAGAGTTGATTCCTCTGCAATGTGCTGGAAGGTGAACTTACTGCTAAGGTTCTGGAAAACTGCAATCTAATTTTTATTTGTCCTCTAGTTAGTAAAGTAATGAAGTGAGAGCTGAATGGTTTTGCTGACCAGGAAACCCAGAGGTCAGTTTTGTGTCACTACAGTTAAGTTACTCAGAACCAATGTGTTTTTATAATTTTTACAATTCATCTATAATTTATAATGATTAATTATAAAATATTAATTTTGAAGAATCATTGCATTTTATAATGTGATAGATTTCAGTTCCATTCATACTGGAAACCTTTTCCCTTCTGCTTCCTGTGGAACAGGTCGTGGTGTTCCTGGCAAGGTAAATTCCTATTATTTGGTGTAGTCCACAATAAATGTTTACTGCACTTTTTAGTTACATCAAAGGTTTTGTTATGATCCCTCAAGTTAGTTCCTTGAATCAAGCAAATTTTCTAGCAATGAATTTTATTGACCGTCACAAATTTGGGCTATACAAGATGATACTAGTTGACAAGATTTTTAGAGGACACGACCTCATTCTTTCCCCTTCTGCCCAAGAGGCTTTCTCTTTTCTTGGCTGAAAATGGGGGACTTCAGTCATTTGTTTGTGCCTTCTGGATGTCCAAACAGAAGCAGCAGCTTCTTACACTACATGTGTAGCGTGGAGCTGGTGCTGTACTGCAGCCATGATGCCCCCAGGCCATCTCACCGTGCACCAGCCAGAGTTCTGTCAAGGGCCCTATCTCAAGCTGGCCCTCTCTCCAGCTACCCGCACCCTCCAAGAGTCCCCAAATTCCACAGTGAATCTCTGTTCCTTTACTTTTCCAGTCTCTGCTGCTGGACTGTTTCAGTTTCAAAGAAACCTCAGTTCAGATCGGTTACTTGGAACTTGGTGTGTCTAGGCATTCACTTTGCCTAATGAACAAGTCTTGTGAATGAAGAAAAGGAGAACTGCTAGCTACCACGCTGACGGTGGTGTCAAGGGGCACCGAGGGTCACCTTCTGAGAACTCTCTAACTGCCCCAGAACTGCATATTTTTTAAAAAAACTAGTGTATGTTTTAAATACCAGTCTGATTGGAAGAGTCTGAGTCTGACAGCGGGTTGCATTTCTGAACAGCAGTTGGGAACTCTTGTCCTGCCCTCCCTGAGTTGGGTTCTCGCCTCTGCCCCTTGCAGACAGAGGCACTGGGTTTAGCCCGGGGAGACCTTATTGCAGCCTTTCAGTACTTAGAATGGACCTATAAGAAAGATGGGGACAGACTTTTTAGCAGGTCTGGTTGTGATATGGCAAGGGGTAATGGTTTTAAACTAAAGGAGAGGAGATTCAGGCTAGACATGAGGAAGAAATGTTTTACAATGAGGGTGGTAGAACACTAGCCCAGGTTGCCCAGAGAGGTGGTAGATGCCCCATCCCTGGAAACATTCACGGCCAGGCTGGATGGGGCTCTGAGCAACCTGATCTAGCTGAAGATGTCCCTGCTCATGGCAGGGGGTTGGACTAGATGACCTTCGAAGTTCCCTTCCTACCCAAACTATGCTATGATTCTCTGATTGGCAGCATTCTCACCTCTTCTCAATGTAAGGTCTCCTGGCTAGACCAATGCTACTGTCGAATGCATTTGTTTGAAATAAAGCCTTGGCTTGAGGGGAGTAGGAGAGGGGGCACCGCCTTGCTGTGCAGGGTAAATGATATAGCAAGGGGTTGCTTTGTCTCGGACAGAAGAATCACATTCCTCTCCACAGGGTCAGCTCTTCTTCGGGGCAGTTTGCCTCTTGCACTGTGGCACATGGGTAAATTCTGCCCCAGCATCTAGGTGTTGTTTCCCTGGTACCTGTTTAGGCTTACAGTTTGTTTATCTGGGTTTTGTTTTTATTTTCCTCCAGGTAATAACATTTTCTTCACCATTTTTCTCCTGGTGAAGGGCAAAAGGGTTTGATCTTTGTAAGATTTGTTAAAATATTTTTGTGTTTATAAGAGGAAAGCTGACACATATAAAGAAATAAATGCTTTTGTAAATTTTTTGTTGTATGATTCAGCATTTAAACGTTTTACAGATGCAATTTTTGCACTCTCTCTGCATATATGCATAAAATATATTTATTTTCCGTCTTCAAGGTTTACTTTGGGGTTTTTTTTTCTTCTAATGTAAAATGCAGTATGTGCAACATTAAAAAAATAGTGTAAAGACGTCTTATTTTGTTGTTGTTCTTAACTGCCTTTAAAAAGATTAACATAAAAACTTATGGGAAGAATTCAAACACATCTGGGGTGTTTAATGGGAAACTTGAGGGTAAAAGAGCATAGAGGAGATGGAATCTTGACTCTTAATTACTTTCTCAAAAGTAAATGACATTAAAATCCTTTTAAAGAGAGTGGGGCAGGCTCTGGGTTAGCTCCTGCGTGCTGCTGCAGGGAATGCAGACACCACAGCCGTGGTGTTTGCTGTCTGCAGCTGGAGTATGTGAATCTATAAATCTATAAAACTATAACTCTCCCTTGCAACATCTGGTAGAGAATACGACCTGGGTTGTAGCAACCCAGAGGAGCTGCAGCTACCCCAGGCTGTAGGTGGGAGTGCACAGGAGGCTGCAAAAAGACACCTACTGCTTCAGAGACCTCTTTCTCTTCCTTTGCTCCCTTAGCCCTGCCTCTGTCCTTGCAGCAGGATCAGGCCTCCCGCTCTGTGTTTCTAAAGGACACGATGAAACACTTAACCCTGCCATGTAACTTCAGATATACATGCTCCTCCATTTTCTCACACCCCCACATCCTGCAGTGCTTTTGAGGGACAATCACAGCCATGTTTTTGAGCATCACATACTAAGGTGATGCTTACTATTAAATATTTCCAGCTTAGCTACAATTTCTCAGCATCTGAAGTCAGGATTTTCCACTTGGTGACAAATCCTTGAAAACTCAGCATGCCATCTGTAGGGCTTTGCATTTCAATAGATTACCTGAAAGGTCTTGAGAGTTTGGCCTCTGAGGACGTGTTTTCGGCATGAGGGTTGAGGAGAATGTCACCGGTGTCACCTACAGCTCAAAATTTTGGTCAGGCCTGAACATTTTTCCTTCCTTCACCAGTTTGCTCAAATTTTGCACTAATGTTATTCCACTGAAACACAGTTATTTTATTTATTTACTTTGTGTGTGTGTGTGGCCAAGGCCACACAGGTCTTGTTCTCTGGATGTGCAACAAAGCAGTAGCAACGCATCTGTCCACACAATAGCACAGGTGACGTATTGCAGCAGACCAAATGTTTCCAGCATGGCACCTTTTCTTCAGAGGATCTTGCTGGTTACTGAGGCACCAGCTTGGCAGTGGGAATGTGTCAATTCTGTCAAACTCATGATGGACACCAGCTGCTGGCAGCCAACGTGCCTGGTACCCTGCCAGCCTACCAGCTGCCAGTGGTGGGCAAACTGCCCGGCTCCCCACCTGGTACACAAGTGAACGGCTGCCTCCTCACCTGGCAACTTTGAAAAAAAGCCCAACAAATATTTTCCAATAAAAGAAATTGACAGTTCGGATATTTCTCTCCAGTTTTTAGAATTCCTGATCGGACGAACCTGAGCAATTTTCCGCAGAGCAGAAAGTCCAGAGGCCCCGTGACTCCTGCATGGTCACGTCTTCCATGCACACTTGTTCTTCAGCAGAAATAGGAACTAATTACCACATTCAGTTCACTCTCTTCATGGGTGTGGAGAACTGGTGCTTGCCACTATTCCCACCAACCAAACATCTTCTGTACAGTTTAAAGTAAAAGGCTTTGAATTTTACTTTATCGCAGCTTCAACATGCAATTTTTCCCCCATTTCCTGTACTTGTAATGAAAACTAGTGTTCTTCAGTAGTCTTCTATTTCAGGGCTATTTGTAACCAAATCCCTGGATTTTTAAACTCCATATGTTCTTGGGGATTACAAAAGACATTGTTTACTTCTTAACTTGTGTGTGTATAGCAGCCATCTGCCCACACATGCCCACACCCCCTTATGCATGGGGGCGAGTGTTCCTTTAACCACCACCCTCAACCTGATCTAGTCTTCCAGTTTGACAAACATCACCCATGTCAACCTTGTGAAATACTTCCTCAGGTCTCTCAACAAGCAAGTCAACATTTTTGCTCTGGGGTGGTGCCCACCCAATCATAATTCTGTCATCCCCCTCCTGGGGATGTTTCCTCCTTCTGTAGTTGTCGATGACCTCTGAGAAGGATTGCCCTTGCAAGTACATTTTCCAGCGGCCTTTGAGTCTGCATGGTGGCTCCTTTCTATTTCAAGCTCTTGAGCTCTTCAAATCTGAAAACTTTTTGTTTTGGAAATCAGAAATTGCTGAAAATTATAACAACACATCTTTCTTCAGAGCTTTCCAGGAATATCCCAGAATTAAAATAACTCAAACAAATGAAAAACCAAAACCACCCACAAATTCATACTTTTCAGAGCAAACACTTCACATTTGGTACCATGGGTTACTTCTCACAAGAGACCTCTCAGGCTGAGCTTCTCAGCCCAGAGTCTGGTTTGTTAACACTTACGCAGTGAGTGACATCTCTAGTCACTGTCACGCCGAGCCTCACAGGTATCTGACAGGCAAACTCAAGGCTGCAAACCTGTACTGTCCTATTCAACACACACACACACACACAAAGAAACCAAAGCCAACCCCAAACCTTTCTTGTTGTTCCTTTCCTAACCTGAGGCTTAGCAATGCTAGCAAGTGGAATGGGTACACTTTAAAATTCAGCAGGGATGCTGGAACAGCTGCTCAGTGGCAGAGCTTGTGAGCAACAGTCCAGTGTCCACACCTGCCTGAAGATACACTTGTGTTTTATCCAAAGAGAGAACTCTGCCACCTCAAATGGAGGCTGCAGAAAGTTTGCCAGCAGGGTTAGAGTGAAGTCTCTGAGCAAGAGACCCCCAGTCTTTTTCCTTAGGAGTAGCATGTAGCAAAGAAAGAAAAATCTTTCCTGATTCTGACCTCTTACTAGCACAGTCCATTAGCAGGCACAGTTGGTAATTTGGCAGTCTTGCCCTCTTGAGATACATGCCAGTGTCAAAATGTCAGGCTTTGAGAAAGCCTGGCGGTCTGGCCAATTAGTGAGTAATTGAGTTTTCCTGGGTCTTGGCTAACAAACTGAATTTAAGCCCAGGTGAGTACATATGCATGTGATAGTTTGTGTTGCTGTCTGTTGTGATGGGTGGGAGACTCCTGCTACCTCCAGCAGCTGCTCCTGCAGTAGCAGCTCGTCCTGGTACACTAGAGCTACTGGGGAAGCTGTCTTGGGAGCTGCTGGATTTCTTCATGTGAGTGTGTCTGAGCATCCCATTGCTTCATTGGGTCTGAGATGGGGGCCTGTGGGTCATGGCTTGAGAGAAGGGCTCTGGGGAGTGTCTTGTGAAGGTGCCCAGGAGCAGCAGCCTAGAGACTAGAGGAGGTTGTCTGAGACCTTGAGGCTAGTGCAGCTGAATGTCTATTGTGAAAGCTTTGGATTTTCTTAACTGTATCTATTCCTATTTTTCCTTCTCATTAGTCTCCCTGGGAGCCCCAGGCAGAGGGGGCAGTGAGATATGGAGTAGGAAAGGTCAAGGGAAGACTTGTATTAATATTTGCTTTATTGGATGACTGGAGCCTGACTAAACTCTCTCACTCTGCTTTCAGCACTGCCAGGAGAGGAGAATTACTCTGTTTTCTGGTATATTTTATTCAGTTTTGCTTGCCTAATACTTAGCATGTTTACCTGTTGCCTTGGAAGGATGTTGGTCCTAATGGTCTTTTCAGCTGGAGAAGCCTTGCTGTGTGTCTGCTACCAAAGTGAGCTGAACTATGTAACATTACAGTGCCAGTGGCAGTACAGTGGGATAGTGCCTTTTTAAAACCATAATCAGAATGGAAACTTCTAGTTTTGCTCAGGCTAAGAACACCAACAACCAAAATTTGAAAGATGCTGGGGCCTCCAGCCTGTGTCACCCTTAAGTTTTGATACAAGCAGGGAAGCAGCACTCTGAGATGCTTCAGGGGCAATGGCTTAAAAGTGATAACAGGGGTGCTCTGGGCTGCAGTGGGACCTGAGTCCCTCCCAGCTGGGTGAGGAAGGGCAGCAGAGGCTATATATAAGCTGTAGTGATACAGAAACCGGTAGAATGCTTCTGGTAGTGGTGATTGATGGGGTTTTACACTGACCTCTCCTGCCTCTGAGCTGTGTTGTCTTCATGTGAACCTGAGCCTCCCTGGTTTGTGGTCTGAGGCACTTGGCTGTGGGAAGACTCTAGTAGGCAGGGTGGAGGCATGGGGTGGCTGTAGAAAAACTTTCTCCTCCCTTCTAGCAACTATATAATGGTTCATATGATAATGTGTCCTTTCTCTGTTCTGGTGCTTCAATCTATATTGCTTGTAGCTTTTGGAGGAAAATATGTTCCTTAGTTAGCCAGAGATGTCCTGATTAAAGTTCACTTGGTAAATATGACTATCTTACTAATTCTATCTGTGAAAATGAGTGATTTTTTTTTTTTTTTTTTTTTTTTTTTTAATTTTTTAGGCTGAAGTGGGTCAGTAACTTCACTGATATCAGGTCTCTCATACAGACTTTGATCCCTGTGGGTTTTCTTTCTGCCTGTTCTCTCCAGACATGTGGCAGAGCTGTTCATTCTGTTAAAGGCAGAAGTGCCTGTTTTGTAGCTAGGCTGCTTGGGCACAGGTGTGCAGCAGCAGTGCTGAACTGGCCTGACAAGGACAGGTGAGGTGCCGGGGGCTCTTGTACCAGATACTTCAAGTACAGGGTGTCTAACTGGTATCTGAACTCTGGTAACTTCAACATCTTTTCTAGGCTTTTCTCCAACTGTGTCACTTTTTCCTGTTTCTACCCTGTTCTCCCTGCGCTTCCATATCAGCTGAAAACCTAATCTCTGCTTTGGGGAGCAGGTTTTCTGTTGTGCACCTTTGGCAGCGGTGGCTGGGATGCTTTTGTTTGTGCCTGCCAGGAACAGCCTGTTCAGTTTGCAGATCAGGAGCAGTTATGCTGGCCACAAAAAAAGAAAGTTTATGTTGTGGTTTGAGCCTGTTAGCCCTGTGGAGTCAGAGAGGTGAACCCCTCTGCTGGCTTCCCAGGCAGTCTCTGAGCTCTGTGTGTGTGTCTGTGCCCTCTCATGTGCTGGGAAGTGTGGTGAAGGTCAGTGGAGTGCCAAGGTCTGGCACAATGGGGACTGGCAAAATGTTAGCTGAGGGAGAGATTCATATTAGCAGCACTTCAGGATTATTTGAATTTGGCATCTGGCACAGCCACTCCAGAGGACTGCTCTGCCTGGGCGCTGCTAGCAATGGTATGTGTGCCTCCTTAGCAGGGCCCTGCTGCTGCATGGGAGCTCAGCTGGGACTTGTTCATCACTTGTCCAGAGCTCAGACAGGGGAATACCACAGCAAGATGAAAGGTGAGTTTTGTTATGAATTTGATCCTTCCGCTTCTCCACCTACAGGGTAAATTCTTTCAGCAAAGGCCTAATCACATCTAAATGACCCAGTAAAACTATCAGTGTGCTTAAAATGATATCACTTGAGAGAGAAACTGAGGACTGACTCCCTGCCCACTGGGGTGGAGGTTTGACAGGTCACCCAGCCCCTGACACACTGGATGCATGTGCTGATGCTCCTGCACTGCTGCTTTTGCAGGGTGCTGTGCCCAGCCTCCAAGGTGCCCCAGCATCTGCAAGGAGCACCTACTGGACAGCCAGCTCCTTGCTGCTGGCACCCACCTTTCTTCCATGCTGCCCTGTTAGTGCATCCACACTGTTCCTGGGCCATATGTCATTCTCCTGGGCATGTCAGGACAGGAGTGGTGGGGAGAGGTGACCCTGCTCAAAGCAGAGGGGAGGAAGGGTCTGAGGCTCCAGAGGTGCTTGGGAAGATGCTTGAACACAAGGGGCACAAACACAGTTGTGGGAGCTTTTCCCAATGCCCTGGGCTCCAGCTGTGGACCTGAACAGGGCATGTGGAAGATGCTTCACAAGGAGCATGTTTATGTGGGGCTTGGAAGAGGAGGGATGTCTGGGGGCTAAGGGGGAGGCCTGGCTGCTGCTTGCCTCAGCATCTTTCCTGTCTTCCAGGTCTCTGTTCAGGGCTGCTTCCCAGCAGCTCCTGGTGGGGCAAGGTTGTTTCTCCAAGCCCATCCAAAATCCCCTAGAAACCCTAGAGAGGTGAATGTTGCAGAGAAAACACAAACACAACTACGGATAGGGGAAGAAAAAAGACACAGTCAAAGAAGAGAAAGGCAAATGCATGTGTAGGAAAAAAATTCATGGGAGTGATGTGCAAGACTGTTAT
The DNA here is from genome assembly GCF_036013475.1 of Columba livia. Lineage (NCBI taxonomy): Eukaryota > Metazoa > Chordata > Aves > Columbiformes > Columbidae > Columba > Columba livia. The sequence continues at coordinate 66,869,780 of NC_088603.1, read as the reverse complement.
TTTTATGTTGATTTTGATGAGATGACTCAGTTCAGCTGCCAGAGCTGAAACATATGGGATCCATAAAAATGATTCAAAGAAGAGAGCATGTATGTAAACAACAGGGGGTATTTCAGCAAGAATCAAACATGTGTTGTAGTTAATTAAAAGCCAAATCCTAATTCTAAGCTTCTTGTGGCTCATAATCCCCTGAGCATTTTGGTCACACTTCCCAGTTGTGGCTCAGGTTTGGATGGCTTCAGGTGTGGGTCTGTGGCTGTGCTTAGTGTTGTATGTCTGTGTGTGTCCCACCACAGCCAGTATGGCCTGTGCCGAGTTTATGCCTGTGTGGGACAGCAGCTCTGCAGGAGCAGAGCCCTGCATGGTTGTGGGCAGGGAGGCTGCCAGGGTTGCACACTCACCTCCCTCCAACAGCCTCATCTATTGGTGATGCCACTCAACGAGGTGGAGGGTGGTACCCCCCATTCTTCCCAAGCACCTTCTGTCTTCCTCTGGTCCTGTGCTGGTGTATTTTGGATGCTGCTGCTACCTGGCTGGACCCAGCTTACAGTTACAAATCAAGGAAAGGCTAATAGTGGCTTTGCTCCATGAACAATAAATAACAAAGGATTGTTTTTCTGAACTCCTGAGTAGCTCCAGCAGACCCTGAACACTGGGTGGAGTAGGGGTGCACAGCAGTATGTGTCCATGGGGGCTTCCCCAGCACAGGCTGTGGTGGTACCCTGTGGGGGGAGGTGTCAGTTTCTACTCCCAGCACAGACACCAGGGTACATTACTTTGTAGGGAGGTATGTCCATATCTTACCTCTTCCCCTGGACTTATTTGCACGGTAGCAGCAAAGTACTCTGTGACTCCCCTTCCATTCCTCTGGGAAGGCAAGTCCCTCTCAGCCCTGGGGTTTTGTGTCAGTCAGTGTCTGTAACTGTCATTATGTTACATGAAAAGGATTAGCACCAGTGGTGACCAGGACTACTTACAGCCTTGGCAAAGGAGGTGTTATTGTAAACCTAATTATTCACAAGTTATCATTATACAATCATATATAGCATCATTTTATATAATCATAATTATCTAGCTATTTATTCATATGCATGTAGTGATCTCAGAACATCTGAGGTGACCGTTTTTTTTCCCAGAAATGATTATGCTCCAACATATCTGAGACTAAAATATATGGCAGCCATCCAAGGCCTGAAAAGCCTAGGGATGATAAGGCTCTGGGGCTATGAAGGACATAACTTTGGTGGTTGAAGATCAGGTTTCCCTCCCCCAACTCATTATTTGAAATGACTGAATGGTTTTGGCCGGAGTTGTGCCCTCTGTCTCTTGTTACTGGATTTTGAACATCCAAAGGTTCCTATAAAGCCTGTTGGGACTGCTGATGGGACTCCTTTATATCCTGTGGGCTGCCTCAAGCAGCATACATATTACAGCTTCCTCCCCAAGATTTGTTTTAAATAATGGATGCTAGTGTACTAAAAGGAAAGATACCATTTATTTTTAAACACGGTTCAACTAGAAAACATTTGGTGTATTCTTTGCTCTATTCTTTGTGTTTCATTTATGTCTTGTGCTTTGGGAAAGCAATGTGGGAAAAGATGTACAAGTCCAAGCTGGGAAAGAAAGGAAAAAGAAAAAACAAGTACTGTATCAGATATAGGATTCTGCCACTTACTGTTGTGGTGCCCACAGTAAACCCATGGGTGCCACTTGATGTATCAGCTGATAGTACTGAGAGTCAAATGCAGATAGCCCAGAGGTGAAACACAACCTACTACCCTGCTTGCAGCCCTAAGGAGCATGGGACATAAAATTATAGAATCACATTGGTTGGAAGAGGCCCTCAAGACTGACTCCAGCTTAACTTAACACTGTCTCTAAGCCATGTCCCTCAGAACCTCATTTGCATGTCTTTTAAACACCTCCAGGGATGGTGACTCAACCACTTCCATGGGCAGCCTGTTCCAATGCCTGACAACCCTTTCTGTGAAGAAACTTTTCCTAAAATCCAATTTGAACCTCCCCTGATGCAACCTGAGGCAATCGCCTCTCATCCTGTCACTTGCTACTTGGGAGAAGAGACCTCCTACAAACTCCTTTCAGGTAGTTGTAGACAGCGATCAGGTCTCCCTTCAGCCTCCTTTTCTCCAGGCTAAACAGCCCCAGTTCTCTCAACCGCTCCTCATGACTTGTGCTTCAGGCACCTCACCAGCTTTGTTGCCCTTCTCTGAACTCTCTCCAGCACATCAATGTCTTTCCTGAGGTGAGTGGCCAAAAACTGAACACAGGATTCAATGTGAGGCTTCACCAGCACTGAGTACAGTGGGACAATCACTCCTCTAGTCCTGCTGATCACACTATTCCTGATACAAACCAGGATGCTGTTGGCCTTTTTGGCCACCTGGGCACACTGCTGGCTCATGTTCAGCTGGCTGTCAATCAACACCCCCAGATCTTTTTCCACTAGACAGCTTTCCAGCCACTCTTGCCTGAGCCTGTAGTGTTGCCTGGGACTGTTGTTACCCAAGTGCAGGACCCAGTACTTGGCCTTGTTGAGAGAAGCAGCAGTGCAGGATCAGCAGCTGCTCAGTGACTTTGTGCAGAGGGGAAAGTGAGAGTGGAAGGGAGAAGAGGAGCAAGAGGGCAAGAGTCATGAGTGTCACAGAGAGATTTGTCTTGTGCCTCTAAAGCATCTTTTAGTCTGTCATGCCCACCATCACAGTGTTTTTCCAGGTTGTGCTACATCATCTCTACTCCCAGAAAGTGATGGAGCTGCCAGAAATGCTGTGGAGTAAGACGTATTGATTGCTGACTGTGATCCTTTCTTTAAAACTCCTGCCTACATCATGGTATGGAAGCAACTTGTAAAGGAGGGATTACATGGGTGGACAGGCAGAATAGGGACCGGGAAGTAAAAGGTTGGTTGATAGTAATTATCTGACTCAAAGGCAAGAAACTAATGTGGGACTGTAGCAAGCTGATTTCACAAAATGATTTAGGTATTTTTCCTTGAATGTTGGTCTCTGCTGGGAAACAGTTGGTGTGGGCACACTGACAGACTTTTTCTGCTCCTGGAAGAGTCAGAGATGATTCTGGACTTTGAGGGTGGGTATTGAGTGTCTGAGAGGGAGCTCTCTCAAAGTGGTAGCTCAGGGAATGGCAGATGGCAAACATTGTGGCATGTATTACTCCATGGGGAACTGCATGTGTTGCTGTAGGCTTTAGAGCTTATACCGAGGCTTCGGTGGGTGCAGCTTCCTTGAGCTGACCCTGCAGAGGGAGTTCCTGGCCACTGAACACCTTCTGCCGCATAGGACTTGTAGGCACCTGACTTGAGCATCCCTGTTGTGAGTCCTTGAAGGATCATAGGAAGCTGTGTTTGTCCTTGTGCCTCCCTGTTCTCCTCTTCTGCTTCCCCAAAAACACTCATGAGTGGCCTCAAGGAAGGGTGAAGCTGAGACATGGGACAGAGCCATGTCTCTGCTCCAGAAAGTAGGACACTCTCTCTGAGGTATGGTCCCACCATGGTCATGCACTCAGCCACATCTGGGCCATGTCTGAAGGGTGTCCACAGCAGCACAAGGGTCTTATGTGGGTTGCAGAGGGATTTGAAGTATGCTTGTGCATGGGCTTGCTGCCTGGCTAACAGGGCACCCTGTGGCCTCTGGCTTACCAAATGCCTGTTCCCCACATCTGGGAGGAGTGGGGCAGGAAGGAATTTGGCTGTGCAAGCCACCAAATGGTGTCCAGGTTGCTGTTCCCTGGCCTTTAGCAAGGTTTGGGGTAGAAAAGGGATGAACTAGTGAGGTTTGGCCCAATGGGAATTCAGTTGCAGCAAGCTCCTCTTTGCTGTGACGGGAAGGTTAAATGCTGATTTGCAGCACAGCTGAAGGCAATCTCTGCTCCCCTCCCTGGCTGTACTGCAGTGGGCGACTCCCTGGAGATAGGGGTAAATTAATCTGGTAGAAGTAGGTTACATTCTCCAAATGATACAACATATGACGTGTCCAAACATGGTTTAAGTTGCTGGGGTGATGCAACTTCCCATTAACTTGGATCACAAGGGTTTTAATGTGGATTGCTGTACACTTCAGCTATGATGTTTGAGACTCTGTTTATCCCTTTTCACAGAAGTTAAACGATGTCCTTGAAATATTTCAGATGTTTCTCTTTATGGAAACTTTCACAACTACTTGCAGGAACAGAGCCTTTGCAACTTTGGAAATAACCAGGCTCTCCCTTGTGTACTTAGGACATCTCTGGGGACTTTACTGGTTTCCCCTTTCAGCAGGCATGACACAAGGTAACAGCAAGGAGTAGGGTAAAGAGGGATTGTTCATGATCTTGCCCCTCTGCCAGACAGCTGCCTTCCTTGCAGGGCAGAGCAGCAAACTAACACAGAGGCTTTGGCCAAGCACCAATTTAGAACCAAATCCGTGTGGGCACAGTGCTTTGGAGAAGCAGCCACCATGGCCAGGGCTGGAGACAGACCTTCCCAGCAGCTGCTAAATGGAGCTGATGAAGGTAGCCTTTTAGAAAAATAATACCTCTTTATCTCTGGGTGGACACAAGAAAATTGAGTCACTGTTTTCCTGCTAAAAGCTTTCTTTTCTTCCTGGTATGGCCTCCAAAGGGTTTGGAAATGTCAATGACTCCCTTCTGCTGCCTGTGAGGGCTCCCTGGGTCTGTTGTTGGATGGTGTAGAAAAGTTTTGAGTGGCTGAAGGTTGATTCCTGCCAGCATACCCAGTGCTAATATCAGTGGGGTTGTGCTGCAGTGAGTTGGATTGAATGCTAGGAAGAGATAAAATGGGTGAGGTCACAGCCCTGGAGGGAAATGGGGCTCTCTCTGAACAGGATCATCTGAAAATACTGGAGTGAGGGGTAAAGCAGCAGGTCAGCTGAGGCTGGGTGAGCCATCAGGAGCCCTAGAGTGTGTTTTGAGGGAGTAGCTTTACCAGAGAGTGGAGAAAGCAACCTAAATGAGGAGGGAGAAACACATCCAGATAGTATTAAAGAAATCCCTATTCTTAGTTCACTATATTCCCACCCTTCCCCCACATCAGTCCTTAGAAACCCAGTGAAGTGAAGGAAAGGACCTGGGCAATGTCAGCGAAGAAGTTATTGCAGTTGGCTGAGTCTGTGCAGCTTTAAGTTACAAAGTACAGGTTTGGCAAAATTACCTCTGAATATTTCAGCCTGTTGGCAGCACTGACAGCTCTCATGCTCACCACCTGCTGTAGGATTTGGACTCTACAAAATGGCAGAGAGATGCTGAAACTCCCCACTAACACACCACCCCAGCCCTGCCCAGGTGTGTATGGGCTGCAGAAAGCTGCTGGTGTGGATGCTGGTTCCTGCACCAGGCACCTGTGGCAGCGCAGGTTGCAGGGGGGAGATGAGATGCAGGGTTTCCTCAGATGTGGGCTGCTCTGGTATAAGTGTCAGGAGTTGGGTGTTGGGGAGAGCGCATAATGCTAAAGACATCCAGTGTCAAAGGGGAATTGTAATTTGAGCTTTGTCTGTCCATCAGACCTTATTTCTCCTCAGGTGAGAGATGTTCGTATCTCCTACTGCTGGTAAGGGATTTGCAGGGTGGATATTATGGATGTGCACTGGGGGAATAACTGATCTGTGTGTTTGTTTACTCTGTGGCTGAATGCAGGGGGAGTTTTAGGTCAGTGTTAGCAGGTGTGGGATCTCTCAGGAAGAGGCAGGCAGCTTACAGAAGTGTATACAGGTAGTATGTGCTTTATACTCTACGGTATGAGCATAAGCACTGTGCTACTGTAGACCAAGGATTCACCTCAGTCCTGTCATGTCATCCTTACTTAAAGGACAAGCTTAAAAATGAAGCATGACAGATAATGCTGTACCCCAGTATGACCTCCTTCAGCTTCTCTCAGGCAGAGCTTGAAGGCCCGTAAAATATTCTCTCAAGGCAGCCCATGGTTGTAATTTCTCTGAGAGGCTTTGGAAGGGTGCATGGTGTGGCATGGGCTGCAAGGATGGGTGCCTGTGTGTGGGGGGATTAAAGCTGGGGAAAGCAAACCTGTGAGCAGCCTCATTGCTCTTAGCTCTTGTGCTAGGGTCTAGTTTAAGCCTGTTGTCATACATTCTAAACAGCTTACTCCTTATTGCCATTTCCACCCCTGGATAGGAGGTACCCAACCTGTTGGTGAAGGTGGGATGTACAGGAAGGCTTGCTGCACTGCGGTGACCCTCCTGCCCATTGAGAAGAGCTGTCATGGGCTGTCCTGTGGGGAGATGCTGCATAATGTGTGGCCTGACAGGTGACAAAAGGTGTCTGTACTCTAAACGAATACTGAAAACAGAGTGAAACAAAACAAACAGTTATGCTCTCTCCCCTTGCTTCCTGCCCCACCAGGCAGGTGAGGAGAGCATCTCTGTAGGTGTGTCAGGATGGAGGGATGAGCTGGGGGAGCAGGAGGCAACTCTGTCATGCAAATCAGTACAGGTACATAGAGGTAAGGTGGCAGTGGCTCTAATTGAAAACGAAGTAAAGAGAGGCCTTTGAGCTGAAGAAATAAGTGTGTGGGAATACTCCCGGAAAGCTGCCCAAAATTATCATTGGGACAAAACAGCCCCATTAAAGGGGAATAGATGGAGAAAGTGGGTTATGGCTGGGGCTGAGGGGATGCTGAAAGACTTTGGAAAGGGTCTGGGTTGGGGAGGCAATGCCAAGGAGAGACAGCTGGTAACTGAAGAAGGTTTGCAGAAAGCACAGCACAGAGTGTGTTGCCTTCTTACTCTGAGTGTGTATGACCCCTGCTGTTTCTACAAAGAGTTTGAGAAAGCATCTACTAAAGAAATCAGAGGCTGACAGTGGAAAGATGCTCTGTGGGGGTATTTCCTGCTGGAGGTCCAGATTTGGGATGGGCTGGAGGCACAAGTGGCTGAAGGCTCTTCCAGCAGATCCCTCTCCACTACTTGGGTGTACAACACTCACTGTTTGGAAAGCAAGAAATTATGTGGGGCAGGGAAGATAAACAGGACAGAAAGAGTAACTTGTAAGGGTAAACAGCCCTCCAGGTAGTTGGAGAGGCAATATCTGCTTGTGTTGTGAAACCTGTGAGCTTTTGGGCTCAATCTATTTGATTTTAGCATGTGTGAAGGATGCTATTGGGTTTGCAAGGCCGCTAGAGTATGGCAGGCAGGAGGCTGTACCCCAAGGGACAGGTTTCTCCAGTAAAAGAGATTAATACCCCAGGCAAAGTCAGCTCCCAGCCCCGCGGGGCTGGCATCCCGAAGGCAGAGGTGAGGACCCTCAGGTGGGGGGGCTGCCCATCGGGCTCCCATGTGTGGTTTCTTGCTGCCATCTAGTGACATTCAGGAATATTGAAAAATGTTAAAAAAGGCCTGCTTGTGGTATCGGGCTGCAGACGGAGCCGCTGAATTTGCCAAGCTAAACAGCGTGGAAATAATCCTGGAATATCGCGGTCTGTTTTCTGTATCTCCCGCAAAACAGCCGTGGGAAGCTTTGGCACTCTAAGACAAATTTTGATGGGTCATGGAGTGAATTTGTAGGTGAATGTGGTTATTTCCAAATAGAGACAAAAGTGGAGCTGCCTTATTTTCCTATCTGTAGTGTTGCTGCTCCAGGTCTGAGCAGGTTTGCTTTGCCTGTGTTTGCTGGCTTCCTCTTAACAGTGCCTTTGTAATGTCTGCACGGAAACAGTGAGAAGACCTGACAAAAACTGAGTAAACTTGAGTGATCTCACTAGAAATTGCAAACCACCTCTGTTTTTGAACTTTCAAGCACTTAAGACTTGCCTAATAATGATGGATCATGACCTGTAAGATTCTTTTTTTCTATGGAGAGGTGTAGGGAAGACCTAACATGGTAGACAACAGGGCATTGATTGAGATGGGTTATTGTCATCAGAGCTTTCTTGGCCCTCACAGTTCTAGGAAATTAATAGGGTTGTAGTTAATCTAAACTTTTAAAACTGGAGTCTTCCTGAGCTTCTGTGTGAAAATATGAGGGCTTTCTACAGAAACCAAAGGGAAAAGCTCCTATGAATTTTGATTAGTCCAAGATTTCATTTTAAAATTTGGGAGTCCATTTACTACTCCTGAAATAATGACATGATGAGAGAACATTTCTACCTTGGAAACATTTTTTGAAAGTTTACTGGGGAATCTTTGCATGTGCTGCAGCTGTGGCCTGTTTATCCCAGTGCAAATATGCTTTGGGTATGCAAGCCTTTCTCCTGTGTCTCCAAACACCCTCAGCAGGAACTAATTAATACCTTTGTATACTGCTATCACCTAACAGGCTCCTACCCCCAACCTCCAAACAGTGGCTTGCAAGAGCAGTGATGGAAATGGAATATTACAAAATTACTTTATTTCCTCTTTCTCTGTGTCTTCCTCCTGGCCTGAAGCTTCCTAGGGAGCCCTTCTACAAGGGCTTTAGCTGCTGAGAGCAGGACGCCTAGACAGACTGCAGGTATCTCATTACCATTACTTCAGTCTTTCTTGTTCCCTGGCACCTCAGGGAGCTGTGACGCCAACGGTGATAAATCATTTCTGCTGCTTGTGTCCTTGGGGGCAGCTGAGGTAATTACTTGGAATGACCCTTGCTTTCAGCCATCATGAAAACCTTACCGTAATCCCAGAAGAGCTTAAATCCTTGATAGGATGTAAACTGTTGTCACTATGGGCAGTGCATATAGTCAAATAGGAACACAATGCTGAAACTACTGCCCTTCAATCTGTGTATTTTTAAAACAAGGTTAATGATCTCTTGTTAAAAAGAAAAAATGTGCAGTGGTCTTCAAAAGGTGATTGTTTATCTGTCTGTAATGTTGTAAAGACTATTACCAGGTAATTGGAGGTGACTGTCCCCTTTGTTGGAGTATGGAGGTTTGTTCAAACACAAGAAGGTGATGTGTGTGTGACCTAGGGGAGCTGACAGTGCACTCAGGTGGAGATGAGAGTGGTGAGTTGGGACTACTTGTGAATTAGACAGCCTCATGAGGAGATGGTGGTTGTAATACTTCCCCCCTCTGAAGGTGAATCTGTCTTTGTCATGATAGGTTTGCTACACTCTTTGATCACTGGGGAGGTACAAAATTGGACAAAGTCAAAAAGCTCCTGGAGGTGTGCAGATGACTCTCAGATGGTGAAAGGGACACAAAAAGCAGAGCTGCCTGTGTTGGTGAGCTCTCTCCAAAGAGCAGTTCTGTGTTACTTTTCACCTTTTGTTAGAATAAGGGCTGGGGAACAGACCATAGCAGGGGTTGTGCTGAACGAGTTCTTGCCTTCTACCCCTGTCTTTGCTCTGTGTCTGAGGGCATCATAGTGGCTAACTGGCTTAAATAGTCCCAAACCCCAAATCTGAAGATGACTCTAGTGAAATCACGTTTGAAGCAGAGGACAAGAAAATTTTTACTTTATGTACAAACTCTAATTCATAGCTTTTCCTCATGGTAGGAACCATGTATGTGGCAAACATTCAGATCAGCTTCACAGCCATCTGCATCAGGACCAAAACCAGGGCTTCAAAACTCCATGTAAAACTAGTCAAAAATATCTGAGAAAATGCTTTGCTTTACTTGCATGGCAGGCAGAAAACTGTGTGTATCCTTTGGAGTTTGAGTGTACATGTATAAACACACAGGTAAGCAATAATCCTCTGATATAGCTTGAATTAAATGGGCAGATTAAAAAAAAAAATAGCCCAGCTTTGTCTTGATGCTAGAACATATAAGTTGGACAAGAAGCCTAAGCAGGATTGCTGAAGGAAGCATGTTTGTGTGTCAAACCTAAAGCCCCCAGGCTGAGTTTGGATCCTAAGAACAGAAAAATTGCAGACTTAGAGTTTCTGCCAGTCATGTCTTATCGGTCATTTGGGCTGGAACTACTAAAGCAGAGCTACATTTAGAAGCGTGTGATTGTTTTTTTTAATCTTGTTCAGCCACCAGGTTTTAACTGAGGGCAACCTTCTCCAGAGGAGGAGGTGGTATGTGATGACCTCTGGTGGTAGATACATGCAGAAAAGAGACGTGATCGTATTGTTTTTTAACTTTGTGATCAATTTATTCCCTCTTGGAACATTCATGGGATGAGAAGAGCAACTGGAGGCACTGGCAACCACCTTTGCACAGATTTGCTTTCTCTTTGACATGATGGCAAGGGACTGGCTTTCCCCTCATGACTGGATTGTAGTACCTTGCTGGTACTTTTGGAAATCGGTGCTTCTATCTGGACAGTAATATTTTTTCAAGGCTTTGTGACCTCTTCCCTGAGGCTTTATGGGTCTGAAGGCATGCTCACTTTCATATAAAACCAGATGATTTTGCCCTTGAAATCCCCCTTTCCTTCCAGTGCCCTTGAAGTAGAAAGCAATGGTGGTTTACCATCAGGTTTGTCACTGATCCAGTAGTTCTTGTGGCAGGTAAAGAGGGACAAATTCTTGACATGGTAATCCTGACCAGTCCTAACCAACTCAGCAGTGTTATCTGGAGTTCTTGCTTTCCGTCCTACGGGAGCTGTGCTTCTGGACACTGTTGGACAACCACTGAGATAGCTAATTGAGAAAGGAGGTGGCCCTGCCCAGGGGAACTGTTTGACAAACCTATGTTTTTAACCATGAGTGGATTAAAAGTGTTTCTGAACTTAGCATTGTTCAGATAATCCATAAAATCAAAGATCAGATGTTTCTTGAACCTTCCCCAAATGGTGGATACTTGCAGAAGTGGTTAAGGCACTGTTCTATTTGGCCATTGTGCCAATAAGCACTGTCCTGGCTCTTCTGCAGCCATGGTGGCTGAGGGGCTCCGTGGTGGGGATTTGGCACCTCACATCACCTGGGTGTGTGGATGTGCTGGGTCTGGAGTGGCAATTCTTCTTCTGGACCTGGTGCTATTCATCTGTGCTGTGGGGGCCCAAGCACAGAAAAGGCAGAGCTACCCCTAATTGTCGTGGATTTGATCTGCAACAGGGGTTTGGCTCAAATTAATCAGATACTAGGAGTATCCATTTATTTACAGTTCTATGTCCTACTCAGAATGGCTTCTTCAGAGTTTGATTTGATGTCTGTGGGATCTATGTGCGCAGGTAGCTCAGGGCTGGTTGATAAAATATCTGTAGAAAACATCTGTACTCCAAAGCTACCTGTTTGAGAGTTAGCAGCCCTTTAAAACATCTTCTCATTGAAGTATTTTCCCTATTTACATTATAGGTAAATGTTATATGTATTTTTACTAAATATTAATAGTGAATTAAGTTTACTTAATTACCAAGATACTTGCTAAATGCTGCCTTCAGCTGTACCTTGCTGCATGTGGGAAATTTTTGGTGTAAAAGTATTTTGAGCCCTCTTATATCTTTGCACAGTCCCAAGAAGTCCCAGGTGCTTTGTGCCTATCACACTGAACATCTCCACAGTGCTGTTATCTGTCTGGAATGAAACCTTCTCTGTGAAAGCAGACTTCCCTTGTTCTCTCTTTTGGGCATCCCTCCTGCTGTCTTCCCACCAGTACTTTTTGGTGTGTCCTAGGACTGAAGTGAGCAGATCCCATGACTTTTGTGTGGCTGCTTGTAGCAGCAGCAGACAGAGGTGCAGGGCTGCAACTGTGTAGTGTGCCTCCCTGCCTGCTATGGCAACATACAAACTTAGGCCACGTTGTAGCATTTCATCTTCCATTACCTTCATGTACATTTCACTTCCTCAAGAAATCAAGACGACTTTTTTTTTAACACAGTAACATTTCTCTGCACAGACCAGATGAGGTACAGCCCATCTCAGAGTGCTGCAGACCCAGACTGTATTCCAAAAATACTGCTTGAAAGGGACTGTAAGTTAGCAGAGGTGGCCCCCATCTCTTTGCTGGTCAGAACATATGGTGGCACAGCCAATGGCAGGCTACGTGCCCTGGTTATTTAGCTGCAGCTCAAGCTCATCACAGGCTTATTTCAACTTGATCATATACTGCTGGCATAGCGAGTTGCTGCTTGCTTGCAGCAGCAGTGTTAACAGATGCTTGGTATGCTGAAGGTGGCAAATATAGGTCACTACATCCTTGGCAAAGCTGCCCATATTTTGCATGGGTCTGTGAGTCTGTGGAATAGCAATTCAGCTGCAGTGGTGACTGACAATGAACAAACATGAGCAACTTTTCAAAGGGACAGCATAGCTGTGTTGTACTGGGGAGAGAATATGGATATTTCACCTTAAGCAACTGCTCCTGGACATTGGTTGCAATATAGGAAAGGAGGTGTGGAAAGCACTTCACAGGGTCACCTCCTCTCTAGCTTCTCTGAAGCCTTTGCTGCTGCAGGTTTGTCTAAGTGCCTGTAGAAGGGATGGAGCTCACACCGCTTTGCCTTGGCTGTCTGCTCCTGTGCTATCTGCCCTCATTAGAAAGCTGGGAGACGAGACATATCTGCCAGCCCCTCATTCTTCTGACCTAGCAGTCTTTGCTGCTGTGATGGTCAATGGACATCTAGTCTCTGTGTTCAGTGGAGCTGAATTTGTCTGTAGTCACCTACTTAGGACAAAACGAATCTCACCCTAACCTTTACTGATATTATCTTATTCAGCTGAAAGTGCCTACAGTGTAGACACCTGTGTTTAAACAGATTAATCTCATTCCTGTTGTTTAACCTGTTTTTTTTTTCCCCCCTCACTATCAAGGTGTTGCAGTACATTGGTTCCTTTTCTTCAGTATGAAAAACAGATTTTCTTGGGCAAAAATATTTTAATTCTTAAACCCCCTCCATTGCTTCTCTCAGTTCTCCTCTGAATATATTGGCATTGTTTAACCTGATTTTTCTCACAAGTAATCTGAGACCTCTAATTGTTCCTGTTGCTCTCTGCTAAATACTTTCCTATTAGTTCTTATCTTACCTGAAGTGTGGTGCCCAAAACTGGATACAGTTCTCTAGCTGAGGTCATATTCATGCTGAGCAGAAGGAACAGATAGCTATGTACAGAAACAATAAATTTTCTTTCCATTTCCTCTGCTGCTTTCTAAAATTGATCTTTTCAATGTTTCCAGAAAACTCCAGTGCTCTGTCATACATTCCTTCCTTAAAAGTCACTCTGAAGCTTCAATATATCTGGGTTTTGTGTGCATCAAAACAGTGTGCACATATACTTTGTGTGTCCCTGGATGCACAGAGCTACAGACACTTCAGGAGTGATGTTGATGTGTGTAATGACTATACATGCCACGCCCCTCCCCGACAGATTGTTCCTTGGCTTTCTGGTACCTCATCCCATACAAAATCCACTCTGTGTACAACCTGAAACAGCTTGGGTCCAGGTCACTCTTAAAAAATAGTTGTCTGTCTGTACTGTTCTGAGCTTGTTGTTGTTGCATGAATAGTTTATTTTTCTAACTTTGAAAGTTAGACTTTTGATATGGGCTAGACCAAATTTCATAGGATACTCATAGGATTTTTGATATAATCCATTGATCTGTAGAATATGTATTTCCTGATAATTTTAAACTAAATACTGATAGAGTTCAGATTTTTTTAAAGGAATCCAGGGTTTGGTTTTACTGTAACCTAACATGTTTCTTCCACTGGTAGGAGGGCAAGAAAGGCATCTTGGTGACACACCTTGGTGCCTAAACACTAGAACATCACTTCCATGCATGTCTATTAATCTTCCCTGTTAATCTAAGATCAGAGTATATGGTACTGGAAGTCTCAGCGGTGTCTGTTTTAAGATTTGACTATGTGGGGGGGGAATGGATGGAGATAAACCAGAGGTGAAGGCAATTTGAGTGAAAGCAACCATGAAACAACAGAAGTGCTGTTCTGAGGAAAGAAAAGAATGAAAGGAGCAGAAAGCGGGTAATGAACGCCAAAAAGCAGACATCGACAAGCCTGGGAAACAGGTAAATGTGTGTCTTCTGGGAAGATAATCCTGAAGATAAATGGACTGTCAGTTACTGAAACTGCTGGTAACAAAAGAAGAATGGTAAACTATCTGGATGTGAAAGAAAAAGGAAACCAAGCAGGAGAGCAGCATCCAAATGCACCAGGAACCAAGAGCTGGAAATCAAAGGGACTTATGTGATAGGTAGAAACAGGGACTTATAACTGGCAGTGATTACAATATAGCAGCGTAAAGATCCTGGGATGCAGTCAGAAAAAAATCACATGCAAAACCAATTAGAAAAAATCTAAAATGTCAGCTTTCTATAAATAGACAGATGAAAATATACATTTTTAACGAAAAAAGTACAAATAGCAGATGAGGCATAATGGCTGGAAAATTCAACATTTTCTTTGCTTCAGTTGTGTGAAGAAAGTGTCTGGTTAGAATCAATTAAAACTTAGAGAAGCTGAGTGTATTCAGTTCAGCAGAATAAGGTGAAGAAGAAATTAACTTCAGAGTTCTCAGAGGTCTGGAGATAAACCAGGATGATTCCTATCTCTAAAGAGGTGGGGAAAGGAGAGCCTGAAAATGTTTAACTAGGTTGCCTAACACTGAGGTCTAGAAAGTTACCTGAACAAATTATTTAACACTCCTCCTTGTAAGTACCAAGAAAATGTAAAATGTTAAGAAGTCAGCCAACATGGGTTTTTCATGAGCAAATCATGTTGAATCAGTGTAATTATCTTCTCTAATAGAACAGTCAGCCAGATGGGTAAGTGGAAAGCAGTGAATGTGGCATATCTTGGTTTGGGCAAGATTCTGGGGACTGTCTTATAAGGAGGTAGTGAAGCATGGTACTGGAGAAATAGACATGTTGTTGGGTCTGTAAGTATCTCTATTCAGAGAGAAGTGACCTCTGCCACACTGCTGGAGTCTTAGTGGACTCCTTCAGATGTTTCTTCTTGATCCATATATCTAGTTATGCCACTAGTTCATAGGTGTATGAACGAACTGTATGCCTAAAAATAATGATATGACCTCGGGTAACACAGGGCTTGCTCTGCTCTGGTCTCAGGCTGTTGGTGGTATGGTTACTGTCATTAAAAAAAGGAGACGTCTCATTCTTGTAGGAAGTGGGAGAGAAGTATTCCTTTCAACTCTGCAATGCTAGGTCCTCAGTGGAGGAGTGTGCAGTTCTTGAAACCTTGAAACATTTTAAGAAAGGCAGAGTCAAAAGATGGCAATAAGACAAGGCTCACAAGGCAAGACAAGGCTCAGAAAATACTGTCTGAGAGGTGAAAGTCCTTTCAGTCCAGGGAAGTGAAGGAAACACAGCACTGATGGATTGTGTGTGTGAAAAGTTTCACAAATGTAATGAAGGTCGTTTGGTGTCTGTGTGCCCTTGGAGCAAGAAGAAACCCACTGTACTGGTGGCAGAGAAGACCCAGCAGAGACAGTCTGTGGTCCCTGTGTTTCTATGGTCCCTGCTCACCATAAAGTATCCCCAGCTCTTCTCCTGGGGGAGGTTTTGCAGCCCTGGAGGTACTTGCCAGGCTGGTACCATGGCATCAGTGGCACACAGAGTGACGTGGCATTGCTGCACAGCAATGAAGTCAGAAGAGCACACTCTGCACATCACGTGTAAAAATTAGAAAACCCTTATGTATGAAATGATTCCTGCTGTGTTCATGGTCAGCTCTATGGCTCTTATCACTGGGCTTTTTGAAGGAGTGAGAGCACATTTCCTCTGTCTTGTGCAGGAAAGAGCTCATTATTCCTTATTAATTAGGTCTTCAGTTACTAATCTGTTATGTACCTTTCCAGCAACTGTTTACAGATAAGTGTTGTAGGATCTAATTGATGGAGGATAATTAGCTCCTCCCTAATTAGACTGAAGTGTGCTTCTTTTCACTCTGTGGATGATCGCTTATGAATGAAAGGCCACAAATGGAAAGCTCAAGATGTGCAATGTGTCAGGAACTAATTTGCTTAAACTATTTTTGAAAGCTTATTCAATTAATACCCAAATAGTAGGCTTATGCATGAGTGTGTGCAACTGACTTCAGTTGTCAGCAGGTATGTGGTTGCTGCAGACTTGGGAGTTAACGTCATGCTCTGTTACTGTAGGCTGCGCAGGCATTGTGAGCAGCAGACCTACAAGCATCAGCAGGGATGATACAGCATTTGGAAATAAAACAAAACCTTCTGGACTTTTAGTTTGCAGCTTCATCATCTTACACAATTGTCTCAAAAGGGAAAAAGGAAGAGTTCAAAGCAGCCTATAGCCAAGGTTTGGCAAACTTTGGGGTGCTTTTTTTTTTTTTTAATGCCTAGCCTCTGAAACTTGCAGAAGTGTCTTATTGCTAGAGAACAGGTATTCAGCATCCTTTGGAAACCAGATGCTTATATTCAAGAGGGCACCAAAATTACTAGCTATTTTCCAAAGAGCTTTTCTACAAAGAGTCTAGATGATTCTTTCTGTAAGACAGCTATGGGTTATTGTCATAATTGATCTCAGTTACAACACTTCTTTTCAAAATGTAACCATTTTTCCCCATGACTGCCTATGGTCTCCTGGCTGCAAAAAGAATACTTGGGAGTCGCCGAGCCACTTTCTATGGGTGGATATTCACTATGTAATACAAGTGTCAAGATTTGGAATATATGCTGATGTATCTTAAAACTTGTAGGGGAAGATGTGGAACTTATAGAATTAAAAATGATGTGGATTCATAACACAGCCTGAACTGCTGTGGAGGCAGATACACTTTTGTATGGACAATACTGTTGTTAGGCATTTGACCAGAAGTTGAGTGTTCAAGAGCTCACTGAAGTTAATAGAAAGCATCTCATTGACTTTCCATGTACTTTGAATGAGATGACACAGCTAGAAATCCCAAGGGAGAGTAAGTAAATAGGCCTTTTCTCCTGGTTGTGAAGAAAGTATTGAAATTGCATTCCTTAAGGATTTGAAACCTCAGAAAACAAGAACATGAATTCTGTTTGTTTGTGTGTGTTGTGTGTTTTTTCTTTTTTTTTTTTTTTTTTCCCCTCCCTAAAGAGGTTGAACATCAGTTTAATTATTTGGGAAGTTATGTTCTGCTGCAGTGCTGCTGACCTAACATACTGAGTGAGAAAGACGTGGGGGTAGCAGAGAGGACATGGATGAGGTTAGGATTACCTGCAAATTTCTAATATTCCCTGAGACTGGAAAATTGCTTCAGTGGCAGTAGCTATGTTTGCTAGAAACCTAATACTGTTAATCAGCAAAGAAAGATTTCACTGTTTCATTATGTGCTGCAGCTGAAACTCAAGGAAATTACTTGGGTCTCATTATCAGATAAAGTTAAGATGCCAGTATGAAAGAGAACTCTTTTTCACACTCAGGTTGAGAGTAATTTATTTTTGCTAGCTTAGATTTTAAAAATAGAGAGCCAGCACAGGAGAATACAATAGAACTGCACAAAATCTGGATACCACAGATCTGCTTTGATACAATAACACTTTCCAGCCTCTTTTATCTTTATAACCATTTCTAGGTATGGTGGGAAGAGATTAGAGTGGCAAGCCAAAGCAGCGTGTCTGTCCACTGTGAGGCACTCACCCCACTCCATTATTCTGTGGAGCCTGCAGCTGTAAAAGGGGCTGGTACCATCACCAGGACCTGATGCTACTCAGCATACCTGGGGGACGAAGCAATGCTTGGGGGACAGAGTGTAACTGTGCAAATCCCTTTAGGAAAGCAGGAGCAGACTCCGCATCTTCATCTGGTTCACACTTTTCCCTTGTGAGGAATGACCCTGCACACCTTTCCAGGTGCAGGGTACTTCTCCTTGGCACTGTTACCATGCCTGGGGCTGGAGCCTGGGCTCTGTCCATCCTCTGTGCTCCCCATGGAAAGGGACACCTGGGACAGCCTGCTCATTACCTCTGGGACCCAGCTGGTCCATGAGCACCCCCTACCCTGCTGTCTGGAGGGAGGCTGGGGACAGAAGTATGCTCCCAGCGAAGGTGGTGCTGGGTTGCAAATAGCTTTTGAGCAGGATCGGTTGTGTGAATGTGTCTCAGTACTGCGGAAACCATGTCTCTGAGATTGTCTACGCTAAAAAAAACCCCACAAACTTGCTGTCAGCCCTCTGGGCATTTTCTCCTGGGAAATCTTGCTGTAAGGAAAGCCAAGCTGAAGGGCTTGGTTATGTTCTGGACAGTGGCTGGTTTCCAGTGGGGTTTTGATGTCAAAGTTCAAATGTTTTTCTTGCAAAACACAACACTGACTAGGTTAGGCTAGTTACAAGATGTGAGCTTACAGAAACAGGATAAGTTATCAGGGATGACAGCATGAATGTCCCTTCTCTCTCGTGCTGTTAGAGATGCAGCTCCCAGCTCAGCTACCTGAGCTCAGAGCAGGGCAGAAACAAAGGAGAAGCTCAGCTGAGTTCTTGTTTTCCTTCTGAATAACTTACTAAGTACTTGGCAAAACCTCTAGAAGACTCAGTGGTGAAATGTAAAACCTTCCTGTCCCCTTGAGTCCTCAGCCACATCTGAGCAAGGCTATGTGACTTTCTGAAGTGAGCTGAAATATGCTAATTGGAAAGTGCCATGAACCGTGCTCTGCTGCTCTTTGCCAATGTCCTTTTTTTCCCTTCCCGAGCTGGGAGTGTGCAGGGACTCACTTTACAGCCCAGAGGAAGGCTGGAGTGTCAGTGTTCATTAAAATGGAAGGAACATGAGGTCTTCGTTAGCTGAAGTCTTTGGGCATCAGTGTTGCCCCAAGCACAAAGTCACCCAGACTTTAAGACAGAGAAAACTCTTTTGATGTGTATTGTAGTAGGTGCAGGACTTTTTGCTTTCTCTTGGTCAGTGATAATTATGCAAATTGGTCCGCTTTTTCTACATCAGATAGATCTGTTGAAATGACCGAAGCCAAAAGTTGAGGTCTTAAAGGTTATTCCACTTAGGAGAAAAGGCTGATAGAGAGCTTGGTTGCCTCTGAAGTCAGATTGTACCTCCCATCTACAAGGTTGTATTATTGTGAACTCAGGAGCAATCAAACAACTAGGAGGCTGTATCTTTATTCAAAATCACGATCTCCTATAGCTTGCTCGTTAGGTAAAAACACTGTTCTCCATATCTTCCATGGGCTGTATACTGTGGCATGCGAAAGTCCTTCCTCCTTCTGCACCTGAACCAGCTTTTCTCCAAATCTCTCTGTCATCCTGGTGCTTTGAAACAGAGCTGAGCTCTATCCCTTTTAACTGAGAGCTCTTTAATTTCTAAGACATCTTATTTGCCTTGTTTTAGGAGGATAGGCATCCTCAGCTTTCCTCTTCCAGTTATCTATAAGGAGTTAGATCTTGCACTTTCCACAAAATGTAAATGATAATATCAGTTATAGTAATGATATATGTCAGATAACTCTTAATTTTTGGTAGCTTTGGTGAACTGCTCTAGCTATGGAAATTGTGCATGCATATTTGGATATATTACTTAAATTTTCAGCCTTCTTTTCCTAGTGGGAAGGATGTCTGAAATGTCAGCATACAGTTATGACTGCTCCAGAGAACCTAACTCTTAGGTACCCTCTGGCTTTTCAGGTGCAACATCACTGGTCTCTCCTAAGCTGAGTGCTCCTGTCTTTCTAATAGGGAATAGAACAAGACTAACCCAAAACACTTCAGCTGCAGTGAATTTGAATATTTGAGACACTTCTCCAGCACTGTTGCAAGTAAAGGTCCTGCATCCCCGGCCATGCTCCACAGGTTCCTCACCCTCCTGAGCCCGGAGGCACCTCACAACATGTGGAGGAGCAAAAATGAGTCAGTGCTGTGGACACCTCTGCATGCTCTAGGAAGTCTGTGCCTTCAACTCATTGCTGTGCCTTAAAGGCAACCTGACACATGAATGAATAACAATCCACACAAACTGAGGAAACAAACCACAGAAGCAGCTTTTGAGCAGGAAGGTTGCTCCTTTCTCTAACTCCAGTATATAACTACTGCCTCTCTAAGGCTTTGTTTTATTTACTTATTTTCTGCATGTGAGGTGCAAATGAAAGGCAAACAATATTGGTCAGGTGTGATGTCCTGGATTAATTAACAGCTGGAAATAATTACCTGCTACCAGGAAGAAGGATGATGGATAGAAGTGAGGAACAGCTGTGTGGCATCTTCAGCTGGCTGCTGTGACGGGAGCAATGAGAAATGCCTAGAGAAATTGCTTGGAGGGGCTCTGGGGCCGAGGTGAAATGTGAGTGCTAGTAACAGGTCACACCATAGCAGCCTGCTGGGGAAACTCTTCAAGGGTTGCTTCTTATTGTGAGACCTCTGTGCTTCCTTCTGGAAAATCTAATATTAGCCTTGTCTGCCAGCAAGATAGATATTTTCCTAACAGGCTGTGGGAAGCTGCTGCTCAACTATTTCTACCCTGGGACCATGAGCAGGGGTGCCCCCATGTCTTTGGAGTGGTACAAATTAGGAGGAGAAAAGGGCAGCAGGTCTGTGGCCAGCCTGAGTCCTTGTGTAGGAGCAGAGACGCTCAAGCAGCTCCACGGTGCTGCACCCGGTGGGGACTAAGTGTCTTGGAGAGCCCTCACTCTCGAGGAAAAGAGCCAAACTCACACATTGTGGGCTTTTATACTGCTTAGACAGTCCCTATAGCTGACAGCTTCTCCCTGTGGCTACTTTCTACAGCTGGGTTTGGGAGAGGGGGGGATGGCTGTCACCAAAATGCATGAGAATCTCCTCCATAGCCAGGAGGCCAGCAAAGAGCCCAGGAAACTGTTCCCCTTAAATAGTTAAATGGCTGCCTCTTGACAAGCACAATGTCACATTGAATTTGAAACAGGGAACTTTTTATATTTTCCCCCTGATTGTGCTGGCACCTGGCAGATGCCTATTTACCACAGGCATCAATACACATAGTAATCAAAGGAAATCAGAGGCACAGATTAGCAACAGCTGCAAGTCATTAGTGGCAGCCATGGGAAAGCACAGCTCTGCACCCAACTTCGAAATAACCAATATGAGTATTTCAGAGCACGAGGGTTACCGCAGGGCACTCTGCAAACACCAGAGAAAGCAAACAATTGCCTCGCTTGTCTCTCGAGATGGCTTCTTCCTTCTCCCGAAGGCAGTGCTGTGTTATCGATGAATCAATCATGCTTTATTGGCCCTCTTTGGGAGGCAGAATTTCACCGACCAAGAGTTGCTAGAGCTGGAGAAGGGGGTCTCTACCTGTGCAAATTTTGTAGTGATTATTTCCTGTGGGTTGTTAGCTACTCTGGTTGCTGGTGTCTTCGACAGTGTCTTGACACAAATGAGGGCTTGGGATCTCTGAAACTTAATGCTCCTTTTACAGTAAGTTTTGTTGGAGCTAGTGCAGAGCAAAAGCTGGCCAAGAGACTTATTTGTGTATCTGATTTCTTTAATCAATTCATTTTGAACCAGAATAGAGTCCACGTCTTATTTAAAAACTTGGTGCTGACTGAAATTTCCATTGCAGATTTAGGCAGCTTGAATTTCTATTTTGATCGGTCTCCGGAAAAGCCGATTTTACTTCAAAGCCTCTCTGACTCTTGCAGGAGCAGGAAGCTGCTGCCCTATTAATAGAGAGAGCAGAATTCAGCATCGCTGAGATGTGGCATCTCCCTGGCAGTCCTTATATGCCTGACTGTACCTGTCGATCCATTCATCCTCCCTTGGCAGGGCTGTCACCGTTGTAGGTGCAGCCCCCACTGTGTGTGTGGTCTTTGTGGTCCACAGCAAGTGCTTTCCAGTGCTGCCTGCATGCCTTGTGCCTGCTGGACTGCAAGCCCATCCCTGCTTTGTGCTTGCCCAGCTCTTGGACACTGCCAGGAGGAGGTGGGCATGTGTGAGGGGGGTTGGCAGTGAGAAGATGGACAAATGCTGATCTTCACTAATTCAAAGTACCCCTTGAGCTTCTCCTGCATTTCTCAAGGAGAGGAATAAGAAGAAAAGGGTTGGGAGAAAGGAGGGTAGTTGCAGAGGCTGGAGAGATGGCAAGTTGTGGGGAGAGAAAAAGACCTTTCCAGAGAAGCTGTCTCCCATGGTCAGCCTGACCCTTGTAGCCCCTGGATCTTCTCCCAGTCCTGAAACCTGCAGTTACTCTCAGCTCCCCACCTGCATCTTCTGACACAGACCTTATTTCTTATCTGCACAGTCAGACTTGACTAATGAGTGAGGTTTGGTCAGACCCAGCTTTCTCCAAGCTCCTTCCTCCTGTGTTCTCAGCTGTTATTGTAAAAGTTGAATTTGGTTTTCTCAGGGATAGTAGATAAAATTTACATGGAGGCAAAAGTAAAATTCAGTCTTCTATCCTAAGGCCTTTTAAGCTGGCTCTGTTTAAAAAAAAAAAAAAAAA
Source organism: Columba livia (assembly GCF_036013475.1). Classification (NCBI taxonomy): domain Eukaryota; kingdom Metazoa; phylum Chordata; class Aves; order Columbiformes; family Columbidae; genus Columba; species Columba livia. Next base: position 66,847,541 of record NC_088603.1, on the reverse strand, counting down.
AAAAAGTAGATATATATATATATAGAATACGCAAACAGAACATTCATGGTAACAAAGGAAAAGATTATTTTTAAAGTGAGCAATCTCAAAAGACAAAGCACATTGCAAGTGCTTGTGCCTCCTAGTGCTAAGATGAAAGCAAGTAGAAAAGAGGCTAGAGAAATGTTAGTTCTGCCACTCTTTCAGTCCCACAGCTGTTCCCATTTGTAAACTAGTGATTTTAGGATCACAACAGTAGTGAGCAAGACTCATCTTTGAGGGGAGACCTTCAATGCTGTTAGCTGCATAAAGTAGGGTGGGTTTCTTTGTGCTAACTAAGGTAAGAGTCCTAGGTAAGTGGTTGTTTTTAAAGGAGTTTTCAATTTGCTCTTAGGTTTGTAAAATGGAGTAGTAGAGTGCCTTCTTCATTCTTATTTCACCTAAAAATTGTAAAGAAAGATGTAATTTTCTGAACTATTCTTTTTTGTTTTTTCTTCAGTAAGAGATCTTGTTTTCTGTGTGTCTTTGCTTTCTGTCTTCAACTTGGGTGTTTAAGTGCTTTACTTGCCAAGGTACGAAGCACACTGATTTTCATTCTAATATTTTCGAATAAGCCTTTTCTCCTTAATGTAGTCTCACTGGCTGGCACTAGAAATGTCTGTGCTGTGCTCACTTGTGGTGCTCAGGTGATCTAGGCTCTTCTGTCTTTGCAATTCCTTCTGCATCATGTTCCAGCTAGATGTCCTCATTCAGACACATGGAGAGATCAGTAGATAACAATTTGTACCTGCACTGAGTGGGGCTCTGTCAAAACTGGTGAATAGTCATATAACTATTATGCCTTCAGGGAAATTAACTTCCTGTATTTTTTATATTACTTTTTTTCCCTCTTTTTTTCTTCCACTTATAACTGCCAAGCTCATGTTGAAAGGACAATATTCCAGCTCTGAACTATTAGAATCAATGCTGGTGTGAACAGGAAGTCTGAGGGAAGGCCAACAAAATGTTGAGTGTACTTGAAGACCTGCTCATGAGGTGAGATCGAAAGAGGTCAGTATATTCAATGTATCAGAAACAGACTGAGGGATAACTTGACCACTGCGTATAAGTACCTGTATCTGGAAGAGGGAGACACCTTTTCTAGAAAAATTTTTCTGTGGAAGAACTGGCAGGGTTGTACGAGTTTAATCACGATAACAGAGATGATGTTCCACGTATTTGAATTGTGCAAACAGAGGAGCGGCTCAGCAGAGAAAAACTTCACTTGCAGCTTTAAAAGGGGAAAAAAAAAAAAAAAATGTGGCTTTTTTTAAGGATAAGTTTGTGAGTAGGCATAGTGACACTTTTTCGTACAAGGGTCCCTTCATTCATTGCCATCTTTGTGGATCTTCAGGGAAGAAGGATTTCTTTTGATGGTGTGTCAGTGAGTGCTGTGATTTCTGTTGAGGCACAGGCTGCAGAACAGATCTCAAGCTTCAATCTTTCTTGCCAGGAAGGGTTTTTCCCTGCTTGGGGAACTGGTAGGACTTGTTCTCTTGTTTGTTTAGCTCTTTTTTTTTTTTTTCTTATAATTTTTCTGTGAAATGCCCTTGTAAGCAGAGCCATCCTTAGGGGCAGAGCTCTGGATGGGGGGTTCTGTACTCTGGAGATGTGGCAGATTGCATACTGCTCAGAGTAAAAATGTGTGGGGTCAAGTGGTGAAGATCTTAAGGCTTTTTTCTTTTTAGTTTTTCATTTCTTTGCAGTATGGGTCATGAATTACCTTTTCTAGTCACCCAAATATTGAATTGTCTTTTCCAGTTGTATCTCAGCTATTTGATTTCTAGCCATCACAGGGCTGTGGAGTTTGGTAATGCCACCAGCCTTTCCGATGCTTTGTTTTGGTTGCATCAGCAGTGATGTAGGCTCTTGGATTAATTTTTCAAAAATTCAGAACTGGTGCTTTGTGGGTGATGTACAATATCCTAGCATAAGTAGAATAAAGTGGTCTATCAGACTGCTATTCCTATTGGCACTCAAGCCAGTGTCACATATGGAATGTAAATCCTATGTTAAATCCCTTACTTTCCTTATATCAGATTCCATGTAAGATGTAGAGTTGAATACTAAATTTTGTAACAAGGTGCTATGAGTACTGCTGGTAGTTTGTCTATACTTGGAAAAACAGGCAACTCCTAGAGGTTGTGTACATATCATACATGCAGAGCCCGCAGAGAGATGGGGCTGTGAAAATGGTAAGGTAACTCTTAGTCTCTCTTCTGTAATTAATGATTTTTATGCTGGAACAAAGTTACTCTGTGCTTTCAGCTTTTTAAATTTTGAGTCTGCACAAATGAGTAGATGAAAAGAGTAGTGCATACATGCTTGATAAGCCCTCGAAGGAAATGAAGACCTGGATTTGTGCTGAGTGATTTTGACTGGTTTCTCCTTAAAAATATAAGGCTAAAGTTTATCATTGCAATTCTAATTTTTTTTTTCTCATGTCCACAGCTAGGTAAAAGGGTACACAATGTTTTGATTTATTCTCTGTTGTGCTTTCAGAGCTACCTGAAGGACTTGATTGTAGCCCAGTTAGCTGCAAAATGAAACCCATCATAAAGCATTGAGACTGGTTTGCTTGTGTAAGGTCTGTCGCACACAGGTCACTAACTTGCATCTCAAAAAGAGATTGACAGGGAGTGGTGGTCCTCGCCCAAACTGGCTGGCAAGGGCAGCCAGAGCTGTGCTTGGTCAGTCTCCTCGCTCCAGGGACTGCAGAGGAAACTTGGACATTATTCACAGCAACTAAACTTAGAAACCTAAGTTGGATGCCTGAAACTGCTCTAAGAGGATGCTATGAATACCCGTCTTTATGCAGGACTGGCATTTCTGTTCAGGAGGGCCTTGAATGGAGCATCTATGCTGACTTAACTGCCTTTCACATCTGTTGGAGGGTGTATGTGTGTACCCTTTCAGGTCAAGAAAAATGATTTTGTAGAAACCTCGCTGTTAAAATGACTGGTTGCTCAGGATTAAAAACCAGAATGATTCAATTTTCCACTCATGACAAGGATCTCTAAGTTTCCACAAGTACAAATACTCAGGAATCACTATCTTGTTCCTTCCAGGGAGTTGTAGTGTCTTTCACAAATCACATTTTTTTTTCTCTTTAAAATAAAGCCCTGGGGTGCTTTGCAAGATGCTCTCGGTTCTGATTCACCATATGAGTGTGTTTGTATGTGCAGGGGGAATGAGGCTATGTTGCATGTAGCCCTAGAGGCCTCATTAAATTGTGATGTGTGGTGTCACATTTCAAACCCACAGTTCTTGCTGTCCCTAGTTTAAAACTTGATGCAAATGATGAGTAACGATGGTACAGAAGCTGTCTTGACAAATAATATCTACAAAACAATGGCTGAAATGATCTGAAACATCCGCTTGTTTTATGTCCTTGGGTTTTTTAGTTGCTCAACTCCAAGACCATTGTACTTGAACTGTCAGAGGTGTGATGCACGCATTGTCCCCCGTCCAAAATACAAAACGTCAGAACCTCGTAAGCACTTTGGAAAATGCTCTTGATGACTAACGTGTTACTGGCTGGATGTTTGGTCATGTCTTTACACTCATTTGTGTTTCCTCAGGAAATATATTAGTGCTGTTCTGATGAAGGTCAGCATCTGTTTGTACTCATTTAACTAAAAGAAACGTATTGAGAAGGTCAGCAGCTCTCTTAGACCTGAGAGAATAATTAGCAATGAATTATTCTACTGTGCAATTGTTTCTTTCCCTATTTGTTAATTATCTGCAGCCAACTTCTAAAATGTGTCAGCACTAAGAGAATTATTCACAAATAACTACTTGACAAATAGTTTGAAAGGGTGCTGGCAGGTGGTATGAAGGTGGCATGTTCCCTGCTTGGAGGAAGGCCAGCAGGGTCGTGCCGTGGTAGAGGATGGGCAGGACACACGGTATTGGGCCGACCTTGGTGCAGAGCCTCCTCTTGGCCCCATGCAGTTACCGTTCCTTTCCACTCCAAGGCACAGTCTTGATACTTCCCAAAATCCCCAGGCTGACAGCAGCAGACTAGTCCTGAGGTTTTGGAGAAATCAAATTGCTGTTTGTTAGTTCACAATAAATAATTTTAAATGATGTGTTAGCATCAAGAAAAAATGACCAGCAAAATGAAACAAGTCATCTCTGTGGCAGGAAACAGTTGTCCTTATTTCACAGGGCTCACGGTGCTTTGAAATGGCTCAGTGTCAATGTGTAAGGCTAAACCTGTGGAAGTCCATGGTTATGTTAATGTGCATTTTGAAACTCTAAGTGAAAACTATACCTGAAGTTATCAGTCTGCTGACTTGGCCAGTTCGCTCTGCTTTTTTTGGATGTTGGTGACTCAGTACAGTTGTGACTTTTTATTAATTTGGTCAAATATGTTCTGTATATGCTTTTCCTTCAACCCCTTTGGTGCTGAGCCAAAGAATATGCATGAAGAGGATGCAAGAACAATGGAGACAATGTGCTCGTGGTGTTTCAGTGAATGGCTGACTCAGTTGAAATGTAGGATTTCCACCACAAAGTGTTAAATTATCTCATCCACTTTCACACCAGTTGTCTACATGTTCAAAGGGAACTTTAAGAAGTATCTGTCTACATTGAGTTCAGGTCCAGGTCTATCCCCTGTTAAAATATTAATGTAAAACAGAAATGTTAACAACTGCTGATCTGTGTATTCAGCATACGACTCTTTAAAAACAGCTTGCTTCTCATTGTTTCAGTGACTTTACTCCTCTGAGATATTGCTACAATATCAAAACCAAGGATTTTTTTGGGAAGAAATTGAACACTCCTGTATGTCAGAATTACTGTTGTTGTTATGAAATAGTATGTTTTCTGCTTAATGGGACTTCCATGCAGTGTCTTTGTGGACTCTGCCTGGTTGTTTTTAAGCTCCTGATTTTGTGTGTGACTGGATAGAGTAGCTTATTAACTTTTGCTGTTCTCATGTGTGTCCTTTTTCTAGGAGTTTCTGAGAGTGTCGACATGAGGAACTTGCTATAGAAGTAAAAGTTAAGCCTGGCCCTACCTAGATTAGACTTTAAACTTCAGGGGCATAATTCAAGGAGGACAAGGGTGTAATGTTAATGAAATAAGCTCAACTACTGGCAATCAAGTTAATTCCTCAGAATATGTTTGATCAAGTATTACACTGGCTAGTAAATAACCCTCCACCTGCACTGATTTCTTTTAGATTTTGTTTGCATAGTTTATGCTTAAGTGGATTTAAGATATCTTCAGAATAATCTTGATGTGAAGAGGCTGCCAGAGGACAAGAACAGTCTTTCCTCATTGGTTTACTCTTTCCACAGCTTGGAGAATCACAGCTAATTGATACTGTTTCCATTTTAATTACACATAATTTTTCTGTTTTGCTACCCAGGGAACCAGGAGAAGAAAACAATACTCTGTCTACATACAAATCTTCCAATCAACAATTTAAAACCTTTATGTTCCCAAATTTGTTCTTTTTATTTCAAAATGAAAATGTACATGCTTGGGCAGGTCCTCACAAATTTTCATTGAGCGGTGATACTGCCACTGAAGTTCAGACCTGTAATTTAGTGCAAGAAGCTTGTTCCTCCTTCCCTCCCTCCCTCCCTTTCCCTGTGTGCTGGGGTTCAGAGTTGATGTTCAGGGCTGATGTCAGCATTTCCAGTTCCCATGGTTTTGGGAAGAAGTGTCCCACAAACAGAAGACACTGTGGTCCATGTGTCTCCTGTGCTTTAACTGAGTCTTTTTACATGCTGTCCTGCTTCACTTTCAGCTCTGTGCAGGAAGGGCTGTATTTATGCTTTGGTAAAGGCTGTGGTGCAGGCATGTAGGATGTTGCATTGCTTGCGCTGGTTGCATGAAAGATGCTGCGGGAAATAATGAATATGGACATAGGACAGAATGGGGAAAGTCAGTGGCTTCAGGAACGTGGGAATAGATACTTCATGGCAGAAGCCAGTGGGAGTTTTCCTGTGGACTTCAGTGGAGCTCTTGGGTAGAGAAGACTTTTTTTTTTGTTTGTTTTTGGGGGGGGTGGAAGTTGCTGGGCTAGGGGTGTGCACAGGAGAGATGCCCTCTACACCTCCTGCCTCAGTTGGCAGTGGAGTTAGCATAAACCTATGTAAAAAAGCAGCTCCTGGAGGGAGTAGGAAAGTGGGAAGGCTAAGAAGTATTTTTAGTAGAGTCCATATTTCCATGCCTGATGACAAAGCCTGCCTGCTCCAGTTTGGAAAAGTAAATATTGGCTGTGGGGATGGTGCTCCTGATGTGCGAAATCTCCTTTCCTAATGTTGGTGGGCTCAACCTGGACCTCAGGCTCATGTTTGGTTAATCTGAAGGTGTCAGAGGGTAGGAAAGCAGGGCTGTTTTGGTGCGTTGCCATGCCTCTTCTGATCAGCTAGGCATCAGCTATGGTCCCTGAGCAAAACCAGGCAGTTTGTGCTCCAAGTAAGCCTCACTGACTGAACTGCAGCTTTATTATGAACTACTACTGAAGGCTGTGATCTTATAATGTGACAAAAATACCGGGGTTTTGAAAGAAACCATTATACAATGTCAGCTGTGCTTTTCCTTTCACATGTGCAACTTTTTCAGCACAAGTGTAGCAGTCAAGCCTGGTTGTTTGGAAGAAGGATGGGATCTCCTGGCATGTTAGCACTCAGAGGTGACAAGCCACCACTCAGAGTAAGCCCTGGGTGGTGTGAGTCAGCTTGACACAGCGGAGCCTTGGTGTGTGGGACCTCCCCACCTCCTATGGCCAGGATACCCTTTTGCCCTGTGGTCGGTAGTATCTCTCATCTCTCTTCTTTCCTTCCCCTTCTGTTTAAAATTTTTGCAAATCCATCTCTCTATACCAAAGCTGGTGACTAATGCAGCAACTCCTATTAGGTCAAAATAGCTGAAATCATATGGCAATTACATATGCATGCTCAAATGCACACATAAGGTTTTTTTCCCCTCCCTTCCTCCCCTGTGCCCCCCTTTTCTGATCTCTGGAACAAAACATTCCCTCACTGCTTGGAGGGCTGGAGCAGCTGCCCAGCTGGCAGGAGCAGAGTTGTTAATGCTGTCAGTGAAAGGATGAGTCACATTGCAAAAGTTATTTAAGAGGGTCAACCTTCTTGTCTTCTTCCCCTCCAGCCACCGATCCTTTTGAATTCATCAGATGCTGGAGGTCCGCGTTGGCTGCTGCCTGCAGAGAGCACAATGAAGGCTTTTCAGTGCAAGAAGGCTCCTGATGGGAGTCATAAAAACAACTGGTCCTGTGCTTGACTGATCTGTTGGTCTCTTGAAAAAAGCTTCTGCCTGTCTTGGAAGCATGTGATACTAGCTCCAAGGATGACTTTTTTTTTAATTAAAGTTGATTAGATGGGACTTAACAGTGTGTAAGGGGAAATGAGAAGTAAAAGGCATAAGGATAACAAAAAAATCATGACACACTTAACTTACTTTTGGTTCTTTTTAGGAGGAGATCACCAAAAAGCTGTCGTCTTCCTAGGAAAATCATGCTCCTCTAAGCTCTCTGGAGGATGCACAGCTCCTCCAAGAACCCTTTCTAGCTAAGACACCTTCAAGTCACCTTCAGGAGGAGAATGTTTGCTGCCTCCCCAGACTCCTGCAGGACCAGAGTGCCCCAGGAGCTAAATCTGTGTGAGCATCACTTGCTCCCTCAGAGTTTGGCAATATCTTGCTCAGTCAGCACCAGGTTTGTCACAGGGCAAACTTGGCTTGTTCATGTTCTTGACTGGGAAAAACTTTGACTTCTGAGAAGGTAGTGTTTGAGAGAAAGTGGGAGATCAAGGCTGGTATTGGTGTAGGCTTGGTAGTCTTGCTTATTAAATATCTTCTGGTGAAAACAGAATTAGGGTCTATCTATTCTGATAATTTCTTATGCTTTTAAATTATGTCTCTGAACATAGAATTGCTGAATGGCTGCCATGTCTGTTCTGGTGCTTGCTTACATCCATGCTGTGAGGGAGACTGATCTCTGTTGCTCCCCATCTGCAGAGTGTAGTCCATCATGCTTAGAGCTGTGCTGAAGAGGCGTGGTCTTCCCTGCGTGGCCTGAACTACCTTAGGTGAGGATCTCCTCTCCAGATTTCAGGTTATTAATGCTAAAACAAAGCTGTGGCTGGGGTCATACCGATGAGATGGGACTGGAGGTTGTCGTAGCTTCTTCTGTGGTTTGCAGTGTGTAAAGTGGGCATGTGCATGACATGCATGGATCATCTGTGCATCCTTCTTCTCTCAAAGTCTATAGTGCCTATGAGAGGGTGCTTAAAACTTTCCATTGCTCCTTAATGTCCATAGTACCTGCATTTCCTGATGTGTGTCAGCAAGTTTGCTCTAAGTTGCTTTGACTGCTTGGAGGGCTCAGTTTCCTTGATTAAAAGCGGGTCGGTCTAGAACTGATAGGATTATTTTTAAATTTAGTAGAGGGGGAAAAAAAGACAAAAAATATTATGAGAAGATTCAGGCATCCTTGATGACAATAGTTCCGGCTGGGCAGAAGAGGAAAACTCTGAATCAAATCTTTTGTTGCTTTTAATGCTTAAAATGTTTTGACACTTTTCATCATTCCTTTAGAAATGTTTCTTATCACTTTTTAAGTGATCTACTCATGACAGACAGGAATGCAGTCCCTTCCAGACTGTGCCACAAGTAGAGAAGCATTGGCTCACAGTACTGCTGTAGCAGAGACTTCCACTGATACGCAGTTGCCTGCTCCTTTCTGAGCCCCTTTATGCCCTTGCTGAACAGTTAAATATAGCTGGTTAATCCTACAATTAGCTTGCTAATGTGTTTTTTTTGTTTTGTGTTTTTTTTTTTTTTTTTTTTTTTCTGGAAGATCTGATGTTGATATAACAAAAAAAAAAAAAATCCTGATTTCTGAAAACCAAGAAAGTGTATGTGGATGAGTTTTCCTCCTTTTCTTCCCTCTCCCCACCATTTCTCTAGCGTACAAAGGTATTAATAACTCTTTAATTTTTGTAGATAACTTGAAATTCTGGCCTTGAAAAAGGCAAGTAACCTAGTTAAGTAAATTTGAATATATCAGTGGGGAAGGATGGTCTCTTGATGGTGTTTTAATTAAATATCTGGTCAAGATACTATGTTCCTTTCCTTGCTACCCCCCAGAAAGATACCCATAAGTTGACTATGAAATATAATAGCAAGTGACTAAGTGTACTGACAGAAGAATTACAAACCCAGAACACTCATCAGCGACAAACCAGTCTTGTGTCATTTTGTGGGTGTCTAATTGGCCCCGTGTAAAATACCAAATTAAGCCTGAATATTCAGATTAGAAGACTAAAATAGCCTCTCCCAGAAGTTTATTCTGTTCTCTGATATTTTTGTCCTATTTTCAACCTTTATAGAGGTGACACATCCCTGCTCAGCGTTACTGGCTGCGTATTGTCAGTCTGGAGTACTGGTGCTCCATCTGTGAGCTCCAGCTAGCAGCAGGTACTGTAAATCATAGAGATTCATGACAAGGCTGTGAAGTTTTCTGAAGGACAAATCACAGTATCTATGTAGAAAATCACTGTGTCTAGTAACCAGGAGTGGCTCTTGGGTTCTCAAAAGTTGCTGTGATAATGTTGTTGGGTGATACTTTGACTGTTGTGAAGTAAATATATAGAAACCTCATGTGCACTCATGTACGTTTTGCAGCTTGTCATCCCCATGCATTCACTTTCACGCTTCTGCATATGCTTATTGCTTCAGAAGAGCTGAGCTGAAATGGAGAACGAGGCTGTTCCTGTACTCTTCTGATGTTATTTTTCTTAAATTTGGGAACGGAGGAGGCTGAATCACCCAAAAGCACATGACCCCACACTGCTGCATGCTAACAGCAACTCAGTTGAGAGGGACCAAAGGATAATGGCTCCTGCACCTAAATAGCCATGTCCTGGAGGGCTTCCAGCCTGTGATGCCAAAGGCAGGTTTGCTTGGTTGTGGTGTCCTTGGGAACTCAGTTTGGCTATTTTACAGGTGGATGTAACTTGGGTTCAGATGTGCACCTTTGGCATGAACATTTGGTTTTGCTCTTGCTAATACCATAGGTCTTGGGGGTCCTATGGGATGCCAGTGGCTGAGTGATCCCAGCTGGTGGAGGCTACCAACAGAAGCTTTTGGGAGTCCAAGTTCTAGGACAAGGCTTATGGTGGCCATCTGGATGAAAAAGGTTAAACAAATGAACTAGCGCATCAGGATGAGCAGCCGTCAGCCCAAAGTAAATACTTGTAAACTGTAGGATATGGTGTAACAGGGTTTACAGCAGATCATTGACTGAGCTTGACTTTGCTGGATTCTATTCACGATGTGAGAGCTGCAGTGCTGATGGTCAGAGCTGACCTCATGTGTTGTGGTGAGGCTGCCAATGCTGGCCTGAGTGGGAAGGATGGGGATGACTGGGGATGGGTGAGCCTTGAGACCTCTCTGTACAGCCTTTGCTCCTGCAACCCTGCTCCATCCTCTTGAATTTGGATAGTGCACAGAGACTTCCTTGGACTAACATGGATGTACTTAATATCCATCTGCAGTGAACTGTGTCTGGACAAACTATCCTGCCATGTCCCTTGGTGCATCCTTGGGACATTTGTGTATGCCTAGCTTCATCTTCTCTGTTTCTTGCTCTTCATATGAATTTTTGAGGGAGATGAGAAACGTAACTGCAGTGGGATTTCTAGGAATAGCTTCATATCCTTTCCCTTAACTGGTGGCCTCCTTCTTGCTTCTTTTGGTGCCAATGTTAATGTGTCTTTTGGCTGTTTAGGGAAGTTTTTTGTCTTGCTTAGAAGAATCTCCTCCATTTTCCCTATGTGCCACTTGCTGTGCACTGGGGAAGGGTGAAAACCCACAGCTATTGAGCTATTCACTTCAGAGGCTTTTCAGTTGACAGGTTTCTGTCCCACCAAGAACCTGGGCTCAGCCCAGGGCACCACCACAGTGCAGGGGACAGCAAACGCATCGTGTTTCTGTGCAGTTCCTGAAGCCGGCGTTACATGGGGCACTCTGTCATGAAGCACAATTTTGTTTCACAGCTTAGTACAGAAACTGTGCCTGAAGCCTTGAGAGAAAGGCACATATGTGTCCACACACACTGATCTCCTTGATTGGACTGCGTTGCCATCCTGTGCAAGACTTTCATGCAAAATATATTTGTGTTCTTGGTGTGCCTGCTGTGGTGCTCTTGAAAACAGGAGGGAGATGTGACTACTTTAGGCCTGGCCCCACTCCAGATTTCCTGGAGGCCCATATGTGCCCCACAGAGCACCCTCACCATCACTGAGCACTGTTGTTAGTGCTTCTGGCATCAAAATCCAGGTGGAGACTCCTGCCTCTTCCTCCACCCTCCACCATGAAAGTGTAGGAAAGAGGGGGAGGAAAAAACCCTAATACAACAATGCATGTGTTGGAGGTCGAACAGTCTCATGGAGAGTGCTGGGGGAAGCACATGAATTAGAGGAGAAACTTTCTCCTGAGCGGGAGGGGAAGCATACACCTTGGAGGTGAAACTTTCTCCTGCCAGCTCAAGCTGGGACAAACCTGCTTGCCACCTCATTACCCCAGAGAAGTTGTTTTTGGTGTTGGTGCCTTCAGCACCATGCCTGACATCAGCCATTCTCTTCAGTTTGCTGGTCCTAGAATGTACTTTAGGAAAACTGCGTTTCTGAGCCCAGTTCAGAGGAGCGTTTCCACTTAGAACAGCATTTAATCACATATTGGAGTCAAACTGAGATTGAGTGGGAACTGAGTGATGCTTAAAGAGAGGGAATATACAGCCAAGACCTGGATCTCATTTGCAGGCTGCAACTGCTTTATTGCACCAAGCAAAACCTGCAGGTGAGGCAGGCCTGATCCTTCTCTAACGTTAGGGGATGAATACAAGGAGTGAAAGTGGGGCTGACCACCCTGTCTAGGCAGGAGTTTGGATTTTGTTGATCCTGTGTCCTGTACTACGAGGGCATATCAGTGTGGTGCAGGTGAGAGTGACCATACCTATCCAGCTTCATGGGTTTGTCCCTGGACCTCATCTTAGCTGAAGTGCTGGTTCTGGACCCCTGGACATGATTCTGGGTGGTCCCGAGACAGGGGCCAGAGCTGTGGCTTTTGTTGGGGGTTTGTAGAATTGGAACGGAGACCCACACAGGGCCTACATTTGGGCTGTTATGGGAAGGGGCAATACAAAGTAACCCCTTTTTCTTGTCACTGTTCCCACAGAGATTTCATAGAGGGTTTATGCTGTTGACTTTTTTTCCTAGTGCAGTGGGGACTTCAGGCCTCTGGGAGACTACATGTGTGTGTGTGACAGGGACTGAAGGAAGGCTGCGGGAAGCATGGTCTCTCCTACAGGTCCCTACTGGAAAGCAGTCTCTGCAAGGTCTGCTTTGTTCTCTTATTAGCTCAGAGCATAAGAAATAAATGTGGCTTTGCTTTCCTACAGTTTCAGTAGCTCCAGGTAGTTTAGGGTTTATCCTATGGCAGGGATGAGGCTCTGGCTTTGCCTGTTGTGTAGGTGGGCTTAGTGTCATAGCTTGTCTCCTAGGACAGGGAGTTTTGAAACTGTTTTTTGGTTTTGGCATCTGGTATAGGAAATGTAGTGTGGTCAAAACTAGCAATTTTCTCTATGGAGAGGCAAACCCAAGAAAGCTTTCCAGCAAGCTTGTTTGCTTCTGCAGGTTTTTATTCTTAGTTTCAACAGGGAAGTTGAACAAGAGTGAGTAAGGATCAGACACCTCACACAACTCTGGCTGAAGAAAGCATGCAATTCCACCGCTGAAGCAGTGTTTCCTAAAATAACAGCCTCGGGAACCTCTGCAATCTGTTTCCCTGTCTCTTACCCTTTCACAAGAACTGAGAAGTCTTTCAGTATTGTGAAGCAAGGCTGTGAAATAGCAGCCAGAACAAGAGTGCCTCAGTCTCTTGTGCTCTATCTGGGGACCTATTGGGCTATTATTAGCAGGGGATACCAAATACATTTTGTAAATATTTGAAAAGCCTTGCCAAGCGGTGTTGCGAAGACACATGTTCTTTTATGAGCCCTACAATCATTAAACTCAGGCAAAATTCAATGAAAGAGCCAGAGCAGTTCCCATGTATCATCCCATTTTGTTCTTGTCTGTGTAAGGAAATGCACTTGTGAGACTCTTGGCTTGAAGCTGAAAATTCTGCCTGTAATTCTTGACAGAGGGGTTTTCTTTGCAAGTGGAGATCAGGCAGCTGATCTCCTGAGCCCCTGGCCCAGGACGTGGTGGTCTCCTGGCACACACCTCCCGTGCTGAGATCTGAGACCTGCTCTACCGGGTCATCCTGCTCCTCCAGCCTAACACCAGGTGCCTGCCTTTTTTTGCTGCAGGGAATTTGGGATTCCCTTACAGCCTCTTGTCCTCTTCCAGAACAGGAGTGACCCGCAGTCTTGCTTTTCATCGCTAGAGGGAGGGAAACTACACGGAATTGTTACACCCCGCCCCCGCTCCTCTCCTTTCTCCTCCTCCGTCCGTCGATCCATCTGCTCCAGGCAGGGTACACAAGTGCTCTTCTAGCGCTTTTTAAAAATTATTTTAAATAAGAAACCGGTAAAATCGTGGTAGGTGGGCTGTAGTTCTTCGACGAGTACCAAACCAAGGTTTGTGCACATCCTCGTAGGTTGCTGGGAGCAGGGTCTGGGAGCCGTGCTCTGGGAAGGTCTCCGTAGCCCCGGGGACTCGCTGAAGGAGGGGGAGACCACCAGAGCAAGGCAGGCAGTAATTTTTGTGGGAAGTGAAATTGAAGTGCGGTGGTAAAGAAGTCACATCCCACCCTTGTGGTAATAAAATTGGTGGGTGAAGGACTGAGTGAACTTGACACATGCCATGGGGTGAAGACACAGGCTGAACACTGTATGGTGGTGTACTTACACCCCTCTGAACTGAAGGGGGTTATGTGCATCATCCCCCCAAATATATTTTCCTTCAAAATACCTATCAATGCTCATATATCTTCTAGCTCCATAATCTGTGATGTGGCCAGTTTAGTGTGGCTTAACAAATCAAATAATTCAAAAAAATGCAGCTTAAGGGAAGACTGTTCTCCCACTTTAATGTGTATATTTAAAAAGTTAAAGTAATGAAAAAAAAAAACCAACTTTGACGAAATCAAATGATGATCGAAACTTTAACTTATAGGTATTCATGAAGCAGTGTATCAGAGACACCCTTTTCTATTTGAAAGCATAGTGATTTTTGAAATTAATTTAAGAGAAATAAGACAACAATTTCAACCTAGGAATAGGAACATAGCCATAAAATCAACCAAACCATCTCCTATGGGAAGTGCTGGAGAACAACTTTCTCACTTTCAGAAGCTGTTTTATGAAACCTGGTAGCACTTAACCAAGTCTAGGGGTTATTGGTAATGGAGCTAGTTAAAGTCTGTTTTCCTGACCAGAATGGAACAAAGTAGCTATGGTGTTTTTAGCCTTGTTTGCTGAGTGGACCATCCATCTTTCCTGCAAGATATGTAAGGGTGAAAGCAGGCATGTCAGAATGAGCTACTGGCTCTGTAAGAAAACCAAGGACTCATCTCTCTTCTAGATTTTCTTACGATGGCCATGGTCATAGCACTGTGCTGTATAGCACTGCAGGCAAGGGTGTTATCATCTGTTAGGAGACTGTTGCTCCTGAGGGTGCATTCTTGAGGGATGACAGTAGACTGATAACTTTTTTTCTTTAATTTTAAATATTACTAACAAAATAAGACCAATAATTCATTGCAACATGTAAATAATGATAATTTTTAAAAGGAAGTAAAACTGGCCAAGAATGAACATGACCATAGCTTGTCTGTTGCTCAAGCCTGAAGAGTGGAAAAACAGAGTAACAAATCAAAAGTGAAAATGCCCATACATAGTAGGTATGGGTTTGGTAGTGTGTGTGGTGTGTGTTGTGCCTTTTTTTTTTTTTTTTTAAGTACAGACTACTGTATATTGTTGGTAACAGTAGGAAACAAATTTTTAAAAAAAATCCACTTTTTTTTTTTCTTTCTTAATGAAAAGAAGAATGAGTGGTGCAGGATTCTACCTCTGGAAAAAAATGAAAGATGAAACCACAATGATGGCTTCTTAATTTGTGACTCAGAGGCAGTCACACTTGTAACTGTCTGCATCATTTTCAGGAGGGGAAAAAGGGCAGATTACAGCAATCTTGAACATATTCCCCCTTATCTTTTGATACTAAAAGAAATTGCACATCCACTATGTGCAAAATGTGGCTTCTGGCAGGGAAAGCCACATGGAAGGACTGAAACAGCAGCAGGTCTCTGTGGGATGGGACATGGGGCTGTCGGGTTGTGCTTTGGGCTCAGGTTTCCTCGGGGGAAGCCTTGGCTGGCTGCAGCACTGGAGAGGGCCAGCAGTGGTGGAAAGGAGGCAATTTCCTTCATCAAAAACCCAGTGGCCGGGAAGAGAGGACGGGTTCCAGGAGGGGACGAGTGCCTGCGAGAAGGGTATGCCAAAAAGATGTGGCTGGCAGCAGAGCAGCTGGCCTCTGCTGCTAATTCAGATTGTCTGGCCCAGGAGGATCCTAATTACAGCACAACTGCTGTCGCCATAATCGCTGCGGCAGGAGCAGCGTGGGCCATAAGGCACTGAAAGGGTCCTGGATGTGGCAGTAGATTATTAGAGTTACTGTGCTCTGTCCTGGCTGCTGAGTTGTGCAAAACCTACCAGATGTCAGGGAGGAAGAAATGGGTCATCATCAACATCAGGCTTGTGCAAATGTCATTGACTGCTTATGTGAACAATGTGATTGCAGAGCCAGGCTGGGGGTGTTCACGGGGAAAGCACTGGAAACGCAGCAACTTTCCTTAGGCATTGGAGTCTGATTTGCAAAGCTACTTGTGTGGCTGATGTCTGATGTGAATAACAAACTTCAGTTCTTCACCAGGAGTTGTCTGTAGCTGTGTTGTCTGTACCACTAAGGATGGCCACTCAGCCACCCCACACCAGCTGCTGAGAGATGAAATCATCCTTGATGAAACTTGGGCACAGCAATTATCAAGAAAAGCTGTGATGAGAAATGAGAACTATGTTTTAGGATGTGAATGTTATTTCTTTATTTTGGATTCCTGATATGTTCCAAAGGTCAGATTCTTCAGATATATTTTGAAATAAAAATAGTAATAGTAAGCTCAGGAAACAAGCATCCAGAGGGGATGCATCAAAGCAGATGTGATCTTTGTAAAAGTATGGGCAGTTTGTTGGCAGTCTGAAGTTACTGCTGATGCCTGTTGTATCTAGGCTAGGAGGTGCTCCCACCATTTCCTTTGGGAGACAGAAGCATCAACAATTTTGCAATGCTCTTTTTTGGAAGTACTCCCTCAGAAAAGGGCTGTGAAATGATAAACGGCATCTTTGACTTGGACCCCAAGTGTTTCCTGAGTGAAAAGTCTAATGTTTAGTCCCCAGGTGCAAACAAGGGAAGCGGGGTGCAGGTAAAGTGTTATTCCCTGCATCCTTCCACTTGCTTCCTAGCAGAAAACAGCCACTGGCTGCTTCCCCACAGGCTGTGCCCCAAGCACGCATTTCTCTCTTGTGCCAGACTTTAATCACATGCAATCGCCTTATGGATAGCCGGGGCAATAGTGCTGATCTTAAACATTGCTGGGTGACTTGCATTTGCTTTATCTAGGTCTGTTCACACTGCTGCGGCTTTTCTTGCTGGTGACGACGTGGCAGAGAAGGACAGAGTGAGAGAGTGAGATAGCGTGGAAGAGGGAGGCCGTGCCAAGGTGACGAGTTATTTTGCATTGGCATCTGATGCTGCTAATCAGTAACGATGTACTTTAGAAGGTGTCTTTGATAACACACTTTAATAATTTAACACCTCCTCATATTTTTGGATGTATAATTTGCGTAGGGATTACAACCTGAATCTGCTTAGGTGCCTTCGGTTTCTGACACAGCAGCAGCCTTTGAATCAGAGAGCGTCTGCTCTTGCTGCTTAATCTCTGAGGCAGCCAATTTGGGGACAGAAGGAATTTTTACTTTATCTGCTCCAAACACGCTTGTACTTTATTCCTTTGTATTGGAAAAACAGAAAAAAAAAAAAAAAGCAAAAGCAAAAAAATTGTGTGTGAGAGCACGTGTGCATGTGTTTATATAGTATGGGAGACAGAGACAAAACTGAACAAGTGTGGGAGGGTGAGAACCTTTATTGTGCAACAAACTGATGGCACCAAATATGCTGCATTTGTTGTGAGTTAAAAGGTTTATACAAAGATTTTCTTAGTAGTGTCTAAGATCTTAATAGGGTAATTAATCTTTCTAAGTGTTAGTGCCAGATTATGGGATCAGCTATTACCCCTGGCTACAGAGTACTCCTTTGTGTGTTGCTATGAACAGGACTAAGTGATGAGACTACTTCATTTGCCAAACAAAGATATGGTTGCTGCTAGCTTGTTTATGTTTGAAATGCGTTTTCTGGTGCGGTAAGAGAAGGCAGCACCATTTCTCTGGGAATATTGGTGCCCTGTAAAATGAGCCTTATTAAAAGAAAAAGGGGATGAAGCTCTGTAGAATTTGCAGAGCTTTATAGAATAGTGCATATATACTTTAAGAGACATAATGGTGAGTTTATTGGTTTGACTATTTTTTTCCAAGCAGGAAAATAAATAGATAGCTAATGTAATTGTAAGAAGCAGCTGTAGGAATAGATAAAAAGAGTCTCTACTTAAAAACTTCTGTATGGAATGCAGAAGCCAGACACTTTATTTGAGGAATTAAATTCAAGTTGTACTGCAGCAGGATAGGGTAGGACATAAAGGACATGGGAGTATTTTCCTGAGAAATAACCCTTGCTCAGGCCTGTTAATTCAAAAGTGTGAGTCAAATCTATCAGTTGTTTTATTTAATAGATAAAGGATTTTTGTTTGTTTGTGTTTTGTCTTTTTTTTTTCCAGTGACATTGGGGAGGGGAAGAGGCAGGGAGTGAGAGAAAAGTAGTATATTACGCAATGGCTGTCACTGAAACAACAACTGGGTCATCCTGAAGAAATGGCTGCTTGGCTGAATTTTGACATCTCCCATACTGCTGAATGAGCGAACTCTGATCAAGGTCAGTATAAACTGCTCTGCCCACATCAATTAGTCTCCAGTCTAGTGAAGGCTGTTGTGTTCTTAAGTGATGATAAAGGAAAACTCCAAGCTTTAACATATAATACACCTGTCTCTAACCTATGATTGCTTTTAAGCCATCCCAGGAGTAGTCACCTGTGAGTGACCATATGTGCATGTGTGTGCTTCATGTATAATAGTGCTGGTGAGGTTGCTGTATATTGAGGTGAAATGTTCTGGGCTCATTCAAGTTGCTGTCACATTAGATTAGACTTTCTTCTAGGCATTGGGTGGGAGGACACTCACCCAGGGTATGTGGGAGGAAACCTTTGCTGTGTGGCAGAAGAGCTGCTTGATTTGCAGAAAAGTGACGAAAAGAGCAGTCGTGGATGTTGGAGGAGGAGGGGATCTCACCACCTCTTACATTGCTGGTACCCACTGGTGCTGATGGTGTGCTGCAAGCCCCCAGCAGGGTTGTTACCTCTATGAGGGCAAGTACCTGGTTACAGGGTCATCTAGGGGGTCTGGCACTGACCACTCATCTCTGTAGCGACCATGGGGCCATGTGTGCTCTTGCTTTGCCTGCTGTGTAATGATTGACAGCTGAGCTATGATGAAAAAGAAAAGCTGCAGAACCTGGTTTACCCTCTTTTCAGTCTCAGTGTGAAGTTTACATTTATACAAGGCTTTGGGGATCAAGGGAGAACCCTGGGATTGTGCCAAACCACCAGAAAAAAAGTCATAATGCTCTGGTTTGACATAGGGTTGAAGAAGCCTCCCTGTGGGCACACAGGGTTGGATGTAGGATTGAAGGGGGTGGTCAGTCAGGCCTTGAAGAAGTTTATTCTAGATGGTGACATGTGTTTGCCTGGCTTGTCCTTAGGCTGAGAGGATGAAGTGCCAGCTCTGCTGGTCTGGTAGGGCTTGTACAACACTGAGCAGCTCCTTGCAGGTTCTGATTTGCTTCCCTTGCAGCGGTTCCTGCAGCTGGCTGTGTGTTGGGGCCCGGGGAGGTCTGTGGTATTTGGGATGTCCACCCTGCCCAGCTACTCTGGGGGAAGGTGCTGCTTAGCTGATGATGAGGAGGTCACCAATTTCTTCCACTGGGCTGCATCAGTGGGGCTGCCCACAAAGGCAGAAAATGGGGGCAATGCTCATCCCACAAATCTTGGGGTGTGGTTGTGCTGCACAGTCATCATGCTTTTTTTAAGTGACTGGAGTATGTTTTCTAGAAATTGAATGTTTGCCTGAAAACATCAGTGAGCTCCTGGCACTGTTCTGTTGTCTGAGCCTCTTCTCCCGCACCTAGTACAGGGATTTCTCACTCAGTGATGCTGCAGAGATGTGCTCTTTTGTAAGTAGATGTCTTCATTGATCATATGACACTTATGGCTTTCTGCATTCAGTATTTGCCATTTGTAATTTTTTATACAAATCTCAGTTTGATTCTAGAGATGATATGCAACATAATATGCTAAAAAGTCTGAAAGTCTTTTAAAGTAATTACAGCTACCTTACCACAAAAAAGCTCCGAGGGTTATGGGAAATAAAAAAATCCTTATTAATGCAGAGTTAAGATGACCCAGTTGTAACAGAGACCTTTCCAAGTGGAAAACTCAAATCTAGGAAATACAGAATTAAGGTACCTGCCAATAAAACATTAACTCTTCCCCTCTGGAGCTGGCAGTGCTCACTGGGAATTATCTGCAACCACTCCAGCTGCAGTCACTGTATTAGCTGGAGCAGTACAGAATGGTGGGAGGATTAGCTAGAGTTTGGCAGAGTTTGGAGGATAATAGGAAAAAAATCAGGGTGAGTGAGAAGAGAAGCTGAATGCACATACCTGTGTGTGTATATGCATGCATAAAGAAAAACAGCACCTATGTGCCAGGGGGAATGTGGGAATTTCACTTCAGCACTGAGCTGCAGCAAGTAGACAAATATCTAGAAACAGGGATTTAATGGCAGGAAGGCATAGGAAAATATTGACTTACAGGTTTAGCGCTGGGTTGAGGTGCTGTTGTAGGCTATGTAGCTGGGTGTGGGGTAGGTGTGCACAGCTTCTATTTGGTACAGCACACCTATGATGCAGTTAGCATTAGCAGAAGGAAGGTTTCAGATGCTGTCCCAGGATAGTTATCTGTGGTCATCCCCCTTTCCTTGTGTCCACAAACTGTTATGGGAGAAGTGAGGTAAGGGAGCAGTTGTAAAGTTGAATTTTCTTATTTCCAGAGGATTGCTTATCCAGAGTAGTACATGTTACTGGGCAGCACAGACTTCTGATAACAAAGATATTCATTAGTGAATTTCATAGATTTATTCAATAGTAATAGAAATGTGGGTGGTGGTGGTCTTGTAAATAGTGATGACTTGAGAAGCTGAAGTTAACATAGGTTTTTGCTTTTTATATATGTCCATATATATAACCAATGAGGAAATAAGGTATCTTACGATTAAGTGGTTGTGTTCTTATTTGTGTAATAAACCCAATTTTGTTACCATGGAATGGAAACTATAGTCATGTTTTGAAATATCTGTGGGTTAGTAGAAAAGAAAGGGAATTCAAACCTGTGGTCTACCTCTCCAAGTCTTCAGTGCTTTCCCTGTGGTGGCTGTAACAGCTTGAAGCTTGCAAACAGCAGGCTGATGCATTTCCATTCCCAAACCCCTCAGAACACCAATACCTCAGAAGCTGTATATTAAGCTCTGCTGTGTCTGGGTTTCTGAAGCTGACCCAGAGCTGAGTCCTGGCCCCTGTGATGCCTCAGCACATGTTGAAGAGCTGGGTCTCCAGGTCCGAGCACGTACCCTCCATCCCACTGGAGTTCAAACCTGGAGCGAGCTAGAAGCACTTGCAGATGGGTGCAAGGGGTGTTAAACACCTTTCTGGCAGGCAAGAGGGGTCTGAACTGTCCTGGGTGCCCTAGAGTCCTGGATGCCTTTGCTTGGAGGTTGTCCTGGGCAACCCTCAGGCAGGCAATGGTTGTGGTGAACTCCTGACAGCAATGCTGGCATAGCCTTCTCCAAGGTGTAGGTCTGGAGCTGGGAAGCTGAAGCCCCAGACTGTGTGTTGGGCAGAGGCATTTTGAGTTACCTTTTCTCAAAAGACCCTGCCTTTGGATGACAAATGGGCCCTTTTGAGGCATGGTACATTTGCAGGTGGTCTGAGTTAGCAAAGGTTTCAGACCTCTTTGAAGACTCAACCTTTCAACCAAAAAGGCTTCACAGTCTGTGTGAGAGCTTAACTGGCTCTATGACAGATACACCCAAATGTCTCCTCTTATCCTTCTTTTTCAGCATACCCACATTATTAAGAAAACATCGCAATGAAGCGCTAATGTTATTTCAAGAAACAGCTAAAAAAAGCTCCTGGGAGAGAAGCGACTTATTAACAAGTCATGGGACTTTGGTATGCCTCAGGCAACGTTTTCAAACTATTGCTCTCCAAATCAGTCGCTATAATTATACCACTTCCCAAACAGAAAAGAACAATGTGGGAAATTCATCTAATGTAATATCATAGGTCTGAGCCTTGGAGCAGAACAAAGTGGGTTATTGAAACATAATAGTAAAATAGGTGTGACTGCAGAATAGTGGGTCAAAGCACACCCTCAGATGAGTAATTAATTCTTACTATCCTACTTGTTCTATATCATCCTTAGTATTTAATTACACAGTCTTTCTTTCCTGCTGTCCCAACATACACCATAAGGCAATTTTTTTCTTTGAGCCTTGGAAATAGTAAAACTTGCTTTATTGGAGCTGCTCTTCTACAAATAAAACTTTTATCCTACCTCTGCTCAGACCTTTTGGACTTTGTAATTATGGCCCTCTCTGGAGGGTATAAGATGGATGCGGATGTCCTTGTGCCGGGTGCTGTACCCTAATGTGTTAAGGCAAGAACCTAAAACCAGTAGAGCACTGGAGAAAGCCACTGTCCTCTCTGCAATTTGCAGCCTTTGTTCGAAGCTAAACCCATCCTCTGAAAGGTGTTGGGTGTGAGGTGCAGCAGGTTGTTGCCACAACACAATCCTTATCTGGGGATGAGAGGTTAACTTTTTTTTTTTTGCACGGATGGATGCGGACTAAATGCGGTAAACACTGCCCCCTTGTTACTAACCTGGAAAACCAAGACCCAAATGCTTTCTTAAATACGTTCCCTGTCTGTTTAGGTGCTTACAATGTTCCTGTCATTTTAGTCTTCAAACGCCTACTATTCTAGCAACTCAGCTGATATCACTGTGGAAAGTAAATCTCTCTCAAGCATTTTCCTCTTCGGCTAATAGCTAATCTAATAATAGTTTGACTCCTACTACCACAATAGCTCTCTTCACAAGATGTGTAGTGGGAGGAGGCTAAAGATTTCATCTCCTCCACAGTGATCCAAAACTTCTTGAAAGTGGTGTAACCGTACTGAATCAGGGCCCTGCACTGCTTATTTATCATACTACAGACCTTTACAGGCTTAAATGTTTCTCAGATTTTACTTAAAAAAATACAGAAAAACCAACAACCAACCCTCCTCAACAATGCAAGACCCCCTCGGTTTTGGTTAATTTTTTCCTTTTTGTGTTAATGTTATTGTTTCTACATGAGATCTATTTATTTAGGTTGGTTTTTTTTTAGTGCTTTTTTATATCAGCCCTCAATGATCTTCCTATTAGTACAGGAAGCTGGCAGCAGCCAGTCTGCAGCCTTTGGACAGCCAACTAATTAAGGAGAAAGCAGGTGTGGATGGATCTATTGAGCCTATAAATAATTGCCAAAAATATAAGTTATTGGTCTGTGAGTGTTAGCAGGTGGAGAACTGTTTTATACCTTCAAGGGAGAGGAAAAAGCAGCATTAGAGGAAATTATTTCCCCCCCCCCCCCCCCCCCCCCATGATTTAAAATCTCTTTAGAAATAAAATATATCTGTTCTCAAAAAAAAGTCACACATGCAATTAGTCTTGAGGACATATAAAGGTAGTTCAGGTGCTCCTACTTTCATTGACCTGGTCTGGGTGATGAACTGCATGATCTGTAAAGAAATAATTCATATTCTTAGGCTGACACTTGAAAACATAAATCAAAAGTGACTACACATGCTAGTGCCTATAGTTTTTTTTGTGGTTCTGTTTATAAATAAAATTTTCCTGCCTTCCATCAGATGCTCAAAGTGTTCTAATCTGCAAAAAGCCTCTTTGCTCAGTGCTAAAGGAAAATATGATCTATTGAACAAAGCACTATGCAATGCAGTTTGTGTCTAAGAATATATTCTCTCCTCACACTGATTTCTCCTCCTTCCCAATTTCTGTACTGGCTTTTTTTCTGTTGTGCTGGATTTAGTAATTTATTCAAACACTTCTAACCAGGGGGTGTTTTCCACCAGGGTGCAGTGGCAAGAGACCACAAAAGCATTTCACAACACATACAAAATACATTAAAACATGCTCAGGGTAGTAGAACGTGTGATAAGATAAGGTTAGAATAAAAAGATGTAGGACAGCCACCTACTTACTTGACTAGTTTGATTAATTTTGATCTGACTGATATAAAAGTCTTCATGGATATGTATTAATCTTCTGTGGGTTGTGTATAAATTTGAATGCAAGCAATAAATGAATGCTTATACTAAAGCTTGCATGTGTCAATCTGAGAAAGACATGGTGAGAGGAAAAACTCAGCACTCAAAACATACACATTCTTCTATATTTTAAAGCTCTGGGAGGATCAGCCCAAGCTAACGGTGGTTTATCTGGAGTAGTAAGGAAGGGGACTTGTGGTCTGAGGCTTTGGGGAGGCACTGTTGGTTTTAGGGACTTTGATTTCTGAATGTGTGCCTTGTAATCATAATGGGACTTTTTTTTTTTTTTTTTTTTTTCTTTCTCCCCCTTCTTCTTCTTTTGGCCCCCTTAAATACCTAAGAATGGAGATGGGGGAAGAGTTTTCTGGGTTAGATTGATCATTATGAGTTGCCTTTTAATGTCAGCTCTGATTCTCAGGGCACTCAACCATGATGTGGCTGGGCACATGAGACCTTCTTCCCTGCCTGCCAAGCTGTAGAATGCTCTGGCTTGGAAAGGGGGAAGTTTATAACTTTTGCCCCTGGTTCCTCTTTGTATAGATAATGAGATATTCACTAGAGCAGGGACTGGGACTGTGTATCCAGCCTTCCTAGCTAAGTGTACTAATTAGTCTCTTTCTGTCTCTTAATGAATCTGTACATATTCATTGAGAAGTAGAACAGCTCCAATAGGAGAGATTGAAAGAAAAACTCTTTCTCAGGATACCCTGCAGCCTACCTGATAGTTATAACTTTCTCCTGATGGTTAAAGACCATGGTTTAATTTATTTGAATCAGGTGGAGGGAAGAAAAAAGCTCTTTTGCCTCTAGGGTGAATAGTCTGGCCACTAGACTGTTGCAAGCAAGGAGAGTGGTCTCTTTTTGTAAGGTGTCTGTGTGTTGGTCCTTACTACTTATGTTCTTTCATTACAAGTGCCTTAAATAAAAAGTTTTCAAATTGCAACTGAAGAAAAGGTTGGCTTGCATTTGTTTACTAGGCAAAGTAAATCTAGATTTTTAAAAGCTATTTCAAATCGAGCTAAAAAATTCCTTTCCTTATACCACCCCAGCAATCTTTTTATGGTTTTATCAATTATATTGACATCATTTTATTGATGTGCCTTTTAAAGCACTTGAACCCTACCTGTTTTCCTATTTCACCCTCAGGAACACTTATCTTTTGTCATATACATACATATATACACGCACATTGTCACAGAATAAAAAGTAATGTTACTAATAAAAATAAGAGGCTTGAAGATAGGTGGCTAAACATTGGCTGAGAATACTGAAAGAATCCATCCTGCTGGAAAAAGCTGGCAGTGAAATGGATGCTAAAAATAAACCTCAACTTTGAAAGTCAGTTCTGACAGACCTGGGTGCTGCTTCTCTGTGTAAAACAATTTGCCACAATCTGTGGGCTGATATTGCAGTAAATTAGGTTCCTGATACTTACTGCTAATGAGTCACTGAATAAATACATCTGTATAAATTAGCCCACAATTTGCCTGTTGCAAAAATAAACACTTTTTATTTCCTGTGTGAACAGCATGACAAGCATTGTACACAGGAAGTTTTGCTAAATACCAAATACCTGTGGGAAGGGAAGGGAAAGTGGTCAAGAACAGGTATGTGAGGGGTGGGTGGTGGGATGGAGAGGCTCTGCCCTTGCATCACATCTTGCTAAGCAAGAATGGGGCTCTGCAAGGCAGTGCAGGGTGTCAGTTTATGGATCTGGAGAGTCTTTAGAGCTGCCATCTTGTTTTAAACTGGGTGTCCTCTGCGTCAGCCTGAACGGGAGCGACAGCAATAAATCATGTATCCAACAGCAGCATTCAAGATGTTAGTTGTGTTTTGGTAGCACGGGGGCTCGGGGTTTGTGGCACTAGATGCTCTGTAAGACCAAAGTAGGAAATGTTTCACACTCGGGGTATTTTACAGTTTGAGTCTCAGAAGATGTATTAGCACTTGGAAGGATGACAATGAAGCCAGCAATGAGAACTTGGGTTTATATAGGCCAGATATTTGCACAGTCACAATAGATGATTCCTCTGCTTCTCTTGGGTATTTCTAATCTCCAAGTATGGTAGTCCAAGTGCTTTACAAGTCACTGAGTCTGAAAAAGACTTGACCAAACATTTTTCAGTGGAAATATCTCCACTCCTATGCAATGACATTAGCTGAAGATACATGGAAACAGAAATCAGTTCAATTCTCAGCCCTTGTGAGCTGGGTAGTGCATTTAGCTGTGGAGCTGTTCTTCAGGTCAGGGCATAATCATATCATGTCAGTCTCCCTGAA
The DNA here is from genome assembly GCF_036013475.1 of Columba livia. Classification (NCBI taxonomy): domain Eukaryota; kingdom Metazoa; phylum Chordata; class Aves; order Columbiformes; family Columbidae; genus Columba; species Columba livia. The sequence continues at coordinate 66,821,589 of NC_088603.1, read as the reverse complement.
ATGGCTGTCTTGGGTTATTTCCAAGGGTTGCAAGGAGTTCCCTGTCTGCTGGCACTAGACATGTGGCCTTATTGAAATGTCTCCTTCAACATCCAGAGGCTGCGGTGTGTCACACTGATACATGTTTTTACTGTAACACTCACTCAACAGCAGCTCTCTGTGACAGTGCTTTTCTAATGCACCGACATCCAAGGAGATGGATGCCTGTATAATGTTACTTTCGTTTGCATAGCTGGTCTGATAAAATGAATATCCTCCCACAAAGACATTATGTGAGTGGCTTATGACAGCATGCAGGATTATGAACTTCAGTGCTTATTCTACCCAGGATACATACATCCCATGGATGTCCTGTTGCAAGCATTTATTCTGGAAATGAATGGCTGTATGTGGTGTGCACAAAAGGATGAATCACTTGTGCTTGGTCACAAATGTGAAGGAAGAGGTACTCAGGGTCTGTCCGAGGTTAGAGGATAAGCAGGGGAAATTTTCAATGCAATAAACCTAAAGAATAATTAGCGATTTCTAGGATCATTTTGGTGGCTTCTTTGGGTTGGAAATGCCTTCAAAAGCACTTAGCAAAATTTTCTGTCTAGTCAATACTATTTCATATGGGTAGCATTTGCTAGGCAAACAGATGTGAGATTTTTATGCAGTCAGCTTCTGTCTCTCCCGCTATCAGGCATGGTCTTTGCTTGTTTGTGCACAATGCCATGGTTTCTCATCCACTTTGTGTCTGAGTACACTACCTGCAGCTGGTCAACCTGATTTGGGATTTACCGTGTGCCTGCCAGCCCGGAGAAGACATGAGCCCTGCTAGAGGATGCACTTGTAAGGGTTCACCAGTGACAGAGGACCAAGCGTACATGCAAATCTCACTTCTTTGTGTGAGGTGATCTTCAATGCTGTGGGAGGAGAAAATAAAAAGATATGTGGAAAGCACAAAATGAACGAGTCAGCTATACTGTGGCAAACCATAATCCGGCCAGGAGAATACAGGAAGAGAAGGACTTTTTAAGCTTGACTTTTTTTTTTTTAATTTTTAAAAAATATATGCTTCTCTGAACAGCTATTTTATAATGAAACAATAATTGCAAAGTTGTTTATGGTGCCCATAAACACACATATACCTATACATGGTGTATAAGGGCCTGACCCAAGTCAATTTGGTCTGCAGAGTTGTGTGCAAGCTTGTACTGGCTGGGGGATTTGCAGTCTCTTTCATATTGCATAAGCAGTATTTGTAGAGGTTACCTTTTGCCCAGAAAGGTTAATTCCTCTAGGCTCCTGCTCTGGTAAAGGGGAACAGAGGAGGTCCTCCTAGGTGCAATCTGGAGCGGCAGTGGTATGGGAGAGCTTTTCTATCAACAGTGAGGGTCGAGGCTGCTGTGAGCCTGAGTCAGCACCCTTCACAGGGAGATGTGAACTCGGAGAGGCCAAGTTGTTGTTTTCTGTTTTTTTTTTTTTTTTTTTTTTTTAGAGAGACATGCATTTGAAGCTAAGCTTCTAAACTCCTAATTCAGCGTTAAAAACAGACACCTGGCTGTCCCAGCAGCAGGTTGCAGAGGGGCTCTCCTGCTTGCTGCAGGGTGATCTGAGGTCCTGGGGCTGTGCTGCGTTTTCTCCCGCCTAGATCCACTCAAAGCTTTGGCTCTGTTTCACAGCTCTTCATGGAAATGACTCCTCATTCTGGTAGGGGTTCAGTCTGTTTCTCAAATGATAATGTAATCCAGACATGAACTGGCAGAAATGTCATGAGACTTCTCGTTCTTGTGTATTTCCAGTATGACTGAGCTCAAAATATCCTGAGAAAGGCAGGCTTGGCATTTTTTCTGATGAACTGACACTGACCTGATAGTTTATTGCGGTTTCTTCCCCAAAATATGGTTACATAGGAAAGAGACCAAAGGATCCCTTTCCCATCCCTAGCTTGTTTTCCAGCTGTTATAATATTAAAAACTGTTATTTTTCCACCCTGTATTTTAATAATTGCTGCTCTATCAAAATACAGTTGAAGACCACCTTTAAGCATATGTTAATGTTAACTTAAAACCTATCTACCTCTGAACCATGTGTAAGATAAATTTCAGGAGTCTTAGTGCACCAGGTAGGAGAAGAAAAATGGAAGTTTAATGTAGCTGTCTGAGTACAAATTCAGAGGGGTCCTTCCTCTCTCAATATATGGGCAGCCTAGCATGACTTACCTCCTTCTGTGTTGGCACTTAAATTTACATCCCAGAGTTGGGCAGAGTGAATTGCTGCCATTATTATATTTGTGCCTTGAGACAACAGAACCCTACTTTCTCTCTGCCTCCCTGTTTTGCTCCAGTTGCAGATAGCGATTCCTGATATATCCCGAATGATGGAGGGACAGAAGGTGTTTCACAGGCTTTTTTCAGTCTTGTCTGTATGCAAAGTGGAGTACTCATGTGGCACAAGAACAGCCATTGGGAAAGAGACTCTGATGATGGGCTGGGGTCAAGTACTGTGTTTTCTGAATCCTCTCACAGCTGGGCAACCTGTGTGCCTGACTTAGTGAGCACAGTTGTTGTGGCCATCAGGTGATAGAGAGGGACCTTAACACAGATCCTGGCCCCTTTGTGTGTAATCTGCCACTTTTTGGAGGAGGAAAGGCTAATCTTGACTTTTCTGCCTAACCTAGACAAACTTCCTCAAGAAAGAGATCCCCTCTTGTGGAAACCAACTAGGAGACACAGGTAAAAAAGATGACATAATTTCTTCATATGTCTTTCCAATGTAGTGATAAATAGGTACAGAAAGGTGCAAGTGATCAATCTGAAGTCTTGCAGGAAAACTGTAGTAGAGCAAAGAAAAAATCCTGCTCTTCACCCTCATAGCACTGACCTCCCTGTGAGCTTCTTGTTTTCAATCCCTGAACCAGAATGGCAGCATTTCACACCACATATATCCATATTTTTTTGGAAGATATAAGGTATGAGGCACTGGAAGGCCAGATTTGCTGTTTTTTTCCATTTGGGCTGCATTTGCTGTCTGTCTTTTCTAATCTTGGCCAGGCATTTCTGCTGTTCCCAGATGTTGGTCCTCAGCACCTAACTGCCAAGACACCAGCACAGATGGGGTCATAGGTGCTGCTCGGAGAGGAGTTTGGGAAGAAGCTTTCTTCCAGTTTCTACTTCTCCCAAACATTTCTCAATGGCAGTGGCATGTGTGTCACCTATGGAGGGCTGAGCTGCTTCTTCCACAGAGAAGGAAGTGTGGGAGACAAGCAGGTGAACCTTGTCCTACTGGTTTTGAGCTAGTGGCTGGGCTGAGCTAATATTTTGTATATGCCTGATATAAAGTCAAATGCAACACTCAGTCAAACATATAACTTTATTTTTAAAATCAGCTTAGCTTAGGTGTGTTGGTAATATCTGGCAATGACGCTCCACAGAGAGTTGACCTGCTGCATGCTTGTTAGAAATGCAGAAAGGACCATCAGTGCCAAGGCTGCAAAAGCTTTGTACTATAAAATATCATAGTGTAGCAGGTACATCGCAAATCAATACTACAGAAGAGTTTGAAATACACTGTGTAGAAATATTTACAGACCATGGAGATTCAGAAATATTGCTGGTGTGGTTGGGGGAATCAATACATGAGGGTAATTACGAAATGCCACCTTCTTCTGAGGCAAAAAATATAGGTCCCCATCCTACCTTAAAAGCAGTTACTGTGGACCTTTATAAAGTTTCACTGAAACCAATGGGAAATTTGAGGGGTTTCTTTTCCTCAGCTGAGTTGTCTAACTGCACCCAGTATTAGGTTACAGAAGTGGGTCCCTTCTAGTTATTTTAAGGAAAAAAAAAATCCCAGAAAACAGGAAAACTCTGAGATGATAAATGGCTGGAGTAATAAATGTTTAAAACACAGAAAACTTTAGAAAAACCTCTAAAAACAGTTCCTCAGGTTTTCATCTAGCTCCAGGTTTGATTCTGGAAATGCAGGGATCAAAATGAAGTATGTCATTTAGGATTTCTTTTTTTCTTTGGATTTCTGTAGGTCTTATTTAGTTTTCCCTGCTAAAGCAGATGTAGGGATGATAACACTTCTGATGGTGTTTCATTCATCTCCTTCTATGACACAGTGACTTGTTTAGTGGATGAGGGAAAGGCGGTGGATATTGTCTACCTAGACTCCAGTAAGGCCTTTGACACTGTTTCCCACAGCATTCTCCTGGAGAAGCTGGCAGCTCATGGCCTGGATGGGTGTACTCTGCAACGGATAAAGAACTGGCTGGATGGCTGGGCCCAAAAAATTGTGGTGAACAGAGTTGAATCCAGTTGATGGTTGGTCACAAGTGGTGTTCCCCAGGGCTCAGTATAGACGCCAGTTCTGTTTAATCTCTTTATCAGTGATCTGGATGAGGGGATTGAGTGCACACTTAGTAAATTTGCAGACAACACCAAGTTGGGTGGGACTGTTGACCTGCAGGAGGGTAGGAAGGCCATACAGAGGGATCTGGACTGGCTGGGTCATTGGGCTGAGGCCAGTTGGATGAGGTTCAACAAGGCCAAGTGCCGGGTCCTGTACTTGGGTCATAACAACCCCAGGCAGTGCTACAGGCTGGGGTAAGAGTGGCTGGAAAGCTGCCTGGAGGAAAAGGACTTCAGGGTGTTGGTCAACAGCAGCTGAACATGAGTCAGTAGTGTGCCCAGGTGGCCAAAAAGGCCAACAGCACCCTGGCTTGTGTCAGGAATAGTGGGGCCAGCAGGACTAGAGAAGTGATTGTGCCACTGTACTCGGTGCTGGTGAGGCCCCACATTGAATTCTGTGTTCAGTTTTTGGCCCCTCATCATCAGACATTGAGGTGCTGGAGCAAGTTCAGAGAAGGGCAATGAAGCTGGTGAGGGATCTGGAGCACAAGTCTTGTGAGGAGCAGTTGAGGGAGCTGGGGCTGTTTAACCTGGAGAAAAGGAGGCTGAGGGGAGACTTCATCACACCCTGCAACTACCTGAAAGGAGGTTGCAGCATGGAGGGTGTTGGTCTGTTCTCCCAAGTAGCAAGTGATAAGATAAGAGGAAATGGCCTCAAGTTGCACCAGGGGAGGTTTAGATTGATGATTAAGAAAAAAATTATTCACTGAAAGAGTTGTCAGGCATTGGAACAGGCTGCCCAGGGAAGTGGTGGAATTACCATCCCTGGAGGTGTTTAAAAGGCATGTAGATGAGGTTCTTGGGGACATGGTTTAGAGATGGACTTGACAGTGTTAGGTTAATGATTGGATTCAATCTTAAAGTTCTTTTCCAGCCAATATGATTCTATGATTCTATATAGCCTCTACTCATAGTTGCTGAATGTGAGTTATGTGGCCTGTCAAATATTTTGGAGAGACTGTATTTAACTCTTTGGTAGGAGAAGGCAGCTCATCCCTGCAGTAAACTTACAAGCAGGGTGGAGCTGGAGGCAGCCTGGCCTTGGCTGCTTCAGTTGCTAAAACTCTTTCACACTGTGCAGTAGTGTGGTCTGTGGTTGCTGTCTGGTAAAGTACGGCCTACAGAGGTCAGATTCCATGGAGTCCTTTGGTTCTGCAGACACATGAGAACATAACAAACATCAAATTTGTGCCTCTTCCATTGGTCTGAATTTTCTGGAGCAGGGAGAATATGGCCTTGATACCTCCACTGAGATAAACAAAAGCAAGTTTTAGCTAGTACACATCAGAAAGTAACATCTATTGAGATTAATCTGAGCTTAATGAAGGCTTCCTGACATCTCCAGTCTCCATGGCAGAGAGTGCTCTTGTGATGGTTCTGTGCCATTAAGCCAAGAGGGAAATACATTTTTGCAGGTGCTGCTGACCCCACAAAGGTGCTGGGGGAATGCAACGCTGCTGTGTGCCCATGCTGTGAGACAGGAGGAGAGGTCTCTGGGTACTTCCAGGAGAGCCAGTGGCAGTACTTCATTGAGCATCCTGCCGCCGTGTGAAGCTTCTCCCATTAGAGCTGTCACTTTGGCATTAGTTCTGTCTGACAGCATGGCAGAGCTGCAGTGAGGTCATCTACCAGCTAGTGCTCTGATGTTGCCCAGTCAAGATGGCACTGCTAGCCTGATCGAAATGGTGCCTCAGCAGAGTGTGTTGAAGGGAAGCCATCTCCAGAGGATGGAAAAGCCAAAGCTGTGAGGTGGACAGACTTACAAGAGAAAGGGGTGAGTTGTGGGCATGTGTTGCACCAAGTCTCTTTAGATGGTAGTTGAATAAAGAGAAGTTACAGCAGAACCTGCAGGTTTGGAAGCAGCCAAGAAGGAAGAGCCAAAAAATCTGGAGGCAGCAGAAGCTGAGCTTCTGTGAGCACCAGAGACCAGTCGACCCAGCCCAAGCATATTGTTACTGTTTTATTAAAGGGGTTGATTTGGAGAATGTTGTGTTTGCAATTCAGCATCATGCCTTGGAGCCTTGATTTCAAGCCTTTATTTATATGCTTAATTGTTGCTATGGAAATTCAATATTTAAAGAGGTAATTATTGCTGATCTTGTTGCATGTGTCCATTTCTGATGTCCAGCTGTTAGCTCTTTAGCTCCAGTCTAGCAGATTAATTACTACTATTGATTACTTTGAGCTTCTCTCTTCACACCTGCAGTCTGTGTAATTAGCCGGTGGCCTCCTCTGAAAATTAGGAGCAGTTTCATTTTGGCACCTTGCCATTTCTCAGCCATGTGCATTACACTGATGAACAAAAGCAAATCTATTTTAAATAGAGATATCTGGGCAATGAACTCTTTGTATTTTTGAACTATCTGTGGATAACTCAAATTATACCATGTTAGCAAATATTAGACTCCATTGGAAGACCACAGATAGTAAAAAAAACCCCAAAAAACAAAAAACCCCAAAACAAAACAAACAAAAAACCCAAAACCCACAAAAACCCAACAATTCCAAACCACTGATATTTGTTCTGAGTGTCCACCAGTCAGTGGTGTCCTCGCTTTTTGAAGTTTATTGTCCATAGTGATTTTTGCACTAAATGGGTCCCAACTATTTGAGTGCAATCACTTCTACTTTCAACGTGCTTTTCTGAGGTGGAATTGTTTTTTCCCTGCTCCGTGTGTGAGATTTTTCCTGCTGTTCTTCCTGGATGCTACCAGGGCATGTCAGAGGGACATTAAGCAGGGGCATAGGAGGGTGTGCCCATATCCGGGAGACCCTTATCTATCCTCTCCCTTTCCAAGCACTGTGCTTGTTCCTGGCTATTTACTGTTTTCCAGTGACCCCCCAATGACCATGCCACTTCTTGGAAAGAAAAGCCTGTTCTGAACTTCCCTCCCTTTGCACATCAAGGAGGAAAAGACTGAGGGTCTGAAGGCTTTGTTTTAAGAAAGAAAATATACTACTTTTGCCAATGGGGTCATGGCTTCCTCCTCTCCAAAAAGAAACCTTTTCTTTATGTGAGCCAGGTTGCTAAGCACAGGTCATGCTAACATTGTGTGATTTCAACAGAAGCAGCGTGCTGGGAGAGTGAGGGGTGAACTCTGTCTTTGCTCTCTCTGGGTGAGCATCCAGTCTAGATTTATAGCAGACCAAGGACAGCCCAAAAGCATGATATGGGTGGCCTGTGAACTGAAGTATGCTGAAATTCAGTGTTTAGGAACTAACTTTAATATTAATGCTGCGTGACTGGATGGTCTCCATGTATCAGTGGTTTAATGTGCTGTGGTTCAGGGTGGTGAGTCTCCAGAGTCAAGGTGGCAATAAAGATGTGCTCCACTTCACGGGTCAAACGCCATTCCAAAAGTTGAGAAGTTTTGGGGAAGGGAGGGAATTAATCTCTTTTCTGGTTGAGTAACATAGTTGTTTTAGACTATTTGGTACAGGACTAGCCTCCAGACCAGAAGGTCCCCAGCTGGAATCTCATCACCGCCACTGTTTCTAGATTAAATTCTAAATTGTGTACTGTCATTTGGAGGCCTTCTGTGCAGGGTCTCACTGAGTCACCAGTTATTAGGAATGCCTCCTATTATCGCAGCCCTAAAAGCTATTTGAACAGAAGCCTAATGTGACTGTGATTTCCAAGGACCATTTGCTGTTATTGCAGCTCTGCTTTGCTGTGAGTGAGAGAAACAAACCAAAGTTGCTTTCAGATCACATGAAAGGGAGGGACAGGGAAGCAGTGGAACCAGAGTGACATTCAAGCTGCCAACAACCATAAATTCTCCAAAAATAAACAATATTTTTATTAACTAGAGCGGGGTGATTTCCACTGCAAGAAAACGAATGGGTTAATTTTCTTCAAGCAGATACATTTCCAGGATTCTGTAATTCTTCCCAGTTTTCTAAGTAGCTGCAAAAAGCAGCTGCTGAGGAAGTACATGGAGCCTATGCACTGCTCCACCCTGTGGGCCAGAGGGACCTCCTCTATAGAAGTGGAGGACATACCAGAAAAGCAAATGTCAGCTCTCTGGGAGAGGAAGGCAGTTACTTGTGCGCACAGAATGGGAAACTACAAACATAAATATTATTCTGAAGGCACACAGGTGCATGTGAGAAGTCTATATAATGTGGGAGAGTTTGGAGTCTGAATAATATAGTTTAGGGGGTGGATTTCAGAGTGCTCTCGATTCTAATTTATTGCTGTTTTTTTATAAGACTTCTTAGTCCTAAGTTCCCTCCACTAAATGAAAGTGGATTTTTGCCCGAAGAAGGGCTGATTAAGGTAATAGTAAAATAGGTCTTTTGTAAAGGATTTTAGAATGTGTGCTGTGAACAGCTTGCTGCTGTTTAGGGGTACTGATGTGAAATGGCATTGATCCATTAGAGCTAGTGGTTAAATGCTGGTTGAATATATGGCCAAATATTTGTATTAGTCCTGGGTAATACAGTTGTATACACAACTCAGCCCTGACTATCCCTTATCTAGCCTAGTGCTGAGGTATTTGGCAAGGATAAGGGGCTACGTCAGAGACACTATTCAGAGCATGAGGTGCCAGACGTCTTCTTCATATCAGATGGTCTGCAGCCAGCTGCGCTTGCAGAAGGACAGACGGCTGGTGAGGGAGAAGACAACTGGAAGCTGGGACCATTACAGGAAGGCAATGGTGCTGCCAGCTATTTGCCTTCCCTGTTCCCAGCTGGATATATCCCATCTAAGATGCTGCTGTACTGTCTCAAGCAAACAGATTAGCAAATGGGAAGGAAGTTCAGCTAGCTGTGGGGTAACAAATAGGTGGCCAGACAGAAGAGAGAGCAAATGTCTTTATGCATCCATGTTATGTATCCAAGTGTTCACAGCACTTCGATTTGGCACAGGCTGAGTCATGGGGGTGCTTTTGTGGCTGTCTTACTGTACTTTGAGATCTCTGAAATTTAGGGCTGAAGTTTCAAAGATTTCAAAGTAGCCAAAATCCCACCTACTGCAGCAGGGGTCATGGTCTCTGGCCAGTGAAAGGTGCAGAAAGGTCATTCCTGTGATGATTGTCTTTTGGGTTCAAAGAGTAGCAACTGATTTAGTTCTGCTGAGAAATAGCAAACCAGCCTGGAAAAAGTCAGGTCTGCATGTACAATGGAACTGGCTTGGCACCAGCTGCCTATGTTGCATGATTTAAACCACCTATAGGCCTTGCTTTGACCTAACCAAGATGAAGCCTGGGACAATTTGCTCCTACCCACACAAGAAGCTGGATCTCATGGCTTGGAGGTGCAGGTGAGACATTCATTCCCACATTGATGATGAGGCAGACCTACCACACCTATGGTCTGTGTCTGTATGGTCTGTGTCTGTGTCAGGGCTAATGTGCTGAGTAAAAGTGGTGACAAGCTGGAAGACTTCTGGGGCAATTGCCTTCCTCCTGGAAGAAGATAAGGTCACTGGTACCACACCTTTGGGGTTGTTGGTAAGAGAAGTGCTCTATCTACAGCCTGTGACTAAAGCTGTGATTAAAGGTAATGAGTGTCTCATCCTGAAATAAAATAAGTTTGCTTAGCTAACCATTCAAAGGCACCTACTGGCATTATCAAAAACTTCTGAGTGGCCAATTCAAGAGGATCTGAATATGTGCACTTTTAGAGATTGCCGCTTATATAATTCTGTTGCCTGTATTTTTAGATGTGTAAACAGTCTGATGTGTTGCTGTGCTTAGAGTATGTTAAAGATGTGACTTGAACAGCCTATCACCCTTTCTGAGAGGTCTTGTAATTCAATTTCTCATCATTGCTGGAGCTTTTTTCCCCATTTTACTAGATTGAGAGGTACTGCCTCCTGCCACCATACACTTGTGTGGCTCTCAACACAGCTAGTTCAGACTGAAGTCCTTTCAAAACACTAGTAAACAGGAATAAGTGGATAAGATATGTATGCAATGACGAAAGTGAGATGCTCACAGCTGGCAAGTTGTGTATCAGAGGTTTGTAGATTTGGAGTGCCCTTTATTTCTTGACTGTTTGTCTCAGTGCACTGACTTTGTTCATATACTAGGTGTTGCATTTGGCCTTTGGCATCAGCCTATGCAACTGTCACTGACTTCATCTGAAGCTGTGCTGAAGTGCTGTGCTGTGTCATCTCTTCCTTCCCCAGGAATTAAGTTGTTTGAATTGTTATGTGTGTGATCCTTCTCCCACCTAAGGACACAAGGTGTTTGCACTTTGTCAGCTTTTTTTTTTTTTTCCTTTAGTCAGTTTTCTTTCAGTCAGGTACAGCTGTGAGATGCTTTTAAGCCCTGGTTGTGTGTTTTTGTTTTGTTTTGTTTTGTTTTTTCTCTTATTTTCTTCACCAGTCCCATAAAAACCTGTTGCCATTACCGGATAGGACACATCTGGGAGCACAGAGCACTCAGGATAGGCTTTAATCTCTGATCTGCATTTGAGGTGCTTGTTAAGTCTTGCTTCTCTGGGCTACCAGCTCAGGAAACCTTACCAACCTGCTGCCTAAAGACTGCTCCTGCCTGATTTCATCTACCTTGCTTACCTGGAGCATTTATTGTCAAAAGCTCTCCTGACAGGAAACATTCTGGATGTCATGAAGTATCCACAGAGATTAATACGATATTTGTCACCAAAACATCTCCCAAAACCATTGTACTGATTTCTGTGTCCTAGTTGTCCTGCATCTGTTTCCAGCCTCAGACTATTACCTTTTAGGTAAAGGGGCTGATGTAACCAAACTGTCTCTTGGTGTCTATTGCTTAATAATGTGGCTTCTACGTTGTTCATGAGCAAAGGAAATAACATGGTGCTATAAGGATCCTAGGAAAATGGGGACAGTCTGGGTTCTTTATATGACTTCAGGATGCATTTAAAAACCTTGTACTGCATTCTTGATGTAAAATCGCCTTCTTGAAAGCATTTATTTTATAAGTCACACTTTTCCCTCTCAGCATATAAATATACGTACATGACATGTACTATGCATGACATACATGAGAGATTTTTGTCCCTAAATAGGGAAAATGTAGGTTGGTCTGTGTTTTCATGAGCCTATGTGTCCCATCCACAGTATCAGCTCTCACCCTAATGAGCTGAAGCTACATTAGCAAAATCTCAGGCAGATAAATTGACATTAAACCTTGGTTTGATGATCCTAGTAAGACATTCAATTAATTCTATTTTGCTACAAGCTAATTTATGACTTTGTGTTTATGAAAAAAAAAAAAAAAAGTTGGATGTACAAATCAGTAGGAGACAAGGTAATGAATTATTCTACCTTCCTTCATGCTCTTGTCTTCACACTTCGCTAGTATAAGAATGGAAGAGGAAATATGAAAGAAATGTCTTTTGATGTATGAAATGTGGGTATTTTCTCATACTGTGCTGTATCTAACTGGTGTAAACACATAATCAAGCCCTCTAGGAGATGCTAATTAGTGCAGTAAATGTTAGTTTATTAATTGCCATTACATTTCTCTTTGTTTCACGAGCGAATGTTTCTTTTCAGGAGAACAGATTTGATACGGTGCGTCTGTAGAATTTGTTTGTGTTCATGGCAAATGAAGACAAGTAGCCTAGCAAAGCTGTGATGAATTAACAGCAGTCCATGCGATCAACGTTCCTGTAACGGAGTCCACAAAGTGCATGGGCTTCTGTGTGATCTGAGAAGAAAAACAACACAAAACAAAAAGCCCCAGAGGATTTGATAACAATTTTCTGCTCTCTCTCTCTACTTGGTGTGTTTTTAATGAGCCCTCCAAAAGCACAGGTAGTAAAACTTTCCCTTTTTGATGTGGCAGAATATACTGCCAAGACATACTGCAGGAGAGGTACTTCAAAGGCAAACAGCCAGCAAATACAATTACATTAGGTGAGGCTGCTGGGTATAATTGAGTTCCTCCCATCCTTGGAAAGTGATAGAAGACAGTCCCTTAACAATTCCTTCTTCCTGCTTCTCCAGCTTGTTGTTATCAATCAATACTTTCCCTGTGATGTTCACATTTGTAAACTATACCGTTATCACATGCAACGTTGCCTGTGTTGGGTACAGCGAGCCAAGATTATGCCTACTGATAGATAATATAGGGTCAAGTGAACAGTCCCCTGGTATGCAGCAGTAGCGTGGGCTGTGGAGAAGGCAGAAGGAACATCCAGGGGTCTGGAAGCCATCCCTTCCCCTCTTGGGAGGTGGCCAATAACTGCTGGAAAGGCTCCTGCAAGTGGGATGCTGGTGCTTCTGGGAAGCAGTGGAGTGGGCTGTGTGTGTTGAAGCAGGTTGGTGACCCAGGAGGACCAAGGTGGGAAGTGAATTTGCTGGGTGGATCTAGAGCGTGGCTTGACTGAACTCTCAGGACCTATTTTTAGACTTGGTATGGGGAAAAAAGCTCTACATGTTTTTTATCACTTTGCTTGTGAAGCCAAAACATAGGAGGAGGTTTTTTTCCTTGTGTTTGGAATGTGAGCTTTTGTTTTGTTTTCATGGACTTTTGGTTAAAACACAACTAAACCTAAATATCTCTTCATAGTGCTTCCCCTGCTGAATTAGCTCTACAAAGTCTTACAATACAAAAAAAAATTAATATCTTTCACCTAGACTTTTGAAAATGCTTTTAAATTGTTCTCTTTAATTATTTGCCTAGGTAAATTTCAGTAGGCCACTGAAAATATGAGGCTAGAATGCTCATTTGATCTTTATCTTTGAGAAAAAAGTTGCTTTGCAATCTCGTTGAATAGCTTGAGTCCTTAACCCCATTCAGGGCAGTTTCTAGTTTGCATTTTTATAAAAATAACAAATCCTATGTCAGAAGCATCTAGCTTGGACTTCTCTGGATGTCTGTTGAAGAGTCAGGATCCTTTTTGCTTCTTTCCACTAAGGTCTTTCCTCTGCGCTTCATTTACTACACACGTCAAAAGCAGGCATAGCTGACTCTCTTCTGGGACTCTGCATGGCATCACTGGGTGCTGCTGCTGCAGGTTTCCATTTGCATGAAGCCATCGATTTATTTTCTGCTGATAAATAATCATAACTAGCATATAAAGATATAGTTCTGTGCTGACTGAAGCACTGAATTAGAAGGTTCTGTCCAAATGTTTCCATGATGAGTAAAAGAAAAAAAAAATGGAACACCTTTTTATTTTTCAGATTAGAAAGATTTAAAAAAAAAAATCATACTGTGGTGTTCAGTGTATTGCTTCACCACAGCTCGAGCAAAATTCCACCTTTTTAGTAAGTGGACTTTTTTGCTGGACTCTGGTGGCAGAAGTATGGTAGAGGATGGACCTAGCTTAGACATTTGCTGGAAATCTGGAGACAGAAACTGATTTGTCCTCTGAGACACAATCCATATATGCAGAATCTATCTGAATAAATGAGCCCCTTACTTAACTGGGAACGTACTGTATATTCCATCTGCAGACTGAATGATTGCTCCATTTCAAGCCTCCTGACTCCCATGGAGCCATCTGGTACATGCTAGTTTGTACGAATAGGTGAGGATTCCTGCTAACACAACAGCCTTCAACTAGGCAGAGTGCTGATATTTAGCACTCTGCTTCACATCTGCGTACAAAGCTGTAACAAAAACCAAAACATTTTCTGTCTTTAATGTTTAAATGAACCTTCCTTTTTCTCCTGGAAATTCAATTGGGACAGGAACAATTAATACAATTACATCAGAAAATTGGTTGAGCTATTAATACATCTAACTAAGCAGAGATTTCATGTTATATAGCATCGTGAATTTTTTTCCCTCATTGCTTGCTTAGGGCTGAGCAGAAAGGAGGGTGGAAGAGGGGGAGAAGGTGTGTGTCATACAGATACTTTTATATCACTTTGAGATATTGTCGGAAAATAAAGCTAATGGATATAATTAATGTCTGTAAGCAGCAGCAGCCCGGTCATAGGGCTTATTAATAGATATGTAAAGGCTGCATCATTTTTGGCTGCCCTGCTGTGCACAAGATGTCTATATGGCATTGGCAGTCTGAGGCTCAGCACCACAGAGAAGGTGCCTCGGTGGCAGCTGTATCACTCCAAAGGATTTTAGTGAAAGTGGATGGAACAAGTTGAATAGGGGAAAAAGGGAAGTGGACTAAAAGGCAAAGGCTGCCTGTTTTATTCTCTGGCACCCAGATCTACAGACATATTTAAGACACCTAAGACATAGCTGAGGAGACCTGTGTGCTCTTTGAAAATTTAAAAAGAATAAAGTGACATCAGATCCCTCTTTTCCCCCAGAGGCCCCCAGAGCCTGGAGGGGAAGAAGGCCAGGAGGACTTTTCAGCTGCTCTGTCAAATGTGCTGCTGTCCTGGCCTGGTGTCCCTCCTGCCTCTGGAGACTGTAGGGAGCTCTCAGCTCAGAAAAGTCCCACCGCACCTTGTTCTCTACAGAGTTTTTGCAGTGTATAGGCTACTTTGGCTTAATCTGGGGTGAGAACTTGCATCTGTAGTAGACACCTATCTGGGTTTGGTTTGACTCTATTTATTTATTCATTTATACATTGGAAACAATGGTGGATCTTTCCAATAAAAGTATAATTTTTCAGCCACTCGTTCTAGCTCCAGCTTCTGATGCATTCTGACTAAAGAGGAATCAATGTGAATAGTGCAAGGACTTGTGTTTTCCTGTAACAGGGTGAGTACATTGTGCAGTCTTGTGTTTCACATCAGTGCAATCTCACTTTGTTTTAGTAAATGTTACCCCTTAGACATAGGATCACTTACAAACTGGGGTCTGTGCTCACATGTCTGTTGCAAAATACAGCCTGCTAAAAACAGCTGTAAGGAGCTCCCTTTGTCTGGTTGGGGTTCTTCACTTAAGTGCTTGTGGTGCCTGATTAAATTAGTAATCAGAGATATAGTCATGCTACTTTGTGACTCTGAGAGCCTTGATTGTGGATTATATTTACACACTGCAATTTCTTTCTAAATGGAGCTCTTTGTATTCAAGGACTTTAAGAGTCTTTCAGCCGTTGATAAAATCCAGTTTACTACATAGAATAGTTCTTGCAGTGGCGCCAAGTTCTTGGACAGGCATGTTGTGTAAATCAGTTTTTCGCTTGCACAATAATATGGCTATGTAAAAGTTCACGTGTGATGCAGTGGTTTTGCTGACCCCTTGCACTGAAAAACTGCGTGGTGGCAGACTGGCAGATGCATTGAATGCCCTCTTGTCATGTTGTCTCAAAATGACAGTTTCCTTTCTTGTTAACACAGGGAATGGCTTGAACCAAATCCACATAAATGGTAACAACAAACCTTGTGGTTTTTAAAGCACCTGCAGGGATCCAAATGCTGTGGCCTATATCTGGTCAAAACAATAGGGCTGGAAAGGCAGCCAGCCTTTACAGAATATTTTGTTGTGTTCAAAGTCGATGATGTGTGCTAAGCCTGTGGCTCTGTCCCATACATTTCGGTATCAGAAGCAGGCGGGAGATCTGATGACTCTGCTGATTTTGAGACTCCAGAACCCTTCAGATTATGCCTATGGTGGCAACCCTTTTGGTGGGGAAGCACCTGATTTAAATTTCTGCTTGTCCTGTTTGGAACAGGGACAGGAGACCTGATCTGCTGCATCAGCCCAGCTGCATTGACTTGCAAAAGGGTGCAGGGAAAATGAGAAGGACTTGGCCCACTGTGACGAGGGGCTCCAAAGTGGGGGAAGGCTCGGGCCAGTCTGTGTTCTGAATCACCTCAGAGTGGGCTTTAGCCCCTAAAGACTTTCTCTGCGCTTGACCAGAAGTTTCACTCTGGTTTGGAGGAAACTCTCAGGAATAGTTTGTTTGTTTGCCTTGCTTTATTATTATATTTTTTTTCTTTGTTTCCTTCAGCTGGAAACTGTTGGATTCCTATGAATAAAATCTTACTTCTTTTTCTGGCAATATTTGTTTCAAGCTCTCTGAAAAAAAATCTGTCTAGCTTTAGTAGGTACTTTAGTGGCTACAGTTGAATATCTTACATTGATACTAACATGAAAGTCCTGTTTGTAAATGTATTAGTGGGACTTAAAATCTAATTCTATTCCTTGCTTTGCTACTCTTCTGCAGCAGCACTTCAAATCTCTGTGCTTCACTTTCCCTTTCACCCACTCCTTGTCTTCTCCCTAAAAATTGTTTAGAACTAGATTTTTATTACTTCCTTGGGATAGAAAACCAAACTCTGATCTCACTCAGGTTTTTGTGTTGTCATAATGTAAATATTATTCAATTGAGTACCTTTAGTGATTATTTTGAGGTATCCTACCAGCTACAGTAGCCATTGAGTCTATTAGGATGGTAAAGCCTTTGGATGAATTAACAGACCAGATGAACAGACACAGCTCACACACTTGCAACAAAATTAATTATTTTCAGAAAATGATAGTACCCTCTTGCAGTTTGTTGGAATGATGCTCCTTACTGGCATTTTCCTTCTGCCACAGACAACTGCAAGTCCGCCCCCTAGTGAACGGAACTGTCCTACAGGACAGCAAATGGATCACGAATGCTTCTAGAGTGAACCCTCTTTGAGTGCAGGGGGTTTCCATTCAAACAGCTGGAACTGCATTTGCCTCTTGTATTTTCTCTTCCAGCCTATATGTGGCTACAAGCTTGTTGAAGCAATCTGCCAGGAAAAAAAGTCTGAACTGGTGGAAAAAAAACAAACCACCCTTGCATGATAGCAGCTTGTATCCTCATGTCTCTCATGAGACTCTCATTCCCATCCCTGGCCAACAGCAGATGCTTGCTGAAGGGTGACACAAGCATGGTGACAAACATCTGAACACTTTCCTGTGGATCTTGACCATGACTGGTCATGGCTCAAGCTGGTGCAGGGACCTGCCAGCAAGAAGGCAGCTATCGGTGGAATGTGTACCTCCAAAGACAAGCCTGACAGGGTGGAGGGGAGGACGAGGAGGCACACACAAACGTGGAGATCGGGTGTCCCCCGGGCAAGCTGGAGCTTGCCTGGGGCATTTTTTAACAGCCATCTCCATCTAACTGCAAGGTGCTGTCTCCAGTATGGCTTTGCCCGATCACACTCAAACCAGCCTTCCTTCTTTAAGAGCTATTTGAAGACACTGGTGTTATCTGGTTTTGCTACTTGTTCTTTTTGATAAGTGATGTTTAGTGAGCTCATCCTTCATAGGACAAATGTGACTGTTTTAGGATTTGGTCTCTGCCAGGTGTTTGATTTGGGCTTTCCCTGAGCTTGGCTCAATGTTCCCTGAAATGCAGGAGCTTCAGGCTACCCTTCAGGATAATTTAGGTACAAAAAAGTATGGCACGTAGGTGTCATCCCACCCAGCCCATTTTTTGGTGCATAGAGCCTTGCTGTAATCTTGAAGAAACCTGTTCCCAGGGGCTCTGTGTGTTGTTCAGAGTTAATGGTAAGACATAAAATCCTAACCCAGGATTCTCCCTGAGTCTGAGTGCCTCTGCTGGCAGCCTGCTGCCCTTGCTTCAGGTTTCTCCACTTCATGCATTGAAGTGCTTTTATTTTTTGTGACTGGATGTAATGGGACTTACCTGGTCCAACTGCTAAGCTAGGTCAGCAAAATAATCTTGAATCTCTATGAGAATTTTTCCTATTCTACCGCAGTGACTGGATTAGTGCTCCCCTTGCCAAAATGTTAACATCTCTTCCCTCACGACCAGAGAAACCCTAAAACCTTTCAAACCATGAACTTAAACTGCCATGGTCACCTCAGTTTCCATCTTTTGTTCTGATTAATGAGCTTTTTTTGGGGGGGCTTATTGCTATGGCGGTAGAACTGCTTGTTGGCTTGCATGGCACAAATAAAGTGGGACTAAAATTGTGACTGCAAAAGTTGAAAGGCATACAGTTACTGGGTGTTTGTTAATTCCATCTTTGCGAGAGGATAGCAGCTGCTTTTCTTTTCTTTTTTAACAGATGGAGTGATTTCTCATGTAGTGTTACAGTAATGACCAACGTGACACAGAAGGAAAATTCTGTGACAATATGGTGAGCAAGATCTTATTGACAGCTCCACTTGGTTGTAATTTGTAAGCTCTATATTGTTGCTCTATTCTTTTTATCTCCCTGCCTCCTCCCCACCCCAAATGCTGCCTGTCTTTTCTGCCATATAGAATTAGATTTCAAGTTGAATGAACAGTTTAATTTTAAGGACTCTTAGCTAAAAGCTGTTCAGAATCTTTACCAGAATTTACACCCAATCATAACTTTAAAAAACTAAAAAAATCACTACATTGTGAAGTGATGGTGTGAAAATTATCTCCTATTTCATTTTTCTGTTGAAATGGCTGCCTTGATTTCTCCTGTAGCAGCTGACAGGGACAGGACTTACTTGGCACAAGGTAGCCTACCCTAGCACAAAGGTGGTGGCACTATGGATCGGACCAACACAAGGGCACAGCTCAGGTGTGTGGACCATGAATGACCAGGGAAGAGTGGTTGTACCCTGCCCTGTGATTAAACAGTATGCAGGGGCTGGAAATAAGCCCAGGGACATGATTACCAACCAGAACCTGCAGCTTCTGCCATGCGTAGAGGTGCTCAGAGCAAATGCTTCCATCTACTTGTACAGGAGCTGAAAATCCAGCTGGAGACACCCACCCAAAGCCCCTCTTTTGCAAGGCATGGTTAGCTGTGTGTCATAAAGTAAAGGGCTTTCAGTGTTCTCATGAGCTTCTCAGTAATCTGTATGGGGAATAAGTCACAAGGCAATATATCTGTGGAAGAGCTGGGATGTTGTTCTACTCTTCCTTTGAATCTATGAAGTTTGAAACTTGAAAACAGAAAGTGAATGTTTGTTAGCATGATGCTGTAAAAAGTACACCAGAAATGTTTATAAAAGAAAACTTTATGAAATAATGATGTGATTTGTATGAGGATGATAAGGAGCACAAACAGAACAGTCCAGTGGATTCAGCAACAACCTAAAGCTGGAACTTCAGATAATATTGTGCCAGTGGGAGGACAGGTGGAGCTTGTATGTGCTGCAATCCTGACTTTCTCTGAACCTGTCTGAGGGGTCTATAGTCATCCTTACTCCTGACATGTGTGGGCTGGCAAATTCTGCTCTTGGAAACAACTCCCTAAGAAATAGTCCCAGGGGCTGGTTTTCATGCTTGCTACCAAATGCCAGTGACTCTTACAGTCCTGTTATGCGCTGTGTACAGTGCAAATGCAGCCATTTCTTGATAACAGGGAGAAATATCCCTAAGAGAGACATTTTCCTTTACAGTCCATAAGTGAAAATTACTTTGTGTGTGTCCTGCACACACAAAATGAGGCTGTTTGTATTTCTGTAGCAGATTTGTCTTTAATTTCTGGAACTGGTGGAAACATGCGATACTGTTTTTTTTCAGAGGGTTAGAATAGGGGGGGATTAGACTGATTCTGTATTTTACATTAACTGCCTTTTAAAATTTCTCCAAATGAAGGGCTACCAGCCTGCTGCTCAGTGACTAATAAATTTGATTCATCTTCGCTCCCCACAGGGTTATCCTCCTTCTTACTAATGTTTGACATTTTACGTTTTAATTAAAGTCACCCTCCAAGCAGCAAACCACTAAGAATGACAGATATTCTTACTGCAACAAGATATCAGCAGAAGGGCAATTCACTAACTATATCTTCAATAGTGCCTTTCACTTATGCTCTACATGACCACCCAATGTTTGTGTGCATATGTGTGTGAGAGACAAGGCAACACCTATCTTAACTTACAGGGCATTTCAGTGTCCTAAGATGCTATCAGTGAATGTCTGAATTTAAGTAGGAGCTAACAAGCAGGAGCAAGTGGGTTTAGGGAGTAGTGGTACTTGGCTGGTTCTGTGCAAGCACACATATGAAGTTGTGTAGCTTAAGACAAAGGAAGGCAGGCAAAGAAGAGCAAAGAAATTCAAAGCTGTGAAAGCAATCACAATGAAAATGTTGTAAATGGCAAGTCAGCTGCTTCCTGGCTGCCTCAGGTGTATCTGAGGGACTGTTTTTATGGGACTTCCCTGTAGAGAGAAGCAGAATAAAGAAGGACTGGTGGATAAACCTGGTGGATATGTGTAGAGGGGGTGTTTCTGTAATGGCCTGTACTAATGAGCATGTTAAAATATCAGCACAAGAAGCTGAAGACCAGGCAACAAAGCTGGTGTCAGCAACAACATGGAGGACATGGTTGGTGGGAGGAGAAGCAAGAGGCTAGTGTGCACAGGTGTAGGTGTGAGGCATGTGAAGCTGGATACCAACGTTGCAATATGCATGGAAGGAAGAGGAAGTAATGCTACGAAATGGGATGCATACCCTTTGCAGAGGATAGTCTGTAGGCCTCTAGAAATGTAGTAACAAAGACCTAGAAAAGTGCTTTATTTGAACAGAAAGAGGGAAAACCTGAAAATATAGCAATGGAAACTTTTTCATCTGGTCTGTACACAAGACAGAGAAAAGATAATACACGGAATCTGGGGTACAGAGCTTGATAATAACAAGATGGTGAAGCCAAATGGACAAAGATGGATGCAGGCAGAGGGACAGCACCATGCTGTAAATACATTGGGGAATTGGTGCCTGACTCTGTACAGAGAGACAGAGGAGAGAAAGGCATTGATCCAGTGGTTTGAGAATGGCATCAAATCCAGAACGAGCCCTTCTGCTTATGAATTTCATTTAGCTCTGACACAGAGCTCTGATGACACTTGTCCACCTTCTTATGATAAAAACCTTTATTTTTTTTCAGACGACAGTGATTGTGAAGAGAAGCTGCTGAATTAATGTAACCAATTGACATGAGATAAATGCTTTCTGACCATCCACAGAATGAGGGGATATTTTTCAAGTTTTAGATCTTTCTGCATGACAAGAGGGAGACGGAAGATTAAGTGATACACTGTTTAGAAGCAGAGTGCTCAGTTTACATTTAACTAATAATAGATGTGTTGTAAGTAAGAAACTAAGCAATTGTACCTAACATCATCAATTATTTCTTAGTATAGTTGTATTGTATGTCAAAATTTTCAAAAATTGTAATGCGTATGTGATAATTGTGTGAATATAAGAAACGCAAGAGCATCCAGTCACTGGAGCACTTATGGAGAATGATCCTCAGTGTTCCCCAGTGCTGATAAAATAAAGAATGCCACTCAACAGTAAAACTGACTCTGCTCTTAAGTTTATTTCTTCATTTCAACTGGACGTGTGTGATGTAAAAGGTGCCATCTTTCCTCATGTAGTCTAAGAGCACATGGTTATGTTGGGGGAAGGCATTGACAAAACTTACGCTTCACTTGTTTCTAACCTAATGCAACATCTTGACTCTCACTGGCCTCTCCTCCTCCATCTCAAACCAGCAACAAAAAATATTTTTCTCATGTATATTGTGTCTGCTGGTATTGAGGATTTTTTTCCAAAAGTCTTTAAAAAAGACAGCATGCAGGAGGAACTTGCGAAATCCTGCAAGTTATAGGCTTGTCTGGGCCTTTCTGTATTATGATACAAACCCCAAAGGAATAGAAGAGAAATGACAACTAGCTTTCATGTGATATTGTGGCTGCCCTTAGGAGATGAACAGTGAAATATGTGACTTTTGAAGAGAAACATACGTAATAGAGAGGCAGAAGGCTTAGATGTATCAGTGTGAGTATATGGGGAAAGAGAAATCTGAACACAGTGCGGTTTGGTATTCACAGCTCATTTCTCCTTTCTGGGACAGAAAGGTCAGAGAAACACGATACTTCCTCTTAAGCAGCATTGCCAAAACCAGACAAGCAAGTGGGACTAACTGGTTTCCTCTAACTCCAGGGAGAGACCTGTGTTTGCTGCCTACCAGCTATTCCAGCAAACCAAAAACCCTGTGATGTGTCCTCTTGGTAACAGCAGCTGAGTGAATAGAAGGTGTTATAAGAAAAAGAGTTTGTGTCTCCCCATGACTTGGTCCCCTAGGAGGGAATTTAATAAAAATGGTAGAGCTGCCTCCTTCTGCCAGGACATCTGCATTTTGTGTGGTGGAGGTGCTTATGCCAGCCCTGGTATAGTGTCATGGACTTCCTAAGGGCCATTGCTGGGTGTCTTTGTGTGGTTATGGTGGAAGCGATCCTGGATGTTTTCAGAAGCAAGGTTCTTTTAAGAGTGTTTCTGTGTCAAAAGTGCAAGGGTTCGTGGATGTTCTGCGAGGTTCTCTAAGTGCATATAGGTACACAAAAATAGGAAGCAGACACCGTCTCTCAAGAAAACAGGTACAACACTGTGCAGATTCTTTTACACTCTGCCAGCCATCCCTTGGACATGTTGAGTCATGGATCATTCTACACAAGTATGTGGAAAGAAAGAAATCAAAACTAGCTAAACAACTTGAATTTGAGGTGGATTGATTAAATTGCATTAAGTCCCTGTGTAGATGTTCTTGTTCAGAATTAAAATAAGATAAGCCACATAAAGGCCAAGTTAATTCTGAGTAAGATAAGTCTCATAAAGGCTAAGTTAATTCTGAAGGAGAATATGTACATAGAGATTTAATGCATTTTTAACTAATCCATTTTAGCAGTTAATTCAGATTAACCGTACTCAGTGTTCCTCTCTGGGAAAGCCCTTCAAGGGAACAAGACAAGGTAAAATGCGAGGCTCAGAAATGCAATGTTTTTAAAGATCCAGCACTGTCAATTACAAAGCAGATAATTACCACCGCGGTATTCCTGAGTTGAATGGCTGCACCCAGAATGACCCATGTTAGTGCTGTCAGAGGCAGCAGCGGTCCTGCGAAGGACTCGCCAAGGGCATCCTTGCTTCCAGAAAGGTGGTGTAGGAAACAGTGTGGTGTGCCATTGAAGCAAGGGCTAACTCACTGCTATGAGGAATTTCGATGGTTAAGGAGACTTCTGTGATAGCAAAACGCATCCTCCTCACGATGAGTGTGGAGCTGGCTGATACCTGTGCCTGCTCATTGTTGGTGTGCAAGGGAGGCAGGATGCAGTGTGAATCTTAATGGTTCGTATCCTACCTGGAGTGATGTATTCTTGGCCCAAATACTATCTTTGCTCCCGTGTGTAAACCAAACGTTGCTTAGCCCTGTGCAGTCTCTTCTTTAGCTTAAAAAGCCAAAATGTGGAGTTTAAACTTTATTATTGATTTTAAAAATTTATTGTGAGCAATAACTTAAAGGGAAACAGGAGGTTACGAATAAATAATAAGGTGCATAGGTGTACAGGGAAAATACAGCAGTCCATAAATATGGTTAAGAACTCAGCTGTACAGTAAAAAGAAGGGGTATAAAAATGTAGACAACTAAAGCAATATGTGTGCAGAAGAATAATAATCTACCATGAATTAAAATATGCAAGTATTGGGGACTAAGTTGCTTTTACTACTCTATACATTTTTTTTAAGTACCTAGAGGCCTTCAGGTATGAGTGCTAAAATAAAAATATTATTATTATGGATTTTGAGGGGCAGATGAGTTGGAACTCAAGGATGTCCCCTGTGCCTTAGCTCTGTTTCATGTAGTTAAATGCTTTGGGCCAAATTTATCCCTGGTCTGCTATATTTACTGTTGAAAGCACTTCAGAAAAGTGTATATTAAAGCTATATCTAAAGAAGCACTGAATTCTGAACAGACATCCAAAACAAGGCAATAAAATCAAAGATGTTCTCTCAGGTCATTTTAGTTTTGGGTGAGGGAAGCAATTGCTCAATCACATCGGTCCAGTGAATCTGAAACAACAGTGTGTGAAAAACATGGTGGCAAAATAATGTCTCCATGTGGGACAAGTGCTAACGCTAATCACTGGCAAGGCTGTTTCTCGGTTTTTACTCATGGATTTTATCCTAATTTTTTCACTGATTGCTCTTCTTCCCCAGTGACCCCTAAGGTAACTTTTCTCCCTGTTTCACAGGGAAATTTGAGGCCAAAGTTTTTGCTGCATTATGAAGTTCATGTAGGAAAATTATTCATAGTGCCCATGTGCAGCAGCCTGCAAAGCAGTGGTGATTTTCATGCAGACAATGAAAAGCTAGGGCTGAGCCTTGGAAGATGACATCAAGGCTGCAGTATATCTGTATCTGCAGCCTAAGAGGCACCCTGAGCACACCTGTAGCAGCAAGTGTGTTTTGCCACTGTCAGTGTCAGAGATGGCTTGGGCAATAGTATGGTAATTAAGGCAGTGGTGCTGCTGGGGCACAGCTGCAAGCAGTGACAAGAGCCAAACAGACCAGCTCTGTGATTTCCTTATCTGTTTTAGATTCATCTCCCATTTGCTTCAGAGCATTGGGCCTTCAGGAACAACCTGCATGACTTTGAGGAGGTGAAACAAATATTCAGGAAAGGAAAAAGGAAAGGAGGGGAAGACCTCAGTTTTCCATCCTTTATTTTATCCATATGCAAGCTATTTCTGCAGAGTTTGGTAACTCCTGTGTCCAAACAAGCCAGTTAAAATTTGTGTGGAAGAGCTGACGTTGTCTGTAGCCTTACTTCTTGAGCAGCCATTTGCCTGCAGCACCCTGGTCCAGCTGTGTTGTCCTCTTTCCTTCAGAGCCTCCCATGGCAGGGCTGCAGCCACATGAAAGTGAGTATGGCTGCTACGCAGGGACACATTTGGAAGAACTAAAAGAGCCATCTGGGATGTGTGTGAAATGCCTCCCCAAAGAAGGCAAAAGCTACAGGCAGGGGTTTGTGGAGAACCTGCTGGATGGCTTGTTGTTATTCCACAGCGATGAATTACATGAGAGCAGCTGAGTGATGTTGAGGCTTTGTAACATCTAGACACATCTTGTTTATTTTTGCAACCATGTTTTCAACTTGTCGTTGGAGAGCCTGGCATGGCTGCATGTGCAAAGTCCCAGTTTATGAGAGAAGGAGGAAAGGACCAGTGAGTGACCAAGACCACAGCACTATTTGCAGTGATTTTTCCTGCTTGTGCAAAATACAGTCGTGCCAGAATCAGTTGATTTTCAGTGCTGCAGCTGCAATTTAAAGGTTTAATACTACAAACTACTTTGGTTGATAGCAAGGACCTGGTACAGTGGGGCTTAGCGTGGCATTTGCTTGGCCCTTGTGCAAGTGGCTTTAGTGTGCATGGGTGGCATGGAGCAGCATAAATCTTCATACCTGAGGGAAAGAGTGTGCAGTGAAGGGGTGAGTCTGTGGCACCAAAATTGGCACTGCTAAATGCCCTGAGAGAGAAACTGTCAGGGACAGAGCTGGAAACAGGGTGACTGTAATGAAGTTATAACATAAAAACTCCAGTAAGAGACTGAAGTAGTCTGTGGCAGGAAGCAGAGTTTGAAGAGGTTGTGCTCCCAGCTCTGTTGCTCCTTGCACAGCCACTTTGATGCCTCTTCCTATTTCTGGCTCCTTTCTTTAACTGCTGTGCTCAGCAAAGAAGGAAAAGGCAGGGTTCAGTCTTGGATGACCCTGGTTCCTGCCTATGACATAGTAAGGCCTGTATGTGAGAGTTAAGAGACACGTCTGTAGTTAATGGAGGTTATGTGTAAGAAATGGTATCTGTCTTTCCTGGATGCTGGATGCAAGGAATTGCTGGCATCCAAAGTCTGAGATCTTCATAACTCAGAATTATTTTCAACTGGGTTACAGACCTACACTAAAGCAGTGCTCTGTGTAAATGTGTCTGCAGGCATCACTGGTGTTAGGCTTCTTTTTGTTTTTCAAGTGAGGCTGCGACACAGCTGGTAAAGATATTGCCATCAGGTGCCACGACATCTTTGAGATTTGGGATTGTGCTAGAAAGCTCCAGGTCTTGTTTTCACTCCAGGGAAATAAAGGGAAAAAAAAGAGGGGGAGAGGGGGAAAAAAAGAAAAAAAACCCAACAACCTAGACTTACCACGAACATCCTGTTGAGTGGAGAGGGGGCAGGCAAGAGAAGGTGATAAGTGGTGTAGAGACTCAGACTGACCGAAACAGAGGGCAGATCTAGTCTAGTAATGTTAGCAATGTATTTAATTGACATTTATTTTTTTTTGTGATGTGACAATATGAGGACAAAGGGGAATGAGCAGGTTTTAAGAATTTAATATTTATAAAATGTGAAAGACACACTGACCAGGATAACTTCTTCTTGGGGACAGGGTGAATGGGAAGCAGCTCAGGGTGAAATTCTTGTGTTTTTTTTTTTTTTTCTGCAGTTTTATTTTGGCCTGACCAATAACTTTAGTAATTTTCTGTGTACTAGGTGTTGTCTGAAACATGTGCAGATGATAAAAAAGAAAAAAACAAACAGAAAAAAAAAGAAAAAAGAAGAAAAAAGTAATTTTCTATAATGATTCTGTGTTAGGCCAGAACTTGGTTATGTCACAGTATTAGTACTGCCTCAGTTAAAGGTTTAATTTTGGTTTAAACCTAGAAGTGCAACAACAGTTTTACCACAGTCTACACTTGCAAAACTAAAATGGGCCCATGAGAACCTCACAACGTTCA
Source organism: Columba livia (assembly GCF_036013475.1). NCBI lineage: Eukaryota > Metazoa > Chordata > Aves > Columbiformes > Columbidae > Columba > Columba livia. Next base: position 66,794,827 of record NC_088603.1, on the reverse strand, counting down.
ACAAGGCCAAGTGCAAGGACCTGCACTTGGGTCAGGGCAACCACTGATACCAATACAGGCTGGGGGATGAAGGGACTGAGAGCAGTCCTGCGAAGAAGGACTTGGGGGTACTGGTGGATGAATGACTGGACGTGAGCTGGCAATGTGCGCTTGCAGTCCAGAAGGCAAGTAATATTTTGGGCTGCATCAAAAGGAGCATGGCCAGCAGGTCGAGGGAGGTGATTCTACCCCTCTGCTCCACTGTGGTGAGACCCCACCTGGAGCACTGTGTCCAGATTTGGAGCCTTGAGCACAGGAAAGACATGGATCTGTTGGAGAGGGGACAGAGGAGTCCACCAAGATGATCAGAGGGCTGGAATACCTCTCTTATGAGGACAGGCTGAGAGAGTTGGGGTTGTTCAGCCTGGAGAATGCTCCAGGCAGACCTCATTGCAACCTTTCAGTACTTAAAATGGACCTAAAAGAAGGAGGAGACAGACTTTTTAGCGGGACCTGTTATGATAAGGTAAGGGGTAATGGTTTTAAAGAAAAGGAGAGGAGATTCAGGCTAGACATGAGGAAGAAATTTTTTACAATGAGGACGGTGAGACACTGGCCCAGGTTGCCCAGAGAGGTGGTAGATGCCCCATCCCTGGAAACATTCACGGCCAGGCTGGATGGGGCTCTGAGCAGCCTGATCTAATTGTAGATGTCCCTACTCATTGCAGGGGAGTTGGACTAGATGACTTTTTAAGGTCCCTTCCAACCCAAACTATTCTATGATACTAGGGAACTGATACAGGTTGGGCTCAATGGAGGGAGACAGATATGAGAAAGAGAGAAGAAAGAGCACTACCACCTCATTTTTCCCCCTCTCCTGTGTTTAAAATGGTAAGTTTTGTTGTCTTTGTTGCAGAACTACTGGAGGGTAGCAGCGATGCTTCTAGGCTGCCCTCCTGGGTCCTGGCAGCCTGGGGGGGTGGTGGGCTGGCTGGATCAGGGAGCATGCTTGCAGGAGTGAGCAAAAGTTTACATTTGTCAGAGCAAAGTGAAGAAGCATGGGATCGGAGAACACTGGGTGCTGCCATATAAGCACCATAGCCCCAAGTCTAATGGGTAATAGAGTCATTAATTCTGCTGATTAACTTGGCCTTGGGGTTCATGGAAATGACATCCACCTCCTTTTTTTTTTTTTTTTTTTAAGCTCAAACTGTGGAACAAGGGAACATAAAAAAACAAGCTAATTAGAGAGAAATCAGGAGAAAAGAAGCAGGGAGAAAAGAGAGACAGTCTGAGCATTAATGAGACTGATTTGGGAAGAGGATGTGACAAGCTCCTCAAAAGCATTATTGTCAAATGTGTCACTGTTTCATAGATGGCTAACGCTACCTTTGAGCTTCACGCTGATAGTTAATGATTTGAAACTACAAAAAGATTGAAAAGGTAAAAGGGAAAATGGCAGACTAGACTGGATTTTAATGAGAGTGTGTGTGTCCCCCCTTTTTTTCCTTGTGAACCAGCCTTGGAAAGTATAAAAAAAGTTAACTTTCCCTCTTCCTACTTGCTGTCTCAAGGCAAAAATTGTTTACAAAGGCAAAGTGCAGGGGTCCATCTGTCTCACTCTGACCACCATCCATCTCTTCTTCACCGTACCGTTGACTGTCCCATCCTCTGTCAAGCGGCGGCGGGGTTGCGGCTGTACAGGCAGAGGGCTGACAAAAATAAGCTGAGATTGATGGAAGAGACAGCTATAGCTCTTGTTTGTTTTTTTGTGACGTGCTGAGCAGAAGCAGTCTTCACACTGTGAAATGTAACAAAGAAATCTAAAGTGATTACGCAGGTTCATTTGTCAGTATCACTGCTCCAGCTATTGCTGTGTGCGACAATGAGATGACAAGGCATTTATTGCTGATGGTTGGTTATTAGCTGCATTATAGGAAACATTAGCACAGTCTAGGATACATAGACCAGGGAGACAATAGCTTTCTGGGCTTCAGACTCAGCAGGGTAGCCTTGTCATTAAATCTGGTAGTGCCAATTTATTTTTTTTAAATAAATAAAAGAAAACTTTGAAAACTCAATCTGTAACCGTGCTTTTACCTTAAGACTGATCAGTAGGTTTTCTACAAATGCTACATTTTGTATTGGAAAGGCTATGCAGCACAGCAGGCCAATAAATCTCCTACAAAGCAAGAAGCATCAGAAAAGCTTAATGATACACTGGCTCCTGTCTGATCCCATCACTGCATTCCAGCCCCAACCTCTGCGGTGTCCTCACTGACACCAGGATGGACCAGGTTCTTCTCGACCAAGTCCCCTGTGAATCTGCAAGGAGAAAAGGCAAGAGGCATCTGTAATCTTGTGTTACGATTTTTGTGCTGCTTTTCTTATCTTTTTCAGATCCACCTCTCTTCTTGTCTTGCCTGGGTGCTGTAGGGTCGGATCTTGGTAGCTCTTCCATCCTTACAAAAGGCCCTGTAGAAGTCACTGAAAGTATTTGACAGCGAGGGCTAAGTGGGGAATGTAAAGGTTTGGCATCCCTGGGACGTGACTGGATGACTGCCATATTTATTAAGCTGTAAAAGAACATGCCTGTCCTATGGTAAAAGCTGTATTTACACAGTGATGTGAAGCCAACCCTCAGTTCTGGGGTGAAGTGGCTACTTTTTGCAGCCTTTCAGTACCGACTTTTGCAGTAAAAACAGAAATTCTGGTAGCGGCTCCTTTTCAAAGAAGGTTTTTATTATCTAATTCATTTTCATATTAACTCAGTCAGTGAGCAATATATTCCCTGTTTCATTTTTTTCTGACGTTCAGCTTCAGTTTATTTTGTGCTACCGTCAGATTTCCAGAATGCCCCAGATTTTGGCACTAACTGCACTTAAATAAACTGTAATGGTTGTCCTGGGAAAGTTGGAAGTTTTGACAGCTGCATGAGGGGATCATGGGACTTCAGCCCATAAAATACCAGTGCAAGGGGACTTAACAGTGTTTTAAAAATCACTGTCACTTGATAACATTGTAAATAGCACCAGGAACCAGATTTGAAAAAATTCAACCCAAACCCAAGTATCTTTGAATCCAAAAGTGAAATTTTGCTGGAATGTCTTCATCACCAGACTTGGGTGAATCAGATTTTTTTTTTTTTTAAAGTGTTTTCTTTTTTGTTTTTAATTATATGTAAATTGTCATATTCTTTGCCCAATATGTTGTGTGTCTAGCAGCGAATTGAATTTAAACTGTTTTGAATTCATTGTCAACTATTCAGTCAGAATCAGATCCTTAAGATTCATAAGTTATGTCACAAATTTTGTTGAATTTTTGAGGTTAAAACCAAATAATAATTAGTAATTTTTTTTTAAACTACATTTACCAAATGTGTGTGAGAAAATAATTAGTAGTCAGGCCTCTAACATTCACTGAGCAAGGTGATTTTGCCCTCCACTGGACACAATCAAATTCACATCATCTGCCTTTTCCCAGAAATTAGTTTTACCCTGAACTACCAAACTACTTTCCCTCTCTTTCCTTCTCTCTTTGTTTCTGCTCTTAAGTTAATTTTGTCTTCTCTTAACTTCCAACTTCCTGCTGAAATCCCGTGATTTCAGTGAAATTAGAAAATCAAGGGATCTGATAGCACTGTGAATCACTCCAATATCAATTAAAGAATGTGTGTCTGTTGAGTTGGGGTCCCTTGAAAACAGAAATTTCCCCCTAAAATGGTCAGATAGCTTCCATATTAGGATATTTTTGCAAAAAAACAGAGCAAAGAATTTAGTTCAATAACAGAAATAAAATAAAATAATAAATAAATCATGTCCCTCCACCCTCAATTTCATTAGAGTTTTTGAAAGGGTAACTAATAAGTCTAAATCTATAGTGGCAATCCAGAACCAGATAGGAATGCGGTATCTCTTGAGGCCATGAAGCTTGAAACTTGCCACAGAAGAAGCTTCTGAACTCTCAGAAAGGAAAGCAATCTCTATTCACGAGCACACAGGCATTTCTGACAAGTAGGGTCTGATGAATCAGCATTTCAGCTAGTGAGTTAATGCAGCATTTGGCAACTCAGCTAAAAAAGAAAAAAGCCCTTTGGCATGAACTTAGTTTCGGAGATGTACGCAGTGTGTCTTTGAGAAGTGGGAAGGTTTTTGAAGTTATAATGGAGGCTGTTTTAATTTGGGGCAGACTCATTAAGGAACACAGTTTAAAAACATAGATTTTGTTCCCTCTGGCTGTACGCCGTGCTTCACACTAAAACTGGCAGGGGCACAAAGCAATCCAAGGAAAGGTATCTGTACTGGAAGATAAAATGTGGCAAAGACAGCCTGCTCCATGGCTGGCTCAGATCAGATAAGGGCTGTATCTAGCGTACCCAACTCACTCTGTAAACTAGAGCTACAAGTATTAAAAGGTATGCTAAGATGATATGTCAAAATTTAATTTAAATCCTCCCGCAATCAAAAAGACCAATACTTTCAAATCACTAGTTGTTAAATATCAACTGGTGTCAACGGAGTTTTGTTGTCTCAAATGGAAACAGTGGGGAGTGACAGAAAGACACAGTTGGCAATGTTGCGTGTTGGTCCCACCTTTTATCGCAGCCATTTAATTCAGCCAGAGGCACATCTTGGTCTCTGTAAAGACTGAGCCCTTCTTCTGCTCACTCTTCTCATGTTTTTTGTAAGGAATGTTAAGTCTGGCTTTCAATATACATTATGCAAGAAGGGCAATGTCTGCATTTCAACTGAGACTGAAATGTTAGACTAAAACTTAGACTTCAAATCTACCAGGATTTTGTACTCAAGAGAGTAGCCAGTAACTGATGACACACAGATAGAAAACGGATTTTTTTTTTAAAAAAATGTTGTTCTTTCCCCTGTATGATGTTAAACTTGCAAAGAATAAAGTATTGACTGGCTATGCATTGCAAACAACAAACAGATATTTTGGACAAAGGTTTTTGTTGTTACTATTAATCATTATTTGTGTTGTGACTGAGCCTCTGAAGGCCTCCTAAAACCAGGCCTCCTAATACCATTGATGAACCAGGCACAACATATATCAGGAATTCATAGCTTAAGTGCAGGGAAGAGCCATGAGACAAAGCTGTCTCATGGAAGTGACACAGTGAACTGTGGTGGAGAACGTCCAGCCTGATGACTACAGCAGAGTCTTGGTGGTGGCCCCTGTTCAAGTGGCATGGGTGCTCCCCAGAGATAAAGCCGTAGGGAGGCTTCAGGACCCGGGTTAAGTTCTCTGCCCAGCACTGGGCTGGGAAATGTGGCTGAGTGGCTTGGAGGTGGCACAGCAGCTTTTGGGGTGGTGCCGTGTGTTTGTGCATCCATGAGCCACCCAAAGGTGGGCTCTGAAACACCCACAGCCGCACAAGGTCTACCTGCTTCCCTTGGGCTGTATTTATGCTACTGTCTGCACGTGCAAAAAAAACACCCACGGGAAAAATCGAAGTAATGAATGAAGATTCAATGCTGGCCTTGAATGTCTGTGGCCAGTAGATGAAAACAAAACTCATTGCAGCAACATTGCTCAGGATGACCCATGGAATTTTGCTTTTAAATGTTAGATGGTAAAAAACATGGCTTTGCTGCTTGTAGGAAGGAGAGTGTAGCTATAAGGTCACTTTGTTTTCACACGCTTGGAAATGCTACCTCCACCCTTTGCAGGGAATGTAAATCAAGTAAAAAACCACCCAGCAGGGTTATCAGGGTAACACTAAATCAACACCAGCTGCAACTGCTAAGGATGAATTTAAAATTTACAGTGAGGCATATGTCTATTGCTACTGAGTGACTAACAGTCTTTTCAATTAAAACATGCCAAGACCAAGATGATGATTTTCGTTTTTTTTTTTTTTCAGTGGTCTAATGAAAAGCAAACTTGGAAGCCGAACTCATCCAGGTTTTTTGTTCTGTGTTCATGGTGTCTCTAAATCAAGACTAAACTGCAAGCTGGAAGAGGATAGGAAGGAGGACAAACTTTCCTTTCAGCAGTTTAAAAAAAAAACCAACCTGCTGCTGACTAAAATCTGCATATATCATCTTGTTATTGAAAAGTATAAGTAAAAGGTGAGAGAAAATTGTGTCTGATGTGGAATGTTTAGTTGACAGACAGCTCATTGTAACAGATGTGGCTCCTTTTAAATAGCACTGTAAATGAGATCCCAGAAAGACAAGGACAAAGGCTAGGAGAGAGCACTTAGACTAATTAGACAGAGAAATCCATTTCCTTTTTAACTGAATGCTCCTCTAAATGTGCAGAGATTTCCAAGTTATGAAGCACAAGCCACGGATAGAGACTACAGCTATCAGTTCAGAATCTGCAAGGCATGGAATAACAATGATACCCATTTTTCAAGTACTGATCTTCAGTAGTTTGTTAAACCTGCACATCATCTCCTCACTGAAGTTCCTGCAGATTAATGGCATGGCTAGAAAACTTTTCATACAGTGTGTGTGTGTTGAAATCATAAAGAAAGGCAAAAAAATGCCTCAAAAATTGTTCTATTTTAGGCATTAAGTATGTAAAGGACTGGCAGTCCAGATTTTTACTTGTCTCAAACTTACAGGGGAAATAAGATTCAAGGTAAAAGACACAAAAATGGTACTATGGTTTCTATAGCAATCAGCACTCTGGACTGAATACACCTTTCTGTGTGTGCTTTATGTTGATCGCAAGACACTGAAAGCAGAAGCCCTCTCACCTGGCTTCAGCTCTTTCACTGCCATATTAATATATTTTTACCCTTATAAATGCACATAAATTTAAGTTTTCCAGGATACTCCTACAGTTAACTTTGAGAGATAGGGGCATCTCCAAAGTTTGTTTTATCTTGTCCAAGGTATGTGTCTGAGATGGGCATCTCTGGAATGTGAATTTGTTGACCTATTGACTCTCATTGACTACAGAAGGCAATTGGCTCAGATTAGCAGAGGTGCTTCTGGATAAATTAGGCAGCTATTTTATGAGAAATGATGTTGCACTTATCAACAGAAATCTCAGAATTTTTTTCACCAGAAGTCTGCATGCTTGCTTATTTTTGGTCTCTTTCTCTGTTCTGCTCAAGACCAAAGAAGGGGAACTTTGGTTCCCTTTGAGAAAGTGAAATTTGAGGAAATGGAGAATGTGCCTCTGTGATTTCTGTTGCCCCTTTTTTAGCTGAACATGCAAGCGAAATTTATTGCCTTGGATGTTATAGAAGTGACTAGTGACCGAGCTGGGCATCTTTGGTGCAATTTTTATGTACCTTTTTCTAAATAAATAGTTCTCCTTTCTTGGAAGCCAGGGAAATCAGATGAATGGAAAATGTTTTGCAGCTCCAATCTCTCTATCTGTTCTGCCAGCACTTCTTTGACCTTTTTGAGAGCCCTTATTTGCAGCCACGCTACAGTGCTTATTCAGACCATCTCTTTGTCAGTGGATTTTGGTATTTTTGTCTGCACCCCAGCAATATAGTAACATGTGTTAGCAGGGCAGTAGCAGTGAAGACAGAGCAACGTAGTTTTCGGAGAGCCATAGGAACCACAGTGTGGACCTGCAGTCTGTGGGTCTTCTTTAGTCTGGTTGGTATCATGTGTTATAGCTTACACGGCAGAACATTTTCACTGCTATTGCCCGTATCAGCTGGATTGACCAGAAGGGATATAATAATGGTAGTGAAAGTCTATCTAAGAAGTCTAGCAAAAGAGTGAAGTGAGGAGAAAGTAGTTGTTCTCTCCAAGGGAAAAAGACGGGATTGTCCCTCATCTCCCTTTTCAGAGCCAGCTCCTCTGTAGAAGAGTAGGAGTGAGAGCAGAGAATGATCAGCCCTGCTTCTTCCTACATCTCCAAATATAGGAAGAACACGTAGGATAGGATCATCATTTTAGGAAGGATTTGGTGCTTCTGGGCTGTGCTCCTTGGAAGTAAAGGAGCATTTAGTCCATTTGAGGAAGAAAACAAAACCTTTCACCAGTGTGGCAAGAAGTGGCTTTCAAGATAGTCTGAAGAATAATGCAGTGTCTTAGTAACATATGTGCCAAACAAATGTGTGTTTTTGAGTGTAAGATCTGCCAGACTCTTGCCAGTGGTGCTTAACAGGCAAATTGCTTAACAATTATAGGAGGAGTTCTGCAACTGGGATCTGTGCAGGTGCAGGCTCCTGGTTATGGGCCAGACTGATTTTGCAATGCCACTGGCTAAAATTATTTTTAAAGAAAAACATAATGGAACTGTATTTGAGTTGTTTTGTGTTTGTGTGTGCCCATATATTTCTATACATGTGCCTATAAGTGTGTGAGGGCCTGGGCAAACATAGGTACGAGTGTGTTTGAACTATACGCTGACAGTAGTTGGAGCAGCATAGAAGTATTGCCAGGGTTGCTGGTGATGAATTAACCCCAGTGGACTGAGTTTAGTTTGATGAATCTGAAACAAAACAAAGCCATCCTCGGCACTGAAGATTAACAGCACGTGGCATGGTGAAATAATGGACTTTAGAAACTCAACAAAGTTGTTTTGTGTTTTCAAACAGCATGGGATAACGTGAGCACAAAAACATATTGCAAGCCTAAGCTGAGCACAGGTCAGGATAATCTCAGCTGGATTTCTTCCTGCATCTGGGGAGGACATTGAGCACACAGAGCAGTATTTTTCAGTCTCCACAGCTTGTCAACTTCATTTGCTTACACAGTCACAGAATAGGAAATGTACAGAATTATTTGTATGTGATTTTTATCAGAGACTGTCTTAGTTGAGGTACTAAGAGAACTAGCTGTAGAATAGATTTTGGTGACAGATGTACTATGCTTTACTGTTATGTAAAAAGCCACCTTACCTTCTCTGTCAGCTGTGGTATCTGGCTATAATTAGAAGAAATAATATCTGTCAAATAATTGGTTATGCACATTTTGATTAATTTCCTGAGACAATTTGCTCTTGTGTCACTTCTCAATCTCCCTGTGATTTCTTCGTTTTCCTATTTGGGAGAACGTCTGGTTAATTATACTCCATAATCTTGCAAACAGCTTTGTAAATACATGCAGTAAGGTTTATTTCCTTATACACTTGTGAGATACTACTGTAAGCGACACATGGTATTCTCAAAGTGTGTCCCGTAAATTATATAGCACCATTGCTACTGGAAGTGGAAAAAACTATAGTAGAGCATCTTTCTTGAAAGCTTAGTTGTAGCATGAAGAAGGAATGTACTAGTTTATGAGCACTGTAAGCCTACTTTGCTGGTTGGTTGTGCTTCAAGCAGGTTAAGATTATGAAAGACATTTTTAGTGAGAGAAAATATTTTTAAACATAAGACTTGTTCATCTCATTGTGGCTTTGTTAAGTGCATTTAATTTTCTTTTTAAGAAGGGAACCTGAAGAATTTTCAGAATTGTGTATTTGGTATTTATGTCAGACAGCAATGATTATCCTCTCCAAAATGTAAAATCAAAACAAGCAAAAGAAAGAACCCACGCTAGAAAAAATGGTTTTGTTCCCAGGCATGGGACCAACTGAAAGATGGGAAAAAGGTGTGGAGAAAACCAAGGAAATCAGTTCCAAATCTTTCCTAGGGCTACTGCTTCGATAGCATCTGTGTGTGTTGCGTTGGCAGGCATGGTGCCTGGGGTGCTGCAGCCCTCCCCAGTGGATCCACAGGTGTGTGGGTGTGAGACTCACTCTGGATCTACGCCAGACACCCTCGTGCCCTGCCTGGCTGTGCCGTGAGCGTCACTCGGGCAGGGGACCGAGTGGCAGCTATGGCAGCTCACAGTGCCAGCCCTGTTGCTCCTGCCTCTGCGGCTTGCAACAGGCACCAGCACACTGTGACGGTGGCAGCCTAAAGAGCCTCCAGGCTCAGGGCAGAGATTATTTTATCTGACTTTGTATAGATAATAAAATATTAAACATCCAGTATTTCTCCAGAATAAGAGTAACTGGAGAAAGAGCAACTTTTTTCTTTTAATTTTCTCTTTTCTTTCAGCAATTCCTTTGGGGCACACTGTAGTAACAGTAACCTATATTAAATGTGCTTTCATATTTGAGCCCTAATGCAGTGTTTTCCTGGAGCGTATTCACTACTGATTATCTTTCCTTATAAAAGTCTTGAAGGAGATCCACCAGCATTTTGGGAAAGACACAGTAGACTATGACTCAAACATCATAAACATTAGGTTAAAATGTAGGATGAAGTTGCAACCCTTTTGAAAACCTTTGGAGTTTTTTGCTGATTTAGAAGAGGCCAAGACTTTCCTATAATATGTTATGAAAATGGGCCAGACTTGATTTTGGTATCACCATATTGAGCATAGACTCTTCTCAATCCAATCTCTACTTATTTTCAGTGTAAGTTCACCCTCCTCTATGGAAAAGGCAGACCTGGGGATGGATGCACTGTGACCAAACCATGCTGGGCAGCAGGATTTTCCTGCCCACCTGCATATGGGTCAGGAGATGGGGTCTGCAGGGGAACCCTGGGGTTGACCCAGGGTGCAGCAAGGTCTGAGGTGAAGCCTCCTTTGCTGTACCCAGGCTGATCAGTGGGGTGCACATCTGTGCACAGGAGAACACTGCACCAGGACACTCTTACATACTGCCTTCCATGCGGGAGGCCTGGCAGGCATTGCACTTAGCAGTGCTCTTACCATCCTGGTCTTGCTTTGAGGAGTGTAGATCTGTAGTGCTGCATTTCTTAGTCACTTCTCCATTGTTGGAGACACCATCAAGAGAAAAATACATCCCCCTCTGGCTCTACCAGACTGTTTTCAACCCCTCACATGCTAGTGTGTTTAGCTATTCAATAGTGTGTGCTCCTCCATACTTCATATGCCTTTCTTCTCTTCACTTTTCCTCCACGCCCCTGAACACTGATCTGTATGTTGTATTCCTTGCAATTTGTGATTAAATCCTTCTGTTTAGAGCCCAAATCCTACTGGCTGCATTTTCAGCTTCTCACCTTCCTGCCTATCTCCCACCCCAAATTTGCTGTCCTATCCATTTGGTGGTCTCAGCTGAGGGAGGGTGTTGCCCACCATGGTGAGGCCCAGCTGCCTTCACAGCAGCATGAAATGGCACCAGGAGCCCCGAGTGAGGCCAGTCCACCTGGGTGTGCAGAAAGCTGAACTGCCGCTGCCTGCTGCTGTTGTTGTGACAGATAGTGCCACGAAGTGGGTGTGATGTGGTTGTTAGGCTGTGATTCGGTTTATACTGAGTGGTATTGATTCGTGTTGGTTCAGCACTTGCTACATATTTTATCAATTGACCTTCCAGACTGTATTGCTGCTTTGCTTCTTTTACTTCTAATACTGCTTTATCTCCAGGTTTTGTAGCTCCTAGTCTTCTTGTGCTTGATTTCTCATAATGTTTCTTTAGTATTCTGTTACGCAGAAACTCTCTTCCTGGTGAAACTGTGCTTTCTTTCATTTGCTTCCCTTCCCTTTGTTTGCCTTTTACAATGGTTTTTTTTTTTTTTTTTTTTTTTTTTTTTTTTTTAAGAAATCCACCTGTTCTTCCCTGATCTATGATTTCCATTAAGAAATTGAGCTTCCAAAATATTTTCGCCCTCAGCAGAAGAAAGAACTCTAAATGCAGGTGTTTTGCAGTAAAGCTCAGAGGTGCAGAAACAGGTTTTATAGCAGATCTTGTCAAACAGGATTTACAGAATCCGATAACATAATACAGTTCAATAACATAATGCTTTCACGGACTGTTCTCCTGGCCATCTGCAAAGCCTCACGGTTACACCAGCTGAAGATCTGGTAGCCTATTTCCAAGATGTTGTTTATAAATATGCACTGAAAATGTGAAAGAATAATTGTAGTTAAGTGCATTTAGCAGGGTGCAGTTCACTGCGGGTATTAATTTTGGACTTCTACTGGAAACAAGGGAGACAACATTGTTTGCTGTGTCATTTTAGCACTGGCTGGTAAGAAAACAAGGTGGGGAGTTAAAATATATACGTAGGTTTATGCCACTGTCTGTATGGCAAAATTATGGTTGACACTCAGGAATTTCTGTCCCACAGCTCTCTGCTCAGCCCAGGAGTGTGCTGCCTGTGTGTTGCAGACCTCTAACATACAGATATGCTGTATCAAGTAAAGAGACTAAGATTGCAAGAGATTCAGCGCAGGAAAAATGGCAAGCTTGTGCAAGTCGAAACAATAAAAGATAAATAATACACTGTTGATTAACAATATGTGAAATGCCTTCAGCAAGGAGATGCAGAGCATCAGAAAGAAGACCAGGGGATTTTCAAGCCTTTTGTTAGTTGTGAGGGACAGAAAATTTCTAGTAGTAAATGTGAATCCACACAGATATGAATTACAATAATTTAAAGATTTCTGATTCATACGCCTGGCTGAAGTTCAGGGTTATCAATTAGAAAATGCTTTCTAGGTTCTTATCACAGCCTTTGTGTAGGAGTGAATTTGAAACTCACTGCCCAGAAGACTTGTGATTTGTGTCAAAAAAGGGACAGGATTTTGAAAATATATAACATAGAACCATAATAAGGCGCCAGCTCTTTAGAAATCTCCCCTTGTCAATAGTGCACAAGTGCCTATTCTCCATGCAGTTTCATCCAAATGCACTCTTTAATGACCTGGATCATGAGAGACTTAGCAAATCTAAAGATAAAGCAAGTCTAAGAAAGATTGCAAGCACATTGGGGGAAAGAATTACAATCAAAAGTGATTCGGATAAATTGGAGACATTTCCTGAAAACAGAATAAAATTTCACAGTGCCTCCTGCAAGGTATTGGGCAAAAAATCATTAATCAAATATAGGATGCTAAACTGTTGGTTTCTTCCGGGAAGGATCTTGGAACTATGTTGGATCACAAGATGAGCAGGTGTAAACAATGTCAGCCTGTGGTGGAAAGGAGAAAGTCCGTCTTGAGATGTGTGAAAAATCCCATCCAAACCCAAAAAAATGTCATGAAATAATCCTTCTGCTGGTAAAGCTATTTTATGTCCAGTATCAGGCACTGTGCTTCAAGAAAGCCATAGATCACTTGGAGAGAATGGAGTAAAGCAAGATTAAAATATCTAAAAATGTGACCTAAGCACATAGACTAAGAAGAGAAAAGGCAAAGATTTGAGTTATTTGTCCTGAGGGAGGGTAGACTGGTGGAGGAAAAGGGACAGGATAACAGTTTTCAAGTGGAAAGAGGAGGGAATGATCTACTCTCTATATCTATGGTAGGCAAAGCAAGAAGTAATGGTCAGAAGCTGCAGAGAGAACCTAAGTGAGAAAGCAAGACAGAATATGAGGATAGTGAGGAACCTGACAGGAATATCTGTGAGGCTGGGGAGCCATCCGCCTCAATGGGCTTTCAGACAAGCATCCACTACAAATGATGCTGACATTCAGCTTGCTCTCGCCTGAGACATCTCAAGGTGTTTTCCAGCTCTGCCTGCTGTGATATGCGTCAATGAAACCTGCAGGAATGATGCCATGCCTGCAGAAAGCATGGGACAGTTAGATGATAAATGGGTCATGCAACACTGTGTCTGCATTAATGCTGGTGAAAGTTTTGGCACTGACAACCAGCAGTCACAGCACCCCAACTTTTAACTTAGAAATGCAATTTGTTGCTGTTGTGTTTTGTGATGATTAAAAAAAAAAAAAAATCCTGCAGTCACAGGGTTGCCCTTGAGTCTGCTGGGATTTTCCAGAGCTTCCTTGGACTGTTTTTGGGGGCTTTCTTCAAGTGTTCCTTTTCCCCTAGCACTCTCTGAGAAGTTAAATTGTAAAAAGTATTTATGCTGCATCTAATACTGTTGTTTTCACTTGAGTGGTGGGCTCATAATCTTTGGATGCAGACACATTCCTTTTAGACCTAGCTGTGCTACAGTGAAATGTTTCTTCTGCCCCTTTCCTGCCTGCACCCCCATTAGGTGGCCCCAGGAGAGCCAACATGAGGGACCTGTCTTTGAGAGCACCTGGGCGCATGTCAGCCAGGCTACCTGTCACTGACCCATCCTCGTCCTTTGGGTAGGTGCTGCGGTGTCAACAGAAACAAGTGCTTTAAATAACAGGGTAAGTACTGGGAAGCCAGCATTGCTGATGAAGCTCCTGTGGAAATGGGCAGCTCGGATGCATTTTGAAAATGTAGGAGAATTCAGTCGCACAGACACAGGCTGTTTTCTGCCATCTGGCCTCGCTGCCACAGGATGGTCCCAGTCATCCTTTTTTTTTAACTAGTATAGATGTAATCCCTGTTGCCAGCAAACTCCTCCAAAGCAATAGCTGGTGTAGCAGTGAGACTTGCCATGAGGGCAGTGGCTCTCCAAACTCAATCCAATGGTCAGCGTGACCTCAACTAAAACATGGCAGGCCTGAAGTAATTCCATCTAGTACCCAGAACATCCCCTGAACAATACAGCATAATCTGAGTGCGTTACCCAAGCTCCATCAACTTCAACAGATTCCCCACAAATTTCTAACCAGACTATCTGACCCAGATAGTGCCAAAACCAAACAGACAAGATAAAGCCACTTTAGTCTAGGCTCTGAGTACAACATGTAAGTGTGAGGTCAGGTCTTAGTCTCAGCATGGTACAGGGCAGATGCCAAGTGCTTTTTCAAGCCCATCTCTCCCTCTTGTAGCAATGCTGGAAGGAAACGGTACATGTGTTTTAAAAATTGCCCCTCATTCAACGTGGTAATATTTGAGTGTGTTTGTGAAACCACTTCAGAATTACATTTAAACAAAAGGAAAAAAAATCCTACTTCAATTATCTCTGAACAGACCAGCCTGCCTGATAATGTTACACTATGAGAGTAGCAAGAAAAATATTTTCACAGCCAAAACACTTGCCAGAAAAGTATTCTGGTCCATTTTCTTAAAACTACTACTTGAGGTTTTAAAGGAAATAATTATGACCACCCCAGTGTTTTGTTCTATTTTTTTTAAGAATTCTGCTTCATTCATTGAAACTGTTTTCACACTTCTGTTATTTTGCAGTGCCATACCATTGCAAATATTTGACCCATTTTTTTGAAGTCAAATCTGAATACTTTCTCAGTTTAGATCTTTATATGTTTCAATTACAGAAAAAAATAAGGTCAAAAATTGGTGAAGACTTAGTGAGACCTCTAGCAAAGCTGATTTTATTACATATGAATAATTATGTTGAATATATTCACCTTTGTGTCCCTCCCAGATTTTGCATCTCAGCTTTTCTATTACCTGAGAAGCTTCAGGGTTTCCCTGGGGGTCACAAAGATGCAATGCATTTCAGCGCCACAAAGTCCAGATGATAGATAGCCAAGGACCATTTCTATCAACTGCCTTGTTTGATCACCAGCCACCAGGGTAGATGAAGAGTAAATGAGAGAAATTTTAGACTTTCTGCCCTCAGTCTTAAAAACTTAGGGCAAGTTCCCAAGGGCAAGCTGTGGAGTGACTCCAGAACTGATCACAACACTGACGAACAGAAGACAAGCCAGCCCATAATGGTACAGCCCCAGCAGATGTGTCCTCTGTTCTTTGAACCCATCACAGTACCTCCCCACACCAGCAGCTGCTAAACTCAAGAGCTTGCAGGTCGAAGATTGGGTTTTGCTCTTTTTTTTTTAATGATCCTTTCGAGCACTGATAAATTTCATTCAATCTTGTACAATGTGAACAGAGTGTGAAATGCTACATTGCTGCATGGTGGAAAGGGAACAGCGCTATCTTGTAATGTACTTATTTGTCTCCGTGAGGGATTGCTGCCAAGCTTCTGCAAACAGACATTTTTGGCCGCCCTCCCTTAAATGAGCAAAAATGCTGAAAATTTATTCCCACAAACCCCAAAACTTCTTTCTGGTATTTCATGACATTAAAACACACATACAAACATGTATACACACAGGCAAAACTTTGCCAGGATTAAAGCTGCTTTTTTGCGACCATAGCATCTAATTTCCCAGAGACTCAGAAAACGCTTGGAGGTATCTAAGTCATCAGTTTACTCAAAATTTTGTGGTTTTTTGTATATCTGTAACTCTAAAATCATTGCCATTATGACAGACAAAATGAAACCTGAAAGATACAATGCAAATCTTGTGCAGCTATATTAAGACTATTTCTGAGAAGGGGGAGAAAAATAGGGGAGAATAGCTAAGTCCAGCACTTAATAAGTAGGTAATAGTTCACATTCCATAGCTGGAGTAGTTTTTTATAAAAGAAAAGCAAATAAAAATGACTGATTAAGTGTTCCTTGCATCCTTATAAATCTGCTGTTCTCCAAAGAAGGCCATGCACTTGCTTGGAGTGTGTGCACATGAGTGTGTTATATCTATTTCTATGTGCAGGATATATTTCCATCAGAGACAGGTAGTAGAACTGATGAGTACAAGACGGGAAAAGGCTTTGGTGATGAATGATCAAATTTTCACAAACATCTCACCTCATTTGATTTGTTCATAAAATCCATTACAAGAATAAATAGTATTTTCCTACCTCAGGCATTCTGCAATTCTTGGCCACAGGATGATGGTTTTCTGTTGTTGGTTTGTTGGAGGTTTGTTGTTTGCTGTCTTTTGTTAAATAGTATGTCATCTGAAAAAACACCATCATTTTTTCTGAAGGAGCATCGTGGCATTGGGAAATTGACAGCATCATCAAACAGTCAGCAGTGGTATATAGGTAAGGAATTTATATAAAGAACTTCCTATCTAGAGTGATCTATTTGATAGCCAGGGTTGGGAGAAGGAGGGTGAAAGAGGCAAAGAAATGATTGTGCTGATATAAATGTTTCTCTTGTCATTTTTCTTTTTCTAAAAGCAAGAACTTCTGGAATAGCCTGTGCTGTCCATTTCGATCAGTTTTGGTGGGGCCAGCACGCAAGCTTGGACTCACACCAAAGAAAGTCTCTGCACCTTGCAGATTCAGAACCAATGTGCCATTTTCTGCAAATACTGTTTTGCAGTTTAATCCCAGAAAGTACTGTCTACTCCTACTTCTGCTATTGACTAGTCCTTTTTAAATAGTCTTAATCCTATGTGAAATTGTAAAGAAAATGAATTTTTGTTCTCTTAACTGGCCTCCAACAGAAGGTGCTTTTGGGAGTCCACCTCTCTGCATGGGCTTGTAAGGCAGTTGATGAGCTTTTTCTGTCCTTATATACAGCATGTTACTGAATTGCAGTAGCACTTTTCAGTTCCTGAGTCTGGAGGCATACTTTCTTTGGATGAAACCCAAGTGCAGAGGAAACCCAGGCCCAGTGGGGGCTGTGATGTATACCACGACCCCCCAGATGCCCCAGACTGATGTATAGCTCAATGGGTAATGTATATGCAGCTGTAGCGACCAGCATTTGCATTAGTTGTGGTGCGTTAATGATTTAGCTCCAAAGACTCAAAAATAATTAAGCTTATTAATATATGGAAGGCTCCACAATGTTGGGAGCCTTTGTCAGAGGCTCAGATACAGTTTTTGTGATATTCCAGTAGGGAAGTTTATGATGCTTGTAAGTCACTCCGATGTTGAGGCTTTTCCTTCTCAGTCTTGGCAAAGTCAGTGATCAGCAACTTGGCCACCAGTGCTCTGTCCCACAAATTTCCGTGCCACACAACAACTGGTGCAAATAGGTTCCTGCCAAATCTTCAGAAAGATGTGCTTGTATGTATCTTCCTCCCCAGGGCCAACAGGACAAGGGCAATTCATGGCCATGGGTTGTCTGAGGAGACTCTGAGATGCCTTCTGCTGTGCTGTGGTCCAGAGGGTGTCCCTCCAGATGAAATAGCAGCTTGGCTGACAGCATGCCACTTTGAGTGATGTTGGGGTTCATATCACTCTCTCCTGCCCAAGGTTGTGCTAGGGGCGGCAGGCAGTGGCTGGACGCTGCCTTCTCTCTATGGGAATTTTGGGCAATTATGATCTCTGTGGGGATACCATGTCCTGTGGCTTGCGCCTGTTTCTGGAAGCAGCACTGTGGCTTAAAAACTTTCTCCTCATCTGGTTACTTACGGTGTCACGTTCATGAAATGGTGAAAGCTGCCAGGCCCTCTACATCCACTGCCTCTGCTCTGAGCTCGGTATATCTGCCTTGGGTGCCTTCCATTAGGTGTGATGGACTTTTTACGGCACCTACATTGCTGGAGGACTCAGAGCGCCAGTCCAGACTGGGCAATCCTCTTTGCTTGGCAAACTCTCATTGCAGCCCCAAGAGTTTGTTCCCCAAGCAGACTCTGAATGAGTGTTCTGCTACTGGTGCCCATCACCCGCTGCTCCCTTGTCAAGGCAGGATTAAGCTTCCTGACTTTGGACAGTCAACACCTGTGCTTTACATATATGCTATATTTTTCTCCTATTTCACAGTCTCTTCATATTCTCAGATACTTTAAAACAAAGCTGTCTTCTTTTTGTTTTCCAATTTACAATGAAACATTGTTCCAAACCTTTTCCAGTTACTCACAGGTTTCTAAAGAGTTTAAACAATATTGTGTGTTTTACTGCTTCATTATCTTCTTAGATTCTTGCTTAATCCTTCTGATGGCTAGAACCATATGCTGTGTGGTAGTCACTGAGACAGGGAGTCTGGGAGAGGTTAAAAGTGCATGTTAAAAATACAGTTTTCCACAGGTCTCATTGGGAAAAATGCTATTGATGTTTTGTCGACCATTTGGGCTTTTTATGTGTAGTTCTGCTTAAAAATGCCTTCAGGGAAGTGCTTAGAGAATGAAATTTCAGGTTGTGAAAGATAGAAAGGCTGAGAACTCAAAAAAATCAAACCTTTCATTTTTTCAGAGAACAGTACAGACCTTGCACCAGGTTGGTGGCAATGTAAATTTCCTCCTGCTGCTCCCATTGGGGTACTGGATTTGAAGGAGCTGTGCACTGCTCGGAGTGTGGTGTGTAACAAGTTGGTCAAGCCCTCTGCTCCACAGTGAGCGTGCAAGAAAGGTCTCTGGGGAGTGCTGGTCAGGCAGGGCTGGGCTCCAGGAGCAAGTTGTTCAGTAGCCTGAACCACTCGGTTTATTTGAAGGATGCAGAGGTGAAGTCCTCAAATGAAACATACTCATGCAGTTTCCCAGGCTTGGCCTGGGGTAGGTCTACTGGCCATTCCCACATGTCGCTTATTGATGATGGGCACATGTACACCCCAGACAGGCTGAACTCTACAGCCAATGTTTGATCTTTTTGCTGTTGTGGTGGTTAAAAATAACCAACTGCAGTCTTAGCCATCTGGGTTAAATATTTTAAATTTTATTGGAGGTGAGCTGACTTGGAGTATTTGGACACCAGGCTCTCCATGCTGAAGGAGCTGAACTTCCCTCTCCACTTCTCCTCCTTTCTTAACTTACTTTTGGCAGTAGTTTGCAGAAAACACATCTGCTACCCTTGGCAACTAAAGGCACCTTCATTTTCAGATAGACTCTGTGTAAATACCAAACAAAACATATATTATAGATGCTTGGCTTGGATCTAGTATAAAATTTGTCTCCTAAGCCACCTTTTTCTCCTGTGGTTTATGCAGACATAAGGGCGTTTCTGCAGCTATATAGGACTTTTCATCTACGTGATGTTTTCGTATCTGATTGAGGTCTAGTCGCCACCATCCTTCTCCTCCTGCTTCTAAGGGCATAACCTGCAAAACGTGATCTGGACTGAGCACGGCTGCTGTTCATTTGCCAGAAAATCGGGAGGGAATAGACCCGATTTCTCCCAAAACTCTGTGGATCTGTGTCAGGCCCCAAGTGTGCTTCCTCCTTCAGCAAATGTGATGGCCACACTGAGAAAATAATTGCCATGAGTCACTTGCTTCATAAATTCTTGTCCTTTCCTTCCTTCGGGTCTTGGTCTGCTTGTAGGCAAGATGGGATTTTATCAAACACCCGCAGCATCCCTCTGAAGGATTCTTTGTCTGCTGGGCACCTGTCTGTCTGTCTGGAGACAGAGGTTACATGGTATGTTTCTGTCCTTTCAGTGGATCTCTAGAATCCTTCTTCTGGGAAAAAATATTTGGGTTTGCAGTTTTGAAAATTGCTTACCACAAATATTTGCCTAAAATCTGCTGGTGCAGGGAATGTTTCTTCAGTAAACACATTTGCCCGCGTGTTTTCAGTCAGTAAACACCGCAGAGGTGTGAACACAGTTGAAGGGAATTAATTTTTAATATAAAATAATTTGGAGAAGGCTAGAATCAGCTTTTCCTCTTGTATTTTGGGGAATGCTCTCCAGTCCAAACCCAGACATGCTAAGTGTGAGCCTGTACATTTTGAGGGGGGTGAAAAGAGGAGCATGCTTTTAGGGCGCAAGACGCAGAAACGTGTTCCTCAGTTTGGAGGGAGCTGGTGGTGTACCTCTGTGTGATACAAACCAGCACATTTAACTTGACTGGACAGTAATGGTGAATTTTCACACTGTGAGGGTCCTCACAGCAGTCCTTGTGACCAGTCTTTTGGCGGGGGGGAAGAGAAGCAGGTGGGAAATGGGGGCTCAAGTTGCGCTGAGCCCTGGTGGAGGTGGTGTTTGGTGGAATCAGGCACCAAAGAGCTGGTGGGACTCAACATGTTTCTGTGGTGACTTAGCCCAGGAAAAATGGGCACACTGAGGAAGGGGAGGCCTTGTCTCCTTCCTGGTGAGGTGTCAGCTCCTGGCCAGGCTAGTGAGAGCAGCTGCTCATATTTCAGGCTGCCTTCTTGGTGTCCTTTCCCCCTACCCTGAAATCTCTGAAGTGGGGCACCTTATCCTATGAATGGTTTTTCATCGCAGGTTTTCCTGCCCTCCTTTGTGGAAAGAGTGCTGCACTACTCTACTGTCTCTCGAGCAGGGGTAAGCCTGTGGTGGGACAGAGCAGCTTGCTTTGCCCTGGCCTGGGGGCTTCACCTGGCCTGGACCTGGCAATAGGAGAATTTGCACAGGGGGCTGGTGTGTGCAGAATTGCCAGGCTGTACCAAGGATGTGGCTTCATTATTATGGATATGCACTCCAGTTTTAAAGCTAATTTGCAAGCTCTGGAGAAGTGGTGGTTTGGCAAAAGGGAGATGTCATTATTCTTATTAGCACCAGTAGTTTTTGACCAAAACCTCTGTCCTCACTCCCTGAGAGTTTGCTGATTTTCAGTCAAGAAATGTTGTGACCCAGGTTGGGTAAAATATTATATTTATTTCTAGGTAGGGGAACATCCTCTCAGAATGACATAGCCAGGAACATAAGCACGACTTGTTATTTTCATTCCAGGGATCTCTGAAGCTTGTCAGGGCTGCTGAAGATAATCAACCCCCTGTCTTATTAAAGATCCTTTTCTTCATCAGTATGTTGTCCACCGGCAAAGTGGGAGGCTCAGTCACTGATGCCAGGGCAGACTGAGGGCTCATAGAGGAGCTAATTATGTTTTGCCTTTTTTATTTTTTTTTCTTCTTTCATCACGGAAAGACAGAATAGTTGTGAATAAATTGGGAAAGGGGAGGGTGAGGAGAACTGAGGGTTCATTAATATTCATATTTAGCCACAAGTACACAGAAAAGGTGACAAGGAGCTGGCTCCCTGGAAACCTATGCACCTTGGCAGTAGATGGAAAATTGCATTTAATTATAGCTACCTTTAGCTCAGCACCTAATGAGTATGTTTGAAACCATGCAGGGTTGCCGTATACTAGAGGAAGATCCAAGACAAACAGAAAACAAAAACCTTCCCTCTTTCTTCCCTGTTCTGCTGAATTTAAAATAATTCTGCCAAGGCCCAGGAGACTCAGTGGACTTTTATTCTTGATTTCTCAGTGATTATCACAGAAATCCATCCAGGAAAAAAAAAAAAAAAATCAAATAAGATGGTCAGCAGGGGGGAAAAAGCACATTTTAATGGCGAGTAAAAGAATGGAGAATTATTTCATTCTCACTTTTCCTAGTGAGCACTGCTAGGGTCTTGAGGTCTCTTTATTTTTCTCTCTCCTTTCCTGATGATTTATCTATTATTTGATAGCTTTCAGCATTTTCTTCTTTTTAATTTTATTTTTGGGGAGACTGCTATCTGTGGATTTTACTGCCTTGTAGCTAGGGAAGAGAGGAGCCAAGGAGATTTCTTTCACACACATTTCTTCGTGTTGCTTTAGCATGTTGGTTCCCACAGCAACTTTAAAACTG
This sequence comes from Columba livia, assembly GCF_036013475.1. Lineage (NCBI taxonomy): Eukaryota > Metazoa > Chordata > Aves > Columbiformes > Columbidae > Columba > Columba livia. The sequence continues at coordinate 66,772,776 of NC_088603.1, read as the reverse complement.
TAGAGCCAAATCCTCCATAGCACACAAGCACAGGCAGAGATTGAAGCTAGCGGAGATATGTGAGTTTAGGGGAAACCAGAATCTGGTCTATACATGGCCTTTCATCTAATAAACTTCACCTCATTGAAATGTCTCGAACAAAACATTCGAAGCTGCTTTTTAGCTTTATAGCAAGGAACTTATGCTTGCGGTGCAAGCTCAGCAGATATTACTTTCATTTCAGTAGCTGAGGTAGGAAAGTTAGTATCCCAAATTAACCCTTATATTTTTAACACATGCTGAAATTTGGCTTTTTTCATATGGCCCAGTCCACGAACTGTCAATAATGACCTAGTAGAGGATTGTGTTTATCTTTAAGGAGAAGCTACTTCCAGTGTGAAGAAACCTTAAAAGATTTGGCAAGTGAAATGCCATGTTGACCCAGGGGCATGTTAGAGCTCTGCGGTTCCTGGGCTGTTTCTTCTCCTCGTCACTGCTGAGGGCAGAAGCAGCAAGTCAGTGATGCTGCCGGTTCCCTTATACCCTGACCTCTGAAAGTCTGGTCGGCCGTGGCTCATCCCATGGTCTGTGGGGAAGGAGCTGCTGAGGAAGAGACACATGCGTCCAGGACCCCGGGGATGAACCCATGCAAGGCAGGAAGGCTGGCAGGATGGAGGGCAGTTGGGATGGGCAAACAAGCTATGAAATGATGGTTGCAATCTGGCCCTGTTTCTCGAGTTTAGGCCAGTTATTTCTCAGCTCATACCTTTGTTGTTGTTGTTGTTGTTTTTCCCCCTGAAATCGCCATGTTTTCTTCTTTCTTGGCTCTGTCCTTGGGAAATCTGGTAAACCTTGGGACAAACAGAAAATCATATGAGTTTCCATTTGGTCGTTCTCCTCTTTGGGTCATTTTTTGGTGAGACTTTGCTAATGGTGAATGCTGCTTTAATATCCCTATGCTCCTAGCAGATAGATAACACTGGTTCTTGAGAGTTTCTTCAAATAAATCTCTTATGGACATGTGACAGTTAGTACACCATGTTTTCTCTCTCCTGCCTCTTTTGTATGCATTTAATGATTTGTTGGTTTGCAGGAACTACCCTCAGCTTCAGAACCCTCCCATGTATTTTATTTTCTTTCCTTACTGGAGATGTTTCCTTCTGCTTCTACTCTTTGCAGATTCATACTGCTTTTCTAGCAACATTACAGTCTATTTTGGCTGATTTAGAACAGGACTGATAGAAAGGCACAAATATTATTCCCTGGTAAATAAGCAAGACTAGATATGCCTCAAACACATTTTAAAACATTTTAAGCCCTTATTCACAATCAATTTATGTAGCTGACTAGTGGGCAAACATAAATCCCTAAATCCTTCTTTTCCTTTATTTTGATCAGTGTTGTTTTGTCTTTCTTCTGCTTTTCTTGTCAGCTTATTCTAAAGGCAGGAGGTGCTAACATGCTTTCAAAAATCCTGTTATATTGCCTTTTTAGACACCTGCATGCCACAACAAAATTTTACCTCAGTTGTCACCTATTTTTTGAATGAAAATAGTATTGAATTGGGATCAAGAAGAAAACCTTCTATGCATGTGTGCCTTTCAAGGCATGATATATACCTATAGCTGGATGTTGTTGCTGCTACATTATCTTCTGTTTATTAGAGTCCTCAGCTGAACAGAGGAGATGCAGAGTGACAGGCACTTTTGAGTAGATTTCAGGATGTGCCAGAGCCCCAAAGTGATTCATGAGGTGTGACAGACATCCACAATTTTTTACCTATATGTGGAGTTTAAAATGCTGCAAGATGCCTTTCTTCTGTAAAAAATAGCTGCTACTCAGGGAGCCATGGCTCAGGCACTGTGGGTCCTCCCTGTTGATACTGCAGGGGAGGAGATACTGTTGTACAGGCTGGAAAAGGCAAAGTCTGGTCAGGAGACAGTTATGGGAAAATTTCCTTTGACTTCTTGATCTTTTCATGGCCATTGTGATACCCTGTGATGCATAGTGTGCATTGCTCTGGTTTGCCTGGGGAATGAGAAGGGATGTCCTTTGCCTGCTATCTAGTTTGCCAGCAAATGTGGTCTGAGGAAGTGTGGGGAAAAGGAAGAATACAGAGTCTGCGCCATTGTGAGTGTTTTTTTCTACTATCTTTTTGTTTAAAACTGTGGGAAAAATGAGAATTTTGAATAATGCCCAGAATCAGATGAAGCAATCTAGCCAGAAAAGCACCTTCAACTCTGAAATGCTTCCGTTGCAGTTCAGTACAGGCACCTGAGGAATCTATATGCTTCCTATAAGCAGCACGGTCTCATCCCACCAAATCTTCCCTCAGGAAATATATTCTTTCAAAGAGGTGAAGTGCTGCAAAATGGGAGTCCTTCACCTTGCCATGCCATGCCAAATCTTGCCTGCCTCTTGGGGAAAAGGGTCAATGAATTTGTGCATCTCTTGAGGCGCTTTTACAATATTTCCAGTCAAAACATTTTGGCTTTCAATGAAGTATGTGTCAAAAATATTTTGTATTTTTGGCTTTCAGTGAAGTATGTGGTCTACCCCCCACCTCCCTTGAAGATACACCAAATTTGTGGGGGAAGAAATGGACTTAAATCTATTGGTGATATTATGTTCTGTCAAGAAACCAGTACATCTCAATGGAAAAATTTTAATCAAACATGGAAAAAAACCACTTTTTCTCAGCAGCGATCCTGCCATCTGCAAAGAAATTTAGGATCTGGGGTGGTTTCCTTCTGGTTTTGAGCCTTAAAGCTCATGTTTTCAAACTTCTCAAGCCTCATGCTATACAGGTGTGCACAGCTGGAGCATTATGAAAAATAAATAAAAAGAGATTTCTAATAGAATAGCCAGCAGTGGCAACAGTGGCTTCACCTGCTCTGCTGAGAGGTTCATGAAGTGATGCTCCCCTATGGCAACTGGCACGCACCTGCTCTTGCCATCATCGCTATGACTTCAATGTCTTTCCTTTGAAATATGATTTCTTTGTGTCAGCTATATCTTTATCAATATCTTTATGCATGATAAAGCCCTAAAACTGATGAAGTGAATTTAGATGATACCCACTGACCGATCCCCAATCATTGCATAAGAGCCTGTGGGAGGATGCAGTGAGATGGCCCTACAACATCATAGATGGATTATCAGATTGCATCAGGCATGAGAATAACTGTATGTACAGAATGTATTCAGCCCTCAGGCACATATCCATATGTTTGGATGCTAGTGGGTGTTTTTTTAAAGTTACTGTTTTAAAGATATCCACACAGGTGGTTAGCAAGCATTTGTTAGATGGTATAGCATGAATACTGAAGCAATCTGACGGCTCGTGGGTGAGGAATAGAAGAAGAAGCAGTGCTGTGTGCTCAAGTTTTCAGGATAATGGTTATTTTCTTTAAGAAGGAAAGGACTAGTTTTTTTCCAGTTAGCTTTGGGGAAGTGCACAGGGCTGTGTGGAGGCTGACAGAGAAAACAAAAACTTCATGGGTTAGAGGCACTTCAGGAAAACAAAGCCAGTTTTGATGATATATATATATTTATTTTTTTTTTTACAAATGGCATAAAGGACATAAAGCATGGGTGAAAGGCAGCGTTTTGTTTTTGTGCTGGTTGTTTTTTTTGTTCAATGGAAATACATGTTGAAGCCAGAGTGTGCCATTGCAGAACAACACTGTGATGAGCAGCGGGACAAAGCTGTGCAGCACCTGAGGTTGGGCAGTTGGTTTGCAAAGGCCACAGGCTCACCAGAGAGGCACAATCCTGCACCACTTCCTTGTGGGATGATGAGAGCTCTCCCCTGCAGCCAGCCGGCTTCTCTGGGTTTCGTTTCGTCCCTCTATTTAGTGGTCACCCGAGCACCCCTCCAGAAGGACTGGTTCATTGTGTGGACAGTCACTTAGAAGACACCAGGTGTTGCTGGTGCACGCTCAGAAGCAGCTTTACTGGAAGGATTTTGAAGCCAGCTTCAATCCACAACCTTCTCCAGGTCTAAGTTTGCTCAATGAAGAGAAAGCAATAAACACCAAATAAAGATGGGTTACTAATTGTAAAGAAGATTTTCCAGGGACAAAAATCATTCTGAGGATCTTTTCCTTCTAAACCAGCAAAGACAGCCACTGAGCTGTTGGAGACCCATCTTGTATTTCCAAAAACTTGCTGAGAATAAAAGAACTGTCAGTAAAAAGCCCTAATTCCAAACGCTGCTGAAGTCATGTAGAAAACATAATTTCTTCAGACAGGCCCACGACTTCTCCATCGTGTCTCCAGCAAGTACACTCTCATCGCAACTTTTTGTTGCATCTACAAGGCTTGTGCCAATGTTCGCTGGGGAAAACAATTCTAATGTAGGCTTGCTGGCTCATTAGCTGTGAGTCTATAAGGGCATGAATGACGTATGAGAGGAGTTAATTAAAGGAGCTATTGTTGCAAGGAGGGAATGAATACCGGTGGTCATACAGGGTGGGAGTGGGACTCAGGCAATATTCATATTGAACTATAACTGGGATATATAGGTGCCTGAGCCAAGTATTAGCAGCAGAACCACCTGTATGCTGAGGGAGTAGTCAGCTGGTAAAGCCAGGAAAACAGAATAGGACCAAAACTGCCTCAAAATGTCGACATGAATCCCTTACTAAACTGACCTGCACCACGCAAATCTGTGCATTGTGAAGGGAGAGCTGTACAGAACATAATGTTTTAACCTGAAGTGGGTCTGGCCAGCACTCAGCTGTAAAGACAGCAATTGCCTATCACAATTCTCTTCAAATACGATTGAAATTCAAGGAAAATTAGTATACCTAGGCTGACACTATCAAAACTACTGCAAAAAATTAAAAAGCTTATCCAGTAAAAAAACCCAAACCAGCTGGATTTCTGTTGAAAAGCTGTGGTGCTCCATGTGAAACCTTGGAAATGACTGAGTGATGCTCCAGGTCCTTTGTCTGCCAACTCTCACAGCTGCCATATGGGTGGCTTCTACACGGGCTGTGTGAGGCAGAGCTGGGGGAAACTTGCTGTTTCCAAGCTTCTGACCTCAAGCTGTAGTGTATGTGGGTGGTCTTTAATAATCGTTACTGAAATGACACCTTATGTAGGCACACACGTGTTCACCTGTGCACATTGTGGACTGAGCATCATCCTTCCATCCTTTGTTTTTGGTCATTTTGGGAATACCTTCCCTTGTGGACTCTGACTCATTCTGTTCTTTTGCCATCTCTGAGCGATGTTTATGCTGCATTATGCTGAGAAGCCGCTTAAATCTTCACATGCACCCTCACGCGCGCATGCAGACAGTCCGGCATTATCAAACGCCACGGTGAGGATGTTCGCATTTCTTCTCATTAGCGATGTGCAATGTAAAAGGTTTGCCTCGAGTATCTTGAAGACGGCAGTAATGAAGCTCTGAAGAAATAGTCAGGGGACTGGAGCTAATTAAAATGCAGCAGGGTGTAGAAGTAAAGGTAGAAGCAGCTCGCTATGCCATGTCTCTGGCAATCAGCAGTCCCTAGTTTACCCACGCTAATTGACAGGAGACGCGGTGCTACTGAGTGTGCACACAGCCAGCGTTAATGGAGTCAGCACACGCTGCTCTGCCTGCCTGACTTGTCTCATTATCGACCTTGAACTGGCAAAGGTCAGTTGATGGTGCTGCTTTCATCAAGATGACAGGTGTCTGAAGATCTTCTCTTTGTAGTATAATAATTTGGCAGTTGTCTTATCCTGTCTGTGAATTAGTGATCTGATCCTGAAGAGATGATGGATAAAAAAGACTGGCTTACCGTGGTGAGGAGCTGGGCTATTGTGCATTTAAAAAGAAAATAACTGGTACTGACAGTTCTGGAGGAAGGAAACAGAACTATATTGCATATTTCCTCTTGGAGAAGGTAGTGCCTGAAGAAGTGAACAGGCAAATTTTCACAAGTGGAAATGCAGTCGGCCCACTGTTAAAAATCGTCAGCTTGTTTGAGTTGATAATGAGCACCAGGTGCACTGCTGTCTATCTGCAAATATCTAATAATAATAAGAACAATAGTCAGGGCACCTGACACCTGCAGTAAGCTGTGAGTAACAGTGTTCTTAAGGAGATGTCTCATCCAAAACCAGCGTTGTCTCCCCAAGATGCATCATTATAACATGCTGCACCAGAGCTGCATCTCATGTGCTCTCCTTTTTTTACCCTTCTGTTACAGATGGTCTCAGCAAAGACAGTGGAGACTGACAGAAATACTTCTGCCATCCTCTCCTTCAAATCTGCAAAACCAGCATTTTTGACAAATACTTTGGTTTTTCTGAGAGATGACTGGCAGCCTGTGTCTTGTGGCTCTTCTGGCCAGAAGTGGAACTTGCTGGAGCCTGGGCTTGCATCTCCTTTTCTCTTCCACATTCACCCATGCCGGGTATGTATAAAGGTGCCACATGCTACCATAGCGGCATTTGGCAGTTGTTTGTGGGTGCAAAATGGAGTAAATCAGGGCCTAGAGCTGGGAGTTGTCCACAATCCCCAGCAGTCCTGACAGAAAAGAGCGCGCTGTTGGAGAGCTGAGAGGAAGTCTTACCGGGGATGGACTCGGAGGCAGTACTAGACCACATTTTTCTTCACTAAATTGGGAAGGAAATGTAAAGTCAGCGGGAGGCCAGATATGTAAAACAGTACCTGCCAAGGGACTTCTTCAAAGAGGCAGGTGCCTCTTCTCCCTCATGTCAGTGTGGGGGCTCCGACCCCCCCGTGGTTGGCTCCTGGGAAGCTCTTGCACACAGCGCTGCTCTGTCTCTACTGAGCGCAGAGGAAGGTGCTGGTCCCCAGCCTGCGGTGCCCCTCCTGAGCAAGATGGGGTGGGTGCAACCCTCACCAGAGCTGGAGAAGGGCGAGCAAACTGAGAACAGTTTCTCTTTCCTTCACCTGCTGTTTTCCAGGATCTTTTTATAATATCTGTCTCTGAAAGCAACCACTTTTTGCTAGTATAATTACCAGAATATTTCTTCATTTATCTGTGATTATAGGAAACTGAAGTATTGTATGGGGAACAGAATACTCTGTAACCTGAAAATGATTTATAACAACTCTCATTTTAAAGATGTTTGGAAAAAAAAAAAAATGCTGGGGCAAAATATACGTGTGATGTCTGTATGGCTGCAGTCCAGCTATAAAAACAGAAGACCAGAAACTTTTTAGCAGGGCAAACCTGAGGTGACTAATAGGATGATTTTTGAACCAGAAAAATGTTTTTATTATTGAGCCTTCCCAGTTGGACAAGTTTTCTCAGCTGCCTCTGAGGTTACTGCCATGTGTACAGGATGCTCCTGGTGTCTCATCCTCCCAGTACCTGCACTGGTATTGCAGAAACCCTCAGGCTTCCCACCACCCCCTGGCATGCGGAGGGGCTGTTTGGTGTCTGCCGCCAGCACTGCATCCAGTCCACTGTGTCAGGATGCACTCTCCTTCGGGGACAGGAGAGCAAGCCTCCATCTTTGTAATGGGTTGTGAAAGCAGTTGTAAAAATAAATGCTAAAAGGTAAAAAGTGTTGCCTAAGTGCATCCTGAGATCAATAAAATATGCAAGCATGGTCTCCTGCTGTTCAGATCTGCAACAATCTCTAACCTGGAGCCAGGGGGCCTGGAAAAGCACTTAGGGGCAGCTGGTAAGAATCCTAAATTAATGCAACAGGTAAGGCTCATACGTTTGTACCCAGAAGTCTCAGGTTCAGGTGCCAGCTGTGAGAGGGCTCTCAGGAGGTCCCTGTCTAAAGAAGCTGTGATAAAGGAAAGAAGTATTGATAAAAGAAACTCTAGCAATAAAGGTTTTATGCCTTGGTTAACTCCTTGCAACACTGGGTCACTTTTTGTTTGGCAGAAGAGGATCTATCTCTTTCTTTCCCCAGCTAGGAGACAATCGATAATATAAGTGGTGAAAAACAAGGACAGTGGCCACTTTTATTTTCCTGGGGAAAGAGATTCATGGATCTTTTCTTCTTGAAATGAAAAGCTCAGCTTATGCTACTGAAACCAATAGCAACATGGTAAGACAATAGTTTCTTCCTTCTACCAGTGGAAAGGCTGGTGAGTGGAGCAATAATATGCACGTGGGAATTATAAGATGACAACTATGACAAATACATGCTTCTGTTTGCCTGTTACATCACCCTCAGTTTCTGTTAACTCCCAGGTTATCTCTTTTATTAAAGAAAAAACCCGCCAAACAAATTAACAAAGCCAAACCCAAAACCAATAGTAGTAGCAAGGGAAAAAACATCACACAAGTATCCGGGTTGCTTCCTTGTTGTTTTTGTTGTAAGGGTCATCTGGGTCCTGAACCCTGAATACTCTGGGAGTAGCAATTTGCAGTATTCCATAATTAAGGCACCGATAGAAGTTTCTAAGGATTAAAGTATATGATTTAAAGCAAAGTCATCTGGGAATATTTGTGGTTCACAGGAGCATTTGTGTTAAGAACATTTGTGCCAGTCATTTGAAATCCTAAGTGTTTCATCCCTGTCCTTTTCCTGTGTGTGTGTGTGCAGGCAGCAAAGTCAGGACTGAAAAGTGAAGTGGCCTCTGGTGTGACAGCTTTCATAAAGGCTGTTGGGTGAGGTGTCCTCAGGGATCTGGTGCCAGTTTGTCATCTCTGAGGAAGGAGGAACAAGATCCATGAACAGTCAAGCAACTTGTGCAAAAGGAATCAGAGCTTTTGGGAGACACAAATGCAGCAGCTCTCCCACTGAATCAGGTACACATTTCAAGCAGAAACCAGTTTTAAGGCTTAGATGAATTCAAAGCTGTGCTGGGACCTCACTAGCTGACTTCAGCTGCTCTGAAGAGGGACCAGTGGGTGGGTGTGAGGCAGGATGGAGACTACATGCAGGCAGCCCTGGCTGCTCCTTTGTGGGACTCTGAGGTGGGAAGAGAGTCTGGAAAGGATCTGGGGTTGATTGACAAGGAGTTTCCTGGTGAGAGAAACAAATGTTTGCTTCAGAGGTTGATATGTAGACAGTGGGAGAGGGTAGCAGGAGGTAGTAAAGAAAAGGATGTCTTGCTGAGACCACAAAATTCAGAATTTGGAAAGGGAAAAGAAGTACATTTTTTTTTTCTTGTCATCCAATTAGAGATGCATTAATGCCACAGAGACCTGAGCTATGAGAAGCCTTTTGACTCCTGTGTAAGCTCCCAAGAAACCTGGGAAAGCGGACAAAGAGAAGAGGTATGAAGAGGGGAAAAATAATCTTTTCTCCTTCCTTCTGGCTGGCAGCTCTCTGGGAAACTGACTTTTCTGTGTCCGGGTGGGAAGGACTGACCACTCTGGCTAAAAGTTTCTCTTACACCAGAACCAGGTTTCTGGGGTAGATGCAGGAACTGGTGAGTTCTCTTTAGCCTATGTCACATGGGAAGTCTGACCACAAGAGCATTCAGGTCCTTTCTGGCTATGTATGTTAAGTGTTGTCCCTTGTTTAAAGAGGGAAAAGAGTTAAAGTATCCTCTGTCCCCATATTCTCCTCTCCCTCAGCAATCCTGAGATTTTCCCTCTTGTCACTACGCCAGTGGGTATTGCCTTTGGCTGAGTGCTGTGGGTGACACAGCTTTTGCATAGCATCCCCCTCTTGCAAGAGGCAAGGAATTAGTTTTCCTGTTTCTGAGTGCAAATTACAGAGAATTATTCCAGACCCAGGCTCATCCAGGGAGACTGTCTCAAAACTGTGTTCAGTGAAAAAATGAGGAAACATCAAAACAACATAAAATGAAATAAATTGGCATTAAAACTCTTTGTAGGTCTAAGGATTCCTGAAGGAGGCCAGGGGTCTTGAGGATGCAGTTCAAATGGTGCTCCCAATTTCATCAGCTTTGTCTCCCAGCAGTTAAGACCTTTTGTTTTACAGCATTTCTTAACTCCAGTTTATCAGTGAAATATCAGTGAAACGTTTTACTCTGAAAGACTGTCACTTCACACAGCTACTCTGGTATGGCCAGATGTGATTTGCTGCGATTGTGTTAGTCATGGCATTATTAACTGTTAATGTCCAGGTGCACTGCTTTGGGATGTGAGTCAATCTCTGCTTTTAAACCACTTTAGAAAGCTGGTTATCCTTACTCCAGAAGGATGATTATTTTTCCAGCTCTTTCCAATACCATTCTCTAGAAAATCTTGAGTATACACTTTTTCGTTTTGCACTGATTTGCAGCAGCACAGAGGCTTGTCTAAATTTTCACACTATCCTTCAAAAGAAGTGGCTGTGTCTTCACACTCTCCTGTTAGGCAAGAAACTCTCTTGCCTTCTAGTAGTAGCTTGAAAAATCCTGTATCTTCAAAGATTAGTGTCAGTATTTCCAAATAATTTGATTCATACAATTTTTAATTCCACAACTGGAAGTAACTAAGTTCTGAAAAACAATTTCTTTTCTAATCTGGAAAAAGCTTAAAGAAAAATATGCTGAGAGAAAGACAATGAGTTCTGTTCTTATATCTTGTCTGTTTTGTTGTCGAGTCCTCTATTAATCATCATCAACACAGCACAGCAGAAATGTTTACCATAGCAGAAGACTATGCATTTAGTGGAAAGCATCTTTCTAAAGTTTTGTCTCGCTTCACTCAGAGATTTTTGTCAGATATGCACATTTTCTATCACATTGGTATGTCACAGGAAAGCCAAGGAAAGTGAAAGGAAAAAGAAAACGAATAAAAGGAGACAGATAAAGCATGTGCAATGTGTTCCAGTGGTGCTTGTGTTGTTTGGGTCTGTGCTCAGCTCCCGGACCATCGGACCATCGCTGCTGGAGATCTGCAGCAGGCGACAGGGTGCTTATCTTTTACAGGAGCCCCAGGCAAAGCCATGATGAAGACCAAGCCCCAAGCCGCAGCAAGGTGAGCTGTTGAGGAAACACCTTTCCAAGAACTGCACATGCAGAAACACTATTGAAGTTTTCTCAAGGTGGAGTTCTGGGGTTTTTTTTGGTCATCCCTTGTATGTAACCAGAGGGAGAGGACATAGTGTTAGAAGTTCAGAGAATGGACTTGCCTGACTCCATGCAAACCTGGATTCAAAAGGTGCCAACACAACTTTGCAAACCCAAAGCATTTAGACATTCTTATAATCAGATAAGAATTAGAATGAAAGCTCTTTTCTATTTGCCTACTAAGAAAGCAATTTTAGTAATAGATTTTTTTAACGTTCCTGCACATGTGTATTTTTGTGCTCTAGATTTTCTTCTGCATTTCACATTTTCATGAGTTTTGGTCCATTATATAGTGGCATAATCAAGCCAAGGGAAAAGGTAATGTTGTTTTTCTGCGTGCTGCTTTTGAATAAAATTAAGGTCATGACAGAAAATCCGATGAAACCTAGGGAAAACGTAGATTATCTGAAAAACTTTCAAGAAAAGCTATCACTGCAAAGTCATTGCATATTTTTATGCAGGTGGCTTATTTGTTTTCCAAATTCCTGGTTCTTGTGGCTAGCCTTTGTGCTCATGTCAAAATCTCCTTTGCTTTGGATATGTATGTATAGTGATCCATATGGGTGATCCAAAGTCAAATGAAGTCAACAGTGGTATTTCCATTAATTTTAATCCATTACAAAAAAACGTTTGTATCATATTCAGTGGTTTGGAATCTGATCTTATGCATTTGCAATGGAAAGAAGTGTTTCTATGTCTATATCCCATTTATACTTTAGAAACATCTTTCACCTCTTTCAGTTTTATTTGTTGCTTTAAAAAAAAAAAAAAAGAAAAGCACCTGTCATCTGCCTTTTGGTGTTATCTATCTCTTATGAGGAAGTCACTGCTATACTTGGATGTCAAGAAAACTATGAGCATATGTTCTGTGATAATGGCTTAAAGGAAATAGAATTAAGCATTAAAAGTAAACTGACTGGACTAAATAATTACAAGGAGCGTTGAGAATTTTCCTCAGCATACATCTAGATCCGGTCTTTGAGATCTGAAGGAAACCATTCAGTTTCAAAACAAGAATGTTTCTGATTTTGCCCCGTTCCTGCAGAGCTCCATGCTTGCTGCTGGAACTAGATTCAGAAGGATGGAAATACTGAGCGGGAAAAAGACGCTTCTGAGAAACACTTCTTGGCTAAGTATGAAGTGCCATGAAAATGTACTTGTGAGATTACACCCTAGGGGATTTGCACCCTTAATATATTTAAATTACAGAAGAACGCTGAGACTGAGGGAGCTCATTGTGTCTCAGCCTATGAATTTCACATATTCCCACTGCTACCAATAATAACATACGCAGAGAGTAGTTTTACAGCCACAGTCTGATCTGAAGTTCATATCTGGGTTTTGTTGTTCATTTGCAAGATAGCAGCCTGAGGCATCCTCCCCACTTTCCTGTAAGATGCCTGAAATTACTTCCCTTTTCCTGTTCAAGAGGCAAAACAGGCAGAGAGGAGTACAAGATACAGGAGGAGATGTTCAGTTTCTCTCCATTACCTGGTGGGAAACATTTGTATTTAGAAGTTTGGCTCTTTCCCCTTTTTCTCAGAATGGGAGCTACCAGGAAGGGAAAGGAGAGAAACTTGTTCAGTCTGGTCTGTGTCGTATGGAAACTTGTGGCTGGATTAACTCTTCCCAACTATAAGCAAAGCAGAAAGCCAGACAGTTTCATTTCTAGCCAGTCAGCCTGGCCACAGTTCAGTTCCAACAGAAATAAGTCTTCTACCTTGTCATGAGGGAAAGTAATCACAAAACACTTCCTATGTTACAAATATTAGAGAGATCTTTATTAAAAGGATTATCTATTGCAAATTTTTTTTTGTCATTGTGGCAGACACCAAATGGCCATTTTGTTTAAACCAACACGAGAGAGACCATGGCTTCACCTTTTGGACCATGCTGGCCGTATGACCTAGCTAGCTATGGTGTGACCTTACCTCTGTGGGTTTCAGCATGTGCCTGGTTAGACTTTAACTTGTTTCTGTCCACTGGGTGTTCGCTCACAGCAATCCAGAGGAAAAAAATCTTGTCACAAGGGTTCTTTTCTCAAAGGTCTTTCTGAAATCAGTGAGAACTGAAGGTAGGTTTGTGTCTCCAAAATCCAGTCATAAGGAAGCTGCTATTTAGCACCCAGTTCTGCCATCCTGACCACTACGTTATCTTTCTGTTATCTGGTTTTGCCAAGCCCCTTTCTCTGCCTTTGCCAAGCCCCTTTCTCTGCCTTTGCCAAGCCCTCTCATTAATTCCTGAGAGTCTAGTGTCCAATGTACACTCAATGGAAGTAATGATGGCAGAATTAACTTTAAAGAAAAGAAGAGGATTGCAAGTGAAGGTGTGAGAGAGACAAAGAGGAAAACGGTGAAGAAGTACAGTTTTGTGGGCATTGATGCATCTGTGGTGCCGTATCTCTATTGCAGTAGTAAAAACTCGAGTGTGTCACCACTGTGTTTAGACAAGACCTCAGAGACCAGCAGTGACTCTTTAGTGGGGATGAACTGTGAGCCAAGCAACCCCTCCCATTTGATTTTTAGAATCACAGAATCATTTTGGTTGGAAGAGACCCTCAAGATTATCAGGTCCAACCATAACCTAACGTTGTCATTAAACCATGTCCCTAAGAGCCTCATCAACAAGTCTTTGAAACACGTCCAGGGATGGTGACTCAACCACTTACTTCCCTGGGCAGCATGTTCCAGTGTTTCACAACCCCTTCCATGAAGAAATTTTTCCTAATAGCCAATCTAAACCTCTCCTGGCACAACTTGAGGTCATTTCCTCTTGTCCTATCACTTGCTACTTGGGAGAGGAGACCAACATCCTCCATGCTACAACCTCCTTTTAGGTAGTTATAGACAGCGATCAGGTCTCCCCTCAGCCTCCTTCTCTCCAGGCTATTCTCTGTATGGGATGATTAAGGCAGAGAAACCAAAGAGGACAGGTTTTACTGGTATAATTTGCTTCAATTCCCAGGTGGGGGGTAACCCAGCTACTTCAGGCAGGTTGGACCTGTGTGGGACCAAATGCTGAGCTCTTTGGCTCCTGCTTGCCCAACCTCAATGAGCTGCAGAAGGCTTCTTGTCTCTGATCTGTCAGGATTCTTGCTGAAAGCTGTTCCTCCTGCTGATGCAGCATTGTCACACAGAGGGATCACTGAGACATGTCCTGAGGCGAGTAAGATATCACTGGCGAGGGCCTCAGATTTCGACTTCATGCGTGTGTTGTGAATGCGGCTTGTTTTCTGAAGAAGATTCTGAAAAGTAGATCAGACTGTCCTTTAAAAAGAATTATTACAAGGCTAAAAGAGTTCCAGAAAGGAAGACAGTAACATCACTCAGCAAAAAGGAATCTTTAGCAGACTCTTAATTAGAACCCACAACTTCACTAAAGGCAACAGAGCAATATAGGTATAAGAAATGAACAGTGCAGTCCATTTAACTTCTGAGGCTGGCAGCAAAGATTTACAGTTGTTGATATAAAGTGTCAAGGGTTTAGATTAGACCCCTTGCTTTTTTCCACTGGGATGCTTGGGGAGCTGATCATGATTTTCCTATGCTCAGTGATACTTCACCCAAAAAAGACCAAAGGTCCAGCCAATGTCAGCACAGCCGTGAGCTGCATGGAGCCGAGCAGAAATTCTGCTCCATTATCTTAACATTTATCCATTTGGGGACTTTCCTCTTTGAAGAGGAATATCTTGCTTTTCCACTTGGTATATGCTGATAAAGCTATGAATTGACTCCTTTGCTCTGAATTTTCAACAGTTCTGTTCTTTTAAAGATCATCTTTTCTCTTTCCCTTTTGCTCCACCTTCCCCTGAAGTCCCCTGGCCATGATGAAATAGCATTGGGCATGACCCAGGAAGAAAGGAGCAGTGTTGAAGTGTGTGTGTGTGCTTCGTGGCTTTCCTGTGCTTTCATTTGGAATTAAACTGTCCATGCAAGAAGAGAATTAAAATGACATGAACATTCTTTTTTTTCTCCTCAAAGTTTCCCTTCCTGAACTTCACATAACAAGTTTAGATTTTTGCTGGAATTATTTCCCTCAGGACGAAACCTATGGGCCATATAGGACTGAGCGCTGTAGAACAGCACCACAGGTTGAAAATCATCCTAGCACACACTTGGGGGCAGTTGTGTTTTTCCGCGGTTCAGTCAAGCAGCTCTCTAAACTAGGAATCATTATCTTTGATTCTAATGGCTAGCTTGATGGCTAAGGTGACAATTTGGGTGATAGTTAGCTCTTGCGTTCTCATGTGAATGCTGGATAGTTACCATGCCTGTGAGCCTGCAAAAGAAATTGCCCATTTTTAAAAAAAAAATTATTTTTTTTTCCCCTCTGGTGTTCATGTACAGCTGTTAGAGGCAGGGAAACAAGTTCATTGTGAAAAAATGTGTAAACAGTTTGAATGTGGTGAAAGTGCTTATGGTTTTGCCCGTGACTTGGAACAAAAGACCAAATCCTAAATCAAAGCGTATATGTTTGCTAATAGCAAAAACTGAAAGCTGTCAAAGGAAAAAAATAAACAGAGGACCAAAAGGCACTCACAAGAGGCAAAGAGAGCAAAAAATCAGCCAAAGGCATCTCTCATGGCAGAAGTGGTTCTAGGAGCAGGGTACCCCTGACTGCCCCCCACTTCCTGGGCAGAGCTGCGATGCGCTGGGCACTGGTTATCTCCATGCTCTGCCCTCCACAGCGGTGGTGGCAGTGGTGGTGGCAGCAAAAGGAGACTTCAGGGATCAAGGCTGGCTTAGGGAACCACCGACAAGTGTTGACTGCCTGCTGCCACCTCAGCCGCTGCTTTTTGTGGCCGAGAGCTACCCCAGGCGCAGTAGGAAACATACTCTGGGCTGTTTTTTTATGTTAAATCACACCTCCTCCTACTTTTCTGAATTCTGTTGAGGGGCAAGGGTTATAAACTAGCAAAAAGCATTGGCCCCTTGTGTCTGTGCCTAGTCTGCTCGAGTTAATTCATTTTTTGGCTCATTACATTTTCTGCCCCATTACCAATCGCCTCTTGGGCTCTACTCATTGCCAGAGTTTTCTGACCGTCAAAACATTACTAAACAAATGAACTAAATAAAAAGTAAGCCTTCTTCAAGAGCCTTCCCCCAACCCTCCTCTTGTGTTAGTATTCCAATTGCACCCAACAGGTAGGTGTCTGCACTCATGTTATCTGTATTAATTAGACTGTAATACCCTTGGCACAAGCCAAGGACAGGGATGCAAAAGAGTCTCTCCTGCAGCTCTCTGATAATTTATACCAACCGAAAGCCTGCTGCAATGTCTTTCTCCAGTGCCACATGTACCAATAGTGATGCATAAATAAGATTAATTTTTATTAGGCATTTTCCCTTCCTTCCAACTAATTAGCCCCTTCTCCACAATATCTGAGCCCTACACAGTATTTAATGAGCATTTTGCAGCAAACTCCTGAGGCAGAAGTACTGTTATCCCCAGACAGAACGTCTGCATCACCTATAGTCATGGGAGAAGCCTCTGATAGAGTGAAACATGAACTCGAGTTTCCCAAGGTCTACATTGGTGCTCAAATGACCAAATCCTCCTGCCCAGCAACTACCTGTAGTAGTTGTTTACCGTTCCCTAACTTTTCACACTTG
This sequence comes from Columba livia, assembly GCF_036013475.1. Taxonomy (NCBI): domain Eukaryota; kingdom Metazoa; phylum Chordata; class Aves; order Columbiformes; family Columbidae; genus Columba; species Columba livia. Next base: position 66,756,228 of record NC_088603.1, on the reverse strand, counting down.
TATCTTATGCCAAACATACCTAAATCCTTAATGTATAAATCCTAAGAGTTGAAGCAATCTGTCTTCTGTATTAGGTTTCTTAACTTTGCAACATCTGTATTTCTTAAAATCAGAGGGAAGAGGAGGGTAAACATGATTGACTCAAGGGATAAGCTTGCCGTGTTTTTCATTACGGTTGATAAGCAATCTAAGCAGTTCAGTATCAAAAGTACTACAATTAGTTGTTCAGCCTTGGGACGTGCTTGACCAGGCTATGAAGTTCATGTTACTGTAAAAGCAGAGCAGGATTCATTATGCAGCCAGCAATGCTACAGTAATAAAAGAAGCACCAAAAGTGAGTTTGTTCATTAATGCCCGAATCCATGTTATCTGTCAAGGGCTACATTCTGCACATATGAGCATCTTCTCTTAGCAAGAAAGTTTAGCACCAGGGGTTGTCCTCTGCTCACCGCTCTCGCCTCCTCCCACTCACCCTGGGTGGTTTCTGTCTCCTGCAGGCTTTGCAGAACCATATCACAAAATCACAGAATCAGAGAGTTGCTGGTAGCCTCAGGCACCCCTTTGGCCACATGGTCATCGCTTGCCTCGTGGGAAGATTCAGGCTAGACATGAAGAAAAAATTTTTTACAGTGAGGGTGGTTAAAACACTGGCACAGGTTGCCCAGAGAGGTGGTAGATGCCCCATCCCTGGAAACATTCAAGGCCAGGCTGGAAGGAGCTCTGAGCAACCTGATCTAGTTGAAGATGTCTCTGCTCATGGCAGGGGGTTGGACTAGGTGACCTTTGAAGGTCCCTTCCAACCCAAACTATCTATGATTCTATGATTCTATGCCTGTTGTCATGCAAAGATGAAGGTGGAGAGCAGTGCATCTACACCCTGCATGGCACTTTTAGAAGCACCTGTTGTCCCACATCCAGAGTGGGAATGAGGGATGCCACTGGAGCCCTGTGGCCCCAGGAGAAGAGGACGGGTGGGCAGCCTTCAGCAGGAGGGCAGCACACACCAGAGCTGGAGTGTACCAGAGCCCGGAGGCTCTGCTCAGGAAACCCCAGGTTTGGCCTTTAACACATTGTGTAGGTTTGTGCAGAGCGGGGGTTTTTTGTCCCTGCAGTGCCATTAACAGCATGTTTTGAGCCTCTTTGGGAACTCACACCTTTGCCAAAGTCTTTGCATTGTCACATTCTTTTGGTTAATACAAGTATTTAGGTGAAGCATGAAGGCATTGTATTTCCGAAAGGAAAACACACAGAAAAAGGTCCGATCGTTTTTTTTTGTTTTTTTTTTTTTTTTCTTCTTTGGGTATGATTGTCTCTGCTTGTTTATGGCTGCCACTAATTTGCTCGTTTGCTTGCTGGAAAATAGCTAATTAAAACCCACTTCAGCTAACAAGCTGACTGGGACCATGCAAATGTCACTCTCTGCTGTCTGCTATTTTCGTTTATACTTTACATTATTAGTGTTGTTTTTCCTCCCTCCATAGTAATAAACACAAGGATAGATTTAGTACCCTCTTCACAGGTGTGTGCTTGTACATCAGCACATCATCCCGAGAAAAGTGCTGCTGTTTTACTGCACTTCAGTACTTTGAGTGTTATTACCTCTGACAGTTAATGGTTTCAGACTACACTGCTTGTTAGCACTAGATTCTGAACAGCTTCATCTATCTTTTTGTTTTTACACTGACTGGTCACATTAAGTATATGTGTCTGAGCTATTAGTCCCGTCTGTTCATTGCATGCATTTCATTTGGTGCTTTTTTTCGCTAAAATTAGTATGTATTGTCATCCATATACTTCAACACATCGACTTTTGTTATAATTATGCTGTCATCATTTTGCTTCCACACACTTGCTAATTTATTGTAGCTAAATTAGACCTAATATTAGCAATTTTGCAGCTGTTCCCATAGACCATGCTCAGCCATATATTTGTACATTGTTTGGTAATTGGATTTGAGGGCTCAGGAATGGATGATGGCACTCTTAGAAACAAGGGAAAGATTTGAGGAAATGGGAGAAAAAATAAAAAATACAAGCCCCATAAGAGGCTTCAGGGGTGAATTTCCAGAGCCAGCTTAAAAGGTTTGCACATGGCCAAACAAATCAGAGACATAGTGTACCAGATCACAAACTTTCCAAAAGGCATGTCTCATTCAGGCAGGGGATTAGTCATTACCCCTGAATATGCTTTTTATTTTAACCAAGACTGGACCATGAAAAATCCCTGGGGACTTATGGAGGGTCTAGGGAAACGGTTCTTATTGCAGCACATTAGAAATCTCCAGGAAAGGATCTTGGCACCAGGCGTGGCTGTTCTCAGATTATTTCTTTGGGTTGAAGCATGGGGAGAGAAAAAGGAGAGAATGGTTTTGTTTCGGAGTGCAGGCTCTCCACCCCTGTATAGTGACACCCACCACTTGTTGCTTATCCAGCCCTGCTTCAGCTGATATCGATAGGAACAGAGAATGAAAGGGATGATTTTTTTGAAAACAAGAGAGAAAATGAAGAAGGCAGAATACAGCTGCTCAGATCTTATGTATCCTTTCTGGGAACAGATTATTTTATTGCCAAGGGAGGTACAGGTCCAGCAAAAGAAATTATGAAAGCCTACCACTGAATTTTATATGTCCTTTTTGTAAATAATATTCTCATGTGATAGAAGACAAAATTGTGAAGGAGACTGTTCAGACTGATGCCACAGAATCAGTTTAATTCCCAGTCCAACAGAAGAAATAAAAGAAACTTAATCACTAAAGAGCATACCCTTAACTGAAATGGAACTAAATTTTCTCTGCCTCTGATACATCCACCTGCTTAATAGGAATATTATAACAAGATGCAGTGCTGCTGGCAGATGCACATGCAAGTTTAAAAATAAGTCAGTGAAATTAACTAAAAAAAAGGGTATTTGCACAGCTCTCATCTATAACACAGAGTTCTTTCCAACTCACTACAAGCTGTTGCAGCAGGTTGCATTCTGCTCTGTTTCTCCCTTGTCCAAAGCTTAATTTCTGTTTGGAAAAGAATAGAGCAAAGTGACCTGCCAAAAAGTAAGATGGCATAGGCTGAGTAATGTAAGAACTCAGGCCCTACAAATGTCTTGTGCAGGATAGGAAAGCGGAGGCCAAAAGCCAGGCCATTTAACATATTTTTAAATTATTTCAACTCACACAAAATATTTAAAATAACAAATCCAGCTTAAAATGCACCCCTTCCCCCCATAACAAACGTTAATAACCAAATCATTGATAGATTTTCTTGTCCTGACAAAACTTTCATTAACCTTCCTCTCCTACCATGCACCAGGAAAATAGATCAGTAGGTCTTACAGTAGCCTGAACAGTTACTGCATGTAACGATGGAGAAGTCAGTCTCTCAGCAGCTGTTTCCAGTAGATGCTGTGACCATGGTCAGCACACCCTGTGGGGAACAGGGAATTATGTGCTTCGCTCATTTACTCTGCTTTGGGTTTTTGGGGGGTTCATTTACTTTACTCTGGCTAGTCTCCTCTTGGACTCCATGATGTGGAAACCCAACCAGGTCAACCTCTTCTTTGTTGTTGTTGTCAGCACACCTTGCCCTGCTGCACATCTCTACTTTTGGTGTAATTTCTCACCCTCTTGTCTTCAGTCTATGTGAGATTGTCTCTTAAGTGGAGGTAGGCAAAGGCTTTTTTTCTCCCCCCCCCCCATCCCCGCCCCGTAATTCCCAGTTATTATTAATATTGCTGACCAGTGTAGAAAGATGCATGCAAAGAACACCCATGGCAGAGAACAGATATAATATATTAGAATACACATTTCAAGGTGATCATAAAAAGAGGAGGTTTGGCAACAGTAAGTCTTAGCTTGCACATACTGTTTAAGTTCTTGGTTTTTGCTACTTCACTGTAACATCTTTTCTATCAAGCTGCTAAAGACCTACTAAAAGGGTACAAAATGAAGTAATTAGCAGAAACTTGTTTAAGGCCTACACACACATATGTACTCTTCAGGTACCTGGCTGGGCAGTGCTGTGAGGCTCTTGCTTGGAAGCTGGAGCAATAAATGTCACGTCAGGGGCCAACTGTCTGTAATCACAGTTAGCAGGTTGAACAGACTTGTGAAAATATTTTCTTTATGTGAAGGGAGACACTGCACACTTTGCCACAGCAGAAGTTGCTAAACCTAATGTAATATGACAAGTCCTTTGGCAGCAAAAGCCACATTTAATAGACACACTGCCTGTGAAATGGGAAAGAAACAAAAGCAGTTTTCTGCACAAATGTCATCATCTGTCTTTTGCAGTATCTCTCACCTTGTCCTACTCCCACACCTTTTGTTTTCCATGTGACATAGGCCATGTGGAGTGGTATCCCTCCACATCGTCCCCAGCTGTCTTCTTCAGATGCCCCGAGACCTGGTCTTTCCCCATCCAGAGCCTTGCTAGTGATGCCCAACCTTAATATTCCATCCTTGTGCCTAGAAATCCAGCTGGTAAGGGGTGTATTGCTCTGCTGGCCATGGAAGGGAACCTGGAACACCCCAGCAGCTCCCCAGGGTCACAGCAGGGAACCCTTGTCACCCTGCACTGGGCCACATACTGGGTACATCTCCCACATGCTATTGCCTAAAGAGGTGGTAGGTGCCCCATCCCTGGAGACATTCCAGGCCAGGCTGGATGGGGCTCTGAGCAACCTGATCTAGTTGAAGATGTCCCTGCTCATTGCAGGGGGTTGGACAAGATGACCTTTGAAGGTCTTTTCCAATGCAAACTATTCTATGATTCTATGGTAGCCTCACGTTACAAACAACATGCCTGTAGCGCTTTGTGCAGCTGGTAGTGTCTTTCAGAAAACTTCTAGGGACAGTTGTGAGACAGGGAATAGTCTGTCTGTCCTCTTCCTTTGCCAGTGACACCAGTGGATGGCCAGCTGGGGCCAGTCTCTGCATCCCACCACTGTATCGGCAGGTACATAATACCGTAGGCTCTGCTGCTGCAAGTGTGGCACTGGCTTGTCATCACAGGTGACCTGAATAGAAAGGGCGTCACACCTGAGTCCCCCCTGGCCAGTATTCAACCACAGCAGCATTCTCTCCTGCCTTGAACAGCATCAAATGCCAACCCTGCTTTGAAGACACAACAAGATTTCCCTACCAAATAGCCTGCAAGAAGGAATCCTTGAGTCAAAGGCACAAGGTCAACCAATGCTGTTTATCTTGTGCAAACAATAGTGGTGTGCATACCCTCAGACCCTCTCTGAAGCAGTTCAATCTCATCCTCCACTGCTCTGCCTGGTGGAAGCGGGTGGGGAAATGCAGCCTGAGTCAGACCTCTCTGCTTGCAGCTGTGTGATGGTGTCTTGCACCCTCTTTGCACTGAAGTAAAGGATTATATGAGGTGTGAGGCAGTGGAGAATCAGGCTCCCAAGGGCTCCTTAGAAGATGGCAAATAATTAATGACAGTGTGCAACCCAAGTGCAATAGCCTTAACAGTGAAGTCAAGACTTTTACTTGCAAAAACAATTGTTCTGTCACTGAGCTATTATAACAGAAAACTAGTTTAAAAAGGAGATCCTCATAAAAATGTTTCCAGCAGCACCCAGCGTAATTTTCTGTAGTGGCTTTGCACAGAATCTAAAGTCAATCTATCGAGCCAGAATATCTTTAGTACTAAGATGTGTTCAGGAACAGAATAAAGTGAACCCATCAAGAAATGGGTTTCTGAGATTTCCCTTCTTAAGAATTATTGTCAAGCTTCATGATGACTGGCAGCAATACTTGAGGGCCTACAGGGAAGTACAGTGCTGGTCTGCCTGCCATCCAGTCTTCTCTCTCTCTGTAGGACTTCTCTTCCCCTTGGCAAGATGCTTTTTCAGCTGAAAGGGGACGGACACAGAGGCTCAGAGTAATTTTCTGATCTTTTTCCATTGAATGCTCAAGGACAAGATCTTAAAGAAAAGCAACAAAGAAACAAGAATAAGTGAAGCATTTTAAATCTACTGCTCCCTTTCACAGTTCTTTTCAGCAATTTGGTTTCCTAGTAAGACTATGCCATTAGGAATATAGGAACAAAGCATGTGTGAGGGCGTATGAAGGGAGGGAGGTCAAAAAATATGCTGCAGCAAGATGCCAGGCTCACATTTCTTATTCTTGACTCATTCCCCAACATGTTACTCCACATGAAAGGATGCAATGGCAGTGATTGGAAAAGCAAGTGTAGCATCCCTTGAACTACAGATAATTTCTAAGTTTCACTGTGACAGATAGATGAGCAGATCTAGTGATGAGGGTGTATATGTTCCATTTCTTTGAAGTTGTAGCAGGGAAAAGCAAGGAATAAGTTAGAAAAGACTCCAGGCACAAGCATTATAGATGAAAAAAGTAACAGACTGGCACTTGAGGTAATAGTGTTTGTTTGACTTAAGAGGATGATTTAGCATACTAAAGAATAAAATGGCAAGTGACATATATTTTCCCTCAAGTTTTATCTGAGATCAGCCTTTGCAGTCTTTGTTTTAAAATCAGAGCGCAGACCTTCCTGGCTTCCACTTTTCTCTCTGGGTGTTCATCAGACTTCCAGATTCATTTCAGGCAGGATCACAGCACATTGGTCCCCCACCACCTTGAAACTGTGTCACCATCTATAGCACATTTGAAGGCCAGAGCTCTACAGAGCTTGACACTGACACAGGGCAAGGTGGGTATCAAGGCCCCTGCCAGCAGTCCCCCTGGAGTCCTAGTACCCCAGTGCAAGCGGAAACTGGGAAGTGCAGGAAGAAATAAGTTTGAGCTGATTAATATTTAAATCACATCAGCTTGCTCTGTAGCATTATTTTCACCATCATAGCTTCTTAAGCGGCATTTAAGCCTGTTCTCCTAGCCCACAGCTGCATGTTGGAAATGCCGTTTTCCAAGTCACTTTCAATGTACATACAGATTTATAGCCTGTGCTGCAGAGGAAGTATTTTTTGCTGACCCTGCTTTGCTTCTTAAAGTGGACCCTGAAAATATTTAATGTGCTGCACTGGCTAGAGCAACAGCACTAATGTTGCCACACTGATATTTTAGAGAGTTGCAACTGTATTGTTTTTACCATAGAACTGACATTCAATTTAGATATAAATTCAGTACATAAATGTATATGAAACTGTTCGGTGATATTAAGGTAGTAACTTTTTTGGTTTTTTTTTTTTTTTCTGAACAAACCACCCAAATGACTGAACCAGTGTAGTTAATTAGAATCGATCTCACTTTTTAGCACCAGGAAGTGCATAATGGAAGATAAGATTGATTGTAACATTGGATCACTTCATTTAAAGACTGCTAATAGGCTAAAATGACAGAACCAATCTAAAATTATAATTTCAGAATCAATATAATTTTTATAACGTTGTCAAATCTAAAAAATTAATCTAAATTTATGCTGTGAAACTAGCAAATCCTTCCTAGCTATTATAATGAAATGAACCAACATTTTATTATATTACTTCTTTAAATAGAAAAAAGGCTTCTTTATTGGCATGGCATTGCAACAGCCTAGGTAACCAGGCTTTCAGCTTAGGGAGTAGCTGCTCATTTCCTGCCTAGGGCAAGAGTAGAAATGGATTTTAACCTTCCCTGTTTCCATCATAGACCCATTTTTCCGCATTATTAAGCCTCCACAACAATGTGAGAGCAGGTTGCATTTCAGAAGAAAAGATCAGGACTGCAAGGAGAGTAGCACTTCAGGAAGGAATTCAAGTTTGTTAACAAAGCTGTAGTAGAAACATGGGCCTCCTTGTTCACTATTGCTATCCCTACACCCTCAGAAGAAATGTAGACTCACCTTCTCCAGAAGAAAGAAAGGGAAAGCAGTGATAGCTTAAAGACAGATATTTTCCTTCCCTTACAAATTTATTCTGGGAGTAGGGCCTGTCCCAAGGCCACATTGCTGATTTTGATAATAATTTGGAGTGTTCTTTCCCTTCAGAAGCAAAAAAAAAAGCTACTATCGTGGCTTCAGTGCACATTGATGTTTCTGTGGATGTCAGGTATTCAGGTTGTTCTCTTTTTTTTTTTTTCCAGCCATAAATTCACTGCAGAACTTGTAATGACTTATTTGCTCTAAGTTCAGAACCATTCTTGTATACTGGTATTGACTGGGCTTCCAGTGGCAGAGCTCACCCAGGACTGTGGACTGTGCCTCTTCCACTTGAGCTCCTCAGCAGCAGCAGATCTGTCAGGAGCTTTAGCAACCACACGATAAAGCAGCTCTGGCCACCACAGATCTGGGCTGTTTGCACTCTTGATTCTCTTTTGGAGCTACTCATCTCTCTCCTATGGAGACCTGGAAGTTCTACTTGGGAAAACCAAAGCTACTGCTCTCCAATAACCTGTGAGTCATGAGTCAAACCACACTCAGGGCAACACCTAGCTATGAGTTATCTCTGTGTGTTTTCTGACCGATGTTGATGTGTTTGGCAATAGCCTTATCTTTAGCTCTTTGTGCTGTGCTGCTGTTCTTTCCAGTGGTGATAGCCCTATAGAGCCTTCTTCCTGCTTAGTGTAAAGGCCAAGCTATGGGCAGTGTTTCCTTTTTAAAGCATACATACTGCTGAACTGCTCCCAGAACTAGCTGTCGTCCCTCAGGACTGCACAGGGGTGAGGACCCCGGTCTCACTGAAAAGAAGGAAGCCTTCTAACAGGTGTCAATCAGGCCAGGACTGTGGTTTGAGAGCCCTACCTTTAGTGGAGGGAATTAAGATTTCTCCAGAGAAGTTGGTTGGAAGAGCACCATCCCTATTTCTCCAAAGAAGCTGCAGAAGCCCCTTTCTGAAAAAGGGCATGAAGCCTGGAAAAGTAGGACAGGGCATTGTTGTGTACAAGGCATTTCTCTTGCATCTGCACACAAAAGTAGAGGCAATGCACAGGCAAACCCCACCCTGAATTCATTTTGCAGTGATGGGAGGTGAGGCTGAGCATGTTTGAGTGGGACCTGTATGAAGGATCTGACCCTGGGATGGCAGTAATTATTGCAGGAAAGAGCGAGAGAACACATGTATGGAGACCCCAAAGAGCACTTTGGAGAGCTTTGTGTTTCTTGGAGGTTTAATGTATTATAATCTGATTCGGCACAAGCCAATCTGGGAATAAAAGAGAAATGCAGAAAGACTAATGATTTGAAGCACAGGGGGAAGTGGAAAGAAAACAGCACTTTTAAGTGCATTTTTCCCCTTTTATGCAAGATCTGACTAGGGCCAGGCAGAGAGAGCAAAAAGCTTCTGTGAGTTAACACAAAAGTGAAGCAGTACTTTAAAGAGGCTTTATTTGCTCCTTAGAGCCTTCTTTTGATTTTTACTATCTCTGAGACTTGTCAGGGAGAAAACAGACAAAGACATTAGATTCCAGGTCTTGAGGAAAGCTCAGGGACTTGAGACTTCCACAAAATGAGAGAAATTACAGCCTGAAAAAGCTGACGACCTTACCCTAAGAGCTGCACGTCAAACAGAAACAAGCTGGTCCATCCTCTGCAGAAGTCTCTTGTGTTGGCTGAAGGAGTGCTTTATGCTGATCCTAGCATGCCCTCAAGTTTCCAGTTGAACTGATTTCAGCTGGATTGAGAAGGAAAGTGAATTGGGGAAAAGCCGGGCACCAGACCGGAGCTGCCACCTCCATTGACTCCAGCAGGTGGGAGCCGTCCCAATGGTGAGCACACACAAATTACCCTGGCTTTTTCAAACCTACTTTCTTACTGCCTGCCTGGGCCCAGGGCCTGAGTCCAGGTTTCTGTGTCCAAACGCTGTTAGGGAAAGTGGATATCGAGTGATATTACCAAGGACCTGCTTTTGGTTCAGTAGCTGACAGTCCTGAAGCCACTTCAGCTCGAGAGACAAGAAGCCAAGTTTGGTTTTCACTCAGGGTCAACTTGATTTGATTGTTTGAGTCTGTTTTAACTACACAAAAGAAATAATTTCAGCTGCTTTCTGACATTTTCATGCATTTCTGACACTTTCATGCATTTCTGACACTTGCCTGCCTTCTGCTGGTTTCAACCAGAAGAAAATAATGCTAATGGTAAAGATGCTATAAAAAATAGACCCTGAGGTAAATTTTGCCAAAAGCCAATTAGAGATTTGAAACAAAGACAGATGTTTCAGGCCAACTCAAAGCTAATCAAATTGAGCTTCTGGTGGTTCCAAAAGAGCACATAGACTGAACCAACTCTGAAACACCCAGCAGATGCAGCCGGAGAGATGTGCAGCCAGATGAGACACTCTGCTGAGGGAGCCTCAAGATCTGCAAGAGGCCTACAGAGTGCAATGGCTGCAGTGGGACATAAAGAAAACGTCTGTCTCTTTGCAAAGTGGGTTCCCAACTACAGAGAAAGCTGTTGGTCTTAGGCAGCATCACAAGCTTCATTTGAAAGCAGACAAGGACCACTCCAGAACTTTTAAAAGACAGACACATATTTTCTGAATGGAGTTTTCCAGTGGTAGCTTCATGAAGAATAGGCTTCACTACTCCAGCCTAAGGACTCCAAAATTGTTGGCTGTCTGAACAGTGGAGGACTTGATCTGAGTCAAGCATGGGAAAACTTGGGTTTTCGTAATCATGCATGGAATTCATTTGTGATAATACATAAAAGCAGCTTGTATTTCTAGGTTAAAAGTCACTAGAGCAAGTTGTGAATTTGTCCATATTTATTGCTCGATTTAGGATAAGGAAGTGACTGCCATTGAAAGAATGCACAGGGAATATGTTGGGAGGCTTAGCTATTTTTAAGCCATTGATTTCTGCCGAGTGTGTCTCCTATGGCCATTACTTAATCTGCAGGACTGCCACCATTCTTCCCAGTGAAGACTCCCACACATATCCTGTTATTCACATTTCTGCAAGAACATCTGTTTGCCGTTCTTCCAGTGGATTTTGAAAATGCAAAAGCCACTCATGATGGGATTTTCCATTGTGACCTAAAACCTAGGCTTGTCCATTCCAGAAGACTGAGTGGTTTTGACCATCCAGATGTTTCTACTAGAACGTACCATTCTGAAGAAGGAAATTGAGGCAAGGATAAAGGAGAAATGACCCTTTACTAATAATGAAAGAAAAGCAAGAACTTCATGAGACATCATGAAAAATATATTGTCTTTTCCAGAGATATATCAGAGGGAGAAAACATGAAAGATGGTGGTCTACTTCAGCCCACCCATCCTGCTTCTAGCAGGATTTGGACTTCTGCTCATGCCCCTGCTGTTTGCTTACAGATGTGTGCGTGAGGAATATCAAGAACTGAAGTCAAAGTTCAAAACCCTTCCTTCCTTCCTTCCTTCCTTCCTTCCTTCCTTCCTTCCGTCCTTCCTTCCGTCCTTCCGTCCTTCCTCCCTTCCTCCCTTCCTTCCTTTCTTCCACGCATGGAAAGAAGAAACCAGGTTTATCAACATTTATCAAAAGACAGAAGTCCTTCTCCTATCAACTGTAGTTAGGAAGATGATCCAGGGTTAAAAAGCATCACAAAGTTGTTACTGTGCAAAACTGATGTAACCATCACTCCTCTGTTGCATCTGTGGAAGAAAAGGGTTCACCCTCTAGATCACCCACTTCAGAGAAAAAGAACACACTTGATGCTCCTGCATTCGGCAAGGAATCCATAAGCATTTGTACCTCCAATCTGATGGCCAGACTGAGAAATACTGCACAGTAAGGGTTGGCCCCAGCCCAAACATCTAAGGCACAGGTTCTCAGTATCTGCTTTACAGCTATCCTTTGCCACAAGAGAAGGTGCTTCAGGATGCTGTGAAGCCCCTAAGCAAGCAAGAATGTTCATGGACAGGAGTTTTCTCTTACAAAGCATTTAATTTGTGGGAAAGTTGTTTTTAAAACCTAGAACTTCCTGCATGTGTGTATGTTTTGTTTTCAACATGGATAGTATTTTCCATCAAAACCAGAAGGAGAGCCTCTTTCACCCTGAATAATAGCTTGAGGTGTTCACTCGAAGCAGTGACTTGTCTCACTCTTACATGTTGGAGATACGTGTCTGAAGCACCAAGTGGTGGTTTGTTATTCTCACGCAGATATTTCCCTTCCTCTTCTGTGCATCCTAGATAAGTTCCCCAATTATAAATAATTGAAATGGCAGGAGAGTCTCTAGTTTTTGCAAATGAAAGCTTTTGCAAGGCATGGGTTGATTCTGCTGTGGAAGAAGGACCCCAACTTATTTTTTCTTTTTTTTTTTTTTTTTTAATCTCAAATGTTTTGTGGGATGACTAAACTGTTCTCCCACAGCTCTTGTTTTGATAGTTTGAAATCTCTTTGTAATCTTCAAAGCGATTACTAGTTTCCCAGGGGCTTTCATTAACCATTAGAATGCAACAAGAACAAGTAGCTGGACATGAAAGCCAGGTGTATTCAATTTAGAAGTGATGCATCTATTTTTAAAAGTGCCAGTGACTGGGAGAGACCTTCACTGGTAGAGGTGACTTTCCTAAATCTTGTTACCATCTGTCCCAGACGAAGTATCTAGTACGAAGGTATACTTCAATCAATCTGATATGAGCATAATAATAGAAAAACTCTCTACTCTGAACACCCAGAAGATGGGATCAGAGATGTCTACATCCCTCAGTCTTGCCTTTGAGGAGGCAGGGTTCTTCATGCAGATGTGGCAGGAAAAGGCTGGTGGATAAAAGATTGGACATGAACCTGTAATGTGCACTTGCAGCCCAGAAGGTCACCCATACCCTTGGCTGCATCAAAAGTACTATGGCCAACAGGTCGAGGGACGTGATTCTTCCCCTCTGCTCCCCAGCCTGGAGTCCTGCATCCGCCTCTGGTGTCCTCAGGACAGGAAAGACCTGGACATCTTGGAGAGGGGCCAGAGGAGGCCACAAAAATGGTCAGAGGGTTGGAATACCTCTGCTGTGAGGACAGGCTGGGAGAGCTGGGGTTGTTCAGCCTGGAGAAGAAAAGGCTCTGGGGAGACCTTATTGTGGCCTTTCAGTACTTAAAAGGGGCCAATAAGAAAGGCGGGGACAGACTTTTTATCAGGGCCTGTTGCGACAGGACAAGGGGTAATGGTTTTAAACTAGAAGAGGGTAGATTCAGGCTAGACATGAGGAAGAAATATTTTGTAATGAGAGTGGTGAAACACTCAAACAAGTTCCCCAGAGAGGTGGTAGATGCCCCATCCCTGAAGACAGTAAAGGCCAGGCTGGACGGGGCTCTGAGCAACCTGATCTAGTTGAAGATGTCCCTGCTCATGGCAGGGGGGTGGACTAGATGAGTTTTGGAGGTCCCTTCCAACCCAAACTATTCCATGATTCTGTGTGCTGCTGATGCCCTGCAACTGCTGGATCTGTTAATGTAGGGACATATCTGAGGCTGTGAGGACATCTGCCACACTTCATGTGCATCAGTCAGACTGTGTGCTTGGATTGACACTAAGTAACAGCACAACAGCTCTGCACTGTAGGACTAGGTGATTGAACACACCTTAAAATCCATGCAATGATGCAAGCATGTGGTTTGTGTTGCCCACGTAGATGTTGAGGTAATTTTTTCCTCTCCTCTGTATGCTACCACAGAGAGCTTCTTATTTGGATGATAAGGAAGGACAAGTAGGACATAAAACCAGATGGAAATTCCTGAGTTAGTAAGACGATAACTTTGTCTTGTCATCCCATTCATAAGTGTGCCAAGGAAAGAGTTAACATATTCTGAAAATACTGCCAAGGATAGGTATTTGTGGAACCTAAACCAGGTTTAAGAAGGCAGGGGGTAATTAGGATAGTTGGTTTTTAATTATCTTTGAAGTCAGTCCTTGCAAGGCCACCCAGCCATATCCAGGTTAATGGTCACCAATGTATGCTGAGTCAGCAAAACCACGCGTTTGCCTTCACTGGGGGCTCCCAATAGGCTGAGGCTGGCTCTTTTTGCTGGATGTGCTGAACTTCTCTCTGAAGCCAGGATGATTAAAAGAGAAAATAATTCTACAGTTTTAATCAAGCTCACACGAACACACCTTCCAGATTTTGTGAGACGAGGTATTTGTTACCTCCTGTCCTCTGGCATGGTAGCAGCTTAATGAAAGGCTGCATATTTTTCTGTTAGCAGCTCAACCACTTAATTCTTGAGTTCCTTCAGAGCTCTCAGATGTATGCCATCTGGTCATGGTGACTTGTTGCTCTTTAATTTGTGAATTTGTTCCAGCACTTCCAGTTTTGACACCTCAATCTCTCACAGAGTCTCATCTTCATTACTTGAAAAGAATAGCTCAGAGGGCTGCTTCTCTCTCTTACATGCATCTTCTTGTAGCTTCAATTTCATTAATAGAATTTTAACTTAGAGCAGAATTTATAGCTTTTCCAAAATATGCCATCTCTCCACCTCCTACCAGTCCTGCAATATTTTATCGTGCTATGTTTTTATTAAACAAAAACACATCTGAAAACTACATGGAACATGTGCAGACAGGTAACCAGTAACTTTTCTATCTTAATAGAGGTCTGAAAGTGAGTTCAAAGAAACATCTATCACATCCACCAAAGTGATTGGACAAGAGAATTGGACAGTCCATTTAAACACATATAGAATTCCTTTTTTGTGGCGAATGCTATTTATTTATGTATCATAAAGAATAGCTATTATTTACTCTCCATTTGCTTTTCAGGTTTTCAGGGAAGTTGAGTCCCCGTTGTAACATGCACTCTACAAACACATAGTTAAAGGTAATTCCTCTTCCGAGGACTTTACAAATAGAGAAGACAAATGGCTAAGAACAGACAACATACAAAGAAGTTGTCAAAGACAAATGTCCTTACAGACAAATTTTATTGGATTTTTCTTATATATACAATGTCCTCCAGTCACTTCCCAGTGTCTCTCCAGACATCTACCCCCACCTAGCCTCACCAGGGTTTCCTAATATGTTTTATTTCCATCCTTTCCCCCCCTGCAGGAAGATGTGACAGCAAAAACCTTGGCAGTGAAGAACACCAGCCCCTGCCAGCCCTTTTTTCCTCTTTCTGGGAAACTGAAACAGTTTTTCCAGAGGTATCTTTGCTGTGGGGTATGGGGCAGGAAGCTCACCTGTCTTCTTTCCCTTGTTCCCTTCTTTCTCATGCACAAAGCGTGGGTAGTATGGCAACTGCATTGCCCTGGCAGCAGAGGCCACTCCCAAAAATCATCTTTGCCTTCAAACCGTGGAGGTGGAGTAGGGAGGGCTGCTCTGCCGCCCCTCTCCGTACTTTGAATTGGCAGGAAACTTTTCTGCAGTGCCCTTCCCAAACCTTGGAAATGGGCTGGCTGGCAGGAGCGATTGTGGATGGGCATGGAAAAGGCAGGAACTTGAATCTGCTCTTCACTTCTTTATTAAATCTAGGTAATGACAGAATCACGCTCCCCTCCTGACAAAGTCTGAGGGTCTCTAGTGACATTTATGTCACTGGAAAGGCATATAATACGTACACTGTGGTTTAATTTTATCTTAATGAAACAATATACATATAAAACTATCCATTAAATATAAAACAGTGAAGTAATTTGCAAATTTTCCTACGGCATAATAAATTAAGCATGGAGAGCACTAAGGAATGCAATTCGCAGTCATTTATAATGCAGTGTTTTATGTTAATAATTCAAAATCACATGCTATTTGGAGACACTTCTAATTAATGTATTTATGAAATTGTGAACTGTGACTGTTTTGGTTCCATTTAGCTAAACATTTCAACAGAATGGGCTTGCTGTTGTTTTGTGTTTGCTTAATGGCACCAGCAAGCATCAAATGTACAACTGGGGAAAGTTGGGGGTGGTATCTGTTGCAGCTTTTTTAATGTGTATGTGTTTCTGTCTGTGTGCTGTATACATGCCTGTGATTACACTCCTGATCTCACTGAGGAGAAGAAAGTTCTGTAATAATTTGAGAAGGAAACAAGGAAAGGGAAGTTTTATGGATGAATAATTAATTGCAAGAAAAGTTCAGTACCTTCTTAAAGAATTGCTAATATATTCAGTACTTTTCATATAGCAGATCTGTATACACTGACATTTCTCCTGACTGGTTAATTATAACTGATACAGCTTGTAAATTTGTATTCATATTTTTATTTCAATATTATTCAGCTTTTTTCATCAGACTAAGTATTTGTCATGCTGCTGCTTTATCAGAATGCTCTGAAGAATGTCACGATTCCCCAGAAAGTTATTATCCTGAGAGGACACTTGCAGAGATTTTGGGTTATTTTGAAATTTCAAGTACATTTTAAGAAAAAAACCCACACATAGCAGAATTTGTAGTGAATTATTACATGTCAAAGCCCTGATTGTGAAAATGGCTTGAAATGAATGGGCTTCTAGGCATATGCAGAACCAGATGCTAATAGCACTCTGTTGTAGCTCTGCACAGGAAAGTGAAGGGAAAGCTCTTGAAGTAATTTTCTAGGAACAATCTGTTTCACACAGGAAAGGAAAAAAAAAAGAAAAAGAAAAAGAAAGAAACCTGAAACTCCTCAAACCCGTACTAAAGAGGTCCAAGGCACTGTATGTGGCCCCTTCCACCTTCAAAAACAGTTCTGAGAATTCTGTGGGATGGTAAATTAAAAATGCCATGTCTCCTGGTAATTTCAAAGCTCACTTGCAGATCAGTAACTCCATGTTGAATGTTTTATTTCACCACTGTGCTTTCTGTATGATTGTTATTCTTTTCCTTTCTTGGTTACTTGCCTTTTTGCCTTTTTTTTTTTTTTCGTTTAGTGCTTGGGACAATACGTATATGGGTGGGAAAATATTTTAAAAGTTCTCATGGCCTTTAGCTGTGGTCTTGGAAATCGACCAATGTAATCATTAGACTGAGAATTAAAGCCGGATTTTGACCACTTTGTGTGATTTATATTTTAAACAATGTAGGAACTGTTATGATTTAGGAGGCAATATGGGTGTCAAGGACCTAGCTCCCTATTCCTTGCCGTCATCTGAGTTGTTCTATTGAGTCTTTTTATTTCCTTGGTATCAAACAACAAATATTGGCAATGCATTAGATTAGCTGAACGATTACTGAACTGCTTTTTCCTAAAATGAAAAACATTACCATATCTTCTGCATTTCTTCAGTTTTGTCCAGTATGAATGCATTCAGAAAAAGTCCCATGTATTTATATATTTGTCTGCTTCTCTTTCTAGTCTCAGACTAAACTGGAATTTCCAGGAATTGGTAAAAATAAAGATTCAGATCTGAATAATATTTTAGGTGAGTTGCTCTATCTGGATGTTCTTTCTTCCTGGATCCTTAACAAGAATTTCCCTTTCACTCAATGACATGGATTTGTGGGAGAGTCCATAAATAAGGCTCAAATTGTTGGATCAAAATTTTTATCCAAGCAACGTTCTTTAAGAATATATCTTCTTTAAAAAAAAAAAAAAAAGAAAAAGAAAAAAGAAAAAATATATGTATATATGTGCACACATATATACACACACACACACACACACATATATACACACACACACACACACACACACACATATATATATACTTGTCACAGGGACCTAAGGTGTTAGATATGTCTGTGGTGCATCAGTACAAGACGTAAGGTGATGTAGTGTACTGGGAAACAGACTGTGAGATAGAGGGCATCTGGAATAGATGTTCGGTGGACTTTGCTAACTTAGTCGTTATTACCTGTTGTCAACAACCATGGTGGTTTGGATACAGCTTTATTTTGAGCTGTATGCTCCCAGGTTTATGCCTGAATTTGAGTTTTATAGTTAGTGCCCATCTCTAAAATTAATTTACAGCAACACAGAAGGAAAGTGTCTTTGCTATTTTGCCTTTTTTATCTTTTCTTCCAGTTTGAACATTTTCACTTTATTGTGAGGCATGATGGCTGCTTACAGCTTCTGTTTCAGCCTTGCAGTATTTCAGCATTTAAAAGACTATGGGAGGCTTGATTTCAAAATCCTTTCTCCAGTGGCAGGAAAACAGCAAAACTTGGGAACATGTGCACTTTTCTTTTTCCTTTTAATTGTTTTGGCATGATTTGTAGGACTAGATCCACAGTTGCCAGTGGTCAAATGCTATTCATTAAACGTACTGTAAGACAAAGCAAGCCCAAAACACCGATTCTAACTGCTCTGTTCAAAGCTTATATTACCATTTTTGATTGTAAGTTTGCCTGAAAACTATGGTTTTGTTTGTTAACATATACAGGCATGACACAAGAGTAACCATATCAAAATCACTTCAGTAAGTTTTGCTGGATGTGATTAGACACCTGTAACTTTTACAATTTGCAAATAATGTTATGATGCTTTGTCTTACACCTTATTATCAGAGGGCAGGAATCATTGGCAAGCCTGAATGTAGGTGCTTCAGCACATTTAAAACAAGAGTTAAATTAACCACAATGTTTTGAAAGAATAACGAACCCAAGCAAATTTAACGAGGATGCCTCATGGAATTCCACCACATGGCATGTGAAGATTTTCTTTCAAATAAATGTTAGGGAGATTCAATGTGGATGTAATTATTAAATTGTATTGGTTGATCTGAAAATTCAGCAGAGGAGCTGCCATTCTTTAGCATTCTAATTATCTTACAGGATTTTTATTTGGTGATTTATTTAGAATTCATAAATCAGAATTATTTCTGTAGAAACTGTGGTCTCTTTCTGGGGAGCCCTGTTGTTTTACCTCCTCAGTTTGACATGGTTTTTCAAAATGGAAGGCTGTTGTGTTTTTTTTTTTTTTTTTTTTTTTTTTTTTTTTTTTTTTTTGTTTTTTTTTTTTTTTTAAATCTTCAAAGATACCTAACTAATCAGTTTGAAAGGCATCAAAGAAGGACAGGAAAACTGACTGACAGGAAGACTAACAGAGCTCTTTATGAAGGAAGAAATGCTATATTTCTATTTATTTATGATCAATGTCTACTAACCTGTTTCCTGGGGATAGCTACACCTATGTATCAAACTGTAAATAGATACTGTAATAGTTAAGGTAAATACACCATTTCTTTTTTTAGATTTCAAACAAAAACTTTACCTGTAAAGTCCTTGACACTTTCTTCCCCCTTGGGCTGTAGAAGGACATGCCTCTCCTCATTTCTGGTTCTACCCAAAACTGCAATTTGGATAGGCAAAATAATGTGGAGGAAGAGTAAATATATAGGCATACTTCAGAGATGGAGTACGTTAAATAAAAGAATAAGAAATACTGCAAATTTTTTGGACTGGCACAGAGAACTCTTTGGTGCAGGACAAATCCTGGGAAAGCTAAAGCTTTGGGACTCTGAACTGGCTGGAGACTGGAGAGGGAGCAGCCGGTCTGTGTCTCTTTTTTGCAGGAGCTCCGAAAAACTCTACATATGAGAAGAAATTTAGGGGATTTTGGTACATTGCTACCACAAAAGGATAAATTAACCAATCAGTAAAAGAAAATTCAGCACCTGCTGCAGTGACAGCTTGGTAAGAGGTAAAGGATTTTGCCACAGAGCTTAATCCAGCTCCCACTGAGTTCCCTGGGAACTGAATTCAGCCTTTTCAAGTCAGAGCAAAGGAAGTTTTCCAAGCTGTTCGGAATATTTCTATAGCCATGAACAAAGCTGCTGGGTAAGGCATAAGCAAACAAACAAAAAAACCCCAGATACAGCAATTGCCAGCAGTGTACGAAGTTGTCTAGCAGCAAGCAACAACAAAAAAATCCACATGTCCTCTGCCGAACCGTTAAGCATTTGTCTCAGCAGTGTTTGCAACCCCATTGCATCTGTTTGCCACATACATTGTGTGTAGGCGCTTGACTAGACCAAATGCTAAGGGAAAATTTATTTCAAGTGCCACGTTTCTAATATTCTTGGGCAGAGAAGCTGGGAAATCTGAGAAGGAGTTTTATGGGCCGAATTTTTTGAGACAAATCCTCATGGGCCACACTGAAGATGCAGGGACCTGGCCCACAGTTACTCCTGCCAAGGACCACATGGAGAACTTAGCAAGACCCACTTTATGGAAGCCACACCATTTGAAAATAAAATATTGGGTTAAATAGCATTTTCCACATACCATTTACCCACCAGTGCAGTTGAGAAAATAATATCTTTGAGATCATTAAGCAAACTGAAAAATTGGGGAAAATCACTGAATCAATGACCCGGTCTGTGTCTTCCCCCTCACTTGGATAAACTTGAAGTACTTGCTTTTTAAAGTACATCGCTCCCTCCCTCCTGTCTGTGATTTCATGCAGTTTGAGTCTAACTTAGGTGGGATATGCTGGGAATTAACAGTGGTACTGCCTGACATTTCTGCAAACTGAGTTCAAGGGGCAGAGGAACAGGCTTCTGGCGGTGGGACTTCTTTGGCAGTGCAGAGGGTTAACAGCCACCAGAGACGCAAGTGACACAATGGAATATTCTTGGGCAATCCTAAAGTACTGAAAGAGACCAGGCTGGACAGAAAAAAATACCCCGAAAGAACCAACTTGCCTCTCTTTGGGACATTTACACTGCCAAGCAACTTATTTTACATCCATTTATGATGTGAGCATGTTGTGAAATGTTGCTCCCTTGCTAAACTTTGTTTTGGTGTGTTGTTCAGGACACTGGGAAAGAGAAATGGACTGCATTCAATCTCTATTAAAGCAGAGGCGCGTCTTCCTCAGAATTTATTTTCAGAAGCTTTGCGCTAACTTCATTCTCTTATTAGGTGAAATTACCAGTGAGACAGTTTTAGCAATGATGCCAAATGCGTTCATGGAAAAGATGTGTCTGTCTGTGCTCAATGAATTGCCTACTGTTTTGTCAGCTTGGAGAGAACAGATCTTTACTATGGGATTTGGGGATCTGGGATTAGGTCCTAGTGATAATTCACATGGGAAAAATGTTATATCATATGTAATTATAGAAAAGCAAATATAGGGGAAGACAGAAAGAAAATGTTACAGGTAGTTAGAGTTGCAGGAGAAAAGGAATTCATAACCTGAAAAAAAATTCTGATATTAATATTTGTGATTCTTGAAAATTGAGAACAAACAAACTGGGAAATTTAATTTTTTGGGAATCAAAAGTCCAAAATAATCATATTGGGAATGTGCTTTTGTGGCATTTTCATATCCCTGTGAAATAAACTGAGAGATAAATTAAACTGATGCAAAACACACTGGCTCGCTGGAAGAGCATGTTTTCTGATTGTGGTACAGTGAAGCTGAAGATGGGGAGCACTAGGCTCTCACTTTTCCCACAAGGGTCTAATCCCTTGTGTATGCTACGTCTTCTGTAACACATCTGTAGGTACACAGTGCCCATGGCAAATATTCTCCCTGCAGGAGAATGTGGGACATCATGAAAGGCATGGGATCCTAGGAGGCAATGTGCCACTAAAAGGCAATTGGGTTTAAGATGGAACTGCTGCAGAATGAATGAGCTTAGGTCAGTCCAGCAATCTGAGGAATTCTGATTTGGAACAAGTTTGAGCAACAGAAAATCGTTAATGATGATATCTGCAATGGGGGTGGGGGGAAGATAGAAAATTTTGGCAAAAATAAGAACAAATTAATCTGGAAAAAATTCAGCACTGTGGAAATGGCATCTTTTATGTGAAATTCACTCTGAGGAAGTGGACTATATGATCACTGGAGGTCCATTCCAACTAAAATATTCTATTCTATTCTATTCTATTCTATTCTATTCTATTCTATTCTATTCTATTCTATTCTATTCTATTCTATTCTAGTCTAGTCTAGTCTAGTCTAGTCTATTCTATTCTATTCTATTCTATTCTATTCTATTCTATTCTATTCTATTCTATTCTATTCTTTTTATGCCACGCCATGCCATGCCATTCTGTTCTATTCTATTCATTATTTGTGTTATCAAGCCACCCTCTTGATAGTCTTCAGGATGTTAAGCCATAACTTCCAGGGACTTGGCACTTGGCAATGAAGCTTTAACTCTCAAGGAGAGAGTATTTTTTCCCTACTTATTCTCCTGTGTATATTATATACTGCACAGCCTAAGGAAAGCTGTATCTTTAGAGGAGCACCTGTTTGAAAGACATGAGGAGCATGTGCAGAGAATGTGGACATCACACAGCCTGCACTATTTAGACTGAAAAAGGTTCAGAGTAAGATCCTACCTTATCCTGCAGCCTGACCTCTAACACCTCTGCTTCAGAGGCGAAGCATGAGCTGTAACTAGCAGAGTGGGGTGAATCATTACTGGTGGGTCATGCAGGTACATATTATGGATTTCAGGTCAGCCCAGCTCTCTAGGAAGCACCACCTCAGATTGCCCTCAACTCATTTGAAGAGTCTGGGATGAGATTAATTTGGAGGGTGGGGTAGGTTATCTCAGCTCTAGCTTACCAGAGGAAAACCTGTCATTTCTTGTGCTGCCTTTCAGGGTGAACTGGGAAGACAAAAACTGCATGGGATGCTGAACTGCCTCTAAAGGAAATGTTGGCATTGATAAGGCTGTCATGCTGACATGTATGGAAAGCTGGACTTGGGGCTGCCCAGCTTAATTTCTTTAACCAAGCCAGTGCCTTTTAACAGCTCCACAATAATGCTGCTTTTATGCATATTTCCTTATAAATAGAATGTATAGGGCCATGTTCCATCTGTGTATCTGTCTTTGCATCCCTGTCTCCAATAACTTTTGTTCATTTCAAGCAAATTTGACATAGGAGTAGAAGTTTCTAGGTATTTGCCAGTTTGTTTGTTCGATGTGACATATCGAACATGGAGCTACACAAAACACGATAGCCGGACATGTTGTGATGGCTCATTTGCACCGTTCATGCAGCATTACCCTCACTTTTCCATTCCTTACTGATTTTAAAAACAGAATGAAGAGCAGGAGCAGCTGCTGCCAGGAAAAGAAGCTGCAGGAGCCGGAGGGACACACACGAGGGAGTGCAAAGACACAGGCTTTCACTGCTAATGACCTTGGCTTCTAGCACATCCCATGATCAGCATAACTCCTCCTATTGCTGGAAGGCACAGGGACTGAATCTGTGCATCCCATTTAGGGCTCAAGAAAAAGAAATAAATCTGCTCTGCTTAACAAATTCAGTGAAAAACTGGTGATTTTCTACTTACAGTTACTGCAGCCTTATGTGGGAAAAATACTTTCAGGAATGGTTTTATTCCTTAAAAAAAAATCTACTGCTCCATAACTGTTAGAGGGACACAGACCAATACTTGTTTTGTGTTCTACTCTATGTTGTTTCAAACGCTCTTGAAAGCATTTTGCTCTCTGTCATTACTGATAGAGCGTTGCTCTTGTTTTTACCACTCTGTAAGTACAGCCCCTTTTCCCATGAGTGGTATGACAGAATGGTTTACTTTGCTATCATTCCCTCTCCAGCTAATTCCTAGTCAAGAGTAGGACCTCTTTAGGTGGCTGGTGATGCTTCTGTTAGCTATGCAGTAGCATTAGCAGCTGTGTCTAAAACTTACTGTTTTCTTCGGAAACCTTGCCCAGCAGGTGGATGAGATAGCCAAAAAAGAAGAGCTAGAGTAAATAGAGTCCTCAACAAGTCCTGTTCTGCCCTTCGACCATGATGACCTTTGCATAGACTCAGGGAGACAATTCATAGTCAATTTTGTTCTTTGGTGCAGCTGTGTACAAACTGAGTTGGTAAACTGCGAAATAAAAATGACAGGTATTGACGCTTCCACTAACTGTGTTATCAGGTCCCTGCAGTAGCGGGGAGGTGGTGAGGAGTCATACCCAGGAACATCCTTGGAACCTGCTCATGTCTGAGACCAGTATGTAAAATTTCACCTGTTATTTTACAGGATGCTCCCTCGGCGTCACATTTTCTCCTTGTTTCCCTATTTATCATCTATCTGCTCATGCTGCGTTTACATTTTTCATTATTTCTTTTTCCTGCCTACTTTTTTGTTTCCATTTTCACAGCTGGGATAAGAATACAATAACTTTACATTTGAACACTTGCTCTGTGATATCTGAATGCACAAATATTCAATGCATGTATTATGTGATGTTCTTCACTTGGGTTCTTTCTGCACATCCCCAAGGAGAATGAACATTAAATGCAGTACGGTCAAACATAAATATTTAGGTTAATTAAGAGACAATGAGAAATTCCCTTTAAAGTTGTTTCCTGCTGCAAATATCTCTGGGGGAAGATTGCTGTGGAATGATGTTCCTTTAATGTGGTAGACATGTAACATGTACAAAGTTACATACTGAATATATTTGACCACTTGATTTCAGTAAAGGACTATTCCTGTATGCTCTTCTACACTACTGTATGAATTATCCATGAATATTTAACTAGTTTTGTAGAGGAAATCTGTAAAAACATGAAAGCGATCATCAGTTGACCTCTGATCCAAGCTGAACTCTGCAGTTTAGGAAACAATGAGGAAAAGATAGTTCTTTTCCAACAAGGATTTGATTGTGAAATAAACAACAGTCTATTTTCATACAGGTTTGTGAGCTAAAAGGAGGAGCAAAACTTTACCTACATCAGGATGCAGCTATATTTAAAACTTTTAATAACATGTTGGCCAAAACTCAGACTCTGTTTCCATTTCAGTGCCCTGGACAGAGTCACAATGGTCATAACTGGCTACACTGGGCATTTCAGTTCCGATGAAAAAATCAAGGCAAGTTTGTGGTTTGTTTTTTTTTTCTTCCCATCCTGGATTTTTTCTTTCTGAATAATTTCTAATCTCACCATTATGAACTTTCATGCACTGTGTTGTTAAGGTTTAACCAGCTAGAAAAATGTAGATAATGATGGTGGTAGAGAGTAACTGCACCTCTCTCACAGGTGCAGATGCTCTGCAGTGTTTGCAGGTGTGCTCTGGGCACTGCCCAGCTCAGCTGCCACTGACACACCCTGCTTTCCTTTGCAAAGAAACTCAGGGCATAAGCAGGGAAAGAACCATGCTGCCCTCCAAGAGCCCAGGTCAGTGGGGAATGTGGTGAATTATACCAGTCCCATGGTGCAGACAGGGATAGTTAGGTGGAGTGTGTTCAGAGTAAGTGCATTGATGCCAGCTGATCCCAGTAAAGGATGCTGAAATAGCTGTGTCTTTGTGCCAGTGAAAGAGCTGAACCAGGATGAGCCAAGAGGAAGACATTCTCCTAGAGGGAGTTCTCTCCTCATCTATAAACCTCTCTGAGGAAAAAAGTGAAAAAGAACTAAAAAAAGTTACGAAATTGGCCTTTGCACAATAAGGCATGACCTTGGGCTATGAGGAAGGTAAGCGAATGAGAGACTGAACTGTGTCCATTTTCCACAGAGTGAAACAATCCTGGTATCTTTTGGTACCTGCTTTGGTGAAGAAAGGTTGGTGCTTGTTCACTCTGTCTCATTGCAGACTGTACTTATTTCAACTGTCTCCAGCTGAGGCAAGGCATTTGAGTAATATGAATAGAGGCTCTTATCAGGTAAGCAATTATACGTGGGTTTAAAATAGCTGTAAGGCTCTAATGCCCTTACAAAATTTTTTGCTCAGTATTCTATATTATAGAAGCTATTTTATAACAAGAATATTCTATATGTGCACGAGGTGTAACCCATTTTTGATATACACAAACTGTTTCAAGAATTCTCATTAAATAATATTACATAGGCTTGATTCAAAATAAAATCTTTGGCTTCTGTCTCACTGTACACGCCTTTGTAAGGGACAGGGATTTTTTTTCCCCTTACTGTTCCTTTCCTTTGGTTTTAATTTCATTTGCTTTGTTCAGACCTTGGGTTAAATAATTTTTACATTTAATATGTATCCTGATGGGGGCTCTAAACACGTTTTTGAATCTGGGAATTTGGAAGGGCATCTCTCTTTGTTGTGTGGAGATGTATGCCTACGAAGTATCAGCCTGAATCATTCATACCTGGGGGCCTTATGCTTGTGTTCACACACATTCACTGTAATTTGTGCATGTACCTATTGTTCCCTCTGATTTCAGAAGCTGAGGGAATTTAATGTCTGAATATGCCATTCAGGACTGAACTGGGGGAACCTAGGCTTTGCAAATGTTGTCCTTGGTTCACACAAAGTTATCAAAGGGCAAAATGCAAGTGACCTGTTCTTTTACACTCTGTCATAGATGTCACCATGACACAGTGATATCTCTCTATTTCTTGTAACAGCATCCTAAACACGCCTTTGAAAGAGCTGAAGTCTTTTGGACCAGTGAGTTGTGTCTTTATAATGCCCAGGGAGCAACAGGCGGGAACACCTTTCCTCTGAGGACAGGCTGAGAAAGTTGGGGTTGTTCAGCCTGGAGAAGAGAAGGCTCCAGGGAGACCTTATGGTGGCCGTTCAGTCCTTAAAAGGGGCCAATAAGAAAGATGGAGGACAGACTTTTTATCAGGGGCTGTTGTGTTAGGGCAAGGGGTAATGGTTTTCAACTAAAGGATTCAGGCTAGAAATGAGGAATAATTTTTTATACAATAAAGGTGGTAAAACACTGAACAGGTTACCCGGAGAGGTGGTAGATGCCCCATCTCTGGAGATATTCCAGGCCAGGCTGGACTGGGGTCTGAGAAACCTGTTCTAGTTGAAGATGCCCCTGCTCATGGCGGGGGGTTGGACTGGGTGACTTTTGACAGTCCCTTCCAGCCCAAACTATTCTATGATTCTTCAACCAAAAGCAAAAGAAATTCCCGCTTATAATTAAGATTGAACACACAGCCATTATTTCCATCTCTTTGGTGTCATAATGTTATAATGCAAGACATCACTGTGTGCTTTATAGTGTTTCCAAAACACAAATACTAGGGTTGCCCAACTCATCTTCTCTCAGCACAGAAAGGCTGGGTTGTAGCCACCTCTCCCTGGCTGTAACTGTGTGATACCAGGTGGTGCAAAATGGCTTCTGCGAGCAATGCTGCGAACCTGCTTTGTCTTGTATGGAAGCATTTTTGTAAGAGGTTTGATAAATTGTCTTGTCACACTTGGATTAAACTATTGATTTACCAACACCCTTATATGTTGACCCAAGAAAACACAGTGGATGCTATTTAGAATATTACAAAACCTCTGCCATATGTATGTTGTCTAGCCTACACTTCAACCCTATCACCTTTCAGCAGATTGCTGTAGACAAGAGATCTCATGGGCAGGGAATCTGCAATGCATATAAGCTTACTTGCTCATTTAATACAAGAGAGTCCTAGATACTGACCTTGTCTATAGCTTCCAGCTTGGCAGGCCTGTAACGCCACAAAGACCTGCAAATCCCTTTTTAACAAGGCTACCTAAACCAAATGGCCCAGGTCCAAATACATGAAAACTTGGAGATGTCCAACAGATCAGTTGCCCATACCTTTAAGTAGAAAATTGTCTGAATCTGCACATACTAGTGTCTGCTTACGTGGTTCAGTATCAACTCCAGGCATAACAGCGTGTTCATTGTCAGTTCTTAAAACACTATATATATTATTATTTCATTAGTGAACTGTGGAAGGGTATTTTACATGGTAGATATGCAAGTGCAAATGTTTACCCAAGACATCTCACAATTTGAAGTAAAAAACATGTTCTATACATGTGGATTTTGTTTTTAATTATTTGAAACAGATAACACTTTGGCTTTGGGCAGGTAAATGGGAACAAGTCTCTTTATCTGCATAATGGCACCATGACATTAAAGGCCAAAAAACTGTGTGAGTTAAGAAGGTTTTTGGGGAGTGCATTGGGACAGAAAGGTGTGGGCCTTCCTGTATTTCCCCAAGCTTGTTTTGGCAGCCCTTTCCGTGAGCCTGGCAAAGAACAGAGGGAACTGGGATATGGAAGCGCACATGGTGAGGACTGTGAGCACCTGGGCACAAGGTAGCATGCTGACTCCTGCAGGGAGAAAATAGATAATGACTAAGCCTAAATTAAAGTTTGGCAAAACTGTATCAATTAGAGGTTACAGTCTGATGGAAACAAAACCAAAGATCGTTTCCACTTCTGGTTTACCCAGATCAGCAAAGTTCAAGGTAGTGTCAGATGTAAATGCCTGGGCAAAAAGGCTTCACTTTTGTCCTGTCTAGGAATAGCTTGTGTGTTACAAAATATATCATGCTTTCTTTCGCCAGTGATAAAGGAAGACTGACATGGAAAACCATAGTAGTTGTGTTTTAAAGCAATAGCTGAGTAACTTGGCAAAATTTTTAGTCTATTGCCTTTCATATACATATTTAAATACTTACAGGACCAGGGACCTCCACACTACTCAGAATTTCCTGTCTAATTTTTTGTGCAGGCTCATGTGTGATGCCACTCCGCTTCTATGACATCAGGTCAAATTATGTCATATTGTAGGATGTGGTATTCCCTGGTACATTGTGCAATATAATAACCTCTTCAGCTTATAAACAGAAAGAGACAAGTACTCTTGAAATCTGGATATTTTGCTGCATTATTGTTTAAAGATTTGGAGTGCCTGTTGACACAGCAGTTAATCTCATATTAACACTTCATAAAAATAATAAAGAGCAAAAACTCACCACCCATAATGGCTACAGTTAAGATTGTCACCCTTTTGTTAGCTTTACAATCAGATAAATTAAAAACCAAACAATTGAAGCCCCTGCAGAATCACCAAAGTGTAAACCAAATAAACTCATCTTAAATCACCTTCTGAAGCTCAAGGAAGACATGCATCAATAGGCATATAAAAGGGGGGTTTCCACACAAAAGTCCTCACCTAAAAAAGCACTGCCTCTGAGCCTGATAGCTCCCGGGACTGACTACTCACAGTATCACACAGTATCACAGTATGTTTGGGATTGGAAGGGACCTCAAAAGATCATCTAGTCCAATCCCCCTGCTGGAGCAGGAACGCCTAGGTGAGGTCGCACAGGAACATATCCAGGCGTGTTTTGAATGTCTCCAGAGAAGGAGACTCCACAACCTCCCTGGGCAGCCTGTTCCAGTGTTCTGTCACCCTTACTGAGAAGAAGTTTTTTCTCAAATTTAAGCGGAACCTCTTGTGTTCCAGCTTGATCCCATTACCCCTTGTCCTATCATTGTTTGCCACCGAGAAGAGCCTGGCTCCACCCTCATGGCACTCACCCTTTATATATTTATCAACATTAATAAGGTCCCCCCTTAGTCTCCTCTTCTCCAAACTAGAGACCCAGCTCCCTCAGCCTTTCTTCATAAGGGAGGTGCTCCACTCCCTTAATCATCTTTGTTGCCCTACGCTGGACCCTCTCCAGCAGTTCCCTGTCCTTCTGGAACTGAGGGGCCCAGAACTGGACACAATATTCCAGATGGGGTCTCACCAGGGCAGAGTAGAGGGGAAGGAGGACCTCTCTCGATCTACTAACCACCCCCCTTCTAATACACCCCAGGATGCCATTGGCCTTCCTGGCCACAAGGGCACAGTGCTGGCTCATGGTCATCCCGTTGTCCACCAGGACCCCCAGGTCCCTTTCCCCTACACTGCTCTCTAATATGTAATTTCCCAACCTATACTGGAACCTGGGGTTGTTCCTGCCCAGATGCAGGACTCTACACTTTCCCTTGTTAAATTTCATTAGGTTATTCCCCGCCCAACTCTCCAGCCTGTCCAGGTCCCGCTGGATGGCAGCACAGCCTTCTGGTGTGTCAGCCACCCCTCCCAGCTTAGTGTCATCAGCAAACTTGCTGATAGTACACTCTATTCCCTCGTCCAAATCGTTAATGAATATATTGAATAATATTGGCCCCAGTACTGACCCCTGAGGCACTCCACTAGATACTGGCCTCTAACTAGACTACGCACCATTGACTACCACTCTCTGGCTTCTCTCCTTAAGCCAGTTTGCAACCCACCTCACTACTCTATTGTCTAGACCACACCTCCTCAACTTAGCTGTGAGGATGCTGTGGGACACTGTGTCAAAGGCTTTACTGAAGTCAAGGTAGACCACATCCACCGCTCTGCCATTGTCCATCCACCTTGTTACATTCTCATAAAAGGCTATGAGGTTGGTCAAGCATGACTTACCCTTGGTAAAGCCATGCTGACTGCCCCTAATAACCCTCAACTCAACTGCACTTAGCTGTGAAAGCTGGAGGGGAAAGTGGCAGATGTACAGACAAAGGTGGTGTCCTTCCTACAGCAGGCTCTAAAAATCCAGGGTTATCACTGACATCTTGAGCAGTGATCAGCAAAGGACAGAAAGTGAGTGTGAGAGTGGAAAAATATACCTATTTGCAGGAAGCCCCTGACTTGTAGGAATCATGGTCGTATGTGGTTGCTAATAAAAAACCACTGCTTGTATCCCAACCACAGGTAACAAAACCACCCAGATAAAGGGTATAGCAGGTGAGGTTTTGTTGGCAAATCCTGTTTCTCAGCTGTTTTGTAATATAACGCTTGCCAAGCATTGTGGCCTCTGGGCACAAGAAATGAAAGTCAAGAATGAAAATAACCAACCTGTGACCATGTGAGATTAGAAACACTGCCCACAAATTACACCGAACATTACCAAAAGAAAAATGAAAGCAATCAATCAAACTGTTGCTGGGCAACCAGCAGATAACTCTCATCCTATAGAAGGGAATTATACCACTCTTTTGTCTGCAATCACCAATATAATGATCCCTGAGCAGGCTCCACTCTGGCTTCAGTGCTGCAAATTCTTTTCATGCACAGATATCCTGTACATGAGGACAGATGGGGAGAGTATCAGTAATGAAAAACACTGTCTGCTAAGTTTTTTGGAAAATAATGCAAAAGGATATTCAGAAAAGAAGTCTAATTAAAAGAGCTGCTTGCTGGCACGTAGCTTTCTGGGTCCTTGCTCTTCTCTATTTAGGCAGAAAATAAAATATTTCCTACTGCAAGGAGCGAAACTATTTTTCATGGAGAACACTGGTTTTTGTCTGTATTTCATTCTCTGATCTTAATACTAGGGCAGGGTAAAAGATTTGATTTTTGTAGGCTGACTGCCAAATAAGAAAAACTCCACCAGATTCCTAATACCAAGCTGTACTTCCCAGAATCACATGTAAATTTTTTGTAGTGATAATCTCTATTTCTGACTGAATGGATTATAGAATCATAGAATCATTTCGGTTGGAAGAGATCTTCAGGATCATCGAGTCCAACCATAACCTAACATTGTCATTAAACCATGTCCCTAAGAACAGTCTAAATGCCTTTTAAACACCTCCAGGGATGGTGGTCACCATGTCCCTGGGCAGTCTGTTCCAATGCCTGACAACCCTTTCAGCAAAGAAGTTTTTTTTAATATCCAATCTAAACCTCACCTGGCGCAACTTGAGATCATTTCCTCTTGTCCCTTCACTTGCTGCTTGGGAGAAGAGACCAACATCCTCCATGCTACAACCTTCTTTCAGGTAGTTGCAGACAGTGATCAGGTCTCCCGTCAGCCTCCTTTTCTCCAGGCTAAACAGCCCCAGTTCCCTCAGCTGCTCCTCATCAGACTTGTGCTCCAGGCCCCTCACCAGCTTTATTGCCCTTCTCTGTGCTCTCTCTAGTACTTCAATGTCCTTCTTATGATGAGGGCCCCAAAACTGAGCACAGGATTCAACGTGGGGCCTCAACAGCACCGAGTACAGTCCTGCTGGCCACACTATTCCTGACACAAGCCAGGGTGCTGTTGGCCTTCTTGGCCACCTGGGCACACTGCTGGCTCATGTTCAGCTGCTGTCAATCAAAACCGCCAGACCCTTTCTACCAGGCAGTTTTCTACCCACTTTTCCACAAGCCTGTAGCGCTGCCTGGGGTTGTTGTGACCCAAGGAGGACCCGGCACTTGGCCTTGTTGAACCTCATACAACTGGCCTCAGCCCAATGATCCAGCTGGTCCAGATCCCTCTGTATGTCCTTCCTACCCTCCAGCAGGTCAACACTCCCACCCAATTTGGTGTCATCTGCAAACTTACTGAGGGTGCATGCAATCCCCTCATCCAGATAATTGATAAAGGGATTAAACAGAACTGGCCCCTATACTGAGCCCTGGGGAGCACCACTCATGACTGGCCACCAACTGGATTTGGCTCTGCTCACCACAACTCTTTGGGCCCAGCCATCCAGTTCTTCATCCATCGAAGAGTACACCCATCCAAGTTGTGACCTGCCAGGTTCTCCAGGAGAATGCTGTGAGATACTGTGTCGAAGGCCTTACTGAAGTCTAAGTACACAACATCCACAGCCTTTCCCTCACCTACTAGGTAGGTCACTTTGTTGTAGGAGATCAGGTTGGTCAAGCAGGGCCTGCCTTTCATAAACGCATTTTAACTGGGCCTGATTCCTTGTTTTCCTTGCATGTGCCGTGTGATATCACTCAGGATGATCTGCTCCATGACCTTCCCTGACACCGAGGTTAGACTGTCAGGTCTGTAGTTCCCCAGATCCTCCTTACAGCCCTTCTTGTAGATGGGTGTCATGTTTGCCAACTTCCAGTCAACTGGGACCTCCCCAGCCAGCCAAAATTGCTGCTAGATAATGGAAAGTGGCTTAGTGATCACCTCTGTCAGCTTCCTCAGCACCCTTGGGTGTATCCCACCCGCCCCATAGACTTGTGGGTGTCCAAGTGATGTAGCAGGTTGCCTGCTCCCCATCCCTTGTCTTCTGGCTCAGGGGCCTGGGTACCTGGAGCACAACTGGTCTGACTATTAAAGACTGGCGCAAAGAAGGCATTTAGTACCTCAGCCTTTCCCTCATTTTCTGTCATTGTGTTTCCCCCTGTATCCGTCAGGGCATGGAGATTCTCCTTAGCCCTCCTTTTGTTTCTGACATATTCATAGAAACATTTCTTGTTGCCTTTCGCAGCAGCAGCTAGGCTCAGCTTTAGTTCAGCTTTGGCTCTTCCAATTTTCTCCCTGCTTAACTTCACAGCATTTTTGTATTCCTCTTAAGTAGCCTGCCCCTCCTTCCAAAGCTTGTAAATTCTTTTTTTATTCCTAAGTTCCAGCTGCAGCTCTCTATTCAGCCAGGCCAGCCTTCTTTCCCACGGGCTCGCCTTCCTGCACCTGGGGACAACCTGCTCCTGTGGCTCTAAGATCACCTTCTTGAAGATCACCTTCCTGGACTACTTTGTCCTTCAGGACTGCCTTCCAAGTGACTGCCAACCAGCCTCCTAAACAGAAGAAAGTCTGCCCTTCAGAAGTCCAAAGTAGCTGTTCTGCTTATCACCCTTCTAACTTCTCCAAGAACAGAAAATCATTTCATGGTGACTATACTCAAGGTGACCTCCACCTGCCATGTTGCCCACAAGTCCTTCTCTGTTTACAAACAACAGATCCAGTGGGATACCTTCCCTAGTAGGCTTGCTAACCAGCTGTGTCAGGAAGTTGTCGTCCATGCACTCCAGGAGACTCCTAGACTGCTTCGTCTCTGCTGTGTTGTATTTCCAGCAGACATCTGGTAGGTTGAAGTCCTCCATAAGAACAAGGGCTAGAGATCACGAGACTTCTCATAGCTGCCTGCAAAGTATTTCATCTGCCTCTTCATCCTGGTTGGGTGGTCTGTAACAGACTCCCACCAGGATGTCCACTTTATAGCTCTTCCCCTTGATTCTCACCCATAGACACTCAACCCTACAATCACTCTCATCAAGCTCCAGACAATCAAACCACTCCCTAACACACAGGGCTACCCCATCTCCTCTCCTTCCTCACCTATCCCTTCTGAAGGGTTTATAGCCATCCATTGCAGCGCTGCAGCTATGAGAGTCATCCCACTATGTTCCTGTGACGGCAATTACATTGTAGTTTTTCTGCCTTACAAGAGCTTCCAGCTCTTCATGTTTATTGCCCATGCTGCATGCATTTGCATAGATGCACTTTAGCTGGGCTAGTGATTCTGCCACGCTTTTTCTGGTAGGAAGCCCTAATTCCTTTGTGGCCATCCTCAAGTGCTTCCATGGTTTCTAACACATCAATAACCTTTGCGTTTCTCCTACTGCATGGCTCTGCATACCCTACCTCTACTGGGACATCAGACTGAAGGGACTCACTAGCTCTTCCCTCAAATGCTGGCATGTCACCCTTGGGTATGCCACTGCCACACCCAGTTTCCTCCCTGTTCAAATTGTATGCATGTCCTTTTACAGTGGAGAATACTATCAAGAGAAACAGGATTCTTTGTCTCAAAATATTCTTTAGTCAGGTATTTCTTGAAAGATCAAAAACATTTTCTTCAGGCACCCACCAAGTGTACATTTCTACCAGTCCTGTTCTTTTCTGGTTGAGAGATCCTTATAGGTAATATTGTATGTTTACAGAATCATAGAATGGCTTTGGTTGGAAAAGACCCTTAAGATCATGGAGTTCAACCATAAACCTAACACTGTGAATTTCACCACTAAACCATGTCTTTCAGCACCACATCTACACATCTTTTAAATATCTCCATGGATGGTGACTTAACCACATCCTTAGGAAGCCTGTTCCAATGCTTGACAACCTTTTGGTGAAGAAATTTTTCCCAATATACAATCTAAACATGCCCTGGTGCCACTTGAGTCCATTTCCTTTCATTCTATCACCTGTCACTTGGGAAAAGAGACTGACACCCTCCTCTCTACAACCTCCTTACACTTTCCTTCCTGAGAAACGTAAAGATTCTAGTTAGTATAAGTTCTTTTTCTTATCTTCTATATAATTTCAAATGTTGTTCAAACTAATTGCTCCTTTCCATTATTTCACAGAGAGTTCCTCTGTCTCCTTGTCATAAATTTTTGTATTGGTTACTGTTAGATTTGAATATGGCTTATGAAGCTTTCATATCACTGGGATTTTTAATGCATACATTTTGTAGCTGTGTTCTCTTCTACCTTCCTTCTAGAACTTGGTGTGAGAATATAGACGTGGTGTTTGTGTTGTATTTTACCTCCTGTTCCTCCATGTGAGTGATTGTAGCAGCATCTACTATATGAGTGGCACCAATGCTGTTTTGAAAGCTGTATACCCATCATTGCTCATGCAAGTAGGAATGAAGTCAAGGTGTGTGTGGTTGAAGGGAACAGGCTAGCCGCTCATGTTCTTGCAGAACATCAATTCACATTCCTTTAACGCAAAAGGTGGCAGGTTTTGTACAGCTCAAGCTCTGTTCCTCTAGGAGTCTTTCCAGTTGCATTGATGAATGGACCCTGCCACAAAGCTGTTCAGGTCATACTCACGCACCAGTTGTAACTGGTTTTGAACTCAGGCCTGTAGGATTTGACTACTTCAACACTAACACAATTTTCACTTAAAAAAAAAAAAAGGAGAGAGAGCGCTCATGATCATAATAAGAATCTAAGCTTTGCTGAGTCTCTTAAGGGATGGTTTGGCTCAGGCAGATACAAACACAGCAGAGAGTATTAGCACAAACCCCACACTCCAGGCCCACCACTGCTGCCCTTTACCCAGTCACCCACAGCTGCAGTAATTGGATCTTTAGGTACAGGTTAATGGGATAATTAGCCAAATGAGATCAAACTTGTACTCTGTGTAGAAATGGATGGTTGCTGTCTCACAGCCGCCTGCCGTATGCCACTAGGGCAACCTGCATTTCTTTTCAATGGGCAATAAAGTAGGAGATGATTTAGATGTGGGCGATTCTGCCTGCTCGTGGTGGTGAGGACAGCTTCACTGGTATTGCATGTTAAAGAGCAAATAATACGGTTAGCAATTGCAGCTGGAAGCATATTGGCAGGGAAGTCTTCCGCTCATCACTCTCCTGAGGCAGGCCAAGCACTCAAGTCTCAACAGCTTACATTTGAGGACGTTCCTAGGGAATGACACTGCCAAGAGAAGGGCTGTCTGCTAAATTGTCCTCATACAGAGGACCCTGAAGACTCTTCATTTTTGGTAATTTTATAATAGAACTGAAATAGACAGTTTTGATAACACATGGAGCTTGCTTATAGGCTCACGTTTTTTCATAGTTCATGGCTGACTTGGATTTGACCCATGACTTGCCTTGTTAGATTGAGAGGGAACAGGCATATGTTCAGATCTAAGCAATTCCAGGAATCTTTTCAGATAAAAATATTTCAAGTTTTCATTTGGGTTTTTAGGACCATCATGAATGCTTTTCATTCAGAGATCACTCTTGAGATCAGGTTTTGGTGACATGAATGAACTAATCTTCTTATAAAAGTGTTGGCAGAGACTTTATTCACCCTACACTGATGGATGAGGAAGCCCACAGAGCAATTTTTAACTAATGCCAGAAACATATTTTGTGGTGGAGTTAGGAATGCCATCCCAGTCTTCAGACTTTTATTACTGACTCAAGAGGCCATCTTCTGCAAAGTAAGTGATTAATGCAGGGTGATATGAAAGGAATGTTTTTAAAAGAGCTTCCTGTATTTGTCGTAGTTTATGGCCTTTTAATAACAAATCATTATTATTGTAAATTATTAAGCCCAGAATCTTTCATAATTTATTTCAAACTGGTCTCTATTTATAACCTGTTCACAGATTTTGTTCATTCCACTGTTGTCGATTCATGGATTATTATTAAATAGGTTTTAAAAATTTAAAATGGTGTAGGAGAGAGGCTTTTATTCACAAACTCGTGTTTTGTTTTTTTTTTTCTTGTGACAGAGAGACTGATTGGTTTACACCACAGCGTACTCTGTGGTGTAGAGGGACCTAGTATGTACAGTGCAGAATTCCACCAAGGTGAGCTCAGTCTGCCAGGCAGCAGACACGACACCGGTGCAGCGCATTCAACAGGCTGTAAACTAGCCAAGGAATGGGGTAAGCTCACTGACACCAAGTCCAGCACAGTTGCAACCAGCCTTCCTCCCAAAAAAACTAATTAAAAGTAGATTGAATATTTCCACTCTACACTACAGTCACATTTAATATTATAGTGGAGACACAGACGTGGCCCCTTTTTTCCCCATTTGCTGCAGTTAGAAGCAGTAGTTGTCAATTAAACTAGAAATAATGTGACATATATGCAGATAAACACACTGAGGTTTAGCAAGTCAGTTTGTGCTCACAACATACATATGGACTTTTCTTCCTTGCAAAATTCCCAGAACATTCTGTTGCAAGCTCAGTAATAACATGGATATATGAGGGTATACAGAAAAAAAAAAAAAAAAAAAAAAAGGATGAGGTGAGCCCTTATTTAAATTCTTTGAAAACTTAAAAAAAATAAAAAAGGAGTTGTGTTCATTT
The DNA here is from genome assembly GCF_036013475.1 of Columba livia. Classification (NCBI taxonomy): domain Eukaryota; kingdom Metazoa; phylum Chordata; class Aves; order Columbiformes; family Columbidae; genus Columba; species Columba livia. Next base: position 66,719,178 of record NC_088603.1, on the reverse strand, counting down.
CCAGTAATAGACCGTGGGTTTTTAGTCAGCTGACACATTGCAGAGTTGGGGCTGAAAGCTGTTTTTTTCTTAACTGGTTCAGCCTTTCCTATACGTGACCAGCATGGATCCTGAACGTGCAAGATACTGATAAATCTATAGGAGGCAAAGGCATTCATCATCTCATAGAAAGTGCTCATTGTCTAGTAGCATGAGGCCGTGATGTTTGTACAGTCTTCTAAATTGGTGAAAGCATTAATTACACTGAATAATGGTAACCCTGGTATCTTGGCAGACATCTGAAACCTTGGATAATTATAGCTTCTGCTAAACAAATTTTAGTTCTTCTCTGAATTTTGATTTTAGGGGATAGAAATAATTTTCAGATAACCAATGTCTGAGAAATCGGGCTGTGAAGAACTCTGGAGTTTTACCTGAATGAAAATGATTGATAGACAGGAGTAAAAGACCACTTCTGATGAGATAGTGTATTTCTCCTAACTCTGAAGAAATGGAAAGCATTGAAGAAACAGTGAAAAACCAAACCAGACTGACTCACAAAACATGCTTTTAGCAAAGGAGCACAACATAATGGAACATGAAATTAAAAGAAAAACATGGAATCAGTTTTGATGAGGATTGGAAAATTTACTTGTCAGCAAAAATAAACTTGTTACTTAATAAGGTTAATAATAGATAAAGAACCCAAAAGATAAATTATTATCACAGTTGACGACCATTTTATTAAAATGTTAATGGCCTGAGGCAAAAGCAAACTGTTCCCTTAATCTGCCAGAAGAACTGCTTTCTCAGGAATTATATACGCCAGAGCACTTGGGATCTGAGCTAACTGTAATAAGCATGTTTGAGAACTGGAGCATCCACAGCTTGTGAATTTGTGACTAAAAAGCAGTGGATCTCACATGTCTCAAAATGCCAAGCACAACTTTCACTTGCATTTTCAAGTGAAAAATCTGTTAGATTCAATTGCAGCAGTCAAAACAGCTGAAGTGTCAGTGATTGAAAGAAGAATTTTTTCTTTGCCTTCTTCCAGACTAACTGTGAAAAGGTATAGCTTAATAAGGGCAATTGCAGTAATAACAAACAGAATGAAAATATGTTTTCATCAACACCTGTAAGCATGGCAAAATTACAAAGCAACCTGGCAAATATGCTAAGCATTCAATAAATTATGATAGATAGCAGCATGATTTGTCTGGGATGAGAATACTAATAAAAAAGCCTCCACACGATTTGATGAAAACTCATGTACAGAAGGACTTCTTTCTACAAGCACAGTATCAGCACAAAACACAACAGAGCTGATGAAGTTGAGTTCACGTCCTGTATTTCCTTGTGGCATATGAAATGCATTTCCCTCAAAGCCCTCAGACAACTGAGCAATGAGAAAGAAATGGCAAAGCAGAATGCATTTGTGATGCCGAATGCTACAGTTCTTCTCAATCTATCTCAATGGTAAATGTACAAAAAATACATAAAAGCTATACTATAAATACATGCCTGGCACCCAAACCTCCTCTGCCAAAGTTTGCATTAAATGAAAGGGAATGAGTAAGACTGAAGAAGTTAGCACAGGGGCTGTCTCCCTCACAGGGGAGGGAGGTATATCCTGATTCACAAGTAGTTCCAGGGCAGAGGATCCAGCAACATTGAACAGTCTGATGTAGCTCTAGCCCTGAAGCTGGTTTGTGTGTGCAACAGGCACTCAGACTCCCCTAGGTCTGGTCTGGGGAGGAATATTACCAAGCCTTCCTTCCTTCTGTCCCACCCTCTGTCCACAGAGTCCATGACAATAATGGTGTAAGTTTTGCAGTAGGCTTTTGGGTCAAGGGCAGGTGTGCTGAGAGCAGCCCCATTTTGGGCCACAGCCAGGAGGGACTCTGGGAAGAGGCATAAAAGTCTTCACCCTGACCCAGAAGGCATTGCCTATGGGTGTAGCATTTCTATGCACTCTTAAGTACCCTAATAAGATAACACAAAGTGTTATACCTTCTTTTCAGTAGCATTTATTCTTATTTTACCCAGTATTCATACACGCAACCTAAACACAGTTTTTAACATAGGTCCTCCACTTTTACTCAAACAGTTCAATTGTTTTAAGTGAAGCTTCCTCCTGTCCCTTTATGGAACAAAAGGCAAAGGCTTCATGGATCATCAGTCTTTTGGGCAGACACTTATCATTCTTTTTTGAGGAATTTTATGTACCAGTTGAATCAGAGAGGGAATTCAGTTACTTTGGTGCAGAGATATAAAAGAAGGTTTGTAAGAGAGTGCTTTTTTCTCTTTGTCGTATGAATTCATGCAGTTATTCTCCTTTATTGACTGTTTTCCAGTGTTTTCCAGGCCAACTATTAACCTTAATTTAGAAAAACTGCAATTTTCTGGGCCAAATGTATTTAACTGCCATGCTACACCTGCAGTTCATTTAGTAATTTCCTCCCACAACAGATATAAGCGCTCCTCAAAAACTGGAAAGTGGTTGAGTATTAATCACTAATAACACTCTCATGTTCTTCCACTCAGCTTTCGTATAATATGAATGTGAGTATCATTCTCACACGTGAGATGACTTTTCTTTGATGTAAAAAATAGCACCTAATCAGTGTAAGTAAGGATCACGATGGGGCCAAAAAAGATGACATCTACAGATATTTCTGCACAGTGAAATGAGTGGTGCATGCAAAACACCTTTCCACCTGCAATGATGGCATTTAATCCACCTGTGCCTGGGAGAGGTGGAGTTCAGGTTATCTACTCACAGACCAGTCCGTGGTATACATTCAACTGTGTCTGACTTGTCCATGGTGCATCGAGACATTTGGTCTGTGCTAGAGCCCCACACATGCTCTCTCCCATCAGGAGAAGCACCAGAGCTGAGTCTATCTTTGTGCTTCAGAAGGCACCATGCTTTTGCAACAGACCTGCTTTGTATTGAGGTGATAGGATAAACATTTTCTGTGCATCTGCGTTCTTTCAGCATTGTTTATTCTGCCTTTTTCCTCAGAGCAGCCCTGAATATATGTTGCATGGTGAGTGGCCTGGCCCTCTTGCGGAGCTGCGTGCAAGTCTGGCTTCTGCATGGGAGGTTGGAGGACAGCAGTTAAGCAGTAGCATCCTCCTTGACAGAAATCAACTGGAATGCCACTTTTTTGGAGCTCTTACTTGGAAGCAAGAAACAAAGGCCAGGACACAGAAGTAAGAAAGCACTGCACAAATTTTAACAAACAAGTTCATATTTCTTGCAGGAAAAAAGCCTTTTGTCACCTTTCCTTTCTTCTAACCTGATGACCAATGTGTAACGTTGCAAGAAATTCAGGAATGGTACTGTTTGGTGCTAAGCAAAGATGAGAAGGTAGCTAAACTACTACATGGCTTTATTAGACTAGAGTGCTTCTTCATTGTAGTTTCAACTTCAGGTGCTGGAGACAATTCAGAGAAGGGCAAAGAAGCTGGTGAAGGATTTGGAGCACAAGTCTGATGAGGAGCAGCTGAGGGAACTGGGGCTGTTTAGGCTGGAGAAAAGGAGGCTGACGGGAGACCTGATCGCTGTCTACAACTACCTGAAAGGAGGTTGTAGCATGGTGGGTGTTGGTCTCTTCTCCCAAGTAGCAAGTGGAGTGGCAAGAGGAAATGATCTCAAGTTGCACCAGGTGAGGTTTAGACTGGATATTAGAAAAAAATCATTCACAGGAAGGGTTGTCAGGCATTGGAACAGGCTCCCCAAGGAAGTGGTTGAGTCACCATCCCTGGAGGTCTTTATTATTATAAAGATGCATGGATCAGGACATTTTGATCTATGCTAAAGCTCTCTCCCATCAGGAGAGGCACCAGAGCTGAGTCCATCTTTGTGCTTCAGAAAGCTCCATGCTTTTGCAACAGGCCTGCTCTGTAGTGAGGTGATAGGATAAACATAAAGGCCTTAGGGACATGGTTTAGAGGTGGACTTGGCAGTGCTAGATTAACAGTTGGACTCAATGATCTTAGATGTGTTTTCCAACCAAAAGGATTCTATGATTCTAAGAAACACAGTGCAGTAGTACAGTACCCGGTTTGATACTTTTTTATAGACAACTGGGCAGATAAATCTGACACCATCCACATAAAATGTACACACTGGGTGACATCTTTTTGCAACAGTTGTAGTTCAAGATCAGCATCTGGAAAGGCTATTGGACAGCAGACTTTTGGGGGGCATCCCCAGTGGGCTGTGCAGTGAGGCTGCTGCACGGTGGGCCTGCCCAGAGAGCAGGGATGGAGCCAGGTGGGTGCGCTTTTCAGGCTGGAGTCGGCAGCCACAAAAGCCATTGGAGAGGCAGCAGGGACTGGCCCACCAGTTCTCCCAGAAGATGACAGTCTCTTGCCTGGGAGTGCCAAGCTGGGGATGACACAGCCAGATTTCTCGCAGAGCTTGGGAGGAGCACTGCACTCGTGCAGCTCTACAGCTGTCAAACCAGAGCTCTCTCAAGCCCGGCCAGCTCAAGCTCTAGCGAGCGAACGTGTGCTGGTCTACACCCAGCCCAGAGTGTCCAGAAACGCTTAGTGACAGAAATTAACAGCTTCCATTATAGCACACTAACTTTACTGTGTAGGCAAGCCCTCAGAGGCCGTATTAACCCGAGCTTAGACTATAATTTGAACTCTCTGGCAAGGGTACTCCCTAACTAGATGCAGAAAATCTCTGTGATGTGCAGTAAGAGTGCGTATGAAATAAAATAACAGCAGGACTAGGGAATAGGAATGACACATCTTTCCTTCCAAATTGAATTGTTCGCTTCGTTGTGAGAAGAAATAATTATCATGTTTATTGTGTTTGGCTCAATTAAGCTGGAATCTTAGGCCAGGAACCTTTCTTTTTACATTTCTGTAAATGTTTTCCATGTATGGCTGCGTCAGCATTGATTTTCCTATCATGAAGGTACCGCAGCTGTCTGCCTGAATGGAAACATGCAAACCAGAATCAATTCTTAAAGTCTTTCTTCTTCTAGTTTTAATGATCTAAATTTGCTAGTAGACGGAAAGAAAAGCAAGCAAGCCTCTTGCATTATTTCTGTAGAGTATTGCCCTTGAATTCACCAGGGACAAAGTATGGCTTGAAACTTTCCTTTTGTATGTGGCACACATTTACTCACGGAACCTATTACAACAAGATGCATTAAAACCATATGCACAGGGAGATTAGAAAACGTGCATTACTTTTGTCAAGTGACATACATGTGTGACTGGCACATGGCATTATGAGCAGGAGGCAGGGAAGCTTGTGGTAATATTCAGTATTTTGTACTGGGGAGAGGAGAGCAGAAGATAAGTACCTGATGTCAAGAACACAGGTACATACAGTTTAGTTAGCAGCAAGTCTGTGTGGGACTACATGTAGTAGTCTTCTACTAATTCTAGTGGCAAGGCACAAGTTTTTAAGAGCTACACATTTAAACAATGAAAGAGAGGCTCTCTCAAAGGTATCTATCTTCAAGCTCCACTTGTAGAAATATAGTTTCCCAACAGGAGAGGACCAGGATCAAATATGTAAGAGGAGGAGAAGTCAATCACTCCTACAGGTCTATGAAATCCTTGAGGGGGAGAGGAGGTATATTTGTGTGAGATCACTCAAGAGTCTCTTAACCATAACTATTTGCCTGCTGGATACATCAGTGTCTGGGAATACTGTTAGTATCAGAATGACCTAGCAAATTAACTGTTGGACTTCTGCATTAACCCTTTTTCAGTTGGGGAGGTCTATAATTCCACAGTCACTACCAGTGACTGGTAAGGGTGAACAGAAGAAACTATATCTACATTTCTAGAAGCTGTTTTAGGCCAATTCGCTCTGATTTTTTTAAAATTTCTGTTTCTATATTAAGAGATAGAGAAGCATAGAGAACTAGAGATTATAAATGTGTGAATAATGCAAGGTGAAAAGTAAGGGATAATACTTATCTTGAGAACTGGGAAAAATTCTGGGAAAAGGCAGATATGCAATGGCAAGAGCAGTTCAATAAAACTTTATTATGCCATTGTGAGTTGGGGTGAACTAGAATATGTGACAGAGGAACGGCATGTACAGAAAACTGTCATGTTTCAAATTCATTACATTTGCAGAATTACTATGATACCTGCTTATTAGCTCAACTTGTCTTAATGTCCTAAGGTGTGGAAGAAAGAGTAACACAGAGAAGAGCTGTATTAAAAAACAGTGGTTTGGGTTTTGTTTCTTCACGCTAAAACCCACAAAATGCTTCATGATGCAACAACACTCAGCTGAGACTTGAAGTCTAGCCTGAACCATAGGAAAAGTCCAGTCCAGGCCTAGTGCCATGCCGCAGGTATCTGCAACATACATTATGAGTACATACAACAAGCATAGGTCAACATCGAAGTTCTTACATCTGGTCTAGTTTGCTTAAATAGCACTTTAAAGAAACATACACTGTCGTGAATCTGCTGTTTCAAATAAAAAAAAAGCACAACCAAGGCATGTGTCCAGCTTTTGGTTGCCCCAAGACGTGCTGGTTTTCTCTGCATTGTCATATGGGATTGCACACTGAATACAACTCGTGCCTCTTCTCATATTCTAAGAGTTGCTACTTTAAAGAAAACCTTGCTGCACATCTTCATGCAGGTACAGAGGTGAGTCCTAAGAAGGGACTAATCACCTCAAGAAGCCAGCAGAAGACTTCCCACTGCCAGAAGCGATGCTGCATTGTTTCAGTAGGCAGAGCAATTCCATGCCATCCTCAGTGCCGGCATGTAGGGAGTTCTTGGCAGTTCAGATGGTGGGTCATAAATTCTCCTTCACTAGTTTGGGGGCTTGATTATTCTTTTGTGCTCTGCTGGAAACATTACTTATGAGAATTGGGGCATTTTAATTTGGCTGTGCTACCACTTTATTAATATTTGAACATCTCACTGTTTTCTGTCTTGGCACAACGGGATCCACAAAAAGAGGCTAAAAGAGCTCCCCTCCCTGGCACCAGATTCCTGCCCTTTTATTTTTAATTACTTTGAATTATTTCTGGAACTTTTTATGCCATTTTGAGAATACAAATTAAGTTTTGACTGTAAGAAAGAATACTATAGAAAGCGAGTAAATGTGGCCTTACAAGTTCATCCAGAGACTGCATCAAACAGGCAAGGGACAGACACTTGCCAATTTATCCATTATATCCTGGCATAACAATGATCCATTAGCCTGAGCAAGGCCTATGTGAACTGTATGCACATTTGGCTAAACCCACTCAGTTTATTTAGCCTCTGGTGTGCTCTAGATTAAAGCAGGCGCTCATTAGAGAATAGCATTTCTTCCACAAATGCTGTTTTCCATCATCTGAGAGAAGTGACAGAGCTTTTCAAAAGCCTTTGGTATTTAAGGACAAATGCTCCCTTCTTGTAAATGTTCATCCAAGATTCAATAGGTTTTAACTGTTAGTGTTTCTAAAAGCAAATGTTGATCCTGAGGCTAAAAGAATAAGACCAGAATCATGGAAGATTGAGCACCTTTAGCTGGGATTTACCACTTGAGCACAATGTGTTTCTGTTTCCCAGCAGCTCACCATAAAAGGCTGAACCCCCAAAGCTCAACTCCCTGACATTTCTGAAACATACCTTGAGATCCCAAAGTAAAAGTTACCTCTTCTGGTGGGATAAATCTGTTCTGTGGCTTCTTTCCAGGAGGATTTCATCACCAAACCAGGGATTAGAAGGAAAAAGCACCTCAGAATCCTCAGCAATTATCTGACTGTCAGATATAGGGGACCTGGTTCTTGGTGGTACTGCAGCATCTTTACACCGATTATGTAAAGAGTAGACATTTTAGACCCATTTTAGTCCCCTTCAGGCATTCAGACTTCAGATCACCTTCCAGGAGAAGAGGGAATCTACTGTATGTGCCAGGGCACCATAGCATTTATTTTCTTTAAAATCAGATTGGTGTATTTTTAGCAGGTTCACTGGGAGAACTATTACTCATAATTGTAAGGACATTTAAGTACAACATGTATCTTTCAGTTAACAAAAAGTGATGGGGTCAAACCCTGAATCTAATTAAAATAAATGTGAGTCCTCACATATTTTCCCACTAGTTCATGATCCTTGACTGGAGAAGATGACATATTCAAATGGACTTTGCTGCCCTATGCAGCAGTTGAATTAATAATTTTATTATAAATGTGTGCAATTCAGTCTAGATACATTTCTGTTATCCCAAACTGCCAGTTCTATTGCCATCTCATATGTGTAAATCTTCACAGATTAACTTAGAAAAGTTCAATGTTGAGAAGACTTGCACTTACTTTTATACTTTACTCTGAGTTTCAGTCATTCACCATCAGTTGCTTTGTGGTACGTGCAAAACTTATCCACTTTTGGAATTATATACTTTGCACATTCAGACATATAAATAATAATGCCTAATAAAAGCGGGAATGAATATAAAAAAACTGTTCCCCAGGATGCAACTGATTTTCTACTTTCCATCAATCTTTGGAGCACAATGCCTACAAACTGTGTACCATATATTTTACTGTGAGAGGATGGATAAAAGCATGGTAAGAGGTCCTGAAAACTACAGCTTGCCTGTACACAACATTGTCACATTTCAGTGTAATTCCTCCTTTCAGCTGGACCCCAAGATGGTGCTTTCTGATAGTAAAGAATGACCAGGTGCAGTCTCTGCCTGCATCCCTGAGGAATTATTAGGCAATAGCGTGTGAGACAGTTGAGGTGGTGGGTCAAGGCCAGGGCTAAATGACAGAGCTACATAGCAATTAACAAACAGGCTGTTTAAAATGCATTGGCTCATAATATCAGAACTTAAACTATTATAAAGGGAAAATACTGATGGGTCTTACTAAGATATTATTCCATCTTGATTTGGTGAAAGGTATTCATTCAATATCCTTGGCTCACATCTGAAGATATTTATTGGTATAAAAATGAGACGGATATAAAAGAGACTAGATGTTGATATTAAAAAAAAAAAGAGATTTAACGAAAAGAACAATGTCCAGAAGTAAAAAGTTTCCTCTTTTCTTCTCCCCTAAAACAAAGGCCCAAATTAATGCAACCTGAACTCCACCAGCCACAGAATGAATATTTTACATAGGCTTTCAGGAGTGCCCGACTAATAGCAAATGACAGTACTGGGAAAGCAGGTGACGTAGCCCAGGTGAATCTGCATAAAGACTATATATTTTTAACTATAATGACCCTTTGGGAAAGGTTTTGTGTTTTTTTGTTTTGTTTTACAAAATAATTTGAAGGTGTGCAGAAGGGCCAGGGAGGAACAAGAGGTGGAAGGGCAAGTGAGCTGCACCAGCAGCAGCCTCCCACCGCAAACCACGAGAGGGCTGTGAGCAGTGAAGGGGGTGCTGCTGTTACAACTGTTTATCAGAAAACCAACTAGAAACAGGGTTTATCCAAAGTTATTCAGCACTCCGACAACTTTATAAAACACAGGTTCAGATGCCAGTTAAGAGTTTGATTACTACACAGCCGACTCAAACCCAGAAGATTTCTTACTGGTTTGGCAAGATATCTCAGTCCTCAAGGGATGTTCCTTGATGGCCAGTCTAAGGAGGAGAGTCTTCGACAGCAGACCCACTGCTCCAAGGAAGACCAACTCAATGAGGATCTTCAGTGGCTCCATTTATACCCGAGCTGATTTATACCCAGTCTGAGTTGTGGTACTTTATTGTAGTAGTCCAAAAACTTCTTTCAATCAAGGCATTTCACTGGTCAAGGGCCCTGTTGACCAAAGTGCATGTGCATGACCATAGTGGTAGATCAGCCTAGAAGTTTCTGTTGCTTTTATTTGGTATCAGGAAGTGTACCTGCCACAATCTGACGTGGTATATCTAAGCAGAATGGTAAATATGTCTCTTGACTGCTCCTGCTGCCTCCCACCCCTCCTCATTCAGGAGTGTACAAGAGTCTGTCTGGAGCAGGCTCTGCTACCTAACAGCTCTGCATGAACTAACAGGTTTGTTTTGTGCATACTCCCTGAGCTGAGAGGTCTTTTGCTCTTTCTTTCCCGAGTTATTTCCACCTATCTGCCTCACCTCATCCCTCTCTGCTCCAGATGAGCTCAGCCCTCCAGCATCCAAGCCTGAGAAACAACAAGCAGTAGCAGCGGTCAGTTCCAGCTAAGCACTATTTGTAGGCCATGCTCTTGTGCTTTATTTTTTCTGCTATGCACAGAACTGAAAGGGAAACAGACCCCTGTTACCATCAGGAGAGACAACCCATCAGTCTTCTCAGCCTGCTTAGTCCCCTCTGAAGGAAGAGGACAGGGTTGCTGAAAGGCAACGACATCTATTTCTGCCATGTCAGCAGCACTTCATAGTATCAGAGACAGCTGATGGATTGCAAAGGAGAACAGTAACTTTATTAACTACTTCTCTTGTGTTGAGCCGCTTTAGCAGAAATTTGAATAACCGTCTCGTACCCTGGGTTTATCGGACGTGGTTTGTTTTTGCAAGAGGGAAAACAATTGTGAGCTTCACGCCTGGATGAGCTAACGTGTTTACACAACACTGCTGACGCAGCAGAAACAGGGTACAATATGTGTCAAATATTGCTTGGGCTGCTGGCAAAATAACTGTTGAGCTGAAAGGCAGAGCTCAGTTCCTTTTGCCAGAAGCAGCTGTCTGGTACGTGTGAGGGCGAGGGGACAGGAATGGGGCTCAGCGTTTAAATCCCTTGTTGCAAAGCAGTTTCCAGAATGAGGAGAAGTCTTCCAAGGTCGCTACCACTCTTCACCTGGCAATGCATAATAACTATTCCCATCAATTAATTTAAGTGGGACTTGAGTGGCACATAGACCCTCAGCTTCCCCCTTAGCATCTGACTCAAATGCATCTGAAGTCAGTGGGAAACTTTTCACTGATTTTGGTGTGAGGCTCATTTCGTATTTTGGATGGTGAAGAGATAGATTTGCACAGCCTAATTTCTGCATCAGGATGTCTGCATAGCAAGGAGAGAAGGAGTTTGGCTCTTTCTAACACACAATAACAGAGAGCACAGAAAGATGGGCATTTCAGATGATTGGTTTAAAAGAGCTACCCTATAATGGCAGCACAATTACAAGCCTGCAGGGAAAATTTCTGGGCTTTTGTATAAAAAGGAGCAAAGAAGAACACAAAAAGGTTTCAATGAGTTGCAGTGCCAGGGTTTCAGTTACCAGTTCTGTAGGAAAGCCAAGAAGAGGGCTTAACTAAAGATATTTCCAGCAAATAAAGATATTTCCATATACGAAATGGGTGGATGTGCAAAAGCAGAGTGGGAGGCAGAATGGGAAAGGAGAAGGGGGTGTGATACAGGAGCAACCTGCTGTGAACAAAAATTACCACAGAAAGTGGCCAGAGCAGTGAGGAGCAGAGAGACTTTCTGGACAGAAAAGGGTGGTCTGATGTTCTCCAAATAAATGAAGATTTAAAAAAAGGGAAAATAAAGGGAAAGAGAGAGAGTGAAATCAGCTGCCAAGGATTGCTGGAGCCAGAAAAAGCAACAAAGGCCTATTTTTAATGTAACTTTTTTTTTTTTTTTTTTTTGTGCCAGTAAAAAAATCAAATGATAAAATAGGCTAGAGAAAGGAAGCAATTGGGAATGGCTGAAGAGGATTCCCAGCTGTGCCTGCAATCAGTGCAATTCATGACTCACAACATGCTGGCCACATCACTTCCCAGGAGCAACATATTCTCATGAACAAGCAAAACAAGTCGGAGGCAATCTTTAAAGGCTTTTTGGATCATTCAGGGCTTAGTTGTGAAATCGTCCATGAAGCAGCTCACTGGCTTTGAGGGTGAGGGTAATTTGAGGATTGGTCAGCTTTTCTTTTTGCTTCAGCTGCCACCCCATCCCACCAGCCCTTGGCGGTGTGGCCAAGGACATCCACTCTTTTCGGTCTTCTGACTGAAAGGAAGACCTGGAAATAAAACTCCTTTACTGGCTTTCAAGTAATTATTGTCATTCCAATTTCCTACAAGGACCTTCTGCTACCCTGAAAAAAAAAATAAAATCTCAAAATAATACTTAGATCTTTATGTGAAACCAAATGTCTCAGAATTGAGTGCCTGTATCTAGGTCTTGCTCATTCTCACCTGCCTGGTATGTAAATAATCTGATTCAAATGATAATACTGTGGGTCCCTCCAAATCTCATCTTCCATTTAACTGGGTCAGACTGCTGCTTTTAATTAGTAATCTTTTTAAAAATAAAATTGTGCACTTGTTCTACCACACAGTGAAATGTTTAGCAATATATATAATTATCATGTAGCTACACCACTGAAATAGAGAAGAGACATTTAGTGCTGCAATAACCTTGAGTTTTTCTCATGGTTGGTGTTTATTTACTTTTTTTCATGACTGAGTAATTTTTTTTTTCTTTCAGAATTTTCATCACTGATTGAAGGTTACACATCTCATTTCATAACAGTGTTGAGGATCACACACTAACTGTTAGGGTTAGAGTCCAGCTAAAGGTCCAAGCTTCTGTGAAGTGCCATTCCTGTCGTCAAAGTTTTCTTACCCAGCTATGACATCTGCTATGTGTGTTGGAGTATTCTTTGCCAATGTTACAGTATCTCTCACGTGCAGCAGATAAGCTCTTTTTCCCAGTGTATTGCAACCTTTTCAAATTGATCAGTGCCCTGAATCTGAATCCAAAGTCTGAATTTTGAAATTTCCAAGGGAATGAATGCTGTGAAAATAGCAAATAGGAAACATCAAAGGATTTTGTTTCTACTTGACTGAAACACTGAATCTTTTGTTTTATAAGTTTTTTTTTTTGTTTTAATATTGCTTGATATATGTACCTTTTCAAGGAATACAGAATGTATAATATGCACTAACACAGAAAGAAAAATAAAATTATCTCAACATTAAATCATGACTAAAAAAACCAAACCAGAACAACCACAATAATATCAAAATGTTTTCAACACTCTTCTTTTGGAAATGCAACTGGGTTTTGTGTGGATTTTTTTTTTTTTAACAGTATGCATTCTCTGATGGAAGAGCATGTCCTTGATGTCCTTCTAAGAAGCTCAGTTATCACTGCATCTTAGAAGAAAGCAACTTATGAGCTTTGATGGAAGGAAAGAGGACTTATTTTAGAAAAAAAAAAATCAGAGGTAAGGATGTAAAATATACAGGTGAGTTACTGTGTTTTAGTAATGTTATGGTAAGCCAGTTGGTAAAAAACTCAAAGCATTCATTATTTCATGCACCATAGCTGGATCATGTCCTTTAAATATATGCTGAAAAAATATCAAGCCAATGGGCCAGTTAAGTCCAGGGATCTCTGCTCCAGAATGTATTTGATGAGATTTATGTAACAGAGGTAACAAAGTCTCATGCTGGCTTTGTATTGCAGTAATTAATAAAACCTCTAGAACCAATGATATAAAGTTATTTTCATTTGAACAGAACCACTGGTGTTAATTTCTGCCCAACAAGAGCTCTTGGGACAAAGAGATCTCTGGTAGTCCTGCGTTCTTTTGGGACATTGTCTTTGGGGTTATCCTGGACTTTGTCACATATTTCTAGCAAGCAGTCTGAGAGCTGAATTTCAGAGTGAAAACAAGTGTGAAATTCTTGAGTTTCTTTTTGATTTTCCTTTAGGATCTACTGTTTGAGGAGGCATAGCATTTTGAAGTTGCTGGGAAATTCAGAGTTTAGCACATCAGTAAACAGACTGTCATCTTTAGTGTTTGTTCTAAAATAGAGCTCTAAAATTGTGAATCAGAGGAATACAATAGCACTATTTTGCCCTTGCAAAGGCCAGTTTCACCAAAAATAAGCCACATCTTCAAGATGCTGACCGTCTCTTGACAGACCTTGTTCATCCCTCTCAGGAATTAAAAGCCAGAGCCTGACCACGATAACAAAAAAATTAGTTTTTCTGTTGCTGAGACATTTCATTAAAAAATCCATGAACCTTTGACATATCTATTGTGTTTTCTCTTTCAAAATCTTGCTAGACAAGGTTTGACTGATTTTTAGTCCAGCCAGCAGAGGCTCCAAGACCGGCTACCTGATATAACTCTCACAGCAGCAGTTCTCTCTGCACAGTTTGGAAATACAGGGAAAATGTGAATTACAGTATTAAAATACTGAGCCACAAGAGAAACAAAGAAATAATGTTTCAATTTTCAGCACAAGAAAGGGGATGTCTCAGCCTAGCAATATTTATGAGCTGGTAAAAAGCTGTTTATGTCACGGTGGTCATATGTTCCTTAAATGTCAAGTCGCAATCAATAACCTCGCTGAAATTTGACCCTGTTGGGCATGGTGTAGAAGAATTGGACGCTCTCCAGGCTATCGGTTGAAAGGCAAGAAACAGCAAGCAACTGATGAGAAGCTATCAATAAAACCTTAATATTGTTTTGAGTTCAATTTCAAGTAATTGCTAGACATCTGAGATCGAGTCTGACAGACATGAAGAGGGCTAATGTTGGTTTCTGGTAATGAAAAGTAGGTTTCTTGTTCAAAATAGTGGAATGGCTTCCCCCTCGAAAAACATGTTGCTCTATGAGCGTAGGAATCAGTGAAGCCCGTGGTTTTATGGATTTGTGCTCCTTGTCCTTACAGCCCTCTCCCTTTGTCCTTCCCTCTTTGCCCTCTGCTTCCCAGCAGCTCCAGTTTCTCCCTTTTATCTTCTGTTCACTGCATAAAGCAACATGGGCCCCCTATTTGTTACTCCAGTGTTCACCAAAAATACCGGGTCAGGGATGTATTTTCCTTTTTTTTTTTTTTTGGCTTGTCTTCTTTTACTTAATAATAGAAATTATACTGCCACAAAATATGCCATCTCAATTATTTTTCAAGTGAATTCCCTGTAAAAGTGCCAGGTCTCTTCACAAGAGACCCTAAATTAGAGCAAAGGTTTCAATGGTACATTTTGCTTGTCCATTGCAGGCATGTTAGTTGCGTATGGGGAATTACAGTAGCGAGATTGAGAAAGGGATACTTATTCATTTGTTCTTAGCACGTTATCTGCGATCATGTGTTGGAACGCCCTTTTTATATTACTTAACAGACTCCGCAAAATAATTTGTCATAAAGTTGTTCAGTGATGCATAATTCAGGAAATGAATCCTTAAAAGAAATGTCTTCCCCCATTCTCATACTGTTCAGGAGGAACTTGCCAGAACACAAGCTTCTGACGGAAATACTATTAAGCATATAATAGCACCAAAATCATTGAAGGAAATTACAGCCTTCAGGAGGCTTTCACTTCCCACACAGAGCTCCGCATCACTTTTTCAGCTGAGTGCTCTTGTACTTTGATACTATAACATTTTGGAAAGAGCACTCAGAGGCAGTGGCACATGCAGGCACGTGAGATTCAGAGTAAGGCTTGATCCTGAGGCTGAATCAGGATTTAGTGTTCAGACTGGCTGAAAGAACAGCTGAAACTACTGAGGCAGCTCCTTTATTCCAGTCATATCCTGACCACCAAGTAGAAATCTGGAGACGTCTTTTTAATTTCCTTGGCCAAAGCCCCGTGGAGACAGGTAATCATATAAAATTAAAGATGTGTTTGGAATCTCCTTCCTTCTCTCCCTCTTCACTTCTTTCCTTCTTTCCTTCTTTCCTTCTTTCCTTCTTTCCTTCTTTCCTTCTTTCCTTCTTTCCTTCTTTCCTTCTTTCCTTCTTTCCTTCTTTCCTTCTTTCCTTCTTTCCCTCTTTCTTTCCTTCTTTCCTTCTTTCCTTCCTGCCTTCCTGCCTTCCTGCCTCCCTCCCTCTTTGAGAGGATTCTTCTTAGTTTTAGTCCATGTCTTGCTGTCTGGCTTGGCTGTTAGCTAGGATTAGACTGGGACAGGAAGCCAAGACTAACTGGACGTAACCTTCTTCTGATGGGTAGTCCCATCAACAGGGCCGATGCTATGGCTGACTGATACTACAGTAAAGTGTCTCATGTTTCCAAATAATCTCTAACTTTCTGCAGGTTCCTGCACATGCCTCTCCAACCCCCAGATTTTCTGGGCCTGTTTAATTTCCTCAACAATGCACAGGCCTCATTTTCAGCTCTTTGGAAAAAATTTGTTCCTTTGATTCTGTGTTTCAGCTGCACTTATGAGGTTGTTTTTATCCTTTAGATTTTTTTTTTTCTTGTTATGGCCAAGACATTCTCTTGTGCTTAAAGAGAAAGGGCAAGAATCACACAAAGGGTGAAAATGCAATCTGTAGCTTCTTTCTGGCAAACCAAGCTTTACTACTCCAATAGTCAAGCACACCACTTCATCTCTCTGCAGAGGCCTCATATGTGCTGAAGTCAAGTCCAGGCCTAAGTGTGAACAAGTGCAAATCTCAGCCTAAGTATTGTACAAAATTTTATTTGAGCTCTGAGCCCAGAAGTCCCATCAAACATTGTGGCAGATGAGGTTTATTCAGGATATCCTAATGCCCTTGCAACTGAAGCTGTGTAACTTCTTCATTGGTGCTGTCATTATATTTTCTTTTCTCTATCTGCTTTGCCTGTTGGAGTTCACCTCTTTCGATGAGAGGCAGGAGTGGGAGATTCTGTCATCGCTCTTGATATTTTGTTTCTTTTTTTTTTTTAGTAGTTTCATGAGCTCGACATTTGGAGAATCTGGTTCTTATCTTTCTCTTGACATGATCATGTATAGATGTACATATTTTCCTGTGGAAGTCACTGTGCTAAAATTCATGGTAACTTTTAAGGTTAGCTGACATATCCTGAAATCACACCTGCTTCAAGTTGTTTCCCTCATGATCATGCTGTGCTAAAACATATAAAATGGTACAGCCTGAAGCCTTTTAAACTCTTTTTAATAGCAAAGAGTAGATGGGTCAAGGGAAGATTTATGCTATGAATACAACTCCAAATGTGACAGAAAAACAGATTTCCTTTGTGATTCTCAGTGCCTGTGATTTACGAGAGGACAACTGGGTAGGAAAGGAGCTCACAGTGCCTCCATCATAATGACCCAATTAACTGCACTCTCGCCTTTGGGTTCAAGTTGGTCTCTGTGCCCTGGGTACACACTGTACTGCAGCACTATGTAAGAGGGGAAAGCTGCATTATGAAGGGTGGAGGAGGCCTGGAGAGGCCTATCCAGCCAGGAAGCACTAGTTCCGGGCTAGGACATGGCATTTTTCTGAGCTGATCAAGATCACTCTTGTTCTTGGTAATGGCATGTGATAGTACCATGGTTGTCTGCCTCCACCCTGTACCAACGCCACCAACCTCAGTGTGTGAAGTCCAACTCCTGGAGAAACTAGTCACATGAATATAATTCCCAGGTATCTCTCATAAGGCTGACCTAAGCTGAATCCCTTTGAGTCATGCAAGCAGAGAGTGAATTTTGCCTTTTATATGCTTATTCAAAGGAAATCCAAGTCATTTGAACAGCTTGGGTCTAAGAAACTGGTTTTAATGCCATGTGTTGTCTATAATCCCAATGTTGGGCACTCCAGGAAGTATTCTGGTTTTTAAAGATCTTTATTTCTAGATGGAAATCAAGTGGACAAAAAAGGGAAGCTAATGGTAGGAAGACCAACAGCCACTTTTGAACTCCATTAATAGTTTGATTTGCACTCAAGTTTCAGTCTGAGATCTGGAGATGAGAGTTGTCTGTTCTTGGCTCCACAGGGTGTGAGGCAGCCAGAACAAAATAAATGTCTCGGTGGTATATAATTTACTGAGTGTGGCCACTCTTCCTGTAGTTTATACAATCTTCATAGATGCAAGTGGAAAGACTGCAGTGTCATTAGTTTACTTTCACCATTAGAAATACTTGCAGATGAGTTCTGGATATAGTTTGTCCTCCAAGTCTTTTTTTGTTTCTTCAGAATGGAGGAATTCTGATACACACAAAAAGCAAAATAGAAACTAACCTTTGAGCTATGGCAGAATGTGCTCTTTGGCAGGGACAGTTCAGCTACTCAAGGCTTTGCTTCACAGGGTATTTTCTGATGGGCTCCTGCATCTCCCTACCACTATCCCACTGTGAGCACTGGGTTACAGTACTTAAAAATATTTGCTTCCAGGTGTGTGTTAGTGAGAAGTCAGTCCTATCAGCAAGGGTTAAAGCAGATCGAGTGTAAAAAAAAATCACTGAAATAGCGGAGCTGGTCTTTTTATTTGCTTTTGTTCAAACTGTGTGTCTTCTCTACTACTTTTTTTTTTTTTTTTTTTTTACTGAGGGATCTCAAAGCGGATCTAAGTAGGACTGACGGAAAAGTGTCTGCTTTTCTCTGTTCTACCTTAGTCCATATAGTAAGCAAGTCCAACTTAGCTTTCTATGGGAAAAGAATAGAAACAAGAAAGTAATATTAAAGATTATCTGTATTCACTTTCCTCCCTCAGGAATGCTTATCCCAAATCTTAGAGCCCCCATTGTCATAAAGCTAATCTATCCTGCTAATAGCCATGTGGAGCAACAAATTGACTTCTTGCCCAAGTGGATAGAATGCATTCAATCTAATCACCATCTGGCTGAAGGGGTTCGAATTAATCTTGCCTGGCTGCTTTGTTTATTGTTCATCTCCCCCACAACTCCCTGTCTCCTCCCATAAACCCCAATAGCACCCACTCCACCTTGATTCTCTGCTTCTTATGCTTAAATAAAATGTTAGCATGGTGGGGAGGTTTCCTTGTTTCCTCTCCTATAGAGGCAGCCAAACTGGTGTCATGGAACCCCATGAACTACCCTTTCCTGAGGATGCTCTGGCACATTTACTATGACATGTTTGGCAGAAACACAGGATCACAGCCTTGAAAGACCATTTCATTTAATCCCTTGTATTACCATACAACTTCCCAGTGGCCCCAGAGATCTTTGCAGAGATTCTGGAATAATAAAGGGCACTGGGATGTGCTTAGTTTTATATGTCTTCTTATTATGGGGAGTTCCTTTCTTTTCCTGCTTTTACTGCTTTTTCTAGTACCCCTGAAAGAAAGGATGAAGAAACCTTTGAACGTCCACTGAGAGTTAGCTCCTGTGGGGGGACCTCTGCTGCTTCAGCAGGAATCCTCCCATCTGCAGCTTGTGGTGGCCAGCATGAGCTACCCACTGATCCAGGCAGTGTGGTCATTCTCTAGTGATATATTTCACCAACAAATGCAAAGCCTTGCATCTATAGTGATTTTCTTTGATCAACAGTTGTTAATCTCATTACTTTAAAGACTTGCCTTCTTGGGATTGGTGAGTCAGTAATTTGAGTCTACTTTATAATCCAATCTAATAGAAGTCAATTACAAAATATAAGAAATGAGAAAGGAAGCGAGCTCACTAGGTTCATTCCTCTTTGGATTTGTCATGAGCTGATCTTCTAAAGAATGCAGTGAAGTATTTCCTTCCAGGCAGCTTTGTGAATAACACTCAGGTTTCAGAAATTCAGACTCTATCAGCTTCCCACTCTTGCATGTGAATTCTGATGAGGTCTTTTTTCTGTTTTTATTGTTGGTTTCCTTTTAAAATATGTTGATTTGTTTCAGAGATTTAAAAAATTTGGGTTATAATAAGAGCCTCATTGATCAGATGTAGAAAGAAAAAAAAAACCCTTAAATAATCTCTTTGCTGCTTGTAATTTTTAAAACATCCGTAAGATCCACATAAAAAAAAAAATTACAAATATTACATTTTGACAACATATAAATACCCAGCCGTGTAAGGAGGTCAGCATACTGTAGCGTTAATAGCTGTCATTGAAGCAGCAGGTATTCAGTAAGATTCTATTTTGTTTTATTGTCTCCATGAGGGCATTTGCATTTAGAAATGGGAGAAAGAGTAGGTACCATCCTGTCCTATTACTTGCAATGTGGAATTAAGTGAATCTCACAAATTAATATTGCCTCCAGATCAGATTCTGGATATTACTGAGTTTTACTTCTTTAAGATTTTTTGGGGCTTTTTCTTCCAATGAGGAATTGCTGAACATAGTGCTCTAATATAAAGGTTTATGTTTAACACTGGGGCTATTTGCAAGGCTACTTGTAGAAAGCCATAGTGTGGAATTGGTGATCAGATATCATACCCTTGGAGTGTCATTAAAACTCAGCCCTTTTTGTGGTGCGCTGTTGTGAACATTTATGATCAGGCTATAACAAGAGAAGGGAGATAATGTTAATGAAGCCAAAGCCATTTAGTAAGGTGCCATCTACTTAGACATTATGCAGAAGAGAATTTATTTCCAAAGGAGACTGTAAACAGAGCATTTTAATCTTTGCAGATTCAATACTTGACCTTCAATGAAGGTGTAGTTTTGAGGCAGAGCAGGGCTGAAAAAGGAGAAAGCAAATTGTGGAAGCAGCTAAGCTCTAACTTGGGCTCAAAGCAGCTTTCTTCTTTGATGTAAATTTTATGTTGCAGTGTCCTAAGGATCTTAGTGTATTATCAAAACAGTATTCAGATTTTCAACTTCACAGGTCTCATATATGTGACTGGGAGTATTAGCATAGTATTGTCAACACTGTGCACTGTTGAGCTACTGCTGCCCTCCACATCAAGAAACATTCAGCTTCACTTGGCACATGAAATCGCAGCAGGACACATTACCATGGGGGAAAGCTCTTACTCTGTGCTGACTAATATGGGTGTACTGTTACTTGCTCTGGAATTTTGTTGGACAAAGCAGTATTAGTGTTACTAATTGTCCTAGAAGTCGTCAGCCTGCAATTCAATGCAGCTTCTGAGAAACAATTTGAGAAACATGCCTTTTATCAAACTGTGACATTTTTTTTCCATGCATATAACTGGTAGTTGGATTTTTTTTAAATTGTGAAGACTAGCTGCACATGAGTTCCACTACTTTAGTTTTACCTGAATTGTAGGTTGATGTGATAGTATGAACTAGTGAGAACTTAAGTAACTTGAAAGTACAGCTGCAAGGAAAAGTTTAAGACTCACTCAGAACTTTGAATTATTATTAACAGACCAAATTATTTTATATTTGTTGTGAAAATTTTGGTAGAACTGTGGATGACTTTTAAGCTAAAAGAGGTAAGTTTTTGTCTTCACAAGAGTGTAAGTAGGCATCATTTACTTCACCTACTGGCAGCTTAAAAGAAAAATCAGCAATCAATGGGAAGAAGGACACATTCTTAGCATGCTTCTAGCACACAATCATTTGTAATTTCTCTCTCCTGGCCTTCAGCTCACATACCCTGGTGCACTGCTGAGGGACTAATATGAATTGTAGTATATGTTACCAATAAAGATATGCACATTGGTTTAATTCAGTATTTGAATGTGTTTTTGTCATATGACAAGGTGGCATGGCAAGGTTAATTACTTTAAAAAATTGTTTTATTAAGTCCCATTGGCCACACTGACTTCTCCTTTGTAAACTGCAGCCCGACAGCCTGTTGATTGCCTCTGAACTAGGCTCATTTGTACTACATTGTGGAACTATAATTCCCACTATTGTTTATGTCATTTGTGTATGTTGGTCACATCTTACTCTTTCTAGGAAATATTAAATATTGCAATCCAGGAGATACTGAAGTCAAAACAAATTATGCTTTCTTGACATGCAATGCCATCCTCAGATAAAAATAAATACATGGGTAATTGTTCTATATTGCATTTAGAATCAAATGTAGACATTTTGCTAGGCTAGCATTTATTTTGCTTTGCTACTTGGTGATGGGGTTTTTTTGTTTCTAAGAACAGGCTGGGGCGTAGAAATTGTGTATTGTCCTATGCATGCAAAGAGAAAAAAATACACTGCTGGTGTTGGGTCTAAAACTTGACATCATTAACTTGGCTCTCCTGAAATGAAGGCAGATTCCCAATGGCTTATCAGCCTCTGTTGAGGCTTGGTGTTGCTTGTAAGCATTGCCAGTGAGGGTGTCACCCACAGAAACCTGGTTTGAGTTCTATCCACTGCAAACACACTGGGCTCTGAGATAAATATGGTGAATCTCAGCTCTGGTTGCGCAGTCCCTATCTCACCCCACATCCATAAATCTTGAAAACAGACATGTTCCTATGTAATACACAGATATAGTACCTTGTATGATAGGGCTACTGTTTTGAATGCAAAGATATACAAGCTTTCTGCTCCCAGGGCCTTATGGGCCTAGCACAAAAAGCTGCATGTTGAGCACTCTGTGTTGTGGTCATGGCTCCATCATGTAATCTCATGCATGTGCCCCCACCACATGTGACTTCTTGATGATGTCTAGAAAGCTCTGTTTAAAAGTAAGACAAAACCAGCTGAAGCCTGTTCTTAAAAAAAAAACAAAAACAAAGGGGGAAATAAATGAAACTGTCTACAAGCTCAATGAGCCATATTTCTCAATTTACAAGCAATGAATTAACTGCTAAATAAATGGGTTGACACAATCAGAATGCACATTGTAGGAGGGGGGAAAGGAGAAGAACGGAAATAATTTGGAAAACTTTAATTGTTCACACTAGGTTAAATTTTTACCCTACGGCACTTTGACAATAGCCCCTTACAAAGCCTTCTTGTAGCAGTCAGTGGGTGAACCACATTAGCATTTGAGTTTGGATCTGGCATGGGTTTCTGCAGCAAATCTCCTAACTGTCCCCACACCCCTGCTTTACTTTGGTTCACATTGTGGAGCAGTCTTAGAGGATGGAAACTGGATTCCTTCTGGATGAAACTCAGTTGCAGTATGTGCTCCATCAGTGCACTTAATGTGATCCAGCTGTCAGTAGTTTTCATATCTTCGGAACCAAGCTACATTTATTTTAAATTAACCCCCAGCCAAACACATATGGTGTGGATATGGCATAATTTCTCCCCCTTTACAGGTGCTCTTCTGACCACAATACCTGGTACTGAACAGCCATGACTTGCTAAGGTAATTGCTACTACCCTTCCTCTGTTTCTGCTTCTTTCAGAAACTGCTGCTCAGGCTCAAAAAGTTGACCTGAACTGAGGTTCAGTATCTGAAGGGTGCTCCAGTCAAGGTGAAGCCTGAGTTAGTCACTATGAAGTTGCACACACATCAACGATAACCAGAGAGAGCTTAAAATCAGAAGGCACAAAAATGAAGAGATCAGTTTCTATTAACAGGTGACAAATGTGTGAAAGGTTAAATCTGATGACATTTTTGTGCCTGAACTTTGCAGGCTGGGTTTCATAGGCTCACAGCAACTTTGGGTTACAGCTCCCTGAGAAGAATATAAGGCCAGAACAAAGATCCAGTATAATATCAGTTCTCTGACTGTGGCTGGTAGTGGAGAAAATGTAAGGAAAGTACACTGTGATTATAGCTTCAGAAAATCTAAGACTCTTCCTGAACTGTAATTTGCACCTACATTATCAGGTTTTACCCATCATGGACCTTTCTTCCATTAATTTGTATAATTTCTATTTGAACTCATTTATGGTTTTGGCCTTGCAAGCATCCTGTGTAATGTGTTCCACAATTTCATTATGCAGTGTGTGAAAAAGTACTTCCTTTTGCTTTAAGCCTGTTGCCTGATAATTTCATTTGGTATCTTCACTTCTTATGTTAGAAGAAAGGCAGAATTGTTGGTCCTTGTTTACCTTTCCTGGGCAAACTTTATCACAGCCCTTTCCAACCACCTTTCTTCTCCTTTGTACAAGAAAATCCTGTGTAATTTAAACAAAAACAACAACCAAACAAAACCCCTACTACTCCAAGTCTACATTAGCATTTTTGTCCAATGTGAGCTTTGAAGCAAACCTTCCACTTACCTTCATTCACTTTTCATTGCTTGATTGATTCTGGCTGTACCATGCAGATTCCTTTCAGATTTACACTTGCTCCAGACTTGCTCTGTAAACATGCTCCAAGTCCTACCAGAAACAGAAGGGTCCAAACCAATGACTGGTCCCACAGCCCGATTTGGACTCCGTGTCCAGGTGGCTGAACTAAACTAGTCTGAAATGTTTTCCTTTGGGGTGTAGGGCTCTTAGCATCAATTGCTTTGATCTGCCAGTACACCCTTCAACACCCAATTAGTTTCTAATGTAGATGTGACTTTATTCCTGTCTGGAAGCTTTGTCTAACTCCTAGTCATCCCAGTTGCCTGCTCTGCACTTTATCTCAGTCTAGTAATTCCCCTTTGTGGTGGTGGGAGCAACACAAAAAAATTATACAATACCATAATGATGTTTTCTCTTTAGCCATTGATTTCTTTCCTACTAATTCCTAACAGTTTATATGTTGCTTTACCAGATTGACACTGAACCAGTGTTTCTAGAGCCTTGTCCACATGACACAAAATCTCTTTCCTGAGTGGCAAGAACTCACCCAGAACACAGTGTCTGTGTGTACACACACAGATGTTGTTTTCTTAATGTATGTTATTTCGCAACTGTCAGAATCAAATTTACTTTCCCCTGTTATTTTCTAGTCAGTCAGTACCATGAGATATTTCTGAACTCTTTGCAGACAAATTGCATATTTGCTGCCTTGAATTATTTAGTATCATCAGCATGCTTCGTTATTTACCCATTTTTTCATCTTATTTTATCAATATAGTCCTGGTACACATCACGGTGTGATTCCACTAGACCTCCCTCTACTGTGAAAACTGGCCATATATTCCTTTGCTTTCTATCTTTTTCCAATTTACCGCATTATGTGAGAATCTTATCTTTTGCTATAAGACTTAATAAAAAACTTTTTGGATATGCAAGAAAATTGTATCAGTGAGATCACCCTTTTCCATCTGTTCACCCTCTGACGATCTTCATAAATTCTGGTGGTATGACTTCCCTCCCCATGCCATTATATTGAATTTATCCATGTATAAACTGATCATTTTCTTCTTCATAGTTGCTAGTAATTTATCTGATGTGGAAATCACTTCTAGTTTTCTGGACCACCTCTCCTTCAGGGACTTTTTTAAAATAGTGGCATCACTTCTGACACTTTCTATACTTGTGAGATAGAGACCAGTTTCCAATATTTGAGTTTCTTCAGAACTTTTGGGTAACATAACATGAATATAGGGATTTAGTATTCATTTTAATGATGTATTTTAAAATCTACTGGCATTTTTATATTAAACAGTTGCTTAAACTCACTCCTTCAGGCTCCAATGTGAAAAATTTCCTAAGCTTTCCCGTAATTAAACCTGACACAGAATTAATTTGGGTTCTTGTGATTCTGGCTAAAATCCCCTAGGTTTTCATTCACAAAACTGTCTCAGATTTCCATTAATAAAAAGCCCCAATCATTCCCACTAAAATATTATGGATCATCAGGAGTTAAAAGAAGTTGCAGAAGGAAGAGTTCAATTAGTTCAATTGTTTATTCTCCTTGTCTGCTGAGATCATTGTGGTGGCTATGCCAGATAAAGTTATCTGTGGAAACTGGGCATTCTCTTATCTCTGCTACGCCCATCACTGAAATACCAAGATATCTAGAAGACATTTAAAAGTAGAGATAAGTTAATATTTAATTTTTTTTCTGCTTCTCACTTCTTTTGCCATTCCTTTTACACAAAACTTGTTGGAACTCCTCTTGCTGAGAGAATATGTGGGATAATTAAAAGAAAAATCAGTATCTATATGCCTAGTAAAGAAGGATTAATTGAATTTCATGGTTCCTTTACATTAAGACCACTGCTGTCTACTCATAGGACTTCTTTTTATTTTCAACTTCCTGTCAATGATTCTGTGCTCTGACTTCTCATGTTGCAGACCTTTCAATCACGAATCACCAGCCAGCTGGAACAGCAGAAGAAGGACAGTTCATACACGCCCTGTGTCTCAGTTAGTCTCTGTGAGAAGTGCACAGAAATTCTGCTCTTTCCCATCTAATGCAGGCAGAGAAATCACAAACAGCTTATCACCCCAGCAAGTTTTAAGGTAACCTAGCAGCTAAGTGTTGACGCTGGAATATTTGTCATCAGCACTCAGGGGAACCATTCGCACCTCGGAATTGTATAAACTTACATCTTAATGTGAAAAACTATATGCATCCAACACATGTAAAGCTGCATTTGAATTCAAATGCGATTAAGAAGTGGTTCCCTGACAGTCTTGCTTTTAGAAACCTTGCTGCTATCTTTTTTTTTTTTTTTTTTTGTTCCCCAGTGATGTTGAATGCCATTTACTTTGAACTGCTGAACCTACAACAAGATAAGCAACAGGAAACCTTGGTTCCAATGATAGGGGCCACTTCTGACCACTGTGAATTGCTATTCCAGTATATTTTTGCCATCGTTGTTTCTTAGGAATAAGTCCAAAAATGGCTCTTTGTGATGCTGATATGAATCAATGGAGACACATGTAAGTGGGAAATGACAATAATTGGAGAACCTTGATGACTAAGGAGTTGCTAGCTCAGGGACTCCCAAGTAACAACCCAGCCATCTGGCCAGCCATTCAGCTGCCTGCTGTGAAGGTTCCGCATTTAAAAATTGTGTTATCAACTTTACAATAAAGAAACAGCCACTTGAGCATCAGCTTGCAGAGAAGACAGAACTAAGAGATCCATTATTTAAATATAACCCTTTTGGTCAAATAGAATTAGGAGAAAAAACCAAGAACACTTCCTTATCACTCAACCACCCAAGCATCAATAAATGAACAAGAGAAACAGAGTTGCAATAGTTACTTGTAGTGCTTCATGTTGCTGGAGGAAAATCAAGCTGATGTTGTGTCCCTTCCATGTGTTCTCCTCCTTCCAGATGAGCTGCAGAAAGTATTGTCTCATACAAAAGCCAGGCAAGATGAAAGGCACCGCCAAACCCCACATCTTTAAAAAAATAAATAGACTACTGAGTGCTTGTAGAAGTGGTGAAACAGATGTAAATTGATGAGGGAAAAAAAATGAAAAAAACACTGGTAGTAGCTAGATAGACGAAGGTCTATCTTGTCCTGAAGAACCATCATACATGATTTTATGCAAAAATGGATGCTAAAATGGATGCTTTCCCCCTGGATAAGCTAGTACAGCATTTAAGGCAGCTTTTTTTTTCTTAATAAGTTGGAATAGTTGACATGCGTTTGTCAGAGATAATAAATTCCTCCCAGCACCATCTTTACAAACAAAAACTTCATTTACTGTGTAGAAGATTCACTGGACATTTGGTAAAGCTGCTGTAAGAAAGCAGCACCCTTCTGCTGTTCTGAATACATGATCTGCTCAACACGGATAATCCAAGTTCCTTTCTTTCAGTCATTTAGCCTTACTAATAATTCAGATCTTCTTGGGCAGAGGCTGTAAATGTTGTCAGATTGAAGCAGCTCACAAAAGTAATTTTTCTTGTTATTCTGAGAAGTAGGTACTGGTTATGGTCTTCACTCATCATATGAAAAAATCATTAGCTGTAAGCACTGTATTTGTAATGAAAGAATAACTAGTACAGAAGTATTGTACAACTTGGCAAGTTTCATTGAACTGTGTGATAACATGCTGTGGGGAAAAGCTGGGAGGTAAGAGATATGCCCATGTCATTTTAGTGGCTCAGAGTGTATCATTACACACAGAAACATACATGTTTGTACGCACACGTCTACCATCAAATGCCATTTATAATGGCCAAATAAAACATTAGACATGAATGTGTCTTTCTTGTTGAGAAAAAAAATATATATTTTTTACTGTCATAACTCATTTGAATGATTTATGCTTAAAACATATATACCTTTACTGTACATGTATATTGCTCAAGTGCTGTCCTACAGCTGGTTTAGAGCAGAATTTTACTTCTGTTCAAATTAATAACAAAATCTCGATGTCCTCTATTATAGGAACGGGCTTATAGCTTTTTAGAGAACTCCGAAGGCACTGCACAACTATCTGTTGTGCAATGCATACTAAAAAGCTAGTCAGCAGCTAAACTTAATGTCAAGGTTTAGACCCTTAGACATGTCTAACTGTAAAGTGAACAGGAAACACACTTTGCTTAAGAAGGCTTATTTGCCAGCTGTGTATCTGCCTCTCTGTGATACCACAAAGTAAAACAGTAAATTGGGATCTCTGAAAGCACAAGGGCTTTTTTCACCACAGTTGGTTTCTCAAGGGAAGAAGACTGAGGCTATCCTGGAGCCACCATTTCATACAGCAGTGGGTACAATCCAAACATAGCTGGGTGTGACAACTCTCAAAAAGTGAGAAAGAAAGGTCTCAGTTCAAGACCAATGGTTTATCCTATTTCTAC
Organism: Columba livia; assembly: GCF_036013475.1. NCBI lineage: Eukaryota > Metazoa > Chordata > Aves > Columbiformes > Columbidae > Columba > Columba livia. Next base: position 66,691,094 of record NC_088603.1, on the reverse strand, counting down.
CTTCATCCTTGTGATCTCTGAGTCAGCAGTAACTGCCAGTTATAAAAAGGAGGCACACAGTTTAAGTTTGAAAAATCCATTAAAGCTCTCAGGATGCCTGCATTTTGAGCTTTATAGAGTGGTTGCTCTCTCACACCTCATTGAATTCTGTTGATTTCCTTCACTAGTTCTTTCATAAAAATTCAAGGTCCCATTTTAGGTGGCCAATTCTGCAATAAGAAAGGAAGAAATCTGATTATATTCCCTTCTCTCCAGGTGAATTCTCCAACTTTCTGTTTCTTTCAAACCTATTTCTCATTCAGAGAAAAGTGAAGAGACAGCGTAGTGGGTGAACAGACACTGGGAAGTGCAGATGCTTCACAGACATCATTTCTCCTTTTCTCAGCAAGGTATCATCTGTCCCTCAAAGTACTTATTTTTCTCCTCTGTTTGTTTAGAAATGTGGTCCAGACAAGGATCAGATGTTTTTTGTCAGCTCCAGGCTGGGTTATTGACTTCTTTCATGTCTGAAGCTGAATGTGAACACAGTATGCAAGTTCTGACTGCTACAGAAATTGGCTGTGCACTTTCTGGAGGGTTTAAGCTTGTGCTCAAATCTCTCCATAAGTGATTCCCAGAGAACTTCCAGTTCTTCTTCACTTTGAGAACAAAAGGTTCAAGCCTTAGCTACATGGGACATACCAGTTTGGTCTAGGAGATATCTTTCTCGTGGACAATGCAAATTTCAATGACCAAGATGAGGTGTGAGATGACTAGGAGTCCCTCATTCCTTGCCACTGCAGCCCAGCTATGTAGGGGAGCACCCTCCAGAGGAGATCAAGTGCATCGTTGAGTCTGCCTACTTGCATGAAGAACTGGGAAAACATCTTTCTTTCATTCTTCCAGATCAAAGATCCCTTTTATTTCCATGAATTCCTCAAACCCAAACACAATTTTGACTTTCTGAATGCCAAAGAACACAAAGACTACTGCTGTTGTGATTTTATGCTGATGGGACTCTGTTGATAATGGACAGTCTTAGATTTAAGACTCATCCTAATGTTGAATATTGATACCAAGTTTCCTTATGTAATCTTCCACCTAATTTTGTTCTCCTGTGGAAACGGGCGATTCAGAGGCTCAGAAAGAGGACAGGGAATTGATATGTTTAAGGACGGGAAACCCTTTTACTCCTAGCTTCAAAACTTAAAAGAAAAACACAGAGAATAAAATGCAGTCTTCAGAGTCTTCTGGCCTAGGGCAATGGAACAACCCTATAATGGGTTCCTTTTTTTTTTTTTTTTTTTTCCTCAGGCACCCTGGTAACATAAATTACTTCTGTTCTGTCACAAGATCACATTAGGGATGTGTCATGTAGGATCCCACAGTCTCAAGGCTCTGAATGGCAACAGAAAACCACGTGAAGCCTCACAGAGTTATTAATTCAACTCGTGTCACTACCGGACACAGCCAGATATAGAACGTACTGTGGCAAATTACAGCCACGAGGAGATTTGGCAAAAATGCTACTTGACAACTGAGCTCTTTGTTTTGCATTCCCCCTAAAACCACCCATCAAAGAGGACCAGGTTTGCTTTTTTTACTGCTACCAGGAGGATACCTACAAATCTCAGTGGCTGAGCTCTTTTAGGTCTTGTTAGTCAGTAGAAGCTACTAGGGGCTAGGACACCCAGCTGACACAATCAAATTACTCTGGATTAGCAGGTATTATACCAGGTGTAACAGACTGGTGTATGACCTGTTAAAATATTGATGCAAGTGTACTCCTGATTAAAGACATACACACAGGAACCGCTGCAGTGCTGTCCTTGGTTGGCCCATGCAGACCGTTGGAGCTGCCTGCTCCTCTTCCTGTCATGTCGTGCTTAACATTTGGGATGTCTGCTTCTCTTCCAGCACTCACTTTTCCTTCAGAGTTGCGTACGCCCTTGAAACAAGCAGTATGTGGATGTCTGTGTGTGGGAGGGGGTGGGGAGGCATTGGGGATGAAGTGGGACACCTTCATGGAGTACTGTATGTTAAATAACAGACTGAGAGAGGGAGTGATGAGTCTCTCAAGGAAGCATAAACACTATGTACTCATTAGAAGACTCATTATAAATAAAGTACAGGGAAGGTGCTCTGAGAGCAAGCTTTTTCGTTGGTATTTATTAGGACAAAGAGCTCCTTTAATAGGGCAACTGAAAAGCACTCTGCTGCAATCATTAATAGGCATTACCACTTTTACTGACTTCTTGGGAACAGTTTTGCCCTTCTCACTGCCTCTGCATTAAAGGGACAGGCTCTTTATTCCATATTTATTCCAAAAGTACAAACCAGGCCAAGGCTGGGGGGAAGGAGTGCAAAACCCCAAGAACTTTTACATCTCAGCTCAGAGGCAAAGCTTTGCTGATGGTGTGAAACACAGCAGGAGGCTGATAGACTTGGATGGGCTCCTTTGCCTGGATTTCCTCTATTTTGGGAGCTCCAACTGGGTACTTCAACCCACTAGAGGAAAAATATAGCAAAAAAATGAGAGTAGGAGAGAAAGAGAGGAGCTCGCTCTCTGAAGTTCCACTATGTATTTTATCACTTCTGCCAGGCAGGAGCAGAGTTCTCTGCTTTAGCTAAACACTGTGCTTCTGGCTTTCAAACCACAAGGATAGTTGCAGTTTGGCACCTGAAAATGGCAGCCATTTTCTCTGTCAAGTTAACATACTCTTCTTGAAGCTGCAGAAACTACCAGCCCGCTGGAACACAGCCGTGGTGAACAGGAAAGTTTGCTGCTTGCACTTTTTCTTTTTAGTGGTGTTTTTTTTTTTTTTTTCTCTTTCTTTTAAGGTATGAAAACATTATTTTCTTCTGAGATTTCTTTCCTGCTTGTTGTTGGATTTTACCAGGCTGTGCATGATAAATGTGCACGGAAGACTGAGCACTGAGAACAATTTGCAATTTTTTGCATTATGTGATCTTGAGCCAACACATGCAATGAGCACTGGGAAAGGAAAATATTCAGAGCAATTGTAAAGAGAAGTGAACTTTGTTATTTTCCTTTAAAAAACATACACACGTGACTTTGAATTGGCTGTCTTTCCATTCTGCGCAGGCACATGCACGTAGCCATCCTTCTGCTTTTCAGAAGAAAATGAAATAGGTGAAATGTTTTTGCTGAGAGCCAGTGCCTGCAATTGCAAATGTTGCCTCCCCTAGAGGATCCTGCTCCTGTAGGACTGCATAATCTCCACAGCAAGGTGCAGTGGAGAACTATACTTGGAGTAATCTGTCTCCTCTCCCAGCTGGCTGAATAGCCTGTTGCTGAACCCAAGCTGACTTGGCTACATTGCTTCTGGGCCAGAGGCACTCACTTCAAGCTCTCCCAAAATGTGGAAGGAGTGGACACACAACAGCCTATGCCCAGAGAGGTCCCTGTCATGCACAGCCTGAACACTGGAAGACAAGTACTGCACAATAATGTGCACTTCTGTGCACCACAGCTTTTGGTCCTTGTTATTTCCGGAACTTTTTTTCTCCCAAGGCAAGCACAGCAGCTACCAGTCAAATGCCTGAGAGGACTTCTTCTGCAGTCTCACTCTCTTGGTCCTCTGTGTTTCTATTTCCTCTTTGCTTACTCTCTCCTTCTCTCTGCTAGTTCTGTTTGTACGGTTCAAGTCCGCACAGTTCCCTCAGCCCCAGATGTGTGACATTGCTGGATGAGATCAAAGATTCCTCCTGCTCACCACCTTGTTTTGAAAGAAGCCAGAACTGGGTGTTCTGAAGATTTTAAGAACAGTGCAAAAATGTGGACTGAAGTAATGTCTTTGCCTTTTCGTGTAGCATTAGGTTTACTTTGGTGTTCATTTTGTCAATAGAGAGGCTTATTTGGAATGAAGAAAGCAATCTAGGTGAGTTCTCTGGCCCATTATTTCTCACTGTTATTTCTGTCACACAAAATAAGTATCTCTTTCTAGGTTGTCTGTGTAATATATTTACTTAGGCAAAGTATTGACCACTCTGGTCCCCAAATAACTTTCCTCAGCTGTTTGTAGTTGAAGGTTAATGGGAGAAATGCAAAAATCAGTATTGAGCTGTGAGTTTGTTCTTTGTGGAAAACCTGCAGCCTTTTCTTCAAACATTTTCTTTTAAATTCATGAACTTAAACAAGTGCATAACACTTTTCAGACAAGCTTAGTTCATTTGAAATCAGGCTTATATCAATTTAGATTAGACAGACGAGAATCAATATAAGCTGTCACCCATGCCAGCCAATGTTAAATTGAACTGAGAGCGATTACACAGTAGTTCACACTAGTTTAATCCCTTGTTTAAAAAAATAACTTACATTGAACAGCTTTCACCACCTTGTAAAGAGAAGTCTTTGCTCTACCTAATCATGTTACCTGTGGACTTTAGCTGAAACTACAGGGCCAATGATGAACATTTCTGAGCTTTAGCCTTCTGCATGCATCTCTCTCAAGACCTTTCTATTTTATGTGGTAGCCACCCGAGGGGGTTTTAAGGAAGGACACATGCAGGTGATACAACACAGCACCTTGCATCAGTATTTGCTTCAAGCAAGGTAGCTCAGGGACTGTACGAAGTGTGATGCCTTCTGTAGTGATATGTCCAACCTAAGTAAGTTGGTATATACGTGACTTAAAACGTACAGCTAAGTAGGACTGTGGGCTGTATGGCGGCTGAGAGGTACATGGTGTGAGGAAATCTGGGTGAGCATTTAACACCATTGTTGCTGACCTCCTGTTTTCTGCTGCTGACTGCTGGGCTCTACATAGAGGCTGCATGACACCTGCTGCCATTCCCTGTAGCACAGGCTGAGCTCTGAGTCTCCTGGAGCAAGTGGAAAACCCCCTCGGATCTTCCTCCCTAATAACGCAGACAGTCTTCTGGAAGAGATCTTTTTCTCTTCTATACAATGTAGAGGAGGTTGAGTGTGTGGTTATTTTACAAAATCTCTTCGAATTTCCATTTGCAGAGCAGACCTAAAAAGCAAAATGAAGAGACATTTGCCTATTAATAAATTCCATCCAGGTCCCCAAAATTTGCACTCATAGAGGAACTGGGGAAGCTTGAGCTGTGTGTAATGTTCCATCTGCCCACGATGCTGTTACAAACAACCAACACTCCCCTCCCCCAAACAAATGAAGGGGGGGGAAATAACCCCAAACCCCAACAACCTTACTTATAATAGGCCTGTGCTGAGTATCTGACTTCATTGGAAATCAATCTGGACAACTTCCCAGATAACATATCTGTCCCTGTAATTCCTATCTCAAGGATGAAGTTGATCAGAGAACGGGAGAGGACTGGTGAGTTATTCTCAGTGTTTATCAGGGTAGCACCTGGAGGTGATCTGATCTTCCCGCCTCCTCAAAAAAATAAATCTGTCTTCCCTTGGCTAGCTCACAAATCTGCACTCAAACGCTTCTGTGCCAAACATGTGCAGGTGTACAGTATGTGTGTTACTACTGAGCCATCTGCAGCCTCCCCTGCATGGCAGTTGTTTTACTTTGGAGTTCCTTTACCGACCAAATGGAAGTCTGCAGAACAGTTTCAATAGCACAAATTAAGAAGCTAATGCTTTCTCACAGTGAGATCAGCTTTGCCTGAGCTCACGTTGCAGGAACAGGAGGTTTTTCTGTCATTCTGCTTGTCTCACTAAAGAAAATATTTGACAGGCAAGGCAAGTGGTGTTATAGGGCCCACCTTTATCCCCCACCCAGGGCAAATATTGCACAGACAGTCCCACTTAAGGGAAACAAATACTAGGATTAAATTTCATCTCAAAAGGTTGTGGTCAGCTGGTCAAAGCATCATCTCCAGGTTACACTGAGCATTGACTATCAGATGTATGAGACATCCCAGCTTCCCACCTGTCTCCCAAAAAGCACTGTTTTTTCCCCAAACTAAGCTCTTTTGTATCTCTAGCTCCCTCAGATCATAACATGCTCAGCATTACGGTGAGCAAACAATAAAGACCCTGAATTTGTAAGGGAAGGCAGAAGTGTGTCTGTGAAAGCAGGAACGTCACCATTTCCAGTTCTTGTTCCAATTGGTGCAACAGAAAACATCAATGTGCCCTCCTGCTTTTCATAAACCTCAAGGAGCTGCCAGCCAACACGCTGAGCTGGTGAAATTGATGGCTGACTAGATGAACAAAAGTGCACTTTGGGGACCTCCCCATTGTCTGTCATTCACTAATGTCCTCCCCTTGACTTCTGTGGGCTTCCTGGGGAGCCAGCTGTTCCCCACATGTACATTGGCGGTTATGTTGCATTTGTGAGTGTAGGCACAGCTGTGAGTGGTGAACCAGAAACAAGGAGAAAACTTGTCCTACTGCCAGCAGGAGGTAGTGTGGATGACATGTGATCTGGAGGCTTCCTGAAGCATCTAGGTGCTTCTGCCTAATGTGGCTTTGGATCCTCAAAGTTACACCCAGCTGACCACAGGGGGCCTACAAATAACACATTCTTCAAAAGGAATCCAAACAATGACAATCATACAGCCCTCTCAAGCAGACTCATGTAACATTTTCAGAAATCTCAAGAAAAAGCAGGTAGAAACTTTCCTCTGTTTATAGTTTCTCCTATTTCTCTAGCACCACTGTTTAAGCCAGCCTTACTGCAGAAGCACACCTTACCTGTGCCTACACCTGGCCAGGCCCACAAAGAGAGGTGAAGATTGCAACTTGATGAACAAATTAATGTCTAACTGCTACAGGGTAAACGTTAACAGAATACAGTCCATTTCTGCTCCTCCTCATTTCAAGATCTTGTTTTACTTGCATGTTTTCCATGCCCCTGTGTGGTTCTGTATTTTAGCAGGAAGGACAAAAGGATGGATCAGAACATATCATGAAAAGGAAGAAGTTTGGGATGTGGAATGCTGTGCATCAGTGTGAGAAACATGTCAGCTCAGACTTTTCTGGACTGAAGTCAGAATGTCTAAAACTTAAAAGTGAGCCACACAGCAAAGGTGTGCTTTCCCAAAGAGTCTAAAACTGACACCCCAAAGTACTGAGATCTTCCCTTATTTGTGTCATGCAAATAATCTGGAGAGCATAATATTCAATGTAAGGAGTCAAGCTGTTTACATAAGGCTGAGGTGCATCGAACCGTATACTGCACGGACAGAGATACTGCCCACATTTGCTGAAACAACAGAGAGCATCTCAGTGCTTTTGGTGAGCAGAGGAATTAGACCTCTGCTTCTCCCTGTGCCTACAGAGTACTGAGTGTCTGCATCTCATACAAAGTCACCGACGTCTTAAATTCTGAGAAGGCACTTCAGGTTTCTTCAGTTCTAATTTGTATTCTCTTTGCTATTTTGCTTTTTCTCCCTCTTAGTTTTTTTTTCCTTCCCGCTCGGGCTTCCTTTTGCATGTTAGTGCCAAAATAGAACAAGAAAAGGGAGAAAAGTAGCTCCAAACTGGCATTCACTTATTATAGATATTTTTTGTAAATACATTTTGTAAGTTTTGCTGTGTGTTCCTTTTGCTAACAAGATTTACTAATCACACTGGAATGAAAATGATTCAGAAAACGTCAGTTCAAAGTTATGCAGAGAAATAATTAGCAACCTTAGCCAGCTCTTAGAAAAATCTGTTTAGACCAAATCCTTTTGCACAAAACTTTCTAGTGAATTATTGTGTCTGTAGCTCAGACACAGCCTGACCTTGGATAGATAATTCTGTTCCCTGTTCATCTCTACAGGCAAGCAGCCATTAATCTAGTATAAACATCAATATTTTTGTAAAATACAATCTCCTCCCAGCACCACTTTATGACTTTGTGATTTACAAAGTCTTGAACTTAGTTAAAATGACCACATATATTGTTTATGGCTTAATTACATAGCTCTTTTCCTGCAACAATCAGATGTTATTCACACAGAACTTCTCAACTGTCCTTGGCTCTGTCTTGAAAGGAAACACACCCTCTATAAGGCAGAGATGCAAGAGTAAACATTTGGCAAGGGTACATTCCTTTCCAACCAGCTCCCTCTGTGCATGCTCAAGGATTTTACTTTAGCAAAGGTATTGTACTCCTGCCAATGAACCTGAACACTCTGCTGTCTTACTGACATCAATCTGGCAGTTTCTGTGTGAGTGATATCAGTGTCATTCCCACCTAGAGGAACTGTCCATAAAAGTGAGCAGTGGCATCAGTTTCCAAACAGACTGAACACAACGGCTTGTCTTACATATAAAGCACTTTCCAACCTGACAGTTGTCAAAGTGCCTATATCCCAGTGCCTAGGGTGCATTTTATTTTCATTTTTAAGGGAACTCCAGTCAAAACATTGATATGCATGTGTATTGCATATGAAATCACCTGTGAAAAGGACCCTTTACTTCCAGTCTTCCCAGGTTTCAAGGAAGCTGGTCTCAGTTGCATGTAGAGAAGAAGCTAGACTTGGCTTAACAATTTTATCTTTATCCCAGAAGTTTCCTCTTTTTAAGTCCCAAGAGTGTAACACCGTCATTCCTTTTTTCAGGGCTACATTTCTGTAATCTGCAAATGGCAGGAACTGAGAGCTTAGCAATGTTTGGGAAGCCAAAGCATTACTTTAGTAGAAGAAGTGATCAAATTAGCCAAAGAAACCTAACTATGACAGATGCCATCTCGACTGAGCAGTTTACAATTTACTGCCACAGAAAGAGCACAGAGGAAGGTGAATACTGACAAAAGAACATTCTTTTCCAAGCTAGCTGCTTTTGAGATGAATGTCAGCTCCTTACCTTATAATGAGACATATCTACAAATCCTTTATGCGAGAGCTTAATAGGAGCTGGCAGTCTCTGACTTGTGTGGTTCATTCAGTGCTACAAGGAAAGAACCACAGGCAGCACGTCGGCAGAAACGAGCCTCAGTGCCAGGAATCAAAACTGGTATCCCTCACAGAGATTAGATGGCACTTTTGATATATGCTAGAGCAGGATGACTGACAGATAGCTGTGTGGAGGTGGCAATTTCTTATATATAGTAACTACTCAGCTCTCTAGAACTGAACTATCCCAATAGCTGCATATGTTTTTTGAGAAAGTCATGGAAACCTACAGCCGACCACTGTAATGAATTCAGGGGGTAGTTTAATGGAAATCTCAAGAAGGAATGTAATTAGATGAAGTCAATTAGGCTGCTTGGGGATTTCTAGCTGCTGTTGTTGCTATCTGGGAACCCTAATAGGACGATTAGGATTAACTGAAATCAGCCTGATTGATTAGGGCATATAAACCTACATATGCCAAATTCCAGGGGGATGGTGTGCTGGAGCTTGAATCCATCTGGAGCTATGAGTCAGGAGGATGAGTTTACTCTGCTGGTCTTGGAGAAAGCAGCAGATCAAGGCTAGGTACACACAATATAAGCCAAGCCAAGTGGTGGGTGACACAAAAAGGCTGCTAGGGAGAGGACTGATTTTATCTGTTAGGGCATTGTGTGTGAAGGCTATTCAGTCTGTCCTCAGGAAGTGAGACTAATACTATGCAGATCTTTTCATTAAAAAATAAAATGTTGTGTGTTTATAAAAAAAATACATCCACCTCTTCTTCATACAGCTTTTTAGGCTCAAGTCCTTAGTCAGTATGGCCGTGAAATTTCCCAGGATGTCAGAATCTTGTTATTACTGCAGTTCTGTTAGTTCTGGAGCCAAATTTGCAAATATGAACCTAGAAGTGCATGAAAAAACTGTCAGTGAGTAAATCCTGATGCTTCTGTGTCACAGGGTCAAGCACACAAATGCTTATTTGAATACATTTAAAATCCAATCCATGCTGTGCATGGGAAACCCACCTGCAACCTGCCTAGAGGACAACGGAGTTATTTCGGCTGTGTTTGTTGCGGAGAAAGATCCTTATGGCTACTAAAGAATTTCAGGAATAAAGGATGGAGGGTGTGTGACGGGGGAAATGGAGGGAAGCGGAGAACAACAGACCCACTCTCTGTTATTCAAAGAAGCTGCTCTACAGCAAGGTAAAGCGGTCCAGGCAGGAGCCTGAGGGATCTGATCCCAGTCATTACCACTCATGCGAGGGAGACGATATGTCAAGGGTAGGGAACGTCTTGGGGGACCTGCAATATGGTAACTCACTTTCAGCTAAGTGGAGAACAACAGCTTAGGCTGTACAGTTTAATAACGGGCTAGGCCACTTTGTGCACCGGCAGCGCTATTAATGCACAGTAGTCTGCCTTTCATTGTTAGGAGCGGAAACCCGTGGTTCCCATTTGACAGCCAGGAATAAAATTATTTCACCGCTAACATTTCTCTTCGTCTCGAGACAGTGGGGTTGCGCATTGCACTCCTCCTGCCCGCAGTCCCCCGCACCTGCAGCCCCCTCCTCACAACGCAGGAAGGTTCCCATGGGCTTGGAAACAAGGGGGATTTTTGCTTTCCCCCTGCAGCTCCCGTGCCATTCAGCTCTATTTGGGTGGCATACCCGGCTGTGTACCATGGCTGCCAGCTGTGGAGTGCTGTGCAGCATCCTGGAGTGCCTCCAAAGGTATTTTGAACAATTAGTAACCAGCCCGGCATGATCATACCCTAATGAATTACTGAACTGTTTTCTTCTGGTTGAATACTGGGCTAAATCCTGAAAGAAAGTGGACACCTGCAGATTGTATTGGCCAAGACCTGTCAGTGAGAATTTGCTTGAGTTAGGATCACAAGACTTGCCTCAGCCCTTCCTAAATATGTCCTATATTGGCCTTAATATTGTTAATTTCTCTTGTCACTTTAGAAAGCATGCTTCACACAAGCATCATGCAGCAATTCAAATAAACAGAGGCCGTATCATAGCATCAAATGCCAAAATCACTAAATGGCACTTTCCTTAGATACCTGTTGACCTGTGGAAGTATTTTTGTTCCATTAACTGGGCTTTATTAGGAAATAATGGAGAGCAGAGGATTTTTCCCAGTACTGTCACCTTGCCCATTATTATTAATAATCCAGCTCATGTAGTCACAAATCCAGTGTAAATCTTCCAAGAGAAAAACCTTTATCACAAACAGGTTACTCAGAGAAAAATGTCTGAATCTATCCAATATTTTTGCATTTTTTACTCTATTTTTCAACATATTTACCAACACGTTGATTTGAATAGTTATAAAAATGTTACTGATCACCATTGCAAAGATTTTAATCACAGCACTTGCTTCAATGAAAAATATTGTATAAAACTTTCAATAACAATCTTAACATAAAATTATGAAATCTCCCTTGCATTCTGACCAGTAGAAATTATACTGTTACTCCCCCCAACAAGTCAAGGATCTTTTATCCCTTTCATAAATGTTTCATATCTATGGGTCTGACTTTATGGTAGGTATAATTGTATAGGTAACTCTTCCAGCAAAACAGATCACCCCTGACAGCAGATATAAGTGTGTTTTCTATAACAAGCCAGTTATAATTGACTGGGGCACCTGCTAACAGAGGTGTTCTCTTTTGTGATGATTTTATTTGTGTTCTATAATCCTTTTCATAATCTATTTTTTGTTACATTGTTTTATTGCACCTGGCTTGCAGGAAGATTTCATCTGTATCAGAAATGGTTTGACCATTCATTTTTTACTCTAGTTTAAAAAAATGAAATCACCATATTTCCTGTAGTTAATGTAATTTTTCCTCACAATGAATCCCAGTATCCAGACAATCCTGGATAAGCAAGAGATACTGCAGCCAGCACTTCCTTCTATCACTAGACCATTTCACAGCTTATTTCATTTGCTGTAAGTTTTCACAAGATTCGATTGAAAGTCTGAGAGACTTGAGGGAAAAATACAAGATTGTTTTTAACACAGTGGCATTTGACCAAACGGGAGGGGGGAAGAGGAGGAGGAGGAGGAATGTGAAAGTCAAAAGTGTAATAGAGGCTGGAAATTCTTGAACAGATGTAGCAGGTGTAAACATGTTTCCTTATTTTGGTTCCTGGATTTAATGTCCTCCTACAAGACTTCCACGTGCTCAGAAAAAAGGTTATACGTGCAGATGGTAAACTGCTAGAATGCCCAGAAGGTTCAAAATCATCTGCGCTTGTGAAGACAGGAAGAATTTCCCATTGTCTGACTCAGAGGTGTTTGGAGCACTCTCAGTTAGAGACAGGTTTGGCTGGAGCAGATGCCTTAGGTCGTGAATTGGAAACACGCAGGCTCTTTTTCTTGTGATGTCCAAGTGGCTAAGAACATTAGGAGAGCTCCCTGGAGCAAGGAGGTGGGGAGAGACTTTTTGGCATGTGGTCCACACAGTCATTACAAATGGAGGCTCTGGGCTGTTGCTGTCCCTGGGCTGCTGCTCTCTCCTCCCGACACATTGCACTGCCTCGGGTCACTGCCTCACTGCTTGCCTGCCCATTGTAGTTTTGATCATACATTCCCTTTTGGCACAGGACAATTATTTTCTGCATTCTGCTAGGTCCTCTTCCCGTTTGTCCCTATTAGTCCATAGCCAGTGCAGGAGCGAAAAGAAGCAGGTGTCTTCAACGCTTGGCTGACACGCTGCAATGGGGACGCACCGGGGACAGGTCTGACTGTGCAAGTGCCTCTCACAGAGCGTCCTGCCCCGTCTCTCTCAGCACAGACAGGCAGCGAGAAAGCATGGTGACTGCTTCTGAAAGCCTTGCTCATTGTTAATAATGAACATTATTAATAATAAAGGTATGATGATACCATCACTGGCTGGGCAAAGGATGGGCACTGCCTCCACAGGTGCGCCCTCAACCCAGGACTGCCCTGTGGACTCTGCTCTGGCCACCCCACCTGCCCTCCACCTGCAGTGTCCAGGTGAGGCCACCACATCTCCTCATCATACATCCCCATCCCTGTGATGGACTGACTGGCGCTTGTGACTCTGTGTCTTTGGCCAGATCCTCAGCTAGCGTAAATCGGTTATGTCAGCTGAACAGCTGGCCTGACACACGCTGGCCGGCCCTCACCAGCATCCCTCCAAATACACTGCAGGGTCAAAAAGAGCCTGCCAGCACCTCCCTGAGGAGGAGCTGGCTCAATCCCAATCTAGGTGAGATGCAAGCTGTGCTGATGGAAAGAGGAGAAATGGTTAAGGTACCCACTATTTCCTGCCCCCCAGTGCCCCTCCAGTTTTGCCAGGATCTTAAGTAGCTATCAAATCCGTCTGCTGGACTCATACACTAGAAAGGGGCTGAACAGCAGGGTGGCAAACTTGTGGGTGCCGTGACATTATTTATGGCACTAAAAAAATGAAACATGACGAAAACAACATCTCATGATACTGAGTAATCGGGTGATAGAACGAAGGAGGAAACACAGTGTAGATATGTGTATTGCAATGTCAGTGAGCAAAGCAGATACCTGTGTGTACAGAGCTGAGAGTGCTGGACTAGCTGTTAGCTCTCAGAGAAGAAACCCTTGAAGTGCTGTGAAATCTAGATGTATTTATGGAAATGTCAGATCCATCCTCAGCAGTGTCCAAAAAAGCAAATACAATTTTAGGATTTAGTATGGGAGGAACAAAACTGAAAGCATTGGTATGTCCTGGTATAAATATGTCTGACATGCCTGGACCCTAAACATGGTGTAGTTCAACCCCACTAGCTCAAAAATGGTAATGCTGGAGCCAGAGGAAGGTCCAGGCTGTGGGACAGCTTCTGTATTAGGACTTAAAAATAGATTAGGAGTATCTGTCTGAAAAATGAATATGTGAGGGGGATATGAGAGAAGTCTATAAAATCATGAATGGCACCGAGAAGGCAAATGGTGAATGATTGTAGCTGACTCTCCCACCACAAGAACTAGGAGCATCAGATGAAATTATTAGGCGGCTTGTTCAAAACAAACAAAATAAGGGCTCTTCTTTACACCCGGTTTTGTTGCAGCGTGCCACTAATTGTCACAGGATGCTGCAGTGTCAAAAATTGATATGGGTTCAAAAAGCAATTACACAAATTCATGGAAGCAAAATTCCATCAAGGGTTATTAAATTTAAAGATAGCACATCTGTCTCAGGGAAGTCCCTGAGACACAGCTTGCTGGAGTTTGGGACAGCATGCCAGGGAACTATCACTGCATGCTTACCCCTCTCTTACGCTGTTCCCCAGGCATCAGCTGTTGTTTATGTTTGAGAGAGGCTATTGGGCTGGATGGACTTGTCTCAACCAGCATGGCTGTTCTTATGTTTGGATGCCAGGAAATCAATTCTTCCACATCCAGTCTGTTGGAAATGATGCCTTTTCTTTCATACAAGGACTTGGGTAGGATGATTTGTGAATTTGCTATCTGTCAATTATTGTAGACACCTGCAACGGGATTTTAAGTCTGAGGCAACACAGACGTTGCTCTGAGCAGAATGTGGTAGTATGTCTCCAAAGCATGAGAAAAAGCAGGGAGTATACATTTCACTGGCTCTTAGGCCCCCCCACATGCTAATTCCAGACCTAATGCTCAGTCTTCAAGGTCTAAGTAGACGGGTCTTCAGTGACAGCCAGAAATTCACCTATCAAAAACCTTTGAGACACACTTTCAGATCCCTCTCCTATGGGACTGGGGCAAACTGCAGAGCCTTATGTCAGGAGCAGCCCATGTCAGACAACGAATCTCTTCTTATTCGTTTACAACACAGATACATTCTAAGGTGAAGCCTACACTTTGTTTTAATCTTTTCACCACCTGCTGATGCATCTAACCGTGGCCGATTCCTACGGTCAGCAGCTTCCTGCCGTTCTTATAAACGCATGAACGGCAGATCACAAATACCCTTTCCCACAAAGGCACACGTCTGCTTTGCTTTGCCGCCGGCTGCGGTGAGGCTGGAGAGCAGCAGCAGCACGCTTCCAGCGCTTGACGAGTCACCGTGGTACACGCACTCCAGAAGGTCGGCCTTTCCTGCCCATTATCCTTAAGAGCAGCTTGGCCGCAGAGCCCTGATGCTGCGCTCCACGGGCGTACAGAGCTCATGCAGATCTAAATTTGCCTGCAGGAGGACTATATTAATCAGCTTTTTAGGGGAAAAAGATTGTATTTCAGCTAACGGGCCCCATGTGTTCGTAGATATAGTTTTGAGGTAGCTATTGTTATTCCAGAGCCTTCTGCCTTTAAAAGGAGGATGTCCATGCAATGATTACTTATTAATTAAATCAGATTATTATTATTATTATTATTATTATTATTATTATTATTATTATTAATCGTAATAATAATAATCGTAATAATAATAACAATAATTACTACGGATGCTGAATCAGGGAGTGACCACCCCGGCTTGAGAGAGCAGCTGTGAGGATCGCATCACATCCCCTGATAGCTTTGCCGATGTGGCTCATGTGGCTCGCCTCTTGCCGCCCAGCTTTCTTGGGGGGCACTAAGCCTCCACCGTGGTCGGCTGCAGCGCGGTGCCGGCGGCCCCCTCCTCGCCGGAGGGATGGAGCCGCTCCCTGGCCGGATCGTTATTTTACCGCGGGGGTACAGCGGCCGCCGGGCCGCCGGCGAGGCAGCCCGCCCTGAGGCGCCAGTGTCCCGGCCCTGCCGCCCCTAGGGGGAGCCCGGCGGCCGCTGGCCGCTCAAACGCCGCCCGCCCGCCCGTGAGGGGCCGGGCGGTGCGGACCCCCGAGCGCCATTAGCGCGGGCCTGGGGGGCGGCCGGTGTCGGGCGGCACATCGCTGAGGAGGGCGGGCACACCCCGCCGCCCCCCCGCCCTCCTTTCTTTCAGACGGGAGGTCTGCGGAGAAAGCTCCGCTCCAGCCTCCTCGTACCAAACATCCCTCCCTGACAGCGATTTCAAGTACACAACATGACATTTTTCACTTGGGGTTTTTGCAGTAATCTTGTGTGTTGAGGAGCTGTTTATTGTTTGGGGGAGGAGGGGGTGACACCCGGGAATCCGCAGAAAATTTCGTTTCAGTTTTATGGGGTTGATGTACGTTGTCCTTTCCAGCCCTCCCTCGGTAAAAAGAGGTTAAGACTCAATTGCTCCACATCTTTAGTCAGTTCTTGCCACACTGCTGTGGGGCAGGTGGGTAAACATTGTAGGGAGAGTAAATTGTTAAGTATTAGTAGCTGAAATAAGCAGTAAAAACACATGTAAGGAACTTGTATTATGAGACAAGTAGGTTTGCTCGGTTAGATGGGGTGGGGTATTGGGTTCATCTTTTGCCACTGGGGAAGCTGGGGTGGGGGTGATTTGGCCAAGGTCATGGAGTGAGCCCCAGCAGGGCTTTGCCTGGAGCCAACCGCTGTCTAACTGTGTTTCCTCAGGGCTCAAGGGCTGAGCTTTGCTGTCATAAGCGTATTTATTGCCTGTGGGGTTTGTTGTTGGTGGGGCCTGGATGGGCAAAGGAGCATATTGCCAGCAGCTCTGAGGTTATATAGCCAGCACAAGCCCAGGACAAAATGGAGAGTGATTTAAAAGACAGAGTTTGTTTTATTCTTAGGTGACTGCACACCAGTTTCTGGGGAGAACAGAATAAGTTTATTAAAAAAATGTAATCTGTCAATTTATGTTTTCCCAGAAGTTATGTAGGGACTGTCAGCTCTTAGAGCCAAATCTTGTGTCTGGCACATTCAAGGGCATGGAGGTATTTTGCAAATGGATGTGGGGGTTACAGACACAAGACAGCTACATGTAAAGGCTCTGCTTCACTCTGGCACAAGTGTTTCAATCGTCCTGCTTGACTCTGATGACTCTGCTCACAGTCAGTGTTAGGAAAGGCATTTTTTCCCATGGATGACAGACACATCCCAAAGAGCCTCAAAGGGGCAAAACACACAATACAGAGCAGCTCTGGACTGGCATTAATACCGAGGCAAATAAATCCCTCCTCCAGCTATTTTACTTCCCTGCAAGAAACTTCAGTGTGCAGATGTGACGAATTCATGCAACGGCTGTGCTGACGCTTTGATCTGGCTGCACTGATTCAACCTGTTCCCGCATTTTGCCGTGGCTGTTTTGATCTGGCACTGCTGTCTCCCTTGTCAAGAAGAGCATCTCACTGACCAGAGGGCTGTTTGCAGGGAAGTAGGAGTTCAGGATGTGGCAGGGTGTGTGGCAGGGCACACGGCAGGGCATGTGTGTCCTCCAGGACACTGTGTCCCAGCAAGGAGGCTTGTTCTGCTACGAGAGCTTCTCTAGCATGTGCATCTACTGATGAAATAGCAAAACAAAACAAGCCACCTGAGACAGCCACTGGTGGTTTTGTGATTCGGCAGGCCATATTATGGAATCTGGAGAGCAGTATTCATTATCTTCTACCTGGAAGATGGCATTTTCTTAAAGGTGCTAATTTGATTAAATATATCCTTGCTTTAACCCTGGAAAAAGTGATTCCTCCCACGACACTGCATCCTTTCTGGCATACCTCTGCTCATCTGTCGCACAGCTACAGGTACAGTGACAATGGAATGATGCAAATGTTCCCTACCTTTGGCAAAGGGTGCCAACGACAATCGCGTTAGTGTTCTTTCATAACAAATTCCAATCATCAGCAGACAAGTTACAATCAAGGTTTTCTTTCCACCCTTGGCCCCGCTGCTGGTTTGAGTAGTGTATCATTAGAATGATTAAATAACAGATTCAATGCACAATGCTGAAATTAAACTTGACCTGTGTAATCATATCATAAATAGCAGTTGCAGGTTGAGTTTCTTTCAGCTGTCAACCACAGATCCCATCTAAAATGAGTTGGCATTGGGGAAACAGTTGTAGTTGGTGAGAGGGAGAAATATTGGCAGAAAAGGTGTGCAGAACATCAAGATACACAAGTGAGTTATCTTGTACCTGAATAGTGTACTTGTTTAGGAAAATACCTGGGGAAAATTATTCCAGTGCGTTTGACACCTGGGAGGCTGAAGATGAGTGCTTCATACAGGACCTCTGCAATTGTTTTGGCATAACTTTGCAAAAGGTAAATTGGTTAGGCCTGCCCTTGTCAGTGTTTGTCAACAGTTGCAACAGTCGCCAAGAGAGAATTCCCCTGCTGTATACATGGCGTAAGATATAGCTGTCCTGTCTCACACACCACTCTTGAGTGGTAAGTATTGTACAAGGTCAAACAACACTCTGTGGAGCTTTAGGAGAGAAAAGACATGGGAAAGTGCAATAATTTAATAAAGTATCAGAACAAATAACATAAATAACTTCTACACTACAGAAAAGTGTAATAGAAACCAAGACAAGAAACAGCTTCTTCTCAGCTGCTTCTAAAGCTTACCCGCCTTCTCTGGCATAGAGTGTGATAAAATTGATCCACCTTGGTGCTTTGCAAGGGAGTTCACTAGAGGTCTGTAACAGAATTGTACAACACAGTTTATTTTTGAAGTCTTTGTGCAAGATTTGAGGCATGAGAAAGTGAAAAAATAAGTGGGTGTTAACAATTTTGTGGTGTTTTTAAGGTGATTCTTTCAACATAGGTCATGGAAAAAGGGAAGGTAGGATGAAACAGAGATAGGAGACTGCAAAATCTGCCCCAATTTCATGATGTATAGTATCCCAACAATTCTTGTGAGTTAGCATAAGTGCATAATGCATAATAAACACATGATTTGGCCTGATATGTTATTCTAAATGAAGCATTAAGAATATAAGCTATTATTCCGGGTAGCACCAAAAAAACCCAAACAGAAAATCTGGTTGGTATCAAGATCAGCAATATGGTACTGAAAGTTTTTTTTACCTTTGTAGCTGGGGGAAGTTCAGAGTTTATATTTCACTGGAAATACTTAAGGAAAATATATTTTTTAAAATTTAGATAAAAGAAAAAGGATAAGCATTTTGAAAGCGTAATTCAGAGATGAGAAGGTGTTTTGTTGGGGTTGTTTTGATTTTTGTTTTTTTAAATTTTTTTAATTTCAGTGTTCTTTTAGAAAAATATTAAAACTAGTTTCTATTTAAGAATTAGTAGTAGTGATTGATAATTATAACCATTTAGGATAACTATCTTCTTTCCTAGTACAGAGTGTCTCCCATTTGTGTTGTAGTGCTCAGACTGTCAATATTATTTCATTACAACACCAATAGGAGACATATGAGTATTACAGTTGTTTTGGTACTAGATAGCAGGAGTCCTTAGTGATATGGCAGTAAAATTAAACCATTTTTCAACTTGTCATATTATCACATAGGTAATAATAGTGCATACGCCACGAACTGCAGCTGTGAATGTGTGAAGACATAGTGTGAAAAGGTCTGTATAAAACTTAGCCATTAAAATAACATTTTAAATTAACTTTAAAAATAGCATTTAGATTTTTAAAATCTGTGTAATATTTGCATTTAAAAATTGGAAATTGTGTGGAAAATTTATTCTTTTTCCCCACAACTGTATCACCAGCAATCTTTGATAAAGAGAGTTCTTGCCATTTGTGGATTTTAAAAGGAGTGGGTGACCTGCCTGACTTACCAGGCTCCTTCTTCAAGCAGCCACCAGGTAAGCTGTGGCTGAAAAGTTACTGTCACTGGTTACTGGTTTGCAGGTCATGAAGGATGGTCTGGTTGTCGCAGCAGACAGGCTTCTATTTCCATACTTGCAGGGGAACCAAGGAAGAAGGCTGAGGAAAAGACATATGCCTAGCACAATTTTTAGGCTTCTCCTGAGCATCACGTAAGCATCAGTGAGCCCTAAAAAAGAATCAATGGGTTCCTGTTCATCTGTTTGCCCTGGTTCAAGCGCTGTTATCCAGAACCAAAAATCAGACCCTACCTATGCCACCATTTTTGCTTGACTTCAAAGACTAGAGAACCATGGGGACTGCTTTTAAACCTCTCTGTGCTCTGGACCATTGTTGTTAGGTGCTCTCAATTACTTTTTGGTTATTTCACAGGGAAAATAAAAAATATTTTAGAGTTTAAAATGATGAGTTACATAAAGACAGTATGCCAGTCTTTAAAATTTTGAGTTTTTAGGTTCTTTAAAAAAAAACCAAACAAAACAAACTTGTGGAATTGTGGCTGAAGCAAGTATGAATCCTTGTGTGGCCAGTTTACACACACAGGCTGACAGAGGGACTGCTTGTCATGATCACCTTTCAGAGACCTCCCTTACAAGTAAGCTGTGGAGGAGGAATCTGCAAAGCAAAGGTAAAAAACCCTGCCTTACCATCATAAGACATTACTGGAGACAGAAGATAGGTAGAGTTACCCATCTTAGAGCAAGCAAAACTGCATTGCTGGCAACCTATATTCAGCAAAGAATTATTTCTTCTCCCATTAATTATTTAGAGTACATACTGCCTTTTCAGCATAGATATGCTCAGATCCAAACTAAACAGAGCGTCAGTCACTAGGCCCTCCAAATAATAATACAATGCAAATGTTAAGCAGTAATAATAAGGCCCTAACTACTACTGGTTTCCCATTTGTAGAGGCAGATATCAAAGATTCAAACCTTCTGTTCTCAAAGAACACGTTGGGCATGAGACAGAGCAAATGATCAGCCCAGATTTGTTAGGTATGTAATGGAAGACGGTCACACACTGAAGTGGATGAATTTCAAGTGCAACCAACAAAAATAAACTCCTTATATAAGAATTTTGAATATATTCAATGCTAGAAAGACAAGAAATCACATGAATCAAAAGTTAGCCATTGCAGAATGAAACCTGCTGTGCACAGAGGAATTTTAAAGGCAACATTGAATTCAGTTCCAGGAAAAATGTACACCAAACATACTTGTCTTGACAACCCCATTCAAAGAACTACTCAAGATGGAAGCTGTGTGAATAAAAAACCTGAAATCATAAAAACAGCACTCTGAATCTAAGGTGAAAAAGCCCTAAATTACTGTGACGTGTCACAACCTGTCAATTTATTAGCAGATGCTTCTAAATCAGGATTAGGAACGAAATATCAAAACCTTCAAAAGTGGCATAATGGAACTGTTCTGAAAAGGAAGAGAAAATGTGCCACAGGACTGGGGTTTCTTGGACTTTTGCTAATGATCTTCAGAAGGATGTAAGCAACAAAGGAGTTTGCAAGCAGCTGATGTCAGGCTTTCAAAACAGTAATTGATTTTAGGCATATGGGACCAGAAAAACCTTTGCAGTGGCTTTCTGAGGAGATTTTTTTAGTCCGGAATAATCACAAAGCAAAAGAACAAGGAGCTAATTCTGTTCTACCTTGCCTACTGTTTAGGAAGTGTGAAATGCTACCCTCAAATCAGAATTTTCCTTTCCCACAGCGATGTTTTAATATTTTACTTCTAAGGATAAGCATGACTATAGCTAGTGACAACAGACAGCCTATGAAG
This sequence comes from Columba livia, assembly GCF_036013475.1. NCBI lineage: Eukaryota > Metazoa > Chordata > Aves > Columbiformes > Columbidae > Columba > Columba livia. Next base: position 66,669,889 of record NC_088603.1, on the reverse strand, counting down.
TCTAACCCGATGCTAAGGGGTCACAGTCATTGATTCAGGAAGCTTTTGGCCTGTGGGTTAAACAAGATGTAGCTTCAGCTGAGTGTCTAGAGTACCGATTCTCAGCAAAAACCTGCTTATGATGTCTGAATTACGAGATCAGCAAGAGCAAAACTGAGAATAGACCACTGAATAAAAACCTGGGACTATATCAGTCCTAACAAAGCTGAGGGTAGGATTGCTTGCAGGGGACTATGGAAGTACTGAGGCAAGTCCCACATCAATTTGTTGAGAAAAAGCATGCTCAGCCACTTACAAACATAAGTTCAGCAGCAAATGGTGTACCTGACAGAAGGGGACAAGGGTGAAAGGTGAAGGAAGGAATAAAACACCTATCTGACCTCTTTGAATACGGTGGATCTTTGAGCTAATCCTGACAGCTTGTGCTGATGGCACAAACGAGATCCTGACCTGATGCATGAATTCTGTCAGTCAGGTGCTACCAGTTAGGTTGTGATTGGGGGAAACTGCCTGCCAATGTGCATGGCAGCCTTGAGCCAGGTGCCGCAAACAGAGCAAAACAGTTTGGAGGAAGAACATAGGCAGGAGGCAGGCAGCAGGCAGGAGGGTGCAGCGAGCTGTGAGGTTGCTACACAAACTCAGGGCCACAGAGCTCTTACAGCTCATGCTGGAAAAGAGCTGAACGCACATGCAGTGGCTGGGTAGGAAAGGACAGAATGAGACCTTACCCATCTCCCACATGGGCAGTGGTCACAGCTAGGGCAAGGGGATGAGGATATCCGTTACCCCAAATACCATGTGTGTCCTCCTCAGATGATGTGTGACTTTGGCTAAGTAGACCAGCGACTACTGCAGGGCTGGAGGCGGTTTTGTCGCTCCTACTGACACTATTCCACTTTGCTGAAATGCTTCAGTCTATGCTGGAATCCATGTGTTTCCACTCTCCGGCAAGTTCTCAAAGCCCTTTGCTAAAGAGTTATTCTCATGCTCTCTGACTCAGTGAATATGCAAGAATTGCAAGCAAAGTGGAACACATCCAAAAGGAGAGATCGAGGCAAAATGGCCTCATAAGGCAATCTTGCATTTAGGGCACGCTTCTGAGGCTGTGGTTCAATGATGCAGTAAGTCCAGTTCCAGTGCTCTTCCTACATGACCAAATACATCCCAGCTAGATTTGTGTTGCAAGTGCTGACACTGAGTTCACACTGGTTCAAAAAATGTTGATGGATTATCTTCAACACCCAGCTTTATGCTGAGACTGGCTGTTGTCTTGCAGTCAGCAAAAGGTCAGTGTAAAGATAAAGGTGGCATAAAGACTAGTCACAAAAGAAATAAACTGGAGTGTTCCCCTCTGGCCTGGATCAGATCAGTACTGCCTGTATGTGTACTGACTTGTACAAATCTGGGACTGATCTACAGATTCAGCGACGGGAGACATATTCTCAAATCCTTGCTTTGACAGTGATTAGGACAGAGAACAATTATTGTAGAGTGGATTATTAAAGATACTTGCTTGAGAGATCTTTTGTTCAGAGTCTGATCAAGTGACTGTCTATTTATTGAAAGTGGAAGAAATTAACAACACATAGACCTGAGAATACCTATTGTCTCTTACGTGGCAATCTTACTAGAGCTTGTTGAACTGTTTTCTTCAAAGTTTTAAAAAGAAAACAGATTCATAGACTTTATATACTATGTTCCTGTATACTATGCTCCACGGAAAGAGCTGCTTACCCTCTCCAGTGCTTGGGGAGAACTTGCCCCCTTCCTCAAACACTACACCAAATATATACCGCTCACTGTATATTAATTAAGAAATAATGGTCTTAGCAAAGGGCATTTCCTGGGGATTAATCACTGATTGGGTGAGTGGATGACTTGAGATTTTTAATTAAAGATGCAAGCTTCCTCTGTTCTGGCATGTGAACTTCCATTTAAATTAGGTTCTATTGAATTCAGAGGTTTCTTATGGCATGAAGTTCACCAGTGCTGACAGGTCTGTGCCTCCAGTTTAATAGGTGGCAATGCACTCTAGAAAGACAGCTTTCATCTCTCTCATCAGTGCCAAAGTATTAGCGCTGTGAATGTGGCCAAATACACCAATTTGTTCTGCTGGGGCCTTCAGAAAATTTTAACTGGTTCATCCGTGGTAGTGAAGGAGTTGTTCTCAAATTTGTAGGTGTGTGAGGTCATACCAGAGGATCTTTTCCATTCAGAGTCTACATTGAAGCCCATCACAGTCCACCACCTACACAAAGATGGAGGTGAGGAGTGGTAAGAAGTGAGCTAATGGAAGAGATGATGAACAGAAAGCATATGGAAAGCAGAGATGTGTCTTGCCTGAGAACAACTAGAAGAAGCTTCCTTACGTGTTGGGTGGGCCATGTTAACTGCTGTGGCATAAACTCAAGATAAATTAAAACTCCTTGAGTTTATTTCCTTAAAGCAAAAGAAAATGCAACTGTTAGATGTTTTTGCTGTTGAAAATCAAAGATCTTTGCCTTGCCTGAGCAGACATTATGCTGTATGCAAACTTTGTTCCAAGCAAAGAGAGGAGCCCCAGTGGCCAGCAGCAGAGCTGCTGCCAAAAGCATTATCTGTGTAGCTCACTCGGGCCTGGACAGGAGACCAGTTGGTCGCAGCAGAGACAGATTGAACTCAGAGTGGGAACACTGGAGTCACCTCTGTTGGGCATGAAAATGTCCCAACAGCTCCATCACACACCTGCATTTTGTGGTTGAGCTGGGCCATTATTTCCATTTTTAGTTTGTCTGAAGCTCATGCATTATCTCCCTCTAGTACTCATTAGCAAAACAAAAACAGGATCAGGCCCTAAATTTATGGAAATTAAATGCTGTCAAGTCTGTTTATCTCCTCTAGGACTCTTTCACAACTTTATTAAAGTTACATCAGGCTGCTTTGTTAGGAAATAGTAACATATTTTCTGCTCCTCCATCTCACAGCACTACTGTGCAGAAACAGATCTGACCGGGAGCAAGAAGACAGTACTGGAAATAAATTTGGTGTTATGCTGAAAGTCAGCAATGAAACTTCACTGAAGATGGTGGGTGAGAAAGCTTCCCTCCCCTAAGGAAAAGCCCAAGAACTACCTTATCTGTGGGACATGCTCATTCAGACCCCAGGAGCCACACCATATGTACCGCATCGTACATACAGCATCACACATGTCTGGCAGTGCTGAACTGTGGGGGCTGAGGCATTTCTCCAGGATCTAACTGGGGATGCTGGGGACAAGGTGGCATACGACGAAACAGAGCGATACAGAAAGTGAGAGCAGAAACATCGGAGAAGGAGCCAGAAGAAGCAGCGCGGACATGGCAGAGCCCATGAGGAAAACTCTTGTAGCCTGACCCTGACAGAAAGCTAAGAGGGAATAAGCTTGAGTTGTGGCTCAAAAGAAGCTTGAAAGTGTGAAAAGAGAAAACACTGCCTATTGTTTTGACTCCTGCTGTGCCCAGAGTAACGGGACATTGTGTACATTCTTTCTAAACAAACAGAAGTGCCTTAAAAAGCCCAATTCACTCCCTCATCCATTTGTTCTCTAAACAGAAATAACCCGTAGGGACCCTGAATATTGGCTAACCACCCAGGTCAAAGGGGGTAACCAGAAGTATATTAATAAAAGGAACTTTCTCCTCAGAACTGATTTTGTCTTTTCTTCTCTCTAATAAAAGATTGTAGTCCTTGTCTGTAATGATATTGTCATTAGCATTGTCATAGCAACTGATAAACAAGGAGAAAGAGATGTGTAACAACTTTAAAAAAACCCAAAAAACAAAAACCAGGCAGTCCAAATGTCTTACTAACAAGTAATTTGATGACAGAATTCAGCAAAGCGGTTGCACAGTAAATGGGTTTATCTTTAAACATAATGCTCTTTTCCATTTTAACTGAGCATAAAATTGTATCTTGAAAGGATCGGCAAAAAAGCAGGGCTTTATGCCTCTTGAGCAGTTCCATGTGACATATGGTCTTTCCAAGCAGTAGTTTTATCGGCGGTGCACAGTAGCAGCAGATTTGAGCTAATGTTCCTGTGAAAACAAGTAAGGGTTTATCCAAAAACTGAAGAAGGGTAGGAGAAAGGCACCTTTGGCCTGCTATACAGAAAAAAACAAATCGTATCTTACGTCAAACTTACGACATACCTCTATAAATACAGCAGCTGCTGGTAGTGACTAACTTCAGCACACGCACTGAGCAGGGCTGAAGTGGGCTCAGCGACCTGTTTGATTCCCTGCCCAGCAGCGATGCTCCCGGGCATGTTTCAGCCACATGCCACCTTGAAGTCTTGGAGGGGATGGGGTGGCTTTTGGGGCCAGGTGGGGCATCGCTGCCACAGTGGGGGGTGGCCCCAGACTTGCCTGTGTGATCAGGTCTCCAGTGCCCAACACGGGTACTGTCATCTACATCCAACACTCTCAGAGAGCACGTGTTGCTTGTCGCTGGATGCATGGGGTGCTGAAGGACACCTGTCTCCCTGCTCCCAAACATCCCCCTTCATGCCAGGAAAAGGGTCGGGGGCTGTTCATTTAGTTACTGGGCAACAACGAAGGGCAGGGTGAGCCTTGTACACAAATACACATGCCTTGTGTTTATTTTAGCACATAGCTCTGGCCAAATATTGGCCTGAAATTATTTTCGAGCTCAGTGCTACCTCAGTTGGGGATCGCTGCTGCAGACTTTTGCTAGAGATAATCCTTGTAAATTAATTGGTGCTGGAGTTACAAATGCAGGAAGAAGGCAAAAATTAATGGATTGCAAAACATTTCTGCATCTGAAGGATTTTGCTATAGTAGTTGTACACACACGGAACAGAAGTAAACAAACATATGCTCATATGGTTATATTTCTGCATACACACATGCACGCTTACACATATTTATATTTACATTTACATTTACATTTATATATGTGTGTATATATATATTATCACATTAAATAACAGGTAACATAGCAGGGAAAATTGAATTGTAAAGGAACAAAGTTGGAAATAAATTTCCTGTGGCTCCATAGCTCCACAGAAGGCATGTTTTTAGAAAGGCTTTCAATGTGCTTGAATGGCTCTATGATGCTTTTGTAGTAATGAGTGTTGTTTCTCTCATTCTTGCAACAATGCAGTAATTCGTAAGTTGAGTTCCTCAAGGCCTTCTCATCAGCAAGAATGAATTCCCTCCATTTTCAAGTCTTTCATGAGCACTTCTCTTTCCCCTGCTGTCTGTGCCTCTTTCTTATCCCCAAGTATAAGTGTCAGTTCTATTCCAAATTCTGTCTGAAGTTCCGTGAGATATTTTTCCAGGAAGTAGCAGAGATCTCTGTGTAACAGTCATGCAAGTTTTTCGGAATTGACATGAGATTTCACAGTTGCGGCAACATCGTGGATTTATACAGCTGTGATCCACCCGAGGGCATGTGGAAAAAGATATTGGAGCATCTCAATTAGAACTGAAGTATTAAGAGTGCAACCTGTGGATTGTCCCAAGCCCTAAAACACCAGAGGAAACAGACACCTATCTAATTTGAGACCTGCCACTTAGGAATAGCATCTGCCTGTAGTGAAACAACACAGTAGAGTGTAGGAAATTGCTCTTTTGTGTTCTGTACAGATACAGAAGGAGTAGGCAGAGGCACAAAATAAATATCCACCATTGGTGATACCCAGAGATAGACAGATGACCTTATGAAATAGGAGGAAACTGCAGCTGCTGAAAGTATCTTTCTGTCTCTGAGTTTTTCTTGGGACAGTGGCACCATGCAGGGTTACTAACCCCAGGATAGTAATACCAGACCTTTCTCAATAAATAATAAATAATACTAGCTCTTTCTCGATAAAGGCTAATCGGTTCTTGCCTTTTCTCATTGTGCGAGTGAGATACACTATAGAATTCATTCACGAGAGAGCACTCTGCAAAGTTGAAGTAAGAAACAGGAAAAATTAAGGTGGCAGTAGAGTTGTAAATTCAGCTTGCATGTCAAAGTAATTACAATAAACTGATATACTTTCTGGAAAAAAAAAAATCACTGGTTATATATGCCATTCCTAGAATAAAAATAACAGACACTATACCAACATCTGCAAGGTGTAGATGAAGATGTGGCTGTCACAGAATCACAGAATGGCTGAGGTGAGAAGGGACCTCTGGAGATCATCTACTCCAACCCTCCTCCTCAAAGCAGAAAACATGAGCTCAGTCCTCAGGGCTGTGTCCATTTAGGTTCTGAATATCTCCAAGGAGGGAAACTACACATCCTCTCTGGGCAACATATTCCTTTGTTCAGTCATGCTTACAGTAAAATGGGGGTTTCCTATGTTTAAAAGGAATTTTCTATATTTCTATTTGTGCCCATTATCTCTTGTCCTGTCACTGGGTACCACTAAGAACAGTCTGGCTCCAGCTTCCATGCTGTTTCTCATCATGTGTTTACACATACTGATAAGATTCCCCAGAGCCTTCTCTTCTCCAGGCTGAACACTTCCAGCTCTCTCAGTCTCTCTTCATATGTCAGATGCTCCAAACCCTTAATTGTCTTTGTGGTCCTTCACTGGACCTGCTCCTGTAAGTCCATGTCTTGCTTGTACTGAGGAGCCCAGCACTGGACCCAGCACTCCAGGTGTGTCTCACCGGTGCTGAGAAGAGAGGAGGATCACCTCCCTCCATCTGCTGGTGATGCTCTACCTCATACAGTCCGGAAGGATGTTTGTCTTCTTTGCCATGAGAGTGCATCGCTGGCTTCTGGTTAACTTGTCATTCACCAGGACCCCCATGGACTTTTCTACAATGCTACTTGCCAGCTGGTTGGCCCCATGCTGTCCTCATGCATGAAACTGTTCCTCCCCAGAGGTAGGACTTGGCATTTCTCTTTATTTAACTTCATGAGATTCCTGTCAGCCTAGTTCTCCAGTGTCAAGGTCCCTTTGAATGGAGGCACAATCTGGTCTAGTAACCATTGTTCCCAGCTTTATAGCATCTGCAAACTTGCTGAGGATGCACTCTGTCCTACCTTGCAGGTCATTAATGAAGATGATAAATAGTACTGGTACCAGTGTCTCCTGGGGTACACCACCAGTGACTGGCCTTCATCTGGACATGCCAATGATCACACGCCTTTGAGCCCAGCAGTTCTGCCAGTTTACAGTCCATCTCACTGTCATTCATTTACTCTGTAATTAACCAATTTGTTGGATATTATGTGAGTGGTGTTATGGAACACAGTGCTGAAATTCCTGCCGAAGTTGAGAGAAAACATATTCACCGCTCTCCGCTAATATACCAAGTCTGTCATCCCATTATTGTAGTCTACCAGATTAGCCAAGCATGCAGCAGCTTCAGCGTAGACCTTGCTGGCTTGATAAAAAAGAGATTAATGATTTCTAAGGAATTATTCATTTAGTGATATCTGACTTCCTGATCACAAAATGCCGCTGGGCAGATTATGCAGAGTGTTCCCATGCCCCTTCATGTCCCATGTCCAGTCCCTGCAATGCATTTCACATCCTGAGATTGGAGTAATTCTTGATCTGCGTGTTATTCACATGGTTTATTATAATGTTGATCTAATGTTCAAAAACTTAGCCAATCTGTGTGGCCATTTATTCATGTAGCATACTTTTGTTCCCTGGTTAATTCTCAAGTACACCTGGTCAAAATTGACTTTCAGCAAGTATTGATATGTAGTGAAAAAACACAGTATGTCATGTACGTCACTACTTTATTTTTTTTTTTTTCTGGGACATTCAGGGAAACTAAGACATGGATTGAAGACATTCACTTAAAGTGAGAGCTAACAGCACCAAAAAATCCTGAAATTTTAATGGAGGTCAAATATTTAACACAAAGACTGTAGCTTGAGATTTTGTTTTGCTTTTTTAGAGTCAAATTTGTCAAAATACTGTGCAAATCCTGGAGATACTCTGACAGACTTTCATGTTTATTCTTTCAGTGTATTCCCAGCTTCTTGGGTGCTGGTGGAAGTAGACCCCTGGAACAGAAGATAACTAATGGACCCCCGTCTTGTGAGCTGCCCTGCCTTGTGCCATTCTAGTGGCCTCACCTGGCATTGGCAGAACAGCCGGACTTAAGGCAAGAATTTAAGCTACTGCTCTTTCTGCTTCTCCAAACATTTCTTGAATGGAATATCAACTTCCTTAGGTTGAATTAGAAAGAGAAGAATAAGAACATCTTCTGTATCTCCTTTAATTCTCGATATCCTTGCAACAGCTGTCAGTTTCAGTTTGTTCATCGATCATTCAGTTGAGCAAGAGCAAGAAGATGAAGGACCGTTCACCCCTTGATGTTGTTAACAAGCCTGTCAGGCTTTGACAACTTGAATGAGAGACGTTTCATAAAATTATGAGTGAAATTTTAAATGTCTCATTGAGGCATACCACAGAATTCTTTGCTGTCAAATGAGAACTTGCAGTAACTTAGTAACTTTTTTTTATTTTTTTCCTGACTCAGCACTCTGCTCACACCGGACCCATCAGGTTTTTGGAAACATTTCTTTTTTATAGTGGGCATGCTCAGCAAAATTATCATAAGCATTAACACTCAGTTCACCTGCTGACATTACTGTTGAACATCAGTACTGTCATTTGTGTGCACACAGCAAAAGGGTAAGATAGTTTAAGAAATACTCTTTAAAATGGACTAAGCTTCTCTATTTCCCTGTCAGTATCACCACCCGATTCAAACTTACACTATTTTACAATCAACTCAATGTACTTTTTCTCCCCTGCCACTGACTGAGTGGTCCACATGGATTTTAGGTGACGTTTTACTTCCTCAACAACAAATCGTTGTGCACAGGGCCAGAGGTTTGTTTGCCTTTCACTGGGACAGATGCGTCCCAGCAGCCTCTGTGAGAGCTTCCCAAATTTTGCCATTCAAGGTACATCAAAGCATGTTATTTTCTTTCTGTACAGGTTTCTGCTGAGGAGACCATGAGCAGGCCTTGCTCAGTTTACTGCAAAACCCATTTGAACATAAAATTTTGGTTTTGCAATGTACACATACGTGGTGCCAGAAGGATCTATTGTATTACATGAATAACTATTATTATAAGCTTGCTTCAAACAGAAGAGGTATCTGTTTCTCAGCCAGCAGACAAAACCAGATGTAACCATGCAATTTATAGCTAAGTAATCCATCAGCACATAGGCTTCAGCTTGGAAAAACACTTTGAGTACCAGCTTAACTTTAAGTGTATGTTTATATACATAGGTTTCAGTGGGGCAAACATGTGCCTACAGCTATGTGTGACTAGAGCTATGTGTGATTGAGTGCATCAGTGGAAGAATGTAATTAGAAAAGTCTTTAAATTTTAGCTGTATGAATTTGTCTAGGGGTAAATATAACAACAGCTCTGCCTTGGCTGGCTCTGTTTCTTTTCAGTGTAGTGCAATGTAAGCAAGATCCTATTACTCTGCAATATTGATGGCATACCTTCATGCATATGTGATAGCACATTTCCAGCATATTATATAGTTTAGAACTATCAGTTCCATCCTGATTATGGTGGGTTTTTTCCCAGTTTTATTCCTCAGAGTCTTCTCAAAACAATAATATCAATACGGTGTGTTCAAACTATTTAAGGAAGAGGAACCGACATGGTTTCCTAATTTCTATTCTGTTCTCTGCTGCCTTTCATTGTCTGTACTCTTTTCCATGCTCAGGAGTGAGTGTGCTTTCTGTCAGAGTTTCAGCATATTTCTCTGTCACACATTCTCCTGCTTGAAGCTCTTTTGTTCTAATACTCTTGACATTTAAGCTTGTGCACTTTAAAGGTTCTTTCTCTTTACTTTATTCTATGATTTATTGATTACTTCCAGCTTCTGTTTCCCTAAGCCTATTTCCTTTCATGTTTTCTCACCCTTCCCACTTCTTGTTATTTCATCTCTTGATACAAATAATGCTTCACAATTCTGGTTTTAAAGCCACCGCCACTGCACAAGTTTTTCTTCCATTGCCTTGGCATAGGAGCATTTTTTTTTTTTTTTCTCAAATGAAGGCCCAAAGGCATTGTAAATTATTACAGGGGTCATTGTTACTGGTGAATGAATTGCGGCCACACATTTACAAAGAGCCCACTGAGCCGCATTGTCCTGTGCAAGTAGTGCCCGTAGAAGTCACAGGCACTACTCGCAGATCAAGGGACTACTCAGTGTGGGAAAGTGACACTCGGCACTGGGACTCCAGTCGTCATTGTAGGGAGAGAAGCCCCCTTCCCAAAGGCTGAGCTATACTGGCTGTGCCAGTCTGACTTACTACCAGAATTGCTATGGTGCCCAACAAGGGGGTTTTCCAGCAGTTTAGGATTATTTCACCTACACATTGTGGGGTGAATTCTGTGCTAATTGCCACCTGGTGGGAGCTGCACAGCTGGTGACACAGCTTGTCTATGTGTGCTCTCATACACGCTTCTGTGAGGTACCATTTTGTGCTTGTTTTGCCCAGCACGCAGGAGCCAGCTATCAAAGGAGGCTTCCATTCGCCAGAAAGACCAGTTCTAGCCTAAGAAAAAAGCACACAGCAGAACCTCTAGTAGGTGTGGGTCTCAGTGTGAGTCTTGGACTGAAGTTACTGAACTTGGCCATATGCACACTTTCCTGCCATAGTGTGGGCATAATATTTGTGTATAACTTGGCATCTTCTGATGACTCAAGCTATACAGATAATTTTGAAAGCATCAGATGGGAGAGCCTAGAATGGAGCAGAGCATTACTGCCATGTGGCCAAACCCTACACAAGTCTTTGAATAATCTTCCTTCTCTGTTCCCTGGTTTATTGTGGGAAAGGACCTGTCTTGCCCATAGAAATGTCTGTTCCCATCCTGGATGGAGTGACACAGTGGGACCCTTTTATGTTCCATCCACGCCCAATGTAGTACAATGACTTGCTGCTATGCAAAACACAGTTATTCAGCTAAAGTACACTTGAAATTTCTATATTAGGCATTAAGAAGTAAATTGCCCCAAGGTAAGAGCTTGATTCTAGGCAGTACAGAGCTGTGTTTGGATGAACAATTTTGCCCACTTCCAACTCAGACACAAGGAGACTGAGAAGTAGATTGTAACCAATACTCCCATTAAAGGCATGCTCTAGTCAATTAGTGAGCGATTTTTCTGTCAGTCAGGATTCTGTGCAAATGAAGAGGTATCAAGGATGTAGAAAATGATGGAACTCAGCTGAACATGTACCTCCTGCTTGTGTTCCAAAGTAAATACAGACTTTTCACTAGTAAAAAAAGAGCATTATTCTTTACATTTTACCATTTCAGAACACATGAAAAATTAAATTGCCAATAAAATTTTACAACAAAGGAAATTCTTGTTAGAAATTTTATCTCAGAGTATTGATTTTGTTACTGTGAAGAAAATTGCTGTCTAAAAGTTAATAAATAAGAGTGAGCAAGGATAGACTTCTAATCATCTGATTTATTTTAAAATCTTCTAACACAGAAAATATTGATAAGATTGTATTTTGAAAGAAAGAGGTAGCTTACTGGTTTTCTTACATTTAATCATCAGTTAGAAGATTTTAAATCATTAAAAGGTTGTCTTAGGTGTATGTTAGTGTATGAACACAGTTCCTTATTAATCTGTGAAAAAAAGATTACTAAATCATTGGCCTCTGGTTTATCCATCAGAATATCTGATGTACGTACCAGAAGGCTGTTACTCCGGTTCATTTTACATACATAACACTGAAGTGGTCTGTTATCCTAGAAGCCTGAACTAGCTTTTACTTTACATTAAAAACTCAGCAAAAAATTATACAGCCTGAGAGATTTCTAAATGGCAATAATTTTGCTTTTCACTAACACCAGAAGTTTGGCTTTTATGCTTCTGGTAAGGGCATGGATTTTACCAACAGCAAATATTAGTATGCAATATTTTTGCTGTGTTTTTGTACATACCTATATATATATGCACATGTATATTGTAGATATGTACTTGCCTTTCTTTTAGACAACCACACAGTGACATGTTCCAATGCATAAGCAACTGAATGAGCAAGTAAGAGGATGCTGTCGGTTTTTTGTTTTTCAGCAGTGGGAATAATATTTGTCACCTATATGGACAGAAATATTTTGGAGAGAGATTTCTGCAAGTTCCCATTATTTTCTCCTTTCAGAATCTCCACAAAACACATCACAAAAAATAGTCATGATATATCAGGATGACCTGTTCTTCTCGTGTAAGAGGAATTTTAGCTTCTTTTTAGAGGCTGTAGGTTTGTTTATTCCGGGTTGCCTGGAGAGTTACCCCAAAGCAAGCAGAGACATGCCACCTTCTCTAGGACTCTAATATGATCCCTGGGACCCCGGTGCTCTGCCAGCTCCAAGGGTGCAACACAAGCGAGGGATTCTGCCCTGGACCCCCACGTAGCAGTGATGCTCTTACATGAGTTTCAGTGGTGTTATCCTCAGATGAATTCAAGCGAGGCAAGCTCAGGAACTGACAAGCACAAATGAATCTCCAAGTGAATGACCTAGTAGTATATGTGTGTGCCCTTCTTTCCTATTTAGTTTTATTTCAGGAGTGGCTACCGTCTTGTGCTGTTGTGGCTTTGTTTTCTAATCTCCTCAAGGATGCCTGCCAGCTGCTGGATACTCAGAAGAAGACAGTCACTTGGGCTCTTTCCCATAAGCCATATCCCCAAGTAAGTTCTCACACACAGAAAAGAAATTCAGGACAACAAAAAGATATCAGTGAAAAGGTTCTTTTAGAGCAAAAATTTGGTGGAGATTAAAATGAGGCAAAAGTTCAAATGAGAACGAGCCACTGCCAAGCAAGCAAGAATCTTGGCAAAAAGAAAGGGAAAGAAACATTGGTTTAAAAGGCAAGTAACCATGGCAAGGCAACAGCTCAATGCTAGAATCTGGTTAAGAAGTAATATCACACAGAGCTGTGATTGTTTATTCAAGGCTAGCCCATGAGAGAACAGTTGTCTCCAATGAGTGTTCTCACAGCTTGGATCCAAAATTATAACTGCATTTTTTTAAAGCATCCAGTACTTCTTCACAACCCATTTGCTGTTAGACAAAAGAACAAGAAAGTACCAAGTTTATTCTTAGTTTCTTGTGTGTTTAAGGCACAGCTTTACATATGGAAAGTCATTTTGTGTCAGCTGTTGAGCTGGTATCATGCTATTCTGCAGGAGTTGCCAATGGAAACTGTTGATACATTTTAGTACCTTTCCCAAGTTTCAGAAACTGGAAGCAGTGTATGTTTTAGGGATGGTTTGTTTCTGGGGATTTTTGGAGGGTGAGAGAAGAGGTCTTGCACCTCTGAGTTTCATTAGTGCAGTTGCAATACAAAGCAGATAATGGACTTGGGAGCTGACAGCTGCAGAATTAAGTTTAGGCATGAAATAAAAATAATGGCAGCTTTGATACAAGTAATAATTTACTAAAGATGTTTTGTGGCTATCAGCAAACTCAGAACATACGCACACATCCATACACCTGCTTAAGTTGTGCACCTGTTGTCCTACAAATAAATCAAAAAGGGAAAAATGGAAGCTTCCAATGTTCTGCTGTAAATAAAAGATGATTAATACCATTATAGTGGCAAACAGGTATTGGCAGCACACAGAAAGAATGGAAGATTGTCGTCTAATTTGTGCTTTTGTTTTGACATCTAGATGAGCTTGGAATACATATACAGTGCTAGAGGGCACAGCTGCAGCCCAACAGATGAGAGAGAACAGGTCAAATTCATGTCTCACTGTAAGTCTAAAGTAGCTTAAACAGAGCAGGGATTTTCATGGAAATGAACACAAACTAATTTTTCTACAGTGTGGGTGATTTCATTGCTTACACTATTTTATCACTCAGTGCATCTCAGACTAAACTAAGACACAGTGGTCTGTACCAGGTCTGCAGGTCTCAGCACTTTTGAGAACCTGATTTTGTGATTCTTTGGAGATCTGTAGGTCACATGGAAGTTTCTTTTTGGAATTAGTATGTGCATCCTTAAAAAGATCTTTCAGGCTAAGGCTTAGATCACCACTTTTGCACCTTGTGGAATCATTTACACATGTGTAGGGCAAATCTTTGAAGGCTGCTGGAGTCTTTCATCTTTCAAGTCAACAGGGCACATGAAAATTGCTATATAGGCAACTTCAAAGTTCCTTGTTTACCCACAGACTAATTAAAACTTAGGCAATAGAAGTGCAATATCTTTGAACTTTTCTGCTTCAGAGATGGCTACACTGGCTGTCAAGGTGATTTTGAAAAAAATTTTTCTTAAAGGAGAGGATTGGGTTTTAGAAGGTGAAGGTAAAGCTAAACTATTTCCTTTGCTCCTGTCCTGTCCTTTCCTTCTCCAACCCACCCACCCAACAAATGCATGCCATTGTCCTCCACCGAAGCAGCTACCTGACTGCAGAATTGCCTCACCTGGAATCAGGATCTCTGGCAGGCTCAGAATGGCACTCAAGATGGGCAAGACTACTATTTTATTTTGGTGTGTTTATGGACTACGAAGTTTATTTTGCCCAGTCTTGAGTAAATGTACCACATATTAGGAGCAGATAGGTCCAGTGCTGAGAGATGTATGGCTTTGTGTCTGATATGGCTATCCATCCAAGGAGTACCTCCCCAAACTCACAGCTGCCATTCTATCAAGCAAAACTGCTACAGCACATTAAAGAAATAAAGACCACCTTCCATTTGGTTCTTTGCTTCTCATCTAAAATGAAACCAGTCAGAGCAGTCTTTCTGTATGGAAAAATCACAACCTTGTCTTTTTTTTGTGCTCTAGATCCCACCTGCACTGTGCTAATCTCCTAATGTCAGATTCTGTTTTTCGTATCCCCAACACATGGAGCTGCACAGAAGAACAGAATCTGACACATTGTTTTTAGCTATTTTTTTACTTAAGAACTCACAGGTCTTCATGAGCACAGAGGCTTTATATTTGTTTTTATTATTATATACACTCTGAGGAAGGTAGAGCAGGAATGATCACATTTGATGCCATGCTCTTTTGTGCAGGGAAAAAACTGCTTGTGCAAGGAAAAATCTTTCTGTGTATCTCTGAACTGTCGTGAACATCTCTGTGGTGTCTTTCGTATTCACAGTCTGATGCAAAGGGCACTGAGTCCCTCTCCACACAAAGATATCATATCTATAAACAGGCTCTTGTACAGAAATCAAGAGGTAGTCCAAAGCATATGTGAAAGCAGAACTCAGCTCGCTGTTAGTGCATATCTGAAGTCCGCTAAAGAGGACTATATGTTCCTCTTTTGTGTTATTGTCTTTTCCTTGGTTGTCAGTGAGAACCTTTGAATTGTGCAGTATGAAGTGGGGATGTGTTGGCACTCTTCCTTGACTTTCCTCTTTACCATTGTCAGAAATTCACAATCCAAATGACTTCTGTTATGCCTTAGTTTGAATTATTTTATTTTCATTGCAACCACCTTTGAATGTTACTATAGCAATATCTCTGTTTTTCCTTGTCAAGGAACTGTCACAAACAATTTAATAAATCTTTTATACAGTTACAATGCAAAGAAAATGATGCATTTATTTTACTCTTGTGCTTGCCTGTAAATAAAAATGATATTTTAAATGGGTAGCATCTAATTGCATCATAAGGAAACAGTAGGAAGATGCCAGAATCAAACAGGTTAAAAAATGAGAAGATACTGGAATTAAGGTTGAGAATATCTCTCTTGCTCAACCTTTTCTCAAAACTCTACCTCATCCTATTAGCTTCTTTTCTGGGCATGAGCAGATGGCAAACGTGGAATTGAAAGAGAGAATTCTCTGTCTGTGTGCTCCAGTGACAGCAACACACTATTCTTCAGCAACCGCGAGGAAGGACTAGGTTGTGCTGCTGGCAGCAAAACACCAGGTTACTTGATAGCAAGTCCATCTAATTTGGTCTCTAGGTATGAGAGGATAAAGTATCCTCCCTGGAAGGGCCTGAAAATGGGACTCTTCAGATACTTCAGTTGTTAAGCTTCAAAAAGTCTTCTCCAGACATGAACATATGGTGAATTTGATTTTATATATATATAATTTGCCACATTTGAGAAAAATGCCCACTAAAATGGCAAACAAGCATATGCAGAGTAACATCCTGAAGGCAGATACCAAGTTTCAAGTAGCACAGTGTTAGAGCATCTTAATCAAGGTTGTATGCTTTTTGTTTCCTAAATAAATAATTTTCCTTGATCTCAATCTCAAGAAAAAATAGACTCAAGTATTTTGGTTGAACTTCTCCCAGACCCTTAGCTGTAGAATCATAAAAAGAAAAATATACACTTCAATAACTTAGTTCAAACAATTAAATTTGGTGAAGTTCCGAGAACACGAAAGCAGGATGTTTCAATGGGGAGATCTTCATGGTAGAAACCACAACCTGTGCGTCCTCTAAAGCAGAGTTGTCCATCAGGTGGGCCAGTTCAGTCTGGCGTGCAGACTTTGTCTACTGTGGAGCAATATGACACCCTAGAGCTGAATGCCACTTATGTGTGTGGGACTGATGAGACTTCCATCAAGGATGGAAGAGAGGCTGGAGATGGGCCACCTTATCCACATGGTCTTTGCGCAGGCCTAATAGCAACACCTGGTCTCCCCACAGTCATCACCACTATTGTCACAGTAGAGGC
This sequence comes from Columba livia, assembly GCF_036013475.1. NCBI lineage: Eukaryota > Metazoa > Chordata > Aves > Columbiformes > Columbidae > Columba > Columba livia. Next base: position 66,653,249 of record NC_088603.1, on the reverse strand, counting down.
TGTGAGATACTGCTAGAAATGTTTAGATACATCTCTCTCCTGTCACCAATGACACCCCATACTAAACAGGTCTGACTGGCACTTCCATATGTGTGTCTTGGTGCATATTCTATGGGTTGGCTGCCTCGTCTTACATTGTTTTTTTTCCAGTGTGGCTTTTTCTGAAACCCAAGAATTTGCTCAAAGCACCTGAGATAGGATTGATTTGTGACCACTGCTCCATAGACTGATGTGTGCAGTGAGCAGGCTGAGCTTCAAAGAGGCAATTTAACATCCTTGCAGTGTCTAGCAGGAATTCCTCATTCTTCTCCTCTCTGTCCTTCTTGAGCCTTCTCCTGCCAATTCTCCACCTCAGAAGAATGAGAGCACCAATAACAGAGATGTCAGAGGCTGCAGGAGAAGCTGCTGGTCGCTGCTGCATGAACAAAACCAACCAGTTGTCTGAGTTTGGATTTAAGCAACAGGATCCGGCAAAAAGTGAATACAGGTTTTCCCTGAGCCTGAGATGAACTACAGAATCATGCACACTCGTATAGAAGTAGAGCCTCAGCAGAGCCTCAGTAGGTATCTTGAAATTCAGTCCTGCCCTGGGAAAGTGACCTCTCTTTGCGACGAGCAGGATTTTCATGTGGGCATTAGGATTTCTCCACTGAAACCATTCCCGAATAAATTACTGTGTCTTTAAATGAGGTTAAAAGCACCAACCAACTGGGAGAAGATACAGTATTCCCCGTGTTAAGTGAGGTTCCTGTGGCAGACTTCCACCGCTGGAGTAACAATTTTCTGCTGCTATATAGTGTGCTTCCCAGGGAGGCCTGTTATTTAAGTCTCCTTCTATATCTCTCTTTCAGAAAAGGATGCTGATAAGTAATAAAAATCTGTCCATTTCTTTATATTTAGATCAGTGGTAGACCAAAGACAAGGATTATTGCATGGATGGACACTTAGTCAGGGTGATGAACTAGCCTACACATTAATTTTATATTTTGGCTTTCTTGTGGTTGTCATTTTACCTGTCACATTAAGCATCCAGCAGGCTCCCATTTAATGTGTGAAGAATGCAGCATTTTAGATGATGCAAAGGGAGATAAGAACTTGACATTGCTATGGGATAAGATCTTTAAAAAAAGAACGTGCTCATGACTTATGTGGATGCAAACAAATTCCCATAATTGGCTAGGGACAAGCGATGAAGGAAGTATGGAAACACTCTCGCAGGACATCTGCCAGGGGGCTTACAAGTACAAAACACGATGGTACATAATGGAATGTTTCACAAATTGTTCAAGAGGAAAACAAACGAGAGAAGGCAATAGTGAAAAGAGAAGCTGGAAGAAAAGAGAATCATTTGAGATGGGACAAAGGAGCAACAGACAACAGAGGCTTAGCATTTAATCAAAAATAAAGAGGTGAAAAAGACCAGGAAGGAAATACTCGAGCACTGCAGGAGACTAAAACTCAGGACGGCTACAAGGATGTTGTGAGGTTATGCAGGGAGAAAATTTGAAGGCTCAAAGCCCAACTAAAACTTAATCTGGCTACTGCTGTAGAAGACAATAAAAATGTTTGTATAAATACAGTAGCAACAAAAAAAAAGGGCTAAAGAGAATCTCTATCTTTATTGGATGCATGGGGAAGCATAGTGATGAAGGATGAGGAAAAGGCTGAGGTACTAAATACCTTATTTGACTCAGTCTTTAGTAGTCAGACCAGTTGTGCTCCAGGTACCCAGGACCCTGAGCTGGAGCACAAGGATGGGGAGCAGAAAGAAGCCTCAATCATCCAAGGGGAGATGGCTTGCAACCTCTCACATCACTTAGATATACACAAGTCTATGGTGCTGGATGGGATCCACCCAAGGGTTCTGAGAGAGCAGGCAGAGGTTCTCACCAAAGCACTTACCATCATGTATCAGCAGTCCTGGCTAACCAGGGAGGTCCCAGTTGACTGGAAGTTAGCAAATGTAATGCCCATCTACAAGAAGGACTGGAAGGAGGATCCAGGGAGTTACAGGCCTGTTGGTGCCAGGGAAGGTCATGGTGTAGATCATCCTGAGTGCCATCACACAGCACATACAGGACAACCAAGTGATCAGGCCCAATCAACATGGATTTATGAAAGACAGGTCCTGCTTGACCAACCTGATCTCCTTGTATGACAAGGTGACCCATGTAGAAGAAGAGGGAAAGGCTGCGGATGTTGTGTACTTTAGTAAAGCCTTTGACGCTGTATCCCACAGCATTCTCCTGGAGAAGCTGGCTGCTCATGGCTTGGATGGCTGTATCCTTCGCTGAGTAAAAACCTGGTTGGATAGCCAGGCCCAAAGAGTAAATGGAGTTAAATCCAGTTGGCAGCCGGTGACAAATGGTGTTCCCCAGGGCTCAGTATTTGGGCCAGTTCTTTTTAATCTCTTTATCCATGATCTGGATGAGGGAATTGAGTGCACCCTCATTAAGTTTGCAGATGACACCAAGTTGGGTGGGAGTGTTGGTACTCTTGAACAGTTTAACCTCAACTCTTTTTTTTAAAAGAAATGTATTTGCAAAGAGGAAACCACTGTTCAGTATTTCACTTAGCAGCTCTGAAATGAGGCCATATTCAAGCTATCTGCAGGAATGTGTTTGCAGAGATTTCATTACTAGCAAACATTTCTTGGTAGGCTCACAGTGTAAAATAAAGACTTATTATTTCCCATCTGTTTTGCCATTTAGCATTTGTCCCTCTTACACTGACACTTCAAGCTGGCTTGCTGTGATTAGCTTGGTGTGGCAGAAACATTGCTCACATCATCCGTCAGAGCTCAGGCTTGCAGTCCTGGGCTGAAGCTGTAGGTTAAAACCGCACCAAATGTTTGTACTATTGTAACAGTGTTGGTGGCTATGGGAAAATTCTTTTTCTTTCTTTCTTTCTTTCTTAGGAAGTTTTGGTGAATAAGGTCTAGAAACAAGAATGAGGTGTGGGTGTGAGGAATCAGCTGTAGCAGCAGAAGGGCAGAAGAGACAACTTATTTCATACATATGTGCTGTGCATATGTCATGACTCACCACGACATGAATCTGCAGTGGGAATTAAAAAGCAAAGAGAAAAGACAGGGTAGGTTTTTCATTTAGAGTCACAGTGACTTTTCTTATAAAATCTTCTTGGTCTTGGTTTCCAACAGTGATGGGACTGGTCAAGACAGTTTTAATTAAGTAAGGGTTCCAGCTAAAGCTGTTTGTAATAAGAGGGCTGGGTGGCTTGTGTAAGCAGTGATCAATCATCTGGGTCACCAGTTGAGATGTACTCAGCTTTGTATGGTAGCAGTTCTGATCACATGTGGCTTGCAATGGTGCGAGTTTGGACATCTTGGCCCAGTTTTCCTTTGCCACAGGTCCACATCGTAAAAAGGAAGGACATGCTCTCATTTAAAAGTTTCTGTGGGTCTCTGCAGGGACAATGAAAGCACAGACATAAAGGTGAAAAAATCCATGAAGTTGAAAAGTTGAGAACTTGCCATTCAGAAGAAGGCAAGTCCATCACATCCCTGTGGCAAACTAGAGAGAAACTTCTGTGCAGGATCATTGGGCACCTTCTTCTGGTGAAGGGATAGAAAATGCCTGACATTCACTTTATATAACTGCCTGGATGTCATCGGAGTCCCTTCATACTGTAAGCAATCATTGTAACAAAGGACAGTGACCATATTGCTTTAATTTATGCAACCAGCAAAGATGGAGAATTTTGAGGAAAATATGTAGAAAAAACCCACCCATCTCCCTCAGGGAAAGCTACCTATGGAGATCTATGGCAAAGTGAGTTTTCAGAACGACAACAACTCACCTCTGTAAGAAAAGGAATAAGGTTTATGTTTGGTGGGGTTTTTTTGTTTGTTTGTTGTTTTTGTTTGGTGTTTAGTTTTGGGGGTCTTCTTTGTGTGTGTGTCGTTTTTTGTTTTGTTTTGTTTTCTTTCCCTTATAGCTAAATACTGCTTGTATTTAGCCTGAAGCTTCTTTAACCAGGGGCTTGTCTTGGTCCCACAGAGTACAAGAGGAATATGCCCATTCAGTTGATAGAAGCAGAACCAAGACCTAAATTTCCCTGGATCTTGATACTTTAAGGATTTTTAATTTAGTAGTTTCCACTGAATTAAGAATTTATGACATATTTTCCACCACAGTAAATGGGACTGTTGCCTAAATTCCTGCTACTCTGTGAGTGTGGAAAACCTGATGATTTCTTGAGACATATTATCTGAATAGCTCCTATTGGCTTGCTGTGGTTTCCTCCTACTGAAGAACTACAGTGCTTTGAAATGTAAGTTGCAGGAAAACTAATTAATACATAAGGCACCTGCCATGTTAAAACCAAGGGAGGTATTATGAGATGGATAAGAAACTTGTTCTCTTGGGCTGAGATGTCTCAGTAGGTAATAAGGCACTTCAGGCACTCTCATAGATGAGATAGGGCTGTCTCTACTCTTATTTTGACCATGAGTGCCAAAGGCTAGATGACAAGCTCTGGATTCTTGTTTAAGGGAACAAGGCTGCATATTAAGTTGTCCTGTTAGTGCTTCTCAGCACAGCAACCAATCTGTTGTACAGCTAGATACATGACTACAGCACACTTCTTAATAAATCAGGGTCTCAGTAGCTTCATTTATTCATCTCCTGTAACATCTGGGAGATCACAGAATCACAGAAGGGTTGAGGTGTGAAAGGACCTCTGGAGGTCATCTTGTCAAAGCCCCCTGCTCAAGTAGGGCCACCTAGATGCGGCTGCCCAGAACCATGTCCAGATGGCTTTTGAATATCTCCAAGAAGGGAGACTCAACCACTTCTCCCTGCGACATATGCCAGTGCTTCGCCACTCTCACAGTGTAAACTTTTTTCTGAGTTCAGAGGAACCTGTGCTTCATTTTGTGCCTGTTGCCTCTTGTCCTGTCACTTGGGCACCACTGGAAAGAACCTGTATTGATATAGTTTGTCTTCTCTCCTCCAGGCTAAACAGTCCCAGGTCTCTCAGAATATCCTCATAGGAAAGTTGATCCAGCCCCTTAAACATCTTTGTGGCCCTTTGCTGGAATCTCTCTAATATATCCGTGTCTCTCTTCTACTGAGGAGCCTAAACCTGGGACACAGGACTCCAGGTGTGGCCTGACCAGTATTGAGTAGAAGGGAATCACCTCCCTTGACCTGCTGGCAACACTCCTAATGCAAATTAGGGTGCCATTTGCCTTCTTTGCCACATGGGCACATTGCTGGCTGATGTTCAACTCAGTGTCCACCAGCACAACCAGGTTCTTTTCTGCAAGCTGCTTTCCAGCTGAGTGGCCCCCAGCCTGCTCTGGTGAAGGGAGATGTTCCTCCTCAGGTGCAGGACTTGGCCCTTCTCCTTGTTGAACTTCATGATCTTCCTGTCAGCCCATTTCTCCAGACTGTTGAGTTCCTTCTGATTGGCATCACAACCCTCTGGCATATCTGCCACTTCTCCCAGTTTTTTGTCATCTGCAAACTTGCCAAAGGTACACTCTGCCCCATCATCCAGACCATTAATGAAGGCGTTAAACAGGACTGGACCCAGTACTGTCCCTTGGGGTACACTGGTCTCCAACTAGACTTCGTGCCATTGATTGCCTGACTGTGGGCCCTGCTGTTCAGCCAGTTTTCAATCCACCTTGCTGTCTGCTCATCTAGCCTATACATCAACAGCTTGTCTATGGTAATCTTATGAGAGACAGTGTCAAAGACCATACTGAAGTCCTGGTAGATACAAGCCATTGCATCCACCATATCCACAATATCCACAGTGATGAGATCTTCACAAAAGTACCAGGTGTTCTGCAGCTGAAAAAGTGGGAACTTCTGCACTGATTCTTTGATGAGAGGCTTTTGTGAGGGAGAGCAGAAAGCAACCACTGGAACTCCCCATGGCAAAGCTCACGATGAGGCCTTCAGGAAGAGCTCCACATCTCGTTATCACTAACATGACGAGATCAGGTAGCTCTTGAGTTCTCTCTTTGAATTATCAAGCATTGTTCACTCCGGACTCCTCAAACAGCACTAGCAGTTGTGAACATTAAATCAAGGTTTGCCATCTTATTTTCAAGGCAGCTATTTTCTGGCAGACTTATGTGTGGTTGGTTGTATGGACAGATCCTGAAAGGAAAACAACATAATGGAACTGAGAGCCACTTTACTGATTTTTGAAGAATTTCCTTTTCTCACTCATATCCTTCATTAGTGGTGAGCCCAGACCAGACAAATGAGAGTTGAAATGGATGTTGGCTCACTCATGATAACAGATAGTAAAAGAGGTAATGCACACTGTGAGCAGGCCACAGTGATCAGATTGCTGAGACCATATATTTTACCCACAGAGAATAAAAGCAATGTATGGTCAGAGCTACAGGAAAATATTTCCTCTTATGGAGGGAGAATATAGACCCAGTACAAACCCTATAAAAAATAGAATACCAAATCACATCTGAAGTAATTCTCACCTAATACCGTCCATGCTGGGAAGGATAAGTGTCTGGTTCAAATTGTCAATGGTGATTTGTGAATACATGTGTGAGCCTGTGTATATGAATGTGTTGATCGAGGTAGTTTTTGCTTTCTAAATGCTAGATAGATAAAAAGAAAGATTTGTATGGTTTCAGGTTTCAGATCCCTTCTCCCACTTTTTCTGTAGGTTTTCAGTCCCTGAGTTTCTCTCTCTTCCCCTCTCTTTCTCTCAGATGTTTCTCCAGCTACCTGGTGATCAGCTTCAATTAAATCTGAAATACAGTTTTCACTGCTATGCAAGTGGTGGAGGAGAAGCTTGAAGGTGATTTACAGGAACTCAGACGCTGGGGACTATACAATGAGCTAAATTGGCTCTGTCAACAAAAATCTATCTAAGTATGATTTCCAAATAGGAAATAATTTCAGGTTTGAGGTTCATTGTTCCTGAAATGCAGATGAATGCATGCCATACTCTCCCCCTCCCGCCTCCACTCAGACCCAAAACTGGTATTAAAACTGGCAACTGTCTTTACTTTTTTTTTGTTGTTTTTTTTTCTGCATTCATGAACAACAAGGCTGACATTGACTCTGGGAGAGAAAAGAAGCAAAGACAGTAAATATCACATTTTGTCAAATAAACCCTCTCTACCTTCACATTATAAGGCACTTTGGACCATTTTAATCAGAAATGGTAAACCCCCAAACCCAGAGACCAAAAGGTAACTCATGCCACCCCCTCACCCTCCCTCCATCCATGGAGGAGTGGGACCGCAGATGTCAGGGGTGCAGGGTGCCTGGGAGGAGCACCTCATGCTCTGGTGCCCATCCCACACAGTGCCCACCTGCCATAGCACCGGGCACTCCTGAGCCATCCTCAGCACCATCCGACCAGGGAGGAAGCCGGGACTGCAGCAGCATGGACAGGAGTGCTCATGCTTCTCATGGTACCACTAAAGACACCCAAGCATGTTCCGTGGGAGCTCAGTGAGGTAGGGGAGCACACCGTCTCCTGACAAAAACACACTCCATGCTCTGACAGACTCTCTTGGCCCATGAGCTGTGTGCCAGAGGCCGGGCTGGTGCAACCATCCTGCCCTGGTGGCTTGTGTGGCTTGTGCTCACGCAGGCAGCAGGAGTGTCTTGGCAAGGTTTGGCTGCTGCGCTGGGCCACAGAGCCATCTCAGATCACCCACATCCTCAGTCCTTCAGGGCTGGTTCTCTTCCTCTCACACAGTAACCAGATTGATAGGTTGAGATTTAATTAAAAATGATCAGCTACTGCAAGGATAGGCTTTTTTTTTCTTTCTTTCTTTTTTCTTTTTTCCTTTCCCCAGGCACTTGGTTTACATGTTTACTGTGCTAAAAACAGTTAGGAGCAATCTGGACAGCCCTCTGTTAGCTGTGATGAAAACATTCTCCAGTACATTTGATGGTGCCTGCCACTGAAGAGGCCCTAGAAACACTGCAGCTAGATAGGGAATGAGCCTTGCTTTCCACAAATGTGCCTTGCTTTCCACAAATCACATCCTGCAGACCCAATGCTGCCTCTCACCTGGGGTCAGTGCTGCAACACTCTCCTTGGCAGGGACTCTGGCTTGTTCACACCAGGGTCCCTTTGGTGATAGCTGTGGGCTGTGCTGGGTTACACTGTGTGTTCATCCAGAGCTCAGAGCTGTGGGAGACATGGAGATGGCTGGCACAGAGTTCACCTCCAGAGCCTGATGTTCTTGAGGGTGACCGCCACATTCAGGAGGGGGAACAAAAACTCAGCATGATCCCTGGCATTCAGTGAGTTCTGGCACACCAAAACAAGCTTATATCCTAAATCTATGTAGAAATACTACCCTGAGAGGTGGCAGCAGCTCAGAGCTCTCAAGACAGATGTGCCTCTGCCTCAAAAATGACTGACCACTGCAGCATCCCCTCGTGGGACACAGCCCAGCGCCGCTGCCCATTCCGCAGCAGTGTGGTGTTATAGCCACAGCCGGCTCTCTTTCACCTCACTGCACTCTGCAGGGCACCTCACTGCACCTTTCTCCAAGGTGCAATCCCTTTCCCTGGCTGAAAATTTGTTTTCTGCTCCCCTGTGCCACTGCTCATTGCCACGCCTGGTTTGCTCGCATACTTCTACTCATAATGCAAAAATTTTCCTTCCTTCCCACGTCACACACAGTATGAACATACATGCATATACACACACACAAATAAAAACATTCAATTAATCTAATGGTTAGAATTTTTTTTTTTTTATTCTAGTGGGCTGTAGCAAGTCAGAACATTCCTAAAGCAAAGCTGCTTTATTACCAATTTTGAAAATGCCCTGTCCATCATTATCAAATATCTTAAATACCCACGTCCAGCAGCATTCTGCTGGTACTTAGATTATGAGTCACTGGGTAATTTAGCCCTGCAAGGGAGACTGTAAGCTTTCTCCCCCTGTCTTTTCCAGGGAGGACATGCCAGTGGGGGACCTTCATTAATATTCACTGTAATGTACATCTGTTTGCCCCCTCAACCACTGCATGAAAACACATAGGGAGAGGGGGAAGGGCAGAGTAAGGGCTTCAAAATGTTCGTAGCTGAGGCAGGAGCCAGGGATGCACCCTGAGCTGTTTCTGTCAGTCTGAGAGGGACAGCAAACATTTACCATCTCTAGGAGACATTCTTTGTGGCTTTATAAGCACTGAAGCATTCGAAATAAGAAAGGCACTACTGCTGGCTGAGGAATAATAATGGAGCTCAGGTTGACAGTGCTCCTCAACAGCTCAGTGTTAGGACTGGATCCTGGGTTTGGATGCGAATGACCCACTTAAGATTTTTTGTTGCTGTTGTTCAGAAAACCTCACTGTCTACCTTCTGTCCCATTGAGACGCAGCTATGACAGAGTCATACTTCATATTCATCTATAGGAACATCTGGCCCATGTCTAACATTTAATTTCCACACCATTAGAGTCAAACAATATGTGTACATCAGTAGATAATGTAATGCATTATCACGCAAGGCAGAGAGCAGCAATTTATTAGCCTAATTTAAAATAGCCTTCAGCAAAAAATAGTGCATCTTAATTCATGGATCTGAAAGGAATGACATATTTTCCTGTAAAATGCAAAGGTATGAACAGGAACAGAGAAATGCTTTTCCACAGTGGTGCATATATTATTTCTTTTTCTTGTAAATCTTTTAAAAGATGAAATATCATTTCTCTCTCAAAAAAAAAAAGAAAAAAAAAGAAAAAAAAAAAAGGAAAAGTTCAAAACCAAGGTACATCCATAATAATACAAAAGGAGAGATCTTACCAAGGGGACAAAAGAGTAAGAGCTGCCGCAGAACACAAGCAAAAGTGACCTTTCCTTTACAGTGAAGCTGTGATCTGAATGTGAAGATCACTCAGACTTTCCATGCTCATATTTGAACAAATCCAGGCTCCTCAAGTGCACATCAAGCGTTTTCTCTTCTTTTTAATCTATTTTTTTTTAAAATCTGTCTTTTCCAATAAAGGACATTCCCTAGATAGGACCAAAAATATCAAAACAAATTAGAAGCCTTTGCCACCCTAGCAAAATGAGTCACTTTTCACAAGCCTTTGATTAAAGACTGTAACTTCCTTCTAGGGAGAAATTAACTTCCTAAATGGCAGAGCAACATTAGGCTTACATGCAACCCAAAGTTCACTTCAGTTCTCTGTAGCGGGATGAATTTTCTCACATTTAGTTAATAAATACATCATGGGTTCTGTTCTGCTCAGCTTCTCCCTCCTTTCTCTCTCCCGTACCCCAAGTTAGCAGCTGTCTGAAGCTGAGATTTCTATTTGGCAACATTTCTGCCTACCCTTTTTTAATTTGATATAAAAATGCCACTGGGCAAAATACATATGCATGGGGCTTAGAGCAAAGTCTAGCCAAACAAATTCTGAACTACTGTTTTCCACGGTGGAGCCTCTGTGCTAGGAGAACTGGAGGGCTGCCCTGCCAGCCTGGGGTACAGCCTGGAGGTGGGAGGGTGCCCACTCCCTCAGCAGCACTTTCAAATAAAGCAGGATTATGTGGGCAGCTTGAGCCTGCTGAAACATCAGATGTTTTGAGAGCTTCTTGGTAGATTTAGTTAGGAGAACCCACAGTTCAGGATCTGGTAAATTTGAGCCCTACCAGAACTGAAACCTTGCAATATTTGAAGCAGAAGTTTTAGATGACCAGGAGATCTTGAAGGTAAAAAATAATAGCATGCTTATCGCAAAAATCTGTGTCAGCACCACCCCTATTTGGCAGCACCTGAATGGAGGTTCATAAGATCTCAGCTGTGGAATTTGCCTGAGACAACATATGAATGAAAATTCCCCACAAAAGAAGCCTAACTGTTGATTATTCTTTCAGCATCAAAGACAGTTTATCTCCATCATGATGAACTGCTCCATTCAGTGTGCTTGCACAGAATAGCACAGGGATGATCAGTCACGGGGAATTACAAACATAAAAAGGTGACATAATGCTGCAATGTATGGAGAGAGAAAAGTCAGAAGTCCCAGGTTTATGTGGGAGCTCTTCTGGTCAGCTGGGACAGGACCTGGCTGAGCACCACCAAAAACATCACAGCTGTGCTGAGGCTGAGGGAGTGGGCTGGAGGAGGAAGAGTGAGAGAAATTTTTGCTGTTCCCCTTTGGCTGATGGCAGCTTTCTGAACAGGTGTGTGAGCATGCTTTGGTCAGGTCAAGTTCAGCCTGGCGGTGACTCCAGGAGAGAGCTGCAGATGTCAAGGACAATGAAACAGGAGATACAGCCCTGGGCAGAGCATCCCACAGCTGAACTGTGACAGGGCATGCCTGTCCACAGTGGCAAGGGGAATTCTGGAGCTGAAGCTGAAAAATTGATGTGTTTGACTAAATTAAACAAGCCTTACTTCAACCAGGGAGACAGTCTCCCTGCTTGGAAGAGAGCTGGTACTCTTGTACTTTTAAAAATACTCTGCTGTTGACTTAAAACATGAACAGCAGCAAGAATAGTCAGGATCCAAGATCCAGGTGGGTGAACCAGCTCAGCAGTCGATCAGACCACTGCCCTTCTGAAAAGAAAGAGGACTATAAATGCAGAAGGTCTTGCAGATTTAGAAAGAGTCTACTTGACGTGTGTCCACTTGACACATGTCAAGAGAAAGAGAAGGACCTTACACCAGACAAAAGTAATCTCATCCAACTGGACAGTGTACTGGAAGGCTTAATTTGGATGGTTTATTAATTGGCTGTAATAGAGCAGTGATGGGGTGGGTGGGACAGGAGGACAGTCTCTGTGTGGGAAAGAAGTGAAAGATGGCACATTAGCAGAAGATTTTGGCTACTCATCTCAGCTGCAAAAGAAGGGGTGAGTCAACTTTCTACCTGACCCCATGGTATATAAAGCAGCCTGGAATAAAGCTGGTAAATCCTACCTGACATCTGTTTATCATCCCTTTACGAAGAGGCAGCTGGATATATTCTCCTGGCAGAGAGAGACTTCCCTTGCAAGGATGTAGCTTAAGCTGAGATACCTGCATCTCTCTAGGAAGGAAATAAGACAAAGAAAAGGTGCTTGCATTAATGCTGCCTCAGGGCACCAGCAAGTTACGGGTTGGTGGGTTTTACAAGACTACTTACTATGCTATTCAATTAAAAAAAAAAGAGCGGTTACTATAGCAACACCCACATCTAATGGCTCTTATGCTACCTCTGAGATACAAAGCACCTTCTTACAGAGATACATTGACCAATACAGCATGTCGTGGGAAGTTTTATGCTTCTAGCAATGGTTTAAGGGGGAGAATGTGCGTTCCAATAACCAGACATATTTATATCCCCAGGTTGTAATATTAATTTATAACAAATTATTTTGGTTCCTTGATATCTCTTTTCTTCTCATTACCATTTCGTTTCTAATAGCTCCTTCATTTTTTTCTTTTGTTCCCCCCTGGATGGATGATATTTGATTAAGTACAGGATGAGATTTGCATATGGGAGCTCGGGGATAGGTCTAGCAGTTAGGTGGGTCATATCTGTCTGTAGATCTCGTATCTGGGAAATGCTGCCACTTTATCATAGTTGAGCAGTCACTGCCGAGTGGAAGCCAGGGGCTAGAAGGTGTTTGTGGAATGCCGTCTGATACTATGGGTGGTAAAGGACAGCTTTGCTGTCCTGAAAAGGGATGGAAAGCAACATTTTTTATTTCTCCTGCCCAGGAGGGAAAAGTGGGAAGACGAGGGGGTTGTGTATCTCCCCCAGGTGTGGGGAAGAAGGTGTGAAAGTCTCTTTTCTTGTCCTTCATTACAGGCATGGTTAAATGGGAGAAAAGTCACCTGACCCTTTGAACGTGGTAAGGGCCAAACTAGTGTCCCCATGTGAGGAAGAGAGAAGGAACAGCTGGGCCTCAGGATGTCCTCCTCACCTCTTGGCCTTCCCTGTGGACATCTTATTTCTTCTCAACAAGTCACAGAGGGCACAGGTGCTGCTGTGGAAGAGCAAGATACTGCAGGATGCTGCATTCCCTGTCCCCAGACACTCCTTTAAATATATCCCTATGAAGTGGCACATTGCAGGACTGTGTTCTGTCCCCTGGGGAGCTTGGAATGGTGAGGGGCAATGCAAGAATCACAGAACTTCTTCCCCTGCCCTGGGCAAAGCCCAGCTTGTGGTCTCTGGGTCTCACAGCTCACCTGCCACTTGAGTTCCCACCATGTTTCTGAAAAGCGGGGTCAAAGCTGACAATTATTTTCCAGAAACAACAACAAAATGAAACAAATCCTCAATAACCTCTGATTTTCAGTCTTGTAATTATCTAGCCAGCCCAGCAGGAGAGGAACAACATGTTTGTCCTTCCTACATCAAATATCCCTTGCAAATCTAAAAAAAAAAAAAAAAAAAAAAAAAAAAATCCAGAATAAAACCCTAATAATTTGAAGAAAGACATAGATACAGATTAATCATAGTAATTAGTATTTAGATATAGATAATCTGTATAAAAACAGGACACTGCTATTTTCTTACTGCAGCACCACTGAAAAAAATCCCTTTCATTCAAATTGCAGGACTGAATATCTGTTCCATGTTATTTTTCCATGAACATAGGGCTCCATGTATTATTTGTGATGCTCCTAATTTTTAATTACCCCAAATTAAAACAATGGGATGATATATGATGAGTGAAACCAAGCATATGTTAAAAACGTCTAAACAGTTTTACCTGGGAAAATGAACAGAAACATAAATTGCTTGTATTGCATATTTAAAAATTCAATAGCAAGCTAAAATTATCATTTGCATTAATGTATTCTGAAATATGAATTATTAAGTGATTCACATTGGCGCAACAAAAGCCAGTTTGGAGAACCTAGCTTTAGCCTGAAGCATTCCTCAGCAGCCTTATCTTCCCAGTCCCCTCTAAATAGTGCTAAATATATAAAGGAAATTCTTCTAATTGGAAAAAATGTATACACAACACCTGTGTAAAAAAAAACAAACAAACACATAACCTCCACGTTTTTAAGTGGCTTTAAATAAAACCCCTCTTAAACAAAAGGAATTCAAATATTCAATGCTATTCAAGTCTCCTGTCTCTTTTTCTCTCTTCCTTTTTTAACCCCCTTTGTACTTTGCACTCCTGTAATTTTTTTCTTTGCTTTAATCCCAGCCGTCACTTAATTTCTTTTTTTTTCTTTTTTTTTTCTTTTTTTTTTTAATCTTTATATTTTTTTTCTTTTTTTGTCCCTTCATTCTTTAGATACAGTCCCATTGTTTGGAGGTCAAGGTAATGACGTTCCAGAGGGAAGGATGGCAAGCGCCCACGCCTGGGGTGCTGGGGGAGCATCCAAGGGCACAGAGGGGCCCTGGGGACTGCGGCAGAAGCCTGGAGGGACACTGGGTGGTGGGACCAGGAGGTTTGTGGGACCTGTGGGGCAGGAGCTCTGTATTTCATCTTTACACTCTGGCAGGAGGCAGTGTGCAAGATGGGGAGGTAGGAGGGGATGCCTGAAAGCAGAAACATTATCTAGTGCTTCACCCAGCAAAATCTTAGTTCATAGAGTAATACTTCCTCCTCTGCACTGTGTAAGAAAGGAGAAACCTATCAGTAAGGTTTTCTGGGACTGGAGCTTGGACTTTGTAACTCAGGATCCCTTTTATAGGGCATTTACCTCCCCTCCCCTCCTTCCCCCGCTTTGTTTTGGGCTAAGGAAATGAGATCTGGATGGATAGAAAGACTAACAAGTACTAGTTAATGAGGGATGGCCCAATGACCGAAAGCACCCCCCAGTCACTCTTGGACTCTTGTCCTTCTGATGTGCTGAAGGTCAAGCAATGAGTTTGTGGAAGTGCCCAAGTTAGCAGCCTGTGTTTCCAGAGCTCTGCTTTCACTGTGCAGGCTCCGTTTCCCAGAACACTCCAGGTAACTTCAGTGAGAGGACAGTTGCAAAATATCTTTGACTAATCGGGGCTGAGACGCTGCTGCTTCTCAAAGCAGTTTATCAGTCATAAATGCCAGATTTGGAATATGTGTTGTACAGCCCAAGTTTGCAGACTTCCTCCTGCACTGAGACACAAAGCTCAGCATTTCTGAAATTGAATTTCTCTTCATGCCATGTGATTACAGATATATTCTGACTCACTATTTCCATTTCTCTTATGTATTAGTTAAAAGGAAAAAAATGGTTGGAAAAAATTATCTCTGTAGCATTATTTCTATAAAAATTCATTTCATATGCGAAGTGTTACTCTGCTCTGGGAAAAGTGACATCAAAGGACTTATGTGTAATTATGTCTATGTGTTGTGCATATACAAACACACACACACAAGGCGCCTCATGAGCTATGCTGTTTAAGAGACCAAAAGAGGACGTGACATTTATACAATACAATAAACATAGATCAAAAATAAGTTGCCATGCGTTCATTAGAGCACAGTTATGCACAAATAGCTTTACATGGCCATCAGTGTTGCTAGTCCAGTGTCCTGTCACCACACAAGCATCCTTAGTAACCCTGATTATCAGGAATATTTTATTCCTAGTATACACTTGTTAGAAATGGTATAAAACTTGAAGCTGAAGAGGTTCTTTTGCTTCTGAAAAATTTGCTAGCCTGGGCGGATATTTTGGTTACCTTTAAAAAAAAACCAAAAAAACCCCAAAAACCAGAACAAAATGAAAAACCTGCCGTGTTCTTGGCCCCTGAGATCTCCTGGAGCAGGGAATACATTAGTCACACATGAGCAGGCATAAGAAATCATCTGTTTTATATTAGCTTTACATTTTCCACTTTCCTATGTCTCTGAATTTCCCCATGTTCTGGTACCAGGGTCCAATCATGCTCACTGGGAGGGAAGAGGAAGTACAGGAGCTGCAGAATAGGTATCTGCTTATACGTAGCTCCCATGTTTCTGCCTAGGAGATCCCAGCCCAAAGCACAGCTCTTGAGCTTGCCCAATGAAGCCCTGCATTGTGCATGCCCATGTTGGTTGACCCAGGAAGACAATATCACTCAAAGTATATGGAGATCAAAGTATGTGGAGACACTGCTGCACATGAACTTCCAGGTGTCCAGGAAATGCCAACAGATGAACTGCAAGAGGAATGTCTAGTCTGGCCCTCTTAGATCACACTTACTTCAGTCATCTGTCACATATTTGCTGCTTTTCATGAGATGTGGTCCCTAGTTGGAAGTAAGCATGGGTAAGGTGACCTGGATCCACCTCCCCCTGAAGATGTATTCCCAGGTAACCATCCTGGCCCCTGAAGGGATGTTTCCAGTCACTGGTGGTCTGGAGCGGCCAGGTCCCCCCCATTCTCCCCATGGAACAGAACTGAAGCCAACAGGTCCCCCAAGCCATCCCATACCTCATCTTTACCCATACCAAACCATAGCTGGGGAAAGGAGTACCTCACCAGGAGATCTCAGGGGCTGAGCAACCTGCTTCACATTCCTTTCTGAAGAGATTTGCAAACTTCTACTGGTCCAGCAAGCCCGGGATGGAAAGAGGCCCTTTGGGGCGTCCCATAGCTGGGTCTCAGGATCTCTTCTCTTGCGTCTATCTACTGAGCCTCATGAACTGGAGCAGCAATTGCAGTTTGGGCCCCTTCTTGGAGACGGCTTGCTCCCACCTGCCGAGCTCAGCTGGGCAGTGGTGAGTCAGGGGCCATGCTTGCCCATTTCTCCACATTGTTTCACGTTCAGTTAAAAACAAGGCTGTCAGTAATTAACAAAACATGAGATATTTGAGAAACCAGATTTGCCAAGCTGCTATTTTAGCAAATCGTAAGAGTGTCACTGCCAAAATCATCACTTCTCTTCTCCCCTCTGCCCCCCCTCTGGAATCAGTGGTGCGCTGTGAAATCAAAAACCTCAGTGTGCGGGAAGAAAGTGAGGTTCAAAGCAAGCTGTGGTTTTTCAGTTTTTTACACTACCAATGCAAAACGTGGCATAAAAAAAATTAATGGCACTGTCTAAAAAATTCTCTCTTCTTTGGATTATTCTTGTTCTCTGAGTAATAACAAGAAAGCTGGTCCTAATCAAACAAAGCAAGCACCTGTCAAAGAGTTTTCTGAAAAAAAAAAAAAAAAATCATCCTTTAAACAGAGGGAAATGCAGGCTGGCAGAGTTGTAGCAATTCACACAATGTGGTTTGTAGGCCAGGAGTAAAGTACATAGCTCATGTCTATGTACATGAGGGCTCTGTCTAGTACATTAACTGCTGGGCTGCAACGTTGTCCCCTCCAGTGGACGAGCTTGGTTGCAGGATGGGCTCAGAAGTCAGAAGTTATTACAGGTCTCATTCTGCACCACGTTTATTTAGTGTTTGAAGATGCATGTAACTCTTGAATCTCACAAACTGTGACTGGAACTAAGAGCTCTCACACACTCACCAGAGCTGCTTAGCGTTAGCCAAAAAAAAATGAATCCTATACTCTAGAAAACCTTACTGTCAAGATGTGCATGTGTTTAAAGAAGGTACATATTCACCAGCCTTTAGGCTTGGTTCTGAGTTCAACAGTGCTAGCAAATGACCTTACTATTTCTAAGAAATTAGGCAGAAGTCAGGTACTGGACAGAATGAGATTCCCTAGGCGTTTTGTTACAGGAACAGAATTTTATGAGGTCAGACATTAAATAGGGTGGAAAAAGCCATATTAAAAACCTGAGTCAAGACCTGTTGTAGTCATTGGAAATTTTCTGATCAACTTCCGTGGACACTGGATCAGGCTGTGAGAGAACATTATGAGTTCACATGTCAGTATTCAAACTTCAGGATGTCAATGTCAGACTATTTACACTGCCCCAAGGCATTTGGATTAGACAGCACTAAGGTTACTACTATTTTTCATATAACCCACTCTAATAGGAGGCAACTTTTTCTAGAAGCCATATAATAAACCTTGAGGAATTAATTTAATACTGGGATGCTAATGTGAAACTCACTGATGTAAACAATTAGCACATCTTTGTTGACTCATGGTGACATTTTCTGAAGTGCTTAAACAGCTGAAGAATACAAACAAATTAAAATGAATTTACATCCCTTTTAAAAAAAGAGGCATTTTCAAAGGTGTCCAATTTGGATACCCTGTTTCCACTAGAAATGAGGGAGAATTGAGTGTCAATTTTATTAAACTAATTTTGAAAATCCCACTTTCAATTCTTTCTATGGATCATATTTTAGTATTTTTCCATTCCAATAGATTTATCAAGATGCTGTCACATCATTTTGCTTTTCTAACAGGTGTTTCCACCAAACACAGCAATAATGCAATACTCATGTAACCAAGATAACTCCTCCAGTGCTGCAGCATCACACTTCTCAAGATGTGAGACAGCATCTATCCAGGGATTTGATGGAATTTCCTGGAGTGTTTCAGCTTCTCTCCAGCTTCTCATTCTTCTCTTGCTGGTTGTTTCTTATCACAGACAGTCCCTTACAATTAAAACAGTCTGCCACCAGCTGAGAGTGCATATGTAGGCACAAAGTTGCCTTATTACTCCTAACACTGACCCGCATCTGCTGAGAACTTTGCTGAGGTTTTCCATTCCGTTGTGCTCCTTCATGAGAGCTGTAGAAACTCAATGTACCTGATGCACTGCTAATATGGGCAGTAGCTTTTACAATTTCTCTGACCTCTTCCTAGAGGAATTTGCATAATTATTTCATGCTAAGTAGAACAGCTTCATGTCTTGAGGCTTCTTTGCACCATTTCCAACAGCACACATGGGAGCACTAGATTTCCTTCAAAACTGGGTCTCTCATATCTGAAGTTATTGGATACACTGTCTCTTCTCCGCTTCCTTCCTCCCAGCACAAGCCCTCAAATGCAAGTTAGCTGTGCTCTGGGTGTACCTCTTTGGTTGGACATACCAGGTACTAAGAGCAGGGGAAACCCAGAGCTTGAAATCCCCACGGCAGAAATCCACCAGGCCTTTGACGTGAGGTAGGTCTCTGGACAGCTCAACAATTACATGGCTAAAATGGTTTTGCAGGTCAGCTCAAGCAGCAGGGTGGCCATTGAAGGTCTTTGGGTACCTCCACAGTTAGCAGGCAATTAGGGGTTGTAAGGTAAAAGTCCATGATGTTCAAACACTGAAGTTAGACTGTGCTCAGATGTTGTTTAAGCTGCTGCTGATACATACGAAGATATTGCCTCTTCTAGTCCAGCCCCAAGCATGACTGCTTGGTTACCACGTCCATAGCACATCTCCAGGCTGATACTCCAACACAGTTAAGTCAAAACAAGCTTGTTTAGCCTCAACATTTTTGATAAGATTTTTTTTTTTAATACTTAGACCATTTTGGCCAGGTGGGGAGTGACAATGATACTGGCAGATCCGAACAGGAAGGGGAAAAGGAGGCAAATGCCTATAAGGAAGGTAACTGATGAACAGCTGAGAACTGGCTGTGTTTGATAATCTCTTAGTCCATATCAGCTGCAGCCAAAAGTGCTGCTTTACATCTGATTACAACCTTTGTCTTCTAAACAGCTCTGGGTCCCTTGGTGGTTCTTAGCAGTTTCAAGAAATTATCTGCTATCTGTATATCCTACATTACTTAGGTATACAAGTAAGATACTCCTTACTGCTCCTCCCTCAGACACTCTGGAGACATAAGACAGACGATTCCAGTCTGGAACCATTCCACTCCAATTATCCACTGTTTTTTTGTAACGTATTTTTTATTTAAGTAAATCAAGAGGTTCCATTTAGCACATTGCATTTGTCTTGGCATACGCTTCACACATGCAGAAACTCTATATTAAGGCTTTCGTGCAGCCGTTAGCAAAAGAATCAGCCAAATGTATCCCTGGTGTAACTCACTTCAGTGAAGTTTCACTAGGGTATCCCTGTTCTGTTGATTTGTCCTGTTCATTCTCATTCCAAAAGACAAAACACAAGAAAATGTATGTTTGTATTTAGTTAATACAGTGTATTCCCTGTATGATACACATTTAATCCCCTGCACTTTCTCTTCACTGTATGCTATACTGCTTGATGCTTTATAGGAATGATTTTCACATTTATATATCATTCTGCTTTTACAACAGTTGTTGTAACAACATAGATATTGCAAGAACAAGAAGTGGGCAGTCAGGAAACACTAAACTTGAAGTCATCATTTGCCCCATGAATATAAGCCAGCAGCCTCAGAGTGAGTTTGTTTTCTCCAGCAAACATAAGAGCAGCAGGAGTCACCTAGGTGAGGAGTTATGAGTGCCAGTCTCCAAGGATCAGTTCTTGGCCCTATTTCAATCTGATGGTGAGAGGAGCAGCATGGAAGAGGTGAGAAGAATCAGATAAAATGACAGCTTCTTGGTCTGGTGTGAGAGGTGGGCAGGACTTCACCTGGCTTACAATGTGGTACATTGCATTGCCTGGACTATCCTGTCACAACTCCATGTTTGCTTCCACAGGCACTGATAGATGTACCTCTCTGTATAAAAACCAGGTCAGCAGAGCACTGCCTGCCACGAGAGTCAGTTCAGAAGAATTAAAGCAGAGTGCTATCAGTCACAGAGATGTGGGTGAGCTCCCCTACAAATTAATTTTTGCCTCTCTGCTATCAAACACTTCTATCAATGACATGGGTGGGAGCATAATTGCATTCTGGACTAAGTCTACCCTGACAAAAAGAGTCAGTGAGAGCGATAAAGATCACGCATCACCAGTCTGGAGCATTTGCTAAATTGGGCACAAGTGAATGACATCCCTGATGATACTGGCCTATATCTGCCAACAGAGAACTCCTCACACTGAAGGGGTGCACAGGCTACTCCAGCAGCCACTGCCCAGAGCTGTGGTAGGTGACACAGTAGGTGAAACAGCAGGTGACACAGCAGGTGACACAGCAGGTGACACAGCAGGTGACACAGTAAGTGGCATCTCAGGGTGATCCATCAGCCATTGCAGTGCTCAGTTATGTTAACAGGAAATACTGTTTCCCCTGCCACTCATGTTCTCCTATGTATTTGGTAGTGGCACGATCTGTGCATTACTGTGTCTGTTTCTGGGTGTTGAAGCACTAACAAAAGCTGGAAAATATCCACTCAGGGGATTGATGGACTCAGGGTACATGACAAGGGTACAGACCTGAAGGTGGGTGAGAATGTGGTTAGCATGTCAAGGAGAAGGCGAAAGACTTATTTAATCACCATTAAAACAGGCAGCAAAAACCTGATAATGTGTGGGCTTTTTGGTTTAGCAGATGTATAACAACATTCTGTGGCTGGAAGTTGAAACCAGTCAAATTCAGAATAGAACTGACATGCAGATTTTTAACATTCAGGGTAATTAAACAGTGGAATTGTTTCCCAAGGGTTACAATAGAGAAAACTTTTCAATCAAGAGTGTATGCTTTTTTTTTCTTTTTCTCCAAACAGATATGCTCTAATTCAAGGAGGAATTAATTGAGGCCAGTACTGTAGTCTGCACAATACAAAAGATCACATTAAATGTAACCCTTGATGTTTTGGGCATCTTTTACTAGCATAGAGGCCCAAAAGCAGGATTGTACATATAGAAAAAGTCTTATTTATTGCTAACAGACACAGCAGTGGGCCAGGACTAACATTATTAGGCTAAATATTCATATGCTCAGTATCCACAGGGCAGTTGCCTTGCGAGTCTCTGCTGGCCAAGGTGATGTCAATCATGCAGAAAAGTGTCATCCTCTGTTTCTCCTTATAACAGACTGATCCTCAGTCCTGTTGATGCACTGCCTTCCTCCTCTCTGCTTCTTCTCACAGGGATTTTAGATCTTGTCAAATTAATGATGGTTTTCTGCTCTTTTTTTCCCTTTGCTGAATCTCTGATTATTTTACTTCTCTTTTTCAAACTGGTACTGGTACTGACTCAACAAGCTCACCTCTGTGGTCCCTTTTTGTTCCTGCCTTCTTGCCTTGCATGGCCTAGTTGCTTATAAAAATCTCTCACCTCCAGGTTCGAGTGACAGCTACAGCTCATCTCCATGAAAACTGAACACTGAATCACATAAATGGTTCCAGTGGTACCTTTTGATTTTACAGTCAACACACACAGAAGGACCCTAGCTGCTCTGAGTTACCCTCGCATGTTGCATCCCCGGAGAACATATATATTAACGGAAAGTGTCCACTCAGCCTGCTTATGCATGAGGGTTGCAAGCATACCCAAACAGATAGAAGGAATGGTTCCCACTTTACATGTGAGCCGTGGCTATGGAAAGCCAGAAAATAAGTAATTAAAACCAAGTTCTGCTGCTGAACACAAATAATGGGGGGTATGTATGAGGCATGTGCTTAAGACCCCATAGAGGCAAATCAAACTGTTAGATAAACAGACACTACTAGGTACTGCTGTGCTTTTATATTTCACATTTCATATCATTCTCGATAACTTTAACTACTCTGAAAACCCAAAGACATGGCTGTTGTTGAGGATAATGTATGTGCCAAAGTTCAAACATCTACACCAATTCTCTAAGGTGTCAGTCTTGCCTAAAAACATAACAGAAAGAGTGCATTTCCCCCTCCACTCTCTATAACTCAAAACTTAATTACAACCCCAAATCCAGCAACTTCACTCTGGGTTCTTCAAGGGATATGTAACATTTTGGGCAAAATGTTGACAGAATGATAAACATTCTGCAAATGCCCTGTAAGATATAAGTATTTAACAATGGGACTCTCCAGAATATAAAATGAAGGACTTTTTAGCACTGATAAGTGGTATTAATGCCAAAGTCAGTCCTGAATGTCCTGCTTCGTAAGCCTCTGTAGCCTGCCACTGTCCTGTGAGCTACACAGAACCTGTGTGTGCATTCCACTCAGCACTGCTATTGCAAACAGAGGGAAAAAAAACTTCCTTCAGCTTTAGTGCAAGCCTTTATGGTGGACAGGCAAGTAGTGTTTGTTCTGGCTGTAGTGTCTCTTTTAAATGTTATATATTGCAGTGCCTGGAAACTCCACTAATAACTGTGTGTGAAACTGTGACAGATGGATTACAGAAACAGATAACAATGGACATTTTTATGTACTTGTAACCTGGTCAAAAAAATTTCATTTTTATCTCCATGGATAACTTCAAAGAGTAAAACAACAGAAAACAAACACCAAAACAACAACGATGACAAAACAACAAACAAACCCAAAACACTAGCAGAGATGCAAAAAAAATCTGAGAGGACGGTGAAATTAATTTTACATGCATTTACATCACCTTGAAATAAGATTCAAGTGAAGATTCAGCAAGAGTCATGCTTGGGGCTCGAATACCAGTCACACCACCATATAATCCTAGTATGTAGACCTAAGAAGTGATTTTTCTTTTTCTACATGAAGCTTGAGGGAGATGAGATGAAGCAAATTCATTCCTTTTGCTTTGCCTTGAGTTTGACCACTGCTGCACGTCCAGTGCATGTCTAGCCTGTGAGGCTGCACCCTGTGATCCTCCCTCACTGTAAATGTGTTGCTCCCTGCAGGACTGCCTGTACTTTTGCAGACAGTTTGGGTACACTGCTAAGAGCTCTCCAAAAGTTCTCCATGGGAACTTTCTGCAGTGGGATGTGACTTGCTTTCAATCTGGCTCACAAGGGAGAATTTGGCAAAAGTTGAAACTAATCTGAATGCCACTTCACGTCTTTGTGCTTCCTTCAGTTTGTGCAAAAGAAAAAAGAAAAGCAACTCGTCTCTTCCGCCCCATCTCCTCACCCAAAGAACACCAGCACCAGCATGTTTTTCAGAAATCTGTAAACTTTCTCGACTTTGGTTCCTTTTCCAAAAAGTCAGGAAGATTAGAGTGTAACTGTTCTCCAAGCAGTATTCCACTTCTACTCCTAATCGAAACAATACAGGGCAGATCTGTACAAACCATTTGTAAGTTTTGCTTTAAATCAAAGCACTTCCATTCTCAGAGAGACTGTTTCAATCTGGATATTGAGGCAATGTTTAAGTTGTTTTTTATTTTAAAGTGCTCATCCATTCTCAGTCATGGCAAAGACTCTGAGCACAGCATTACTTAGGTGTTTGCCTGAGGTGTATATGTGTCTGTATGTATGTGTCCTATTTTTAAGCTATTTTAACTTATGCTTCATATTCTAGTGCTTTCTGATAAGTAGAGTTTATGTCAGAATAATTGGCCTGAGGATTTTTCTTTCCAGTCCAGTACATTTCTGAAGTACAGCTACATGGGAGATAATGGAAATGCCTCTAGAGTATCTGTCTGACAAGGGAAACAGCAAGAGTAAGGAGTGAACACAAAACAGGGACCTTGTCAAAGAGTGTGCAAGTGAATCAGTCCAATCAGTCACTGTGGGTGACGTATCTAAACAAATTGAAACTGACACAATGGTCAATTTGACTGAAGAAAGTATAATTTTGGATTAGGGTGAACACCTTTAATCTGTCAATTGTGGCAGTCTTAAACCTGTAATTGAAAGAGCACAGCACTGCTTTACTCCAGATGTCAGTCAAATCCATCTACTCTCTCCTGATCACTGATCAGTTTGCAGTCTCTTCTGCATTTACTCCTTAGACTCCTATTTATTTCCCCTTTTAGAAAAAATTATTTGCTTCACTTTAAGAAAATCTCAGTCTATTAAGGACAGCCCTTCAGAATAACACTTGGATTCACCTGATTTTCAAGCAGATGGTATTCAGGGCAAGGGAAACAACAAAACAGAATATCACCATGTGTTTGATTTTAACTCTCACTCTGTGAATTGCCGTTTCATCCATTAAACACTATTTTTAGTCTGCTTGTGTGCCTGGATAGTGTCAGCCCAGTCACTGCAGAACTGCAGTTGTGTCTCTCTAGGGTCATTCACAATGGGGTGATTTTTGCCCTGGGAGCACCACTCCCAGAAGATGGTTGAGCTTTCAGCCCAGCTTATTTGTCCCTCCTGTCCCAGTCTGGGACAGGTAAGTGAATGATTTTCATAGATATCTTACCCATAGACTGTCTGTAAAATTACACACCAAGGATACTGACTTATGGGATGCAAGGATCTCTTAGCTTTGGGAGAATTACTCCAGCCCTGCCTACTTGCTACTACCTTGCTACTATGATTTATCAAGAGGAATGGTCCATATACTGCTCACAACCACCCGAGACTTTTACCCCAACAACACTTCTTCCAATATTTAGATTAAAGCAATATGAACTGAAGAATAATATTAGCCTGACCTTGCAATAAACAAACAGATAACAGAGTGACTTGCTATGTGAGAGGCCCTCCAGTTCTATTCAGCATCTCAGGCAAATTCAAGATGAGAGTTTCCTTAGCTTTTCTCATGCTACAGGTGAGCCATGCCCCATGCTAACATCCTTCTCTGAATACTGAATCTGACATTCTCCACAACATTTTGAATTGTAGCCTCTTTAATTTTATGATCACCGCAGATACAGTTGTTTTGAATTTTGCTGAGCCCCTTCTGTTGCAGCTCTAGAGGTGAAAAGAGAATGAAATCTCTTGTTATTCTTAACAGCAATCTTGTCTTTGGGAGACAGGCCACGGGGAAGCACTGAAGAGAGAAGCAGATTCCCATCCTCTGGTAGGAGAAAATGCAGCAAAGGATTAAAGCAGCTAAGCAAACTTGTTCTTCAGCATGTAAGGTTGAAATAAACAGGCAAAGAAGCATCCCACCCTCCAGAGCTTCTCAAGAGTAAATAATCCAAACTATTAGTTATCCATCCTCTACTCTGTCATTATTCTCTGCCTGTCAGCTCCTTGTAGGGGCTGTTCTATCCCTCTTGTATTATTATGGTTGCCATGCCCTCCTCTCAGCAGCTCCTATCAGTTATAATAAAACAATGGGGGGGAGGTAGGAGCCCCACTTGGGTTGCAAAATTACCAGGAATTAAAGGAACAACAACAAAATTTAATAAATAAATAAATAAATAAATAAATAAAAAACCAACAAACAGAATAAAAGGGAAACCAAAAAGAGTGAGAGAATTTTGCAATCTGTAGATGATTTCTACTTCTGGGATTGCATTCATCATTAAGATTTATAGGTCAGTCCAGAGCTTAATAGCAGATGTTTTCTTATTATTTATCTTCTTGGCTAAGGCACAAGATTCCTTTTTAAGGAAATCTGCATAACACATGCAATGAAAATAGACCAGGTCCTAAGATCAGCCCTTCTAACCAGCTCATCAAAGACGGGTTTCATTTCACCCTTCCACAACAGGAAGAAATGTCCTTGCTAGGGTCTGATCTAGAAATTTCAGATGACAGAACTGAATTTTACCTTTTATCTGGCTGGCCTCTGACTGTAGTTGTGAACATTTGAAGGGTTTCTTGTATGGTCAACTGGTTAGGAGGTTCCAGCTTCTGCACCCCGTCTGAAGACCTATGGTTTGGAGCTTTAATCAAAAGAGAGCATAGCAAGTACTACTCTGAATAACATCACTGCTATACACATTCCTTATAATGCACAACCCGTGCTACTCTGCAGTTACCCAAACTGACCAAAGTGATATCACTTCCATGGGCATCTCTCCTCATAAGAGCCCTTCTGGGCTTTTTGCATATGTAGTCACAGAAATGGAACTGCTTTCAAGGATCCACTTTTCTAACTATTGCACCCTTTGTGTACAAATCAGCAACGAGTTTCTTTCAAGCTGTTCTCAAGTTATTTGCACATGCCATCCTCTGTCACAGAGGTGTAAGGGAAAAATCAAACCAAGCAAAATATCCCAGCAACTTGAATTCTGAATTTCTTCTTTTGTTCCTTACACTAGAAACACCTGATTCACAACTACAGAATATCCTTTCCATCTTGTAACATACTTACAAAACATATGAATTGTACACATTTATAACCTCCACAACTTTTGCACATGCTGTTGGGTCTGTCCTGAAGCAGCTGTTGTACATTAGGGATGCTACAGCAGATAACAGAAAAGCCTCTCCTGCTGCCCACCTCAAAGCTGTGTCCTTCAGGGGAAGTTCAGACTTGACTTCAGGAAACATTTCTTTACTGAGAGGGTGCTCAGATCCCAGAACAAGCTTCCTGGAGAAGTGATTGACAACCCACCTTGGTCGGTGTTGAAGAAGCATTTGGACAATGCCCTAGATAATATACTTTAACTTTTGGTCAGCCCTGAAGTGGTCAGGCAGTTGGACTCGAACATAATTCTAGATCTCTTTCAACTCATATCAGCCTAAATCAACCACACCCAAACCAGCTTGATTCTTCTTATGAACCTTTATTATATTATCCTATTCTGTTCTGTTCTGTTCCGTTCTACTCCTCTCTATTCTTACTTCTTCTTTTCCCTACCAGTACATGCTGAGGAAATCTTCATGACCTTTCCTCCCTTCTGTATCACATTGGTGGCTTGTAGCCACCCTGTGGTCTACTCATGCCTCCAGGAATGTGTGCCTACTCCCATGTTTCCAAACTGGAGCAGAAACTCATATTGCTCCACCTGACATTAGGATATCTGTTTCTACCCTGCAGTTTTTTACGCATGCTTTATTGATGTAGGGGCTATCTCTTCTGTCAGAGCTTCAACTGGTAAGGAGCATGAGAGCTGTAGAAATCTGCCATGAAATACAAATTTTTCTGGTTCACGAGTGCCATGAAATCCAGAGTATGATGTGGACAATGACTGTACCTTTTTGAGAAGGAAGCTTATGAACCTTGAATGACGGTTTTCTGCAATCTAAATTCAAAAGACCTGACCATAAACTTCACCATTTCATACATCTGACAACATAAAGGCCTGAAGGATAGAGCCTCAGAGATGTGTTAAGGAGGCTTTCACTCATCAGTAACCTGCTGGAGTCTGCCCCAACACATTCACAACCAGCAGATGCAGGTCTCCAGTGGCCAGCTGACCAATGGACACACTGTGTGGGTGGGTGGGTTCTCAACAGAAAGCTGGTGGTGTCACTCTGGTCACTTTAGAAATTTTATCTGCTTTCTAGGAAAGGTAATAACCACAGCTGGCATTAACTGAGCTTCCATTTTGGAAGTTTAATTGGAAAAAGTGCCAAATCAGCTTATTTGACACTGAAAAAGCTCCAAGAGATGAAACACTGGCAGGTCAATGTGATGCAGTTCATGACACTGCTGTCTGTGGAGATAAGCTTCATCCTCCAGGAGTGTGAATAAAAGTCACCAAGTTTTTAAATGAATCCTGCAGGTATTTGGTGAAGAAGGTTGCTGCTGATCATGCTGATATGGATAAGGAGCTGGCTGGCAAGATGGACATCCAACACTAAAAGGCAAATGCATCTCCTAAAAAGTCCCTACATGCCTGTAAGATAGCTGCAAAGAAGGACTGAGGATTTTGCTTTCTATACGCTCACCTGAAACCACGTGAGAACATCAGTGTGATGAAATTACTGATGACATTATTCAGATACAAATGAGCTTCATCTTTTTTTAATTGACAAAAGAAGCTGTGAAAAACACTCTCCTAGCACACATTAGGTAATTTGTTTGAAAAACTGGTGCAACAAGTGCAGAAAGCTGCCAGCATATGTCTGTTCTGTTAAAAAATCCCAACATTTTGATGCAAGCTCACTGGGAAGAGACAACAGGCCCTCACATGTGCCCAAACATGGATCTGGTGGATTAGCAGGCAGAGCAAGGCTAGAGAATTTCCTTGCCAGGAGTGCCCCCTGCCCAGATGACTTTTAGGAAGAAGACAGTCTTTAAGGAGAAAAGATTTCACATGACATGGAGTTCATAAGTTGAAGTCTATGTTTTGAGGTACACCTGAGGTAGGAACTGGTAGCCAGTGGTTTTTCAGACCACATTTTCCACTTTGCAAAAGGCCCCACAAGGCAAATGCATGCTGGAGTTGCACATCCTGAAATAAGATGCTATAGCTGTAGTAATTGCATTCCCGTACTATGTGAGAACAAAGTATGGGAAAGCAATGCTGTAAATTAGACCCCACAATTTAAGAAGGATGTGAAGGTCTATGAATGCATCCTGAAGAGGGCAGCAAAGCTGGGGGAGGGGTTGGAAGACATGTCCTGCAGGGGGCAGCTGAGGACACGGGGTTTGTCTGGTGTGAAGAGAAGGAGGCTGAGGGGTGACTTCATTGCCCTCTCCAGTTTCCTGAGGAGGGCAAGTGGAGAGAGAGGTGCTGAGCTCTTCTCCTTGGGATCCAGTGCCAGGACATGTGAGAATGGCTCAAAGCTGCATCAGGGAGGTTTAGACTCGACATGAGGAAACATTTCTTTACCGAGAAGGTGGTCAAAGCACTAGACAGGTTGTTGATGCCCCATGCTGGTCAGTGTTAAAAAAGCATTTGGACAACACCATTAATAACAAGCTATAACTTTTGGTTGGCCCTGAAGTCGTCAGGCAGTTGGACTAGATGATCGTTGTAGGTCCCTTCCCACTCAGCTCTTCCTATCTCCTCTCCTCTCCTGTTTTATTCCATTCTACCTACAACACAGCACAGAGATGGAGGCCCAGGCCTGAGCTGAAATGGGGCTCTTGGGTCCATGGGAAGGGGTATGAGTAGCAGCCCCAAGTCAGACTGGTCATGACCATTAAGGCCTGTTACTGTGCTCAGGGCCCTGACATCCATCATGGGGCACTGACCTAAAGGTATTTAGGTATCTAAGTGAGGCACCTCAGCTGGGCTGAGCTCTCTATATCGCCCATGTCAGATATTCAGATTCACTTGAATGAGTGTGAATTTGCTTACATTAGCTAGATGATGTGACTATCCCACTACCTGACCCTCTCTGGAGACATATGATTGTTCTTCTGTTATTGGGGCCCTCATGCTCTTCGGGACTTTGCTCTAGGTAGACTGTGCTTTTGCTTTAATCCTGTGAGTCCCAAAGTTTGCTCAGTTGTTCTCAGAGCAAGTCACCCTCTGGTTCTTATCTTTCACCTCTTTTCCATGTATCTGCATAGAAGCTCAATAAACTGTCTGTAGTATTAATCCAAACTCTGTTCCACTATGTCTGTGAGGAGGTAAAGAAAATGCTTTAAACAACTGTAGAGCCAGTGCTGTGTGCTAACTGCCCATGTCTCTTGGAAACTATTTGCACAGTTTGTAATTGACATGAAACTTCTCTTGGTAATTTATATGCTACTTTTAGCTCTTTAGGATTACTTCCCTCTTTGGTTTCCCTAAAGAAACGTGCTGTACAAGCTAATATGGGAGTTCAGCTGAGCTCCAGTCCAGTACTTTTCTGTATTAGGTGAAAATGTTGTTTTCATTACTGATCTTTAGTCCTGAAAAAAAAAAAAAAAAAAAAATCTCTGCGAGTGGAACTGTTTCTCATAAAGTCCACATTCCATAAACAGTCGCCCCAGGTCCTGGGAACAACAGCCAGTCCACTCATGGACTGCACCACAAAAGCAACAGCTCATGGTAATTAGGTCAGGGCAGAACAAGGACGTGCTCACTTCAAGGGACAAATGGTATCTATCTAGCTAAACATTCTTCCGCTAAGGCTGTTTTAGCAACCAGATCACTTTTATCAGCTTCTTATCCCGTTTGGGAGCCCAGCATGCTTCTGATGGAGGCTGTGTAAGTGCTTCCCGGAGAGTGCTGTAGTTCTAGGGTTCAAAGCAACATATCAGCATGAAGAGGAGGTGTGTGCATGTGGAGGGTGGGAATAAAAACAAGCCCATACCATGTTTGCTGATTTTGAAATGTTCTTGGATGGCTTTCCAGGTAGAATATAGATATAAGAACGTGGGAGGCCTCCTTCACCCATACTGAGGTTTGCTAGATGTTCAGGGCCAGACTGTGAGCCTGTAACTCATCTATAGTGGTGGACTGTTTTGTAGGCTGATGTGAAGGAGGTCTGCCAGTGCTCTGAATAACTTGGAGATGCCTCACTGGCGTCTGTAGCATGGTATTAAGCCCAAGCTCACATTTGACTGCAAAATTCAGTGTAGACATGCAACTTCGCCTGGCACCCACTACTAGGAATGCTTCTCTTCTCAAATACCTCTGTTGTGAGGACAAGGTGTTACTCATCCTCATTATGCATATTACAGGGTGCCTTACTGTTAGTCTGTCAGGCAGAGCTGTCATCTGAAACCTCCAGCGCAGTGAGGCGATACAGCCCTGTGTCAGTCCTCCTGAACTGTGAAAGTACCACATGCAAAACTATTAGCGTGACATCTGCACAGTGTAGCATGCACCAAAGCACCTTGATGTAAAGAAAGGGCAGGTGTTTGGAGAGAGCAGAGAGGAAAATGTGGGACACCTATGAAAGGCAAAGAAAAGTCTCTCTTTCTTTCTTCACCAGGGAACTGGCTCACACAGTACTACAATAACAAGCTCTGGCAGGCTGCCCAGCATCACTGTACTCTGGATGTAAGTGAACTATGAGGCTCAGGCAATCTTCTGGGAAAAGTTCACACCACATGTATCTTATGTTTTCCCCTCATTGTATTTTTTTTTCCCCAAAGCAGTCTATCATATTCCTTTCCTGTTGCATTATGGATTTCTTTAAGATCCCCAGGAGCTGCCCTTTTAAAAAACAAATATTGAGTAACCAAACAGATCTGTTTTTTAGGGTAACAGAGATAAACTAGTCCTTCTCATCTCAGAGACATCCCTCAGAATAATACCAAGCACAACTCATTAAAAAAGGGGGGTGGGGAGGGCTTCTGTTGTTGGGAACTTGTTGTTTGTTTGGGTTTTGGTTGGTTGGTTGGTTTTTGTTTGGGTTTTTTGTTTGGTTGGTTTTGGTTTTTTTTTTTTGTCAGATAAAACCAAGAAGTGAAAGAAGTGTGTTATTAAAACACTACCGCTACCTATACAATGTACACCTTCAATGAAGTGGAAGCCAAAGCAGAGCAGGCTTCACAAAACTAGTGCAGTAAAAGGAAAAATGTTCCAAAATAGCATGTTCTGTGTTTGACCTGAACCTCTCAAAACAAGTCTGATGTGGTTTCACATTACAGTCCTTGTCACCTCGAAGATCCCAACTGTAACTTCCACTGCAAATTTAATGGGTACACAATGACTTTATTAGAAGTAAATGAACCTGTAGAGGTTGAAGGGAAGAGTCAGTCACTCTGTGCTAAATGCAGTAATAAGACGCATTCATTTATTTTTTGCTGTTTCTCAGCATGGCTTTTACAGAGTTATGAAAAAACAAGTTTTCTAAGTTCACAAAAACAATGAACACATTGGACATAATTTATCTGACAAAGCAGACCACGGACAGTCTGTTGGAAACTGGGTAACAAAAGCAAGTCCATCTGTGAATAACCAGTCCAAATACGTATTCCCCATTGCCCTGCAAATACAGATATGGTGAATTTATAATTTACTGTTGTTTTTACTAATTAATTGTATTGTATTAGTGTCTGGAGGTCTTTGCTAAGCTCTGTATTGCACTATGTGAAGTGTTGTACCTATGCATAGAAAATTTCTGCCTCAAAGGGCTTAGGAGGTTGACTTAGGGTCATTTTGCAGATGTGATGGCACTGTACAGAAAGCAAACATGAAGCAGTTCATTCAGCTTTAATTTGCAGTGGTATTGAGTACCTGTAATTCCTGGAGACCTCAGTAGGAGTTTTGGATATTCAGCACTTTTTAAAGCCAGACTGAAGTTTCTTGCTATGCTTCCGACAAAAAGTCCTTAGAAATTAGAGACAGAAAAGACTTATTAGGTTATCAGGCCCAATTCATCCCAGAGGAAAACCAATTGAAGTCAATGGAATTTCACTGGGCATGGATTTACCACAGAAAGGTTGTTCCCTATAGTATATTTAGAAGTGCTTTGTCCTATACAGTTTTAATTAGCTCTACATTAGTCAAGGTACTGTACCATCGTTTCAATCAGCTACCCTTGCAGAGAGCTGTCTCTAGCTATCCTTATCCATGTTTTCCCTCCCACCCCCATTCCCTTGCTGTCTTCTTCTTACCCCCTCATTATTTTATATCTAATTTGGCTAATGAATTGCTCAGACAGAGCCTCCTTTCATGTTTGAGAAAAACCTAGCCTGTATTGAGGTGAAAAGAAGAAAAACAAACCCCACAAAACAAAACAAGACCAGGAAAAGAGAAAAAATTCTTCTATTGAGAAAAGCAAAGGTGTTTCTGAAGCCTTAGGCTCTTTTATGTCACTCCATCAATCCATACATAGCTATGCTACAGTTTTTCACCATATATTCTGCATTAAGATAGACCTCAGTACTTTAGTCTTGACTTTTCAGTTTCATCACTGACTCACTGCATTCTTAGAGCAAGTGGCTTCACTTTTCAAACCTCAGCTTTACCACTATTGCAATAGCCACAGTGATGCACACATAAAGAATTTCTCAAGTTGTTTCACAGAAATCAAGAAAGCATTTTAAGTTCTGTAGTGGAAAAGTAAAGTAATACAAGACAAGGGCTGTTGCCAGCAGTACACCATTCTAACACAAACATTCATCTTTTCTCTGAGTCTTGCCTAATTTTTATTTTACCTTCTCTAATGAAAGTTCTAACAAGTTTATAAGCAATTTGTAGTCTACCTATGCTTTTGGTCATGTAATTACAACTAAAACAACTGTGTGTGGGTTCAGTGCTGCCTCTGCCAAAGAAGAAAACGTCCACAATTAAGAAACAAACTCTGAAACCACATTGGACAAGTTACTAAATCCCATCTACGTAAAGATTTATGTGTTCACTTCTGAGTCACTGTATCATTTGACCATGCAACAATTGGGATATTTTGCTTGAAGAATATCAGGAAGAGCAGAATATAATTAAAAAATAGCCATGTTTTCAGTTTTCTTAATGCTCTTCTAAAACAAGTACACACTCACTTTATAATTAACCACAGAGCTCAAGCAAGCTGCTTCTGATCTTGACGGGAGAGTTCCATGTTGTCTTCCTGTGGTCATTTCGTCAGCCAGGGCTTTTCATGTAAGAATGTGCTGCGTGCATGTCACAGCATGGGATCTCATCACAGACACCTGCTCGCAACCTGTGAACACAGATTTTAATCCCCCTCCCTGCAAAAATGGTGACAGAAGGGCATATTATTTAATTACTCATGCATGCTCTGCAAGACAGGGTCCACAGCTCCACTTGTTTCATATGGCTTTTGTTATTTTTGGGGGGTGATCAAATAGGATGACTGTTAAAAAAAGGAAAAAGCTTCACCGTAGACTTCTCTTTGCTATTTGCTGAGAAGAATGTATGAAAAGATTGGCAAGATGAGAACAGTTAGAGCAGAAACTGAAGAAAATCTAGGTATGGTAAATATAGTCATAACATTATTTGTGATTTCTTTAGTTCTCACTGTGAAGATACATAAGCTAAGCCGTACTGTGTAACTTAGCTTTCCTCCACTATAAGACCATGGATCCATCAAAAATTCACTCTGATAGTCCCCTATAATGTACTGAAGAAGGCAAAACCAACTTAAACTTACTAAAGCCTTCATCTAAGTTAGATCTGCAGTAGTATTATATTTCCCTCAGGTGCTAGAAGGGAGAAAACCAGGAGGAAGATGAAAGAAGTAGCATAAACTTTTAGCTCTGCTTAAACAATGCATTTATTAAATCACTTCAGTCAAAATCATTGAGCAATTCCTGCAAAATACTATAATGGACCAAAGCAAAGCACAGCTAAATGAAACGTTATATATTGTATCCGGCAAGCAATCACCATACTCGCATTCTCATTGCCCTCAGCAGCACCTGCATTCTTTGATCACAGTCCTTTTATGTGCTCCACTGTATACAAAAGACCAAGCTGGCAATTAGCCATTCTAGCACTGGGTCCTGAAATCTCTGCAAGTGCTTCAGCCCTTTAATGAATTCCTAAATAGAAGGAAGTTGCAAACAAAGTTCAGCTTCTGTATTTTATGCCAGGTTCCCACAGCACTGTAGGTTCTTAGAGCTTAATTAATGACACTTGCATCCTGTATGCCTTCCAGAGCTTTAGTGGAAATTTTACTGGTCACTTCAAACTCTGACATCTTTTGGACAGTTGTCCTCAGAATATTGGGCAACCTCCCCAGTCTTTGGAAGGAAAAGGCAAGACTTTGCTGCGAATCATGACCGATCTGTATAAACAGGATGGACAAAAACTGAAGGGACAAAACATGCATCCTTTAAAGTAAACACTTCATCAGAAATCCTATGCATTGTATAGGAACCAAAACAACAAATGAAAATTAAAACCACAGCCTTATATACCAGCATTTGGGAACTCTGCCAATACCTCTAATTAAAATTTTGTACTAATCTCTTCAGGGAATCCAAGAAATTCTTTCAGAAAATGGAACATTCTTCTATGCACATCCAACTACTTATCCTGTAAGAGGGAATATAAAGGAGATTGTATACGATCAGACAGAGGTTAGTGGAGTGGAAAGGACAGTGTGAAAGCTACAGGAAATGAGCCATCTATGAATGAAAATACTGGAATTCCTTCTTGAACCCTGACTCACATAATGTATGATTTTACTGGTCCTGGCCTAAGGATCATTACATCAATGGAAATACTTCTTTCGTTTTAGTGGGGTTTTAATCAGTTCCCAGAACAGAGATACAAAACAGGTATTTAAATTTACAAGGTAAGCCAACACGTCCTTTCCCTTCTTTCCCTTTTGTCCTACCATCATTAGAAAGCTTGGTGAGAGTAGTTTTAGATGAATGAGAAGTGTAGAGGCTGGACTGGAGAGGGTCTAAGACAACACCTCTGACACTGGCTTATAGGCAATAAACAACACATTCAGTCCTGATAGAGATGCAATTAGAGATGAAAGGAAGGAAAGAGTTGGCAATTGGTTGGTAACTGGAAAGGAAAGGGATGCTGATGGATAAGTATTTCTAAGAAGGGAAAGACCAAATCAGCATAATTGTTTATAAAAAAGAGCCACAGTGAGATTTTAAGAAGAAAAATAGGGTGACACACAAGTGTGAACTAGAGGCGAATAAAGTAACTAGAGCAAGTGTACGAGGCTAGGTTAGAATCTCATTCATCTGGATGGAAAAAGGTACAAGACAGGTAGGAGGCATAAGGTAAGCTACAGACAGCAGGGAAACTGCATCATACATTATCAGTTTTCTATTTGAAAAAGTCAGCAGGGTCTTATAAAGAAAAAGAAGTGAAGGCAGTAGGAAAGAACTATCAAAGATGAATTTAGGCTGGCTCTGCAATAAGTAAATATTCTGTTTAGCTATGCAACTGAGCCTCATAAATCAAGCAATCCTATCCTGAGCTTGAGTTATTAAAATCTAAGGCTTTTGTTTGGCCAATGTGGAGCTACAGGGTTTAATAATTGATTGTCTTACACTTTCCATAGCCCCTAACACTCATACAGACTGGCTGAACTTAGCTAAAGGGAAATGGAGGCACAAGCATAAATGGCATCCACCCTTTGTGTGGCTGTAAATGACTACATGCAAATCAAGAGAGTGAGGTCTCAGTTCTCTCTGCTAATTCTCCCAATTGAGCAAGATCTGCAGTGAACCCAAACAGGACTTTAGTTCCGATCCACTTTTCATTTGCAGAACTTCCTCTCTTCTCCCAAGCTTAGAAACAAAAAAACTTCCTCTCTGCTATCTTTTTCTAAAGGACCTTTCTGTGACTAAATCATTTATGTGCCTATATTACATGTAATTCTCTGATGTCAGACGAGATTACAGAGATAATCCTCCTAAAGGATTTGTAGCATTATAGATTAGAGCTTCCATTCATATGTTGTATGCATGCTTCAAGAGGCCTTGAGTGATGCTATAAGATCTCTGTGTTCAGATTATAAGATATTTGCATGCAGCACTGCCTTATTATAGGTTTACTAAGGGACCAGCTGTTCAGATGCTGCTGTTCTCTTAATCTATGCAAAGGTAAAATACTATTGTGGTCAGTGGGATCCTTGCCAGGGTAACAAGATTGAAACTGTTTTTGTTGTATTTCTTTACCTGCTATCTCACTATAAAATGCAGTGATCACTTAGCAGACAGAAAAATTAATTCCAGAAACAAGTCATCTTTGTTTCAAACATAGTTTGTCCAAGCCAGAAAGATACTTAATTAATGTGCCTATTTTTTTTTCTTTTTTTTTAAATATCTAAATTCCTGTTGACATAACCATCAGGAATCAGCAGGAATCCTAACATCGGGTTCTGATGTGGGGTTCTTTTTTTGGGTTTTTTTTAGGGGCCTTCCAAAGGCTAAATAATTTTGTGGATCTGCATGAAGTTGCCCTCACTGGGCATCTCTCAGGAAAAAGCTGAACAGTTACAGCTGAATTGCTGCTCCAGAACTCAGTTTCTCCATCAAAATGAATATAACATTAATACTTCCAGGAGTCAATAATCACTAGGAAGATGTTTAGTTGTGTTTCCTGCTGTGCAACACACACTCTTCTGATGAAGGAACTGAATAATTTTGGGAAACACAGAGGGGCTATGCTCAGGAACTTCACAATATGACTGTTCTGATACAAGGCCAAGTCTGGCTCCCAAGCCTAGAAAAGAATATAGCTGATCTCTGTGATACTGGATTGTGCAAAACACTACTCACACAAAATTATATCCTGCTTAGCACTGTGGGATATTCCTAGAAGGAATGGGACTGATGATAAATTCGGGTGACATTAACACAGATGTCATTACAATGTTCTTTTGCCTAATTATTAGTGTATTTATGTTTCTTGAGTCTTGCAGTCATCATTTTTTAATTTCTGCTCCTGTGAGAGCATTTAGGAGAGTGGGAGAATTTACATTTGCTCTCCAATGATGGTACGTCAATCTCCACAGCAAAAATCTGTGTTTTCTAACCTCACCCACACTGACATTTTGCCTGTGGCAGTTGAGCTCCTGAAGGGATCAGCAACATTCAACCAACAACAGCTGTTTACAGTGTGAAGCAATGATCTACATCTTCAAAGAAGTCTAAGCACCTCTTGATTTCAACTACAGGGAAAGAGAGAATTAAGTATGTAGCATAGTTCTGCTACATACAAGCACACAAACATCTAATGGAACTACACCTTTAGCAGCTTGTGTCTGCGTGATTTAGGACATCACAAATCTCATCTGTTTGTTGTCTTTCTGACTCCCCTGGCTGTGTTGAAATCACCACTGTGACAGCCAAGATGAAGTATCTGACTGTGTGAGCATTCCCCATCCTTTCCAGTACACAGCAAAACTACTTAGTTTAAATCACCACTGACGGGAACTAACTTCTTAAACAGGTTTGAACTTGATCCTTGTTGAGCACATCTGACTGTGCCCCAGATTGTCTAGTTCAGCTCAAAGCCATCACATGTACCCTATTATCAGCAGCAGCAACTCTACATCAGTCAGCAGCTGGCAGATGGGCCCTTGGGGACTTTTCCAGCCAAGGCTAGTGCAGCCTTGTGGCTGCTTCAATATATTCTCTGTGTGCAAAATAGGACGTATCTCTGTGCAAATGTTGTTATTGCACAATGGGTGTCATTGATAGCAGGAAAGAAACAATGCTTAAGACCTGGGCATGTTGTTCAAACATCATTCCTGTTTTTTATATACTCTGATTAAGGCCCTTTACTTAGGACAGCCATCATGCTGTTACTGGCTACTTGGCGTGCACAGAGAATATCTGAAATCCCTTTTTACTGTTCTTTAAAGGGTGAATTGAACTGTATTTCAGTGCCTCAATTTCTAGAGGTTGTGACATTCTCTTAATGTAGATTCTGGCTTATCTATACTCAAATACATACATATCTATCTACACAAACAGGTATATCCATAGTATCCATCTTTTCAAGCACTACAGACATTTTCACTATTACCCCATTCAGTTTCTCTACTACATTTCCAGGTCATAACCCCACTGCTGTCAGCAATACTTACCCCTTGACTCCCTAGCAGTATTTCTTCGGTAGTGGCAGACCTGTTAGGCAACCAGGAAATCTAAAACAAAGGAAAACTGTTACAGGGAGAACATGGGATGGGCAGAGGAGTGAGTGGAACTAACAGATTAAAGGCCCAAGGGAGAGAAATTAAGAAAGGCTGGAAATAAGGACAGCAACATTTGGGAAGATTTGCTCCCAGTGCAGGCAGCAGCAGCAGCTGCCGATACTGCCAGGGACAGCGTTGGATGAAGCATGAGTTCACCTATTGTGAAAGCACAGCACCAGCATGGGACTAAAGTTCTTAAAGTTCCATGTTCAAAACAATACACAACTAAGCACAAAGGTGGAACATACGACTAACTGAAGGGATTAATTTCCTAAACCTAGATGTCTCTTTTAGATGTGCCTACTCTCTCCCACAGGACTTGTAATGCATCTACCAGCCCTGTACCTCAGATCTCTACCTTTAGGCTACTGTATACTAACCACTGTGTCCTGTTTTAGGCTTTGACCCCCTGCTTCTCATCCTCAAAGCAGGACAAGGAACAAAGACCAACCCCAACTAGCTTGAGGTAGAACCCAGGTTGTACCTGCAGCTCACCAACGGATCTAACACAAGGTGGTGGGCAGCTCAGCCACATGGCCACCTCTCAGAGCCTGCAGAAAACCCTGCTCCCTGTCACATGTGTTGAATGCAAACTGTGTGCAGCTGGGCACTGTCATTTCCCACAATCACAGCTGCAGAACTCAGAAGAAACAGCGTAATCAAGCACCAGGCATCCCCCATTACCATAACCACACAACTGAAGCCTGGCCACAACACAGCTGCCTTCCCCTACCCATCCTGCCTGCTTTTACCTGGTCTCTTTCAGTCACTGCCGTTCCTCACCAAAGCTCTCAAAGGGCCGTGACAGGAATGTCACAAGAGATGAGATAGAAGCAACTACAGCAAATAAATAAACCAATAAAGCAATAAAAAGACAAAGCGAGGGAACAAGGGGGATGTGAGCTGTTTGGAGGCTTGAAGGCCAGCCCATAGAGTCAGTCAGTCTAGACTCCAGATGTGAACGCAGAGCCTCAGTGAGTGCAACACAGGACTGAGTAAATATCTCAGCCAGATGTCTCAGGGCCCAAGCTACAAATCCTCACAAATGGTGACAGAGTTGGCTGTTGCTGTTCGCATAGCTCTGCTTCCAAGAGAATCAGTGGTCATTCAATCAGCGGCAGTTCATTTTTGCTGCCAGATGGGAGGGAAAACCGGGCTCAGAGTTGCAGTTAGTCTCATAGCAAACTCAGCAGTCGGTGGATGGGTCATGGAGCCCTCTGTGGGTACTGAGGTTTGCTCAAAATAGCAATCTGGGGAAAGAGCTGAAAAGATTATAGTAAACATAAAAGCACATGATCCTAAGCTCCTAAATGGACTAAAGTAACAGGCTGACGTGTCAGGCACCTGAATTCAAATTTTGATCTTCAGGACCCTTCCCATTTGGTCAACTAAGTTTACAGATGCTTAACATTATGTGATGGAATTACTTTATATTTCATTTGCTGGTGATGTGTATTACACTGTCACTAAAGAGACTGATACCTGGCTTTGCATTTTCACAAACTAAGCATTCCTTTGCCTGACTTTTGTGTTCCCAGAAATTGTCTCCTAGGTGGTTGCTCACAGAAAACACTATTGACAGCTGGATCTGTCCCTTGGGAGACTGAAGATTAGTTTCAGCTCCCTCTTCTGCCTGAGTTAGACCAGAGAACCCAGCCTATCTCTACCAGGAAAAGTCTCTAAACACTAGGCCATAGTGTATTTTAAACCAAAGCTTTCCCAGTCTCTTGAATTTATCTCATACTCCATAAAAAATAAGTATTTATTGCAGAAGGGGATAGGACCTGGGGCTCTGCAGAGAAAGTATTGATATAATCCACCCTGTCACTGGACCAATTTAGGATATATCAATTTATGACCCAGATTCTCTTCAGCAAGTCACTCAAAATTGGAACTGGCTGAATAATTTATGAGATTATTTGTAAGCAAAAGCCCAGAGTTGGGCTACTCTGATTCACAGGAATAACACTATTTGTGATTTTTTTGTTCAGACATAAAGCATAAACAGGTTTTAGGGTGAAAAGAGCCCTTCAAGCCAGTCTCCTATTCCTGTAGGTGCAGTTACAGCCTGAAGCTGGGCTCAGCAGAGAAGTATCTAAAAAGGCCACTGTTCTTCTCTTCTGTTCAAATGTAGGCTCACAGAGACAACTCAGATTCAAAAAAATATTAGGATAAATTGCATTACTTATACTCAGCACAGGTTAAGAGCATACATATGAGCAGCAGCTGATGCAGGGTGTCTAGTTAAGCTGCCATTGCAAAACTCTTGGGACTGTGAGCTCCAACTTGCAGCTTCTTTTTTCTCATTACCAAGGTCCTAAGGGAGGTCAGACCTGCCAAAAGGTGTTCCGAACAACACTGGGCTCCCATAGTGGTACATTTCCCATAAAGGCTGCAGGGGCTTTGATTTATACCTGCATCACATCTGACCCTCAAACCATTGCTGGGATCCATTTAGTTCTAAACAAGATGCTTCCTGCGCTGCCACGTTCCACCTCGGGTCTAAATCAGATTTATCTGAACTGACAGCTGTATTGTTTTAAGGTTTAATTTATTTCTCTTCCTATCCTGAACAACATGACTCCCAAAAACATGGTAGAGAGAAAGCTGTGCTAGACACATAGATCCTTTTCCCTGTTATTCTGCACTTTCTCAAGAGAAAGGACATCTAGTGTAACAGTCTAAATAAGAGTTAACTCCAAGATTTAAACAAGAATATAGAACAAATTATTCAGAGCACATTGTGCTGTTCTTCCACCTCTTTGGTAATTAATGCACAGCATCACCATGGTTGAAAGTTAAAGGGGTATTTCTTCTGGCAGTGCCCTGGCTTATCCAGCAATTGTGTTGGCAGTTTGGAGTTTTTCCCAGGATCTCCTATGGCCAGGGATGCTACAGGCCATTTTATTAAATGTCAATGACCATTACTGATTAATTCTTGAAAAAAATCAACCTTAGAAAATTTTTTCCTTCTGCTCCACATAAAAAGCACATCTATTTAAAGGCATTTTCAGAAGATGTCCTTTCTTTTGGAATGAAATACCATGAAAGAACAGTACTTGTAGCCCTACTCTGCACCACTGACTTTCCCATACCAGGAGGTAGCAAATTTTCCTTGTCTTGCCCTCAAATCTGCAGCAGTGTTGCAACCCCTTTCCAACACAGGCTCAGAACTTGCCTCTGACCCATAAATTTCAGCTCCAGTGGGTAAACAGTTAATTAGCAAGAAGACAGAAATAGATGTGAGACTTTTGCTCTTGCTGTACAGATCTCTGAGAGGTGGAACTCCTGTAGATCAGTAAAAAAGTAGGTGTTGAGATACAGTGTTGGGGTGTGAAAATTCCAGAATTCTTATCTCCATCCCTGAAAAAAAAATCTAAGTACCTCCAACCACAGACCACAGCATGTTCCTCTCTGTGGAAGATCAGATTTATTTCACCATTCATGCAAATGCAGTAGCCATCTGACAGCCTCAAAGCTGCATTCATCCATGCCTGTGGTCACACCAAATTTTTGGGAAGACATGAGGAACCATTTTCAGGAAAAGGGTGCTTCATTTACTCTTTGACTCTCAAAGAATGTTTTGTCTTCCTCTCTGTTTTGTGAAGTGCTGTCATCACTTACACTGAAGTTTATTGTAAATACACAATAATAACAACTGCGTGTATTCATCTGATTCAATTCCTATGTAAATTTATGTTAATATGTATGCAGATTAAGTCTGCCCCCCTTGGTCCTGGAAAGCTGTCAGAATGACACATGGGTTCTGAAAAGGTTGTGTACTACTGATCTGCAGTTTTTCTATAGTGTTCAATAACTAACAAATCAAAAACAAGCGACTGTGGTTATTTCTCTTCACTTTTGCTGGACAAATCAATAGAGACTTCTAGACAGAGTTAAAAAAATATTCTCTAAACTCAGACTCTGAAACTATGACCTCCCTATTTCTATTTCACAACAGAACAAATACTCTCAGGGG
The DNA here is from genome assembly GCF_036013475.1 of Columba livia. NCBI lineage: Eukaryota > Metazoa > Chordata > Aves > Columbiformes > Columbidae > Columba > Columba livia. The sequence goes on along the minus strand of NC_088603.1, from coordinate 66,610,422 downwards.
GGATCTTTTGAGGAATTGGGTGGTACAAGGGAGTCTTGCTAGTAAGCCTTCAAGAACTGACATTCCATCTTCTAGACAGAAAAGCAATTTTTCTCCCTAATATTTAATAACCACTAAACCAATGCCTTGAGTTTATAGATTGTCTTCCTCACTTTTTTGTTGTCTAAATAACTGCTGTTTTTAAGAGAGCTCAGAAAGGTCACCTATTTTATTCTCTCCTTCTCAACCTCCTTTTTCTCTGTTTTAACAGAAAGACACGGACTTTCCACCCGTGTGTGCAGTCAGGGCCATTCTGAGCACTCGGGTCGCACCAGCGGTGAGGCAGCTGGAGAGCTGTGGTTTGCTGTTCCCTGCTTTCCTGCCAGGGACGTTTGGCTACGGCACTTTCTGGCACTTTGCAGTAAATAGAAACTAATCTTTAGTTCATCCCAGGGCTGAGTCCCTACAAGGCTCCCAGGTACTTCTTAAATAATCACAACAGGACATAAATTGGGACTTCAAGAGATACACATGCTCTTTGCGCAGGGATGAATTTCCAGTAATCCAAAAGGGAATGGGGAAATTGCTATCAGAAAGAGCAGATGCCACAGTTGTTGGCTAGAAAGATACACCAGACAACAGAAGTCCAATTGCCAGAAAGTATTTATACTCCTGCAGTTCACAGCTGAGGACTTGATCCTGACCTTTGATACACAAAACAGATTTGCTCTGCAGCTGGAAACTCAGTTGCAGCAGTTGTGCTTGGAGTGTAAGATTGTGCACAGAGCTGATAAAGGTGGGAGCTGAGTCATCAGTTCTGAAGTAAGGCAGCAATTTCCTGACCAAAATCACTTGCACCCTAATAACACTTAATGGACTTGGAAGGCCAGAGATTTCTTTTGGAAAAACAACAACAACAAAAAACCACAAACAAAAACACACACAAAAACCCCCAAAACAAGCCACCAAAAAAAAAAAAAAACAAAACAAAACCAAAAACAAATAACAACAAAACACAAACCAAAACCAAATAAGAACAGAACTGTACCCTATACAGTGATAAGAAACTTCACTCACCAATTTCATTCTGGCCTTTCAGCTGCCTTAAAGGCTGACACTAAGAAAACCCTTTCTTCTCCAAGCTCTTCTTACTTGACTCTGGTTTAGAGTATTATTTCACTCCACTTTTTACATCTCATTTTATTGAAGGCAATCTTAGTCCCAAGAGCAAAACAAGTAGAATAAAAGTCGTTAAAACCTGGAAGGAATCTGTATTTTTTCTTTAAAATAGAGCCCCATGTCAGACAGCTTTCCACATACCTTGTTCAGTGTAGGTTACATTATGGCATCTCATCAGGCCCATTCAAACCAGGTTGCAGAATTACTGTGGCTGGGATCCAACACTGTTGGTGGTGATTTCATCTCAATCATTTTCTCTCTTTCCACCTCTCATGCAGCTGCCTGCCTGCCTTGATAGGACCAAAGTGTAGCTCACGGAATCTATATGATAATCACAAAAATAGTTATTTCTGCTGAAAAATGGATTTAATTCCCCCTCTAAACCTTTGTGGATTGCCAACTGGGGGTGTGAAACCAGCTGGCAAAAGATGCATTCATTTCAATTTCATGACTTTCATATACTGCAGCTTCCTGGCTTTAAATGGTTCCTCCCCTCTCTAATGAGAGCACCAAGGCCTTGATTAACAACCCTCACTTTAAACTAAGTTTTGAAGAGTCTTCTTTTCATAGTAAGTTCTCTGGGCATGTCTGACAGCCTGCTTGATCCAGGGCAACTGGATACCTCTTCTTTCACAGCATGAGCATTTGTCAGAGAATCTAAGAGTCAGGCTTTGTGAAGATTTGTATCCCTGAGTATTCTGCAAGTAACTTGCACAACAGCGTGGGAAGGAAGCTTGAACATTGTGCTGGTAAAACAGTGAAAAACTAATTTCATCTATGTTTTCAAAATGTAAAGGCTTGGAACGAACTCTTTTACTTTCTTAACTCTTTCAACCCTTTTCTTATAAAATACAGTTTTTATTTACTGAAAATCTTTTTCTTCAGTATGTTGTTTGCTACTTTTTTTAGTCTGAATAGGATTTTAGACAGATTGACTAGGCAACGCAGGAGAAAAGCCTGACATGTTTTTTGACAGTTAATCACAGAGAAGGGAAAAGTTATCTCTCAGGAAAGAGCCCTTCAAGCCAGGTAGAGCCATCTGGGTCAGAGCCTTCGAATGGCTGAATAGTGATTTAGGAAATAAATGTTGAAATCAAAGGCATCAGCCACAGAAAAGTACTATTTGCTTGTAGACTCTAGCTTTTGAGACTTTTCCAGCTACTCACTTAGTTGAAGTCTTTAATAGACAGTAGACAAAGGCTTTAATCATAACTGAGTCCTTGAATCTGGACTTAAAGAGATTTTAAATGGGCTTTATGAGCAAGCTTGCTTGAAAAGGACTGTAATACACCCCCTCCCTGGTCACAGGCTGAGATGCTCCCACTTTGTGACCCTCCCTCCTTTTCAATGATCTCCCCTGGGAGATAGAAGAACACCAAGGCCCTTCAGTGGGAGTCTGCTGAAAGTAGTTGAAGTTATGTCTAAATTGCAGTCACATGGTGGCTGCTGTGTCATGCAAGCCAGGACATACCCCAAGCTAGACTTAAAAACTATCTGCAACCCAACAGGAGTTGTGTCAACACAGAACTCAGCAAACCTACATGAAAAGGTACAGCTGATTAACGTGTGCTGAGTACTGAGTTGCCATAACTGGACTGCTACCAGCATTTCATCTAATTTAAATATTCCTGGATGTTTCTGTACCGGACTTCTGTTGCTGTGGTTGCCACAATTAGGAAAACTAGCACACTGCTACTAACTTGACAACCCAGAAGGCACAACTGATCTAGGGTTAGACCAGAGCTTTTGTTTAACAATTATATTGAGTTTTGCTTTGGTTATGCTTATTTAGAGGTTTGCTCTTGGCAGTCACAAAATTTCATTCACATTCAGCCAAAGCATGAAAGGAAATACAGGGCTTGAGGGGGTGGAGGAAAAATGGAAAGGGGGGGAGGGAAACCAACCCTAAACAAAGGCTCTTGTGAAGTTGATAGCATCACTAGTCTAGCAAAGCAAGTGAAAAAGAGTAAAAAATTCCAGGCACAGAAGTCAGAAGCCGCAGCTCTCTTCCATGGAATGAATACACTGCATCTCATTTCTACTGTGCCTACTGATACAATCTACAGAAAATCCATCGCCAGCTGAAATAGGGCTACAGTCATTGTCAATGCATTCCACTACTACGGTGTCTCAACTTTCATGAGTTTTAGTAGATGCACAGTCATGGACTTTTCTATGAAATAGAAAGACAATACAAGCTCCTTTACTGTTGCCTTATAGAACGATTAGGAACTCTGTTTCTCTATATAGTAATTTTCCTCTTTTTATTGCTTCAACTACCAACAACTACTACAAATTTACCTTAAAACAGTGACGTATACCTCTGTATATACCTAGACACGTGTGCATATATATAGACACAAACACAAATACATACATACACATATGAACATATACACACACAAAGAACAATACTGAATAGGAGAATTTCCTGAAAAGCAAGAAAAAAATAGCATATTCAGAAACAGAAGAAAGCTAATGCTTGATTACAAAGTATTGCAACTTAGATATTAGATATCTTTCACATTTCGTTCTTCTTCTGCCATAATTCTGTTTCTGTGCTTGTGATGTTTTCTTCTAGCATACCCATGTCCTTCAGGAAGAGAGCCTTTTGGAAGATTCCATTGAACTGGGATACTCACAGAAAATTATCTGAGTAGTTTGTATAGAGAGAAAGAATAACTTTGGAATCAAGCGACTGAAAAGAGCAATGCTTGGGTTAGTAAAGCTTAGACTATAGCAGTCAGTGAAGAGTGGTAATAGCGATGGAGCCTTTGTCTTTGAACAGGAGCTGAAAAGGAGAAGTAGGTTCAAGTCAATAATGCCAGAATGGCAACTCAGTGAAGTCACTGTACACATCCTCACCAACTTCAAGGAGCTTTGGCCCAACATTAGGACTTGTTCCTGTGCTATAGTTTCTGATCATGCAATACCTCCTTCCATACGTTTGGTTCTAATAGCAATATAGATGCAAACTTCACCTGCAAGTAATTGCTGTACCTCATAAACAGGGCACAAAATTTTAGTCACATTGAAGACAATAAAAGCAAGTCTCTTCATCCAGAGAACCTGTGAAGTCGCTTCTTGTGAAGCATCATTCAATCCTTGTCCTCAGCCAAAAACTATGGGAAGCAAAGCTGCTCTACCTCTTCACTGAAGGAAGAGCTTTCAGCCACTAATGCAACACACAACTAGAGCCAGAGCTCCACTAATGGACTTTGCTAATGGTAGGTATGGTGTCAGGTCCACGTCAGGATCAATACTAGAGATTTTGTGTTGCAGTATGTCCTTGGTGCACTGTTAGCGGAAATATAATAATCTCAAGCTCCAGACCCAAAGCTGTACATACTGTTTCTCTTAGCCCTTCATTATGTTGAAGAGGCAACTGTTATATAAACCAATAAAGATGTAAATATCCCAACCCAGAAAACAAGAAAGATATGCAAGTCCCACATGTTATTCAGATTGATACGTAAGCTATTGTGGCAGGCATCCTTGATTCTTAACTTCTACAACAAATGTTTCAGAGCTTTCACACACACCACCCCACCCTAAAAAAAAATAATAAATAAATACTACCCAGACATCTTGAAAGGAGGCAGTCACCTCTCCAGGACTTCTTCCTGAATTCAGCAGGGCTCCTTGCCTTGGTTGGATAGCAAATGCAGTTTCATAAGCCCACACATGCTCAGACATCTGTAACACAACACACTTTATTCCATAGCCAAAAGACATCTTACTTTTCCTGACTAGTGAGGGGACAGCTCAGCCTAATGTCACTCACCCTTTGTTTCTCATGAGACAGTCCTAATACAACAATGGAGAGAAAGTACAATTGGTGGGAAAGAAGTAATGAAGGAAAAGGAGGGAAGTGACTTTGACCTTATATAGGTCACTTCTATAGCCCTTTTCAGGATCTTACTGAATGGCATTTTCTTCATGTATTGGTGAAACCTGGTTGGTGAAGTCTGTTCTGTCTCCCCAGAAATTCAGTGTCTTTTGTACTGAGAATGAGCTTGTTTGTTTTGGTTGCTCTGTCCTAAGCAGAACACCATAAAAATGATAGGACAGAGGATCCTCCTCAGAAACAGCATTTTGTGTCAGAGGATTTCAGAGTCTAAACATTTCCTATCAGACACTTTATTCTCAGAGGAGCCTGGCTTTCTGCAAGAGTCCTTTGTAGTCCAGCTGGATGTCATTACGTAATTAAGCATACGAGCCAGGAGGTAGTCTTGAGCATGGCAGTTTCACAATTTAAGATCAAAATGTTATTCTTCCCTTCAAAAGATCTAGTGCCATTTGTTGTAATACTTTCATGCAAAGGATCAGATATAGTATTGATTATTCATTATTACCCTTAAAGAGGTCAGTAAGCTTCTGGAATTCAGAAGATTTCTGGGGATCTGAAGGTTTATAAGGCCTCAGGGCTTGATGACTCATCTTGACCTGAAGCTTTGAAATATCACCTGCTGTCTGGATTGTTCCTGCTTGCTGCCTGGGATTTCAAAGTCTTTCTCTATCTCCCTTTTTTTTCCCCCAAGGAATCAGTCTTACAGACAGTGCCAGATCAAGAGAAGCAAAGAATGCAAAAGAAAGTGAAAGTGAGAAGACTGTGAGCTGGGAACCCAGCTGGTATACATCTGCTTTGCTAAGCTTGAATTGAAAACAAGTATCGTTATTGTTCTGCACACATCCTACTGTGTTTAGTTATTGCATCACATAGAAGAGGCAACAAGCATATCCTATGGCTAGCTGCATTGTGTTCAGCATGGGTTAACTAACTGTTCTATATCCTAACACAGGGAGTTTTTCAACCTTTCTGTGCCAATTTGATCTCCAGTCATGTTCAAATGAAGGAATGCTTAGAGGAGATGGGGGGGGTTGTTCTGTGGAGATCCTGACAAAATTTAAAACACCATCTTTCTCAACTTAAGAAAAAAAATCAATGTCATATTAATCTAGACACTGTATTAAAAGTTTCCATTTTCAACAACATTGTTGCCTGTATGTTGTAGAATAAACCTTCAAGAGTGCTTTCTCACAGATGGTTAAATATTTAAGTAGTTGGCCACGGATTTTTTAAAAATTGAGATAATTAGAAGACTTGAAGCAGTTAATATTTATTAGTCACAAAGAGTTTGACAGATTGGATATTTTCCTACCCACACATTCTCTAGCAGAAAAAAAAATAAAGCCCTTAGCTTTCATTGTATATGAAGCAAGCCTTTTTACGAGGCAGAAGTAGAAAGCATAGACTTTCCAGGTTTCTCAGTATGAGACACTGAGATTAGTGGCTACCACTTAACTCAAGAACAGGCCAGCAAACAACAGAATTCACACTAGTTAGTGTCCAGGATGAAAACCTAAGGACTGACTCTTCTGCAGCACTTTACCTTTATAAATTATAGTGTCTCTAGCAAGGTTGCAGGGCTAATCCAGTCACTGGAGATTATGAGACAACCCCTTTTCTACTACCTTTGCCTCTTCTTTTGGCCTTCTTTGCAGGAGAGGAGACACGTAGCGCAAAGGCAGACCAGTTTGTGCCACTCCAGAAGTGTACAGGAGAAGACTCCCTAAATAGTAAATGAAACTGGCAGACAGGAGGCCAAGAACCAGCAGATTACTAAGGCTACTCTAGAGGCCAGTTTCACCAGACGTGTTCTGTTTTATCTGTCCGAAAATCTGTCTGAAAAGCAGCATTGGGACATTTGCCTAGGCTTGCTGGCTGCTCCACAGACAGGTCAGAGCAGAAGCAGTGACACACTTCTCACTAAGCTGCAGATGTCCAGTGACACTGAGCACCCCAAGGAGCACAGCTCAGCACTTCCCAGGCCAAGTCAGGCCAATGCAGCTGCATTGAGCCAACAGGCAGCCCACACAGACAGTGAGTTGGATAAGCTCAGGACAGACACACAGACATCTGCACAGCACATCCATGGTAGGTCTAATGTGCTCTCCATCTGTCAGTCCATCAATACATGCAAATGTTCAAACAGTATCTGTGTGCAAAGCCTGTGCAATGGATGTACACATTGCTAATATATGACAGAGCAGCAACTTGAAACTGTTACTTTTTTCATAAGATTAATACTGACTTTGTCAGTGATTCATGAAAAACATAAAAGTAGCATCCGTGTTATACCATGTAGCTGACTGGCTATAATGAAGATTCACCTACATTACTTCTCTCTTCTTAATAGCACCACTTAATGGTCAGCATGTGCACCGGTATGAAATCCCTTGGGCTCCTTTACATTCAAAGGCAGAGAGAAAGTAAGATAAAACCAAACAAGGCATCTTAGTAAGAACATCTGCGTGTATCCACACACATCATTAAAAAAGAATGGGTGCATAGGATTAACTGTACCAGGCAGCGGGATGAGTGGAAAGGATTTTCATCAGTGTCTACACAGCAAGGCCAAGGGTGGGAAGCAATCTACAATATTCCTGCTATAACTCTAACCTGGTACAAACCAGCAGGGCAAGACCAACTGCCCTGGCAGGCTGAACACAGTCCTGATGTGGAGTCACCCCAGCATTGCCCTCAAGGGAACCCAAGAGAGGGATCAGAAATCAGCCTTATGTACCAGTTTGCTGTGCCAGTTTGCTCTCTATGGGGATGGTACCTGGAGCAGAGTGATCCCCTGGCTACACCCTCCCTTACTGTGGTCAGAAGAGTTAAACCTACTGAGGGGATTTTTCTTTATCCTACAAAAATCTTTAAGGGCCATGCATACACTATATAAAAGGATAAGATTTGTTCTCAGCTTTTTTTTTCTTTATTAATATTATTTTTGAGATATTTTTCCCAGTGCCTTCTTTTCAGAAAATAGCTATTCATGCTTTATCTCATTGCTATAGTGAGATTCTGGAGAACTGGAAAACGGGTAGCATTATGAGATACAATGAAAGCAAAACCTGTTTTAAGTTAACAAAGACTCAAAAGTTTCTTAAGCTTTCATAGGTTTTCTTTGATTGCTAAAAAGCATGTTGGAGAAAGCCTGTTAAAGTTTCAGCACCTGTCCTCTTCGAGGAGGGATCCACAATTCTCAGCGCTAAGAGCTCCGGCAAGACTCATTGCAAAACAGAAGACAAGAATAGAACATAGCAATAAAAAAGAAGCCACAACCTTTTAAAAAACAAATATCACAGGATTCCTTCATGCACCGTAAAGAAACAAAACGGAAACGAACCCACATTGTTTCCTTGTCAAGTACCCAGAAGAAAAATTTACACCTTAAAAAGGTTTGACCTCAATATAGGCCGTAATGTAAAAATGTGAGGATCTTGGAAACTTGTGCTTTTCCTGGACTGAGGCCCAGATCTGGTAATATATCTTGCCTGTTACTGTGTTTTTCTTGCTTATTCCAAAGTAGGAAAGGCTCTTTTGAAGAAACATGTTTTCTAGACACTTTGATAGACCGGAGTTGGGGTCTGTTTAAATACTTCAAGTTTGATATACACTCATATAGTTATAACATTTTCTGGATATGAGCCAACATTGCTTGTCTGGATCCAGTTCTTACTATCAATATGTTGTGGGACACTAGACAGAATGGTCTCTACCCTAACACATGGAGTATATGTTAGGCCAGACAGATAATGGTGAGACAGGCAACTTGCTGTGCCTTCTTCACCATAGTTTTAATGAGCAGCACCTGAAAGAATTTATGCACATATTGAAAATGTCCACCTAAGGGAAAAGAGGGCTGCTGGCACACACTGATAGTGCATCACATCTGCTTGGAAAGGGAACGTTTTTTCCCCTTAATTCAAACAAGGAAATCTGTCAACAGTTCTATCCAGTGACTGACTATTGTTGGGATGAGTACTCTTTCAGAGGCCATTTTGCTGGGCTGGCCACAATGTGCTTTTGCACACTGACCTGTTCTTCTGTTCCTGATGATCTCCAGGCTGAGCTGAAACTGAGGCTACAAACCGTTAAGCCTACCATAAGAATGACATGGACTGTCATGTACATCTCTCTGCTTACTTTTTTTGGTTATGTAGAGATTATTTATGCAAATGCTTTCCTGTATGCTATCTCATAACAGCTGACTGAGGGCATTAGAGCTACCAAGACAGAGTCCGACTGATATTTTTCCTCCAGGTACACCTCTAAATCCAGCTAGAAGTGGGGGGAAACCATACAATAATTCATGTTTACTATCCCCACTAAAATCAATTTCTGCCATATCTTATCAAACCACTGGCCGTGAGAGAAAGTTTTTCCTATTGGAACATGCATAAGTCACTCTAACTTTTGTAGCTGTGGACTGAAAGCAATTCCTTCCCCGCCTTCCAGTGTTTGCTCAGGTGCAGTTTGGTTTCCACATGAACTGATTCAGGAGAACTTGCCTCAACCAGCAAGCTAACAGGAGTCATCAACCAGCTTGTGCTGACTGCAAACAAAATCCTCATCCTGGAAGAGTCTGTTACATAAAAGTACACTACATAAAACCATCTTTGTATTTGTCACTTACTGTAAGTCCTTCAGTGATTTGCCTTTAAGGATGACTACATTTTTAATCAATCAGCAAGGCGTGCAGTATGTAAAGTTCATGCTAGCTTGAGCGGCAGCGGACTGTGTGTTTTCCCCTGGTGAACAACTCCCTCTCAGCCCGTGAGCTGTAGCTGGTGAGGTTGTGCAGCCTGCCTATTAGGACTGCTCCCAGCCACATGCCTGACTGCACTCTCAAGTCTCAGGGCCAAGAGTAAACTTTAAAGGAACCATGCCAATTAAATGTAAGCAGAAACAAAAGACTATTTTTAACTGAACCAAATGTGATCAGAAATGTTCGCATTAAGCTGGTACCGATAATAATTCTTATTATTTTCTATTCAGTAAAGAAGGCTTTTGGTTGAATTTGAATATTAAAATCTGTCATGAAAATGAAGCTATCTAAAAATTAGAGTTGATCAAATTGTCCATTGCCATTAGAAGCAAATTAAATACATTTTGCTAGTGGTGAAAAGTAAGCCTAATTTCAAAAAACAGTAAAGATTTTCTGTGCCAAATGTTTTAAAGTCTTGTTTTGTTGATCTTACAAGGAGAAAAAAGAATAAAAGCTAGATTGCATGCATTATCTGCAAGAGGCAAAGACAAAACTCTGCGGGAAGGTTATCCCGTATGAATTCCAGCAAACCCTTTATATCATATGATAGTCCAAATAGAATACAGCAGGTTGCAGAAAACATATTTTAGGAATGACATAGGGAATTTTATAGAATATACTTGGATTAGTTCTTGTACTCTCTCCATTTTAAATATAACTGATTCAGCCCTCAGTTCAGACAAAATAATGTTTCAACTTCAGTGTTTAACTGTTCTGCTTGCTGGACTGGAACCCTACTTACAATGAATCTAACTGTGCAAAGAGACTCAAAAATGTCAACATTTTCAATCCCTTTATCTTGTTTTTATTTTCAACATTAAAAGCAAGTGGTGAGCATACTCTAGAAAGCTCCTCTCCAGTGCTCAAAGGGCCTTGATTCTAACCTTGTCACGCTATGAAACAGCTAAAAGCTATGAGAGATGGTCACCTGTTTGTTAGAGCCTGCCCAGAGCTTCTAACACAGTTTGTGCAGCATACCACCAGGAAAAGCAAGAAGCATATAAAAAATGTCAGGGTGTCCAAAACAGACACTGGATTGCCTGCAACACGTCATCAGTGTATTTCTTGGAAACAGACTTTGTGGGAATGTACTGGATTTATTTCTCTTGGGGCCTCCTAACACTCTCCTGAAAATCTCAGGTACGTGCTGAACAAAAGGGAGAACAAAATATTCTGCCTTAAAAAGCCCTTTGATCAGATGAACTTTTGTGAGAAGCGAGAATGTCACCATTCCAAAGGGATTCTGGCATTATTTCCATAATTCAATACCTTACAATTATGCATTTCAAAGTCATCTGAAAGAACCAATAAAGACAGATTGATTACTTTATCTGTACGCATCACTATGAGACATTATCACTCAATGCTGCCAAGCCAATTCCATGCCAGCCCTTGATCTAAAATTAGACTAAGGACAAGGAAGTGTTCTTTCCTCTACAATGATCACCTAAACCTGAATGAGCCAACAGAGGCTGGGAGTCTACAAAGCAGTCAGTACCAGTGGGTGATTGCTGGTGAAAAAAGTCATGACCTCAAGAACAGGCCATTCAGAACATTTACAAATTTCAGCACCCAGTAAGCAAGGTGCTCAAAATATCCACTAGTGATAGGTCTTGGAATTTACTCAGAGAAGGTAACTAGGCAGGGAAGACAGATATCGAGTGTAGCAGCTTGAAGTACAGAGAGTGGTTCTGGTTTACCAGAAACAGTTATTGTCCAGAACAGAAGTAGAAAATGTTCTGCACTGGCCTCTTCTCCCCACAGTTGCTCCACTAGGAAGAACAGAGATTTCAGAGCCTCAGCCCCTGCAGTTCTTCCCAGCCTGAGCAATGTGGAAAGTTTCCGCCCCATATCTGGGCGGAGGTAGCACCAATTAACTGAGCTGCTCATTTCTCAGAAACATGTATGCTGTTTCACAGATACTGTGTGGAGGTCAAGGAAATGTCTTCTGGCTCTGACTTCTTTGGATGGTTTTAGCTCTTCTTCACACCCATCTGATTGCACTTGGATTTGAGCACTTGCTTAAAGTCAAGAATCTGTTTGCTGCTCCATGGAAGACGATGCCTTCCATATCACCATGACCTAACATAAATATAGGTGAGCACTAAACTTCCATCACAGCTGCTCCATTTGGAACTATGTGTGAGAGCTTATGCCAAGCAAAGGATTGTCCTCATCTAACTTCACAAGTCCTCAGCCTGCTATCATCTTAGAGTATAAGTTGGGTTCGTATGTGTGTATGTAGGGACATATGCCTCATGTTATTTTCCATGCATGCTTCATGTGTGCACAGTGCACATAGGCTTAGACCAATGAGTGTGTGTGTGCGTGCAGATAGATAAGCAGATAATCTGGAATTATTTCAAAGCAAGTGAAACATTTTTCTTTCTTTCTAGTTGTTTCGCAACAACTTGGCCTTGGGATCTTCCAGGGAGTTGTATATATGAGTGACATCCTTGCCTGTTTTTACAGCTCCTGCCTTACGTCAATTTAAGCATCTTTCCTACACCTGGAGGAGTTCAACAAACATCAGCTCACAGGTGTCACCCTCCACGGGCTGAAGGCTGGCTCCAGAGAGTCTAGCCAATATCTGCTTTGGCTATTAACAGCCTTGGAGAGGCCAAGCTCAGTGTGTGGGGGGAAGCAGAGGGAGGAGAAGGTGGAAGGCAAAGGAAAACAGGGGTTATACATGTATGTGCATGTGCATTCGCTGCTGCTTTAACTTTCCATCCATTTAAGAGTTTAAATACTAGTCAAGCACTTAAAATAACATTAGGACACATTCCAGCTTTCTCTGCCAGTCAGAGGGAAAAAATGTTGAAACCCGGCATCTCAGCACCCCAAGGGCTTTATGATTTGTTAGGTTTAGTAGTTCAGAGGATTAAAAAGACAGAAATATTAGTAGAAAAAGAAGAGGGAAAAGTCAATGTATTCACTGAAGCAAATCTAATGGGTTGCTCGGCCAGAGAAGAAAAGGTTCTACTACCTGACTGAATCTTATTTATATTTCTTGCTCCACAATAAAAAATAATTTTCTAGACATTCTGCCCCCCCTTTTTTTTTTGCTATGCTAGTCACATTTCCTAAATCCTTTATCAATGGCTGCTCTGCATATGAATGGGCTGTAATTGAACTGTCACATTCATGAAGGTCAGTAACCTTTCATTAGGAAGAATGTGTCTTTCTTGATAAATTGGAAAGTCCCAGAGGATTTGAAAGCATTTTTTTATTTCATTCTTTCAAATATACCTTTAAAATCTAACACATCTTTTTCTCTCTTTCTCTCGCTCTCTTTTCATAGCACTCTGACAAACCCCTCATCTTTGTCATAGGCAGTTCCATGCAAAATATTCAATCACAGGCTTTCACTGTGACCTTCTTAAAAGCAAAATGGGAAGCATAAGCCCCTCACCCTCAACCTCTCACTTTGAATTGCAGATAGCTGATACTTTTGCTTAAAAAAAAAAAAAAAAAAAAAAACAAAAAACCTTGAGATTAGAGTTTTTGCTTATGTTCTTGCTTCTTCAGACTGACTTGAATATCTACAGTAGAGTGACCCAAATCAAACTGTGTCAGTGCCAGTATACCTGTCCATCTTTTTTGTGTGTCCATTTATGTGCAGAGATGGACAGCCAAACACTTCAAGTAGTGACAGGCTGTATGTGAAAACCAAATTTATGGGAAAGAATTGTCCTTAAAAAATATACTTAGTATTGCAAACAGCTTTTGAACACTGCCACAGGTTAGCTCCATAAAACTCAGTCTTCCCTCTCTAAGGAAAATTAGCTCTTCAGAGGAATATTTTTGCACCTTGATGTGCACCTTGACACAGCAAGGTCTTCAAAAGAAGCTTTGCAGCTGCCAAACTCATTAGCACTGCCAGAAGCTCACTTTCTCCTCCAGATTTCAATCAGAAAGCATGCAGCAGGATTCATGGAAATGTGTTGAGCTTCCCACCCTTACAAGTGCAAAGGTGCCATCAGATGCCTTAAAAATACTACCAAGGCTGCTGATCATACAGACAGAAGATATCTGTTCCTGTAAATCCCAAGACTAAGCCTTCTTCTAGCTAGCTAAGCCTAGGGCCTATCTTCAGTCAGTTGACCAGCTTGGTGTCAAGGGATCAGAAGAAAGGGAGCTTGGTGACAAATTCAGTCATCATCAAAATAGAAACATCAGCATGGAAAAGGGTATATGTGATAAATGGAAGCAAACATCTGGCCTTTAGTGTTAGCTAGTCAAATATTCCAAGAATTAACATGAATTTCAGGTTCTTCAGAGCTGTCAGAAGACTGTCCTTTTACTGCCAGCACCAAGAAAATTGTGGTGATTGAAGATTCAGCCCTATAAGATGGAATATAGAAGAAAGAAGAACAAGGTATAATTGCAAAACAGCTGGAGTCCTTTAATGGTGCAGGTCACACTGGAAGCTTTTCAGCTGGAAAGATGAAAGAAGCAAAACATTTCTTTTGATTTTTGCAGAAACAGTTGAATGAATACTTTCATTAATTAGGCTTAACTTACTTTCTCAAGTCCTCTCTCAAGTAGTGGACTTCTCTTGAGTTTATATGCCTAGCTTTGAATGGAAATCCTTTACTGCAGTGCCACAATATGGATCTTATACTAGTAAGGGAAGCCATAAAAATGACTCTCTCCAAGCAAAAAAAGAAAGGTGTTATCTGACTTCCATATTAACATCCTCCTCCAGCAGCAAGAGTACATTCGAATTAGTATGGAGATGGCCTTTATTTAAAACCTAGATGTCCTCTTCTGCTCCACTTCTGCCACCACTCTCTAGACACAGATTTCATGATGGAAGCTATCCAGGTGTGCCTAGAAGTATCTATCAGCCTAGATCACAATCAGAATTCTCTCTGTCACTGGTGAAGTGCAGGCGCCTGTGAAAACGCTATTTAAAAAGAGACCAGCCTTTATCAGTGGCTAAAGCTATGTGGCAAACACTACCTAGGACTCTAAAACACAGAGAGGCCTTCACAGACCATCACTTTCAGTGCCTTGTACAGGCTGCCCAACCTAAGAGCCCAACTTAGAAACCCCCACCACAATGTCTTCTAAGGTCAATAAGCAAGGAGTGATTCAGACTTGTACTTTTTGTGAGCAGCAGTCACAACGCATCACACAGGCAGGACCAAATTCTCTACGTGCCTAACATGAGTACCAAGGTGACTTTTTTTTTTCTTTTCCAGTGACTGCAGAGGAAGCCAAGCACCTTGGCATAACAGGTGGTCAGAATTACTCACCAGTTTCTTGACCGGACACGTTGTCATTGCTCCCATGTTTCATAGCAGGCAATGGGAATACAGCTCACAGTTTCTAGCTGTCAGCATGATCTTTGCTCTGTGGGTTAAATAGGTACATTCCTGCATGGTGCTTTTCAACTGTATGTCAGGAAATGACTCTGTAGTGAGCCCTGTTTCAGAAACAAGAACCTGAGTGCTTTACTAGGGAGTGATTAGTAAGCAAAGAATAAAACAGAAGTTATATTTTAGGGTAAAGCACCATTTATGGACCAGTTCTCCCAAGGGTTACCTTGGGTTTTAATCTCCTGCAACACGTGAGTGTGCCAGTGATTTGGAGTGTGGTTTCATACAAGCACCCAAACATTCAGATACTTTCAGTTGCCAAAAAAACAGAATTAACTGTCAGTCAAATAAACTCAAGTGGAAGATCACAATCTTGGAAAAGAAATCTCATCAAATTAAATATTTTTAAAGATATTTTCTAGCATGCCTGGCTTAAAATAACCCTGGAGTAACACTTCTTACGGTGTATTGTTATTTCCCTTTTCAGATAAAAGGTTAATAGCCGAGTGGATGTGAGGTAACTACTTATAAATCTCTGGAGAGATTCTGTTACGATTTATGATCTTGTGTCCTCTGTCTAGAGCATCCAAATTTCTTTCCTCACTTGAAGATGGAGGTAACTTCCTACATTTGAGTCCTTGGATTCATATACAGCTAAAAACTTTTTGTATATCAAGGAATTTGAATTCCAAGATTTCCATTCAGGACTGTCTCAAATGAAGCTCTGATAACTGCTTATGGAAAAAACAACAGAGAGGCATATCACTTCATTATATATATATCCAGACCAAAACAATGAGGCTTCTCAAGCACTCTGCACATGCACTGTATATAAAAAAAAAGTGGTTAAAGAATTTGTTTAGAAGTGTGTTAAGCATTTTCCAGGCAGGCGGTGAATAAATCCACTTTACCACTTCATGGCTTTACAAAGAAGCCCATCCATTAACATGGGAACCCTCTTGTTTGCATTTCTTAACAGCTGACATTTGTACCTTTCCAAGGAAAGCGAAGGGCATCTCATTGCCTCATTGTTTAAATCAGTGTGGATATAATGGGGATGATAGGGAACTGGAGCTAATTTCCTTTGTCTCCTATTCAGCAGATAATGGTGGTATGTGCGGGATGCTAAAGGCCAGACAGAGGAGGTGACCTGAAGATGACTTCATTCTTATGAGGTTTATCAAAAGCTTCTGTCAGTCAAATGCATGCTGAGAGATTGGGGACTGGCCATCTGGTCCAAAGTTAATCAAAGAGGAAAAAGGAAAGTGAGGAGGTGAAAAATCCCCCTGTTAGCTTTGTTCAAGGTGGAGGGAGATGTAGAGAGTGAAGGGAACTCCTGTGCTCCAGCAGCCCCAGCGCTGGATGGCCACACTGCATGCAGAGGAGTAAACCCAGCAGAGCACGGTGGAGGAGCATGGGGGAAAGGGAAAGACAGCCTTGTTTTGAATTTTCACTGGGATGATCCCACACCAGTTTTAAGTGGAGAGTCTGAAGGTCACTGCCGCTGTTAGCCATGCAGAGCAGAGGCAGAATTGTTTCACTTGTCCTGAGAATAAAAGGGGGAGTGACTGACTCATGGTAGGGAATTGGTGGAACATAAACCACAGGGTTTTCTGTCAGAGAGCCAGACTTCTTGCCTCAGAGTTTTGCTTCTTGCAAGCAGGAACAAGAGGTACAGCCATGCCACCTTCATGTCCTGCAGACACCACCTTAACCCAGGTCGTCACCTTCTAACCCCTCCACCCACTGGACTCAAAACCAGGTGTCCTGCAAGAACTAGCCACTTCTGAGAGATCTGGCCTATAATGGTTTTCCTGTCAATACTGACCCACATACATTTTTACACTGTCTCTAAACTAAGAGGAGTATAGAGAGGGCTTTTAATAATAAAGCATTTGGTTTGGTTTATGTTGAAAGGGTATCACACAATGCTTGTAAGTAAGACTGAAGACACCAATCAGACAATTGAAATACTGTTTAAATGTGTGTCTTACGTAAAAATACATTATTTCACCATAGATGCATTCTGAAGTAAAACACCCGAGCGTGACAGCCTGTTAGTCTGATTTCCATAACCAGCCCTGTTCAGCTGCTCAAATCAGCTAAATAGAGACATATTTTTAAAACTACAAACGTCCAGATTGTGAATCCCTCCCGCATGCTGGCAAGTAGTCATGCTAATGAGTAGTATCCTTGACTCCAGGGGAAAAATTCTTGCCAGAAAAGGTTTCACAATCCCAGCCCTAAACATTTATAAAATGATTAATCAATGTGAACTAACTTAAAACAAAAAAAAAAAAAAAAAAAAAAAAAAAAGAAAAAAAAAAGAAAAAGAAGAGGAATAGGGGAAGATTGTTTTGAAGGGCTGCAAATTAAAGTTGAACACTAAGAAATGTTTTTGTGGACTTAGGCAGAGCAAGGGATGAACCTGCTGTCTCTAGTACCAACACAGCCCCCTCCAAACCCCCCCAGGAAGAAACATGCTAAAACCAGAAAGAATTAGAACAAAAGAGTTTGACTGCTTCATATACCTGGGGGCGGGACTCTCTTTTCTATTAAGTTTCCATTCTGCTTCCTCCTCAGGTCGAGGTCCAGTCAGGTCCCTATAGAGAGGAACATATGGAAAACAGTGGCTGTGAGTTCCGCTCTACCTGCAGCTTTGCTGAGCTGAGTCTCCTCCCATGCCCTGTTCAGAAGCGTCACTTTGCATGGCCAAGCGCTGTAAAACAGAGCTCAAAATGGCAAGAGTGGAAGCACGCAGGTCTTTAAAAACAAACCCAAACCTTTACAAAGTACCTAGCCCCCAAGAACTGCTGCTGAAAAGAGCATTTCAGCCAAGAACATACAGCCCTGCCCGTAAGTACACAGTATATACACAGGTATACGCTGATCACTGCCCTCATGTTTTTAGTGAGTTTTTAAAATAGTAAGCAACCTGCTGCATGCTAGGCAACTTGAAACAGGCACAGCCAAAAGTGAACAAGGGTGGAGGTTGGGAGGCCTTGGATTTTCTTGCTGCTGATGTCTGACATGACCCCCTTATGCACAGGAAAAAAAGTCAGTGAAAAAATCTCATGCACACCAAACACAGACTAATTTTCCTTACCCTGACTTGTACTTTCTATCTACTGAACTTACTTACCTGAGCTGTGATGACTTCAGAAGAAAAGGAGTTAGTAACTTTGTTGTTTTTATCTGCACTGCTCTAGATCTGAGATAAAGATGACTAAGAAAAGGATCTTTCCCAATCCCTGGAAAGAAAAAGCAGACATGTGGATCCCAACAGAAAAAAACAAGCACCGACATGTCTGAAATACTGTGCCTGCTAAGATTAAAACTCATGAGCAACTAGAAAACAACTCTGTTTCTGTCTTTATAGCATGAAATCTGCAGACACTTAGAAATGGCTTACAGAAAAGTGAGCAAGGAAATTTCACAAGATAGAAACCTGCTATCCTCTGGATGAATTAGGGTTTTTTTATCAGGCAGCAAGTTATTATCATATATTTATGATTCCCCTTGCCTACTTCCTGCTGGATCTCACACAAAGAAAAAGCTTTAGGCTTACCTGTGTCTGCAAGGATTCCTAGTCTAACACATTGGTTGGATACACAGGCATGACTATGGTGTCTTCAGTATGTCCTCCTCCTTCTTGTGGGCTTGAAATAATTTAACACACCAAGTTAGATAATGCCTTAAATCAAAGAGTAGCCCCATTTTCTGCAGTGGCTGAGACTGTTTCCAAAAGTAGGTAGGGGATTTAGCTACATAACCCTAAATTGATGGAAGATAAGTGACTACATCCTTTTGAAGACATTGAGGACATCCAGCTATGGTGTTTTCCCCATACCTCCACATCTCTGTTATTTTTAATCAGAAATCGTGTAATTGCAGATATTGCAAAGTCCTTCCCAAAGAACTTGTTCAACTTTCTTCTCTGTTATCCTGCATGGCCAACAGCAAGCATACTGCATGTATGTTTTAGTGATTGCCACAGCAGTAATTCACAGAGAACCAGTTTTCTTTCAAAACACTTCAGAATAGCAAGGAGTGGGGGAGGGAAGTTATCAGGATGCTGGAAAGCACTAACACAATTTATTAGACAAACCCTGTGTGGATGCAATGGCAAGCCTGCTATCAAAGGCAAAAACCTTTAGGCATTTTACATCCCATAATCCCAATGAAAGCCTGTTTTCGCAGATACCCTGCAGTTCATGAATCACTGGCTGCAGCATACAAAATCCCCTATTTAAGTAATTACAGTACAATACATAAATCTGCACAGTGGCTGATGTTATATAAAATATTCCAAGGCAGACTCAAAACTACAACATAAAAAAAAAATCCCAAATGGACACAATTGTCTTGCAGTAAGCATATTTTGTGAAGTTGGGTATGCTCCGATCTACTCATATGAGGTCTGTCCTGGGGACTTGAGGAGGTCTGGCAATGCAAGGACCCAAGTGAGCCATATACAGAGAATGGCTCCTGTCTCCAGATATAATTTTCCATTTCTTTTCACTTTCTTTTCAGCACACCCTCAAGCCTATTTTTACACAGCTGGATGGTTTTGTTATTGCAACCTTAGTTTTCAAATATCAAAGAACACAGAAAGAACTCGAATCTCAACCCTGGCCTTAGCCGTGCATTTCCTGAAGAGTGGGGCTGCTCTCCATGTCTTCAGCAGAATGAACCAAAAGTCTGGTATTTATTTACCTAAATTCCACCAGGCAGTGTGAATACTCATCTCTGTATTCAGTTCTGATTTCTCTCCACACCTGGGCATTTCAGCTTCTCCAATCAGCAGTAGGGAAGATAGATTGTCTTTCATGAAGAGCCCCCATTTGACTTTGGTTTCATCTACAGATAGCACATTTCACCAAAGCTTGTACCCTTCAGCTGGTCTGTAAATCAGACTTGGATTGACAAGTGGGTGGCATTTTGCCAAGTTAATTCCAGATCAGACCAGCAACTCTTAGTCATACCCACACAACCAGAACACCAACGAAAAAGGATAAAGAAGGGCAGAATTGCATTGTGATTTACAGAGCATGATGAATGTGTTCATTTTGGATTAATTAGAAAATATGTTCTACTCCTCTCCTTACAGTTTAAGATCTGGTGAAGGTCACAGAAGAAAAAATATCTGAACTGGAAAATGAGCATTACTTTTATTGTAAGGGTTTACTGACTACTTCTTTCAGAGGAAGTGCACAAGTAGTCTTTCAGTGGAAGTCACAGTTTTAGAAACGTTGGCCTGAATAAAACTTAGCATTTTCAGAAATCTCCTGTACCTCCCACAAGGTCCAGCTCTTCAGTACAAGCTTTATCTTCTTGTTCTTGGTGCAAGGAATCTGCAGAACAATAGGAACTTGGTTTGCAAAGAGAAAAAATATGACGGTTCACAAAACATAAAGTCAATCACCATTTTAGAAGTGTTTTATGAACTGGAAATCTTTCTCCAAAGTATTTCACTACAGTCCAACAAAACATTACCTGCTGGCAGAATTTTATCCTGTTAAAGTTGGCAACGGTTTCTTCACCAAAGAGTAAATTTTGTTCAGGCTTAATTTACTTTCATACTCCCTCCAAAACCAATGTAATTGCTCAGGTGCAGGTTGACAGGTGAGTCTAAATTAAGTGACCCACAGCAATCAAGGCACTAACACCAACTATACAGTGAAAACAGGGAGGAACAACAGTTATCATCTCATGAAAAGGCTGTGTTAGGTTTGTGTGGAGTTTCCAGAGCAAGCTGTTTTAATTTGACATAAGCTTTTCCTTGAAGAAAGGCAGAGCCATGATGCAGAAGGCTTTCCTGCATTAGGTCTGCCTTTTGCTACAAGCATCAGTCACAAAGAGTACAAGCAGTTTGAGTTAAAGACACAGTGAAGAGTTTGGCAGAAATTTGGACTGCTCTCTATGTGGGATGTTATGATTCCTCCAGCTGCAATTCCCTAGGATGCATTTCACCTAGCCAACACCTGACAGGAAATATTTAGGAGGTTATAAGTCTTCTTTAGAAGAAAATTACAGCAGAAAGAGGTCCAATATAACAACTAAAACGTAAGAAAAAGATTTCTCACAGTTTGTGTTCTAGGTGCCCAGCTGAAATCCTGGCTCCATAAAAAGTCTTTTTCTGTGCACTTCTAGGAGGCCAAGTTTGTCAAAGTCTAGCTAGCTTTCATATATATTTGACTTTGCTATGCTGCCTAGCATCATAGCCAGAGAAGAACAGATTCAGTTTTACTGTGAAGAACAAACATAGTGTACACTAAGGCAGAAAACAGCTTGGTTTGCATATCCCTATACACCTCAGCAGGCAGCCATTTAGTAATATGAAGAAGGTGTGCCCATCCTTCTCATTTATTGGGCTTATTTGCCAGAGGCAGGGAGGCAGAACTTGGAGATAATTTTTTAACATAGTTGATGCTGATTTTATGTTTCTCTAAAGAGTTTTATTGACTTAATACAATACCAAGTTTTTTGATTCAGGGATCATATTGCTACAGCATGACAACAGATTTGTCTGCTAAAACAGAGAGTTATACCACAGTATCTAATGGTCTCTGATCATATGCATATAGGTTGTTTTATGGCTTTAATTCAAAGAATAGAGCAAAAGATCCAGCCTTATGAAAATGGGTAATTGTGGCTGTCATACAGATGCTTTGCTAAAAAAACTCTGACTCACAACCAAAATAAATCAGAGAGGTGGGAAAGAAAGGGTGCAGCCTATTGACCATTTTGTGTCAGTTTAACAAAGCTATCGCTGTCAAAATTGCAGCAGTAATATAACAGACAATATAACCAGTATCTTCACCTCATCTTCTCAGCAGCTGAACGAAAGAGAAACAAAAGTAAAAAAAGCAAGCATTTTTTTCATAAGGCATGTCCAGTGCTTAATACCTGCCTTTGTCCTGTGTTCATGGTCAAACTATCAATATAAATGAGCAATGAAATGAGTGTGCACCCTGGTAGGGTGGATGAGCTCATGATTCATGAATGAGATTAGACCAGAACTTCCAGAAAAAAACAAGTATTAATCTATGTCCCGTTTCTCATACTCCCCCTTAGCAGCCTTCTATCCAAAATCCAGAGAATGAAGCGATTACGAGAAGAAAACAGCATTAGAAAAGATAAAAACTCCACTGCTCTGCTAATCACTTGGAATAGTCTGTATAGCCACCAACTGAAGCAGGGATCTTTGCTCCATTGTGATGTATTAAGTGACTTCAAGAAAATGAGATGGGAAGGTAAATATACAAAGTAGGATTTAGCAAGGCACTGGGTGACGAGGGACAAAACCCCTTCTTACAGTTGTCAGTAAAAAGGAGGGTGACACTCTTATAGAGTTAGAGGAGGTCAATAAATCACCATCCTTATCTTGCAAACAGAGCCTGTGACTTCAAAAATTAGCTCATTTATTCTGCACAATTAAATTTATTGAAGTGTGACAGAAAAAGTTTAGCAGTCGCTGATGCAGAAAGGCAGCAACAACAGACGCAGGCAAATGCCTGAATGACACAATTAGTTGATTTTCATTTTATTTATCAATATAATTATTGAATTGTATTTATCCTATTTCACAGATTTTTACCATTATTAGACCCTGGGCCTCAAGGGAAAGAATTAGTTCAAATTTTCAGTCTAACTTAATATGATTATAGAGCTGCTAATAAAAGAAAAGTTCTATAAAGTGCTACACAACCTTGTATTCAATGTCACCCCACCGTCAGGCTCTGAAATACGGAATCCTTTCACATAAAGGCAGCAAATTGAATATTAATTGAGAACACGCTACATTCCCTAGACAGCAACTGGACCTATGTTCACAGGATCCCACCCTGATGCTGCCTCAAAGGAGCCACAATTCCTTCCAAATTTTAAACGTGGGGATATGTTTGTTTCTTAAAAACAAAGAAACAAAATGACAAAAAGCAACAAACAAAACCACAAACCCCCAAAACACTCAAACAGACAAAAAAAAACCCCACCAACAACAAAACAAAACAAAGCCAAACCACAAAAAACCACCACCACCACAACAAAAAAAGCCAATGCACTCCTTTTGTCCCCACCCCAACTTCAAGCTTCTACAAAATTATTTGGAAATGTTGTGGAAATAGTGCAGGAATATTGGAGAAAGGCTATCATGTCAGAGGAGCAGAGGATGAGTGTAGTTCTTACAAAAAACTACAACACTGATAATTTTGGCACCCACTGAAAAAAAAAAATAACTCTAAAGCTTTTGAAAAGATTTTTCAAAACAAAAGCTACTAACAAATTAAAAAGGTACCTGTTAGCAAAAGTTACTTTTCTTCTTCTGTCCAGTTTAGAAGCATCTAGACTACTCTAAATTGCTCTGGCTCACTTCTATGCATACTTTTTTTTGTCACTCATGGTGTCTGCTTTGGTTTTGAACTCATAAAAGACAAAATGAGAAATGCTGGACCTGCCTCATGCGCATATTTTGCCCTTGCTTTCTACATTCTGTGATTCTGTGATACATGAGGAAGCAAGCATGTGTTCAGCAGTGAGCTATATAATAATTCATGTCCTTTCTCACAGGTTCAGGAAATTAGACCACATGCTATTACAAGTGTCTAATTTTTCCAATGTTTTGAAAGACTATTTCCATTGCAACTAGCTTATTCAGTTGTACCCTCCACTTTCATTCCATAAAAATTAATTTATTTGCTCTGAGAAAAACACATACAAGCCATTTTTCTAAATGTTGGTCAAAGTGTCATGGAGCATTGCCTAAAAACATTAAAAAATGGAGAGGGTCCAATGTAATTCTGCAGCTATAATTAATAAGAATTAATATTATTATTTACAATTAGTAGCTGACTTTGGGTGATACTTCCAGAATTCCCAGTGACAAACAACATAGTCAGGTTAGTGGGATCTTGATATCTGTGTAGGCTCAGACTATATTTTGGAAATTTCATATGGTGACTTCACCAGGAATGGGGAAGAAGGAAGGTTTGTGCCTGTAAGACACATAAACTACTAGAGCTAATGAACTGGATCTCACTGGGACTATTCAACTTAAATTTGACATGCACTATCTACAGAAAAAGGGATCAAAAGAAAGAAAACTATATATCACACATTTTCTTTTGTGTATTTCTTTTGGGTTAAAGCTTGGAAAGTTGCCTCTCAATTTATGGAGAATTATATGCCCCACTGGGAGCTGGAGCTGATGGAAACCACTCCATAGCAGCACTGCGAGATGATCTGCCCACCTCCGGAGATGTAGAAGCAGAGGTGGCGCTGTGTCCAAAGAGCCTTCACTTCAGGATCAGAGACGATGTAACAAAGGGACAGAGGGGAACAAAAAGGGATCAAAGAATGAAAGATAATTTTAACTGTTTAATTGGCTGGAGATGTTTCCACTTCAGCCAAGACAAGCAGGATGACCATGAGCCAGCACTGTGCCCTTGTGGCCAGGAAGGCCAATGGCATCCTGGGGTGTATTACAAGGGGGTTGGTTAGTGGGTCCAGAGAGGTTCTCCTTCCCCTCTACTCTGCCCCGGTGAGACCACACCTGGAATATTGTGTCCAGTTCTGGGCCCCTCAGTTCAAGAAGGACAGGGAACTGCTGGAGAGAGTCCAGCACAGGGCAACAAAGATGATAAAGGGAGTGGAGCATCTCCCTTATGAGGAAAGGCTGAGGGAGCTGGGTCTCTTTAGCTTGGAGAAGCGGAGACTGAGGGGTGACCTTAGTAATGTTTACCAGTATATAAAGGGTGAGTGTCATCAGGATGGAGACAGGCTCTTCTCGGTGACAACCAATGATAGGACAAGGGGTAATGGGTTCAAACTGGAACACAAGAGGTTCCACTTAAGTCTGAGAAGAAACTTCTTCTCAGTGAGAGTGACAGAACACTGGAACAGGCTGCCCAGGATGGTTGTGGAGTCTCCTGCTCTGGAGACATTCAAAATCCGCCTGGACACCTTCCTGTGTAACCTCATCTAGGTGTTCCTGCTCCGGCAGGGGGATTGGACTAGATGATCTTTCGAGGTCCCTTCCAATCCCTAACATTCTGTGATTCTGTGAAGCAGAACCTTTGTTGCTTTTGCTTGTATTCGGTGTCAGCAGAGGAAAATAGCGTGACTTCAAGGAGTAACTTCTTTTAATCTCTAGAGAATTCAGCAAGGCTCTCACGATATTTTACTAGAATATAAATTAGAATCCTTAACATTTCACAGCAGTGTAAACTGGACTAGTAGGTCAAACAGAGTCACTATAAAATGGATAACATGAATCAATTTTCCCCTGCCCACTGCATCCTTACAAGGAAAGTCTTTGCCTTCTAGCCTGGTTTCATTCAATTCAGTCAATATCTGGACCACAGCTAGCCAGGCATAGTCTCCTCAGTGCCTACAAAGCTGCTTCTTGCCATCTCAAAGACAGTTGATCGCAAGTCTGCTTATTGCTTATCTCTGCTATCTCTCAACCTGCCCACTAGGCTGGAGGCCTCTCTTACTGAGTGGTTGCTCCTCCCTGTCCACTGTACACTTACTCTGCTGTGAAATCACCTCCTCCTAGAAGCTGCTGCACTGATTTAAAGGGTAGGAAGACCTACCTTCCTCTCACAAGGACTGTAGTTGAGACAACTATGTCTTTTTAAAAAGAAAGCTAACCTGTAAACTGAGAATAAAGAAAGCAGATACTGTCTGACAGACCTTGGCATTATCCTCGTTTTCCAACTGGGAAACAGAAGCTGAAAAGGGGAGACATCCAAGATAATAAAGATTGCTGGGACACCTCTGCCTGTCCAGGTGCCTTGCCTGACTCTCCAACTCCACTTTGCTGGCTTTGTAGCACACTATAGAAACTTAGATGTGTTCACCTGAAAGTATTTAATGCACTGGAGGCTAGCAGAGCTTACACACTCATCGCTCGAAAGGATATTGTTCATGTGCATAGTTATATATGCTCTAGACAGCACTAGGCTTGATCCATCTGATCTACAAAATTCTGTGTCTTAAAAATGTCACAAGCCTGGAGGATGCTTTTCTCTACCTACAGCAATCAACACTGCTTTGTTTTTCTCTCTGTTTTCCAAAATAAAATCTTAGCCAGGATGGTTTTGTTGAAGGATTAATTTGATTTCTGACTGACTTCAAAATCTTCCCAGATTAACCCCATAGACTGCTGTATAGCCATCAGGCCTCTGAGCTGACTTTTCATTCCAAATCAATGTTTTCTAAATAATTATTTACCCATGAACAGGTCATAGAGGCCCCAATGGCAATATTTTCCTCCCCCTTCCACATGCAGAATCATTACTCAAAAGGGCAATGTGCCTTAGGTTTCCAGACTACTCACCAATTCATCTTTTCTTTAAGCCATATCAGTATGAATTTGCAGCACCAAAGCTGGAGAAAGCCTGTCCGACTCTTCAGAGGAAACAAATTAATTGAATGCAATCAATGAGAAGAAAATGCAGAGGAACCCTGACTGTATGAAATTCCTGAGCCCCTGTGAAGTTTTTTTTAGTAATAGGGGTCCAGGTAACAGTAAACAACAGTTCTGCAAAGCACAGGAGGCAGTACAATGTTATTTCATCTTCCTGTATATCAGTTTTCTTATCCAAAAGGTGAAGATCTACCAGTCAGCCTAAAACAGCATTCCAGTGCTATGGGAGGCTGTCAACAAGGATCATTCCAGGTCTGAAACCAGGCGAGATAGAGGGCAGGGAGAAGATCACAGAGGCGAGTCCACAGCATGGAGGAGTGCGGTCAAAGGGGTAGAGTTGCATGAGATTTTAGGGTAAAGGAACCCACTCTTCCATATGGTTTTTGCTGGATCAAACAACACCTCCACTTGGACCTGTCTTGAGTTTGAACACTAAGCAGAATTCCTTTGCAAGAAAGCTACAAGTGCTACAAAACCTGGCTCAGCTCTGTCAACTCCAGCTACCCCATCAGTGTTCTGCCCAAAACTTCCTCTGCAGCTTCACTAAAATCATAAACAGCTCTGTGTGACAGATCTGACCTTCACACAGGTTAAGCCTAGTTAGTGGAGGGGCAGGTTACCGTTTCTTCAAAGCTAGCGACCTGGACATGACAGTGGGCTGTACATCAGTTACAAGGGACAATAACTAGAGCTAACACAACTGAGAGTGAGCGGGCAGCAGGGACAGGACCCAGGTTCATGACTCTTCTTCCATGGCTCTAATGTGACTCTGCAGAGCAGGCTGTGGTCAGGCCTTACACCACCGCTTACACAAAGTTTCATGGTAAATAAGAAATTTTAAAGGAATGCAGCCTGAAACAGCCAGGTTATGACTACAGGTGATTGTGGTAGAAATCAGATCTTAAAGGGAACGGGGAATAAATGGTGGAAAATGGGATAGTGAAAGGCTTCAGTGGGAAGTGGTATTTTTTCCTGTCTCTAATTGCAAAGAAGAGAAGTCAATACAGATCAAACAAAATGTTCTCACTCTCCAGCTCTCAGAGTCTTTGAACTGTAGGAAACCCACCAGTCTGAGGTTGAACAAAAAACATTTTGAAAGGACCAACATGAGGGAGTAGGCCAATATACAAGACCTTGAAAGAAGAAATGCTGAATGTAACATCCATTGCTTGCCTTTATACCATCTAAGATGTCGAACACCATCTGGGCCTCCTCTCTGGATTTCTGTCACCAGAAGTTTGCACTCAGCAGAGCACTCTGTTGCTGAGCAAGAAGGTCATCAAGAAGACAGAGCCAAGCTCTTCACGGTGTTGCATGGTAGGAAGACAAGGCATAAACTGAAACAAGAAGTTCAGACTGGCTATAAGGATTTCTTTTTTCTTCATTTGAGGACAATCATGATTGCCCATAGGTTGTGCAGCCTTCTTGGAGGTTTTCAAGGCCTACCTGGATAAACATGAAATTTTGGTGGAGACCTAAATTATGAACACAGAAGGTGAAGTACATTTTTCTTCTTTAAATCCAGAATGTCCAGGCTGTACAACACAGCAAGAATTTCTAACCCTGCTCATGGCTGATTCTGCTTAGAAAGCAGGATGTTGGAGTAGAGGCCTCCTGAGTTGCTTTCCAACCTGAATTATTCTATGATCCTACCTACACTGAAATTGTTTGCCTACTGCATATTCACTGATCCTGTAGGAGAAAAGAAAGCAACTCTACATTTGGTAGCGAAGACTCTCACTTGTTATTAGAATATTTGGGTTCTGGTCCCTTTTCCTAATGATCAGTTAGGTACCAGTTGTGCTGGTTTGACTGAAAATGAGTTAATTTTCTTCACGCAGTTAGAAACCTTTTTTTTGTCACAGCTAGCACACTCATTATTTGGACTTAGTTTGAGAGCAAGAAGATAACACGCCGAGACAGAGTTAATGTTTTCAATTGCTCTGGTCTGAGAGCCAAGGACATTCTGACTGCTCTGCCCACAGATGTGACGTATCGAGGAAGGGGTGCAGAGATGGGACAGAGCTTGACTGACATCCAGACTGATCAATAAGAGTATTCCATCCCATTAGCATCATGTTTCATATTTAGGGAGAGTTGGGATCTTTCGGTCTCTCTCTTGCATTCTCTTCACTTTCAGAGACCTTTTCAGGTCTTTCATTAGTTTGGCCTTTTGCCATCCTGACATTTTGCAGAGGCCTCAGGGCCTTTCTGCCTTTTTCCCCTTTTCCCTCTCTCCGGGGTTGGCTTTTGGGACCAGGTGCTGTTTCCTGAGACTGGCTGCTCGGTGTGGACAAAGTTCGTGAGGAATTGCATTGAGTATAATTTATTTAATATTCTATTTCTATTTGATATATATATTTACTAGTAGTTTATTAGTATTTTGTTATTTTATTAAACTGTGTTTATCTCAATCCAAGTTTCTCCCTTCCAAGTCTCTACCCTATCTGGGAGGTGGGAAGGGAAGTGAGCGAGCAGCTATCAAGGTTATATTGCTAGCTCAGGTTAAACGACAATGCCAGTACAATTACATTACAGTTGAGATTAAACTTAGATGTGTAATACCTCTGCATTAATAACCAAGTTTGACTTCAGTGTGTCAACAAGAAGGTAGTTTCCAGCACAGAAAGGTCTGCCTGCTGTACATACTACATAGAGTGTAGTTTTTTGCTACACTGACCCGTAAGAGAAAAAACACACACATATGGGAAATTAAGCTTTATCTCCTGCGGCCAGAGCTGTTAAAATATCCAAGGTTCCATCTGACTCTTCTAGTTCAGTGCTATCTTCCCTTGCATTTCTGGGGTATGAGACCATAAGGAAATGCTATTCCTTTTACAGCTAAATCATGCTATTAACTCCAACTACTTCTCAGATATTGGTACTGTTTGTTCTCCTAGCAGCAACTTTGAGGAACTCAAACAGTCACATATTGCTCAGAAAATACAGAAGGAAAACAGGCTGAAATTTTGGTGGAGACCTTAATTATGAACATAGAAGGTGAAGTACATTTTTCTTCTTTAAATCCAGAATGTCCAGCCTGCACAACACAGCAAGAATTTCTAACCCTTCTCAAATAATGTCATAGATGCCAGATATTTAGTGCAACGATTTCAGCAGTGAATGTCAAATCTCTCTCAAATATTTGCAGGCTTCTTAGCTCCTAAACTGACAAGCTTTAATTTAAGCAGATATAAGTGAAATCTGTCACAGCACATGTTGGTTAAGATATTTAAATGATACAGGCCACAATGAGAAAGACAAAGAGCACATGCAATCCTCATTAGAATCAGTCTTGCAGGGGCTTTTCTCATTACAGTTACTTAAACAATAAATTAATTAAAAACTCCTCAAAAAGCCCAAACCTATTCAAGATGTGTGGGAAAAATGCCACACTTTTGCAATCTGCTCTTCATGGAAAAAAATTGCAGTCCTCTCTTTCATCTTTATTTCTCTTTTCCCTACAGAACTCACATGGAGTATATGATACATAACCAAGCATATGAGGCAATGGAAAGTGCAAGGTTATTAATTTCTGCATAATACCTCTGAGAAAACTCATTACAATAGACCGCAGCAGTGTAGTTAGTGGAAAACTGAACTGGGGGTCTCATAAGATCACTAAAAGAATTCCCCCATTTGTCTGACACAAGTCCTTAATATACCATAGTCTTCTAAGTCAATAGCCTGGTGTTTTGCCCATCCTTTAGAGATACAGTGAGCTTTATGGGACAGACAGTATGCCCTTTTAATCTTACTTTTCTCAGGAAAGCACCTCAGATCAGCTTGTACCTATTTTCTTTCCTCACACCAAAGCCTTTTGAACCTGTCAGCACATTTCAAATCAACTTGCTAGAGGAGTAAGAGGTGATAGATGAATTTACACAAATATTATGAAAGAAGGCAGTACAATAAATAATTGTAGTACTCTTAACAAAACAGACTTCTAAGAAGAGTTATCATATTTAGCAGTCACCAGAGAACCCCCAGAGGCAAGCACTTTGAGGAATTTCCCAACCACAGCCAAACCTTGGATTAAAGCTCACACCATCTTAGACACAGGGTAATTCAGTCACAAGATCCAAAGTCACAGAAAATCAGGCTTCACACACACCACTCACTAATTCCAGCTATCAGACCTTGATTCTAGACCTGCATTTGGACAGAAATAATTGGTTATCTCCACCTGCCAGTTAAAGTCCACAGAGAAAAAAGGACAGGATCTAAGCTTGCAGTTAGGTGCCCACAATGCCACTTAGATGGAATGGATATTAGATTGAATGGACAAGTAGGTGATCTTCTGTCCCTTATCTAACCACTGGGTCCTCCTCCAGAGGACTTACTGAAGCACCTTTACTTCCAGTGAGCATGTCCAGAAACACAGCTATCTTGACTGTATTAGGTCAAACGCTTTAGAATCTTCATACCCCAGAAGCCATTTGGGATTTAAGAACGGGGTCCTCTAGTACTGATGTTCACTTAGCACATGGCTGGCAGAAAGGAAATACTCCTGTTGAATCTGTCCTGTTACACAACCAGCAACAGCTCAATTCCTAAGGTTGAGCAGGGCTAAACAGGTGGGACTCTCTTTTTTGGATCTGGTTACTCTCTGCTCAAGGTGTCTATATCTCAGGTAGCTTTCAGAAATGTTCTCTTGATCTGAAGCCAAGAGAACTGGAATTGACAGATTATGATAATGATTAACTACGGATGGTCTGTTAATGCCCTGCTGAGTTAATCAGCCAGTAAACTCCCAGATAAGTGCCTAAGAAAATGGAACATATCTGGAACATACCAATCTCTCTCCACAAACTGAACAGGCACCTAAGACCATTAAATCTCTATTTGTTACATGGGTACCTTCACAATCTGTCCTTCAGACTCTTTGATATCCAACACACTTCTAGAATTCTTTCCGTTTGAAAGTTTCAGTTTTACTAAACAATCCAGACAAACTTATCAGATTCAGTTGGAATACCTTTTAGACTCTATAATGTTCACATCTCTACGTTATACATTTAGTGCGTATTTCAAGTCTGACTTTTCAGATGTCAAATCCTTTTAGTAGAAAGCCTTTTAGATAATAGGATCTTTCTTGTATAATGCATTCATAAATTTCCTTCAGTGATAGGGGTGTAGTTCAAAGATCATTTCAACACTGCTGATTAGTTTCTTAATTAAATTAATGTGTTTAAAAAGGAATAAATAAATACTGGTCACAGATTAAAGGGTGGGTCACAGAACTTGAAAAAGGCTGCCCAATGAAATAAAAACAACAAACCATCGAATTTTTCTCTCTGGAGAAGTGTGTTTGTGAACAGCTAGTGTGATCTGTCCCCCTCCCAAGAGGTGGACTGGAAACCCCGGGCTGAGCTCTCATGAAAGAAGGGGTCAATCAAGGGTGTTTTGTAAGGTGGAGAATGAGATTTACAGGAACACAATCAGTTTGCCAGTTCATCATTACACACTACACATGTCCTAAATTAGAAAAGCATGAAGCGGGTGGATATATTACACTGTTTCCTGAGAAGCTTATTGGGTGAGTTGTTCTTGTTCCAGTTCTTTGAGAATCAACACCACATCTCACAGGAATCTGTAAATCATCAGCAGGTGATATTTGTTGGCTGTCATACCATGGACAGTCAGAGCCAGTTACAACTTTTAACAGGCATTTTCTGTTCATGTTTTTAAAGTTCTCTTTTCCAGGAAGCTACAAAACAACCACAAACCAACCAGTAAAGTAGCAGAGCACAAAACAAAATTCCAGAGATAAGAGACAAGCTGATAATATAGTCTTTGGCATTTGTTTGGGAGCATTGCTGAGTTAAATATCAGTCCTTTGCTAGATTAATAAATGTATGTCTGCTCTCTCTCTCTATTCACCTATGTAGTCCCTGTCAGTGCAGTATCTGAACATGCCTGAAACATGTGAACTTACCCTCACAGCACCCCTCTGAGGTAGCAATCCACAGAGATTAACAGACGCATCTAATGTCAGATGGGAAATATGTGGCAGAGAAAGGACCCTAGAATTCTGGTTTCTCATAACCATAGCAGAAGCATCTATGTTACAGGGTCCTGTATGCAACTGGTACATAAGAGGTTGTTACCGATTGCCTCTGTGGCCACTGAGGAGGGAATAAGATACGCATCGAAGACAACTACGTTGGACATGAGGGAGATATAACTGCAGAGAAATCAGGTATTGGGACAGGATATTCACAGCAATGCTGTGGTATGTTCTTCATATAGGTTTTTAAAAAGGTGCTGATAAATAACTCTCAGGAATGAGTCTTCTGAAAGATTGAACTGGCCTGTTGCCTTTTACACTGTGGACATGCCAGCCCAGTATGTCACCTAGTTTGTTGTGCTATCTTTAGCTTCGCAGTGCATATCACAACCGGAGTGGTAGACAAGTAATGGTGATATTTATTATCACCACAGTAACACAGGGATGGGTCTAATTCTAGTGTAACAGAAGATATACACAATAATATACCTCATCAAATTACTAAAACAAATCAAGTAGCTACAAAGGATGAGGGACAGGCTCTCTCAGCAATGTTGAGCCACAGTAAGTGG
This sequence comes from Columba livia, assembly GCF_036013475.1. Classification (NCBI taxonomy): domain Eukaryota; kingdom Metazoa; phylum Chordata; class Aves; order Columbiformes; family Columbidae; genus Columba; species Columba livia. The sequence goes on along the minus strand of NC_088603.1, from coordinate 66,577,312 downwards.
AGTGTGAAGGAACATCTCCATAACAGGAGACTAGGACTTTGGCACGGAATATACATAGTATATAAGGTGTGATGAAAATTAAACAAACCCTCTCAGCTGTCAATCAGTCAAGAACCCACAAGATGAAAAAGCAAAGAAAACTGCCACATCTGCATGGGAGGGGAGATCTGTTATGGGTCAGCTCAGCTCAACTCCTTTCTTAATTCAATGAAACACCTCCATCTGACTTCAGGAGCTTGGACTGGGCTTCTCCCTTACAAAAATGACCCAAGCTTTGTATTTTATAAGGTACTGAATTCCTAGTGAATGCCAAGAAATTCAGAACCCTCCAATGGAGTTTCTTGTAGCAGTATAATTGCGTGGTATTTCTGAACACGTGGAAGCCTGGACAACCAATGTCATGGACAAATAGTGACTATACACACACAATAAGTCAGGTGCAGCCAGAGTGTGCACAACTTACTGTGCGTGCACTCAGCAACTCACAATGCATAAGCACTAAAATGCAGGCATCATATTCTCAGCTGGGCCTTCCAGCCAAAAATGTATCTGTTCGTGTATTCTTGACTCAACTCATGTGACACAGACATAATTTTGCAATGCGTGTTCCTCTTCCTTGTTTGGATGGGGTTTGCCTCTGCCCTGTTTATAGAAATAAAATAGTAACAGTGAAACAGTTGACATAAAGCATGTGCTCTGAATTATTTATGTGTTTTCTGATTTTTTTTTTTTTTTTTAACTGGAACAGTAGGGGGAAGAAAAATAAAAAACAAACAAACAACAAAACCAAAGCAAAACAAACCAAACACACACACACACACACACACACACCAAAACCACAGAAATACTAAAAATACCTGCCTAGCTACGCAGCAGAAATGCACTTGAAGATCCAGTAACAAACACCTCCCAGCATAAAACTAGGGATTGCAATTTGTGGAGAAAATACATGTTACATCATGTATGGATATGTGAGTTTCCCATGGGTTAAGCAAACTTCACCATATGCTGCAGGTCAAAAAATATGTATGTGCATGTGTAGAGATACAGATATCTATCTCTTTCTGCCATTTCTAACAGCATGCAGAGCTGGAGTTCATAGCAGGATCTGGCACTGAGGAACCAACATGTGCATGTGAATGTGACCCAACAGAGATAGATGCATTTGTTTGTATTCTTCTACTACATCAGGGGTGGAATATGCAGTTCATTTCTTCTCTTCTTGCTAATTTAGGGAAGGCTCAAGCCACTAAACCCTAGCAGTATACTACTCAACTGACCACTCCAGACCAAAGCCACCAAATCCTCTGGGTAGCCAAGCTGCAGTTATGTACCCGAGAGGTTCCACAGCCCAGCTCACTACGGTACAGGATGATAACTGTGATAACATCATCTTCACTATTCTCTAGGGAGAAATCCTAATCAAAAGCTTTTCAGAGCTACAAGCCTCACTTTTCTGTTCATGGGAGAGACAATTTATCTGTGGCCATGGTATGCTGCATTTATCTGAAGATTATGTTCAGCTGTTCCCCTTCCAAACCTTTTGATATAAGTGCCGGAATATGTTAACTAGCCTGTCAAAGGATAAAAGGAATACAGGGGAATCTTGGAAAGACATCAAGCAGAGAGGAACCTGGATCACAATAATGAGATATAAAGCGTGGATAAAGATCCAAACTTATCTAGGGCCTGGGGTTTAGTTGGCCCCTTTCTGTGTACAATGTCAATGCTTACAAAACTCCTGAAATTTTTAGACAAGCAACTTCTGTGACATTGGCTATTGAGGAATTCATGCTGGTTTTGGTAAATGCTGGGAAAATCAGCCTTTTTGGCACGGAGTTATTACTTTTGCCTCTGGGAAGCAAAGAAAGTAAAAATAGATCAGTAACTACAGCTTGAGAGGTTTACATAGCCCATATAAATGAAAATTTTGGCCAGACTTCTTTTACATCCCACTGTTTCATCTTCATGCTGTCTTTTCAGGTTTACATTAAAGATGGTTCTTATCACAGAAATTGGACTCAAATCCAAGGCTAGATGTGGAATATCACCCACCTGGGTCAGCCTCTTTTAACCCCATGCCTTCACATTACGGTGCTTAAACCCTGGTTCAGAATCTGCCACAGCTTCCAAGCTGCTCTCTTTTTAAAAAAATTTAAATCTCTTTCTAAACTTGCTGCCCACAAAACATTCCTTAGCTTCAATTCAGCCTGGCTCCCCGCAGGCCATCCCACAGTCACTTAACAGAACCTGTCCTATTGGTCTATACTTTCTGCCTCCTAGAGTTAGTATCTGCTGTTCAGGAAACAAAAATAAATGCTAGTTTTCTAGTGTAACACGACCTCATAAGACTCTTGCAAGCCCATCTCCTCAGCTTTCTCTCTGTAAGGACAGAAACCTGTTGCTACAGACTTTTGGTACTCATGGCTGAAGTCCATTATCAGAGTGGTGAGGGGGCCACACAGCAACACAGCTGCTCTTTGCACACATGGCAAGTGCTAAAGGGAAAGCCACCGGCATCTCTGTCCCTACCTTGATAAACACTGCTCTCCAGACATTGAAACTAGTTGCAGATCTCCCCTTCATTCCCATGATGAGCAGATCCAGACCACTGACTCAAAATCTCCTTGTTCTGGGATCCCTTTCCGGTTTTAAGAAAGACAATTTGAAAATCTGGTAGCTTGAAAACTCCCAGGGCTCAGTACAAATTACTTCAAGTCCCAGTAGAAAACAGATTCATCCATTTCAATAACATACAGTTTGTTTAGAGAGTTGGCAGTTCAGAGGAGACTGAACCATGGTTCCTGCCAAGCCTGGGCCTCATACCACTGTGACTGGGCCAGTGAACAAGGATTATTTTTTCCCACAGTGCTGGAATTGAGGCATCATTCATGTAGCTATGTTTCCTCATGGTTTAAAAGATGGCTGTTAAAGGATGTTCCCGACACTTCATGAAGATGAGAGAGCCTCTTTGCCTAGTCTTCTGCTCTGGACAACTCCGATCAGGTCATGGACCTCCAGCAATCTCTTGGTTCAGATACCCCTGCTGGCCTTTAAAACACAAAACAAAGCTCTCCTAATAGGCTTATACAAAGGAGAACCTCGATGAAACATCAAATAGGTGGAAAAACACTTTTGCTTCAACTAGTACATGGCAGTGTTCCCAACTAGTTTCATTTTTCCTCACACATAAGCCCCACACTTATAACAGTCCATCGCTGTCACAGAGACCTCAGCCTGCTGGAGGCTTGTGCTAAATACTGATCTGGCCTTCAGCCCCATCCAACCATCAATAGCTTAAACACCTTCCTGACTTGCTAATTGCAGGGAAAGGGGGATTATTACTTGCCATCCTTAGCCCAGGAAACACCATCCTTGTTAATCACATGCATCCAACACCATACAGCGTCTCAGATCTTCCTTATAGGCAGTTGCTGTTGCAGTCCTACAGGAACAAAACGCGATCCCTCTCTCCTCAAGGGAAAATGTTGGCACCACCAAAAACCTACCTTCCCAAACCATTCAGGAGTTAGCATAGCAATTAGCAAGAGCCTGATGCTTTCTACAGAGCCCCAGAGTCAGCACTGCCACTAGGATTTAAAAGTGTATAACACAGCCAGGTGTGGCCAAAGAAATCCAGCTGCTGCCAAGCTGGTTGCATTTTGGTTGCAACTGGGTGTCAGCCTGACCAGCACTTTTGCCTAATGGGAGCAGGCTAAGCATGCCAAGGGAGTGACAGAATCTGCACAGATGTGATCCAGGCTACCCAATGCAGAAAAAAGACAGATCTTAGAACAGAAAAAAGTCCCAGTCCCCTTCACTCCTTGTTCACCGCACCTTCGTGGCTGCTGTGTGTTCACATGGTATGGAGCTCCCAATCCTTCCCTCAGTAAACCAGTTTTGGGTGTGCTCTGCCCAGCTCCAACCCCTGCACCATTCCTTCTGGCTCCCAGGAGACCCTCTGTGAGGGCTATGTGGGGATGTCACGGCCCCATGCCATGCTCAGGAGTTTCCCATGAGCTCTGCTCCATGTTTTGGGCTGTGTGTTGGGGAGAACGGGATGCCCCACACTGCCCTCTGAAAGCTCTTCTGCCCTCTCCATAGCTCTTTGGAAAGGGCCGTTTTCTCCTCTCTTCAGAAAACAGGCAGAGTAAAACAGCCTTCCTCTTTGCCGCTCACCCACAGCTATTATAAAAAAAACACCAGAAAATGCACTAGCTGCAAACAAAGTAGCTGCCTCCCTTCACAGTAAATTATACAGCTTTCCATGGCATATTTTTCCACTCTAAAGCCATCCCAAGAATGAAAGCAGTAAGTGGGCATCATCAGGAGGCTAGGAACAAGCACCAGAACGAGTTCCACCATAAATCACTTGTGTAGCCACGAATACACACACAATGACGAGGACACACAAAATCCCATGAGGAAATCAACTATTTTATCATCAGAGCAGGGCTTGAATACTGTGCAGTAAATAAGGCTAGGGGCCACACACTGAACAGTAAGGAAAAAACTAAATATCAAAGTTGCTGCTTGGTAATTGAGCACAGCCCATTCTGTGCACAAAATAAGGCAGGAATGAAACAGGGAAAATTGCAGAAGCATATGTCATTAAAGGCTACAGCAAAAAAACAGAGTCACAAAGGGACTAACTGAAGATACCAGGTGAAACTGGAGTTCTGTCATTCCTTGATTTGAAAGTGTCATGCACGTGTGTATATGAACGTGCGTATGCATGCTGTGCAGATTTGATTACCCCATACACACAGATAATCCACACAAAATTAGTGGCCAAGTCCCTCAAGAGGCTTCTACAGAGAAGGGAACTGAGGTTGGAGGAACAAGTGTCAGAGCTCCAGGAGCAAAAAGCTACACAGAATGCCAGAGTATATGTTTTCTTATACTGCTCATGTACATACATATTTCCTACTACTGCAGAATTTAGCTGAGAAGCAGGGGGGGAATTACAGTCACTTTGCAGATAACCTGCCAGAAAACAGCAGTCTTGCCTTTGCAACTCTGAAGGCATCCTTTAACTAATTTCTTTGTAATGTGCATGCATTCATCTTCAGTGTGAGCAATGGCTGAAGTAGGAGAAACTTATGACCCCTAACTTCTAGTGATGATCTTTAGTGGGAAGCTAGGCACCTACCCATCATTTATACCTTTAAAAAAACCTCCTCCAGAATGCTGTTTTCCTGCAGATCATGTAGCTCTACTGGCTTTGAAAAAAGCAGTTGTTCCAGTTTCTGGGACAGGCAAGAAGGAGACTTGGTGTAGTTATTCTTCCCCAAGGCAAGGCCTGGGTGGAAGGGGAAGAAATGACAGCAGGTAGTGAATGGGGAACGGAGACAGCCCAGGGAGGAGAGGCAGTGGAAACACGTGCTGAGGCAGCAGCTGGGATGAGAGAGGAAGCAGTCTGGTTTAGGGCAGAATAGAAAACAAAGAGGTAATGCTGTTCATTCTATGGGGTTTACTGCAAATTACAAAAAGGATCATGGAAAAGGAAAATCAGAAGGCAGCTCCCATTTCTCTGATTACTGGCAACTTGGAAAGCTTTGCTCCACTTATTAAGAAAATGGCCAGTCTGTAGTACAGCAAGAGAGGAAGGGACCAGCCTGGTCATTTCTTTGGGGCACCAGCCACCCCTCTTCCAAAACTCACCAAAGCTGACAGAAATTTTTCCACTGGTTTGGGCCTAGGGTAGGCAGAAAACTTGATTGTTAATCTCTAACACATTCATTGTTTCAGCAGGTGCAGTGAGGTGAGGCACAGAGGTTTTAATTTCTGCTTTACATCCTCCCTGCTAACACCCAGCATGCCTCTCCCTTCACTGCATGGCTTTACTACCTCTACTCTTACCATTTTCTGCCTTCTGTTTCCAAAAGTGAGCTGCAGGGCTGGGAAGGTGGTGAAGCACTATGTGGGAGCAAATCCCAAACATGGCCACTTAAAGAAAATGTTATTTTTAAACTGAAAGATTTTTTTTCCCCCGATTTATTTTTGGAACAATGGTAAAACATACAAATCCTGAAGGCCTCAAGCACTATCCTGCTGTGCTAGGGACTTAATTTATTTCTTTAATTTGTTAAAACCTAACCAAAATAATGTTATTCTTTGGAGACTTCACTAGCCCAAGTTTTGCATGTATTATTTGCTGTAAAAGATTAATGAGGTAGCAGAGGTAATTTTTAATGGATTCCCTTGGTTTTCTCTTACTCACCCTCACTTTTTCTCCTTTTTTTTTTTTTTTTTTAAACCTCACATGGCCATCCAGGTCTATGAATCTGCTAAGTCCTCTCTTGCAGGCAGGGTACAGCGTGCAGGAAGAACGTAATGAAATCAAAAAGCCTCTTTCACAACTTCTCCCCCTTCTCTTCCACCACCCAGAGATACCGCATCAACCACCGTGCTGCAACCAGCCTCCTGCAGACCAAATGCCTTCTCAGCCCCTGTCCTTTGCACTGCTGAACAGCGGTTGGAGCTAAACACCCTGAGTTTACTGAAAGGTTGTGCTTGTGACAACGGCTAATCCGACACATAGCTCAGAGGTGCTGTCAGCTCGCTAGGCGATGTGCTGACCCTCTCTCTTGGCTGGGTTAGGATTCTGCTGACACTCCCAGAGTCTCTTGGGGAGGGTTTTGGAACTCAGCCGCAGAAACCTTCCCATCAACCTGCTCCTCTTACGGGAACTCAGCACTGTCTGGGGTGTAGCAGCAATGCAGGCTTCGGTCGTGACGGCTAAGAATCAGACCTGTTTCTCTTTATGCACCCAGAATAACCAGGCTGTTTGTCAAGAAGTTGCACTAAGAGATTTCAGCTAACAGGACATGAAATGGAAAAAGAGATGAGGAAAACAAAGAGCGAGTGGATTAAGATGCTGTGTGCAGGGCAGAGAGAGAGAAGTGACACGTTCCTTGTGATAGCTTTAGAGACAGGGTAGGTTTGTGGTGGGGTAAGTGTATGTAAAAGGGAAAAGAAATCGCAACTGCTGGCTGCAAAAGTGAGGAAAAGCAAGGTGTAAGTCTCTTGAAAGGCAGCCACAGAGGCCTCTGTTCCTTCTCCATATGCAAGGCTGATTTTTTAACCTGAACAAACCAAAGAGAAACAGTGAGCAGCTACTCTTTAGCTTGCCTCCCTGCCCTTGGGGAAGTCTGCTCATCGCTTTAGGGTTGGAGACTCTCCTACTTGCCAAAGAACTTGACTATGAAAGCCCTGTAGCATGGCTGAGACCAGGCCACTCACCACATCACGGCACTCAAACCACTCGGAGCAGTTTGAAGATTTGTCCAAACTGAACCAGAGAGAATACATAACAGGAAATGAGTCAGACATACTAACCATGGTAATTTCATTCAGGCTGATCACCTGGTGGCCCAAGAGCCATGTATGGTCTCCAGGACAAACCCACGCAGCTCAGTTCCTGTTTTTTCCACAGTTTCACCCCTGACCCCACCAGGACCATTGCCAAGCTTCTGAATGTGCCACTGGTGTAGCACTGATGCTTATAATCTGCATTTATGCCTCCATGGGAGCACCTCAACTGTGACCAGCCAGATTTCTGCAGGCACTTGCACACTCTGTCTGTACACCTAACCGCCCATCTTTGAGTGTTGGTGCCACAGAGGCACAAAAGTTCTTTAAGAAATTTAGCCCCTACAATATACCATTTGAGCAAACGTATCAGCACATTTTTCTCACTCTGTCTGTTTTTCCTTAAGTGGTAGTGTCCTGGTTTTGGCTGGAATAGAGTTACATTTCTTCCTAGTAGATGGTATAGTGTTGTGATTTGGATTTAGCATGAGGAGAATGCTGATAATACACTGATGTTTTGCTTGCTGCCAAGTTTGGTTCATACCAAACCAAGGACTTTTCAGAGAGGAGGCTGGACATGCACACATGAAGCTGGGAGGGGGCACAGCCAGGACAGTTGACCCAAAGTGGCCAAAGGGATATTCCATATCATAGTGACATCATGCTCAGTGTAAAAGCTGGGTGAAGAAGGAGGAAGGAGAAAACGTTTGGAGTGATGGTGTTTTCCCAAGTAATGATTACACGTGATGGAGCCCGGCTCTTTTGGAGATGGCTGAATATGGGAAGTGATGAATGAAACCCTTGTTTTGCTCTGCTTATGTGTGTGGCTTTCGCTTTACTTATTAAACTGTCTATATTTCAACCCACAAGTTTTCTCACTTTCAGTCTTCTGATTCTCTCCCCAATCCCACTGCGGGGAAGTGAGGAAGCGGCTGTGTGGTGCTTAGTTGCTGGCTGGGGTTAAACCACAACAGGTAGCTAACATCACACAGACACAGCAAAGCAGAGCAACAGTGCAGGAATAAGGAAAGGACACTAGAGTACCTGTCTGGAACAGCTGGCTCAAAGGCAATGACACGCAACAAATAATCCTGAATACAGAAAAACAAGGTTGTCATTCTCTGTCATGCCAGAAATGTCATAAACCTCAACAGAGACTTGCCAATGGTTTGAGGAGCCCACAGAAGAATTTTTATAGCACCACATTTCGTAACTTCTGCTGTTATCTTGTGGGCCCAGCTTCCTGATCTCTGCCTCCCCATTCAATGGGATTTACTCAGAAGCTCACAGCCTCCACTGCCAGGGGTGTATTCAGGTCACTGGCTGCCCATCCCCAGAGGCAACTAGGTCACTCCTGTGCATATAAAAGAGAGAGCTTCATGTAACATGCTTAATGCTGGGATCCAAAGGAAGGGCTGCTGAGGAAGTGGCAAGGGGGGAAACTGAAAAAAACCTAGCTCAGTTCTAGTTCAGACTAAGAAGCAAGCTCGCCTGAGAGGAAATATCCCCTGTGTAGTTATCAAGTGTCAGAGGCAAGACTTCTGCCCACACTGAAGTCTGTGCTGTCAGACAAGGTAGCACAGAGCTATTAATACTTCAGGCATTTCTAGATGAGTTGCAAGCACAGCCTTATCCCCTCTAGGCTACCGTGAAAAAATCATAAACAATTATTTCTACCAACCAAAGTTTAACATGTACAGAGGTAGCCCTAACACTGACCAGATTTCCCAATTTATCACTTTGATCAAAACCTCATCAGGATTTCACTTCTGCGTTTTCTTTGGGTTTTTTTGAATGGGATGACACATAATCAAAAATACCACACAGGTATAGTAATAGTACTTAAATAATCCCCTACACAGCAAAGATTCCTGTACACATTCATTTAAAGTTGGCCAGAGGCAAACCAAATATACAAACAATTAGAGATCTGTAGGCTGGCCAAGAAATATTTGTGCGGCATATAGGCCCAAGAGAAAATACAATGAAGATTACGAATATTATTAACGCATATATGGAAGTAATAGTATTTGATAGATTTCTATATGAGTACATCTGTGATCCTGGAAAAGCCCAGAAAAAAGGACTGGATTGACATTTTCCACATTTACCTACAGCTGTCAAAGCTGTAGCGCAGCAGTAGTGCTGAGTATCTGAAATCTAAATGGCTGCTAAACCGTTTTCCTTTGTTTTGTTACACGGTAATTAGATCCACCTCATTCACTCAGTTCATGAAAAATGTTTCTGCTTCACTCACATCCCAAGACAACTACTTTCACCTTCTCTTTATTTTATTTTTTTTTTTCCACAAAAAAGCTTCCCCTCATCCCCAAACCTTTTAAGTTTTTTGTTCCCACTGCAATCTTTGGCACACAAAGCAGGTGGTATAAGAAGTGCAAATGCTTCCATATTCTTTGAATTGCTATAAACTGCTGTATGGTTTTGTTAAGTACTGAGTCTTTTGATTTCCTGGCCAGTCCATTCCATGCTCACGAGTTAACAAGACTATAGGCATGGAGAGACACAAGCAAGGCCACCCAATTAAATGGAGAAAATGAAGATCAAAACAGGCTACTGCGCTCTCCTATGGTCAGGTACAGAACTGCCCCTGGTGCAGTCACTGGTAACAGGCTGGTTAACACTGCACCTGTCACTTTGCTGCGACCTTCACCAATCACCCAACTCTAGCTTTATGGGAGCCAACTACCTTTTAACTTAAAAAGGCTTATACTAAAAATATTCGTAACCCTGGAAATCGTCAAACAGCTTCACTGGAAAAACAAGAGGAACAACTTCAAAATTACAAGTCCTGTGGAAAAAACTCTGCATAATATGATAATGGACACGGGTTATTTTCTTCTCCATTAAACCCACTGGAGCCAAGCACTAAAAGTACATGCTTACTTGAGGGGTGGGGCGACTGTCTTATGTCGCATATAAGCATAAGGTTAGCTGGTGTCCAGATCAACCCTTGGAGCTGCTCAGGCACAAGCTGCTCCATGTGGTATGTACTGTTCTCCTGATCATGTACTCAGAAACCTTCTGCATAAGCAGAAGGCCACAAGCAGGATTCTGAAATTAAATGCATTATCAATCAGCATCCCAAACTGGACGAGGGTCCCATTGCTCCAGCCATGAATGCCGTGGGGTGAGTGTTCCCAAACTAGGCATTCCTGGTCCTTCACACACCTGAAGTGAAGGCAGGCAACTCACTGCTAAGACATAGACCTTCATTAAAATACCATATGATGATGAAGATAGCCATGAAGAAGATGTTTCAGAGAGCTCACACCTGTAAATTGCAAGGAAAAATAGTACACTTTTTTCCTTTTCTTTTTCAAAAATAAAAAATTCACCTCAATGGATTCTCCCTCAGGAGTATTAAAAGGATTGCCTCTTCCTGCAAATGGAGGGAGCTGAGAAGGGCTCACCACAAATTGTGGCAAATAAAGCTCTTGTTGAAAAAAGAAAACAAGCCACAGAAATTATTTGTTGATGTATTGTACTGATTTTGACCAAAATTCCTGTGTGTTCAACTGACACCAGAACATTCAGTGAAGAAGAGGAAGATCAGCACCACCAGACATTCCAGTTCACAAAAAGGCCGGCCTGTTTACCTTCGGGTGTATTTGGTATTTTACCTGATTAGCTGGAAGGAGTCCACCTTAAATAAGACAGCTAAGAAAATACAAATAAGTGGAATGAGAGTGTGGGTAAGACACTGTTACCTAACATCAAATAGTTTCACAACTGTTCTCTCAAAAACAAAGGGAAAAAACCCATCAAAATGCTGAATTTGGCTTCCACAATGCAAAGAACAGCTGGAACATTTCTGCATGATTTAGTTTAATGCAGCAAGATTGGAATTTTTAAGTTCCCAAGGAAAAAATAAAGCAGCAAGTTGCTGTTTACTTTCTGCTATCTGTACCAGTTACCACCTGGATCCAACTATTTGCCTCCTAGGATGCAACTATTAAAAAAGTCCACATAATTAATTACTATCAAACTAAAATGAAGGGTCAGCATCACAGTTCCACATATTATTTCTGCCTGCAAAACATCTGTACTCCAAGAACAACCTTTTGATGAGAGAAGACCATTCCTTGACTCCTCAAAGTCCCACAGCTCAGACTAGCTGTTTGAAAAAAACCTGTTTCCCATGAGAAGTCTCTCATCGGCTCCACACGCCACAAGTCTGGCAGTGAAGTGCAGGTAAGATAAACAAATCCAGGAAAAATTGAGAGATTTCCTAGGCATTATTGTAGGTTCAGCAGTTTTTGCTAATTTGCCTATTCTGGGGAAACATTCAGACCCTTTTTCCATTTCTTCTTCTCTAATGCTTTCCTGAAACCTACAGTACAGAGTGCATTTGTGAGGACAACTTTTGTGCCACTAGAATTAGCAAGGGTAGACATAGACCTCATTGCAGCCACGGACCCACACAGTCACAAGGCAACAGCTGCACAATGACATAGGACCTACGAACCACATCAGCTGGAGCTCTCCAGGGGTCAGAAAAGCAAGGGAACTAGAGACCTGTCTGCCCCAAATTTGTCCCCAAATTCCATGTTTCTTCTGAGGGAGTCCTCTGACACACATAGACATTGGTGTTGACACACTGAGTATTGCTGGATACTATTGTTTTGGACACAAATCACAGCACCACTCACAGCCAGGGACTGGCACCCATTCCCAATATTACAGGGCTCTTTCACCTCACAGCTCCCAACCTGACTTCCTGAAAGCAGCCAGGGACAGCTGCTGAAACCCCATCAATCCAGACAAAGTCAACATGACCTGTGGATGCAGTCCAGCTCTGCCAGGAAAGGCCTAACAGTGAGCGCGGCTGAGGAAATATTATTGCAGCCTGGAGGCTTTCTCATGCAGGGTTCTATTTTGGTGCAACATTTCTTGTTGCATGAGCGTATCCTGGGCATTTGGGGAACTCCAGACACAGACAACACTTAGTTCTAGGTCACAATGGTTTTAGTGATATGGGTTTCAACTTCCCGATTTGGGTGCAAATGCTTGGGAATGTTAAAGTATTATATACTGTATAATCACTTGCCATGACCCAGAACATATAATGTGCCCACCAAAAAGAACAACAAATAAAATAAAAGTGTTTCTTGCCAGTCCAAGCAAACACTTTTCCATTGCGAGCAGAGCAAGACAGTACTAACCCATAGAACTGCAGTGTTTAAGGATTTCATTTAATAGTAGCAAGAAAGAAGTCGCACTCCTGTGAAGTGACACAGAAACACGTGTAACACAATTTTGTCATCAACACAGAAGCTGTGGTCATATTCAAGGAAATGTTTATTTGATCCATTTGCTAAAACACAAATCGACTAGGTTTAAAACTATTTCATAATAGGCATTCTCAAGCAATGATCCAATTTGAAGTGAGCTATTTGAGGTGATTACTGTATTTTTTCAGGCAAGACAGCCATTTGAGTAACCAACTGTATCTCCTCTGTCCACAGGCTGCAGGGTTTGCTCCAGGAAGAAGGCTGCAGTGAAAAAAAAATTAACCTATTTTACTATATCCATGTTAATTATTTTTGCTTGGAAAAAAAAAAAAAAAAGGAAGAAAAAAAAAAGGAAGGGAAAAAAAAAGGAAGAAACAAGAAACTCTGACTTAGCTAATGGGAAATCCTAAAGGACTTGGATGAACAAGCTGACAAGTCGTGTGTATCCACTTGCCCTAACCTTTGTTTGGCCTTTTAGCTAAGTACAAGGGGCATATCAGTTAAGTATCTGATGTCTTCTCTCTGGGAAACTCAGTGAGTTAATAATTCATTTGAATCTATTATGATTTCAATGCAATGAAAAAAAAACCTTGGCTTTCCTCAGACAGTACAGCTGGGTAAGTACAGATTTTCCCGTCACTGTTTAAGACTGGGTGGGGTGGGAAAAGAAAGGAGGAGAAAAAAAAAGAAATGAGTAAAGTTTATAAAGAAGGGGAAAAAAGAACAAAAATCCTGCTGGGAACTCGAGAAATCTTGCCTTCCTTCTTTCTTTTATGGAGATCAAATAATCCAAATTAAACATTAAATCCCTTGCAAGACGCTGATGACTTTGCTCAAACTCGGACAGCTAAGGTGCTGAGAAACCACAAAGTTCAGCTTCAGTCCTTCAGATATTCATGTAAGCAAGTACCTTAACTGACAGGTCTCGTGTCTGCAGGATCAGCACTCCAGACAGACAGTCCCTTAAGGAGGAAATGACTCTTGTGCATGCCTACGGCCAAAAGCAACTATATCCACATCCTTGCTATAGACCTCTGGGCACCTCCACAGTACAAATAGAAAATAGCAACTGCAGACGAGCAACTGCAACATCAACTGTACAGCAACATTGCTGCCGCATCTCAGGGAGATCTCACCCCCCAACAAAGGAACACACAGAGGATTTACAGGGTCCTTCCCAAACTGTTGCACTCCTAAGTGAAATGGGATTAAGCATTACGTAAATTGGATGATGCCATTTGCTCAGTGCTACAGTGGATAATACTCCACTCACAGCTGTGCCTGCCCTCCAGGTGGGTGGATTGACTTCCAAGTCTCAGGAAAGGACCTTCTCATTGCCTCTTAACTTGGTCTTTTGTCAGCCTGTAGCCATACCCTCAAACAAAATCTACGATTTCATTGCATTAAATCACCTATTTTTCACCCAAGCACCTCAAAAACAATCAGCATGTGTTTTTCAAGCCCTACAAAACCTGCAAATCGCACTCATTGTCTCCACTTACAAAAACAAGCAATGCAAAAACAAATTAAGTCAGAGGAAGCATGGCAGAAGTCAAACCCACTTTGAGTCCCATTCCTGAAATGTCCATTCTTCCCCCTTCTCGCTTTCACTGTGGCTTCCCTAAAATACAAGATTTTCCTGCCTAGGGTTTTCAAAAAACAGAAATATCATTTAATACGCACAGGAACAAATTCAGGACCACGCCTACAGACAATATGTGTTTATTAATATTTGTTCCACGTATTGAATTTACAAATATTAGTGACTCCCTCGACTTGCTTCCCATGGCCAAGCAAGAGCAAATAATTTTCTAAGAGAAGTGTGAAGTTAGAAAATATATCATGCAGATGTATGCAAGCCAGTACCTCTCCCACACATCCAAGTTTAGCAGGCAGATCTTTCAGAACCAGCTTGCAGGAGGTGGCTCTGCAGACATTAAGGCTTTTTAAAGCAGTGCACAGGTATGGGGATGAATTTCATGTCAAGAAAATAATACTAACTGCACTAGGAAAAAAAAACCAAACACGCTTACTGCAGTGGTTCAGACCTGTGAAGTCAGAGGAGACCTTTGGGATCCCACAAAATGCAAAATGCAGCCCATGGGGTTTCATCCAGTGATTCATTTGTTAAACCCCTAACTTTTGACTAACCTCAAACTTGTCTTCCAGGGTTAAAATCAGCTTAAATTCAGGGACTTCAAGGCTACGTCAACACTGCCTTGTGTAACACAGACCTGGGGGCGGGCCAGTAAAGCATGACTGTGCAACCATATTGTTAACAACCTGCTGCTCAGCCGCCTCCAAATCCCACAGGGCTTCTTGTCATGTAGTGGGAACCTTTCCAGGAAAGAACTTGGCCAGCCCACCTGTCAGGAGACATTTCCTCAGGTTTGACAGTACAGGCATTGGCACATTCAAGCCAGTACGGGTGCATCTCCAGAGATGCCCTATTCTGAACCCAGCCTATTCATAGTGCAAGGATAAGTTTCTTTCCTACCACATTGTAAAGCTGATCCAAAGCTAGTGTTTGGTTTGGACAGAAGATGAACTGAAGAATTACTCCAAACTTGGAACCATGCTCAAAAGTCAGCCTAGCCATAGCCCACATGCAAGAAAATCCACCATCACTCCTTTTATCATGTTCTCTGCATCTGAACCACTCTCATCAAAAAGTGAATGCGTTAAGTCCTTCCTTATTGAGAGCATAATTATGTAGGTTACAGAAGTGATCAGTACAACACTGTTTTAGGGGAAAAGGTGCAACTATGCAGTATCGCCCTATTAAAACCACCCATATGAACTGATTTCTAATGTAAGTCACCACAGTGTTTGGTCCACTTGCTCTAGTGAGTTTCTGTTTGGTACTCAACTCTGCAGCTGCCTTGCACCTCCCGCACCTCCTTCTTTACTGTCTTCATGCAAGTCAAAAAAATCAATCAAACCTTACTTCATCAGTAATAAATCAATTGCTTGGATCACCCAACTATAAAACAATGATCTTGTAGCTCCAAGAGTGTGAGCACATGAATGACAGCAAGCAAAATAACTAAGTATTTTTATATATGTATTTGTTATCATTCACAGAGGGTCTTTTTTTGTGTGGTTTTTGTTTGTTTGTTTTGTTGGTGTGGTTGGTTGTTTTTTGTGTGTGTGTGGTTTTTTTTTTTTTTGGGGGGGGCTGCATGTTTTTTGTTTGTTTGTTTGTTTTGTTGTTTTTTTGTTTGTTTGATCCTTTTTGTTCTGGTCACATCTGAGCTCTCCAGAAGGGCTGTACCAATAGAAATTCTCATTTCTTGCTTGCCAGTCACGACCAAACAAATCAAAGCATTCCTATCCTCTTTCCATGTCATTTTCTCAGATTGTATGCTGTATTCATACATTTTTTTTCCCTGAATACAAATGAGTACAAATGTCAGAGGCAGACAAGAAATGTTGGAGCACACACAGTACATTCTCAGTTTCTTCTAAAGATCAGACCATATCAGCAATAAAATAAAATAAAATAAAATAAAAATAAATAAATAAATCAGTCAACCTCTATCTACCCAATTCCAATCTAAGACAAGAAAATATCCCAAACTTTCCACAAGGCCTCATATCACCTCCCATTGAAGCCCGGAGGCCTGAGAATTCTTCCTATTGTCTCCCTTGCTAGCACTGCATTCCGACAGAGCTTCTGCATTTGTTCAGAGCTGCTTCTTGTTGTTGTTGTTATTGTAAAAGCCAAGCGTTACACGAGACAGAGAGCTTGACAGCTTTCCCACAATCCTCAGCATGTGGGAATAGCAAGTAACAAAGTGTTAACACCTGCCAACTGGTGGTTAGGTGTAAATGTCTCTGTTAACAACAAACAGTGCTGCTAGCAGTCATCAGAGCAAAGCAGCAAATCTGTTCCCTTCTCCAGTGTGGAAAACACCAAACAAAAACAAAAAAGGCACTTAATTGCTTGATTAAGATGTATCAGTGTTGGAAACTGCTGATCTAGAACACTGAATCTCTGACATTTACTCCACTCTTGATTAAACAGAAATGCTTTAAACTAGCTATTGTATAGGCAGAAGCCCAGAGCACCATGTACCATCCAGGGAACTGCAAAAGTAAAATTTTTCACAATAAAATAAAATCAGAGCCACCTCCTCTCCATTGTTTCATAAAAGCATCAGCTGCTGAGACCCTCTGGCTATAACGAAGAAGGGATGGAAGAGCCCTAAGAAAGGGGATTAGGAGTCAGATAACTCCTTGATTCCCTTTGCCTCATGTGGAACTTCCAGGGAAACCTTGTGAGAAAGCTGAGCTCCTGCTCCAAAAAACGCCGCTGAAGATGGAGGTTTCTTTATGGAGAGAAGGATCAGCTGTGTGCTTTTAAAAATCATGTTTTCAGTTGGCCACTTCCTAGGCCACTTCATGAGCCATGTGGCACTGATTTATCACCACTTTGCACGTGGCTAATGTCTGGGACCTGAGGCTAACAGCCTGCTTATTCAAGATTTGCCCTCAGTAGCCATCTTGCTTGTTTTATTGGCCTTTCCCCATGACAAAAAGGTAAGGGAGAAATGGGTCAACTCACTTGTCTCAAGTAAACCACAGATTGCCAAGTCAGAAGAAGGTAAACTCCATTAATCTACACTACCCACAAAAGCCCACTGCTGCCCAAATTTCCCTACTGCGCACACAGAAACTCCAGCTCAGCTGGGGAGCGACATTAATCCTGGTTTCCATCACCCTGTATTTCTTCAGTAATTGCTATGAGGAAAACAAATTATCCCATTCTTGAGGGGCAGGCGGTATTTCACGTTTATATCTTTTTCCCTAAAGATACTGTGTGTCTGAAATACTTCAGAAAACTGCAATTGCACCTGACTAATCAGCTAGTGACCAGGACATAGATAATTTTAACCCACATCAATTCCCCAGTCTAGGTCACGGGGGAGGGGGAAGGCAAGCGGAAGGCACGGGTCACTTCTTTTGGTGGCACTACCAATTTGTGCCATCATTAATGATGCATGAAACAAAGGCTTTCAATAGTCAGCACCTTGAAACAGAAGACATAAATTCTCCTTATTTCCTGAAACATCAAGTATTTGAAAGTTCTAGAAGTAGTAGATGGTTAATGGTAATACAATGGATTACAAAGACAGGGAGAGTGTTGTTCCAACTCTAAACAACATCATCCACCAAATTGCTATGGTGAAGGTTCAAACAACATTTCATTAAAGTTTCCTGCAAATTATTCTATGGGTAGAAAAAGGACAAACAATTGTTTATTTGGCCAAAAGTGGCTTTCTCCACTAGGAATGGGTGAATCAGGTAATAAACTTGCCTGGCGGTATTAATATTGAACTATTTACTGAGCTAGATATTTTCAAACAGCAGTCAGAGAGTTTTTTTTACTATAGGAGTTCTAGGATCACCTGCACCAGAATAGTATTAGAGGAAAGTTTCCAAGTTTCATGTGAATATCCAAGCCCCTCATGAGCTGAATTTAGACTCTCAGTCACACGGTTTCTGTGACTCAGGCATTTGTTAGTCATCCTCTGCCCATTATATCTCAGGAAAGTTAGAGATACCCATAATTAGAAAGGCAATCCCCCTCCTTCTGTCTTCTTTCTGCCTGCTCTCTAGACATCATGTCCTCTCACTCCCTTACTTATCAGAGGTCATGTGCTATCTCATTCACATTCCCTTCCCAACTAGATTTATTTCTTTACAGTCTCACCCATTTAAGCACTTAAACCAGTCTCTATACCTTACCTCATGCGCAGAATGCTCCAAATTAACTGATGCCTTCATATTCCTCTTCAACCCTTCCTTTTCCAAACCCAGCAGCCCCACTCTGGTCCTTGTTTCTCACTCTTGCACAGGCCTTTATCAACAGGTGCCCGCTGGGCTCTCACAGGCCATATTTTCAATTCAGTGCCATTCTTGCACCGTCTGGGGGTACAATACAACAGACAGGAGCTTGGTTGCTCCTATCTAAACCTATCCTGGACTAGTTTCTCTAATTTGTCTGACTTGTTGATCTGTAGAGCTGGCAGTTCTGTGCTTCTTTCAAATCAATGTTTCTGCCCGATATATTTCTACTCTCACACATTGTCCCCTCCACGCATCTTTCTACCAGCTCTCCCTCCTTCACTGCAAACAGCTTTCTTGTTTTTGCCTTCCAGCCCACTATCTTCTCTTCTTGCTGTTCAGACAACCAACTCCCACCATCCCTCTGCCAGTGACAACTGCATCAATTGAAGTAAGTCTGGTTTTCCCTTTACTCCACAACAGATTTTATACTTTTACAAGTTTTGATTCTTTGCCGTTGTGGCAGATGCACACCCCCTTTTCTTCCCCCTGCCTCTTCTTTCGATATGGAAAGTGGAGATGCATCCCCACCCTTTACTGCAATGGGGGTAACAGCTTCTTTTGTTTGACCCCAGAACCCGTTGAACAGGGTCGTTAAGAGAGAGAAGGAGTAGGGGGCGCAGAGGTGCCAAGGAGCCGCTGGGTGCCCACAGCCAGAGTGATGGTGCTTAGAAGCTTCAGGGCACCCCACAGCCAGAGTGGGGGTGCAGAGAAGCTTCTGGAATGCCCACAGTTAGATCTGACAAGGCTTTAAAAGCTGGACCCCTCCCGCCGAGGCTTTGCTGCCCGTTGTCTGGACCTCTCGGAGTGCGGGTCAAGTGCTGCTGCTGAGAGCCCTCCTGGGACTGGGACGTTGTTTGCCTCATCTTCACGTGTAGGTGAGTGAAATAATTCCTCATCACTTGGGCGGGTGCTTATTCCGTGCTTAAATATAAGCACATGTATTTTCTTTAATAATTCCTCACAGGATCACGGGTGCTTATTCCATGCTTAAATATAAGCATGTGTATTTTCTTTAATAATTCCTTGCCAGATTCAGGCAAGTGTATACTTTTTCCAGAGTCAGGGATGGCTCTGGCATTGTTTTTGGTGAGCCACCTGTATGCACACTGTGGATCTCCATTGTTATTATTTGCTGCACCTCAATAATTACCTCAACTGATACTCAAACCTGTATTTATGTCACTATTGGAGAGCTAAAACACCGTTTTCCACCAGTTAATTTGCTGAACCTTCTTTACTGAATAAAAGTTTGTTTTGGACCCTGTTGTCCATCTAAACTAACTTTGGGGTGCCTCTGTGACAGCCGTTTGGTAAAGAACAGAGATCTCTGAACCAGCAAATTTAGAGGGACGACTATTTTTATTTATACTGAGACAGTGAAGCTCCCGTTGACTAGGTCAGGTATCCAGGAGATGCTGGACTGGATTATCAACGTCTGATCTGGAGCAGGCAAAGGGGAAAACTTGAGTGTGTGGCACTTAAATCTCAAGATTTACGCATCAGGTACTAGGAAGCAGGAGAAGACTAGGATGGTCAGATGCACACACACCCTTCTTACACTCTGAATACAAGGATGAGAGTTTCACACAAAACCCAGCCCTTTTAAGACTAATGAGTAATCAACTTGTAAGAAAAAACATTTTGGTACAAAATTTTTGACCAGTACTAATCTCTCATCTCTTTCAATGCCATAAACCTCCATCACTGACAGCTGTAATGCCACTGTCCCTTTCCAAATTCTTCCTGACTTACCCTTTCACTGGAGATAGAATGCAATAGCTTTGATATTGGTTCATTCTCCCACTCTTTCCACCCAAACACACACACACACTGACCCCCCTGTATTTTAGCTGAGGATAACCTTGTCTTCTTCATGATAGGACATAACATGACAGCTCCTTGCACAACAGCACCCTTATCTCTTGGTGGGGCTGCTGGGCACTGCCAGTCTGCCAAAGCAGCAGTGCAGGCAGACCAACACACACCAGAGCAAGTCTAGCTTAGGTCCTACAGGTCTGAGGTTTATCCGTTATGTTTCTTTTCCAGACAACCGGCTCCAAGGCAGAAAAAGAGTCTTTCTCTTTGTTCAGACACCTTGTAGCACCTTGAGACCAATGCACAAGAGAAAGAAGAGCTAAATCTAAATGCAGAAAACCTAGCATGGCCTAGTGGTTAAAGCCCAGAATACACAGTCTGGATTCCTCTGTTGGCTTTGACACAGCATTTCCTAGTACCTTGTCAAGGCCACAAAGTAAACCATTCCGTAGCAGTTCCCCCGCCTACAAATGCAAAAAGCATCTAAAAGTGTTGCAACTCATTTGCATTGGCACCTTTGGAAGGTGCCCCCTCTCCTGGGCCCCAGCTGTATCTACCACACATCCATCACTTTACCAGATGCTGAGGATTCTGGCAAGCACTGATTTGGCACAGGTGGGATTACATGCTTCCCTGCAGACACATGCACATTCCTGTGTTTAATTTTAACACTAACAGGTTAACCATTCTTTCTTCTCTATCTGTATTCAAATGATCACTGAAAGCTACATCTGCACTAGGTCAATGGAAGCCAACAGAGGAGCGCTTGAAACTGGTTATTTAGCTGGGTAGGAGCAAACAGCAATTGTTACCATATTAGCCCAAAGAGAGAAATATAGAGCACCTGAAACATACTGCCAGCACAGCAATCATCAGCAGAGATGGAGTAGGTACCTGACTGCCTGCCCCGTTCATTGATCCCACCAAGGGACTGAGTTCCTGTGCATTCAACAGAACCTAGCAGAGTGAGCCTGCAAAGTTGTGTGTACAACTATCTTAGAAATAAATTACTCTCCCCACACTTTAGGAAATAAATCCCTTTCTTAGTAGTCTTTGAACAAAAGAGATGAGTTGTCCATTATGTTCCACACCAACCTTAATAGTTTCCACCACAGGCTCTACCACATTACTTAAAACTGGTACTGATTATTTGCCTAATTGAAGGGCAGCTGTGAAAGAAATATTAGTAGATCTGTTGGTGATGGGATGAAGGGCTCAAATAGAGAAGTCAGAACAACATATGGACAAAGTAAGCTATAATTATGTGAGAAGTACTTCAACGCCTAGCTCCTACTGAAGCCAGTGATGTTGGCCAGTTTGGATGGTTCCTTGAAGGGTTTAAGGTCTTGATGCTAGGCAAGGCTTGTTTCTATTTCTATAGATTGAAGCTCCAGTATTGCATTGTGATATCCTGGGCACTGCTTCCCTTTTGTCCTTCACCAATAATGTGCAACATTTTCACTGTTGAAAATCAGATAATTGGAAGCTTAATAAAAAGGAATATTTTAGCGTGATTCTAAAGTCACTCAAGTGAAGGGTGCCTAGGTTTAGTATCTGGACTAAACACAAGATCTCTCCAGTCTGGTGCAATCAAAGTAGTCTTGCAGAATCTTGTTAGTGCTTGTCAGGTCCTGAACACTGGAATTGTCTTGATCACAAGCACTAAAATCCAAAGAACAGACCTAGCAAGAGGCAAATACTTAAGCACATATCACCAACCCTTTGGGCTATGCAGTTACCTAAAAGCCCTACATCTAGGACAGAGGTAAATTTGACATCTGTGTGATCAGATCCTTTGTAAGCAAAGGACAGCATGGAGTGACCTCTTATTTCTAGCTCCTTCTTTGGCCTCTACTCTTCAGCACACAAGATGATATCTGTCTTACCTCAAGCGTCTGTACAGACAAGCTATACCTCCAGATCTCTTTGTGTCCTGTTGTCCCATGTTTTAGATTTCTGTTTGTGCAAATGCAGCCATTTGCAATGACAAAGCTGTGGGAATTCTGGCAGCGAACAAATGTCCCTGTTAACGAAGGGTCTTAGGGCATTTGCATCTTTCAGGGATTTGAATGCACTGCAGGGTGAGGCTGGGCCTCATTTTAAGAGAAGGCTCCAGCCCACACCAGAGCCAAGAGGCTGACTAATGTAATTATTTCCTTGCGAAGCAGTATTTTTCAAAGTGCTGATTCTTATTAAGAAAAAGGAACGGATTTGGAGCTCACATTTTGATCTGGTGCCCAGGATTATTTGGAAATTCTTTTTCCTGGAACGAGACTTTTTATTCCAAATTTCTCCATGGTGGGGAGAGAGGGTTTCCTGGGCAGAATTAGAATAATGATTACAGCCTGTATACAATCAGCTCTAACCACTGTGGAACTCCAAAAATGAATGTTATTGCTTAGTGGCTTCATTGAAAACAGAAGTATTATTTAACCAGAAGGATGGCAACACATGGAAATAGCTCATTATCATATTTTCTCCCTATTTGAAATGTCACACTGAGTATGTATCTTTCATGTCCACTACACTTTAATTAATTTGGACTGTGTTTAAATATATTACACAGTATGCTTTATTACAAAATTCTGACACATTCCCATTGATGAAACAGGGCTTTCTTTCAAACACATGTAAATGGCAGTAGGAGTTACCCAGCCTAAATATTGTTTTAAATACAATAAGAATACCACATCATCTGTGTGTCAGCTTGTGTTTTTCTGTGGCGTGAAACTTATATAGCAAACCTAACGTTACATCCAAAGCTTTCTGTTTGTTGAAAGGATAGTGATGTTAACACTCTTATTCCAGGTCTAAATCTTAACCACTTACCTTATTTACATAATTGCAAGACAAGCATATCTTTTACTCAATGGCTGAGTAAGATTCCAGCAGTGTGATTGCCTAGGAATTAAAAATGTAGAATTGCAGGGTGTATGGGTGAGATTAAAATGGCTTATTTTAACACTGCTGGTGTATCTTCTGTACAGGTTCAAATGCACCTCTTGCAAAGGATGGTTGTCCTCCTCTACCCAGGTCTCCAACAAAGTGCAGGATTTATTTCATTTGTGGACCTCCCTCAGGAATGCAGCCACTCCGAAAGTTATTCCTGATTTATACTTGCATAAGCAACTGGGGAAACCAAAGCGGTTTTAAAAATTATATAAAAATAAGAGAGTTCACTCAAACTTCAGTGTTTTTTTGGATTGAAATCTCACAGTACATGGAACTCCACATTGAACAGGATCAGGAGTTTTGTAGAAAGTATGACTAATATCTGACTGATAAGATGTCATCTGTCTGCTACTGTCTTTGTTAAGGCACTCAAGAATTATCTGCCAAACTATTGTAAAACCATTTCAGTTTCAACCATTTTGGTTCAGCAAACACTTCATGATACTCTCCCTTGAGACATCTCACCAGCTACCTCCTCAGGGAAATTCTATCCCACTCCATCATGCCAGTCCCAGTAGATGTCACCAAACGCCAGTGATGCTTGTGCCAGGAAGGAAAGTCCTTCCTCACTACTCACACACTACTCAGGAACCACTCAGATCCAAGGTGACCTGTGTCATTCACTAGGAGCCACTTGACTCACACAACAAGGCTCTGCCTGACATTAAAGTCAATCCCAACAGTTTGTTCTAAAATGTGTTCCGAGGACAGCTCTTTGGACCCTTGTTTCCTCATCCATCCTCCTAAGAGAGTAGTAATCAAAACTTTATTCTCTGAATTGTGCATTTTTCTTTCTTTTTCTTTCTTTCTTCCCCCTCCCCCTGCCAGATGGCCTTTTTCCAACATAATTCCTCAAGCAAAGATTCTTATAATGGAGAAGGTAATTCTGTTCTGAAACAAACTCCCAGATGGGGCCATGAAGGAACAGTATAAATCTGCTCCGTGTTGTTAGATACCCTACTACTACTTCTTCCATCCTGAGTATTCTCTCCTCACCCTGTGTAACCCTTTCCTCAGGAAACATTTACACTAATAAGAAAAATGTTTCCCAGCAACTGAACAACAACAAAAAAGTTGTGTTTACGTACAACACAATGTCTGTCTTTAAAAAGCTGGATTGGTTTTATATTTAATTTGTTCAGTGAATTGTAATAGATGAATAAACATAATTTGGAGAAGAATTAAAAAAAAAAAAATGAACTGTATTGCTGGAGCCAAAAGCAATAACTGCAACTCGCTTTCTCATGTTTCTTCACTCCTTCAGACTCAAGCATTACTGTTGCCATCTTTTTTTCTTGGGTTTTTATTTTATATCTGCATTAAAGGAAAACCCCAGTGGAATATAAAAAGATACTATAATTTCTATGTATAATTACAAAGAAGAGCTAAGTATCTAATACAAAAACATGCAATAAAAAAGAATAATTCAGAATCAGATCAAAAGCCACTAAGATGGCTACCTGATGAGGCAGGATAGTATGCACTATTTAGCTCTCGCCTTACAGTGTGTGGGGAACCAAAATGTTTCACCATGTAAGAAGATATGATAGGACACTAGATAATCTCATCTAAGCTCACTTTCCATGAAAGGCCAAATGAAGTGGCCTCTTGAGGTCCCTTCCAACCTGCAGCGTTCAGTGATCTGTGATGGGAAGGTTTGCTCTGATGGCTCTCAGCTTAACCACAGCAGTCCACCTTGGTTCCCTTCTAACTTCAAGAGTTTGTTTTTACCTTCTTTTTTTTAATTTTTTTTTTTTTCTCTGCCTGATTCACCAGAGTAACTAAAGTGAAATTTTATCCTTTCAGCTGCTAGTGAGCAGGATCTTGTATACTTTACACATTTAGGTCTTCCATCAGAATGTATTCAAGCAAGTAGACCAGTTTCCATCTCTTGGTACGAGTCAATAAAACATTTAGAAATACATGGAGTACAAGACTGAGTACACAATTGGCAGTTTCCAAAAAGGAGCAGATAATTTCAAAGTGTTCCTGAAGACAGTATTTCTTTACCTGGCCACAACCACCCCCACTAATGGCAACAGTAAACATACACAGAGCCATACCATCCACAGTTTCACTCAAATCAACAAGCAATTTGCTTTTGTTTTGTAGACCTTTGAAAGTCCAAAGACCATTCTGTATTAAAGGCAGTTCATTACTCTCATCCATATGCGAGTGCCAAATTCAAGAGACAGTTTCACCATAAATCCTCTTTGCCAGACCGAGGCATGAGTGACTTTGTTGGATTTGTAAGTAGAAGGAACAAAGGGAAGAAGTTAACATCATCAATCCAGAGCAGGAACCATAAAGATCTAGCAGAAGATACTCTGCAGCCAAAAAAAAAAAACACCTTTTCTTTATATCTCATGTATAGGACTTCACGTACACTTGTTTCTGTGTGACTTGGCAGTGCAGCAACAGCTTTTAGGGAAGATACAAACGGAAGATTCATCAGCAACCATATTGACATCTGAAGAGGCATATGCTCACAGGCAGTATTTTGCCTGTTCCCTTCAACCTGATATTTAAATTCACCAGGTATAGATATATCTTGGATAATGCTTTTACCCTGTACACAGATTTGTGTGCTGCCTGTGCATTTAAGATAATTTCAGCACTGGGCAGATGTTTACTAAAATCCAGATAATGATGCTATAATTATGAGACAAACAGAAACATGCCAGGCAGCACTGGTTGTTTTCATTATCTTATTTCTATTCAGCTTTTGAAATATTTTTTTTTTTTAAAGTTTGGGTTTTTTTTAGCAGAAGACAAAAGGTGAGAGACAAATAATACTTCTTACAAAAGCTTTCTCTATAGGTCAATTCCCACTAAGTCATCTTTCCATTCACAGATCTTGAGATCTTGTTCTTTTTTCTATGTTGATTTAGCATAGGTGATTAACCAGCTTTAACAACAATAGAATTACAAGTGTTCTGAGGAAGGGAGAAGATTTTAGTCAGAATTTTTTTCTTTTTCAGAGGAAAGTGAGTTACAAGCTATTGGCTTTGAATAAGAACATTCAAATCCTCCTGCCATTTCAAAATATGTTGACTTCACAAAGGTTTAGGGAACTTAAGTACATTGCTCAGGATAGACCTTAGTCCAGGAAAGTTCTGACTAGGTCAAACAGTTATTTTCTCCAATATTTGTAATAGCATTCATTTATTTCCTCTAGTATTCCCATTCTTCATACAACTTCCCTTGATTTTATTATTACTGCAATTAATTTTCTAAATCTAAAACAGTACTGGAAACAGAATTTAACTTAAAGAAATCAGACTTAATTTGCAAGAGATTCACTGCAACACAATCTCTTCTGAAATGTTTACAAGCTGCCTGTAGAGGAGAACTAAAAGCCAAGAGGGATCTCAGAAAGAAGCCTGTAGAAAGAACAAGTTTACCTAACTACATATGCCATGTCATGATTGTGCTCTTCTGTCTCCGGGGTCTTCAGTCCTACCACGTTTTACAGTATTCGATTTAAATTCTATACCCTGCATCTTGGTTGGGTTGGTGAAGGGTTTGGAGGGGAAGCCAAATGAGAAGCAGCTGAAGTCACTGGGTTTGTTCAGCCTGGAGAAGTGGAGACTGAGGGGAGACCTCATGGGGCTACAGCTTCCTCACAAGGGAAGCAGGAGGGCAGGCGCTGATCTCTTCTCTTTAGTGACCAATGATAGAACCTGAGGGAATCGCAGGAACATGTGCCAGGGGAGGTTTAGGTTGGACATGAGTAGAAGGTTCTTCCCCCAGAGGGTGGTGGAGCACTGGAACAGGCTCCCCAGGGAGGTGTCATGGCCCCAAGCCTCACAGTGTTCAAGAAGAGACTGGACAATGCCCTCAGACACATGGTGTGAACTGTGGGGTTGTCCTAAGCAAGAACACAAGTTGGACTTGATGATCTCTGTGGGTCCCTTCCAACTCAGGACATTCTGTGATTCCATGATTCTATGATTTCCCATTCAAAAGAAAAAAAAAGTGTCTTAATCTACTATAAAGCAGTAGGTGTGCAAAACACAATTGTTACCAGCAGAAAACTTTATCCTTTGTTTCAGTGAGCCCTATCACTAAGATTTGTTTGCTCCTAGGGTTTTACCTCCAGTGCCCTAATACCTGCATGCTCCACCTGTGTCTCTGAGATAACATAATTCACCCCACAACTTTCAACTGCGTAACTTAATGTAGCAAAACTTCATCCAAATAAGAATAGATACAGATTTATCATAAATTCAGTAAGCAGGCTCAGTCCCCACAGTGTAACATTCAGAAGCAGAAATCCTAGCTGCTACCAAATGAAATTAAACACCTCACTGTTTCTAGAAACATCAGGGGAAAAAAAAAGTCTTTTCCTGCTTCCTCTTTGCCAAAGTGTATAAGAAGTGAAAAGTATGTCAAAGGCTGACACATTATTACCTTGACAGAACAAGGTGCTTTTTTTGGCTCTAAGTAAGAGACTGAGCTATTAAAATAAAATCCTTGGAAAATGTATATACTTATTCCTAGATGGCTCTAGAGAATTCATGGCAAAGGGAGTCTATGATGATGGGCTCTTGCTGTAAAGGGAAGCCACCCATTAACTCTGAGAATGTTCCAGGAATTCTGGTGTTTGCTGGGTTTAAAAAAATAGAGACAACACTGCTAGGCACAATATCCTATGTAATATTACTAAAACCTTTAAAAGCATGAAAATATGAACATATTCTCTTACACAAAGAACACACAGCTCTGTGCACACAGGAGAGTACTTAAATCCAGCAGTATAGGCAAACTTCTACGAACATAATGTGATCTTGCTACCCAAAAGTTTTGGAATTTTTTTTTTAATTAGTAATATTTTTTTAACACTAACAGAAAACTTAAGTGTTTTGAGAACATAGACAGGTTATTTTTCAGTACAATAAATAATCTCTAAGCTGAATTGGTTTTGTTGCTCATGGTTCCTGGACCAGCAAGAAACAGAGAAACTGCTGAGTGATGCTACTAATGGTTTGGTG
The DNA here is from genome assembly GCF_036013475.1 of Columba livia. NCBI lineage: Eukaryota > Metazoa > Chordata > Aves > Columbiformes > Columbidae > Columba > Columba livia. The sequence continues at coordinate 66,549,132 of NC_088603.1, read as the reverse complement.
AGCTCCATGTATAAGAGGGGTACCTGCTTGTACAGAAAATCAGTCTGCTTACTTGCAGGTACAAATTGGGTGTCGAGTTAAGGACCCATTTGACATCCTAATAGCTGTGTCTTACTTTCTGAAATTCTAAGGGTCAGTTTTGGAGGAAAAAAAAAAGCAAATAATAAGGCATTTTAAAGAGACTACCAAATATAAACTAAATAGTGCAATAAAAATAATATATAACTTGCAAATGAAAATATACGATGTACACATCTGCAGTTAGACAAAAGGGAAACAGAGAGGAAAGCTAGACTGGGAGAACATGGAATGTGTCCAAGGTGGGTAGATCTGGTCTAGGTTACTCTTCGCCTCATAGATGAATCAAAAGGATTCTGAGTAGAAAAAGATGACAAACAATAGCCTTAACAAGAGGAAGCACATGAAGGTCAAAAAACACACAGGCCTTAGAAACTCATTTACTGATTTAATCCAGCATTTTGATTCACTAAAGCTTGAAAATGGAGATGCTGGAAGCCATTAAAGAAGAATGCTGTGAAAACCAATGTATGAAGCGACTTGAGATGTTCACTGATGACAGCACATGAGCAACAGAGACCTCCATTCAATTAATATGTTCAATTTTTACACCATTATTCTGGAAGAATTAGGAGGTGGCTGAAAGCTGAACATTATTGGTCCCAGTAATCTGCAGGGAGAAATATCCATAATTCTGATTAACTCTGGGAAATTATGAAAAAAGTAGATATTCGATTCTGGCATCCTAGAGATCACAGGAACTTAGGGTTAAATAGTAGGAAAAATGGAAGAAGCAAAGAAAGAAGTTAAAGTCTGAACAAGTAAGATGCCAGAATTTGGTGCCTAAAGGCATCCGATTTCTCACTATCTCAGGAAAGCAATAAGGTTGCAAGCAAATCCTATTGAAACCTTGATTATTGCTTTTGCCACTGAGTTCATGTCCCAGTAGGGCTTTCTGCTTGAATCAGACTCTAATGTGAGACACTTTAATTGTGATTACTGGGCCAGCAGGAAACGGTGAGCCTAATGGGTTAGTAATATTTAAGTCAAGTCATTGAAGAGAAAGAACATGGAGAGCAGTGCAAAACACCGAAGAGGAAAAGAAGTGACAAAGTAATGAGTTACCTGGGGTCAAAGAAGAAGGAAGTTGCTGGTAGAAGCAGGGGTAAACATGCAGGTGACTTCCTGCTTTTGGCTTGTTGTTTTTTTTGAAATACATTTCCCCAATCTGTCGGTGTTACTGTGACCTCAGCTACTTCAGTTTAAGTTCAGAGCGGTTTTTTGGCTTCAGTTTAGTTTCCTTAGAGAGGCATCTGTCTAACAAAATCCACCTTCAAATTTACCATATGTGGAGAACAGTGCAAAAACTACTGATTCACAGAATCACTGAGGTGTGAAGGGACCTCTGGAGACTAATGAAACATTTCTGCTCAATGCAGGGGCGACTACAGTAGTAAGGTTTTGAGTACCTCCAAGGGTGGAGGTTCCTCAGCCTTTGGGGAACTTATTCAATGTTCAACCACCTGTACAGTAAAGAAGTTTTATGTTTAAACAGAATTTCCTGTATTTCAATTTGTGTCCATTATTGCTTGTCTTTTCATAGGGCACTATTGAGAAGAGTCTGGCTCTGTCTTCCTTACCTGATCAGGCAAGTCAGTAGCAGACATGTACCACAATGTCACCCATGTTGTTCTGCCCTCCAGTCCTGATCCACAAGCTCTCAGCTGGCTTTATCCATCCCTAGGCATAGCTCCATGTGTTCTTGCTGCTCTCCCACATATAAATAAAAGATAACTCCCATCCATTCTGTCCAAACCTGTCCTTACAAAAGGCCCTGTATCCAGCCATGGCAGCACTCCCAAGTTGTGAGAGTTATCCCACCACAGCTCTGTGGTGTTCCTCTTCATTCTCCTGGCTGCGTGTGTTAACATAGAGGAATTTCAGAGAGTCAACCAGTTATGCTGATTTTCAAGATAAGGTACAAGTGCCTCCTCCGTCCTGCTGCCCTGAAGGCACTTCCCTTATTTGTGTCCACACACTGAGAGTGAGCCTCCTTCCATTTTGTTTTGTTGGTTTCAAAAGGCCTGTCTTACCTAGATCACCCTTTACCCTTTCCTTACCAGCCCAGATGACCACTTCCTTGCTTGACTGGCCATCATCCTGTCTCTTCTTCATCATTCCTAGTTTAAAGCTCTCCTCACCAGGTTGACCAGCCAACAGGTGAGGATGCTTTTGCCCCAGTTAGGTGGATCCTGCCTCTTGCAAGAAGTCCTTGATCCTCAAGCATGGTCCCATTGCAGCTTTTCTTCTCAAGCCCCAATTACCATTCCTTCTCCAAGACAGCAAATAAGACACAACTATTTCAGATCAGCAAAGGAAGACTCAGTCTACTACATTTGTGGAGAGGACCATAAGGGGAGCAGGGTGACTATGTTCTGTCAATAGTCCAACCTGGTTACATCAAAATATCTGGGTGTCTCCAATATAAACCATTCTGTTTTAACTATATCTTTCTCACTGACTATGGCAAAGACTCAGCTCCAAAAAGCAGCAACCAAATTAAATTTTAAATAATTATTCATATTTTTCAGGATTGTTTATCAGAGTTGCTCACAGATTTTTACAAGTCTTAGATTTGTACAGCAGCAGCAGCATAAGAGGAGTTAGCGTGATGTATTCCAACTACAACAAAGAAACCTTTTTTTCCACATTAACTACCCCAGCTGATAAGAAGGAAATGCACTACCTGTCAGAATATAGGCAGAAATCACCATTGACATACTGAAGAAATTTATCGTAAATTTCAGGAAAAACTTCAGTTTTCCAGAAGCAAGCTTAATAGCATGCATACGCTGAGATGCACGCTTTTAGCCCTTCTTTTCCTCTCTCATTATAGTGCACACCCTCCTGCCTGTGAACAGAGATCTCTGTAAGGTAAGAGTCACAACAGGTGGTAAACACTCCAGCATTTAAGGGCTTGTTTAGATGGTAAATGGAACCAATCCAATTAAATCAGTTGTAAATCACACCCTTCCCATTTCAGCAGTAGTTAGCATGAGACACAGATTTCAGAGCCATTTCAGTATAGCTTAATGTGATTTCTTTTATCAGCTTAAATTACATCAAAACCAGGGTCTACAAATAAACCTTAATCAAAATATTATGAATTAGAATGCAGTTATTTCCTTTGGTTCTAGTTACCACATAGACTAATCCTAAGACTTTATAAACATATGTACATGCACATAGAACACTCACTGGTTCAGTGGGAAGACAGATTACAAATTACTCAGTGCTGCCAATTAGTGAACAAGCACCAAAACCCCCCTGCAAATAGAATTAAAGCAGAGCACTTCACAAAATGTATGCCATTCTGTTTACTTGATAAATGTCATAACTGATACTGTATAGTATCTTACCAAGAAAAACAGTGAACATCCTGGAATACCAGATATTGGAAAATATATATGAATATATAACATATAGGAAAGAAATTTACATTATGGCACTTCGTTAAATGGAACAGGCTGCCCAGGGAAGTGGGCAGCCTGTGGTGGAGTCATCATCCCTGAAGGTGTTTAAAAGGCATTTAGATGAGATTCTCAAGGACATTGTTTAGTGTTAGAGTCAGGTTAGGTTATAGTTGGACTCGATGATTCTGAAGGTCTCTTCCAACTGGAAAGATTTTATGATTTAGCAAAGATTCTCAAAGATTCTCAAGAGACCTGTGTCACCTTGAGGTACATATCAACAAATGGCAAATGAGGGAGTGTTAATGCTGATGCATTGACACGATTGCTCAAGAATACTGCGACCAGGTTCCTGCAAGAACACCTAAAACAAATCAGTGCTACTATTATATATATATACAACCCACTGTTAGGTTTCCTACCAGCATTTATGTGGTCATGTTAAACCGGTGCAAATGTGCAAGGCAAGCAAATACTTAACCCTGTGTATTCTACAGGGTTAATACAAATAACTTCCCCTGAGTATTCAACAAAAAATTTCGACCTAGTAAGCTTATTCAGCCAGGAAAAAAAAACTGTACCACATACAACAAACAGGCTGCACAGCTTGAATTACCAATACTGAACACCTCCACAAACCGCAGAGTAATTTACAACATGTCATTCAACTGCAAAGACTTTTGAGGAAAATGCAGCCAACTGGGAGATGTTGCATAAAGAGACATGGACACAAGATTCAAGTAAGCAATTGATTCAGCTTTAATATACACACAGCTAATGAAGATTACTTTCACTCTCCTGTCAGTGACTGGGACTGTTTTCCACGGAACATGTACAGCCTGTGCTTTGCCACAGAGCAGCTTTCTGTATCAGGGAATTCTATGCAACGCTCTGTAGGGGGGTGTGGCAAATAAATACATACAACTTTGCATAATTAGCATCACTGGCCTCCACTTGAAATCCAGTCCTCAAGGTACCAAATACTGCAATCAGTCAGGATGGCTCCAGGTAGGTGCCACATCCACTATGTCCCTTGTGTCCCTTGTCAAATGTGAATGTCTGGGTGAGTTTTTCCACAGTGTAATGACCTTATGTTTTCCGACGCTGGCTCAGAAGCAAAAGAAGTGGAAAGGGATGCGATTACTCTCTGCAAATACACCAAGAAGGAAGTATATGAGGGGAGGAAAGAATAATGTAAAACAATGTTGGCACAACAATAGGGAGAAGTGATCCAGAAGTATGTTTACATATTAAAAAAAAAAAAAGTCATAAGCTTCAGGAAGAAGAAATGTGATTCTGAGGCAGATTTTGCATTAAAATAACAAGAGAAAAAAATATTTCCTCATTTTTGACATGCAGTTTCATCAGTTGATACGAAGCATTATACAATGCAGTTACTTGTGACAGGAGGGGACAGGCATGAGAAGGTCCCTCTACTGCTGCCAAAACTCATATACATAGACAGCAGACATAGATACACGGTTTTTTAATGTATAGCAAGGTGAGCTTCAAAAGAGTAAGATCACAGATTTATTTCCTCAAGGAAAAAAAAGAAACAGCAGTAAGTAGCTAACATAAGCAACTGCATTTTAACATTGGCCATTGCTTTTTCAAAACATTGGCATGCTGTTGTCATGCAGCTATTATGAAGAAATCACACTGTGAAGCAAGAAGCCTTCCTGCAAACCAGAATGAGAAGCACAGAATCAGCTGCAGTTTTTTCACTGCAGGGGTTTCTCTAAAGAAAAAAAAAAAATCTGATCATTGGTTTTGCACACACTAAGAAAAATTCAGTTTGCAAACAATGAACATCCTTTGTGTTCAGCGTTGGCAAGGCAATTGATTCTAGTTTGAGATTGGACCTGTGCCACTGCAAAAGCAGTTCGTCTTTTCTCTTCTGAAAAGTACTGTAATGAAGAGCTTCAACAGAGGGGATTTTTATCATTAGAGTTGGGCTATTTTCTTTGAATTCCTCTCACTTCACAAAACAAAGTGTATGGAATCCATCATTCCAGCATATTGAGAAATAAAGTAACTCTGAGATACTGCAGAAAATGTTAGGACTTCATATATAACAAACAAATAGCTTTCAATATGCTGTTATCTTCCCCTTTAACGGGGTTTTCCCTGCTTTCTCCACCAATACTGAGGAATGCATTATGAGGATATGGCTTCCCATTGCAGGAATACAAACACTGATGCAAAAATTTGACTCTCAAACCAAGAAATCATCTCTTTTTGAATTAAAAGATACAATAGTAATTTCATACATAGTTATTTTTTCCAGTAGGTCCCAGTATGCATACTATATACTTGGTAGGAGTAACACAAAAATCCACATAATTATTGGATAAGAAATAGGTTCACACAAATGGAAAACATGCTTAGTGTGCCAGAAAGCTGTTCCTTTGAACCCTTAAGTGTTCAGGTGCTTACACTCTCTAAAAGAGAGACCAAGCAGGCAGGATGAGTCCACTTGGAAAAAAACTGGCCTCCCAATGGCATCTTTATGATAGACTATGAGTAACTACCTACTAAAAAATGGGGACATTACTACTAGTTTCTGGGCTCCAAAGCTTCTTTTTTTCCTGTGTCAGTGTGTCTAATAAAAGATTTCACTTCCTGTAAAGCCTGCATCTCTCATATCCTCAGACCATCTTGACTAGATCTATCGCACTGCAATAAAAAAAGACTCACAGCCTTAAAACTTGACAGACGTTTCTTTTTAACACCTTTTTATACAAAAGCAATAACAGCAGGTAGTAAACCAACACTGCCACACAGCATGGTGTAGGAAGGAAGTGCTATAAACCCTATCACAATTATTTCAGTGAAAAACAAGGCCATCATTAGTGCTGTATTGATCAGCCTCCTCCTCCGATCTCCACTGTTTGGAAATTCATTCACATTATTATTGTTGTTCCAGACAGTATTATTATAACAGACCTGCATTACACAATAAGAGGCTTTGGTGTAATTGACATCTGAAGCACCAGGGAGCTTGAATGTTTGCTACTGGTTAGAATGTGGTCTCCAGAGAGAAACTTTCTCTCTCACAAAAGAGGCTATCACATAGTCATTGCAGTGTGTAAATCAAATCCTCAATGACTGCTGTTTTTTCATTACTTGTCTGTGACCTGGAACTAAATCTTTGCAATGCTGTACTGCTGATTATCCACCTCTGGAACCCACAGCTGCAATGATGAACCAATACGTACAAATAGGGTAAAACAAATTATGTACCTGAGTTAAACAACAGGAACCTGTTTGTTTTTTAGCCTTGTTAAATAGGAAATTGAAAATGTAATCCCACTGTTTGGGCCCTAGGTGCTGTGGAAAATCTCTGGCTTCCATGCATAGCTGGGCACAGGCCAGACACAAGAAGCACAGGTAGATTTAAAGCATCCATTCCCCCCACCCAAATTAAACTTTAGACAGAGGTGGTTATTGAAAGACCCACATTTTGCACATTAGTGGCCATATCAAAACAAAAGACCGCAATTTACACAAGAGCAATTTTGCTCCAAGAGCAACCGAGTGCAGTGTGAAAGCCCAGGCACACCTGAGACCTCAGTCTGGCAGGCAGCTGATCACAGGAGTTGATGGAGGCAAGAACACATACAAGTACACGTGTATAAATACACCTAATGGCTGGATGGTTGCATCCAGAGAGTAGTGGTCAATGGCACAATGTCTGGATGGACACTGGTGACAAGCGGTGTCCCTCAGGGGTCCGTACTGGGACCAGTACTGGTTAATATCTTCATCAATAACATAGACAGTAGGATTGAGGGCACCCTCAACAAGTTCGCGGATGACACCAAGCTTCGTGGTGCAGTTACATGCCTGAGGGTTAGGATGCCATCCAGAGGGACCTGGACAAGCTCAAGAAATGGGCCCACGTGAACCTCATGAGGTTCAACAAGGCCAAGTGTAAGGTCCCGCACCTGGGTTGGGGCAATTCCCTGTATCAATCCAGGCTGGGAGATGAAGGGATTGAGAGCAACCCTGTGGAGAAGAACTTGGGGGTACTGGTGGATGAAAGACTAGGCAAGAGCTGGCAAAATGCCCTTACAGCCCAGAAAGCCAGTTGTATCTCAGACTACATCAAAAGGAACGTGGCCAGTAGGTTAAGGGAGGTGATTCTGCCCCTCTGCTCTGCTCTGGTGAGACCCCACCTGGAGTCCTGCATCCATGTCTGGAGCCCTCAGTACAGGAAAGACATGAACCTGTTGGAGAGGGGCCAGAGAATGCCACAAAATTGATCAGAGGGCTGGAACAGCTCTCCTCTGAGGACAGGCTGAGAGAGTTGGGGTTGTTCAGCCTGGAGAAGAGAAGGCTCCAGGGAGACCTTATTGCAGCCTTTCAATACTTCCAAGTGGCCTATAAGAAAGATGGGAACAGACTTTTTAGGAAGGTCTGTTGCAATAGGGCAAGGGGCAATGGTTTTAAACTAAGGAAGGGGTTTAAGATGTCCCTGCTCATTGCAGGGGGTTTGGACCAGATTACCTTTGAAGGTCTCTTTCAACCCAAATTATTCTATGATTACATACAGACTTAGTGAACACCACCCGCAATTGGCCACTATGTGCTGCATAAAGTGTATCACCAAAATCAAGCCCCTGCCCCCAGACAACACATCAGAAAGACCAATATTTAATGCTGTCCAGGACCAGCTCCTGATAGTGGTAATGATTTACAAGTGAGAATTGAGCCCATGGCACTGCCTTCTACGTTTGCTATGACGTGGGGAAATTCTGCTGCATACCCCAAAATCATCATAATTCACCAAATTCATACTCTGTATGAGCAGGCCTGAGGAGGAATTCCACCCTCACACACTTTGCATGGCTTCACAAGCCCAAAGGCCTCCAGATCACTCATTTAAACAGTGACCCTGCTCACATCAGTCCCCTGGGTGACTGTCAGCTCCCCAGCCTGCCCATACCAGCTGTGTGGGGCACAGCCAGTGAACAATATGTGGCTTAATTCGCTGTTGCTATCATGGCTTTGAGGAAATTCTAGAAGCTGGCACAAGTCACAACCACTTATTCTTACGCCAGGACCTGAAACAGCTCTGCCAACACCAGAATTGAGGAGAAGACAGAAGAGGGCAAGGGGCAAGGCTGAGGAAATTACTGCAGTTGTCTTAAAGGTAGCCAACCCTCAAACTCAGTGAAGGGTAGCTTTGCTCAGGACACACTCTCACACCAGCCACCTCCAGCAAGCTAGACTGATGAGTTCACGTGGCAGGAGAAATCACACTACTGTGTCCACAGCCAGCTTCCCTCCCTAAAAAAACTACCTTCACCCTTCCCTCAGCTACGCAGAAATTAAACAATTCTGCAGCACAAACCAGTGCCTTTTTGCCATACTAAACTGGATTCAAAGCCTGATACCATGCTGGTGCCTTGTTGCTGCTTGACTTTGATTTATTGGGTGGATGGGGAAGCAGAAGAAGGAACTTCTTGACCTGATACTGAATGTGTGTCCTTACAGTCAAATGAAACCCTGGTGCTTTGTGAGTCAGAGAAAGGCAGAAAGGGGTTGGTTGCCATCCTGTTAGGGATGGATGTTGTCAATTAAATAGGCAGGAAGCAAGAGGTGCTGGAATGGAGGCCAAATCCAGGAGAAACAGGATAAGTTTGCTGCTTGCATGCAAACACGGCACATGGATCTAATTCTACCCACAAGCCAGCAGTGACCTAGCTAGTCCTGCGCTTAAGAAAAAGAGGGGACGTGACTAATGGAGTTCACTTCAGAAGAGGTGAAAGACCCAAAGGCCAATGGCTGCTGCAAGGAAGGCACTGGGCTCAGTTTTGCCAGCAGTAGATGATCCAGCAGCTCCCACACACCAAGGCAACAGTGCCAACATTTGTTTTCAATATGCAGGAAAGGCAAGCAAATAAGTCTTAGCATTTAGTACTAAAACAAAACAACAGAAGTTGTGGCCCTAAAACCTCAGTGATGCTCTCCTGCAATTATCGCAAACAAGACTCATCTTATTCTTCTGTATTTGTACTCGGTAGGGGAAAGTGAACTTGTCTGCTGCCTGTGATGTCAGCTTAAGAGCTCTGCTTAGGACATCATAATAATTCTTGTCTTTCTTTTTTGCTAATGGTTGCATACCTTTGATTAAAACCTGCATGGTGCATTAAAGGCTAAAACAGATGATGAATGCCACATAGTACTTTGCATTAGATCAGAGTTGATTAGAATTTTTGATGATCCAGCAGCTAGAAGAGGAAATTGCACGAGCAGTAAAAATATTCAGCTGTTATTGTTGTAGGAGGCAGTGGCTTTTGTTTGACACAAGATACAAAACAGTAACTAAATGAACAATGTACTCTTTTGGTCAATGAATGGCTTTATACCACAAAAGAACTCTTTACAGAGAAGCTGGTGAATTAATCAGTCCAAATATTTGTAAGACTTCTCATTTGCTTTCAAGTGGGCAGCCCTTCCCCCACCAACAGTTTTGAAGCCAGATGCTAGTTAGTTTATTTTTCATCACTGCAAATATAACAGTCACCCATTTTAAACAAATAAGCAAACAACAAAGTAGTGTGGTAAAAGTTAAAGATATTTGATCCAAACACATATCACAACACAACAGTTAAGCAAAACACTATTGCTACTCTGAGTGAAAAGATTTAGTTAAACAGCACAGACAAGTTGCAGATGAGAAAGTTGCCTCATTAAACATATTATTGGCAGAATGCTGGCACTACAAGCAGACAAAACCTGCAGTATAAGGAGGTTCACTTTCTATGGTGATCCAAATTTTGTAGAAGAGTGCATAGAACAACTACATTGAAAAGGAACAGAAGGAAAGAGCCAAAGATGACTGAGGAGAGATGGAAGAGGGAAAAGGAAAAAAAAAAAAAAAGTTTTAATGGTGCTGTCTCCAAACAAGGAGAGTGTATTTCATGTTCTTTTTGGTGGTATTATTAACCTAAACAAATAAGATTGAGATTTTTTTTTTATACATACCTTTGAAAGATCCCTTCCTCCATGAAAAAAACAAAAAACAAAAAATAAAGGCAGTTGATGCAGCTATTTTGCAAGACTAAGCACAAGTTATTATACCGCTATTTGTAAATCTGCTGCTAAGTATGATCAGTTGCCTTTGTAGTCCAACTGAGTTTCAGTAACTATCTCAACCTTTCCAGCACAGTACACTGATATTGTAATGGTTTCTTTTGCAGTTAATGCCCTGCTTATACACTTCTAAACTTGATTATGGCATTCAGATCAGTGGATGGCTAAGGTTACAGAGTTGAAGAGAAATTATATCCACAACCTCCTTATTTCCACAACAGCTTTAGAACAGAGTCAGATGCAGGAACACATCATTTTTGAGAAGTATCTATACTTTCATGTTGACAGGCCAGCTATTCTAGTGTTCAAGTTAGAGTTACTTTTAAAATCAGTTACACATACGTAAATCTGGAATAGGCCACACAACCTCCTCTTGAATTGAAGAAGCAAGAGCTGGGTAGAAAATACACTTTGAGAAGCCCAGAAGTAGTAGAGAAAAGCCACAAAGGCTACAGAAAGTGTAATACTTCTATTGGTATCACATAAAAAGCGACTTCCACAACTGCAAGAAAGCTGCAGCTTGCTCTTGCTCTAGGCTTCTTCAGGATGTAGATCCCAGGGGTCCGACCCCTCCTGGACAATTGCCCTGCTTACCATGTACACAGCTACGAGGCCTTTCTTAAGCAAGCTCTTGTGCAGAGGATGTTGACCAGACAGCTGTGCATCACTCCTGTGTGTACTTGGACACATCACTAATCTTAAATCCTTGCTTGGATGATTCTCTGTGAGGCAAGAAACTTTGCCTGTGCAACCCATGAAGACTTGGGTGCCCAAGGTAGGAAGAAGCCATTGTAAGGCTTACTTACCTTAAATAATCATTCAGCACATTGTAGAACATTCTGTCCTTTCTAGGCCAGTGTGAGACAGATCTCTAGTCAGAGTGTATCATTACTGCTATCCAGACATGCTTTTCCTAAAGCAGGCTGCTGTAATCAGAGAAAAACACACTGCTGCACTCCTAGCTTCAAAGCCTACACGTTTGGAGACAGCACTAGGTATCCCTTTCCAGTTTTTGCTACCCACAACTCCATTGCAGCAGATTATGTGTTTAAGATGCATAAGTGAAAAGGAAGTCATCTTAGACAGGGGGAAAAAAAAAAAATAAAGTACTGCAAAGTACATCACAGATATCACTGACAGCTTCAAACAAAACTAGTCTGACAAGCCAAGAAGTAACTAAGTAATCTCTTCTGTTATGGAGATAATGAGTTTTGATTCCCCAAAACTGTATCAAATTTTATATGTATTTGCACTGTGTTATGAGTAAGTGTTCTTTCCCCTTAATATTTGAAAGGGAACATACTCCAAAGGCACACTAGCTAGATTACATGGACACATCATAAGTTTCACAATCTTGAAAGCATCCTACTTTGATCTCAGAATTTGATTGTTGGAGCCCCACAGAGCAGAAAGATAGCACAGGAGGGTCTCTTCACTGATATAAACATAAGGAAAAACGAGATTTCTGTGAAATTGCTTTGGTTTAGAATTTTTCTCAAGTGTTTCATTTCAACTATAAATAGAAAATAGAATCTCATGACAAAGATGTAGTTGACATAGTGTGCAATTTATCATCTGTGAGCACATTTCGGAGTACTTGTCTCAAAGCTGACTTGCTGTGTGGACTGTGGAATGTGACTATTTTTTTATATATTCCATGACAAATATGAGTATCTAGGATGCAAACAATCCACAAAGAAAATTCTCCCTTGGCTTTCCTGATCTAGACTTCTCTGCGATAATAGATAACCTTGTGGAGCCAAAACTGTTCCAGTATAAATGGAAAAAGCGTTGCTTCTCTGGCTCGCTTCCTACTGTGCTTTTGCCATGACTTGTAAAGACCTGTTCCTGGAAGTGCACTGTTAAATAGATTTGACTTCTTCCCCACCTATAAAAATACCACAAACATGCAAATGATCATTAACATATATGTAGACAGCCACTGAAGTAAAACTAACATAAATAAAAATGAAAGCATCTGATTCCAAGGTTGCCACTGTCTCTTGTGGTGTCTTTCTCCTGGGAACAATTTCTAGCAAAAATGAAACATAATGCTTTACAGTAGGTTGCTTATGCTGAAACACTCATATTCTTCCACATCTCAGACAGCAGACCTTCAGCTCACTTGAACTTTGGCTTCAGTGACTACACAGTACTGAACATGCTTGGATTTTCACTGACATTTTTTTTTCTCTTCTTTGTGATCTGAGAAGCTTCCCATGCGCTGCAAGGACATACTCATAACTTTACCATAGATTGATGGTCAAGCAGTTTAAAGGTGGTCTTGTCCCTCTGACCCACTTTCCAACTCTATTTGCACAGATATAAATCCAGAGTGATGAGTCTGGCTCCAGCAGAAGCATGGGCATAACTGATAGGAGACCTTGCCCCACTGTTTGTTTTTTGGCTGTTTTGTTGTTTGTTTGGGTTTTTTTTGACAATTTTCACAATAAACTAAAGCAACAGCAGACAACAGTTCTTACAGAATAAGGCCCTGACCAACATTTTCCTTATTTTAACCTGCTTTCTGTAGCACCTGCTTCTGTTACACATACTCCTGCAACTAGTAACAGCAATAGCCTTAATCTCTAGTGGACACAGCACTAGAGGGCAATGAAACAAGTAGACTGTGCCGGCATCTTATATATGGAACTTTTTGGCCCCAAGTGTGGGAGCTGATAAGCTCCTGTGTCAGCCATAAACACACTTAGCAGCTGCCATGAGGAAATACAGATCCATATCAAGACCAGATCTGGTCTGTGCTCCTGCCCAACATGACAAGAAGAGGGTCTGGCTGCAACTTCTTCTCTTGTACTGGTCAAACCTTGCAAAGCTAGTAGCTTCCATAGTCACAACAGACAAAGATTTATTGTTGATCTTAGACCCTGAGGTAAGAACTTCCACTGAAGAAACCTTACCCAAAGCTGTCAACATGCCACCAGCCTCACACTCATTCACACCCCCGCACCTCCATGCAGCTTAAGCCAGGAGGAGATCCAAGTTATTCCTCAGCCCTGCCATAAATTTGATGTCACCTGGGAGAAAATTATTATGTTCTTTGGCACATGATAAACTGTCATTGAGTACTTTTCACTCTTCTGTGTCTATTATTTGCAAATGTTGCTTTTGATATATATAGTAAGAGGCTAAGAATTGGTTATTTTTTAGTGCTAGGAGATTATGCATAGAAGTGTATGTAATATACCTCTGTTTTCAAGTCACCTTCCAACATCTTATAATTTTGAAGAACAATATGTGGTCATCGATTAACTACAGATCAAAACCACATTTGTGGATGACTAATTTTCTAATGACACCATTTAATCATCTTCATTAGGCACCAGAAATTATTACCTGGGATTTTAAACACCAAGTGCAGGATTTGAGTGTGCTAGGTAAATTCAAATTGGTCTAATCCAGAAGCTAGTTACTTCCTGTTTATATGATGAGACCACTCTGAATCAGCTGCCTATTTTGACAGTCCATATATTCAGAAGGTGTTTGGGTAGAATGTGCACAGATGTGGCCTGGTATAAGAATATGTGTCCTACACATGCATGTGTGACCTATGAGTAGCTGGCTGATAGCTATTCAGCTCTGAATTATACCAGAACAAGCTCAGAATCATGTTTGCAGCACCCAGGTATCAACAAAGTCTTTCCTGTTTTCCTTGCCAGGAATCTGGGATCCGATCAGGGAAGGTGTTGAAGTCCATCAGAGCCAAGGTGATTTCACAACTTTACAGAATCAGCATCTTAATCACATTAAAAACATTTAATTAATACAAAGCCAAGGAATGAAGGCAAAGGTTTACCATAAGTAATTAGAGCTTTAACAAGCAAGTATATTGTCTGCTAGACAGTACAAACTGAAGTAACTTTTGTCTTCCAGGCATGAGTCAGAAGGTTAGATTAACTTTCAACACTGCTATACTGGCATTAATGATTGATATCTCAAAGACTTGTACCATGGTGTTGTTTACATGTGTACTGATGAAGGAACACAACTCCAACAGTTAGAAAAAGAGAGTTCCAAAAAGTCTGGAAAAAGAAAAGAATTCAGTAAAGTCTGAGAGTGCTTTGGTCTTAACAGAGGGGCTAGGATAAGGATTCTGTTAAAAGAAGGAAAGTACTAGGGGTGTGTAAAAGATGAAGAGATTTAAGAAGTTGGGCGGGAGAGAAAGGAGAAGAGAACTGAGACTGGGATTTGGAACAGGCTTCTGTAAATGTTGCTTTAACTATTAATTGAAGAGTAAACAGCCTATTAAATTCTTATGGAATAAGTGCATGAAAAGCAGTAGCACAAGTCAGATCTGCCCCATGTGGATGTTGTTTATGAAGCAGCCTCCTTGGAAATGTTCCTCAGACTTTTGACAAATGAACTTTCTGTAGGTTGTACATTTGAACATGGAATGCCTATTGTTTCCATCTGCCTTTGGCTTGTACAGTTCCTTGGGGACTTAGCACAGAGACAGACATTTAGTGGAAAGAAGGGTTTATTTGGTTGCAAAAGCACACTCTAGGAAAATGCACTAGGAGGTAATAAACAAACCAAACCAAAAGTACCAACCAAACCCAAAAACAACCCACAACCAACCAGTTGTTTCTATAGAAATGAAACCATTACAGAAGAAAAACACTTTAAAAAGTGCATACATTTTTCATGGATTGGGCCTAAAGCACTTATTCATATTTCATCTCTGTATGACATAGATTTGTCCATCTAATTCCATTTAGAACATTACAATTTTTGTTTCAAATGTATCTGTGCTGAAATATATTCTATAAAGTGCCCCGGAGCTGCTGGTACTGTGAATGTTATCTAAATGACTCATTCAAATTTTTAAGGACAACTCAGCTTAGAAATACAGTATTCTGTTTTTCAATTATTTTTGTTTTAAAGTTTTTAGTTTGGGGCATAAAGGCGAAAGATGTAGAACAACAGATAGCATTTGAGTGAAGTCACACAATTGCTGATGTTTTCTACTTCATGGGATGAAGTGAGGCGGGCAAGTGGCACGGTTTCTCCTGACATGCACAGGGTGAATCTTGATTGCTTACGGCATTCCTGCAAAGGCCATTTCATGAAAAATAGAAATCTCTCTCTCTTTGATCAGCAAGTGAAAGACAACTATCAAACACTGCTGCTTATTCAGTGTCTGTTTCTATTGTGCTGCTACAAATTCTACAAATAACTGAACTTCAACTTAGCATTTCATGCACACATTGTCTTTGCACACCTGCATATACCTGTATGGTGAAATTCTAGATTCAGTGAAAAAGAATTTTTCTTAAAATGTATATTATACCATAATATTATAGATATAAACATTCACAAATGCTTGCCTGCATAATAGAGCAGGTCAGGTTCTGTGTCAGGTATATCACAGGGCCCCCAGTGTCACAAATCCTATATTTTGAAGGCAGGCATGCTTTGTTCTTTTGCTGTAGTAGATAAACTTGAGAGCTAAATGGTTTGCTTTTTTGAAAAAGCATTCAGACTCAGGGATACCTCATTGACTTCACTGACACTGAAAAGTCACTGTAGAAATGATACTCCTATAGTACCAGCACACCGCAAGACAGAAATTAATTGGCTAGCTGGCTGGCTGCTTCAAGTACAAGAACACTCTGAGTTGTCTTTCACACTGGTTGCTTCTGTACAGAGACAGAAAGCTAATCAAAGGGGATATCCTTCCAGACAGTACAGATACCTAGTTGTGATCAATGTATAGAATTGCATGGGTTTAGATCTGGAAATGCACAGCTGGAACTGGAATTGTTGACTGGTCTCTGCAATTAAACTAAAGCAAGCTTTTCTCAGGTTGCCAGGACAAGCCCTCTGAAGGCATCAGGCCATTTTTCAGAACAAAAGAGTTGTCTTTCCTAAACAACCTCTCCAATGCTAACCAGAAAGCATATAGATATCATTTCCAAAAAATTAAGGCCAAAATAGGATACCAGATGCACCTACTATGTATTCATGGACCATTAACTTTAATCAAAACATCCTAGTTCATGCCCAAAGCCTTTAGTGAGGGAAAAGCACTGCTGTGCTTAGAGAAGTATCTGCCACAGACACCGGGTTGGCAAGACCGGAGGAAGCCCTGCAGTAGCAAGGAATTAATCACGTGAGATGTACACAAATGATCCCAGCTGACGAACCACATCTCATGCTATATGAGGTGAAAGATCCACAGAGCCTGTCAGCCTGACGAGAGAAACTTTCCTCCCAAACCAGCTAAGGTGATCTGTAACTACTCTCTATACCACCTACAAAAAGATCTGCTATGGCCAGTCTCTATTGCTGCAGAGGAAAACAATTAACAACAATGAAAAGCAACAGCTTACAGAAATCTTTTTTCATTGCACAAGGGAGGAGATGAAAAGAAATCTGCCGTGATCATCTTCAGGTAGATCACTGAAAAATGTGAGCCATGACATTCAGGTCTGTTAATTGTCTTAACATGGAGATGCTGGGTATAAGCTTTAGGGTGTGTTGCTTTCCCCAAAAGGAAAGGGATGAGCAAGGTGAGCTGCAGAGGGACACAGCCATCCATCCCGGGCTTATCAAAAGGCTTGTAGTGATCACAACTCTGTCTCTTTCTCAGGGGGACACTCTTATGGTCAACAGAACTCACAGCCAGAAAGCAGCTTCTTAATTTTAGACTGAATTAGCTTCTGTCAGCCAGGTGGAAAAGCCTCTGCTATGAGGTATCTTCTTCAGAGTGGCTTCTCAGCCTGCTCTTAAATCAGCTGAACACTCTGAACTCTTAAAGCGTCTCATCCCCATACTTGTTTTCCACCTTTTAACTCATTTTATAGCCCAGCTTAGGCAGAGCATCACACGTCATGCTAGGTGGATGCTCACAAAGAGCACTAAGTGTTTCTCTTTTTCATGGATTGCACCAGCTATTTTTTTTTTTTTCCCCCACAGCAACAAAAATTTAAGTTAGATAAATTAACTGTGATGCTACCTACGTTCTTCCACAAGCTACTGCTTTCTAAAACGTGTTTTACTCCATTCTCCATTCCAATACATACTAGCTAGGGCTTAACTGTGTTAAAAAATACTGTTTTATTGGAAATGAAACTTTAGAGTAGGTGATCACTCTTTACCTTGCCTTATTGTTTACTTCTTCACTAATTTTTGCATCATACTTGATCAGCAAATGTTATGCATGACTGAGGAGATCGCTGATCTAGATTTGCCTGCCACACCCTGCCAGTGTATGGAGAATAAATTTACAGAAAATGTACCCGAAAGAGCCTGAAATAATTATGAGGAAAGGACGCTTGCCTATAAAGACTGTCACAACTGGAAGCAGAGAGAGATTATTCACAGAATCACAGAACGGTTGGGGTTGGAAAGGACCTCTGGAGATCACCTAGGTCCAACCCACCTGCTAAAGCAGGTTCACCCAGAGCAGATCACACAGGAATATGTCCAGGTGGGTTTTGAACGTTTCCAGAGAAGGAGACTCCAACACCTCTCTGGGCAGCCTGTTCCAGTGCTCTGACACCCTCAAAGTAAAGAATGAGTATTTTAGGCAGTGGGTAACCTATAAAGCAGAAGAATTTTTCTTCACCCGTAAAGAGGGGTGAGGAAAAAAAAGAGAGGAGAGATTTTGCTCAGGCGATGTCAATTGCATTGCTGATTGAGGCAGAAAAATCTATGAAGAGGTCCCTTGTTAGAACTGTTGGCAGTGTATCATCCAGTGCTGTACACGCTTTCTCTGCAGGAGGCAGGGATTTCTCGTTTCATATATCATGCAGAACTTGCTGTAACCCTTCCAAAAGTCACATTATATTGTCATGCACCCCCATTAACATGAAGACTTTCACTTCATGAAGAAACCAGCTGCTCTGGAAGACTGGCATAGGGAGTAGGCCCTACAGGTGACCTTTTCACATTGAGACTCTCCACTGACATGTTCAGCCAGGGAAGCGGTGTTTATATTGAAGATGACTTGCATCTCCCCAGCTTTCAGCACCTGTCTCCTGCACAGGGCTTTGTACCTGGTTGTTCTGCATCTTTCTAACGTGCTTCTCCACTACTAGCCGATCCCATGCCATTTCTACTACTTATATTTCCAGCCGAATTAAACACAGAAGTTGCTGCCAACAAATAACAAAATTTCTGAAACCCAAGAAAAGCTCAGCAACATATCTTATACTATTGGCTACAGCCCTGTTTCCTAAAGAGAGGAAGGCCAGGCCATATCATATTTCCTTCACAGTCAGATCACTTTTACCCTCAGCAGAAACAGTAAAAAGTAAGCCACATCTGAAGTAAATGCTGTACTGACAAAGACTTCACTTTTTAGGTGACTTATCAAAAGTCTAACCAATGGAAACAGAATATCCAACTTTAATTTTTGCTCCTGAATTTCCACATCAACTCCAGTATACTAGCCAAATACCAATCTAGGTAGCTCTATTCTGCCACCGGATAAAAAAAAAAAATCTTGCTGCTGATTCTGTTGAATAAATTAGTTTTTATTCTTGTGCACTAGTGATACATGATATTACACAGTTATCACACTATCCTAGAAGCAGTCATCACACATGTGTGAATCCTCTTTGCATTGCTATTCTACCAGCTCTTTAAATGCTTTGTGTGTTCTGTGGGATAAGACAAAGGTGCTACATAATAGGAGATTAATTATGCTGCTATTTAGACATAATCTTGCTGATTCTTGCTCTGACTTCTATATCCAGTATCACTCGAAAATCAGTGCAACAGAGTAATAGAGCTCTGCATCAGGCCATACAACGTAGTAGTAAAACTGAATTGAACCTGTGTGTAACATAAGCAGCTAAATATACAAATAATTCACTGCTCACACTCACAAGAGACAAGAAAAAGGCTCACCTGGCTTAGGAGAAACTGGAAAAGAGTGTTTTAGGGTGTGGGTTTTGCCTTTTTGCCAATACTGAATGAAACACCTCACAGGACTTGATACCCAAGTCCAGCACTATGGTGCTGAATCTACTGCAGGTATAAGGTAGTTATTTTGCATCCTGAAAACTACTCATTATGATGAGACTGTTAATTTACCAATCTCATCTTCCTTCCTGCAAAAACATCCTGATAAGCATTTTTGGTTTTTTTTTAGTTTTTTTCCTCCTCTCTTTCAGGACTTCTTCCTTTCCAAAACTGAGAAGTTTCTGTCTATGGAAGCAGAGTTAGAGCCCAAGAAAGCCAATGATCAGGCAATGCAGTGGCCTGTTGGCTCTACTACTCTCCTATTCTTCACTCATGAAGCTGCTAAAATAGTGTTATTGACCACTTTCAGTGGTCAGGAATGCCAGCACATCAGTGCTTCAAATTGCCATTGTAGAATAGGCAAATGAAATACAAATAAGTCAGACTATGATTTCTAATTTTACACACCTTCTGTGCATTTGCCCTTTGCTTCTACCTGAACCTGCCAGATAATCAGCTTTCAAGGTCAAAGAAAAAAAAGCAAAATTTTATTTGTCCATTGTTTTACTTTAATCTTTGCAGTTTCTACATCTGATCTTATCAAGGTGCAAAAGTATTGCCCTGCTACAGAGGCAGAAGTGACCAAGGAAGCTGCATGAAATCAGATATGCTTTTTAGAATACAAACAAGAAAAGGCTAATGGGGAAAGGCTCAGTTCAGCAACATAAGCTATGTAGTTTGTTAAATACACCACTGCCCCCTCCAAACCAAAAGCTTAGATATTTAACAAGGTATCTGTTAGTAATTAGTCAAAATGAGATTATATCCATCACTAAATCAATATTTGCACAAAGAATAAGCTAATTACAAATATCTAATGTTAAGAAAAGTTGTATAACTGTACACACTACCGGTATTCAATTATGACCCACAGGTAAATATTACAACTTTAAATGGTAGTGCTAAATATCACTGTTTTAATAACTAATTTGTTAACTTCATGTACAATTCTTGCAATCCTAAACCCACCTACTGGCTATACAGCCCATGAAAATACTGTGTTCAAAGAATAGCTTTAATACCAAATTGTAAACTGAGTGACAGGGATATGTCAATGAAACTTGAAGAATAAAACAAATGAAAGTTATACCACTTTGAGTCTTGTTGGTCTGGACACCACTAGAAACGCTTGGATCTTCACCCTAGCCCAGGGAAAGTGGATTGAACCACTTCACAAAGACTTTTCCTCCCTCTAAAGATTTGTAAAGGTTGGGGTTACAGTTATTGTCTGGGCCAGCCAGGTCATAGCCAGCACTGATGAGCGAGTGATATTAAAGACCAATGGCAGCAGCATGAGGTGGTATAACGCTAATACAGTCGAGCCCTTTCTAAAAGACCTCTAGTCATTTGAATGGGCAAACACATCCTGATCTACTGCTTTAGTCAGACATTGTTCCCTTTAACTTTCACAAAAAAATTATGCCAGGATTTGTACCTCTATAAACTCATTTATGACTCTGTTTATTCTTTCAAGATAAAAATCGTAACTAACAAAAAAAAGAGGAAAACAAATTTTTTTCTAAAGATCACATCTTACGTAGAGCAACAATGGTTTTCATGTGCTTTCACCATAGGACTCAGTTTTAGAAATACTCTGCTGTAAGATGGAGTAAAATTTGCACAAGCAGCTCAGAAACACTAACTGCATTCAAGACACAGCCAACTTCTTCTGTTTGAGACACTGCTTACCTCACAATTGCTGTGGGCATTTGCTTCAGGTATTTTCTCTTGAAAATACTTGATGTTACCAACAGATAAGAGGAAAAGCCATGATTACAGAAGCAGTGGTGGCATTCAATACACCCAAATCTCTTATGTGGCACTGTCCATGCTCTGGATGTTCACAGGTCACAAGGAAATACCTTGGCGGAGACGGGGGGAAATCTTATAGGCAGAAAGAGAATTCCAGGAGAAAAAAGTTAAATCACTAAGGAGGAAACCTCCAGATTCATCATGGATAGATTTTTAATTTATTTTCAAACTTTTATTCTATACACTCTTAGACAACATGCTAAAAAAATGTCTTAAAGCCACAGACCTAATCATAAACTTCAAGAGCTAAGAGCTGATAGCATGCTGCACTTACTGTTTTGATGAGTTTACACTCCATGAAGAGGAAGGAAACATCCCCCTACACAGCATATGGCATCACTACAGGAGATAGCAACAAGAAATGACCTTCAAGGGACCATCTGCCAGTTCTGCTCCAGTCACACCTCCTCCTTGCCCACAACATGACCCTTATACCAAGGAGACCGGCAAAGGATGCACATGAGAAACATCCTTAACAGTTAAAGCTGATGCTAAAGCTGATGTTAGGCTTGCATCATTCACTTCACCTTTGTTAAGAGTTTTTCCCGTCAAACGCAAAGAGCATTTAACCTTTAACACTGTTGTCCAGGAGCATCTGAACATACCACTGAAATCACAGCCCAGAAGTTGTTATCCATTCCTCACCGCTTCCACATCTTCAAACATGGTTTCAAAGAATAACGAAGGAAGGAATCTGCTAAGACAAAATGTGTTCATTATGGCAGATGGTACCACAGGATAAATGGCTGTCGGTCTGCTGTAAATAATTCATCATTGTCAAGCGTGGTGCCCCAGTCATCTCAACAGAAGCATATGATACTAAGAAAAATGTAACATTTGTCACAGAAGTACTACATACATAATGGGGCTTTTTTTTTAAACCCAAGACAGGCACAAGAATATGATTTACATAGTCATGAAAGACTTTTAAGGATGCAGAAGAGCAACCTCCTTTGCGCACACACCTCTGTGCAATCTGACCGATTCTCAAAGGAGTAAGATGAGTGTCATTGACTTTCTATTTGTTTGCAAGTAGGTGAAGAAAGAATGAGAGGAACGGACAGGAGCTTTGTTCTGTTTCTCTCCTAAGCCACCACGGTGGTAACCAGTGCACATCGTGTTCCCTGCACACTCAGGCCACCACCAATTCATTAAAGATGTCCTAGAGAAAAAGTGAAATAAGGAGGCAACTGGGACTCACAAGACATCATGCAGGCCCCACAACTCCTAGAGCAAAGCCTGTGACAGTGCAGCTCATGCCTCACCCCTCTACTACTGCGTTCAACCCCCTGTTTTGGGATCATATGGGAACGGGTGGGGAAACAGGCAGATGGCAAGTGGAAGATGCATTTCTGAATGCTGCCCTTATGATGTAGCTCCATTTCCCTTACACAGCTCTGAACAGCCCAGTGCTACGAGAACTGTTATTCCCAAATTGCAGAGAAGACCAGCCAAACAAGGAATGGCATTAGTTGATGCACAGAGGAAAATCCAAGTGAAGAACCGTATACACGCAGTTACCACTTCTCCACACTCGTCTCCACAGTAACTGTGTAGAGACTGCAGGCTGCTTGACCTGGAAAGGTGGCTTGAATCACCTGCCAGAAAAGCTCCCTTAATCTATCTTAGATGCTGAATGGCAGCACTGAATGCATTCTTAGAGGTCTCCTTCCTCTGCATTTCCTAAAAAATATACAAGGCTCTTATAGCTCTCACCTTGAGAGTATGGCTATTTAGCACAAGACAGAGTAATACATTTAATGCCCCAAGTTTCTGGCTACTGTTGCTTTTGCACTCTGAGCGACAATGAGAAAGGCTTCCCTAACAGTCACAATGGATGTGGCACAGGATTAGCACAAAAGACCTCTGACACCTGCCCTGGGCACACATGTTATCCTGAACAACAGGCGTGAGGGGATTGCCAGTGCTGTTCCATCCTGCAGAAATAGCAGGTAGATTGGAGATAAAAGACGAATATTGCTTTCATTAAAATTTTTTTTTTGTGCAATTTTGTGAGAGGAAGCGGGTATGAGCAATGTAACCCCACCACTTTTTTTTTTTTTTTCTTTTTTCCCTTTTGTCACTTCTCATTTCTGCTCCTTTTACCCACGTTACAGCTGTAGCTATATAAATGACAGGCTATGGCCTAGAATCATATGACAGATCATCCTACATCACTTCTGAAAAATGGAGATGCTGTCAACTGTCTGGTTCTCCTCACATTCACTGTCAGCATCAATGCATTCGGCCTGCATGTCACAGTCATCTGAACAAGATGAATACAGTACTGTGAACATCAGCTTGGGAACCAAGTCAATCAAACATGTGACCACAACCACACAGAAGTATTTGTACTGAGAAGCTGCTGGAGAGAAAGGGCTTCCAATTCCCTGCTATGTACTGCTGCTGCTAGTTTTTAATTAAAATATCTGCCCAAGCTAGTATTAAAGGACAAAAAAAAAAAAAAAAAAAAAAAAAAAGAGGGAGGGATTTTTGTGGCAAGGCTTCTTTTCATACAAATGCTTGTAAAGAAAAATCTCAGCAGTCCCTGGGGCTGAAGACAACCTCAACACAGACTAAAGCTGTCAGGGATCAGTCTTGCTGTTCCTAGTCTCACTGGACTAATCTCACTGACAAGTTTCCACAGTGGAGCAAGGGAACTGATTCTCTTGTGCTGCCCGTGTGAGCCTCTAACAGCGGTGGGTCTGAGGAGACAGTGTTGTCTCCTTTTCCTCACTGTTCAGCACAGCTACTGCAGAAAGGAGATGAAATTAAAGGCATCAAAGATGAGGCTGCTGTCTTTAGTTTCTGTTTGGAAAAGCCAAAATAGCAATGGACCATGCCATGGTTCAGTGCTACTCTGTTCACAGGACAGCAGGGCTATGCCCTGCCCCCTCTCCTATCATGCCTCCCCTCGAGGTTCCTGGGCTTTCTGGAGAGACCTTTTCCATTTAACAAGAAGCTGCACAGTGAAAAAATCGTGTAGGGCATGAGATAGGAAAATTGATGTTTCTCCTGTTCCAGTGTATTTTAGCAGAGAACATACATAGTTTTCTCCTCCTTCCCATCTTGCCTCCCACTGTCTCTAAAATGTAGGTCTCAAAATATGTGCAGGTCTTTAGGTATATCTCTTATAAAATGGCTGTATTCTGTTGCCTACTACAGGTTGGTCTCAGAGCTAGAATCAATACACAAATAAGCAGGGAAACGTTAACCCATTGTGCTTGTGTTGAAACTGGTTTCAACATTGACGAATCAAAGCAGTGGTCTGGGCAAACAACAGCAATGCCTTTAGCAATGCAGTGATAAAAAGCAGCATTCACCCAGCTGAAGTGGCATTTATGGGCAAATTTTTGAGCACTGTCCCAAAATGAAAAATGTGTAGTACATTAAAATCAGTATCATAAAAACATCAGGAAAAATGCCAAAACAGCAATGACCTTGTAGCAGTCAGAGAACAGTTCTATTCAAATAGAATAGGACTTCAGCTCCGACAAAAAAAGACTGTTTTAGCTGTCTTGGGAGGTTTTCCAACCAGAAGATGCATTTGAATTGTCAGTGGAAGCCTGGACTCTCTCTAGCAGATAACACAAATGTTGAATGTTTTTCTGGGGTGACAGAACCTCTGCTACACAATCATGCTGCCTACAGCACCAAGGTCAGTCACGGAAGCACTTCTCGCTTTATCTACTGAATAGGAAGTGATGGGGTAAACTATGAAGTAAAAGCCGCACAACATGCCATTAAGAGTGACTTCATGATTTCTGGGACCACTTCTCTCAGCCTTTCCTGGACCACCATCTCAATTAGTGCCTTAATGAGGGTGCCATCTCGTTCAGTACCTCATCGGAAAATGAAAATTTACACAAGTGATTTTCAGAAAAGTTAATCACCTGCACAGCTACACCCCTAATGGCATGATCATACACAAAACGGGAGCAGATGAGCGATGGCTAAAGGTCACCCCCTTCCACAAGGATTGTACCATGACTCTTCTACTCCTACTGTGGCTCCCAACAAAAGGAAACTGTTCCTTGCCTTCTGGACACAGCATGCACCTGCAGCTGAGCTAGGCAATGTGCGTGGAATACGATACCTATCACTAAAAGCTGTAAAACCTAGGACAAGACAGTTTACTTAAAGGGGCACAAATTCCTCCCCAAATTCCAAAAGAGAATTACTATAATTCCCGTAGAACTCTCTACCACCCTTCTCCTGATCAACAGGGACAGCCACACAGAGGAGTCATGTTCACGTGCAACTGTGGATATGAATCAAATGAAGAGCCTGCTTCTGAAACATATACCAAACTGTAGAAGCTACTACTGCCCTGTGATTTGCCTAAACAAATAGATATATTTATTTAAATAGCTCCATGCACTGCCAGGGACCCCAAAACAGCTCAGTATCAGTACATGAAAACTAGCTAGTGAAATTAGCTCAGAGCTGGGGGGATCATATAAATTGTGGAAGGTTTCCTCAGTTTTATATCATATCCCATGCTCCTGCCACACACATGTAAGAAAACAAAAAGTGAAGCAAGGCTGAGACCATACTTGATTCTGCTAATATCCAGACCTCCAGACTTAGCCCATTTGGGAGATAAAACAATCCTATTTTAGTTCTTGAAAGACAGAACAAAACTGATGTTTTTCTTTCCT
Source organism: Columba livia (assembly GCF_036013475.1). Classification (NCBI taxonomy): domain Eukaryota; kingdom Metazoa; phylum Chordata; class Aves; order Columbiformes; family Columbidae; genus Columba; species Columba livia. Next base: position 66,523,082 of record NC_088603.1, on the reverse strand, counting down.
ACCAACAGTATTTTTACCAGTAACACAGAGAACCTGCAAGAGATTTTACTTAGTGTTTAAGAAAAAAATTATTGTTATTGAAACTTCAGAACAATCTATGTTAAAAGAACTAAGCCTTCAGGACCTAGAAAATGGGACTTTTATTTACAATAAGATGCAGTTACCTGACATATCATCAAGTTGATGGATATTTTTTAAGTCAGATCTCATTCTAAAATCCAGGCGCTCTGCTGCCAGCATCTGAGTAATATGCTGGCTCGTTAACAGATCTCTTTGTACGAGAAGAGGTAGAAGATTATCCCCAAGCTCACGTCTTCTAGCCAAACAGACACATTATTCTTGCTGTGCTCAAAGTTCTGAATGGTCATTTACAGTAAAGGCAACAGCTTTCACTGGGAAACAAGTAACTTGCCAAGAAATGATGAATTTAAAAAAAAAAAAAAAAAAAGAGAGAGAAAAGAAAAGAGAAAAGCAAATCTATTGCAAATCTCTAAAAGATTAAGCTTTGTCAAGGAACAAACCTGAGAAACACTGTAACTTCATAATGCATCCCATACCTCACGAGCCCTTCTATTCCTTTGGATTCTGCCAAGAGGAATACAGAAATGTGACACAAGTGTAAGCATCAGAAGAAAACAGCATTTCGGGGGGAGGTAGGGAGGATTGGAGAAGGAAGAGGGAGAGGGAAAGCAAGTTATAAATGTGATAAAGGTATAGTGCCAAGTAATGCAGTATTAAGATGAGCTGACATTACTACAACAGATATAATTCCTGGCCCTGTTTGATGGAGCTTATTCACTGTGTTCATCACTTCTTATCCAAGCTGTCAGGAAAATTGTAGCACGTACCATACACAGTCTTAACAAAAAACACACCTTTGAAAACCGTGTTAAACAAACTGAGATAATTCATGACAGAGTTGCTAAACTCACAGGAAATGGGTTTGTTTTCTGACCACTGAGCCAAAATCTTTAAGATTTTTCATGACAGGCACTTCTCATATAACCATTGCTTACGTTTTTCTTGTCAAGAAGCTTTCTCAAATCTCGGTCTTGTGGGGTAATTGCCAAGAAAGTAGACAACTTCAAATTCTTCCAAATCTCAAGTGTTAACTGGTGGGTCAAATACAATCTAGTGGGTCATTATTGTGCCACATCACCATTCCAGTCAATAAGAAGTAGTACCAAATAGACCAAAAACATTTGGGATATTTGTTCTTTTAAATGAACACTGCATGTAAACTATTCTACATAATTGAGCTCCGGGACACCATTGCGATATTAGGGCAAGATTTGAGCCAGTCTCTGCTGTCATTACAGCACTAGACTAGCATAAACACAATACCCAGTACAGAGTCTGATCACATTTGTTTGACAGTTGCATGCCGAGAGCATGTCTCTCTCATCATTTACATCTCTGCATGGGAATTAGAATTCCAGCAACATCAGTGGAGTCAGACCAACACCTAGCCACAGCGGGGAAGAAAACAGAATGAGCCTGCATCCCATACTAGTTGCATAAAATATGTAGAGCTGGTCAAAGAGTTAGCTAGTTCAGAATTAGGTCATTAAACAAGTTAGTTCTGCTATTATTCACTGAGTTGCATTATTTATTATATACAGATAATTGCCAGGTCATTTCCAAAATACTTTTGGCTTATGATGATTTCACAAATTTTAACCATTATTGTTTTCTTCAAAAAATAGTTTCAGTCACCCAATGAGGAAACAGGGAAAAAAAAACCCAGACATATGAACTGGATAGTCCATTATATATCACAAGCATTTTCAAGCTGAAATGAACCTGTCATGAATAATCCATAGACCAAAATAGATGCACCTAATGTTTAAAACCAACACAGAGATAACAGACTTAGTTTGCAAGGAATAGAAAGTAGGTTGTTTATGACATGATTTATTTGCACCAAATAATTCAGGGTGTTAATCTCTTTCCTAGAAAACATCTAAAATAATGCCTATTTTGATGGTGGCAAAGACAAAAAATGAAACATACAAATTAGATATTTTATAACAACTCAACTTGAAGGTTTACTTCAGAGCTAACAAGAAAAAAAGAGTAAGATTAACAAATATTCTATTCATAAATTCTATATTGCTCCTTCTGGATGATAGATAAGTGATATTCATGACAGTGTCAAACTCAAATTTGCTGAGAACATAATTATCATTGATGAAGAAAAAATAGCCTGGTACAGTCTTCATCAGTCTCAAGACACCATGAGGCCCTTCACTACATGCATAAGACCATCCTGAGTACTTCCTTTAATACAGTAGCTGCAGTAGTTACATGTTATCAAGAGACAGTGTCACAGAAAAGACAATAGTGAAAAACCTAAATTACTGCACCAAGCTTCACCACTATGAACAAAATAGGGCTTCACTCTTAAGGATATATTTTTGCACCTCCAGTTGTAATCTCCTCAAATGCCAAAGATTAACCAGAATTAAGTGTCGTTGATCCTTGAATGGAAGACTCCTCATGAGAAACAAAATCTTAAAGGACAGAGGGCAAATCATTGAGACACTTTCCCCATGGAATTCTTACCACCCTTTCAAATTTTTCCACTTGAACTTCCAAATCTGGCTCTTCCCTTAATGATCAAGGTGCCTAGCAAAAGCTCGTGGTTTGCTTATTTTCATTTGTTTTACCATTAAGTACCTCCTGGAAAACCTTTCTTAATTTCTTTAGAACTGGAATTAACAGGATTGCTGGAGATGGAAAAAAGCACCCCCTGCCTTAAAACCTGCAATATGGTTTGGACTTTAGGTTCTACTAAATACTTCTCTTTAATAAAAGGATTACAAAAATACAGTGGAAATATGTTCCAAATCAGACCATTCTAATCTGCTTCTCTTTGTTTTTCTCAGTACCTCAGTTTACAAAATTTGTTAAACTTCATGTCTGGAACTCGAGGATGGTTGGGGATGACCATTAAAGGGAGTTGTACTGAACTAAAAACAAGCAGCTGAAAATGTTAGGAGTGGACAGAAGACAATCCTGCAACATCCTACTCAAATAATCAGTTCTAATGAGTATCTAAACTCATGTAAAATTTCACATGAGGAATAGCTTGCAAGACTGTGCATATTTTGCAGTACTCTGGGATGTTTTCTGATGAAAACCAGGTGTGCAAATTGTATTTTGAGTGTTTTCACTGTAGTTAATAGAGAGGAATAATTTTCAAGGACAGAAATGCAAGCAAGTGCCTGGTGCCCAACAATCATCCTCAAAATACTTGAGAAACCAGGGCAGGGCTGTTTACCTGCTCTCATGTACGAGGAAGAAAGACTGTAATCACTTTGCATAACTTCTCTCAGGACATTGAAGACAAACTAAGAAACAAATCTGAGGTCACTGTAGGCTAACACTGCAATTACCTTACCCTCCATTTTCCCCAAGAGGTGTCCCTTGTGTCTTTATGTGTCTTTATGAGTTTCAGAAGAGTACTCAGAAGATGTTTAACTTCCAAATTAAAGGCTTACGTCAAGGGTTTTCTCACATGCAAACCTGAATAGTTAGGGGACAAGGACACACTATTGTATTTCCTCAATTCAGGGCTTGGATGAATAGACAAATCTTCAGACTTTTTTCAGATCTCTTATTACTCTGCTCTGGCTCCAAAATACTTGGTGACTTAAATCATGTTATCTATATTATGGTTTATATTATCCACTCAAAATATCCTGGTTTACATTCTGCCTAGCTTCTTCTGTTAGCCTGTGTATTTTTACAGTTTCAGAAACATTCTGGAAAATGTGCTTGTCTTCTATATTTATTTAATTTAAAAGTTCAGTTTTCCATACGTACCTCCATGCTATGTCGCCTTGGGATATACGAGTCATATTCACAGCAATTAATGGCTGTAAATAATGCAATGTTTTGTAACGATATGAAGATACAAAAGCCACACATTCAAAAACCGTACTTGCAAACAGCCAGCTTTTAGTAAAACATTATAATATTCTCCAACATGTACCTAATTCAAACTGGTAGGTTTTACAAGGAATATAAGATTTTTGGTCTAAACCTCCTTTAATGATTTCTGGACTCAAGCATAATCATCTGTTCTTAGATATCTTTTGGGTTTTGGACCCATATAGAATGCTTTTCGTGCAAAGGGAGAAATAAAATGCAAATGGAAAAAGGAAGAGAACAATTAATATGATTTATTAATATGAAATATGCATTAATCATTAGCAAGCCATTCTACATTCATCATTTACAGGAAGGCTCATCATTCAAACTACTTTTGGTGCCAATGTTAATTGCCTGATCTTGGGGCTGATCTTACTAAAGTCAGTAAGACAACAACTTCCACTAACTTTTACAGTAACCCTACCAATTTTGTCAGATATATGTACCTTCAAGTCATCTGAAGAGATATTTCCATTCCCAAATAAATTCTCTGGGTTTCTTTTTTCTTCTTTATTTTTTCATCCTGACATCTGAAAACTCATCTTTTTAGCCACTGTTTTATAGCCTATAGCAATTACTTCTTCACTGAAGCTTCTGAGAACACTAAAAGGATTTCACAGAATCACAGAATCGACTGGGTTGGAAAAGACCTCAGAGATCATCGAGTCCAACTCTTGGTCCAACTCTAGTCCATTTACTAGATCATGGCACTAAGTGCCATGTCCAATCTCAGTTTAAAAACCTCCAGGGACGGTGAGTCCACCACCTCCCTGGGCAGGCCATTCCAATGCCTGACCACTCTCTCTGTAAAGAATTTCTTTCTAATATCCAGCCTAAATTTCCCCTGGCAGAGTTTAAGCCCATGCCCCCTTGTCCTATTGCTAACTGCCTGGGAGAAGAGACCAATCCCCACCTGGCTATAACTTCCCTTCAGGTAGTTATAGAGAGTGATGAGGTCATCTCTAAGCCTCCTCTTCTCTAGACTAAACAACCCCAGCTCCCTCAGCCTCTCCCCATAGGTCTTATGTTCAAGTCCCTTCACCAGTCGTGTTGCTCTTCTCTGGACCCGCTCCAGCGCTTCAATGCCTTTCCTGAACTGAGGGGCCCAGAACTGAACACAATACTCCAGGTGTGGCCTCACCAATGCAGAGTACAGGGGAAGGATCACTTCCCTTGTCCTGCTGACCACGCTGTTTTTGATACAGGACAGGATACCATTGGCCTTCTTGGCCACCTGGGCACACTGTTGGCTCTTGTTGAGCTTCCTGTCAATTAGTACCCCCAGGTCCCTTTCTGTCTGACTGCTCTCCAGCCACTCTGCGCCCAGCCTGTAGCACTGCAGGGGGTTGTTGTGACCAAAGTGCAGCACCCGGCACTTGGCCTTATTGAACTTCATCCCATTGGAATCAGCCCATTTTTCCACTCTATCCAGATCCCTCTGCAGAGCCCTCCTGCCCTCCAGCAGGTCGACACTCCCTCCCAACTTGGTGTCATCAGCAAATTTGCTGATGATGGTCTCAATCCCCTCATCTAAATCGTCAAGGAAGATGGTAAATAGGACTGGACCCAACACTGACCGCTGGGGAACACCACTAGTGACTGGCCGCCAGCTGAATGCAGCCCCATTTACCAGCACTCTCTGGGCCCGGCCCTCCAGCCAGTTCTTAACCCAGCGTAGAGTACACTTGTCCAAGCCATGGGCTACCAGCTTTTGCAAGAGTATATTATGGGAGACAGTGTCAAAGGCCTTGCTGAAGTCCAGATAGACCACATCCACAGCTTTCCCCTCATCCACCAGGTGAGTCACCTGATCATAAAAGGAGATCAGGTTGGTCAGACAGGACCTGCCCCTCCTAAACCCATGCTGGCTGGGTCTGATCCCTTGTCCATCCTGAAGGTGCTGTGTGATTCCATTCAGGATGATCTGCTCCATAACCCTGCCAGGCACCGAGGTCAGGCTGACAGGCCTGTAGTTGCCAGGGTCAGCTCTGCAGCCCTTTTTGTGGACTGGGGTAACATTGGCCAATTTCCAATCATATGGGACCTCCCCAGTGAGCCAGGACTGTTGGAAGATGATGGAGAGCGGCTTGGCAAGTTCTTCTGCTAGCTCCCTCATCACCCTAGGATGGATCCCATCTGGTCCCATAGACTTGTGAGGATCCAGATGGCTCAGTAAATCACCAACTATTTCCTCCTGGAATACAAGGGGCCTATTTGGGTTTCTATCTCTGTCAACCACCTCCAGAGATGAGTTGTCCTGAGGGCCACCTGTCTTACTGGTAAAAACTGAGGCAAAGTAGGTATTAAGTACCTCAGCTTTCTCCTCATCTTTGTTAACTATATTTCCCTCAAAGTCCAACAGAGAATGGAGGTTTTCCTTGCCCCTCCTTTTGTTATTAACATATTTGAAGAAGGACTTTTTATTATCCCTGACAGAATTGGCCAAGTTAACTTCAAATTGCACTTTTGTTTCCCTGATCTTTTTTCTGCATGATCTAGCTCTTTCCATAAATTCTTCATAAGTAGCCAGCCCTTTTTTCCACAGTCGGTAAAGTCTCTTTTTATTTCTGATTTCATTCAAAATCTCCCTGTTTAGCCAAGCCGGTTGTCTTCCCCGCCGGCTAGCCTTTCGGCACACTGGTATAGCCTGTTCCTGTGCACTCAAAACCACCTGCTTGAAGCATGTCCAACCCTCCTGGGCCCCCTTGTTTTTAAGCATTGTTTCCCAGGGTATGCTCTGAACTAGTCTTCTGAATAGGCAAAAATCTGCCCTCCGGAAGTCCAGCGTAGAGGTTTTGTTAATGGTTCTCCCTGCATCTCTGAGTATTGAAAATTCTATTATTTCATGGTCGCTATGTGCCAGGCGGCCTCCAGCCACTACATACATCTCCCACCAGCCCTTCTCTGTTTGTAAACAGTAGGTCTAGCGGGGTCTTGCCCCTGGTAGGCTCGTTTACCAGCTAATGAAGGAAATTGTCCTCTATACGCTCTAGGAACTTCCTAGACTGCCTCTTCTGTGCAGTATTGAGCTCCCAGCAGATACCCAGCAGGTTAAAGTCACGCACAAGAACAAGGGCCGTCGATTTTGAGACATCTGCCAGCTGCTTGTAGAATAACTCATCTCCTTCATGGTCCTGGTTGGGCGGTCTATAACAGACACCCACGAGGATGTCAGCCTTGTTGGACTTCCCCCTGATTCTGGTCCACAGGCACTCAACCTTGTCACTGCTGACCTCAAGTTTAACAGAGTCAAGTGACTCTCTAACATATAAAGCCACCCCTCCACCTCTCCTACCCTGCCTATCTTTTCTGAAGAGCTTGTAGCCACACATAGCAGCACTCCAGTCATATGAGTCATCCCACCATGTTTCTGTGATGGCAACTATGTCATAGCTTTCCTGCTGCACGATGGCTTCCAGCTCCTCTTGTTTGTTGCCCATACTGTGTGCATTAGTGTACACGCACTTCAAGTGGGCTGCTGATTTCACTCTTAATTCAGGCTTTCCATCCTTAGGCTGATCTTTGGAGAGCCCAGTTTCAATCCCTTCCCCCTTCAAACCTAGTTTAAAGCCCTCCTGATTAGCCCTGCCAACTTATGGGCTATAGTCCTCTTGCTCTCCCTAGAAGGATGAAGCCCATCTGATTTGAGGAGACTAGGTACCACCCATGGTCAAAAAACCCAAAATTTTGACGGTGACACCAATCCTTAAGCCACCTGTTGATGAGATGGGCTTTTCTACTCCTCTCTTTATTTAGCTCCTCATTCATCCCAGCTAGCACAGGAACTGAGGCAAGTATCACTTGTGCTCCCGTCCCATGAACTGACCGACCCAGTGTTTTAAAGTCTTTTTTAATTATCTTGGTGCTTCTTCTGTTGATGTCCTCACTGCCAGCTTGGACTATTAACAGGGGACAGTAGTCTGAGGGCTGAACCAGCTCCAGAAGTCTTCTATTAATGTCCCTCACCCTGGCCCCAGGAAGGCAACAGACCTCCCTGTGGGATGGGTCTGGGCGACATATAGGGCGCTCTGTTCCCCTCAGAAGGGAGTCACCGACTACTACCACTCTCCTTTTTTTTTTTCCTTCTTACAGCTGCAGTTGTAATTCTTTTTGTAGATGAGGTCCATCCAGAGGGCTCTCCAGGTAGATCTTCTTGGCTGTCCTCTGCCTGATTTTCAGGGTCCAGGGCCTCGTATCTATTTGTTAAGGGTGTTTTCTCTGTAAATCACTTCATTATTTGCTCTTATGTTTGACTTTCACAAGTGCAGCTACTACAAATGTGAGGTCTGATCTGAACATATGCATTTAATGCTCATGGGCCACTAAAATCACTATTTTGAAGAAAGTATCAGAGAAAAAAAAAATAACACTTTCACCAGGAAGCCTACTCGGTAGAAGGATGTTACACCACAAGCAATACATGAAATACATCACCTCTCTGTCAGCATAGCAGATTATACATGCTATGTCATATCTTTATTTCAGAGAACATCTTGCTTTGTGCTTTACCCATCAGACTGCCGATACCAGAGGCCAAAAAAAATCTTCTGTTTAAATAAGGGTCAATAGACCACTACTTCTTCTAACAGCCACCAGCTTGTACAGGAAAGCTCTCATGGGCAATCGCACATGCACAAGCATCTCGGTCAAGACCACATCTAGGAGTTCTCAAAAGCCTGAGGTTCACTACAATCCAGAACTTGTACATGAGCTACTTATTTGGGACAGCAGCTTAGACAGACTTGGAAAACAATTGGATAACAGGCAGCGAGATCCATGTGCCACAGTTGTACAAGTATATTTCTTTAAATGTATTACACTACAGACATGAGCAAGAAAAGCAATCACACAATTCAGTTCTGCATCACAGAGAAGGTTTTCCCTCCCCACACACGCAATACACATTTATCATTAAAATAGTCCCCACAGCATTTTTGTCACTGAAACAGCATTACTTGGAAAATTGTCACTAATTTGTTTTTCATCTTTCAGAAGAAATGCTTCCCCATTATTTTATTTAAAATGTTCACATCACTTTGAAGCAATTTTCAAAATCACTGACATTTTTATTTCACCAGAAGCAGTCTTTTCTTAGCCTTCACTAAACAAGAATGTAACCCCTGCTGTTTTCTGTGAACTGGCATTTTCAAAAATTGTTTTTAGTCTAGTTTTCAGTGAAACACAGCATAGAAAAGTTGATTGGAGATGGGTCCATTTCAAATGGAGTGGTTTGGGTTGTTTCAAACACACACAAAAAAATCTTTCCCATACTTTCTGACTGTCTCATTAAACCTATGATAATTTCTATCAAGAGCTCCTAAATGTGCTAATAGACTTCAATTCCCTTGACTTCAATGGGAGCAACGCACTTCAGCATCTCACAGGAGGTAACTGGCACCACATGACTGGATTTTCAAAGGACCCAGTTTCTCAAACTACCTTTGTTCTGAAAGAATTCAATTTAGTCAGCCCTGAAGTCTGTCTCATTCATACAATAAATGTTTACAATAAAGCTATTTCTCCCATTGTCCACGGCACAACTTTCAAAACCAGCTATTAAATGGCTGCCCCCTTACTCCACAATCTCTTTAAATTTGCAAAACTGCTCATCTCTTTACTTAAATGGCACCATAGCACTTGACCATCGTCTGTTAGGGAGTCTCTAGCTCAAGGTATAAGAGCAAACAAACAAAAAAGACAGGTTTCTGACAAAAAATTAGCTGGTTATTCATTGCACAATACAGAAGAGGTTTGAAGAATTCAAGCCAAGTTAGAAGGTTCTGGATTTGAAACAACGACGACAACAACAATAAAAATCACAGAAACTGAATTGACTAAATCAATTTTCTTGTAAAAGTGTCACAATTGCAGATGGTAACAATCTGGAAATAGCTGCAAAGAGAAAATAATTGCAAATGGATGAAAATGTATTAATGCTCAATCATACTGGATGTGTGGGAAAGTATACTCTGATGCGTTCCGGCTGTCCTTAATTCATCATCCGACTGTACTAAGCACCCACTTTTACAAACAAAAACATTGCCTCAGTTGTTGAAATCCTTTATTTAGTAATCTGTGTAGGCTGAAATGTTGAAAATGGTTTCTAAATTCCTGGCTTCTGAATCTGTCTTCAAACTTGTCTTTGTCTATATTATCATTCATCTGCAGGCTTTAATCAAAGGTCATTAGATTTACCAATTTCTGTCAAACATCCTAACATCATTCCTTCCAAGGAAATACCTACTATTTTAGAACTTGCAAATTCAAGGAAATGCCACTTAATCTCCAACTTTCCAAAATCAAGTGTCACACCAAGAATGGAAGGCAGGAAATTAAAACTCCTGGAGTATTCTACAAAGTGGGTGTTAGTATGGCTTAAGAAGCTGGAAAATAGCAGAGAAGACTTAGCCAAAAATCCAAACAAAGTCAGCAGACTTGAGGCACCCATGACACTCACATCATTTTTTAGGCACTCCCAATCAAGCAGTGCGCCACTGCTCAGCTGCAGCATAAGCTGATCAAGTACACCACTGTCAAAAGTTACCTACACTGTCATTTCCTCTGCCTCACATGCTCACAATTGCCCAGTATGGTCTAGAAATGAAGAAGTCCAATCCAGCAGGTGTGCTAAAAATTCACCTTTGCATCCACAGGATCTGGCACCTTGCAGAGTGGAGCACCACACCTCAAAAGTGTGTGCCCTTGCCAGAAGCAGCCAGCAGTTCTTCACTCAGGTACTTGCATAGGCAACCTCCAGATAACTCCGTCTATTTCTCTTGGAAAAGACACTGAATCATGTTCACTCTTCTTGGGTTAAATCTGCAATTCCCTTCACGTTAAACACAGCCTTGGAAGAAGTGTGACAATTCAAGTATTTTCGCTCATTTATGAATCACAAATGGCTAGTCTGATACATACATGCTTGTAAGCACAGGGAGGGCATTTTCAATACACTCTCTTTTGTAGTCACATCAAGGTACTACATTCAAGGGAAGCCCCTGATGTTTAGGACATTTGAGAGCTGCCATTACCAATAGAGCAGAAAGAAAGAACCAAAATGTGTTGACAGGTTGCTCCACTCAGCAACAATGAGTAACTGCAGATCCCCATAAGGTGACTTAATGTCCTTTGCTGAGATGAAGTCTCTAAACCTTCAACAAACCCTGAACAAGGATAGACAAAGGTTTCCAGAAACTGAAACGTACTAATGATATTATTATTTGGGCTATTTGCTACCTGTTTCTACAAATGACTGCAAAATAACCACACCATAACACACAGTAACAGATGCACAAACATGTTGCTGTCTGGACTGACAGAAGCAAAGAGTACCGCTATGTACATCTGTCTCTCTACATGTGAAAACAAAACACACACATACACTCTTTATCATAGCTTTTATTTTTCTGCTCAGACCATAAGCTGACCTACTTTAGACCATGGTCCAAATTAACTAAATGCTTCATGGACCTCTGTAAAAATAGCCTGCTTTGTTGAGCTCAGCCCTAAAGCTAGGAATCACAGGACACATGTTCCTCACCATTCTCAGTGCCGTTTGCAATACCTGACACAGTCACAAACACAAACAATAGAAGAAAACAGTACAAGAGTCAGGCTTCTGGAACACACACAACAGAGCCATTTCGAGTGTTGTGGTCAAAGAAAAGCAATTCTGCCTTCAAGAAGCGAAATGATTTGAGTTTTGTGAAGAAATACATTAAGAGATATAGTTTTGAGCACATTCACAATGCACTACATGTTTTCCAGCTGTCCAGGCATTATGCGACTAAGACAGATGTTTACACACGAAGTTCAGCTTTCTTTCCAGGCAATGTAGGTTCAGAAGACTTGCTGAACACTGGATGCCTTTATGTCACTGCCAGTGGAAACTAATGAAGCACTTCTCAATCCCAGCTAAGATCAAAACATTATTGGTGAAGAAAAAGAAAGGTCCTTCTGTATTAAATAAACCAAAGCTTCTTCATTGCCAAACAGTCCTTTGAGCAGTTCAAGTGGAGACTGAGAGGGACATGGTAGAGAACACAAAAGTCCCTCTTCTGCAGAAGCAAAAGCAGAGTGCCTTCCTCTTTCCTGGGCTCGAGAAAGCGGTGTCACCCTCAGCTCCCACATTGTCCCAGCTGGTGTTTTAAAAGGTTATATCTGCTTCAGCCATGGATTCAGTTCTCTTCTGACATGTACTTTATACAGGCACTCACACTGTTACTGAAGATTAGTGTTCATTACTAAAACTCTATTCAAAGGCAAAAAGCAAAAACCCTCACTACTAAAGTTTTTTTCCATTTTTGAGGAGATTATATAATCCAGATAGACTCTTATTCTGATAGCCTAACTCAACTGATATCTAGCTTTCTGAAGATCAGCAAAATCAGCTGCAAGCAGAATATTATTTGCAACCCTACAACAGCATCAGTAGCATGATGTTTGTTAATTTTCTCTAGGATTTACAGTCAAGTGTGTGGACTACTGTATAGAATACTCAAGGCTTTGGTTACATTCAGTTTATCTATAAATGGGCTTGTTTTGCTTGCATGAGACAAAATAATTTTATGTCAGAGGAAAGTTTTAGTCACTGTAGTTGTTTCTTAGGATTAATGGATCGGCCCACAAAAGCTAAATGGCTTTAGACACTTCAAACACAAACTGTGAAGAGTTGTTATACCCTAAGTCACAGCTGCAAAAGGCTCCTTAGCATCGTTTGCCTAAGCTACAAAGCATCTTAGCTATGTAAACATTACTTCTGCAGAAGATTAACACATGGATAACAAGTTCCTGTCATGATGAACTCATAAATGGAGTTCAAAATGATCTGGTTTTACTTTGTTAATTAAACTGAAATAAACAGAAAGAAATAAATGGAAACAAAAAATATGTCTAATGTTGTCTTTTGTTGCTAATAATAAAGACTTTATAAAAAAAAAATCACCAATGTAGCTCACAGTTTCCTGAGGGAGTTAATTGTTAACATAATATGAATATTAAGTTAAGTCCAATATTAAGACTGGACATTTAAACCAGGCCTTGTAAAACCTACGAAGCATACTCTTGATGCCAACAGCAATAACCATGCCAGAGTGCTACAGACAAAAACCTTTTTTTGGCTCTTAAGGGGGTGCATTGAATAAGTCCGTTTTCAAGTAACTTTCATTTGCAAAGTTCCACTTGAAACATTACCCACTTCCAGGTCTAAAAAACAAATGTGAAACTCTAACTATCTGTTAAATCAGGCTAACATGCATTCTGGAGAGCACCTCTTTCATAGTGAAAGAGTTTGCTGTTTTTCCTAAACTCAGAACACAAAGAAAGGTTAGACAACACAACATGTATCACTCCACAGAACAAAGCTGAAATGTGATGTTGTTGCATATACATCCTGTACATAAATAATGTATGTATATTGCTGTATGTAATATCCTGTATATATATGCTGTATATATATGCTGTATATACTGTATGTATATTGCAATTAGTTAGCTTCTGCCCTTTCTTCTTCAGAACAAGGAGAGAGCTTTCTTGATATCTAACCTTTCTTATTCAGAGCTTGTGCATGAAAGAATGGTGAGGTGGCTGTACAGAAGATCTTTTTTCTTACAGTAACCCATTTCCCCAGGCCAGCTATTGACAAAACGTTTGTACCAGACGTAGTCATGCTTTTAGCACACTTGAAGAGTCACATACAACTAACGACAATACAGAATTCTTGAGTGCAACTCAAAATGCTTTTACACTTCCAAGTACATTTTACAGAGTTATGGCTATTGCTATGTGGAACATGGCTGGCTGGAACAGGATCTAATAGTAAACTAAATTTTCAAATGTGGAGTAAGGTCGTAACTTTTGTAAGACTGTGAGCTGCAACCTCTCAGCAGTAACTGCCTTTAAAGAGACATGCATTTAGAAAAGACAAAAGTCTTAGAAGTACAACTGTGCTTAGAACTGGGCTTATTTTAAAACAAATAGAGAAATATCATTTGCATGTTAAAAAGAGAAAAAAAACACATTTGTTTGCTGAGTGGGCAAAGTCAATTTATGCAGGCAAGATCTAGGCACAATTCCCTCTCCACAAACAATGTAAATAGCATACCTCAAACAGCCATTAGAATATTTGTAGACATTGAAATCTCTGGATTCCAGCTGATAAAAATTTTATTTTCACTGTCATTAAAGAAGTTATACCAATAAGTGTCAGTGACTGAATTACCTTCTGTTTGAGAAGGAAGTTTCAGCTTGAACTTTCATCATCCTCAGGACCTTTTATTGTTTTTAAAGATTACTGTCAAGCAATGTTTGTGCTCAAAAAACTTTCCTCTGCTCATGGTTCCTTAATTACTTACATATTTCCTTAAATAATCTTAAAACGTTAGTAATCTTCTTTAAAGCAAAATCCTCTGGGTATAGGAACACAGAGCAATTCAGAGCAAGTTTTTCTTACCAGTCATTTGTACCTGTCTTGCTAAGTACAGTATGTCAACCAAGCCCACATCCCGGATTTAAATTTGTAATTCTCAGCTCAGAGGGATTTACCTTTGCGGGCAGGAAAAAAGGCCTGTTCAGATGCATCTTAATGCTTGAATCATTTTCAGAAAAACTGATTATGCAAATTAAGCTGAATAGCATTAAGAAACTTATCTTGGAGTTCTGAGAAGTAGGAGGAAAAGGTTGGTTTAATGTGCTTCCCTTTATCTGTAGATAAGCAACACCAAATACTGCAGACTTGTAGGCACTGGCCACTCAACACAAAGACAGGAGACCCTCTGCCATTGATGCTAGAGCAATTCTATAGTTCAGGGGTGGAAACTCATTTTCAACAGGGGCCACATCAGCCTCGCAGTTGCCTGCAAAGGGCAGAATGCAATTTTAGGACTATAAAAATGTAACTACTCCTACAATTATACAGCCCTAAAACTACATTCAGCCCTTGGAAGGCAACCTCCAGGCTGATGTGGCCCCATGTGAAAATGAGTTTGACACCCCTGCTATAGTTTCTTCCTCTCTTCTTCCACTTCCCTTTCCCTTATCCATCCCTTCTTCTCTAAAACACACTGAGAAAGGTTAGCATTTCTTGGATTTGGATTATACCCAGAGTCTTACAATTTAATCTTCTGGACACTAAACACGCCTTACAGGAAAACTTGTAGCATCCTCATGAACCCGATTACCAGGACAACCTTATTGAGCCCATATAATTAATTAGTATTGATCCAGACAATAACTCAGCAGACAGACAGGAATGCTGTGTCAGCAATCAGCAAGATGAAAATGGGATGCCACTGTGTATGTAAGAGCAGCAAACACGTTCATATTAAAGGAATTTAAGGAAATGAAAACAGGAAAGGCTGGGTTATTTGGTTGGAAGTAGACTGGCACACTGTCAGATTTCTATTTCCGGATGAAGTTTTTATCTTTGCAGTTATAAAATAAAAAACTATGAGAGAACATCATTGGTGCTCTAGTAACTCTTAAATGTAGTAAAATGCAGCTTTCCAGATTTCTTGGTCAGGCAGCAAGAAGTGATTGAACTCCACATTGCCTAAATTAGCAGTAGGTAACTATATAATTTCTGCTATAGCACCAAGGGGGAAAGTGGGAAAACAATACATCTTGTTATGTCTCTTGTGCTGACTATGCCAAATCATAGGAGGAAACTAGAAACTGTGTTGTCTGCCATGCAGCCTTTCCAGCTCTTTGCAAACTTATTCCTGGTCTCGATGCTTATTTACAAGCCTGGCTCTTCGGATCTACAGCTTAGATGTGACACTTAGTTTCATCTGAAGAGTTGCAGATGATGCTTCCCTGGGAGGAAGCAACCCGCTGCAAATACATGCTGGGTCATGGAAACCTACTACCAAGGTCCAGATGTATCTTTCTGCTCCATATGGAGTTCTATTGAGCAGATTAAAGCCAAGTCAGATTATTTTCATTATACTGCTTTTCTAGAGGAAGAATAAATTAGATGTTTCATAAAAGCTGCCTGTTTTTGTAGCTAAACTGACTTTCTTTAGTGTGCAATTATTCTGGAAAGTCATTTTGTGCTTTCATATAGGGAGCTATATAGCTCTTTTTCTGAGGACAAACATGAGACACTTCATCAAAAAATGTGACCCAAAATTACAGATGTATTTCAAATGCAATGCTAATATTTCCAGAGCTATGCAGACATGAAAACATTAATTTACTGAATAGATGGTTATGGGATCTGTTGATATATTTTTACTACTAACTCTCAGCAGCACAAAAGTTCCTTGACAAGCAAAACTAATGAAAACTCGTTGGCTTCCTATCAATCAGGGTTCCACAGCTTGCCTCTCTGTGTCTAATACTGTTCATTCTCAAGGCACAGATTTTCCTCCACTTTCACAACATTGTTCTCCTCTTCTGATCTCCACTGTCCAGTAATGCACTTAAGTTGCAGCCTTTATGCCAATGTGGGCATCAACAATGTACATCCTCTTCTTACTTTCATGAATCATGCCATTTTGTAAGCTCTGTAGGAACTAATTATCCTTAGAACTCCTGTCAAATTTGGTTAAAACCAGCGAAAGCACTGAAGTTAAGAGCAAAAGGAGACGTATGTACACACGCACAGGACATGATCTTTTAAGCCAAGTTTCCTCAAGTTAAAAAAGGGAGTAGGGCGGTAGTTTTTTCAAAGCTAGTTCAAATAAGGAGATACATTGTATATCCTGTTCAGCACGCCTTTTAAAAACTATTGGAATGCAGTTGCATTCATAAACAGCTATAAATACTTCCCATAGAAACAGCATATACTTGATGTTTCTCCCTGCTCCCAGCCAAACTTCTTCTCTCCAAATGTAAGACAAGAGCCCATTTTTGGAAACAATTTCAGCAATGTATGCATTCCTACAATTTGGAAAAGGACAAGCTTTTTGAGAAACAGAAGCAACATAAAATGCCCCTCTGTCACTAGAAGTACAGTTGCCTTCATGGCTACAAAGAGCAGTAATTTTAGCCTTGTAGAGATTAGGATGCAGAAACTATCCCTTGAATAAAAAACTTGGCAAAAAAGGCGCTTTTATTTTCACCCTAAAATAAATTCAACACCTCATACCTGCCTGAAACTGTTGCTTGTAAATTGACCTCACAGCAAAATGAGAGTAGCTTGTTTTCACAGTGCTTTTGTCTTCAAACGGTTGATCCACGCCTTTGCCTCATTAAAGAAAACACATTTTTCTATAATGACAGAGAAGGCTTCAAGAAACGAGGCATAACAAGTACAATAAAGATTCCTAAGGGTGCACAATCCACATTTTCAAGACATTGATTTGAGAGAACTTTTGTATGCCAGCTGCAAGCTTGCAATTGCAAAGCAAGAGGCCAGCCTGGCAGCACAGCTGTACAGTTTCTGATCAAGCAGCAGCAACAGTAGTCCAGGATCTACCTCAGTGGCACAACTCAGGAGGATAAGGTCGGCAGTACAGAGCAATGGCTTTCAGTTTGATGTTCACACAGAAGCTCAGAGCACATGATGATGCCAAGTACTTTTAAAGCCATTTAGCTCTTTTCCAGCACTCCCTGATCTCCAACTCCAAGTTCGTAAGACTGGCATTTAATTTATTAAGTTTAGCCACATACCCTCAGTGTAAAGTTTGAGGGAGGGACAACCAAACTGTATATATGGCTCCTGCAAGCACTTAGATGTGCCTGCAGGACCACAGGCTGGTATTATCCACTGTAAGCAAAACAATACACAGGCAATGCAGGCATGAGAATTGGCCACAGGTGACTGCAAGACATCCCAGTTTGAAGAATACAAGTGGCACAACCCTGCTCACAAAACCCCTGACTTCCTGCAATTCCACAACTGGCAAGAGAGTGGAAAACTCCTTTGGAAACTGCAGAGAGTATAGCTTTTCCCTCAAACTTTATTTTCTATGACTAACAGGGCTTGGGCAGAGTTTTTGACCATGGCCACTCTTCCATACACCCGAAAATTTGGTTTTAAGGCAACCTATGGTGGACAAAACCCGTCAGCAAAGTGCTGAGCTATGGCAAATTCACTTTCACACAAACATGTTCAAAAAGAAAACAAAAAAAAAATAACATGAAGTGGTACCTAATTTCTATCACACTTCATGCTGGATTAGGTATTGTTTGTTCTCACACAGCTGGCACAAACCCAGCATAAATTCCACACTGTGTTTTGCTTAATTTGACACTCAATCCAGATCATATTTGTGCTGCTTGGTGACTTGGTCTAATGAATGAAAATCAGATTTAGGAAGATTCTTCCATTCTAAGGTGAAATCAGGGTAATTACAATCACTTAACTTTTTATTCCTATATTACAGAGATCATTTCTGCTAAAACAATATAGGCCCACAAATTTAGAAATGCTTATCATCTATAGTTCAGCCCTCTCCTAGTACTGCCCCAGTAATTTCCAGACGTTACCGAATTTCATAAATTGCAAAAAGCATAGCATCAGAACTTTGAGTTTTGTAAGCCACTTTTCCTCTGCTCATTAGTTCCTCTCTCCACCTAATGGGGATACTCATCCTAACAAGAGTGAGGAAAAATAACAGTTCTATAAAAATGACTGTTCAGAGTGTTTACTCATTAATATGCACTGATAACCTGCAGCATGGCTGTGTAGAAAAGTCTTATGCCAGTTTTCCTCTAACAAGGTCTTCTGCCACTGTTAGCCTCTCCTCTGAGTTGTGCACATGTGCTTAGACTAGCAGGTCACTAGTCAGGATTATTCCCTGAAATCCCTGCATCCCAAATGAAGGGTAATTATTCCAGCTCACTCTCTGCTTTCCACACCTATCCTTGGCCCAGCCCCATGCTGAGTGTTGATTTCTTTTGCAAGAATTTTCTCTGGCAACAAATCCCAGACTTGCAGAACCACAAGACAACAGGAATTATCCTTTTGAGACACACATTTGTTCAGGAGTTTCATTTATACATACGTATCTATTCCTATAGAAGAGTTCAAACAAATTAAATTAGGGATTTATTCTTTAGCTTAGCAGAGAACAGCACCACTAGGTCAAAAGTCCTCGCCTGGGCAACATTGGCACTGACTTCTACTTTATACGCTTGATCTCTCATTAATGCATCAAATCCATTTATATGTCAAAGAATATGTGACTGAACTGTATTTTTATAGTCTTAGATCTCAACTTGTAAGGTGGACTTGGATACAAGTTATTAATTCAGTGATGTGCAAGAGCTAGCAATCAACCATAACCTTTTCACTATAGCAACTAGATGATTTATATAACAAAAGAGTAGTACATCAAGTCTGATAGTTTTATGATTGTATCTTGAGCCATTCATCAAAACAGTTTCTCAAAGATTTAGACTTTTTTTTTTTTTTTTGTTTGGAGCTGATTTCAGATATGGTAAGTCAGAAATAAGAAATGTTTACAGCTTGTCTTGATGGCAGATAAATAATTTGAACATTCCTTTATTATGTGCCATCTCCATATCTATAAAGAAGAATTTTAAAAGCAGCTTACACCAAAGCCCTAAGACCTGAACAAAACATAGATGCGCACATTGTGCTTACTAAACCAATGAGCCATAATAACCACAAACTAAACCAACTTACTTACCTGTCTTCCAAGATGGCCACAAAACTTATTTAAAGAAATCTGGCACTGTAGAACAAAATTTTCAGATGAAATTTTCAATTAATAATTTGATGTCCAGTGAATACAATGTGATGAGTTCATTTAATGAACAGAGGTATCACTGCTTCATTTCTGAGTAAAAAACAAAACCAAACCACAACAACAAAAACACAAAAACCCCACAAACACCAACCACAACAAACAACGACCTAGCCAAAAACAAAACAAAACCAAAAAAACCCAACCAACAAAACCCAACTTATTCTACATGTCTGTTTTCTTCAAAACACTTTTGGTCAACTATGGTAATGTTCTCACTATTGTATAATATTGTCACCAAGCAGGCAGGTGTTCCAGCATAGAACAAGCTGGGTTTTCATGCACCATGCTCTAAAGGAGCTATCTAAGGATTACAGTAAGAACTTCACTCATGTCCCCACCACTTCACAGTCTGAGGAACAGGAGTCTTTTTTGACAGGCAATGCTACCATCAAGCTTACAAATGAAACAATGAACTGCAAAGCACCCAGAGCAATCCAGCAAGCTCCCTTGATCCTATACTTGTTGAATGAAGATACACCAGAATGGTAAGAGAGAGCAGAACTGCTGGACCTACAGTGAATTCTCTGCCTTCCTGGGGACCCCAGAACAGCAGCATTCATGGTCTCTGCCCCACAAGACTTGGCAGAGACAGAAGTTGGCAGGAGGTCTTGGGACTGCTTTGCTCCTTGGGACCAGACTTCTTTCCAGGGGGAAATGCTACAAACACCAGCAGGCTATTCAGATGTACTGAAAAGCTAGTAAACCTATTTAAGAAAGACTAGACAGGTACTGGTTTACCTAGAGCTTATTATTATTTCTCTTTAACTCCTATCTTCAGTTTCACTGCCCACATTGAAGTTAAAATGCCATTATGTAAAAAGACACTGTGCACAAGATAATTGCTCCTGGGTGTCTGGTTTACTTCAGAAATAAGGTACCTAAAACATGCATTGGACTACAGTCCTGTAAGTCAGCAGCAGCCAAACCTCTACTGAAGGCTAATGCATTACGCACAAGCTCATTAAACCATTCCATAAACCTGTCAGAGATTTCCAGCCATTACTTACAGCTGAACGAAGGTAGGTAACATCTGATTTTCATCCAGCTACTTGCAGCATTGAAACAAGAAATAATGCTTCTCCACACTGGCTGCACTCTTTGTATTTTTAAACACTCATGATATATGTATGTACAAATGCACATACAAGAACAAGAAGTAAATAGGCCCCCCTAAGTACACATCAAGAGTAGAGAATTTCCTCACTAAGAAGGCCAGAGTGGCATCTGAGAGTTGCTAAACTAACAGCCTCCATAAAAAAGGACACTGACATTGTACCTGTAACTTTAAAGTGCTGTTGTGCATACACACTTCTACATCACAAATACATTCCAGAAGTTTGTTCATCCAGTGCAGCATTGCCCATGTCCAGAGAGATGTGTGTTCCTTATGATGCCATACTAAATATGTGTGTGTGTTGTGCCATGGTTTCACGATGCTCCCTGCTAGTAACCCATTATCAGCCATAAGTATGACGCAACAGAAAAAAAAAACCAAAATCAGTAGTACGGGCACATCAGCACAGCTATGACATCTGAGGAAGAACTGTAGTAAAAGGAACCTGAAGTTCTCCTCCAAGAACATCTAATTTCTGGGTCACCTCTTCTTCTCCATGCTATTTTCAGATTTGTGTCATATTATCATAGTATTTAGTAACCACGGGCAAAGAGAAGGACCCTACTGTTCCAAGCACTGTACAGACCCAGAACTAAAACTGCTCCAAGCAGCTTGTCCACACCAGTCTGTCCATCATTTTCAGTACAAATAGAAAAATCCTCCTCTGCAGACCTGGCAGCCACAACACTCTTCCCATTAACATGTACCTCAGCCTCAACTTCTTCCTTTCTCTTCTCTGTTGATTCTGACCAAGTAGTCCTATGCTCTGAGCTGGGATCAGTTTGGCAGTTTTGGACACAGGAGCCAGACTGAAAGAGAACCACCCTTGAGAAAACTGTTCTCCAGTTCATCAGTTTCAGCCTATCTCTGCTCTCTTAATAATGGCAGGTTTCCCATGCACAAATAAAACCTCTTTTGCCAGTATTCCTCACTGACTTCAGATAACGGAGAATTCCCCTAATGCCAGAAGAGCATATCTGTCCAGCTTTCCCAGGGAAGCATGTTTGCCTTCAAAAATACAAACCTTATTAAGGATTTCAAATCCTGGAGAAAGAAAGAGTTCTCAGGATAGTTAAAGAGGAAGTCAAACAGAATCTCCAGGGAAAAAGACAAACAAACAAAACACACCACAAAAACCATTTAGAGGCAATTATAAAAAGTAGGCAGTTATAACAATTATTTATTATCTCTGTTTCTGGAAAAGAATTCAGGGGTCTTACTCTTGAAGACATTCAACAAATGCAACAAGCAATCAGGTTCTGCTTGCCAGCACATTCTCCTAGCACCTCTACCCAGTCAGCATTGCTGACATAACCAGCCAAGTTGTTCCTCAGCACAGCTGCTATTTCAGGATCTCTACCTATTGCCTCTCTCATCTGCATTAGCATGACTTTTCCAGGCCACCATCACCATATAACCAAGAGACCAGACTTCTTGCCTTACAGCACCCATCATCTGTATTGCCTCGTGGCCATAAGACAATGCCATGAGCCTGATGACAAAAAACCTGATGCTACATCATGGAGCACTGGAGGTTATCTGTGTGCCAAAACTCTGTTTCATGTGCGTTGGAAAAATATCTTATGGACAATGCTCTTGGGAGCCATCTACTGGAAATTAGGAATTAACCATTTGCATGTCTGCAGAAAAATGCGAGAGCTACTTGTAACTCCACCGTCTCAGGGCACCTCCTAATTGTCTGCATTCATAAATGGAATATTTTGAGGTATCATCTGTAAACTATCTATTTAACCACAGCTAAGCAGTACAGCCCTATTTAATAGTGATTCCTAGCACATCACATGCTTAGCACACTACCTAAGCATTATCTTCTTTTCTAACATGTCTGGGCTCTAAAAAAATGGAAAGTGATGTAGAAGTCATGTATTATTTTCACATTAAACACAAAGAACTAGTAAGCACATGTGGGAAAAGTGGGGGAAAAATCCATGCCACACAGCAAATTGAAGTGCCATGAATTGAAGACTCAGCTCCATGACTGGTGTAGGTAAAGAAGCCAAATTAATTCCCAGGTGCTAGATAGAAAGAGGGTAGCTGGAGTTTGCACTGGAACATTGCCACTGGGACAAGAATATATGAAAGGCACATGGACAACCACTCAGAGAAGAACTGGTCTTCCCCTACCCCAGCATGGTTGTGTGAAAACAGCCCCTTGGGCTACTACAGATACATTGCAGGTGGCAAAACGGAAGAGACCAGATGCTGATTACACTGCATCTCATGCTTGGATGGTTTAAATCACTCCCCTACTAAGTGCAGTTCCAAAGACAATGAAAGGCTTCCAGCCGTATTGTTTTAAGACCTGAGGGGTAATTAGAGTGGAGGAAAAAACAAAAACAAAACAACAACCACCACCACCACCAACATGTTCAGAAAAAGGGGGTTACCTTCCCAGGAAAGAAGGATTTTCTGGTACATGGACATACTCACAGTACACATCAGTTTCTCAGCCTGAGAGCACAACCCAGTTGCATTCATGTTATAACAGAGGACAAACCCTCCAGTGTCCATCACTCACTGGCAGTGGAGGGAACAGCATGGCCAGTACGGGCAGGTCTTCACCCTCAGTGCCCAGGATTTCCCATGGAGGGAGCAGAACATGTGCTTTAAATGGGAGCCTTGGCACCTACTGACTCATACACAGTGGATTAAGAAAAAAGCCTGGAGCACTCTCCCAGGACACAAAGTACTGCCAGACTCAAAAACTAATTCAGAAATAATGTCTACCAGAAAGGTCTCAAAAACAGTGTCTGGGGACTCACAACAAAGTATCAGGAAACCAGTAAATTATTCACATTCATCCTACTACACTTTGCATGGCAGAAGGCTTCCAGGGCATTCCAAGAGCCTAGCAGACAAAGCAGAGGTGGGTACCAGGCAGAAACCCCCCCCCACATTTATCATAGCTCTAGAGAATATTGTGTTGTAAGTGCATAAACCAAAGAATGGAGATAAGATCCATTAAATAATGGCATTGCACCTCACACATGCAGTATTTTATTAGCCAGAAAGACATGAAGTTTATTTACATATACGCAGATTAAAAGGTCTCACTTTTTCACACCATCTGCTAATTAAAAAGTAGAAAATGGTAGCTTAAATATTTATGTCCTCTTGTGTGTTTCATACTTGATTTTAGATTTAAAGCTATAATAAAATTAACAGTAGACCCAAAAAGGTCCTTTTCACATATCAGTTCTATACCAATGCTCAGGTTTCAGTCAGCTATCATTAAAGCCCCAAGTCTGTATTAAGACCTAAAACGCTGCCAATTTTCTGTGTCCTTGGTCAAGGTCCAGTTAGTTTCTCAGTGTGAAGTGGTACTGTTTCTCAGCCCAGTAGTAGTAATGCTCCACATGTTTTTCTTCCCTCCTCTCTCTTCATGTCCTGTTCCATGCCAACATGTCTTAGTGAAGCTGTCTGGCACACTTCTCCATTCTTTTTAATGGCTTAAAGAAAACATTTTTCATCAAATGACAGCACTTTGAACAGAATCTATTATGAAGGAAAGAAAAATACTTTTTTTTTTCTCCTCTGAGCAGCAGTTTTGTTAAGCACTAAACTCATAATTTGAGGTGTCTAACATTGCTAAATTTAGAAAGGCAAGTAATAGCAGTCCTATGCGGGCCAAAGGATGATCTAAGGATGAGAGAAGCAATATATCTTTTTAACAATTGAAAGAGTTGGGAACGTTCCCACAGTGAGAACATGTTTAGCAAATTTCTCTGCGAGCAGGACACTTGGATGCATGGAATATTTCAGCTACAGCAGTAATCCCACAGCATTCTGTGCTGAAAGCAGAGGTCAGCCTTAAGAGAATTAGTTTAGACATACAGTCAGACAAGGCAGGCACTTCAGGGAATAGCTCCTTGCACAAATACAAACACACCAGCTGCATGCAAGTTACTGCTTCAAAGATGCCACAGCTCCCTCTCCTCTACCTGTCTTTTATAAAACAAGAATTTGAAGCCACACTATTTTAAAACATCAACTTTCCTTCCTGAGCAAACGTTATTCCACATTAAAGTAAACGTGGAGCAGATGGGACAACCATTCTCAGAACAAACCACTATGGGCTCAGCCAGGCTGTTGAGGCACAGGTCTGCATTCAGGACTGTGTTGTCCAGCCCTGTCACACAGAGAACTGCCAGGAGGAGAGAACTCCATACCAAATGTTCTCAAAGGACATGGAAATCTCCCTCTCCATCCTCTGGTTAGTTATGCTGGCCCGTGGGTCCTTCTCTGATCTGTTCTCTTTGCCTGTGTGGCTTGGGGAAGGTGAAGGAGAACCCCAGCTGTGTTTTATTGCTGTGTTAGAGATCAAGGAAAGGAGAAAGCCACAGATTCATCAAGCACATGCTGACCCCTGTGTAAGTAGCAAAGAAACAAGAGGTAGTTCAGAAACTATTTTCTGCTGTAACTTAGTTTAAATCAGTTTGCTATTGCAGCTGAGGACCAGAAAGTAGAGTTGTTACATATAATTAGAGATGACCCCAAGTCACAGACATCCAGATGCAAACTTCTCTGAAGCTCTCTCTGGATTCAAGACTAGGTCCTCAGCCAGTAACAGCACTGTAGTCAGTGGACAAATGAAACTGTTTTGAGTAGAGCACAACAGATTTCAAAAGATGAAGAATGGCTGACTGGGGTCCAGGCAGAGGTTTTGGCATGCCCCTCCAGACACTTATTTACCCCTCTGCCTTTTACCAGGTGCTTTACTGTTAACTGAAAGTGAATTAAACCACCAGCATGCTGGCAAGGTGTGTGCCTGTCTCACAGGGCAGCCACAGGATATTACTCACCCCTTGCTCTCACTTCCCCCATAATTATGTTCCTCTTTGTACATCTGTTTATTACCCTAGGTTGCAGGACCATGTTCAGACTTTGACTCTGGTCATTCATCTGGCTCCATGCATGTGAAAGCTGGACATCTACACTGAATCCTATCAATTTCCAAAGGAGTTCTAGGAGGGAGAACCATATGAGGCATGTTAGGTGCCTGGTCTGGGTGATCAAACATGCTTTAAGCTCACTCAGGAGAGAGAGATGGCAGCTCCTCCAGCAGGTGACTTGAAGCTGGAGCCTGAGTCACAGCCTCTCACCACAACCCATAGAGAGACCACCTTCCAAGCATGATCATCCATCCTGATGACTCAAGTTCAGCACCGCAAGTCCCTCCCGGCAGTCGGCAAGTGATTCATCTGCAGAGTTCTGAGCAGATCAGCTCAGGACTTGGGATGGAAACTTCTGTGTGCGGGGCCCAGCTGTTGTGGTACGACAACCATGGCTTTTAAAAACGCACAAAAGTCCCTGCTGCAGCTTTTTTGGAGAGCCCAGCAAAAGCTGTAAGTTTCCACCCTGAAGACATGCGCAAGGCCAGCTGAGTTACTGAGAAAGAGAGAAAAACACTGTGTCCAAGTCTGGACCAGAGCACGTTCTGGCATTTTTTCCATTTTCAGCTAAGCGGCAGCATGCTTGAAAAAGCAGCTTGAACTAGTCGTTACTCTGGGATCCAGGGAGCACCACACACACATACCTCACTTTAGTTCACCACCCACTGCAAGCTTTTATATTATGAAATCTAACCACAATTACTTTTTTATAAATAGTTCAGTGTTGAGACCCTACTGAGTCCAAACTCTGATTTTTTTTTTTATTTTTTTATTTTTTTTTAAAAGAACATGTACAACTAGTCTTGCTCATTTAGAGCACAACCACAGAGCAGAAGTAAGAAGAATTGATTTATAGCAACAAAGGAGTTGATACAGCTAGAATAATTCTGGACTGGTGAAAGACCTCAGCTGCAAATTACTACTGTTTTGTTCACTCTGTGTCAAAAACTGCCGGTTTACAGAAATGTAGCTCTTACAGCTTTTTTGGGGCAGGGTGCATTGTTATTACATGTATTATCAGCATGATTTAATATACATTGACAAACTCAGCTTGGATTTCAAACCAAGACCCAGCTCACCTTTAGTTCCTGGTGGCACTGGACAGTGAACACTAGAAATTTAACAACAGCTCATTATCTGTATGAATATATTATTACCAAAAAAAAAAAAAAAAAGCACAATAGCCAAAGTTGTAGTCTGGACACTTGCAGCCTATTCTTGGTTGTGTACAGACATGTTTGTCTTACCTTGGGTGAGTTAACCATCTATTGCCCTCCAGCTGAACTACTCCTAAAAATAGATGCCCTAAGTGTGTTCCAGAAAGTGTTGTGAATTAAAGTCTTCAAGTACTTTGAGATCCTGAGAAGAATGGCGATGTCCCCAGTTTTTAATAACTAGGATCCAGAAACCAAAGGGTAAACCAATTACAAGTGTTGCTCAGACATCTGTAAGAGAGGACAAGTGGCAAAAACAAAAAGACAGCTTGGGCTTAGCAAGCTAAGTACTGCCTGGTGATCTGTACCTCTGAATATCTAAGCCAGCAGATTCAGTTCCAGGCTGAGCATCAGTTTGCCTGCAAACTGCAATGAGGTACAGCTGGTCATTAGCCCAGGAAATCCGAAGAATCATTCCAGCCAGGGATCATGGGGTTTTATTAGGCACTCAGTGGTGGCAGCATCTCTGGGCACTGGAAACATTTGGAAACCTGCAGACACGTGACCGCACTGAGCAGAAGAAAGATGGTTTCACTTCAGAACTCCTCAAGCCTCCAGACAAAAGGCTGTGCAAATGTTCCAGCAAGATATCCCGGACCAAACACATTTGATTCATTGGAACAGACAGTAACATTTCAAGTTACTTTCACAGAATGTACCTAATTATGTCATCACAAACTATAAAGGCTGTAAGAACACATGCTAGAGCCAATATCTTGACATCATGCACACATGCTTAATGTCTTACTAAATCTTACAAGTGCGAGAATAACATCTTTGTTTAACAACAAAGAAGCAATGCTGGGTTTACTTGTCTTAATCACCTTATGTATAAGATTATTTTTTTCTAGAGATCCCTACTCATGTGAATGAGCGTGTTTACTGCAATGTCACTAAACCAGTGCTATCTTCCACTTGCTGTTTATTTTTCCTTTTTCTAGGAGAAGGGTCTCAATGTGCTTCACAGACACTAGACCAGGTATAGTCTCTGCTTTTCTTTTTCTAATTATTCATGTAAAAATAAGACTACAATTAACCGAAGAAGTATATCTCCAAAATAACTACAGTAGGAACAATTAGCAAATATTATCAGCTGCTTCTGTGAAGAGTTAAGCAAGCAAACCCTTTAGCAGGAACAATCTGAATGTTAGGAAATGTTTGTGGAAATGAAATTTGGGGCTTGAAACTAAGTATCTGTACCCAACCACTGATTCCAAGCACTAGTTTAATCCAACCAGAGTAACTGACACAGCTCAAATCTTGTATTGTGTGTAGTCATAACAAGATGCTTGAGAACAATCTATAGATCAAGACAATTTCAAATAATTAATAAACTCATGAAAACCCTATACTGTTCAGAGATCAATTAAACACAGGGAAATGAGGCTAAAAGCATCACATACACCATATTTTAAAATCACATTTGAGTAGAGGGAGTTTGGACTAGATGACCTATGAAGATGCCTTCCAACCCAGACTATTCTATGATTCTATGATAAGAATGACATTAAAAGATTAATAAAAGTTGAAATGTACTATACATGGAGAGCAGTGTTGTAGGGCCACATCTGGAAAACAATTAGGAAAAGGGAAAAATAATGTTCAAGAGGAAGATTTATGGCAAACGTGAGTTAGAGCCAAGTGCAGACCTTAGTGTATAGAGCCCCAAAAGAAAGCACGAATTTTCAGCCTCAAACCTTTCTCTAGGTCTGACAAGCTATCATGTAAGACACACTCGAAAGTAATGTGCCTCCACTGCAGACTTGTTAGACAGATAAAGCAAAAAGGTCTTGGCAGACCAGTGAGGCACAGACCTTCACAATGAGACATGCCCAAGGGCAGCAGCAAAACCAAGATTGTCTATTCTTGAATCCCCAGATGTCCAGCCTCAAGGCACTCACCTCTACAACCTTTAGGCACACCAACAAATGGAAGGTGACAGCTACACTCTTCCCTTTCATTCTCTTCCTTTAACATTGGGAGCACAAGGCAAGAGAATTAGGCCAAAACAGCAGTTTCTGTGGATGAAAACTGCAACTCTGTTGGATCTCACGATGGCAAGGTGCTGTCTCTATGACTATTTTCTTCTCAAGCTTCATGTCTGCTTCCTAGCGTGCTAAATTTGCCCTCAGTTCTACACTGCCTGTTCTGCATTAAACCCCCCTGACAGGTAGATTTTTATCCTTTTCTTCTGTATCTACTTGACATGGAATAGAACTCTCAGCCCAGCCAATGAACTCTGTCTTGGTCAAGAAGCTCAGAAGTTGCCACAGCAATGTTGTCACTTTCTCAACCACTTCAAGTAATCAGCTGTGAGGACCTTCTGACTAACCACATCTGTTCTCCTATTGGAAATATTGGAAAGCACATTGTGCCTTCAGCAAGGTCTCAAGGAAGTTTGACAGCAGCAAGTTCCCGGCTTCCCTGGCCATGCTCATATGGATCTGCATACCAGTGTAGAAAGAACCAGTTTTAAATTGGCATGTGTCAACACAAACTTCACAGGATAGTTCACAAAAGTTTTTGGAAGCCTTTAATTTTTATTTTGAAGCCCTGAACAAGACAAAACAAAATATTCTGAACTAGCATAATGTATCAGATGTAACATATCACAAGCTAAAAATGTACACAAGTGTTGTTTTAAGTTGCATACAATCAAATGTTTGTCTGATTATAATTACTACTTCTTATCCTGCAAAGGCTTAATTCAGTTTCAATGTCTGTCTTAGTCTTCACCTAATTTAACTAAGATAATATGAATTGGAATACCCCACAAATTGCAAGAGCCTAGCTCTCAGTTCCAGTTCTGTCACTGGTGGTACCTTGCACAAATGTGTGGAGGAGCCTCATTCTGCCTCACTTAGCACTAATGGTCAAAGATGTCATAGCTGTGCATATGTTTTCACAGGTATAACAGAAATACCAGTTCATGCACCTTGAAATACGATAAATATCAGTGCACTGTATTACGTGAACTACAGGACATGTTACCCAAGGAACTCTGACATTGTATGCAAGGCTCATGAATATTGGCTAACAATTTTAGCATCATAAACCACAGGAGAACATATCTGTTTAAGTATTCAACCAAGCAGGAAAGATTCTTACTTATATAATCTAATAAATGGTTGTAAAAGCATAAAACCAGCCAGTAGACTTAGTATCATGCTCTATAATAAAAAAAAAAGTTGCTGGTCTTCTGAGTCAGGGCATGCCCACACTGCATGGGAAAGACCAGGACAAAAGTCCTTGCAAGTAGCTGAGTTCTGAAACAGGAAGTGTGACAGCCAGGTGACACAGAACCACATTCACATTAGACAGGCCAGTTCATGCAGGAGAAAGGTCTAAGGAGATGCGGCCCTAATCCTCACCTGCCTGCATCACCTCACCAGAGGAGTTCTCTTGGACATCTGTAAACAAAATATCTGATCCAGCAAATCTTCCGGAGAAGAGGAAAAAAGATGTTTTCAGAAAGGTACAGCCAGGGAAATCTGAAATGAACGTGAAACTGTGAATAGAACCAGACATTAGCAGAGACAAAATACGAGTCTGATGCGTTAAGAGTCCGACTGTCCAGTTCGGAAACTATTTGTACCCTTTTGTTGGCTAACATCATGCCACCAACATGGACAATAAGAAAATGTGCACAAAATGTGCTCTGGCTAGAAACCTCCTAGCCAGGTTTACATAAGAAATAAAATCAACACTTGATTTCCCATTTCGGAAGTAGTTCAACTGGACAAAGAAACTGCCCACTTGGGACTTATCTTTCAGCTGCTAATCACAGCATAATTCTACAAGTTGGATACTCCCCTTACTTCCTAGCAATGATGTTAACTGGGAGGCTGGGCCCATTAATAAATCTGCACAGAAGAAAAATGTTTCCATTATTTGCCATTTTTACTACAATGAGCATCTCCTAGAAAAAAAAAGTCTGAAGTCAGGTAAAATAGCTTTTCATGTGAGCAGCAGAACAAAGTTGTTAGCAGTCCCAAAAGGTGCATTCTTGTGCTGTCCCACAGGGTTAAAAATTCCTGAATTGTGAAAAGAGGGAAATTTGCATTCCCTTCTCATGCAGAGAGAACAGATAAAGATGACAGAAATAAGTAGGTATGCTTGCAAAGAGCGACATTAAAGGAAATATGCTCAGATCTCAATGGATGTCCCTTTTGGCATTGAAGATACACTAACATACAGTAGCACGCACTGTAGCAAAATAAAAAAAAAAAAATAAAAGTCTTGCTAAAGCTCCCCAAGACTTCACTGTGAGCAGGGATAACTAAAGAAAGAGCTTTTTATCTGAGTGTTGCTTAACTATGGGACTGTCACAGACACCTAGCTAAAGATCTCAGTAGACAAAAGAAAAAGAAACGAGTGTGGAATTTGCAGTTGTGGTATAGCAGAACAAGCAGCAGTGTAAGTCATCTCCCTGATCTTGCAGGCAGGTAGATCTCTTACATATATATTAATACTAAACACCGCAATATGTTTCCTTTCTCATTCACAAGAACAGAAGAGAAAGAAATATGACTGGAACCATTCTTGTCTTACACAGGAAAGACTTTGCCTGAAATCAGACTTTTAGTAAGAATCACAGCATTTCACTTGCTTAGCACTTTCCAGAGAACTTTCTAGCCTCAAAGCATCCTTCACTAAATGAAGAATTAAGAAATGCAGCAATTTATACCAGGCATAATAAAGTTGCAACTTGCACTAATATTGCCTCTGTAATTCATGCTGCTTAAATCATTGGTTACGTAGGATCTAGCAAGTCAATGAGCTTTGCTCAGACTATAGGATCTCATTAATTCTGCCATTTATGAGTCTTTTTCCACCTAGTTTGAGGACATTTGGCCCATGTTCACAGTTCAGGAGATAGCAGAACCATCTCTCAAAGAACCAGATGTTTACTTTAACTGATTAAAAGCACGAAATCTGTCTGGCAAGCCTACAAAGTGCATGTTTTTGTGATACCTTAGTACTTCCACAATGAGCCTTAGCTCAAAAGAAGATCATCAGAAACAAACCAAACATGAAGAAATAGAACTGGGAGCCCATCTGCACCTGTGAAATCCTGAAGAGCATTGGTTGTTTCTTTTAAGGGCAGCAGGCTATAACAGGTACAGCCCTACTACTAACTCCACATCTAGATTATACAGCAGTCTCCAGCAGTTCCTTTCCCTGGGTGTGTTCATTTTCACACACATAAACTGGGAAAGGGATGATGGAAATTTTTCAGTTGCACCAAAGATATAAGAACTGGGCACCAATGACTAAAGCCCATTTGCTTTCAAAGTCTGTGCATCCTCTTGTTAAGCTCTTTAGGTCACAGCTACTGACCTTTATCTTACACGCTGCGATGCTATTGCAAGCAAGACAGCAAATCTGCATAACACCTTTTTACTAACAGGGCTGGACAGAAAAATGCCTGAGGTAACAACACTAGATGTTCAGGCATGGAGAATGAGTGCCTTTCCAGTGTTTCCCTCAAGAATAAGCCTCATGCACCTGGTTTTGCCAGGAAGGTGTGGTACCATGGGTGTTCCTCGTGCCTGAAAGCTGAGTCATAACTTCAGCCCACAGAAGCAAACCTAATGAAAGGTGAGATTTTTCTTTTCCTTGCCACCCTTTCACATGTTTCTGTGAAGATGCCCAATTCCTGGAACAACAAGTACAGCCAGTGAGCATCCGCTGTTGCTGTCCAACTAACAAGAGGGTCTCATGCCAACGTACGCTTTGCTCACATGCACGTCTCCTTAGTAATGCTGGATAATGCTTTGCAAATAAACATACATACCAAAATCACTTCTTCGTCTTCACGGTAAGTAAGAGTAGAGGAAGCCGTTGAAGACAGATAAACACTGACAGGCAGAATCTTACCTGTGACCCAATTATTCTAACATCCTGCATCTGGCCTAAGCCATGTGCCAAGTATCTCAGAAAAAGAAGCAAGAAAACCTGCTAGAGATAAGATTTGGGATATGTCATCCCTTAGAGGGGGTGTTTGTCATGACTCCTAAAAGTTAAACCTTAAGGCTTGAGGTTTTTATATCCAAATAAAAATCTTTGCTAGCACTCACAACTATAATTCTGAATATTCTGGTTATTTATACAAAAGTGTTCAATTCCTTGTTTAATCCCGTTAAATCCTCTGGCCTCAGCAATGCCTAATGGCAACTGTTTCCACAGTCACATCACATCCTTAGTCAGGGACTTCAGAGCTTGCAGGCTTGCTGCCATGGAGCTGGTGACACACAGCTCTGTGGGCCAGAGAAGGCTCAGCACAAGCCGGGACTCTCTGACTATGGGGCAGAACAAAGTACCAGGAGTAATGTGGGTTCACCAGCCATGCTGGCAAGCAAGGTGAAAAAATCAAGGCAGAAACTGGCTTCCAGCCCCTAAATCAACTCAGTCAGAGCTGGTTTTGCTGTCTGCCCTGCACATCAGTATTTTTTCTGCCCCTATTCTTTGCACTACAATAGAATCTAAAGCTCTGTGACATCTTGCAACTGGCACAGATGATCCAGGTCTTCCCAAATCCTCTTTAGTTTGCAAGGCTGGGAATCAGCCTGTACTTGAGAAACAGAGATACCACTAAAACAGAAGATATGCATCTTGGGATCTAGGGTTTTATTTCAAAGTGAAATCAGAACAAAGAGCAAAGTACTTAATTTTTAAGTTACCGTGGAAATTTTTTTTTTTTGTCTCTCTCTTTTAAATTAAGCAAGTGGTTTAACCTCTTTTCACAATCAAAAGTTTTGCATCTCTGCCAAAAATACATTTGGAATTCATGTATTTGGTACAAGACCAGTGAAAGGTACACACAACTTGTCCTAAGAGATTTAACCACTGCCAGAGTTTTGTACATGGATTTTAGGAGGCTTTCTATCAAAATAGAGGTCAAAATGGGAAACTAGGGACAGCAGATGCTACGTGATATAACACACACAAAGAAAAAGGTTTATCTTCATTGTGATTTGTTATCACTGCTGTTCCAGAGACAATTCAAAGCAGCAAGTTGACTTTGATGTTCTAGTTAAAAACTCTCTGCAGAGAGTCTTATGCACTGCATAGCAGAATCTTTGCTGAAAAGTCAGAATCACTTTGCGTTTGAATTGCCCCTCTCTCCAGATGTGCCACTACAGAACTATATAACTACATGACAGTCCCGTTTATAAAAAGATTCACTACCTTGACAGCTTGTGAAGGCACCTGTATTCTGTCAGCATGCTACCTACACTAATGTTATAAAAAAAAAAAAAAAAAAAAAAAAATAAACCAAGTATAGATCAACATTATTGATGATAGCTTAGTGACCATTAGGCCATTGCACACTTCCATAGTCTCACTCTGAACCTGCAGAGGCTGCCTGTTAAATATAGACCATCAGAAATCTGTGCTGTAGATGACAACCTCAATATATATTTTAAAAAAAATAAACATACCTGCCTTCATCCAAGAGGATGAAAAATTCTGTATAAATTGAAGAGAGAAACAAAAGTAATACTTTTGGCAAACAATTTGTGACATGACATATTTAGAAAGTCATCAGTGTAATATCTGAGCTGAATCTGCCAAACTGAATTAAGATATTACAGACTATGTGAGCATTAGTATTTCTGCTGGCTTTGGTGCTCTGCAAGGTCTCAGAGAAAGCTGAAATTTGACAAATCTGGAGGAAAAAGAATAAAGTAGGTTTTTAAGAAATCACTTAACATTATTTTTGAAACTTTTGTGACATTTAGACCAATTTCAAGATATTGTAATAGAAAAGGGAGAGAAAACTCATGAGCTTGGATTTGGCAGTGCTGGATAATTCCACTGGCTTTCACTCCATTATGGAATTCAGATCAAAACCAGCTTACTTGTTGAAAAAACCCTTCATGGGCCTATTCTTGCCAACCTATGAACTGTGGCCCCTGTATTCAACAAGTACTGGCTTTCTTTCTGTCCTTTCACACCTTCTCACCTCTAACAGCGCAAAAACTCTTTCTCTGCCACAACTCCCTACATCTGCTTTGTGATTCACCAGTCCACCCTCGTGAACAGAACTCAACAACAGCAACAAAAAGTAAACTACTACTCCCACAAAAATCTCTCTTCTCCACCTTATTTTTCCCTTGATTTCTCTCCCCTTCTACTGTTGTTTGCAATTTGCCTTGGTACCTCTGCCAATGTCCTGGCTGCAAAAGGCTACTCAGGCAGTGAAGCATGTAGTGCTCCAATTCCACTCCACTTTCAGTTTTCTACTCAGGATAGTTACCTCTACATTTACACCAGATTGCATACACTATTCTATTTGTTCCTGGAGTGATAGTGGATACTTTGTGAGGGATGCTTAACAAAACAAAAGGTATCATCCAGCTGTAATAATATGAGAAAAACAAACAAACAAACCAACCAACTCCAACCAACCAAACAAAAAAACCACACACACCAAAACATGGTACTAAGACCAGAAACTGCTCAAGTGGGGAAATTATAGTTATAAAACAGATTTCAGTGCTTCCAGGAAACAGCATTGTAGTAACTTCTCACATTGACAAATCACCTACAGCAACATTTTTGTATGGGAGTAGCAAACCCTTGGTGGCTCTGCTTTGGCAATCCTCCCTAAGTATGCTTAAGTTTAGCAGCTTAACAAAGCCCTGGAAGATCATAAGGACTAGATCCATATCTATGCATATCTAATATGAAAATAACTTATAAACTTTAGTGACTTTGGAAGGCAGAGCTAGATATCTCAAGTGTTTCCCAATTCAAAATATTTCATTGCAAAGGTTCTTTTATGACAGTACTATGGGATTTAAAAATGTATATTTGAGTTTACAGATGTGACTGAAAGGAAGACCTGCACCAACATCACCCCTGTAGTCACCTGGAGGATGAAAAAAAAACCCATACAGGTGAAAAGCTGTAACCTTTTATTGAGTTGATTACAGTGGGAAGTCAATAGATAGCAACTTCATATACATACTTCGGGTGCGTGTTCATCATGCATAGGATACTTGCAGCAGGTGGAAAGGAAGAGCATATCCCTTCAAAAGAAGCAGGATATGGTAGGTGATGATAAAAATCCTACCCAGACATACTTAGATCCAGATGTTGGAAGAATTCAGCAGAAAACCTGCATTTCCTTGAATTATTCTTCTGCTAACGAGGAGAAATGGTACCAAAACACAGGCTGCAGTAAAGGACACTATCTTCTTTTGCTCATTTTCTCTGCCTGCCTGTAAATACATCAGCCAAAAGTAAGACCTTTCAACAGCCCATTCTCCCCTCTGACTTCACCTTTTCATGGTGTGCTCTTCTGACCTTTCACTGTGAAATCATCTCCAGTTTGTATCACAACTTAGAGGTTTTGTCCTTCAGACCACACTCCTCAAACTAATATTCTCAGCAACAACAAATTTGAGATGAAACCTTTGATTTGGTTACCTGTGCTCCTAGATGACTTTCACACATGGACCAGCTCAGTCTAAGTATAATAAAGTATTCAATAAATATAAACATTTAGGTTATTTTGTTGCATAGAAGGAGATATTCAGCAAGTAACCGTTATCATAAGCCTGAACAAGACCCTCCACATCCAATTCCTCAAGCAGAAAGGAAAAACAAGTCTGTGGATCAGTATAGCTCTGCACTAGTTCGGTCTATCAAAAATTTATTTTCTTCATCCTCAAGTTGTGACACCACTCTGGGCATATACAGGTGTTAAAAAGAAAGAAGAAACTAAATGTTAGAAAACAGGAGCCCTGTCAACAAACAAGGAAGGCGAGCACTTCGTTAAGGCAGTAAAATAGCAGTCAGTCCCAGAGCAAGAAATGAGAAGTGATATTTTGTCCTGCAGCAAAAGTGGAGCTAAGAGAGAAAGTTAAATTGCAGCTGGTAAATGAAGCACTGGACACGGGAGTGCATTCAAGGCCATATTTAACAAAGGAACTCCATATGACACACTTGCTACTATCCATAGTCAAGTTACAACAAACTTTGGCGAGCCTCAAGGCAGCATCTCAGTACTGTCCAAACCTAGGATACAATGATTGATTAAGGATGCTTAGATGACATTGAGTCCCGCACCATTTCAGGTGTAATGTTGTCATACATGATCACGTCACCTGGGGAGTCTAGGAGCAGCAAAGTGAAGCTTTATCAACAAGCACAATATGAGAATGGAGAAGGAGGCCTCCTTCCACCCCCCATCTTCCAATCCCTGCTTTATTTTACTCCCTCTACATCACCCACTTAGAGAACATCCCACAGACCAAACCCAGCTGGCAATCTCATATAATCATGCCCATCCTTCCGGAGAGGCTATGACAACATAGCTTCTGTCCACTCTCTGTTCCTATAAGTCGGTGTGTATGCGTTAGGTAAAGGAAGGCAAAGGAAAGTAGTGACTTCTGACTACCACCCCACCATGCCTCCCATTCAAAACCTGATACAAAATCCAGACTAGGGTTTCAGTTATTGAGAGGAGACAGGTTTCTTCCTCCTACTTGTCATGGCCAAGGACTCAAAAGCGTTCTGCTTCTGCAGAGGGTTGCCTGGCTTGTTCAGTTGTTCCTGTGCTGAGCAGGGACTTAAGGTATTCCAATGCCTTCCGGGAAGCAGACCCTACTTCCCCAGCCTGCAGAGACATCCAGAGTCTCTGATTTTGTAACTTTAAATTGAATCAGGTGCAAAGATCAATGAAAACACCCCTTAAGTATCTTGCAAACTTTCTTAAACACTGGAGGCAAGGTACCAAGGGAAAAAAAAAATATAAACAAATTAAAAACCAATCAACCAAACCAAAAATTATCCTTTTTATCCCTCCAAGAAGAGGCAAATCATCATAACTACCAAACACCATGCAAGCATTTGAAAAAAAAAAAAAAAAAAAAAAAAAGAAAAGTTAGAAAACAAAACTAAAAATAGGTCAAGATCCCTCCATTATGCATTTCCATCCTATCTAAGCCCCATGGAACAAACCCCTTCCTATTTTTTCCCCACTATTAGAACTATTTATTTGCAATTCCTAAAAAAATAAAAGTTAATGCCAATACAAATGACCGAGATGCTCTCTCTTAAACCACCAACAAATCATTAGCTGAACTCAGAGTTAATAGCTTAAGAATATAAAGTATAATATATTGTAACAGCAGTGGTAGAAAGATTTAAAGAGCATGGAACTATTACAACTAGTTTGAGAGAGCTCAATGTGAAATCAACCAGAAAATGATCATTCTACAACTATAAATACAGAGTACTAAAACAAAAAGAAAGTCTCTAGCTTTGTAAAAAATATCCATAAATTAAGAGAAAACACCCCCCTAAACCATTTTAGGGGAAAGTATTTAATGCAGCTATAAAGTAAAGAATTTGTTTTCTTTATATTAAGTGTGGCTTTGATTGAGTCTGTAGAATTAAACACTAATGTTATTGTAAGTAAAACACAAGGAACTGGAATTTGTGTTTGGCATATAATCAAGAAATAAGCGAGTCACAAAGTTGAAGGATGTGATATGCCTTTATATGGCTTAGTTAGGGTTACTTCTGATGCACTGTAAAATAAAAGTATTCTTTATGCAAAGAAACAATCTTTTATCTTCAAATATGCACAGAGAGCTCACACTGTAATACTCTGCATATATACACTCTTTGTGAGTACAAACAGATTAACACGTATAACACGTTTGGCAGTTCACTGGACATATTCAATGGGTTAGGCTGGTTCAAAACATGTTCTCCACTACTTTATAAAAGAATGAAGGAACATATAATTTAAAATTTATACAGCATTTTAGATGACCTACTATAATCAATTATGCTTATAAATAAAGTGACAATTAGAAAGCCCAGTCTTGCCTGCTCTGACAATTTCAGTCGGAAGAGTTACAATATTTGATGCTTTGGTTAAAGTTCCAGCTCCAAAAAGTTAACAGTTAGGCAAGACCCAAAACTTCTCTTTAGAACAGCAGTGTAAAACAAAAAAAAATAAAAAAGAAAAACACACATACACACACAAACAGCTCACACAAGACATCACAAAAAAAAAAAAAAAAAAGAACAACACACAAAACACACTTTAAATCATTACCTAATTGGCACCTTGAAACTCAAAACCCAGAAAAGACTTTAAAAGATAATATAAAATCCTCTTATCACTTAATAATTTGCTTTGGTTTTCTGCATCTCACAAAATAAACCTTTTTTAGAATTAACTTAAGACCTTTTAAATATCTGGGACTGGTGCGACTAGAGCCCAGACAAGACCTAGAGACCCCATCCTGCAGGTTTTCCATCTCCCTCCCTGTCAAAGAGAACAGAATCCAAGGTACTTGAAAACTGACCCACCAATTTATGCAGGTATCATTGTAACACATTAACACAGTGACAGCATCCAAATTCCAGTTTCCAGCACCCCTGGGACAGCACTAGGTTAAGCCTCAATATAGAGTTACCCTAGGCACCATACTTTCATGCTAGCAGTTCTGCCATTTGTTCCACTGCAGTGGCAAACCGCAACAATTTACTTCCTCTGAACTGTATGATCTCGATCTTCTCAAAACCCTCTGCCTAGAATTCCCTGCTATATCTCCCGTCAGAAATCAATAAAGCAGACAGGACTCACGTAACGAACCTATGTGACAGAAAACCAGTTGTACTCAGTCTCAGACTAAAAACCAAAAGTATAATAAAGTATATTTACAAGTGTCCAACAGGCTAGACACATATTAGGGCAGAGGTAACAGAGGAAAAGTTATCCAAATGATGAAACA
Source organism: Columba livia (assembly GCF_036013475.1). Taxonomy (NCBI): domain Eukaryota; kingdom Metazoa; phylum Chordata; class Aves; order Columbiformes; family Columbidae; genus Columba; species Columba livia. Next base: position 66,483,425 of record NC_088603.1, on the reverse strand, counting down.
GCCAGCGCAAAGCTACTGCAATGCATCCACATTGCTGCTACACAGCTGAATGTCTGATCCTGGAGTCACTGTGACTTGGGTGCTTGATAATCCAAAACTAAAATGACTGGTGTTAAAATATGGGCAGCATTCACTATCAGCTGCATTAACATGATAGTGAAGACAGCACAGAGGGAAAAGCCAACAATTGTTAAGTAACAGAGATGAAAGGAGCGCTTCAAGAGTAAAAAGCATCTTTGGTTGGTGTGGAGGACTTGCACTCCGTCTAATGGAATCATCTTTGTACTCCATACAAACAATGGAAAATGTGTGATGGCTCAGGAGAGCCACAGCCAACCCAGCATACATCTGTACTGTAGATGCTCCATGTACCATTCTGATACCTGCATTCCTTTTCCTTCCTAGCTATCCAACCGCATTTTCTTTTTCTGCAGGGAGAATCTAGCCTGCACCTGTTGCTGCTAATTATAATATAAAATGGAAAATGTAAAGGACAAGAATACATTGATAGCCTGCTGTTAAGATTTAATATTTAGTATACATGTATTAACGCAAATTAATATGCACTAGTACTCTACTGCATATTTGGTCCCACTGTATATGGAGTTTTATGAATTGAAATGGACTTAGGATGAATCTGTGAAATCAAATTGGTGCCCTGCAGGTCTGTACAGATGATTATACTTAATTAAGTGGTGTCTCTTTTTAGTTTAAGGATATACAAATGATCATATTATCACTGCAAGTAATGGTGTAGAGTCTACTGTAGGCAAAGAGGATTCCTGTCTAGTTCATCATCATGTCAAATCACATACCCAGAAAAGGACAAGTCTATGAAAGGTGGGACGCATTACTATTTACACCTTGAATTTATCTGCATGGCATTGTTCTATCTGGCTAGACAGAGATTCAAAGCCAAAGTCTCCCTGTTAAAAAGACTCAGTGGTAAATTAAAATAGAGCAAGGGATAAGACATTTCTGGGTTAACAATACAAAAGCAATTAGAACAATAGTGGGTATGTCATTAATTTGGAAGAGACTCTTCCCAAGTCTCAGTCAGAACTTAAACAGAAAGAAGTCATCCCAGGCATCACAAAAAGATCTCCTGAAGAAGAGGAAGGGGTTGGGAGGAGAAAAGAGCAGAACAAAAGGAGTGTTTGCATTCACATACACCTGGTTCTAGATATATTCAAGTTTTCTATATTTTCAACCTTTTTCTGCACATTTTTGATAAGAACCTTTACAAACAGATGATAATTTCATTTGGAAATCACTATTGAGACTAATTCTATCTAGAAAAAAAAGTAACTGAGGGAGGATAAGGTAACACAGGCCTGTAAAATCACAAGCACTACAGCAGGGACAGGAATCACTGACATTTTGTCTCCTATTGTCTCAATCTCTCTCCCTTTAGAAAAATAGAGATAGGAAAAAAAAAAAAAAAAAAAAAAGCTAGGATCAACATGTGAAGATGTGGTTCTCCACACCACGGAGAAGAAACAACACCTTGCCAAATGATTCTGCAGATACTAGAAGCTGGCAGAGAAACTTGGTAAGTTTCTGAAAGACAAATCCAATGAGGGTCAGTAAGGCCACAGAAAACATGTCAAGCTGAGTGTTAGTCAGATGGAGATGGAAGAGTATTATGGTGAAGTACCACACACACCCCTGCACTCTTCTTACTCTTTGTTACACAACCCACCTGCAGACATTACTGGGGAAAGCCTACTGAGATAGGTGGACCTTTGCTTGAAGCCAGTGTGACCACTACCATGTCCTTATAAAACCTAGTAAAGCACATATAGCGGGCTTCCAGGGAAAGCTTCTAGCAGGTCTCAAGTATTGCTAAGCCCACCACTGTAACTCAGTTGTGAATGGTGGTGCAATGAGGGAGGGAAACCAACTGAACTGTGGTAAGGAGAATGTAAAGCTGCATCCAAAGAGTGAAAGTAAAGAGATCTGCATGGATATGTGTACACTAGGGGATCATGGAGTAGGAAGCAAGGCACTCTACATGGAGAGAAACTGGAATAGAGGCTATTATAATGCAAAGATCTAAACCTCTCACTAGGACACACCCAAATAGGCCCATACTGGGAGCTGGGACACTTAGAAAGAGTGATCAGAGAGATCACAAGTACAGGAGAGAGAGACACTAATAGAACTAACAGAGAACCAGTGACCCTCTGCCCTCTGAGAGTACATTTCAGCTGCTCTCTGATGCTTTGATCCTGAGCACCTCATGCAGAAACAACAATTAGCTTCCTGTTGTAGAAAGGCTGAGGCTGGAATGGACCTCTGGAGATCATCTTGTCCAACCCCTCCCTGCTCAAACAGGGTCACCTAGAGCAGGTTGTTCAGAACCATGTCCAGATGGCTTCCGAATATCTCCAAGGAAGAAGAGTCCACAACCTCTCTGAGCAACCTGTGCCAGTGCTCAGTCACCCTCACAGGAAACTGCTTCCTGATGTTCAAAGGGAACCTCCTGTGTTTTAGTTTGCAGCCATGGCCCCTGGTCCTGTCATTGGCACCACTGAAAAGACCCTGGCTATATCCTCTTTGCATCTTCCTTCAGGTAGTTATATACATTGATCTGATCCCCCTGAGCCTTCTCTTCTCCAGTCTAACAGATGTCTCAACAATCTTCGGTTCTTCCAAGAAAAGCAAGGCTGGATGTAGGCCAGACATTTCTGCTACCTACACACATATACCTATTTGGAAGTGAACTGGGACCAATTCATTTAATATTTCATCCAACAGACATGGTCGTAACCCAGACTGGTGACACCACTCGTTTATCTGCAGGACCCTTTGCAATTCAGACTGCCAATGGCCATTTAATACAGGAGATATTGGCTGTTATGCCTAAAAATGTTTAAAGGAAATAGATTCATTTGCTGGATTGCTTATGTGCAAATGTGAATATTGACATCAAGACTATTTCTACTTGTTAAAATTAGCAGAATATAATTACAAGTATTTCATGCAAATTTGTCCTAAAATATCTGTTAGGACAAAGTGAGGAAGAGCTATCACGTGATGAGTACATACCAAAGCAGACCATGACCCCAGGAGGCCTCTGACAAAATGCTCATCTAACATTTTTTAGGACATTTTTTTTCATGTGAAAGTATTTCCGCTAAAAGCTGAATCTAAGACTTTGTTAGTGGAAAAGAAAAATCTAAGCACAAAGTCTTAATATTGCAAAGATAATTTTCCAAGTATGAAATGCTACAGCACTGGCTTTAAAAACGTATTGCCTTTACTCACAATTGTTCAGGCTTCTGAACTGCAGACTCAATCCCTTGCAGGCTGCCTCTTAGCATTCTATCAGTGTTTTCTGCATGGTTTTAAAAAACCATGCAACTCTTCTGAAATGGTAGCCAGTTCTTTAAATGAAGTAAACTCAAGCAGGAGTCTGAAGAGAGCCTATATTTAGAGTGTGATTACAATTTAACCCTGGTAACTTTAAACCAATTTAGTTAGCAAGATATTTACAAACAAGTGCTCATTTCAGTTACGAGCAGGTTTTTTTCAGTTTACACTAGAGCACCCTGAAGCAGATTTAAACTAAAACAAAAGTGGTCATTCCTAAACTAAATATTCACTGGCTGAATCCCAAATTTAAAGCTGATAAGAGTTCAACAAGTGCCATCATCTTATGGAAGTATGGCTTTCCTTTCAGCCTTTAGACTACATATTAGATGAATCCATTCCTCTCCTTTGACTGCATTTATGAAATCAAAGACAAGTAACTACTCGAATCTACAAAAAGCACCTAATGTTAACAAATGTGGTTTTGTGTGTCCCACTGGGAACATGCTCTCTTCTCAGGCAAAGACAAACAGCATGAAAGATGTCCAGAGAAGTCTAACAATGAATTTCTGTGGCAACCTACAGACAGGCTGAGCAGAAATATTGTTGCAATGAATTGGGTAGAACTGGACCCAGTCACTGACTTCTCTAATTTTGCCACCATTGACAGAGCTCTGTTTGTTCTCTAAGGCTGTTGTGACCTATTGAATATATCACTTTAAAAGTTGTCCCCATCATACTTATTTGCTATGTAGAAAGCATTTGTGTTTTTCAGGAATCCCCAGAGTTCCCACAGAAACACCTGGTAGAATAGTAAACCAAATTCTCAATGGACAGAGTGACTCCTGCCTTGGAAGCAAAAGATTAGCTTATACCAATGCAGCTAATTCCACTCAGGGTTAGTACATCATCTTAACCACAAGTGCAAAAACACAGGACAGACAAGCATTTCAACACTTCTGGCTAGGGGATCTTGCCCTCAACACACATACTGATGCTTCTACATGGTCTCCTAGCTGTCTATACTGCTGTCCATCTGTTGGGATGGCATTACGCCAGATAACAAGGTAGCATGCCAGATACACTAGCACTAATGTGCCAAATAAAGACAGGTTGTTTTGAATGCACTGCTTTCAGAAAGCTGCAAGAACCAGGTAGAAATTGTCCCCACTAAACAAACCCCCCCCCCCCCACACACACACAAAACAAAACACAAAAAAACCCCAAACAAACAAAAAAAACCAAAACCACCAAACCAAAACAACAACAACAAAAAAAATCAAACAAAACAAAAACAAAACAAAAACAACAAAAACCAACAAAAACAAAACACAAAACAAACAACAAAACAAAACAAAAATTAAAAAGAGCAAGGAACTTCTGCACATCTCTAGTTCTTCTACAGTTATTTTAAGTTTGATGTCCCCTTCATTTTCAACATTCAAGCACTGTCCCAAACACAGAAATCTTAATAAAGTTGTTGAATACCAGAGACTGCCAGGCAAAGGAGGTGGTATTTTAACAGACTCACTGGTAAGACCACTACACACCTGCAGGAAGTCCTATCTCTATATATACATCCTGCTAATATGCTTAGGAGAGATATTTCCCACCTAAACCTGCACATTTCTTCACTGTTTTCCTTCTAATTGGCTCTACTACTTCATATTTTAAAAGCAGCTCTTCTCATAGGAGAAAAAGGTAGTTTTTCAAAATACCTGTTAGCCTCTTATATAGAACCACAGTTCTTGCTGCTGGAGCAACTATACAGGAAACCTTTCACATCCTGTAGTACCCACTTAATTTTACTGTTAGCTTGAAAATTACTGAATCAGCTCAAGAATCTGTGATATTGTTGCATGCATAAAGGCAGGAACTTCCCTACAAGCACTAATTTAGAAGCCTGGAGAAACACAGACTCCCTCTTTTCAGAAGTTTCCTTGTGCTTGCAAACTGCACAGCCTCAGTCCCTAAGACCAACAAGTCTGAAGAGCCACAATATATAGGGTATAAGATGCCAGCCAGCTCTAGACATTACTAAGCACTCTAGAAATGCTGGAAATTGTCTTCTATAAGGTTTTAAGCCTAAGCTGTAGGCTTGCCACATAAAAAGACAAATCTGCCAAAACTACAGGGTGGTTGTGGGAGGGGCAAGAAAAAAAAAGGCAAAAGCATTTATGTAATAAACATTATTGAGAGGAAGAGGGAAAATGAAAGAGATGGTAAAGGCCTAAACAAAGCAAAAAGAAGCAGCTGACCCTCAGTTAATATTAAAGCCATCATAAAGCTGTTATAGCAGCCATGGACAGATACGGGAAAACTACTTTTCCTTGAAGAAGCAAAACTCAAACAAAGCCACCTGCATGTCTCCAGAAGCCTTTCCTCAGGAGTTATTGCTCTGAGCAGTACATGCTTAGTTCACCAATAAGTATGTCATTAGCGCAGGCACCTTTCGTGTTCTTACACAAGCACTGGTCCACATTCCCCAGCAGACTGGCAAAGGGTGTTGCAGACGGACAGGCACAAGAGAAAGATCTGTGTCTCTCAAAACAGTTGATTGATAAACCAAGGATCTTGCCTACCTATAGTATCAAGTTCCCAGAACACTTACATCAGCAGGATAGAGTCACCCATCATTTTCTAAATTAATCAGAGTAGCAAGACCTTTTCTTCTCAGGTCAGTTTAGTCCTGTTACTTACATGGCCTGTCATTCAGATCCCACTGCTTTTGATACTAGCACATTGCTGGACTGAGCTCAGGTAGAGACAATGTCATATGCTTCATGACTCCAAAGACAAAGTGCAAGCAGTTGTTCCACCCTACCCTTGCATTTCTCCCACAGAAATTCAGGCCTATGAACAGGGAAGAAAAAAAAGAAGGAAAAAAAAACAAAAAACAAAAAAACATATCTTAATCTACATGATCTGGCTTTTAGTACAGTTTGTCACTAACATCCCTAAACAGTGATCACACTCAGAAGCATCATTCTTGACAGCAAGAGAGTATGTACTGGTGAGGGGAAACATGGGGTGTGAAGATAAGCAGGTCTGGGAAAGGTTTGTGATTGTAAACAAAGCCAGCATGAAGGTAACCATCTGCTGGGAGGTGATTCTGACATGTAAAATATTGAGCAAGCATGAATGAAGAACAGCAAACCCCACTCATGCACCAGGCAGCAGCCACAATCAAATCTGACCCCCTTGAAATTTTTATTTGAATTAGTGTTACCTTTTAATAACCTTTCACTGCTCTCTGCAAAGATAACAGGTGTCATTAAAACAGCTGTCATTGTTCCAGTCTTCCCTGAGACATCTATTTATTTGGATCTTTCAAGAGAAACATAAATGAAATCAGTCATTCTGTATTAGAGCGTTCCCAGGGACAGTTAGTTGATTGGCATCTCACACTAGTGGGCAAGTCACCGCAAGACACTTGTAGAAGAGAGCATTTTCCCTGAAGTCTTCGTGCTTTAACATCTGACAGGAATATGTATATATGTATAGCTTGATTTTTTTTGATGAATGATACTCTGTGAAATATCAGAGAGAAAAATGTCAGACATACATTGCATAGCAATTGAGGGCTAATGAAGATCCAGGTATTAAATCAATTAAGAAGTATCAAAAGCTACCTAATCATCAAGGAACAAAATTGGCACCACAATATGTAGTGAGTATGGGAAAGCCTAATTTACTAAACATACCCTGCAGTCACATAATTGCATGTAATTTTACCAGCATAATTAACTAATTTAATTACCACTTCTCAAGTGCATCAATTATTGACATTACAGAGTTTTCAGACAGCAGAATTACTGTGTGGTACATTCAGAGAATGCAAAATGCTTTGTACGCCTATTTTCCAGTCACAGTCAACAACGGAGAGGGAACACAAGCAGCAAAAGGGGAAAAATTGCAAGTGTACCACACAAAGCACAGTTCAGCATTCAAGTTCAAGAGATGAACCAGGAAAAAAAACGTACTTACGTAGGACTGAGAAGTCAACAGCAAACAACTGGGGAGACTAAGGAGAGAAAAGCTAAGCATCATGCTAAACCAGACAATTTATGTCTGAACAAGGTATATTTTAAGTGAAATCTATCCAGGAGGTAACAAGCTCTTTGAAATCTGGCCACTCTTACCTCTTAACCAAGAGCTTGATCTTACAAGCAAGATCTTCAGGGATATACAGATAGTTGAATAAAGCTCCACTGTCCTCACTCAAAAGTCATAAAGGTGCCAGGTCTGTCTACACAAGTCTCAAAGCAAAATCAGAGCCCAGGGAGACTTGGGCCAGCACGTGATAAGAAACAGGGATCTGCCTGAACAAACCTTGGATGCACTGGTTCCCTTCAAGACAGGAGGAAAAAAAAAAAAAGTAAAAAGATGAAGTATGGATGCATTCTTATTAATTAAAATGTAGCTTTGCCATGTGGGATCATTACTCAGACTTCAAGAACTATTGATCCCCTGCTTAATGTTTAGACACTGTATGTAAATCTTTGCATAAAACCATTTTATTTCAGCAATGAGCTTTTCAAAGTCAAGAGAGATGTCAGCATCTGCTCCCTATGGAGTCTTAAGAGTCAGTGTCAGTAAAAAATAGGCAGCGTCAGTAAAAATTATGCCCTGTGTCAGTAAATCTGTTAACAGGGTGGTTGGAAACCCTGGGAGCTGTGGTGTCATTTTCTTTTCCCATTGCCCTCTTGTACTTGACCTTTGCACAGCTGTTTCACAGTATCTGGAGATGGGTGAACTGTGAAATGGTGATTACAGGAAAGGGGGCATTTTAATCAGACAATACAACCTAGAACAAGAAGAGGGCATTCTTTCATATGCCAACTGAGATCTTTAAAGTCTTTTTTGTCTTTCAGATTCAATTAAGAACAATCACCACAACTCCCCCTCTTAAATCTAATGCCAATGTTCAGTTACCCTTTTTAAGGTCATGAAATCCTACTGGACTCATTGTGATGATTATTCCAAGTAAGCAGGGACTTTGTTAAAATAAAACAAAACAGAAGTCCAAATATATCATAAATACACAGAAGGAACTTAAAATCATACACAATAAAGCAAGTGTAGATGGGGTCCAATCAGTCATAGCCCAATCGAGTCTCCAGGCACAGCAGCACATGCAAGGAAAGCTCCTTCCTCAGAGACGAGTGAAGGCTACACCTGAGCAGAAATTCTACCAGAGCAAAGCTACAGCTACCCTGTCCTTTCAAGGACTAGACTTCATCCTCCGATGAGTAACATTGCAGGGATGGAACTACGAGTCTGTTGTGTTTGTCACTGTGAGGCCCTTGTGAGGTTCCATCTCAAATAAATCTTAAGCATGTGCTTAAATTTAAGCAATAGCTTAAGCCAAGCAACTGGCTTGAAGAATGCAGACAAGTATGTTTTTGACTAGAGATTAATCAGACTGGTCTTGTGCATGTAATGAAACTTCCTTCAAAATTGCAAGAGACTAACATTCTTCAAAGATGCTATGCAACAGCAAGACACAATCTAGTCCCATGTGGAATTCTGACTTGAAAGCATGATGTGAAAAATCAAGACAGTGAGAAAAGCACATGTTGCATTCACAGGCAGTAGAAGGAAGAGGATGGAGGAGGAAGGAGACCACAGCATTTCATGCTAAGAGACAAAATTACTTTTTAAAGTGAGCAAACCTGATGAATGATGCTCTTCATGCTACTCGTTCTGCAGGCTGCTCTCTGTACACCTGCCACGTGGCTGCTATCAGTAAAAGCAATTCCAGGAATGACATTGATGTGTGAGGGGCCTGCACTCATGAGGCACCAGGCTTAAACCATTATTCACTGCAGTTGTATGTGGGTGGTGGAACTCAAACAGTCAGCTGAGTAAGTGCATATAAATGAGTGTAAATAGATAGCAAAAAGAGGGGATGAGTCAGGAAATAAAAAAGATAAAATACAAAAATCCTCCTCATGCTCTGTCAGCCCTAGCAGGTATTGTCACACCTCTCTAGCCTTCAAATGTCTTCTCAATTAACTGCAAAACCTGTAAGAGGGTTGTGATTTTTTTCAAATACCAACAACAGTTACCAGTCTGTGGTGTATGCGTGCTACTAGCTGTATGTACTTAGCAATCTGAAATACAAATTATTAATAGTTTGTGCAATTTCTATTTCAAATTGAAAAGTTGTAATCATCATCCCATACACATACCATAAATCCTGCAAGTGGTGTGGCCTGTCATACTATCTGTGCAGTCACTGATCTAAGAGTCTGTCATGATGGGAAAGTTCGAGGTTGATCACAAGTGAGGTTGTAATGTGCTTCCCTCACAGCTTGCAAACAGAGCTGCTTCATTCTCTATTTCATGGAAACTAAGGAGTGAAAGTGGAATCAGCATTGAATGCTTATCAGTACTGTAGTATCTCTCTACCTTAACTAGAGACCAGACAGATGAATTGGAAAGAATAAGATGCTTCCTAAGTTATCTTTTTTATCATTTCCCAGACCTTCCATACAAAGGTTCTCCTTAGCCTCTCTTCTCAGAGAAGTTAATTTGGATTAACTCTTTTCTCATGTATTCCATTACTCTTTGGCAGAGAGCCTGGGAGTTTGGTGACCTCTCTTGGAGGCTCTTACTGCCAGTGGTAAGAGAAATCATGCTTAATACTTCACTAACTCACCCAGATATTATAACCTCCCAGATATCACCAAAGTTAAATCCTTTTCAGCCTTAATTCCAAACCTGGTATTTTGTAAAAAAATGAGTTTTTCTCCTCTGTGGCATTCCCATACTTTCTAGATGCCTCAGCATCTCTTCAACATGGAATGTAGCACTGCAGATAGAGATGGGAACAAAGCAAGAAGGGCAGCACAACACTGTGAAAGGCACAGGACCAAGAACAGGTAACCATCTGGCTGCCCTCATCGGCATTCTTGGTAGCACAGTTTTCCCTTGCCACTGTGTGAGGAGGGAAAAAAAAGGTTGAATCTCCTCTCCTACCACACACTTGTGAACCAGACTGCAAAAAATTGGCCCAACGGGTATCACATCTGGTTAATATCTCAGTACTCAGGTAACTGTTTAACACAGAAAATCTGTTCTGAGTGGCTATCTTTTAAATAGTTGGACTCTTGTGTAATTGCTGTCCATTGAGCACACCAGTGTACCAAGAAAGAAGCAGCCTGCATACCACATGTGCTACCAACACACAGTAGATGGCAAGGAGTAGTCAACACTGGGCCTGACAGCTCTGCCAGAGCCCTTCAACTAACCCAAACCACTGTGTAGCTCCCAGCAAGATAAGCATCAGTTATTAGCTAACTCTATCAGTTCCACATTGGGGTGGGTGGGAAACAAGCCAAAGTCAATCACAATAGTTTAGTGAAAATAAGGAAGGGGGCAGGTGTCTGGGTCTCAGAGGACCTTCATTCTATACTACATATAATTTTGGCAGATGAGAAGGAATAGAATTAAAAACTAGCGTTACCTACATACAAGTGAGGATGGCTCCATTACGTCTGTTAGATTTGCATAGCACAAAGTTCAAACCAGTTACCTTTCTAATTGGTGCTCTTCAAGGGTCACTTTCAGAAGGTGAGTACAATTAGGGACAAATTCATCCAGCAGAACAAAAGTATACAATGGAAAGATGACAATGATTGGCAAGAGCTTAAGAATCTTTATTAGGTACCCAAAAAGCCACAGTGTAACGATTCAGAAAGAGAATCTCACTAGTTACAGAAATGCAGTCTTTCTTAAAACGGAAGAGAAAGCATCTAATTTTTTAAATGCATGTAACAAATGGAAAAAAGAAAAATATGAAAATAATAATAAGTATAAAAAAGAAACTAGATGTTGTAGAAAATGGTGAAGGGAAGCAAAAAGACATAATGAACCAATGGCCAACAGCACCAAAGAACCAGGACAGATATCTTAAAGTTCATTAGGAACAGAAGGACTTTTCACAATGACAACAACCCATTACTGGATGAAGGAAGTTGTCTTGTAAGCAAGAATAGCAAAAAAATAGAAATCTAAGAAAAAGCCAAATGATCTAATGCTGCTGACCAGACCAAACACAAAATCCCAAAATATGCCCTGTCTTCCAGATAATCACAGAATCACAGGTTGGAAAAGACCTCAGAGATCATCGAGTCCAACCCCCCTGCAGCGCTACAGGCTGGGCGCAGAGTGGCTGGAGAGCAGTCAGACAGAAAGGGACCTGGGGGTACTAATTGACAGGAAGCTCAACATGAGCCAACAGTGTGCCCAGGTGGCCAAGAAGGCCAACGGTATCCTGTCCTGTATCAAAAATAGCGTGGTCAGCAGGACAAGGGAAGTGATCCTTCCCCTGTACTCTGCATTGGTGAGGCCACACCTGGAGTATTGTGTTCAGTTCTGGGCCCCTCAGTTCAGGAAAGACATTGAAGTGCTGGAGTGGGTCCAGAGAAGGGCAACACGACTGGTGAAGGGACTTGAACATAAGACCTATGAGGAGAGGCTGAGGGAGCTGGGGTTGTTTAGTCTAGAGAAGAGGAGGCGTAGAGGTGACCCCATCACTCTCTATAACTACCTGAAGGGAAGTTATAGCCAGGTGGGGATTGGTCTCTTCTCCCAGGCAGTTAGCAATAGGACAAGGGGGCATGGGCTTAAACTCTGCCAGGGGAAATTTAGGCTGGATATTAGAAAGAAATTCTTTACAGAGAGAGTGGTCAGGCATTGGAATGGCCTGCCCAGGGAGGTAGTGGACTCGCCGTCCCTGGAGATTTTTAAACTGAGATTGGACATGGCACTTAGTGCCATGATCTAGTAAAAGGACTGATAATGATCCTTCCACTATCTGGTTAAGAAAGAAGAATAAAGCAATATTTGACTGCAGTATGTAAGATCATAAATGAGGTGCTAGAATTTAGTAGCCAAGTCTTCTATTCAGCAGAAGCAAAATAAGATTGAAAGGCAAAATAGACTTGAAAGCTGCAGAAAATAAACCTCAAATAAATCTGAGGTTTTGCAAGGATCTAAACCATTGGCCAATTTCTAATGCTTCACCATCCACATTCCCTGCTCTCAAAGGGCTGATGGACTAGCATGACCTGAGGAGAGATTACAGTGCACATGCTGATTTATACCAGCAGGAAATTTGGCCCTCCAGCTTTTGGGAAGAACTGTGTTTTATTCCCATTTTTGTTCCCTTACAAGGATGAAAGACCAGAAGTATTCAGAACTGGTTCCAAAAGTGCAGGTGCTCTGCACAGTTCTGCTGGGGGGTGGGCAATATTGGCAGGACCTCCTCACCACTGCTACATCAATACCACACCTTGGCTCATCAACCAGTGAGACCAGCTGCATGAGAGACAGTTAGGAAGCTTCCTTTTACACTAGTCCAGACATTTCCTTTCCACTACCAATTAACTACCCACAACACAGAAAAGCTTATCAGCAACATCAAAGAATGCATTCCTCACTAACACACGGTATGGCAGATAGAGTCTCTGGCTGCATCAGATTTTCTAATTAAGCATGTGGGAGTAGAGGAAAGAATGGGATGGGGAGGGAGCGGGCCTCAAAAATGAAAAAAAAAAAAAAAAAAAAAAAAAAAAAAGAAAACAAGCAGAGCACACTGTGTGTGTTGTTAGCAGTTACTACTCTAAACTGAAATACAGGTGCCATTAGCAATCTGCTGTCTGCCGAGCTGCACCGCTCTGGGGCCTCACTTCCCAGTTGGTCTTTTTTGTCTCTGTCTTGTAAAAAGCAATGTATAGAAGACTCCTTTGGCGTGGCAAGGTAAAGAAATAACACAATGATTGTAACATTTGCCTTTGATACTTACCATCTCACAGTAAAAATGAAAGGAACAGATAATGAAAGCCATTGATTTCACAAAAAGACTATGATGCTTTAAAAAAACAAAAACCAAACAGAAGAAGCAAATAAGTAAAATGTAATAGGCTAAATTACTTATTAAACAGTTGAACAAATAAATCACTATAAGGAATTCACTAGATTAATTCAGCTTTCCTCCCCTCCCCCCACCAGCAGTTTAAAATTAACTTTAAAGTATCCAATTGGGTTGAGGGCAAATCTCTATTTCAACTCACTGCAAATGCAAGCACAGACAGATCAATATTTTCTTTTCAAGCTTTATCGGTTAATTGAGGGTATTTACACATTTTTTGTTTCCCGAATGAAAGAACACACATGCACTTCCAGCACAAATAATTGTGCATGTAGTTTAAAAAAATTGGCGTCTTTACATATTTGTGCCAGCAAAACTTGACAGCAGGAACATTCACAGGAAGCAAACACAAAGAAGACGTCACTACAGATGAAGCAAATTAATTTTCAGATTGAACATTCCCAAAAATATTGTCTAACTACAGACCAATCATTATGCTGGAGTATGAACTGTGAAAAATTAACAACAGAAAATATGCAGTGCCTACTTTGCAAGCCTCAAATTGGTAAATCACCTTAGGTCTTGTGGCTGTAGTAGCTGCATTAATTGCTCAAGATCTTGTTCCTAGATAAACTTTTCTGCATGGAAAACAAGTCTTTGTTTCATTATTCAATTCTAGCACAGACTGATGATGCTATACAAAACAATATTCTCTCAAAATTCCAGTAGCAGCTCAATTGAGTTCTGCTTAAAACTGGCAACCTTCTTTATTCTGTTTAAGGTACAGGAACCTGTCATATCCTGCTTTTTGTTGTGTTGCAGTTTTTTGTTTGTTTGTTTGTTTTAAAGTTAGTATTTCACTAATACATTTATCTTTGCATAACATTACTGTCTATGTGCAAGAAAGAAACAGCTGTTGCAAGCCTAACCCTTACTCATTAATCTTTCATCATCTTGGGGCTTCCAGTGTTGTATTCTCTATTACAGCATCAGCTTTCTATTCAGCAGTGGCATTGAAGAGCAAATTCCCTACAAACCTGCCATTTAAGGCTTGCCAGATCCACTTGTACTGAACCTGGACACTGAGGCTCCACACACATCATCACCCAGCAGAGATGGGGGCATAAGGCAGGCAGTATTTCTGGCTTACCAGGGCTTGCAGAATCTCCTTACTAGGGGTTGCTTGTTTCAAGAGAAACAGGATGCATCCCAGGTGCAGTAGTTCCTTCTGGTATCACAAGGAGCAATTTCAGCTCTCTGGCATCAAACTGATGTTCTGAGGTCTGTTCTTACTCAAACACCTGGCAAATATCCTGAACCTTGGAGTATCCAGGTTACACCCAGAAACTTACAGATTCAGCAGCAGAGGACTATCTCCTCCTCCTGTTGCAATGGTCTCATCGTTGCCTTAATTCCTATTCAGACTCCTTTTGGATGCATGCCCAAATCCACAGATGTGCACAGGAGGTAGATGGCACTAGAGGTGCCCTAAAGCACCTCAGCTGTTACTTCACACTGCCTCCCAGGTGTTATTAGCAGAAAACATGCATTGTAGAAACCACAGAGGGATTGTCTTTACACCATTCTTGTTTTTAACGTTTTCGGATTCTCAGGAAACAGAGTCAATGGGTATTTGGGAATGAGAGCTGTATGACTTCCTCCTACTCATTAAACTCTGTATTTATATAAACATGTAGTAAAGCATATATGGGTTTCAAACATCTGTTTTTAGCATGTCAACATTCACTGCTGTAGTAAAGTCATCACTCTGGCTAACAAAGTAGCGTTACACACAGGTTGGCTCTGCCCTCATCCACCTATCTTTGTGTATTCAGGCCACATACACAGGAAAAAAAAACTGCCATATGTGTGCTGCAGACAAAACTTCATCCAACACCTCGTGGTCAGTCTTTAAGCAGTTATTGGTGGGTCTGTGCCTGCCTTGTCTTACTGTCATGGGTTAACCCCAGCCAGCAACTAAGGACCACACAGATGTTTGCTCACTTCCCCTGGGTGGGATGAGGGAGAGAATCAAAAGGTAAAAAGTGAAAAAACTCATGGGTTGAGGCAAAAACAATTTAACAGGTAAATAAAAAGCTGCACACACAAGCAAATCAAAACAAGGAATTAATTCACCACTTCCCATGGGCAGGCAGGTGTTCAGCCATCTCCAGGAAAGCTGGGCTTCGTCACAGGTAACAGTTACTTGGGAAGACAAACACCATCATTCTGAGTATCTCCCCTTTCGCCCCCCATTTTATATGCCGAGCATGACAACATATGTTCTGGAACATCCCTTTGACCAATTTGGGTCAGCTGTCCCAGCCGTGTCTCCTCACAAATTCTTGTGCACCCCTAGCTTCCACACTGATGGGGTGTTAATGGGCAGCGGAATAGGCCTTGGCCCTGTGTGTACACTGCCCAGCAATAACTAAAACATCCCTCTGTTATCAACGCAACTTCCAGCACAAGTTCAAGACATAGCCCAACCTAGGTATTAAGAAGAAAATTAACTTTGTCCCAGTCGAAACTAGAACACTTACATATGAGGTAAATACAGTAAAAGCATTTATTTCCTCATGCCATGTTCAAATGCTAGGGAAGTAACTGTGATATCAGATGCTGTTCCTCACCAGCTATCCATTACCATGCATGAACATGCTGGTACAACTATAGGCTGGGCCACATTTAAGAATAGCATAAACTAGTCAGTGCAAGAATTATGCAGTATTTCTTTTTCTGAAAGGCGCCTGTAAAATTTTTTATGCTTTCATAATACACATTATAAATCATTTATGCAAGCATACATGCAGACCTCATACACCAGTAACGTGTTGCAGAATTACTAATTCACATATCGCTCATACTCATGGAATTGAGCATAAAGACTAAACTCCTAAAATGGATAACATGGTCCATCTTAAGGTTAATATCTGCACTTCTTTTTATTTGGTTTACACACGTCCTTCATACTATCTTTCCCTGTGGTGATCATCCCAATGAGAATCAAAAGGCACTCTTACCTACCACAGAAAACACAAACTAGTTTTCACACTAAAAAGTGGAAAGAAAAAAGTGTCAATATATTATTATTCTTTGTGCTAAGTGTGTTACTTATGCTTACCTCTTCTGTGTTTAATAGGTTGCCTTCATACTCCCTCCATAGAGCTACAGATTCTCATGTTAAACAAGAAAGCTCCTGACAGCTTTCTCTTTCCTAGGGCAAGATTGCTCAACTAACAATAACTAAGATACCTTTTGACAAGTGCAGCTAAGAGCCAGTAAAGCCTTAGTCAATCTGCATTGGTCTGCCTTGGCACCTTTCTTTCAGTTTCATATCTAAACATGGAATGCCAAAGTCTCTTGCAATGATTATAGAAAATTATAAAAATGGAAATGAATGCAAAAGCAAAAATCATATTAATCAGATGAAGGGAAATACTTTTCCAACTACAATTGTGGCTGAAACCCATAAATTAGATGACTGGAGTAATAAGACATGTGAAATGGCTTTTAAGTCCACTACCAGCTCCATGCAATAAATTTCAAATGACATCCAGGCTTTTAGTGGAGGGGATGATTTATTGCAGTCTGCAGGAAGAGAGCTTTCATGGATTATCTCTAAAGTGGCAAAACTCTATTCTGAATTTTTCAAAATTAGTGCAGCTCAGTGAATATTACTGACAAGCAAGTCCAAAAGCACTTTAAAAAACCTTTTTCTAAGAAAAATAGCAAACATACTTCAGACGACCCACAGATTTTGCTAAGGGAACTACATCTTGTATTTTCATAAACCAGAAAAAAAAAATAACAAAAGAATAATGCTGCATGTGTTGTTCACCTGAGTTTCCTATGACCAGAGATATTTCACTAGTTAACTTTCTAAGGCAGTATTACTCAGCTTTTTATGCTAAAAATTTACAAAACATTTTGGCAGATAATGCAAGTTTCTCCCAAAAACCTATAAATCTAAGTGCATTCTTTCTACTATTTTTGTCATCAGGCAATCCAATTGAAGCACTACCCACAAAAATGCTCTCCAAAGACAGCATAGAGCCTAGAGAATCTTGTTTCCTTCGAGCATCCAGAAATAGACTTATTTCCTTTCCTCTAGTAAACAGAATCAGAGAATCACAGAGTGGTTTGGGTAGGAATGGATGTCTAGAGATCACATCTAATCCAACCCATCTGCTAAAGCAGGTTCACCCAGAGCAGATCACACAAGAATGTGTCCAGGTGGGTTTTGAATGTCTCCAGAGAAGGAGACTCCACAACCTCTCTGGGCAGCCTGTTCCAGTGCTCTGGCACCCTCAAAGTAAAGAAGTTTCTCCTCAAATTCAGACAGAAACTCCTATATTTCAGTCTGTGCCCAGTGCCCCTCATCCTATCACTGGGCACCAGTGAAGGGAGATTGGTCCCACCCTCTTGACACCCACCCTTGAGATATTTATAAGCATTGACGAGGTCCCCTCTCAGCCTTTTCTTATCCATGCTGAACAGACCCAGCTCTCTCAGTCTCTCCTCATAAGAAAAGTGCTTTAGGCCCCTAATCATCTTCGCAGCCCTCCACTGGACTCCCTCCAGTAATTCCTTGTCCTTCTTAAACCGGGAGCCCAGAGTTAGACACAGTGCTCCAGATGTGGCCTCACCAGGGCAGAGTAGAATGGGAGGATCACCTCCCCTGACCTGCTGGTCAAACTCATCTTAATGCACCCCAGGATACCTATGGCTTTATTGGCAACAAGGGCACAGTGTTGGCTCACGGTCATCCTGTTGTCCACCAGGACTTTTCACTGGAACCACAGGGTGCCGTGACATCAGTGAATCTGAGCTGTGACGCTCACTGCAGGGTTACTATATTGCACCCAACTAGTGAAGTGTTGCGCAGCATCCCTGTTCCAAGTCCACTCCTCTCCTTGGGTGAAGAGAGTCGCTAAAAGCCCTGGGATGCTGTCACAGTTGCATCCCTAGGTACCCCCCCTGCTCAACATGATAGAAGTACTTGTGTCTAAGGAGAGAATGTTCCAGGGGATAGGCCTGATCTTCAAGAGGCATAGGTGTACCTTGGCTAAAACCTGTTAGACACAGGCCCCTAATTCTGATTGCATTACTGCCTAGTGATAGTCAACAACTCTGATAATTCACAATACATAGGACACTGAATTTGTGTACCAATGGCAGTTAAAACTAGGGTATGTTTGTGTTAAGTAATGGAAATGTAACATATGGAAAACACCATCTGAGACCTTTCATTGGGAGTAGTTTAAAATTTTTTATGGACCAAGTAGATATATAAGTAATACTTGGCTTATGGGAAGTTCTGGAAGCAAAAAGAAATTAATGCAAACATCTTTTAAAAGAAAGTCCATCCTAACTTTAGACATAACCCCAAACAGTAGATGAGAATGGGCATGGTAGTAAAACTTTATTTTTTCCAGGTCTGTTTTGGTGTAGGGTTTGGGTTTTACTTTGTTTGATTTTGTTTGTTTGTGGTTTGGAGGGGGTGGTGGTTGATTTTTAATGAGTTGATCACAGCATCTTTTATGAAGCTAGTCACAGATATTATCTTAGTCTTATAGGCACAGAAACGGAGGCACAACCCAGTGAAATTACTGACTTAAAGTTGCTGGCAGGACAATAACAAAGCCCCGAACAGAATCAAAAGTTTCTCACAGAAGTGCTTTAAACGGTCAGATACTTTCTAATCAGAACTATTTGCAGTGTATGTGATGTGGGAGGTTTTTTCAATTCAATACAGAATTTTTAAATCCCATCCCCACCTGTGTTCAAGTGAAGCTAGGCACATAATCATCTTCATCCTTGGCTTAGTGTGTTCAGACACATACTGTACACATCTTACATGTAGCACAAGCCATGCAAATACAATTCTCTTCATCATCAAGTATAGACAAAATTGAGAAGAAATATCTTTTGCTGTCTTTACTTAACAACAATTTACCAAATGCTCACAGTCAGAATTACCAGACTCGATCTTATCAAAGATCATCTTGTATCTACTTCGCTGTAGGCACAAGACAGAAGATACTTGTTCTAACTAAATGAGTCTCATTGCCTGGATGATGGACCCAACTGAACATATAATAAAAAAACATCTCTTATAGGACTTCGAGTGTAAGAGACTATGTTAATTTTCAAACATTCACAAGAGGACCAAATGGACTTTATTATCCATGATTACATAAGCACACTGCTACTGTTCACTTGAAACATTGAAAGTAAATCACATGCTGGGTATCCGGCATTTTTCAGTTTTTCATCATGTATATCTCTTGTATTTTAGGCAATGCAGAGTGACCATGTTGTGCAGAGTGGCAAAGTGATGATAAATGACAGTACTTAGTGCTACTGCAGCACAAGCAAGCTTGTGCATTTTTATGAAAACTAAATGAAGGAAGATAATTTTTATATTCTTTCCCCACATCTTAAAACAATCTGTAAGTTTTTATGAAAGAAATGGAACAGAGAAGACAAACTGCTACATCAGTTATTTAGAAACTCACATTGAAATACATCCAGAAGTCTTCCCATCTGACCTAGACATAGAGCTTCATTAGCACTTAGTATTTCTGTAGAGCTCTACACAGTTTAATCCTCCAAACTAAAATCCCTACCTATAGCCTGACTTTATAGGTGTGACCATGTCTGAAAAGGCACCACAGTAAGCAGAGAACAGAAAGCTCTTGCCTCACATATCTAACTTCCTTTCTCATTAATGGGCAATGTGCCTGCACCGACAGGAAAATTTATCTCAAAGCCTATGATAAATCAGCCAGATTTGATCTGCTCTACGTAAAATACACCACTGATTAAATGAGCAGTGTAATGCTCTTTCGATAGTGCATCAATGCTTTTCAGCATATAGACACAGACAGACAGTTCATAGATATAAATGAAGGAGAATCATGACTTACGTTTTCAGTCACTGGAAGAATTTGTTGTAAAATATTAATAGAGTGATGTGGCTTCCTTTCCCATTCCTGTTGCACATGCCCATTAACATGTTTTGCTGGTCATTCATATTATTATCATCATATGTGACAATCTGAGGTGCAAAGAGTTTCATGTGCATTACTGTTTCATTTTGAAACACTCTGCTTGGATTGTAGTGCAGTACCATAACACATTTTTAATAATAGGCATAAAAAAAATTAACTACAATTCTCATCCTCAGAGTTCTGTTATCTCTCCCTCCTTCACCTTCCTCAACCCTTCCTTTCTAAGGAAAAAAGTCTTCAACAAAAGCTAAGCAAGTATGTTTCCTAAAAGACAAATCACAAAAAACAAAAGACCCACCCACAAAAACCCACACAACAAAAACAAAAAAAGGCATAACCAACCCAAACAAACCCCAAAAATCAAATGTCCAAGTTGAGTCTATGCCGGTGATCCAGAGCAACTCCAATTCACATATCTGATGACCCAAACATCAGAAGCAACCCACTGCCTTTACTCTACAAGCAAATTTACAGAAAGCTTTGATCTACAAGGTCACTTGCACATCCAATGCAGACAACCAGCCAGCTCTCACCTCTTCCCCTTCTCAACTTGTCAGCTTCATCACAGTAGTAGGCAACATATCTGGTAAGCCCCAGTAAGCCCTCATCAGCATGAGACTTCTTTTCTGGAATGGCCTGCAGCCTGAGCAGCAGAGTTTGAGGCTCTGATAGTCAGGGGACTCTTCTTTCCTCACATTGTTGAAGTCCAAGATCAGAAGGAAAAGGAATTAAGGGGGAAAAATTTCAATCAAATTTGCCAGACAAATGATGTTTTCAGAATTATTTCTGAAGTTGCACATGACAGAAAAGTTCCCACACTCAGCAAACTTGTAGCCAAGAGATACTTGATGCATACTGGGCTAGGAGCAGGCTGAGACAATTCCTACATTTCAGAAACATTCCCCTTATCATCAGGCTTGACATGGATGTTCTGGCTGGCACTTTACCCCTCACTTCTACCTTGTAAGCTTTCCAGCTTAGTCTTGCAGCTCAGGGTGCACAAACTCTGTTCATAGGCATCTTGTGTGTGAACACTGCAAGAACAAACCTATACCTGTTTCAAGAGCCCCACCACAATAGGAAAGGAAGAGCTGGCATGTGCCAGCCCCATGGAAACCACTCTTTAACAAGAGACAAACTCTTGAGTAAAGTGAGCTTTTCCATTGAGAAGCAGAACATGGAAATCAATCACAAAATCTGAAGGCAGAGAGAAATTAAATGTCGTACCTTAACCTGTTCCTTGCTCAAGGATAGTCCCACATAATTTAACGGTTCTGCTTGGCTAGGACTACCAAGGCAACATAACACCGCAGACAAGGGTCTTAATTCCTCAGTCTTTTTCCCTGCCAATACAACTTTGAGGTGATTCCCCTTTCTCAACAGGGTTGCAAGATGAGTGCTTCCAGTGGGTTATTCAAGGCACCAGCTCATCTGTTGAGCTAATGAGATCTTGCCTGCCATAGTATCATTATCATAAGAACACTTCTAAAATTCCACTGCAAGAGTTCCAGCCTGACTTAACCCTCAGTGGATTGTGCTCAAGTAAAATCTCCTGCTGGAAGAGAAAGAGGTCAGTACACAACATATTACATATTGCATATTACAAGAAGTTCTATTCCATTAATATTAATTCTAAAATCCCAAATGAATAAACAATGGATGAGGCTTGTTACTAGTGCTAAAGTAAAACAGAAGTTGACAAACTAGCACGAGACAAACATTTAGATTGGAATGACTGGAGACGGTCCAGTATACAGATATTTACCTCCTCAGCAACAAGGGGCAGTGGGAGTGTGGAAACAAACACAAAAACCACCACCCACATACAAAAGTTAGGGAAGTGCAAAAGAAAGGAAGAAAGAAAATAAGTAAGGTTAAGGAAAACAAAACATTTTGAAAAGCATGGCTAGAAGAACAGGTGTGAAGTTGAAAGGCAACACGGTAGAATCAGGCCAAATAAACAACAAATGTCTAGATGAAGTCCATTCATTGTGGAACAACCTCCCTCAGGAACTAAAGTAGAACCCCATTACCTCTAACACTTTTACCCAGATATCACTGTAATGAGCTTATCAACACTTGAACATCAAAACCTAAACGAAACCAAATACTTGATAATGTAATGCAATGGAAAAGCATTGCATAGACTTCCATTTCTATCACTGTAACAAGCCCTGAATGACTATGTCCATATCTTAGTCTAGTTTACAATGTTCTGTAAAGAAAGGCCAAAAGAAAATGGTGATGAAGATAGCAATAAGGAAGTTTAGGGAGAAGAACTCATGTCATAGAGAGAAACTATAACCTTATTTTCCATTTGTAAATTCAGAATTGAAAATCTTTTGAAGCTAACGAGGTAGCCTTTGAGGTGAACACAAAGTACTACTCAGCAAAGGGAAATGCTACTTGTATCTGTGAATTTTTTTTTTTTTCTTATGGATGGCCTCTGATTTTCACTGAAAACAAGGGATGTCCCCATATTAATTCCAATAGAAAATTGGATTAGGCCATAGAATAAGCTAGGAATTGGCCCTTGTAATTATTTTGATAGCCTTGAGAAACTGGAATGAAGTATAAAAAAAAAAAATAAAAATTAAAAAACACACACACAAAAAAAAAACCCAAACAAAAAAAACCAAACACACACAAAACCACACAGGTTGGTTTTGTTTATTTCTTTACCAAATACTTCATAGCCCAGCAACAAAGATGCCAAGTTGCACAAAGTTTGATTCCATTCTCCTCATTCTGTCAAAAGACCATATGACCTCTACAGCCATGAACAAAACAGAACACATGCCGAAGAATGAAAATCTTACAGGATCAGGCATAGCACTTTTCTTCACATAAATAAACCTACATGCACACAGCACTAAATCAAAGGGATAACAAGCACCTTTACATCCAAATACTGCACCACCATGTGAAACCTGCCAGAGGACCCTGTGTATTGATCCATTCCATGAAGAATCCACAGGCTTCAAGGTAAACTACTTTTGACACATAGAATTGGACAAACTGTGCATTTGAAGAATGACGTAACAAACACCACTCTCAATGAAACTCAGGAAAACCGTCATAGAATGGTTTGGGTTGTAAGGGACCTTTAAATATCATCTGGTCCAATCCCTGTGCCACGGGAGATCTTTCACTAGAACAGGTTCCTCAAAGCCCCATCCAACCTAACCTTGAACAATTGCAATAACAGGGCATCCACAACTTCTCTGGGCAACCTATTCCAGTGTCTCATCATCCTCACCATAATATTTTTTTTTTCCTTACACTGAACCTAATTCTACTCTTTTAGTTTAAACCCATTGCTCCTTGTCCTGTCACCGCAACCCTTGGTAAAAAGTCCTTTTTCATCTTTCTTATAAGTTCCTTTTAAATACCTAAAAGCCACAATTAGGTCCCCCCAGAGGCTTCTCTTCTCCAGGCTGAACAAGCCCAGCTCTCTCATCCTGTCCTCACAGGAGAGGTGTTCCAGCTCAGTCTTCAGAAAAGTAACAGCCACAGAGTAACAGACCTACTTTAAACTAAAAGGACACAGAATCCTCAAACACCCAGCTAAATCAAAAATGAGAACAAAATTGAGTCCTGACAAATTGATGCATGAATAGTAGCACTAATACCAGAATACACCTTATTACATGATCCTGCCTTCTCTTTTAGTTCTTGCAGCTCCAAGTCACCTGCCATTATCTGCTTATGACAACCCATAATGGCAGATGCACAAGCGTTTTAGCTATTAGATAGCCAGACAGCTGCAATTAATGGTCCTTCCTTAAAACTGAACGGACACCAGAACAAATGCCCCAGCTACAAAAGCTTAAGGATTATTTTAGATATCACACTACAAAGGTAACAATTATATAGCAGCTATTGCATGGACGACTTAAGCTCTTCACAATCTTAGTTCTAGGAAGAGCTTTCTTCAACTGGGGCACTATACAAACATGCTGAGAAAAAAATAAGAGGATTGACCCAAAGAACTTGCCTTCTAAATAAACAAAAGAAACAAGAACCAAGTGATACAGAAAGAGAGGAACTAGCAGATCATTCTAGTAAATATCAGGAGAAAGGTTAGGACACCAGCACACTAGCAGCTGACAAGTTGGCTTGCTCAACTTTTTTTAATTTTTTTTTTTTTAAATTGACATCATGTAAAACACAGAAGCCCAAAACACCTTGGAAACAAATACAAAGACCTTATACATGATACAATAGGAAGAGGAGAGACAGAGCAAAGATTCAAAGAAAGGAATGACTTGGACAAAAAAAAAAAAAAAACAAAACACAACCCACAAAGTAGCAAAGTGATTTTTATATCAACATTACTGGTGAATATAAATAGACTATTTTTCAGATTATGTTTTCTTGCACATTACATTTTTGTTATATATGTGCTAAATTTATAATTACCTTATAATTACTGAATCATAGAGATTTAATTAAGCAAGTACTCTGGAAGAAGAAAACACAAGGTTGCATGTATTTATGCTTCCTCCATTATGAAAAATTCTACAATCTAATTTCTTTAAATATGTGCTTTTCTATGTTGAACATTATCCATGTCTGACAGAGAAATGGGAAATGAAAGAGGACAGATGTTTCTGCTTCCAACATTCCCCTGCAAATCTTCACCTATTTGCATATTATAGCAAAAGTATTCTTGCCTCCACAGGAACAAGTGTACTTAAAGAATGTCTTGGAAATCTATACTTTTTCTAAAGCAACACAAGGAACGAGCAAAAATATCTATAATTGCTTTCATGAATAGGTCCTTCATTCATACTTTTCACTATACAACATGTGAAACTTCAAAAGTTTCAGTCAGTAGCTTGGTCAAGCAACCAAATCTGATCTCTGATATTAATAATTAAACCTTCCAAAACTAATGAGTCGTATTATAACCAGCAGTAATTGTGGTTCACTTCCCCCAACCAACCTCAGATTACATTTTTATGTAAAGCACAATTAAATGCATTTTACTGGTGCGTGAGTTTTTAAACAAGAGACACTGCACCTAACAGGCTTTGCATATTTTAGATAATTGAGCTGCTGCATGTGTAGTGGTTACTATCAGGCTCTCACACTACACTGTTGCCTGTAAACAGTTTTGGTGTCTAAAAGAGGGAGCATGGAGGACAAAAGTATAGGAAATTTAGAGTGAATAATGGTGTGAGCAAGCTAGGGCTACTGTAACAGGGAAATTTGTCTGGCACATTTTGGTGCAAGTTGAAACAACTTTCATGCTTTTGTACTTTACTAGTGGAATTACACACAAGTGAGTACCAGTATTTTCAGTGATAACACTCCAAATTGAAAAAGCTTGTTAAATTTCTTGCTGTAGCCCAAATTTCAACAGCATGCTTTTGTTTTTCAAAATCTAAAAAAAAAAGTCATAAAAGCTAAAACCAATCAAAAATTGTTTTTCATTGGTTTTAGTCTTTGATGAACTCTTAAAATGTATTGAAAACTAAATAGAAAGTTTTATTTCCAGTGAGTCAAAGAACCATGTTCGAAACACGAGAGTTTCAGCCATTTTAAAGTTAAACTGAAAACCACAAAATCTCTTCAATCCATCCTAAAATAATATTCCCTCTCTGAACTTTGGAACAGTCAACAAACAAAAAGAAACTCTGATATTCAAATATCTGTGTAAGTCCAAAACATTCCAAATGAAGAATAGCCTACCCAAATTTAGCAGAGATGCCATTTACAGTATTGTTCTTAGCTTCTGAACCCAACTGTCTTCAAATACTTCTATCACATGGAACATGGTGTAATACCAGGGTTGAAACAGTCAAGTCAGTGTTGCTGCTGACTCTGTCCCTAGTGTGAACGGTTACACCAGGCTTTCAAAAATAAGCAGCGGGATCATATTGTCTTTCATACTACTTACACTGGATGCTCTAAGAGACACAAACTGTTTTATATCAATGGAAAAAGAACTATGTTTTGGTATGGAAATGCACTTCTCTGCATAAAATTTTTAGTGAAATTCACATCCACTGGTATATGTTGAAAAAAATGAGAGGTTAAGGACAGTAAGCTCATTTTATCTTGTCCCATTCTGCCCCTGTTTAAGCACAGTTCTTTTCTACAGGCAGGTTCCATGTCTTATGATATTGCTAAAGTAGTTTAGTATTTTGATGGTCAAATGCTCCTTCCCTTAAGAAAGTATTTGGGGCCATACATCACCTAAGGCACCGGTTTTAGAAGCCAGATATTCCTACCATAGAAAGGACTATGTGACAGCACAGTTACTCTCAGCAGTAAAAATTGGCTTCAAAACTGGAAGTATGCTGTGGCCTATGACATTTCTGTCTCCATTACTAAATGTAGCGAATGCCAAGTCAGAAGTGCTGCTTCACGGACAGGACCATGCACTGGTACAGGCATTAGTTCCTTTCACCAGGGAAAAGGAAGTAACCATCCAACAAGTTCTTGTTTTCTGCCACAAGCCCCTGAAAAGGGCTGTAGGCACGTCCAGCATCTCAATGTCTTCCGATTTCAAACATGGAGTTGGAACAACATTAACAACTGAGAGGACTCACGTATTCTGGTATCCCAAGGAATCTGGAAGTTCGGTCTTTATATGCTTCCCATACCAAGACACCTCGGTCACAACAAGAGAAACCTGTCCACGTGAAGATGCCCTAATTAGCATTAGTTGGTTTGAGGAAGGCCAGAACTGTAACTACCACACATGGGAATGAGCACACCAAATTTGTATAACAAAATAGATACCTGAGCCAGCAAGTGCGATAACAGCTAATATTTAGGGTCATCAGCACTAAGCAGCTCAAGGAGGTTGATTTATGACATTCAAATCAATACATTCACAATTCATAACAACATGCCATTAATTTTCTGAACTAGAGAATGATATTCAAAAATGGTCAGATCCTTCTCGCATACTCTGCTGGAGACCATGAATTATTTAACTTCTTAGTTGCCTTTGTGTGTGTAGCAGGTGGACCTAGTTTTTATTTGGGTTGACAGTTGTATCTATATGTATTTTTCTCTCCCAAAGCCTTCATGGAGTTCTTGATGTGAAAGCTTAGCCTTCTGTAGACAACTGTTATTTCAAATTAAAAGCTGCATGAGTTTTTGTCAATATAAGACTTCATTTTTTCCTTCATAGTTCACAAACAAGATATTTCTATAATTCATTCCATGTTACTTCATAGGGAAGATTACTATTGCAGCATGCACCCATCAAAGTCATCTTTTTCATCAACAAAACGTTGTTTGTAGCAGCCACACATCAATGAAACTTCAAGCCTGTGACTGTTCCTTTTCCATAATTATATTTTCTAATCCCCTTTACACAGAAGAGCTCAATTCACTTTCTGGTACAATGCATTAGCATCCTCTTCAAATCCATTAGCAGTACCACAAGATGCAGAGCATCTCTCCCTCTTCAAAATAGTGTGTTATTAAGTTACTATACAACAGGCTGAAGACTAATATTTTGAGTCCATTGCACATACCAAATCAGAGAAATCAATCCCAGCCTTTCACCACATTGGCAATATTCTAAGAGACACTTATGAGTTTTGTTAAACTTGTGCTGCTGGCACAATGATATTACATATTAAATCTCTCTATTAAATATACCATATATGATGGTAACAGCATAATCTCTTCAGGCATTTTCAGCCCATAGCATTCAGTGGGTGACCTCAGTCTACCACCCAGCTAAGTCAAACCCAATATCTCAAACACGTTTGGCAAAACAAAACTAATTCTTCTAACAAGTTGCTGTTAGGAATATCAGGTGTCAAAGATACACCACCACCACCACCACGACCACCACCACGACCAACTAGTAGGATGTTTCAAAGCACTTCATAGAGTTTAAAAGTGGGTTGATGCATACCACAGTCCTTTGGGGTTTTTTTTTGTCACAAAAAAACCAAACATTTATTTTGAAGTATTTGAGGCATTTTATTGAAGCAGTCATCAAACACTTATACTAAAAGTCATTCAGCCTTTTTGAATTAATGGTAAAATCTACAGTTGAAATGAAAAAGGCAAAAAACATGGATTACTCTGGTTTGTCCCTTTTGCAAGTATAGGTCCATAACAGGGCTGACAACCTGATGTCTATGACAAGTGCAGAAGATGCAGATGACCTCAAATTCCCAGCTCTCACAGGCTCCACCAGCAACATATTTCACAGCTTTTTAAAATGCATCAAATAAGAGCTCTCCTCTAGATATTTTTCCATGCCAGAAACCCAGGTTGGTTTACATATGGGTTTAAAAATTCCCTAGGTGGCATATGGTTCCTCTATGTTTCAATCTAAGGGCTTCAATCCAATAAAATACATGCAACAGCAGCTCAGCTTTTAACACTATTCCAATGCACAGCCCTGCAATGAGTCTGAGGCATTCTGCTTGGCAGTAACCAGTCTCTCAGTGCTAAGAGTCTGATGCAGCCACACTAGTGTCCTTAAATTTCCATGTGACCAGCATTGGGTGTGTGAGCTGAAAGTAGCACACAAGCACATGCCACAGTGTTTCGTCCTTTTCTATCCTCTCCACTCAAAAGCCAAGGCAAAGTCTGTTTCACCACTTTTTCCAGCATAAGCTACCCTTTATTTTTATTCACTGTTTTACTACTTTCATTGTTTCAAAAGCCACATCGTCATTCTCCTGTTGCACCTGGGAAATGCTTCTAAAAAGTTTAAAAACACAAGAGTTAGTGGTTTCATATAAAATGTTTAAGCAAAATAACTCTCACCCTCAGATACAGAAACTCTTTCAGAGTGGCCTTTTCTTCCCAGTTTTATAGATGACACACTTGAAGCAAATTAAGGGTGAGCAATTTACCATCATTAGAACATTTTCCTCAGACTGAATTTGAACCCTTCAGGTTTCCAGCAGTTTGCAATATGCATTAAGCTACAGTTAGTGGTCTGGCATGCCCTAGGTTCCTACAAAACAGCAATGCTTCTGCTGTACAAGGTGGCTGTTATCAAAACAGATGCTGGCATACCAAAACCAGCAGGGCTTATTAAACTAAGAATAGCCAAATGCTCTCATAGGAAAGCTGCCTTTCTTGAGCTGTCCGTGTCCTTATTTGGACCACAACCATGTAAGAGAGTCCATAAAATAAATAGGATTGGTTATTTTTTCATTCATCTTTTTTAAATAGGAACGTAATCTACATCATTTGGAATCATGCTAGTAGCTGCATTCGATAGGTCTTGCCCTATCACCAGCAAATTTGTTATCTACCAGTCAGAAAAATTAACCACATGGTAAAGACAAACTGCAGAACAAATAAACAGAATAGAAATATGTCAGGGTTTAAGGGATGGAATCATCATTCCATTAAATTTGAATTCATTTCTCCAAATTCCGAGAGCACTGGATGCAAAGGGTTTCTATCACCTCTAATTTACCGTTACAAATTGCACATGATTCAGTGGTATCTGCTGAGAAAGAGAGAGCATGTGAGCAAGTAATCAGCAGTGCAGTTCCCAATAATCAGCCAGATCAGCCCCCATCAAAGTACAGAAGCCAGCACTCCTCATCAAATTCCATGCTTTCCTCCCATTCTCCTTTTGCAAGGCCCGAGTAAGATGGCAGCCACAGCAGGAGACATTAATTTCACTAGTTGGTAGTAAAAATAATAACTATGCACAAATAACTTCTTTCCTATCTTCGCAGTATAAGGCATACCATCTTCAAAGAAATTTCTGATATTTAAACCATAACACATTATACACGAATAAAACAATGAAATAGTTGGAAGCGGCATGGAACAATCTAGTGGTGACTTGCAGTAGGAGTTATCAAAGCTGCTTAGTAGCTGACCTGGTAATCAGGTGATGGAGTTTGAGAAAAAAAAAAAAAAAAAAAAAAAAAAAAAAAATCTTATCTCTCTATATGCAGGTACTGCACCATTCACACAGAATTTGGTAAAACAAAGTGTTAGAAGGTATGCATACTGCCTTTATAGCTTCTGTATGTTTACTCAGCATGTATATTTGCTTTCACACATGGGCATATCGATGTCAGAAGAGCAGTTATTTTTAAATCTTTAAAATGTTTTGTTCCTCTTACTGACAAACATCATGCTATGAAAAGAAGATTCACTTAATGGAGTTGATAATCTACAAACCATCTCTGTAATAATTCATAACTTGCAGTGTTTCATCGGGAAGACAATTATTCTAGAATTGAATTTGGTCCATAGAACTTCACGACAGATCGTGTTTCACAATCTTGCAGTATCATGAATACTTGACCCCTTTCTTCTGAGAACACAACCCTCTCTATGAACACTGGCTAATAAAGCTTTCTTCCATTGCATTAAGACTGAGAAATATGTCCCCATTTTATGAAGAGGGAAAAATGAGGCATGAAAGAGCCTTTCAGAATTTTAGGAATAACAGAGCAAATGCTTTACAGAGAAGGTCAGTAGAATTACCCTCATTTTCCTAAGGTCACTTTTCGCTAGACACATCTTTTACACCTAATTGACCAGATGACTCCAACAAACCACCACTATGCATTTGGCTTTCAGCTCCACAGTAGCTGTACAACAAACTGAACATGTGGACCAGCCATACATGTGCTTCACATGCCCAAGAAATCTGACATGTTCAAGACTTATCACATGTAGTACATGTGCTACAGACATCTGTGCAGCTTCAGATCCAGATGCACTGGCATACCAGGCAGCATAGTATTTTTAGTGTTCAGTACACAAGCTGAAGAACTTCCTATCTTATAGGTGCACCGGCAGATTCAAAACCCAGGGACTTAAGCTCTGCCGTGGTGTCCTGGTTTTGCTAAAAACAAGTTTCCCTTTTAGTGAATTTGCCTGTCAGCTAAAGCCTTCATATTAACTGCATTTTCCTGGAGAACCAGACACATGTTTTGGTAAACCTAGCAATGGAATGCAAACTTATTGATAAGCACAGATGGACATCTCGCAAGAGGGGCGACGAGAAGCAAGTGAGCAAGAAACTGACCAACTGTGTATAACATTCCATTCACGTGAATACTTCATATAAAAGTGGGAGATCACGAGGATCTCGTTGGCTTTTCCCTTTTCCCTTCTGCTTATGGCTGACATTAGAAGAGGACCTTGCTAGTCGTCCCTGCAAACTGAGGCCTAATGAGAGACTGAATCCAGCTCCGGTTGGCTGCAGAGTCTAATCCAGGACTTTGGTTGCCGGCTCTGCAGTTGCTGAGACTTTCAAGATTGGTTTTGTATATTTTGTATTATTTTCTCTATTCTTATTAGTAGCATTAGTAAAACATCTTTAATTTTTTCCAACTCTCTTCACTCTGTCCTTTTCCTCCCAACCACCTCTCCTTAGTGGAAAGGGGGGAGAGGGAGGGGGAAGTGGAGGGGGGAGACGGGGTTAACAATACATCTGCCAGGGTTTTATTGTCACCCCGCAATCTTAACCCTCGACACGTGGTTTAACTGTTCGCTCACTGTTTGGCCACCTTCATATCTTTTCCACTCCTTTTCTGGCCTTTCTATTTCACTACGAGCTTCACAAAGCAGGAACCACCTGTTTGTTTGGCTTCCTGGTATGTGGGCCAAGGAGCTATGGCTCATCTGAGCACTTCCTGATCCCTCTTCTGATACAAATCAACGGTATGAACAAAGTGTGAACCTGACAGAAATCACTTTGTCTTGTGATCACCTAATGGGATTTAGAGGTCTCTTATATTCTAAGCACAAGTTACACAGGGTGTATCTCAACTGCTTAAGCAAAGGTATCTAGTGCTTATTTTAGATGTCATACAAAGTGCTATATTTAGGTGTCACACAGTATCTTACGTGGCTTTTACCTACCTCTCCCAGACAGGATGTCTATCCCATACATCCAGTGTTCTATTCAGAGTCCCATGCAGATGGGTTCAGATACCCTTGAATATCTAAAATGGCACTTGCCATTCATGGTTAGGTAGAGTCTACTGGAATATTTGCTACACAGTTACACTAGAAAACTATGAGTGAAACCCTACAGATTCCCTTCTAGCAGTGTGCAGATAACTTCATTTCTCTTGTTTGATTTTTTTCTTTTTTACTTGGAGTGCAAGTGAAATAGCATTTCTTTCACACATTGTAAATCATTATGCAAGTCTCGCTTGTTAAGTCATTTGGAGGAGAAAAGAAAGGCACTAATGTTTACCTGGTTATTTCCTCCAGATCTTATTTTTCAGTAGACCTTGGCTGTATTAACTAAGAACTTTTGTAACTACTCTCACTCCTTCAGAATACAAAGACAGACAGACATCAAGGTGCAGATCTTTTGAAAACATTAATATTTAAACACCCGATTGCTCAGTGTTTCACACTCTGGAAGTCTTGGGCCCTCTGAAGCAAGAGTTAGTGTCCACCTGTTGTGCTGACAAATGATTTGTAGACATGTGCTGCAAGTCAGATCAGGGTTAAAAACAAACACTCACTTTCAGATAACTACTTAAACCAGCTCACTGAACAGATTAACAGTGCATGGCCCTACAAATGGTTGTATCAGCACAACTGGCAGGGCAAGAGGCTCTGGTTTGGGGGTGGGACTGAGCAGCTGTGGCTGGAATGCCTTGAGTTTGAGTCTCCTCTTCAAGGTCCTTAAGCTTTGAGCATACCTGAGAAAGTGTGGCCCCTGGCTCTTTAAAAAATGTGCATAGTATTTCCAATGAAAAGCAACACTGATAAACAGCATACTGCTTGCTGCATGAATCAAAACAGTCTGGTAAGAGGGAAACGAATAAAATTAAAAGCCTGATGTTCTTTTCTCTCTCCCCCTCCTATCCCCTATAATTCTGTCATACAAAGTAAAAAAAGAAGAAACTGGGAAAGATTAGGGAAGGTAAATTTTACAAAGTAGCTGAAGTTTAGGGGATTATCATCCCTTTGCGCATATTAAAGTTCATAAACATTCTAGGAAATTCAAACTGCCTTTCTGTGCCCTTTGAACTTAATTGACACCAATTAGTGTATCTATGCAGTTACATAATAGGTGGATTAGTTTTTAGCAGGTTCATTTATTAGCAGCATGCTGCAATTATCAACAAGGTGAATCAATAAGCATGAAGTACACTGGGCTGCCTATGTGTGACTAATACAGAACAAGTTCTGTTGCACTCAGAGCCAAGGAATGCCATGCTGTTGCACAGGTCTTCTACTCTGTCCTACATCAGTGCCAAAAACATCCACTCCTTGCAAAATGGATGACTTATTAAAAACCAGTTTGTTAATAGACAAATTCCCATGTTAGAGTGGGGAGCTTGCAAATCAGAGCTAAGGATTCCATGCCTTTGCCAACAAACACTGTAGCAAATGGGAATTTCTCTCATTAACTTCAGTGGCTTTGTTTCAAGTCCTTAATGATGAGAGGACTTATTCTGTCTTTAATTAAGATACACATCACTTCAGTCATAGTAATCTGGCTAAATGGTAAGAGCAATAATATGTTGGCAGTGTGGTAGTTCACCCACTCATTTCACACCAGGAACAAGAAAATCACTTTTACTAATGCAGGAAGCCACCACAAGATATTTCTCTAGAAACTGCTATGCACATGTGATTTGATCTTAGAATTGGTCTTAAAGGAGAAATGACAGGGTCATTTGATAACTACTTTGTACTTCAGACAAACTCCAATAATGCTTAAAACGAGGTAAGTCTAGACCAGCATCCATTACAATATTTTGTATAACTAAGTACAGTGTCCTAATTTTCACTTAGCTCTGGTCTTGCACACAGTATTGTAGTAAGAGATTCAGCCTTGCAGTGCTTCATTTACACATCTTCCACAGCCTGCGAGGCTACACTGCCACCAGCCCTTGGATTGTATTTTCTTGGCAGTGCAGCTACAGTGAGAAGAGGAGGGAAAAGTGTGGTCCCTTCAGGCTCTAGAGAGAAATGCTAAGCAGAAACATAGCATTTCTCTCTGGTGACCAGCAATGGGACATAAGAAAATGGAATAAAGCTGTATCAGGGGAAGTTCAGATTGGACATTAGAAGAAGGTTCCTTAGTGAGAGGGTGGTCAGTCACAGGAACAGGCTCCCTGAGGAAGTGGTCACAGTCTCAAGCCTGTCAGAGTTCAAGGAGCATCTGGATGATGCTCTCAAGTCATATGGTTTAGCTTCAGGTAGTCCTGTGAGGAGCAGGGAGTTGGACTCTATGATTAACTTGGGTGTCCTGATGTAACCTGTAAGTTTGTTCATTGGCTACAGAGGAAGACAAGGTTCTCCAGGCTAAGTTAAACATTGAGGACAGACCTGATTTTCTCATTTTCATTTGGTACATGTTAAAATAAAGGAAATAATTATTTACTGCAAGAACAGAGCAAAAATACTATGTGTCCTGAAATTTGTCCTCTGTTGGTTGCAGCTCTTTCATCCTACTGGAAAAGTATGTCACAGCTGCTAAATGACACAGGTTTATAAATACTCCTGGTCTTAATTGTGAGCACTGTTCACTGCAATCAAAAGCCATAACAAGTTATAGACATCCAAGTTATGAGACCTTTCCAAATAATGTTAGCTTCCTTCTTCCAAAGAGAAAGGCATTTCCTATAGCCTTCCCTACAAGTTTATAGGCAGTGGTAGCCAAACATAACCAAGAGCTGATATAACCTTCCTGAAAAATAGCTTTAAGATCAAATTTAGAAGTCAGTCTGTCTTTCTCTCAACTTATGTTGTGATATCATTACAGCTGGGGCAAAATTCACAAATGTAAGGGGACATATACACATTGTTGAACATCACAAACTAAATCAACAGTACCCCAGGATACTAATCAGCTAACTAAAGCAAAGTCTTTTGGGAGTACTTATTCCTCCTCAGCTTTTAATAATTACCACAAAGTATCTTAGATTTTTTGGGGGAAGTGTTTTGAGTGTTTTATAAAGGAGACAAATCACTGAATTTGCACCAAATGTAATTTTACAGACTTCCACAGAAGTCTAGCACACATTAAGTTTAAGACAAGCCACTAATCACATGTGACTTACTCTGCTCCCCTAGAGGACACATTAGAGGAAGCATTGATGCCAATTAAATATGCATTTGTTTGTTTGCACCATTTGGTCCTTTATCCAAGTTCAAAAGCAAAAAGAGGTTTTTCTGGTAATGTATTGGCATGTACCATGCCAGAGAACTGAATGAATTCACATTTTTAAACTGCTGTTGCGATGCCATGCCTTTGCATTGATATGTTTGTTGTCTTATGGTAATCAACACAGAATTTAATATGTCCGTATCACATTAGTTATCTTGCAAATGGAACAACTGGCTCTGTAGCATATTCTTAAACAACAACAACAAAAAACCACCACGCAAACCAACCAACCACGAAACACCAAACAACAAAAACAACAAGAAAGTATCTTAACTGGGATATTTGTAGTGGGACTTCAGATAAGAACACTTGGGATATTTGTACAAAGCCCATTCAAGGTTGTTGACCTTCTTGGTGGTCTGCTCTATTCTTCTGAGGCAGTCTTGTCTCAGTTTTCCCTTATTATTATATATATATATTGTCTTGCATAACCTTGCAGTTTGCTGTGAGAAAAAACAATGAACTCCATATACATTTGCAGCATAATTCTAACTGCTTTGACTTGTATTTTATCTCTAGCAATTGAGTCACATAAAGAAGCTGTGCTAGGATAACTTGAGAATAAGTGCTCCTGACTTCAGTAAAAATAAAAGTCAAAATCAAACAAGTCAGAATCTTCAAAAATCCTAAATAATAATCAATAGATCAATACATTTTCTTCTGGTATTGACTATTTTAATGCTTTTTCAACCTCTACTGAGGATATGTTTCTATAACTAAAGCTGGAACTTTCTGTTATGAAAATGTCAATATGAAATGACAGTTCAAAAATCTCCCCCTCACACTCAGAAGTTTTCAATTTGAAAAGCCTATCCAATAAGCTTGTTCACAAAGCAATTTATAGATTGTGAAAACAGCCATTTTTTATTAAGAAAACTAATTTTTATCATACAACATGGGGACAAAAGGTCATATAGGAGAGACTGTCAAACACAAGGGTATGTGGACTGCCCTTCACCTGCAGATGAAGACAACGTCTGAATACCTCACTAAATCTAACTCACATCCATATTTTAAACAAATGTAATCTGGGATGGAGTGTCTATTACCGCTTGCCTGGAAAGAAACGCTTGTCACTCAGACCCCTGTTATTCCTTGCACAATTGTTGTCTCAAATTTCTGGCAGTGAAAAGCTTTTTAGATACCCACAGTATCACATATTCTAGACACAGACCTCTCTAGTTTCACTCTTTACATATGAGAGACTCTTATCTCCATCACACACCCCACTGCTTCACCTCCAGCAGCTCCTAGGCTGATGGCACAATGCCATGCTGCAAAACTGGGCATCTGGATGCAGCTGGGAGGCTCACAGAGCAGTCATGTTTGGCAGAAGGTTTCCAGTGAGAGTAATACACCATACCAGGGAACACAAGCCTCCTAACAGCACCCTGCAGGGCCAGGGGGCCTTAACAAAAAGAAAATTCTTCCTGGCTGAAGTCACAGAATCACAGAATGGTTTGGGTTGGAAAGGACCTCTGGAGATCATTTAGTCCAACCCACCTACTAAAGCAGGTTCACCCAGAGCAGATCACACAGAAATACATCCAGGTGGGTTTTGAACGTTTCCAGAGAGGGAAACTCCACAGCCTCTCTGGACAGCCTGTTCCAGTGCTCTGGCACCCTCAAAGTAAAGAAGTTTCTCCCCATATTCAGATGGAACCTTCTATATTTCAGTCTGTGCCCATTGTCACTCATTCTATCATTGGGCACCAGTGAGAGGAATCTGGTCCCATTCTCTTGACACCCACCCTTGAGATATTTATAAGCATTGATGCAATTCCCTCTCACCCTTCTCTTCTTCAGGCTGAAGAGACCCAGCTCTCTCAGTCTCTCCTCAAGAAAGGTGCTCTAGGCCCCTCTTCATCTTTGTAGCCCTTCACTGGACTCCCTCCAGCAATTTCTTGTCCTTCTTAAACTGGGGAGCCCAGAACTGGACACAGTGCTTCAGATACGGCCTCACCAGGGCAGAAAGTCCTTTTGTGTCACATAATTCGGTGGAAATCTCTCTACAGGAGAACAGGGAGGAAAGAACAGTACAGAGAAAGACATTTTCTGGTCACATGAGTTAGCATACAGAGCTTCACATGTCAGGTAAGAAAAATTCCAAGAGGCCTGTATATGGCTCCATCAGCCACGAGCAAATGTGCAGGGTAGGTGAGGAATGCTACGCCTCCTCGCTGCAGATACCTAAGCAGGCAGTGAGAAACACTCCTGCAGCGTTCCACACGTTCCATTTTTTCTTCTTTTTATTTTATCTGTGCCCACCAGCTTTTAAATTCTGATAATTTACTGTGCTTTAGATATCAACAACTCAGATTCTGACTATAAAGCTTACAAGTTTGTTTGTTTGTTTTAAATAAAATTGGTAAGAGCAAGTAAATATAGGAATTCATTTGTATGGAGAAACTAACAAGTTAAATACTGCTTTGACTCCATTGTCATGGCTCAGGCTTGCACTCACTTCACAGACCTGACAAGAAAGACTCACTTTTTAAACGAATGCTGCCTTCTATCACTGCAGTGAGCTC
This sequence comes from Columba livia, assembly GCF_036013475.1. Classification (NCBI taxonomy): domain Eukaryota; kingdom Metazoa; phylum Chordata; class Aves; order Columbiformes; family Columbidae; genus Columba; species Columba livia. The sequence goes on along the minus strand of NC_088603.1, from coordinate 66,445,571 downwards.
ATGACCTGTTTCAAACCTGGGCACACAGAAGAGGCCAGAACCTTTCAGAAAATTATGTTCTCTTTCTTAACAGATGCAACAAACCCAGCAACAGCAAGCATCCACAAACACTAGTTTATCCTGCTTACATTTTTGCATGACTCAGGCTTAAAAAAAGTTGATATATAGATGCAAAATAAGGTCTTTTCAAACATTACTCCCAAACAAGAATCTACATAGTCATACTTTAATCTAGCTACCAAGTTTGCAACTATCTACATGTAGTAGGTACATGCAACATCCACATATAATTTAGACTGTCTCAGCCTTGCAACTGGCTACAAAATTCCAGCAAGCAACACTGTAAGCTATAGGCCAGCATGATCAGAAAAAACAGGTAAAGGACAAATTAAGGAAAGATGTTATTTCTGCTCCACCTGTTTAAATGTTAATAAAGACTTGCAGTAATGACACTGCTGTGTGTTCTGATCATGCTGTAAAGAAATTGGAAACACATTCTGGTACATCAAGCCCCATCAAAAGCACTGACTCTGAAAACAGAGGATAATGCAGTCTCTCACATGACGTAGTCAATGTTAAAAATTATAAGTACCTTAAAGTATCTGATAAGCAGTATACAGCTCACACATGCTTAGACAGTAGGCTGGTTAATATTTTATAGTTTATCTGATAAAGTTAACAAAAGAATTTAAGTCAGAGTGGAGGCATACACTGAATATTTCATCACCTGCTTAATTGCAGGATACAGACAAGACAAGTTTTTCCCTTTGGGAAAAATACATGTTAAAAGTTATTAACTGATTGGAATCGGTTTGGCAATTAGGTTAAATCCAACTGAAACCAACCAGAATTGGAGTGCTGAAAACATCACTGAGCTAAAACATATTCAGCTGACTCTATTAATTTACATGATGAAGCAAAAATGTTGATAGTAAGGCTTGTGTAACTCAGCAAGCTGAGGTTACATTAATGCAGAATAAAACACTGCTCTGTGCTTTTTTCTTATAGTTAATTTGCAGTCTTGAGAAGCTGCTATTCTTTTGCACAGCAGACAATATGATATACCTAAGCCTTTTCATTCCGACTTCTGATTTAAAGGTCTTCAGCTTGTGCTACAGACCTTAGCCTTGAAGCCAAGTGCAAATTAGCTTTAAATCAATGAAGCTGATTAAAGCTTCATTGTGGCTGAGCCCTTTAATAGAAGGGGGGGAGGGGAAAGACCCACTTGAACATGGCAAAAGAGCTGCCTCTCAACTTGGAACATATGTAATGCTTTTCAGATCCACTTTACTCTGACAAAACCATGAAGGGTTTAAGGCCATTTACCTGCTGACAGGATGAAACCAAAGTCCCAGTTCAGTGAGAAAGGCCAAGAATCAGAGATGTTGCTATGCAAGCAGAAAGTAAAAGGTTCCTTTCAAAAAGAGTGGGGGAAAAAGGGCAGAGAGAAGGAGATAGGAATCAAAACTTCTCACCAGGATGGGACCAGGGAACAAACTTCCCACCCTGCTGTAGCAGCTTTTCTTTTTTAAATTATTTTTTTTAGATACAGAAGTTCCTATTTAGAGAAGGTAGCTGCAGGCAAGATGCAGTGCTATGAAAGGAACTAGCTCTTTCATGGAGTTCCATTCTCAAAACAAGCCACTTGTCTCCGGGGGCTCTCTTTCACTTGGAATGCAGACAACCTGCCAGATTCACCTTTAAAAAACAATAACAGTACCAAACAAGAACAGGGGAAGATCCTTACACTGCTTTGAATACCATCGTGGGAATCCACATTGCACAAATACGGGTATTGCTGTCCTTTCTTTCCTTAGCCTTATATTTAGTACAGCCCAAATACACATAACTTTAAAAAGTAAAAACAAACAGAACAAAAATGAAAATGAAAACACCACACCCCTCCATCATACTTTCTGTTGGGGAGAGGGTTTTTTTTGTTGTTTTCTTGATTTTTTTTTTTTTTTTTTTTAATACATATTTGGGAATTTTTGCCAAAAAAAAAAAAACAAAACAAAACAAAAAAAAAACCAAACAAAAACAAACAAACCACAAAACACAACACATTGTACTCCATGGTACTGAAAAACACTTCTCTCACCAGAATAAATAATATTCATATATTGCTAAGTTACACTTAAGGAACCAAGAATCATCCCACTCTCCCATTTGAAATCTTAGCCTTGAAGGTAGATTCCTCCTCTGAAGACAACTCAGTCACACTGAGTCCCTCAACCTCTTACCTTTTACCCTCCAGAGATAAGAGACAAAAATACTGAGATTTCTCACAATATAAGATGCTACAGAGGGGAAGTCAGTCCACAAAACATTGAGAAGATTAAAAAAAAAAAAAAAAATACAAGTAGCAACAACAATATTTAATAAAAAGAAAAAAAAAATATTTGAACACAGACAAGGATTAACAATACAGCCCAGTGCTTCACAAAGATGTTTGAATGTATGATCTGAAGAAATGGAGAGCTGATGCAAGGAGAGTGATCTTGGATAGCTTGCTTGGTATGCACGGGTTTATCTCCTAAGGTAGCTGTACTTCACTTACTCTTCCCTCATTTACGTACTGTACAAGCATTCTGAGCAGACAGCAATTTAGCACTAGCACCACACTCTGATAACTCCAAGTAAGTCACAATAGATGGTAGTGTGTTGTTACAGAATGCTAAAAACCTGCCATGATTAATTAATCCAAATTTTTATTTTTTTTTTGAAGATTAAAGAAGTCTTGCAGATAAACTCAGACTTCATGATTAAAAGGTGGAATTCTCTCAGAACAGAGCTCAATACATGGACAATCTACCAGTTGCAGTGTCCAATTCCCTGATGTTATCACCCATATTTTGCATGCATGATGTCATTGTCCATTTTCATGAGTTATCAAAAAATATTTAGAAGCATAAAAATGTTTATTTCCACTATCACAACTCACTCATGAACTAGCTATGTTGACTACTTTGGAACATAAACTTTCAGCAGCTTTGACAGATCATTTATTAGTGGACTTCAATATGTAGCATGAATACTCATATTGCCTCACTTTAAGCAAATATGGGAAGCTAGTCTGCACAGGCTCTCATCCCTCAAGTCAGGGCAGGGTACTGTCCTGGGTCTCCACACATATGTTATCAAATTGTTTTGGAACAAGGCAGGGAGTTAAATCTGTACTGTATCACAGAATCTCCTTCCCTCCTGGATTTTAGTAATAAGAGATCTATGCTGCTCAGGGAGAAGCAAATATATGATCCTCATTACACAGGGCTTTTCCTTGGCCAGCCTACACATCATCCACAATGAGAAGCAACTTTTTATCACAAAACTGGCCAAAATAATATATATTATCTTGAATGAAATCAATGCAACTCTGAGTAAACAGTTACACATGGCAATAATAATTCACACCATACATAAAAGCCCAATAACAACGGGCCCCGTGCAGAAGCGCTCATACTACAGATTTACAATTTCAAGAGCTAGTCAGCAAGTTAGTGAGTCAATTTTGGAGGCTTATGTCTTTTGGTTGCTTTCTTTTTAGTATCTACTATAAAACAAAGACTTGAAGTAAAGAGGTATATTTGTTGTACCAACATTAATGCATGTTATCTCATTTCTATATTTTATTACTGGGCATCTCAAATGTCTAAAAAATGGCAAGTTTCACAATACTATAGATTGGGACTGATCAGCAATGAAGGGTCACTGTAAGAGAAGATAAATCCTCTTCAGTGGTAGATGTTTCCTCACTGATGCATTTCACATTTTGTATTATTAGTATTCTTTTTTTAAGTGCACTATCATCAGTCATGCTGTGTTCTATGTGCTATAAAATATTTCCTGTATAGTTGAAAAACACTTAACAGAGTTTGTCACCCAAATCTTCCCTAATTAGAATTCAATTTGTCTGCTACTCATGGAATATATTTTGCTATTTAAGTCAATTGATCAAGCTTTTTTCATCCTAACAGCTGCAGGATTTGGTGAAATCAGGCTACCTGTCTGTGTATGTTGAAAGATGGGAAATGATGAGGGATTAATATTTCCTGTAGCATTAACTAACTGACAGGATGTAAAAGGATTATATGTAGTCACCATTCACGGCTCTCTGAAAACCCCTTAGTTTGAAAGTATTTGAAAAAACCCAAAATTTTACCATAGAACAGCACTCATTCACCTACAAATTTTGTAACAGACATCTCTTAAAGCCTTTAAGGCTACTGAGCAAAATTGACTACCCTATTCAATACTGATAGTAGTATGTCAGAGATCATAAATTGACAATCTGTTCTCAGGACTTCCTGTAATAGGAAAGAGACAAATTTAGACGAGCCTTCAGAACCCAGCTCTTCTTGGCATGGGATTCAGAGATCTCCTTTCACATTTACGTGCACTCTGCACAAGTCTCAAAAGCCAGCACCATCATTACTCTGCTTCCAGCCTGGGAACAGCCTCTGGCATGGAGCAGTAGATCCAGTGCAAGGACTGGTACAACCACAGTGCTCCAGACACAGTTTTTTGCACTATCCACACTAAGACAAACCTGTTATGCCACTCAAGGGCTTCAATCCAGCAGCCTTCTGATCTCTCTGTGCCAGGAGACATGGCACACTGCAGAACGTGGTTTTTAATGACTACACCAGAGCTGCTACAAACATCAAGTCATCTTAACACTACACGTCCTAAATTAAAAGAAATAAAGTGCCTATCATTAAAGGAATCACAGATAATTACAGGAACACATTAAAGACAAACAAAGGTCAAATATTACTATTGTGACCTCACACTTCACAACCACACACAGAACAAATGGAGTCTTGAAGAGCCTTCAAAATGGACAACAACTACATCCTCCTTAACAGTACTTACCTGTTAACAAAATAAGCACTGGCTGACATTATATCATGGCAGTATTTCTGGTGTGAGAGGAAATGTAATCCAAACACTACAGTGTGCCAAAGAGGTCTATACCATTTTCATCCATCCACTAGGGAGCACAGAGCCATTTCCCATTATTTTGACACAAGAAAAAATATAAAATAAATAGCTGATTATGTTTGTCATTTCTACAATCACAAATCAACCTCAGTTTTTCATTACTCCAGATACGGTTTGTCTGCAACAGCAGTTTTTTGGGAAAGGTTTCCCTATATTATAAAAACACCTTCAGGACCAGTTTGACAAAGCCCACCTATTGCAAAACAAGTAGGACACTGAAAGCTCCTCTTCCCTCTCCCAGTTCACAGTTTATGACCCAGATTCTTGAACACATTAAAATAATTTTGCACTGCACAAGATAGCTCCAAAGCCAGAATGACCACTTTAAGGTTAAATATACAACAGCTGGTTTTCAAAGTATAACACGCTCACTTCTTTACCCACACAATTTTCCAGAATTAAGAACTCTAAAAATCAAGAAATATGAAAATAACATACAACATGGCATAATGTGGCATAACAGTGAGCATCACTTCCTCATGATCAACAAAACATCAGGAAGATATAAGGCAATAAGAAAGGACATTTTCCAGTTCATTTGTGATGCTCAACTGGTGAAAAATAACCTGGGATTTCTATCTCCTGGAACATATTTATAATTTGCCTAAGATTGCAGAAGTGTAAATTCAAAAGTCTGCTGTGGAATTCCTAAATTCAGCCAAAACAAACATCTGAGCTTGTTGTTGCTCTCTTTTGTTTTTGGTTGTGTGGGTTTTTTTTTTGGTTGGTTGGTTTTTTACTCAGTAGTGAACACAAAGACAAAAGCAACACCTGAGCAGGCCAAGCACATTCACTTTTTAAAAATTTCATTTCATAAATCAGGGTGAGATACGAATATGGCTCATATTCTTATCTCTCAGGCAAATGTTAGAGTATACAAGCTCACATTACTATTGTTTAGACAATTCTGGAAGATATAGGCCAAGCAATATTCTCACTATAAAACCAATATCAGAAACTAAAAGTAGTTGATGAATCAAAAACAATTAAATGGATATAAATCTAATCTTAACAGAAGTTGGTTTGCCATTTTTGCATACAATGCATACAGCATAAATTATTTCTCAGGTAAAAACAGATTAGTTGAAAAATACAGCAGTAGCTTCGTTTTGCTTTGAAAAGTGCAAATTATCAACCTTAAAATTAACCAACTCAGTCAGGGGATGTCACATTTGATGACAGCAAAGGGAACAAAAGGAAGCTGATCTTTCTGTTGATCATAAAATTCACCCGTCTCCCTGCAATACATGAAAAGCAAGAAAAACCCTGAAGATTTCAGAGCAGGTATTACTGTCAAGAAACCAAAGGGGTGATAATATGAATTGCAAGAAAGGTGCAACAGGCCATCTATTTGAAATTTGTTTTTCACACAGTTAGTACAAAAAACACTGCTCCTGCAGGAGAGGTCAATCTACCCACGTATTAATCCCCAATCAAGCAGCACTCTGAGAATCAAAATGTGATTGCAAATCTCTTGCATGCCAAGATGAAGGAGTTTTTCATTTCAGTCCATTACTACGAGCATTTTACATTCATTATGGTCAGGGGGTGAAGTGAGTACTAGGTACTTGCTGGTTCTGAATGCCAGTGCTTTCTTGATTACATTGCCAGAGAATTAACATACAGAACCTGTATTAAATCAGTACAAATGGGCTTACTTTAGCCACTTTCAAGCTAAGGCTTTCATAGCAGTCTTACTTTCCAAGTCAGAAGGTTAAAAAGGTTAAGAGGTTAAAAAATAGCTGTATTACCTATAGATTGCTACAAAGAAAGGTCTAAAAGACCAAGCTTTGAGCATTACAATGACACAAAGGCTATTTTTGCTTTTGTAAGCATTTCTTTAAAATAAACTCAGTGAACTAGCAACCCCTGACGTTGAGGGTGGTTTTGGTTGCTGCTGTTGGGCTTTTGTTTGTTTGTGGGTTTGTGTTTTGTTTTGGGTTTTGGGGGGGTTTTGTTTGGTTGGTTGGTTTTGTTTGTTTGTGGGTTTTTTTGGTTGTTGTTTTTAAAGCTGTCAGTGGGCAGATCAAAATAAAACTTACAGAAAATATATATAACCTCCAGATTTACAATAGGCTAGCACATGTACTAACTCTTCACAGTAGAAATTGCCACAATAACAAGTTACAATGACTCCGACAGGTCATTACAATCTGCAGACCTTGGAGAAGATCAAGAGAGGAACTCATCTGTTTTTCTGAAAACAAACCTCAGCACAATTTTTCAGGATTTGAGGATGCTTGAAATAAGCCCTACTCCAAAAATAAGCCTTAGTTACAGTTCATTTTTTAAAAAGTCAATTTATATAACGCCCAGGCAGCTAAACACATTAAAAATTATATTATTTTTTGCTCCAAAATATGCTTAAGTCCCTGTCTTATTTTCAGGAAAACAGCATACTAAACACATTAAAAGGAAAGAGGATCTTCCCTACAGCAATGAGTGAGATAAGCGATCCTAAGGGAGTTTCAGATCTCAGTACACCTCTTGCAGGATTTCTGCCATTTATATCATAAACGTATTCCAAGCACTCTAATCAGGGACCAAAGTAGTGAATATTTCCATAATGGAGTTAATGCATTAACCCACCTGTATTAGGAGTTTAGATATCCAATAAATGCATCAAGTGATGAAGAGCAAGTGAAAAAACAGTGACTCTTCTACAAACAAGTCAGTGTAATGTATATTATTAGCTGTTATCTGAAAAAATTGTTTGGTTAATCCAATCACACTGAGAGTGCAAGTTATGGGCAGTGTATGATATAATGATTATATAAAATCATTTCTTTGATTATCAGAACATTATAAGATTGCACACATTTCTTTGGTTTTGTTTGGTTTTGTTTTGGTGAGTTGTTTGTTTTTTAAAGTTTACTTTTTTCCCCATTGGACTTAAAGGAAATCCTTTAAAAAAAAAATCTTCAGCATGGGACTATATTAATGAAGACTTATTATTTCCAGATTTTAGTTTATTTGCATATGGCCAGCTCACCCAGTGGACAGAAAAAAATTCAGGGGCTTCAAGGTGCAAGAAAAAACAGAACGCCTGTTGGAGCTATAAATTCTGAGGCCAGCAGCTGAGCTGGACCCATTCATTGCTTAATAAGATGAACCAAAGCAATTTACTCATTAAAAAAAGAAAACAGATATAACAGTGCCACAGGCAATACATCATACTTACATTGCTTGGATATTATGCACCAGTTGTGCTGCTAAAACAATTACAAATACATATAGCTGGATTACAATGCTCTACCTATAGAGCTGGACCTTTACTACTCTAGAGCCCAGGCATTCCTTGACACATATATTAATATGATCTCATGATATGGGAATCAGAAGAGAAAGTAAGCCCATTCATCTAGAAGTCAACCAACTCCAAAGGATGAACAGACAGCAATGACAGTTACAGCTACCTAGAATCGTAGAATCATTTCAGTTAGAAGAGACCCTCAGAATCATTGAGTACAACCATAACCTAACTCTAGTACTAAATCATGTCCCTAAGAACCTCGTCTAAATGCCTTTTAAACTCCTCTAGGGATGGTGACTCCACCACTTCCCTTGGCAGCCTGTTCCAATGCCTGGATATTAGGAAAAAATCTTCACTGTCAGTCTACCTGAGAAATAATAATAAACAATTTTCTGGACAACAATCTGGTAGCTATTAATCCAGTAACAGTTATTCTGATACCACGTTTCAGCTATCACCAACACTAAAATACATCACCACAGTTTTTCAATCAACCTAAAGAGGTTTTAGAAGCCAAATGAACACTCTCCTACTAAACAACATACACACTTAGTGAAACAGCAGATTCATTAAAGTACAGAGACTGAACCACACAGAAATGGCCTCACAACAAACAAGGGTTCTCAAACACTTGTACTAATTCCATACTTTGCAGGTTTTTCCTCAGTGGGAGGTTCCACTGAGGTTCACTCAAGCCTGTTTGCTTCTTTGCATTTGTTTCTTTCACTTTGTTCCTATTGATCAGTCTTGTTGTATTTGATGCAGTTTTGAACAACGTTTCCAAAGTAATGCATGAACTCAACAAATACAAGCTGTGTACAGTTGCATTAATTCTAGTTAACAATCAAGGGAACCACTTATTTTATGTGTTTTTTTCCCACAGGAGTGAAAAAGTCAGATGATCATTTAGGAGCAAGATTCCACAGTTAGAAACTATTCAGTGGGTTCAGGTGACAGGTTAGACAAGCATTTGTCAAGACAGACATTGCTACAGGTGATGTTGCCTGAGGATGGGGAGATGGACTGGATAGCCTATTGAGGGCCTTCAGCTATGTTTTCTAGGGTTCTCTGTTTTCTCTCCTCCTGAAAGGTTGGAAAGAATAAACCAACAAGTGTTTGTTCCTCCATATATAGCTTATGGCACCAAGAAGAGCTCTGCTGGATTCTGTGACATTTGTACAAAGTTTCTTGTGAGAGAAAGCAGGCATCTTGCTTAGGAAACAACCACATTCTGAAAACATTTTCCGAGGCTTCCCACAAAGAAAACTTCTCCCAGAATAAAGAGGCTAATTCCCCCAAACACTCAGGACCAGCAGAAGCCCTTTCCCCATTCACATGAATGAACCCAGGGCAAGAGTTTACAGCAGGCAGTGTATATCAAAAACATGAGGCCTTGTTTGGTTTTAGCTGATGACATTGCCTTGGCACAAAATATACTACTCCCTTACTATCACTGGCCAAAGTTACCTCTGATGCCTATAATCTGACAGCAATCTGGTCTGAGATGAGAAACAATAGCGTCACATTGGTGCTAAACCAACCTTATAAAGCAGAAATTCATTAAAATGCCCAAGGGATTTACAGGTACTTTGAAGCTACTGAAAGTGAATTCGAACATGGATAAAAGAGGCTTTTTAGGGAAGGTTGTAACCAACAAAAGAAATTGAAACACTTAGTTGTCAAGTAGTATTATACAGCATTAATATTCTTTCAGGAATGTGGCATACTAAAAGCATAGCAACAGAGAAATATTGATCTGCTCACAACAGAAGTGTCTTGCAGCTTCCATGGAATGACTGTATCCCAGGAGTTGTCACTGCAGAGCATTTTACCAATAAAAAAGTTCACCAAGAAGAGTTTGGACTCAGAGTGTGAGCAACTGGGGCAGCAAGTTAAACAGAAACCAAGATCAGAAAATACATATTTGACAGGAGTCCTGCACACCTGGAATTCACTTCTGAGCATCAGTCAAAGTTTTTGGACAACCACCCACCTGGGCATTAATAAAACTGATTCCCTAGATCCTGCATATCTCTTCTTCTAAGGGCACTGGGGAATGGTCATTAGCATCCATGACATCTGGGAGCTCATTAAACAGCAAGATGCAAAGGGTTGGGGGAGAGAGAAATCAGGAGTTTATTTCAGTAACAGTCACTTTAAAAAAAAAAAAAATCATTCATAATGTAGAACTCCCTCCAAAATTAGCCTACACACTGATATAAATTGGTTTTCTTTGTGGTCTAAAATTGACTTGCAGTTCACTACTTAGTCAGAAAATAGCTACTGAAAAGCCCTGGCCTCAGAGCTTTTGGACTGTGGACTCCTTTCATCGTGTAAACAAATGCTTCAGATTTAAAGCTTTCCCATAATTGTTATGCTAACCTTGGAGTGAAACCTCTCCATTTGCATTTGAAGGAGCTAAATATTAGGCAGGAAAGAAAGTGGTCTTTTTAAAAGCATGAGAAAATTTTCCTTCTTTTTGGTCCTCAACCATCTGGGCAGGCCCTGCTCCTCTCTCTCTCTCTCTGGCAAAGACAGAGGGAAGGAAAAGGAGCACGGATGGCGGTAATCTTGCTGAAAGAGAATTAAGAAATTCCTTCAAAACATGAATGAATGAGACTTCCTACAGGGGAGAAGAGTCTGTGTTCCAAGGAGATGTAAGAGGCTGTAGGAAAGGGGGAAGGAACAGAGACACGAATACATCAGCAAGTTAGTGAGTGATGTAAGAAGCACCTACATTTTGTTAGGTTTTTATACCAATGTGTTCTGGAACCCAAAGCCAATTTTCTTTATAGACCCACTGTGTGAACCCTACAGCTAATGGGACATTAATGTTTCCTCTTTGACCCTGCTGAAGCTAAGAGGAGTATTTGACTGCACATGCATGCACACGCATACTCACACTTGCATGTGTATACAAGTGAGTGAGCAGAATTATGTCAAAAAAAAAAAAAAAAAGAAGAAGAGAATAGCCATGGATTTCAGTCTGAGGTTTGTGACGAGATAATTACACCAAGTATTTCAGCAAGGGCAAAAAGTATAATACTTGCATGGAAAACCGACAGTTTTGAAATTTCTAGTAATACAGTTTAAACAAAAGTTTTCACAAGAGGAATCATTCTCATTTTCAAACAGCTCTATGAGGGGGGCTGTCTCTGTCTCTGCACTGGTCAAGAGATTACTCCACTGAGCCTGTTTAGAGTTAAAGCTGTAATCAGTAGAATAAATATTTGATATTACCACAGTAAACACATAATAGAGAAAAACAAGACTGACAACCTTCTTAAAAATAATCTAGGCCAAATTATCTGCTGGCACAACTCTGCTTTTGAAGTGATGCCAGCAGGGAGCTTGGTGTTACATTTTGAGCTGCTAAAGAAAGTTATCACAACACACTTTCTCATAACAAAAACAAACAAAAATAGTTAATTGTACTGGAAGGAAATTGAACAAGGATTACCGGATTATCACCAGCCAGAACAACAGAGTTTGTGTTAGCTCTGTTACCAGTTTCTATCTATTTTCCATCTGTTTCCTTGCAGAGCAATGGATCAACATTCTCATTGCATTTTCTGTTATTATCAGGACCTAACTGATGGTTGAACCACCAAGCGAGATTCACTACATCTCTGTCACATACAATATGAGAAATGGGCTAAATGCTCTTGATATTTTCCATTTCATATTAACATTCAGGATTGCATTTGAGTAAAGATTCCAGTTTCTAGAGGGAGGACAATTACAAGATACTGTTTGCCCATTTCACACTGGGATAAGGTAACTGCCATGTTTCATTGCTGGGCTGCAGAGCACCAAGCAGGAGATCTAACTACCAGAAAGACTTCACAGAAATCTCCTGAAACTACCAGGAATCTTTATACATGTAAATATGAGTTAAGCCCAAGAGAAAAATCAAGAGTCATCAAAATGGTAGCCGGGCATTCATAAGCATCATCTTTGTGCTTGAGAACATAAAGTGAAATTCACCCCATAAAGACCGCAGTATACAGCAGACTTTAAACTCACTTCACTTCTAATTGGAGAGGTCAAATAAGATGTGGGCAAGACCAAGCCTTGCCTTCATCTGCACGAGTATAGCTTGCATACTTAAAGTCTCCCACAAAGCTTCACTCAGCACAAAGGGGGACTGGTGTGAGGAAAACTAAAAATCATATATCATAAACAAAAATACCGACATATTCACTAGGTCTTGGGGAAAAGTTTTCTTCTTTGTTTACCAAAAAGTAAATTATTTCCCTGCCTCCCTCCCAATCAATAGAGCAACAAGAAAAAACAACATTGGATTAGATTTAATTGCCATCTATGTTCTCCCTACTAACACTTTGAAGAGGGTGTATAACAAGCTCCAAACTCTTTACTTTGTCCTAGAGTTTAAAAATTTTTGCTGCATACATTAGATACCAGCAGCAAATTTTACAGTTTATAAGACATTATATTTAATACCTAATTTTCTGTATTTATTTTACTCCAAGAGTAATACCAGAATGTAGAAACATAATTTACATTTATATAAATTGTGTTGCCTGTGCTAAGCAGTAAAAATGAACTCAAGCTATTGTTTTTTCAATTATGCTCTTTATCAGCTGCAGACCCTGCAGTTCCTTGGACAGGGCAGGGATGTGAACTCAGCTCTGTCTCATTCATGTTTCACCAACCTATTGCCATGTGAGAAGGGGGAGGGAGGGAAGCAATAAATGCATATCATTAATAGTTGGGATCTACTGTGCACCAATACCTAATTCTAATACACCTGAGCATCAGAATTTATGAGGATGACATGAGTTTTCCATGTAAAAAAAAAAACAACCAACCCACACACAACCAAAAACAAACAAAAACCAAAACAAAACAAACAAAACCCACACCAACCTTACAAGTATTATTAATTCTTCCAGTATTTATCAGCTGAATAACTGAGCTTTTGGTTCCCAAACTGGTAAATCACCACAAGCCCAAAAAGGAGGAAGCTAAAAACTCACCTCTCATCATTTGTTCTCAGTTCCCATTTCTTCCCAGCTCTGTTTCTGATGGTTCTTGCTTCTTCTAGTTCAAGGTGTTAGCAGCTAACTGTCCACCTGGTCATTAATAAAGCCTTTGTTGTATTTGTTGGCGTCCAGTTCCAGGCAAAACATGAATTCTTTACCTCTTGCACCAAATCGTAGAATCATAGAATGTCCTGAGTTGGAAGGACCCACAAGGATCATCAAGTCCAACTCCTGTCCCTGCAAAGGACAACCCCACAGTTCACACCATGTGTCTGAGGGCAGTATCCAGTCTCTTCTTGAACACTGTCAGGCTTGGGGCCATGACACCTCCCTGGGGAGCCTGCTCCAGTGCTCCACCCCTTCTGGCTGAAGAACCTTTTCCTCATGTCCAACCTAAACCTCCCCAGCACAGCTTCCTGCCATTCCCTTGGATTCTGTCACTGGTCACCAGAGAGAAGAGATCAGCGCCTGCCTCTCCTCCTGCCCTTGTGAGGAAGCTGTAGCCACCACAAAGTCTCCCCTCAGTCTCCTCCAGGATGAACAAACCAAGTCACCAGCCCAACATGACCCCATTTACTAGAACCCTTTGAAGCCTGGCCTGTCAGCCAATTGCTCATCCACTGCATTGTGGTGTTTATCCAGCTGTATGTTGGACATCTTGTCCAGGAGGATACTGTGAGAGACAATATCAAAGGCTCTACTGAAATCCAAAAATATTATGTAAACAGGCTTCTCTTGGTCAGCTAGGTGGGTAACCGCGTCATAGCATGAAATTAAGTTTGACAAGCAAGACTTTCTCCTCATGAATCTGTGCTGGCTGGGACCAATGACTGAGCTGTTGTTCAGATGTTTTTGAATAACTCCCAGAACAGCCTTCTGCATGATTTTGACAGGAACGGAAGTGAGGTCTGAAGTTGCCAAGGTCATCCCTGTTGCCCTTCCTGTAGATTGGGAAAACATTTGCCAGATTTCAGTCTTCTGTGACCTCTCCAGATTTCCAAGAGCATTGAAAAATCATGGAGAGGTGTCTCACTACAACATCAGCCAGCTCTTTAAACATCCTTGGATGAATCCCATCAAGACCCCATCAACTTGTAGGGATCTGGCTTGAGTAGCAAGTTCCAGATTGGTTGGGAGTTTATCATTCTCACAGCCATGGTTTTCTAACCCAGGGTTATGGGGGCTCCCAAGTCCATCATCAATGTTGAAGACAGAGGCAAAGAAAGCATTAAACGTCTCAGCTTTGTCTATGTCCCTGTTACTAAGGTGACCATGCTCATCAAGTAACAGGCCAATGTTATTTCTAGTTTGCCTTTTGCCATTAACACATTTCAAAAAGCCTTTTTTATTGTCCTTCACAGTACTGACCAGCTTCAATTCTAATTGAGCTTTGGCAGCACAAATTTTCTCCCTATGATGGCAAGCAGCATCTCTGCAGTCCTTCCATGTTGCCTGACCTTGCTTCCACTGCCCATGTAATTTCTTTTTTCACTGTGTTTCAGTAAGATCCTGCTCAACAAAGCTGGCTTTTTGCCTCACCTGCTAGATTTTTAGCATTTTGGAATTGCCTGGTCCTGCGCTTTTAGCAGATGATACTTCAAAAACGACCTACACTGATGGACCCCAATGCCTTCAAAAGCTTCTTCCCAGGGAATCTTACTAAGGAATTATCTGAGCAGCCTGAAGTCAGCTCTCCCCATACCTAGTGTTAAGGTCTTACTGGCAGTTTTCCTCCTATTAGTAAAGATTTCAAACCTGACTGCTTCATGGTCACTGTGGCCAAGGGAGCCACCAGTCATCACTTCAACAAAACCCTCTCTGTTACTGAGAACCAAATGTAGGAAAGCACCTTTACTGGTCAGTTCAATTAGTACCTGCACCAAGAAGTCCTTGTCCTTTAGGTATCTTCTGGACCTGTTGGTGCCAGTTGTGTGATATTTCCAGTTGACATCTGGCAAGTTGAAGTCCCTCACAAGGACAAAGGCAATGACTTGGAGACTTCACTTAGTTCCTTAAAGAATAACTCAGTGTCACCATCCTGGCTGGGTGTCCTATAGTGGACACAGTATTCTTATAAATACAGCAGAGTACTCTTCCATGGGATGTGCTGTAACCCATGGCTACACATGTACAGAAACTATGATCACTGGTCAAAAAGCAAGGCCATTGGTTTTAAGAACAGATGCTTCTGTAGTAGCTCTAGCAGTCAGCATCATAGTCTCTTCATATTACCCTCTTTGTGCCCACCAGGGCTTCCTACTCAATCCAGCTGCACACAGAGACCAGCCTCCCCAGCAGCAGTGAGATGTTTCTCAAGCAGTTATATATTCCATCCTCCACCTCTCTTCACATCCAGGGATAGTCCTTCCCAGATGCTCAGGTTGACCTAAAAGCTATAATTAGTGGCAGTTTAACATAAACAGAAGAGAATAAAATTTTAACAAGATAGTTGAACACAGTCATATTTAGATAAACACTGATGCTGAACACACAGGGGTTTGCGTGACTTAAAAGTGAATCAACAGGTTTAAAGTTGTCTGATTTTCAAGACTATCACCTGCTTTCTCCCACTAGCAAAGGAAAGATCATCTCCCACAGGAAAAATAATAAAAGAAACACAACACAAAACCCACTACACACCACACACACACACACAAACACACACACAGAAAAAAAACAACAACCACCACCACCATCAAGAGAAACCCCAAAACAACAACAAAAAAACACACATAAAACAAACAAACAAAACACACAAAAACCAACCAACAAGAAAAAAAACAAAAAACAAAAAACAAAACACAAACACAACACAAAACCAAAACCAACTGTCCTCACCAGGAAAGAAAGACTATCTGTGTGGTTATTCTATAGAGATCATTGACCTGTACTGCATGACTATACCCTTGATATAATATCTACTTGCTAACAAAGCATCAGAGAACATTACTCCATTTCTGGGACTGATTTCTTTTCGGAGCATCAGTTTTGCAGCCAAACACAGATATTTGGAAAAATTCTGAAATCTGGCATCATGTGCTTTCCCATGTAGTTCTTTATTTTCTGACTGCATAGATCCTAATTACAAATGAAGTTAACAACAGACTTTGGAAAGTATTTAAAGCTCTCAGATGAAATTATTAGACATTCTTGATGCCAGATACTGGGTGTGTCATGCCACACTGAGTAGGACTTAGCATCTTTAAAATCACACTTTTCTGAAAACAACATGGATGCATTTCTGAATTTAAGCCTGACATATATCATCTTTTAGAGAGAGGGTTCCTAATATACAGAGCAAATGGCAGATAACAGACAAAAATCCCTATTGCAGTTATAGGTGATGGGCTCTTATTATCACACTCTTGGCAGCTATCATGGAAGGAAGGGGACATAATTACACACACTTGAGGCTTCATTTCCTTCACAAGCACACTTCATTAGTATTCACTGGTAAATATACTTGCACATCTTCAGAAAGGCAAACGCTGCTTTTGCAGGATGCCTCATCAATGCGCTAATTTGTGGTGGCAAAACACACAGCAAATCATTTATCAGCACTTCTGTGGTCTTTGCATACACTGGGGAAGCCACAAGTTTATTCCCATCCTAATGTGTCAATAGCAAGGGCTAACAGCATTTCATATAGTTTGGTCTGCTTTGTTTCCTGCATATGACATTTAGAAACAGCCATGTATTCCCTGAGCGCCATCCAAAGCTGCAGGTGAGGTGGCAAGAGATGCACACATCTCCTGCCTGTGTCAAAATGGGAGATGCCACTTGAAAATCAGCAGGGTTGTGTTCCACGGAGTGGCCTCATTGCTGTCAGTACTGGGTTACCTGCAGCTCTGCAGTGACAGCAAGGTCAGCTACAGGGAGAGCTAAAAGAAGCAGAAGGTACTGAGATGGCCTTCCCAAGGAAGGCCTTCAACCCTTTCCACCCTCCTGTTGCCAGACTACTATACTGCAATACTCCCTGCTATCATGTATTTAACACCAGAAGACTATGTACTGATGTACACACAAGTATCCTGTTTTCTTTTTTGTTTGCTTGGAGGTTTTTTTGTTTGTTTCTTAAAAAAAAAAAAAAAAAAAATCCCCAAACTCTCCCCTGATTTTTCTTTGGGCAAGGGATTTCACCCCCTTTTCCTCACATCTAGTCTGTATGTTCTTTGGAGCAAGAGTGTTCCTATACAGCACTTCCCACCAGGGATTTTGTTCTAAGCATCTCAGGGAGCAAGCTCTCAACTCCTGACTTAATTTCCCTTTCTGCTGCAGACTTCTTGTTTGAAAATAGATAAGTCAGTAAACCATTCACACATCCTTTGAACACCTCTAAAACAGACAGAGTAATAGAATTCAGGAAGGTGAGTGGTTGGCCAGGGCTTCTTGGAGACGTAAAATTCAGGTGATAAAATTCCATTCTAATGTTTCACTCAATAGTTTCTCCCCAGCCCTTTCTAAAGCTTCAAATCAGATTTTTATAATGCTACAGGTTTCTACTTAGATGTTGCTAAACTGTAACAGAGTTAGATGTCAGGTGGACATCCTACAGTCTCATGCATGTTCTGATTTTCCAAATGGCAGATATCTCTTCAAAATCCTGCTCACATGTAAAATGTAGGTACCGCCCCTCTCCCCCTCACACACAAACAGAGCATTGACATTTTCAGGCAGTAATTTTATTTTCTCTTTTTACCCTTTCCTCTAATTTTCCTTCTAAAGACTCTGTAAAGTTTTGAGACTTCACCAGGCTTATAAAAGCAGCAGCTGTCTCCTCTCTCTGTTCATTTTCTCTGTTCATTCATAAATTCAGAAGTGCCCTGCACAAAGCAAAACCTTTTTGTGGTTAATATGATGTACATATCATTGCATTAGCCATATTTACAAAGCTATAAGCAAATTATGTTTTGCATCATAGCCGTGAAGACAAATATAGTAACAGAATCAGGTACCTTTCCAACCAGATGTAAATTTGCTAATGCAATAGGAAGTTGCTTATTAAATACAATGAACTTCTGGTGTCAGGAAATACAAAGTGCAAGCACCATCAGGTGAAGGGAAAATGGCTACTTTAACGATCCTGCACACAGACACAAATTTTTCCTGATTAGAAAAAAACAACACCCCCCCCTCCCCCCCCCCCGCCCATACACACACACAAAACCAACACAAAACACACACCACTGTCAATACTTAAACTCTCCTAACCAGGGTTGTTTTTCTGTTTGGTTGTTTAGGGGGTATTGTTTGTTTAAATCACACATCACAATACACTGCTAAAGAAAAGGCTTTGTAATCTTTTTACAAGTAAAATAGAAGCTATTAGTCAAGTTCTGAACTTTAGACCAATACTGGAATACAAAACAAATCCTTTAAAGCACTCTAACACCAGCCTTTTATGCAGATGTTCTAAACCCTTCAAGCAGTGATACAGTCTAAGACATGCTGTACCAATATTTTTAGATGAGCAACATCTAGAACAAGAGAATGGTGCTTTCACCCCATTTGTGAGAAACCACACGAAGAAGAATGTGTGAGCTGCAAACAAGCAGAACAAGCAAATTAGAAACACATTCTTCGATATCAGAAGAAAATTTGTGTCAAGAGTCATAATCAAATCCAAGATGACAACTAGCAAACAGCTTATCTTGTCCATTGCTTCTGTGCAAAGTCATTGAGCAGCTACTGAATAGTTCCACTTCACCAGGCCTTGCAAGGATAGGTGAGCCCACAGCCTCTAAGCACTGTACATGGGTCATGGAGCAGACTCCATAAAGGAGTCAGAAAATAGTTTCAGAAATAGTTCATAAACACAAAGACAAGGCAGTGAACATCCCAATCACTTTGAGAGATTACATCATGCTGTTTAATTAGAAGATGCAATTTTGATAAGGTTCTCACAAAGTAATCAATTTTCTAGAACACAGATCAGAATTATTGAAGATTTTTATTTATTTATTTATTTTTAATCAACCTCAGCTACCACCACCCAGAAAAACTATTGATGTCAGCTTTCTTTTCTGCTCGTATTAGGTCTGCAGTCATCATGGCAAAACTCACACCAACACCACAAAAAATAAAATTTCAACTTCACCTGTAAGGCACATAGTCTGCAAAATGGACCCAACACAAGAAGTCTGCATCAAACGGATCCATTCAAAACATACAACCACAACAAAGCTCCAGAGGAGCAAGTTACTTTTATTTAGGTCCACAAAACTCATCTACTGGAAAACACTTGGATGAGAGCATATGGGCTTCAACTGCCTGAAGAATTATTCTACCATAGAGAGGGTTAAGTAATTCCTGCTAGAACAGTCCTCCCAGGTGCCTGGATAAAGGGCACTGTGAAGTACAAACTAGCACAGAGGTGCGAAAAGACATTCCATAATTAAGGTTCTACTAGTATTTTCTTCTAAATGGATATTGCCAGTTTTCTAATTCACTTCCACCTTGAATATTTTGTTTCAGCAGTGCTCTGAACAGCAAATCTTTGGAATGTAAATTTTCTAAGGGTACTTCTGAGTTTTAGGGGCTAAACTAAGCAAAAGAATTTTTGTTCTGGCTTGCAAACAACAGAACACAGTCCAGTCAGCAATTGTGAACAATAACCCACCTACTTTCTTCATAAAACAACAACACAGAACAATATTCTGAGGCAGTTTTGTTTTGTGCTGGTTTTAAGTGACAAACTGCTTGCCTCTCCTGTCAGAAGACTTCTACCAGAAGCGTGCATTTTCAGCCCAAGAAGCTGTCACATCGGCATATTTCAGGGAGATGATAGATGTTAGTTCTTACGCCTTCTCATCCTTCTCTCAGAACTCAACACAGCAGCCTGGCACCTACCACAATAATCCAACAGATAAAACACAGAATCATACTTACAGAATGAGAGGGGCTTGTAAGCAAAGCCAAATTAAAAAGACATACACACTAAGGCTATAGCTGAGCATCAAAATGCAGTATCATAGCAGGTAACAGCTCAGAAAACAACGTCTTGCTAACACAACCATACCTCAGTTTAACTCAACCTGTGTAACACAGTACTGCTCAGACCTGCTCTAGAAGGCTCAGGCTCAAAGACCCATTTCCTTATATTGTCAAAATTGTCATTAGTAAGTGTACGGTGTTTGCCAACTTAACTGCCTAAAGAATTAATAAACCTGAGACTACAAAAATGGCAGAAGTGGTACGCTCATTGGAACTAGGAGGTGTCTGTTGCATTGCTCATGTGATAATTTGAGTCAACTAAATGGGATCCACTGAGGATTAAAGGAATAAAATAGAAGTGAAACTCAACAGTATGAAATGCAAGGTCTTACATTTCAGGACTAATGCTATTCTTGAGATGGGTTTAATCACCAGAAAAGGACAAAGACAACTTAAAAAAAACAGGTGATCAGTGGATGAAAGTGAACCACCAATGTCATGAGTCAGCAAGAAAAAAAAAAAAGCATCCTAGGATGTATTAAGAAGAAGAAAAAAAAAAAAACCCTCACCTCAAAAGCCAGTCTCAAGCTCAAGCTTTCCAGTCTCCAATTTTACCTGTTCAAGAAAGGAGAGTTAAACTAAAACAACTGTGATAACAGGTTATAAAAATTTCACTGTAGAAATGGATTGCTGTCAGGGAAAAGTACTTTGGGGAAGAGACCAGACTGCATTGGCAACCACTGCAGCAACCTCAAAGAAATGCTTCTGGATGAAGTTAAGCTGTGAAACCACCAGAGAGTTGTCCTGCACTGCACAGGCAAGTCTTGCCCCCTAAAAACCTCACTTTCAAGAAACACCAATATAGACACGCATCCACTAGAACAAGCATTCTTCACATGCCCATTAGTACAAGACCAGCTGACTCACGTTACCGGCTTGGTGTACAAGATATATACATTTTCTTTCTGAGTGAGCATGAGATTCAGGTATTGCACACAGTTGCTTCAAACCATCTACCAAACACCTCACCATGCCTCTATTCCTTCTTGGCAAATCTTTTCCTAAAGCAGTCAGTCATAAGCTAACACAAAGAAATATATTTATCTTTACCTGTGGAGGTATGTTTGTACAGGAAGAGACTCAATGGCAGCTTATTGACCAAGCCCATTAAAATTATCCAAAAGGTGAAAATTTTGTTCTTCTAGATAAAGACTGTTGGGCCAGTGTTTCACATGCAGCATTACCATTATGTAAAGAAATTCCAGATAGCTACCAAGAATATAGTTTCACCAAGCAAGGTTTCTTTTCCTTATAACTGCAAAAATAGTAACGGAGAAAAATAAAATAACCCCAAAATCAGACTTATCTATGTCGTGCTGCACTTTTTTTTTTTTTAAGCTAGCAAAAGATACAATAAGTTAAGATCAAGTTGCTTTTAATTACTACAGCATTAAAGAAATACATTTCATTTTGTATGGCTTGAAATTTTGACATCATTCTTGGCTTCAGTATCATCCTCAATTAGAAACCCTTAGAAGAGCGAAAACGACAAGAGCCATTAAACATGTCACAACATGGGACAAAGGGAAGTAGTGCTGGAAGTAGAGGCTTTTCAAAGAAAGCATAGGAAATTGTGCTGCACAAGTGCAGAATATGTTTTTTCTCTCTACCTCCCTGGCCTCCACCTCCTGCCCCCCTCCTCATGACATACACACACATTTTATGGCTTAAAAGCCAGTGCAAAAGGGTGTGTTCTTTCAGGTTTATAGCCCTGACTAATGGAATTGCTCTAAATAACATTTTGATCTTGTAAGGTCACGCAGAGTGCTATACCTTTCCTTTAATGATTCAGGTCTGGACCAAGCATTTCCCAGAATTGAGATGGTAATGAAGTCATTAGTTTCTTCCTACTTGAAGCTCTGGCTAGGAAAGGGAATTCTATGGGTAAAGTCTGAGAGGGTCTTTTTCATAAAGCTCATACCCAGCTGAGCTGTAACACCTGTTACATTTTCCCAGGAGCCTGAGCTGCAGAGAATTTCCAATCTATTTGCTCTTCTCCTACACCAGACTGACAAAAGCTGGAGGCATGGGTTTTCTAAGGGAGTGCTAATTGAAAAAATAAAATAAATAAAAAAAAAAAATATCAAAAACCACTATGGCTGGTACAGATGTTAGCTCGCATCATAGCTAAAGCATTGATAATTATTTCCTTGTCATCTTTGAAAATACAGGCAATTCCAGACTACATTTAAATTAAAAACACACATTTGAAACAGGTTACTTGGTATTTCCTCACCTTCTATGTATGATATAAAGGCAGAACGTTGACTCCAAAAGAAACTATTGAAAACAAGATTTTATGCTAACAGTTTTTGATACTAAAATACAGTCACTGCTCAGTAGAGCAACACAACACTAAGTACATGCCAGTAAACATAGAACTAAAAATTATACATGAATTCTTACAAAGGCAAATAATATCTCCTGGAAAAACATTTTTAAAACATGGTTTCTCAAGCAAAGAGAACAACAGACATGGGAAGGGGTGTGTTGTTTTTCCATTTGAAGTAACAATACATATGATTTAAAGAAATTCTAAATCACTAAAGAACAACATATCCACAAGTTAGACTCAAAACTGAAATGCATTTAGCAACCAGCAAATACTATGATTTGCCACTGGTACCCTCTCAGATCCCCTCCAAAATGAACCCATTTATAAACTATGTTTTATAAAGCAGACTAAGGTATTTCCACACATTTTAGTCTTGCCAGCTAATTAGCACACACACACACACACACACACACACACACACACACAGAGTAACATAGATCATTAGAAAGGAAGCTAGCAAGGGAACATTACTTGACTTCAGAATTTGTTCCTCCTAGCAAATCAAAATAACCCAGACTGACTGAACCCTAGAACATGCCACAAAAAAACCAGACAAAACAACATACAAACAAACAAACAACACAAAACCACCACCACAAACAGCTATCTGTGCTGAAAGTACAGTCTAAAGGTAGGACACTTCTTTAATTCTTTTTGCTGCAGGACTAGCTGGTTGTTGCTGTGATCATTACAGCTTGATAATCAGAGACAGAATGAGATTCTGAAGAAATGTCTGACACAATAGCATCTCAGTGTCTAAAACATAACATTGGAGCTTCAGCACACCTATTATTGGAGTCAAAATACTGCACTGCACTTCATTTCCTGACTTCTGTCTCTAAAAAGCCTCCAAACGTGAAAAATAACTGGGATTTTTCAGTTGCGAGGCTTTTTGGTTTGGTTGGGGTTTTTAAAGTTATTTATATGTCATATTGCACAAACATATAGTGTAAGCAAGTGGAATAAGGTATGGAAAATTTTGAGCATCTTTATAACACTTAGGAAGTCCATATGCAAGGAGGACCATATCAATAACGTATAATATAAAATTAATCTTGCATTTTTAAGAAAACAGAGTGTGCATTCAGGATAGACTACTACAGTGCTCATTTTTATGATTGTTATGCTAAAATATCATACTAGAAAAAAGTAAAGCATTCATTATAACAGGCTAAAGGGCTTTCTCTCCTGTACCCCTCCCCCAGAAACATCAAGTCAAATTATTGTTTTTCTTTTAGTATTACAAATCTTAGTGAAAAATAATTCCCTGCTTTTTAAATGAGAAATATTATAGATTTATTTCTTATAATTTTGCTCACACATCACAGCATACTTACCTTCCTGATTTACTAAGTCCATTCTACACAGCTGAGGGAAGCAGCCTTGCTGCTAGGCTTTACTTCAAGGATTTGTTAGTTTCCAAATAAAGTGAAGCAGAAACACTTTCTGTCAGTGTTTATATCCCCTAAAATCAGTGGATGCAATCACACTAATGTTACACATCAGAAAATGGCCTATACAAGGAAGCATATCTGAAAGTTTATAGCGTAGTTTTACTTTTATCTGTCTATGCTTTCGCTTAGCCCCAGCCAGGCAGTGAATCATGCTATATCAGCCCAATGGAGGAAGGGTAAGAAGGCAGTGACAGACAGAACCTCCCAAGCATTTCATCTCAATTCTGATCAGATCAAAGTAGCAGTCTTAATTCTCCCCTATAATGCATAAGCTAGGTATCTAATGCACCTGAAACATACCTATTTCCACATTTTATCTGTGTCCCACCAACTGTATCCTTCTGGTACGCTGCTTCCATAATTGTTTTGTCACTTCCTTCCAAACTGCCACTTGACTCAGCATGTAGTGTCCTCCCCATACAAGCTATTCTACTTCTTTAACCCATTCAACCAAGTAAGCTGCATGAAATCCAGTTCATCCCTTTCTAAACACTTTGCAAGCATATTTACATATTCCTGGTTTACCTGGTTACCTCTTCATTTTAATACTCACTTCCAAAAACAAGTAACATTATCTACTGGTGCTCCATGCAGGGCAAAATGCCTCGGTTGGACAACAGTATTTTCTATCCAATGACAAGCTTTCCCAGAAAGAGGTGGTTCCTGCACCACCCACAATCAAAGTCTGATGACGGCAAGTTTACAGATCTGCTAGATCTACTACATTTTGGGAAAAAAAAAAAAAAAAGAAAAGCAGACCCTATCAAGTAACTATTTGGAAATTACTGTGTCCTAAAGACTCCAGAACTTTTAGGCTTCTAGTTGTAACTTTCTTCATGTTTCCACATATCTGGCAAAGGCCTGACCAGAAACCTGGGATTCAGATATTTTATCTGTACTATATGATTTGAAGAGAAGTAGAAAACAGATTCGTTTCACCTTCACACTTGGCACAAATTTCTTCCTACACTGCACTACATCAAACTGTTAAATAACAGTAAATTGTTGAAAGTAAAACATAGCCTTCAGCATCTTTTGCCTGCCCACAGAAGGTGAGCAGCAGCAACCCAGCAAAAGCTGCCGCCCCACATGCTCTGCACACAGACAGAAGCACAAACCAAAAGGTATCACTCAATGGGACTGGGGTTTTCTGAGGCACAAACAGGCCATAAATCTGACTATATGTTTGATTAACGTCAAGAATTATCACAATACAGGCTGCATAGAAACAAGGACATTAAAAGTTACATAACTTGAATTATAATCAGCTACAACCAACACACCAACAAGCACCACACACAAATACCTATTGAGGCTTAATCATCTTCCATATTTTTGCCACCTGGAATGACTCCTTTACACTTTTGCCAAAAATAAGAGGATCAATAGCCACACAACTTGATGCTGCCTCTGGAAGAAGACTTCAGCAAGGCCTATTAAAACACTGGTAGCCCAGGACTATCCAAGAGCATGAAATCACTAAGGAATAAGGGAATATTCTGGAAAAGTATCACTGCATATCTGGCCCTCCCTGGACATCTGCAGCTGGTCAGTGCTGGAGACCAAGCAATGAGCAAGATGGACATTCAGATATGTCAGAACTCTGCAACAGAGAAAGGACCACTCTCAAAAGCTTATACAGCTCCCAGCATGACAACATCCAAACTTTCCATACTCATGTAAGTTGAACAAATGCGATTAACCTGGTTTTACAAGAGGGGAACAGAAGCACAGAACAATTAAGCAAGTTCTCCAAAATGCCAAGGGAAGTTTGAGGGCACCATCTGAGCCACAGTTTTGAGGTTTAGATGACAGTCATGACCCTTCTAATGCATGAGTACAGTCAACACCTCCATTTCCAGTAAAAGTCATCAGGGACATGATTTTGTAATCTTGTTTTCATCTATCAAAAATCTCACTAAAACTTTGACCTTTCAAGCTGAATTTAGGTGGAGCCACTACAGATGGTAGACTAGAGAAAAAGTTCCCTTTCAGCTGCAAGCAGAACCAGGCAAGCTGTTTTTGAATGTGATGAAAACAGATTAAAAATATTACCTTAAGAATATTCTTGAAATAAATATATCTATATAAAATAAATGCAAAAATTACACATTTTATTTACATATTTATGTTTACACTTCACTTCCACAACAAATTTATACACAAGTTTATAAATTCATTTCCTCCCACAGATTTGGTATTGTGGAAAAAAAAGTCTCAAACATTTTTAAGCCTTATTTAGTTACTATAAGATTCTCTTCAAAACAATTCATCCTGCAGCCTCCCTTTTCCCAAATAGTAATTGTGACTTTCAACTAACCTAGCAAACTGTTATGATAATCTTGTCATCACAAACACCTCAGTCTTTTAACTAAGTTACTGACACCTGCCAATGAAGTGCAGTATTTTAGATAAAAGCAATAGTGGTCATTTGCTGTGTACACCCAGAGTTAAAAACATATGCAAAAACCACCCTCAGATATCAAAATCCATGGAAATTAAGGTAAAAAAAAAAATTCTAAGATTTGCCAATCAATAACACATTTGAATTACTACAAATTTTCCCATATCTAAAACATTTATTTTTCCTTTTTATTTTAAAGCCAAAAGCTTGGGCTCTGTCACCTGAGTGCTGACAGTTCAAGTGCAGGGGAAAGAGAGGAAAGGTAGCAGTTGCTCTCAGATACATCATAAAAATAAGCCAAAACAAAAACCACCAATGAACATGGTAGAGATTCAAAGCTGAAATGAAATGGCCTTTGTATGCTCCAAAAGAAATTTGTTTTGTGTAAGTTAACAGCCTTTGAAATATCAAATACCAAGCAGCACATTTTCATCATTTTTCCCCCTCTGCTATTCAAAGTGCATAGCTAAGAAGAGAAGAATGGAAAGGAATTGAAGCCTGACTGCTGTTCGCACTCAAGTTATGTGTTACGTACACAAAGCATTACTGTGAACTGACTTGGAACAGAGCTTGTGTGAAATTTTCATACTAAACTCACATTTTCATCCAACAAAATGCAGTCAACTTGGAAGGTATCACACACCCAGATGCCCTTCCTAGTCAGTGATCTTCTCTCGCGCCCCGATCTCATGAGACACTAGCAGTTAGGAAACTCACCTGGGACGGATATCCAAGACTAAGTCTCCAGCCTAGCTAGTTCACAGCAACAAGAGCACCTAACCACCAAGTATCTCCCTTTCAAGCACTCTTGTTGGAGCTGTTATATCTTGTACTACTAACAGGCAATGTACCACAAGACGGGAAAAAAGTAGTAGGTTTGATTGCTTTCCTGGGGTAATGGAAGGCACCAAAGATGACAATTCATATATCGTAAGCCAGCATCCTGACCATGGACTCTTACAGTATCGTGCTCTCTCCATCTTACCAGCTGAAAGAATTTGATACAGAAGGTCAATGTATTCAGAGCAGTGAGGTGGAGACCTAAATTTGCAGGTAGCATTCTTGCTGGCTTTACAAGCAAGAGTCCAAAGTCAAAGGGAAGTCAACAACACTTAAACCACTCCGGCATCCTTGAAAAAGATCCATAAGTGCTTATCCTTACATGCCTTTCTACACTTGAGAACTGTGCCTGAGTGCCTTGTATAGGTTCTATAAACAAGAGAAAGAGAGAGAGAAGAACAAGAACCTCACAGGCACTGCAGAGAAGACAGCAAGAAGATTCTCCAAGGCAACTTGTACAGTGTTTACTGACAATAAAGCATCACCACATGGCATTTTCTCAAAGTGGTAGGTGTCTCAGATTCTGGAAGTCGCATTCCTGGGAGTTCTACCCATGTCTTCTCCTTTAAACATGCATAAGATTTTATGTGAAAATAATGGTATGGCACATTCATATATCAATTTTTATGTCACAATCACAGGATTATTCTGCCTCTTAAACAAAGTATTTACTTTGAAAAATGATTAGCAGTAGGATGATATAACGTGCCTCACAGAAAATCTACCTCACTCAAAAGCCTCCTCAAATTTATTACTGATGCACTTGCGTCCCCACAAAAAAAAAAAAAAAGCGCCAAACAAAAGAAACATATAAGCAGAAACTTAAGGTACTAGAACCAAGAGAATGTGCCTCTGTGTTCCTTAATGGATGCATGATCTTTAGCTGTGACTGCACATTACTATTCCACCAATGACAGGTCTGCTTTAAATTTGCATGTCCTTTACTTTTGAGGTTTGTACTCCTGTTGGGGGCTGCTATCCTTCAACATGCTGACTCAGGTGTTTACCTAGCTATATTATTGGTAGGATTCTGTTAATATTATTTAAAAACAAAACAAAAAAATTTAAAAAAAAACGCTTTGCAAATTTTAAAACACCGAAACCAACAACAACAAAATCCAATACAGATTATGTTAGATTTTTCCTGAAGAATCAGAGTGCAAAAACCTGAATTGTGTAGAGAGAAAGCAACTTCTGCAACAAAGCTGAGCAGTAGCATGTTGCACAATCTCTACATTGCATATGGTTCTGAAAAAAAAAAAAAAACCAACAAAAAAAACCCCACACAACCAAACATTAGCATAGAACCATAGCCTTGATATTATAACCCACTCACTCTCTCCTCTTCATCTCTGATCATCATGCATTCTTCCTGCCAAAGTCCTCCCTACAGGAACCATAGTTTCCTCTTGTTGCTTTAAAATTGGTGTTTGAACATGCTACCTCTCATGTAGATCTTTATTATATCACTTTTCAAACAACAATTCACACACAGCTTTGCGCTAACTCAATTGGATGACCCAGCATCAGACAACTGGGGGTTTTTTGTTTGTTTGTTTTTTGTAAGTTTGGTATACATTACCCAAGATCAGTTTGAACACTCTGCCTAAGAGCCATCATACCTCTTCCAAACACTGAACATCTGTCTTGTTGATTTGATCTATCATGTTGATTTAGACTATAAACTGTTGGGCAGGCACCATTTATACACAGTGGCCATACACTATGTAAAGCACTAGAAGCTCCCACTTCTCATTAGTCTTGGAGGTAAAGAAATAATAAGAAATAATGTGCTCAATTTTACACCATTTCCAATTATTTGAAATGAAAACCTTCTGGTTTGCTTATATCACTAAAGTTTTCTGCTCAGTTAGCTCTGGTACTAACCACTCCACTCATGAATTTCTGATAGGAGAAATTAGTTGGAAACAAAACTTCTAATGCAGATAAACAGAGACGCGCCCCCCCCCCCCAAAAAAAAAGCACACCACAAACACACACACACACAAACACACCCCACAACCTATCTCTTAAAAAAATATAAGGTTATATTCAAGAGTAGAAAGTGGTCACAAAACTAAAGAAATTAGTACCAGATACAAAATAGCCAACTTAGCAAGAAAAGTCTGAATGTTTGTGTTGGAGGTTTTGGGGATTTGTTTGTTTTTAAAGCAGACCACTAAGTGTGAATTGCAAGGCAACCTTCCAACACCACAAGGTAAGCCAGGGTCAGGTGCTGCTTAGCTGTGTCCAGAAATTACTATGTAAATACCAACCATGGTTATAGTGAGAAGAGTGCTTCACCTGATTGATATATATGAAATGACACTGAAGATGGAAAAGAGACAAACAATATCACTGAAAGTGATGACAATACTAAAGAAGAGATAGAGAAGAGATTAGAAGTGGACAAGAGAGACGTAGCATGTTATCATAAAGTTAAAAGACAAATGTTCTTGTCTGCTGGGACCTTGCTTCTCAGTTGTTTGGTGATGGCTGCCTACTTCCTCAGCAATTTCTGTGGAAGAAAAGAGCCCCGACAAACCCTTACCAATCCTCCTACAGTGTTGAATAAACAAACAAACAAAAGCACAACAAAAACAACAAACAGTTATCAGAAGCAGCTGGCTCCATCTCACAGACATCTAAAAGGAAAGCTGAGATGAACAGAACAATGTCCCATTGCAAAGTTTCATAACTACTTTGAATGAAAACGAACAAAGAAAGAAAGATGCTGTACACCACTACTCTTCTTACCAAATGATATAAGAGGGGAAAATGAAGGAGACTGGTGCATCATAAAGTAAAAGGCTCCTGGAACAGGAGAGGCAGGCCAGTGTCATGTTAAAAACTACACAAACACTTTTGGTGGGAGATAAGTGACTACATCCTGACAGCAATCAGACACACTGGGTGGCCTACTTCACGCTATCAGGCGTCAAATTTATGTCTAACCCCAGTAGTCAACACAGGGGAGGATAAGACTTGAAATAGGTCCTGTAGACTAGAAAGAGGTCACAGATAAGTGCTTAATACAGTTTACCAATGGGCAAATTCCCTGGAAATCACTGAATTGAAATTGGATGTTTCTGAAAGAAATTCAATAGTTAGTCTATAGTTATAGGCTCTGAACTGGAATTATCAGGCATCATTCAACAACCCTTGTTGCATAGGTAGTTCGACTACAAGTGATCAAAATAGTCCATTCTTGCCTTAAAACATACTACATCGTCCTTGTGGTCCTCCTTACCTCTAGCCACATAAACAGTGGCAGAGGAAAAATACATTTCACATCATAGGAACAAGCATAAATCCACTCAAGATGTTGTGAGGCCCTGCAAAAAAGCACAGAATTGGGAAGCATATGTAATGTGCTCAAGGAATAAGGAAGGATTTGGCACTACCTCACATTCAGAAGAGGTAGAAGATGGAGAAAGTGGGGGAGGGGCAGAAAACCAAAATCCCTCCTGTGATATGGCAAATCCTCAGATTACTAGACACAGGGGCAGGGAAAGTTTAGGCAGCAAGCTGATAGAATAGCCCTTCCACCCCCTCAAACGTCTAATTCTCCACGAGGATATTCAGCTTCAGTTTACATTTGTTATCAGGTCAGCTTTATATGCAGCCTAAACAATAAAATACATGGAAGACAGGGAGGGGAGGGCAGACTGAATGCATTCTAATCTATCACAGAAAGCAGAGACAGCCTAATTCGTGTCCTGTTCCTACCCTCATTCATACAGGTAAGAAAGAGGAAAAGGGTGAGAAAAAAAAAAAAAGAGGCTTTTTATTTTGCTAAAGGACCCCAGGGAAGGGCCCCTGATGCAGAGGCCCTGCTTTTACAAATGCTTCCCTTTCCTTACACAGTTCCTTTAATACGAGTAAAAATTCCAAATTCCTCATTTGTTTAGCCTGAAATCCCTTGAACATTTCCCACAAACTACTTCCTTTTCTCTCTTTTTAGCTGGACTCCCTCTCTTTTTAATGAAGAGAAGTTCAGAGAGTTTTTCCCATGAATAGATGGCAGGCACCTGGGAGTTATGAATTTTAAAGTGATCATTTTCTTTCAGGCCAAGCTGGACAATGGGGATCTCCTTTTGACTCACTTTCACAGCTTTGAGAGGCTCTCAGATCAGCCACATTCCAATCGGACTGGAGTCAGATCAGAGCCGGGCTGGACGGCATCAAGGTCTCGCACACAGAAAGACACAGAGCAGATGGCCAACACTGAGCTCTCCTCCCCTTTTCAGCGCGCAATAGAAGGCAATGTGGGAAAGCGTTCCCCCAGCATCGCCTATTGATTTCTGAATAGGACCACCACATGCCACCAGCCTGTAGGTATGAACCTCTGTTAACAGATGGTGAGATCATTATGAGCAATTAATTCCTTTAATGTATCAGTGGGAACATGTTGGAAAGGGTGATGCAAGCACAGAGTGAATAGTGAACTTCTCATTCCTCAGGGAGAGCGGCAGCTACATCACTGGGAACAGTCTTTCAAGAGACTCTGTACGTACTGAGAACCAGAGTTAGCCATTTGGTCCACAGAAACAAGGCATGGTTTTTATTAACTAATCATCCCTCCCTCGTTGATATGTGATTAACAACAGATTTCTTTCTAGGGCATTTTTGGAGAGACAAAATTCAAAACAATGGGAAAAAAATCCCAAACTTTCAGCAAGATACAAACACAGGGAATTCGGTCCTAAAGATGATGATGGGATATTGCTACCAAACTTTGTTACATAAAGTTTAATTTAGACTAACTATAAATTAATAAGGAAACAGACTATTTTGAACACAACTATGAGTGTATAAATGAGAGGCATTCATAATAGCTCTTAGCACTGAAAACAGAAGTGCACAAAATAAGCCCCAGGCAGACTTGTCAGAAAGTTACTTGTGAAGGAACTTACACAGAAATTATAGACGGTACAATTTAAATACAGATATCATATTGAAATACAGATAAATCCACAGAAAAATACTGCATATTTACCGCTATTCATTGTTATCTGGGTAAATTAAAATTCACTGTACTAATAACAACTGTAAGAGTAGGGCATTCTCGCATCATCTACTTTACATGCATTTATATGACAGGCTTTGCTGTTTCTGGGGTTTTTTGGTTGTGGGTTGTTTTTTTTTCCTTTTAGAGACAGAAGGAAAAACTGAAAGCACAATATAGATGGCTAGTTAGCTCTTGGTCTTAAAGATGACAGCAGAATGTGAACAGGAAATACAAGCAACTATTCACTTATTCATATTTAAATGACACTTTTTGCTTGTAATTAAGACACTCAAGTCATGTCTCTGTTCATGAAATTTACATAACTGTACAATAGCTTGCCTAAGTGAACAGCAAATGGTAGTTAACCTTGAAGTGTATTATCTTAATTGAATAAATCTGGCTATAGTTCAATATATTTAAACAGAAAAGTATCTTTCAACTACTAAAATAATTTTTAAAAACAAATTTGCTTTTACGTGTTAAGATGACTCACTGTTTTTCTTCCAGATTTTTATTTCTGCTGTAACACTGGCCCTTTTAAAAAGGAAATGGTTGCAGAACACTGAAGACATTGATACATGTTTGCTGTTTTCTCCGTATTGTTTGCAGTTTGAGTCAGTGTCACATTCTGGAAAGCCTTGATAAGAATATCAGAATATTGAATCAAAATGTATAACTTGCCTGTTTGAGATAGGCCATTACCTACTTTCTCTGTCCTTATTGGACTTGTGTTCTTCCCCTCCCCCACCACGTACCAGCTGAGTATCCCATCACACAGTGAGAAACCTAGGTGGGAGAATATAGATTTTTTGCATAGGTTAAATAGGAGAGCCACATTCCACCACTCTTCCATTTAAATCAGATTTACATGGGGTGTAAATCCCCTCAGAATGGAGCCATTCACAAAGGGCTCAGAATGTTCCCCTCACAACACTGATCACATTAAATCAGTAGCAGTCATGTTTCTTGGATTATATAGTTGCAGCAAAAGAAACTGTGCAGCATATTTATATTTGTGTGAAATAAATTAATGAGAATCCACCTGTGCCTTATACCAGTTTGCAAGAAAAAACAGAGGAACACAGGTGTTTTAGCAATATAACTATGTATTTTTATATGAATTTGCAAACACTAAAAATGAACATATTGTTACTAAATCCAGCCACATAACTTGAAGGACAATATTTTGGCTTTTGTTTGGGCTGTCCTAGTCCTGAAAAAAATAAATACAAAGGCTAGGTTCTTGACCATCAATAAGAGCTATAATTTGGGCTTTTCTCCCTCTCACAATGTTCACCATTGTACCTTATGCAACATAGATTGTACATGCTCAGTTCTAACCCACATTGCTGGTGAGAAGCATTCATACTGTGAATTACCATTTTTCCCAGCATCTACATATACTCAAAAGAAAGCACAATAATACACTAGAAGTGCCTTTGTCTGTTTAAACATTGTTCTTCCTTGCTACATGAAAAGCAAATTGTCTTTGTATAGAGGAAGAGTGGCACACAGCAGCTCTGGGAGTAGAGAGAAGAAATTTGTATCACTAGCTAACCACCTCAGATACACATATGCCAATTTCTTCATCAGTAGCAGACACATTGATGTTTCATATAATATTTTGGCCATGCTTTTTAAATTATTAGTTGTAATAAAATGACTCCAAGGTGATCAATTTGCTTTTGCCCTTATGAAGAACATCCAAGTTGTCCCACAAATGTTTTTTGTGTTTGTTTCTTTGCTTGTTTGTTTTGTTGTTTTGTTTTGTTTTTGTTGTTTTTGTGGTGGGTGTTCTTGTTTTGTTTTTTTTTTTTTTGTTTTTTTTTTTTTTTGCGTGGGGTTTGGAGGGAAGCACTTTATTAAAAAGTGCTTAATCTCTAGGCTTGATGCACCAGATCTAAAATGAAAGCATATCAGTAAACCTCATCCTTTCATTAGGATCAATTCAGAAAGCACATCAAATGACAAATTATGCAAATTCAAGAACAACATTTAATTTTGCAATTCAGTTGAACAACCATAATCTAAACTGATGTGTTCTAATGAGGATTTTGCAAAATGTATTACGATGGTCTTGAAATCAGGCAAGTTATGGAACAAACATACTTTAAAGGATATTCTCAATTGCACTATGTTTACTTTTTCATTTTAGAAATAATATAAAGTCAGTATGTATTAAAAAAATAAATTGGTCAACAAGTCTAAAGTAAAATACTTTAAGGACTAGAGAGGGATGCAGTCTAATACAACAGTTTCAGATGTTGATGGATTAGGAAAGGAATGGCATCAGAAAGCAGCCAGGTTCACATTCTTCCTGAGTAGCATTGCTTTCTATTGCTGTCAAACATATAACACTGGACTCAGGCCGTTGATATGACCCATGGACATTTCCTACATTCTTATTTTCTCCATGTGAAGAAGTTTCTTCCTTTTGGGTACAACCTACAAACCACATAGTTTTACCCTGGTCCACATAGGACCTGTGAAATTTTATGCCATCTATTACCTGGGAACTTAAAATGTGTGATGGACTCTTTACTCCAGCCTCCTGGTCACAGTACTCCCGTGCTTCCAGCCATACCTGCTCTGCAGAGCATCCTGACACAGTTCAGAAACAGGAATTAAAAGGAGAGGCTGGGGCCTGGGCCACTTAGGCTCGCCTCCTCTGCATCAAGTGACACCAAATTCCACAAATTTCCTAAGGGTTGAAGAAACCTGGCCAAACAAACAGATTCTAGGATGACAGTCTACTAACTACCTTCCGCTCTTTCCAAAAATGCAGGTAATAAAATTTACTCATTGTTGCTCCTGACGAAGTTTGTCATTGTAGTTTGCAACCAAGACAGCTGAAATCATTAGTCCACCCCTAGCAAACTAAAGTGACTCCGCCTGTCTCATAACAGCTGAAAGTATTTAGTCTAGCTAAATCATATTTTAGAGGCTTACAAATTCTAGTTAATCCAGAATACCCCTAGCAATTCTACACACTCACTGGGCTAGTTTGCCAGCACAAGCAGAACAGTACTTCGTAATGCTTGAACAGAGAGTCACTAGGAGAACCGCACTTGGTCGTGTGCTCACAGAACCCACATTCCTCTACCTTCAATTATGGATTTGGATCTGATTTTTAGGGTTTGAGATTTATTTTTTTTCCAGCTGGTGGTGGCTTACAGTACTTACCTACATGGAAAGGTTTCCAAAATTAATACAAATGTAAGAGCTCTCCATAAAGTCACAACACACACTGAACAGGCTGCTCCTAAGGAAAGAAGGTCTTAACTATTCATTTCTCAAACAAAAAGTAATTTGACCATTTATGCATCTTTTTTATTTTTAGGGAAGCAAAAAAAATACTGGATTCCTCAAAAATATGTAATATATATTAATAATTTCCAAAGGATTTTAATTACCTTCCTTAATAGACAGTTTCTGTTCTCTATTAATATGTAGGCTCTTTTTAATTATCATGTCTGTAATAGCATTTTTCGATTACATGTGCAGAGAGACAACATACAATTAGAAATATTAATTACTTTCAATTAAGGAAAGTGAATCAGTTTGAATCTGAAAGCAGAGAGCATTCTGGCAGTGGCAGTTGTGCAGATGGGGAGACACTTCAGCAAGCTCCAGGATGTCTGAGCACTTGATTCTGGAGACAAACCACCTCCATTGCCAAGAGCTAAGCTCCAGTCATCAGGGCACAATGCTATGCCACAGCACCAAAAACTGACACAAAACCACCTACCAATATGCCTGTTCACAATTTAACTCCTTTTAGAAGGACTGGACACTATCTGGCACAACAGAGAAAATGCAATTTGAGTTTTGCTGCAGGCACACCAGTCACAATCTGCTGTTTAACTGGAGTAACTGAATTCAGATTACACGCAAGTCCTTCCAGGAGAATACTGTGTTACCGCTTCCACCAAGAGTTTCAGATAGAAAACAAATAGATTGAAGTCGTGTTTCAAGTTCATATTACTTGTTATTTAAAAAAAAAAAAAAAAATGGATAGCTACTCTACCAAGAACATACCAAACTATACTGTTCAACTTGAACACTCACATATAAATCAAATCATAACAGCTTTCAGCACCAAAATCCTTGGCAACAGAATGATCTGTTGCTTGCATACCACACACATTAAGTACTTGCAAGTGCCCTAAGTTTTCGTTCATTTTTAACAGCGTGTAAATATCTTGTCTATAGACACCAGCAACAGCCAGCTCTCAGGAGCTCCACTTGACTGGAACCAGTCTGTAGAAGATGAGGAGGCAAAGAAATACTAGGTACGAGCACAAATCAAATTCCTCAAGCTCAACACACAATATGGGTGTTTGCTGATTAATCTCTTCTCCAGAATCAGCTGAAGCACACAGATCATAAACTACAGGAAAGATAAAACTAAGACCTGGGACATCCAGTGTTCAGGAATGTTGGCACAGGTATTCTCAGTATGACCATTTCAGAGTTCAGACTTGGACTGCTGACACAGAATTTTTATTTAATCTTATCTGTCATAAACACAGACATGAAAGTGGAAGAGCAGCAGGGCTACACAGCTAAGATTCACTCAGGAAAACCTCAGTCAATATGTAAGCAGAGAGAATTTACTAAAAAGCACTACCATTGTTAAAGCAGCTTACAAGCAAGCTCTGAAAACTTAAACATTGAATTACTGTTCAAGAGGCACAGAGAGTATAGAACAGGCATATGTGCAAAAACTAAAACCTCTAAATAATTAGGTTCTCCAAAAAAAAAAACAAAAAACAACAAAAAAAAAAAAAACACACAAGGAAAAGCCAAACCATGCATATCTAAGCAAGATTAAGATGTTTGTTTTGTTGTGTGTGGTGGTTGGTTGGTTTTTTGTTGGTTGGTTTTGAAAGCTTACTTGGTCAGGATACTGACAATCCTGACCCCTTAAAATTAGCTTCTATTAGCGGTATGAATATCTATGGACACAGACCTGGTTGAGTTCCCTAGTGAAAAATGCAACGTATTTCCACACAGAAATGAAGGCTTCTCTATGTCTCACTATGTTCCACTGCATTCCAGCCTCTGGACAGGTACATCCTCTGGATTCAGATTCTCTTTGTCCCACAATCTTCCCAAGAAAACGGCTTCAGGACTCTACCACCAGACTCATTTTACCCAGGTGATAAACTTCCAACCTTTCTATCAGCACAGTGGATTCAACCCATTTTGCAAAACCAGTTTAGCCACTTCCTTCGGCACATGCTTACTTTTAGGCCAAGGGTCTTGATAGCTATCCACTCAATCCCAGCAATTTTTTTTTTAACCATACACTTGTCATTTAACTGGCTATTTCCGGCTCCCAGAAAGCATCCCTGCAAAGCATCTGGGGGTTTCTCATGATACTGGAATATGTCCTTCAACACAGAAATAACTCCCAGGCAGACAGGAAGAAAAGGAAACCAAAAGCCAAATCACAGCATGCTGCAACCTGCCACCACAGCTTCAAACTGAGTAGTAATAACAATTCCAAAATAGTTATTTCTCTCCAGCCTTGTCCTGCCTGGATGGTAAACAGCATGCTAACTTTGTCTTACCTTTCTCACAGAAGCAGCAACCTGCAAGCAATGCACCTAAACATGATTTCTTCACTATTTGCTTTCAGGGCACCTAAAGATGTTAATGTGATTTTTATCATGCACCACTGTGCATGTATACTGTGGGGCTCCTACTCTCCCATCTCTTTGTACTGCCTCTCTCTGCAGTTTTATTTGAAGGTATGGATTCTGTAAAAAAAATAACTTGAAAGATACCTTGTTCACTAAAATTCAAAGATACACAATCACATTTCTCAAAGAGACATTAGGATTTCTGTTAGACTCAATGAGAGCATTAGTGACAAAATGTATTCAAAGTTAAGGCTGACTTCAGGGACCTCAACAAAAAAGCCAACAGAGAAAACATGCATCTGCGCGTTTTTCTAGTCTAGAGTTGCCATTGCTGATACTGAGTCATGT
This sequence comes from Columba livia, assembly GCF_036013475.1. Lineage (NCBI taxonomy): Eukaryota > Metazoa > Chordata > Aves > Columbiformes > Columbidae > Columba > Columba livia. The sequence goes on along the minus strand of NC_088603.1, from coordinate 66,407,275 downwards.
TAGAAATACAGAGAGCTATAAAAATAGTCATGCTATGCTGGCAAAGTGCCCTCTGAGCTCAGTGCCCAGGTTTCATCAAGGCATTATCTGTCATAAACTTTGATTTGCTTTCAGGGTAAGAGTTGCTTATTAGCATCTTCCCTGACTTGGAAGAAAATATGCCAAGCAACTACTGATGTTAAAAGGTATACTCTTACAGAAGCTAAATCATAGCAAGAGTTTAAAAAAAGGATCTAATTACCTGTGCCTGTTGCAACTTCCATTGTTTGATAAGTCTTAGGGAAATCATAGCCTCACTTAAACCAACAGATGTTTTAATAGCAACATCAGAGTCCAAAATTTGACCCTTAAGATATGGATAGATTTTTTTTTTTTTTTTTTTAAATCTACAGAATACAGTTCCCAAAAGACCACAGGGCATTTAAAGTCACAGATGTATAACTAACAAGCCCTTAGAACAGTCTGTCTCTTGTCACACTACTTTTATGCCTCAAGTCTGATACAGGTGCAGTGCAAAATGTAAACACTATATTATTATACGAAGATTAACCTAACAGCTCTGATATTTATAGGAGTCTAACCCTGCTGGAAAACAATAGGTTTGATGAAAGTAGTCTTCATCAGAGCTCTTTAATAAAGTGTTGGTCATCTGTCAACTGTTCTTCAGAAGGAAGTCAGTCTCATCCAATTCTACTTCAGCAAAGGGATAGATGGTTAAAATAAAGACAGGAAATTTTACCTGACCTCTTCCAATTGTCAGCACTCATGCACTTTGTTTCCTATTATAGAAAAAGAAAACACTGCAAAGAAACAAATCTCTCTTCCCATAATTTCAACGCAGCCTGCACTGAACCAGCCTGCCAAAAACCCTACAAGACAGTCTTAGTTTGTGACATGGATAAGGTTCAAAGTAAGGAAGCAAGAACGCTAGGTGCAAACCTGGAAAAATGCTCCTTGACTGAGTTAGGGAGTATGTGAATCTAAACTCCTGAAGCAACAGCCTGGTCCTCTGTAGGCTAAGATCTTCACAGCATGCATGAGGATTCAAGACCTGTTTTTTTTTTTTAATTCCCATCCCCACCACTCCTCCTGGCTCTCTGTGTAGTATCCTTACATTTCTAAGCACCTGCCCTTCTCTGTATGAATATTAGTAGTCCTCCTAATTTCTGAATTCAGTGCAGACTGTCAGAAAAGACATGCCACATGCTCTGTAAGACTTACAAAATTATCTTCCTTTGAAATAAAGTTTTCCAACTGAAAGCATCAGATAGCAAAGGACTCTTTATCTTCATCAGCCACATGAGTACCTTTCGCACATCTGAGTTTGTCCAGGGTCAGCTGTTAGCTTCCCGCTTGTTATGTTTCACACCATAATTCCATAATCCATTTAATCTGTCATAGCTTGGTGCTGCTGATTAGAGGGGCCAGTCCCATCTTCCTCCTCTATATTATAGCCATTCATTCCCACTGTCTCCATCACATCAGTACTATCATTTGTGTGAGGAACTAAACCAAATAAATGAATAAGCTGAAACCAATTTTTTTGTTTGTTTGTTTCTGCAGGTTAGGAAACTAACCTGGCAGCAAACTACCTCAGTTTCACCCAGAAAGCACAAAATGCAGAGCTGGCACAAAGGAGAGGCAGAAATAAGCAAACAGAGGACAATAGGAATGGCCTTTTCAGCAGCTGCATTAAATTATGCCAGATAAAACAGATCAAGGAACTACAGCACAAATCACAGTATCACAGTATGTTTGGGATTGGAAGGGACCTCAAAAGATCATCTAGTCCAATCCCCCTGCTGGAGCAGGAACGCCTAGGTGAGGTCACACAGGAACATGTCCAGGCAGGTTTTGAATGTCTCCAGAGAAGGAGACTCCACAACCTCCCTGGGCAGCCTGTTCCAGTGCTCTGTCACCCTCACTGAGAAGAAGTTTTTTCTCAAATTTAAGCGGAACCTCTTGTGTTCCAGCTTGATCCCATTACCCCTTGTCCTATCATTGTTTGCCACTGAGAAGAGCCTGGCTCCACCCTCATGGCACTCACCCTTTATATATTTATAAACATTAATGAGGTCCCCCCTTAGTCTCCTCTTCTCCAAACTAAAGAGACCCAGCTCCCTCAGCCTCTCTTCATAAGGGAGGTGCTCCACTCCCTTAATCATCTTCGTTGCTCTACGTTGGACCCTCTCTAGCAGTTCCCTGTCCTTCTCGAACTGAGGACCCCAGAACTGGACACAATATTCCAGACGTGGTCTCACCAGGGCGGAGTAGAGGGGAAGGAGGACCTCTCTCGATCTACTAGCCACCCCCCTTGTAATACACCCCAGGATGCCATTGGCCTTCCTGGCCACAAGGGCACAGTGCTGGCTCATGGTCATCCTGTTGTCCACCAGGACCCCCAGGTCCCTTTCCCCTACACTGCTCTCTAATATGTAATTTCCCAACCTATACTGGAACCTGGGGTTGTTCCTGCCCAGATGCAGGACTCTACACTTGCCCTTGTTAAATTTCATTAGGTTATTCCCCGCCCAACTCTCCAGCCTGTCCAGGTCCCGCTGGATGGCAGCACAGCCTTCTGGCGTGTCAGCCACCCCTCCCAGCTTAGTGTCATCAGCAAACTTGCTGATAGTACACTCAATTCCCTCGTCCAAATCGTTAATGAATATATTGAATAATATTGGCCCCAGTACTGACCCCTGAGGCACTCCACTAGATACTGGCCTCCAACTAGACTCCGCACCATTGACTACCACTCTCTGGCTTCTCTCCTTAAGCCAGTTTGCAACCCACCTCACTACTCTATTGTCTACACCACACCTCTTCAACTTAGCTGTGAGGATGCTGTGGGACACTGTGTCAAAGGCTTTACTGAAGTCAAGGTAGACCACATCCACCGCTCTGCCATCATTCATCCACCTTGTTACATTCTCATAAAAGGCTATGAGGTTGGTCAAGCATGACTTACCCTTGGTAAAGCCATGCTGACTGCCCCTAATAACCCTCTTATCCTTGATATGGCTTGAGATGGCACCAAGGATAAGCTGTTCCATTACTTTCCCAGGGACAGAGGTGAGGCTGACCGGTCTATAATTACCCGGGTCCTCCTTCTTGCCCTTTTTGAAGACCGGAGTGACATTTGCTTTCCTCCAATCCTCGGGCACCTCCCCCGTTTCCCAAGACTTGGCAAAGATGATGGAGAGCGGTCCAGCAATGACTTCAGACAGCTCCCTCGGCACCCACGGATGCATCCCATCTGGACCCATGGATTTATGGATGTCCAGACTATTTAATTGCTCCCTAACCCAGTCCTCATCGACTAAAGCAAACTCCTCCATTGACCTGGCTTCATCCGGGGTCTCAGGGGTACAGGGCTCCCCAGGACAGCCTCCGGCAGAGTAGACAGAGACAAAGAAGGCATTCAGTAATTCCGTCTTCTCTGTATCTTCTGCCAACAGGGCACCCACCTCATTCATCAGTGGGCCTACATTGCCTCTGGTATTAGTTTTATCTGCCAACTTCATCAGTGTAACACCTCTACTTAGGAAGGATGCAGAGGATTCTTTGTTAATAGAAGGCTAAATCAAGAGTAGGTCTCCAAAACCATATGCTTAGCTTCTTCCAAAGATACAGGCTAACTGAAGAAACACCTGGGTAAACCACTATAGTTTCCCTTACACAGCAGTGACAGTATTCTAAAAACTTCTTTAAAATCTATGCAACTTCTGTGAGAATAGCCTTACACTTCTTCAAATATACTATCATGTTAGAAGTTCATCAACTCTCTAACAAATTATTTATATTTCTTAAAAAATTTGTGTCTTTTATCCTTTGGTTTAACCTCTGCCACAAACACCTTGAGGACAGTTGTTAGCCCTGTGTTTACTGGCAGCCAATCTTCTTCCTATCACAGATGGGCTTGGGGGAAAAAAAAAAAAAAAGAAAAAAGAGGATCTACAGTTATATAGCATTGTTTTCACTGTTCCAAATGCATACAATATCCTATCTGAAGCCACAAGTTCATTTTTTTTCAACTTTATAATATAATGAACTTTCCATTAATTCAAAAGACTCTCTCAATACATGATGTATGGGGTCTGCATAAACTTTAATACAACTTTTATGCTTGTGCACCCAGTCTGATGGTGCAAGCAGGTGTGTGGATTGCTTTACTGCAGAACCACATATTTTCAGTAAAAAAGGTGCTTAAGTGTCTTGGGAATCTAAGTTTTTTCATACTGAACTTTATACTTCTTCCTATCCTGAGTTTTACTAAGATTCTGAAATATATTACTATGAAGACGTGATAAAAAAATAACAGGACTTACACGTCTTGCCACTGAGGAGGAAATATTAAAAATAAAAAGGGTAAGAACAATGAAGATATGTTCTACAGCTTTTCAGTGCCTCCTGCTGGCCTTGAAGCTGATGTTTTTGCAGGCATATGGTACCAGGGTATCTGCCATTATTCTACTCACTTTGCTACTAAACAGAGTTGAACCTATAGAGAAAGATTCATGCAGTGGGCTTCCAGCTCATGGGCTCAGCACTGAGGAACAAGCAACAAGTTGCAGTGCTGCTGATCTTATCTCCCAGGTGCATGGCTGAGTGATCAAACAGACCTTTGATCCATCTGCTTGTGGCACATCAGGTTTGAAAGCAGGATAAAGGCTGCAGAGCTACTCCACAGCATCTGCTAGTGTTTCAGGCCTAAACTTCTGCACCTTCTTCTCTGGTGCAGCCTCCCAGCTTGACATCCCCTGGCAGACATGGTCCCTCTCTCAACAGGTGGCTTGAAGTGCCACTGAGGAACTTGCACAATGGTGACATTATAAGTGGCCTGTCCTTATCTGGATTAATTAGCCTGAGCACACCACTGTATTAATGCAGGTCTATTATTTGCAGCACTCTCTTTTCTGAAGTTAGCTTCATACAACATCACATTATACTGGGGTAACATACAACAAAAATTCAGGACAAACAAATTTTTAGCAGTCTATTACACACACACACCCCCTTTCAGCAGGTGGCCTACAGCCACTGTTGCTGCACAAGAAGATTCAGGTTCCTACATTTCAGAGAATTCACAGCAAATGTTTAGCACACAAGCTTTGGAACTCAACATCTTATTTCAAAGGTCTTAAATGTTAAATTCTACTAGTAATCATTCCCTCTGGCAAAACTTCAAACATCAGTAAACTCCTCAAGAGCATCTAATCAGGTAGTGAGTAGAATAAAGTTTTATTCAAACCACAGGAGCCTATAGGAAAATAATTTAAAAAACAAAACAAAGGCAGAAACCAACAAACCCTTTCATTGATTGGTTTTGCCACCCACACATAAATCCTGAGGAATTCAACAAAAATATCCAGTAGTTCCTCACAAAATATTTTCAGGATTGTAGTTCTAGTCTGAAAGTTCAAAATGCCAATGCCATTTGGAGGCTGTGTTTAAGTTATTTAGCTCATTTATTTTTAGACCCTGCAATCACTAATTTGACACTCAAGATACCTCCAAAAACACCTAAAGAATCTGACAGAGAGAAGATACCTGCTGCTCTATTACACATCCTCAAAACCATGTGGAGAGGTTCTGAGAGGCATGAAGAAATCTACAAAACCAACACAGAGGTTCTTCCCCACTGTGGAACTGACCACTAGAACTCAGCCGTCCAGCCAACTATTTTTCTCAAATACAAAAGCCTTCCAGACTCTGAGGAATGCAAGTCCAACCCCTGAGTTTCTGAAACATCAGAAAGAGCAGACCTGGTATTTCCCTTTCTGCATCCATAAGATAAAAGATACCTAACCCTGAGGGGTTGTTTTTTTCTGGGTATTTTGTGTGTGCGTTGTTGGTAGATTTTTTTTTTTTTTTTTAAAAAAAAAAAAAAAAAAAAAAGAGCCCTAGCAAAATTCCAACATTTTTGCTGAAACAGTTGTTGCTCTAAGTACATTTTGGAGTACGCAGAACTCATTTTACAACCACTCATGAATTAGAAGACTATGAAACAAGTTAATTTTCATTAGTTAAACTACCTCCTCTGAGGCTGGTGGGACAACACAAGATGGTACGCAAATATTTCAGAAATTAGCACATATAGGCATGTATTTTAATATGTTTGTGTATTACACTAATAACTCCAGGGGTCTAATCCTACTAATCCTCCTCCAGTTATGCAAGTGTAAGACACCGTTTAAGAGGTCTCCTTGAGATCACTGTCATGTGTTAGTTCAAAACATTGAATACAACACATTGCTTTTAATTAGGACAGCTGAGTGTAGATACACAAACATCAAACACACCAAAACATACTCAAGTCTTGCAGTGCTCACACCCTTTTATATGTACAACGGGAAGATTGTAGACTGGCATTTCCACAGAGAAAAAGGACTTTCAAAAGCTCCGCTTGGCAAAAGCAATCTTGTGGACTGCATTTGCAGGGCTTCTCATATTTGTTGACGTTTTATCAGTGTGCATTTTAAGTTCTGATATTCTACATGGGTAATTTTTTTCAAACCACTGAGCTGAGTTAAATTCTGCTCTAATTAGACTCCTCCCCCAGGGAATCAATGCAGTCCTTTAAATTTAGTCTTCCTTCATGTTTGATTAATCAGAAGGCAAATCCTACCATTGACAAAAGATCAAGCAGAACTGAAAGTAATGTTTGACAATGTAACAAGTGCTTGTACTTTGCAACATCATCCCAGTAAACAAGAAAGATGGAGAGCACAACAGCTCTTGCACATAAACCATAGCATACATCCTTCCAATGCAAGTTACCTAAACTCAGTAAACTTAATTTTACGATCAGAATTTACACACATTGTGCCTATTTGTAGGTTACAGTGTTGCTCTGTTCATACAAGGCAGATATCTCTGAGGTACATTCCAGTTAGTTTTAAGTGTACAGAGACTTCTTCTAAATCTTAATACCTTGCATATTTTTTTTAACATTTAGGAAAAAAAACACTATGTATTTGACAAAATGTGGAGACTTTACCTCAAAAGATTAATTAAATCAGGCATGCTACATGGAGGATACCATGCAATCTATTTGCAGCACCTCTGTAACTATGCAGCTGCAGGCATGTCATCCCCTCCCAACACAAAGGCAGAGATTTGGAAACTAAAAATGGAAGCCTGGTCTAGAAGAAAGGGTTATAAATACACCATTTTTTTCCACCTTGATTCTAGGTTCTATCCAAAAGAAAAAGATCAGTCCCTCATTTCTTATTTATCACAATCCTGCAGGAACAAGATCCCCTGTGGTGTGCAGGTGTACTCTCCAAATACAAATAGGAAGTAGTCCAGAGAATTTCATTCATGTCAGTATCTTTAGCTGTCTAAAAGTCAGGCATCTAATCTAAACTAGACATCTAGGCTGCCTCAGAGAGAGAAGCATCTCCAGACAGTGATTCATCACACCCTAAAATAAAAATATTTCAGTTGGGGGAAGGGGACCTGCACAGGTACCCAGAGAGTATGATCTCTGTCCCCTGACCAGAAGAGGGGCCTTCCTGATGAACATTCACAAGCCTTTAAACAGCTGAAGTCATAGGACTGCCACATCTCCAGGTGGCTCTACATCACAGCAAAAGGTGTTTACATCTAAGCGAGCTTAAAACTAGGTAGCTGAGGGGCTGACAACAAAAGCCCTATTGCAACAGAACACCATGCACAGGCACTGCAAAACCAGTCCTAAGAGCTCACACTGCCTGTCCACATGGTGCTCTACCAGTAACTGGATTGCTGCTTCTTTGTAAGATAGTTAGGACTGTTGCTTAGGCCACCATTGCCACTGCCACATCTAACACAGAGATAACAAAACCTTATTCACAAAGCTTTGTAAAGCACCAGAGTTCTGTGGTTATTCAATTATTTGGCTTTCTCTCTGCAGAAAGGCATTAATACAACGGACCACTGCTGACTGCTGACAAGCTTCTCATCTGCCATTTGTGGGTTGGTCATCAGAGGAATTGAGAACCTGCAACTGCCAGAGCAGCTCTCTCAGGCATTCTCTGACCATCCAGTTACAAATGGATCTCATGTTTAAGGTTTGTTCTTCTGGTAGGGTCCTTTTCCACAAGGCATTCAGTAAACTGTAGCCTGAACTGATAGGTTTCCTCCAGTTATGTCAATTCATGTAAAGAACAGAAATTTTACTTCTATCACAGAGAGCAAGTATGGGAACATTTTTGTCTCCTGCAAAGTAGTATTTGACATGCTTACCCATCTAGCAAAAGAGCAATTAATTCCAAATACCACCTTTCCGTCCTGAAGTGTATTACTAGAACTGCTGCTAAGATCTGTAATCAGCAAATGCCTGTATCTGCAGAGGGACTTGTTGCACAAACTCTCCCAAGTATAGACAGTAAACAGGAGTGTTCTTATGGATGTTTAAATAAACCCATGAGCACTGGGTAAACTTTACCTCTCAGAAAAAAAAAAAGCAATGGAATATAAAGCTTTACACCACGGGTCACAGTTCAGAACTGGCCCAGCTCAGTAGCAACTAGAAGGCATTGCCAAACTACAGTTTTCATTTTCACCTACAGAACATACTGACTCCACAGCATAGAATCAGTCTTTTACAACAGCATCTGATAGCTGCTTAATTGTTTTTAAGAGTCTGAACTATCTAAACAGCAAGAATCTCCATCATCTAAAAGGACTGGATGCAACAAAGACTCTGACATCCCCTGAGGAGTGGGACATTGGTTCTGAGCCACAGTAGTAAAAAAAAAAAAAAAAAAATATATAAAAAAATTGAACTTTCAGCAGCTTGTGATTCTGCTACTGCTGAAAACTTTCAGCTCTATGAAGATGACATGTTTCACAAGCACAGTGTTCAGATTTAACAAAATATGGAAAAAGAAACAAAAAAAATGGATTGTAAACATATAGATAATGTTTCCAAGGGAGCCTTGAAGATCAAAAGCAGAAGTCAGCTGGACCAGTTGTACAACACACCCGGTACAAGCCTCAAAGCTCAGAAAGCCAGAAGTTGCACAACTGGAAGTTAAATTTGATTTATTCAGCAGCATTGGACTGGGAGGGACATAGCAGCTTCCCAGTATTTCACAATGGGAACTCTTCTTTATTCATTCTGCCTAATTATATACTGACATCGGAAAATTACATTATGAGAGCAGTAACTTTTCTAAATAATTGTCACTCAAAGACATTCTGCAATGCTCTGTGATGTCTTCTAAAGCAGGCTATTTGAAGACTGGAAACAGAGTTTCATGTCAGAACAATTGGTTCATATACATTTGTCTGAGGCATATTGTTCTCTTCAGCTTCATGTTATAAAAGCAGCTGCAACACCTATTGGCCCAAGACATCTCATGTATGCTTCATTTATCTTTTTGGATCAGTCACTGGAAACCTGCCCCGACACTAAAACTGAGATTATGAAAACCGGCCAGAGTTAAGCGTTTGTGTTTGGCTTGGTTGGAGTTAACAGAATGTTTTCTTTGTTTAAGAAACTAAATGAAAGCTGCCATTTAGGTCTCAAACACTTGCATCTTATCTTGCAGTTAAACCCTTGAACAGAGCCAATGCAGACCCAGTGCACTGCCAGGACATGGGGGACTGGGCTTCGCAGTGCTCGTGATGGTCAGATAAAAGAACAGCAGGATGTTGGTTGGGTGGGCTCAAGCATCTGAGAAAACATGGGATTTTTACACAGGTAACTGCTAAGGTCCTGATTTCTATTAGCAATACAGCAATTAATATAATTAACTAAGAAGTTTAAAGCTTTACATATTAGAGAGAGACTCTGACCTAGTAAAATTTTCAAGATTATCCATCATTAGATATTCTGATCCCTAATACGAATGAAGGAATACACACAGAGTGAGGGCCTTGAAATCTCACCTGTATGTCCGAATGCAGATTTTTTTTTTTTTTTTTTTTTTTTTTTTTTTTTTTAATATGAGCCCTCAATATTGGAAAGCATCAGGCAAGAATATAACAGTCCTCAAACTACCAAATCAGTGAAAGAGACCTTCCACAGAATTACATGTAATAGGCCTTGCCAGGCCTGATTCTAGTTACACAGTCACTCTAACACTTCTGTAGAAGCAAACAGTAGATTATCTAGACATGCGCTAGTATATATAGCAACTACTCTGTCAAGGCTGCTTCGAAATGTGTTTTTAAAGGAAAGAAGAAGTAGAAATCCTGCACTTACTCTTGCTTGAAATACTACCTGAGATGCTGTTCCAGATTTGAAGGTGAAAAAGAATGCATCTGAAGAATTTTGTGGACAAAACATAAGCATGGCCATTTAAAAGCAAACAAACAAGCAGTTGCCTTTTTCTAGTGCTCATTAGCTATTCAGTTACAGGCTCCTCCAAAACAATACTGCACAGGTGAACACCATTAGCCTTGCTGACAGAGACATCAGGATATATTTGTGTCTATATAAAAATAAATTTTTTGTATAGGCATGCAAACACACATGCTCTCTCTTTCAATAAGACTTGACTTCTTTTAGAGTAAGACTTCCAGAATATAATTATTGCCTCAAATGTTAAAATAAGCAAGCATATAATGTTCTTACTCAAACTGATATTCTCATTTTCCCCTCATGAAATCATCCTTTAAATAAAACCTTTTCATCACATTCTGCACAGAACACCTGTTCAATTCTCTTTGGTCCCCACAACACACAGTGACACTCCAGCAATACTCTAGGAGTGATTTAACAGTATATTGGCATAGGTCCTTGAAAAAAGAAAAAATGAAGTGGGCTAAGTGTACTTTCTGTTTACTTGAATGGGAAGATTAGCTCAGTACTGGATCTTCTGGCTGTGCTGACTAATTCTGGTTTGCTCATCTGTGCAGATTTGCTAAGAAAGTTCTTGCTATGCACTAGATATTGGAACTGCTTAACACCAAACATCAACCAAGATTATTCCAATATGTTGTTTGATCCCATATGATCTCACACAGACTAAGCTCCTAGTGACTTCAAATGGAATATTACCTCAAACGCACATTTGTGGCCAACACTTCTGCTTGAGCACAATTATAAAACATGGTAAAAATGAACTTTCAAAGGGCGTAGACTAAATAGGAAGACAATTCTATCAAACTTTTTTTTTTTTTTGCAAGAGATTAAAGGGTTTCTACATATAAGAGAGGGAAAAAAATAATTAAAACTGCAGATTAAAGTATTTTACATACCCACACGTTTTTGAAGATAACTTACTGATAGCCATTTCAACCATCACCTTCTGCTTGTAATATTCCCTGGTTTAACTACTGAGAATACAAAACTTCCAAGTATCATGCATTAGGGGAAATCACACCAAAATGCAGCTGCTCTGTGGTCAGTTTTCCATTTCTATCATCTCTCTGAGCATCTGTGCACAATGTTACTGATTACAAGTTGTGCCATTCATTCCCCAGCAAGAGAGACAGTACCAGAAATTCTGCTATGTGTTTTGCTTGGCAAAAAATAGAAGTCCCTCTGGAAAATGAAAGGGAATAAGAATGAAAAGAAAATACGGTACCTGAGTCTCTTACATTATTTTTTGTTGTTGTTCTTGTTCAGAACAAATTTCAAAGTGCAAGCTGGTGAGAACTAATCCTATACAGCCCTAACTTTAAGACAGAACAATAGGATTTAACCGTGGCCATACACTGTGTTACGGCCCAACTGTAACAAGTTGACAGACTATTTTTTTCCCCAATCTTCAAAACATTTGAACACTGGAGTAGAAATCAAGGAACATATGTTTTTCTATCAGATTTAAAGTTTTGGAGAGATCTGAAGATTTTAATTTTTTTTTCAGAGAATTTCAAATAAAAACACTTTGGGACCACAGTGCCTAGCAATGAAGCTACTTAGCAACAGATAATAGAAAAAAATATCTTTTTAAAATCAAAGCAAGACAGCGATTATGTAAGAGTTACTTGTGCTACTTTTCTTTTTAATCGTAAACATCTTTCTGTAAAAACAATCTTTATTTTGTTAGAGTCCAAACATTCAGAACACCCTGCGGAAAAAAAGCTTTCAGAGATGCTCTACTGTCATTTGTGAGTTTATAAGTACCCTCTGCTGCCTTCCTAAAGCCGATCACACTCCCTCAATTTAAAAATGCAGTAAGATCCCTACAGTGACAAGTGTATCATGCAGTGGTAGAGCAGATTCTTCCTTTATTTTACACAACAGAATTTTCCCATAGAAATTGAAGCTCCCTGTGTATAGGTCTCTGATGTAATACCCCACCAATGAACAGACTTCTTCCAGCCAGCAACTATTTTAGATTACCTCGTGGTCTAATATCTTAAAGGTTTTTGTTCACTTGGTTTTATGCTTCCATTCAAACACATAGCATCAATGGGACAACAGATTTCAAACCTGAACACATTGGGTAACCTAATCTGTCCTCATACAATATTTGAAGTAAAAAAAAATTAATGTTGAAGCCTCTATCTAAAGAAGTCCACCTCCGCTGCTGTAAAGCCACCAGGGAGAGCCAGGCCAGCAGGGCCAGGCAGCAAGTCCCACAGGCCTGAGGGTGCAGAGGGAACCATGGCTGCCCTGGCTTGTACTTTGATTCAAAGGAGCATTCACACAGGTTCCAAACAAGGCAACTGAAATGACAATGTAAAGACGCAATTGACTTCCAGCCTCTCCATAGGAACAGCTTGGCCAATCTAAAGAATCAGAGGACTCCTTGTTCAGTCTTTTTAGTTAGCTGGTTTTCCTCAGTACCCTTTTAATTATTTTCACATGGCACTCACTACAGAAGCTGCGTGGAACTCATTTTTCTTTAGGGAAGAGAGGTCTTGAGGCCCCTGGCATCATCCCTCTGGTTTGTTTTCCCTGAGACTGGTCTCTTTACTGGTAGAATCAAGCAGGACCATGGGAGTTAATAAGCAGTTGGCCAGATGGTGCCCATCTGAAGGTGATTGCTTTCTAGACAACTGGAACTTCTCTTTGGGAATAAATCAGTGATACAGAAGAGCCAAGCTGCATTTCAGTAACACACAAGTAGATAGACTATGAGCAGAGATAATTACATTTGCTTTTTTTCTCCCTCTCCTTCCACCCCACCTCATTCTCTTCCCCAAAACCAGTAGATGTAGACACAGGGAGTGAGAAACAGAGGAACTCCAGGGCTAAAAAAGAACGTTCTTCCAAACACTACAAGCAGAAAGCTAAGCCTTACTAATTCAGATGCTATCAGCTCTTACACCCCCACTGCTGAGTTAATACCCACATAATAACAAAATGGCATGCAGCAATAAAAGCTTTTGATAGTGTAACTTAAAGACTGAAGCTATTGGTCTTGTGTTAATGAGGCCACTCTTGTGGCCTTGTATCATAAGACAATTCAAGTGCTGATAGGGCAACCTTGGGCCATGGCAGCAACTATGTTACTACTGTCCCACCTAACTTCATGTTCCCATATGGAAAACACTTCAGTGTAGCTCCGGCCTGAAGGAGGGAATCTACTGACATAGAATGTCACTGAGTCTAAATTAACATCAGAAAAACATCTACACAGCTACAAAAGAGCATTTCTGCCAGTAAAGGATGAAGTAAATAGGAGAAAAAAATACAGTTAAGACAGTAGCTAGGAGTCTAAGTTTTCTTTTTTGACCACAGACATCACACTACCACAAACTACTCACTTCTTCCATAACTCCTGTTCTACCTTTCTAAAAGGGATAATGCAGTTTATCTTAGTGTGGTGTCTTCAGGCTACAGAAGTTAAGGATCCTCAGGAGTAACAACAATCGGACCTACCAAGAAACTCACACTAGTTGTGCAGATACACAGTCAAAATAAGAACTTACATTAACTTTCTTTATCCATTCCTTGAAACAATATGGAACCAATTTGCTTTTCCAGAAAGTTCCCTCTGCCAGTAAACACATGCCTTCTTTCAGAAAGCTCCCTTTTTAGGCAACACTAGGATCTCTTCCAGCTGTCCCACTGACACCACTCCACAAAAGGTGATTGTACATGGAGAGATGATGGATGAGTTCCCTCAGAGCTGCAGCCATGGAATCCCAGAGTACATGAGCCCTTTCCCTCCATCCCATAGAACAACCATGTAAGCCTGCTATACTTTTACTGTCATTAAGAAAAGAGATCAATTAAATAGTCCAAGGGTAGCATATCTGTTCCTCTGAAGTAGCTCTTTACTATCTGAAAGGAATTCGTGAGTCACAGGCTTCTGGGCAAGAGTAGGTTCTTTGAAAGCAGAAGTCTCTAACAGTATTGAGACCAACAGAGGAACACAGTGGCTCTGATGCATTCCAAATTTGCATTGTTCCCTGCTGCATCATGTATTTAGGTTCACACATGTAGAACCTAACTGCAGTACACACAGCTTCCCAGGAAGTGGCGGGGGGGAAGGGCGGCAGGCAGGGGGGAAAGTAACTTTGCAAACAGCTTCATTTCATTTCACAGATTTAGTGCAAGGACTGAACTCCAGATTTGTAAATCCTAATTTAAAAGGATTTTTTTTTTTTGCACAGTACTAGTCTAATTTTAATAACCTTTTCAGAATCAGAATCTTCACCAAGGAGTGCAAACTGAAAGCTGGTCTGTAGTCCCCACATTTATACTTTTTAAAAAGCATCTCTCTCGTATAAGAAACTAGAGGGACACTAGTTTCAGTTCAAGCTGTCTTCACTTGACCTTCTCATGCAAGATTCATATTAGGTAACAAATTATCAACATTGCACCGTGTCCAAAACTGCTATGACCTAGAAGAGTTACAGAGAATGCTCCTACACTGAATGCAGAAAACATTTTCTGCAATGTGAAGTAAATCCTCCATACAGATGACCTATGAATAGCACAGAACCAGAAAAACCACTAGCACACTCCTCTATGCTTGCATGCCTGACACTCATATTATCTCATATTATCCATTTTTCCCATATGTGTAATGTTAATCACAGTATAAAAATTCAACTGTAGATAGATCCTTGGAGTCCACATAACAGAAGTTTTGCATAACTGCATTAATTTCCAATTTACAAATATGTCATTTTTCTTCCTCCTTCCCAGCTCTGACAAATGGACATGTCATATGTTCATAATGCCATTTGCTCAATTTAAAAGTCCCATATAGATTTATCTGCCATCTTTCTCTTTGCAGTTATATCCCGAACACATCATGGGCCATGGCCTTTAAATAAAAACATTCAAGTACTAGGAAAAAAATATATCATGCAGAGAAAAGCATTAAAGACCCCGGAGCAAGACACATGTTCCCCAGATTCTGAACACCTGCAGTTTTCTTTTTCTAACCACACTTGAAAAACTCCCCAACTTAAAGAGTAATATAGATGCAGACCATTAGGCTTGCATCTTCATGTAATTAAGGTAATGCCTTTGCTCTGTTTATTCACTTTGTCATACCATACATACAAAGAGCAAAATAACAGGATTAATCTGCCCACCTTTGACATCTTGTGCATTACAGAGTCATTGAATCACAGACTCATTCAGGTGGAAAGAGACCTCAGGAAGCCTCTAGTCCAACCACCTGCTCAAAAGGTCAGCTAGAATCAGAACAGCTTACTCAGGGCTTTATCCACTTGAGTCTTGAGAACCTCCAGGAATGGAGTCTCCAGATCATTTCCAAGCAACTTATTCCACTTCCTGGCTGTTCTCACATGGAAAAGATATTTTGCTCAGAGCCAGTCCATGCTGATGGTTCTTAATCACTTCCTCTTACATCTGTGCAGAGATGTTCTCCAAGAGTACCCCCTATATGCTTTTCCCACAGAGCAAAGAGAGGCTGATAAGCCTGCAGTTCCCTATATTGCACTTTTAACCTTTTCTGAAGACTGGTACAATGTTTGCCTTTGTCCAGCCATTGTGGCTCTTCCCCAGTCTCCATGACCTTTCAAAGATGACAGAAAGCAGCTGAGCAGCTCTCGCAGCAGCCCTGGTTTGCAGACCATTCTGTCCCATTGACTTGCATGGGTCAGGTTTTCTCTACAAATCTCTTACACAGTCCTTGCGCCCTGATGGGACCCCTTGTCCTTCTTGAACCCTTTCATCAAGCACAGAGGACTGTGAAGCCTCGTTAGTTAAGACAAGTGCAGGAGGCACAAATAACTCAGGCTTACCTGTGCCCCTTGCTACTAATTCACACGTCCCACTCAGCAACAATCTCACAAGATCAACAGGATCCTGGGTGAAATTAGCAAGGGCATTCAGCAACAGAGACAAATAAATCACTATCCCACTCTACTCAGCACTTGTCAGGCTACAGCTGGAATACCATGTTCAGTTTTGATCCCCATTATACAAAAGAGACATGGACAGGCTGAAGAGGGTCCAGAGACGGGCCACAAAGAAGATCAAAGGACTAGTAAGCTGCCATACTGAGATCACTGGGCTTGTTTAGCCTTGGGAAAAAAAAATTTAGAGAAGACACCTCATCACCATGTTCCAGTATATAAATGGTGGCTACAAAGAAAGTGGAGACTCTCTTTTTACAGCAAGGCACATGGAAACGACAAGGGTAACAGGTTCAAGTTCCCCCTCGGGAGATCCCAACTGGACACAGGAGGGAAATTTTTCACAATGCGAAAAAAATCAGCCATTGAAATAATCTCCCAAGGGAAGTGGTTGATACCCCAACATTGGTCACACTTAAGATTCAGCTGAACAAGGGGCTGGGCAATCTTGTCTAGACTGTGTTTTTGTCAAGAAAGGTTGAACCAGATGATCTTGTAGTCCCTCCCAACCTGGTACGCTATGATTCTATTAATTTATTTTTTCGGCACTTTCTTACTGCGTTAGCGGCTGTGTGGTGCTTAGTTGCCAGCCAGGGTAAAATCACAACACTTCAGATTTCAGAGAGTTTCAGCCTGTGAGCCAGACTTCAAGTTGTCTAAAGACTTTGTATGCTTCCTCATCATCAGATGAGGATCTGTAACAAACTCCTATAATGATGTGCCACATACTGGCCTATCCCTTTATCATGATACACAAGATCTTGAGTTGCCTGTGCTCTGTCCCACAAAGAATTTCATGTATTCAAAGTGCTTGTTCACTTTGAAAAAAGCTCCCTCAATCCTTGTCTTCCTGTCTTTTCTGAAGAACCTGTCTGTTTATTGCAGCACTCATCATGCAAGCTGTCTCACCATATTACAGTTATCACAAAAGTGGTGTAGCTGCATGACCACACACAGAGTTCTAGTTCTTCTTTTCACCCTGCGTAACCATTCCTGAGATCGCTCTTGTAGCTGTCACCCTGCATCATTTGCTTCTCAGCCCTGTCCACTGTTTCCTCAGTTCAGAGCTCCCTTTATCAGGTTTTCCAGCCTGTTAGCAGTGATGCTCTTGCCCTACTTAGTTGGGTGGATCTCATCCTTTCCCAACAGTCTTCAACCCACAGAGGTTTCCATGGCCACAAAAGCCAAATCCCGCTCAAAGACCCCAGCTGAACAGCCAGATGTTGACTCACATGATCCATCAACTCCTCCCAAGCCTCTCACCTTCACAGGCAAAAACACAAAGACACCCATACACTCCACCCTTGCCCCATTCTTGATGGCCATTCTTGGCATGCTCAGAATATCCCTGGTAATATCATTTGTGCTGAGATGGATAAGCAGAAAGAGGTGACAGTCCAAAAGACAGACAAGCCTCAGACTCTCTACAGCATCCCAGATCTTAACATCTGGTAAAGCAGCAATCATGCTAAGACTTCAAGTCAGTACAGTAGATGACTGACTCCATCCCATATGCGACAGATTCTCCAACAGCTACCACTCTCCTCTTCCCCCTTGTGCAGAAACATATTTGAAGCTCATCTGCCTCTGACACATCCCCTGAAGGGAGGTCACCTTCCTCCCCTGTTTCCAAGGTACTGCATCTGTTGTGTAACTGCAGCATAAGCCTGCTGTGGGTGCAGAATTTCAGGGCTTTGGGTGAGTATTCCAGAATAGTGCAGAGGAGAACCAAACAATTTAATGAAAGAACTATTTGCCCTAATACAGTTTTTATTAAAAAAAAAAAAAAAAAAAGAAGGGGAGAAAAGAAGAAAAATATACGTGCATAAGGAGCTTAAACATATTCAGTCAATTAGAAGATAAAACATTTGCAGTTTCCAAGAACATGCACAATTTTTATCCAATAAGTGACACTTCAAAAACAGTAAAATAAGATTCCTCCACCTGAACGAGTTTTAGCAATCACTGTTCAAGTCCTAAGGTTTGTACACCCATTCAGGAAAAGCATTCCCTCCATCTCGCAAGAAGTTGGAAACAATTGATGTATTACACCTCTGGAACCCCATTGTCTTCAAAATACATGTTGGGTAACACCACTATAATAATTTTGTCTGTAATGAACTTTCATGAGTAAAATAGATGGGAAGAGAGCAAATGCTCCAATGACGGAAACAAGGAATGAACCCTACTACTCACTTCACCATGGTCACATTTAGTACTGAAACTACAACCAAAACAGCAGTGGATACCTCACATTGCCACTGCCACCATTGACCATGAACAAAACTACATAGAAACAAGTGATTAAAAATATGCCATTTTATACCATACCACAGATGTCGGTATTTTATACCAGATCTGGTCACATCATAGTCCAGAACTGATTTCCAAAAGTCTGGGAATGAAACTTTTAACAGAACTATACTTTTATGACCTCCACTTCAGACAACAGTAAGCACTATATCACCTCCCAACGATAGTGAAGTATTCCCTGTGCTTTCTGACTAGCTACAGTCAACTGTGAAGACCAGAGTTTGTTACAAGTTCCTCCATCAGACTGTGCAACTGCTACAAATCTCAGCTAGATAAAGAACACAATTTTACCGTACTTCTCAGCTGCATGTTATCCAACGCATGGATGACATTTTCAGAGTAAAATAATCACATACAATCGAGCCCTTATTTATACACGTGTTCTTAAGATCATTTAGTAGACAGTGTTATCCAAGTTAACATGACTTTAATAGTTTTATAACCTACTTCTGTGGCTAAAAATTATATAGGTCTATGGCATCTGAAATGATCAGACTAGAGCAGCAGAAGTGTCCAAAAGATCAAAATTCTGCTCTGAAACTGGAGGCTATGTAAGAGAACTTTTTGCAGCTAGAGCACAGACTAGAACCATTCTGCTTATCTGCTTGAATATCAGTTTCAACCTGTATAGGAATATCAATTACTTTCCAAGGATAGCCCTCACCTCGCTGTTTCAAAACTGAGGAGTGATAACAACATATTCTGATTTTCTTATCTTTCTCACAAAACCAGTTACAATTTAAAATAAGTACTAACCTTGAATCTTATAGAGAAAAAAGCATTTATTTACCGGAATATTTGAAGGTGTGAAATTCAATTTCATAATAACAGGTATATTAAATAACAAAGCTTTAGAAAAACATATGTAATTAGATGACAACATAGTCATTTAAGCAGATATTTCTATTGAATCTTTGCTAGACTCCATGCTTGTCACCAAATCAGATGCTGTCCCATGGTATGCATTATAAATGAGGTGATTCATTTCATGAGGTTTATAATCAGTGACTGGAATTATAATCAACAGTATACATGAGTGTCTTCTAACATTTATAATCTTTTAGAGCCCATTTTGATCTCATGCTGGTTCCCTGTGACAGTAACTCCCCTGTCTTTATACTGACTTCCAGTTTATGCTGATGTGGGTTAGAATAGAGCCTCTAATTCTATATGAAGCATTATAGCACTCAAATATGTTTTAAGGTACACAGTAATGTCAGACTATTTGCATACTATAAGGTTTTATCAAAAATCAGAAAAAAATTTTTTTGTCTTGTGGGGTTTTTTGTTTGTTTGTTTTATTGTGTGGTGTCTTTTGTATTTTCAGTTGTTTGTGTTTGTTTGTTTGTTTTACTGGCTACCATCACTAACAAATTGCATTCCATTCACTTAGCTCAAGCTGCAGGTCATTTACTCCCTTAGCCCCACAGCAAAGGAATGAGATTTTTTTCTTTCCATTTTTTGAAACTACATGGTGCGATACATACAGCAATCCTGGCTCTCTTCTTTAAATTCAATGAAAAAAAATATTACATTCACCATTGAATCTTATCAAGAAGTTTCTCCACTTCTCTCAGCAGGAGATATTCCCCATCTCCAACAGCTGTAATTATTTAAAATGCATTACAGCAACCTTATCCTAGAGGTACCTACAGAAGTATCCTACAACACACACCAGGTGCATTCTCTGTTTTCATGTCAAAGAGACAGTGAAATTTTATCCAAATTTCCATAAAAGTAAAAAGAAAGCACTGCACTTCTACAAAAGTCTGCATCCCTACAGAAACTTGGGGAAAAAAGTGTCTTGTGTAACATATTCAGACACCAGGTTGTGTGTAGAATAACTGAAAAGCAGGATTTCTCATTTGTAGGAAATGCCTGACTTCAGTAAGAGCAAGACTAAAATCCGGAAGCATTAGCCTCTCTACAAAACAGAAATCTAAAGAAAAATCCAGTCACATTACCTAGTGAAAACTTCCTGCACTCTTGAGAGTCTCAGTGAAATTAAGCCTCATTAATTTTCCTTCCCCGCCTTAGATACCTGGTATTATATGAAATACTATTCTCAGTTTTCATGATCAGCTACATAAGCTCCCAATATCTACAGCTTTCAATCATCCCCATTAGGCATACTGTCCTAAAATCATCAGCCTTGGGAACAATTCTCAAGTTTGCCATTCCTTAAATCCTGCCTCTAAGACCCCTGGACCTCCAAACTCCATCTATAGAGACAAGGCCAAGCCTAAGTGAGAACCAATCTCATTTGGTTCCCAGCACGGGAGTAGAAAATACAGAAATTCTGGTTGAGTTATCCAATCCAATAGCTTTGCAGAGGTTTGCCATCCCTAAGGAATTCTGCTTAGCAGGTTTGCTGCAGAGCAACAAAATCTGGAAGGCTAACAAGAAGAGTGCCACAAGACTGATGATGCAAGGCTTTCAAGAGCCTCAGCTCAAAAGCAGAGCTAAGAGGTGGATGACTCTCACTTTAATACCACAAGAGTTCATATCAACCCTATCTCAGATATACTGCTGAACTGAAATCCCACATTGTTGAAAAGAAAACATTCCAGCCTTAAAAAGGTAACATTCTGCTGACCACATCCAGGGTTTTTTTTCTGTTTATCTCTAAATATTTATCTGCGCTCAGCAGCGCCTTGTCTCAGAATGTCATTTTCTGCACATCAGACTTCTGTGCTGAATAGGAGAAGGAAATAGACCTTTGCAAATAGGAAAGAGTTTTCTAACAACCACAAACTGAGCTAAGCTACCTATGCTCCATTTAACTAAGTTCCAGTCAAAGCTGTGAAATATAGGGCTGATTATTACACACAGCTGGGAGACAAGGAACAAGAACAACATTCAAACATTATTTGGGGATTATCATAAAGCCAATGCATGCCACCCATTTAACTAATTGGTAGCGAATCATATTCTTACTAAGATTGCTACATTATTGTTGAAGCTGGAAATGGAGGGAAGTATTCTAATCTCTGAAGAGTCCTTGATAGGAGAAAAAAAAAAAAATCTTCACAGGTACAAAAAGGAAGTATAGCAGAACCATATGTACTCCAAGAAACTTGAAGTGTTTATATTATTACAAGTAGTTATATTGTCTAGATCACTGAAATATCTTGTTGAAACATTTAGCTAGAGAAAGACATTGGCTGTGTTTCTCTCCTTGATCTTATAAGCATAAGCTTCAAGTATTTCCACTCAATTCAGAGTTTCTGCATAGCAGTGCCAAGAGAGCACAAGAGTACCACTATCTTACCAAATTCTTTAACTTTTCCTGAGCTGAAAGCTATAGCTCAAAAATTTTAAACACACACACAATCACACAGTAGAAATCCATAATAATGTCAACACTTCATAACCAGAATATGAAGGGCAAGAATGATTCAGCATGAAGACATAAGGGTAGAAGAAAAAAAATTTACCGACAATTACTATAAGAGATCAACAAGACAGAAGAAGCCATAAGCTACTGATAATCCATAAGCCAACTCAGAACATCCATTTTATACTCAGGGCCCAAGGTGAAAAAAGAATAAATGTTTCTGCTTTTAAAACAATGCTTTACAGCAAACTCATGACCAGTCTGAGACAAGATATATTAAAAAAAAAAAAACAACAAAACACCACACACACACACAACACAAACTTCATACTCAATCATAGAAGGTCCCTTGATCAGAAAAACACAGAAGCCGCTAAGCCATCTGCCAAGTAAAACACCATCTCCTTCAAGCCATACTTTTAGGGGGGAAAGGGGGGAAAAAAAAAAAAAATTACAATGGCTAGCCACCAAGTCATAAGTGAACAGCAACACAAAACATTAAGATGCCTTGGCCTTAGAAAGGCAGCTTTACAGCACAGTTACTGTTATTCAGCAAAAGGAAAACAACAAACTCACTAACAGAATCCCCCCAAACATTTGACACTGTAGGGTCCTAAATAAATTGCAGAGACATCAGCTAAGGTGAAGGCCTTTTTGAAGGATATGAAGAAGGCCAAAGGCTACAGTCTAGTCACTTCAAAACAAGGAAAATTAGTTTCCTAGGATATGGACCAATAAATTACAAGTGAAGCAAAGGCTACGTAGGCATGAGCTGGAGTCTTTCACATGACTTGCAGATGTGGACAGGGATAGCAAATACTTAAAGGAAAGAAAAAGGATTTAATTCTTTGCTGATCAATATGATAGGACAATTCTGATGTATCCCCGTTCGCCTTCTCCCTGAAACCTCCCATCTCCAATTTGCATTATTTACCTTAACCCACACTGACATCTGTCAGCTGGGTTCTCAGAGCAATTTCAATTCACTGGTATATTCTCACTCAGTAGTGATGCTCAAAAAAGACACTACAGTTTTCCATGTTCCTCAGCTATTCCCTATGCCCAAACACAGCTCTTCACTTGCCACATGATTCTATGTACTGGCCTGATGATTCTATGATTCAAATGCAGATTCTACTGTTCTGTGCTTGATTCTCCACTACAGATTTCCAGGAAGCAGCATCTGAAACACAGAGTAGAAGATTTTGTAAGGTGCACAGAAGTCAGAGTAATGTAGATATTTTGCCTTATGCAGCACTAGGTTTGCACAAAAAGAGATACAAACGAGCTAGTCTCAAAATATATGTCTAAAGCAAGTTTGCTGGTTTCAGTAACTGGCATACTCTATAAATAGGATTCTACTCTGTTGATATTTGGAATTAAAAATACAAGACTTATAGCCACAGCAACAGAGTACAGGACTGGGGACTGGCATTCTAGCAAAGGCATCTAATATGCAACCTCAAAGATTAATAAGAGGATCTGAGTCATGCTGTATAGTAAAATCACATTAAGAAGCCTCCCATAAACAAAACTGTAGACACTGAAGTAATTTTGACTGTACAAGAAATGCCTTTTACAAAACATATTTTTCCTCTGAAAATCCTTTTAAAATATTCTCAGGCTGGTTAAAAATCCTCCTCAAGTCCCAGATGCAGAGAGTTAATATAGGAGACTTTCTCTTCAGCTGTTATAATACAGCATTTAAGGGTCCAACTAACATCTTCAGACTTTACACAGAACATGAGTCTCCATTAGTTCCTATCTGTTTCAGCAGAACAGTTCTGCAAATAAGCCTGCGCATGCCTGTCTTAACTCATATGACTAGCTACAGAGAAATACTGCAAACACATCAAGGTATGTCTTTTTAAACCATGCAGAGGAAACTTACTACAGTCACCATATTTATTTGCCTTGAGCCTTCTGAATAAGAGACAAAGCCATATTGAGACATACGTTTTATAACTACATTCAAAGAACTGTTGCTTTGATTCATTCTCTCCCACACAGCTCCCAACACTTGCATATCTGAGTTCTTTGTGACACATAGAAACGCACTGTCCCCTTTCCAGATGATAGACTCAGATGAGCTTTTCAAGGCGGTGGACTACAGCAGTATTCTTCACTAGATACTCATTCTTCTCTGGAAATGCAGCTCTTTTTGGTTTTTACAGTATCAGGAAAAGGTTTAACACAAAGAGCATTTCTTAAGCTGGAGTGCCCTGTGCTCTCACTGTTTCAGACATTCAAGTCACTCATCCCCCAGGTATTTGTGTATGCACAGAAGATCAGGGCTTCTGGTTTTATTAGCCCATGCATAGGGTCCAGAGTTCATCAGCAAGTATAGGACAAAACCATGTATTTCTAAATGAAGGCTTAGACACTAATACTACTCTCACTATAATCAAAGAGAGAAGTCTTCATTGATTTCAACGTGTTGCTACTGCACTACACCCTTTCATCCTGCTATCTGCCTCCTGTAGCCAGAACTCTGCCCATCACATTTGATAGCATCTGTACAAAGTTTGAAGGGCTGCAGAAAGCTTTCTGCTGATTTTCAGATAGATATTTGCAATGAACATAGATGATCAGCTCTCCTTGAGCTCAGACAACTGAGCCCTCTGATATTACTGCGGTATTATATAGTTATCATCAGAAACAGGGCTAGGGCCTGGAAAAGATACTTTGGGATTTCATCAGTTTCCAAAAAATAATTTCAGAAATATTGTCATAGCTTCATATTTCACTACTACAATCTGAATTTAGAATAACCAAGAGTAACATCTACAAAATTACTACATGCTAAATACCATGCTCACAAATACAACATCTCCCTCACAAGAAGATTAGCTTTCTAGAAATATCTAGCATAGCACAAAATCATACACATTTCAAAACCTAAGTAAGCCCCAAATCAGTTATTAAAGACATGCATTCCAATATTTCTCAGCTAACATGAAACAGATATTTGCAACACTTATCTTTTTGAGTCTATGTATATAGATTGCAAAATTAGGAAGTGGTTTATATATAAAACACTACCAAGCATAAAGGAACAATTTTTAGAAACACAATAAGAGAAAGCTTAACAGCTTTAATACTGGAAGGACTAGGGGCCCTCCCTTTAAACATCTTATTTGTTGCAAAAGAAAAGGTTACACTACATTATTAAAAAACAAATTCAGGTTTTGCAAAACAATATTTCATGAAAATTATTACTTACCTTTTTTTTTTTTCTTTTTTCCATGTATCTAAAATTCCTGTTATTCTGCTGTTGTAGTAGTGAGGACTCCCATTTGTGCACAAAGGTCTGAACTCCACAGTTTTTGCCCAACTATTGGTCAGATATACCCTTGACTGAATAGAACTGCTGCACTGAGAAAAAGCACTGTCTACCCCAGGAAGTAATAGGGAATTAAAACAGAACTAACTTAAGGAAACAACAGAAAGGGGAATCACAAAGGTGCTTAAAAATATTCATTTGCCCTTCACTGTGTTTGGTGAAGAGAGTTGCAGAGGTTTTTAATGAGGATTGATGACCAGCTGGGGTTAATGGCCCTCAGCTGCACCTCAGGCCATTAACTCCTCCCTATCAGTTATGAATCCCCAGGAAATACCCTCTACCTCTCTCGTTATTGCTTAACCATAAGTAGCCAGAGATGATCAACCAGTCAAGATTCTGGTGTGGTGTGAAGGTTCCTGTTCCTGCCTCTTCACGCAGCATGTCTTACATTGTAAAACAAACTATTTAGATATTACTACGCTGAGGTCACAAAAGGATGAAGAAATGCATGCGAACAGAGAGAAAATAAACATTTTGTCTGGTGACTGCATTTTATATTTCTTCTTTAGAGTAAACATAATATTTATAGCTTGTACACTTCCAGTCTCAAGTCTGTATGTTAGCAGAGGATGATCAGAGAGTTTGTGCATGGAATTAATATAAGACTGAGAACACAACCTTTAGGTTTTAATTTTTTTTGCAGAGAAAGACTGTACTGGAAATTGGTTTGACTGAAGAAGGGAAGCGGCATTTGTATGATACAGCATCCTAGGGACGAAAATTATTTAATCTTTTTTGAATATCAGAATTTCTGGGAACATGACTATTGATCAGGACATATCTAAGTAACATACTTTCCTTCATACCTACTGAGTTCAGCCACTCTGAAATATGACATACAACTACACTAATAAGCAATCTGAAGATCATCTATCTTGACTGCATCTTCAGTGAGTAAACCTACACCCTCTTGCAGTGTCATTTTACATCAGTCTCACAGAAAGAGCAAAAAGGGATTACTTTTCCATTTCATTCTTTCCCTTTCCTGTATATTTGGGCTGCCCATATCATAAGGCTTGTGAGGCACTGACATTTTTTAAATGGATCAATAAATTATGTCCTTGTGTCTTTGTAAAAATTCTTACAGGTAAAAGAAATTGCAACTTCCATCCCATGAACAACTCTGTTTATTTCAATGTGAACATCAGTGTCAATAAATGCCTGAAAAACTCCAGTCTTAAGGGGACAGAGAGTACCTCAACCCCCAAAGGCTATAAGACATTGACTACTATTATTCTCTTTAAAGGAAATAAGATCACATTGAGCTTCAGACCGAAATACAGATCCTTTCAGGTCACATTTACCAATGATCCATGGTGATACAAATTAAATCAATTACGTCTTTTATTTGTATACAAATCATAAGTCAAATGAATGTTCTGCTGCCCTACTTAAATGTAATTATCTATAAGCACACACAACACTTTTTGTGCTCCTTCTTCTGACAATGTCATATTTTTCTTAGTCACATGTAGGACACATTTTGAACATTCAGTAGAATAACCTGCATTGAGAAAGTTAGATCTAAAATCAACATTTGCTCAATGAAAGTTCTCCCAAGAGCGGGGTGCTGTCAAAATTAGCAGAAGAATCAAGAAAGAGGTTGTAAAAAGAGGTAATATATTTCATTTCAGAACAGCGTGTTATGTCCTTACACCACCTCAGCTGTAACAACATTTTCATCAACTTCAGTAGGCTTTGGATCAGGCTCTGAGTTGGAATGGAAGTTGATGATGATAGTAGGAGTGCAGAGTGATGCCAACAGGCTTTGAATTGATCCGTTATTATGAAAGCTGTTTACAAAGAATGAATAAGTAATCCAAACTCTGCTATATACACTACCTCTCTACTCAGTATAATTAGGCTAGTGTGGCTTACTGACTCACTGTTTTTACCATTTTCATAGCCACTTGATGTCTTGGTGAACATTTGCTATAACAAATGTTTAAATCTTTTTACATTTGAAAATCCAAAGATTTTCATGGGGTTTATCAAAAAATATAAAGTGGGACCTCTCCTCCTCCTACACTAGTTTCTTTTAACCTGACAGACAACTAATCCTGATGAAACATCTTTACATCAGCTGCTTATGTTTTACAGAATGTTTTTTCCCTAATTAATTGAATCATATACATCATAGGCACATTTATTAAATTTTGTTAATTATTAGATACATTCTCACACATAAGATTTTAAAGATTTGTTTAATGTCATATCTATATATAGTAGACAATTAAAACATTATATTCATTAAAGTTACTCAGTTCCTTTGCTTGGCAGTAGGAAATGGAACTTTGAATAAATGTTTCAGTTCACTTTAATATAAAAGCACACATTGCAAGCAGCAGCGAGTGCATATTTTTAAGGATCACTTGTGAAATGTGCTGGACTTACAATGCCAGATTCTGAACCCTTCTGACCCTATAAAAGATTTACAGAGTATAAGAGACTCCAACCCAGCTATTGTGCTTGCCTCTTCAAATGGGGATTAAATGAGCAGTTATATCCACCATAGCTTTTGCACTATATTTTTTTGTAAAATACATACTTTGAATCAACTGACCATCAGAACGGTTTTCTTCAGAGACCGATAGCTAAAATTTCTTAGTTTATTTAATAGTGGTTTACAATGGTCTCTCCTGTCCTTAAAGGATATAAATATATTATGAAAACAGTGCTACTGAGTAGCAACTGTAATATAAACAAGTTTGTTTTCATGTCATTACAACAATCACACACACTCATGAGTGAATTGTTTATGCAGACATCTATCAAATATATAATAGATGGTGATCATAAACCATTGAGTATGGTCTTTCAGAAACCTCTTTTGAGGGGGTTTTGGTCACTGGCATTCACAATTCACAAACCAGCCAAACTAGGAATTCAAGTAAGCTGAGAGAGAATAAGTGTTAGAAGGTAAGTCTGATAAGTCTGCTTGCAGTCCATGGGAAATGACAGACAGAGGGCTAGTTCAGCCCACTGAAGATCTTTGGACAGTGGTCTGTATGCTTGGGAACGGTTCCTAACTCACAGTTTCAGATGCTGTCTTATCCCATCTTCCAACTCTCTATTGAGTCAAAATCAGTCACACGTGATCTCTTCTCCCATTCTGCCCCAATTACTACAAGAAAGAAACCTCACCTTTTTGGCCAGAGGGGCACCACACTGTGCTCCAACTAGATCCCTAATTGGGACAAATCAGTCTTGTGGCTTGGACTCACCATATACTCTGAGGTTGGTTAGATGCAGCCTTTCTCCTTAAAAGTACAGCCTACAGTTAACACACTTTTAAATTAGATCCCTTAGGTAAATGCTTGCAACCGATTGGGATGAGACCAGTCTCAACAGGTACCTTGTTAATATAGCTGCTTATCAATAGCAAAGATTAAGACATATTCATCACTACTTCTCTGAAATTGAAACCTTAACTTTGGTATAGTCTGACGTTTTTCTATCATTCTACAGATGATAGTGACAAAACAGAACAAAATACAACAGGAATATAAAGCAGCACAATAAACAAGATGTATTTTCGACTGCAAAACTTGCATGCATTTTTAACACTACAATATGGATCTATATATATTAAATTCTTCAGAACACAGCTTGCATTTCGAACATAAATTTGCTTTGCCTTACTCTTGAAGAGAAGGAAGAAATCTAATCAAATTCTACTGAGTGTTTTCTCTGCTATAATTTAGTGGTAAAACTGGCAGGCTGCCTAACCACGTCAAAAATGGATACATTTGAAATGCTGTAACTATAAAATAACAAGGAAGCTTTTAGCCACATTCATGTAGTGGAGACTATGAAAATGTTTACTTCTAATGTGGCTAGCATATGAAAAGATTAATCTAACAGGAAAATACATTTTAAAGTTGTGAAATTGTCTTGCTTGATGTATAAATATTTT
Organism: Columba livia; assembly: GCF_036013475.1. NCBI lineage: Eukaryota > Metazoa > Chordata > Aves > Columbiformes > Columbidae > Columba > Columba livia. The sequence goes on along the minus strand of NC_088603.1, from coordinate 66,378,139 downwards.
ATGTAAATAAAAGAGGATTTGAGATTCATATAACATTTGTATATTTTTAAAACTAAAGGCATAGCGACTGACTCTGCAAAACATTTTCCAGTGATACTCTCACTCTGCTATCTACTCTAACGCCTTTATTTGTTTATATTAGCTTTTACCCTAATGAAGATGGCGCCAGCGGTTCTGTCTGGCTAAGCTGCTGACAGGACACCATCAGCTTCGATGGAAGGCATCACTGAGAGGGAGCAGGCAGTTTTTCAGCTCAGTGACTCTGGTTGCAGGCTGCCATGACAGAAAATTGATGCCAATGGAGGGAATAAGGAAAGGTGACTTTTCTTCAAGACTGTGACAGCAGAAGTTTGAGAAAAATGGGGTGACATATAGGGATGCTGTTCTAAGTACTTTGAACGTCTGAGCTCATTTCCTCGAGTTGTTTTCTTTTTGCCATTTTCTTCATTAAGTGTGTTACTGTAACATAAAAATCTTTTTATATTCTTGAAGATTTGGAAACACTTTCTAAATTACATGCCAGGAGGGGTAAAGGGGTCTAAACATAAATGAAAAGTCAGACATTTGTTTTCAGTTCTGATCCAAGTTAATTGGAGCTTATTTTTATTGTTGATTTGGGACAATTAACATGTTGATCCCCACTCAAGAAACAAATCAGAATGGCTTGGTGAACTAACGGCCAACAATACCAAGTAATTTTCATAAGGTGGAGACGGTTACTACCACAGCCATTGCTTCTGCAGTATAAGGGTGGGATCACTTTCTGGAAAAACTAACACTTTCTACCAAATTTCAAAGCATTTTCAAAAGTTGTGGCAGACAATGAATGTCTGAGTCAAGACTCAAGGCAAAGACCAACAATTTTACTGCTTAGGTGGCTGAAATTCACAAGTTTGTAGAGAACAGAAATGTGTTCATTAAAGAATCTACAAAATGACACATACTCTTTTTGGAAGTCAGAGAGCATTAAAATCCAACTGAAGAAAAAAATAGTCCATATCTGGGTATTGGGGAATGTGATGAGTTATGGCATCTCAAATCATAATTATGGCATTAGTTTTTTTTATTAACTTGTTAGAAAAGGAAGACTTCTGTGATCCATATAGCTGCTTGATATGGTTGTGGAGTTAAAAAATACTCATTCTAACTTAGCATTATAGTATAAATTATTTCTCTGTTGTTAAATCTAAATAAAACTGAAAGTGATAAATACAGTGAAGTCTATACAGTGATAAATACAGTGAAGTCTATGGATTTGTGTCACCAAGTTAATCAAATAAAAGGCATTACATACAAATCACAATATATTTTCCTGGATGGCAGCATAGCCAAGTTTACATAGTGTAAATTTGTGGATCATTCTGCCACTGTAAATGCTTGTGAAATTTTGGGGTAGGGCAAAGGGCTGGTGGCATGACGCTGATACACACAAACTAGATGGCTCAAGCAACTTAACCTTGGATCATTGGCTTGACCTCTCTCCTAATGCACAATCAGAAGCATTCCACACCAGGTTCCAAAATTTTTTAAAGGCATATATGTGAGCCAGTACTGAACTTCAACGTGATGCCTCTGAAAAACAGGTAATGACCTGCCACATGGCTCTGAAAATCTCTCTTAAGCAGTAAGAAAAGCGTGGGTTCCAGCTGAGATACAGATACCCTGAGAAAGATCCAGCAAATAGCATAAAACAGAAAAATTCAAAATCTCTTGAAGATTCCTACAATAATTGTACCAAAAGACATACTGGATGCAAAATAGATGCTCATAGGGTGGAGCTTAACGCTTGAAGCAACAAGAGATTAACACCAACACTTTCACCCATTATACACAATCTGAAAGTGAGGGGAGAGGGGGAGGGAAACAACCACCTAAACAAAAAAAAACAATTCTCAAGTACAGATCTGCATCAGTCAGACCAAAGATTGTTTTGTTATTAATCAGAACAAGAGAATAAAAAATGAAGTAATTTCTTTCTTTTGAATATCAAATGCATTGAAGCAGCAGTAATTTATTTTTATGTCATTATTTCTTTTGATACTATGCAAAATACCATTTCTAAATGCTGGTTTTCTAAAAACATAACCATTAGGGTAGTTGTTACATATTTAATTTCATGCTCCACTCAGCATAAAGCAGTTGAGAGACTGCCAGCCAGAGCAAATTAAGTAACCGGTTAGATAATTTCCTGCTTAATTGAAAGCAGGTAGTTTTTAAAAGTAATAATTGATTTTGTTTCTAATGAGTGTGTAGCTATTTCTTCCTTTTTCTATTCCCATTATTAAACAAGATTGTGCTAAGCCTTTGTACACTGTTAATGACAAGCGCAGGAGGAAAAGAAGTGGAGAATCCTGTTTATTTAATATTTTAGATTCCAATTGTAGTAAAAAAAACCCCAGCAGAATGGCATCTCACTATTGGTCCTCGATTTCAAGATCATTGCTTCACAATGTATTCCAGGTCAAAAGTTCTTCCCGTCATGCTCTTCAGGGACAAGAAGTGAGCCAGCAATCTCAGCTTAGTTCAAAGCAAAGAAGCATCAATCATCCTAGCAGACGATTACTGATGTCAGAAAGAAAAGGAAAACAAAAACAAAAACAAAAACAAACAAACACAACACTGTTCTGCAATTGCTACTTTCCTTCTTCTTTTAGGAATGGTCACTCCAAAAGAAAGCTGTGATGCCTTAAGATAACAAAGAAATCTTTGACTGACTATGTTACATGATTTGTTAAAAAAGGACTTAATTTTCCACAACTGTTGAAAAAGCATTTGTCACAAGCAGTTAATTCACTTGAAAATTTTATTTAAAAACAAAAGAATAATAGTTCTATTAAAATGTTTGAACAAATTTTTACATTTTCTGATCTAAACAAAAAACAAAGATGACTGTGTCCATCTTTTTTTCTTCCACTTATTTGAAAATTAACAAAAGGGAAAGCACATTCTACATGTGTAGAAAGTATTCCTGCAAGCTTTTTATTACAATCCAATGTTTTGACAAGTTAATATAAGAAATAGTCAAATTCCAGTGTGACTCATTTTAGACTCTATCTTCATAACTGTTGAGCACCTGACTGCTTCCCTTTCACAGATGCATGTATATAAGCAACAGTTCCCTAAACTGAGTGATACAAAACAACCTAGAGTCCAAAATAGGTAATATATCTGTATAAAAATCAGAAGATATAGCATCATATATACACGTAGTATAACCACCATAAAAAGCTGAGATGACTCTCCCAATGAAACAACATTGCTGATTTCAGGCTGGTAGGTATTTCCCATATCGCTATTAGTGATTAATGCTCTGAGACAATTAAGACCTGCACCAGGTAGAGCAAGCCAGAGTTCTGCAGACTGTCAGTAGCTTAATCCATGCATTACTGATAGTATGATGTGCAGTTCTAAGTATTTAAATCTAGTGTTTATTATACAAATCCTTCTTCTGAATTTACAGTCTTACATGCATATATTTTTCTAAAAAAAACCAGCACCCTATCCTCATAGAACATAATAAAGAGGTATGCAAGGGTATCATAAGAGTTGGAGTTATTTCCTTTAGTTTATGCACTGGTATTTGCTATTATGCCAGCTGATGAGTGTCCTTCAGAAGAATATTTATGTATGTGCAGACACAAACTAATTCCAAGTTCTGTCTTTGCAGTTTCAGAGTGCAGTTAATTGGCTCCTAAGAAGACTGCTAGAAGAGCAAGATCTTTCAGACAAAACCACAGTTCTAAGCTTCTCTTATCTAAATGACCTCAACCAGAATTTTACCATCAACTGAAGTAACAATTCTATCAAGTTCTTAGGAAATGAAAAATCATAGCAGCAAAGAATGGTCTTTCCATTATCAAATAAGGTATTTTAAGAGGGCAGTCTGGGTGACAGAAAGACTTCAACAGATCAAGACTAATTACAACTCTGAGGAATGAAAATAATCATCTGTTCTTGTTCCAGTCTTAAGAACAAATGAGCTTGGAGAAGTCAGCACAAAATCGACAGTAAAGGCTGAGATACCTCTTGGAACACATCATGGTTAGTCTTACCTTTTTCTGAGAGTTCATAATTCTGATCAGGTACCTCTGTATCATGTAAACTTATCTGTTAGTCAACCTAGAATCACAGCTGACACATCTGAAAGGAAGACAGAGAAGGATAACACTGCTGATTTTCTATAGAAACAATGGCCAAATCAAACAAACATCTTTAAAATGTTAAATACAGGTTTTAGTCCAATAGCTAGAAAAATAAAACTTAACACTGGAACAAGCTGCCCAGAAAGGTTGTGGAGTCTCCTTCTCTGGAGACATTCAAGACCAGCCTGGACACATTCCTGTGCAATCTGCTCTGGATGAACCTGCTTTAGCAGGTGGGTCGTGCTAGATGATCTCCAGAGGTCCCTTCCAACGCCGACCCTTCTGTGATTCTGTGAACTTGATGAAAATCCAAAGCAGGTTTCACACGAAGGCTCTGCTCTTACAAGTTGACTTGTGTGCAAGGACATCTTTAAGGATAAATGTTTAAACACTATGGGTAGATCTACTTCCTCAATGGTTATTAATCTCAAACCATCTGCCCTAACCACCCTTACGAATGTGTCCCCACAGAAAAAGAAAAATGGACTGGAGGGTGAGGGAAAAGAAGAGTGCATTGGAGAAGACATGAAATCCAGCCCAGCATTTATCGTATGTTAAGGTCACCAGGTACCTAGTACCTTTAGTATTTTAAACCTTCACTGGAAATGGTGGTTCTTAGGAAACAATAGTGCAACACGGGTTGGCCAAACAACAACAAAAGAAGTCTGTCTATATGCTATTAGATCCCTGAGGGCTTAAAAGAGACTCTCTCTTATACCCCAAAGGGAGAACATAAATGTTTTTAAAAAACAAGACAAACAAAGTAACCTCTACTGAATAAAATATAGCTGTAGTGTGAAAAAATTATCTGTTCCTCTCTCAAATAGCAACACTGCTAATGATCTCAGCATTTAAGGTCCCCATTGGCAGGAGTACTTATGGCTTTCTTAAGAGAGGACCCTAGTTACTAGCTGGGCTCTGCTGCAAAGGCTACACTTTCTCATGGGCCTGAAGGGTAACCAAGTTAGTTACTGCTCTGGTGTTATGTGGAGTTCCTCCTTATCAGCTGGCTTCACCAACCACTCAATTTTCTCTCAGGTGAAACAAAATTTTGGCAATCTGTCACAGGGATCAGTGACCAGAGGCTGTCATGGGTACTGCTGGGCAGAGTCAGGCAGGTGTCTGGGGGCAGCTTGCCTGGCCTTCCTCTGCCCCTATTTTATGTAGGACACTGATAAGTTTTATTGACTTGTGCTGCAATGAAGCATTTGAGGATACCATATGTCATGACAGACCAGAAGAAGAAGAAATGGATTTTGCCGGACTGAGTTTCTAACTCAGAATGCATTGAACTGAATGGTGGCACCCTTCCTCTAGGACTGACTGACTGGGCACGTTACAGGAAGCAATCTCCTCTCTCCTCAACCTTGGCCAGTACTTTCATATTGCCATTGACCCCTCAGCCACCAAGGAGGGAAACTTCCAGATGGTAATGCTTCAGTTGCTGACAGTCCTGGACAGGAATCCATCACCAGAGGGAACCTCCAGCTGATTGTGCTCCAGAGCTGAAGGTCCCAGACAGATACGTAACGTGCCCATGGTACGGTAACTGGAAAGGAAGAATGTCAGGAGTGGTGAAACATCCAAAGGCTTGGTTAAAGAAAGTGTCTTAGCTCTTCCTCTGAAGAGCCCTATTTAACATTGATAGCCATTTTTCCATAATTTGTGAACACAGAAACTATCATTAGTTTTGACCACTGATAAACTATATCTGCAGGGTTGTTCACAACCTGGGGAAAAGGAGGTCTGTGTGAATCTTATAAGGACAGTAGGTAGGACATGAGAAGGGAGCTCTATAGCCATTATGTGTCATCTCAACCTGCTGACATTAACATACCAGCTTTACTTAGGTGGAAAGCCCACCTTTCAATTCCTTTTAGTAAAAAGGAACATGAAAATTATGTGTGTTCAATAAATAGATTGGAATTTCAAGGTTCTAATGCGTAGTTTCCTGTTGCTGCTCATTCCAGGAAAATGTACACTATTTATTAATGGAACTGCTCCACAAATTAATTCCTTTTGATGACTTTATTTGTAATCAAATGAGGGGGGGATATTTTATGTATACATACATGCCCACACTGCCTAAACACCATTTTTTCACACAGTTAATGCAGTTCATAAAGTTAAATGAACCCTCCCATGACCAAGTCCATTCACTGGGCAATTCTAGGGTTGCAATGACATAATAAAAACGTGCTATTTTTCATTTCTTATCCCAGTTTAAAGCCTGGAATATAACTCTCAGCCCAGGGCCTCCTTTCTTCTCCTTTCTCACAATCAACAATAGAGAAATCTACAATCCTGACCATTTCATAGATTCTCTCCAGCACTGCCTTCTCTCTAAGACCACATCACAAACCAGCTTTCGCATAGACTATGTGAAGCCAAATGCAAGAGTTTTATGCTTGTTGCACTAAGTACAACCATCCCAAATTACTAGCTGCATATTTGACACACAAATTTCTTTGGCATCCTGAAAAATCTGAAGCAAAGGTATTTTGAGTAGACCATGGTAAGAGACTCCAAACTGACACTATTGTGCCTTCCATGAAAAAGGCAGATCTCACACTACCCTATATGTGACACAGGCCTCAGACAGAGACTGAAACAGTCCCCAAGATATACTAGAGAAGAAGCTTGTATAAGTTGCCTGGTTTGTCAGCAGGCCTGCTACTGGGAAGCACATCCAAGTCCTCAACTCAGACACCTTGCAGAGAATACTATGTTTCTGTGGTAGCACTCCACTGGAGCTTCTTCCTCCATACTATAGCTCATAGCACAGACTACCTGAAAACAGATCCTTTAGCCCTCTGTCTTCTGGAATGGGCGTAGAGGAGTCATAATAATGTAATCCCATAAAAAATGGATAAGAACTCTTGACTTACTGGCACCCAGCATCCCTTGGCCTTTAAAGCAAAAATGAAGAGAAAAGCTGGTTCAGAAAAAGACAGCATATTCGCATATACTCCAGTTGCCAGAAGCATGAGCCATGAAGCCCCAGCAATGCAAACAAACTCCAAAGACAAAATTCCTGAGTCTAACTTAGCTGCACTGACGTACTCAGGTAAGTGTTTTGCACTACTGATGAAGAAAGTGTATCAAAGACTGTTTACAAATCAATAGTTTCTAACACATGAAAAGCTTTCAATATAATGATTTTATTTTTACACTAAGGGATTCTTTCCTTCTTTGATAAAGCACCTTCTATAGAGGCAATTGAAGACTATGCTTTTCATATTTCACAGTATCACAATATATCATGTATATTACAATATATGACTAGTCCTGTTTTGGAAAATTGGGATTGTTTATTTGTATTTCAAATGGATGAGAAAAGCATAAAAAGCTTCAAACATGTCTCACAGGCATGTTGGCTCTCACTATTTCACCGAAAGAATTCCTCCAAGTCCAAAACTGACTGCCAAGGCTGCATACATGACATTTGCTATTTCAGTTCCTACGGGAGAGTCCAGATAAGATCCTTATGGGTAAGGAATAATGCTAGACAATCTCTAGCCAAAGATTTAGAGAATGTTTTAGGCTTTACTTTTTGGAAGTACTGACAATGGCCCTGATCCAGTAAAGCTCTACAGAACATAATTTAAACATTTTGCTAGATCAGAACTGTAGCATGCAATGGAAGAGAACACAAATATCTAACTATGACAAACACTGAAAGAAGGAACACATAAGCATAGTTGAAGTTTAATACTACAGTCACTTTTTCCTATAGTAAATCTCATGTTCCCATGGTCCTGCTCCCTTACCCGTAAGAAAAATTAACAGCGAAGTGTTGGGGTATGGACCTAGTGTTAAACGCAATCCCCTTGTGCTACTGAGGCTCTCTTTATAAGCTTTGCTCTTAATGCTTTTAGTGATATTTTCTGCCCAATCACATTTTCACTTATGCATCTACACATACAACACCAGACAAAGTTAATCTGCAGATATACCACAGGTGATGAGTTGCAGATCAAGAATGCTGAAGCAACAGAGGCACCAGGCTGAGCTCCATGCAGAGCCAATTTGGGTCTGATTGAGTTCATTAGCTCAGGCTGCATCCCAGACCACTGCAGACTCACAGCCATACAAGTACTTTCATGCAGTATGGCATGTGAATGCATCCCATTGAGCTTGCCTAGTTTATCCCTATGCTGTACTCCCAGGAGAGCTAGGACAGCAAAGTCCAGATGGATTTGAGAGGCTCTGGGATGGAGCTGGTGCTATTAACCCCAGACTGAACTCAGTGTGAGCCCTTGCTTGGGCATGGCACAAATCCAGTCTGGACCCAGGACTGTAGATGAGCTCATCTCTGTGCAATATGGAGGAAAGCATGCAGGCTTCAAATGGTGCTGTAGGATTCAGGCTGAATCAGTGCCTCCAGTTCAGCACCAACCATGCTGATGCGGGGTCAGGCCTCTGTGTGGGCACCGTCTGTGCTGGGTTCCTCACCACTCCTGATAACAGGAACACAGTGTAGATACACCTGAACAGGCACAAATCTGGTTCAGCAAGACTTAATGCTTTGGTTCCACAGGGCAAAAAGGCAACTGGACTACATCCAGGCTCATACTCAAGTGCTGGATGTTCCAAACTCACACTGGCTCCTGATGAACTAATCAGACATAATTGCAACATACTCTTCTGTTCGCGTCAGAGTTTCCACAGGGCTCCCCTCCTCAGCATCACTTACACTAGTTTGCTGTGCCTCCCGTGTACAAGGTTCAGATCTCCCACTCTCCTTATGCTAAGTGCAGCTCCCTAAGACAACAAAGATGAAAAGGTGAGTTGTGAAGATGCAGAAGACTGAGCCAGAGCCATAAAAGCATCCCAATACGGATGCAAAGGAAGCCTCCAAATTAAGTTACTCCAAGTAAATCAGAATGGTTATACTATGATTGAATTATATAGAGATCATCTTCCTATCAAGATGCCAGCACACCAGCCTGGTTCTTTCATATCTAAAGCATTTGGTTACAATGAGTTATAATTTGCTATAACAATGTTAATAAATTAAAAGCACAAAGGGGCAATTACAATCACATTAAAACATTCAGTAATTTTGGAAAATTAATGTTTCACTAAGTTTTCATTTTTATGGATAAATTGAGTCAGAACTGTGCTGTTCCTACACTGTGCTAACAAGTACCAGTGTTAAGCTTTTCGGAAACATATGGAAAGCTATCAATTTTTTTTCTTAAGTAGGATTCTCATCACTTTGTTTAATATCACTACAAATTACACAGGCTAATATTTACACATGGTTTCATCTAGGAACTGTGAATCAACAAGCTGCAAGGCAATAGGTAGTAACTATTCATTCTCAAAGGAAGTGTTGCAAGCTACCTGCCAGAGGGCTGTAAAGAAAACCAGGAAGCTCTCACTTCTGATTCCTCATTTTGACTCAGTGCCCCTTTGGGACTTTGGAAAGTCACATAGGGCCAGACTGCAGCAATATCAAAGTGAGACATGAGAATTCTCTGAATCACATTTAAAAAAAAAATCACAGGACTGGCTTCAAAAGTCACAAGATCACAAGATTTTTTAGTGCTACACTGTAAGTTCATTGTCTCATAATGCTGTTTCAAGTTTCTGTCAACTCAGATTTTAAAAGTTTTCATTATAGACACTAAACACAGAAACATATCTATTTGATCAATAAAAAGGGATCTTTGCAAAGTTTGACATCAGACCTAGGTCTTTCACAGAGATATGGGAGCATTTAAAATTTCTCAGATGAGTTTAGAAAGACTATAGCTTTCAAGCATTCAAAACATTCAGTGTCGGATTTTTGTGTACTTGACCACACTACCTGGGCAAAAATGGTTCATGCTTCATCAGATAAAGAGAAAACAGTTTTCAAAAGTACTCAGCACAGAGCAGTCTCCATGCAATCCTTCTCCCACCGTCTCTAAAAGGGTGTCACCAGAATGATCTATGTCAGAATGGATTCCGTGAGGCACAGATTAAACGAACATCTTTTCTCCAGCACTAAAAAAAAAGGCAACTCAGGAGAACATGGTAGAGATCAGCCAAATCAGTAGTCATGTCACAAAGGTGAATACAGAAGTTATTCACTCTCTTCTAACACAAAAACTAGAAGGTGCCAGTTATAATTATCAGCTGACAAATTTTTAGAGCAATTGAAATGACTTCTTGTTCATATAACACCCAACAAAACTGTGGAACTCATTGGCACCAGATGCCATAGACACCAACGCATAAGAGAATGGAAGCACTTGTACAGAAAGGTCCATGGATACTTATTAAATACAACGGCTGCCACCTGCAAGCCACCAACTTCTTCAACCACCCAGTCCTACAGATGTTGGACCAGGGGTGTGCCAGGCCAAGCTCTGCTACACAGTGCACTGGGCAGCCCCACAGAAGGGTACAGAGCAGGCAAGCCTGCCTTACCATTCCCCAGGAGAAGTCCTGAGGCAGCCTATTAACAGGGACCCACCGGACACAGCTACCAGCTGCAGACCAGCATCCACTCCCTGCCTTACAGCAGAGCACTTCCCAGCTAAAAACACCCCGTTTCCTGAGCCTTTGGGTTCAACACCGCCTGGAGCTGGAAGCCATGGGCTCCTGGGGCCCTTCTTCCCCATGGCATAAGGGCCGCCACTCTAACCTCTGCACGCCGCTCGTTTTGGCCACCCGTGCTTCCCAGGACCTCCGACCCAGCACCACCACTGGGGCGGTTTTACCCCAGAGCACTCCGGGTGGCTCTCAGGCCGGGGTTTTATCCCAGGTGTGGGGAGCGGACAAAATGACGGCAAGGGTGCAAGGCAGGGTGTGGTTAGTAGGTAGAGAGAGAGGTTCTCCTCCTCCTCTACTCTGTCCTGGTGAGACCACATCTGGAATATTGTGTCCAGTTCTGGGCCCCTCAGTTCAAGAAGGACAGAGAACTGCTGGAGAGAGTCCAGTGCAGGGCAGCAAAGATGATTAAGGGAGTGGAGCATCTCCCTTATGAGGAAAGGCTGAGGGAGCTGGGTCTCTTTAGCTTGGAGGAGACTGAGGGGCGACCTCATTAATGTTTATAAATATATAAAGGGTGAGTGTCACAAGGATGGAGCCAGACTCTTCTCAGTGACAACCAATGATAAGACAAGGGGCAACGGGTACAAACTGGAGCACAGGAGGTTCCACTTGAATATGAGAAGAAACTTCTTCTCAGTGATGGTGACAGAGCACTGGAACAGGCTGCCCGGGGGGGTTGTGGAGTCTCCTGCTCTGGAGACATTCAAAACCCACCTGGACACCTTCCTGTGTAACCTCATCTGGGTGTTCCTGCTCGGGCAGGGGGATTGGACTGGATGGTCTTTCGAGGTCCCTTCCAATCCCTGACATTCCGTGATTCTGTGATCACCACAGCGGCACGCGGGAGCTGCCCCCGTGCCGAGAAACGGCCCCCGCAGGCGAGGGCGGCGGGAACGCGGGTGAGGGGAAGGGGCAAGGGCGCGCGCGCGCGCTCTCGCGGGCGGGCAGCTGGAAGTCATTGCCCGGAGATTGGCGTCCGCGTTGCCACGGCGACCGCCCCGGCGGCGCCAGCTGGGGCCGCAGTGTGAATGGGTGATGTCACGCGCCCGGCGCCGGCCAGTCTGGGCCGCCCGGGCCAAAGGCATCAGCTGGGAAAACGAAAGGCGGGAGAGGAAGGGGGTGGGAGCCCGTGAGCAATCGTGCGCACCCCACTGCCACGCGTGGGCGCGGGGTTGGGGGGATAGGACACACGCTGCTTGCAGCCGGGAGAGCGTTCGCCCGAGCGCGTTGTCGCCGCTGCGGCTGGCGGTGGCGGTGGGAAAGTGGCGCTTCTGCCGGGGGTGCCAGCACGGCCCCCGCTGCCGCTTGGCCCCCGCTAAGCATGGGGGGCCCGGTGGATCGCTCGGGCTGTGCCAGCTCCCCATTGTTCGGATGGAGATGTCTGTGTTTCCGTCCTCAATTCATTCGCAGGCACTTTAGGAAAAAAAAAAAAAAAAAAAAAAGTTCTTTCCTGGAGGAACGAGGGGCTTTTCACTGCGCTCCAAGCGAGGTTTACAGTCCCTGCCAAGGCTCCCCAACTTTCCTCATTCAGCCGCAAAGTTTCCCACTGCTTTCAGCAACAATATTCCCACACTGCAGAATACCTGATTATATGTGTTTAGCCGGTCCCAGTAAAATATTCTCTCAAACTTGCAATGAACTGTTTACTTCACATATGAAATTATTCATTGCTTTCTTACTGCAGTTCTACATGAGAGAGTACATACCTAATTCAGTCACTTGGGCTCAGAATGGGAAAATCAGATTGTTCCTTAATGTAGGTTTTTATTTACAGAGATGCACTCTTTACATTGATTTCAGTGGGTTCAGGACAAAGGCCACTCAGCAAAAGCCTGTGTACCTGTTTTGTGACCCAGCAGGAGATGCAGGTTGGGTTTAAACAGAAACTTCTCTCGCTAATGACAGTAAACTGTTGCAGAATGTAGGCTTTTTTGCAGTGGATGAAATGGCCCCTCGTCTGTCAGTCAGAAACTACAGCTCCTCTATATTTTATCTCATCTTCATCACACAGCACCTCTAGCTGTGGGCCTCAGAGCCTGCATGCATGGGAGCTCTTCCAGGCTGAGGAGGAGATGCCACATTAGGTTCCCCTATCAGTAAAATCTTAGAACAACTTACATTAATTACACAGTTTTGTGTTTTACTTCACGGGGTGTTTGCTGAGTAGCTGTTTGCGGCCAGGCAGGTGAGACGCTTGCAATGGTTCTCATTATAATTATGCTTACTTTAATTCTCCTGGTTTGGTGCATAATTTCTCAGGGAAGAAAAGGAGTTTGAGTCCCAAACCTTTAGGAATAATTACAACCGTTTTCAGTCATACAGAAGCCTTCAAAGGCAGCAGAAACAGTTGTTGAAATGTCACCTGTGAGCTTGCGAACCCTTTATCTGAACCTTGTCACAGCCAAGGCTCAGCCAACTGAAGCAGCAAGAATGTCAGGGTAAGAAGAGGCTCGTAGGGGGTGGCAGCGCTTCGATGCAGGGTTGGGGTGGGCAAAGCCCCCTGCGAGGACAGGACGGGGTGCAGGCTTCTCTGGGCCAGCCATGGATCGGGGAGAGCTGGGGAGGAGGGAGAACGGGGAGGGGACCCACACATCCCGCTGGCAGCTGAGCTCTAGCACTGAGGGTGGATTTTTAAATCAGTTGAAGCAATGCAGTTTCAGTTTGTGGGAAGGTGAAAGCTACCCGCCCCCCCACACTCCCGCCCCGCAAAGGTCTGCATGCAAAGGGATCTTGCAGTCAGTGTAACAGGTTAAGATCATTGACAGGCACGCAGCTAGGCATTGGGACACGCACCCTGCAAACATCGCGTTATCTGAGGTCAGCCAGTACACACACAGTTGCAGGATTAAACACTCATATTTCTGTAATTTGCTGGACACTTCAGAAATTCGAAGATGGCAAGTAAACTGACTTTATGTAAGTAAGATTTTAGTGTGAGGTTCCAGTTAAGTCTTTCTAACTGTTCAATACGATCTTTAAATCTAATGACTTGCAACCTTTAAAATCTTACCAGGATTTTAACGCTGCATGCTTTTTATGGCTGCTTAAGGGAAATTAATCTGAGAACAATCAATGAGAGTCAGTTGTCTCTATCAGGTAACTTTGCAGTGAACGAAACAAATTCCAGCTGATGGGGGATGGGCGAGAGCATCCTGAGAAACTTGCTCCTCCACTCCCATTGATCATCACCTGCACTGGACTTCATACAGCAGTTTAATCCTATTCTCTCCCTCAAAGGTTTCAAGCCTCTGCAAGATCCTGACTGCTAGGGAACAAAGACTGGTATGTGGTTCTCTCAAAGGTCAGTCATTAACCTGCCCCAACAATAGTTTTAGGAAGATCAAGGCAATGAAGAAAAACTAAGAAAAAGCACTTTCACTGTGGAATGAATTGTTCAAAATGCCCTTATACATTCAGTTTTATTCCCTTTCAGTCTTGCACTTTTTAGTTCCTGCACGTATTTATTTCTCATCAAGAATAATGGCAAGATTTGCTCTCCCAGAGATTTGACCTTAAGTTTATTCTAACCACAACACTATAGACCATTTCATCAATTATGAATGTACTCATGTGTATAGAGGAACTGGTAAACCAGCTCAGTAATGCTACCTTGTTCTAGAGACTTACCCTTATAAATAAATTAGAGGCATATCTTTATGAAATAAGAGAAAGAAAAGGAAGATAAAAGAAAAAGAGAAAGAGAAAAGAGGAAGGAAGGGAAAGGAAAGGAAAGGAAAGGAAAGGAAAGGAAAGGAAAGGAAAGGAAAGGAAAGGAAAGGAAAGGAAAGGAAAGGAAAGGAAAGGAAAGGAAAGGAAAGGAAAGGAAAGGAAAGGAAAGGAAAGGAAAGGAAAGGTGAAAGAGAGGAAGAAGGAAGGAAAGAAGGAAGGAAGGAAAGAAAGAAGGAAAGAAAGAAGGAAAGAAAGAAATAAAGAAAGGAAGAAAGAAAGAAAGAAAGAAAGAAAGAAAGAAAGAAAGAAAGAAAGAAAGAAAGAAAGAAAGAAAGAAAGAAAGAAAGAAAGAAAGAAAGAAAGAAAGAAAGAAAGAAAGAAAGAAAGAAAGAAAGAAAGAAAAGAAAGAAAGAAAGAAAGAAAGAAAGAAAGAAAGAGAAAAAACAGAAAATCTAGAAAGCCACATTTTTCTAAAAATAAAAGGACAAGGGCTAATATCAAAAGTGGTTTCTCTGTGATTTGTATTTTATGTGCATGCATGTCTATATGTGACACAATATACTGGACTTGCAGTAGCCAGACTATCAATAAGACATTTATTTCCATAAGTTATTGATGACCCTTTAGCTCACAAGTGACAGGCCAAAGTAGAGCCACGAGCAGCTTCTGAAAGGTCATCAATAACAACTGAAAATAAATGTTTTATCCAGTGCCTGCCCATTGTGTGTTCTGTTTATGCAATGCCAGTATAAGTTTCACCTGGCATAGTTTTTAATGGACTGTAAATACCTTAGTTCCTGTCTGAAGCAACCAGGACTTCCAGCAACGGAAGAGGGATGACACGCACACACACACTCGTCCCCACTTGCTTGCTCACACGCTTCATGGAGAACCTTTTGTCAGGTGCAGAAGTAAAAGCATGCTTCTCTCAGCACATCAGGATGAAACAGTACCCCAAAGAGTGAAAGGAGAGACTGCCACCTTACTAAAACATTAAACACCATGGAGAATCCTGGTGCTTCAGGTGTAAGACCATTCAGAAGATACAGAGAGGACAGGGAGGAAAGAAAAAAAAAAAAGCAGCTGAGATGCAAATAAATAAATGTAAATAAATCATACCTCATGCTAAGATCACAAATACATAATATGCTATTGATGTATTTATAATAATCATACTGCAAGGAAGATTGATCCACTGTGTTAAGGAGTTCCTGGAGGCAGAAGAAAGCTCTTTTTGTCTACAAGGAGCCTCTTACTCCCAGTGTAAAAAGACTGCAATGGACACTGGATACAGACCAGTGGGAACCAAAAATTTACTTTGGATAACCATCGCCACTAACCACAATGTCTTTTAATTAAACTCTTCAATTTTTCTTACTCATTTGCATTTGCATTTTCACATTAAAAAGAAGAATCAATTGTCAGGAGCTTGATGTAGAGTAACTGTTTCAAGAGGCTGGTCTGAAACAAGCCAATGACTTTGCATCAAGTTGTGAAACTTCTGCTCACTTGAGCAGTCCTTGTACCTACATCCTTACTTGGGCAAATAAGCTCATTAACTTCAAGACAAACTTTCTACATGAGCAAGGATTTGTGCTGCTTTTCAAGTCAATTTCTCCATTGAGGTAAATTAAGAGATTTGCTTGAGTAAAATACATCAGTGCTTCAAACTGTTGAAAGAGCATGTTAGTAGAATGAAAGAAAAAAAGACCAAAATAAATGTCATTAACACTTCAAGGTAAGTACGTGGAAACACACTGGTATTGAAGACAACTTGAAATAGTTACTTAGCATAAGCTGTGTGATTACCCAAAATATTCTTATATATGCACATCATTTAGCTTTAAGAAAACAAAGTCAAAACTGTAAGAAAATTTGCATGTTGAAGCACTTTTAATAGCAATTTTGAATATATCTTTAAAATAATTTTGCATAGTTTGCCCCCTGCACAAGAAGCAAAAACATGAGTAATTGCTATACAATTAGTCTAAAATGGAAAATAACATTCATTCCCATTTCTTATAAGGGAAAACTAGTAAGTCACAGAATATATTTAACTGTGAAGAATTGCAGTTCATGGATCATTGTCCAATATTCTTCTTACATCCATCTTTCTTTTTTTCTGCATCTCCAGCCATTTGCACTCTGCAATGTATGTCTTGATTTAAATTCATGGTGCTACACAGTGGTTTTCATCAGACATTCCTGTTGTTCTAACAAATACATAAGATCATTTTAGTATATACTATTGCTGCAATTAAAACCTGCGTTTGACCCTATCTGCCTAAGGGAGACATCACCTGTCTTTGCTTTTTTCTTGCTCTCTGAACATGAAATCCTGCAAGAGCTGATTTCTGTCAACAAAAGCCAAGGGCTCTTGTTTTCCTAAGTGACAACTTTCTCAGAAGCGAGGCAGGCTATAAAGAATGATCACAGAAAGCATCCTACCACAAATTAATACAAACTCATCTTTTTAGCAGAGTACTTTTTCAAACACACGCAAGTACTTAAGCGAATTAAAACAGAGCTATGATCCTATAAATAATCTCCTACTTTTCTACTGTTTATTCTGCAGGATGGAAGAGAAGAATGATAAAGAGCCTTTTGCTTCTGTTACTAAATGCTTTGTAGGTCCTCACATGTTACAGCAACAGGAACTCTATGACAGGTAAATAAATAGATAATAATGAGTTTACAAAGAATTTGGCGTACATTGGAAGCACATGGCGTGGCCCATAAACAACTGTGGTCAGGGGATTTGAAGATACATTGAAAAGCTTTCCCCCTGCCTCACAACCACCAGACTTGAATTTCAAGTTCTTTCTAACTTCTCTTCCCAGTGATGACACCAATGGGACTTGAACCAAATCAACCAACAGCATTTTCTGTAGTGTTTTATATATTGGTCAGGCTGTAACTAGCATGAAGCAAATTGCAGAATTGTAATTTAATATTTGGCAAGTGGGTGATACCTGAAAGTGGCACTGACCGGTAAAAGTACTTTGAGAACCCATTGACCGCAGTCACAGAAAACATCAGTGCATTTGCATCAACACAGAGGAAGCGAAGGTCTCTCTGCCTACCTTGGATGTCCTTCTGCTGTGGCAAAGGCTGTCTTCACAGTCAGGGAAGGGGAGGTGATTTCTCCTTTTAACTAAAGAAAAAAAATATAATATAAACCCCAAATATTTTGAAGAATTCCTTAAAACATTCATGGAGAACAAATAACAACTGCATTAATATTAGCTTTCAAAATGTAAAATGCTGTATTAGTGCGAAGTATTGCTGTTGTTTCTGCAGAGGTTTTTTGTGGCATGAACTTAGACTGCTTTTGCTGATTAAGCTCTTTGGGTCCCCTGAAAATAAATACCAGTATCATTGGTATAATGATAACATATGCAGATGAGCATGTACGCATCCACATACTTATTTAATTTAGGTCGATTTGCTCATTGTCCCTGTAGGCTGTATTATTTGTGTGATTACAAAGCTCTTAATGCAAACTCATAACAAACATGAAAATAATTTGAGGCCATATCATGCCATCAGTTTTCGGGCAGATTAGCTGAGGATTTCTGTCTACAAACAAAGGGTATGACATTGCACATAAATCTGATCTAAATCTATACAAAATAAAATTAAAGTTAAAGTTAAGACTCCAAATTCAATCTGTTACTATGTAACTCAGTTTAATGTAGTGTTCCTCAGGAAGCTGCATCGAAGACTCTTAAATTATTTTCCCCTTCCCCAGAATAAAGCATCTTGATTGCTTATATTTGGACCACACTGCAGAAGGTTGTCAACATGACTTATCTTTCTTGCCCCAAGCTCACTTTAGTCAATGCAGAAAACCCACACTACCCACCAAATCCCATGTTTCTGGTCACCTGAACACAGCAATCTTCTTAAATGACATTACCCTTCAGACAACATACAACCGTGAGCAAAATGCCAGGGCATCTGTCAGTGACATACCAATGTTGTTTGCTGCCGCAGCTCCTCAAACAGAGGAGGTGGGTTTGCACAAATTTCTACAACATAGCCACACTGGAGGCAGCGCAGCAAGGAAAGCTCTTCCTGATACTAACCCCATTACAGTGGTTTTTAGTTTCTCTCCACTAATTGAGGTAAAATATTTCTTTATGCATTTATTTCCTTGTTTGTGTAAAAAAGAGCTTACATACGCATGAAGCCATGGAGAAGGGGTTTTTTAAATGTTTCTCATCTCTCCAAAATGTTTATTGTCACATGATTTTTTGTAGCATACAAAGCTGAAGGAAAGTGTAAAGAAAGGAGGAGGAGTATGCTCCCATCATTAGAAGGATGCTTTAACCTGGACAACTATGTGAACATGCAAAAAAACCCAACCTTTTGTCTGTGAAAAGCTGTTGTGAGTGATCAACAAACGTTTTTATATTAAACTTCATGCACAGGGGACAATGAGGGGGTGAAAGTCTTGAGAATCTTTTAGGTTTTCTCATTAAACAAAAAATTCTGTCATGACCACAACCAGAAAATGAGGAAAAAAAGAAAAAACTACCACGTTAAGTGAAGTGAGGTCTATTTAGATTTTGGATTTGAGGAAAATAGGGAGAACAGTACTGAAGATGACGCGTGCTATTTGGGGAAAAGGTTTGTTAAGAAGAGTTTGGAAGAGCTCTGATGATGAATTGTCCTTGGTGAGGAGTGGTACTAGAAGACCAACAGATTTCTGTCTGTTGGTAGTCTGCGGAGTGAGTTGACTTCTCTGTGCTCCCCAAATGCCTGACGGATCTTCCCTGACCCATTCTGAGGACCCATGGGGTGTCACTGCAAAGGAACCCCCAGTCTCACCTCCAGCCTGGTGTCCAAGGGGACACAGGCACACAGGAATAATAATCCAGTAAAACACTTACATATTCTTTCCTCAGTCTCACTCCCCCACCCAATTTTTCATTTCATATCACTATCCCCTGTTGCCAAGAGGAGTTTATCTATGGTGTTTGATAAGGGAGCACTGAACACATTATAGTGCTATTTTAAATGACATCACAACTAACTAGATATTTTAATTGAAGGTAAATAACCAACATTATTGCCATTTGAATGATAGCAATAGTGGAGAGTAATGGCACCACTGAGGAATCAATTGCTATTTCCCTCATAAACCATAAACCATTCAGAGATTTATAATGCTTTTTTAATGATCAGCCCTTCTAAGTGTTGAGCAGCTCCTCTGAGATCCTGAGTCTTCTGGCTGCCTGCTGAAGTCAACAGGAATGGTGAGTGGGGGGATCTCAGTATCACATATCTGTGTGCCCACCGGGATGAAACTTGTCACACCAGTTATCAGCCTCAAGCAAAGGAAAGCTTGGGATTTTACCGCGCTGCTCTGATATGGTGTGCCCGAAGCCCCAAAACAGGGACACTTGACTCAACCACTGTTTCATAACCTGCTTAAGAACAAAAATGCATTGTGCATTTGTGTGGATTTCATGCCCTCTTAAGGTAGGTATAGCAAGTAACCTTGTGCAAGAAACCACGTTGATTGCTTGCTTCGCTCTGCATATGTAAATGTGTTCCCTTCAAATTTTATCTGTCCTGAGACTATTCTAGCTAATGTAGCACTATCCAATGCACCAGTTGGTTCAACAGCATTGTATTGTGCGCAAACATCTGTGGATCCACGGTGCTCTCAGAGGAAATGTCCCATGTTCTGCACTTGGAAGGACTGTCCCCCTTCCCTGGTGCCATGACCCAGAGACAGAGTCAATGTCTCAGTTTTATTTTTTTCAGCTGTCATAAATGGCATATTCATCTACTCAGACCTGTACTGACAAATTCAGCCTACATTACTTATTCTCAGTAAATTCAATGGGATTATCCTAATGACAAAAGTGATACAAGACCAGTCATTATGTTCTCATTTTTAACTTGCTTTACTTTGGTTTTGAATAAAAAGAAACTTTTTTAAGCTCCAGAGGACACCTATGATGTGATCTGAACTCATCAATTCTCTTTTAATGGACCAAACTGGTCCATTCAAGCATTATCAAGGATCCTGTGATAATATTGCAAGAGTTGGCTACAATGGCAATGAATCTTGCTTCTGGATGTGGCAAGAGAGCACAGAAAAAAACAGCCAAGACAGATGAACTCCTTCAGCCAGCCAGGAAGGGACCACATGTTTAAAGATGCACAGAATTTATTCTAAAAATACAAACTCAGTCTGGAGAAAAACAGGAGCTTAATCCCTATAGACTCATGTCATTAAAAATATCAGTGTTAATAGGACAAATGCATGAACAGTAGCCACTGTCCCTTGTGTACATCTTCAGGGATGAAGAGCTTCACTATGCCTACCTCCACTGCTAACATTCTGGGGTTTCCAAGCCGTTTCTAGAGCAATTTACTTAGCATCTGGTGCACATCCAATCTAAATTTTGAAAAACCAGCCAACCCAACCTGCTCCCACTTAAGTCAATGACAAAACTCCCATTGACTTTAAGGAGAGCAAAAGCAGACCAGTTGTTAACAGGGAATTGGTGCCTATTGTTCAGCCGAGCATGTCAGACTAGCATGTATCAACTTCATGAGTATCAAAGGGAATTACTAGAGGAAATCCCCTGAATATTTATGCGATAATTGGAGGGGAGGGCTGTTTTTCCCTGTCCCACATATCTCCACTGTGATATGTTGGCTATGTGAACTCACAGAGTCCTCTTCCAACTTCAACAACCCTTACAGACCCTTGGATTTCCCTTTGTACCCTCTGCTGTGGAAGGAGCCCAATGGAAAAAAGAAGTCTGCAGCATATTGTGGTGCTTTATGGGTTTCCAGAAATACTGAGTCATCTTCAAGAGCCAATGTGGTCTCTGTGGACTTGTTGGTATAGTGCTGCCACAGTGTGTGTACGCGTGCGTGTGTGTGTGTACAGAAATAATCTGTCCAAATTAGCTTTGGGAGAGCTAAAGGGGAACCAGTTACATACTGGGGTTTCCCAGAGATTTCCAGTGAGATCAGACAGTCTCCCAGGAGGGATTCAGTACAAATAGAACAATCAAATATTACAGTGTATCTAATTTCAAGCAGATTTTAATTAAATGGGACCAGCAAGATTTGAGCCTCAACGCTCAACATAATTTACAAATTTTTTTTTTTTTTTTTTTAGATAGCATATCAAGTCTGTCCATACTGTCAGGGCTCTGGGAAACAAAGTGTAACCATAATGTATGCTTCATGGACCATATATATTTCTACCTCATGAGACTCAGAGTCTGCTGGGAGCAGAGCTTCACAGAATAAAAGCAACGACTGCAGCAGAATAGTGATCATCCAGCCCATAGCTAATGGAAATACATCTTCCCATCAGATCGTCATGATGTAGCATACGAATCTAGACCTCAGTCAGACAATGATTTATACCACACACTTAGATTTTGTGTCGAAGGAGCCCAATTGCCGTGGATGACATTGGTAATGTGGGACAAAATAAGGAAAACAACGAGTGTATTTGTAAGCAGAGCCTCAAAACGTATGTTTTTAAAGGGTGAGAAAGAATGAAAGCGTACTTCATTATACACTTTGGATGATCCAGTCTCACCGCTCATTCAAGTTCTGGGTTTGACAGCTTCCCACTGTACCCTTTATATATCACCCGTTGTGACTAAGCATTGAGGGGACATGCAATCATTAATCACCATTATGGATTTCTTCCCTTATGTTGGGTTTGACTTACAAGATTTGGGGCAGATCCTGCAGCCTTTACTCCTTCCTGCAGCCCTTTACCCAAGCAGTCAGATCTACTTCACTCACAGAGAGCTCAAAACTCTGCGGCATCTGTGGGATCAGGCACTCAGTTTCTTGCACCAGCATCCCATTCAAGTAAGCAGTGGCTCTTAATCCTTAGCAGGAATTAACAAAGTTTGAACACTGCATTATTAAATTAAAAGGTTACAGTCTGCTACAAGATGACTTAAGCAGGACTCATGAGTATGTGTCTGTTAATTTTAATGCTCTGTCTCAAAGTACATAACTCTGGACATTTCCAGCATCATATTTAAAACATGGTACATCTACTAATACGTGATCTGGTGCATTAATGGACCAAATTAAGTTACAGGTATGAATTTTACATAAAACAGATTAATATTATATGTCATGGAGGAGTTTTAAATACTCCATCTCCATGCATTTTTAATAGTTATGTGCTCTAATTTAATGTTCCCAGGCACTGCTTTGCTTGAAGTCCCTAAACCCGCCTCCTTCCCTCTTTTCCCCTATCCCTCCCTCCCCCTCAAGTTTTGCTTGGGATTTTCCCTGCCTTTAAACCGGCGTCCCGAAGTCCCTCAAGATATGTGTAAAGCCGGGCTGGGTCTCCGACACCGACAAGATAAAAACGCGTTTCAGGACCCTAGGAGCCGCCAGGCCTCCCGGCGGGGAGGGTGCAGCCGCCATCCTCCGGGCGGGCGGCGGGGAGCGGCGCCGGTCGCTCGGGGGGTTGCGCTCGCCCCGGTGGAGCTACGCGCCGGACCGCCGGGGCGGCGCCGGGAGCCGCCGGGCAGCGTGTCCCTCCCGCATTCCCGCAGTCCTTTCTCCCCCGGACCGCCTTCCCCTTCTTCTTCTTCTTCTTCTTCTTCCTCCTCCTCCGCCGCCGCCGCCGCCGCCAGCGCCTCCTACCCCGGGGGTCAGCACCAGCCGCCCGCCCCCTCCAGAAGCGCCACCACCACCCCCCTCCCCGCCCCGGTGCCATTGGCCGGCGCCGCGTTCCATGGGGGGATGCGGCGTTCTGATTGGCTGCGATGCAGCACCGCGGCCCCCCCCTGCTCCTCGCGCCGCTCTCGCCTTGCCCCGCCGCGGCGGCGCCCCCGCCTCCCCCCGGCACCGCCCGCCGCGCCCCGCCCGCACCCCGCGCTATATAGCGGGCGGCGCGGGCAGCAGCGCTTGTAGGCGGCCGCGGT
The DNA here is from genome assembly GCF_036013475.1 of Columba livia. Lineage (NCBI taxonomy): Eukaryota > Metazoa > Chordata > Aves > Columbiformes > Columbidae > Columba > Columba livia. The sequence goes on along the minus strand of NC_088603.1, from coordinate 66,354,843 downwards.
TAGAGCTGTTGGCCGGGAAGGAAGGAAGGAAGGAGGTTTATTTATTTATTTTTTCTTTTTGGCGGCGCCGCTGCTGGTGTCGCGCGGCCCTGCGAGCACCTTCACCGGTAACGGCAGGGAGGCTGTGGCCGTTCCCGGCTGCCCGTGGTCGCAGGAGGCGGCGGCAGCAGTGGTGGAGAGGGAGGTCTGCCTCCCTCCCAGCGACACTATGAAAGCCGTGAGTCCCGTCCGGCACCCCAGCCGCAAGGCGCAGCCCGGCGTGGCGGGCGGCGGCGGGGGACACCCGGCCCTACGGTGCCTGGCCGAGCACAGTGGCTGCAAGGGGGGCCTGCCGTCGGGCGAGGAGCCGGCGGCGCTGTGCCTGCAGTGCGATATGAATGACTGTTACAGCCGGCTGAGGAAGCTGGTGCCTACCATCCCGCCCAACAAGAGGGTCAGCAAAGTGGAGATCCTGCAGCATGTAATCGACTACATCCTCGACCTGCAGCTGGCTCTGGAGACGCACCCGGCGCTGCTCCGGCAGCAGCAGCAGCCGCCCGCTCTGCACCCGGGCAGCTGTCCCGCGGGAACCCCCAGGACCCCGCTGACAGCCCTCAACACCGACCCGGTAAGAGGTGCGTTCCACGCCAGCCCGCAGTTCGGGGTGCGGAGCGGGGAGCACGGTACCGGCATGACCCAGCGGTCACAGCCGGCCGCTGTGGGAGCGCGCCCCGGTGATGCTTCGCCGTTGCCAGCCCCGTGGCTTTGCCGAGAGGCAGCAGCCTCCGGAGGGGACGGAGGAGCGGACGGGCACAGAAAGGCCCCGGCAGTGCGCGGTGGGTGCCTGCATCCCCTCGGTGCACGCAGGGACCGGCATGGTATTCACCGTGTAATTACAGTCTCTCGAGGGAGTAGCTGTAATCAGCGTGTTTGCACACACTGGAGCAGACGCGGTGCTCCTGCGCTTCCCGGCCCTTCGCGGAGTGTAGCGAGTATGAGCGGGTTTGGGAGCTGTACACGTTTAATGCCCTCGGCGGAGCGCGTTTTGCGGGGGAGAACAAGGAGCGTCTCCCCTGCGCGGGACCGTCCGTGGCAGCTCGGTGGCGCTTGCAGGCGAGGCGAGAGGAGCGGCGTGCCCCAGCAGCCCCCCGGGCGTGCCGGGCCCGGCGCTGGGTGCCCACCGGCTGGGAGCGTTGCCGCGGCCCCTTCTGCTCTGCCGCCCCGGGCTGTTGCCCCTTTACGCACTGGCTGTAGCCGGGGGCTCCGTGAGCGCTTCCCGGCAGGGCTGTGGCAGTGCCCTCTACGCGGAGGGGAGATTCGGGGAGTGGGGTGAGATCTCTTTTTTTTTTTTTTTTTTTTTTTTTTTTTTTTTTTAAACCCCCACCTTTAACTTGTCGCGTTTCTTTGCTGTGCAGGCTGGCTCTGTTAACAAGCCGGGGGATAGCATCCTCTGCCGCTGACTGCCGCTCCCCAGGTGAGTGCCGGGCGTCTGTGGGCGGGGGGCAGAGGGGCGCGGCGCCCGGGACCGACGGGGCCGCACCACCTTCCGCAGGGAATGCTGCCGAAAGAGGACCTGAGCTCGGCGAGAAATATTTTCAGGAGGCTTTGGGGTTTTATTTTTAATTACCGGGTGGTAGTTTTATTATTTTTTTTTTTAATTACCGGGTTGGTTTGGTTTTGTTTTGATTTAATATAGCCCCCCCTCCCTCCCCTCGAAGCGCTTCTGGCTGCGGCGTGCAGCTGCGCATCCCTCCGCCTGGCCCAGCCTGGGAGCTGCGGTTGTTGTTTGACCTGGTTTGTTTTGGGTTGTTGATCAAGCATGTCTTGTGTTGTGTTGGTGGCGCCAGTCGGTCTGGAGCGGAGCGGTTCACACACCCCCTCTATTCATTCCTCTCCCACAGGTGTGCGGCGGCGCCGCGCAGAGGCACCGCGGGGGGCGGGCGGCGGCGGGGGGGGCCCGGCCCGGCCCCGCCGCACCGGAGGAAGGAGCCATCCATCCCCCCCCGAGCAGTTCCCATGCTTCATCCCGGCAGAGCAAGACTTTTCACCGTTTTGCACGTTCGTAGCCGCAGCCCCCCCCACCCCGCTCTCCCCGTCTCTTCTCTTCGTTTCCGACCAGAGGGAAGCGGTGTCTCCCGCCGTGGCAGGAGGTTGTCGGATTCGACCAAGGAAAGTTGCGACTCTTCCCCGGGATAGATAACCGAGCCTAAATCAGACTTTAGAAGCGTTGTTGTAACTCTTAAGGGACCGAGCAGCTGAATCTTGAAGCTTTACTAATCTCCCAGAGCATTTGTAGATATATTTGACATCTATTGTTTAAAATAGATGGATTTTATTTGGGCCCAGGGAACTTTCTTCTCCCTGCAGGAGTGTTACATATTGTATAGATAAATGAGTGACATTTCATACTGTGTATATATAGAGATGTTCTATAAGTGTGAGAAAAGTATATGCTTTAATAGACTACTGTAATGATAAAATATTTTTAATTAAATATTTTTTGTAAATATTATAAAGGTGTGTATGTTTTTTTTTTAAATCTGTGAGGATATCACTTTAGAAAACCACGGCTCAAGTACGGAGCTGCTAATATGGAAATATCTTAAATGTTTAGGGCTTTTTTGTCCCCAAATGTTCTTTAGACACGGAAGTTACGGCTATAACTAGTGGTCCTGCATGATTGCATGAGATGTCTAATTGCAAATAAACTTGTTTGGAGTCCATACAAATGTGTTTTCCTCAATCTAGACTTAAAATGTTTGTAAGTGTATTATACATTTTGAGACTACACTTTTGTCATTTAGGCACAGGGGTTTTTAGTGCATTCTATAAAATAGCAGTAAGATGTAGTGTTTTTTAGCAGTAACAGGAAAACAAATTCTATCTAGTTTTTGTGTTAGGGGGGCAATGCTGTAGATCTTTAATCGGCTTTTTTAAAAAATCTGCTGTTGCATCAGATCAGGAAATTTGTTCTAGAACTTCATTTGGCACCAAAAGGGTTTATTAAAAACTTGTATTTCTACAGCCTATTAATTGCTTAAAAAGTGAAAACAGTTCTCTGCTTGCAACCAAAGGGTATATCATTAACAAAACCAGTTGCTGTTTCCTTCATCCAAAGAGTATTAATACAGAAGTGCGGAAAGGCACATGGACAAAGTCATTATGATTAGTGATGTAAATTAATCTTTAAATGAACTTAAGTAGACCAAAAATTGGATAACTGCATCAGGATTATTTTTCTAGTACAGAATGACTTTCATTTTGCTGCAGCTATGTTAACAGTTAAAATCCTGTTTAATCTCTGTGATGTGTAACTACTACATGTGAACATTAAACTAGATTTACCTGTCTTTAACTGTGATTCTTCAGCTTATTTCTTCAATCCTCTGAATTTACACATTCTCTTCACTTTTTTTTTTTTGTACATACCATTTGATGGGTGAATTTGTTTTACAGCAGGCATTTCTACAGTGAAGTCTTGTTGACTGTAAACTCATGTCCAGGCTCAGTGAAAGATGCTCATTTTGTAGGATCAGTAGCCTGCATGCTAGTGAAACAGGATTTTCGGTGTGGGAGAATTAAGTAGGATTTAATTGGGTGCTTTGTAAATACTTAGCCAACTGTGTGTGTAACATGGGTCTATTTGACTGAAAAAAAGAGGATTTGTTTCAGACTATGCAAGTGTCAAAAGTACTATAACCCAAGGGACAGCTACTGTTAAGTTAAATATTTATGAAGAAATTAAGTACTGGGGTCATTAGATATTGACTACAGTGGCAGTGTCAACAAGATGAACATTTTCTTAATCAAAATAATTGTGTAAACATCAAATCAAAAAGTGGCTGACACATCTGCAAACATAAGACCTCCCATCACTGCAGCTGCATTGAAGGCAGGGGCATTTTTTAGGCTGAACTTTGACTCAAGGGATGGGGAGTGGGTCCCTGTGTTTTCCCCCGCCTCGGATGATATAATAATAGTTTAATGAGTGCAAAATACAGGTTCTTGTAAAATTAAGTCATGAATCTCTCATCCTGTGTCTCAAACTAACTCAGTAAGAATGCTATAAATAGGATATTTTTGCTGCAGTACAGAATTTTTTACATTGTGCTTAAAAAAAGAAAAGCATTTTTCCAAAGAAATGCTTTAAATTTACATTGATTTTCTTTGTTTATCCTATTAATATTTGTAGTCTCCTGCTTACTTTAGCTTGTCCAGCTAAGTTTATTTTGTACACAGTTTTTCAGTAACATTAGTTCTCAATACCCTCATTTGTTTCTATCTGCTCTCACCAAATTGCGGTTTTCTGTTACTCAGAACACCAAGCAAAAGGTGCAGTCTTAAAATACGAAACTGCTTGTAGGGTTCCATATCAAAGCTGATATATCCTGGGAGAACTGATAAATCGCTGAACTACTCTAAGGGAGAATGTACCAAACGCTGGATTGTTTCAGACTGGGGTGATCTCCTCTTGAGTTTAGTGGCCTGAGGATTTGGTTTTGCTTTCTAAAAAATTGTTGCACTGCAGCAAGTTAGAACCTTTAGGAAACGAAGTCTTATTAGAGAGCTATGAAATATTTTCCTGTTATATAGTATTCTTGACAAATGTGGAAGCCTGCATATGACACTCAAAAAGTCTCTATCAGAACATAGTAGATGCTGGTCTTGATTTATTCCTTATGCTATGTATGAAGCTGTAAGCAAGGAATATCTAATCGCTGGCTTCCTAATGGCTGGAATTAGCACAGTCCTAAATACAGCTGTATTTATTTTTGGTTTTCAAAGATTTTAGGAGTCTTTCATCATAGTTTAATCTCATATCTTGTTTAAATCATGTTCTCCATATAGCAAAAGGTGTAAATGTTTGAACAAAGGCAAATTAAAAGGACTCTCTTCTAATGCCTTGGATTTTCTCTTAGTCACAAAAGCATTCCTTAAAAGGAGCTATTTGATTGCGTGATGAGAGTTGTGGTGAGGCTGCCAGATTAGGAATTAGGATACCAAATTCTGTTCCCAGCTCTGTTACTGAGGTTCTTTTGTGACCCTGAGCAAGTCACCGACTGTCAAACAAACTTCCAGATGTCCACTTGTTATGTACTGATGGCAACAGGTACTCATCTTTATAGAAGCAGGGGTGTGAAATAGGCAAAATGCATTTGTTTTCTACTTCATTTTATTGAGTCTAAGTTTTGGGCCAGCAAGGAAACATAGGGAAAGCCGGGGTGAAAGCCTGCCTAAGGAGGACCTGATCAGGAAATAGATTGTTAGTAGAGGCTACAAGGAATCTCTTGGGACACTGAACTGCAAAGAACTAGAAAATGGTCTCAAGAAAGAATAGAGGAGGGACTTAGGTCTTCTCCGTCTCTAACTCGAATGCTGTCTGTAGAGCACAGCAATGGATACTTCTAATGCTGCGTGTGCATTTTGGTGAGCTGCGGTGCAGCGGTCCTGGTCCTTGCAGATGCTGAGACTCACCTCTGAAATTTCCAAATGATGGGAGATGTTCATTCCATGTAAAAGCCAAATTCCAGCTCTTGCCGTGATAGCTACATTTTTCCCGCAGTTTCACACAGGAATATTTATTTTCACTTTCTAAACCGTTTAGTGTTGCTTTTAAGCAGTTGTTGCATTTTCAGCCACAAGTGAAGCAGTCATAAGGAACACCATAGCTGTCCTGCAGGTTGTTCTGCAAGTTAATGAATAAACCATGTATAGGATAAACAGGTTTATGCAAATGCAGAGCAGCACTTTACTGTTATTTGTATTTTCAATGCTTTTGTAGCTGGAGAAGTCACATTTCTATAAAACCTTTGCAGTGAAAAGAAGAAACCATGGTACAAGCCATTCAAGTAATTGTTTCAGATGCAATGCAATTTACTGGCTTTTCCAATAGCAAGGCTTGAAATACTAAATAGTGTGCTTCCAAAACAGTATTGAAAATGTTTTGCTCTCCAGTCCTAGAACATGTGATCTGAAAACACAGGCTAAATATATTCCCCCCGTACAACCGCTTGCTCTCTTGCATTAGAAAATCCATCCTTTACTGTATGAGAGAACTTGCCTGCTGTGCCTACCAGGAGAGCCTGCTTTCCCAAATGCCCAAAGCAGGCATGCACACACCAACCCTTGGAGCGCATCTGAGCTGAGCTGGGGGCCAGGCATCCCAGGGCTGCACAGCACTTAGAGCTTGGCTGTGGGCAGCTTCCAGTCAAGTGACGGCATTTCATGGGCCAGAGCTGGTCTCAGACGCCACGTCCTGGCCATGCCTCCTTGACAAAAATCCTTTTCCCCTTCACAGCCTGGAAAAAGAATTTGTAGGGGCCAGGCTATGGTACAGCGATCACAGCGACATGGACAAGAGGGGGATTTTTGTAAGTTTGCACACCCCCTCCTGAGCAAAACATTTGCCGAAGAGCCGTGTCACCCACAGAGTATTGGGGAAGGAGCGGTGCAAACCCTGCCGAGCACCGTGTTTGGGCACAGACACAAAGCTGAAGTTATCAGAGAGGTGCTGGTGAGCGATGGACCTCGCTGCTGGGCACACTAACTATTGCAAGGAAAAGCTTCTCCCCACTTTTGCCCCCTTGAAAGTATGTGAGGGGAGGCACAGCCATTTGTAGCCTCTGCTTGGCTGCACTGACGCAGCTGAGGACCATAAAAAGCAGCTCCCTGTACACCAAGGTGAAGAGAATGTCAGTGGGCTGCGATATTGTGTCTGTCCCTGGAATCAGAGAGACACAGGCAGGGAAAGCAGAGCACTCCTCTGGCAGCTTATTTCAAAGTAGAGGACACGGTGATGGCTGGAATGAATTAGTCCCCACTTGTCATTTCTTGGCCTGTAGGGAGAAGAGGTGGTGCCCAGGACTTTGGGATGCAGACTCTCTGCAAGAGCCATGGGTGTACAGCCCTCCCCACCCCAAGTGCGATGGCAGTGTAGAATGAGACATGGGGCAGGGCAGCTCGGGCTTTTCTTCCTTTGATGGGCATGGAACACACTTTCACATGGTACAAGGGTTGTTGTTTTTTTTTTCTTCCTTTTTTTCTTTTTTTTTCTTTACTGTTTTAACCTTCTTTTAGCCTTGGGTTTGTTTGCCTTTTTTCCCTCCCCACCCACCAAAGATAATGTGTTTATCAACTGATAGGATACACTCATTTCTGGTAAAAGAAGCACTTTGACGAGTTTTTGAACATGTATAATTTACTTAAGGACCATAATGGCTTCTTCTGAGCTGTGTGTCTTGTAAATAAATATTCCAACCAATTTTAACATGCATATTATGTACTCCATAGATCAATGGCTCCTTTGAAGCTGTTACAGTTTATCCTGTAAGTTCCTATTCAGACATTTTTTATATGTATTATTTATTCAACAGGCTACCTCTTCATTCAGAGATGCCGGTGTCTATATTTGTAGCAGTCTAGCATCTATATCTTGTGTGGAATATTGAAAAATTAATATTGCTCAGCCTTTTCAGCAGGTTGGAAAGATCCCCAGGAAAATATGTAAACGGGAAAGAACAGCTCAAATGAATGAGACTGAAACACATGCATCCATTTTGGATCAGGTTTTCAGGATTTCTTCCTCTGCACCCCTCCATCAGCCCTGAAAACATACAGGGCCAGAATTGGGGGTATATGTGGGCTGCAGTGCATGTAATGAATCCTCAAGAGGGTCTGAGAGAGCAGCAGTGCCTGGCCACAGAGGGGCAGGAGGACTGGGCACCGTGGGTCAAGCATTTTCCTCTGGCTTTTGCTGTGTATGTCCAGAGCATGGGGGATCCCTGCAGGAGCATCACAGTGTTGGGGGAGCAACGGTGCAAAATGGCATTGCCTTCTCCGGCTTTAAGGAGGAAGCAGTTTCTTGGTCATGTACAGGACAGGCTCACCAGGTAAGCAGGACCTAATATACCAGCACAGGTTTGCCAGCTGCCCTAGGGCTTCAAGTGCCAGCAGGGTATTTGCAGAGTTTAGGCTATGCAGGCTCCATGCCAGGCAGAGAGGGCAACCGGGGGCAGGCGGGACGGTGCAGGGCATGTGGAAGTAAAGACATGCACACAGATGACTTCATGCTTCTGCAGCAGTTAGCCAGGACAAATCCTTTTCTATTCCCAAAGGGCAGGGGAGCAAGCAAAAGTTATATCCTCACATCAGCAGAAAGCTGTGAGGGGAACCCAGTGAGCATCCAGGCCCTTGCAGGAGTAGCCCACCAGATAAGAGGGCCTGTGACCTGAGTTTGGGCTAATGAAGGAGAGGAACCTGGGCTGCGAAAGATAAAGTTCTTATTTAAATGCAGACGTCTGCAACAGTAGAGATGGAAACATAACAAAAATTGCTATCAAAGTAATTTGCTTGTAGTGCGAAGGCTTTTGTCTCACCTTGTTTAAACAGTCCCACTCCTGTGTTTAGTTTACCTGTGTTAATACCCCCCAGAGGCTTCATCATTTGCTATTGATGAGCATACCAAAAAAAGAAAGGGGGGGGGAGGAAATGTTGCTGTCCATACAATTAATTCTCTTTCCAAGTGCTTAAAATTCAGCATGTCCCTTCAGTTCCAAAGGTGCTGGATCTTCAAAACCAACAAGCTGCTCACAGTCAGCTGGGAAACTCCAGGTTGTTTTGGAGCACATAAAAACATTCCGTGCTGATAAATACCCACACTGTGTTTTGCATCTTCATAATTTGGGACTCCATTTACTTGACATAGGCAATAAATAAAACAATAAATAAAATATGCTCCTTGCCTCAAGGACATTTCTTTGCATAAGTTGCAGCCCAGTATACAAACTCTTTCCAAACCAGCTGGTGCTATGGCATCTACCACACTTCCTATTCTAAATGCAGGGATGCCTTCTTACTGCTGACTACAAACAACGCTGTTTAAACCATAATGGAGGCAGCTATGGATAAGGCTTTCAATAACAATATAAAGCAATAGAAATAGAGTACTGCTATAGCTGGAAAATGAGCAAATTGTTCTTGTTAGCCTTTTTTTTTGGTGAAAAATGCATTTATCTAAAGCACTGGAAACTCCAGTGGCTCAGCTCTTGATCAAATGCCCACCGAAGTCTTTCCATCACCTTCAGCACATGTCAAATGGTAAATTCACATAAAAGAATGGATACATTTAGGGCTCTGTATTCCTCTGCTGTGTAGTGACAAAATCCTGCTCTGCACAGATAGAATTCTGTTCTGGTTCATCCAGACCTCAGTTGCAATCTAGGTTTTTAACTTATTCCAGACCTGATGTCACCGGTGCAAGAAGTTGGGCACAGCCTGTGACCAAACAGAATGGTGACAAACAGAGGTGCCAGGGCTCATGGCTTCTACCTTTCCCCTATTTTAAATCCATGACAATTTTCTATGCAAAGAGTTACTTGTGACTCCGTAGCAGCCATGGCTCTGGCAGGGCTAAACAGTGAAGGAAATAAATTGTGAGGCCAAACCTGTCCCCTGGCTTTGGACTCGGTCTCCTGTTCTTCTCAGTGGGTTTGGGATTAAGGCCTGGCGTAAACATGCAGAAAGTTATAAAATACTCTTTCCTTTCACAAGATGGTCTTTGAGCTGAGTTTTGCCATGTGTTTGGCCATGAGTTTAGCAGGCATGGCAGGGTCGGATGCTCACTGACATTGATTCCCAGGAGTGCTTCATCGTGTTCAGCTTGAATGATAAATGTAAACAGAGATATCAGTCTGTATTTGCTTGGATTCATTGAAATATTAAAACAAATGGTAGCGTCCGTGTTGCAGGGCAAGGTCTTCTTTATTTTGCTGAGCCATATTGAAACAAACTGTATTTTGTTTTCTTTCAGACAGGTGTGATGGCACACCTGCAGAGCTCAGGCTTGAATAGCAACTCGTAACCTTTTGTGGATAAGGTGGGGGGCAAATCCTGCTTAACAAGGATGTCAAACTGATCTTTGTTTCCTTCTCCCGACCAAGTATCTGTGGCAACAAACTGGAGACAGGTAAACAATTGGCTTCTGCTACCGCAAGCTTTCCATTTACAGTTCACCAGGAGCTCTTATTATATGAAAGGAAAGGGTGGATGTGGTGTCAACACAAGGTAATAGTAATATTATTTGAACAGGTGTGTGGGGTGTTGCTAAAGTGAGAGAACAGGCGAGCGGTAGGGAGCAGTTAGTACAGGGCTGTGCATGTAATAACCAGAGCTCACCCGTGTTTATTATCATAACAATCATGTGCGGTGATAGGTTTCACAATGAGCTGGTCTGATTTACCTGGTGCTTTAAACCAGTTTTGTTGTTTCTCACTTTCTAAGTCCCTACTAGAAAAGAGCTCCAGGAAATACATATCCTAAAAATTTGGTGAGCAGATACACATCTCCAGATAAATAACCCACCGGGTCACAATTATCTCCCAGCCTCCACTCCTCCACAGACAACTTTGCTGTTGATTTACATCAACCAAAGAGAGAAAGCAGACTGGGTATCTTAGTACTGCATTATGAAGGGATAGTAGGCTTTTGGTGAATGTTAAGGCATCTTGGGTTAGGGAGAGTCAAGTACCTCAGCAGTTTTGTCTATGCATTTGTTCTCTGTAATGCAGTTGATTTTAATAATGTATTTCCAGTCTGTGACGTGTGTTATATTGATATGTATCTGTGATTTGAACATATATTCATCTCTGTGTGTATCGCATTAGATGGATATCCTTTCAGCAAGAAAACTATGTGCCACAACAGAGAATGGAAACAGTAAAAATAATCTTTTGGATTCTACTTTTAAAGGGCTGACTGGAATCACATTAGAAAGGATTAATGCAGTAGGTACATACCTTGCTGAAATTTGCCTGTTTCCATTGCGGGAAAGTGGGAAACAAAGGGAAAAATCACACCCTGATATGCTCTCCGAGTAGTGATATATGCTATGATTCACTGAAGACAGCTATGGAGGTTACAAAACAGAAATTAAGAGACAATATGAATTACATGATGATGTTCTAGACAATTAGACAACTCGTTGGTCCATTTATAATGTTGCTCGTAGCTTTATATCAAATCTGATCAGAGAGTGCAAATTGTAAGCAAGGAAATTTTTCACTCTCTCTCTCCCTCTGTCCTTAAGCCCTACTTTGTTTAGTGAGGTCTTAATGTGTATCCTGAGTATTTTAATAAGAAACTATTGCATGCCACCGGTATGTGCAAACAGTAGTTGCATTATTACAGGGGCTGAATTAATCTTCCAGGCGTCCATTTGTGTTACTCAGATCAGGCAGGGTTTATTTACAAAGGGCTGACCCTGCTTCCTGGCAGGTTCACTTGGAGATGCCGTGCCAGATTCCCTCCAGCCGATGCAAAAGGGTTCAGCTGCTGCATCTCAGGAACTGCAGGGACACCCATGTAGGTGGGGCTGTGGGGACAGTGTCACCATGTCATGGGTTCAACAGGCTCCTTCAGGGATTCTCTAGTGGGTATTTAAGGTGGGTGGGAAGCAAATATCCTCAAGTATCCGTGGGGCTGCATCCTCCTGATAATGCAGATTTAACCCAAGATCACAGAAGAAACCTTTATTTCAAGCAGCTTGCCCATTCTTAAGCAGAATTGCCACAACTTCAGCATTTCCCTGTGTACAGATTTCATTAAGTAAATGCTTAATAGCAGGGTGGTTGTCAGCTGAGGACAAATATTTTAGAAAGCCCTTGTTAGTCACATCAGGTGTGCGTCTTTGGTACTGCAACATCTGTTATTTGTTAGATGCAAACAGGGAATGAAAATGGGTATTTGCCCTGTCCTAGGCTCCTCGGTGACTCATGCAACCTGGCTCAACATGCCAGAGACAGTGCTGACAGTACGCTTATTTCAGGAGGGTAACATTGCACCAAACGTTGAGTAGGGGCTAAACTAAAAAGTGTTGTATTACCCCTGGGTGCCCTCTAATTTTTGTATGATCTAGTGTGCACTTTACGTATATCTTGTTCCTCAGAATTTCCCCATGAAAGTCAATGCTGTGCTGCTGTCCAAGCAGGGCAAAGATTGGATGGGCTTTTCACAAACAAAAGGTAAGTCATGGTCAGCTGAAAGGAGCCTACTCATGATCACGAAGGTCCAGGCTTCTGGTTTAGAAGGAGCAGTCGCATTTTGGTATTTCTTTGCATGCTTGATTATTTTACATGGGAAGACACATCTTTTAGGGTCACATCACAAAACTCTTAACTCTTTGCTTTAGATGAGCTTTGCCAGATACTTAACTAATCAAAAATAACAGCCTGGTAGCATTTTAGGCACATTTTGAAGAATTTTGTTGAATCAGAACTTTAATGAGAGAGCAGTGGGTTCTTTGATTACCTCAGACACAGTTTAACACTTTATTCATAGATGGTATTTATCCACAATGCCTCAGTCTATTATTAGTTGGCTGTCACAGTGCAAAAGTTGGTGGCAAAGTCATTACAATGTGCTGCAGAGGCAACACTGTTTGCACGATAGCCTGTGCGAAGAATTTCTTGAACATTGGTGGGGTGTGTTCATTAATATTGTCAATCAGTTAAGAAGTTAAGACCTTTTAAATTTTATTTCTGGTAAACAACAAGTCCTGGGAACATAGCATTTCTTCCATTAAATGTAATCTTTCAGAACACTATGTGTCTGTTTTGTGACTGGTGATTTTCACTTGCTGACATTCTTCCACGCTCTTGGAGTCGTCTCCTTCTTTCAAGCAGCAAGTAATATGCTGCCCTCTTTTGAATTCCAGGACGCGGTGCACCTCCTGGCAAAGGGCTGCCCAGCATCTGTAAGATGCTAGTGACTCCTGCGGGGTTGATGAACAACGAGAAAGGCAGCACTGTATTTTATATTATTAAACAGAGTTACAAGAGTTGTTCTGAAGATGGCAGATTCTCTAAAATATAAATAATATCCTCTAAATTTTGAAAAATTGGAAAGCAAGAAAAGGTGCCCTACTCTGTTACGGAATTATCTTAGCCAGGGAAATTTCATTGTCTCCAGCTCCTGAATAGAGGGGAGACCAAGTCCTGAAATGCTTTTAGACTACTTTGAGTGTGTTTTCACTCAAATTGCAGTAATTTATTTGGCTATTTGAGCTGTGATTTTTGCTGAATGCCAATCTAGGTCTTGCAGTTGCAGGAAAATTTTTTTTTCTGATAAGCCTTCTCTGAAGGGAAGAGGTTGCAACTGGCTGCTGCTGGTCCTCTGCACCAGAAAATAAACACTTAGGGTTATGCTAGTGTATAATAACTCCCAAAGTTTGCCCATTGGTATGGGACCACTGATGTGGTGGCTGTAGAAACCAGTGTGTGCCTCTACCTCAAGCAGTTTAGTCAGGAGATGTGTCTCCAGACAGAGGAAGGAGGATGTTTCTCCAGCTTTTTCTCCTCTTCACTGGCAAGCAACTGCATGGATAGGACAGATTCTCATGTGTCTTTCTTCAGGGAAGGAAAATAAAGGAGACCTTGCGGGAAAAGCTACACTGGAGTAGCCACCACATCCATTTCTTCAATAGGCACATTTTAAAAAACAGTCTTCCTTTCTCCCATATACATTGTTGCTTAGCACATCTTTCTGCCGGAGGCAAGAGGTGAAAAGGAACATTACATCATGTGTTGGGGGCACTGCCTATGAGAAATCATACAGAAAACTAACATCCCTAGGAGGGAGGGCATGTGGTTTTTGGTCTGTAGCATCCCAGAAGGTGCCAGTGCACATATGAGAACCAGGTCTCCTGGAAATCAGATACTGCATGGGAGGGATGTGAAACAGGGCCCGTATTGTGGAAAAAAAGAGAGAAAAACATGTATGCATGCATAAAACCACAGGCTTTTTCTTCCCAGCTATTATTTATCAGGCTTTTTCTGAACCTACAGCTCCCCGGAAAGCCCTCTTACACTTGTCCAAACCTAAAAGACAAGCAGGCAGCAAGGAGCAATATGCAGGCAAACTGATCTGGTGAACAATAGCTGTGCATCTTTGCTAGTTATGTGATTTGTGCAAAAGGGTGTGCTTCTTAAAATTCATCTCATTTTCTGCACCTACAGATTTTTTGACACAGAAAAGAGGGTGATTAATCCCAAATATCATCTGAAAATGGGATAAACACAAGGTGACTTGGTATATATATGTCACTGGTAGTGTATACTGTCTCATATATATCAAAACCAAGACAATGTAATAAAAATAGACAATACAGTATTCTGTCAGTTGCTACTCAGACTGTAACAAAATATTGTCACATTTTTTCTTACAAAGCTGGCTGTGTGGTGGCTGAAAAGACCCCTAATGCATATAAAGCTCTTATCTTCATACATTTCCCTAAAGAATAATAGATCAGTCGGTGCTCTGATGCTGTTTTAATAACGTACAATTTACAATTCATTTGGTTACCAAGCACTCACAGTATAATTAATTTCACAGACCCTTTCTACACATTCACATGTTGTACAACGGTACAGAGGGGAGGTGGGGAAACTCTGTCCTCTCTGCTGTCATAGGAAAGTGCTGGGATGGTGCATGACCCAGCTGGTCTGCAGGCAGTCCTGCTGCTTATTGGGGTGATGGGGCTCGATTTCCCCTTCCCTTATCCCCCAGCTCCTGCCTGCCTTTCCCATCCCCATACACGAATGTCTCCATGGGGGATGTTGCCCTGGGGACGAGCCCAGCTCAGCCTGCTGTGTCCCTGTAGCAGTATGTCAGAGCTGCCCCATTCCTCTGGGATGCAGCGGGTGTATGGCCCACCCCACCAGCCCTGAGACGTGTGGCAAGCGGTGGAGCAAAAGCTAAGGTGAGCCAAGGAGATGTCTCAAGCACAAAAGGCAAATTATGAGCCTTCCATGCTTCTCACTGATGCCTCCCTTCGCCCTCACCAGGGACAGAAGATTCTGGCAGGAACACACATGTTGGTTCGGTCACGAGTGACTCCCCGTCTGAGACTGTTGGCACATGGGCCCAAGCCTAATATCGTTTCACAGACTCAAGACATGAAAACTGGAGGGAAAGACTCCAGAAACCAGCAGAATGCACATTGTTGGGGGCTTTATTTCCACAGTCCCATTATTTTTCCCTTCATGGGGAATCTGTACAGTTGCCTGAGAGACTTAAATAATGGACTCTCTCTGCAATGAATGAAGCTGCTGTTCTGTGATGTCTAGCACATCAAAGCAATTTTTTCAAATCTACATTTACCTCTTTGATAAAGACAACACTGGGAGGAATTCAGCAACAATTCAGAGAACCTGCAGGTCTGCACATCCACCCAGACAGCGGTGTATGAATAGGTATTGAAGTGCTGATTTTGTTTCCATTATCAAATATGCAGGAGTTTCTTTTTCTGAATTTCCCAAACATTCTTTTTCTTTTTGAAGCCTACAATTCCTATATATGTACAATGTATGTATATACCTATATGGATACTCGTGTATATGTGTACAAATATAGATACATGTATATGACCATATATGCCTGACGGTTGACATCCCAGTTTGTAAAGGTTCAGCCCACAATCCAGGATATAAACACACAAGCACTCACACTGAAGTGCAGCTTAAATCTAGGCTTACTAACTTTCTGCAACCAGACATGCAGGTTCTTTCTTTTTTCCTAGATGATTAAAAGTACTGAAAGGTACTGTTTTCTTCTGGGGACTAAAGAACATTATAAGTCAGAGCAGTAAATGTTTGATTAACCCCTACAGGGGCCTGTGTGATTTTCACAAGGCATTAACTGTAAGAGGTACATCTTCTCTTGCTCTGCCTCTGCAGCTGGCCATTCAATCTTCTGGCATTCAGTCTATTGATTTGGTTTCCTGATCTCTTATTTGAACAAAGATGTGGTGAGGCAGAGGCCATGAAATACTGCTTTCACATCTTGTTTCCATACAGGATTTGGCAGCCAATTTGCTAAGGTATTGAAGACCTGCAGCTCTGATTTTTTACATCCACAGAAATTTGACTCTTATGTGAATCAGGGCATATCTATAAACACAAGTGTAACCAAAAAATACTATGAAGGACATAATGTACATATTTGTAAAACCAACAGCAACAAATGTTATTATTATCAGTTATTCTTATTTACAACATAATCATAATTAAAAGCTTGAGTGGCTCATGTAATGCAAGGTTCTCTTCATAACACGGCTCAAAATCTCTCCCCTGCAGTCAGGTTTGCAGGGGGTTTAAAGCAATACCTCTGTTGCTTGAGAGGGTTGGTGGACTCCCAGCCCCTCAGGAGGGACCTGGCTTCTCTTCTGCCCAAGAGAAACCACCCAGGAAAACTTGATGCAAACTGTTCCTGAGATGTGGAAAATAGTGAACCTGAAAAACTTCGCTTTTAACCTTTGAATACCAAAGGGTCAAAATCTACCCTTCAGTCCAGGTGAATTTTGCCTATGGTCAAGGAATAAATTAATGTTTGTGTAATTATCTATTATCTGCATTTTTACCTGTCTCACTTCCCCCGCCCCATACAATATTCCTCTTAGCATAATTTATCTTTTCAGTTCAAAAATATTTTGTTTTGATTTAATGTTGCTCAAGAAACGAACACAACCACATTAATAAAATTATTACAGGTACCAACCTGACTGCAAACCAAAACTCTCTACTTAGAATTTCCAAGTTTGTACCTATCAAAAAAAACCAACAACCAACCAACATAACATTGTTAGGAAGCATTATTTGCTTTTTTCAGCTTTTTTTCAATACTGAATATGAACAAAAAATTTCTGAGACATGAAAGTAAAGTTGACAACATTTAAACCCACAATAGTTCAACAGCATTGTAGAAAAGATAGCATTATCATAAATACATAGAAAGACATTTTAAAATTTGATCACCTATCATTCTTCTCTCTGAAAAAAAATAATTCTCTGGAAATGAAATCCAAAAAACAGTTAAGCCAAATCTCTTTCTTTTATGATCACTGAGGCAAGAGTCTCTTCTTGTTTCTTAGTCCACATTGAACAAGAAGTGGTCCCTGCAGTGGAGAAGTCAGAGGTTCAGCCTAGTGTCCATGTCATCCCTAGCTAGCCCTGCTGGACACCTTCCCTTGGATTCACTCCTTGGGAACCCATGGACACTATTGACAGTAGAAGGTTAAATGTGCTTTGACATGGAGGCCAGCTGGCACAAGATGGCCCACATCCATTCTCCTAATCCTCCTTCCCTCCCAAAATGCCTGTTGGGAATGGTCCCTGGCCAGAGTTAACACCTGCACTGTATCCAGGGATGGCTGGGGCAACTCGTACTTGACCCAAGCCAAAACCATGGCAGAGACCACTCTAACAATTTAACAATCCAGAAAATTGAGCTCCAGCACCTGGGGATGTTCCCTGGCTCTGTTTCCTTGACTATGTGCACCTGGCCACATAGAGCAAACTGTTTCAATAAAATACCAATATGATGACATTTTCAGTACAGTGTTGCGCGTTCAAATATGTGGCGGCAGACACTTCCAACATGCTGGCCAAAACATTGGAGTTTTGCAAATCAACTAATAACTGTCATGATAATTTTTAAAAGAGAGCCTAACATTTGCCAAAAAGGGAGTCAGATCCCCAAGTTGAAGAGATGTCAAGATAATACTTAAGTGGCTTTTTCATGAAACGCTACCACTTGACTTATCGCAGTGATCTTGCCAATGTAAGTCTTCATGGAAGGAATGCAAAACAACCAGGCAAAGCTTGAAGAAAAGGTGTATTTTCAGTCAAGGACAAAATAATCGTGTCATCTCAAGATGTGACAGGCCAACTTATACATAGCTTTGATTTTACCAGCATAACTACCTGGCACTTTCTGTGATCGAGATGCCCACAGCTGTAATCTAATATCTGGAGCTTATTCACTGATCACAGCTGTGTAATTTCAGGTAACATGCTTCCCTTGTTTAGTTTTGTTTAACATTGTTAAATATATAGTCAGACCATCTGCACAGTATTTTTTTAAATTGGAAATTACAACCATAACTTCCTTTTTATATATCAATAAACTAAATAGCAAAATTTCAAAGGGATCCTTCTCTACCAAACACTGAAGCAGAATGTTTGTCCCACGCCACACCATTGCCTAATTGCACACTAATTGGACAAACGTGATTAAATATTTCAAGATCTTTACTAATTGCCTCTATTTTAGCTTTAAAATTTGCTTGCCACCAACAAATTTAATGACACTGGTGTCTAGTCATCAGCAAAAAGCCCAAGAGTTGCTCTTTAAAATGTACCTAGTCAGAATATTTACTGATTGTGCATTGTTGTTTCCAATGTAGCTTAATTAGAAATCCAATCAGTTCTCTAAGTCTAATTATACTTGATTTGTAGATTCATACTATGATACATAATGAAGCTAAGCAGCTAACAGTAAACGTGCTTGAAATGTAACAATAAGTGAAATATTTTTAATGCATGCCTTGTTATCATTTTAGAAACTCCATGTAATATATGAGATCAAACACAAAGGGAAATACAGAGATTTATGACTCAATAGATTTTTTTAAAAAGCCCATGTTTTATCCTGTAGTAATATAACTGGTGTATGTTCAGCGTTTAAAAATATTTTCTTTGTTTGTTTACTTATTTGTTTGGACAAATTAGCAACATATATTTTGTGGATACTTTGATGTCTGTATGTGGTTGCATGTATCGTATAAGAGTTATTTTTGCCCTATATTTTAAATGGTATTATGCACCAGAAGCCAAAAGCTAGGTTAGAGGTGGTTACTAAGGCAGCAGTTCCCTTTAGCTGAGTCCCTGCATCTTCAATGCACCCTTAATTTACTCTTCTCTGTGAGAAATACCCTTTAGGGGCCAAGGGCCAGATGTTTCTTTTTATTCCTCGCTGTGCAGGGAAACACATCTGTTCTGCTATTATTTCTTACCTCAGTCCCACAGCCTGAACATTGCAGCTGCATCCTTACACACGCATTGTAGGATCAAACTAATGGCTTGTCTTTTTTTGTAGGCAAGGCATTGCCTACAATATAATTTTATTAATATTTTTGTATAGTAGCAAAGATTTTGGTCATGCTTAAGTAATAAGCAGCACAAACATTTTATAAAGCACTGACAAAACTTGAGGCAAAACTTAGAGCAAGGAGGAGGAAGGAAGCCCATCAGCAAGTCATCTCAAGTCCTGTGGTTGCTTCCTCATGTTTCCAAGAGAGGAATCAACAGGCAGTCATACTTTTCCATTTAGTAAACCACAGAGTAACCCAGGAGCTTTTCAGAAACCAGCCTTTTTCATCGCTATATCTGAAGCTTGGTGGGTTTTTTACATCATCTTCTGCAAACTTCTTGGGGTCCACATGTTGCTCCTGAAAGGTCCATAAAAGGAGACAAACCGCTGTTTGGGAACTTTAGTTTTCTGTAGAAGAGACCTGAGCTCCACTAGAAAAATTTTACGAATCTACAGATTAGAAACAGTTAAAAACTGTCTAGGTTATCTCATATGGAAACAAGCACTTCTAAACCTGTGGATGGAAAGGATTATGATCCCAGACACCATGCAAGGAGAGGAGAAGCAAGGTAGGTAGCAACCGGCTTCAGCAACATTGGGGCAGGACCTTCCAGAGGCTGCAGCAGAGGCAAATTCAGACACCTTTTCCTTTTAAGAGAGGATTCTTGGGGTCTTTCTGCAGTTCAGAATTTTCTGCTCTTGCCTTTTTTATTCTAAATCTCTTCTTAAATCAAAACCCAGTCTTTTGCTGCAATGAAAAAGCAAAACCGACTGGTGAGTCTTTGTGTAGTTCCTACAGAAGACAAACGTTTGGTACTCACCCTGTTAATTGCTGCAGCTCCAGAAGCAGCTAGTTAATAAAGCAGTTCATGAGTAAAAGCTGTTCCCCAATTTGTGGCAACATCACTGAGAATATGAAGGATGTGGGAGCAGGAGGAAAAGAAGGCAAGAGGGCAAAAATAAGGGAGTAAACAACGAGGTTAATGTTAACTTCTGCTCAGTGAGAAATGCTGTGCCTCGAGTCAGCAGCCACTGAGAAGAAAAATAAAACTTCTTGGTGAAGCCATATGCCTTGGCTATGGGCAATGCAATTGTGCTACCACATGGTATCGTGATTTTAAATGTTTAAGGATGCCACTCTGAGGGGGTGACCCACCATGGGGCAGATCCCTGATTGCCAGGAGACCATCTGAGGATCCACAAGCCATCCAGAGAGCCAGCATGGCCTCCCCATGCTCCATCAGCTTGGGTGCTGGCAGCTGAGCCACCCACCCATGCTATGCTGATGGTCTGCCACTGATTTTTGGGTTCTCTGTCAGGAAATACATGGAATGGCTTTGCCTGGTGGCAGTGTGGCCTGTTGGGCACAGTGTGAAAGGAGCCGGCGGGTGATGGCAGCTTTCACCCTGGCTTTCTCCCTGACCTCCTGGTGTCAGGATGTGGCCTTGGCCCTTTCTGCCCGAAAGACAAGACTTGCCAGTTTTCCAGAGCATCTGAGTTCTGTAGATGATGAGCATTGAACAGCAGCTGGCTATTACAATGAGATAAACTTTAAATTATTTTTTTAAAGTAATCACTGTGGCAGTGTTCTTTAAAGAACAAAACCTGTAAAGTGGACTTGTTACTAAGAACTTGGTCTACTTTAACAGCAGTGTTTGAAATGTTTTTTCTGTGTTGTTCTACTTAATTTATTGAGTCCAGTGGTTGGGCTCTGCCACCCCTCTATTTTCTTCTCTGCACTTAAAATTGGCAGCAGCAAGGACAAAATGTTTAAAACACAGAGAAATAAAATATTTCAGACACATCCCCCACAGTAACCAGCATTCAATATTTTATCTATCTCTTTTTTTTTTTTTCATCTGAGTGCAATCAGCCTTGAAAATTTCCTTTGCCTTCAATTCTTTTACCTTTGATAATATTCAGTTTGCAGGCTCTGCCTTGGCCCCTCATACCACACAGTCTTCTATTTATATTATTAAAATGCAGCACTTGCTTTTTCATTTTACTCTGTTTACAGGGTATTGCTTTTATTGATTAATGTCTCAGACTCAAGTAAAATGCTAATCACACAGGGGAAAAATTGCAAAAAACTCAATACGCTGATCTGTGGTGCTTGGCATTGGAAGCAGCTCACTAACTTAGCACTGATTTAAGATTCAAATTGGAAGCAGCCCCACCCCACTAATGCAGTGTCTGGAAACCTGGAGCTCTTTGGCCAAAGTGCACATATTCCCCTTTGTGCTCGCATCATGGACTATGTGAGTCCCAGAGAAGAAAGATCAGAAAAATTGCATATTTAACTTCATTTGCTTAGAACTATGATTTTCAGACTCATTTATTTTTTTCTACTTTCTGCCAAAATGGTGGCTGCCACATACTCCCTCCTTAGGACAAACCTGACATAAGTATGTGTGTTCTGGCAGCCATGACTATAAATAGCAAACTAGCTTGGAAAAACAAATCAAACACAGATATACAAACCTAAAGAAACAGAAAATCTCTCTCTGCTCATGCAACACCAGCAGGTGACTGGACCCTGCCATGTTGGTCCTGCAATGCCAACTGCTTTCAACATAAGAAGTACAACAGGCTCAAGGCCTCTCAGCATCAAGAGCAAGACTGAATTTTGTCACATCGGAGAGGAGGCAAGGTGTCCTTTGCTGCCTCAAGGAAAGCAAGCTTTTGACTACTGTTTCTGTGAGGAGCTCTTCCATATCCCCTTCACCCCTTCCTGAGCACCAAACCAGCAGCAAGACCATCTTTGGCACTCAAGCAAATCACAGGCAAAGAAAGTATAAATGTGAGCAAGAGCTGCCCCTTGCCCACTACCAGCAAGCACTACAGCATCCGCCCCACGATGATGCCTTTCTGCACACACCTGTATTTTCCTCACACACAGCCCACAAGAAGCCAATAAGACCAACAGTGTGCACAGTGCTGATGTGTCAGTCTCTGCAGGTACAGGACCCGTGTGATTGAGGCCCCAGTTACCTTCAGCTCTCAAATGTATTTTAAATCTGTTCTTCTCCTCAGGATGGGCTTACACCAGGTGCTTAACAGGGAATAAATGCTTAAATTGTGTTCAGTGGGATATAAGCAAGAGCTTCAACTCAAATGTGGGCGCATGTCCTAACTTAAACAGTGACGCTATCCTGAAGCAGGATGTGACCCACATAAACATTGTAGCACATTTAATAATTAAAAAATCCTCCATGCAGTGTGATTGTGGGTGGTTTTTCTCTGCTCAAAATCTTTATGTGTAGTATATATGTCCTATAGAAACAAAACTGAGGCAACTTTAGAAAGTGCTCAGAGACTGGAAGTGGTTAATGGATGCTTTTATTTTTCTCCAAACCAGAAAGCTTTCTTTTTTTAAAAAGCTATTTTATACTTTTCCAATTATACTCTCTTTTTTTTCCCCCTTTTCTTCTTATTAATAAGGTCTGGCCCTCTTTAACATGCAACAAGAGCCTAATGAGCCATGCAGGCTTCTGTAATTTTTTCACTGTTGAAAATGCCTGACACTAATCTATGCCATTTATACTAATAAGAGGTGCACCAGCTGATATCTGGAGCAATGAAAGCATTTTAAATATATTTTATTGAAATGCAGTTAACAATTTCTCACAAAGTTTACTCTGCTGTGGAAATAGAAGATCTACAAGTATTACAGATCTGTATGCATTGCACAGCACACACAGTTGAAAAAAAAAACATCGATGCCCACTGATATATTAGCTTTATATTTTATGTAAACATGTCAAGGAGATACTGCAGAAAAATCATATCCTCCATTTTTTTCTGTGCACTATGTTTATAGTTTACATTAACAATGAAGTGCTGACCTAAAATATGATGTCACATTTTATACTAAGTGGACGTTAATTAATGCTAAATTACAGGAGAACTCATCAGGAGTTTATGCTTTACATATGTATGCATACCACAACAATTCAGCATGATTAATGATGTTCCAGTGAATAGCCAGGATTTACATGTAGAGAAACAGGGGGAAAGGGAAATGTATTCCTTAGAATTATTTTTCCGCTGTTCTTAATTGAGAGCTTTGCATGTGCATTTCTCCACTATCTCATCGATAGCTCTTAACTCTGATAGATCTCCACTAATTCCAGTTGCAGAAGTGCTGGTGTAGCTAAGATAGACAAAGGATTTAAGTGAGGCAGTGTTCATTGGGAGGGACAGTATCTCTTATTAGGGCAGCAGATGCAGTTGGAAAAAGGGAACAAGACTTTGAGAGCGCAATCTTTTCCTCAGGTTTGAAGCAGAGGCTGCAAATGGCTTTCCACATCCAGCCTGAAGAAAGGTTCTGTGCATGAAATGCTTTCCAGTTAAATCAGTCAAACTAATAAAAAACACTAATTTTCCTTTCAAATCTGTCGTTATCCATGTATTGCAGAAGGGCAGAAAGTCTTATCATCTCTGCTTCAAAGATGCTGAAAAAGAGAAGCTGGGATGGACTGGGCTGAAACTCAGACGTGCTGGTTGTCCGGCTGGGAGAAGCCCAGCTTCCTCTGCTGCCTGCAATGGGAAGACAAAAACATCCAAGAGCGAGGACCGTGATGATTCACATTTCTGAAGATACACCCCAGGCATATAGTTACCCTGTGGTTTTGGAAATACACATTCATACCTCCAATGTAATAAGAAATACAAACACATACTGCGGTATCCGATTTAAGCATCCTCCTATCTGCCAAATGTGAGAAATAGGCCTGGCGACTCCCCAGAAGCTGCAAACTCACTCTTTTCAAGAAAGAAGCAATAGAGGAGGGGAATAGCAGGCCTGGGAGAACAGATACGGCACAAAAATTCCCGAACCACCCTGCCGCAGTGTATGGAGAGATGACATGTTGCCAGTAGCCCTTTATAGTATATGGATCAGGTGGTCCATCTGGGAAGGGATGCCATAAGGTGATCTTCAGCTGGATTTACAAGCTGGGTGGGATATTTCTCATCTAAGGAGGATGTGATCCATTAATGACACCGGTGTCACCCCCATTTTAGAAAGCTCTGTCTAGAGGTCACCTCTGCCAGGCACACTGCTGTCTTCCAAGTTTCTCTGTTTGCCAGGACATCTATCTTTGTTAAGAGAGATATGAAGAGACATCCCAACACCAATGTCAAGGACACGTAAAAAGACATGTCTCCTGCACTGAGCTGCAAGGAGGGCTTTGAAGCTCATGGTCTGGGAGGTGATGAGGCTCAGCAAGGTCCCTCGTAACTGTGACAAAAGTGAAGAAAAATCATCATTATATTGAATAATGGCCCTGGCACCTCCAGGCCACGTTTCCCTCCCAACATCACTTGCAGTTTTACTGGAAGCGGTGTGAAGCACTGCAGTGGACAGCTGCAGGATCTACTGCTGATATGTCTTTCTGAGCACTAATGAAGTAGTGTCACTCAAAGCACAAGTGCAGATGTCCCTCAAGAATATCCTTCTACCTCAGATGGGAACCCCATGGATGTTCTCAATTTCCACCCACTCACTCAGGTCTCGTACATCCTTCCTTCAGAGTGGTCCTGGGGAAGAGAATTTGAAGAACCTGTTACACTGTGGGAAAAGAAAAGGCCTTATCTCTATCTTTTGTAATCATAGGGTCTTTTTACAATACCAAGCATACTCATGTTTGTAATTTATGGAGAAGTGTTAACAACAGCACTTTTTTCAGCTGCTTTGTTCTGTGAACATGCCCTCTTCTTGTGCTCTTTTTTTCTATATGGTAATAATCATAACCATGGCAATCATCTTTCTCTGGAAAACTCTAGGTGTGTTTTTTACTTTTAATTAAATATTTTAATTACATATTTCAATTACATATTTTCAATAATTTTACCATATAATATTGCAATTTTAAACATCTCCTAGTCTGGAGAAAAGGTGGCAGTAACCAGGGGAGTCCAAAAAAACACAGTTACATTGTAAGGTCTGATTTACTGTTTCTTTCTGTCTTTTGTGCTTTACACCTTGAGCACAGATTTGCATTGCCCCCATTCCTCAGACTCTCCCCAAAACAGCAGTCAGATATTTTTCCTTGCTTATCGAAGTTAATTTAAAACCCAGCAATGCACACAAGTAGTTTGAATATTTCCTTTAAAGTATATCGGTTTGCATTTGTTAAAACTGGATTTTGTGTGTCACTGAACTGCCTGTTTTCCCTGTCCTCTCTGAAACTGCCCACCATTTCCCTCATCTAGATGGTAGCCAGTAATTTCTCACTTGCTGCTTTCTGCATCACCACTACTCTGGATGCCTGCATGTCCTAGAACATTCCTGAGAGACCAGCCATGATCCAAGGTCCTTCTTGCTGCCAATGCTGTATGAACAAGCAGCAAGAAGCCAACCCCTGCCCTGCCTGCTTGTGTTCCTCAGCCACATCCATGTGGCTGGTGTCCCCCCCGTGCCCAGCCCATGCGAAAGGGGCCAGTTCAGAGCAGGCTGGTGGCTGCCCGCACCTGATCCATGGGCCCTCCATGTCAGACAAAAGGATAATAACAGATTCAGGCGAGTGGCCTGGCAGGCAGGAAATTCAGCTCACTGCTTGCCACAGTTCCCCAAATTGCCGATGTTTTCTGCCCGCAACATCGCCTTAACTATTCAGCTTAGGTCACGGCAATCTGTGTTGTAATGATCCCTCTGCAATCACTCACTTTTCCTGATGTTACTGTAGCTACTTCACTGGTGCTGAGAAAATGGATCTGCAGACCCTTTTCCCTTTCTCAAATCCAGAGAAATGTCCTTTGATTTATCCTCTCAGCCTTTGTAGCGCCAGGGCAGATTGAATTGTGGGCTGTCTGGATCTGTAACTCATCTCCCGGACAATTACTGGACATACACATCCCAGCATTGCTCTCCTCTTAACCTTCGCCAGCCTAAGTGTGTTAACTCCCCAAAGATTATCAGGCTGTCTGAAGGTGTGATTGAAATGAGTTTGGCTCCTCTTGAGAAGCCAGTGCCCTAGCCTACTAAATCACTGGCTCTAATCTTGAGCACTTAAGCAAAAACAAACAAAATAATCTTCCGGGCTACACTAATAGCACAATGTCAATACTCACATCATGTGTGTCAACTGCCCTACTAATTATTATCATTACCTGCCTTCATAAATTGAACACAACTGCAGTTCAAGCACTGTGGGAAACCAGCATTAATTGGGAAAAAGCCTACAGAAGTGCATATGCATATTTGCATGTTTCCCCTCTCTCCCTGCATGCATGTACAGCACAAATTTTGCCTGTTCACCTACGATACCTTGCACATGTCCTTGTGGACATGCATGTATTTTGTACACACACGTACACTTAATGCAACCTACTAATTTAACCAAATATGGCACACAGAGGTATGTGCCTTTTTCACAAGCAGCTTATTTTGGAAATGTTGCTCTATATTCTTAGCCTGTTGTTCAAATACATGCAAACATACACTCCGTGAGGATGTCTTATGCCCCGCGTCTCGACATTTTCTGACAGATGTTGGCTAATGCAGTTGTAGAAGGTTCACTGTGGATGCAGTGAGCCCAATAAATCTTCCTCTTAAATGCAGACACTCCACCATCCCAGCATCTTATACCTATAATACATTTTAATTACTTGGCTATTCAAATTATACTAAATTAGATCTGCACGGAGCTGCATCACGGATTTCTCAATTTACATTAATCCACAGCAAACAAAATAAATAAAAAACAGCAAGCACACTTTTTATTGGAACTTGCAGGAGCTACTGAAGTCTGATACCTTTAAAATTATTAAGTGACAAAGATTACTAGCACTAAGGTTCTACTTTGCTTCCCCATTAGCCATTTAGGTGACAGCTGCTGTATTACACATAAAGATGAACCATTCCTTGAGGGATGATAGTGGTTCCGCTGTGACACTACTGGCATAAAGCATTATCAGACCAGAGCTGTGCTTAGAGTCATCACAGTCTCCTAGGCACCTATCAGTACCCTCATTATCTGCATCACAGAGTGTCTAGAAAGAACACTGCCAGGCTTCACAGCTTTGCAGCTCATTTGAGAAGCGGAAATTAAACGTCCCAGGAGAAAAAACAGGCACATTGTAACAGCACCAGTGCTGTACACCAATAACATGTTGACTGCTGTTGTGCTGACTTCTGTCTCATTAATTTAATAGGCTCCTGGATTGGGAAAGGGAAGGTGGAGAGGCAGCCTTTACAAGCAGATTACTGAGCAGGGCTCTCTGTGCTGATTGCAGATCCACACAGGAGTGAGAACTTAACACTGAGCACCACTGCACTTCAGATACCCACCCTCACTTCTGCAGCTGCCATGTGGTGAAATAAACCAGAGAGAGGCAGCAAAATTAGCTCCTCACATATGTAATCTGTGCTTAGGTTATCCTCAGCCCCTGTGTGAAGTAAAGGAAAGCAGCACAGGTGCCTTTGCAGGCAGCGACAGTAGTGCCTGTGCAAGGGTTAATACAAGTGCGTTAAATGGGGACCGCTGCATTCAGACTGGGTTGTGTTAGCAGAAGCCGTCCTGCAGCAGAGCAAGGCGGCTCTGCTCTTCCAAAGCGACTGGTTTGCTTTCTTCATCTGAAAAAGTAATATTCACTCATGTGATATGTCCAGCAAAAAGCATAGTCCTCCCGAGTGGAGCACACACCTTCTGATGTCCAAGAAGTGCCT
The DNA here is from genome assembly GCF_036013475.1 of Columba livia. Taxonomy (NCBI): domain Eukaryota; kingdom Metazoa; phylum Chordata; class Aves; order Columbiformes; family Columbidae; genus Columba; species Columba livia. The sequence continues at coordinate 66,327,272 of NC_088603.1, read as the reverse complement.
TGCTCCCTGAATCAATACCTTTGAACAGTTCTCACTTAGCTGAAGCCTATGAGTGCACGTCAGGAAAGAAAAACAGACATGGGCTTCTATTCTATTCCTTTGCCAGATTTTGCATCCAAGAGGACCTGAAGAAATTTGGATATTTTAAAATTTTCTGTTGCTTTTCAGTTAGTTACTGCAGGTGATTTCATGCATTTATGCCCACTTCGGTTGATAAGGACATTATAGGAGATGTCAGTGGAAGTAGGACTGTCTCTGCCAACAGGTGCTTAGGTATTTGTGTACGCCTATGTCCCCTCTATTAATTTGTGTGGATGGGTGATAAAAGATTAGACAGAAATAGAAAGAAGTGAACTCATTTTTACAGTCTCTGTAAAGCCACTTCACCTGTCACACAGGAGCTGAATTCCTCAGACCCCACTGTTCTCTCCTTTTAGGTTGTGTAGGGCTTACTCAAGTGTTCCAAGGTGCATACTCAGATATGGAACAGAAAAAAAGAGCCTACAGTATGTATATATATGTGCCCTTATCTTGGCATTCAATAATGCAGATTTTTTTCTGGATCATATAACAAAATGCAGAAGCTACACTACCTGGAAACACATACAGACCAGTGACAGCATGAAGAGCAGGTGGGGACCTTGTTTTGAAGGCCCTGTGGGGAATATTGCCAAAGGAATTGCACTACAAAGTGCACTACAAAGCTATTAGAAAAACACACATCCACACAGACAGTCTCAGAATCTTAAATACATCCTTACCCCTTGGAAATGTCATGAGTCCCTGAGTCTATAAACTTTTTTGGGAGTCCCACAGTCAGTAAGAAGGGAAACTTCCTTAAGTGTCTCACCTAATGTCATCCAAATAAGCATACTGCAATTTTTGAAACTGTCAAAATGAATAGGAATAAGTATCCCAGGAAAAAAAATCCAGAATTTTTCCCCAACAACTGATTCCTAGGAAGATTTCCCAAAAGTTGATAGCAATTACAGACATTACTCTTGCACACTTAAGATTTGATCTGGCTTAAAGAAGCAATCATACGTAGTGTTTTTTTCTTCCCAGGCTCTTGTACATGCAGTTATTGCAATAAGTGATGTCCTTTCAGCTGTTTCTACGTTGCACCTGCGTCCACATTTTAGGCTGATATTCCCCAGATGCCCCTGGACAAGGGCAAGGGTCTTAAGAGTTTGGGGCTGGGATGAAGACTGGAAGAGTGATTGAAAACACTGGAATTATCTAACCATTAAGAACAAACTTTCAGATGCTCATCCTGTGTTTAGACACCTAAAACCAATCTGTTATGCCCAACAGCAGTGGATGCCTTTCCCCTCATTATTCAATGGAAGAGATAGGCATATATAAAGTTTGCATGTGATTGAGCAATGATTTGCTCATTCATGTAAGAACATATATGGTAGCAGCCTGAGTACCTAGAAGATTATGGGTTCGGTGGTGTTGGAAACAGCTACTTAATGGTAAAGCCAAGAGACCTACATGGGGGGATTTGACTTGCCTGAATCTCACATTACACACTTTGACTTAGTGCTGATTGCTGTCTTAAACTGTGAGCCTGGTTTGGTTTCAAAACCACCTCTGGGCAAAGATAAGTGCATAGCTCCTGCATAGCTGCTGCAAAAGGGGGTAAGAAAATAATATGTTTCCACAAATATGTGCGCATGAATGCACCTCTACTTAGGTGTGGAATCAAAATCTTTTTCCATATTATTTTGTTTTGTTTTGTTTCCTCATGGGTGAGGGAGGACCCATTCTTAAAGTAAAAAGATCACAAGAAGTTGTATTAACTGGGTGTGACAGCAGGGGCAACAAGACAGTAGCGAGACCCACACTTTCACAACTGTGTGGGTGACTTGCAGTTCACAATACCTTTTGCCACAAAGGTCTACATTTTAAGTCTTACAACATACTTTTTCACTTAGGTGTACTCAACTGAGAGAAAGATTTGGCTGCAAGAATCCTGGGCAAGCCTTGAGCCAGATAAAACATCAGGAATCTCTTTGACCTTTGAAAAAAGATCAAAGTACATGGAGGGACACAGGAGCAGAAGGCGTCAGCCAGGTCACTGAATTCAGTCCCTCACAGCCATGAGTAAGCTGAATCCCATAGCACTCTGGGATCCAGGAGTATTTCCCAGATCTCCAGTCTGGGAATCATAGAACCATGGAATCATTTATGTTGGAAGAGATCCTTAAGATCATTGAGTCCAACCATAACCTAACTCTAGTACTAAACTATGTCTCTAAGAACCTCATTTGTGTATCCTTTAAACACCTCCAGGGATGGTGACTCAACCACTTCCCTGAGCAGCATGTTCCAATGCTTTACATCCTTTTCCGCAAATAAATTTTTCCTAATATCCAATCTGAACCTTCCCTGGCGCAATGAGATGTTATCTCTCATTGGTGATGTTTGCTTCCAGTGGGAAGGAAATCTCAGGGCAGCAGAAGCACTGTCTCTCCAGCACTGCTGGCAGCTCCACAGCCTGGCTCACAGCTCTGCCCACCTGCCCTCCCAGCACAGACCACATCCACCACCCTGGTACCACGAGAGATCACAAGCCATGTCCCTCAGGTACTAACCTGTGGCTTCTCCTAAGGCCTCCAGCAGCTTTACTCCACTGGAGCACCATTTTTCTCACCCTTTGGCAGGAAAAGTCAAATGAATCTCCTGCTAACCCATCTGACTTGCACAGAACCTGTACAGGCAGCTTCTCAGCTGTGATGGTCAGACCTCAGGACTTCAGGGATAACCTGAAACCTGCCATCTTCACAGACAACATCTCCATGTCCAGGATACACTTTACCTTATTGCCTTTTGATTGTAAGACAGAGAACAGAAAATTTCTTTTATTCCCATTAGGAATCTGGAAAAGCTTGTAATCCAGTAACCAATATTGCATCTATGTGTTTTATAGTTAAGCAAGGGAATGTTAGCTGGGAATAGGTGCAGATTTGTGGAATAACGCTGTTTTCCAGACACCAGGAAACAACCTTGTTCTAAACCCATAAGGGTGGATGTTGGAATAATAATGTGATATTGCAAATAGAACATCCTCTTTGAATCCAAAATACAACAAGAGACATTTGTATAGAGAGCATTATGTTACATTCCTATCTCTTTTTACTCTGCTGTATCTATCCTCCCATCAGATAATTTTTGACAATGCACATTGAGGTAACCATGGGTGAAATACTGTCTAGGAATCTGTGCTTACCACATGGTGGACAAAGGTGTCTGGGGCCAATGTATAGGCTAAAGGACTTATTGCACGTATCTCTGCAGCTTCCAGACAATTCCTCTGTTTGGACACCAGTGTCTCCTAGCCATTCAGTGGGACTGGGATGCAAGGTATGGAGAACTGTTAATTCATGCATTGAACTCTCAGTTTACAGCTTGTCCTTGGAAGAACTGATTCATTAAAAGCTGGGACACAGCCATTTGTTTTCTCTCCCAGCATTTCAAGCTCCAAGTCAGAAGGTTTAAGGATTTGGAAAGAGGGGATAAAGTTTTACGTAAGTGTAACTTATTCCCAAGTGCCTTCAAGACATGCAAGGTAGCTTTCACTGACATCTGGCATCTGATTGGAGGCGCACAAGCGTTGCTGCAGACCAATCCCCACTGATTTAGGTGGTGTTGTGGAAGATTTACACAAGCATAATTGAAAGATTCTTTTTTATTTTGAAACTGTTCTGGGTCAAACCCTGGAAGAAAACATATAGGGATTAATATGAACTTATCACCCTTCCATTAATTTCCAATGACAGACCCATTTCTTTCTGTTCCACCTAGCTATTGCTCCCAAGGTAGTAAGTTAAACAAGCCAGCTCTGCCCATTTCAGAGGTAATTGAAGTCATGTCTTCTTCACTCTTGGTGCTTTAGGCTCCCAAGGAAATGGACCATTATTTTGTCCACATTATCCAAGAAGACCATAGCAACTCTGATAGAAATTGAAGTTGAAAATAATCAAGGCAATCTGTTTATATATAGACTCCACTTTGCCTGCCTAACCAACTAGAATATAACTTGCCTAACCAGGTTGTTCTGAATGCAAGTTCTATTTTGCAAGGCTTACAGTAAAAGGAGAAAATTTACTTTACCTATTTTTGCTTCCAAGTATGCCACCTGGAGCCCCAGCTTTTTTTTTCCTGCCGCAATGAAATGTCTCTCTCTTAGAAGAAGTTCTGCTATATGAATTATAATCTCTGCTGGGAGGATTAATGATTTTGTCAGTTTATAGCCAGTATTCTTGTTAATGCTATCTAATTGACTTATTTTAGAAATGCATATTAAATATATGCTTTAAAAAACGTACATATCTTTCAAGAACGGGAAGAAAATATAGAAAAACAGCAAATTTGCAGTCATCTCTTGGATGCTGGATTCTTCCAGACTCACAGCTGCTCAAATGCCTTCTGCCAGCTGAGTGAAGAGTTTGATGTGATAACAAAAGAGCTTCCCTGGAAAAGCCAAAAATACGTCTGTAGCACAGCAGCTGACCAGCTCAGCAGCACGGGTCACTGCAAGCACAAACCGCCTGTTTCTCTATTCATTCCTCTAGCTCCTGACTAAATGCTGAGTCAAGTTTAAGGGCACAGACCATATTCAGACTATTCATCACAAGTGTCACAACCATTTATGTCCCTTAATTTCGCAGGAAATCCTGAGGAACAGATACCCTGGGTCACCCATAGGTCTCTTGAAATGAAACACCACAGGAACTGCAAAATCTGAATGCTTAGAGACACTGTAGAGGGCTTCTGAATATGGTCCTGGATCCTGTTAAGAGTCTTTGGTGGCCTGGGGTTTGGGGACCTCTCTCTTTGCAGGGACACCGTCGCTAGCTGCATTCCTCCAAGTGACAGCCACTGAGAGCTGTTTCTTTGAGGTCCAAGCCCTAAACACGCACCCTTGGCCCCACTTTCCCCTGCTGTGTCAGCCAGGAGAGATGGGGGGAAGAGTGTCTTGATTGATGTCCTGCTCAGGGAAGGATAGGGGAGAACCATGTGGTGGGTCACCCTGCTCGTAAGATGCTCCTAAGAATCACCCCTCCTAAGATGCTAAAGATACCTTAGTGATGTCAGCTCAGGCTGAAGAAAATTTCAGGATGATGATGAGGGTGGTTTTAAGCCCTCAACACTGAACAAATGCATGAATTTTTCCAGCAATCGAAAGAAGAAGTCGTGGGAACAGGGGGTCCCCCTGGATGACTGTCGCTGCTCCGGGTCCCTTGTCTCCCCCATCACTCTCCCATGCCAGGGAGCAAAGCCTGCAGAGTCAGTGCAGGGCACACAAAGGAGAGCCACACAGAGGACAAAAGAGCTGCAGTGTGGATTGTAAAAGAAAATTATGCCCCAATAATAGAGAAACATGCAGGCCTTTCACTCAGTTCACAGGCAGTGGTGCTCTAATATTATTAACCTGATTTATTTCAAGAAAGGGTCACTTTATGAAGTGACTGTGTCTAAACTTTGTTCAGATAAAAGGCTGTTAACAAAAGGCAGGCTTTGGGAAAACAAGCAAAACTCAGGCTGTGCACTCAGTAAGCACATTTTCTAGTTTTCAGTCAAGAAGTCATTGGCAGTATCAATGCTTGAAAACTGCATGGCTCAGACATTTCTAAACCCTTTTAATCCATCACAAAGGGCTCCCTTGATTGTTGCTTTGTTTTTCTGCTGCTGCCCTACAGTATGGCTGCCAGTGTATATTCCTGATAAGCACTGAGCTATGCAGATCCTGCTAGGCTTCCCTGCTTTCGGTACCACGCAAACTGCCAATGCCTGTGTGAGGAACGCAATCATGTGTCACAAACAACCAGGAGAGGTGACACTCCATCCTCCCCTTTCAGTCCAGGAAACTTAAAAGAATACAAGATTAATTTCCATGGGGAGTGTGGTGCCACCCATAAAAGTCCCTATTGCAATAAATGGGAAGTTCTGCTTAAAAACCAAGGGTACAATGAAGCCCCTGCAATATTAATGCCATTTTAATCCCCTCAGATTCAGAGCCTGGCATCACTAATGTGATTAATTGCGATAAAAGAGAGTGCCAGCTCCATGCATCTGAATATATACTTCAACACACACTTGGATCCATCCCAAGATGTATGGGGAAGTTACGTGTCTCTTAGGCTAGACATGAGGAAGAAATGCTTTTCAATTAGGGTGGTTGCCCAGAGAGGTGATAGATGCTCCATCTCTGGAAACTTTCAAGGCCAGGCTGGATGGGGCTCTGAGCAACCTGATCTAGTTGTAGATGTCCCTGTTCTTTGCAGGGGAATTGGACTAGATGATCTTTGAAGGTCCCTTCCAACCCAGACTATTCTGTGACTTTCATGTGGATGAAACCTCAGCACATCCTGTTCTACTCAAAAAAACACCACAAAAGTCTAAGGGACATATTCAAAACCATTAGGAGGAATGTGAGTGCAGCAAGTAACAGGGAGGGTTTTGGCACAGCAGCAAGGTGACCACTGGAGTAAAACGTCACATGGATCCCCCAGGAGAGCACGGGTTGCACCTTGTACAAGCACATCATGGACCAAGCTGCTAGGGAAACAAAGGGGACATCAGGGTTTCCAGCAAGCAGAGTGAGGGTTGCTTATTTTCACAGTTCTGCTTCACCTCTACAACCTCTCTTAAATGCAGCACATTAGGCAGTGGCCCCAGGAGGTCTCAAGGTCCCCAGAGCTGGCTGAGCATGCCAGGCATGATGTTAGGAGAGAAAACATTCAAAAGAAGAGACCGGCATGATGGGAGCCTCACCAGCAATTCTGTGCACTTAGCCCAATAAGGAGCATGGAAAAGGGAGGGCTACTGCTTCATCACAGGTGCAAACCTTGATCAAGAGTCTGGGAAACTAGGCTGTTTAACTCAAAGCACCCTTTTTCCTTTGCTGCACCTTGACAGAGGGCACATAAGTATGCTCAGGATCCTCAGGTTGTCCTTTGTTCCTGGCTGCAAATTGTTGTGGTTTTATCTATAGGACACAAGCATCTGCTGAGGCTGACCATGAACCCTTGGCCCTGGGAAGAGAGAGATTATGTTTTCACCTACAAATAGGTGGGGTTATTTTGTTGTTGGGTTTTGTTTGTTTGTTTGGGCTCTGTTGTTTTGTTTTCAAATTGTGGCTACACAAAGAGAAGAAAAGCAGTGAGATGTTCCATATGAACTAAGGTCCTTGCAAATGTTACCCTGTGCCCTGGGACGTGGCACAGTCAGCACTGCTGTGCTCAAATCTCAGCTGCAGGACAGAGGCATGAGCTGAAAGGGCAGCAGGAAGCAAACAGGGACACACAGATGCAGGAAGAAGAGCAGAAGGGGAGGGAAATCATGAGAAAATGAAATGCAATCTGCTGATCTCTGAAGATCCTGCTGAAACGCAAATGGGCCCTGGGTTAAGGAACATCTGTGCATGGTGAGGGCTGGGCCATACCAGGAATAAATGCAGCAAAGGAGATAAGAGTGAATACATGCCTTACATTCAAAATCCAAATGGAGAGACATTTTCATGTCACTACTTTAATACTAGATGTTAAATGCCCAACATTAGCAATGAGAAGTAGCCACCCTATGAATTTTTAATAAATACTAATGACTTCTTAAATTAAATTTCTAAATTGAAATATATCAGGAATATCAAACATTTGTGCGACACGTGAAATCTTTACAAATATGTACTGAGGCTACTCATCGCAATGCCTACAATATCAACTTCCACAGACATTGCTTGTTTGTCTGACTCCCTGCTGGTGTTTTCACAGTTCAGCCCCAGCCACCTCCCCCACAGCCACTCCTTCTGCAGCACCATTATTTCCACCCAGCATAAAGCACCAAATACTGCAGAGGTGCTGGTGTCTGCACAAGCTCTTCCCTGAATGACATCTCACTAGCAATGAGGGAAAAGGGGAATTAAAATCCCTGACGTGTTTTTAACAATCCCATACAACCTTCAGAATGACTGCAGAGCGAAATATCAGATTTGGGACTGACAGCTGGTCTTTACCTTTCCATTACTGACCAGCAGCCTCAGTTTTTAGTCTGTCTTTTGTCTTGAAGCTGAAGGATGTATTAAAGAGGATGTAAAAATGTTACTGGTGTCACTACAAGCAGCACAGAGAGGCTGAAGAGCGTCAGAGCCAATATCTTTATCTTCTCTCACCTTTGAATGCTCATATCTTATTTTTTAGTTTGTCTGCTAAATGTGTTTGCCCTATTACAGCTGCAAGCTCTTTGAGAGAGGGGCTGCATCATCTTCTATTACACTTTTCTTTCAGAGACCCAGAGTGAGGCAGGGTACTTAATTAATATGAAGTCACAATGATATGAAACAGCACACAAAATTATTTCTATAAAGAGTAGAAGACTTGGCAGAGTAAAACCACTAAGATGTAACATTTTCATCAGGGTTTGTTACTCTGTTTTTGGAACAATATTCTGTATCACAGTGTTTTCCCTGGCCTGACCAATGAGTGTTGGCTGGAATAAAATGCTATATTAATTTCTCTTGACAATAATTGGAGCAGCCTATGATCTTAGCAACCTAAGGTCAGAATGAGAATGTCACAGCTGTGTTGCTCTTTTATGTCAGTCCCTACACATCTCCAGGTAAAGCTACTAATCCACTTAAACAATTGCTTTTCTGAGGAAGAGACAGAGGACTTTGTATAAGGATACCTAATGGAAGACTCAGCCTGTGAAATATTTGAAAAGCTCACAGAGCGAGGAAGTGGAATACAACTACTTTCTGACATGTAGCACCAATGAATAAAATCATCACCAGACTGAAACCACTCGGGTATTTTTATTCATGTCTGTGCTGCAAAGTTGTTGAAGCCTAAAGCTAATGAAGGAAATAATATGCAATTCATCATAGTGTGTAAAGAGAAAGACAGACAAACATAACTTTTGACTCCTGTCACTCAGTGCCTTTCTTGTCTTTGCAGCAGCCTTCAGGAAAGAACCGTATTCTCTGTGCCACTGACCAGCTCACTTTCATCCCACGAAAGAGTCATGTCCCAAAAGCCCACTCAGGCTGCAAACAGGGAATCCTCTCTGCTTCTTACTGCTCACTTTGCACATGCAGACAAAATAAGGAAAGATAATCAGTAATCATGCCCGACTTTAAGTTAATCGAGCGTAATATTGGAACTGAATTGCTAAGCCACTGTTCCACATGCTGGGGACAGTGCGTACCACAAGCTGTGTGTCCAGCACAGACCGCTGCACTGCCTGGGAAGGGATGATGGGATGCAGGGACACCACCTGCTGTGCTGGGACCACATTAACTGCCGTGCTGGGACCACATTGCCTCAGCCCAGCTTGTCTGCGAAAAAAACTCACTCTTTGTTGGCCACTGTGGCCTTTCTGTCTCTGCCAACAGGTGAAAGCTCATTCTCCTGTCTTCCCATGTTCTGCACGACACTGGGAAAGTACAGCATGCTGGAGGGACTGTGACTTGGTCTGAGGCTGGCACTGCCACTGCATTGTGCACCAGGGTCCTGGAGGAGCAGCCTTTGCTATTCCAGCCTCGGGATACTTATTTTCCCTTAAACTAATGGCAATGCAGATCTGGAGGCAGGGTGGGGTGGCAGCTGCAATCCAGTCAGCCATCAAATACTCAAAGCCAAGAGGAAACAGCAGAGGGAAATAACTTGCTTAAAGAAAAAAAAAAAAGAATGTTGGCTTTAAGAACTTATTTAGCATATTTGCTGTCAAAAACTTCCAGCAAGCAGACCTACTCCAAAACCTGAGACTTCATACCTGTTTCTGGTCTGGCTCAGACGTCTCAATGGGGCAGTATGCTTTGGGCATGGAGAGACCTCTGAGGCCAAGGTCCCAAGTATAGCCCCACAGCGCCAGCCTCAGCCATGCTGTCTGGACTGGGGGGCCATGGGAGGCCGTGGACACCTCATGCTCTCCATGTGACACCTGGTAAGCTCACACAGGACCCTCCAGATAGCCCCATGTAGAGTTCTCTCTTCCTGCTGCCATCATGTAACAGTTGCAATCATCTGAGCGGGGGGCACTGCCCACCCCCACTGTGTGACCTCCTGCCCAAGGGAAGGGTCCCACCTGGGGACAGTAGTTAGCTGGAGCAGCGGGTTTGGTGCTGGTGTCAGCTTCGCAGCAGACATGCTTACTTATTTTCAAATTTTTCTGTGTCTTTTAAATATCTGGCCCTGCTGCTTGCCTGGGTATTTGGGGCACTGTCAGTACGCTTGCAGCTGTAGATTGGCAACTCAAAAATTTTTAGTCGTGATTTCAGTCAATTTGCACGTTTCCAAAATGGAGCAAAACCTCATAAAGCACAGATCTAATGCATATAATACCAATTTGCTGAATGTCAGTGTATACTGACCTTCTATTATAAACACTGGCAGATGGCCATTCCTTTAGTACTCAAGAGTTGCTTGAATAGAAAATCAAGCGATGGCTTAGCCTGCATTTTGCCTCTGCATCAGTGCCCATAGCAACACGCAGTGATAGCTGCCTGAACGCGATGCCTCTGTCCACCGCCAGCTCCTTTCCAGCACAGCAAAGCCATTGGTGATCCCATGGCTACCATACCCAGTTCTGTCAGAGCTACTAAATAGCAAGAGGGACCTGCTGGGAAGAAGGCAGGAGCACACTGGCTGCCAGGCGGAAAGCCTCAGCCCAGTCATAGCAAACTGTGGGCAGGAGCTGCACTCTCCCTCTGAGAGCTGGGGTGATGGTTGTGCCTGCACAGCAACCACTGCTTTGGGGTGCTGGCAGGGGGGAAGGAGAGCCAGTCAGACTAGTCTGAATGTCGTGCAAAAACAAACCATAAATGCAACCTAGTCCCTGAGGAAAAAAACATTTGAGAAGCCAGGGAATGCAGGATCAGAACAGACACTTGCTCTGCAACCCAAAGTGCACGGCCAGCCTTTGCACAAGCACAAGCTTCATCAGACTTTGTGTTGACAAAAACTTTGCGGCTAGTTCCTAATAGCCCAAGTTGCCTCTATGTGTCGTCTTTTCCCATGCACCCTACAAGGCCTGTTTCCAGAGCCGAGAGTCGGGCAGTGCACAGGAACAGTGTGTGTCCCACATACAGGTAATGCATACTGTGCATCCCTCCAAATTTGTTCCTTCCCTTTTCATCATCTCTCATATTTTCCATGCTCTTTGGAATTGGAAGTGGTGTCTTGAGTAGCCAAATGTTGCAGCATCCTGCACTCCTGACATCTTTCCCTCTGGGACTATGCTTTCTCCCTCTAATGGGGAGGTGCTCAGAGGTTCAAGCCCAAACTAGGTGATGCTCCTTTGCAGTAAGGAGCAGATCACCAGCTTAATTCACACTCCTGAGCTTGTGTGTGTAATCTGCTTGCATCTGCTGCGGGTTCAGGAGTTGCATTTCTGCATACTGGACCAAACCTGTGACTGAGTTTGTGAGTCTGCTGGCAGGGCTACCACTGTCTTCCAAGTGTTTTCAGTTGGTTTGCAGAGATGCTCAGAATCTCAGGGATATTCCCTGCCAGAGTCTTGGAGTTCTTTTAATAGGCTGTAAAATTTTGGAATCAAACTATTTAAGTCTTCTGACAACACAACACATCTGCAGGTGCCTTACTCCACAATAAACATTCATTGTACAGCCTTCTCCCCTTACAATGTGGATTAATTTTAACCCTCACAACAGCCTAACGGAAAGAGCGTGCTGCACTCCAAATGCCAAACACTTGCTGAAAGCTTTCCTTTGTTAGCGCCTCCCAGTTTAGTCACCACCAGCTTCTGAAAAGATTCCACAGAGTTAATGTTTCCATTTCTTTTAATTCGCTCGCAGTGATGACACAGCCATAACACAGCTGTGTTCCAGCTCAAAGGAGCCGAGCGCGGATGCTGCCCACTGTTCCTCGGCCCCTGCTCCCTCCTGGCTCGCAAGCAGGGCTGATGCTTTTGGGAGGATATGGTGACATTTTCCTATCTGGGGTGGAAAAGTTCTTTAAGAGGAAGTCCTTTTTCTTTTTTTCTTCCCCCCCTCCCACTTTCCCTTTTTTTTTTTTGACATTTTCTCTGTGAAAAGCTGACCTAATTTTCTGGGAATAATATAAATGGTTACACACTCGAAGCATTGCGCTAGAGAGTTTATAGATAAAGCTGAACTATTTTATGGTTCAATTATCCCAAAGTATGGGGGATCCCTGTTGCATTAACACTTTATGAAGATAGTACAGTGCAGGCTTCCTTGCTCTTTTTCATGTAAGTCAGGATTTGCCAGTAAAACCTTCACTGCAGCTTTGTTACTACAAAAGCTATTAGCATTGCTAGGTGTAAAAGACACATTAAAGATATTTTCTGCAATGACTGTGTCTGGTGTTAATATTCGTACCAATCCCCTGCCCCATTCTGGAGAACAAAAGATAAGGTGGAAAAGAGTCATTCAGAGATGGGAAGAGTCAAAGAAAAGGGGATGAAGCAGTGGCACAGGGATGGGCTGTGGAGGAGAGGCTGTAGGAGACTGCTGTCACCCTCAGACACACCAGTACCATTAGGTTGTGGCAATCCACGTTTCAGACTAAAATACAGTGTCATGTTTTTAGCTATGGACTTAATGTAGTGTGCGGTAGGCTGAAAACGTGGGACAAGAGAGATCAAATTGTCTGGCCTACTCTGCTTATTTAAGAGTTTTCTCTTTGGTGAACTGGGCTGTAGAAATCACCGAGACCCAGTGCTTGGGTACACTTTCCTACTGACTCAAATAGGCTCGCAATTCCATCATAGATTGGGGTTTCAGCATCATATTTTCTGACATTTCTGGGATTTTAGTCCATAAGCGCAGACTTTCACATTTCTTACTTCACATTTTCTGTAGGTCAATGCCTTCAGCAAGTTGGACCATGCAAGTGGTTTGAGTAGGAATAGATTGCACCAGCATCACCTCTCTTGCTGGTATCTGAACCAGATGTCTTAAACTTAGCTTGGGTAAGTCTCCCAGTTCTGCAACCACACCTGACTGCCAGAGATATATGGCTTATGTTCTTGAAAGAATCTGTGCTTTATCTGTTGCTACTGTGCGATTTCATTTCTATGAGAATCTAATTAGGTTCAATGATTAGGAGTGCTAATGGGCATAACAATCCCATAGAAATTTACCTTTGAGAAAAAAAGAAGGGCAGAAAAAATACCCAGCAAAAGAAGAAAAAAAATAAGAAGGAAAAAAATACAAAAAACAAAAAACCACCACTACAACTTACACACAAATAAATAAATAAATAAATTGCCACTATGCAAATGCCTCTACCTATTTATCAGAGGTTGTTGTAAAGACAAATTAGTTAATTGCTGCAAAGTGCTTTGAAAATGAAAAGGGATATATAAGAGGTGATTATTATTATTCACAACAATCTGGTAGGTGAAGGCATCTGTCTTTTTTGCTTTATATATCCCAAGAGCTTTTCCAAAGCAACATTAAAAGAAAGGAAAAGACCTCAAATAGGAGAAGAACAATCCCAAAAGGGAGAGAGAAAAAGCCTGTGACATTTGTGAATAATAAAAATAATAAGCTACAGATCAGATTAAAAAAATACCATCAGGGGTATACAGTAAGGTAGCTACACTGAGGTGCATTTGGACTGATCTTAATGGATATGGAGATCATTAGCAGTGTGCTGATACTGCTGAACTGACACAGAAAATATTAATTTAAATAGGACTACCTTACATAAAGTCTATAGCTGCATTATGATGCAAATAAGTCAAACTTCTGTGCCTTATGCTTTGGCCCTTTTGGTACTAATTGTAATGTCTGTTTTGTGTTCAAACTTCCAGAAATTATAAAAGGTAAAGTTTTTACCCCATTACAGGATCTGATGCAATTCTGCAAACTAAAATGCTAAAGGATGATGTAAGGAGATCTGTAATTCAGGCTATGAGTAAATCACACATTTGTTTCCAAGATTTGTAGAACAGCATCCAAGCCTCTGATTACTTATATTATGTGTTAACTCCCCCCACATCAGCAGTCCCACTAGACCCCAGGGAGCTAGTCATGTGCTTACACTAGGCACATGCAAAAGTGCTAGCAAGATCACTACACTAATTTTCAGCATCAGAAAGTAAAATAGCGCCTATACTGAGGCAAGGCTCCTGATGAGTCTACTGACTACAGCATTTCATAACTGCGGATTTCATAGCTGTGGAAGAATTAACTCATTTGCCCCCCCCCCCCTTTTTTTTTTTCCTTCTTCTCAGTATAGCAGCTAAATTATCACTTGCCCTAGCTATGAATCACTTCAGAGCTCATTCCTTAAAGGTACCCAAAATTCCCTCAGGTGTTTTGACATAATTCTATTACATCTTATTTCTGTTTAATATTAAAGTCTTTCCTGCATGTTTAAATAAACCTGGAAACCTTTTTAGGGAACACAGCTTAATGGGGAACTAAGAACATGCGCACTGAATGTCCCTATCTTACACACATTTTATTATTAATGGTAATTCATGCAGAACCAGCCACTTCACAAGGAGAGACTAAACACTTACATGAAGCTAGGTGCTTCTTTCTGACCTTAATTTGTTTCTGTACTTGAACACTGGATTCCTTTTCAAAAAATAATTATTCCCATAAAGATTAAAAACCAATAATGCAGTCTCTTTCTGGGTGACAAAGAAAGGCAGGGTTTTGAGAGTGAGTGGTAGGAATACTTTCTTAGCGGCTATTCCAATAAACCAGAGGGTAATAGGTCTTCTCCTGGGTCAGGATATGGGTGTCCTGAGAGAAGTAAGATGGAGGATTGGGCCTGTTTGTTTCTGTGCATTTAATGGTGTTTTCTCCCTTGTTTATAATACATATTTTCTTACAGCTTCTGCTATTATTTCACTTGGAGGGACCAGACAACACCTTGGGTTTTTCTATGCTATTGGCAGTCTTAATTTAAGTCTCTGGTGGCAGTAATTCCAGCATTTCTTCTTGATGGCGAGTTCACTTCCCTATGTGAAATAGCTGAAGATTTTAGTCCAGCTCCCAAGGAAAATGCATCTTGACTTTTGTAAGTGAGCCCAGCATTTAGCATTTCTGAGACTAGGTGGGCTCAGAAACTGAAATGAGCCTGATCAAAAGCTCATCAAATCCCATGAAAAAGCTCCCTTACTAGGAGGAAGGAGGTGGTGTTCCAGGATGAGGAGTGGGGAACTCCTGTTGTTTGGCATCTTTGGTCCAGATGAGAGAGATTTTGCTGTGATCTCTGTCACTTCTGATGCAATGGCACATCCACCCAAGCAGAGTCACAGCTCAGGTTTTGTCTTGCTACCAGAACCATAGACCCACAGGCACTTTTGGTAGCTCACGGTCTCTCAAAAGAGGTCTGTAATTTGCCCAGAGGAGCAGAGATAGCAGAGGGAAAAGGGCCAGGTTAGGTGAAACAGGACTTCCTCACCTCTTTCAAAGCTGGTGTTTGCACAGGAGATTCACTCATTCTTCTGAGTGAAGAGTGAAAATGTTAATGGGAGAGGTAGGTGTTGTTGCCCACCAGCGGTCAGGAATGATACACCATTTCAGATGCACTGGGCTACATGCACAGAAACTGAAGGTTTGCCACTAACTCCAGATTTACCTTAGCTGAAGTATTCATGTGTTTAACATTGCCATAAAAGCTGGATAGTAACAGTTCTTAAAGTATTCTTCCTCCATACCTCTACCATAAAGTTAATGCAGCGTTTTTTCCCAGTTAACAAGTTAGCAGTGTGAGCCCGGAGACCACAGGGGGCTTGGCCAAGTCAGTGGCAAAGGAGGAATACCCAAATCGTAGGCTGGCATAGAGACTATTTTCACACCATTTTTCCTCTAGTTTTGGAAAAGATAGATGTGTGCACTGTGGGGAACAACTGCAGAGGGAAGAATGTAAACTGACAAAGGTGCCACAAAGCAATAGGAAAGACAAAACAAGGATTCTTGGATTAAAACAACTGTTCCATTAAAAAAAATAAAAAAGAAAAAAGAAAAAAAGAAAAATCAATAAAGTGCATAATGCCTTTTGCAGTCCTTTGTTATTACATAGCTGTTGGCATAAAAATGAAAGCTGCCATATAAATCTGAAGCTGCTTGTCAAGATGCTGCAATATCATTCTAATATGGCATCTACCATGATCTTTTTCAGAATGTAAAGACATCCATCAAAACCAGAGACTGAAAGGGATGGCTTGCAGTTTATATTGCAAGGCACCGTTTTGGAGAAAACATTCTTTTTTCTTTTTCTTTTTTTTTTTTTTTTTTTTTTCACTTCCAGAGATGCAAAGCTGGAATTTGGACAAGAAAGAGTCTGACACTTCCTGAGTACTGGAAGAAGTGCTTGTAAATGTGCTTTGTATTTTCTATTTGATCTTAGATATATGCTCTTAGGATACAGCGGATATTTCTTGTCTGGCTAGCAATTAATGAGCAGTGTAAGCAAATAGCATTGAACCAATGCTCTGTGCTGACATTTATGTCTCCAAAACTTTGCCATCCAAAGTCCAAACTACATATTTCAGGTGATAAGTAGTCTTTTTGTGTGGGAGAAAGGAAAAAGTAAAGAGGAGAGGAGAGAGGAGGAGAGGAGAGAGGAGGAGAGAGGAGGAGAGAGGAGGAGAGAGGAGGAGAGAGGAGGAGAGGAGAGGAGAGGAGAGGAGAGGAGAGGAGAGGAGAGGAGAGGAGAGGAGAGGAGAGGAGAGGAGAGGAGAGGAGAGGAGAGGAGAGGAGAGGAGAGAGAGGAGAGGAGAGGAGAGGAGAGGAGAGGAGAGGAGAGGAGAGGAGAGGAGAGGAGAGGAGAGGAGAGGAGAGGAGAGGAGAGGAGAGGAGAGGAGAGGAGAGGAGAGGAGAGGAGAGGAGAGGAGAGGAGAGGAGAGGAGAGGAGAGGAGAGGAGAGGAGAGGAGAGGAGAGGAGAGGAGAGGAGAGGAGAGGAGAGGAGAGGAGAGGAGAGGAGAGGAGAGGAGAGGAGAGGAGAGGAGAGGAGAGGAGAGGAGAGGAGAGGAGAGAAGAGAAAAAAAAGGATGGCTGAGCCTACATAGATACGCTAAGACCAGCAAGAATGTTTACTGAAGACACAGCACAAAAGGCACAATCTAAAGAATTCTTGTGTGGCCAGCAAGTCGTCATCTAAAATACCTTGGAAACTGGGATAGGTATGACTAATTTCCCTGCCAATTGCAGAAATGGCTTTTAGTTGAGCTGTGTTGTCAAACCCCATAGCCCAGGCCCTCATTCATTAGCTGGCCTCTCTCGCTGCGAAGTTTAAGCGACATACTGCTTCATGCCTCTGATTTTTCATCTGCAAAACTTACACATTACCTATCTGCCTCACAATGACATTACGAGGCTAATTTAATCACAGCTGTATAGCTCTTCTGAGATAGCTGGCGAAAAGGTGCTAGAGCAGCCATCATGCCCTTCGTTATCATTAGAGGTGACATTTGAGTGCCAGCTGAGTACTGCGGGAGTTGGATCCAGGCATCAGCTGTGGCGATCCGTCATAATGACCCAGATGATGAGAGTGGCTGAATGGGGAACAATTTTGGTGACCTGCAAAACAGTCCCATTAAAAATGCAAACTCTTTCACAGCCAGAATTTAATTCAGCGCCTGAAGAAACCAAAATCTTCTCACGTCTTATTATGAAGAGGAAATTAATTAATGTTTTTTCCTTCAGAAGCGCTTTTTTCTCAAATAAACCAAGAGAACAAAAGAGACTGATAAAGTTTCTTGGAGGATTTTGTTAGGAGGACAGAAGGCACCCAGGAAGGACACTAACTTTCTCTTCTGCTTTGATCTCTTCACCCTTCTCCCACTCCTCTTGCTAGTGGGACAGGAGAGTACAGCCAGTCCCACACTTCTGGCACAAAACCTTTAAGGTCACCTTGTGAAAGTGGGTGGTCCTGCTATCCACCCACTGCAGCCCAGTTATCCCACCCACTGCCTCCCACCCCACCCTATGCAGAATATCTCCCACAATGAAGCACAGAGATCAGGCAAAGAGAGGCTGGAGTTTGTTTCAGGAGACGGGACAGCAAGGGAACCCATGCCTGTGACAGAGACAGCTTGGAGGCACCTCCCCACTTCCCCCAATTTCTTCCATGGGATCTAACAGACAGAGCTGTGTGAATAAATATTTATACGAAACATAGTCAGGAATGAGAATTCACAATCTAAAATTGCACAAATATTTGGGAATCTAGACACTATAACTCAAGTGGCACTTAATCTCCAAGTGCAACCAAAAATATATAACTCCTCAGTTTACTAGCAGTGTCAGCTCCCCAAGTGTGGAGCTGAATAATTTAGGGTGGAGGAGAAACAGTGTCTGAGCATGGAGTTTGCTGGGGAGAGGAGCTCCCCTCCAGCTTCGCCGGTGACTTTTCCAGGCCAGGCAGGCAAGGGAGGCTCCAGGTCACCTTCAGGACAACCCCATAAATGCAGAGAAAAAACAGAACCACAAGGGCAAGAACATAGGCCCTGCAGCCATCTGTCCACAGGCACAGGGACAGCACTGGGGGCCACTCAGGGGTGTGGGGTGCTGGAGCCTTCCCATGGCAGGGGAGGCTGCCCAACACCTGCCACCAGCAAGGCTCAAATCTGACAATTACAGCTGTAGCATAAAGACAGATTATCACCCATCCAAACCAAATTCAATTATCATATCTATGCTGCTTCTCTATTTCTGTAACTGGAAGGCTATTATTAGGCTCCCTCCCTCTCACTCCCTGTTTTTAATACATCTCCAAGTAATGCTGCTGTAAAACATTCAAAAAAGTAAACATTAGCTTTAGGCCATTTGATTATCAGTTTCCCAGAACACTTCGTTCTGCCCTGCTTTACTCCATATTCCTTTAATACAAAAAAAAAAAAAAAAAAAAAAAAGAAAAAGAAAAAAGAAAAAAAAAGAAAAAAGAGATGGGCTGAGATGGGTTTAATGAATTCACACTACAGCAATTCCCCTCTCTGTCTCCAGTGCTGGCCCCGCTCATTCTCACAATGGCAAAAAATACCAGTTGGATGGAAAAGAAGCAAGGAAATAGGTTTTCCTGGGAAAACAGGTATACTATATTCTCTCCTGTCCTAAGTGCTAAAATATTTCCAGGCAGGCTTCCTGCCTGCATCCCCGTTAATGATGGAAGGTGATTGGGTGGTGAATGTTCCTCTGAACAGGCAAGAGCAATGCATCCCCATGAGATGAGAGAACCAGTCCTCAGCAGCAGTGCGAACCAAGAGTCAACAGCCCAGAAACATCTTCACTGCCAGTGTCCTTTCTGATGCCGCTCACTGACAAAGTGCATATTTTTCCCTGAGGTCTCAAGACAGGGATGGGGAGCACATCACACATGCTTGCTCTGTGACCTCTGTGCCAGTGACTTTGCTGTGACGAGAAGCTTATATATTTTTTGTGAGATGGTGCTATGCTTCTTTCTTGTGTTAAACAAAAACCCTGAAAAACTCCTAAGCAGGTTTTGTCCCTCAAAGGTGTGGTGAAATGAAGCCTGTGAGTGCTTTTTCTGTATATGCCTGTAGGAACGCAAGAATGAAAGTGTTAGCAAGAGCTGAGTTAATCCTTTGGGACAAGCGATGTTTCTTCTGATGGCTTTTAACATGCCTACTCGTGAATAAAACACAAAAAGACCCAAATCTTTGCTCAGTTCTTGCAGAGCTACCTTAATATGCATAATAAATCATTATACCCTAGCCTTTTGGCTGTAATGGGATGGTTTTAGCATCCTGACTTTTATTTCAAAAGCTGCCAGTTGACTTAAACTCCTTTATCTCTGTCTGTCACACAAATCAGAGAATTTCATAAGTAATAAAGCATTTGGAGCAAAATGTAGAGATTGAGGAGGCAGGGTCTTACTTTCAGAGTCCTGGAAATTAGCTAGGAGCAACAAGCAGTGTTCTGGCCTCTATGCTACAAATTCAAACCCCTGTTAGCATCACCAATTCAAGAGGTTCCCCAAGGCCACCCCAGCTGGAGCAGGACTGTCAGCCAGGCATGCTGAGGTATGGAGTGCTAGTCTACTTACAGAAACATCCGTTCTTGGCTCCTTACATGTGAATAATCAAGATAACTGGGTTCACTGACTTTGCTCACATGAATCAGACTATGACCCTGGGCACACAGGTTGCTGCCTCTTGAAATGGTTAGTACCAAATGCTGCCCATGAAGGCAAATGTGAGCCTCCTGCTAGCATCCTGCCTCACAAACACAGAAACTGGCTCAGCCCCTGGCTGCGGTGGCTGTGCATGGAAACTGGGAAGCTGAAGATGTAGTTATTCCCTGCTTCATTCTGCTCAGCTGCAAATATTGTACAAATATTGCAGCCAGCCTTTTTTAAAATGAATTTTAAAAGCTTTTGGATAAGGTTCTTATTTACATCATTCCAATAGTGTAAAGGGACAGAAACAAGCCAAGTTTTTTAATTAACAACTGATGTAGCACAGAATTCGGCATTATATGCAGAAGTACTT